>NW_027507758.1:340500807-343028767 GCF_037356315.1 Lithobates pipiens
CATAGATACGTGTCTATTTTTATCTTCCCATGACATTCTTTACCAAGATACCGGATACCTTATATGACATTCTCTAACTAGCTAGTTATAACAGAAACATCTAGAATTACTGACTCAGCTTAGCTGAAGAATCATATCAAATCAATTGATCACAGTTATTCACTCATACTGTATTTATTATGATTAATCATGAATCCAAATATATTTTGTAAGCTTGCCATGAATATAATATAACACCTATAAGTGTCAAATTATGAATTTGGAATAATATTCTAACATAGTCACGGGCACTCATAATGATTAAAGTGGATGTAAACCCTTACATATACCCAGTGAAGTGACGAGATTAAACAAATCCTCCTACATAGGTTTTACCTGTTTATCTGCAGTCTTCTATTTTCTACATAGTTCAAAGTCCAGAATTTATAAAGTTCAGAAAAAAAGGAGAGCTGAAATTACACTCTGTAGAGTTCAGTGAGGAGGGCTCCGAGAGCTGATGGGAAGGAAGAGACACATCCCCTTCACACAGCTCGCAAGAACAGAGCTGAGCCTGTCAATCAGCTGGAGGTCCTTCCAATCACCATTTTTCTCTTGGTGTCAGGAAAATCTGAGACACAATTAATACTGATAGCAGAGAGAATGAAGCAGCAGACCAGAATGACGCGAAGTGCTCTTCATTGAGACACACAATAGGGGGATGTGCTTTGTTCACATTTCATGACTAAGGTTTATAACCACTTTAATAGCTGCTCAATCAAAGAGCGACTCCAAACAATAGCATCCTTCCACCAAGCACCTTACAACAGCCTCAATAGGAAAGGCATGGACCCCAGCTTTGGGGACTCCTTACACTGACCGCAAGGTTATAGGATCACAGACTTGTATTAGCCAGGAGCAGCAGAGTGCCTGCCCAATACTAGGAATGGAGAGAAGGATAGCATGCATTTCCCTCCTACTCCAGTTCCGACAGTCAAAATCCAGGAACCCAAACAAAGCTCCCAAAAGAACCTGCAATATTATAGCTGCTGTTTGGGCCCTTTAACTCCTCCACAACCAAAACTGTCAGGATAATCAATCCTGCTCCACATCCCCAGCATGAACAAGAGATGGATAGTAAGGCAGTTAACAAGTCACATATTCAGTTTTGTTTCTCACTTTCCTATAACTCGGAGATGTCATTTTTGCGAGAATTGAAACAGGAAGCTTGGTATATATGGCTTCTGGTATACATTTTTAGTAGTTAGAGACATGTCTTTGTTGTTTTTTACTTTTTTACACTTTCTTTCTATAATAATTTCAGCTTAGGACCTGCCAAAGTAGAATAATTAATACATTCCTAAGGCATATTTTTGCCGTGAAGCAGACAATAGGTCACATTTTCAGTTTCGTTTCTCTTTCCCGTGCCTCTGAGGTGGGAGTGATCTTTACAAGAAAATTAATATAAAAGAGGATGCACTTATATTTATGTAGTGTATTTGTCAGGAAAACGTGAGCCCTGCAACAAGGCATTAAACAAGACGGGCAGCAAAAAATGGCAACTCGTCCAAAGAAACAAGGTGGCAATTCAACTGATTCAGGCAAAGACAGAAATTCAAAAGAGATGCAGGAATCTAAATTATCTACATGCTCAGAGTTTCAACATTCTAATTCTGTTCACTCTGATGGTAACGGGAAAGCAAAAAGAAAGACTCAACAACCCAATAAGAAGAATAACTCAGCATCTATGGTCAATGGCACAGATATCTGTGTAAGCACTACTAGCAAATGCCTTGTTAAATGCAGTGCAAAGAAAAAAGAGGAGATACTCCAACAGACAACAAGTGGACAAATTGAAACCAAACCAAGTGTGAGTATGAAAGCAAAGGAGACTACCTCTAAAAGCTGCAGAAGATCAAAATCAGTGGAACAAAATGATCTTGGAATATCTCAGGGTCAAGTCCATTCAAAGGCACCAAAAGAGACTAACTTTAATCAGGGGAGATCAAAAACAGAACTACATGATCTGGATGCAAAAACTAAGAGAGACCATTGCATGGAAAAAAGTGATCCCAAAAGAAGAAATAGCAAAATAAATGATTATGAAGACACTTATAACTCTGCCAGAGATAGAGATGAGATTAGAAGCCAAGCAAGCAGAAGTAACAGTTTGCCAATCTCCAACCTTTCCAAGCACTTGAAAAATGCAGTGGAAAGTTTGAAAATGAAGATGGATGACATCTCCAAAGCAGCAGAGAAAGTTAACAAGATCATAGACTTAATTATCAAGTCTGAGTCTACTAAAAGCCACCCTCTATTTAAGAGCATGACAAAAATGTCAACAGGGAGTTACTACGAAGGCGTAAAGGTAATATACTTTGGTTTTTATAATAAATATTTCACTATGTAAAATATTTTCTTAGCCCTAGGAGGAGATTTAGAAAGCAACCACTGCAACCCCTGAAGCAGAAAACTTATAAAAATAACAGTAAAATTGCATAATTGTATAATAGGTGGCTTGGAGTCCTACAGGTAAATACCATAGCATTGCTGCTATGAGGTCCTGACTAGTTCTAACAGGGACAGATCATTTGGATAGAGATATACATTTCAGTTCTCTGTTCAGCATTCCCTTGGTTTCCTCCCACAATTCAAAAACAATTAGCATGAGCCTTTACTAGTGTAGATTTATGTGGCTTGGAACACTAAACTGCTAGTTACAGGTGGGATTTTTCCCATCTTCTTTGCAATGTATTTATAAAATAAAAGCACACATACATTATAGGATCTATGAATGCTTCTTGAAATTTTCATCATTCTGCATACATATTTGTGTGTGCCTAGTGCACGTTTAAAGAGTAACTCCACTTTTGTTGAGAAAAAAAAAATATTCCCCTCTGGGTGATCTATATACATTGCAAGGATTTTAAACTTTGTTTCAGATTCCTACTTTTTGTTATTCTGAAGAAATCACGTATTGTTCATGTCCATGTGCAGTGTGAAAGTGTATGGGAGTGGTTTCATGATTATCAATCAGCTGCTGCACTTGCAGGGCTCTAATGAGGAAAATTGCAGGGTCTGCAACCCTTCGTGATTTTCCATTGGGAGTATCTCACCAAAAATTACATTTTTGTTGTAGGGATGCCTGAAATCCAACTTCTGGGAAAATCAATGAGCCAATCACACAAGCAGGAAATTATGTTTCTGGGGGAGTCCTTTACACATTCTGTGTACAGAACTTCTCCAGGTAGCCATATTGCATTGTATTTAACTGAAAATTGCAGCACTGCAGATTGAAAAGGAAGAGTAATTTTTAATAACATTTAATTACAATATGACTTGTGTTGCAACTGAATACACTATATATTTTGTATTTGCTACTTTTCCTCCCACTAAAGTGGAGTTACCCTTTAACAGACCTTAGTAACTGCAGCAAAAAGTATACTGTACAAACGTGAAGTGTGTTATCTTGCAAGCCACTTCAACTCACTAAAGCACGTCAAATGTTACCTTCAGGCTACCACCCTGAATTATTCACGGCTAACAATTTTATATTAACTGATGACCTGTTTCACACACACTTGACAATTTTTTTTCTTTTTTTTTTTGTAAAAACTGCTCTAATTTAAAACTGAAGTGCAGCTAACGTTTCCTTCCACCGTTTGCCCTCCTGATGCCTCGAGCAAACTTTTAAAAACAATGCTTTAGACAGCCTTTAATCCTGCAGTATTTCAGTCCTTTATGTGTCCCTGCAAAATCATGGCGCCATCCTCTTGACCAGCATTAGAAAAGCACTCACTGTTCCTGGGCATCTCTTGCAGCACTGCATTAGATGTGAGGATGCTGAGGAACAGTCCACTGTGGGAGCATGGGGAAGCCCCATCTGCCAGAGGCGTGGAGTACCAGGTGAGTGAAACTGCTTTTCTGTTCCCTAGATGGAACTAAGCACTTATCCAGAGGGTTGTTAGGCTATGTGGAATTGAGGTTTAAAGCTATAAGAAAAAAAAACATTGAACATAAAATACATACTTTTTTCTCCAGATATCAAACCCAAATGAATTTGACATCATGCTGAAAATTTCATTTGAGAGTTACCACACAATTGAGTTGACAAGCATTGATGAGGGTGGTGCTTTCTACACGCTGGCATTCAAAAAGCGGAAACCATCAGCCATGAGTCTATACATTGATGGTGAAGGAAATATACTGGCCAAACATATCTTGGATGAATTCAGAACTCTGGTCAATACTGTCCTTAAACAGTCAGGTATGCTAAATTTCTATCTCCTGTACATTTATGCATGTGTGTAAAGCATGAATATATTATTAAAAACCAGATATATTAGACAGAAATATATCATTCCGGTTTATATTTCCAAGTTAACTTAGCAAACACCTAAACACACAGTTGGAAAAACAAATTTTTGTATACATCTAGAAAGTCCAAATATGCAGCATTACTCACCTTTCTGCAGCAATTTGTGCTTATTTCAGTGTTGCATATACAGCATTGTCAGAACAATGTTACAAACCTCACTTTTACAAACTTGGAGGTGAAAGTCCCCGTGAGCTTAAAAAATAGCAGCACCAGAACGTTGCTCTGATGCTGTATATGCCAAAATAAATTGCAGAAAAATGAGTAGGGTGGTATCTTCTTTTGACTTTTTCTATATAGGACATTGGAGAATGTCAAAAGCGATCACCCTTTCTGATTAGTGTAGAATACACACACACGGATATTATAATATATATATATATATATATATATATATATATATATATATATATATATATATTACACACACACAGTATCTCAAAAGTGAATATACCCCTCACAATTTTGTAAATATTTTATTATATCTTTTCATGTGACAACACTGAAGAAATGACACTTTGCTACAATGTAAAGTAGTGAGTGTATAGCTTGTCCAACAGTGTAAATTTGCTGTCCCCTCAAAATGTCTAAACCAATGGCAACAAAAGTGAGTACACCCTTAAGTGAAAATGTCCAATTTGGGCCCAAAGTGTCAATATTTTGTTATTTTTCAGCACTGCCTTAACCCTCTTGCACATGGCATTCAGCAGAGCTTCACAGGTTGCCACTGGAGTCCTCTTCCACTCCTCCATTACGACATCATGGGGCTGGTGAATGTTAGAGACCTCCACCTTCCATTTGAGGATGCCCCCACAGATACTCAATAGGGTTTAGGTCTGGAGACATGCTTGCCCAGTCCATCACCTTTACCCTCAGCTTCTTTAGCAAAGTAGTGGTTGTTTTGGAGGTGTGTTTGGGGTCATTATGTTGGAATAGTGCCCTGTGGCTAGGGGTGCAACGGATCGTCACCGATCCGTGATCCGAACGGGTCACCCCACTCGGATCGGCACATGCCGCGATCCATGAAGCGCTCCACGGTCTCAGCCTTGGGAAAGGCTCTGGCTTCGGCCTAGCTCCGAAGTGGCGGCCATCTTTCTACACCCAGGCTGTTTACACTGTGATCACTCCGACAGAGCGATCACTTGTAAACAAACCGGCGTCATGTCATGACGCCAGTTCCTCTCTCCCCTCTCTGTACTAATCTGTACAGTGGAGGGGAGAGATCCAGAGATGGAAGCAGCCATCCCTCCATACCCTGCAGTACCCAGCAATACCCTGCCAATACTCTAGCAATACTCAGCAATACCCTGCCTGCCAATACTCCAGCAATACCCTGCCTGCCAATACTCAGCAATACCCTGCCTGCCAATACTCAACAATACCCTGCCTGCCAATACCCAGCAATACCTTGCCTGCCAATATTTAGCAATACCTTGCCTGCCAATACTCAGCAATACCCTGCCTGTCAATACTCTAGCAATACCCTGCCTGCCAATACTCTGCGATACCCTGCCTGCCAATACTCTGCGATGCCCTGCCAATACTCAGCAATACCCTGCCTGCCAATACTCTGCGATACCCTGCCAATACTCAGCGATACCCTGCCTGTCAATACTCTGCGATACCCTGCCTGCCAATACTCTAGCGATACCCTGCCTGCCAATACTCTAGCGATACCCTGCCTGCCAATACTCTAGCGATACCCTGCCTGCCAATACTCTAGCGATACCCTGCCTGCCAATACTCTAGCAGTATCCAGCCGTACTCTGCAGTACCCAGCCATACCCAGCCAATATTACAGTGGGGGAGATTGTGGATATTACAGTGGGGACTATATGGTGGTGGAATTTTCACAGGTTTTTGCTAATTAAATTATTTGCTGATCCGAAAAATTATCCGATCCGTGACTCTGATCCGAGGAACGATCCGATCCATGAGTTTTTTGATCCGTTGCACCCCTACCTGTGGCCCAATCTCTGAAGGGAGGGGCTCATGCTCTGCTTCGGTATGTCACAGTACATGATGGCACATTCATGGTTCCCTCAGTGAACTGTAGCTCCCCAGTGTCGGCAGCAGTCATGCAGCCTCAGACCATGACACTCCCACCACCATGTTTAACTGTAGGCAAGACACACTTGTCTTTGTACTCCTCACCTGGCTGCCGCCACACATGATTGACACCATCTGAACCAAATAAGTTTATCTTGGTCTCATCAGACCACGGGACATGGTTCCAGTAATCCATGTCCTTAGTGTGCTTGTCTTCAGCAAACTGTGGGCTCTCTTGTGCATCATCTTTAGAAGAGGCTTCCTTCTGGGAAGACAGCCATGCAGACCAATTTGATGCAGTGTATGGTCTGAGTACTGACAGGCTGACCCTCCACCTCCTTCAACCTCTGCAGTAGAGCTGCACAATTAATCATTAAAAAATTGTGATCTTGATTCACCCCCTCTGATGATCTCTCCTTCGAAGGTTTCCGATTCTTTCATATAAACAAGTGAAGAAAGTGACTGAAAGAATCTGCTCACGGGCAGTCTGCCAAGTTTTTTTTAACTTGCCACATTGTAACTAAGCTTCCTTCTTGGCTCAAAGGGATAGAATCTCTGTGTATATAAATAATCCTGAAAGACTGACAAGTTTTCAACAATGTGTAAATGCAGGAGGTTTAAACACTTAAAGTCTAAATCTTTTTCTGACACTTCTTTAAGTTAAAATCAATATTTGTTGCTATAAAATACTTGAAACCCCCCAGACATATATATTTTAGCAGAGGCCCTAGGGAATACAATGGCAATTGGGGCTATATTTTATGTCACACTGTATTTGCCCAGCGGTCTTTCAAATGCAATTTTTTGGGAAAAAATTCACTTCAATGAAAAAAAAAAAAAAAAAAAAACAGTAAAGTTAGCCAAATTTTTTAGTTTTAATGTGAAAGATGATGTTACGCCGCGAGAATTGTGAGAGAATCGTGATCTATCTTCTAAGCAAAAAAAATCGTGATTTTCATTTTAGCCAGAATCGTGAAGCTCTACTCTGCAGCAATAATGGCAGCACTCATACATCTATTTCCCAAAGACAACTTCTGGATATGACACTGAGCACATGCACTCAACTTCTTGGGTCGGCCATGACGAGGCCTGCTCTGAGTGGAACCTGTCCCATTAAACCGCTGTATGGTCTTGGCCACCATGCTGCAGCTCAGTTTCAGGGCCTTGGCAATCTTCTTAGAGCCTAGGCCATATTTATGTAGAGCAACAATTTTTTTTCAGATTCTCAGAGTTCTTTGCCATGAGGTACCATGTTGAAGTCCCAGTGACCAGTGTGAGAGAGGGCGATAACACCAAATTTAACACACCTGCTCCCCATTCACACCTGAGACCTTATAACACTAACAAGTCACATGACACCGGGGAGGAAAAATGGCTAATTGAGCCCAAATTGGACATTTTCATTTAGGGGTGTACTCACTTTTGTTGCCAGCGGTTTAGATATTAATGACTGTGTTGCGTTATTTTTTTTTTCTCATTACATTTTTATTGAATATAAGTAGAACATACAAACAACAATGTGTTTCCATCAAACACAAATGCATACATCTGGTGAATGATACAGAAAATGTAGAAAATACAAAGATAACAAGCAAAATCTTAGGAAGGCATCACGGAAAAATACAGTCCTAAGTTTTATCGCTAATCATAAGGTGCCCGACCACACCCCATGTTATACCTCTAGTAGTCTGTGGTAGTAAGGGTCCCTGACCTCCAGTCGCCCCCCAGGTGATCACACTGCCCTTGGAGGCCAAGGTCCCGCTGCCTTCTTTCCCATCAAACCTATCTTAATGACTCTAATAATACCATCAGTCATAACATCTGTATCTATCTCCTCCAAACTTGAATTTGTCTCAAGGTAAGATCAATTCTTGCAAGCTAGGTTCGCAACCAGCGATGTATATCAATATTAGGGTATAGAGTAACAAACGAAAAAGAAAAACAAAGGAGAACTCAAAAAGATTTCAAAAGGGGGTCAAGAAAGAAGGAAAGAAAAAGAGTATTTTGTAGTGTGGCTATACCCTTCGCCTCCACTATGGTTGTGCAAGTCATGCCAGTTTATACCTCACTGCATCTACTGCTATATTGTTCGTGCCAATCTATCCATGGTTTCCAAATTAGAAGTCGAGAATGAAGCCTATTTTGAGAAGCCAAAACATAATTTCATATGTAATGTGTAAGTTAGTTGTCCCAATTACGTTTGTTACACTAGGGGGTTCTAGGTTCGCCCATCTCCTCACTAACTCCAAGCGCGCACCAAGCAGAATTTGGGACACGACGTGTCTATGTTGGTGGGGAATAACGTCTGCTCCTAAAGACAGAAGCGCTAGGCCCGGTTCACATGCCACCCGCATACGTGAGATACAGCGTATAAGCTTAAAAATTTCCCACCAGTACTTTAATTTCGGGCAAGCCCAAAGAATGGGTAGTAGAGAGCCCCTCTGCCCGCATTGTCTCCAATAGGGATGAGCCGAACACCCCCCGGTTCGGTTCGCACCAGAACTTTCGAACGGACCCCAAATTCGAACAAACTTTAGAACCCCATTGACGTCTATGGGACTCCAACATTTGAAATTAAAAGTGCTAATTTTAACGGCTAATATGCAAGATACTGTCTTAAAAAGGGTTTGGGGACCTGGCTCTTGCCCCAGGGGACATGGGTCAATGCCTAAAATGTTTTTAAAAATGGCCGTTTTGGCGGGAGCACTGATTTTAATGATGATTAAAGTGAAAAAAAAAAGTGAAATATTCCTTTAAATATGGTGCCTGGGGGGTGTCTGCAGTATGCCTGTGAAGTGCCACGTGTTTCCTGTGTTTAGAACAGTCCCTGCACAAAATGACATTAAACAGAAATAACATCATTGAAAACTGCTTGCGGTTTTAATGTTATATCTGGTTCCTGCAATATGGTTGAAAACCATTGAGAAAAATGCCATGGGTAGCCCTCCCTGCCCATTACCAGCCCCTTTGGGTCTTGTACGCATATCAAGGGGAACCCTGTACCCATATTAAAAAAAGGAAATGCGTGTGGCCCCCAGGCCCTATATACTCAGAACAGCAGTATACAGGCGGTGCAAACAAGACAGGGACTGTGTAGGTTTGTTGTGTTAAGTTGAATCTGTTTGTAATTTTCAACTGGTACATTTTTAAAGTGTAGCTCCAGTCAAAAAAACTATTTTTAAGCTTTTTGGAAAACATAGGGATGTTTGAAAGTAGGGGCCTGCCCTATATGCTCTGCAGAAATGGCGGAACAAGGTGTTGGTTTTGCCACAACATTGTAAGCCCTCAAAGTGACTCTTGCTGGGCGCTGGAGCGCCCTGCTGTGAACGATTATATTAAGAATTGTAATTACATGCCATTGTTGAACAGTGGTAGAAAAATTGACCTTTGGTGGTTGTGGTGCTGGTGCCACAACACTATAAGTCCTCACAGTTACTCTGGGTGGGCACAGGAACGGGCCCTCCTGTGAAATATTATATCAAGAATTGTAATTACATGTCCCTGTTAAACAGGGGCAGAAAAATTGGGCCTTAGGCACTGGTGCTGGTGCCACGACACTGCAACCTCTCCAATATACTCTAGTTTTATTGCAGGAATTAGCCCTGCTGCAAAGCATTGCAGGAAAAGTTGTACTTAAATGCCCCTGTTAACCACTTTCAGACCGGACCATTTTGCTGGTCAATGACCAGAGGTCTTTTTACAATTTGGCACTGCGCTGCTTTAACTGGTAATTGCGCGGTCATGCAATGTTGTACCCAAACAAAATTTGCGTCCTTTTCTTCCCACAAATAGAGCTTTCTTTTGATGGTATTTGATTGCCTCTGCGATTTTTATTTTTTGCGATATAAATGTAAAAAGACCGCAAATTTTGAAAAAAAAATGATATTTTCTACTTTTTGTTATTAGAAAAATCCAATAAACTCAATTTTAGTCATACATTTAGGCCAAAATGTATTCAGCCACAAGTCTTTGGTAAAAAAAAAAGTCAATAACTGTATATTTATTGGTTTGCGCAAAAGTTGTCACATCTACAAACTAAGGTACGTTTTCTGGAATTTACGCAGCTTTTAGTTTACGACTGCCTATCTCATTTCCTGAGGTGCTAAAATGGCAGGGCAGTACAAAACCCCCCCAAATGACCCCATTTTGGAAAGTAGACCCCCTAAGGAAATTGATAAGAGGCATGTTGAGCCCATTGAATATTTTATTTTTTTGCCTCAAGCGATTGAATAATGACAAAAAAAAAAATTTTTTTTTTTTTTTACACAAAGTTGTCACTAAATGATATATTGCTCACACATGCTATGGGCATATGTGAAATGACACCCCAAAATAAATTCTGCTGCTTCTCCTGAGTACGGGGATACCACATATGTGGGACTTTTTGGGAGCCTAGCCGCGTACGGGGCCCCGAAAACCAAGCACCGCCTTCAGGCTTTCTAAGGGCGTAAATTTTTGATTTCACTTCTCACTACCTATTACAGTTTTGAAGGCCATAAAATGCCAAGATGGCACAAAACCCCCACAAATGACCCCATTTTAGAAAGTAGACACCCCAAGCTATTTGCTGAGAGGCATGTTGAGTCCATGGAAT
Source organism: Lithobates pipiens (assembly GCF_037356315.1). Classification (NCBI taxonomy): domain Eukaryota; kingdom Metazoa; phylum Chordata; class Amphibia; order Anura; family Ranidae; genus Lithobates; species Lithobates pipiens. The sequence continues at coordinate 340,511,802 of NW_027507758.1, forward strand.
ATTTTATATTTTGCCACAAGTTGCGGGAAAATTACAAACTTTTATTTATTTATTTTTTCACAAAGTTGTCACTAAATTATATATTGCTCACACATGCTATGGGCATATGTGAAATGACACCCCAAAATAAATTTTGCTGCTTCTCCTGACTACGGGGATACCACATGTGTGGGATTTTTTGGGAGCCTAGCCGCGTACGGGGCCCCGAAAGCCAAGAACCGCCTTCAGGTTTTCTAAGGGCGTAAATATTTGACTTCACTCCTCACTACCTATTACAGTTTTGAAGGCCATAAAATGCCAAGATGGCACAACCCCCCCCCCAAATGACCCAATTTTGGAAAGTAGATACCCCTAAATTTAGGGGTACGCTAGTGAGACTCACAGCTAAAAAAGCACCTAGGCTGTCAGCGACTGTATCAAAACGCTACAAGAAAAACTGTTAGCGATCGCAGGGATCAGGCCTGACTCTGCAAACGCTGCAGTTATGCGTGTTGTGTTTTGTAAGTGACAGTGATCGATCGATACTACACTTGGGTGGGCTGGTCTGGGCTTGGCGGAGGGGCTAAACGCAGGTGCTAGCAGGTATCTGGGCTGATCCCGCTAACAATGCGTTTTGGGAAACCTAAACTGCTGGTGACGCTAATATAGATCTGATCAGATACTATATTACTAAGGGAGGTGTATGCTTTGTGCGTGGGTGTTAGCGGTACTGGCACTAACCTGACGCTGCCTGGGGCGACGCAGACCTTATCTGACCCTCAAACTTATATCACCCGCCGGGTGATCAGGGGGTTAAACCTTTATTAGGTAATAAATGGCGGGTGCCCTGAAACTATAAAAAAATAACTAACCAACCAGCGTCACCTGTAACAGTTATATGGTGATCACTGGTGAAAGGGTTAACTAGGGGGCAATCAGGGGGCTTTATGCGGTAGTATATGGGGGTCCCTGGCGCTATAAAAAGCTGCGGCGAACCTAAATACCTACCTGCCTAACTAGCGTCACCTGTGACACTAATACAGCGATCAGAAAAACGATCGCTTATTAGGCTGGGTTCACACTGGAGCGATGCGGGAACGCCACAAATCCGCGGCGGGTTCCCGCATCGCATGCCTCCCGGCGGCAGTTCACACTGCCCTATGCGAACTGCTGGGAGTGTCAGTGAAATGTTAATGACACCCCCAGATCAGTTCGCATATCGCAGTGCGATCTGCAAACTCGGATCGCATGGTGTGAACACCCATGCGATCCGATTCTGCTGCGGACCAAAAAAGGGTCCCGTGCAAGTTTGCGGCGGGTGCGACGCGAATTCAGCCATACTATCTGTATGGCTGAACTCGAATCGCACAGAGATCGGATGTGATTTGCACTGCAGTGCGGTACGAATCACATACGTTCTCATAAACCGCTGCAATGTGAACCCAGCCTTAGTGACACTGGCGACGGGGGGTGATCACGGGGTTAAACCTTTATTGGGGGGGTTAGGGGGGTACCTTAGAACTAAAGGGGGCTAACCCTAACTGCCCTAACAGTTATTACAGTCACAAATGACACCCGCCGGGTGAACAGGGAGTTAAACCTTTATTAGGTAATAAATGGCGGGTTCCCTGAAACTATAAAAAAAATAACTAACCAACCAGCGTCACCTGTAACAGTTATATGGTGATCACTGGTGAAAGGGTTAACTAGGGGCAATCAGGGGGCTTTATGCGGTAGTATATGGGGGTCCCTGGCCCTATAAAAAGCTGCGGCGAACCTAAATACCTACCTGCCTAACTAGCGTCACCTGTGACACTAATACAGCGATCAGAAAAACGATCGCTTATTAGGCTGGGTTCACACTGGAGCGATGCGGGAACGCCACGAATCCGCGGCGGGTTCCCGCATCGCATGCCTCCCGGCGGCAGTTCACACTGCCCTATGCGAACTGCTGGGATTGTCAGTGAAATGTTAATGACACCCCCAGATCAGTTCGCATATCGCAGTGCGATCTGCAAACTCGGATCGCATGGTGTGAACACCCATGCGATCCGATTCTGCTGCGGACCAAAAAAAGGGTCCCGTGCGAATTTGCGGCGGGTGCGACGCAAATTCAGCCATACTATCTGTATGGCTGAACTCGAATCGCACAGAGATCGGATGTGATTTGCACTGCAGTGCGGTGCGAATCACATCCGTTCTCATAAACCGCTGCAATGTGAACCCAGCCTTAGTGACACTGGCGACGGGGGGTGATCACGGGGTTAAACCTTTATTGGGGGGGTTAGGGGGTACCTTAGAACTAAAGGGGGCTAACCCTAACTGCCCTAACAGTTATTACAGTCACAAATGACACCAATGCAAAAAAAATAAAAAATGCAATTGGTGTCACTGTGACTGGGGGGGCAGGGGTGATTGGGGGGGTGAGAGTGTGCCTGGCATGTTCTACTGTGTAGTGTCATGTTGGTGCAACTCACCGATCCTCTCTCCTCGGTGCCGGAACGAAAAATACCGACATGGAGGAGAGATTACATCACTTCCTCTGCCTGTGTTTACATTACAGGAGAGGAAGTGATGTCACGCCTCACTTCCATTCGTCAGGAGCGATCGCAAGGGGTGGCCATGAACGAATGGCCGCCCCCTCATCCCGGATCGCTCCTGAACGGATACCGACCGCCGCTGGCACCGGGGGGGGGGCCCGATCAGGCCCCCCACCCGCGGGAAGGCAGGGACGTATATATACGCCCATATGCCTGCCCGTGCCATTCTGTCGACGTATATCGTCGTGCGGCGGTCGGCAAGTGGTTAAACAGGGGCAGAAAAATTGGGCTGATGGCATCACCCAGAACCAGAAATGTTCTTCCAACATATCAGCGGAGGAGGAAGAGGATAGACAATCAACATAACAGGACAGTCACTCAGCATCAGCATAGGCAGTCTTGAAGGGATGTGATATTTCAAAAAAAATTATTCAGGTGCTTGGTAGCTGTGGGTGATCCAAGACCGATTCATCTTGATGAAGGTCAGTCGATCAACTGATTCGGTGGACAGGCGCACCCTGTGATCGGTAACAAAGCCACCAGCAGCACTGAAGGTGCGTTCCGAAAGAACGCTGGATGCAGGACGGGCCAGTAGCTCAATTGCATACTGTGCAAGCTCTGGCCAGTGATCCATCCTCAAGACCCAGTAAGCCAGAGGATTTTCGGTGGGAAAGGTGTCCAAGTCTGACCTTGCCCCTAGGTATTCCTGCACCATGTAAATCAGACGCTGGCGATGGTTGCTGGAACCGAACATACCTTGGGGCTGCGGACTAAAAAATTGTCTGAAAGCATCAGTCAGACGGCCACCTTCTCCACCGCTCCTTCTGACCGATGCTTCAGCAACATGTTGTCCAGGACCAGGAGTTTGTAACCTCCCAGTCTCTGGGAACGCGTTGCACAGACCTTTCTGCAAGGCCTCCCAGAGATGTCTCATGCTCTGCTCCCTCTGCGATGGCAAGATAAGGTCGGCAACCTTACCCTTGTACCGTGGATCAAGGAGAGTGGCCAGCCAGTAATGGTCCCTCTCTTTGATCCGAAGAATACGAGGATCCTTCCACAGGCTTTGCAGGATCAGGGAGGCCATGCAGCGTAGGTTAGCTGAGGCATTCGGTCCGGAGTCCTCTGGGTCACTAAGGGCAACATGATCAGCAGCTACCTCCTCCCAGCCACGTACAAGTCCACGGGTTTCTTGGGACTGTAAATCATCCCTACAAGACTGCTGCTGCTGCTGATGCTGAGTGCCAGCCTCCACCTCCATGCTGACACAATCATCCTCCTCCTCCTCTTCCTCATCCTCTTCCTGTGTGATGGGTGGCACAGCAGGAACACTGTCTGGATAAAGGGGGCCTTGAGAGGCAAGGAAGTCAGGAAGTCCTCCTCTTCCTGCCTCTGTTCTGCCTCAAGTGCCCTGTCCATTATTCCACGCAGCGTATGCTCCAAGAGGTGGACAAGAGGTACAGTGTCACTGATGCATGCACTGTCACTGCTCACCATCCTTGTGGCCTCCTCGAACGGTGACAGGACAGTGCATGCATCCCTGATCATGCCCTACTGGCGTAGTGAGAAAAAACAAAGCTCCCCTGACCCTGTCCTGGTGCCGTAGTCGCACAGGTACTCATTGATGGCCCTCTGCTGCGTGTGCAGCATGGCCAACGTTGAGTTCCACCTGGTAGGCATGTCACATATAAGGCGGTTCTTGGGCAGGTTCAACTCCTTTTGGAGCTCAGCCAGCCGAGCACAGGCATTAAATGATCGGCGAAAATGCACACAGACTTTCCTGGCCTGCTTCAGTACATCCTGTAAGCCGGGGTTCCTGCCCAAGAACCGCTGCACCACCAGGTTAAGGACGTGAGCTACACAGGGCACATGGGTCAGTTGTCCCTGTCGGAGGGCGGAGAGGAGGTTGGTGCCATTGTCACAAACCAACATTCCTGGCTTAAGCTGGCGTGGCGTCAACCACCTCTCGGCCTGCCCCTGCAGAGCTGACAAAACATCCGCCCCAGTGTGGCTCCTGTCCCTCAAACAAACCAGCGCAAGCACGGCATGGCATTGTTTTGCCTGCGTACTTGCGTAGCCCCTGGAACGCCTACGGAGCACCGCTGGTTCTGAGGACAGAGCACCTGAAGAGGCCATGGAGGAAGAAGAAGAGGAGGGGGTGGAGGAGAGAGGTGTGTCACAACCAATAGTAGCATTTTGGAGGCGTGGTGGCGGAACAACCTCCAACACTACTGCACCTTGTCCTGCATCCTTCCCAGCTGCCAGAAGAGTGACCCAATGGGCCGTGAAAGACAGGTAACGTCCCTGTCCATGCCTGCTGGACCATGAGTCAGCGGTAATATGCACCTTACCGCTGACCGCCCTGTCCAGCGAGGCAAGGACATTGCCTTCCACATGCCGGTAGAGAGCCGGAATCGCCTTCCATGAGAAAAAGTGGCGTTTGGGGACCTGCCACTGAGGAACCGCACATTGTACAAACTCACGGAAGGGGGCCGAGTCTACCAACTGAAAAGGCAGCAGTTGAAGTGCTAGCAATTTAGCCAAGCTAGCATTCAACCGCTGGGCATGTGGATGGCTGGGAGTGAACTTCTTTCGCCGGTCCAGCAGCTGGGGCAGGGACATTTGCCTGCTATAATCGGACGTGGGTGTACCGCTAGCAGAGTTACCGGAAGCACTTGGCTGTGACACACCTAATTCTACACCTTCATTCCTCTCAGAGCAGGTTTCAGAGAGGACTGAAGGTCTAGTGAGGTTGGAGATGCCAGCTGATGAGGAGCAAGGAGAGGTCCGCTTTGTTCTTTGGTGTGGGTCTTTGAGGTATGCTTGCCAACGAGCTGCATGGCAGGTCAACATATGTCTGGTCAAGCATGTGGTGCCCAAGCGGCTGATGTTTTGGCCACGCGAGATACGCTTGAGACATATGTTGCAAATAGCAGCAGTGCAATCTGATGCACTCATCTCAAAAAAGGCCCACACCAAAGAACTTTTAGAATAACACGCAGAGGCAGCGCCCTGCACAGGCGGAGCTCTGCGGTGTGATTCAGTCGGTGTGCTGCCCCTAAGCTGGTCCTGCCTCTTTGGACATGTGCCTCCTCCTCCTCTCTCCTACCAGGCACACACGTGGAGTCAGTGCCCTCATCATCCCCTCCCTCTTCATCGCTATAGCAAACCTGGCAGTATGCTGCAGCTTGTGGAACATGACTGCCAGATTGCTGTCCTTCTTGAGCATCCCCTCTCTCTGCGCTCACGCTACTGCCTTCCTCTAGCTGAGTGTCATCATCAGAGCCCACAAAACACTGGGCATCCTCCTGGAGCATGTACCCAACACTGTGCTCAAAGAGTTCAGGAGACTCCTCAGGAGGACGTGGTGGGTCTAGGGAAGGAGTCACTGATGATGACATTGAGAGGAGGGAAGACGATGCGTTGGCAGCTGCTTTGCTAGTACCCCGAGACTGGGTGAGAGAGGATGAGGAGGATGAAGAGGGCTTGGTCATCCACTCTACCAAGTCGTTGGCATGTTGCGGTTCAACATGTCCAGCTGCCGAAAAGAAGGACAAGCGTGTCCCATGGACACGTGCTGATGACAATGCACCGCGTCCATGACCAGCACTGTTGTCTCTAGACACAGAGCCTGCTTTCCCTCTTTTATCGGCTCGCGCCTGTCTGCCTCTCCTTGCTGGCCTTCCAGACATGGTAATGGCCTGAAGGGAGTTGGGTAAAACAGCAGTGTAATGGAGTCACACAACACCCACTAAGCCCTGCAGATGGCTCTATTAGAGAACAGCAATAAAGGGTAGATACAGGTGTATATTGTGCTGGAGGCACAAAAAACCCACTAACTCCTGCAAATGCCTTTATTATAGAACACCAGAGATAAAGGGGTATATACAGATGTATACTGTGCTGTGCTGGAGGCACACACAACTTTCAATAACTCCTGCAGATGGCAAGTGGGCTCAAATAGAGAAGAGCTATGTAGGTGGATATAGCGGTGTGTACTGGGTACAGAGCACGCAGACAGCACGCACAAGCTCCTAACACTACTGACTGCAAGCTCTATTATAAAAGATAGATCACTAGCTATATAGGTGAGGTGAATATAGCAGTGTATACTGCGGTCAGGGCACACAGACAACAACCACTACAGAAGAGCAAGATCGAAAATCGGCCGATAACGATCGGTGTGTACTGTGTTGAAGGTACACAGAACACCCACTAACTGCTTCAGATGCCAACACACTACACTAGGCCGCCGCGCTGGCGGCCTTATATAGTGTGGGGCGTGTAATACACAGCCTGATCTATGATCATTACAGGCATCCTGCCTGTGGCCAATCATGGCTCTCCTTGCTGCTGGCACTGTGATTGGCCAAGCATGCGGGGTCACAGTGCATGCTTGGCCAATCATGAGCCAGCAATGCACTGCGATGACGCAGTGCATTGTGGGCCGTGAGCGCCACACGAATTTGGCGCGAACGGCCCATAACGTTCGGAATTCGCCGAACGGGCGAACAGCCGATGTTCGACTCAAACGTATGTTCGACTCGAACACGAAGCTCATCCCTAGTCTCCAACAAAGTGGAGATCTATTAGGATCAAACCCAGCTAATCTCGTGGGGGTTAGGTACCATCTTAGCAAAATTTTGTGATACAGCTCCCATAAGTTAGAACTTTTAGTAGCACTGTATACAGATGCAATGGCAGATTTCCATTGCTCAATAGTCCAAACTGCCTGCAAATCTATCTCCCATGTCCTCATTGAGGGGGACTTAAGAAAGACATTCTTCTGATGTAGAGAACCATAGAATCAGGAAATACCCCTCAAGGAGGTACGGGGGTTGTAGAGATATTCATAGATTTGCCAGGGTATAGTAGTGGACGTATCTGCGATGGACGATAGTAGATGTGAAATTTTAGTATAAGCATAGTGGTCTCTGGACTGCAATTTATATTCAATTTGAAGTGCCCAGAAAGTTTTAAGGGTAGGACCAATTTTTAGATCATCAATAGAAGTTATTCCCTTAGATTCCCAATGTGTAACATGTAGATTTGGGATCAGTAATTGTAGGCTTGTAATGGAATGCTGTATGACCTTGGTAGGAGCAGCAGTTATGGAAGTATCAACAAGAAAGTTCCACATCTTAAGCGCAACTGTCATAGTGGGTGGTAAGTGGGGCGGAAAATGTTTTATAAACCTGCTAACCATAAGCAGGTCATACAGCCTACCATTAGGGGATTGATGAGACTCCAGCTCGCTCCATCGTGGGTTGTGATTTCCCGGGAACCAATACTTTAGTTGGTCTAAAATTGCCGCGATGTGATAATCTTTAAGGATTACATGGCCCACCCCTCCCACTGATCTAGTTTTAGTTAGTTTTTGGAAAGCACATCAGGCTTTTTTCCCTTGCCACAGAAATTCATTCAACCTGGCTTGCGCTACACGAAAAAAACTACTTGGCACCCGGATGGGTAGGGTTCTAAATAAACTGAGGTAGCACCATCATTTTAAAGTCAGCTTGCTGGCCGGACCATGTCATTTCCATCCCATGAATTGCCTGAAGTTTTGGGGAGTGTAATTAGCTCCAATCAAGTGTTCTGTCTTTTCAGTTAGAACAACGCCAAGGTATTTGATTCCTCTTGTGCTCCAGACATAGGGAAATTGAGCTTTGAGTTTCTCGCTAACGGAATTATCAATCCCCAGTCCCAATATATAGGACTCATTATCATTCACCTTATAATATGATACTTGGCTAAACAGTTTCAAGGTAGCATGTGTTGCCGCTAGGGAAGGGCCCACCTCTGTCATAATCACAACCACGCCATCTGCGAATAAGCTAATGGAATGCATTTGAGTGCCTAAAGGAAAACCTTCGGATGGGTTCCAATACAGATGGCTAGGGGCTCCATTAATAAATTAAATATTAAGGGTGACGAGGGACATCCCTGTCTTGTGCCATTCGATATACTAAATGGGGTTGAGAGGATACCTGATATATAAACTTGAGCAGAGGGTTCTGAGTATAAAGCTAGAATTGTTGACAACGCCAATCCTGAGAATCCAAAAGGATTCCAGGACCTTTGTCAAATATAACCAATGCACCCGGTCGAAGGCCTTCTCCGCATCCAGAGATAGGAGCAGAGAAGGCCTTCGTCACACCTGCGCTAGGTGTATAATATTTATCATGCGGAGTGTGGCATCAGAAGTTTGTCTATGTTTAATGAACCCGGTTTGCTCCGGGTGTATGATTGTGGGTAGAATATTAATAAGGCGTAGGGCTATAATTTTTGCGTAAAGTTTTATGTCTGTGTTCAACAGCGATATTGGTCTGAAATTTGATGGGGAGGTGGGCTCCCTCCCAGGCTTTGACAATGCAACAATTAAGGCCCCAAGCATCTCCCGTGGGAAGGAAGACGAGGCGGCAGCAGACTGAAAGACCTGTAGCAATAGAAGTGACAATATAGGTTTAAGTTCCCTATAATATTCTCCACTAAAACCATCTGGGCCAGGTGATTTATTCATCGGAAGTAAGTCGATAGCCTTTTGGACTTCTTCTATACTAAACGGGGAATTTAAAGAGTGGGCCTGGTCTGGTGTCAGTTTGGGTATAGGCAAGTCAGCTAGGAAGCGGTGAATAATCTCTGGTGGGGTTGGGCGGTGAGCAGGTCGCCCTTCAAATTATATAGTTTACTATAATAGAGACTGAAGGCATCAGCAATTTGTTGTGGATGATAAAGCTTCTGGTTAGTGGTAGGATGAAGTAAGTATTGTATTTTATGTTTATATCTGTGTACTCTAATTGTATGTGCTAACAACTTCCCCGCTTTGTTACCTGTAGTATAATAATTCATTCTAAGTCTCTTCGTTGCCTTCTCAAAGTTTTCCAATAGGTGTAATCAAAGGTCAGATCTAAGTGTGGACAGTTTTTGAGCATTGGGCTGGGAGAATTGATGTTTATTCTGTTTTTTTTTTCCAATTCTGCTATCTCTCTGGTCAGTTCACTGAGCCTATGCTGCCTCCTCTTCCTAACCCCAGCCCCCAGCTGTATGACTATACCTCTCATATACGCTTCTTGTGCATTCCACAGAACAAAGGGGTTAGACACTGAACCTTCATTATCAACTAGGAAGTTTGATAAATGCGTTTGAATTTTGTCTTTCAAGGCTGGTTGTTGCAATAAAAAGGTATTCAGCCCCCAAATCGGTTTTCTTCCCGGGTTGAAGGAGTCTGCCACCGACAGGGTTATCAATGCATGGTCCGACCACGTTATTGAGTTCACACCAGTGGACAAGGTCTGTAGAAGTAGTTGCTGGTCCACCAAAAAAAGGTTGATTCTGGTGTACACTGTCCCTCTCGTCGGCGTGCATGCAGCGCCAAGCATCATACAACCCCTGACATGGCTGACATCTAATAACGGTGGTAGTCGAATCCATCTGAGGATCCGGAGTTATATTAAAATCTCCGCATATAAGTACCCGGCCATGTTTGCATGTTTCAACCTTTTTCATCAGCCTATTGAAAAAATGCACCTGTCTGCTATTGGGAGAACAAACAAACATTCACTAAGGTATATACAACAGAGTTCAGTTCGCATACCAGTATCATATCTACCCATAGGGTCTGAAACTTGTTTGAGTAGTTTGAAGGCCACAGTGTGTCGAATTGCCACTAAGACCCTCTTGGTCTTGGTTTCTGCTTTAGCAATGAACACGAAGGAGAACCTTTTATGCGTGCATTTGGGTGGCGCTTGCTTGCAGAAATTAGTTTCTTGCGCACACACAATGCAACTGTGCAAGGAAGCCTCCCTCCATAGGGATTTTCGTTTCACAGGATGGTTCAGTCCCTTGGTCTTGATTGAAATAATATTAAGTGGCATAATTAAGTATCAGGTAGCCCCGAGCAAGATATAAGAGACCAAGGTGGTCGCTGTACTGATACTCACATAAGTAGGCCCAAAAGTGGGTGTAGTCAGTTGCAATATTGCAGACACTTCCAGTGTGCAATCAAAGTCGAGGCGTCTCCAAGCGTCATTGATAGCCATGGAAGGGGCAGGAGCCACAAAAACTAAGCCCCAAAAAAGAAAGAGGGAACAGGAAAAACAAAATAAAAAGAAGCATAAAGTCAGCAAATAGCAATGAATGGTGTGGGGTTTCTTCAACCTATATCCATCCTCATTGGGAAGGTATCCGACCTCCCAAAAGCAGCACTAAGCCAAACCTGTATTGGGGGGATAGTTCGGGCCTGGAGTAGAATTAGCCCTGTCCAGGGACTAAAAGTTAAAGAGCTGTGTGCGGCCCTCCTCTAGGTATGAGATGTAGCATTTTTGGCGGTGACTCGCCTCCATTCTTGTGTCATTCCGTGAGGGGTGCTGGTAGCCATCGCGTCTTCCTCCTCTTCTGGTAAGATGCCCCATTCTCTGAGCAGTTCAATGCCCTTCTCCAGAGACGTTATGGTGAAGAAACGATTATCTTTGGTAACAGAAAGTTTAGTGGGGTACCCCCATTGGTACAAAATCTTGTGGTTGAGTAAGATCTTCATTACTGTATTGAGGCTCTTCCTCTTTTGCAGGGTGTGTTGCGACAAGTCGCTGAAGAATTGTAGTCGGTGGTATTGTGGCAGGATTTTTTCTCGTTTACGCATTATTGCCTTCAGTTGCTCCTTTACATGGAAAAAGTGCAGCCTTAAGAGGACATCCCTGGGCACTTGTTCTGATATGTGAGCCGGTTTTGGCAAACTGTGAATCCTATCAATCGTGGCGTCCAAGTCACTAAGATCTGGGATCGATGCCTTAAACATGGTGGCGGCATAGAGGGGCAGGTCCGACTGTTGTATTGATTCAGGAATGCCTCTTAAGGTTATTCCTTCTGGACCTGTCCTCCATTTTTGCATTAATCCAGTCCATATCCGTCTCCCGCTCATCATGAGCGTCTACTAAATCATTTATAGTCCCAGCATATTCTTCCATTTTTGTCTCAATATGATCCACGCTATTGCCTAGGTCCTGTATATCAGTATTAAACCGATGCATGTACGTGGCCATATCGGATTGCAATGTGCTACGCAAGGAAAGCAACATGTCCTTTAGGACCGTGTCCAGCACAGGCTGGTTTTGCGTGGGGAACGTCTCAATTGATCCCGGCAAGTCTCTTGTGTCCTCACTAGTCAGAGGCCTGACTCACCGCCAGGCTCAATCCGCCCTCATCTAGCCTAAGTTTAGCCTTAACAGGGCTGCGGGAGGATGGGGTTGAAGGAGAGATTGATTTCCCCTCATCCAGGTCTATATTTACAGAGCAGGTACCTTTTTTTGCCATCTTGTGCTTGGATGCAGTCTTCCGCGGCGTGCAGGCCTCAGCACCATCTTGGTCCACCCCTCTGCCGCGGATAAAAATCCATCAAGCGCTGTGGCTTACGGTGTGGACGGCGTCTCCCCGACATGGTCCTTGGCAATGTGATGTGTCCCGATGCGGTGTGAAAGGCTGCTAAGCTTGGTCGCTATCTGCCGCTGTAGTCCCTTTTCGCTCAGAGCTCCGGGCTTACACGTTCATGCAGCTCCGACGTCAGGCCACGCCCCCCGTGTGTTGCGTTATTTTGAGGTGACAGCAAATTTACACTGTTATACAAGCTGTACACATTACTTCACATTGTAGCAAAATTTCTTCAGTGTTTTCACATGAAAAGATATAATAAAATGTTTACAAAAATTTGAGGGGTGTACTCACTTTTGTGAGATACTGTATACATAGATAGATTGATAGAGTTCACAGGATTGCTGCACAAACATTTATTCATACAAAAATTGGTAGTATTCCATAGAAGTTACAGTTTTGGGCTATTTTAGATAGCGCCCTTCCTCAGAGAGGAACACATCAAGGTATGGCAAACATGTATAGTCTTATATACAGTATCTCATAAAAGTGAGTACATCCCTCACATTGCTGTACATATTTTACTATATGTTTTTACGTGACAATGCTGAAGAAATTACACTTTGATACAATGTAAAGTAGTGAGTGTACAGTTTTTATAACAGTGTAAATTTGCTGTCCCCTCAAAATAACTCAACACACAACCAATAATAGCTAAACCGCTGGCAACAACTGAGCACACCCCTAAGTGAAAATGTCCAAATTGGGCCCAAAGTGTCAATATTTTGTGTGGCCACCATTATTTTCCAGCATTGCCTTAACCCTCTTGGGCATGGAGTTCGCCAGAGTTTCACAGATTGCCACTGGAGTCCACCACCTTCCGTTTGAGTATGACCCACAGATGCTCAATAGGGTTTAGGTTCTGGAGACATGCTTGGCCAGTCCATCACTTTTAACCTTATCTTCTTTAGCAAGGCAGTGGTCGTCTTGGAGGTGTGTTTGGGGGTTGTCATGTTGAAATACTGCCCACAGGCCAGTCTACGAAGGGAGGGGATCATGCTCTGCTTTAGTATGTCATAGTATATGTTCATTCCCTCAATGAACTGTAGCTTTCCAGTGCCGGCAGCACTCATGCAGCCCCAGAACACGACACTCCCATCACAATGCTTTACTGTAGGCAAAACACAATTGTTTTAGTACTCCTCACTTGGCTGCCGCCACACGCTTGACACCATCTGAACCAAATAAATGTATCTTGGTCTCATCAGACCACAGGACATGGTTCCAGTAATCCATGTCCTTAGTATGCTTGTCTGCAGTGAACTGGTTGTGGGCTTTCTTGTGCATCATCTTTAGAAGAGGCTTCCTTCGGGGACGACAGCCATGCAGACCAATTTGATGTAGTGTTCATGCAATAGTCTGAGCACTGACATACTGACCCCCCCCACCCCTTCAAACTCTGCAGCAATTCTGGCAGCACTAATTTCCCAAAGACAACCTCTGGATATGAGGCTGAGCACATGCACTGAACTTCTTTGGTTGACCATGGCGAGGCCTGTTCTGAGTGGAACCTGCACATGAAAGCCCACATAGAATTTGCAAAAAAACACCTGAAAGACTCCAAGATGGTGAGAAATAAGGTTCTTTGGCCTGGTGAGACCAAGATTGAACTTTTTGGCCTTAATTCTAAGTGGTATGAGTGGAGAAAACCAGGCACTGCTCATCACCTGTCCAATACAGTCCCAACACTGAAGCATGGTGGTTGTAGCATCATGCTGTGGGGGTGTTTTTCAGCTGCAAGGGCAGGAAGACTGGTTGCAATCGAGGGAAAGATGAATGCAGCCAAGTACAGGGATATCCTGGATGAAAACCTTCTCCAGAGTGCTCAGGATCTCAGACTGGGCCGAAGGTTTACCTTCCAACAAGACAATGACCCTAAACACACAGCTAATATAACAAAGGAGTGGCTTCACAACTCTGTGACTGTTCTTGAATGGCCCAGCCAGAGCCTTGAGTTAAACCCAATTGAGCATCTCTGGAGAGACCTAAAAATGGCCAACGTTTACCATCCAACCTGCAAGAACTGGAGAGGATCTGCAAGGAGGAATGGCAGCGAATCCCCAAATCCAGGTGTGAAATACTTGTTGCATCTTTCCCTAAAAGACTCATGGCTGTATTAGCTCAAAAGGGCGCTTCTACTAAATACTGAGCAAAGGGTCTGAATACTTAGGACCATGTGATATTTCAGTTTATCTTTTTTAATAATTCTGCAAAAATGTCAACAATTCTGTGTTTTTCTGTCAATATGGGGTGCTGTGTGTACAATAATGAGGAAAAAAATGAACTTAAATGATTTTAGCAAATGACTGCAATATAACAAAAAATTTAAGGGGGTCTGAATACTTTCCATCCCGTGTGTGTGTGAGAGTGTGTGTGTGTGTGTGTATGTATATATATATATATATATATATATATATATATACATATATATATATATATATACACACACACACACACACACATACAGGAGAGTCTCAGGCCCCTTGCTGTCCCCATATGACTGCGCACCAGTGCACCAACAAGGTCCATAAAGACATGAATTACCACAGAGACTGTGAGCCAGGCCTTCTTGTCCACATCAGTGCCTGACCTCACAAATATGCTTCTGGAAGAATGGTCAAACAGACACACTCCTAAACCCTGTGCAAGCCTTCCCAGAACAGGTGAAGCTGTTATGGCTGGGTCAACTCAACATTGAACCCTCAGACTAGGACGCCATTAAAGTTCATGTAGCAGGTGTCCCAATACTTTTGGTAACAGTATATATACATTTTGCCGCAGTGTTAAATTATTCTGTTCAGTCATGGAGTCAGAAGAGCCTTTTTTCCTGGTTATCTTCATATTTCCTGGACCACCTTCTAACTACTTGGAAATGGTGATAATACCGATTTCCTTCCAGTAAACAAGCTAGAGAACTAAAGGTAACATAGAAAGCTACTTTAAAAAAAAATTGCATTACATCCTTTAAACACAGTGGCACAATACAGGTCTGCAGAATAAGAGATTCAGAATACAACACATCTCCATCTACCTGAAAAAAAATTTTGTATTCTGACAGTGGGAACCTTCCCTACTGTTAGAATGCAAGCTATTGTTGCCAGCCATATATGAATAGAAATTCAGCTGGTTAAGCAGGGACCGGCTGAATATAGATGTATTTATGGGCAGGCTGGATGTACACAAGTCGATCAACTTTTTCACAAATGATCACTACTACCAACTATAGCTGGCAACAATAGCTTGCATTCTAACAGTAGGGAAGGCTCCCGCTGTCAGAATACAATAACACAGCAGGAAGGAATCCCCCATCTGCCTCGAATGTGTGGATGGGGAAATCAGATTTTTTTGTTTAACCCACTGGTTGAAAAAAAATAAAGGATCCATTTATGGGCTCATTAGATGAAGTTCACCTTTTTTGTAAAATAAATGCACAGCATCCACAATTAGCAGATTGTGGGTACAATGCCAGGATCCTGCAGACTCTCAGTAAACTGTCTGCCCATATTACCTGTATGCGCAGGCAGGTGCTGAAGTCCAGGAAGCACTCAACAGCACCCTTGCAGATCATTGAGAACTACAAGCCGTCTGTGGCAATGGAAGATAGAACTTGTAGTTCATTCATTCATTCATTGGAAACAATGAATGACGCAGGGTGGTAACGTAACCAAAGGTGAACTTATCCTTTAAGTGTTGTCTCAGAATTTTATTACATGTAAAGGATAAAAGTTTTTAACATGTTAAAACAGCAAAATAAATTAAGGGACATATTATACTATACTATTACGAAAAATAAAAGCGGTGTTCCTTGGAGAATTGGAAAGCACTTCAATAAACCATGCTTTCTGATGAGGCTCCTCTTTTTTTTTTATAGTGGCTCTTAGGTATTTGGGTAAGATGCAACAAAAATGCCTCAGGTCAGTTCTGTATTTGAACATTGAATAGTATAGCCATTAAATCTTGAATATTTCCCCAAAGCAGATGTATTAACAAGCAGTCTACAAAAATGTGAAGGTTCCACGTTGCCACTGACCCCTCTAACATACAGATGAAGTGGTGGGAAACATTTTATGCAAGAGGGCACCCTATACCATCTGGTCAGAAGCTTACATCCAGCTTCCAGGAATCTGCTTGGGATGGACAACCTATGCACAAAAAAATAAGACATGAGTCCTTTATTTGTAAGAGTGAGCCCTAGACCATTCTCCCATATACCAAGAAGAGTCAGTGCATACCCTTCTCCCAGACAAAAAAAAGGTTATAGGATATCAAGACTGCATGCTGCAAGGGCAAAACATCTTAACACGAAAAAGCTGACCTTGTCTATAATCACTACCACAATTGTCTGTAGTGAAGATATGAAAAATTCAATAAACCACTTAATGCCACTCCTCCAAATTAACCACTTAAGCCCCGGACCAATTTGCAGCCAAAGGACCAGGCCTCTTTTTGCGATTTGGCACTGCGTCGCTTTAACTGACAATTGCGATTTGGCTCCCAAACAAAAATGGTGTCCTTTTTTCCCCACAAATAGAGCTTTCTTTTGGTGGTATTTGATCACCTCTGCAGTTTTTATTTTTTGCGCTATAAACAAAAATAGAGCGACAATTTTGAATAAAAAATTCAATATTTTACTTTTTTGCTATAATAAATATACCCAAAAAATATATAAAAACTTTTTTTCCTCAGTTTAGGCCGATACGTATTCTTCTACATATCTTTGGTAAAAAATAAAATCGCAATTAGTGATTAATGATTGGTTTGCGCAATAGTTATAGCGTCTACAAAATAGGGGATAGTTTTATAGCATTTTTATAAAAAAAATTTTTTTACTAGTAATGGTGGCGATCAGCGATTTTTATTGTGACTGCGACATTATGGCGGACACATCGGACATTTTGACATATTTTTGGGACCATTGTCATTTATACAGCAATCAGTGCTATTTAAATGCACTGATTCCTGTGTAAATGACACTGGCAGTGAAGGAGTTAACCACTAGGGGGCAGTGTAGGGGTTATGTATGACGTGATGTGTTTTTTATTGTAGGGGGGCATGGCCTGGCTTGTGACGTCACTGATCGTCCTTCCCTATAAAAAGGGAACAGACGATCGGTGACAGCCACACAGAGAAGCACGGGGAGAGGTTTGTTTACACAGACCTCTCCTCGTTCTTCAGCTCTGTGGCCCGATCGTGGGACACCAGCGGCGATCGGGTCCGCTGGTCCCGTGGCCACGGTCATGGAGCACAGGACCAGGGCAGGAGCGCGCCGCCAGGGGCGTGCT
The DNA here is from genome assembly GCF_037356315.1 of Lithobates pipiens. Lineage (NCBI taxonomy): Eukaryota > Metazoa > Chordata > Amphibia > Anura > Ranidae > Lithobates > Lithobates pipiens. The sequence goes on from NW_027507758.1 coordinate 340,529,023, forward strand.
CCCAACCCATGGCTGGGCACTTAAAGAATCATGTACAGGTATGTGATTGTGCCCAGCCGTGTCACTCTGCTGAAGTATATCGGCGTGAGGCGGTCCTTAAGTGGTTAAGGGAGGCTAATGCCGTAGCCAAATCACAGGCAAAGCAAATAGGTTGTTTTCCCCACTTAGGAAACACCTAAGAGAAGGGATGTCCCAAGATGGTAAAGGTGGCTACTATAGCTAAAGTGGGCAAATAAGAGATAGGAGATAATATAAAGCCTACTAAAAGTCAATCCTATTGTGCTCTACATTTACGTACTACAAAATCCCCATAAGTTTTATTCATACTAAGCAACTACCTAAATACACATAGGACAAATATAAAACATACATACAACACTTAACAGACGAGGCGCCTCATACAGTATATGATCATGGATTGAATTTACAAAACAGATTTCCACAACCGCGTAGACCAGAAATGTTTGAGCTTCTAATTGGTTAGTAGCTTGTAAAGACTGAATTAGTGGGTTGACAGACACAGTAAGGAAACCTGAAAAGCTGATAACCAGCGTCATTCCTGTTGGTCCTGCAGAGGAAAAAGAAATACAGCTTGATTTTGAAAACCTTAAAGGGGAAGTAAACTCTCCCACTCTGATGCTTCTTTTCATTTAGTCAATAGTTTGTTTGTATCTATTGTTAGCCTTCCAAGTTTCTTACTGCGATAGCCAGCTATAGGTGAGAGCGGGTGGCGTCTTTTTTCGTCACTGGTCGTGTTTTTGGTCAGGCATCCTACTGACACCTGTGTTGCCATTGTGCTGGGTGTTCAGTGGGCTCCTGTACCTTTAAGGAGGGGTGGCTCCCCTTCAGTCCACCTGCTCTCACCTATCCATTAAAATGCATGTGCCTCCATTGTGGGGACACTCATAAGTCAGTGTTAGGTACCACAGATATGAGGGTGCCTTGGCGGGGCTCTGTGGCTTACGCATGCATTTGCAAATGTGTGCAGACTAAACCCCTGTTTTTAACGCATATTGTTAGACAGGTTAATTGGTTGTCTGTGGGCTGGTGGTAAGCAAAGCTTGTTTTTTTCCTCGGTTCATCCTTGGGTTTGTTTGTATCTATAATAATTATCAAACTATAGCCACTGTAATCCAGCCCAAATCGCATATTACTTACTGTTTAAAGAAACTTAAAAAAAAACTTGTTTCCAGGGGCTAGGCAGCGCCATCTTAAGTATTGTTTTCTGAGTTCACAGTGGAGTGTATATCCGCCCTTACATTGAGCACTTCCTGTACTGTTAACCAAGCCTCATTCTCAATCCAAAGTTTCTATGGCAACCCCGCTTCCCTGTTCATAGCGGACTTGTTTTATTTCACGGTATTTACTTGTGCCGATTATCTAGTGTTTGCCTTTGTCAGTTTTATCAGCTGATAAGACTGCAGTAATGCTGTCCGATGCCCTGGTTTACAATGCATGTGATGTCACATGGGGTGCTGGAGGAAGCTCTGAGTGATTATGCAGTCTACTGGGATTTCAGTGGTGTGCCGTAGGAAGTCCTGATAATAGATAGACAAGTACACAGAGTGTACCATAAATCAGGGGAGATCTGGGCATGCTCAGTGACGTCAAACCTCTAAAGAACAAAAAGGATTACTATACTAAGCAAGTAAGGCGATATCTACAAGCAGTGTTCATTAGGGTTTTTGCACTGATTTACATGGGACAAAGTTGTGGGGGAGCATTTACAACCACTTTAAGTATATTACCTATTAGTGGGTGGAGCTTTGCTGAAGGTGGGAGTGTAGAGTATTGCCATGATAAAGTATGTAGCGGTAGTGAGGCCATTTCTTGCTCCAAATCTAACCATCTTAATCCAGTCAAGGACTCAAGTCATATAGACTGCTTGATAATATTTGAAGGGGTCTGGGAACCCTATGCCTCCCCTTTCCTTGGGCAAACCCAAGAGTTAGTATGCAATCTTCCTGAAACCATATGCATGGAAGAAATGTGTGAATTAGTCTGCTTAGAATGAACAGAGGAGAAACTACATTTCTAAAGAAAAAAATAAATCTGTCATCTGCCTGGTGTGCCAGAGGGCCTATGTTTAGTTGTTCGCCTGCAATTCCATTTTAGACTGATGATTTTGAGATAACATTTTGCACGTCTGCATGAATGATCTACAGTACCTTGCAAAAGTATTCACCCCCCTTGGCATTTTTCGTGTTTTGTTGCCTCACAACCTGGAATTAACATGGATTGTTTGGGGATTTGCATCATTTAATTTACATAAAATGCCCACAACTTTGAAGATTTTTTTTATTATTGTGAAGCAAACAAATTGGACAAAATAACAGAAAAAGTCAATGTGCATAACTATTCTCCCCCCCCCCCCCCACAAATTCAATACTTTGTAGAGCCACCTTTTGTGACTATCACAGCGCCAAGTCGCTTTGGATAAGTCTCTATGAGCGAGCCACATCTTACCACTGGAATTTTTGCCCATTACTCTTTGCAAAACTGCTCCAGCTCCTTCAAGTTATAGTGAACTTGGTGATGAGTTATTCACTTTACGGTCAACACTAAGGACAAGGGGGCACTCTTTACGTCTCCAGGAAAAGAGATTTAATCTCCAAATACGGAAAGGTTTCTTCACAGTAAGAGCTGTGCAATTGTGGAATAGACTCCATTCAGAGGTGGTTCTGGCCAGCTCAGTAGATTGCTTTAAGAAAGGCCTTGGTTATTTCCTAAATGTACATAATATAACTGGGTACTAACATTTATAGGTAAAGTTGATCCAGGGAAAATCTGATTGCCTCTCTGGGATCAGGAAGGAATTTTTTCCCCTGCTGTAGCAAATTCTATCCTGCTTTACTGTTTTTTTTCACCTTCCTCTGGATCAACTGTGGGTATATGGGACTGTATGATATTTTTTATTTTATTATTATTATTTTTTATGGTTGAACTAGATGGACTTGTATCTTTTTTCAACCTGACTATGTAAGTTGGATGGTTTGCGCTTGTGAACAGCAATCTTTAAGTCTGACCACAGATTTTCTATTGGATTGAGGTATGGGCTTTGACTAGGGCATTCCAACACATTTACATGTTTCCCCTTAAACCACTCAAGTGTTGCTTTAGCAGTGTGTTTGGGGTCATTGTCCAGCTGGAAGGTGAACTTCCATCTTAGCCTCAAATCACACACAGAGTGGTACAGGTTTTGCTCAAGAATATCCCTGTATTTAGCACCATCTATCTTTCCCTCAACTCTGACCAGTTTCCCAGTTCCAACTGCTGAAAAACATGGTGTTCTTTGGGTGATGTGATGGGTTTGTGCCAGACATAGCATTTTCTTTCATGGCCAAAAAGTAAAATTTTAGTCTCATCAGACCAGAGCACCTTCCTCCATACATTTGGGAGTCTCGCACATGCTTTTTGCAAACTCAAAACGTGCAATTTTGTTTTTTGCGGACAGTAATGGCTTTTGTCTGGCCACTCTGCCATAAAGCCCAACTCTATGGAGCATACGGCTTATTGTCGTCCTATGTACAGATACTCCAGTCTCTGCTGTGGAACTCTGCAGCTCCTCCAGGGTTACCTTAGGACTCTGTTCTGCCTCTCTTATTACTCACCTCCTTGCCCAGTCCATGAGTTTTGGTGTGCAGCCGTCTCTTGACGGGTTTACTGTTGTGCCATTTTCTTTCCATGTGGTTATGATTGATTTGATGGTGCTCCTAGGGATCATCAAAGATTTGGATATTTTTTTTTAGAACCTAACCCTGACTTGTACTTCTCAAAAACATTGACCCTTACTTGTTTGGAGAGTTCCTTTGTCGTCATGGCAGTGTTTGGTTAGGGTGCTTAGGTGTTGCAGCTTCTGGGGCCTTTCAAAATCATCATCATGTGACACTTATATTGCACACAGGTGGACATCATTTCACTAATTATGTGACTTCTGAAGGTAATTGGTTGCACCAGAGCTTTTTATGGGCTTCATAACAAAAGGGGTGAATACATACAGTATCTCACAAAAGTGAGTACACCCCTCACATTTTTGTAAATATTCTATCTTTTCATGTGACAACACTGAAGAAATTACACTTTGCTACAATAAAGTAGTGAGTGTATAGCTTGTTGAACAGTGTCAATTTGCTGTCCCCTGAAAATAACTCAACACACAGCCAATAATGTCTAAACTGCTGTCAACGAAAGTGAGTACACCCCTAACTGAAAATGTTAAATTTTGGCCCAAAGTGTCAATATTTTGTGTGGCCACCATTATTTTCCAGCACTGCCTTAACCCTCTTGGGCATGGAGTTCACCAAAGCTTCACAGGTTGCCACTGGAGTCCTCTTCCATTCCTTCATAACAACATCACGGAGCTGGTGGATGTTAGAGACCTTGCGCTCCTCCACCCTCCATTTGAGGATGTCCCACAGATGCTCAATATAATTTAGGTCTGGAGACATGCTTGGCCAGTCCATCACCTTTACCCTCAGCTTCTTTAGCAAGGCAGTGGTCGTCTTAGAGGCGTGTTTGGGGTCGTTATTTTGAAATACTGCCCTGCGGCCCATTTTCCGAAGGGAGGGGACCATGCTCGGCTTCAGTATGTCACAGTACATGTTGGCATTCATGGTTCCCTCAATGAACTGTAGGTCCCCAGTGCTGGCAGCCATCATGCAGCCCCAGACCAGGACACTCCCACCACTATGCTTGACTGTAGGCAAGACACACTTGTATTTGTACTCCTCACCTGGTTCCCGCCACACACACCTGACACCATCTGAAACAAATAAGTTTATCTTGGTCTCATCACTCCACAATACACGATTCCTGTAATCCAAGTCCTTAGTCTGCTTGTCTTCAGCAAACTGTGGGCTTTCTTGTGCATCATCTTTAGAAGAGGCTTCCTTCTGGGACGACAGCCATGCAGACCAATTTGATGCCGTGTGCAGTGTATGGTCTGAGCAATGACAGGCTGAACCTCTACCCCTTCAACCTACATACACACTTGCCAATTATCAGTTTTTTATTTCGGAAAAAAAATGTTATGCATATATTTTTCTAATTTTACTTCACCAACTTAGACTACTGTGTTCTGATCCATCACATATAATTCAGATTAAAAAACATTGAACTAAAGGCTGTAATGTAACAAAATATTTAAAAAGTCAAGGGGGTGAACACTTTTGCAAGGCACTGTACATTCTCAAATACACCAGTAGGTGGCCCGTCAGGTAAATTTGAAGATTGCAATATGTTGAGTTATGAGACTACTTGATAGCACTTCACAAGTACAAACAGATCTGTCTTTACAACAGGTAAACCAGCCTCCGTAGAGAGGAAAGATCCTTCAAGCCCTGCAATTACTCTGACTATTTCTAATGAACCTGAGAATATATCGGTGGATCTGGTTCTTGCTCTTCAAATACGACAATGGCCTGAAAGTGCAAGCAATGGAATGAATATTGACGGCTGGCTTGGCACAAAGGTGAAACAAGATTATAGAAAAGAACCATGCTACGTGGTAGCCAAACAGAAAGACAAAAAAGGTAAGATGTATGATTGCTTGCTTAGATGTTGTGTAACACTAAAGACATGGTTGGCATGCATAAGAATTATTTTATGTTCTAGTTAAGTAAAGCCAGTCTTATGAACTTGGCAACCCTGCCAGACAGCACAGACAGCACAGACAGCACTAGTGAAGTCATAACCCTGCTCTCTCCTGCACGTTCAAACTGTTAAAGGCACAGAATCTGGCTCTGAGTGCTGTTCCTCCTTCTGCTGTACAGAGGCAATAGGAAGTTAATATATATTCTAGATACTGTGTGTATGTGTGTATATATATATATATATATATATATATATATATATATATATATATATATATATATATATACACAGACATATATACACACACACACACACACACACACAATACATGTGTGAGTACACACCTCACATTTTTGTAAATATTTCATTATATCTTTTCATGTGAAAACACTGAAGAAATTACACTTTGCTACAATGTAAAGTGGTGAATGTACAGCTTGTATAACAGTGTAAATTTGCTGTCCCCTCAAAATAACTCAACACACAGCCATTAATGTCTAAACCGCTGGAAACAAAAGTGAGTACACCCCTAAGTGAAAATTTCCAAATTGGGCCCAAAGTGTCAATATTTTGTGTGGCCACCATTATTTTCCAGCACTGCCTTAACCCTCTTGGGTATGGAGTTCACCAGAGCTTCACATGTTGCCACTGGACTCCTCTTCCACTCCTCCATGATGACATCACTGAGTTGGTGGATATTAGAGACCTTGCACTCCTCCACCTTCCATTTGAGGATGCCCCACAGATGCTCAATAGGGTTTAGGTCTGGAGACATGCTTGGCCAGTCCATCACCTTTACCCTCAGCTTCTTTAGCAAGGCAGCGGTCGTCTTGGAGGTGTGTTTGCTTTAGTTACCATATTGGAATACTGCCCTGCGGCCCAGTCTCTGAAGGGAGGGGATCATGCTCTGTTTCAGTATGTCACAGTACATGTTGGCATTCATGGTCCCCTCTACCTTGGGGAGATGCAGGCTAGAATACTGCAAACAGTGAGCAGCAAATTATATCACCTGTGATGTATTTCAGTTATTTTGCAAACCTGGCCTCTTAGTGGGCCCTGAGGACAAGAGTTGAAAACCACTAATCTAAGGGCTCTCAATATATGCAGAACTGTACCTTTATTCCCTTACTTAACTCAATACCCATAACGACTGGCTAGCCTTTCTCTTCTCTTCTTGTGCCTATACCCCGCTTGCCAAAAAAACAAATACAGCAGATCTGCGGATTTACAAGCATAGTATCCACTTACTTACATGGATAGAAGGGGTTTACAACAGACAAAACATGCAGGAGACCCTCCATCTCTTATCTGTGTTTTATTCTAACCATACTATGCGTCTGCCCAAGGAGGCTGAGGGGTCAGCGTAGGTAGCTACAGGTTTATCTTTGTCCACACTTGGTCCAACTTGAAAAGGGGGACAAAAAACACACACACACACACACACACACACAGTAACTCACACAAGTGAGTACACCCCTCACATTATTGTAAATATTTCATTATATCTTTTCATGTGAAAACACTGAAGAAATTACACTTTGCTACAATGTAAAGTAGTGAGTGTACAGCTTGTATAACAGTGTAAATTTGCTGTCCTCTCAAATAACTCACACACACACACACACACACGTTTATCCAACCAGAAAGCAGGTCTGCTTTCCTTGAGAACTCATAGGACACAAAGAAAAGGCAAAAATATAAGCTTAAAGGCAACTGACCTAGACAGCATATAAGAGTCTGTGTTCCCGTTGGTCTCAATTGAGGCACAGTATCCTCTGGAAACTGTTCATTCCTTGCTCCTGACTCGCCAAAACAGTTATGACTTTCTTGAAACACTGAAATAAATATATGCAAAGAACAGATAAAACAGGAGGAGTCTGGACACTAAATTAAGTCAAAGCACCTATTCTAATGTATTTTTAGATCTAATTTTTACCCACGATAATGGTGGTGTGCACTGTGTTTAAAAACCAGCAAATAGTCATATTTCATACATCAGCAGCTATCTCTAAAAGTTGCAAAACGAAAAACTTGAAATGGGAGGGGGTGAGCGAGAGTGAGCATAACAATTCTATATGGAAAATAGACACTGAAAAACTATTATACAAAATGGATGCGCTTGTGCTTGAATGAACAATACGGTTAATTTCTTTGTCATTTAGTATGATGGAACCCCCCCCCCCCATTTCACTCCATTCTAGCATAATGTCTTGCAGTTCATGTAGATAACTGTTCCCTTTTTTTCCCAGATACATGGCGTATTTCCTTTTCAAATATTGAAAAAGATATAATAAGTAATCACGGAAGCGCAAAAACCTGCTGTGAGCGTCAAGGACCCATGTGCTGCAGGTTAGTGGTGAAAATAGTGCTACAGACATATTCACAACAAACATTACAGTGAAACTCCAGCCTATATTTGTAGCTCTGGGTAAAGTTCAGCAGAATGATAGTCTTTTAGTTCTTCACTGCTATTTGTGACCTCGATCTCACTTTGAAATCTGTGGGCTGAAATTCTGACTCTCAACACATTCATATCTGTAATGTATATGGCATTTTTTAAGAATACATTCTGTCACTTTTCTAGATATTAAAATATGTAAATAGCTAAATAAAAGTAAAGTACTTAAAGAATTTCAAGTATGAATAGGTTTACACAGTTACATTAGTCCAACTTGAACCAATGTAACTATGCATATACTATACCCAAGGGATCACATTACAGTGATCTCTACTAGCTTTCGGGTATGGTGGTGAGAAAATTCTTTAATGCATTGTGAATACACGAGGTTGCCTGCTCAGCAAAGTGTTCTTTGATTGGACGTGGTGCAGAGGTTACTTCACTGCATAACAGGTTAATGGGGGAAGCTTGAACTGTCCATGGGACAAGCTCTGAAATTTAGATGTGCTTTTTTACCATGAGACTATACACAGTGTGGTTTTCTCAAACGTTTAAATACATTTAGGTCTTCATGTTACAACTGCCATCTTCAGGAGGATTAGACACTGGCAAATATAAAACCTGCAAGTCAGCCCAGGATAATCCCTACCACCAGTATGCCTCACGTTAGTAGCAAAATAATATGGAAAGTATGATCACAACACAGTGGGCTGGGAACCTGTTAGGAATTGACCGATATAGCTTTTTTGGGACTAGACCGATTTTTCGGCTGCCTATATTTTGTAGATTTAAAGTGTTTATTTTTACATTGTCCTTTTTTTTTTTTTTTCATCACTTTTATTGCTGTCATAAGAAACGTAAATATCCCCTGTGACAGTAATAGGCAGTGACAGGTATTCTTTATGGAGGGATCTCCCTAATCCCTCTTCTGCAAGTTTGGCAGTTTTGAATACTGTAATTTTTTTAAAACACGCCTTTAGGATGCCAGTAATCTGGAAGTGATGTTGTGACATTGCTTCCAGGTTACTGGAGCTGAGACCCGAACTAAGCAATTGGATTCGTTTGGGTCCCTGGGCAGCCAGCGGATAAGCCAGCTGGTTGCTCGGACCTCCCAGTGGCATGGGAAACCCGGATGGAGTGGCAGAAGAGGGGGAGAGGTGTTGTCTCCCGCTGCTTGTGAGTGGCTGCTTAGCCGCATCAGTTATTATAAGAAAGCCAACCGTCTGCTTTCAATAGCCACTTGAAGCAATATCGGTAAGTTTGTTAACGATATTAACTGCTTGCTGTCTAATGTACATATTAACAATGCTGGGCAGTATGGGGTTATACCAGGATCATGGCTGCAGATACTGTTTTTATTTATTTTTTGAGCCTGCAATTGTCTTTCCTGTAACAGTGATCCAATCACTTTTGGGTCGGCTAGCCACAGATGAGATGGAGGAGCATCCGTCCCCCCCGGTGAAGAATGAAGCCAGAAGTGAGAAGGATTTTGTCACTTCTGGTTTCCGAGCTGTCCTTTTCCTATCTTAAAGGGGCTTGTCCACTTCTTTATAACAATAAATGAAAAAAGTGTAAAACAATGCACGCAAAGGGTGACTACATGCAAGAGCTGCCTGAAAAACCTTAAGTTTGAGAGAACCATTAGGAGGAAGGAGAGATTGCACCTTTATTGTAGCCAGGCAGATCACTTTTTGAAGTCTTGCCCTACCCGTCCTGTCACGGACAGACCTTAGTTGGCGTTTTTTCATCACCTATTATCCAGAAGGATCAGCCCCTCATTTTGGTCACCCTTTCTTGGGCTGAGTCATCCATCGAGATAAGGGCTCTAATCGACTATGGGGCTGCAGGCCTGTTCATTGATGCTGCCTTTGTATCAAAGCACTCGATTCCGCTGCAGCTGCGTGACACTCCACTTACAATTGAGGCTGTTGACGGGAGACCTCTACAACCTGCTCATGTGACTCATGAGACGGTTCCGTTGTCCAAGGCTGTAGGGGCTCTTCCCCATGAGATAATCCAATTCCAAGTTACTTCCTCAAAGATGTGTTAAGAAGTTGCCTACCTCTAAGGAACTGGCTTCCATTTTTGCTTGGAAGATCTTTCGCTTACATGGGCTACCCAAGTTGATTGTCTCAGACAGGGGTAGTCAGTTTGTGTCCCGGTTCTGTCGAGCCTTTTGTGCACAGTTGGGAATTCAGCTTGCTTTCTCCTCTGCATATCACCCGCAGTCTAATGGGGCCGCAGAATGAGCCAATCAGTCCTTGGAGCAATTCCTACGTTGCTATATTTCTGACCATCATAACTGGTCAAACCTATTACCGTGGGTATGGTTTGCTCACAACAGTGCCTTGAATTGTGCTTCCTGATTGTCCCCGTTTATGGCGAATTATGGTTTCCAACCTTCCATGTTGCCCGACTCGTTTGTTCCACAGAGTATTCCTGCGTTAGAGGAGCATCTCCGTGGTCTTCGGTCCACTTGGGCACAAGTCATGGAGGCTCTGCATCATGCTAATGATCGGTACAAACTCCATGCTGACCGCAGACGCCTACCTGTGCCTTCCTACCAGATTGGGGACAGGGTCTGGCTGTCATCTCGCAACCTTCGACTTCGTGTTAACTCACTGAAGTTCGCACCTCGGTTTATTGGCCCTTTCCGTATTCTTCGCAGGATTAACCCCTTAGTCATTAGACCTTCTAATATACGTATTTTGAATGTATTTCATGTCTCCTTATTAGAACCTTTGGTCTGAAACCGCTTTACCACCTCGGTGCCACATCCTCACCCTGTACAGGTTGAGAACCATGTGTATTAAGTAGAGTCCATTGTTGACTCCAATAGGTTCTGTAGGTTCTAGGTTCTGTAGGAAGGGCTCGCCCCTTCCTTCTCTGGGCTGGCCGCTCAGCTGTCTGCAATTTGCCAGCTCCCATCTCTCTCCCCGGTTACTGCTGTTTATGATCTTGCTTGTCAGTCCTGCCTACTTGAGCCGTCCAGTCCAGAGGAGCTCTGCCTTCGCCTTGGTCACATTACAAGAAACTATATCCTGCGGTCCTTTTTAAAGACTGGCTTTGCTGACATCCCTTCTGGCTCCAGATCCCGCTTGCTGTTCCCCTACTTTGATCCCTGACTTCTGGTTTGGCTGACTATCCATTCTGGTTATTGAACTCTGACTATGTTTTGACTATGTTTGTTCTTTTTACGTTTATTATTAAACAAGTGTGATTTAACTGTACTTCTGTCTTGGTCTGATTTCATGGCTTCTGACCAGAGGGCTCTCTAATAGGTTGGTCCAATGATCAAAAAAAGCCATATTGCCTGATGCTCCAGATGTTTATTGAGAGGATTCCTTTAGAGCTCAAGTACTCTGTACTGACAGGGTGCCTAGCACTCAGACAGGCTGGCTTCTGTCTTGAGAATCTTCCAAAAGGTGTGAAGAGAAGATTCCTGAACCATTTTCCTGAGACATCAGGCCAGGAGTAGCCCAGTCTGCTTTCAACTAAATCTGTCCAGAGACGGGACAAATTTCTCCAACAAATCTGTGTGTTGCAGGCGCCTAGAGTATATTGGGCAGAAATATTGGGCAAAGGGAACTTCCTCAAAGAAGGCTACTATCATCCTCAAGACTCGCATGCAGAAGCAGAGTGTTACATGACTTCTGGACTGAAGGGTGATGCCAAGACTAGAATAAAAGCAGAGAACTGCCCATGACCCCCTTCACCCCTCCCCAAATGTCTAGAATTGGACACGCAGCATGGTTAGCTTGGATCAAACTAAGAGGCAAGGCCTCAAGTACTCAAAAAAATCTAGTCAGCCAGTAGCAGGCGAGGGTCCGTAGCCAGATAGCCAAAAGTGACCAAAGTCATTATAGGCAGGCAGCAGAAATGGTCTGACGATCCATGTGGTATTTACAAGCAGTAGGGAGATATTACTTTCAGAGAGAAAGCGTGGCGTGTCATTGCTCATTCCCACAGCTTTAACTTCTTCTATGGCAAAAGCCAGTAGGAAGAGAATAAGGGTGCAATGCAACCAATAATGAGGGGGCACTCATTGCTTGGCCTGATACACTCTACTCACTGAGTCTTTAGAGGCAGTGAAGCGCAGAGGCAATGCCAGCAGCTCTGGACTTTAAAAGCAGATAACGTAACAAGAACTGGGTCTGGAAAGTGTGGAACCCAGTAGCTGAAGGTCACTTCCAGGCTAGCTCTGTAACATCCAGTCTACAGGAGTCTAAATATACAGGCCGAAAGCCAGGCTGAAAATGAGGGCAGTGCATGGCTGCAGATTTGAGGTTATGCCCCCAGCAATGGGGTGGGGAGACTAGGGTGACAAAAAAAGTGCTTTAACCACTTCAATAGCGGAAACTTTGAACCCCTTTCTAGCCAGGCCAATTTTTATCTTTCGGAACTGTCACACTTTGACAATTTTGTGGTCATGTAAAACTGTATCCAAATAAATATTGTAGAGGTAGAGATTTCTTTTGGTGGTATTTAATCACTGGGTTATTTTTTGCTAAACAAACCCAACATTTTGAAAAAAAGGCGTAGTTTCCGTTATAAAAGTTTGCAAATAAGTAAATTTTCTTCACTGATGTGCACTGATGAGGCTGAACTGATGGGGCTGCTCTGATTAGCAGTGTAAAGAATGTACTTACTGTGCCCTGTCAGCCTTGCCAATATTGGCTGACCTTTGCCAATATTGGCTCTCCTTTTTTCGCACAGAGACAGCACGTGAGGAAAAGACTGCCAATAACCGGACACAGCTGATCACATGGAAAAGGACCACTGTGACTGGCCTTTTACTGCGATCATCTGTGTAGGGCACAGGAGTAGTTTTCTACGGGGGCACTCATGTGTGGTTGTTCCCAAGTCACACTTGGACAGAAGACACAGAACTCACCCCAGTCACTGGCTCTGACTGACAGCAGTGGGAGCCAATGGCTCCTGCTGCTTTATCTGAGCAAATCAGGAGTAAAAGACCAGGGAGGGTCTTAGCTCTCGTGCAACATCACTGGGTCGACATTGGCTCAGGTATATATTTGGGAGAGCTGCTTTAGGTTTAGTTTTTTTTACCTTACTGCATACAATGCAGTAAGGTTAAAAAAAATATTAAAAAATAAAAACTTCTGCCTTACAAACACCTTAAGGACTACCTGGGTCCCTCAGGTGAGAAAGAATATAAGGCTGTTTTCACTTATTCTTTTCCTTACAGCCCAAATTTATTTTTTTCATGTTCTCACTGTACAAATATCTTTCAGGAAACAGTGTCTTAAACTGATGAAGTATATACTGAAACAACTCAAGGAGAGAGGAAATCGGAGAATGAATCAATTTTACTCATACCATGCAAAAACTGCTCTATTGCATACATGCGTTCAGTTCCCAAAAGATGAAGATTGGAAGCAGGAAGACCTGCATATCTGCTTCAATAGATATGTTGAATTCTTTCAAAAATGCCTGAAAACCTATTCTCTTCCAAACTTTTTCATACCTTCCCAAAACCTTTTTAGCCCAGATGAAGTTGATAAAGCAAGCTGCAACTACCTTCTTGAAGAGTTAGAAATGGAAAAGGCTAAAAACTACCCAATATTTTTAAAGAGTAAGTAAACCCAACATTTCATATTCCCGATATGTGTCTGCTGTATGAGAAAGTATCCTGTTCACTTTGTATTGCTTCCTTTGGGTGAAAGTCCTGGTGTCCCACTGCTTTTCTATTATAAATTGACCAGACTAAACAGGAGAACACACCGTGGTCAGGTCTCTAGTTGTGCTCTCCTCCAATAATCAGATTTGTCCTGACATGTGCACCCACCCCCCGCACAAGCCATTCACCAGGAAGCTCAGTGTGCTGCCGTTCTCCTCCCCTAATTCTTGTGCAGCTGAAAACAGGAGGAATGTGATCACTTAAAAAAATGGGGGTGGGATGTATTTATAATGTTTTGTTTATATATCTATACAAAAAGGTTTTGCCTTTCATTTCTATAGCAGTCCACAGGTTCTCCCAAGCTGTCACTGGATGCTGAAGGAGCTCAGGGATATGATTAAAGCTGGCCAGGTCGAATCTCATCTGGTTCAGCATTGATTGGCTGAGATTTGAACCATGTATGGACAGGCTGAATGCACCCAATTGATGGACAAACATGGGTACACAACCAGACTGTCAGATTTTACATGTGATTATTGCAAGCAGCTATTATAGCCGCTAGCAGTAATCACTATGTTCCTCCACTGGGAGTACACAGTGAAGAACACAAGAGTCAATTTTAATGGGGGAATTAAGTGATTTTTTTCCCTGTAACCCGTGCTTGCAGGAAAGAAAATTGCTCCATATATGGCAGGCTTAACGCCTTGGTTTGCAGCCACTGTAAATTTAAAATCCTCCTTGGACACACCCAGGGCCTACAGAACTTCAAATAAACAGTGGGCAGCTGTATGCCTAAGGCTCCATACACACTAGGTTTAAAAAAAAAAACACCAGTTCCCTTGGCCGAAAAAAAAAAAATAGGAGTTTTTTTCCTGCTGCTAATCGCTCATCTTAAAATATGCCTCTAATCGGCCTAATATGCATGAGCACATAGGAGAACATTAAGCTTCTTCTACAGGCAGAACACCTGTAGAAGCAGCGATTTTCAAGCCAGTGTTCATGGACCCTAAAGCCTAGTACACACAGGCCGAATGCGTGGCAGCCGGTCCGACAGAAGCCGGCTTTGGTTGGATGAGCATTCTGGAAAAAAAGCAGCCGACTAGCTCCAGATTGGCTGAGAGCGCCACACTTTCAGAACACAATAGCTCAGCTGGGAAGATCACTGTACTAATTTAAGATCATTAGTACAGCGACTCCAAATGCAGCTGTCAGGTTTTTTTTTCCATTCAACCCGCTCGGTTGAATGAAAGAAAAAAAAAAACCTGATGGTGTATACTAAGCTTTCTGCTTAGGTTTTATCCAATCAATGGTCTGGGAGGTCAAGGGAGTTTTTTTTTTTTGGGTAGAAATTTGCCATACTTGCATATTCTCTATCTAAAAAACACAAAAAGGTATACTTTTCCCCTGCACTAAATTATAGGAACGCTTATAACTTCATAGGTTACAAATATTATCAATTTTTATTATGTTACTAAACTGTTGAAATATATAGTAGGTAAATCAATACCAAGATGGAATTAAATCTGCATTTTGTGAATTTTTATAGAATTTAAGAAATAAAAAATATTCACAGATTGTGTAGTAAAGAATCCTTTTGTGTTTTAGGAAAACGTGTAAAAAATCTTTTGGATACTTAAAAAACCTAGGGATAGGGATAAGGAAACCATCCCATTAAACATTAACATATAAACATACACAATATAAAAATTGTGTAAAAAGGTATTGTCCACTAACAGCCAGGCAGTGGCCAGAAAAAGGAGGATATTACATATACCCAAATGGGAAAAGAATGTTCAACATTATGACATCAGAACATGCGTGGGCCCCTGTGCGTCTACGCGCTTTGCTTGCTCGCTTCTTCAAGACGCACATGGGGGGGGGTATGGGAACAGGTCTCACCACATAGGATAGAAGAACAGATCATTTCACAACATATTAATATATATGTATAAACAGTTGCATATAAATGTATACAGTAGATCAAAGAAAATTTACCAAAATGACGTTAAAATTGGTCATGCATTCATATTCATCTGATCTGAACATACGTCACTGCGTGCACAGGATTCTCACTGGATGGGCGCAGCAGTACCGGAATAACCTAGGCCAGGGTCCAGACTTGAAATATACAACCAAATAACGATGGAATATGAGGAAAAGAAAATAGAGGAAAAATGAGGAGGTGTTGCATATCAATCACCTCCAACAGACGTATGTGTCAACTACCATCTTGATGTGCATCAACGGGCATATAAGGAAATATGGGGCTTGTGTAGTACACGTGCCATCAGATACTGTAATAAAATGTATAAACAACTGACTCCATCTTAGATTCTCTTCCATTTTACATAAAGTATAAATTAACTTTTTGTGTTTGTGTGTGAGTTTTGCCATGGTCAGCTTGATTAGCAGTTTGCATAGAACCACACCCTATGAGATATTGTGGTTATGCCGAATCTGTGTCAGCAAGTCATCAGCTATTTCTTGTCATCAAGTCAGCAGCCTAACTCTTGATAAGAAAGTGTAAAGTTTGAATAACCCTTAGACATGTATTTTTACTGGTATATATACTACTGTTGTATTAAATACAGAGATCTTATGAACACACTCCAGCTTGTTTCCCATGTCTCATGTGGTCTCTCACGGATCCGAGGGTCCCAATTCCAGCCTATTTACAACGTTATATTTGCATGGAGGTAATTTATTGTACAGCTCCTACTGCATTAATCCATAGGGGGCCAGCACCTAAATAAGGCCAAAGAACAGCATAGGAGTATAGCAAATCTTCAAAACATATTTCAATAAAGCTAGTGTTGCCTGGAGCAAGCTTGGTATAATTTGCAATACCTGTAAATATGACTGTATATCGTCCCCCAGAGATGTCATGAGTTAGGGGATAGGTTCACAGGCTATATATACCCCCGCTTGTTGCACCCTAATTGGCGCCAAATGCACGCCTCTGCGAGCAGTGACATCACAACGTGGTCAGATGACGTGTACAGCGGCGTAGTGGGGCATGGCCAGCCCTCTGACATACAGACGACCTTAAGCACATGCCCCATCAGATGACGTGGTGCCGCACCAAAGGCCACACCCACCGGCGTCCCAAGAGAAATCACGACAACACAAGCGGCTCACACTGCGTCACTCTTCAGTGCAGCCGCAATCCACACACACAGGTGCACAGCCCCAACAGAAGGACAGGCCCCATATGATGCCCACAGCCACCCCACATCCACAGGACAAAATGTCATAGAAGAAGATGGAAGACAAGCACCACCTACAGAGAGAAAACAGCCATTGCATACAAGACATGCAGATCCAGCTGAGGAATCATTGAATAATACGACACCCTCGACAGCCAAACCAAGAGAGGATATCATCCCGAAGAAAGCCCAATTGTCTAATCCCGCTATATAGAGAGCACAATTCTAAATATCAAGTTGTATATCCAAAGTAGATTTAAATACAGGCAGGGACACATTAAACAGAGCAGGCAGATACGAATGCAAGCCAATGTGATATCATAGGACATTAACCTCACTACACATGTAAGGTTGTTAGTACCAGTAGAGATTTATAAAATATAAATTCGATCTTCTATTATTGATCTTCTATAGATAGGGCCTTAAAGTGGCTATAAACCCTTACAGACCACTTTGACCTACAGTTAAGCCTAGATCAAGGCTTACCTATAGGTCCAAGAAACATCTCCTTAACCTACACGGTTAAGGAGATATTTTCCAAAAACCGGGCACCGAATGCAGGCGCACTGAGCGTGCCACAAGTGAAGCCAAACATCGCGGCTCCGGCCAGTCACGGAGCCGTGATACCCGGAAGTCACTCCAGATAACATGGCGGCGATGGAGGAGGTGGCCGAGGTTCGCTGCGGGGGCTTCACTCTCAGGTAAGTAATTCATAATGAGCTAGTATGCTATGCATACTAGCTCATTATGCCTCTGCCTTGCAGGGTATAAAAAAAAGGGGAGGGAGACAAAAAAAAGAAAAAAAATACACACATAAAAATTATAATAAAGAAACTGCAGATACAAGCTTCATAAAAAAGATCTGAAGCTTAATACATCATTCAGGCCAGGTGGCACCGTAGATTTCAGATTAAATATCCATTTTGCCCCTCTGCATAGAACCCTCGAATTGAAATTCCCTCCTCGGGGGCCCTCCAGGACTCTATTCAGCGCTGCAAATTTGAAAACATGGGCATAGTAGTTATGTCCAAATGCTATATGATGTTCAATGGGGGTGTTCAAATTCCCAACTGTAGCATAGTACATGTGGTCCTTCATACACTTCCAAAATGGCCTTCTGGTTTTGCCAACGTAGAAGGCACCACATTGGCATAGGATGATATAGACGATTCCTTTAGTAAGACAGGTGACATGATGTTTCTGTGAATGCATATGTCCATTTGGAAGCTGGAAGGAAGAGCCTTCCAACAACAGCTCACAATAGTCGCTCGAGCCGCATCTATATGTCAACAATCTTTTCCCTTGTTGGTCTTTATATCTAGTGTAGTAGCTTTTAACCAGACGATCCCCCAATAGGCCCTTACCATTTGAAGGTAATCTCTGGATATTCTTTGACGTATTTACATAGGGTTGGGTCACTGGTGAGTAGGTGCCAGTGTTTGTTCATAATTCCTCTAATCTGTCCTTGTCGGTTAGAATATGTGGTGATAAATCTAACCGTATGCGCATTTTTCAGCGTAGATCGGTTATAGAGGATAGCATTCCTTGATCCCAACTTCACTTTTCTGAAAGCCTTCTTGAGGCATGTTTGACTATAGCCCCTATCCAGTAATCTGACACGGAGGAGATCCGCCTCTCAGTGGAATCGTTTCTCAGTCGCAGATACTGGCTATATGGAATGCTTTGAACCAGTGGGCGAGGATGTGCACTTGATGCATGTGATATTGTATTTCCCGCCATGGGCTTGCAGAACAGAGACGTCAGAATTTATATTGATATCAAGGAACGCAATGCTAGTAGCACTATACCCCATAGTGAATTTGAGATTGTACTTATGAATCACACACATAAATTAAGTTATTCAGATGTTCCCACCCAAAACGAAGACTTTGTCGATATATCTATACCAACATAAAATGTTGTATAGTAGATCGGCGTATTCCTCAGTGGCAAATAAATTGCGTTCCTAACACCCCAGGTACAGGTTAGCATATGAGGGCTCACAACACGTGCCCATAGCAACTTCCTGTACCTGGAGGAAGTGGGAACCGTCAAAAGAAAACATTTTGTGTCAGAAAATGATGGTGGTGGATTGGGTGACAAAATTAATGGATCATCGGATGATGATCTATTCATGGAGGAACGCAAATTGAAGTTAATGTCCAGCACTCTAGTAGCAACATTAAAAAAGTCCCAAAAATGTCCTTGCTTACAAACCAACCCTAACATTTGGTCATTCTTAAGTCAAGTCAGCCAAGACATAAAAAGGAAAATTAAGTATGTCTCACCACAAGATGGCGATGTTGATACAGTTGATAAAGTCCTAATTCGATTGGAAAATCATTTAGATAAAAGAACATGGACTTTATAGGCACACCCGTACAATTAGATAATATATACATTTTTATTTAGACATGATTAAAAAAACAACATTGTTGACATACATATTAAAAACATAACATGATTAACCACTTGCCGACCAGCGCACGACGATGTACGTCGACAGAATGGCACGGGCAGGCAAATGGGCGTACATGTACGTCCCTTTAAATTTGCCGCCCTGCCATCGGGAGCGTGCCGGCGCGCTCCCGTGCTGGTCGGGACCCCCGTGAGTCCGGTCGCGGGACCCGTGGACTCGATCGCCGCGGGCATACCCGCGATCGTCTCATGGAGCGGCCAAATGAAGAAATGCCGTTGTAAACAGCATTTCTCCATTCTGCCTAGCAACTAGTGACGCTGATCTCTGCTCCATGTGATTGGAGCAGAGATGTGTTCACTAAATGAAAGCCCAACCCCCCTACAGTTAGTAACACACCCCTAGGAACACTTAACCCCTACACTGCCACCCACTGGTTAACCCCTTCACTGCCAGTGTCATTTACACAGGAATCACTGCATTTATATAGCAGTGATTACTGTATAAATGACAATGGTCCCAAAAATGTGTCAAAAATGTCCGATGGGTCCCCCACAATGTCGCAGTCACAATAAAAATCGCTGATCGCCGCCATTACTAGTAAAAAAAAAAAGAATCAAAAATTATTAATAAAAATGCTATAAAACTATCCCTATTTTGTAAACGCTATAACTTTTGCGCAAACCAATCAATCGCTTATTGTGATTTTTTTTACCAAAAATATGTAGAAGAATACGTATCGGCCTAAACTGAGGGAAAAAAATGTTTTTTTATATATTTTTGGGGGATATTTATTATAACAAAAAGTAAAAAATAATGCGTTTTTTTCAAAATTGTCGCTCTATTTTTGTTTATAGCGCAAAAAATAAAAACCGCAGGGGTGATCAAATACCACCAAAAGAAAGCTCTATTTGTGAGGAAAAAAAGGACGTCAATTTTGTTTGGGAGCCACATCGCACGACCGCGCAATTGTTAGTTAAAGCGACGCAGTGCCGAATCGCAAAAAGTGGTCTGGTCTTTGACCAGCAAATTGGTCCGGTCTGAAAGTGGTTAAACCTATACAGCACTCTCACCACCTACATAACCAAATATTATCATAATACTAAGATCAAGAATGATTCAGCTTAGGTGATAGTATTGAAAAAGAATATGGTTGGTGGCAGAGGTGTAATGGAGAAAACTCTACATACTGCACGTCTTTAAGCGCCTCTTCAGGAGCTTGCAATCTAATATGCATAAAAGCAAGAACAAAAATAGACAAAAAATGAATTTAACATCAAAATCAAATATAACTATTTAATTTTATAATATATATATATATATATATATATATATATATATATATATATATATATATAAAATAATCAGTGATAGGCATGTCATCTGTGTGCATCCCCACCCATAGACAGCCAAGCAAAGCAGCACACAACCGCAATGGAGCAAGAACTGGCTGCAGGGGAGCATATAACTTTGTAAGTATAATCTAGCAAAGCAGGTAGCAAAGTTAACAGATAGGTGGAAACCACTTACACCACTATATAACAAAAGTAGTATAGTTACATAGTTGGTCAGGTTGAAAAAAGTCCATCCAGTTCAACCACAAAAAAAATTAAAAATAAATATACAATCCAATATACCCAATTCTATACCCACAGTTGATCCAGAGGAACGCAAATTTTTTTTTAGAAATTTTACATCTGTTGATCTCTAATTGGCCTTTTGGAACCGATTTCAATTAGTTTCATGGCTAATAACTGATTGAATATGATGCTAATAATATATACCAAGCCGTTCGTTTAGCATAACATGTTGCTGACACTAAAATGGCAGCTAGGTTAAAACCACTGTTTTATATAGAACCAGCTATTAACCTCCAAAATAATGGCTGTTCCTACCATTGAAGAGACAGATATCTAGTCTCCAAGAAAATGGCTGTGAGCACGGCCGATGCATTAATATCATAACATTACATAAGGTACTGCCTAGTGATAAATTTGGCTTGCGTAAGAAATGGTGTGCTCCCCGTGTTCATATTTTTTTATTATTTACTATTTTTTATGTATTCCACTTTGTTTGTCCGGCCGCTTGCTCTTTCCCCTGGTGGTTCCTGAGCATGACGCCACATTTAAATAATAGGCGGGGTTGTACCCACCCAGTCCTCTAAAAGCAGCTTCCGACAGTCATCCAAATATCCCAGTTGAAGTCACGGGAAGTGACGTAACGTGTAGGATACCGGAAGTGACGTCTACACTCGAGCGGTACGCTCGTAGTCTTGTTTGCTGTGCGATCTGTCTGTCCTAGCTTTGTGAGTAGTTTTTACATTATTTAATAAAATCGTCATTATTTAATCTACTACACTATGGTGGGCTCTATCTATTCCTCGAGTATATACGCTGACATTACCCATGGAAGAATTTGATGGATGGCGGCGACGCTAAAGAAGTGTGAAGCCTTGTTTCCTTAATTCTAAGTGTCCCTTGCTAGAGGCTATTTTGCTGTAT
Source organism: Lithobates pipiens (assembly GCF_037356315.1). NCBI lineage: Eukaryota > Metazoa > Chordata > Amphibia > Anura > Ranidae > Lithobates > Lithobates pipiens. The sequence goes on from NW_027507758.1 coordinate 340,550,774, forward strand.
ACCTTACAGCAGTAAGGTAATTACCTGGTGTGCCCATTCAAACACATGAGGATCACCGAAATGGAGAGTTGGCTTGGCACTGTGAACACACAACTGCACTGTTTAATCCCATGATTTGTTGTGATATTTCACTGTATTATTCACGTTTGGACTATGCATTGGTCACCCTGAATAACCTAATTGTTCTTTGAAGTGGATCTGTTACATGCACCTTAGCACTTTATTTCTGTGGATCACTGTTCTACCACAGCACGATTGTTTACTTTACTGTTGACACATTAATTACTCCTTTATTTATTTATTTATGTTTGATCTTAACAGGTATTTTATGCAAGTGTGCACTTTGATCTTTTTTTTGTTTTTAGCTTTTTATTCACACTATTATATTAATGATATCAGTTTGTGGGATATAAGTTTCGTACTTAGTAGTTTTTTTGCTTCCTTGTAAATTTGGGAGCGCAACACCAATTTTTCACTTATTTTTCATTTATATGAGAGCTAACTCAAAGTGTTTGCTGCACCCAGTTGGATAGAATTTTCCTTTTTTATTTTTCATATACAGCGCAGGAGCCCTTATACACATATTTGCCCGTACGTATTGGGATGCTCCAGCCCTGGATCGGCCTCCCTGGCACTTGTCTCTCTACCCTTCCTGACTGTCACCCATCTACTCTTTGCTAGTGCCTGCACCTCTTTGTCTCCACCCACCTCTGTGCTGGCTCCTGCCGTGTACGTCCCTGGCTCTCCTTTAGTGTGGAAGGTCCTCTCAGTGCTGACAGTTGCTTCCCCAGATTCAGAACCTGGGCTTCCAGGGAAATAATGTGCTTACATTTTAAGTATACATGCCGCAAGATGTACACAGAGTCGCCTCTCCACACACGCCGGGCATCGTACATATTAATTTAACCCTTTCATGACTAAGCCTATTTTTGGAATTTGGTGTTTACAAGTTAAAATCTATATTTTCTACTAGAAAATTACTTGGAACCCCCAAACATTATATATATATATATATATATATATATATATATATATATATATATATTTTTTTTTTTAACAGAGACTCTAGAGAATAAAACGGCGATTGTTGCAATATTTTATGTCACACGGTATTTGCGCAGCGGTGTTTTAAATGCAACTTTTTGGGAAAAGGGACACTTTCATGAATTAAAAAAAAAAAAACAGTAAAATTATCCCATTTTTTTGCATAATGTGAAAGATAATGTTACGCCGAGTAAATAGATACCAAACATGTCACACTTTATAATTGCACGCACTTGTGGATTGACGACAAAGTACGGTACCTAAAAATCTCAATAGGCGACGCTTTAAACATTTTTTACGGTTACCAGGTTAGCGTTACAGAGGAGGTCTAGTGCTAGAATTATTGATTTCGCTCTGACGATCGCGGCGATACCTCACATGTGTGATTTGAACACCGTTTACATACACGGGCGCGACTTCCGTATGCGTTTTCTTTGCGCGGGGACGGCGGGCGCTTTAAATTTTTTTTTATTTTTTTTTTTTATTTTAAAATGACTAAATTGTTTAAAATAAAAAAAAAAATTTGATCACTTTTATTGCTGTCACAGGGAATGTAAACATCCCTTGTGACAGTAATAGGCGGTGACAGGTACTCTTTATGGAGGGATCGGGGGTCTAAAAGACCCCCCACCCCTCCTTTACACTTCAGTGTATTCAGATCGCCGAAAACAGCGATTCTGAATACCGGATATTTTTTTTAAACCGGCGCCATTGGCAGCCGAGTAAACGGGAAGTGACGTCATGACGTCGCTTCCGTGTTTACTATGAGGAGACTGGAACGAAGCCGATTACGGCTTCGTTCCAGTTCCTCCCCAGCGGCCGGAGGCATCGCAGCAGGAATCGGTGCTCCCGATCGAGTGGGAGCACCGGTAACAGCGGCGGGAGCGTCCCCTCCCGCTCCTCCGGCATAACAGCCGAGCGGCTTTTAGCCGCATCGGTTGTTATGGCTGGATAGCCAATCGCCCGCTGAACAAAACGGTACCGGGATGATGCTTGCAGGTGCGGGCATCATCCCGGTATACCCCCCGGAAGCCGAGTACGCACATCTGCGTACGCTCGGCGGGAAAGGGTTAATAAGGATTAGAGATTATACCCAGTCCAAATTACCTAACTAGCTTTCTGACACTAATACTCAATAAGACAGTACACAGGTACTCACAGACCAGCGTGCACCCACAATACACAAGTACTAACGATCCACACACAATACTCAGACAACATTCAGGTACTCACACTACACAAGTACTATGACCCCTGTTATAACCTCCTGTTTTTAACTCCTAGTTTTAACTCACCACTTAGACCAGTTCCACTTGGACAGAGTTCCAGCAGACTCAAAGATGAGCAGGCTCACAATAAGTTTGACAAAAGGTTATATAGGCCTCAAGCACCTGTGACTAATTAACCACTCCCCTTAATTAGTAGGCTAACTGAAGCAAGGAAAAAAAAAAAAAAAAAAAAAAAACTTTAAGGCTCTATGCACACTGAAGCTCAAAAAAGCTTTTTCTGGACGCCAGATTGCTGGCAGAAAACGCTGGTTGAAAAACTTGCTTTTAACAGCGTTTTGTACTAGCGTTTATGAGCGTTTATTAGCGTTTGCGTTTATGGGCATTTTCAATAAAAATACACAGAGGACACTCCAAAAATCCCACAGTACATTCCAAACTCCCACAATGCATTGAAAAAATAGAATGCCAAACACTAATTAACGCACGTTCATCAGCGTTTGTCGTTTTTTGGCGGTGATAAACGGCACTTTGAACGCGAATTTCTGGCGTTCAGAAAAGAGCCCATAAACTCCACTGCTCATTAAAGCTGAAAAACGTCCATGTGTGCATGGACACATAGGCTAACAGAGTGGAGTTTATGGGCTTTTAAAAAAAAAAAGCCCAAACTCCAATAAACTGCAGTTTATGAGCTCCAGTGTGCATGGAGCCTAAAAGGTGTCAGAAAAAAAAGGTGTTAAAAAGCTACAAGGAAAAGCCCCAAAAAGAACCTAAAAATGCAAACAAGCAATCACCAGCAGTCAAAAGCAAGATTTGTTCACTTTCCACTCACGGTCCTCCATTGTTTAGCTTCCAACCAGCAGTACAGCAGTACAGTAGAGGGCCTGGCAGGGAATTCCTCCAATCCCAAGCTCCATATGCCTTAACCAAATTGTAGAGATCTAAAAAGAAATGTATAACAGTATGTATACATCTACATGTAATAAGCCCAAAACATCACATATATAATGTCTGCATATAGTGGTCAAAGAGGGATTAATACAAAATGTGCTTACCCAGGTCTCCTCATATTGCTCAAGACGGGGGTAACCACCGGGAGGCCAATCAGCCAGTCTCAGAATCTTTCAAAAAGAGGACAATAGCATATAGTTTCAAAGAATGGCCCAAATTGGACTATCGTTATTTTACATCCAATATGATCAGAATCCTGTGGGGATCCAAGAGCCTTAAGGCTGGAAAAAGAAGAGGAATATATATATAAAAATAAAATAATAAGTAAGCCCAAAGTATATAAATTCCCCCCTACCCAGCCACATTCAAGGACAGCAGTAGCAATTTCAGAAGGCAGCAACAACCTAATGCTGGTGGATAAAACGGTGAACCTGCCGTCTGTAAGCTTCCAAAGTGGGGCCGTCTCTGGTCAGGAAGCACTGCGTCAATCTGTATATCCTTTTGGGTGTGGAGCACCCCACTCCTTCAGTAAGTACCTCTTAATAGTGACCACCTGTGTAATAGGTGGAGACCTCATGTTCTCCCATATAGAGGAGTATAGCTCCCATGGTTCAGAGAAGCAGGATCTCCCGATCTATGGATAGTGTGGAGCCCACTAATCATGGGGTATTTTGTAGCAGTAAGTGGGTTTAAGCACCATATAGCAATATGATGTGACCAAATCCCCATATTTTTTGATAAGCACCATCTGTAATGCATTTTTTAGGGTGTTCCCCCCCATATATCTTGTTCATCTGTATATACATCCTGACTGAACATACATCACACTCAAAACTGTAAATGACGTTCCCCGGATCGGCTGCAAGCTACCATGTATGCGCCTGCCCCCCAGCTGATGCGTGAGGGCAAAACGCTGCAATGGGAGCAAAGAGGAACCAATTCTAATAAGTAGGATGGACCCCCTATATCGTCACAGTCAAATCGTACATAGTGCAGTCGAACATATGGTGCAAGGCAGCCGCACAGCCAGGGGATGGAACCCCCAACACCGAAGGCAACTAAATATGTGGGCTGCACAGGGTAAGGGATAAACAGAATTACATGCATAGTAACAAACACGCAAAGGTGCCGATAAACTTATAAACATTTGGTACTAGGTACTATATAGAAAAAGCATAGCGTCCATTAGTAAATCAGGGACAACATAGATAAATACACCTTTGTAGTAATAAATCAAGACCATAGGGGGTACATTGAAAGAACAAGGCTGAGCAGATGAAACCAACCACTGCAAGAGGCCATCCAAAAACAGGTCTGAATAATCAACACACATATAAAATCAGCAAATACAGACATAACTATTTCAAACATAGCGGAGTAAGGGAAGGAGAAAAAGACTTCTCAAAAGAGCAATACCAACCCAATCATCCATTGGTTATAATCAAACTATATCTAGGTATCAGGAACAACTAATGATCGATTAAAGGGACATATCACTCCAGCATTGCAGGCAGGGGCGAATCCGGGGGGGGGGGGGGGGCAACAGGGCAATTGCTCCCCCTGAGAAAATATTGCTGACTCTGAGGCTGAGCACATCCCAAGAATTCAGAGCCATGGTCGGGACAACTCACAGCCTTTCTTAGCATTAGGAATTACTGCCCACACACTGGGGACTGCACTCTCCACCCCCTGTACCTCCCCCAGCAGTTTGAGACTTTCTCTTGCAGGCTGCTGCTTGAGTGGGAAGGAAGGGGATGTGCCTGACCCGAGACCACGCCCGCCTGGAAGAGGGAGGTGTGAGAAGCTGAGCAGAGGGAGCCGAGTGACTATGAACTTCCTGGAGGTGAGCTCAGCTAGCAGTGCATAGTGGATTAGTTTACAGACACCTCTATGCTGAATCTGCTGAGTTACTGCAGCTTAGCATAGAGGAGCTGTTAGCTGACAAATGGCATTGCATCTTTTCATGTGGCACAGTGAAAAATTGTGCTCATTAAAGCATTGAGACTGCACCCTGCTGTGTCCCCTCCTGACCCCGTACTGTACTCTCCTGACCTCCCTGGTGTGTGTCCTACTGACCTCCCTGGTGTGTGCCCTGACCCTGTACTGTGCTCTCTTGAGCTCCCTGGTGTGTGTCCTCCTGACCTCTCCGGTGTGTGCCCTCCAGACCCCGTACTATGCTCTCTAGACCTCCCCGGTGTGTGCCCTCCAGACCCTGTACTATGCTCTCTTGACCTCCCTGGTGTGTGCCCCCCTGATCCCATACTGTGCCCCCCTGATCCCATACTGTGCCCTCCTGACCCCCCCTGGTGTTTACCTTCCAGACCCCGCACTGTGCTCTCCTGACCTCCCGAGTGTGTGTGCCCTCCTGATCCCATACTGTGCTGTCCTGACCTCCCGGTTGTGTGCTCTCCTAACCTCCCTGGTGTGTGCTCTCCTGACCCCCCACCCCCCCAATTATGTAAGCAACACCTTATTTTCTGGCAGTGCCCCTTCTGAGACTAGACTCTGGATCCGCCCCTGATTGCAGGTGTATTTATAGAAAGGGCTTAGAAGATTGATTTTCCTTAACCCCTGGAGCATATATAGCAGCAAGGCGCTCGATCCATAGAGTCTCCTTTTGGAGAATAAGTCTATCCCATTCTCCTGCTCCTGGGCATTTGGGGACGACGGCCAGAACAATATACGAGACAAAGGACGTGTCGAACCTGTGATAAGTCTAAATGTCGGCTTACCAGAGTGAGCATTTTACCATTTGGTCATTTATGCTTTGTCTTAATTGTCTAGCCGTCTTCCCCACGTAGAAGGCTCCGCACTTGCAAAGCATAACAGAAGACTATGCCCTATGTTTCAGTTGGAAATTGGGGACAAGTAATTCTCCATTAGGAAGGATAAACCTATTGCCTATATTCAATGTGGTAGACCCTGCGAATCAAACACTAACAGTGCTCCATTACACCCTCTGAGTGATTAACCAGATCTTCTAAAAGAGCTTACAAATATGAACACTCTTGTAATACCAATAAGCATCACATGCCACACATGATTATCACATTTCAATTAAAAAGTCCTTCTAGCGGAGAGTAATATAAATAGAGCAAAGTCTTTCCCCGTGAGGTTATATTTCAGAAGCAGTAGATGACTATCCTACACCGTCTCCGTTACCACCAGCGTGTGTTCCCACATAGATGGCCACTTACCAGAACGCCACTTGTAAATAAACCTGTATATACTGGGTCTTTCAGTGTGACTGGTTCTCCAATGCTCCTCACTCCTCCGCTCTCTAGCATAATCTCCTCATTACTCGTGAGCATGTAGAAACACAAGGGGACTGGTATAGTGTTATACCTTTCATTTAAATTACCCTCTCCCCCTTTTTACATAATGCGCTAACATATGCAAATAATAAAACAACTTTAAAAACATGTCAGCAGAGCATCGCAAACATCTCACTGCCGACTTCTCTTTCCTCTGAAGTGTCTGCTGGTAGAGTCCCGGGGTTCTTTTCTGTTGCCAACCATACACCACGCATGACCACACCCTGATGCGTTTCGTGATTAAGTCTTCAGAGGCCATGGTCATGCTTAACACGCTGATTATTTATATGGTAGGGCGGGGGCGGAGCCGGCGGTGTCACAAGTTCAGCGGCGTCATCCGTCCCCTCCCATTCATTTCAATGGATAGCTGTCTGCAAAGTATGTCCTTCCGACTTCCGCATTGCTACGGAATAGCAATGTGCGGACTGCGGTTTTGGTGTCACCTATGACAGGCTACACATCAAGCCATTCAACCGAACTGTCCGCACCCCTCGCTGTCCAACTTTCGTTAGGGCTGCGTAGAGGATTACAACTATACATCCAATGTAATGCTTTTTACAGTATCAACTGCCCCATATATATTACACCTCTTATTGCTTTTCTGCATAGATTCTCTTCTAAAAAACATATCAGTGCATTTATAAAAGACATTACATTACAAAATAATAAAAAATAAATAAAACCAATGATTTCAAGTGCTAGACTCTACTTATATTGTTATTCTTTATCTCGTAAGCATTTAGTCGATATGGGGAGACAACCTATTGCCTATATTGATCCAAGGACAAAATATGTATTTCCCACATCTATAAATGTCTTTTGGGGGTTTAGAGGATTTGTAGTCCCCAGAATAATGACCGCAGACGGATCGATCACAAAGTGCTAAAGTCTGATGACCAACTCCGGGTGTGGTCCAACATATTTTCTCAGAATTGGGTCCTCTTGTAATAAATACAGATGGTTAGCCATAATATGTCTCAATTCAAGATGTTAAGAAGAGAATCTAATAATTTATTTGACCATAGGCTGACTATCAGGAACTTTAGTTTTAAACCGTAATTCATTCCAAGTCTGTTTCATTGCTCTATTATATGCTTCACGGAGTAGAGTCTTACTATAACCCCTAGCTAGAAGGACGTGTATGTAGGAACGTGGCTTGTTTTTGGACATTTGTTAAATGCATGCAATTACATTGTAACCTGATATATTGTGCATGTATGCAGAAGAGTGTTTCCTGCTGTCTCCTTATAAAACAAATCTGTTGCTAAACAGCTGCCATTGTCTTTAAATATAGTAAGACCTGAAAAATTGGTTCTAGAGGTATCACAGCTGAAGGTAAATTTTCAATTAAATTAGTTATGGTTCAGGGATTCTATGAACGCATCTAATGTGTTAGTCCATATAATGAAAAAATTGTCGATGTAACGCATCCAACATAGTATATGATTTGTAAAGGACGATAATGCTTCATTGGAAAAAATAGGATTTTTGTACTCACCATAAAATCCTTTTCTCTGAAGTTCACTGATTGACACACCTCCATTAATCTTGACCGCAGGGTTATTACGCCACCTTCAGGAGAGGACTGCTTACTGCAACTCAATATGTCAACAAGCAGTATAACGTAAACCAATAGGAGGGGAGGGTGCTGTGTCAGTCAGTGAACTTCAGAGAAAAGGATTTTATGGTGAGTACAAAAATCCTATTTTCTCTTTCATTCACTGACCGACACAGCTCCATTAATCTTGACTGTAGGGACGTTCCCAAGCAGTGTCATAACAGCATAAAAACTTCACCCACAACCAGAAGTGGGTAACAGGGGAGTCACCACCTTATCTAGCCGCATCAGAACTTGCGGTCAACAATGCAACAGTGCATTATACTCAAAAGTAACTGTATTTTTAAAACAGAGTAAAGAATGCAGAATTGCAACATTACACGGCCGCCTGAAAAACTTTCCGGCCAAAGCAGGCATCAGACGATACGCTTACATCCACTTTGTAGGATTTGGTAAAAGTGTGAACAGGTGACCCAAGTCGCTGCCTTACACACTTGAGCAACAGACGCTTGATGTTGGAAAGCAATATTGCCCTGGTGGAATGGGCCGTGACAGGAAAGGGGGGCACCTGCCCCTTCAAGGCGTAGGCCTGTACCACAATCTGTCTGATCCAGCTAGAAATGGTGGCCATCAGGACCGCGGTAGCTTTTTTCGGACCAGCTAATGAAACAAACCGAGAGTCTGACTTCCGAAAGGGAGCTGTGGCAGATAAATACACCCTTAGAGCCCAGACCACATCCAGGGAATGAAGGGCCACCTCCTTAGGATGTGTCAGTTTAGGACACAGAGATGGTAACACAATGTCTTCATTGATGTGAAGTGCCGAAACCACCTTCGGCAGAAAAGAAGGTTGCGAACGCAACACCACCCTACCTATCCTTATGGATAACCAGATAGGGCGACGTGCAAGACAAGGCCGCCAGTTCCGAAACCCTCCTGGTCGATGTAATGGCCACTATGAAGACCACTTTCTGAGAAAGAGTAAACAAGGGAATTTCCCCAATGTTCTCAAACGGTGGTTTCTGAAGCACCGATAGCACCAGGTTCAGATCCCACGGGGGTAAAGGTGTACGCACCGGAGGAACTACATGCTGGTCCCCTTGAATAAAAGTGCTCACTAGAGAATGTGACGCCAGGAGTCATTGGAAAAAAAAACAGCTAAGGCTAAAATTTGTCCCTTAATGGTGCTTAAAGCCAATTTCTGGTCTACTCCTCGCTGTAAAAACAGCAGGTTCCTGGAAACGGAATAGGTGCACAGATGTCACCCTTTCTCCTCACACATGGAGATGTAGGCCTTCCAGGTACGATGGTATATCTTCCGAGAAGAAGATTTTCGTGCTCTGAACATAGTTGAAATCAACGAGTCCGACAGGCCCCCGATTCCTTAGCACCTGGCTCTCAACAGCCATGCCATTAAAACCAGCGATAGTAAAGCAGGATGGAGAATCGGACCTCGAAACAGAAGGTCCTCTCGTAAAGGTAGTCACCAGGGAGAGTCCGCAACCAGGCGTACTAAGTCAGCGTACCAGGGGCGCCAAGTACAATCTGGGGCAATCAGTATTACTGGAATCCCCTCGGCCTCCACTCTGTGGAGCAGACATAGTAGTAGTAGTTTTAGTGGCGGAAAGGCATAGATCAGTTGGTACTGACCCCACGGAGCCACCAGCGCGTTTGGCGCGTCTTCCCAAGGATCTCTTGTCCTGGATACGAATCTCGGCACCTTCCGATTGAGACAGGAGGCTAGGAGATCCACGTCTGGTGTGCCCCAACGCAGGCACAGTAGCCTGAACACCTCCGGATGCAACGCCCATTCTCCTGGGTCCAGCATCTGGCGACTTAGGTAGTCCGCCTGCCAGTTTTCTACTCCTGGTAAATAAATGACAAGGCCAGTACATGTCGCTCCACCCACTGAAGGATGTGAGCGACCTCCCGTGCTGCAGCTGAGCTTCTTGTTCCTCCTTGATGGTTGACATATGCCACCGCCGTGGCATTGTCTGACTGGATCCTGATCGGACGCCCTTGTAGTCTTATTGACCATGTGGAGAGGCATAGCCTGATTGCTCGAAGCTCGAGCACATTGATAGGCAACTTGGATTCCTCCCCCGACCAGAGGCCATGGGTCGACTGTACTCTCAGTACTCCACCCCAGCCGGCCAGGCTGGCGTCCATTGTGATCACTGTCTAATGTAGAGGTAGGAACGACTTCCCGGACCAAAGTGCCGGGGACCTCAGCCACCAGAGCAGGAAGGACTGACTGGCTCACCGAATCTGTCCCATTTTGTCAATGCAGGAGCGCAGCGACGACCACCTGCGGTTCATCAATAGTTTTACCGCGGCTCTGAGAGTCTGCAGTTTGTCTGAAGGGAGAAAAACTCTTGCTTCCATGGAGTCCAGCAGTAAGCCTAGGTACTCCAAGCGCTGAGTCGGTACGAGCACCGACTTCTTTATGTTCAACAGCCACCCAAATTCCTGCAGGTTTTGCATGGTGATTGCCACATCCTCTTTTAATTCTGAGGCAGAAGATGCTCTCAGGAGGAGATAGTCTAGGTAACCTATGTTTGCGATCCCACATTGTCACAACAACCCTAAAATTGGAGCCAATACCTTGGTAAAGACTCGGGGTGCTGATGCCAAGCCAAAGGGGAGAGCCACAAACTGGTAGTGGGTTTTTCAACTGCAAATCTCAGAAACCTCTGATGCCTGAGGCATATGGGTATGTGCAGGTACACATCCTGGATGTTCAAAGACGCCAGGGAGTCCCCTTGATGGAGAGCAGCGACTACTGAGCGAACTGCTTCCATTCTGAACCTCTGTACTTTTACAAAGCAATTGAGGGCTTTCAGGTCCAAGATTGGACATACCCCTTCCTTTTTGGGGACTACAGATTGGAGTAGAACCCCTGGAACCTTTCCGACTCTGGAACAGGCACTATCACCTTGTGGCTTAGCAGGTCCCTTATCGCCCCCATTAGGGCCTCCCGGCGAGCCAGGAGTAAAGGGTATGCTGGAGGAAGAATCTGTTTGCTGGCCAAAAGAGGAACTCTATCTTGTAGCCAGAGGAAATGTTCGCAGACCCATTGGTCGGATAGCCGAGAGGCCCACCGGGCTGCAGACCCCCGAAGGCGACCCCCCCACCCGTGTGACGGGCAGGGGCAAACCTTCATGCGGTAGCACTTTTGCTCGCAGGGCTTGTGGTTCCAGGGACGCTTTTGTCCCTTGGAGATCGTCCTGTTGGATTGGGAGCATTTAGTCCAAGTCCCGGACAGACGAAAAAGCCTCTTGAGTGGAAAATGAGGGCTCTTGCCTGCGGCGTAGCTCCTTGGTCTTCCTGGTCTGTGGGAGCAAGGTACATTTCCCACCTGTGACAGTCTTGATAATGTCATCCAACGAGGCTCCAAAGAGCTGTTCACCAAGGAAGGGTAGATCCGTCAAGGCTTTTTTAGATGCCTGGTCCGCAGATCAGCGTTTTAGCCAAATCAGTCACCTCAGCACCACTGCCGACACTGGGGAAGCCTATCCAGGGCCATGTCACAAACATACTTAAGGCCGTGCACTAACTGGTCTGCTAGTTCCATGCAGATGGGAGTAGCCTGCTGCTTCTCCAATTCATGGTGCAAAAGTTTTGCCCATTCAGTAAGTGTCTGCGACACAAGTGCTGCGGCCAGTACTAGTCGTTTTGCTGACCCCACAACTGTAAGCAAGGAATGGGCCACTGCCTCGGCCTTCCTGTCAGTAGGGTCCTTAAATGCAGGAGTCCCCTCTACCAGGATCGTGGTTACTTTGTTTAACCTGCATACTGGGGGGTCCAAGACCGGAGGAGTCGACCATTTAAGGGGTAACGTACCGCCATGATTTTTGGGACCGTGAAGGTCCGTTGCGGTCTTCCCCATTCCTTGTATAGGAACTCATCGAAATAAGTCAGATACGAAAACACCTTAGGTGTACAGGCTGGCTTGCTGGACCCAAAAGGGGGCACTACTTCAGCGGAGGAACCTGCTGTATCCTGAATTTTCAGGGTATCACGCACAGCTGTGATAAGTGCTCCAACTAGCACTTTGTCTTGTGCGGACCCGGACGGGAACTCATCCTCACAGTACGATTGGTCCTTGTCAGCGTCATCTGAAGCAACAGAGCAGGGGCTGCCAGTCTCAGCGGGGCCCGAGTCTGCGCCAGAGCTCTCCTTGGAGGACGGGGAGGGGCAGGGGCAGTTTTTTACCACCTTTGCGCCCGCACACCGTCTCAACCCTGTCAACGAACACTTCAAGGACTGCCCACAAAGCGTCCAAAGGCACTGCACTGTTTGCAGATGAGCTGGTTGCAATTGCAGGGAGTTCTGGGGAAGAAACACCAGTTTCTGAAGCCATGCTGACCCACCCTGTCTGCCACCCTTGGGGACTTAGGGCAGGTGCACAATCCCAACCTCCTAGCTGCTGCCGACTGAGGGGCCCCCACCGCAGGACTCTCCACCCCCGATCGGGTGCTGCGCTGTTCAGTTACAGGTGTCCTGAATGAAAAACCACACTGTTCTGAGCAGCAAGGACCAGCGCTGAGCAGAAAAACTGCGCTGGACTGCAACAAAATGGCCGTCCTGTATACAGGACATAATCACAGAGAAAATGGCTGCAGAGCTACAGAAAAATGGCCCCTGACCATGCTTTCCACTGAGGCACATCAAAAATGGCAGACAAACAACTGTACACAGTGAAAGGACAGAGAAAATGGCGGCAAAACAGCGCTATGGCGATCAGCACATGCAGACCTCCAGACACTCAGCGGGAGACCACAGACACCCAGCACAGCCTTCCATTTATTAAGGTGAGAGCCCCCCAGGGGACCACTGGCTACAGGTACACACACCGCTCAGCAGCCCATCATGCAGAATCCCCCACGGGGGGAGGGAAAATAGGGACAGAGAGAAGAGAGGGAGGAGAGGGGCCCCCTAATAGACCTCCCAGGGAATGCCCAGCTGCTCAATCCTGCCGAGGCAGGGAGAGCTGTACTTACTATCCGGACGAGCTGCGGCCATCCCATCACAGACCCACTCTCCGAGCAGTACGGGGTGGCTGCTGGCCATGGCACACTGTGACAAAGGCATCGGTAGTCCGGTCATATGTGTGCCCCGGAGTGTTGCGCTCATCGGCTGCCCCTGGAGCCTGAGGGACATGTCGTGACCGATCCAGTGCATAGCTAGGGTCTGCACACGCTCGATGGCCAGGCTGGGGAGACTACAAGGATCTAGATTATCCAGCCTGTCACCCAGCCGGCTGTTGATAGCAGTTCACAGGATCTTAAAATCTTACGCAAAAGGCAAACATTCAGCAAAAAAATCCCAGGACCGATGGTGTGCCGCAGGGATCCTAGGTCCATCTCCTTCACTAGGCAGAAAAAACTGAGCTGCAGGAAGCAGGCTGAGGGGTTATTGCTAAAGGGACCACCCCCTAGGCGGAACTGTAAAGGTCTGTTTTTTCACATGTATAACATGTTCTGCCTATAGTCCTCTCCTGAAGGTGGCATAATAACCATATGGCCAAGATTAATGGAGCTGTGTCAGTCAGGGAACGAAAGAGAAAAGATAATGTTCCCACTGCCCCTAGGTTAGGCTGGGGCAAAACAAGTGCCCATAGCCACTCCCTGTATGTGGAGGTAGTGGGAGTCTGAAACTGAACCAATAATATATGTCAAAATAAATTGAAGGAGATATAAAATAAACTCATATTTCCACTGGTGATGATCCTCTTCATAGAGAAAGGTGTGGATCGTCTTAACGCCCCACTCGTGGGATGCTGGAATAAAGTGCTTCAACATCCAAGGTCACGAGCAGGGTGTCGGGAGGAACGACCAATGCCTCAATTTGTTTGAGCAGGTTTAATGTATCTTTAGTATATGATGGCAATCGAATTACATGGGGCAAAAGTACAGAATCCACCAGCTTACTTGCATTTTCAGTCAAAGATCCGATACCTGAAATTATCGGTCTCCCAGGGAGCGACAGATGGTCCTTCTGCACCTTGGGTAGTGTTTAAACTGTCACCACCCTGGGAGACCGAACATTCAGGTAATCATAGGTTTCTTGGTCAATGAGGCCTTTCTGGAGGCATTATTGATATTTGGCAAGTAATCATTCTTAAGCAGGGAAGTACGTGACGTTGGTATACGACAATACCAATCTTAATTAGATAGTATTTTAAAGGCACATTTTCTCCTAATTGATTTTAGTCATAAGCACAATATTACCACCCTTGTCTGCTAATTTTATCACCAGAACAGGGTGGTTTTGTAGTTTAGATGATGCCCATCGTTGTGTTGATGTCAAGTTATTTTCTTTAGGGACAATATTGAGATGCTTAATATCACTATCTATGCTACGTAGGATGGCCCATATTTGAGGATTGGGTGTGAGATCCGGAAAATTCCTAGATTTTGGTTAATTTTTTTTTAAAGGTGCTGGAGGGGGGTGTGGCCTGGACATGGCGGAGTGAAGTCGCATTCTTTGTGAGCTCCAGGCCCCGGCCTTCCACCCACGGTACTCCGCTACTAAATCGGCGTGCAATCACCCGGAGGATGCAGGACAAGGGCTGCTGCTAAAGGAGACCGTACCGGGACTCCTGCCGGAGCAATACAACGCTATTTTAACCCCACGCAGAGACGGTCCACAGGTGCGGACTTGGCGGCACCACGAGGCACACCACGCGGAGCACCACAAGCACGGCCAGAAAGTAGGGACATCCCAGCGGATTGGCACCAAGCCGCGGACACTCTGCCGTCAACATCAGCACCCATGGAAGTACCGGGGGGTTCCGGGGGTTGGACCAGATTGAGCAGGACCTCCGGTCCTTGATACAGGCCCTCCCCACCAGGACTGACATCGAGGCGCTTATCCTGCGACTCAAGGAGACGCACCGCAGAGATATCCAGGAGGTGAGGGAAGATGTGTCCGCCTTGACGGAAAGGGTGTCTGTGGGAGAGGCCTCCTTTTCCACATTGGAGCACCGAGTAGCAGACTTAGAAAGATCCCGAGACCAAAACCGGGACACCGCTATTGCCCTCCAGCTCCATCTGGAGGATGTCGAAGACCGGAGCCGCAGGTTGTTCCGGGGTGTGCCCGAATCTCTCGAGGAGGAAACTATGGAGGCCGCTGTGCAGGACGTTTTTCGTACCCTCCTGGAGGACCCTGCGGGTGTTGTGGAGGTGGAGCGTCTCCACCTGGACTCTGGGACCTAGAAATGCTGACCCGGAACGTCCGCAGGATGTTCTCTGCAAACTGCTCCGCTACCCACAGAAAGATGAAACACTGAGAAGAGCATGGGAGCAGGGAGAAGTTGATCTAAACGGAGCAGCCATTACCATACTCCCGGATCTTTCCAGGGCCACGTTGAAACGTAGGGCCCTACTACGCCCCATACTGGAGTTGGCGAAGGGTTGCACCTATCGCTGGGGTTACCCGCTTGCTGTCACCTTCCGGAGGGAAGGAAACATGTACACCCCTGCAGTCGCCAGCTGACCTGCCCAGCCTGTTCAGGTTCCTTGAAGCGGAACAGATCCCTGACTGGTTACAACTGCTCCCTCGCCCGACAGGTAGATCCGTTCCTTCTGCATACAGAGGCCCGTTACAGCCCAGACTGCAATGCATCAGACGGAGACCTAGGATGGCCCAGCGGGTGGACCCTCCACACCGTGAGTAGCTCCCTTGTACTGCTGCCTGACCCCTGACTTATCTTGGGCCTCCCCA
Source organism: Lithobates pipiens (assembly GCF_037356315.1). Classification (NCBI taxonomy): domain Eukaryota; kingdom Metazoa; phylum Chordata; class Amphibia; order Anura; family Ranidae; genus Lithobates; species Lithobates pipiens. Next base: position 340,566,595 of record NW_027507758.1, read on the forward strand.
ACAGTCCTCTATATGTTCAACCATCGGTTTTGTGACTTTTCCCCGATGGGGGATCTCCTTCCTTGCCCTCCATGGACCGGCTTTTTCTTTATCCCCATCTGCATCGGCGGACTTACCCCCCCCGCTCTGTTATACCCTCTCCTGACCCCCGCAGTGACTCTTTTTCTACGGAGGAACGAGGTACTTTGACATGGGGGGGAACTTTTTCTTTGATACTCCCTACATGGCAACGGGACGATGGATGCCCTGGAGATGGCTGGACATGGCAGCTGACTTTGTTGGAAGTGGGGGGAGGTGGGTTGCAGGCCATAAGTATCGCACCAGGTTCTATGACTGAACGTTGCCATCTGCTGAACGGCCTACACTCCCCCCTGAATGCAGGGATCCCGGGCGGAGATGTATTTGCCGTGTGGAGACTAGTGATGGACGAACTTCCAACGGGACGTTTTGCGAACGCGGACTGCGAACGCGGCCGATAGTTCGCGAACCGGAATGTTCGTGGCGGGCCCCATTGACTTCAATGGGAGGCGAACTTTGCAAACCTACAGGTCAAATTTGCAGCCACAAAATAATAAATAGCTGTGCAAACATAGTCCCACCACATGGCCAATGACATAACACATGTATGAGGTGAATCTGGGATCGACAACTACAAGCATTCTTTTTTTATATGGCAAATTGTTGTGACAATTCAGGACTGTGGAGCGCATGAAGGCAATGGAGGAGAGGGAAGGTCAGGGACCAGGGTAGGCAAAAAAGAGGGTGCAGGAGATGATCACCAGCAGCGTGACATACAGCAATGACACCTGCACCGTGATAGAGTCATCTGACAACAGCACCGTGATAGAGAGCACTGACATCAGCAGCGTGACATAAAGCACTAACACCAGCACCGTGACATACAGCACTGACAGCAGCACCGTGATAAAGAGTACTGACATCAGCAGAAGAGTCAAGCGGAAGGTATGTGGTGGTGGTGGTAGTGTCTTTGGGGGTGCACATAGAGAGTGAAGAAGAGGGTGCAGATCGAGAGGATGAGGAGGGTGCAGAAGAGTAAGGCTGAGCGAGCCACTCAACCAAGTCTGGTGCGTCCTTTAAAGTAATTGAACGCACCTTCTGGAACTTCCCACTTTGGCTCAAGCCTGTTGCTCCTGCCCTACCCCTACCACCCCTGCAGAAGGGCCTGCCTCTTCCTCTGCCTGTCATTTTTTAAATGACCCTGTGACAAAACTCTCAGTCCCTATACCGATGAAGGACTGCTGCAGTATAGGGCAGCGGTCAGTCAGCAGTAGTGCACCTCAACCCTATGTATTGTGGACCTATACCAGTCCTTATAGAATGGCAGACTGTACCTCACTCAACCCTATGTACTGTAGTACCCTATACCTTACCAGTCCTTATAAGGACCTTTGTGGAACAAGTAGGTTGTGTGTGAGTGATTAGCAGACTGTACGTCAGTCCCTATACCGATGAAGGACTGCTGCAGTATAGGGCAGCGGTCAGCAGTAGTGCACCTCAACCCTATGTATTGTGGACCTATACCAGTCCTTATAGAATGGCAGACTGTACCTCACTCAACCCTATGTACTATAGCACCCTACACCAGGTTATTAACAGTCCTTATAAGGAGCTTTGTGGAACAAGTAGGTTGTGAATGATTAGCAGGCTGCAGCAGAAGGGCAGCAGTCAAGTATAATATTCTTTCTATATTTGGAAGAAAGAATATTATACGTGTACAAGCCTATTACCATACCACTGATACCAGTCCTGAAAAGAACCTTTGTGGACCTAATATACTAACAGCTACTGATTAAACTGACCCTCACTGCCTCACACACGGCCTCCTGCCTGTCCCTATATAAACTGACAAAACAGAGGCTACTGGAACAATAACTGGAATAGCACTTTTGTGGACCTGATAGTAACAGCTAATGACTAAACTGACTGTCCCTGCAGCAGACACACCGTCCTGTCCCTTTCTCTAAACTGACAAAAGACACTCAGGCTGCTGCAACAATGAGTAGCACAGCAAACCTATATACACCTAACACCTATACCAGTCCTGAAAAGAAATTTGTGTACCAAATAGCTAGCGATTTGGGTCACTGCAATCTCTCCCTACTCCACACAGCAACCTCTCCCTATAGTGACAGAAGAAAGAATGTAAAATGGCCGGATCGGGTGTATTTATAAGTTAGGGGGAATGTCCAAGTGTCCATGTGCTGTAATGTCTCAATTGGCTGTCCTGTACCCCATGATGGATGTGTCATCATAGGTCAAAGTTCTTTTATACAGTAAACACGGAAGTCCGTCAGGCGAACGGCGCCAATAGTCCGCCGAACGGGCGGACTGCGAACAGCCGAAATTCGCCGCGAAACGACCGCTGGGCGAACCGTTCGCCCATCACTAGTGGGGACTACCTCCCCGGACTGCTTGTAGGTGCAGGCTTTGCTCTGTGCCCAGTATGTGATATTCCATACACTGCCTTAGGTGCTGGAGTATCTTAGCCAGAGGGATGTGGTTATTTTCTCCTCTTTGGGGGGGGGGGGGATGTTTTGCTGGGTGGGGGCTGTTACACCCTGCGGTCTGGGGGGATCTGGGTAACCCCACTGTGCTGGGGGGTGGGAGTACCCCTACAGGCCGTGGAGAGGTTTGGTATTGTGTTGAGGGCATTGCGGGGGACACGAAGTTGTGTTTTATGCCTGGGAGTAGAGTGGGGGTATGCGGTTAGACAAATTAATACCTAGCACTGCTTCTTTTTCCTAGGTTATTCTCTCTCCTATAGTTGAGCTAGGATTTGATGAACCACTGTTTACACTCCCCGTGAGTAACCATCACGTTGTTATATGCTTTATACTGCTCCCAATATGTGATTAGATGTTCTTGCCGATGTATGTTTTTGATATATGCTGGATTTCCGGGGGTGGTGGGTGGGACCGGGGGACACGCTTCTCGGCCCTGTCCAACCACTACCCCACTTAGGACCGCGCTCAATTCCTGGGGAGCGCTTTAGCTGTATTCAGCACTGTTAGCTGTCCCTTTGCGCAGTTCTCTCTTGTGACTGCACCCTAATTCTTTTTCATATCTTTTTTTTTTTTCGGGCCTGTCAAAAGGCCTACCTGTTACCTCTCCTTTTCCTACATCCATTTTCTTTCCCCTAGGCTTTGGCCTACTATACCCCCTCCCCTCCCCCAGAACTCACGAGCATGGCTGACCTTACGGTGGTCTCCCTAAATTCAAAGGGATTGAACATCCCAGAGAAGAGACGGAAGCTACTCCATGATATGAGACGTATGAAAGCGGACATTGTATTTTTACAGGAGACCCATTTTAGAGCTAACACTCTACCACTCCTTAAAAATATGTTCCTCCCCACGGTTTACCACTCCATGTACACGGAGGCTAAGTCGAGAGGAGTATCTATTTTAATCTCAGCCAAAGTGCCATGGACGTTTATAGACGTACAATCTGACAAGGAAGGGCGGTACTTGTTTTTGAAAGGGAAGGTGGGAGGGACAGTCGTGACCCTGGCGAATATTTACTCCCCCAATGACCGACAGGATGCCTTTCTCAAAAGTAGACTATCTCACCTTGCTCGATATACAGAGGGCCAGCTTATAGTAGGAGGCGATCTTAATATACCTCTTACTCCCACGGAAGATACCTCTACGGGTCTCTCTTCCACATCCCGAGAGATGCGCAAACGCGTTTCCACGTCTTTACATTCCGCACAACTTGTTGATACGTGGAGACTTTTTCATCCCGGGGAAAGGGACTACACTTTTTACTCCAGACCTCACCAAACATATTCGCGTATAGACTACTTCCTAATCCCCCATAGACACTTACATGCTGTTAAGGATGTTGCGATAGGAAAAATAACTTGGTCGGATCATGCCCCGATAACCTTGCAATACGCCATTGCGGATATTCATAAATCACAGAGGCCACCCTGGCGCCTGAATGACAGCCTTCTTCAGGACCCGGAGATCCTCGCGGATGTAACTAGGGAAATAGACTATTACTTCCAGACGAATTTGTATGACTCCCTCTATAATCTACACACGCCCCCGCCGCCCCCAAACGCTACTTCTCGATATATTGCCACCTCCCTCATGCCCACCTTACCGGCCGACGTGATAGAGAACTTAGAAGAACCAATTACGTTACTGGAACTTCAGTCGGCGCTAGGCGCCACCAAGTCGGGAAAGGCGCCGGGTCCGGACGGTCTCACGAATACATACTATAAGACCCTTCTGCCATCTTTAGGTTCACATCTGATTAATATTTTTAATGTCCTGAGCACGGGAGCAAACTTCCATAAATCCACTGTACAGACCCAGATCTCCGTAATACCGAAAGAAGGTAAGGATCCATCGCAATGTGGGAGCTACCATCCCATTTCCTTGCTAAATACGGACCTGAAACTTTTCACGAAAATTTTGGCCACTAGACTACAATGGCATTTACCTAGCTTGATCCACTTAGATCAAGTTGGTTTCGTGCCGACCAGAGAAGCCAAGGACAATACTATCAAAGTACTGAATATGCTGCATGTGGCGAACAAGGAACATATTCCATGCGTATTCCGAAAAGGCGTTCGACCGAGTGAGCTGGCGGTTTATGTTCTCCACATTGGAGCACATAGGACTAGGGGACAGGATGATGCGCTGGATTTCGGCGGTATACTCCGACCCGACGGCCGGAGTGAGAGCAAACGGTGTTCTCTCAGATATGTTTGAGATTACCAATGGGACCAGGCAGGGGTGCCCTCTTTCCCCCCTGCTGTTTGCTCTGACTCTGGAGCCGTTCCTTTGTCATGTTAGGAGGAACCCAGATATTGTAGGGATCGGGGTTGCGAATACACAATACAAAGTCTCGGCTTAAAGCGGAGGTCCACCCTAAAATGGACCTCCGCTCATCGGAATCCCCCCCCCCCTCCGGCGCCACAATCGGCACCTTTCAGGGGGGAGGGGGGTGCAGTTACCTGGATAATCCAGGTAACTGCACCCACTTCCGGGCTAGCTCTCTGCGGAACGGGGCGTACGTTACGCCCCGTTCCGCAAGCGCCCGCCCCCTTCAGCAAGTGCCCCGCTGCCTGCTGGGAAACACACAGCTCCCAGAGGCAGCGGGGACCGTCCGGATTGCGCCGCGCGGCTCGCGCATGCGCAGTAGGGAACCGGGAAATGAAGCCGAAAGGCTCCATTTCCTGATTCCCATACCCAAGATGGCGGCGGGACCCGGCAGCCGAGCGAGCGATCGGCTTCGGGTGCCGACATCGCGGGCGTGCTGGACAGGTAAGTGTCACTATTTAAAAGTCAGCAGCTGCAGTATTTGTAGCTGCTGGCTTTTAAAAAAAAAAAAAAAAAACGCGGAGTCCCGGTGGACTCCCGCTTTAAGCAGATGACTTAATGTTTACATTGGCTGATCCATCCCTATCGCTTCCTACCTTACTACGTGAATTTGAAACTTATGGCAAACTCTCCAACTTCCGTATAAATCTCAGTAAATCGGAAGCCATGGGCATAGGCATACCCGCCCCCCAGCTGACTAACCTACAAACATGTTTCAACCTGAAATGGACAGGGGTGGCCCTGAAGTACTTGGGCACGCATATACCCCCGAAAATATCCCAACTTTTTTAACTCAATTTCCCACCCCTACTTCATAGAGTCCGAGCCCTGTTACACAAATGGAACAGCGGCTTCCATTCTTGGTTCGGTCGTTGTAACATCCTGAAAATGATGGTTCTTCCTAAATTTCTCTACCTCCTTCAAGCTCTCCCAATACACATTCCACTCTCCTACTTCGCACAAATACGGTCAGCATTTTTAACTTTTCTTTGGGCGGGGAAAAAGTCCAGGTTTCATAGGAAGATTCTGTCACTACCAAAACGATATGGGGGTCTGGCAGTGCCGGATGTGCACACATACTACAAAGTGGCACAGCTGGGTAGACTCATTGATTGGTGTCGTCATGAGAAGGTGAAGCTGTGGACGCAAGTGGAGCAAGCCCAGAGCGAGTGATGTGCCGCCGGCCCTCAAGCGCCACCCGCTCATAGGCAACACTGTGGGGGTGTGTGCGCGTCTGGCTTCCCAGACCCCCCTGTTTTCAGATAATTCGCCCCTCTGCCCAATTCTGGACAACCCACGTTTCCCCCCGGGCGCATCTGATGCATTATTCAGAGCCCTGAGGGAATCAGGGTTTTATCTGGCCTCGCACTTTAGTATTGCGGGACGCTGGAGAACGACCGCAGAACTGACAGACCCAATTTGGCCCATACCGACTGGACTTTTTGAGAGCGGCACAACTGCGCCACTTCCTGGACACCCTGACGTTACCTAGGGCTGCGACCCCATCTCCCACACCTATGGAAGACCTATGTTCGGGAACGGGGATGGTTATCCTTGACCTACACGTTATTGAATGTACCGCCGGAAGGCTATCAGCTTCCGAGTCTCATTAAATGGGAAAAGGAACTGAATTGCACGTCCACAGATCTTCAGAAGCAGAAAATTGTGCTGTTTACGCACAAATCGTCAATCTGCACTAAAGTGCAGGAGACGAACTATAAACTCCTCACGAGATGGTATAGAACCCCGGTGGTGTTGAGTAAATTTTTCCTGGCGGTGACAGATGAATGCTGGCGCTGCCGGGAGGCAAAAGGGACTTTGCTACACATTTTTTGGTCCTGCCCCAGACTTAGAGGTTTTTGGGAGGGGGTTCGTCGAATCCTACAGAGATTTACTGATTATGTGATCACTGATGAACCGGCGTTCTTCCTACTCCATGCAAACGACATACCCACACGCTCTTATAAGAAATCTTTAATAAGACATTTGGTAGACGCAGCGAAGGCATGCATCCCCCTTGCTTGGAAGTCTCCGCTCCCGCCCACTCTGAATACCTGGGTCAGGAAAGTCGAGGATGTTAATAGGATGGAGGACCTTGTCCTGATGAGCCAACATAGACAGAAGTTATACTCCAAGACATGGCAGCTTTGGAATGTATTCAAATACTCACAAGAGGGGCAGGCCCTTAGGGAGCTCCTAGATCACCCAACGTAAAATGGATAATATCTTGAACTGCTGACTGAATGAATTACCTTCCCTGTGTATATTGGACACCCATGCTCGTGGGTTCCCCCTTCCCCCCCCCAACCTCCTTCCTTCTGTCCACCTCTGGACCCTCCCTCCCCTCTCCCCTCCTATTCTCTCCTCTATTCACTTTCTCTCTCTCTAGTCTTGCCTTCCTTGGCACTTCAGGGCTCTACTGGAGTTCATGCGCTTCTTTACATTCTTTCACAAAAAAAAAAAAGAAAAGGAGGGGGAGGCCCGGCCGGGCCTAGACAGCTGGTTGTTGAGTGTAGATACCAGGGAATACCTGTGCTACAGTTGTATTATGTCTTGTACCCCGGACTGTTGTTGTACCTGTTGTGGCCAGTTTGGTCCTTTCTTCTGATTACAAATAAAAAAAAATAAAAAGGTGCTGGATTGGGTGCTCCTGGAGGATTGAAACCTCATTGTCGCCACTCTCATCTAAAAGCAACATTAAATCTTGGAGGGCCGAAAGTTCTCCATTTTAAAATGCTTTATATTGTCAGAGTTCCCGTTCCTGCTTGGATCGCAAACAATACTGATCAAAGCGGAATTTAAATGTCACATTCCTCATAAACATATAATATCTTTAATTGCTTCATATTTATCCAGATTTTGTGAAGGACAAAAACTAAGTCCATATTTTAAAACATGTAATTCATGATCAGAAAATTGATAAGGAGTGAGGTTTAGAATGTCCAACCCTACACTGGTGGCAAGTGAAGTGTGGGAAGTGAAAAATTCTGAGTGGGCGTCCCCGACTGATATGTGGATCAAGAGTACTTTTCTTAGTAAACATTTGAACAGAGTTATAGGTGTTAAAGTAGTTGTCTGAAAAGGTCTGTGTATTTGCTTGTGACACATTGCTACCATTAGTGACATATTATGACCAGAAGAAAGGTTAGTCATAGTATTACGTGCAGTAGACAAAACAAAGTGCATTGTGGGTTAATGCTTGTGTATTAAGAATCTGTGGTGCTTGTATTGCACACCACTAGTAAAGGGAGCACCTAGACGTTGTGCATGATCAATGGCAATGTCTGCATCTGGTCGTTTCTTAGAATAGGGTATAGAGTGCAGGGTATTGAAAAGGAAGTGTATATGTTTGTTTTATATATATATATATATATATTTTCTAACTGTATATATTTTTCAACTGCATTTTTGGCTGTATATATTTGGCTTTATGTTTTTGTGTGAGAAATACAAAATACAGGGTGAGGGGCAGAATTTATGAAGGGATTGTTTGCACAAGTTGAGCGCCACAAGGTGATATTGATTTGACAAATTGGAGTTGTAGATTTATATTCACTTTCTTATTTATCTAGTTAAACACTCTGCAATACCCTGCAACACTCTGCAATACTCTGCAACACTCTGCAACACCCGCCAATACCCTGCAACACTCTGCAACACCCGCCAATACCCTGCAACACCCGCCAATATCCTGCAACACCCGCCAATATCCTGCAACACCCGCCAATATCCTGCAACACTCTGCAATGCTCTGCAACACCTGCCAATACCCTGCAACACCCGCCAATACCCTGCAACACTCTGCAATGCTCTGCAACACCCGCCAATACCCTGCAACACTCTGCAACACCCGCCAATACCCTGCAACACTCTGCAATGCTCTGCAACACCCTGAAACACTCGCCAATATCCTGCAATGCTCTGCAACGCAATACTCTGCAACGCCATACTCTGAGATACCCAGCCATAGTCGGTGATACCCTGCAATACCCATCCATAGACATCCCCCCCTCCCGCCGCCCTCTGGTGCTTTCACGTGACTTTCTCAAAGGATGAGAAAGTCACGTGATATGTGACGCAACGCGTCAGGGAGGAGTCTAGGTGTCGATCATCACTTCCGGTCGCGGCTGAGACCGGAAGCACCGTTGTTTACATCTGTGAATTTCTACATTGTAATGCAAGTGTGGATATTTTTTTATTAATAAAGTGGATTAACTTTACTACACATTGGCGGCCCCCTTATTCTCTTATATATAAACCGGATTGTGGATATTGGAGGAAATAGCTGGTGTCCCGGAGGTTGTATTTATAAGAGGTGGAAGATTGCTTACCAACCACCCCTCAAGCGTGCTCCTGTCCTTAGGGACCTTGATTAGAGGTGAGAGGTTGGGGGAAACAAGGGGTGCACTTAAAGCACTGAAGGTTGGAGGAACGGTGTATACTGCACTTATTGCTCACATTGCATGATTACCATCATCTGTTGGACGGATTGCACATTTTTCTGAGTGGACTGTTTGCATTTTGCACTTTGCACTGGATATTTATTTTTGACCTACTGGAGTTTTTAAGATGTTTATTTTTCTGGCATAAATACGTTATGCGATTTTCACCATTTGCACTATTGCATGGATTTATTGATTGATGCATTTTGTCATATTGATATTTTGATGCACTTTACTAATGGTATTATGTTATATTGATACTTTTATGCACTTTACTGCTTTGCACTAGTTTTACTACTTTTTTGCACATTTTTATGCACTGTATGAATTTATATTTATATAATTTTTATTAATATATTTATATTGTTTTGGAGAGTACACATTTAGTAACATTTTAGTTAGCGCCACATAAAACACCCCTGTCTCACGGAGACACCGATCGCCACCAAGGGGGGGTGAACAGCCATTGGGCGTGGCTGTTTACCATGTGATCGGCCGTGATGAAGTCACGGGCGATCACAGATGGTTACACCCCACTATGCACGACGTGTGCGATCGCACTGCGCATGCACGTCGGTGGCGGCGTGTTCCCGGGAACACTGCTCATCACCGATGCTGGTAAACAGCCATTAGCTGGCTGTTTACCCACGCGATCGGCTGTGATCCTTTCACAGCCGATCACTAAATGTAAACAAACCGCGGTAACAAGAGGTTACCGGGTTCTCCTCCTCACACACCGATCGTGTGCGAGGAGATTGTGGTAACATCTCGTTACCGCTTACAGTACACACAAATCACACTGATTGCCCCCCCCCCAATAAAGAGGACCTGTCACCACCCATCATAGTACCTGTCACTCACAGTCCATCAGAGTACCCAAGTACCTGTCACAGTCCATCAGAGTATCCGAGTACTTGTCACAGTCCATCAGAGTACCAGAATACCTGCCACAGCCCATCTGAGTACCTGTCACAGCCCATCAGAGTACCTGTCACAGCCCATCAGAGTACCAGTCACAGCCCATCAGAGTACCAGTCACAGTCCATCAGAGTACCTGTCACAGTCCATCAGAGTACCTGTCACAGTCCATCAGAGTACCTGTCACAGTCCATCAGAGTACCTGTCACAGTCCATCAGAGTACCTGTCACAGCCCATCAGCGTACCCGAGTACCTGTCACGGCCCATCAGCGTACCCGAGTACCTGTCACGGCCCATCAGCGTACCCGAGTACCTGTCACAGCCCATCAGCGTACCCGAGTACCTGTCACAGCCCATCAGCGTACCCGAGTACCTGTCACAGCCCATCAGTGTACCCGAGTACCTGTCACAGCCCATCAGAGTACCCGAGTACCTGTCACAGCCCATCAGAGTACCCGAGTACCTGTCACAGCCCATCAGAGTACCCGCGTACCTGTCACAGCCCATCAGTGTACCCGAGTACCTGTCACTAGGCCATCGGAGTACCCTAGTACCTGTCACTAGGCCATCGGAGTACCCGAGTACCTGTCCCAGCCCATCAGAGTACCTATCTGCAGCCCATCAGAGTACCCAAGTACCCATTTGCAGCCCATGCCTCATAGAATATATGTTGGGGTGTTTGCTTTCCAAAATGGGGTAATTTTGTGGGTAATTTCACTGTTCTGGTGCTCCAGGACCTTCAAAAGTGTGATAGGTAGGAATGAAATGAGATGTGCCGTTTATGCTCCTAGAACGCCTGAAGGTACTACTTCAATGTTTGGCCTCTGTATGTGGCCAGGCTGTGTAAAAGTCCTACATGTGGTATCGCCATACTCGGGAGGAGTAGCAGAATGTGTTTTGGGGTGTAATTTTTGCTATATACATGCTGTGTGTTAGAAATATCTTATAAATTTACAACTTTATGTAAAAAATAAAAATAAAATGCGTTTTAATTTTTTTCCACATTTTCCAAAAACTTCTGGAAAAAAATGAACCATTCAAAAGACTCATTATGCCTCACAGATTATACGTTGGGGTGTTTGCTTTCCAAAATGGGGTAATTTTATGGGCAATTTCATTGTCCTGGTACTCCAGGGCCTTCAAAAGTGTAATAGGTGGCTGTGAAATGAGATGTGTAATTTTTGCTCGTAGAACGTCTAAAAGTGCCACTTCAATGTTGGTGCTCTGTATGTGGCCATGCTGTGTAAAAGTCTCACACGTGGTATCGCCATACTCAAAGAGTAGCAGAATGTATTTTGGGGTGTAATTTGTTGTATGCATATGCTGTGTGTGAGAAATAACCTGATAATATGACAATTTTGTAAAAAAATAATAAAAAAACCTTCATTTTGCAAAGAATTGTGGGAAAAAATGACAACTTAAAAAAACTCACCATGCTACTTAATACCTTGGAATGTCTACTTTCTAAAAAGGGTTTTTTGTACTTTCCTGACTTGTTAGTGTCTCAAGAAATGAGATACACCTGATGTACTGAAGGCCTGATCAGATGTGATAAATTTTCAGTGATTGGCACCATAGTTTGTAGACTGTATAACTTTCACAAAGACCAATATACACTAATTTGGGTTATTTTTCCCAAAGATATGTAGCAGTATAAATTTTGGCCAAAACTTATGAAGAAAAATTACTAATTAGCAAAGAAAAAGGCATTTTTTTTCACAAAATTTACGTTTTTTTTTTAAATTTATAGCACAAAAAAAATTAAAAACCCACTAGTGATTAAATACCACTAAAAGAAAGCTATATGTGTGGAAAAGGGGATGCAAGTTTCATATGGGTACAGTGTTGCATGACTGAGTAATAGAAAAAAAAAGCAGAAAATTGGTCTGGTCAGGAAGTGCACTGTATTGAGGTGGTTAAGCAATGTCTTCATTTTGGTCATATACTGATTAATTCCTATTTCCTGACCTGTATTGGCATTACAATTAGTTTGGATCTCATTCATATAGCCAGTCAAAGCTATACACACAAAGTCCATATTCTAGTAGTCTCGTGTTTGCCAACCCCAAAACTTTGGACTATTTTATATATCAATGCATAGGTTAAATCATATAAACCATCAAAAGCTTTTTGTATAAAGTGGGTGCTTCCACCCCGTTAGATTGGAAAATTAAGTATTATGTATCACCACATGATGGCGATGTGGATACAGAATAATTTGTATGCCAACGCCCTAACTGGATTGGAGAATTTAAATAAATATATACATTTTTATTTAGACATGATTAAAAAAAAAAACATTGTTGACATACATATTAAAAACAATAACATGATTAAACCTATACAGCACTCTCACCACCTACATAACCAATTACCACCATAATACTAGAATGAAGAATGTTTCAGCTTAGGTCAGGGGTGTCCAAACTTTTTTCAAAGTGGGCCGGATTTGATGAAGTGAACATGCCTGAGGGCCGACCATTTTGCCTGACATTCTTTGAACCATTGAAAATTCGGTCTAAGTGTGTCCATCTGAGCACTAATACACAGCCCAACAAGAATTCTCTTGCCTTTGTCGCACTCATTCCCAACACACAGACGAATGCTCTGCACTTTAGGGGGCACCGTTAATTCTTAATGGTACCCCACACATTGGAAAATGTAGGGTGCTTTTGGTGCAGTGCAATAAAAACACACACAGACACATGTGCGCACACACACATACAGACACATGTGCACACACACACATACAGACACACACATATACAGACACATGTGCACACACACACACATATACAGACACATGTGCACACACACACACACACACACACACAGACACACACACACACAGACACATATGCACACACACACACACATACAGACACATATGCACACACACACACACAGACAGACACATATGCACACACACACACACACACACACACACATACATACAGACACATGTGCACACACACACACACATACATACAGACACATGTGCACACACACACACATACAGACACATGTGCACACACACACACACATACAGACACATATGCACACACACACACACATACAGACACATATGCACACACACACACATGTGCACACACACACACATACAGACACATGTGCACACACACACATACAGACACATATGCACACACACACACACACATACAGACACATGTGCACACACACACACACACATACAGACACATGTGCACACTCACACACATACAGACACGTGCACACTCACACAGACACATGTGCACACACACACATACAGACACATGTGCACACACACACACAAATACAGACACATACATACATACATACACACACATGAATAAAGGCCTTTTTAACACTAATCTAGCTTGTAGTACAGTACCTTTGCAGCTTCCTCATTCAGCCGGGTACTGCACTGTAGGGGGAAGCAGAGAGCACAGCACAATCCTCTGCACTTTACTTTCACTTTTGAAGCTCACGGAGCTTCTCACAGTGCCGGGGATCGACTGATCTGACAGCCCTGATCCCGCAGCACAATAAATTGAGAAAGACCAGGCGGGCCGTTCAAAACCAGACCGCGGGCCGCAACTGGCCCGCGGGCCGGACTTTGGACATGCCTGGCTTAGGTGATCGTATTGAAAAAGAAGATGGTTGGTGGAAGAGGCGTAATGGAGAAAACTCGACATGTTGCGTGCCTTTAAGATCTTCTTGAGGAGATGGCAATCTAATATGCATAAAATTAAGAAAAACAAACAATGAATTTAATATCAAAATCAAACAACCATTTAATCATATATATTTATTAATCAGTGATAATCAGCTGAGCGGCCAGCTCAGAAAAGGAAGGGCCGAGCCCAGCCCTGACAGCTCTCTTGCGGTTGTGTGCTGCTTTGCTTGGCCGTCTATGGGTGGGGATGCACACAGATGACATGCTTTTCACTGATTATTACTATATAGATATATAATTAGTTATATTTGATTTTGATCTTAACCACTTCCCACCCGGCTAATGTACATATACGGCCGGGTGGGAACCATCTACTTCCGATAGGACATTCAGGAACGTCCTTCAGAAGGATGGGGATCGCTCGCGCGCGTGCCCACGCAGCGGCGCGATCCCGATGTGCTCGTGTCACCTGGACACGGCGCATCTCGGATCGGCAGGAGGGCTCTGTGATTGGCCCTCCTGATCACATGACGGCTGTGTCCAATCACGGCCGTCATGTGATGTAAACAAACAGCCGGTTGCTAGGCAATCGGGTCCTCCTTTCCTCACACAGAAGTCATCGCTGAAGAGAGGAGAGCAGATCGCTGCAGCCGGCTGGTGATCAGTAAGTATGAGCTGTTTTTACAGCTTTTTACTAACTGATCACCAGTCTAGTGTAAACACACATCACCACACAGTGTAAACACACATGTCACCACAATACACATGTCACCACACATGTCTCCAAAACACACATGTCCCCAAATAATAAAAAGACATGTCCCCAAATAAAAAAACACATGTCCCACTAAAATCACATGTTTCAATGATTATCTGCACACATATGTCTGTGATCATCTGCACACATCTGTACATGATCATTTGCGTACATATGTCCGTGATCACACAAACCAATTATTATACACTTAACGGAATTTTTTTTACCAAAAACATGTAGTAGAATAAATTTTGGCTTAAATTTATGACAAAATTTGATTTTATTGGATTTCTTTTAAAATAGAAAAAATAAAATATTGTTTTTTTTCCAAATTTCCTCTTTTTTTGCGCTTATATCGCAAAAAATAAAAAACGGAGTCGTGAATAAATACCACCTAAATAAAGCTCTATTTGTGCCAACAAAATGATAAAAATTTAATTTGGGTACAGTGTAGCATGACCGCGCAATTGTCATTGAAAATGCGAGAGCAATGAAAGCTGAAAATTGGGCTGGGAAGGAAGGGGGTGAAAGTGCCCTGTATTGTAGTGATTAAACTCATTGCCTGTTTTTCTTCTTACTTTTATGTATATTAGATAACAAGCTACTGAAGAAGTGCTTAAATGCGCGCAACATGTAGAGTTTTTTCCATTACACCCCTGCCACCAACCATCTTTTTTCTTTTCAATACTATCACCTAAGCTGAATCATTATTGATCCCAGTATTATGGTAATGTTTGGTTATTGTTATGTCCCCTTGACACAGGGTCTCTCAGGGTGTTGCTAGTAGTGCTGCCAGTGTCTGCTCAGCAAGTTACACACAGGCTGAATGCACTTCTTAACCAGGGAAGGGTTTATTACTCACTCAGAAAGCGATGTACTTTCATACATGGAGGAGTCATATACGACAGGTCTCCCTCGAAGTATCATGCTGCTGCTTCCAGTCCCACACACACTGTGAAATCCACTTTTATCGCAGGAGTGTTCTCAGCTACCGGAAACAGTCCAACATGCTGGACACAGGTGGTCTCATCAGAGCTGGAGCCGTTCTTGTCAGTATCCACATGAAATCTCTGTTTAGGTCTACCTTTTGCGGTAGTGTTCAGGGAGTGCGAGCTGCGGCAAACATGCCCAATATGACCAGTCTTTCCACAATGAAAACAAATGACATCCTTGAACTTACAATCAGGTGCACTGTGAGAAGTGTTACCACAATGGTGGCAAGTTGGTATCCTAGAGACAGAAGAATTAGGGTGGCGAGGTTTAGTTTGATTTGGCGACGGCCGTCGTGGGTGTCAGGTGATAGTGTGGAATATTTCCTCTCCCTAGCTTGCAGGAGGTTCAGGTGGCATCTTCAGTAGGGTGGCGTCCCATGTAGCCAACTCCATGACCATAGCAAGGTCCGTGGCTTTTGTCAGAGTCAAGTCGGGTTCTGTGAGTAAACGTTTCTGTATGGCTGGGTCGCAGAGTCCCATGACAAACATGTCATGGAGAGCCATCTGCAGGTAGTCTCCAAACTGACAAGTGGCAGCTAGTTTACGTAAAGCAATGATATAAGTCTTTATATCCTATTTATATCAGGCAGGGTCTAAGCCCTTGTACAGACGGTCGGATATTCCGATGGACAATTTCCGATAGGACCGTGTTGTCGGATAATCCGACCGTATGTGGCCTCCATCGGACTGTTTCCGTCGGAGTATCCGACGGACCAAGTTTTCCAATTTGGCTACAACTTCATTGATGTTTTGGGGAGAGTTTGAAACACCCCAAACTAGCTTGGGGTTTTTTTTTTTCAAACAAACAACTTTTGTATTTTACTAAAAAGCCAAATTTGGAAGATGCACACAGTGTGTCAACATGTGCTATCTCCCATCATGGGGGATCAATGTACGTGTTTTGTGGAAAGTGGCTGAGATGAAGGGGTTGCACCCCCAAAACATGTACATTGATCCCCCATGATGGGAGATAGCACATGTTGACACATTGTGTGCATCTTCCAAATTTGGCTTTTCCAGGGGTGACACCCCATGTGATGAAGGCAATATCAGCCCAGTTTGTACATACTCATGTCTGATATTGTCTTCACTTTTCAAAGTTGAACTTTGTAAGTTCCTGTGTTCTGTATTTTACGCTTTGATACATGACTGTTTACACAAAAACGCAAAGTTACAAAAAAGTTACGGAAAATAATGTTTGATACACCCAATATGTTGGTTTGTTGTAAAACCCTTTTCTAAACGCACATGTGAATGTGTTTTGATTAAAAAGTGAAATTATCAACAATGTGCGGCTTCCTTTTTCAAAAGCAGCATGTGGAGTAAAGTTGTTGGTTTCTGTAGCAATGGGTGTTATTTACTAAAGGCAAATCCACTTTGCACTCCAAGTGCAGTTTCAGGTGCACTTTTGCAGTGCACTTGTAGTGCATAGTGGATGTGCCTTTAGTAAATAACACCCACAGTGATGTGTACATTTCCCCAATCACGCCATTTTCCTGACCCCACATATTTCTGCCATGGTGCTGAAAAGTAGAAATATTTTCGTCAGTAATGCACTACATGCATTAGCAACAAAAACAAGGTGTGTGTGTAGCAGACCCACAACATAATAAGATTATCTGAAGAAGAGACTGTCACCTCATCTCGCTCAGAACTTGGGTTTGCACTGTTGTAGAAAAAGGCCCAACAAAAAAAAAGCAAAAATACCTGTGAGATACCTAAAACCAAGCCAAGCAGTAAATGAAAACAAAGATTTTTGTAGTTTCAAAGAAATATTTATAAAAAAAAATGCCTCTCAGATATTGTCTGGCATATCAATGGCCCCCGTACCCACAAAGTACTCCATGTATTGGTTTCTGACCTCGCGGGCGCTTTGGGGGGGGGGGGGGGGGGGGCAAGCCAGGACTAGCAGCTTCAAGGGCCATGAGATTGTCATTTTCAGGCAAGTCTGCATCTGGGCCATCTGAGAGCACATAGTTTGCTGAATGTCTTTTCAAGAAATTGTGCAGAACACAGCAGGCAAGCACTATGTGATTGAGTTTATATTCCGCCATGTGGATTGGCGTCAAAAACAGGCGGCACCGTCTGGCCAGTATTCCAAAAGTGTTCTCCACGACTCTTCTGACTCTGGCCAGCCAGAAATTAAGGGTCCTCATCGGCAAAGGCCACATCAGGTGGTTTGCCAGGGCAAACACCTCATCCACGACGAATACAAACGGGAGTCCTTCTACATTCTCCTCTGGGGGTGGCAAGCCCAGACTGCCACTCTGGAGACGCCAGTAGAATTCCGTCCGTGAGAACACTCCACCATCCGGCCATTTTGCCCCACGTCCACATACAGGAAGTCATAGGTCGATGACACCACCGCCAACATCACGATACTATTAAACCCCTTGTAATTATAATAGTAGGACCCTGAGTTGGGGGGTGGGACGATGCGGACGTGTTTCCCATCAATTGCACCTCCACAATTAGGAAAGTCCCAACGGCTGGCAAAGTGGGAGGCCACAGTCTGCCATTCCTGTGGCGTTGAAGGAAACTGTGGAGTGAAACAAGACAAAAAATTTGTAATTTGGCACATCAACATTGCAAGCAGAAGACACCAGTAGACACCAACATTTTTGGCCAAGATCAGTATAACATTTTGGGAAATTAGTATTTAAAGCCTAAAGTATAAGGTCCCCTTATCAGAGTCATCACCTCCCCCACCCCCCAATCTGATGGACCCTTGCAAAAAATGAGGGTGTTTTGGACAGGTAACTCTCTCCACTTGATTGAGAGCTGAATGCATAAATAATGTGTGATACTTTGGGCAGCCCCTCCTTAGTTATACTATTGGCAGCCCACCAGACAGGTAAGAAGTGTCATAATACCAAAACAAAAAAAAAAATGGAAGCACATTTTGACATTCTGCTATTACCTATCAAGATAATAATAGGAGAGAAAAAAAACAATAAACTGTAGCATTTGAAAGTATTGAGGCAGGCCCTTGCACTACATGCTTTGGTGAATTCGTCCATAAATCTGACCAGAAAAAGGGTAGGTAGAGTGTGTATTGGGTTTGGCAAAGTCAGCAGATAGAGGATTGCTATCAGCTGACCTAGCAGTTGGGTGGAGGGGGGTTCCTGATGAGTTTGGCCCAACCAACCAAAAAACAAAAAGGGCACTCTGCATGAATTTAAGCACACACATAACATTTGTAGACATTTTAGGGGGTGTTTAGGGGAAAGCAATAATATGGAGCCAACAAAAGACATTGCTAAGTGACTAGACTATAGGTATATGGGCCCAGAAGAGCGTGGTGGGGAAGTTAGTGAAGGCAAATATGCATGAAGGACAAAAAAGGAACTTGAAAAGCTTCCAGCATGCATGAGGACAAAGGGGCAGAGCATAATGCAATCATGGTAATTAGGGAATGAGGAAAGAAATCCAAGACATTAGCAATCATTAAATACATAGAATGTGATGTTAAAGGATAAAACTTACTTTCATATAGTCCTTCTGCAGGACCTGAATGATGGCAGAACAGGTCTCTGGAATAATGATCCCCAGAGCCTGGGGGGAGATGCCTGTGGAGAACTTTAGGTCCTGAAGGCTTCTCCCTGTGGCCAAGTAGCGCAACGTGGCAATGAGCCTCTGTTCCGGAGTGATGGCTTGCAGCATGCAGGTATCCTGCCTGGTGATATAAGGGGACAGCAAAGCCAGAAGACAGTGAAAAACGGGGTCCGTCATCCGGAGATAATTCCTGAAATCATCCTGGGCAGTTTCGCAGTTGGCCAAGTGTTACTGCTCGGGCGACTCTGGAGGGAGGCTAACAGGGCTGGATAACAGCCCAGAAGCGTGCTGGAATGTTTGTGCTGTGAGCGGACATATGTCCTGTCACAGTGCTGTGCCTGGCTTCTGAGCTGACAGAATGTGTCCAGTGCGAGCACAGCCGAATGGAAGAGGGTGGATCCACTCTGCCTCCTCCAGCCCCCTCTCTCACTATGTCTGCCCACACTCTGAGCAGCCTGTGTGCTGCGTCTGAATAGGATGTGTGGGCAGGAACATTTAAACAGAGAAGACAGTGTTTTGTATGGGACGCTGTGATGACTGAGCCTCGTGCTGGGTCCTTCCTTCCAAGTGAGCTGTGACCAGCCTTTCCCCCCTCTCCAGATAAGGAGGTTTCTTTCAGCAGCATGTGCAGTACCTGGTCCTATGTACTATGATGTGGGCTCACATTGGTGTGCTGCAGTGTTGGTGATCTCACTGTCTTCTTTCACGTTCCCCCCAGTCAAATGCAGCCACACTGTGCCCATCAAATTCAACCTCACTGTGCCCAAAAACAACCTAACTGTGCCCATCAAATGCAACCTCACTGTGCCCATCAAAGGCAACCACCCTGTGCCCAAATACAACCTCACTGTGCCCATCAAAATCAGCCCCCAGCAGCATTTAACCAGCACACCCCCTGCCCGCTCGTTGTCTGACTGGCACTTACTGCATCTTGGTGGCGGGTGAGGCAGCAGATTATAGCGGTGAGCTGTGGGACGGGCAGCGGCTCCCGTGTCCTCCATGCTTTTCCTCCTGCTAGATGTCCAATAGGAGTGTATGACCTTCCAGGCAATGGTTTTAGAACTGTGCTATCCTGATTGGCGGAGAGCCGGTTCAGTGTTAAAAAAAATATATATTAATTTGCTTTTCTAATACACCTGGGTGGGCTCCAAGTGCAATGCTCTGCACTCCAAGTCTACCCTATTTTTAAGCCTATGGCTCTAATCAGGTGCTTAAAAAAAAACAACAAAAAAAAACACCTTTTGTCCATTTGCAGAAGGAGCGTTTCTTTTGTGGCCATATCTGGTCTCTGTGATGGGACCAGTCTAGCTGCTAAGCAGCAGTAATATTGGTGGTGGAAATCTGTCTCTGCATCTTTGAGGACACCTTTTCCTTTACTGGTGTGGTGTGTTACACAGTGGAGACTACAATCAAAAAGAATATTTTTTTTATATAAAATATATTTTTTTTTTTTGTTGATGGTGATATGGACTAATATTTGAACATACACACTTTTGGATTATATTTTGCTTAAATATTGTTTGATATATTCATTTATTTATTTTTCACAAATATTTCTGGATCATTTTTAGCGCAGCTTTTTGGAAATTAACGAGGATTTGTTTTGTGGGTATCTCACTTAAAGTTGCTGCTGCACTCACGGTATAAATTTCACATAATTTATTTGTTAATATTTTTATTAATCATACTTAAGAATAGCGCTGTATTTTTTTGGGTTACAATTTGTGTAAATCCACTGAGCACGAGACTTGTATAAAAAATCTATGATCTTGCATTAATGCCGCTATATTTGGGCCATACGTGGGAATACCCCACTTATGGTCCAAAGCGACAAATATCGTTAGAGACAAAAAAAAAAAAAAAAAAAGGAGGGGAAATAAATATGGTGTTAGGACCAAAAAATAAGGGACCTTCACATACCTAGCTTGTTTCTGGATAATACAGGAACAGGAGAGGGCTAGAGGTCAGAAATGGCTAACTTCAGATGTTTGGAGTCCGTGGGCCCACAAATGTTAAAGGGGCATATGGAGGGGAAACATAATAAAGGACACCATCAGGTCACGGAGTGATATGCATAGATATGCACCCATGTGATGGTACTCATCTTATAGTATCTATATGTATATAGTATTAGTACCCCCCAAATGTAACCGGATAGTTCCAAAAGGATTACCTTGATTTTTCTCGGTTCAGGTGTAGTCCCATCTGACCTGGGTATGCAGCCTAAAATGATGTTGGAACAGACTGTTTTATGGGGAGGATAGAGATCACATGTACCAATCCTAATGGTGACGGGGGAGGAGCGAACGATCAAGGAGCACTTCATCTCTGCCTTCGCCTTGGTCACATCACAAGAAACCATCTCCTGCGGTTCTGTTTTAAGACTGGCTCCACTTGGATCCCTGACTTCTGTCCTGGCTGATTACCGATCTGGTTATTGAACTCTGGCCTGCCAGATTACCCAATCTGGTTATTGAACTCTGGCCTGGCAGATTACCCGATCTGGTTATTGAACTCTGGCCTGGCAGATTACCCGATCGGGTTATCGAACTCTGGCCTGGCAGATTACCCGATCTGGTTATCGAACTCTGGCCTGGCAGATTTCCTGATCTGGTTATTGAACTCTGGCCTGGCTGACTACTCGATCCGGTTACTGGACTCTGGCTTGCCTTGACTACGCTTTCTCTATTTACCTTTTTATTTAATAAAAAAGTGTGATTTAATTGTACTTCTGTCTCGGTCTGATTCATGGTTTCTGACAAGGAGGAAAATCCACCTTTGTTCATGCTGTAATTAAGTCTTATTCCAATCTCCTCCCTGCATAGCTGGATGGATCAAGGATTAGGGAGGAGACCCTAGGGAAAACCCTGTCACATATATCAGTTACATGTCTTCCAAGGGGGAGATCGGGATTGCAGGTCATGATTGAAGTGATGTGGCAATAAGCTCTTTGCCAAAATTCTTGTATGGTCTTCCCAACTTAAAAGCATGCACATTCACAGAGGAGGCGATAAACCACGCTGGGGCGATTGGGAATTAGCGTAGTGTTTCGGTCTGTAGCGTTCCCAGTTATGTAGTATGTTTTTTGATGTGTTTAGAAACTGGCAATTACATCCGGCACAGGTAAGCATTCCTGCGCGTTTACAGGGATCTCCAAGTCATCCTACCCTGAATTCTGGACACTGGAGACTAGCTGGTCTTAGGGATCTAGCCCACCTGAAAGTGAAGGCAGGGGTGTCTGACACAAAAGGACCTATGAGACCATGGACAGAACGTGTCAGTATTTTTCAATGATATGCCTGATGGTTTTGTGTCGATTTGAGAATTTTGTGATGGAGATTGGATTTCTTTAAAAAAAATTTTTTTATAGAGGAGGGGTTATAAAGCAGATCATTGCATGACCTGGCACATGCCCTTTTGAAAGCTTTCTTCAGGCATGTGTTTGAATAACCTTGTGCCAGAAGCCTTTCTTTAAGTAAATTTTCCTCCTTTCTAAACACTTCATCATCCGAACAACTCCTGCTTATCCTCAGATACTGGCTGTAGGGAATAGAAGAAATTAAAGCTTGTGGATGGAAGCTGCTAGTGTGTAGTATGGAGTGGCCAGCTGTAGGTTTCCTATATAGACTACTGGTAAGTATGCCTTTCTCATCTTTGTGGGTGGCAACATCAAGGAAAGTGATGGAACAACAACCCCACGTCATATTTAAATTGTTGTAGTTAAGGTGATAAAGAAAAGTTTGTAATTTATCAATAGGCCCATCCCATACAAGAAAAATGTTGATATATCTATACCAGACAACAATGTTCTCCATAAAGGGCATCATCTCTTCCGATTGATCATCCGTTCCCACTCCCCCAGGTACAGGTTGGCATATGATGGGGCACTTTAGGTCCCCATTGTGACACCCTGCATCTGGAGGAAATGGGAACCATTGAAGGTGAAGTAATTATGGTGGAGTATAAACTCCAAAGCGCTTATTAGGAATTCATTGGTCTTTTCAAATCGGCTATTCTAAGATATAAAAAAAACAACATGTTGGCATATGCAAGATCGACCAGGTTGTAGAATTCCTGGTGGAATTTCTCAATTCTGGTTGATCAGATTTTACAGTGCCATGTTTATTGTTTAACCACATGCCGACCAGCCGCCGTAGTTGTACTGTGGCAGAATGGCACAGCTGGGAGTAACGTTATGTAACATTGCTTCGTGCCCACCGCGACAATGTGAGTGCCTGGCGGCCGTGATCCCCGAAGAAACACAGTTTCTGGTTCTCTGAGGGGAGAAGTGACAGATCGTCTGTTCATACCATCTCTCTTCAGTTAGAACACTAACTAGGACACACTTAACCCCCTTCACTGCCCCCTAGTGGTTAACCCCTTAACTGCCAGTGGCATTTTTACAGTAATCAAAATGCATTTTTAATCACAACGATCACTGTATTAATGCCAATGGTCTCAAAAATGTGTCAAAATTGTTCGATGTGTCCAGCATGTCGCAGTTGCGATAAAGAAAAAAAAACGCAGCTCGCTGCCACTACTAGTAAAAACAGGATTTTTGTACTCACCGTAAAATCCTTTTCATTGAAGTTCACTGACTGACACAGCTCCATTATTCTTGACCATAGGGTTGTTACGCTACCTTCAGGAGAGGACTAGGCAGAATATGTTATACATGTAAAAAAAAACATAACTTACTGAAGGGATCGCCCCATGGGCGGAACTAGAAATAACCCCCCCAGTCTGCTTCCTGCAGCTTCAGTACTTCAACAAGCAGTATAATGTAAATCAATAGGAGAGTGTGCTGTGTCAGTGAACTTCTCAGAAAAGGATTTTACAGTGAGTACAAAAATCCTATTTTCTCTTTCGTTCACTGGCTGACACAGCTCCATTATTCTTGACCATAGGGACATCCCCAAGCAGTGTCATAACAAGGGGTGGGAAAACAGCATAAAAAAACTTCACCCACAACCAGAAGTGCTCCCTAACAGGGGAGTCACCACCTTATCTAGCCACATCAAAACGTGCGGTTAACAATGCAACCGTGCATTATACTCAAAAGGTAAGTATTTTCTTAAAAAAAAAAAACAGAAAAAAATAAGTGCAATTACAACATTACACGGCCGCCTGCAAAACATTGCGGCCAAAACAGGCATCAGCTGATGCGCTTACATCCACTTTGTAGAACTTGGTAAAAGTGTGGACGGACGACTAAGTCGCCGCCTTACACACTTGAGCGACTGATGATTGATGTCCGAAAGCCCAAGAGGTTCCAATTGCCCTGGTGGAGTGGGCCGTGACAGGAAAGGGGGGCACCTGCCCCTTCAAGGCATAGGCCTGTAATACAATCTGTCTGATCCACCTGGAAATGGTGGCCGACGAGACCTTCCTGGACGGGGTTATCATCCTCACTGTCCTGGTCAGCGTCATCTGAAACGACAGAGCAGGGGCCACAAGTCTCAGCAGGGCCCAAGTCTGCATTGGAGCTCTCCCCGGAGGACGGGGGGCAGTGGCTGCTTTTTATCACCTTTGCGCCCACGCACCGCCTCCATTCTGGCAGCGAACGTATCAAGGACCGCCAAAGGCACTGCATTGTTTGCAGACAAGCCGGTTGCAATTTCTGGGAGTTCGGGGAAGAAACGCCAGTTTCTGAAGCCATGCTCACCCACTCTGTCTGCCACCCTTGGGGACTTAGGACAGGTGCACAGTCCCACCCTCCTAGCTTCTGCAGACTGAGGGGCCCCCACCGCAGGGGCACCGCCCCCACCGCAGGACTCACAACCCTGACCGAGTTCTGCACCGTTCAGCTACTAGTGCCTGTGTCAGCTCCCAGGTGTCCTGAGTGAAAAACCGTGCTGTTCTGAGCCTCAGGGACCAGCACTGAGCATAAAAACTGCTGGGCTACAACAAAATGGCCGCCAGGTGTCCAGTATAAGGGACATAATCACAGGGAAAATGGCCACCAAACTACAGTAAAATGGTTCCTGACCATGCTTCCCACCAAACATGGCCAACTGTACTCAGAGAATGACAGAAAAAGGCGGCAGAACAGCGCTATAGGGATCAGCATGTGCAGACATCCAGAGGGGAAACCACAGACACAGCCACCCAGCATAGCCCCCCAGGGAACACCTGGCTATAGGTACACACACTGCTCAGCAGCCCATCATGCAGCATTCCCCACGGGGGAGATAAGGACAGGGAGAGAAGAGAGGGAGGAGAGGGACCCCCGAATTGACCTCCCAGGGAAGGCCCAGCTGCTCAACCCCGCTGAGGCAGGGAAAGCTGTACTTACCATCCGGACGAGCTGGGGACATCCCATCACAGACCCACTCCTGAAGCGTACGGGGTGGCTGCTGGCCACGGCACATTGACGCAGACATCAGTAGCTCGGTCATGTGTGCCCCGGATCTTTGCGCTTACTGGTCGCCCCTGGTGCCTGAGGGGCATATCCTGGCCGCCCCAGCACGTAGCTATGGTCTGCACATGCTCGATGGCTAGGCTAGGGAGACTACAAGGATAAGGATATCCAGCCTGTCACACAGCTGCCTGTTGATAGCAAATCACAGGATCCACATCTTGCGCAAGAGACAAACTTCTGCAAAAAATCCCAGGACCAATGATCCCGCAAGGTTCCTAGGTCCATCTCCTTCACTAGGCAGAAAAAACTTAAGCTGCAGGAAGCAAGCTGAGGGGTTGTTACTGTAGGGACCTCCCTCTGGGCGGAACTAGAAAGTTCGGTTTTTTTTACATGTATAACATGTTCTGCCAGGCATTCTGCCTGAATGTGGCGTAACAACCCTATGGTCAAGAATAACGGAGCTGTGTCAGTCAGTGAACGAAAGAGAAAAAAATAAATAAAAATGCTATAAATCTATCCCCCATTTTGTAGACGCTATACCTTTAGCACAAACCAATCAATATACGTTTCTTGCGATTTTTTTTACCAAATATATGTAGAAGAAAAAATTTTAGCTCTTTTTTTGTTTATACCGCAAAAAATAAAAACCGCAGAGGTGAACAAATACCACATACATTTCATTATCCATGACAACGATATTCCCCTTTGTCAGAGGGATTTATGGTTATTGAAGAATTATCCGTTAGTGATCTTAGTGCTTCTCGTTCTGTCCAGGTGCCTGGGAGGTCTAAATTTTACAAATTTCACTGCCAGTGAGTTTTACGAATGCCAGCATATTTGAATTTGTATTCAGAGTGGGGAACCTATCCGACTTCTTTTTATAAGTACATGATAATGGTGCAGGTGTTTCCGATTGATCAAAGCATCCAAGAAGGTGCTCAAGATGAAAGCGTTTCCAAAGTTGTGAGTATATGAGAAGACAAATTAATGACATTCAAATTGTGTGACGGTAATCCTATAGAGGAAGTGCATTCGGTGCTTACCCAATCCGCAGTTCATTGTGATTCAGTATTGCCAGTTGATTTGGCCGGACGGTCATCTTGTGATACATTAAGTGGTAGTGCCTTATTACCTAGTGGTAAAAGTCTGGGAAGGAGGGAGTTAGAATCATAGTGAAACAGTGAAGAGGAGGTGCCGACGCCACCTAGTGAATTATCTGACACCACGTGAATGTCGCTGTGAGAAACCGGTGGGATGGAGGGTTCGGTTATCCATTTCTTATTCGATTTTTCATTAGATCCACTTCCATGTGAACTTTGATTTTTTAGACTTCTTAAATCTTGGGGGGTCCTGGAGGAAACGGAAGATACAGAGGAAGCTTCGGAGAATCCGGGATCAGTATTAGATCTTTTTTTTTAAAGTTGGGCCTAGTTCTAAATTGTGTGTTCTTCGTTCTATGCTTTTTGTTCTTGGAAAGCATTTTGGTCCCTAAGGAATTTTCTCTCCATTTTAATCAATGTATCCCTATTAAATTGCTCAAGGTATTCATTCATCTCTTTGTCAGATTGTGCACATAATGTGTGATTTTTAAAGACTACAAGTTGTGTTTAGTCTAGTTCTCTGTCAATTTCCTTCAGGGTTTTCTGGCATTCCTCAATGAGGAGGGACATCATACCACTTGATCAGGTAGACAAGTTCTTTTCCCATTCCTTTTTAAAAATCTGTCCAATGTCGGAAAAATTTGGATCCGTAGGCCGAAGGGATGGATATTTTTTATGCATTGTTCAAAAGAGTATGTGTCAACGATTTAGGGATTTTTTTTCTCTAGGTATTTTTTTCAAATTGAAAAAAAAAATAAAAAATAAAAATAAAATGATAATTCTATATCCTTTTTCTTCTGGGTGAAGTTTTTATAAAAATCTGGCATTGCATTGTCCCAGGTTTTTCCTGCATAATTATTCATAGTGTTAATCGTATATTGGTAATAGTATTTTTGCCAACAAAAAAAGCACCGGACGAGGAATGGGTATTTGCTACCTGAAATTGGAGAACAAATATCGCTAACTCGAAATGCGTTGGGTCATCTCTGTTGCTTTATTCATGCAACAAAGCAGTGGTTGTCTCCAACTGTATTGTATCTTTGCATGTCTTTGTATTTGCATTCTGTACACTGTATGTATAGTATATTCTACTTTTAACCTTTTTCAAATAAAATAATTATTTTTTTATATTTATGGCCTTGATCTGTAGAGTAGTGGTGTCGCTTAAAGTCCCATTTATAGGAAAATTCCCTGTTTGCAATTTATTTACATGTACATGTCTATTCTACAAGCCCACAGCAGGAAATACATTACATGCATCAAGTGCGCATCCCTGCCCACTGGTTTAAAGCATTCCATACAGCCAGTATCCTTGACTGAGGAGAAACTGTTCAGATGATCAGGTTTTCCAACGAGAGGCAGATCTCCTCCATGTCAGATTACTGGATAGGGGCTATAGTCAGACATGCCTCAAGAAGACTTTCAGAAAAGCAAAGTTGAGATCAAGAAATGCTATCCTCCATAACCGATCTACGCCGGAAAATGCGGATACGGTTAGATTTATCACCACATGTTCTGACCAAGAGGGACAGATTAGGGAAATTATGAACACTGGTACCTACTCACCAGTGACCCGACCCTATGTAAATACATCAAAGAATATACAGACATCATCTTCAAACGGTCAGGGTCTATTAGGGATCGTCTAGTTAAAAGCCACTACACTAGACATAAAGACCAACAAGGGGATAGATTGGGAACATATAGATGCGACTCATGCGACTATTGTGAGCAGTTGGAATGCTCTTCCTTCCTGCTTCCAAATGCATTCACTGAAACATGTCACTTGTCTTATAGGAATCATCTATATCCATCCTATGCAGATATGGTGCATTCTATGTTGGCAAAACTATAAGGCCGTTTTGGAAGCATATGAAGGACCACATTTACTATGCTACAGTTGGGAATTTGAACACCCCCATTGGACATCATATAGCATTTAAGCATAACTACTATCCCCATATTTTCAAATTTGTAACACTGGATAGTGTCTGGGAGGACCCCCCCGGGGGGAGAAATTCGATCAGAGGGTTCTATGCAGACAGGTAAAATGGATATTTGATCTGAAAGCTACAGTGCCACCTGGAATGAACGATGTATTAAGCTTAAGATCTTTTTTTATGACGCTTTTATCTGCAGTTAAGAGTTTACTATAATTTTTATGTATTTTTTTCTTTTTTGTCTCCCTCCCTCTATCTATAGAAGATCAATAATAATAGAAGATCAAATTATATTTATAAATCTCTACTGGTACCGACAACCTTACATGTGTAGTGTGGTTAAGTAACGTCCTATATCACATTGGCTTGCACTCATATCTACCTGCCTACTTCGGACATACAACTTGATATTATATTTAGAATTCTGCTCTCTGTATAGTGGGATCAGACAATTGGGCTTTCTTCAGGAGGATATCCTCTCTCCTGGTTTGGCTGTTGAGGGTGTCATATTATTCAATGACTGCTCGAATGGACTTGCATTTCTTATATGCAATGGTTGTTTTCACCCTGTAAGTGGTTTTTGTCTTCCATTTTCTTCTGACATTTTGTCCCATGGATGTGGGGCAACAGTGGGGTGTGCGTGTCCCTCTGTTGGGGCTGTGCACCTGTGTGTGGATCGTGGCCACGTTGCTGTGCGGCACCCTGTGCACCGCTTGTGTTGTTGTGATTTGCCTTGGGACACCGGTGGGCATAGGATGCATTAAGGTGAAAAAACATGAGGGTTTACAACCCCCATAAGCTGGTCAGGCCATAAAAGTTTGCAAATATGTGCAAGCTAAACTCCTGTTTTAACGTGAGCTGTTAGACAGCACAGTTTGGTTTATTGCAGGCTGTTTTTTCAAGTTCAGCAGGGATTACTTCTTGTTTGCTAAAAGTTTTAAACTTTGTTAAAACTTTAGGTTAAAATGATTAGGTTTGACTCAAAAAATTATGAGGGATGAAAAAAAAAAAGTCCTATCTTTTGCAGTAAATAATGTGTGGTGTAGCACTGTCAACAATGAACAATAAACCTATATAAAAAGTATAAAGTGTAGTGATGCACAACAGAAATCCAAAAATAAAATTAAAATCAATATACCTCCAGACATAATGACAATAGATTGATGGACATTTCATTGTGCACACAAAGAAACTCCTATGTATAAAGTGCCGTCAGTTCAATGGTGCTGGGTGACCCTCCTCGCCAATAAGTGACTCGCTCCACTGTAGCTTATATAGTGATTCTATTATAGCCCAATACCGCATGCTCCTTCCAGTCTCCCAGAACTCTCACCACCACTTCATAATATATAAAAGCTTTTCATCAATCCACTCCTCCAGGGTGTACAAGTCTCAGTATATGGGATACTTTCACCTTACACAGGGGTCTCCCTTAGTAGAGTATCTCTACGATAAGATGTGGTCCCTCAAAATATTTATGCATAGCTCTCAGTAAAGCCAATACAGAGAAACCACTCCCATAGTGTAGTATGATGAAAGATATAGCCTATTAAATAAGAATTACACTCACATTAATAAAACAAATCTCAGGAGGTGTCATACTGAGAGTTGTGCACCCTGGAGGACTGGATTAATATAAGCTTTTATTTCTCAAAGTGGCGGTGAGAGTTCTGGGAGACTGGAGAGAGCATGAGGTGTTATTCTATAATAGGATCACTATAAGCTGCAATGGAGTGGGTCACAGCACCATTGGACTGACAACACTTTATACACTGGAGTTTCTTTGCTGGACATTGCATTGTGCACCCAATCTATTCTCATTATGTATGGCGTTATAATCAAATTTATTGAATTTATATTGTGCATCACTACCTTTTATACATTTACATAGGTTTATTGTTTGGCAGTGCTACACCACATATTTCTAGTAATTTTGTGGGAACAAAATTGGTGCTTTACCCGCTGGTTATAACATTTCACAGGAAGAGTAGGTGCTTTATACACTTCATTTCTGTTTGTCCACAATTATTTTACACATACACAGGTTTATTTCCACACAATTTATTTGTTGGGAGGGAGCACCACACTATTTCCAATTTTCAGTGTTATGTTAGCATAAAATACTTTTATACATGCAAAACTGTTGTGTTGTTCTTAAGTGCACGTAAAAAAAAAAAAACAGCCAGTCTATGCTGTCCTTACTGCATTGTTGCATTCTATTCTTGTTTGGGCACTTGGTTTTCTTTGTAACCGTTAAAAAAAAAAAAAACACAAGTCTAACCTTGCACTCTGAGTTTCACAATACAGAGAACGGGAAGAGCAGCCTTGCGGTGTGTGTGATGTGTCTCACCAAAACAGCTGCATGACTTTTATAACAGCATAAATCTGATTTAGGAGGAACAGTGTATTTTTTTGTTATATAAAATGAGGCTTTGCAGAAGCACAGCAGATATGGAGGGGGTTAACAGAACACATGCATACCATGTAACCGTAAAACTTTATTGATGGAACATTCTTATTACAACAGTGGTATATGAAGAATACTGAAATATTTGGTACAATTTTCAAAAACGGGAAAAATAACATTGCTAACAAACTTGTCATTCTGGATAAAGTTCTTTATTCATCAAACACGGTTCACCTTCACAGAACTAAAAGAAAAAAAAAAAAAAAAGAAAGAAAAAAAAAAACTTGTTACGTGGAGATTGTGATCAACTTTTGACACTAAAATTATTAGTGGACATAAACATAACTTACAAAATCCCTGCTAAATCTAAAAGATAAAACTGTATTGAGTTAATAAAGTTCTGTGTGTAAATGAGGTACAGTGTGAACACTTTTTTGTGGCGATTACTGTGCAGGCAGACTACGTTACACTATGGAGACAGCAGCTGTAAGAACACAGCCTCAAGTCCTAATTTAACAGGAGTGTAGATGCATTCGTATGGCTCAAATGCTATCAAATCAGGAGCACATGTGAGGACGTTCTTTCAGTGAGCTCTGTAGGACCTGCTCTATAAACTAAACTTACAGCAGCCTTCTAGGGGAGCACTTGGCATAATACTATACCCTCCCTACTGCAGGCCGCCCCCCTGCTGCCACAGCGGACCCGTTCTGGCTTGCAGGACATCTACCTTACTGAGACCCACCAGGGCACTGCAGGATTGTCCAAGATGGCACCGGTTGAGCACGCTGTTGTGCAGCCTCTCTCATCTCCTCTCCGCAACTGCCATTGCTTCCTCCCCTGCTCAGCTAGCCAGGACAGACACTTGGATGTGGGTGAAGCACTCCCATATCCTAGCCCTTCCAACTAAGGCCTATCTGGAGCTCTTTGCTGACAGGGTTGAGAAGGCCCTACGCCAGGAGACAGAAGCACTTCAGGCAGACACTGCTCATATAGGGGTAGGGTTGAGGCTTTAAAGTCACAGTGGGAAGAAGCTACCCCTGTCTTGCAGGTGGAGAGATGTAAAAGGGATAAAAGGATTAACTCCTTTCTGGATCAAATGGATGACTTTAAATACAGGAGTTGCAGAGTTAACATCTGCATTAGAGGCCTTCCAGAATCCACAGCACCACAGGACATAATCCCCACTTTGCAGGACATCTTTAAGCAGCTATTAGGCCGTGAGGCACCGGAATACATAGAAATCAATCATGCCAACAGAGCTCTCCTCCCACTATCCAAGGTCCTGGACAAGCCCAGAGACATATGTAAACTGCATAAATACTTTCTAAAAGAACGCATAATGTTCTGCATCAGAGGGCTCCGTCATGTGGATTTTGATGATGCTAAAATTCATCTTTCCAGATCTCTCTAGGCGCACTTAGATGCAAAGCCACACTTCTCAGGCCGCTGCTGGAGGCCCTAAAGGATGATGCAAAGTTGATATACAGATGGGGCTTTCCTTTTAGCCTGACAGTTACCAAGGATAGCCAGCAATTCACCTTACAGAACAAGGATAACATACCCCAGTTCCTGAAATGCCTTGGTTTGCCTTCTGTGGAGATTGCAGACTGGCGTTCTTCTCCGGAGATCCCACTCCCTTTTCGCCTACAGCCTTGGCACCCTGCCCATCATAGGGGTCAGACTAGGCCCCGAAGAGACCCAACTCACCAGGCCTCGCAATCCTCTTTTCCTTGAGGGACAACCTGAAATTCCTGACATTGCTAACTTTTTGCTGCCTTTTAGCCCCCCCCCCCATTGCTGCTGTTTAAATGGCTATCCTAACTTGGGGTACAGGTATGTAGTGGGTCCCACATTGGACTTGCACGTGGTGCCTTACCACTCACCCCCAATAGGTCAACTCTTTGGAGTTATGCGATCCCTGTTTGTTTCCTCAGCATTCCTCGATTCATGGTTCAGCATGATGCAGACCTCTTGCCTCAGACTGGGTCCTGGGCCGTCTCCTGTATCCTCCCTGTTGTACAAGGTTTGTGGGTTGGGCTTACCTTCAAAATGCAGCAAGTTGTTGCTTGAAACAAAAAACCTGGGGCACATGTATGTTTATTGCAAGAGACATTTTCACACCAACTCAGTCCCTCGCCTCCCTATCCATTTGTACAACCTATGGTACCTCAGTAACTCTTCGCATGCCAAGTCGTGCCAAAGCGATTCATAAACAATGTCCCTCTGTCCAGACGGATCACTTGGCTGACCCCAACGGCCAGTATGTGTTCCTAAAAAGGCACGATCCTTGAACGCAAATTCACCTAAAAATCCTTTCCAGTGGGATGGAGCAGTTACTATTTGGCTGACCTGGCCCCTGGACGAGAATATTCTGGATGATGCAGTAGCCTCACAGCGAGTTTCAGACACTATTTCCTTGTACTTTACAGGGAACTCGACAGGTACGGTGGGGGAAGCTTCTGTTTGGGAAGGACACAAAGCAGTGGTTTGAGGGGAGCTCATCTCCCAAGGTTCTAGGCTAAAGGACTTGCAAACTCTTCTGACAAAAATCAGTTTCGGCCGAACTTCAGCATAAACATCACACTTCCCCTGATCTGACAACAGAATGTCAATCCCTGCCGCCAGGAGATGGCTGGCCTACTCAATACCTGTATACAAGCTCGGCTACGTCACGTCTCCCATAAATTTGGGAAGAAGTCTGGGAGACTGCTTGCTAGAGCTTAGATGGCTAACACGCGTTTGGTCATGTACATAAGCTAAATACGGTGGCAGGTTCACCAGAAAGCTGGGTGCATCCTGCAATATTTGTAGGAGGCTTAATTCCCGCAGCACACCATCAGATTGGTAGTAAGATGTTCTCATTTCACAGGCAGAGGTTATCAAGGATCTTCCGAAGGGGAACAGTCTGGGTCCCGACGGTTTCACAAATGCCTACTATAGCAAGCTCCAATCGCTCCTTTCCAGCCTGTTCTGTGCCTATTTTAATGCTTTAGCCTCTGGTACTGCTATGCCTAAAGAGGCACTGATGGCCAACATTACGGTCATCCCTAAAGAAGGGAAGAACATGCTATTCCTGGAAACTATAGGCCGATCTCCCTGTTACACAGATATCAAAATATTTGCACAGATTTTGGTTAACCAGCTTAAGCCTATCATACCAACCATAGTCAACCCTGACCAAACAGGGTTTACCTCTGGGAGGGAAGCCAGGGATAATTCCGATTGGGCAATCCAACTAATCCATTGACCTGAGTCACAGGCAGACCATCCACCTTGTTTCCTGCTCTCTACAGATAAGGCGTTCAACAGGGTGGATTGAGTTTACCCCTGGACGGTCTTGGCCAGGCTGTGACTGGGCCTTAATATGCTTTCCTAGATAACCTCACTATATAAGCTCCCCAGAGGCTAGGGTTAAGGTAAAATGTCCTCTCTGACTCATTTCCCGCCCACAATGGGACAAGGCAGAGGTGTCCCTTTCCCCTCCTCATTTTTGCTCTTACCTTTGAGCCACTATTTAACAAAATAAGTCTGAACTCAGCTATTAAGGGGTTTGTGGTTGACCCAATGGCGCATAAACTGTCTGCTTATGCAGATATCTTATTTTATGCATGTCTGATCCCTTGATTTCTCTACCCAATATCATGGCGGAATTGCGTGATGTTCAATTGCTCTCAAACATTAAGATTAATCATAAATCTGAGATTTTTACGTCCGATTTTGCCCTCGGAATTGCATACAGAGCTGCAAGCTTTGTTCTCCGTTACCTGGTGCCATACGTCCTATTGAGGAATTTATCTTCCGGCACATTGTTCTCAGTTGTACACCTGTAATTATGCCCTTCTGCTCTCCATTATCCAAGCAGATTTACAGAGCTGGGGCTGTACCATTTTTTCATGGATGGGCCTTGACCACTTTCCCGAATGGCTCACGCTGATAATACAGCGGCAAAAGTGGTTCGTTATTGCGAATCGCTGTATGGGTACATCTGTACCTTTAAGGGTGATAGGTAGGTGCGTGCCCGCTGCACGGCAGGGAACCCGATGCTCGTAGCCAGAGGGCACAATCACTGCCGCCCCCCCTGTGATCGCATGCACATAAAAACACATATCCCTGGTCTGTCAAGGGTGAGGAGACATTGTTTGTTCCTACTGATTAGGAAGAACGATATGTCTCCTCCCCCAGTCAGTCCTATCCCCATACAGTTAGAAACACTAACTAGGGAACACATTTAACCCCTTGATCGCCTGCCAGTGACATTTATACAGTAATCAGTGAATTTTTATAGCACTGATCACTGTATTAATGTAAATGGTCCCAAAAATGTGTCAAGTGTCCGATTTGTCTGCCGCAATGTCGCAGTACTGCTAAAAATCACAGATCCCCGCCATTGCTAGTAAAAAAAATTAAATGCCATAAATCTTTCCCATAGTTTGTAGACGCAATAACTTTTGCACAAACCAATCTATATACGCTTATTGCGATTAATAAAAATATGTGGTATATATATATATATATATATATATATATATATGTGGCCTAAACTGAGGAAGAAATGTGTTTTTAAAAAACATTTTGGGGATATTATAGCATATATATATACCGTATATATATATATATATATATATATATATATATATATATATATATATATATATATATATATATATACCGTATTTATTAAAATGGGGGGAAAGTCGTGGGTGCGTGTTATACGCCAATCCCCACTGTGAGCCGAAAATAGCGAGCGGCGCCGAAAGAGACCGAGTGCTGACTGCTCGCAGTCCCACCTCCTCGCTGTTTCTGGAGCGAGTGCTGCCAAAAAAGACCGAGCCGACTGTACTGTGTACTCGGCTCCGCTCGCAGTTCCGCCCAGACTGGGCGGGACTGCGAGCCGAGCACAGTACACTCGGCTCGGTCTTTTTCAGCAGCGCTCGCTCCAGAAACAGCAGGGAGGCGGGACTGCTAGCGGAGCCAAGCAGTCGGCTCGGTCTTTTTCGGCGCCGACCGCTATTTTCGGCTCACAGTGGGGATCGGCATATAACATGCACCCACGACTTCAGCGGTGGCTTGCAAAATGACTTCTGTATAGAGTCGCTCCTATTAGAACGGTTCCATGCCTGACAAGTCGCCCCAGTGTGAATACGCTCTAAGTTGTTCTTAATTTGTTTGTTATAAAAAATGTAAATAAAGATTACATAAAAAATGCTATCAAATTAAGACCTGGACCTGCATCTTCATAAAGTAACAGACTCTTTATTTCCTTTCTCTGCACCAACAGCTACACTCCAGCTGAATGAACAGGAGACAGAGGCTCCTGTTCATTTATAAACTGAAGCATTGTAAACAGTTTACTATGTTTAGATCAGTAGTCATGGTGTTCATTTAATAAAGGAAGGGGCCTGGAAGAGGTAATTTTTATGAAACGATGCCCCCCGTGGTGTCTCCCCCTGCAGCAGCTGGAAGCCAGTAGGAGAAACCAGCTTTCAGCTGCTGCAAAGAGCTGCACAGGGCATTGTTCCTGTAATTCTCTGCATCAGGGTAAAAAAAACCCTTCTGCAAGCAGACTCCCCTGCCTTATACTTACTTGAGCCAGATCTTGATCCGGGGATGTGCATGAGAGCAAAAGCTCCCTCCTTATTGGCTCAGGAACAGCTCCCACTGCTGTCAGACACAGCTGCCATCACAGCTAGAGAGAAGGGAGTGGTGCCGAGCCGCACTGTCTTTTGGACACACAGTGGGCATCAAGACCGAGCATGAGTACCCCCATAGCAAGCAGCCCGCTATGGTGGGCACTCGCCAGGGAGCGTTGGTGGGAGAACCGATAAGAGGATCAGGGCTGTTGTGTGCAAAAACAATTGCACAGAGCAGGAAAGTATGACATTTTAAACATTTTATCCTTTACAATCACTTTAACATCTTTCTGTGAGCATATATGCAGCTTTGCTGAAGTGGGTCCCTTTCTTTAAGCCACATATGTCTATGTGCCAACAGCTCTGGGTCTTGCACTAACAATCGGGAGCTAAGAGGACCAGCTTTTGATCATGATTGCTGTGGTAGCCTGTGATTGGCTATGGCTATAACAGTGATCAGTACAGACTGCTCATACTCTCTCGAAGGAGGCTTAGACATCTCATGGAGAATCTCATTGTGGGAGGTTTCTTTTACCTTCGTTCTTGAGTGTGCACAGAAAGAATTTTAATCTCTGGAAGGAAAATCTTTGCTTGGGATGTGTCCAGGACAAGAACCAAACTTGGTTAAGGCAAAGAGAAAGTTGAAGGAAAATTTTTGAAAATGTATCTAACTGAAAACCTGTAGCAGCTGAACTGTTTTGTGGACATTTTTAGACAGATTTAAGGGAAGATAAGAACTTTAGGCTAAGGTCATCTAGATAACCCATGACTTGTATTCCCAGAATTCTTAAAATGGCACGCTTAGACGCTAGGACCTTTGTGAATACATTGCGAGCAGAGAATAAGCCAAAGTCAGTGCAGCAAACTGGAAATTCTACTGCAAGGCACAGAAAGCGCTGATGAGGTGGATAAATGAGGATATGCAGATAGGCATTTTTGATTTATACAGATATCAGGTATTCCCCTCATCTCAGAGAGGCAATAACCAACCTTGCTGATTCTATACAAAATTTGGAATTTGACGGTGTTAAAAAAAAAAAAAAAAAAAAAAAAAAAAATTAGGTCCAGAATATGACCAATACTGCTTTGGACTTTGGTAACGAACATGATGAAGCAAGGGATTTTCAGAAGGAGGTGGTTAGAGACCTTTCTGTGCAATATCGTTGCACAGAGCAGAACTGCTTTCATTCATAAAGGAGGCCCAGGGACTATATCAGGGTGGAGATACAAGGGCCCCATCTCAGTCTTCCTCTGACAGGCTGAAAGTGCATGACCTGTCAAAGTAGGATATATATGGTCGGTAAGCAACCTACCTTATGGAATGGAATTTTTTTGATCATAGAGCAGGCATGTCCAAAGTCCGGCCCGCGGGCCAATTGCGGCCCGCGGCCCGGTTTTGAACGGCCCGCCTGGTTATTTGGACATACATATCTTTTGTGGCCCCCGACGATCTCCCAGCGCCGGGGGCCACAAAAGATATATATCAGCCGTCACTAAAATGGCGGTCCGAGTCCGGACCGAGCAGCGCTTCTGCCCGGACCGCCATGCCGTCAGTGTAGCAAGCGACAGCAATCACTGGTTTGCTGGGACCGCGGGTTTCCCCAGCAACCAGTGACGCTGCGCGCATGCGCCCGCCCCCTGCTCCTGGCCGCGTCTCTCGGAGCTGAAGAGACACGGGCAGTAGGGGTGTGACGTCACGTGCGCGCCCCGCCCCCCTGCTGCCCGCGGTTCCCGGGTCCTGGATCTCATCGCGAGGCAGCTTCAGTTGTGCCCACACTCCTGCTGCAGTTAAGGTATGTGGGCACATTAGTTATCTATTAGTGATCAGTGTTGTGCACACTGTTGGGCATATTTTAAGGGCTTTTTTTTGTAAAGGGCACGCTGATGGGAAAATTTTATGTTAAAGGACACTCTGATGGGCACACTTTATTTTAAGGGGCACGCTGATGGATATATTTTTTATGTGCACACTGATGGGCATGTTTTGTTAAGGTGCCCCTTAACAAAATATGCCCATTGATGGGCACATTAAAAATATACCCATCAGTGTGTCCCTTAAAATAAAATGTGCCCATCAGAGTGCCCTTTAACATAAAATTTTCCCATCAACGTGCCCCTTAACATAAAATAAGGGTCACGCTGATGGGCACCTTTTATGTTAAGGGGTAATCTGATGGACAAATTTTATTTTACGGGGCAGGCTGATGGGTATATTTTTAATGTGCACATCGATGGGCATATTTTGTTAAGGGGCACGCTGATGGGTACAACAAAATGTGCCCTACAAAATATGCCCATCGATGTGCACATTAAAAATATACTCATCAGCATGTCCCTTAAAATAAAAATTGTCCATCAGAATGCCTCCTAACATAATAGGTGCCCATCAGTGTGACCCTTATTTCATGTTAAGGGGCACGCTGATGGGCAGATTTTATTTTAAGAGCAACACTGATAGGTACATTTTATATTAAAAGGGGCACTTTGATGGGCAAATTTTAAGTTAAGGGGCATGTTTTGTTGTGTCCATCAGAGTGCCCCTAAATATAAAATGTGCCCATCAGCATGACACTTATTTTATGTTAAGGGAAATCCTGATGTGCACATTTTATGTTAAGGGGCACTGTGATGGGGACACCTGATGTAAAGGGGCACTGTGATGGGGACACCTGATGTAAAGGGGCACTGTGATGGGGACACCTGATGTAAAGGGGCACTGTGATGGGGACACCTGATGTAAAGGGGCACTGTGATGGGGACACCTGATGTAAAGGGGCACTGTGATGGGGACACCAGATTTAACTTGACAATAAATATTGTTGAAATGCTAAGGAAATTGTACATTTCTCATGTTTTTGATAGATATACAGTTACTACAATATTTCTGAGTCGTAGCACAGACTTGAGATTCGGACCTCGGCCCAAAGAAAATTTTGGCGACCGGACCTCCTTTAATTTTAATTCATTACCCCTGATATATATATGCTTCGGAAGGTACAGGGAGGACAGGACCGAGCGCCGTACACAGGAGAATTTCCTGTTTACGGGCAGCCTCTGTAATAGGAAGTCCTTCTCCTGCACTGCCATTGGACGACTTTTCTGTCCATCAAAGGAGGCGGGACTTTCTATTAAAGAAGCCGCCGTGTAAATAGGAGATTCTCCTTTGGCGCTCGTCAGTGCATTCCTGGCAATGGTGCTGTGTTCCTGGCAATGGTGCTGTGTTCCTGGCAATGGTGCTGCGTTCCTGGCAATGGTGCTGCGTTCCTGGCAATGGTGCTGCGTTCCTGGCAATGGTGAGGCATTTGGGGAGGCATTCCTGGCAATGGTGCTGCGTCCCAGGCAATGGTGCTGCGTCCCTGGCAATGGTGAGTCATTCCTGGCAATGGTGAGGCATTTGGGGAGGCATTTCTGGCAATGGTGCTGCGTCCCTGGCAATGGTGCTGCGTCCCTGCCAATGGTGGGGGAATTCCTGGCTATGGTGGGGGCATTCCTGGCTATGGTGGGGGGCATTCCTGGCTATGGTGGGGGCATTCCTGGCTGTGGTGGGTCTGCAGATGTGCACTGATTAGGCTGCATTGGTGGGCACTGACCATTATTTTGCTTCACAGTTCTTTATTTAAACATTTTTTTTTCCTGAAACTTCCCTCTTAAAGTGAAGGTGTGTGTTATACGCCAATTAATACAGTATGTACAAATACGCCCAAGCTCATTTCTTCCCACACACAGCCACAAAGGCAAGAGAATTCTTGTTGGGCAATGTATTAGAGCTCTAACGAACACACTTAGACCGAATTTTAACGATTCAAAGAATGTCAGGCAAAATGGTCGGCCCTCGCGCATGTTCACTTCATCAAATCCGGCCCTCTTTGAAAAAAGTTTGGACACCCCTGTCATAGAGGGTATAGTGTTAGATTAATTGCGTACTTATATACCGGGGAACGGTGTGGTTACTTCCCTAGACCCTGTAGACCCCAATGCTGGATTGATTTAGTCCTTAGAGACATGGTGTTGAAATCTGACATGAAGTACCTCCACTTCTTTGGCTGTATCCAACATCAGTTTAACAGTAGCTCAGCAAGTCCAGCATACTGTATGCTTTGGGATTATTAGGGTATGTGATTCACTATATACACGCACTTTTGACTATCCGAATTGTTTGGACTGGCCCACCTTCATCTTCCCTGCATTATAGTCCTTTATTGTGCCGCCCAACAGCCTAAGAAGATCTGATTTGTCCTATTGAAGTTATTCATTTGTTTTTGTAATTATAGGTGTTACATGGTGTGTTGTGTGGTAGTCTCCGCCCCCTCCCCCACATTTTTGTTTCCTCTCTTGTACCTAGGTAGTGGATAGGAGGTTGACCAAGTTAAACACTTGCCAACCAGCCGTTGTCATACTGCGAAGGGTTGGTATGGCTGCGAAAATCGCTGTAGCTGTACGCCGCCCATTTTAAGTGCAATAGCAGGCGTGCCGGAGCCTATGCGTGTGGCCGGCAGCCACGATGTCCGTCGGCCACCCGCAATCCTTACAGAGAGCAAGAACGGGTATCTGTCAATGTAAACAGAGCCACGTTCTGACTGGAGAGATAGTCTGTTTCTACTGATTAGGAACAGCAATCTCTCTGTACTCCCTTGTCGGCACACTCCTCCCCTTGATTGCCCCCCTAGCGTTAACCCCTTCCCTGCCAGTGCCATTTATACAGTGATCCGTGGCTATTCTTAGCTCTGATCACTGTATAAAAAGGTCACTGGTCCCAAAAGAGTGTCCGATCTGTCCTCCGCAATGTCGCAGTCCTGCAAAAAAAAAAAAAAAAAAAAAAAAGTGCAACAAAAATGGCACAAATATATCCACCATTTTGTAGATGCTACAACTTTTGCACAAATCAATCAATTTTGGTTTGTGTGCAACGTCACATGACCGTGCAATTGTCAGTTAAAGCGGCGCAGTGCCGTATCGCAAAAATGTCCTGGTCATTAAGGGGGTAAATCCTTCTGGGGCTGAAGTGGTTGATCTGTACTTATGAAAAATTATATACCTATGCATATTTTCTTTCCTTTAATTGCAGGCCTTTCATTTTTAGAACCAATACATTTTTGTACAATTGTGATAAGTGACCATGAAAATCGGAATTGCCGGTGTGTAACCGGGAAACGCGTAATTGTATCAACATACTTGATTGTTTTTTCTTATATAATAAGTCTACTGATGTACCAAGCATTGCACATGTTTTTAATGTTACTTCAACTTTGTATACTAAAGCTTCTAATGTTTTATATGAATATTTGCTGTATCTATTTGATATGTAAATACCATCAGGCTACCCTGGAAGGCCCTTGCATTCTCCTTTTCTAAAGTACAGAGGGAACCACATGAAGACCCATGTACAAAAAAAATTAAGAGGCCAAATGTCTCTGAAATGTAATGGAAATAGCTGGGACTTGATCTTTGATGGTGCTGGTCTTTGTGCCACAGAGAAATTCCTGAGATGGAAACCCCTAGACTTGCATCAAATGAAGTAAGCCTTCCAAGTTAGTGATGGACCTTGTGAACAGTGGGTTGCTTTGCTTTGAGAATTGTAGCAATCAAAAACTCAGATGCCCATGTCCCTTAGACCCTTGGCTGCAACAGCCATGATATTAAAACAAGTGCATCCAAAAAGAATGGCAAACTGGCTTGGGGAAGTAGATCCCGATAGTCTGGCAGGGCCCATGGTGCATCTGCTAGAAGTCTTACAAGGTTGGCATACCAAATCCGACTGGGCCAATCCACAGCAATTAGGATAACCAGAATTCCTTTGCATCGCAATTCTGTGGAGCAGGGGAGTAAGAAGATTCAGTGGAGTGAAGACAAATTGTTGTACTGATCCCACAAAGCCATAAGGACATCCACTGCTTTTGCATTTGGACACAAACTTGTTTAGTTGTTGAACCTGGAGGTTCACATCTGACATTCCCAAACTGTGTTGTGTCCCAAAACAAATCTTGGTTTAGACACCAAGCTACTGGGTCCACATATTGCCAGGTGAGGAAATCTGCCTGCCAATTGTCTACGTTTGGAATGAAATAGCTGACAAGGCTGGAACATGCAGTTCTGTTAAGGACAGAATCTGCTCGCCAGTGAGGTTTCTTTTCTCCCTTATGGTAGATCCTTAAACAGGTTAGTAAAACACTGAAGGGATAGCCAAATTGCCTGAAGATCCAAAACGTAATCAGGAGAGATTCTTTCCATGACCCAGTCCTTCGATCACTCAGTCCCCTACTCTGACAAGTTGACAAAGTTTTCTGCACCCCCAACCCGCCTCACAAGCTGCCTACTGTCCTGAGAATCTTCCAAAGTGGGAAGATGGACTTCCTTGAAACAAGACCAGGATTTGTGAGACACCAAGGGATGGCCTGGTCCTTGGTGTCAAGTAAATCGGTCTGTCTAGAGACAATTTGTCCAACAGAAACAGAACATTTTCAGTGCAGAGATCTGCAGTGAAATAGGGCAAGGGGATTGGGGAGACAGCTTCTGAATTCAGGAGATTTCAATCTGAAGCATCTTTTACAGAGGTAACACTCTGAAATAAGACGTGTTCAGAGCTAAAACCAAAAAGTGAT
Organism: Lithobates pipiens; assembly: GCF_037356315.1. NCBI lineage: Eukaryota > Metazoa > Chordata > Amphibia > Anura > Ranidae > Lithobates > Lithobates pipiens. Next base: position 340,609,826 of record NW_027507758.1, read on the forward strand.
GAGTTGGTTCCAATGTTGATCTCTGAGGGGGCTTAGTATCAACCCAATCGTCTGGACAGGCAGGGATATGTTGTACAACAGAGCTCTTGCAAACTCTTCCTTCCTTTGCAGTCACAAAGTAGATAGGCAACATATAGGGCTCAGGGTAGGTGACAAGGCCTCATTTACTCACAAAAAGAAGACAGCTGGTAGCAGATGAGGGTCATCGATCAAAAAAGGTCAGATGGCCCAAGGTGAACGAAGTCAGTGTAAGCAGGCACTAGTAAGGGAGCAAAGATCCAAGTGGCTCTGTGCAACAGTAGTAGCCACCCAGTAGACATCAGTACCCAATTCCACAGCGTTAACCTAATCTATGGCAACCCATTGGGAGCAGAGAATAAGGGTACCCAGTGACGAATAAAAACGAGGGAGGTCCCAGGGCATTTCTGGTCCTAAAGAGAACTCTGTGGCCAACTTATCCAGAACCAACTCTGAAAAGAGCCCCACTTGGTAGGCCATTAGCAGGCTAGCTCCACAACCTCCAGTCTAGCAGGGCCCAAGCGCAGTACCGTTCAAAAACCAGATTAAGGATTGCGGTGCCAGACAGCTGCCATTGAATGGGGGCTCTCCAACTGTTAAGTGGATAAGTGTATCTATTAGAGAAAATAATTGGAGAAAGTAAATTGCTAGAGAAACAGCAGAGATGCAGAAAATAGAGCCATCCTCCTAGGATACTAGCAAAAAAGTGAGGCATGCTGGTAGGAGGGATTGTACCCTGCTCTAGGGACAGTTTTTTTTATTTGCCAGTGTACAATCCTCATGTGGACAGCAGTAGAACACTTAGGTTTAAAGACTTCCTATGTCCTTCAGTGGACAAGGAAAAAATAAATAAAAATACAGATTAATTTAGCCATAGAATCCCTGTAACTTTCTGTGAGATTAACTAAAAGAGCAAACAATATCTTCCTTTCAGGTTATCATCTGTAAATGGCACATTCGCCTGGCCACCCCGTGATGGAGATGAAGAAAGAAAAGTGTCCAAATTAGGAGAGCAGGATTAGAAGGTGATTATAAAGGGAAAACGCCTAAAGAGAGAAAATAAATGTATATACATACAGGATTTATAGTTTATATAGTTTTTATAGTTTGCGCAGCGCTTTATATATTTAGACATGCTTTAACTACTTCAGGCCCGGAAGATTTGGCTGCTCAAGGACCAGGGCATTTTTGCGATGCGGCACTGCATTGCTTTAACAGACAACTGCGTCAGCTGGTCGGGAAGGGGTTAACCACTTGCCTACCCGCTCACGTAGATATACTCATCAGGTCGGCCCTCCTGCACAAACTGACGTACCTGTACGTCAGTCCGTACAAAGATAGCATGGGAGCATGCCCCTGTTCTGCCTAGTGACGACAGATCTACTGTTCCCAGTGATCGGGAACAGTGATCTCTGTCATGCTCCTGGTAGTCCACCCCCCCCCCCCCTACAGTTAGAACACGCTGAGGGAACACAATTAACCCCTTGATCACCCTAGTGTTAGACTCTTCCCTGCCAGTGTCATTTTTACATAGATCAGTGCATTTTAATAGCACTGACCAATGTAATAATGTCACTGGTCCCCAAAAAGTGTTATTTGGGGTCAGATTTGTCCGCCGCAATATCGCAGTCCTGCTGAAAATCGTAGATCACCACCATTATCAGTAAAAACCAATAATAAAAAAATGTAAGTCCCTAAATCTATCCTATAGTTTGTAGACGTGACAACGTTTGCACAAACCAAATGCAAAAATATGTAGAAGAATATATATCAGCCTAAACTGATAATAAATGTTTTTTTATATATATTATTTTGGGATATGTATTATAGCATAAAGTAAAAAAAACTTTTTTTCCCCAAAAACTGTTGGTGTTTTGTTTAGTGTAGTGTCACACGACCGCGCAATTGTCAGTTAAAGCAACGCAGTGCCATATCGCAAAAAATGGCATGGTCATTAACGGGGCAAATCCTTCAGGGGCTGAAGTGGTTAACCATCTTGCTGCCACCATTGTAAGGATCAGGTGAGTTGCAGCAGCACCTTTTAAACACAGTACCACTGACTGCAGCTGCCAGGAGTGTGTATGTTCTTGTTAAATCAACCGTTTGCTTTCTCCCTGAAGGGATGATACAGCCACCCAAACATTTCCAACCTTATTGGTAGTGCCACCTCAAAACCCTTGTTAACATATCTTGCCTCTGCTGTCCCAGCTGCGGGCTCAAGGAAGGTGGTGGTGGTGGGAGTTAGAAAGCAGAAAAAGCGCTGATCGCTGAAGTTGAAATGTGTTCTTCCCAGGCGAAAAAGGACTTTTAGGTATAATAGTAGATTTTTCTTGAAGTGCACTTCAAGCCGTAGGCTTCAACCATGCCAAAGCTAGTGACAGAAGCAGGATGGTACAAGAAGCCTTAAGACAGCAGGTCTGCCCTGTTTGAGAGAGGCCAGGGGTCATCACCTAGAAGTTTGATTATGTCTGTGCACCAGGCTCTTCTGGCCTAGATCGATGCAGTGAGAATCATCAATTTCTTCTTTTACTTCTAATTTGTGGAGCAGTTGAGGAAGAATCTGAACTGGGAGAAAAGGCACTGAATTGAGTCAATGGGATTACCAGAACATAGTATGGCAGTGCTCAAGAATTCTTACCACAAACCTGAGTAACTTCCTTGTTGAACCTGGGTGCCAAGATTGCCAGACTACTGGTTGGAAGCTAAACAGTGGTCCCCTGTGTGGAGAGTGAACAAGTTTTGCCTTTTGATTGCTGGGTTGCATTTTTAGGATTTTTCCTTGTAGCTTTTTAACACCTTTTTCTGTTACTTTTTAACCACTTCCCGACCGGCGCACGCCGATGAACGTCAGCAGAATGGCACGGGCAGGCATATTGGTGTACCGGTACGTCCATTTTTATATACCGCCCTCTCATTGTGTGCATGCCGGTGCACTCGCGCGCTGGTTGGCACCCCCGTGAGTCCGGTCTCGGGTCCCGCAGACTCGATCGCCACGAGGATACCCGCTATCGTCTCACGGGGCGGCCCAAAAGGGAGATGCCGTTGTAAACAGCATCTCCCCGTTCTGCCTAGCAACAAGTGACGCTGTCTAATCACAGCGAGCAGAGATCAGCAACACAAAGCCCAGCCCCCCACAGTTAGTAACACGCCCCTAGGAACACTTAACCTCTACACTGCCACCCCCTGGTTAACCCTTTCACTGTCAGTGTCATTTACACAGGAATCAATGCATTTGTATAGCACTGATTGCTGTATAAATGACAATGGTCCCAAAAATGTGTAAAAAATGTCCAATGTGTCCGCCATAATGTTGCAGTCACAATATAAAATCGCTGATCGCTGCCATTACTAGTAAAAAAATAAAAATAAAAATGCCATAAAACTATCCCCTATTTTATAAACGTTATAACTTTTGTGCAAACCAATCAATCGCTTATTGCGATTTTTACCATAAATATGTAGAATACGTATCGGCCTAAACTGAGGTAAAAAAGTTTTTTTTATATATTTTTGGGGGATATTTATTATAACAAAAAGTAAAAAATAATGCGTTTTTTTTTCAAAATTGTCGCTCTATTTTTGTTTATAGAGCAAAAAATAAAAACCGCAGGGGTGATCAAATACCACCAAAAGAAAGCTCTATTTGTGTGTGTGTGTGTGTGTGTGGGGGGGGGGGGTAACGTCAATTTTGTTTGGGAGCCACGTCGCACGACCGCATAATTGTCAGTTAAAGCAACGCAGTGCCGAATCTCAAAAAGTGGTCTGGTCTTAAGCCAGCAAAATGGTCCGGTCTGAAAGTGGTTAAACAGCTTTTTTTTCTTTGCTTCCTTTAGCCTACTAATTAAGGGGAGTGGTTAATTGGTCACAGGTGCTTGAGGCCTATATAACCTTCTGTAGAACTCATTGTGAGCCTGCTCATCTTTGAGCTTGCTGGAACTTAGACCAAGTGGAACAGGACTAGGTGGCGAGTTAAAAAAACGAGTTGAAAACAAGAGGTTGTAACGGGTCAAGTACCTATGCAGGGTGAGTGTGTACCTGTGTATTGTAAGTACATGAGTGCTGCGAGTGCACGTGAGGTGTATTGAGTATTAGTGTCAGGTAACACCTGTGTATCTGAGTGTTGTCTTAGGGTGTGTGGATCGTTAGTAATTGTGCATTGTGTGAGTGGGTTTCACGTTGGTCAGCAAGTACCTGTGTATTACCTTGTTGAGTATTAGTGTCAGGAAGCTAGTCATTAGGTAATTTGGACAGGGTATAATCCCCAATCCTTATTAAATTAGTAGGTACGACGGGGGGCGTGCCCAGATGTGAACGGTGCAAGAAGTGTGAGCTGAGAGCTCCGGGTATCCTAACGCCCATTCTCAGCCATCCGTGCGTCCAATGAGCTCAAAAATTACTAGTTACACTTACCGGTAATGGGTTTTCTGGGAAATCTTCCAGGACGGCACACCTGAGATGACTGGTCTCACCTGACAGGAAACAATCAACAGAGTTTGAAAGTCCCCGCCCCTCCCTCCGACCCTCAGTTATGACAAACTATAGACCCACACCAGTGTCAGAGGGAACATTCTGTGAAGAATGAAATTATCACCAACATTTAAGGGTAGGGAAGTAGGCCTGCCGTCCCGGAAGATTTCCCAGAAAACCCATTAACGGTAAGTGTAACTGGTAATTGTCTCAAGTCATCTTCCAGGACGGCACACCTGAGACGATGAGCAGGAAGTTCAGGCCTACCTTAGGGCGGGACCACTGCCTGTAGGATCTTCCTGCCAAATTCCAAGTCCTCAGGGGACAACAGCTCCACTCTGTAGTGCCTCAGAAACGTCTTATGGCTCGTCCATGTTGCCGCCTTGCAGATCTGATCAATCGAAGCACCTGCCCTCTCTGCCCAGTTCGCCAGAGATCTAGCCGAGTGTGCTTTAACCACTTCCCGACCAGCGCACGACGATGTACGTCGACAGAATGGCACGGGCAGGCATATTGGCACCCTAACCCCAGGCACTCGCGTCCGTAGTTAAGGCTACTGGATCCGATTGTGACCAGGCTTGCCCCTCCCCCCCCCCCCCCGATAGATTGTTCGGGTTGAGCCACCAGTGCAGGGAGTGCACTACCTCCCAATCTTTCCTCCAGGGCCTCTCTTCTGCTTCCCCAAGAGGAGAAAAGAGAAGCCTGGAGTTCCTGGGAATGGAGCTGGGCCCAAGTAACGGCCGGGATACAGGAAGTCATGAGCCCCAGAACTCTCATGATGTTTCTTAATGAGACCTCTCCCGACTCTAGGAGAGTCAACACTGCTCCCTGAACATTCGGAATCTTTTCTGTGGGAACAAATATTCTTTGGACCGTCGATTTTATCTGGTACTCCAAGTACACCTTGGACTGCGATGGGTCCAGGGAAGACTTCTCCCGGCTGACCATCTAGCCCAAGGATTCCAGGGTGGCCAGCACTCTGTCCCTATCTAACAGAAGCTGTTTCCGGCTCAAGTTGTAGATCAGCATATCATCTAAGTAAGGTATCAGAGCTATCTCCTGGAGGTGTAGGAAAGATACCACTTCCGCGATGACCTTGGTAAAGATCCTCGGACTGGACACAAGGCCGAAGGAGAGGGCCCTGAACTGCCAATGTTCCACTCCCCGCTCTATGCGTACCGCGAAACGCAGGAACTTCTGGTGTTCTGGGGCAATGGGTTCATGTAAGTATGCGTCTTTCAGATCCAACGTGATCATAAAGACCCCTTTCTGGAGAGGTTTTCTTACCGAGTAAATACTCTCCATCCTGAACTTTGTATAGCAAGTACCAGTTTAACTTCCTCAAATTTATGATTAACCGAAAATTGCCCGATGGCTTTGGGACCACGAAAATATGGGAATAAAACCAGAGTGCCTACTGACTCGCTGGAACCGGAATTATTACTTTGTGCGCTACGAGCTTTCGAATTCTTCCCAAGAGGCCCCTCGCCCTGAGTGGGTCCTTGGGAAGACAGGTAACAAGAAAATTCTGAGGGGGGTTTGCCTGAAATTCCAACCTGTATCCCTCTCTCACGAGATTTAGGATATAAGGGAGTCTCTCCCATTGAGGTATGAACCACAAGAGTCCTGCGCCAACCTTTATGTTGGCATCATTTGGTTTCTTTGTTGGAAGGTCAAGGGCCGGAAAAAAGGATCCCACTTTTTTCCTTACCGAGTCCCCACTGACCCTTTGCCGAGGGGCGTCGAAAAAATTTCTTCCGTTTCTCTTTGGTGTTGTAAAGAATTTTTTACCCTTTGTTGTGGATCGGGAAAGCACTTGTTCCAGCCCCGAACTAAACAGCAGGGAGCCCTCAAAGGGGATACCACATAGCCAGGATTTGGAGGTAAAATCTCATGTTTTGACCCATAGGGGCCTCCTAGCGGAGTTTAGTAAAGCTGCTGACTTAGCAGTCATACTGTCTCCACCACTGCGTCTACCAAATAGGCTACCGCTCTCCCGACTACCTCCAAGGAGTCAACCACTTCCTTGGACTATTACACGAGACGTGGTCCAATAACCTATTAAGCCAAGCGTCTGCGTTTCTGGCCACACAGGCTGAGGCCAAAGTGGGGCCCATAGCCACGGCATTGGCCTCCCAGGCTCTACGTAACAGGGTCTCAGATTTTTTAGCCATCTGATCCTGAATGTTGTCCGAGTCCTCGAAGGACAGGTCTGACCTCTTGGAAACCTGCGCCAAGGACGCATCCAAGCGAGGGACCTTAAAGAATTTATCTTACTCCTCAAAAGGGCATCTACGCTTCCAGGTCTTTAATCTAAGCCCTTGTACACACAGTCGGACATTCCTGCAACCAAATCCGTCGGATAAATTCAGACGGATTTAGTCCGGAAGTGGTGTTGCATACACACGGTCGGACTAAGTTGTCAAAAGTTCCGGTTGCCAAGAACGCGGTGACGTAAGCCACGTACGACGGGACTAGAAAAGGGAAGTTCAGCACCACATCCGGCACCCTTTGGGCTCCTTCTGCTGATCTTGTGTTTAGCGCGTTAATAGAAGTTTGGTGAGAGACGATTCGCGCTTTTCAGATTTGTGCTTCAGTTCGTTACTGCTCTTCAGTTTGTGCTTGTCCGTGCGTATCTGATTATCAGTGCGTGTAGTCAGTAAGCATTTGTTGCTCATTGTGGACTATATCTTGGTATAGTATGCTTTGATTTGCATTGCTTATTGTCTGCTTGTTTCTGCTTTTCAGGTCGTTCTTTCAGGCATTGCTGTTTATCGTTGCTTTCTGTTGTCTGTTCTGATCGTTTTAAACCAAACATTTAGTGTACGTACTTGTCGTAGAGTTTGTGCTGTGCAGGGGCTTGGGGTTCGGCTTTTAGGTTTCACACAAGCCTGGTCCATGAAAAGGGCGAGAAGGCGTTTGTGGACCAAGAATTGGTTTACTTTTTTGAAGAACTCACTTGCTCCTTCTGTACTGATCGCGCTCCCTCAGTTTCAGGTCTGACCAGCGTTTTCTCAGTTGATCTTTGGATCGTCGTACCCCAAAATTCTTCTGAAGACTCTTCACAACTTTAGTCATGATCTTGGCCTTTCTGATATTTGGGTTTGTGTAAGATCTAGACTTGCCATCAGTCATTCCTCTTCAATATGTCCATCTCCAAAAGACATATTTGAGGCCTTAAATCTTCTCCTCCAGGATCGGGACATTTCAAGCTCCGGGCTTTCCTCGCCCTCCTCCTCGTTAGTGGAACTCCGATTGCGCACCTGCTGTGTCTCCGCCATGTGTTCTCCCGACTGCGCTGAAAGAGAAGGGGCAGGGAATAGTCTAGAAAAAACATCAGGGGCGGGCGGAGTTTCACGCATGCGCACTGTATATAAAACGCAACACGTGTGTGTCGTACGTACGATCTGTGAGCAGAGTGAGGATGATCGTGCAAACGAAGGTACAATTTTTAACTTGGTACACCACTAGCCTATACTGCTTCTATATAGGCCTATGTTGGGACAAGATTAGGAGAGTTTAGCATGGCATTATTATTATTAGGGTTTGTCTTGTGTTGCGTCTTGCAGACAAGATGGATCCCTTCAAGCAATCAAATTTTATGGGGCTATTCATTGATCTGCTCAGGGAGCTGAACTGCCTGTGGCAGAACAACCCCTTTTATAATGACCTAAGAAAGAGGAAGGCAGCGCTGGACAAACTTCTTGCTTTGGTGAAGATCATGGTCCCCACGGCAGACATGCCCTATGTGAAGGGCAAAGTTGGCGCCCTGAGGTGTATATATCTCAGGGAGCGAAAGATGCACCAGAATTCCCTGAGATCAGGAGATCCAGATGCCATTACCCCAGGATGTTGTACTATGAGAGGCTGCATTTTATGGCAGACCAGGGGGAACCCAGGCCACCACTCTCCAGTCTTCCTTCACCTCCATCTGAGGCTTCTGATGTCCAACCTGGGCCTTCCAGGCAGCAACATGTGGAGGGGCCCAGCTTGAGACAGGTATAGCATTGTTGAACATTTAATGATGTTAACTAGATGTTATTATTGATCAGTAAGTTGTGATTTAACAAAGTGGTTTACATCTCAATAGACAGTAGTGACCAAAAATGTTTGGGACAAGAATGAAAAATGCTGGGCTCAGAATGATAGTCTGTTCTATTTGATAACATTCAATTTGCAACAGTCATGAGCACAAAATTGTGTGATTGATGACCAAAAAACTCAAACTTTGTCCCATTTTCATACACAGGAAGACCTCAGCCAAGAGGAGGCTGTGGCAAGTGGCAGCTGGAAGGTTGACCATCAACCTCCTCCTCCTGCCACAACTACAGGAGCCGAGCCACAGCCTGGAAGGAAGTGCCCAAGGAAGACCAGAGAGTGATGGCCTGGGTTCAGTCTGGTCTGACAGAAGATGCAGCCTCTTGTAGAACCACAGCCTGGGGACATAGATGGCATCTGCTCTTCCTGATCTCTAGGACTTCTGGACCAGACTGCTCTCCCTGAGATATATACTCCTCAGGCCACCAATTTAGCATTGTCAAATTAGTTCATGTCTGCCCTGGGGGCCAAAGGCTTCGCTAAATTGACCAGTTTCTCCAGCGTTGCCATCCTGTTTATTTGGTACTGACACCTAAATAAAGGTTATTTTTGGTTGAAGAAATACTTGCGTATGTGTTTTAATTCAAAAGGACAGTTTATTTGTGAGCAGGCAGGTACATTTAAAAAAAAGTGAAATGAATAACAAGGGGCAACACCACCAAACAACCTCCTGTAGATTAAAAAAGAAAATAATAAATTAAAAAGATAATAATGTTGTTGTGGTAAGTTGACACACAAAACACACCCAAAAAAATGCAAAGATGAGCAAACTGTCAAAAAAGGAGATGCTGATTAAAAAACAACCAACCACAAAATAATAAAAAAAAAAAAAGATTGGGTAGATGTGACGATTTAAAATATTGTATTGCTGAAATGAGTAAAGAATAAAGAAATACGTTTGTGAGAAGTGTGTGTGAATATGAGCATCAAAACAACTTCATTCTTGCAGCATTGTAAAGAACAAGAGAATGCGCTGCATGAAAGAATTTTTAACATTACAGCATGACGAATGTGCTATATCGATTACGGGCGGTAGTTTTACTTGAGCGAGCGCTTCTGTCTCCGAATTTGATTGTGAGCATGCGTGGCACCTTGTCCATCAGAGTAGGCTACATATGATCGGACTATGTCCGATCGGAGCATGTTGTCGGAAAATTTTATAGCCAAGTTGGAAAACTTGGTCCGTCGGATACTCCGATGGAAACAGTCCGATGGAGCCCACACACGGTCGGATTATCCGACAACACGGTCCTATCCAACATTGTCCATCGGAATATCCGACCGTGTGTACAAGGGCTAAGAAGCTTGCGCTCAGGTTGTTTCCATTCCCTTAGAATTAGGTCTTTAAGGGGACTGGTGTACCGGGAAGGATCTAGGCTTGCAACTTACCCAACCCTCTATACACCCTATCCTGAGCGAACACCTGGGCAGAGGGCATCTGAATGTCCCGACGCATAAATAGCTTTAAAGAAGACCCTCCATGTCCTCCGCTGAGAAGAGGTTTCCCCCAGGCCTAGCCTCTACCTGGCTGTCCTGATTCAAGTCTTCCCCCGCCTCATGGGAACTCCTGTTAGAAGCCTGACCCTCTTCCTCGTCTGAATGGTTCGGGGTAGGTTCCTTAGGGTTTAGACCTACTGGTCGTCCCTTGGGCAGGGCATTCAGAACCTATGAATGACAAAAAAGAGCCAATAAGCCACCCAGTGTCCCATGGGAAAGAGGGAAATAGGGCCACGCCAAATCCCTTCCCCCCCGCAGCAGGATCACTCACACCCTGTGGTGACCTCAGCAGCTGCCTGTTCCAGTCCGCCCTCCTCCATCTCCTTCAGTCTGCCCAGCAGGACTGCCACTTGAGTGGCTCCAAGAGTTATGGACATCTGGCCCCTCCTGTCCTGCCGCCGCTCCGCTACCGGTCTGCTTGTACCCACAGTGTCCTTCACTTTCACTGTCTGTGCTGTGCGCTGGGCCTCTGCCGGTAACAGCGTCCGCTCAGCGCCATTTTGGAACAGCTCAAATCCTGGAAATGAGCTCACCAAGGAGCGCGGCGACTTCTGGTCATGCGCGGGAGAGGCCTGTGGACACCGCTCACTGCCAGTGTCTATCCGAAGTTTACAGCTCCCCTTCTGGAAGCTACACAGTCCCCTGGTGCCAGAGCTTTCCCCCAGAATGTGGGGACTATCTGCATGGCCCCTCTCCATCATGCACCACCGTCAGGTAGGAGGGGAAGACAGGATCCTTTGGGCACACTGTGTAAGGGAGCACCTCCCCTGTCCAATTACACAGTCTCTCAGGGGAGGCTTCCCAGAATAGCATGTTTCTGGAAAGAACCCCCCCCCCAGAAAGGACTAAGCCCAGACAGACCCCACAGTCACCCCTGGGTCTATTTCCCGGGGGGGAGGCGATCAAGGTCCCTGACCTTTCCCCCTTAGTAAAACAAAAAAAATGGTTTCGCTGTGATCTGTGGGAAACACAATCAATAACTGAGGGTCGGAGGGAGGGGTGGGGACTTTTAAACTCTGTTGTCAATTGTGTTTCCTGTCAGGTGAGACCAGTCACCTCAGGTGTACCATCCTGGAAGATGGCTTGAGAAAGAGCGGTTTTATCTGCCTACTTGCTCTCATGTATATCCTCTTGCAGCCCGTGCCAGCATTGAGACAAATCCGCCGGTGATCGGCCAGGGGAGACGCCGATCCTACAAGGCCCAGCCGCCATCTTTCCGGCCTACATCCAACAAAAGGGAGCCGTTTCTGACCTAGCGGTCAGGGCAAGGGAGTTCCCTCATCATCTGGCCTGTCCCAGAGTGCCTGCGGGGTCCGGTGATCCGCTGGGCTGCCCTGAGAGACTGTTCCGGCCTAGTAAAACCTACCGCCCAGTGCCTTTTCCTACATGGCCGGCCGGCGGAGGAGTGCCGCGGCCAGCCTGAGCGGAGCTCCGGAGTGTGGTCGCCACTGCCGCCCTACTATCCTCCATCTCCCTGCTGAACCAGCATTATAACTGCCCGGTGGACTGCTGGAAGGTCCTAAGGCACAACATCCCTCTCTCCTGCTTCTAACCCAGCTGCCTGGGCCTTCCACCCCTGATCGGATACCCTCCTTAGTCTGCCTTCACCTGTGGGGTTGACTGGGGGTGGGGGGCTGCTGGTGGATATAACCCACTATTTTCGACGGAGACCTCTTGGGGCTTATTCTGCCCAGCCGTTAGTGTCCAAGGGGGAACAGCAGCGGCCTGCTATCTTTATTAGCACCTAGCCTACTATACTGCATGGCTTTTCCGACGTACAGGGGCCCGGAAATACAGTTTCCACATCATCAGACCTCTGCTCACCTCACTACCAGGAGGAGGGAAGCAACTGAGCCGAGCCCGGTATACTTATCCTGACAAAGTACCTGGGCCTGGTCAAGAGCTCCATCTGTGTGTCCCCTGCCCCCCATAGGCACTGCCTGTGTCTCTCTCTGGGGCAGATACCCTAAGAGCTACCCCAAGTCTGCCAATTCAACTCCACAGCAGAAACCTCCGCCATCCCCTTCTCTGCGGCTGGACACCAGCTTGGTCGGGAGACTCCAGGCCCTATTAGCGGAACTGGTAATGGATTCCGGGGACGCTCCGGTGGCGACGACGCCAGCCCCCTTACCTCAAGATAGTACAGCCACGGTTTTAGCAGCTATTGAACAGAGCAGGACCTCACTGCTAATGCGCATAGACCATCTTGCTGAAGAATGCAACCTGATAAGGATTGACGTGGATAAGATCAGGGGGAGAATGACAGTCTGAGGCTAGGATCTCCGGGACCGAGGATCTTGTTGTCACACACGGCACATCCATCACCAAGCTACAGCGCACGGTAAAGGTTCTGGTCGTGAAATTCGACGATGCTGAAAATCGACTCGGGCGGAACATAAGAGTTTTTGGCCTGCCAGAGGGAGAGGAGGGGGAACATCCGGTGGAATTTGCAGATGATTTTTTCGAGGGCCTACTGGGTCTTACAGCCGTTACACCCCTACGTATGTGAGGGAGAGGGCTCATTGGGAACCCATAGGCCCAGCTATCCCTGGGAATTTCCCTAGACCCTTCCTAGTCCGCTTTCTCAACTACAGAGACAGGATCTTAGCTGAAGCTCACAAGCATCCAACACTACAACATGGAAATGTCTCCATCCTCCTCCTCCCTGATTTCTCGGCTGAGCTACAAAGGATGAGAAAATCCTTCAATGATATCCGCAAAAGGCTTAGCGCAAAAAACATTAAATATGGCATGCTGTACCCCAGCCGCCTCCAGGTCCAACACGATGGCAGTGTCCGTTTTTTGACACCATCTGAGGCCGACAACTGGCTGACCGCTTTGAGATAAAGATTTCCTGTTACTTGAGATTATCTGATGCACGGATCTTCCACATTCTGAACTTTAGAATCCTATTGTTCTCCTTCCACTAGTACCGGAGCCATGGTCGGTGCTCCATTTACATTGGATACACACTTACTCCTTACAGTTTGTTTTTTTATGAAGAGACTCCACCACTATTCCTGCTAGACACCAAGATCTACGTGAAGAAACAGTTGTTTTATCTGACAATGCCGATCTTTCGACACCACTGGATGAACCTCTTCAGTTTTTCTGTTCTTTGGATACAAGCTGCATACCGGACTGTTTTTAGCTAGGTTTTTGTTTTTAATTGTAAGTTTCTGGTATAACAGCAGGGGGGTGCAGGAGTTTACCATCTAGCATGTTACTTGACTACCTTTCTAGCCATTTTACACAAATTACTGCTTTAACTCTGGAAGTTTGTCCAGGGGGGCTGGGAAGCCACAGGATCATATATCCTGCTTATTTCTCGGTTTATTATCAATGGATAGCAGCCTTAAGATAGTGTCCTGGAATGTAAGGGGATTAAATTGTAAATTCAAAAGAGCAGCTGTTTTTCAGTACCTTAAACAGATAAAGCCGCATGTCGTCCTCCTGCAGGAGACCCATCTGGAGGGAAGTAAAATTCTTTCCTTGCGTAAGGACTGGATTCAAAGAGCATTCCATTTTACGTTCTCCACATAGGAACCTCCATTTTAATTAGTAAAGCTGTCCCTTGCATAATCCACTGGCTTTTCTCTGATTGGGGGGGGGGGGGTGTCGATATGTGGCTGTGGTGCTGGATATACACTACCAGAAAATGTTGATGGTGAATATATACAAGTGCTTATGGTGACGCTAGCCCCTTTCGTTAAGCTGCCTACCATATTTCTGGGGGATTTTAATGCCATTTTGGATCCTGCGTTAGATTCCTCCAATACAAACAGGCCAGCCTCAATGGATTTATGTAACTGGATGTCGGTGTCAGGCTTCACCGAGTTATGGTGTTGGAGGCATCCCAGTGCCAAGTCCTATTTTCATCTTTCTAGCACACACAGATCATCTGCCAGAATAGACTTGGAATTTGGCAGCCCTTCGCTGCTGGGTTATGTTAGAGAAACAGAATACCTGGCTGGGGGAACTTCAGATCACTGTCCACTTTTGGTCAACCTGGCACTCCCAACTGGGGGGAAGCGGGGAGGCTGGAAGTTGTCACCGGATTGGTTACAAGAAGAACAGAACAGGTCACCTCACAGGTACAAGGTTCCATGACAGCCTACTGGTCAACCAATGTGGATATGGCCGATCCGTCCATAGGTTGGGATGCGTTTAAAGCGGTGACAAGAGGTGAATGCCTCTCTGCGATCAAAGCTGCCAGGAAAGAAAAAAATGCACAAGTGGAACTTCTGTTAAAGAGAGAGTGCGTGGGTGTTCATGCTGACTCTCCGACAGAGGCCAATTATTCAGCTCTGTTGGAGACTTGGCAACTTATTTCTCTACATTTCTCTGAGGTTGGGAAGGCTGCGGAATCTTTATTTGCTAAAGGGGAAAAAAATGGCAAACATCTAGCCCTTTTAGCAGCGGAACAAATGACAACACTTAGTATTGAGCTGGATGGGCTTTTAAGTGACCTCTCTCTCCCCACGCTATCAGACTTAGATGTTGCACTTCTTGATGCGGACATATCTGCTCTAGAAATAGAGGCAGCGATCCTAGCTTTTCCACAAGTCTCCGGGGCCGGATGGCTTCCCGGCAGACTTTCTATCAGCATTTTATACCACAACTAGCCCCAAGACTCTGTCCTTTTTGACCATTGCCTTAAAAATGGAGCTCCCGAGTTCAATGATGGAAGCATATATGGTCCTGCTGTTGAAACCGGGTAAAAACCCACAAGAGTGTTTGTCCTACCACCCCATTGCTTTACTAAATGCAGATTTAAAGATACTAATCAAAGTGTTGCCATCACGTCTGGCCAAGGTTATTCCTTCACTAGTGGACATTGATCAGACAGGATTTCTGCCCGGGAAATCTATGGACACCAACCTTCGGGGATTGTTCACCCATTTGCAAATGGATTCTACAGAAACGCCAGAAAAAGTTATAGTGTCTTTTGACATTGAAAAAGCTTTCGACTCAGTCGACTGGCACTATATGCACAAAGCATTGGAGAATATGGGGTTTGGACCCAATTTCCGATGATGGGTTACTTTATTGTACAGTGGCCAGCAGACGGCAATTCGGTGGGGGCTCCTGACAAGGCTCTTTGCGGTGGGAAGGGAAACTAGACAGGGCTGCCCCCTTTCACCCTTCCTCTTTGCCCTAATGATGAAGGCTATAGCAAGAGCACTACGTCAGTCTCACGAAGTGTGTGCAATTCAGGTGGGTTCCATACGGGAGAGCCTCGCTCTTTATGCAGGTGACCTGCTTCTGTTCCTCAGACCGCCAAATTCATCGCTACAAGCGGCCTTGCGCATACTCAACAAGTTTGCCTCCTTCTCAGGTCTTCGAGGAGGCTGATATTTGTCCTTTAATGGTGCGCAAGGCCAATTTTCTGGTCTATTCCTCACTGTAAAAAAAGCAAGGCCAATTTTCTGGTCTACTCCTCACTGTAAAAAAAGCAGGATCATGGATATAGAAAAAGTAGTGCGGACACCATCCTTTCTCCTCACGCATGGAGATGTAGGCCTTCCAGGTACAATGATATATCTTCTGAGAAGATCATGCTCTCAAAATAGTTGGAATCATAGAGTCCGAAAGTCCTCAACACCTGGCTCTCAATAGCCATGCCGTCAAAACCATTGATGGTAAAGCAGGATGGAGAATCGGACCTGGAGACAAAAGATTCTCTCGTAACTGCAGTCGACAGGGGGCATCCGCCACCAGGCGCATTAGGTCTGCGTACCAGGGATGCTGGGGCCATTCTGGGGCAATCCGTATTACTGGAATCCCCTCGGCCTCTACTCTGTGGAGCAGGTGTGGTAGTAGCTTTGGTGGAGGAAAAGCATAGATCAGCTGGTACTGACCCCACGGAGCCACCAGCACGTCTGCCCAAGGATCTCTTGTCCTGGACACGAATCTCAGCAACTTCCGATTGAGACGGGAGGCCAGAAGATCCACATCTGGAGTGCCCCATCGCAAGTACAGTAGCCTGAACACCTCCGGATGCAATGCCCATTCTCCTGGGTCCAGCATCTGACGACTTAGGTAGTCCATCTGCCAATTCTCCACTCCCGGGATGTAAATGGCCGATAGGGCCGGTACCAGTCGCTCTCCCCACTGAAGGATGTGAGCGACCTCCCATGCGGCGGCCGAGCTTCTGGTTCCTCCTTGATGATTGACATACGCCACCACCGTGGCATTGTCTGACTGGACCCTGATCAGATGCCCTCGAAGTCTTATCGATCATGTGGAGAGGCATAGCCTGATTGCTCGCAGCTCGAGCACATTGATCAGCCACTTGGATTCCTCCTCCGACCAGAGGACCAGAGTCCACTGAACTCCCATTACTCTAGCCGGTTAGGCTGGCGTCCGTTGTGATCTCTGTCCAATTCAGAGGTAGTAACGACTTCCTGGACCAAAGTGCCGGGGATCTTAGTCACCAGATCAGGGAGTCCCTGACTGACTGGCTCACCTGAATCTGCTGATCCAGGGATAATGGAGATCTGTCCCATTTTGTCAAGCTCTCCTTCTGCAAGACTGGTGTGAAAACTGGGCAAACGGTACTGCCTCAAAAGAGGCCACCATGAGTCCCATGCAGAAGCGTAGCGACAACCACCTGCAGTTCATCGGCAGTTTTACCACGGCTCAGAGTCTGCAGCTTGTCTGAAGGGAGAAACACTCTCGCTTCCATGGAGTCCAGCAGTAAGCCTAGGTACTCCAAAAGCTGAGTCGGTACGATCACCGACTTTTAGGTTCAACAGCCACCCAAATTCCTGCAGGGTCTGCATGGTGATCGCCACATCCTCCTAATTCTGAGGCGGAAGATGCTCTCAGGAGCAGCAATGCCAGAACAGGAGCCAATACCTTGGTAAAGACTGGGGGGGGCTGATGCCAAGCTAAAAAGGGAGAGCCACAAACAGGTAGTGGGCTTCCCCAACTGCAAATCGCAGAAACTTCTGATGTCGAAAGCGTATGGGTATGTGCAGGTACACATCCTGGATGTCCAAAGATGCCAGGGAGTCCCCGTGATGGACTACTGAGCGAACGGATACCATTCTGAACTTCTAAAATTGGCCATTGCCCTTTTTTGGGGACTGCAAACAAACAGATTGGAGTAGAATCCCTGGAACCTCTCCGGCTCCGGAACTGGTACTATCACCCCGCGACTCAGTAGGTCCCTTACCGTCCCCATTAGGGCCTCCCGGCAAGCCGGGAGTACGGGTATGCTGGAGGGGGAAGAATCTGGTGGCCAAGAGAGAAACTATCTTGTAGCCAGAGGAAATCAGTTTCCAGACCCATTGGTCGCACAGCCGAGAGGCCCACCGGGCTGCAAACTCCCGAAGGTGACCCCCTACCCGTGTTGCAGGCGGGGGCAAACCTTCATGCGGTAGCACTTTTGCTCACAGGCTGGCGGTTTTAAGGAAGCTTTTGTCCTTTGAAAGTCGTCCTGTCGGGCTGGGAACGTTTAGCCGAAGCCCCGGGCGGATGAAAAAGCCGTTTGAAAATTAGTGCCCTTGCCTAGAGCATGGCTCCTTAGCCTTCCTGGCCTGTGGGAGTAAGGTACTCTTCCCATCTGTGGCATTTTTAATAATGTCATCCAATGAGGCTCCAAAGAGCCGCTCACCAAGGAAGGGTAGATCCGTCAAGGATTTTTTTAGATGCCTGGTCAGCCGACCAGCTTTTTAGCTAAGTCAGGCGCCTCAGCACCACTGCTGACACTGAAGCCGTGGATAACAGAGGGAGGGTATCCAGGGCCACGTCACAAACGTACTTAAGGCCTTGCACTAACTGATCTGCTAGTTCCACACAGACAGGGGAAGCCTGTTGCTCCCCCAATTCATGGTGCAAAACTTTTGCCCACTCAGTGTCTGAGACAAGTGCGGAGGCCAGTACTGGTCGCATTGCTGATCTCACAACCATAAACAAGGAACGGGCCACTGCCTCGGCCTTCCTATCTGTGGGGTCCTTAAATGCAGGAGTCCCCTCTACCGGGATCGTGGTTAATTTATTTAACCTGGATACTGGGGGGTCTACGACTGGAGGAGCAGACCATTTTTTAAGGCTCTCCTCAAAGGGGTAAAGCACTGCCATACTTTTTGGGACCGAAAAGGATTGTTGCAGTCTACCCCATTCCTTGTATATGAACTTATCGAAATAAGTCAGATACAGAAACACATTACGTGCACAGGCTGGCTTAAGGGACCCAAAAGAGGGATCTGCTGTATCCTGAATCTTCAGGGTATCGCACACAGCTGTGATAAGTGCTCCAACTAGCGATTTGTGGCATGAGGACCGGGACGGGGACTCATCCTCACTGTCTGATCGGTCCTGGTCAGTGTCATCTGAAACGACAGAGCAGGGGCCACCAGCTGGGCCCGAGTCTGCATCAGAGCTCTCCCCTGAGGACAGGGGGGGGGGGGGGGGTAAGGGGCCACTTTTTACCACCTTTGCGCCAACGCACCGCCTCCATCCTGGCAATGAACGTGTCAAGGACCACCAAAGCGTCCAGAGGCACTGCACTGTTTTCAGACGAGCTGGTTGCAATTGCCTGGAATTCGGGGGAAGAAACCGGTTTCTGAAGCCATGCTGACCCATCCTGTCTGCCACCTGTTGGGTACTTAGGACAGGTGTATAGTCCCACCCTCCTAGCTGCTGCAGGCTGAGGGGCCCCATCGCAGGACTCACCACCCTGACCGAGTTCTGCGCCATTCAGCTAGTAGTGCCTGTGTCAGCTCCCAGGTATCAGAGAAGAAACCGCGCTGTTCTGAACCTCAGGGACCAGCGTAGGGCATAAAAACCCCGCTGGGCTACAACAAAATGGCCACCAAGCATCCAGTATAAAGGACATAGTAACAGGGAAAATGGCCGCCCAACTAAAGTAAAATTATTCCAGTCCATGCTGCTCTGAGTCACACCAAACATGGCCGCCAAACAACTGCACAGAGGGACAGTGAAAAAAAGAAAATGGTGGCAGAACAGCACTATGGCGATCAGCACATGCAGACCTCCAGCAGGAAGACAACAGACACACAAGGGCACAGCCACCCACCCAAGGTGAGAGCCCCCCAGGGAACCCCCATCTATATGGCGCACACCCATCAGCAGCCCATGCAGCATCCCCCACAGGGGGGGGGGGGGAGATAGGGAGGAGAGGGACACCCGAATCAACCTCCCAGGAAAAGCCCAGTTGCTCAGTCCCACCGAGGAAGGGAGAGCTGTACTTACCAGTCCGGACGAGCTGGGGACATTCCATCACAGACCCACTACCGAAGAGTACGGGGTGGCTGCTGGCCACGGCACACGGACTCAGACATCAGAGCCCGGTCATATGTGTGCGCCGGAGCATTGCGCTCACCAGCCGCCCCTGAAGCCTGAGGGGCATGTTGTGGCTGACCCAGTGCATAGCTATGGTCTGCACACACTCGCTGCCCGGGCTGGGGAGACTACAAGGATAAGGGCATCCAGCCTGTCAGCGAGCCGGCTGTGGATAGTAGATCACAGGATCTTAATCTTGCGCAAAAGACAAAACTTCTAAAAAAAAAAAAATCCCCGGACCGATGATCCCGCAGAGTTCCTAAGTCCATCTCCTTAAGTAGGCAGACAAAAAACAGGTTGCAGGAGGCATGCTGGGGGGTTGTTAGCCAAGGGATCGCCCCTTGGGCGGAACTAGAAAGTTCTGTTTTTGTACATGTTCTGCCTAGTCCTCTCCTGAAGATGGCGTACCAACCCGATGGTCAAGAATAAAGGAGCTGTGTCAGTCAGTGAACGAAAGAGAAAATATGAATGCAATCTATATACTGGGGGGAGAACCTCTGTGGGAATCTAGGATGGAAAAGGACCTGGTGGTCCTAGTAGATGGGCTCAGCAATGGCATGCAACAAGCTGCTGCTAACAAAGCAAACAGAATATTGGCATTAAAAAGAGGATCAACTCCAGAGATAAAACAATAATTCTCCCGCTTTACAAGACTCTGGTCTGGCTGCACCTAGAGTATGCTGTCCAGTTCTGGGCACCAGTCCTCAGGAAGGATGTCCTGGAAATGGAGCGAGTAAAAGGGCAACAAAGCTAATAAAGGGTCAGGAGGAAATTAGTTATGAGGAAAGGTTGCGAGCACTGAACTTATTCTCTCTGGAGAAGAGATGCTCGAGAGGGGAGATTTCCTTTTATAAAATACTGTACTGGTGACCCCACAATAGGGATAAAACAAACAGTGGAAGGGAGGTTAACAAGACATGTGGCCACTCATTAAAATAAGAAAAGAGGTTTAACCTTAAACTACGTAGCGGGTTCTTTACTGTAAGAGCAGCAAGGATGTGGAATTCCCTTCCACAGGCTGTGGTCTCAGCGGGGAGTATTGATAGTTTAAAAAAACTATTAGATAAGCACCTGAATGACAGCAACATACAGGAATTTACAACATAATACTGGCAATCACACACATAGGTTGGACTTGATGGACTTGTGTCTTTTTTTCAACCTCACCACTATGTAACTATGCAAGATGTCCACCTCTGGGGTCCCCCATTTCTGACATAGGCGATTGAAGAAATCAAATTTACAGGAACCATTCCCCTTGGTCCAGGCGGTGAGAACGGAGAAAATCCACCTTCCAATTGTCCACTCCCTGGTTGTAGACAGCAGAGATTGCTGGACAGTGCTTTTCTGTACAGAGGATATTCAGACTTTTGTCTTTCAAGCTTTCCCGACTAGTCCTGTATATAGAGACCTTCCTCCATCACTAACTGTCCTGTATACAGCTATGTATACAGCAACAGGACATGCTGGTAGGTTAATTGGATCCTGTCTAAATTGGCCCTAGTATGTGTACTTAGGTTGTAAGCTCCCTAAGGGTAGACACTAATGTGACTGTACGACGTATATATAAAGCGCTGCATAAATTGACAGCGCTATATAATAACCTGAAGTAATAATGATGTAAATCTGCAGTCAGTGATGATAGAGGAAGGTCTCTATATACAGGAAGGAAGAAGGTGGGTGTATATAGCTTTATACATTACAGGACAGATGTACTCAAAATTTGTGACTTATGTAGTGTAACGTAGTCAGTACATGACATTGCAAATCCCCCAAATCATGTATGGCAAAGCAGCCAACGAAACATGATGTGGCACACTCAACTGACACCCTGATGCTCCAGTCATTGTATAATACACCCATTATCCTCATCACCCATTATACACCCATCATCATACGATTCATCACTGTATAATACACCCATCATCGTCATCCCCATATTATAGACCCATCACTATCCTTATCCCCTTATTATACACCCGTCATCCTCCTCAAACTCATATTATACACTGGTCATCATCAAACCTACTTGCGGTGCCCAGGCACCCCCTATGATGCGAAGCACTGCTTCCCCAAGTTACTAGGTTCCCTGAACTGTGAGAGATTGAACACTCATACACCTTGTGAGGCTGGCATCGATTATCCGCTTCCACGAGGTTGGGAGAAAGGCCTTTCCCATTTTCAAGGCTGCGTAATGCCGCGTACACACGACAGGACTTAAGTCCGGCAGACTTTCGACGGAGTTCTGACAGAGTTCTGACAGAGTTCTGACAGAGTTCTGACAGAGTTCTGACAGAGTTCTGACAGAGTTCTGACAGAGTTCTGACAGAGTTCTGACAGAGTTCTGACAGAGTTCTGACAGAGTTCTGACAGAGTTCTGACAGAGTTCTGACAGAGTTCTGACAGAGTTCTGACAGAGTTCTGACAGAGTTCTGACAGAGTTCTGACAGAGTTCTGACAGAGTTCTGACAGAGTTCTCACAGAGTTCTCACAGAGTTCTGACAGAGTTCTCACAGAGTTCTGACAGAGTTCTGACAGAGTTCTGACGGACTTTCCGAATGAACGGACTTGGCCACACACAATCACACCAAAGTCCGACGGATTCGAACGTGATGACGTATGACTGGACTAGAATAAGGAAGTTCATAGCCAGTAGCCAATAGCTGCCCTAGCGTCGGTTTTAGTCTGTCAGACTAGCACACACACGAGCGGATTTCTGGGTCCGGCAGAGTTCTGGCGGAAAAATTTGAAGCATGTTCCATTTCTAAAGTCTGTCAGACTTTTGCGATTCAAAAGTCAGTTGCAGCCCACACACGATCGAATAGTCTGCCGGAATCATTCCGTCAGACTTTTGATGTTGAAAAGTCCGCTCGTGTGTACGGGGCATTAGAAATCCACCACACTAGGACGTTCCTTTCTTGGCTGAAGAGAAGCATATGAAAGTTGAGTGGTAGCGTTTTTTTCTAGGCCAACAGAATGTGTTTGTAGGGACTTTAGTGAAACAGAGAAGGGAACATACTTCGACCATGATTCCTAGGACTATCAAGAATCTCTCAGCGGAATGTTGTTTGAATCTTGAGGCCTGAGCTAGTAACCTTAGCAAGATGTTTGTTTGCCGAAGGAAAACCTTTGCCTGGGCCTGTCTAGAATGAGGCCTTGATATTCCAGACAAAAAGGAGGGCTGGAGAGCAGACCTTTTTAAGTTGGTTAGCCAACTGAAGGCCTAGAGAATTTGGATAGTTCTTTGGACATTTGCAGACAGTTGTGAGATGAATCCTTCAGAAGGTCGTCTAGGTACCCTGTAAACTTGGATGACCTGTGTACCCAAGTAGGAGTGCAGGAACCTTTGTAAAACACTCTTGGTGCAGAGGATAGGCCAAAAGGCAGGGTGGAAAATTGTAAGGGTAGATCTACTGTGGAGAACAGAAAGCGCCGATAAGGTGGGTAAACGGGAATAAGGAGGTAGGCCAAGAATTCACCTTGTGTCAGAGAGGCAATAACTGACCTTGTAAATCCCATGTGAAACTTGTGAATGCAAAGGGTATTTGTTTAGGGATATTAGGTCCAGGATAGGACGTATACCCACACATTGAATACAATTCTTTGAAACCTGTCCTCCAGAGGGACCGGAAGAACCAACCCTGAGACAGCAGGTGGTTCAGGCCAATTTGTAAATCTGGCAGATTTTGGTTGGTTTGAGAGAAGAAAAACGATGAGTGGGTAGAGTTTGACTCTATGTTGCACCTCTTTGAAACCCATAGGTCTGGAACGTCTAACAGACATCCCCCAAATCGTAGATGGTAAGGGTGCCCAGGTGTTGACCATTCTGTTGTAGTCCTCAAGGCAAAGGGGCAAGAAAGGAAGTGCTCAAGTACCTTATAAGGGCTATGGGTGGAAGTTGGTGGTAACATTGAGGCCTATGGTGTGACATAACAGTCATCTACTTGAATCTAAGCTCTGAATGGTGGAAATTTTACCATCAAGTTTAAACACTCACTCAATAAGTAAATAAAAGAAAAATTCCTGTTTTCCTGATAGCTTTAATTCAGGAAACAGTAAAAAGAGTACTGCAATTAGCGTAGATACGGAGATTCATACTTGCTATAGGAATACAATAAAGGTCTGATAACAGGACAAAACAAGCCTTACCTCCCCGCAAAGCTGGTCTCACGATGGGAATACCCCTGTAGGGGACTTCAGAGTCTGGAAACTCTAGGAATGGACAATGGCACTGAAACTGTATACCACCCTGTGGCTAACTACATGCATTGCACTGCGCACACCAGTAAATGAGAGCAATAATTCTAGGACCAAGATTTATGGTTAATTAAAAACAGATGACCTGTAAGAACATTTAAAGCATCACCTATGAATATGTCCTGCAGTTTTGTTGCCGTTTTAATGGGTGTGTGCAATTTTAAGGCTCGACACGTTGGGTATCTAGATAAATGTACACAACCTTTTCTATTTTACCAAGGAAAAAAATATATAGTGTACTTGACTTGTGTGCACTAATTTTAACTTTAGTTTTTCTTATATTGAAAATATGTGTTTGATAAATCGGCATGCTAATATCATGGGACAAAGGATTACAACTGCCACCACTGTATTTCTTCTCCAGGAAGACCGCTTTCAGAAAACATAAAATGTTGGGGGTTTTAACTAATCTTCAGGTGTCTCAACACTCATGCAAAAAACGACTCAAAAACAAACGGCTGAAAGCAGATTTGGAACATAGGTATGGGATTGAGAAACTGTACATATGATTGAGCTCTCCCGATATTTTTTTTCTATTGGCAAAGGAACACTGGTCCAAATCAAGTCAATATTTGGTGTGACCACCCTTTGCCTTCAAAATAGCATAAATTCTTCTAGGTACACACAGTTTTTGAAGGAACCTGGCAAGTAGGTTTTCCAAACATCTTAGAGAACTAACCACAGATCTTCTGTGGATGTACAGTGCCTTGCGAAAGTATTCCGGCCCCCTTGAACTTTTCAACCTTTTGCCACATTTCAGGCTTCAAATATAAAGATATAACATTTTTATTTTTTGTGAAGAATCACCAACAAGTGGGACACAATTGTGAAGTGGAACGAAATCTATTGGATTTTTGAAACTTTTTTAACTAATAAAAAAATGAAAAGTGGGGCGTGCAAAAATTATTCGGCCCCCTTGCGTTAATACTTTGTAGAGCCACCTTTTGCTGCGATTACAGCTGCAAGTCGCTTGGGGTATGTCTCTATCAGTTTTGCACATCGAGAGACTGAAATTCTTGCCCATTCTTCCTTGCAAAACAGCTCGAGCTCAGTGAGGTTGGATGGAGAGAGTTTGTGAACAGCAGTTTTCAGCTCTTTCCAAAGGTTCTCGATTGGATTCAGGTCTGGACTTTGACTTGGCCATTCTAACACCTGGATACGTTTATTTGTGAACCATTCCTTTGTAGATTTTGCTGTATGTTTGGGATCATGGTCTTGCTGGAAGATAAATCTCCGTCCCAGTTTCAGGTCTTTTGCAGACTCCAACAGGTTTTCATCCAGAATGGTCCTGTATTTGGCTGCATCCATCTTCCCCTCAATTTTAACCATCTTCCCTGTCCCTGCTGAAGAAAAGCAGGCCCAAACCATGATGCTGCCACCACCATGTTTGACAGTGGGGATGGTGTGTTGAGGGTGATGAGCTGTGTTGCTTTTACGCCAAACATGTCGTTTTGCATTGTGGGCAAAAAGTTCGATTTTGGTTTCATCTGACCAGAGCACCTTCTTCCACATGTTTGGTGTGTCTCCCAGGTGGCTTGTGGCAAACTTTAGACGAGACTTTTTATGGATATCTTTGAGAAATGGCTTTCTTCTTGCCACTCTTCCATAAAGGCCAGATTTGTGCAGTGTACGACTGATTGTGGTCCTATGGACAGACTCTCCCACCTCAGCTGTAGTTCTCTGCAGTTCATCCAGAGTGATCATGGGCCTCTTGGCTGCATCTCTGATCAGTCTTCTTGTCTGAGCTGAAAGTTTAGAGGGACGGCCAGGTCTTGGTAGATTTGCAGTGGTCTGATACTCCTTCCATTTCAAAATGATCGCTTGCTCAGTGCTACTTGGGATGTTTAAAGCTTGGGAAAACAGTATTATGGACCTGCCTGGTGTGTTCCTTGGTCTTCTTGATGCTCTCTGCTCTTTCAACAGAACCCTGAGACTATCACAGAGCAGGTGCATTTATACAGAGACTTGATTACACACAGGTGGATTCTATTTATCACCATCAGTCATTTAGGACAACATTGGATCATTCAGAGATCCTCGCTGAACTTCTGGAGTGAGTTTGCTGCACTGAAAGTAAAGGGGCCGAATAATTTTGCACACACCACTTTTCAGTTTTTTATTTGCTAAAAAAGTTTAAATTATCCAATAGATTTCGTTCCACTTCACAAACGTGTCCCACTTGTTGGTGATTCTTCACAAAAAATTTAAATTTTATATCTTTATGTTTGAAGCCTGAAATGTGGCAAAAGGTTAAAAAGTTCAAGGGGGCCGAATATTTTCGCAAGGCACTGTAGGTTGCCTCAAATCCTTCTGTCTCTTCATGTAATCCCAGACAGACTCGATGCTGCAACCAGGGCTCTGTGGGAGTCTAACCAAAACTTCCAGGACAACTTCTTGTTCTTTATGCTGAAGATCGTTCTTAAGGACATTGGTTTTATGTTTGGGGGTCGTTGTCCTGCTGCATAATAAATTTGGGGCCAATCGCACGCCTCATAGTATGACATGATGGAAAAGTACCTGCATGTATTTCTCAGCACTGAAGACACCATTGACCCTGTCAAATCTTGTACTTCATATGCAGAAATGCAGCCCTCAACTTGCAAGGAACCTTCACTATGATTAACTGTTGCACGCACTCATATTACTGCTCTCCAGCCCTTCGTTGAACAAATTGCCTACTGCTACAGCCAAATATTTCAAATTTTGACTCATCAATCCAAACCTGCTGCCATTTTCCTGCACCCCAGTTCCTATATTTTCATGCATAGTTGAGTCTCTCCCTGCTGGACATCTTCTGATGTTGAACTGAAGTTAGTATGATGCGTCTCATCTGCTGCATAAAGTTTAGCTGACCACTGTCTATGGTCCTCAACTTTGCATATTTCTTTGTGTGTCTTAAAATGAGCTTGAGCGGCACATTTTGAAACCACAGTTTGCTTTGAAATCTTTGCCTTGGAGAGATTTTACTGGTGCAGCAAAACTACTTTGTCTCTTGTTGCTGTGCTCAGTCTTGCCATGGTGTATTACCTGTGACATGAAACGGTCTTCCACAACCTTACCTTAGTAGCAGAGCTTGGCTGTTCCTCACCCAGTTTAAAGCCTCCTATACAGCTGTTTCAGTTAATGCATTTCATATGTAGGTTGAAACAGTCATTATGATAAAAAAAAACCTTCTGCCTTTACAACCACCTTAAGTATGTTGGCATTTCAATTACAAATCCTTTTTCCTGGACCTCCCCATGTCAGCCTACTACGGGTCAGCTCCGCCCCCTCCAGGACCACCCTTTTCCTAGCCCATAAAGGGCGGCTGTCTGCCCACACCAGTGTTTTTTCGTCCTTGCTCCGGATGCCTTTTAAAGTTTATTTTTATTTATTTTCTTCTCCAGCCACCATCCATCCTGTTTGGGTTCATCCTCTCCCGGATCAGAAGATCCCCCCCATATAGGCTGTAAATCTCCTGAGGAGACGGGTTCCCGTGGTGCTGGGATTGTATGATACAGCATAAATGTATTCCTTTCAGGAAGCTCAGAGTTGAGCAGGTGAGGTCAGAGGTAGCTACCTCTTGGATAGCTTCGCAAACACCAGAATGCTCACTGCTGATTTGCAGCAGGCTGTCCTCTAGGTTAATCTCAGCCTCCAGCTGATCAATCTGCTACTCTGCTCTGGTAAGCCTGACTTCCAAGACTCATTAATTACTGCTGTGTTACTTGTCTGTCAGAGCGTTTTTATTATCCTGTGCCTTTATAGATCTGGGGAGTTTTGCCTGCCTGCCTAGCTACCTAAGCACTGAAGATTCGGATGGAGAAGTTTTTTTTTTTTTTTAAAAGAGCACATCCTCCATTTTACAGAGAGAAGGGCCTAGTGTGAGCTAAACGCCCGCAAAGAGATTCCTAATCAGCATTCCAGCCTCAAAGCAGTAAAAAGGGGACTAGACATAAATCGCAGAGTCGCATGCAGCTGGATAGATGCCTGTTGTCACAGAATTCCAGATCTCCCTCACCCTTACCTCACTTTAGTCACTCGGACCCGAGCCAAGACATCAGAAAGCCTCTAGAAAGAGCAAATCCGGGCACAGAGAAGATCCTCTTCTTCGGATAGGTCTTCATCGCCAGCCCAGGCAGAAGGATCCTGTTGGGCTTGCTCAGCTGAGGTCATCATCAGAGGAAAGCTGGCATGTGCATCTTGCTTCAAGGAGGCGGCTCAGGACAATGCTGTGAATGCATGCCAGGTTAAATCCTACATTAAAGCATACAGTCAAGGAAGGGTTAAACAGTGTTTCAAGTAATCTTGCACATCCTGCTGTATCTTCAGCATCTGCAGATTCAGATCATGCGTTTTCAGTGTGTTTTAACTGACGTCAATAGCGATTCAGACCCATCTGAGGCAAGATGGTCTCGGATCGCATACGTTTTATTTTTGCACTGGTTCCCCCTTGGTGGAGGCTGTTAAGGATGTGATGAAGTAGCAGGAAGTATTGTTGCCTCCAAACAGCAGAGATACTACTCATATTTAGAGAAATATTTACCTTCCTTCCCATTCATTTCTGAAATTAAAAAAGTATTTGATGATGAGTGGGCGGGGCCTGAGAAGAATAATAGAGTATCAAAGCTGTAACCCTTGGGACACTACACATAAGGTGGATGCTTCATTACCTAGATTCGCCTGCCACATTCTGCTTCAGGATTCGGTCTCCTTTAGGCATCCTATGGAACGTAGAATAAACGCAAACCTAAAAAGGTTGTATAGTTTAGCCGGAGCAGCCTGCAGACCGGTGGTAATGCTCACTTCTGTGGCAGCAGCACTTGGGCTGGATTCGCACCTGTGTGTTTTTTGGTGCTTTTTGCAGTTTTGCGCGCTATCGTTCATTTACCATGGTCTCCTATGGGACATGCTCTGTGGTGTGGATCTGCAGAATGCAAGGGTGTGAATCCAGCCTTAGACTGTGGGTAGCGGAGCTGGTGGATGGATGTTCAGATGAAAGTCTGGGAAGTGGCAGTTCTTTTCTCTTGCAGTTTTCAAGACTGCTGTAGAGTTTGTGGCTGAATTGGCTGCTGACCAGGTCAGGGAGCTGGTTCAAAAGCCAACAGCAAAGATAATGGCTCATTCCATCACAACCTGCAGAGCCTTATGGTTGAAGCATTGGTCGGCCGATAAGGTTTCTAAGCAGAGTCTATGTTTGGTTCCATTCAACAGTAAGCTACTCTTCGGGAAGGTTTAGAATCATCAAATCAGCGGATTTCCGGCAGCAGATCTAGCCTAATCCTGCAGAAGAGAAAAAGACAACAGCAGCCCTTTCGGTTTAACAAGAGATCCAAAAAAGTATTCAGCGAGGCCAGTACTTCGTTTTTCATGGAAGGGAGCCGGTTCAACCTTCCAAGCCCAGGGCCAACAAAGCCTCTAAGGCTTCAAATAAGTCCTTCTGAAGGTGTCTCCCTTTAACCCTCTCAAGAAGGAGCAAGACTAGCCTAATTTGGGGTGGGGGGAGGGTTTGGGGGGGACAAATTACAGGATGTCTGGATTTTAGCAGTCATTTGATCACGTTATTGTCTCAAGTTCAGAACAAGGCCCCCTCAGACCTTGTTCGTAGAAACTGGGCTTCCTACAGATGTTTGAGAGGATATATAGGGGAGCTGTTGGCAGCAAGGGCCATCCTTCCGGTTCTAAGGCACAAATTGGGGCAGAGCATGTTCCCCTCTGTTTTTGGTCCCAGAGGCTTCAGGGGTTTTCATGAAGGTTCCACCATTCAAAATGGAGTCATTGGAAATGATCATTTCAGTTGTGGACTGGCAAATGCGTATATCTTCTTGTTTCCATAGACGCATCTCACCATCGCTTTCTCAGGTTTTCCGTGGAAGGCTCTCATTTTCAATTTGAATGTCTCCCATTCGGTCTCTGCATGGCTCTGAGAATGTTCTCAAAACTGCTGTCTGCTGTCGTTGTGGCTTTCAGGGTCAAGGGAGTGCAAATATTCCATGATCTAGACGACATGCTACTTCTGGGTCCATCAAATGAGCTCCTTCTACTTCATGTGAATTTCACCTGCAAAACACTAGCTCGTTTTGGTTGGTTGTTCAACTTTCAGAAGAGCCAGATGCATCCGACCCAAATGTTGGAGTATTTAGGAGTACAATTCAACACAGATCAGGGTGGTTTCTCTTCCTCAGAGGAAGGTCCAGGAGATCCAGTCTTAGAAAAAAAACTGTGGATAACCAGGTCTTCTATGATGGTGAAGGAATTCATGCAGTATCTGGGGGTTCTATCAGCCACAGTTCCAGTAGTCACATGGGTCAGGTGGCCCAGAAGGTGGTTTCAATGCAACTTTCTTCTTCAGTGGGATCGTCACTCCTTATTTCAGAAAATCTGCTAATTCCGATAATCTGGTCCCTGGTTTGGTGGTCAGTAGCTCGCAATCTTTCCCGTGGAGTTCCGTTAAAGGCCTCAGAACCAATAGTGGCGACGACCATTGCCAGTCTGGCAGGCTGCGGGGCACACTGCCTGGGACAGCAGGTTCAAGGCAATGCAACTTGTGAATTTCTTGGGATTGGATGCTGTCAGATGTGCTCTCTTAGTGTTCCAACCTATGTTGCGAGGTCGAGCTGTCAAGATTCTTTGGACAACTACAGTGGCTTATGTGTCTCATCAAGGGGGCAAAAGAAGTCAACCTCTCCTTCAGGTGGCATGTCAATCTTCCTATGCGCAGAGAAGAATCTCGGCTCCCTTACAGCATCTTATCTCCCAGGGCTTGGCAATGTTTTAGCAGATCACTTGAGTCAAGGCTTTGAGGACCACAACGAATGGGGCCTGAATCGATAGATCTTATTGCATTGGAGAATTGTCAGATGCCTTGCTTCTTCTCCCGGACCTGGCATCAACAGGCATTGGGTCAGAGAGCTCTGTCCAGGTCTTGGAATGTCCCCTTGGTTTATGTGTTCCTGCTGCCTCCATTGGCACTCAAAATCCTGCTGAAGATTCAGTGAGAAAGGATCACAGCAATAGTAGTCTTGCCTTACTGGCTCAGGGAATCATGGTTTCCTCTAGCTTGGAAGATACGCCAATCCCACTGCCTCTGTCAAAATTACCTTCTACGGAGTGGGGCCTGACACCCGAACTGCAGGATGAAGTTAACTTGGAAGTGAGAGGGAGGCTTTAACTGGCTTGGGTCTCTCGAGTGGTGTAGTGAACACATTATTACAGGCTCGCAAGAGGTCCACGAATGTAACCTATCACCAGATCTGGAATACTACAGAAAGGGGTTGGGATCTTGAATCTCCTTCAGTATCTAACATTTTGGAGTTTCTGCAGAGTGGTCTCTAAGGGTTAGCTTCTAATTCCTTGACGGGTCAAATCCAGGCAACATCCAGAGTTGTCTTCCTGATTTGTCAAAGACCATACATATTGCATACAAAAAGCTGGGCCCTTCTTCCTCCTTCAGAGATCAAAGCACATTCGATGAGTGGTATGGCAGCATCCTGGGCAGCATACGCAAAGGTCGCCCCTGGGGTAGATTGCAGAGCAGCAAGCTGGAGCGTGCCCAACACCTTTTATTAGGCATTACAGGCTTAATTTGGCTTGTCCGCCTCAGGAAACATTTGACTCTATGGTTATTATGGCGGCTGTTGCCCATTAAAAATTTGAGTAGCATTGGATTGAGGGTTTGGCTTATTTTTTGTCTTCCCTCCCTTTTTAATTTTGCTTGGTACATCCCAAAGTAGGCTGACATGGGGAGGTCCAGGAAAATGGTTATCCATACTTACCGTAATTTTCCTTTCCTGGATCCTCCCCATGTCAGCCGGAGGATTGCCACCCAGTTTATCCGTCGCGAGGCAGGTATTTTTTGAACACTGGTGTGGGCAGACAGCCACCCTTTATGTAATAGGAAAAAGGTGGTCCTGGAGGGGTCAGAGCTGACCCATAGAAGGCTGACATGGGGAGGATCCAGGAAAGGAAAATTACAGTAAGTATGGACAACAATTTTCCTTAATATTTTTTTCAGCAATTCTGTTACACCATTTCCTTGATCATATTTATCACCGTAGCATATGCAGGGTTGGTTATTCAGTATATATTTTCAGCATCTGCCATTATGATTAATATTCTTCACACTTATACAATATTGTTTTGTATACATTTGCATCAGTACTACTATTGTGTATATTTTGTGGTTGTTAGTGTTTATTTTCTTGGGGGAATCTTGTTTTGGAGCAAATTTTTGGCCGACTTAAAAGTAAAATATATCTTCAATAAAAACAGACTAGAAATATTAAATCATACTCTAGATTAGCCGTCTCGCCATCGTCCTTTACGGGGGACCATGTCTCGCTCACTTTCTTTCTTCTTCTTAAATTGTTCATACCTCTCTGCCATTTCAAGCAGCTCTTCAGGAACTTCCTAAAATGACAGTGCATTAAAAGTAAGAGCCAAGACCAAAATTGCACCTTAACCATAATTCAGGCATCAGCAATGCTGACTCCACAACAGTAACGTCACTCTAGTTTTATTCTACTATAACTTCTCCCTCAATGTATCCAAAATGCCGTACCCTCTCTGTAGACACTGACAATATTAAATGAAGGAAATGTAGTTTTGTTGGGGTAGAGAGACTACCTCTGAATCCCCTTAAATGCTGATGAAAAAAAAAATGGATTTTTGTAGTCACCATAAGGTCCTTTTCTTGGAGTCCATGGAGGGACAGCTGACGTAATACAACCTTGAGGTTATACCTATTGGGGGACTAGACATTAGAAGGACAGCCCAAGATAACCCTTCTTACTATTAGAGCTGCATGATTAATCGTTAATCAAGTTTGTTATCTACCCCCTGACGATCTTAACACAGCATTTTTCCGATTCAGTGCAGAGAGTTCGCTGCTCACAGCTGACAACTGTCAAAAAAAAAAAAAAAAAAAAGGCAGCCTGCTTTATCATGCTTAGCGGAGATAGAGAAACAATAACACTTGGTACTTCTAGATCAAAGGAATACATTTCAGTCTGTAAATGAGATCAGTTTATCCACTTAAAGCGGACTTTCAGTCATTTTTTCCATCTATTAAACCTTCTGCCCTTGTTGTTTTAACTTTGGATATTAAAACATTTTTTCTGCCAGTAGATACCTTATACAGCCAACTTGTTTCTTGTCTTTTAAAAAGCTCAGGCTTATGACATGCACAGCTCTCTCACTCTAGTGAGTTTTTCAGGAAGGGAGGGGGGATAAGTCATAAAAGGGCCAATGAGAGCTGCAGGGCTGGAGCTGTGCCTCTAAATCCAGGAAGTGAACAGGCAGCAGCTTCAGCTGCCCAGTTAAAATGGACGTAGCCAGATGTAGTGGAGGGAGATTTCTGCAGCATATTCGGCAAGTATAGAATCCCAGTATACAATACCTTGCAAAAGTATTCAACCCCTTGGCGTTTTTCATGTTTTGTTGCCTCACAACCTGGAATTAACATGGATTGTTTGAGGATTTGCATAATTTAATTTACAGAGCATGACTACAACTTTGAAGATTGTTTTTTTGTGAAGCAAACAAATCGACGACTTCTGTTATTTTGTCCAATGTGCATAACTATTTACCCCCCCGAAAATCAACACTTTGTAGAGCCACCTGTTGCAGCTATCACAGCTCCAAGTCGCTTTAGGCAAGTCTCTATGAGCTTGCCACATCTTACCACTGGGATCTTTGCCAATTCCTCCTTACAAAACTGCTCTAGCTCCTTCAAGTTGGATGGTTTGCGCTTGCGAACAGCAATTTAAGTCTGACCATAGATTTTCTATTGGATTGAGGCCTGGGCTTTGACTAGGCCATTCCAACACATTTACATGTTTCCCCTTAAACCACTCAAGTGTTGCTTTAGCAGTGTGTTTGGGGTCATTGTCCTGCTGGAAGGTGAACTTCCATCCTAGCCTCAAATCACAGAGTGGTACAGGTTTTGCTCAAGAATATCCATGTATTTAGCACCATCCATCTTTCCCTCAACTCCCAGTCCAGACTGCTGAAAAACATCTCCACAGCATGCTGCTACCACCACAGTGGCGGAATTAAAGGGGTCGCTGAGATCGCCTTGGCGACCGGGCCCCTTGCTGCAGAGCTGGTGGATGTTAGAGACCTTGAACTCTTCCACCCTCCATTTGAGATGCCCACAGATGCTCAATATAATTTAGGTCTGGAGACATGCTTGGCCAGTCCATCACCTTTTCCCTCAGCTTCTTTAGCAAGGCAGTGGTCGTCTTAAAGGTGTTTGGGGTTGTTATTTTGAAATACTGCCCTGCGGCCCAGTCTCCGAAGCGAGGGGACCATGCTCGGCTTCAGTATGTCACAGTACATGTTGGCATTCATGGTTCCCTTAATGAACTGTAGGTCCCCAGTACTGGCAGCCATCATGCAACCCCAGACCATGACACTCCCACCACCATGCTTGACTGTAGGCAAGACACACTTGTATTTGTACTCCTCACCTGGTTCCCGCCACACGCTTGACACCATCTGAACCAAATAAGTTTATCTTGGTCTCATCACTCCACAATACATGGTTCCTGTAATCCAAGTCCTTAGTCTGCTTGTCTTCAGCAAACTGTGGGCTTTCTTGTGCATCATCTTTAGAAGAGGAGACCAATTTGATGCAGTGTGCAGCGTATGGTCTGAGCGCTGACAGGCTGACCCTCTACTCCTTCAATCTCTGCAGCAATGCTGGCAGCACTCACACGTCAATTTCCCAAAGACAACCTCTGGATAGAATGCTGAACACAGGCACTCAACTTCTTTGGTCGACCATGGTGAGACCTGTGTGGGCCCTTTCCTCTTAAACCACTATATGGTCTTGGCCATCGGGCTGCAGCTCGGTTACAGGGACTTTGCAATATTCTTATAGCCTAAGCCATCTTTATGTAGAGCAACAATTTTTTTTTTTTTTTTTTAAGATTCTTTAGAGTTCTTTGCCATGTTGAACTTCCAGTGACCAGTATCAGAAAGTGAGAGCAATATCACCAAATTTAACACCTGCTCCCCATTCACACCTGAGATCTTGTAACACAAATGAGTCACATGTCACTGGCAAAGGGAAATGGCTAATTGGGCCCAATTTGGACATATTCACTTAGGGGTGTACTCACTTTTGTTGCCAGAGGTTTAGACATTAATGGCTGTGTGTCGAGTTATTTTGAGGGGACAGCAAATTTCCACTGTTATACAAGCTGTACACTCACTAATTTACATTGCAGCAAAGTGTAATTTCTTCCATAGTTTCACATGAAAAGATATAATATATTTACAAAAATGTGAGGGTGTACTCACTTTTGTGAGATACTGTATAATAAATTAAACTTTAGCAGAGAGTCCTCATAGAAGGTCACCAAACCAGGGTGCTAATGTGTAAAACCTGCTGTACTTTATACTGTTACCGCCCAGCTGCCTCCCCCTTACTATGCCCTGTTGCTAATGACACCAATGTGCCTTGAGCTTTAGATTCGATTTTAGGGGTTCCCCAAGATCTCAAGATCCTCCAAGGTACAGCAGAGAAAACCTGACATTTAGAAAGTAGGAATAGATCAGATGGCAGCCTAGCACACTGAAATATACTCTCTCTTACGTTCACTGACTGACACAGCTCCTTTATTAAAGGCCATCGGGCTGTTACGGCACCTTCAGGAGAGGACTAGGCAGAACATGTACAAAACACAGAACTTTCTAGTTCCGCCCAAGGGGTGGTCCCTTGAGTAACAAACCCCC
Source organism: Lithobates pipiens (assembly GCF_037356315.1). Taxonomy (NCBI): domain Eukaryota; kingdom Metazoa; phylum Chordata; class Amphibia; order Anura; family Ranidae; genus Lithobates; species Lithobates pipiens. The sequence continues at coordinate 340,645,193 of NW_027507758.1, forward strand.
AGCCTACTTCCTGTCTGTCCCTATCTCTCCCCCCCCCCCGTGTGGGATGCTACATGGGCCGCTGAACGGTGTGTGTGCCACAGACAGGGGGCCCCTGGGGGGCTCTCACCTTGGGTGGGGGCCTGTGCTGGGTGGCTGTTGTCTCTCTCCTGGGTGTCTGGAGGTCCGTTTCTGCTGATCGCTGTAGCACTGTCTGCCACCATTTCTCAGCTTTTTTCCCTGTCCCTCTCTGTATACAGAGCTTTAGCGGCCATGTTTGGTGTAACCATGGAGAAGCATGGTCAGGAACCATTTTTCTGTAGTTTGGCGGCCATTTACCCTGTGATTATGTCCTTTATACTGGACACTCAGTGGCCATTTTGTTGTAGCCTAGCATGTTTTTCATGTCCAGCGCTGATCCCGAGGCTCAAAACAGCGCGGTTTCCTCTCACAGACACCTGGGAGCTGACACAGGCACACCTAGCTGGATGGCGCAGAACCCGGTCAGGGTGAAGAGTCCTGCAGTGGGGGCCCCTCAGCCTGCAGCAGTTAGGAGGGTGGGACCATTCACTGTCCTAAGTCCCCAACAGGTGGCAGACAGGGTAGGGTCAGCATGGCTTCAGAAACTGATGTTTCTTTCCTGCAATTGCAACTGGCTCATTTGCAAACAGTGCAGTGCTTTTGGACGCCTTGTTGGTGGTCCTGAAAATGTTTGTTGCCAGGGTGGAGTCTGTGTGCGCATGCAAAAGCTGCCCCCTGTCCCCCCCCTCCTCTGGGAAGAGCTCTGACGTAGACTTGGGCCCCATAGTGACTGGTGGCCCCTGCTCTGTCGTTTCAGATGACGCTGACCAAGACTGATCAGACAGTGAGGATGAGTCTCCGTCCGGGTCAGCGCAAGAAAAGTGCTAGTTGGAGCATTTATCACAGCTGTGCGTGATACTGAAGATCAGGATTCAGCAGGTCCTCCTGCTGCAGTAGCGGTCCCTTTTGGGTCCCGTAAGCCAGCCGTACACCTAAGGCCTCATGCACACGAGACGCAGATGAAACCGCTGTTAAAAAAAAGCTGAAACGCGCGTTTTGCCGCGTTTGCATGCCGCGTTTAGACGCGTTTGCGTTTAAACGCGTTTATAAAGATAACATCATGTAGACCCTCCCCAAGCTCTCAAAGCATTTTTTTTAACTATTTCTGCTGTTTTGATCAGAGTGAGCAGCAGCAGCATAGAGAGCAGTTGTACACTTGCATTTGCCGTGTCACTTGCCACGGCACCTGCCACAAGTTGGGGATTGTCCACTTGCCACGTCACTTGCCACAAGTTGGGGATTGTCCACTTGCCACATCACCTGCCACGTCACCTGCCACAAATTGTGGATTGTCCACTTGCCACGTCACTTGCCACATCACCTGCCACGTCACTTGCCACGAGATGTGGATTGTCCACTTTCCACGTCATCTGCCATGCCACCTGCCACAAGCTGTGGATTGTCCACTTGCCACGTCACCAGCCACATCACCTGCCACAAGTTGTGGATTGTCCACTTGCCACGTGACTTGCCACATCACCTGCCACGTCACTTGCCACATCACCTGCCACAAGTTGTGGATTGTTCACTTGCCACGTCACCTGCCACAAGTTGTGGATTGTCCACTTGCCACGTCACTTGCCACAAGTTGTGGATTGTTCACTTGCCACGTCACTTGCCACGTCACCTGCCACAAGTTTTGGATTGTCCACTTGCCACGTCAGCTGCCACGTCACTTGCCACGAGATGTGGATTGTCCACTTTCCACGTCATCTGCCATGCCACCTGCCACAAGCTGTGGATTGTCCACTTGCCACGTCACCAGCCACATCACCTGCCACAAGTTGTGGATTGTCCACTTGCCACGTGACTTGCCATTATCACCTGCCACGTCACTTGCCACATCACCTGCCACAAGTTGTGGATTGTCTACTTGCCGCGTCACTTGCCACATCACTTGCCACGTCACCTGCCACAAGTTGTGGATTGTTCACTTGCCACGTCACCTGCCACAAGTTGTGGATTGTCCACTTGCCACGTCACTTGCCACAAGCTGTGGATTGTCCACTTGCCACATCACTTGCCACGTCACCTGCCACGTCACTTGCCACAAGTTTTGGATTGTCCACTTGCCACGTCACTTGCCACATCACCTGCCACAAGTTGTGGATTGTCCACTTGCCACGTCACTTGCCACATCACCTGCCACGTCACTTGCCACGAGATGTGGATTGTCCACTTGCCATGTCACTTGCCACGTCACCTGCCACGTCAGCTGCCACGTCACTTGCCACAAGATGTGGATTGTCCACTTGTCACATCACCTGCCACATCACCTGCCATGTCACCTGCCACAAGTTGTGGATTGTCCACTTGCCACGTCACTTGCCACATCACTTGCCACAAGATGTGGATTGTCCACTTTCCACGTCACCTGCCATGCCATCTGCCACAAGTTGTGGATTGTCCACTTACCACGTCACCAGCCACATCACCTGCCACAAGTTGTGGATTGTCCACTTGCCACACCACTTTCCACGTCACCTGCCACGTCACCTGCCACAAGATGTGGATTGTCCACTTGCCACGTCACCAGCCACATCACCTGCCACAAGTTGTGGATTGTCCACTTGCCACGTCCCTTGCCACGTCCCCTGCCACAAGTGGATTGTCCACTTGCCACGTCACATGCCAGTCACCTGCCACAAGTTGTTGATTTTCCACTTGCCACGTCACCTGCCAAGTCACTTGCCGCGTCACCTGCCAGGTCACTTGCCACGTCACCTGCCACAAGTTGTGGATTGTCCACTTTCCACGTCACTTGCCACTTCACCTGCTACGTCACTTGCCACAAGTTGTGGATTGTCCACTTGCCACGTCACTTGCCACAAGTTGTGGATTGTCCACTTGCAATTGCTTAAAATATTTTTCTAATGGTTTTTCATCATTTGCAATCATTTTTGAGATTTTTAATGTAAAAAAAAGGTCACCTTTAAAAACGCATATAAACGCAAACGCGGCTAAACGCGGGTGCCGCGTTTAGCGTCTGAAACGCAGAAATTTTTGTTTCTGAACGCATTTTTTTGCTTCTGGAAAAACGAGATTAAACGCAACTGCATATAAACGGAAAAAAACGAGACTGTGTGCATGGACACATAGGATAACATTGAATGAGTTCAGGTGCAGTTGAAAAAACTGTCCAACTGCATCTGAACGCGCGTTTAACTGCGTCTCGTGTGCATGAGGCCTAAGGTGTTTCTGTATCTGACTTATTTTGATAAGTTCATTTACAGGAATGGGGGCGACCGCAACAGACCTTTTTTGGTCCCAAAAATGCATGGCGGTGCGTTACCCCTTTGAGGAGAGCCTTCCTAAATAATGGTCGGCTCCTCCGGTCGTGGACCCCCCAGTATCCAGGTTAAATAAAAGTAACCACGATCCCGGTAGAAGGGGCTCCTGTGTTTAAGGACCCCACGGGCAGGAACCAAGGCAGTGGCCCATTCTTTTACAGTTGGGGGGGGGGGGATCAGCAATACGACCAGTACTGACCACAGCACTTGTGTCGCAGACGCTTACTGAATGGGCAAAACTTTTGCACCGCAAATTGGAGAAGCAGCAGGCTAATCCCATCTGCGTGGAACTAGCAGCCAGTTAGTGCACAGTCTTAAGTACGTTTGGAACATGGTTCTGGATACGCTTCCTCTGCTATCCAGGGTTTAGTGTCAGCAGTGGTGCTGAGGTGCCCAATTTGGCTGAAATGCTGGTCGGCGGACCAGGTATTTGAAAAAGCCTTGACGGATCTACCCTTCCTTGGTGAGCGCGCGTTGGATGACATTAAGAATGTCCCAGGTGGGAAGAGTACCTTGCTCCCACAGGCCAGGAAGACTAAGTAGGCAAAGGCTCTCATTTTTTGCTCAAGAGGTTTTTTCATCCGTCCGCAAGCCTAACAAGTCTGTGAGCAAAAGTGCTACCGCATGAAGGTTTGCCTCCGCCCGGCATACGGGTGGGGGGTTGCCTTCGGGGGTTTGCAGCCCGGTTGACCTCTCGGCTATCTGACTAATGGGTCTGCAAACTGATTTCCTTGGCTACAAGATAGAGTTACTCTCTTGGCCACCAAACAGATTCTTCCCTTCCAGCATACCCTTACCCCCCGGCTCGCTGGGAGGCCCCATGGGGGCAGTATGGGACCTGCTAAGCCAAAGGGTGATGGTGCCTATTCCGGTGATGGAAAGGTTCCAGGGGTTCTACTCAAACTGTTTGTAGTCCCCAAAGAAGGAAGGGGTACGTCCAATCTTGGACCTAAAAGCCTCAATTGCTTTGTTTAAGTACAGAGGCTCAGTGTAGAATCAGCTCGCCCAGTAGTCACTGCACTCCATCAAGGGGACTCCCTGGCATCTTTGGACAGCCAGGATGCGTACCTGCACATACCCATATGCCTCAGGCATTAGAGAGTTCTGCAAAATGCAGTCGAGAAAGCCCACTACCAGTTTGTGGCTCTCCCTTTTTGACTTGGCTTCAGCACCCGAGTCCTTACCAAGGTATTGACTAAAAATTTTGGAGTTGTTGAGAACACGGGATCACAATCGTAACGGGACGATCTGAGAGCAGCGTCCGCCTCAGAATTAAAGGAGGATGTGGTGATCACCATGCAAACCCTGCAGGTATTTGGGTGGTTGTTGAACCTAAAAAAAGTTGGTGCTTATACCGATTCAGCGCTTGAGTGCCTAGGTTTACATCTGGACTCCATGGAAGCGAGTTTTTCTCCCTTCAGACAAACTGCAGACTCTCAGAGCAACGGTAAAACTATCGCTGAGCTGCAGGTGGTCGTCGCTGAGTTTTCTGCGAGTTCTGGGCCTCATGGTGACCTCCCTCGAGGCGGTACCGTACGACCACTTTCACACCAGAGTCTCGCAGAAGGAGATATTGACACAATGGGACATATCTCCATTATCCCTGGATCGGCAGATTCAGGTGAGCCAGTCAGTCAGGGACTCCCTGCTTTGGTGGCTGAGGTCCCTGGCACTTCGGTCCAGGAAGTCGTTCCTACCTCTGCATTGGACTGATCACAACAGACGCCAGCCTGGGTGGAGTGCTGGGAGTACAGTAGACCCAGGGTCTCCGGCCGGGTGAAGAACCCAAGTTGCTGATCAATGTGCTTAAACTCCGAGCGTTCAGGCTTTGCCTCTCCACATGGTCGATGGGATTATGAGAGCGTCCGATGAGGATCCAGTCAGACAATGCCACGGAGGTGGCATATGTCAACCATCAAGGAGGAACAAGAAGTTTGGCTGTAGCACGGGAGGTCGCTTGCATCCTTCAGTGGACAGAGCGATAGGTACCGGCCTTGTCGGCCATTTACATCCCGGGAGTAGAAAACTGGCAGGCGAACTACCTAAGTCACCAGATGCTGGGCCCAGGAGAATTGGCGTTGCATGCAGAGATGTTCAGGCTACTGTGCCTGCGGTGGGGCACACAAGGCGTGGATCTTCTGGCCTCCCGTCTCAATCTGAAGAGGTCGGGATCGTATCCAGGATAAGGAGATCCTTAGGCAGGCACGTCAATCGCGCTGGTGGCTCCATGGGATCAGTACCAACTGATCTACGGCTTTCCCCGCTAAAGCTACTACCACGTCTGCTCTGCAGAGTGGAGGCCGAGGGAGTTCCAGTAATACTGATTGAGCGGTTTGGCCTCAGTGTCCCTGACGCGCCGACCTAGCATGCCTGGTTGTGAAGGCTCCCTGTCGACTGCCGTTGCGATTCTCCATCCAGTGTTACCATCGCTGGTTTTAACGGCATGGCTGTTGAGAGCCAGGTGCTAAGGTACCAAGGCCTATCGGACTCGGTGATCTCTCTATGTTGAGAGCACAGAAATCTGCTTCTCGGAAGATATACTGTCGTACCTGGAAGGCATACTTTATGTGTGAGGAGAAAGGGTGGTGTCCGCGCACCTATTCCATTTCCAGGATCCTGCTGTTCTACAGCAAGGAGTAGACCAGAAATTGGCTTTAAGCACCATTAAAGGACAAATATCAGCCTTGGCTGTCTTTTTTCAGCATCTCCTGGCGTCTCACTCTCTAGTGAGCACCTTTGTTCAGGGGGTCCGACATGTAGTTCCACCGTTACCCCCGTGGGATATGACCTGGTGTTTTCGGCGCTTCAGAAGCTGCCGTTTGAGAATATCAGAGAAGTTCCCTTGTTGACTCTTTCCCAGAAAGTGGTCTTTCTAGTGGGCATTACATCAGCCAGGAGGGTTTCGGAACTGGCGGCCTTGTCTTGCAAGTCACCCTATCTGGTTATCCACAAGGATAAGGTGGTGTTGTGTCTGCAACCTTTTCTGCCGAAGGTGGTTTTGGCATTCCGCATCAAAGAAGACATTGTGTTACCATCTTTGGGTCCTAAACCGACACACCCTAAAGAGGTGGCCCCTTCATTACTTGGACGTGGTCCGGGCTTTAAAGGGTGTATTTGTCTGCCACGGCTCCCTTCGGAAGTCAGACTCTGTTTCGGTAGCTGGTCTGAAAAAAAGTTATGGCGGTCTCGCCTGCCGCCATTTCCAGGTGGATCAGACAGATTGTAATACAGGCCTACGCCTTGAAGGGGCAGATGCCCCCCTTTCCTGTCACAGCCCATTCCACCAGGGCAATAGGAACCTCTTGGGCCTTCCGACATCAAGCGTCTGTTGCTCAAATGTGTAAGATGGTGACTTGGTTGTCTATTCACACCTTTACAAAATTCTACAAGGTAGATGTCAGCGCATCAGCTGATGCCTCTTTTGGACAAAGTTTTGCAGGCAGCCGTGTAATTTTGCAATTAAACTTGTTTTTGTTTTTCTGATAAGAAACAGTTATCTTTGAATATAATGCACGGTTGCATTGTTACCGCAAGTTCTGATGCGGTTAGATGAGGTGGTGACACTTCTGTTTGTGGGTGAAGTTTTTATGCAGTTTCCTACCCCTCATTATGACAATGTTTGGGGACGTCCCCATGGTCTTTAATAAAGAAGCCGTGTCAATGAACGCAAGAGAAAAAAGGATTTTTGTACTCACCGTAAAATCCTTTTCTCTGTAGTTCACAGATACGGCACCCTCCCCTCCTGTTGATTACGTTATATTGCTTGTTGACGTACTGAAGCTGCAGGAAGCAGGCTGAGGGGTTGTTACTGAAGGGACCGTTCCTTGGGCAGAACTAGAAAGTTCTGTTTTTTGTACATGTTAACATGTTCTGCCTAGTCCTCTCCTGAAGGTGGCGTAACAAACCGATGGTCTATAATAAAGGAGCTGTGTCAGTGAACTACAGAGAAAAGGATTTAACGGTGAGTACAAAAATCCTATTTTACACATACTCAATGGCTGAGTATTTATAATTAAATAAGTTGCAGCGGAATAGAATACAAATTGCCAGGCTGTCAGCAACAGTGCTGGATGGTGCACCTGTATTTTCCGCCCATACTTAAAAACTGTAGCAGCGAGTTAAAACTTCCAGTGTGCATTAGGGCCTTACATCTGTGTTCCCGTCAGACTCTCTCCATACATTTGCATCTCCACCAGTGCCTTACCACACATTTGTGTCCCCATAACTCCACGGGTAGTGCAGGGAGACACCAATTTGAGAGTCTCCTCGCAAAATTGGTGTCTCCATCAATCTCCCTGCAAATGTGTGCCCATCAGAAATTGCCTTAGGTAGGAAGGCAGTACTGGGCCCCAATACAAACTTGTCCAGGATCTGCCCTCTGCCATGCTTTCACTGTGACCAGAAACTGCAGAACTTGGTAGTGGTGAGTAGAATCCTTAGACACAAGTATGCACTCTTCTATTCTGGTGGTTTTCTTAAAAAGGTGGGTCACTGGCAGATCCATGGTATAGATATGGACTACAATTTAACAAATTCCCTCAAAACAGGAATAGGTGTCAACCAACTCTTAGCTGGGGTCCAGGACCCTTCAGGGTGCTTCCCGTCTGCGTAAAGGAATAGTTTGATTAGCAGGTGGTAAGCAGCTCAAGCGGCTTTAAAAGCACTAAGGCTGGATGATATGGGGGAGGAGAGGAGAGTGAGAAGGACATTTTTTCTTAAACTCTTTTTGGTTGTTTCTTTCTCTTCCTTCTCTCAAATAAATTTTTGAAACATGAGGGGACAGGGGCGCTTAAATTATTTTTATTGTTTATTTTATTTTTACACTTTTCCTTTTGATCACCTTTACCCCCATTACAAAGAATGTAAACATCCCTTGTAATAGGAATAGGGCACGACTATCTGGTCCTCAGTCAGCTCTATGGTAAACTTCTGCCACCAGCGGATTCCTTCTCCTGCTCGACGATTACACAGGTGAGCCAATAAAAGCATCGGAGAGCGGCGGTAAAGGGACGTCCGTCCCCTCCAGCTGCCTGTAAAAACAATCAAGTGGCTGAACTGCTGCTATGATTGTTTTTACAGTGGAGGGAATCACCAGCTGAAAAATAAACATCTGAATGAGATCTGTAGCTGCAGGCATCATTCAGATATCTCTACTCAAACCTAAGGACATCATATGACGGCCAGCAGTATGGAAGTGGTTAAAAACCCAGGCAGCTGGTGGCGGATAAAGGTTGGATGGAGGTGACCATGGTCACTTTAGGTGGACAGTAGGAAGGGACCAGAGATCCGTGTTCCTTGTAACTCTTTTGCAAAGCAAGAGTACAGTGGCACAAGGCTCTCTTTGCTGAAATGGGAAAGAGCCCAGTCTGACAATCCACCCAGCGGCAGACATCAATGGTTGAAGTCTCAGTGGTGAAGCCAGCATTAGCGGGAAATTCCAAAAGGTACCCAATGCTGAAAATAAGGTGGCTCACAGTGCTCAGCCTGACCGGCCTACTTAATGTTAGGCTTCAGAGACGGGGCAAGCGCTAAGGCAATGCCAACTGCTCTGGACCTGGAAAGCACTCTGCGGCTAACTTTTACCAGTGCTAGGTCTGGAAAGCACCCCGTGCCTGGAATATGCAGTCCAGCACTTCAAAGCTAGACCTGAGGAAAAAGATTCAAACAGCTGCCGTGTAGAGTTCAGCTCAAGCAGTGAAGTAGCAAGGGATCTTGTTTGAAGCAAAAAAAAAATAAATAAAACCATCTGACAAGTTTCAATGGTAGTGAGCCCTTGTAGCCGAGGGCTCCAGTTTACTTCACCAGGGCCCCTGATGATGCAGATGAACTTGCAGAAAGGGTGAAGCAGCGGCGTTCACAATAGGCACAATACCAGATAGTTGCAGCTACATCCTTTTGCCACATACATGGAAACACTCTGAATTGTCAATTAATCTATGGGCTGCATTGCCAAGCCCCTGGCTTCAGTCTCTCCTTTGGGCACATTCTCTTTGCAAATCTTGAGCCTATTGAGGCTTTTTGCTTATTTCGAGTAAAACCTTTTGTATATGAGAATTGCGGCACCTACAGTTTTGTGCAACCCGTTCTTTCTTTACACAGAAGATTGGGAAGGGTGGATCAAAAGGGAAGTAGCCATGGCCAAATACCAGTCTGGGACAAAGTCACACAAACCAATGAAAGGCATTTGTATGCAATGGTCCCAATACATCTATCTTTGATTTAATATCTCAGAATTATCAACTTACCACCCAACTTTTTGCTCTTCACCCCTGAGGAAAGTTTTCAGCAACTAGAAATGCGTCGGGTGTGGGGTCATCAGCTTAGAGTATGATTAATATTTATTGGTTGTTTTTTTTTAATGTAATTATGTGTTTATAACATTTTGCTACACCATTGGGACACTGTTTGCTTAGTAGTCCCTCTGGTTTTAATGTATTCATGTGTATCTTTTGTTCTGTATTTGTTAATAAAATATTCATGTTTTTGATTTGTGTGTGGTGTTCACTTATAATCCCATTTATATAGGGGGATTTTTTTGTTCAAAATGTATCAGGGGTGAGACCACCACACTAGAATCTTTTGATCCACTGAGAGCCCCCTTCCCTCTTTCGCAATACCAGATAGGTGCAGCGGCTTAGATTGCCCAGAAGCCTCTGGTATTTCAGGGCATACAACACTAGAGATAGGACTAGGTTCATCAGGATCTGACATCGGTGTGCCCTTCCCTGTAGTGTTAGTTCTCCTTTTTTTAACCACTTCAATACTGGGCACTTTCTTCCCAGACCAATTTTCAGCGCGGTCACACTTTTAATGAGAATTGTGCTGTCATGCAACACTGTACCCAAATTATATCTATCTTTTTTTCAGTGGTATTTATTCACTGCTGGGGTTTTAATTTTTTACGCTACAAATAATAATTAAAAAAAAAAAAAAAAAAAAAAGGTACCAGTTACTTACTGGTAGCTGTCTTTCTGGGAAATCTTCCAGGACGGCACACCTGAGAGATGAGAGGCTCCTCCCTACAGGAAACACAATCAATCGACAGCTGTTTTAAGTCCCCACCCTTCCCCTTGATCCTCAGTTTGTAGAGAAGTAACTCCTGAATCCAGTTCACAAGGGAAATCATTCCTCATAGGCACTCACCTTCTAGTGTTCTACAATTTTCCCTCCTCCAACGGGCGGGAAGTAGACCTGCTGTCCTGGAAGATTTCCCAGAAAGACAGCTACCGGTAAGTAACTGGTACCTTTCTCAAGTCATCTTCCAGGACGGCACACCTGAGAGGATAAACAAGTACCTCAGGCCTACCTTAGGGTGGGGCCACTGCAAGACCCTCTTGGCAAACCTTGGTTCTGCAGTGAGCTTTACCTCCACTCCATATGCTTGATGAAGGTATCTTAGCTGGATCATGCGGCTGATCTGCAGGTCTGCTCCACAGATGTCCCTGCCTTTTGTGCTTCGGATGCAGTATCTAGGTGAAATGGGCTCTTAAAGATGTAATCAGAAAACATGTTAAACTTGTAGGTTAGCAATGTTGCCTATCTCACACATCTAACAACCATGGCCTATTGTGCGTGTAGGTGCTACTTAGAACCACTAAAAAGATAAATCAGAGACCTGTGTAAGACAATAAGACAAGGACACTACATTAATCAATAAGAGGGCCTGTCTTAACACTACCCTGTTCAGGGAAATAAAACGGCAAAAAAAAAAAAAGGGGGGGGGGGGGGGCCTGACAGACCACCTTTTTTGTTCCTCTTTATGTCAGCAAAGACTAAAGGGAAGCCTACTTAAGGGTAATAGATTAACAGAAGCTTGATCCCTGGGTTTAAGGCATGCCCAATCTGTGTCTTTACTTACGCCTGAGAGCCTACTTCAGGAGATTAAAGTCCCTAGCAGGAGTAGACTACCCATATTGCTACATCTAGTTTTGCTAAAAGGGCGAAATGAAGGCCATGCACTGAGCCGAAACCTATTCGATCGGGTATACAACTTTATACTTCAGCCTCAGGCCCTAATACTCCTCGGAACAGAACTCTCCAAGTTCTTACTAAACAGAGCGATTCATTATCCCCTTCCTCCAGTGTCCCATAACCCTACAGGGCTTCAACCCTAGGAAATGGTTCTGGCATCCCTGAATGTAAGGGGTCGAGGTTTTCTGACATGTGGCATCTGCAGCCCGAACTCCTCGCCCCTCCATGGAAAAGAAGGCTGAAATACAAAAGGTGATACATGTATTATTAATATCACAAATAAAATGATCATAGATTGTGGGTACGGCACAATAGATTTAGACAGAAAGGACACAAGCATAGACAATGTTGTGTGCCTGAGTGTGACTAGCTAAACCCATATATCAAATATGGGAAGAGACCCAAATCTGAACCTCAATGTAGACAAACAGTCCACACAGTCTGGTTTTCTGATGTGCTGCCAAGACGTAAAAACATTAAGACACAAGCAAACCCTAAATGCTGCGTATTTCTGAGGTGCAGCTAGCTAGGTCATAACTGATATATAAATACAGAAAGGACAGGAACCCCCTTTACTGTTGTGTTTTACTGATGTACAGCAAAACACAGCTATAAATATAAAGACAGAAAGACCCAAACTTCTATGTTGTGTATTTCTGACAAACCACCAAATACAGTTATAAGATCAATAAACACCAACTCCCGTGTTGTGCATTTCTGCTATGCCACAGGGTAAAATATGGAACACAAGACAATCCTTTCTGTCATGCACTTCTGTAGTGTAGTTCAGATAGAACCAACACTGAAAAAGGACACAAGCAACCTGCAGCATTGTGTTTTTCTGAAACAGGAAGCATCAACAAGCTTCAATCTTGAGTATTTCTGCTGTGCAACAACATAAAACAATAACACCATGATGAGTATTCCTGCTGTGTAGCAAAACCTCAACCAGAAGGGACAGATAAATTTAGGGCTCCCACACCCGTGCGACCCAACCTGCGACTTGGGACTGCAAGACGCATGAGAAGTCATACACTATGGCTTCCAATGGGTACCATTTGTGTCTGTGCGACTCCAGCAGTCCCCGATTCCTGGATCCACAGACCTCAAGATTACACAGGTCGCAGGGGAAAAAAAATAGAAGTTTTCAGGTCGAACAAGTAAGGGGTCCCCAATGCTGTGACTCCCTGGAGGAGTGCAGCCAACAACCCCCTGCTGTGTATCCCTAAGATGCAGAAAGGTAGATCAATGAGAAACACTGCTCACTGCTGTGCCTGATATACAAACGATAAGGCAGTAAATATAGAACATACAGGACACAAACATTCTTTGTGTATGTCTGATGTGTAGCAATATACCAATACTGAGCAGAGATGCCACCATCCTCAATGTGTCTCAGCTGAGCAGAAAAAACAAAATCAGAAAGACAAGCAACCTTCACTGCTGTGTCCTTTCTGATATGCAGCCAATAAGGCAGTATTATGCAAGACATGAAAAAGGACAGACAACCTTCAATCTTGTATATGTCTGATGTGCAACAATATAACAATTCTGACTAGAGATAGCACATCCATATTGAAGCGATTTGGCCTTGTGACTCAACATGTCAAATCGCATGGCTAAAATCAGCACGACACCACTTTGTGGTGCTACACGGATTACCAAAGGCAGTATATGTACTACACCTGGCAGGGGTTCAATTTGTATTTCTGCTATGTAGCCCAAATTCGAACCATCAATTTTCACTGCTGCCTTTCTGATAAGGCAGTAATACAGGACACAAAACCCCACAGACCTTAATCCTGTATATGTCTGATGTGCAACAATAAAACACTCAGAATAGAGATAGCACATCCATATTGAAATGATTTGTCATGCGACTCAACATGTCAAATCGCATGTTTAAACTCGGCAGTCATTGCCGTTAATAGCACTGTCTGAATCAGCACAACGCCACTCAAATCAGGACCATCAGACTTCACTGCTGCCTTTCTGATAAGTAACAAGGCAGTAATACAGGACACAAAGCCCCACAGACAGACCTCAATCTTGTGTATGTCTGATGTGCAGCAATATAACCATTATGAACAGAGATGTCATCAGACTCAATGATGTGCATTTCTGCTGTGCAGCACAAAACTAGAAAGTACAGACCACCTTCACTGTTGTATTTTTCTGATCTGTAGCCAAAGCAGTACCTTTAGGATATAAAGGACAGCAAACAAGCCTCAGTGCAGTACATTTCTGATGTACAGCAATATAGCCCTTATGAGCAGAGATGTCACAAATCTCAACGTGTATTTCTGCTGTGCCACAAAAACATCCCAGCAAGGACAAACCTTCACTACTGAGGTCTACTGATGTGCAGCCAATGAGGAGTCATGGTCTATCCCTTTATGAAATAACCAACGGGCAATTTATTTCATAGGCATAGCCTGGGCTGTAGATACTAAACCTTCACCACCAGTGAAGGAACAAATTCTAAAATGGTTGGACACCCTACTATAGTAGTTGTTGTCCTACCTTACCTCCATAGACTGAGCAAACGCTAGCCAACTCATACCCAGGTGGTGCTGATTAGCAACTAAAGTCTCAATGAGCCCAGCCCTAGAGACCAATTTAAGACAGCCTCTAGAAGAGGTGGTTACCAATTTAGCCTGGCGGTAAATAGATACTTGCAGGCTTCAAACAAGCAATTATGTAGCTCTTGCATAGGTTTGCACAGAAAATCCTCAATTAAAAGGATGTAGGAAGCGATCTATTGTGAATCGCCTTTAGATCTGCCACTGAGTGGATTGTAGCCCAAACCAACAAAAAAAGTTTCTTCTTACCCCCTACACTATAATATAACCACAGTGTAAAGGTGGAGTGGGAGGTTGGAGCTTATGAAAGTTACCTATAGCAAGCAACCCCCAAAAGGAGGATCTGTCACAAGGGAACCCCTACTGTGCCACACAGAAGCTTAGTTCCTGCCCATCCTTGAATGTTATGTCAGCTTTTAAGCACCATGAAGCAACTTCAGATTCCTAGCAGCTGGGCTAATAGGGCCGGTAACCTAGTGCACCTGCTGACCAGGGGAGCTTCTGAATCCACCAACCACTGCCCAATTAATAACTTGTTCAGTGGTATACCTGGCCTGTAAGTAACTTTGTATCTACCAGGTCCCCTCTGTACGCTATATTGATCCCTACTAATGTACCACAACTGGGCATGTAGGGAGAGGTTGGCAACCTACTGCTGCGATAACCACAGTGTCTCTGCTGTAAGAGGGAGCTGTGGCTGGTGGTTTTAGCAGTGGCGTCTGGGCTATTTGTATCCCGACCCCAGGTTCTGCACTGTACCAGTCAGTATATACACGGGGAAGGGGGAGCAATGGCCTACCTACCTCTTTCCCATCTGAGGTGGTTTAGGCACACTCGTTCCTCTGCACCACCTGTCCACCATACAGTGTCTCTGATGTAAGAGGGAGCTGCGGCTGGTGTTTTTAGCAGAAGCTTAAGGGCTATTTGAATCCAGACCCCAGGGGAGATTATCTCAAATGCCCAGAAACCCTCTGGCTGGAATTGGGGATTTTGCAGCTAAATTCCCAAGGCAAAGGAAAGTACTCACCGTTGTCGTCTTCCCCTTTTTGCCACAGCCAGCGGGCTTGCTTTTCCATCCTTATGGTCCACACGTAAGGAGGATAGCCACCAAAGTGCCCCCCCCCCCCCAACTGCTGTCCCCATAGGGAGGTGTGTCCTGCACTGTACCAGTCAGTGTATACACATGGGGGGGGGCAATGCCTTCCGTTCCTCATTCCCATCTGAGGTGGTTAAGGCAGACATCCACCATAGTAAACTGGTGCCTCCTTGCTCTAGCGAAAGGAGGATGTGGGCGCCTGCTCCTACCCACTCTCAGCCTTCCCTCCTGGGTAAGAACGCCACCGCCATTTTCCCAAAGTTTGAAAATGACGCGGGTGTTTGTTGCCATGCCCTCTCCGGCAGCCCACGCGAGCTACCGGGGACCCAGGAGTCGGGGACACGATCCCCCTGGAAATAACCGATGGCCAGCATCCCCGTCTGAACAGCCACCTGTACAGGTAAGGAGGGGAGACAGGATAATGGCCCCTGAAGTTCTGGGTACACCACTGTACCCAGGGTCCTTCAGCTCTCAGGGGGGGCTCTTCCAATTTCTGCTGCCCCCCGAGGAAAAGATAGGGGAACCCCCCCAGGAAGGACAAGAATATCCTACTAGACCCAGAGGCTTCCCAAGCTTGTGGTCCGGCTCCCAGGGGGAGACCACCAGCCCCAGGCTTCGGGTCATTTGGAAAAAAACAAACAGTTTCACTGTGTAGGGAGAAACACAATCAAAAACTGAGGATCAACGGGAAGGGTGGGGACTTAAAACAGCTGTCAATTGATTGTTTCCTGTAGGGAGGAGCCTCTCATCTCTCAGGTGTGCCGTCCTGGAAGATGACTTGAGAAAAAAACAAAAAAAAAAAAAAACAATTTTTCTTAGTTCCCGTTATATAATTTTACAAATAAGTAATTTCTCTCGATAAATTTTGACCAAAAATGCTGCTACATTTCTTTGGTAAAAATAACCCAAATCAGTGTTTATTTGGTGCCGGCAGTGATGGGCGACACACTGAAATGTGCATAGGGACAGGAGTACAAGTTGTGCTTGGTGTACTGTTTGTGGGGTGATCTCTGTGAAAAATCATCCTCACACAGAGAGGTGTCACAGATCTGCAGATTCCCCCTCCCCACACCGAGCTCTCACTGCTTGGGTGCAATATTAAAACACCTCAGAAGGGAGACTCTTTAACAGACTCTTTAACAATCCTAAGTCCCCATGGTGTTCTATCAGATTACCGCTAGCCGTCAGATCGTTAAGTGTTGAAATACATAGCGCATGCACAGTAAGTCTTTGTTGGTCGGAACGTCACTTCCGTTATACAATCCGATGGGTAGTGGTAATCTGCACCGAGTATGTCTATATGTAGGGCTGCAGAAACAGACTGGGAGGTGACTCGGAGTGATAGAAGGGAAAAGAATATAACTTCACAATAGTGCAGGTGACGCCAATAGGTTAACAGAGAAGCCAGCAAAACATGAGAATGGATTCATAGATCCAGCAGAACCACTGTAGCAAGGAGGTAAGATTTTCACAAACCAATCTGCATGCTAGACAGTGACAGTAAATGAAAATAGAATGTACTGCGCTGCTGCCCTTAACCACTTCCATACCGGAGCAATTCTGGCACTCCTCTCCTACATGTAAAAATCATAATTTTTTTTAGCTAGAAAATTTATCAGAATCCCCAAACATTTTTTTTTAGCAGAGACCCTAGGGAATAAAATGGAGGTCGTTGCAACTTTTTTTGTCACACAGTATTTGCGCCGCAATTTCTCGAACGCATTTAAAAAAAAAATAAAAGCAGTTAGGTTAGGTACCTGGTAACTTTTTCTAGGAAGTCTTCCAGGGCAGCATTCAAGAGATGGGCTCCTCCTCCTTGAAACAGGACATTAGTCCACCATTATAAATTTGTTAGTCTTACCTGTGTGCCTCAGTTAGTATTAAAGCACTGAAGGAATCTCAGTAAGCCAATGCTTCGCCACAATACCTGGTACTATTCGCTTAGGGTGGGAACTAGTGCTGTCCTTGAAGACGTCCTAGAAAGTTTCCAGGTACCGAACCGTCTCAAATCATTTTCCAGGGCAGCATCCGAAAAGATGCATTAAGCAATACTTACTAGGGTGGAGATAAGGTCTGGAGCACCTTTGCGATGAAATCTCTGGTCTTGGCTGGACAGCTGGTCGATATGGTAGTGCCTTGCAAAGGTACTGAAGTTCGACCATGTCGCTGCCCTGCAGATCTGCTCCGGAGTTACCCCTGCCTTCTCTGTGACAGAGATTGCCCAGGCTTTGACTCGACCTGGAGGAGCAAGAATTTGTGATTCATAGACCAACTGTACGGAAAGTTTTATCCATCTGCTTATCAGGGCTCAAAATTTCAAGTCCTGAGCTACTAGCCAGGCCTCAGGGGTTATTCACCACCAGTTGCCGCACCCAACCCCGCCCCAGTTGCTCCACCCTGCCCCTAAACACGCCCTCAAATTATCTGATTAACCACTTGACCACTGGGCACTTAAACACCCTTAATAACCAGACCAATTTTCAGCTTTCAGTGCTCTCACAATTTGAATGACAATTACTCGGTCATGCAACACTGTACCCATCTGAAATTTTCGTCCTTTTTTTCCCACAAATAGAGCTTTCTTTTGGTGGTATTTGATCACCTCTGCGTTTTTTATTTTTTGTGCTATTAATGAAAAAATACCGAAAATTTTGTAAAAAAAAGCATTTTTCTTCATTTCTATTAAAATTTTTTGCAAATAAGTAATTTTTCTTCATAAATTTGGCCAAAAATGTATACTGCTAAATGTCTTTAGTAAAAATAACCCAAATTAGTGGATATTATTTATTCTGCGTGAAAGTTATAGGGTCTACAAACTATGGTGCCAATCACTGAAAATGTATCAATTTGATCACAGCTGATGTACTGACAGTCTATCTCATTTCTGGAGACCCTAACAAGCCAGTAATGTACAAAAACCCCCCAAATGACCCCTTTTTGGAAAGTAGACATTCCAAGGTATTTAGTACGTGGCACGGTTAGTTTTTTGAAGTTGTAATTTTTTCCCACAATTCTTTGCAAAATAAAGATTTTTTTTATTTTAATTTTTTTTCACACCAAATTGTCATTTTACCAGGCTATTTCTCTCACACGGCATATACATTCCACAAATGAAACCCCAAAATACATTCTGCTGCTCCTCCTGAGTACGGTGATACCACATGTGTTAGACTTTTACACAGCCTGGCCACATACACAAGTCCAACATTGAAGTAGCAACTTCAGGCGTTCTAGGAGCATAAATTACACATCTAATACCTCAACCAGCTATTACACTTATAAAGGCCCTGGAGCACCAGGACAATGGAAACGCCCACAAAGTGACCCCATTTTGGAAAGCTAACACCCAGGTGGGCACTGATGGGCACAGGTGGGCACTGATGGACACAGGCGCCACTGATGGACACAGGCGGCACTGATGGACACAGGCGGCACTGATGGGGCACTGCAGTGGCACAGGTGGCACTGATGGGCGCAGGTGGCACTGATGGGCGCAGGTGGCACTGATGGGCGCAGGTGGCACTGATGGGCACAGGTGGCACTGATGGGCACTATAGTGACTTTGGTGGCACTGGTGTGGCTCTGGTGGCACTGATTAGCACACAGATGGCACTGGTGGGCACAGGCGGCACTGGTGGGCACAGGCGGCACTGGTGGGCACAGGCGGCACTGGTGGGCACAGGCGGCACTGATGTGGCACTGCAGTGGCGCAGATGAGCACTGATGGGCACAGATGGCACTGATGGGCACAGGTGGCACTGATGGGCACAGGTGGCACTGATGGGCACAGGTGGCACTGATGGGCACAGGTGTGGCACTGGTATGGCACTGGTGTGGCACTGGTATGGCACTGTAGTGGCACTGGTATGCACTGGGGTGGCACTGGGGTGGCTCTGCTGGCACAGAGGTGGCACAGAGGTGGCACAGAGGTGGCAAAGGTGGCACAGGTCACACAGATGTGGCACAGGTGATAGATGGCACTGGTCTGGCACTGTTCTGGCACTATTTGGGCACTGCTGGGCACTCACGGTTATTTTTTATTTTCACTGGAATGTTCTCCTCTCCTCTCACGCTGCATCGGTGTGAGGAGAGGAGACTGATGACCTTAGCTTGACCCGGCAAGCCGAATTGTTTACATTTGTGATCGCTCCGTCATTGGACGGAGCGATCACGTGGTAAAGGACCGCTGCCATTGGTCCTTTACCGCGATCCGTGTTGCGCCGGGTCCCGTGAACTCGGCGAGCACGGATGTTCCGGCGTGCGCGCCCCAGGGGGCGCGCACGAACGATTCTCCGGGAGGCCGTTAATTAACGGCCTCTCAGAGATAGCAATCCGACCTATAGCCGTTAATCGGCTATAGGCCGGTTATTAAGTGGTTAAATGACACGTAAATGTTTTAAGCAGAAGTTATAAAAACATTAACAACTTTATCCATGCCCACCAATGCAAGCAGCCTGTGCCCACCAATGCAAGCTGACTGTGCCCACCATCCAACCTGTGCAGGGGAGGAGAGGAACAGGAGAGCAGCCCGGATGTTCAGAGTGCAGGGAACACAGCGATAACAGCTTTGATTTCAATTGCTGTATTCTCAATGTGATATACAGCCCCGGCCCCTGGAACTGACTGATAGATCACCTGGCTCGGGATTGGACGTGTGATCTGTCTATCAAAGTCCTGGGACCAGGGGGCGGGGCTGTATCTGACAGTGAGGGGGCGGGAAACGCAGCAATGTGAAATGAAAACTAATATCGCTGTGTTCTCGGCACTGCGCTCTGAACATCCGGGTCGCTCTCTCTTCAATCTGTGATCGCTGGGAGAAGGACTCCCATTCCACCCAGGCTGCTGGCAGTGCTCAGACCCCCCCCCCCCCCCCCCACACCCCTGCTCCAGGCAGCCCTTCCTCATCAGCCCTCAAAATACCTGCTCGCATTTTGCGAGTGCGAGTGCAATTTTTGAGGGCTTTGCTTATCTTGTTTTTCAATGCTTGTTTTCCGTTATAGACTCCTGCATAGAGGATGAATAACTAGGTAGTTCTTTGTTCTCTCGAGAAGCTATGAGTATTTTTCTTACATCTAGCTTGTTGTAGGTGTCTTTTTTCTGTCAATTGATTTTGGAAGAGATTGGATAACCAAATTTCCATCCTGTGGAAGGTTGATGAGACTTCTAGTAGAAAAGCTGGGTCTGGCGAGAGAACCATTTTGTCTGTATCAGGCAGTATGGATCAATCATGGAAAGTGCTTGGATTTTGCTTACTCTTCTGGCCGATACTACGACCTCTAAAAGTGCAGTTTTTATCTGAGCTTTCTTCCATTGGCTCAACCGGGGCCAATCCTCTGCTAGTCTGGTGTTCAGAAAGGAGCGCACTGCCACTTGTACCTTTTGTGTGCTCCGAGAGATGTTCTTGTCGGCTCCTTCCTACAGGAAATCCAAAATCGCTGGGATGATTCCTCTTCCAGAACTCAGTTTGCATGCATGCCAAGAGACAAACGTCCTCCTTATATTCTAGTAGATGGCGCTAGTCACAGGTTTTCTGCTGTGTAGAATGGGGTCGTTCACTGTCTGACAGTCCTTTATTTTGCAGTCACACCCTTTCAGTAACCAAGCCGAAAGCTTCAAGTTTGTGATTCAGACGGTTGACTGGACCCTGCAATAGGAGATCTGGTAAGTCCGACAGTGTCGGATATGGTTGAACACTGAGGTTCTTCAAGTGGCTGAACCATGCTCTTTGGGGCCAGTGAGGTGCTATGAATATTGCTGCTGCTTTTTCTGCTTTGATTTTTTTTTAATCACTCTTGGTATTATGGCAGTTGGAGGGAATGCATAACAAAGCTGGTGTCCCCAGCTTTGACTGAATGCATCTACTCCGCTGTTGCCATCTGTGGGATCCAGTGGAAAAAACTTTGGTAGTTTTGCATTTACCCTTGAGGCAAACAGATCTACCTTGGGCATTCCCCAAGTCTGTGTGATCTGTAAGAGGTTGCTTGATTTAGTGACCACTGTTTTATAATCCTTAAACTCAAAAAATCTGCTAGTGTATTGTCCGTTCCTTTCAGATGGATGCCCTGGATATTGATTTGATGTTTGTTTCTTCCCATAACAGAATTGTTTCCGTCGGGATCATTAAGCGTGGAGATTTTGTCCCCCCCTTGCCTGTTTAAGTATGCCACAGTCATGGCATTGTCTGACTGAATCCTTACATCTCTTCCATGTACAGCTGGTTGGAAGGCTTTTAGCTCTCATATTCGAGGATGCTTGACACCATCTGAAATCCCATTCCCCTTGTGTGCAGAGATACCCCATGTATGCTCTCCACCCTAGGGTACTGGTGTCTGTGGTGATCCTGACAGGGTTGGCTTGAGTCCATCCACTCCCCACGATGTAGCAAAGTGGATTGAGCCACCACTGAAGTGTTTGCGTATGGGAAATAAATGGACGTGTCTAGGGATGAGTGGTTGCCATCCCATTGCGACAGAATAGGATTCTGTAGAGACCTCCTGTATCTGTGCCCAGGTGATGGCTGGGATTCTACGCAATCATCAGTCCTAGCACTGCCATTCCTCGCCTGATCCTGATGGAATTGGGCTTCACCAGAGAGGCTATAGCCTATGTGATCTGCTCACCCCTTTCTCCCGGCAGGAAGATTTTGATTAATCTGGCATCCAGCACATAACCCAAATACACTACTCTCTGGGCTTGGGATAAGCTGCGATTTTTCTGTATTCACTATCCACCCCAGGTTTTGTAGATCGGATATATTTGTGCGAAGGTTGGTTTTTAGGGTCTCCGCTTAATCCGCAAAGAACAGTAGATCATTCAGGTAAGGCAACATGCCAATTCCTTGTTGTCTTAGGATTTTTAGAGTTTCTGCCATTATCTTTGAAATGATCCTGGCTGCAGAAGAGATGCTGAAAGGCAAAGACGTGTACTTAAGGTGCAGGGTAGCCGCTGGTCCCTGGATCGAAAACCTTAGGAATCTTTGATGACTTCCCATTATAGGGACATGTAGGTAAGCATCTTGTAAGTCTATCGTAGCAATAAATATCCTTGCTGGCAGGATTCAGGTTCAGTATGCCTGACCTTTTTCTTTAAGATGTGTGAGTAAAACTCTGTTTTCTCCTCTACTTGTGGGACATGACGGATCACTTTCTGGGTCAATAGGGTTTACAGGGACTCTAGAAAGTCCCTTGCCCAGTCTTTGTCCCTTGGGAGGTTGGTCACTAGGTACTTGGTCGAGGGGCAGGTGGAAAATTCTGTTGTGTAGCCCTCTGCTATGGTGCGGCAGACAAACTCGTTTTTTGTAGCTTCCCTCCATTGGTGGGCAAAGGCTGTCACAGTCTGCCCCCACCTCAAGACCGTCATTGTTTTTTGTTGTTTGGATTGGTAGGCTTGAGGATATGTTATTTTTTGCCTTGTTTTTCTGTCCCCGGAGCCTTTTTGCTCCCGGCTTGTTGAATTTTTTGAATTGATTAAAGCAGGGGTGCCCAACCTTTTGAAGAGTGAGGGCCACTTAACCGGTTCCCGACCAGCGCACGACGATGTACGTCGACAGAATGGCACGGGCAGGCATATTGGCGTACAGGTACGTCCAATCTTCAATACCGCCTTGCCATCGGGAGCGTGCCGCCGGCGGCGCGCTCCCGCGCTGGTCGGGACCCCCGTGAGTCCGGTCGCGGGACCCGCGGACTCGATCGCCGCGGACATCCCCGCGATCGTCTCACGGGACGGCTGAATGGAGGAAATGCCGTGTAAACAGAATTTCTCCATTCTGCCTAGCAACTAGTGACGCTGATCTCTGCTCCATGTGATTGGAGCAGAGATCAGTGTTCACTAAATGAAAGCCCAACCCCCCCACAGTTAGTAACACACCCCTAGGAACACTTAACCCCTACACTGCCACCCACTGGTTAACCCCTTCACTGCCAGTGCCATTTACACAGGAATCACTGCATTTATATAGCAGTGATTACTGTATAAATGACAATGGTCCCAAAAATGTGTCAAAAATGTCCGATGGGTCCCCCACAATGTCGCAGTCACAATAAAAATCGCTGATCGCCGCCATTACTAGTAAAAAAAAAAAAAAAATTATTCATAAAAATGCTATAAAACTATCCCTATTTTGTAAACGCTATAACTTTTGCGCAAACCAATCAATCGCTTATTGCGATTTTTTTAATCAAAAATATGTAGAAGAATACGTATCGGCCTAAACTGAGGGAAAAATATGTTTTTTTATATATTTTTGGGGGATATTTATTATAACAAAAAGTAAAAAATAATGTGTTTTTTTCAAAATTGTCGCTCTATTTTTGTTTATAGCGCAAAAAATAAAAACCGCAGGGGTGATCAAATACCACCAAAAGAAAGCTCTATTTGTGGGAAAAAAAGGACATCAATTTTGTTTGGGAGCCACGTCACATGACCGCGCAATTGTCAGTTAAAGCGACGCAGTGCCGAAACGCAAAAAGTGGTCTGGTCTTTGACCAGCAAAATGGTCCAGTCTGTAAGTGGTTAAGCAACTTGGTGACCGGTCACGGGCCACAATGAGCAGAGCAGGCGGATGACAGGTCCATGCAGAGCGGACACAGCCCACTCTACTCTATGGGTCCTCCAATCCGATCTGCCCTGACGGAAGGTGATTGATCCCCCTTCCGTTTTTTTTTTTTGTTTTTTTTTAGCTAATCAGTTTGGAGGTAGGCGGGTGTAAAAGGACACAAATCTGTTTACATCTGCTGCTTCATATAGGTGAATGGAGGGTCAGATTGAGTCAGACCGATTGTGTGAAAGGAGCCTTTCACACTAATGCAGTGCCTTTCCTGTGGGTTAGCTACACTTTGCCATAGACTTCTATTATATCCTGCAGGTGTGGTGCACTTTCTGAAAGCACACCAAACCCGCAGGTAATAACAGAAGTCTATGCCTCAGTGCAGGTAACCTGAAGGTGCACTGCACCTGCGGATCAGTTTGAAAGCAGCCCAGTAACCACTGCGCAGATATGCCCATATATACACTGCATTTTAAGTAATAAACTGACCTTTAACCACTTAAGGATCGCCTCCCGCCGATGTACATCGGCAGAATGGCATGGCTGGGCACAAGCATGTACCTGTACGTTGCTCTTTAAGTGCCCAGACCCGGTCCGATCGCTGCTGGTGTGCCACAATCGGGTCACAGAGCTGAAGAACGAGGAGAGGTCTGTGTAAACCAACCTCTCCCCGTGCTTCCTACTGTGGCTGTCACCGATCGTCTCTTCCCTGATATAGGGAAAGACGATCAGTGATGTCACATGCCAGGCCACGCCCCCTACAATAAAAAAAAAAACACAACGTCATACATAACCCCTCCTCGCCCCCTAGTGGTTAACTCCTTCACTGCCAGTGTAATTTACACAGGAATCAGTGCATTTAAATACCACTGACTACTGTATAAATGACAGTGGTCCCAAAAACGTGTAAAAAATGTCCGATGTGTCCACCATAATGTCGCAGTCATTACTAGTAAAAAAATAAATATATATATATATATATATATATATATATATATATATATATATATATATATATATATATATAAAAATGCTATAAAACTATCCCCTATTTTGTAAACGCTATAACTTCTGTGCAAATCAATCAATAATTGCTAATTGCGATATTTATTTTACCAAAAATATGTAGAATACGTATCGGCCTAAACTGAGGAGAAAAAGTGTTTTTTTTTTAATATATTTTTGGGGGATATTCATTATAGCAAAAAGTAAAAAATATTGCATTTTTTTTCAAAATTGTCGCTTTATTTTTGTTTATAGTGCAAAAAATAAAAACTGCAGAGGTGATCAAATACCACCATAAGAAAGGCCAATTTTGTTTGGGAGCCACGTCGCACGACGCCCAATTGTCAGTTAAAGCAATGCAGTGGCGAATCGCAAAAAGGGGCTTGGTCCTTTGGCTGCAAATTGGTCCGGAGCTTAAGTGGTTAACAACATCTTGCATTCAGGTATCGCCTGCTGTTGCTGTCCCATTTGGTATCCCTCCACCTGTGGTAAGAGACGACGCTATACAGGAAACATCAGCTTATACAGCTCTGCTCCAAAGCTGCTTGCTTTGCCGGCTTCATTAACAACACAGATGCTCTGGGATGGCGTGTCTGCAACCCATGATCTGGGCTTGCCAATCTGCCATCCCAAAGGAGGTCGAGGGCCACATTAGAGGGCTCCGTGGGCCACATGTGGCCCCCGGGCCACTGGTTGGGCACCCCTGTATTAAAGGAGGTCTTCCCCTGCTTCTTTTTACCCTGGGGTAACCCTGTGTTCTTTGCTGCAATCCTGTCCAGTACCGTTTCTAGAACAAGTAAAAAAGGCGCAATGCGACAATACCGCAATACATAGTTCCTAATAGTCCAAGGGGGCAGAGATGGGTATCTGTAGTTATACACATGCATAGGTTTGTCAGGGCTGCCACCGATGGGATCAGAAGCAAGGTCCAAAAAAGCTAAGGAAAAAAAAAAAAAAACAAGGAGAGGGGCGCCTCTGAGTATGTTAAC
The DNA here is from genome assembly GCF_037356315.1 of Lithobates pipiens. Taxonomy (NCBI): domain Eukaryota; kingdom Metazoa; phylum Chordata; class Amphibia; order Anura; family Ranidae; genus Lithobates; species Lithobates pipiens. The sequence continues at coordinate 340,670,731 of NW_027507758.1, forward strand.
CACTTAAGGACCGCCGCATTGCCATTGTACATCATTACAATGGCACAGGCAGGCACAAGCACGTACATGTATGTGCCTGCCTTCCAGCGGGTGGGGGGTCCGATTGGACCCCCTCCCGCTGGATACGGCGGTCCGGTTCGCTCCAGGAGCGATCCGTGATGAGGGGATGGCCGTTGGTTTCTGGCCACCCCCTCTGGATCGCTCCTGGCCAATGAGAAGCTTCCTCCCACTGTGTATTGTTTACACAGGGAGGAAGTGATGTCATTCTCCTCGGAGCGGTCTTTTTGACCGGACTACGAGGAGAAGACTAAAAGTAAGTGCACCAAAACACTACACTGACATGTAGGTACACACAGGCACACAAACCCCCCCCCCCCCCCCCATCGCCCCCCACACCCCCCCCAGTCACAGTGTCACTGATTGCATTGATCATTTCTTTACTGATCACTGCATTCAGTGTCAGTTGTAACAGTAAAAACTGTCAGGGCAGTTAGTGTTAGGTCCAGGGTAGCCCCCTATCACCCCCCAATAATTTAACCCCGAATAGATTTAACCCCGATTGCCCCTAGAGTTAACCCTTTCACCCCCTTTTGCCAGTGTCACCAAGCGATCATTTTTCTGATTGCTGCACTAGTGTCGCTACTGTCGCTAGGTAGCTAGTTTTTTTTTAGGTTCACCGCCTGGTTTTTATAGCGCTAGGTACTCCGATATACTACCCAATAATGTTTTTAACCCCCCGATTGCCCCTAGTTAACCCTTTCACCCCCTTTGCCAGTGTCACTAAGCGATCATTTTTCTGATCGCTGCATTAGTGTCGCTGGGTAGCTAGTTTTTTTTAGGTTCACCGCCAGGTTTTTATAGCGCTAGGTACCCCGATATACTACCCAATAATGGTTTTAACCCCCTGATTGCCCCTAGTTAACCCTTTCACCCCCTTTTGCCAGTGTCACTAAGCGATCATTTTTCTAATCGCTGCATTAGTGTCGCTAGATAGCTAGTTATTTTTTTAGGTTCACCGCCAGGTTTTTATAGCGCTACGTACCCCGATATACTACCCAATAATGGTTTTAACCCCCTGATTGCCCCTAGTTAACCCTTTCACCAGCGATCACAGTATAAGTGTCACTGGTGACGCTGGTTAGCCAGTTAGTTATTTAGGTTCCCCGTCAGGTTTTTATATAGCGCCAGGGACCCCCATATACTACCCAATAAAAATTTGAACCCCCCTGATTGCCCCTAGTTAACCCTTTCACCACTGATCACCGTATAAATGTTACGGGTGACTCTGGTTAGTTTGCTTTTTATAGCATCAGGGCACCCACTATTTATTACCCAATAAAGGTTTAACCCCCTGATCACCCGGCGGGTGATATCAATTAGGTTTTAGGGTCAGGGTCTGCGTCGCCCCAGGCAGCGCTAGGTTAGTGCCAGTACCGCTAACACCCACACGCAAAGCATAAACCTCCCGTAGTGGTATAGAATCTGAACAGATCAATATCTGATCAGATCTATACTAGCGTCCCCAGCAGTTTAGGGTTCCAAAAAAACGCATTGTTAGCGGGATCAGCCCAGATACCTGCTAGCACCTGCGTTTTGCCCCGCTGCCCAGCCCACTGAAGTGCAGTATCGATCGATCACTGTCACTTACAAAACACTAAACACATAACTGCAGCGATCGCAGAGTCAGGCCTGATCCCTGCGATCGCCAACAGTTTTTTTGGTAGCATTTTATATTTAAATCCGGAAGGCAGTGCTTGGTTTTCGGGGTCCCGTACGTGGCTAGGCTCCCAAAAAGTCCCCCACATGTGGTATCCCCGTACTCGGGAGAAGCAGAATTTATTTTGGGGTGTAATTTGACTTATGCCCATAGCATGTGTGAGCAATATATCATTTAGTGACAACTTTGTGCAAAAAAAAAAAAAAAAGTTTGTAATATTCCCGCAACTTGTGACAAAATATAAAATAATCCATGGACTCAACATGCCTCTCAGTAAATAGCTTGGGGTGTCTACCTTACAAAATGGGGTCATTTTGTGCTATTTTGGCATTTTATGGCCTTCGAAACTGATAGGTAGTGAGGAGTGAAATCAAAAATTTGCACCCTTAGAAATCCTGAAGGCGGTGCTTGGATTTCGGGGTCCCGTACGCGGCTAGGCTCCCAAAAAGTCCCACACATGTGGTATCCCCATACTCGGGAGAAGTAGCGGAATATATTTTGGGGTGCAATTTCACATAACTATGGCATGTGTGAGCAATATATCATTTAGTGACAACTTTTTGTAAAATTTTTTATTTTTTTTGGTCATTATTCAATCCCTTAGGACAAAAATAAATATTCAATGGGCTCAACATACCCATCAGCAATTTCCTTGGGGTGTCTACTTTCCAAAATAGGGTCATTTGGGGGGGGTTTGTACTGCCCTGCCATTTTAGCACCTCAAGAAATGAGATAGGCAGTCATAAATTAAAAGCTGTGTAAATTCCAGAAAATGTACTCTAGTTTGTAGACGCTATAACTTTTGCGCAAACCAAAAAATATACGCTTATTGACATTTTTTTTTACTAAAGACATGTGGATGAATACATTTTGCCCTCAATGTATGACTAAAATTTAGTTTATTCGATTTTTCTTATAACAAAAAGAAGAAAATATTTTTTCTTCAAAATTTTTGCTCTTTTTCCATTTATATCGCAAAAAATAAAAATCGCAGAGGCAATCAAATACCATCAAAAGAAAGCTCTATTTGTGGGAAAAAAAGGACGCAAATTTCGTTTGGGTGCAATATTGCATGACTGCGCAATTACCAGTTAAAGCAGCGCAGTGCGAAATTGGAAAAAGACCTCTGGTCCTTAAGGTGTTTATTGGTCCGGGGCTGTAGTGGTTAATTAACATTATAAAACAAGTATCCACTCACATGAAAAACTGCAACAAAGCGTTCAGGTGCGTCTCTGGCCAGGAAGGGAGGAGAGGGACTACAGGTCACAGCAGGTCTGAAAGGTTATGTTAAGCATCCATCTTGTTTGTCAGCCATCTTAATATTCACAAACTTCCATTTTACAATATGTACAGTTTGAACACCCTTTTAACTTCTCAGATAACTGTCTCAACACGAGATTCTTCTAACTCATTTGTTCTCACACACTTCTCTATAACTTTCACACATTTTCTCAGCATTCCTTTAGCTGCAGAAGAAATCATGTAGTGTCTCTTATCTTTTTCTCATATTAACAAAGAACAATAGCGTTTTGTCTTGACCAGTTGTAATCGTCTTGATGTCTACTGCGCATGTCTTATTCTGTGTGACGCGAAATTTACTATATCAATTGCTTTGTAATAACTCAATACAATTAGTTCTTGAAGGGCGCCATGGTGTGTGTGTGGTTTTATTTGTCCTTCGAGAATTGATTCCAGAGTGCTCTGAATTTATACAATACATTGGATCTAAGGTCTGAGAGGTTGAAGGGACCACCCTAGACACTGGATTAACCCTTTCAGCACTGGGGGCTTGTCCCGGGATGGATGTTTATTTACCCTTAACGGACTTGGAAAGCTACTTTTAACGACTCGGTAAGTGAATTCTATTCTTATTGAGTGAAATTGACTTGCCGGGGTCCAGGCGTCAGGTGTGTGACTTGGCTACCATCCCACAGAGATTGCTGTTGGGTTATAGAACCTCTCATAAGTATAGATAAGTTGACAGGTCATGACCTTAGGGGTCATATAGTGTTTTGGGGACACTTGAAAAGGTCTTGGTGACCTTAGAAGAATAGGTTTTGGTGACCTTAGAAAATTTTACAGAGTACTCTAGAGTTTTAGTTCTGTTCGGGACAGAACTGGTGACTTTTGATCAATGTATTGTGTAAACTTTGTGTATGATTGTATAACTGCTTTGCTTTAAAAGTATAACGCTGAATGAATTGCGCTGAGTGTGTATATGTGAACTGCTATTTTGTTTCCAGAACCAAAAGGCATACTTGGTGAGTAGTATTGCCGGAGGTTATAAAGTTACAATTTGGGTAAAGCCATTTTGTGAAAGATAAACAGATTAATGTACATTGCAAAGTTAATTTCACAGAAGATTTAAATTTGTCTGAAACAAAACAGCAGCTCCATGAGCAAGATTGTGCGTTTATTGTATATCTGAAACACTCTTGAATTTGTTCCAAATTTATTCTGTTACAGACTTGAAGTGATTGTAGCTGTATTAGTATAAAAAAGTATCACGGACAGTACTGGATTTTTTTGTTAAAGGAATCTAAGTTGAGGTATTGTCTGATTCACACCGTTGTCTGATTGTCTGCACCGCTAGGTGGCAGTCAAGCATGGTAAATTGTTTTGTTTTCTTGGAAAATGAAATGTACGGAGCAATGCCTAGTTAATCCTTGGGTGGATCATATGGCAGGATGGACAGAAAGCCGGTTTAGGTATTCTGACAATTTTGGATCCATTATTGATCCAGACTTTCCTGAGTAATCTCAAACCCCATTTAGTGGTCCCAGTCAAACAAATGATTACTGAATGGTCAACACTTTCTAGAACTGACTTTGGCAAAGCTCTTTCACAGAAAGATGCAGCAGGTTGTTTTGATATACCAAAGCCGTCACCTGTCTCCACACAACATTTCCAAGGGAATACGAAGGAGAACTTTAGAGGCAGAGGAAATTTTAGAGCCAGATTTAAAGGCAGAAATGGAAGAGGGATGAGTCGCTCTAGAAACAATGGATGTTTCAATTGCGGTGCTGAGGATCACTGGGTGAGTCAGTGTCCTCACCCCACCGCTACTCAGACTCCCGATTCCAGCTCTGTCCCAAACCAGACACAACAACCACAGGCATCCATCCAACAAGGTCCAACATTTCCAATCAAATGGGGAAATCAACAACAATGATGGGACCCAGAGGGTAGTGTCCCAGCTTTTCCTTTTGTCTCAGATGATTTCACTGACAGTCCAATGGTTGCTATTTCAATAAATGGGAGACTCCTCCCCTATCTCGTTGATAGCGGGGCCACTAGAGTACTATTTGTGAAGATAATTTCAGAGGCAAGTGGGAACCAGCGGAACCCTTTTTGGGAAGTAATGGGATACTGACAAAAACATATAGGACCCCACCCCTACCAATAGAAGATGATGAAGGGTACACCATATGCACACATTCTTTTAGGATAATACCAAGGTGTCCTGTAAATTTGTTGGGAAGAGACTTGTTTGGGCCACTAGGAATCACAATTAGAACCAACTCAAAAGGAGGTCTAGACATTTCCTCAGATAAAATCACTAGAGTAGCATGCAAACCAGGTTTATTGATGCTGTCACAACAAAATAGTGAAGAAGATTTTGAGGATATAGACCCCCAGATCTGGTCTACATCAGATCTGGATGTAGGACTTGTTTCATGCACACCATACAAGGCCACTCTCAAAGAAGGTGCATTTCCTATCACAAACAGTATCCACTCTCTAAAGAAAAGATGGATGGCATAGTGCCAATGGTGAAAGTTTCTGCAGTATGGAATCCTGGAGGAAATTATTTCTCCATACAACACACCTGTTAACCCTGTAAAGAAGCAGGATGGCTCCTTCAGATTTGTACAGGACTTGAGGGCCATAAATGACCTCATAGTTCCAATAGCACCCATTGTACCTGATGTTCCATCGCTACTGTCCTCCATTCCAGCAACAGCCAAATGTTTTACTGTAATTGATTTAAAGAATGTTTTTTTCTCTGTCCTTGTAGACAAGGAGACAAGGCCACTCTTTGCTTTTACTGTGTCGATTGACCAACATAATCGCCAGTTTATCTGGTGTAGAATGCCCCAGGGATATATAGACTCACCTGTGGTCTATTCTATAGTACTCCAAGCCACCCTCAGGCCTTGGACTGCCCCTCATGGTTCTGTACTGTTGCAATATGTTGATGATCTTTTGATTTGTAGTTCTTCAGAGGAGGACTGCCGAGCTGATAGCCTACCCTTATTGAAATGGTTACATACGTGTGGTCACAAAGTGTCTAAGAAAAAATTACAATGGTGTAAACAGGAGGTTGAGTACCTAGGGTGTGTGCTGTCTCCGGGAGTTAGGAAAGTCAGTCACAAAAGAACTGTTGCTATAGTGGGTCTGCCCCGCCCACTTACCAAGAAAGACCTGCTAACCTTTCTTGGAATGATTGGTTACTGCCGCCAATGGATACCTGACTGTTCTTTCTATGACAATATATTGAGACAAGCAACCCTCTCTGAAATGTCTGATATTGTAAAATGGTCTGATGAAATGTTAAATGCTTTTACCATGTTGAAAAGTGCAATGGTTACCAGCCCGAGCCTCGGCCTCCCTGATTTTAACAAAATGTTTCACTTGTTTGCTAGGGAAAATTGCAGAACCATGGCAGGAGTACTGGCCCAGGAACATGGTGGGAGACTGCGCCCTGTAGCTTTTTTCTCAAAGGTGGTTCCAGTACAGGTGCAAGGCATGCCTGCTTGTCTCAGAGCGTTGGCTTCTTGTTCTATGGTTGTAGAGTTGGCAGCACCATTTACCTTGGGCCATAACACTACTTTACACACCTCACACAACGTTACCACACTCCTCAAAACTTTACATACTCAGCATATGTCAGCACAAAGATTGAGTGGGTATGAAGTCATCCTCCTGTCCAATCCAAACCTGAAAATAAAAAGTTCAAACAAACTCTGGCCCAGCTCCAATTTTGAATGCCTTATTAGGTCTTAAAGAACAGGATGACTTACCACCACCTCATGACTGTACACAATCAATACATCAGGACACTTCACCTAGAGCAGATATGCTTTAAGTACCAATTCCTACTGCACAAACGGTTTTTGTTGATGGCTCTTGCAACAGACCAAGTGATAATGTCTATCATGCAGGATATGCTGTTGTCCAACTGCCGGATACTGTCCTCGAGGCCAATCCAATACCAATCAGTCTGCACAAGCTGCTGAATTGATAGCATTAACCCGTGCATGCCAGCTGTTTGCAGGAAAAAAGGTAAACATTTACACTGATTCCAGGTATGCTCATGGTGTGGTTTGGGGCCATGGTGTAATATGGCTTCGCAGAGGATATGTGGAAGCAGATGGAAGGAGCATCTCACACTCTGACCTAGTCACCGCATTACTAGATGCAAATCAGTTGCCTTCAAAACTAGCTCTCATGCACTGTAAGGCACATACAGGCCAAATGACTGATATAGCCAAAGGTAATGCACTAGCTGACAGAATAGCTAAAGAAGCAGCATCTACACAAAAGGCAAACATTCAAATGCCCATGCTAACACCTCAGCCATATTCCCTGAAAGAGACACATTGGCTCACGGAACTACAGGCTTTTGCCACCCCTGATGATATTGCGCAATGGAACTGTGATGGGATGGTACAAAAGGATCCTAAAACAGGATTAATCTGCAAAGAGGGGAAGCCGTGTATTCCTGTTGCTAGGGCCCCCTGTTCATTGCACAATACCATGGATTGGGTCACAAGGGATGGCAGGCCACATGTGAACTTCTAGACGCAGATTTTTTCATTGCAGGATTACCTAATCTAGTTAAAGCTTTTGTAAGGAGATGTGTCACTTGCATTAGGAACAATCCAACAAACCCAAAGAAATCAAAGCATGAACATCTTGAGTACCCAACAACACCGTTTACCCATTTACAGATAGACTTTACACATATGCCCAAAGAAGGAAAGAAACAACAATATCTTTTGGTCATAGTGGACATGTCGCAGTGGCCAGAAATTTTTGTCACCAACAATGAAAACGCACAAACTGTAGTGAAGATCCTCACACAGGAAAATATTCCCAGATGGGGATGTCCATTGCAAATAAATTCAGACAATGGCCCAGCTTTCACAGCTAAAATCTGCCAAGATCTTGTAAAGTAAAGAAGATCAAAGTAATCAAAGATCAAAGTAAAGAAGGTTGATCTAAGCCCAGGAATTGAAGAAAGGCTGAAAAGAGGTGAAGCAGGTGTTTTAAGTCCTCAAAAGACAAGCACAGACATAAAAGACAGTGATGTCACTCATTTCACCACAAACTTCTGGGAAGGCCATTTGTCTTCTGGTGATGTTTCTACTTCTGATCTTTGTCCCAGTGTGGATAATAACTAACTGTATCTTTCATCCTGATGACTTAGGTGCCTTGAAACTCATATGTGGTAAAAGCGAAATACACACCAACCATAGTGACTTTCACCTCAGAAATCGCAGTAAAAGAGATGTCTCTAATGAATTGATCAAAGAAACAAGTTTTTCTGGAAAAATGTTACTGTTAAAATTTAAATATGCTTATGCTAGAAAGTCAGGATATGAAAAATGCTGGATTTGTAGTAAGTTGCACCCAGAAACTGCTAAGATCCCACTTTTAGCTGTCCCTCTAAACCTCAAGTCATTATTGGAAAATACTCTAGTCTTAAGTATTAAGAATGTCTCGGAAGGGTACCGCAATCAGAGTATTATGTTTTACACTTTAGGAAAGACACATGAACCTGAGTGGTGTGTTCAGTTAGGCAATACATCCAACGGAATAGGTATGTGTTCCAAGTCTGTATTTAACATTTCAAAGGGTATTCCCTTCCACACCAGTAACATTATCATAGGTCATATGTGTAGTTACAAAAATCAATCCCTTAACAACACCATTAGTGAACGTACTACATACAGGAACACAACCTCTGGGATACTTGTGAGTAAACTTGTTAGTGCTGCATTTGAGGCTGGAACTGAGCCCCAATGTAGTTCTCTAAGAAGTTTTTCATTGGGAAACAATACATAAGTATGCTGTGCTAAAATTTGTTACCCATGGATCCCCGCAGGAGTGAAAGGATGGTGTTATTTAGCACAGTTGGTACCAGTCATGTCAGCCCTAGGCCAGAATCAGGAACATCACATACAAGTTACTTCAAATCCAGTACATAGGTTAACTTATAAATACAAGAGAGAAAACCCACCTGTGTTCTACTTCAGATAAGTCATGGACATGGTTTCCATCCTGGACAGGATGGGGCATAACCATGATGGACAAATTAAATAACTACACTAGTCTAATAAATGATGTTATGGAAAAAAACTCCCAAGATATAGGACTACTCAATGTCGAGCTCAAAGCAATTAGAAGACAACTAGAGTTACACGAACTGGCTATTGAAAGCATGAGTGCAGCTCTGACAGGTTAATGCGAAAATGACCCAAGATTATGAATGTTGTACATGGTTTCACAATACCAGCCTGGAAATCCCAGACTACTATGATGTTATTAATCAACACCGAACACAGGTAAATTAATGAAACAAGCAAGGGACATAGGTAATTATGGATGGAACCCCTTTTCTAGTTTGGGTTTAGGTGGAATGTTTTCATGGTTAAAGGACATATTGATTATGATTATCATAGTACTATTGTTAGGATTGATAGGCTACCTGATTTTCAAGCTTATTCTACTCTGTAGTAGCAAATGTACTACACCAGACCAAACTTCTCACACATATACACAATATCTGCAGCTTTATGTAAATGAATATAACAAACGTAGCAAGAACCGTAGATTTCAGGAGGCTGCGGATCTGTATAAAGTCATTCCATGACTTAAGAGGGGGTTAGAAGGTTATGTTAAGCATCCATCTTGTTTCTGTCAGCCATCTTAATATTCACAATATGTACAGTTTGAACACCCTTTTAACTTCTCAGATAACTGTCTCAACACGAGATTCTTCTAACTCATTTGTTCTCACACACTTATCTATAACTTTCACACATTTTCTCAGCATTCCTTTAGCTACAGAAGAAATCATGTAGTGTCTCTTATCTTTTTCTCATATTAACCACTACAATACAGGGCACTTTCACCCCCTTCCTTCCCAGCCCAATTTTCAGCTTTCAGCGCTCTAGCGCTTTCAGTGACAATTGCGCGGTCATGCTACACTGTACCCAAATGAAATTGTTATCATTTTGTTCGCACAAATAGAGCTTTATTTTGGTGTTATTTATTCACGACTCCGTTTTTTGTTTTTTTTTTCGATATAAGCGCAAAAAAAGCGGAAATTTGGAAAAAAAACAATATTTTCTTTTTTCTATTTGAAAAGAAATCCAATAAAAATCAAATTTTGTCATAAATTTAAGCCAAAATGTATTCTGCTACATGTTTTTGGTAAAAAAAATTCCGTTAAGTGTATAATAATTGGTTTGTGTGATCACGGACATATGTACGCAAATGATCATGTACATATGTGTGCAGGTGATCACGTACATATGTGTGCAGATAATCATTGGGACATGTGATTTTAGTGGGACATATGTGGGGGACATGTTTTTATTATTAGGGACATGTGTTTTTATTATTTGGGGACATGTATGTTTTGGGGACATGTGTGTTTTGGGGACATGTGTGGGGACTGTGTTTGTACTGTGTGGTGTGTTGTGTGTTTACACTACACTGATGATCAGTGAGTAAAAAGCTGTAAAAAGCAGCCCATACTCACTGATCATCAGCCGGCTGCAGCGTTCTGCTCTCCTCTCCTCAGCGGTGACTTCCGTGTGAGGAGAGGAGAGCCGATTGCCTAGCAACCGGCTGTTTGTTTACATCACATGACGGCCGTGATTGGACACGGCCGTCATGTGATCAGGAGGGCCAATCACAGAGCCCTCCTGCCGATCTGAGATGTGCCGTGTCCGGGTGACACGAGCACATCGGGATTGCGCCGCTGCGCGGGCACGCGCGCGCGATCCCGCTACTCCTGAATGACGTTCCTGAACGTCCTATCAGGAGTAGACGGCTCCCACCCGGCCGTATATATGCATTGGCCGGGTGGGAAGTGGTTAACAAAGAACAATAGCGTTTTGTCTTGACCAGCTGTAATCGTCTTGATGTCTACTGCGCATGTCTTATTCTGTGTGACGCGAAATTTACTATATCAATTGCTTTGTAATAACTCAATACAATTAGTTCTTGAAGGACGCCATGGTGTGTGTGTGGTTTTATTTGTCCTTCGAGAATTGATTCCAGAGCGCTCTGAATTTATACAATACATTGGATCTAAGGTCTGGGAGGTTGAAGGGACCACCCTAGACACAGGATTAACCCTTTCAAGGTCCATATACTGTCAGCAGCACATCAAGTCCAATGGGAAATGGAGATGGTGAGGTACAGCAGCAACTCCTTTTTCTTCCAGTTTATACACCAAGTTTCTCTAGGAAAGGATCAACAGGGGGTTTCTGCAACCAGGTGTGGGTTCCAGGGATGGGGCTGATGCCAACCCTTTTTGCCAGCTATCGTGATATTTGTCCAGATCCCCCGAACGGCCTCCTTTAGTTGGTATATCACGGCCGTGTATGGGAAGCCAGAACGAGGCGTGGAGGGCACAGTAGAGCGTGGCGCTGGGCTGCGACGTCACGAAAGTGTGACGCGTTAACGAGTATTCACTATTCTTCCCACCTATAGCGCGATCTGGACAAATATCACGATAGCTGGCGACAAGGGTTGGCGTCAGCCCCATCCCTGGAACCCACACCTGGTCGCAGAAACCCCCTGCTGATCCTTTACTAGAGAAACTTGGTGTATATACTGTAAGGAGTTGCTGCTGTACCCCGCCATCTCCATTTCTCATTGGACTTGATGTGCTACTGACAGTATATGGACCTGCTGTGACCTGTAGTCCCTCTCCTCCCTTTCTGGCCACAGACGCACCTGAACGCTTTGTTGCAGTTTTTCATGTGAGTGGATACTTGAGTTATAATAAATGTTAATTTGATACATACTCAGAGGTGCCTCTCTCCTTGTTTAGTACCGTTTCTAGTTCAGGCCCGAATAGCAGATCTCCCGTGAATGGGATTCCGCACAGCCTGTTCTTGGAAGCGATACCCCCTTCCCATGATTTCAGCCACAGGACTCTTCGGGCTGAATTTACCAATGCCATGGCCCTAGAAGATTCTTATGGGTTTCGGCCAAGGTATCTGCTAGGAAAGCTGCATCTCTGGTTAGTGTGGGGATAGTTTACCAACTCCTCCCTTGGCGTATCAGCTTCAAGTAACTCTTGCAGTTGAGTCAAACATACTAGTAAAGTATGGGCTGTGCAGGTGGAAGCCATCGCTGGGTTCAGGTTTGCTGCCCCAGCTTCCCAAGCCCTCTTCATTAGGGCTTCTATCTTCTTATCCATGGGGTCGATTACGGTACCCGTATCGTCAAAAGCCAAGTCAGATTTGTTCACGACTCTTGCTAGAGAAGCATCCACTTTGGGGCACTCTGCCCAGGTCTTGGTATCTGCCTCTGCAAATGGATACCTGCGTTTAATCTCTGCAGGTATTTAGAGCTGCTTTTCTGGCTCTTCCCACTCCCTCAGAATCTCAGCATAGCTCTTCCTCGGATTCCTGTTCTGATTCATCTGAATTATTCTCCTGTTCTTGTTGATCCACCTCTTTCCAGCTATCCAAAAGGGACACATGCCCCACTGGTAGATGGGGTACTGGTTTTACTGGAACTTGCTGGTACCTCCAACTTCTCAACTGCTGAGCGACATGGTGCAATAGTGCCCTTTATTTATTTTTTGAATGAACTGAGCATGTAATTAGAGGTGCCTTGCAACTCCTTAGCCACCATTTTGTCTATGCATTTTTGGCTTAGTGGCTTTTTCTAGTCAGGAGGAAACTGGTGGCTGCAAAAAGCACATGCTTTTCTGCAGATTTCCGCCCTTTTTCCCTCTGGGGCCTTTGACTGCAATCAAGCAGAGAGGACCCTGTGAGGTAGGTGGTTTACCAAACTGCATTTAAGTGTAAAGGTTTGTAGTGAGATGAAGACAGAGGTGACTCCAGAGTACTCTGGGGCTTACCTTGGAGCTGTTCTGGTTTGCAGGATAGGGCGGAAAAGCGTCAGCCACCAGGATCCTCTGTTTAGAGTGTCATTTTAACTGCTTCCTGCCTCAGCTCCAGCCTCGCCCCCAACTTATCCTGTGCAGGTCGGTGGACGTAACTGCACATGTTATTTCCCCCTGCCGGTGCCCTCTTTCCTGGAGTTTAATTAGGGAGGGAGGCCTCTGACTTTTTTTGTCACTCTTATTTTCGTGCCGCCCGGAAGCGACACTGGAAGTGACCTCCTCCAATGTCCCAAAGGCTTCCAGCCTCTCAAGATGGCAGCTGGCCCGAAGTGACACTCTGCACCATCTTGGCACACCTCCCAGGGCTGGCTTTAATGAGCATAGTGTCGCGGGCTACGTCCTCTGTGGTGAGTGGGCGGCCAGGCCTCCACTGGCGGACGGTACGGGGGGGGGGTGAAATGCCAGCGGCATTGAAAAGCAGCTGGTGGGATGGTTGCATACCTATCTGCAGGGGAGAAACTTGAGGTAGAGCCAGAGGCTCAGGTTGCTGCCCCTGCTCGCCCTCCCAAGGCCCACTGGGCTGGATGGGATGCTGGTCAGGGAGCAATTTAACACAGACTGAAGGAAAAATAATAAATGGTTTGCAGCTCCTGTGGGTCCAGAGGAAACACTAAACCACTGAGGCACACAGGTAAGACGAATGAATTTATAATGGTGGACTGTGTTTCCCATTTCAGGGCGAAGAAGAGAAGACGGCGGCAGTGACAGAAGATCAGGCCACCGCTAGTAAAAGAGCTGGAAGAAGAAAGCGGAGGCCTGGCAAGAAGACCTGCAGAGGGGGACAAGACCCCTGAAGTCAGACGAAGAAGAAAGCCGTCTCCTCCGCTAGTAAAAGAGCTAGCAGAAGATAGCGGAGGAGTCCGGCGAGAAGACCCCCCAAGGCCGGAAGAACACCGGAGCTGTGCAATAAATTATTTTAAAAATGTGTTTTTTTTCTTTACACTTTTTTTCACCAAGTGAATGAGTAGGGGTACATGGTACCCCAATACTCATTCACATAGGGTGGGGGGCCAGTATCTGGGGGCCCCCTTATTAAAGGGGGCTCCCGGATTCCGATAAGCTCCCCGTTCGCAGACCCGACAACCAACGGCCAGGGTTGTCGGGAAGAGGCCCTTGTCCTCATCAACATGAGGACAAGGTGCTTTGGGGTGGGCGCTCGTCCCCACCCCCTTTCCTGACCAGCCGGGCTGCATGCTCGGATAAGGGTCTGATATGGCAGTTTTTCAGTTTAGGGCTTCCCCTCTAAGTCCATACCAGGTGACGGGGCCAGCGAGGTTTCAATCTCGCCGATGGAGGTGGCGACATTGACCTCCTTAGCTAGTCCCGTCTACCTGGAGCTGCGTTCAAAATGAATAGACTTTTCAACGTGTGTGGGCAAGTCCGTTCATTTCAAAAGTCCAGCGGGCTAGCACACAGACGGCAGGACAATTCAGACAGGTGCCGAGACAGGTCCTGTATGCTGAACCACTTTTTGCTGCATCTGCATCCACCAGAGAGCTTCACTTATAGAAGTGGGTGCACAGATCCAACTGTAGACATTGTGCGTTTGGATAAATGCATCCCTTCCTATCTGCATGTAAAATTGTGACATTTGACTATGTCCATGCAGCTGCCCCCAGTCCTAATCTGGGACCTCTCCAGGCGCCCACTCACCTAGTAAAGTATCTCCCTTGTAACCCCCCCACCCCCCAATCCAGGGGCCTCTGCCACACCAACCACCATTTCCTAGTCAATGGCCTCCTCTGCACCCACCCACTAAGTCCAGATTCTCCTCTACACTCCTCTCCCAGTCCAAGGCCTCCTTTACAGCCCACCCCAAGTTGAGCCCCTCTGCACCCTGCCCTCCAAATCCAGGTTCTCTCCTCTGCTCCCCGCCCACTCCAGCGCCATCTCTGTATCCCCCAGCCCAGAGCCTCCTCTGCACCCTCCAGTACAGGGCCTCCTCTAACCCCCCCCCCCCCTCAGAGTCTGGGGCCTCCACTGCACTTCCCCTCAGCACAAGGCCTTCCCTTTTAGGATGCTTCACGCAGAAAAGACATGGGCTGCTTGGGCACGACTAGGAGGGAGACCTGTCTGTCCATTACACTTGATCAGGTGGCAGCAACACCCTTAGAGCAGCAGTTCCCAATGTGGGTGTGGATAGAACCCCTGGCTGTGCTCCCCTAGATGCGTCACCAGGGGCAGGTTCCCCCTGTGCCTCCCTAGTTTTGGCCCTGGTTTCCATACACAAATATCCATTCTGGCTCTTGTGGTCGTAATCGCGGGTGTCCAGCCACGTGCAGCATCAGGCCCACCGTCGTTCAGCGAATGCATGCTATGGCTCGCCAAAGGAGCCGATGTAGAGGTACAGCGGTTCACACAGGGGAGCCAACCTGCCGCCATAAATGTACTTGAGCCGGTCAGGAAGTGGTTAAAGTCCCAAAATACTCTTTGTCCTTTTGTTCTTTTTTTTTTATAATTGTAATTTTTATTAATTTTCAAAGCAAAAACAATACACTAGTGCATTGGAAGATTCAGTACACAAAGATATAGATCATGGTGAAAAACATAAGTTACAACAGACAGAGAAAAATGTCCACAAACGCAGGCACAGAGGTGAACTGCGTATCCGTATCACGTACTGTAAAGAACAAACAGTTAATGTAAATCAAACAAACTATTCTGATCAACAAGTGGCCGGAGGCCAAAAGAGAAAGGCAAAACATTCGAACATTCACATGGTCAGCATAGTTAGTCCCCGGAAGGGGAGGGACAGAATACCCGGAGAACTGGGTAGGGAAGGGGGGGGGACGGTAGCCACCAACAAAGAGCCCCGGTCGGTAGCTGCAGTCAGATGGATGTACCGGCAGGGGGAGCCCCATATGCCGATCGATCCCAGGGTTCCCACACTTTATCGAACTGGGGAACCAAATCATGCACCGAGGCTGTCAAATACTCCATTCTCCTAATTTCAGACAGGCCAGGGGGGGGTTGCACTGGACAACCAGCACAATGGGACAAGCCTCTTAGCAGCAAGTAAAATGTAGGAAACCAGTCGATTGGTGTTTTTAGGTATACCTGGTACAGGGAGACCCAGCAAACAATGTAGGGGATCAATCGGGAGGGATACCCCTGTCACCTCCACCACCAAAGACCCCCACCGATATCCAGAAGGGCCGTATCAAAGGGCATTTCCAGTAGATATGAAACAATGATGTAATGTCAAGTCCACATCGCCAACAAGATGACGAGACTGAGGAATCGTATTTGTGGATGACATCGGGGGTCTTATACCAAAACATAAGGATTTTTATTGCTGTTTCCCTTTGCGTGACACACTTAAGAGGATTTGAAAGTAGAGGACCAAATCCTATCCCACAACTGCAGGGAGATAGGTTTGTCCAACAACCGAGACCATCTACTCATGTACAAATGCGTAGATTCGTTTAGAGGGGTCGACTCATGGAGGATTCGGTGAATATAGGAAATTAAATTAAGTTGATGTGGGCCTTGAGCGCAGATATGCTCAAAGGCTGTGGGAGTGTCAAGGGTTAAAGTCGGAGACTTAGAGCTAAAAAAGTGTCTCACCTGTAGGTAGAAGTAAAACGAATGTTTGGGAATGTCATATTTTTCTCGCAGGGTCTTAAAGGCATGGAGTCTACGGGAGACAGGGTGTACCAGGTGTCTAAGCTGGAAAATAGGGGGATCTAGCCACGGGGAAATCCTACCCATAGACAATCCATCAGGGCTAGTAGGATTAAATAAGACATTCGTGAGGGGGGGGGGGCAAGCCGAGGAGAGGGAGTACTTTTTGTTACACTTTCGCCACAAGTCCAAAGTAAATGACATTGGGCCCGTACATTGACGTCTAAGGGTAGAGGGCAGTGGGGATGGGGCGCCCCAGATCAAGGAGCATGGGTGAACCGGATACAGGACCCCCTTTTCAATAGCAGCCCACCGACTTGTGGCATTAAGAGAGGACCAGGTAGCAATAATTCGTAAATGGGTAGCTTGATACTATTTCACAATATCCGGAGCACCCAACCCCCCCCCCCCCCGACCTGTGGGCGTAAACACCACAGAGCTGGCAAAGCGATGTGACCTGTCAGCCCATATAAATTTAAGGAAACGGAGAAGTTTAAGCTGAGGGGTCGGAACAGCGACAGGCAGTGTCTCAAAGTGGTAGAGCAGTCTGGGCAAGACTGACATTTTAAGGACGTTGATCCTGCCCAGCAGGGATAAAGGGTATTTAGACCAGGTCAGTAGTGAATTATTTATATCCTGAAACAGGACAGGAAAGTTTGCACGGAACAGGTGGGAGTAAGAAGGGGTCAGAAAAACCCCCAGGTACTTGAGTGAATCACTGCACCATCTATAGGGATAAGATTCTTTTAATCTAGAAAGTTGTGTGGCAGGAATGTGTATGGGGAGGGCCTCAGTCTTAGAGGTGTTAACCTTGTACCCAGAGATACCCCCAAAGGATGTTAGTAGCTTGTGCAATGAGGGGAGGGATACCTGTGGATTGGTAATAGTTAGCAAGACGTCGTCAGCAAAAAGTGATAATTTGTACTCTCCCTGTCGCATCACCACCCCACGGATATCTGGATGAGAGCGTACGGCCTCGGCCAGGGGTTCCAGACATAAAATAAATATTAGCGGAGATAGAGGACACCCCTACCGAGTACCATTCAACAGGTGGAAGCGAGGCGACAAAAAGGATGACATCTGCACCTGGGAAGTGACCGTTGAGCACAAAGCTTCCAGTGCCCTCAAGAAGGGGCCCCGAAACCCATAAACCTTGAGCGTGGCGAACATATAAGGCCAACTGAGCCTATCAAAGGCCTTTTGGGCGTCTAAGCTAAGTAGGAGTGCTGGTTTGTTGGTCCTATCCAGAAGATCAACCAGGTTGATCGTGCGGCGGGTGTTGTCACCCGCGTGTCTACCAGGCACAAACCCCACCTGATCCCTGTGAATAAGTTTGGGGGCAAGAACCGATAGGCGGGAGGCAAGAATTTTAGTAAATATTTTGTAGTCAGAATTCAGAAGGGCTATAGGCCTATAATTGTCTGGGATGGAGGGATCCTTACTCGGCTTGGGGATCACTGAAATGAAGGAGTGTGAGAAATGTGGGTGGGGAGGGGTACCCTGTAGCAAAGTATCAAATAAAGTGAGCATGTTATGTCCTAAAATGTCTAGATAGGTTTTATAGTAGAAATAGGGGAGTCCATCGGGGCCAGGTGACTTATGCGATGGAAGATCCCGCGCTACGTCAGAAAGTTCCTCCGCCGATACCGTCTTAAGGGCCTCTAGATCGCTCAATGAGAGTTTGGGGAGTTTAAGATTGGAGAAGAAGGCTTTAAATTTCTCTTGAGTAAAGTGAAAATGGTTTTCTGGGGAAAGACAGTTGTAAAGTTTATGGTAAAATTTACCGAAAATGTTTGAAATTTCACGAGGGCAGTAGGTCCTAGATCCGTCAGGCCGGGAAAGAAACTCAGGAAAAGAATTGAATGCACGTGGACGCAGTTTGTTGACTGGCATTGTATGAGGTTTATTGGAGAATTCATAGAATTTCTGCCTCATCCAAAGCAGCGATTTGGCTGCCCGGTTGAGGTGTGCTGTTTTAATCTGTTCCCCAAGGAGAGTGACTCTCTGGAGCCTTTCCACCGTGGGGGCGGCCAGGAGCTTCTGCTCAGCCGTGAGAAGAGCAGAGGTTAGTGATCGGATAAGTGCGGACCTATCCCTCTTCAATCTAGAGCTCTCTGCAATACAAGCGCCTCTGAAGACGGCCTTATGGGCCTCCCACAGGGTGGAAAAATCCGGGACCGACCCTGTGTTCAGTTGGAAAAATTCTGTGAGGCTCTTTGCAAGGACCGAGCGGGAGCTTTCAGAGTGTAAGAGGTGGCTGTTAAGCCTCCAATGACAAGATCTAGGATAAGCTTGAGTGAGCAAGAGGTTTAGGGTAATGGGGGCATGGTCGGACCAGGTGATCGGCAACACCTCAGAGTCGACCACGTGTGGGATGAGAGGAGCGGAAATAAGAAAGTGATCGAGCCGCGAGTACATTTTATGGGCTGGAGAGTAAAAAGTGAATTGCTGAGCTGTGGGGTGCTTGATCCTCCATGAGTCGAAGAGCCGATGGGACCTGATGAGCTGACGGAATGAGGTGGCTTGGGAAGTCAACCTCTTGGAGGGTGTGGATGAGAACAAAGTTTTTCTATCCCGGGAGGGAGACATGACCAAGTTAAAATCCCCCCAGACTATCATGAAAGGCTGGGATGGGCAATGAGGGGAATCAAGCAGGGCACTAAGGAAGTCAAGCTGCCCAACATTAGGGGCATACAGGTTGACAAGGGTCAGGGAGGTGCTCAAGTGTTGACATTCTAAAACTAGATACCTGCCATGGGGGTCTGCATGGGATTTTGTAACCTTGATAGAGCACGACTTCTTAATCAAAATTGCAACCCCTGCCTTGCCTGTGGGGTCAGAGGCCAGGAAGGAGACAGGGAAATGTTTGGAGGCAAACTTAAAGGAGCCATCCGTTCTAAAATGAGTTTCTTGCAGCATAATCACGTCCGCACCAGAAGACCTGAATTCCGTCAGGGCCAACCAGCGCTTAAGTATGGAACCTAGAGCTTTAACATTATAGGACAGAATTTTTAAAGCCATAAGGGTGTGTTAGTAAGATAAGCAATGGTAAGTACCAGGGAGTAGTGGCACAGCCTATAGTAAACAATATGCCGGAGCATCATTGAGGAAAATGTGACTTTGGCGTCAGATATACCCCAGCAATGAGAAAAAAAAAAAAAGGAGCGCCCAAAGCCAGGATAGCCTGAGGCCTAACCAACCTTCGTAGTGCATATGAGGATAATGAAACTGATCTCTACAAGTGGACATAGTAGAACATAAAACATTAGCAAAATACAATAACCAAAACAATAAAAAATAAACAACAAAAATAGCCAAAAAAAGGAAAAAAACATTAGTATGACCTGAGGGCGTCATGTGCCTCAGGGGACCCAGGGAGTCAACCCAGGTCAAGAGGGTCATGACCGGACGAACACCAGGGGTGGTCGGACTGAAAAAAAGGAAGGGCCATCAACTCTCCTTATGAATTCGTAGATTTAACAAGTAACATTAACTTCTTATAGTTCTCGTAGAAAAAATGGAGCCCCATGGGGTGGGGAAAAAAAAAAGAGTCCCATCTTGACGAATCAAGGCAAAGGACAAACTAAATGATGCCACAGCAACAGGAACTTCTCCCTTCCAATACACAGTAGGAAGGGAAAAAATTAGAGGGTCAAAGTAGCAAACAAACTGAACCACAAGAGAAGTGGCGAGAGGGTTCAGGGAGGTTGCTTGGAGAACCGTTGGCGCTGAGGTGTAGAGAGGTGCCTCCTGGTCTTGCTTCGCACGGGCGTCCAGATGCGGCTTGGAGTGTTGGGCAGCGGGCGAATCTGGACTTCGGCGGGATGTATGTCCTCCTCAGGGAGGGGAGGAAGGCCAAGATTCTTTAAGAAGGATTCGCCTTCCGGAAGGTCCCGCAAGACGTGCTGAGTTCCGTTTTGACACCATCAAACCAAAGGGAAACCCCCAGAAGTATGGGACCTTGTGGTGATGGGAGAAAGATCACTGAAAATTTGCAGTTTCACCCCTTGGTAGGTTATTTGAGGTTTGTTGCGTGTGGAACGGATCAGTGCCTCCTTGCTTTCAAAGAAGTGAAATCGGACAACAACATCCCTGGGTCTGGGTCCAGCAGGAGGCCAGGGAGCGATGTGCTCTATCAAGGCGCCAGGGTGTTAAAGAGGCCCAGGAGGTAAGAACGTAGATCAGAGTCACCCACAGTCTCCGGGATACCCCTAAAGCGTAAGTTCTGGTGTCTCTCCCTATTCTCCAGGTCCTCCTGTTGCAGCTGTAGTTGGGAGACAGAGAGGCGGAGGTTGCGATTGTCCTCTTCAACGGCTTGGACATAGTTAACCATCTCGTCAAACTTATTTTCAAGTGTGTCTGTACGCTCACCCAGCTGATTGATCTCCTTTCTTAGTTCCACCGCAAGCTTATTTACCTCGGCCGAGACATTAGTCGTGATCTGTTGAAGCAAAAGGTGCAGTTTGGCGTCCAATTTGGCATCCAAAATAGCAGGGGTAAGGACCCCCTGCACTGAAGGGGGACCCGGGTCAGGGGCCTGGAGAACATTAGCCGAGGAGGAGCCAGAGCCCTCAATCCCCAGAGTTGAATCCATAACGGCAAAGGGATCTGGTGGGGAATGAGAGGGCGCAAGTTGAGATCTGGTGACAAAGCGATCCATAATAGGCCCTGTCTGTGGTTCAGGGATATGTTTGTAGTGTTCCTGTTGCTGACCGATTTTTCCCATGGGGTGCTTTGGTACTGTAGAGATAAGAAAAGCTTACCCCTGGATCTATTAGTAGCTAGTGTTGTTTAACGGGGGTCATGGAGAGTAGATAGGCTCCCTAACTCATTTAGTAGCCACGGTGGTTAAAGTTGATTGTGGTCATATTAATTACTGGCGATAGGTGCAGTCAATGTCAGGAGGGTTGTTTTTGTTTTAACCCCTGCACCCTGTGGAGCTGTGACAATGGGAGCTGAGAAAGACTGGGTGTAGCAGGGTGTAGCAAGATGGCCACCAGGATCCAATGTAGGCTGGAGCCAGGGCCTTGCCCGGAGAGTGCTGCAAGATAATATTGTTGCCTGGTGCAGTGGGATAAGGATAGTAATGAACCAGTCCTCATAAACCCCCAGGGGCTTCCCAGCAAGGAATTCTCCTGATGATGTGAGGAGAGGGGGAGATAATTGGAGGGGCAGATGAGAGTTTAAATATCCCCACAGGGGACTCACCAGACCGGAGGGGTGCGGAGCTGGGGATCGCAGGAGCCTCCTGTGTGCAGCGGTTGTAACAATTCGGCGGCCGAGTGTGCCCCCTCCAGGATACCTGGATCCGTCGCCGGGTAGCTCCGCAGGAAAGTCCGGGGATTATGGAGGCCTAGTAGGCCGCAAGATGGCGCCTGGCGAGGCGGCCCCCAGCGGCCAGAACGGACTGAATCCTGTGGTCCCCGGGCGGAGAAATTAGTTCAAATGCCCCCAGACCTGTGGAGAAGTGTCCGAGGGACAAGGTGAGGTAGTTTGTGGGCACTTAGGGCAGTCTGGAGCGGAGGATGGCTCCAGATTGTCGGAGGCCTGACGGAGCTCTGCTGAAAAGCGTCCGTCCTCGGTTCCGGCCGGCCACGCCCCCTGTCCTTTTGTTCTTAACCACTACAATACAGGGCACTTTCGCCCCCTTCCTTCCCAGCCCAATTTTCAGCTTTCATCGCTCTCGCACTTTCAATGACAATTGCGCGGTCATGCTACACTGTACCCAAATGAAATTTTTATCATTTTGTTCACACAAATAGAGCTTTATTTTAGTGGTATTTATTCACGGAAATTTGGAAAAACAATATTTTTTTTTTTCTATTTTAAAAGAAATCCAATAAAATCAAATGTTGTCATAAATTTAAGCCAAAATGTATTCTGCTACATGTTTTTGGTAAAAAAAATTCCGTTAAGTGTATAATAATTGGTTTGTGTGATCACGGACATATGTATGCAAATGATCATGTACATATGTGTGCAGGTGATCACGTATATGTGTGTGCAGATAATCATTGGAACATGTGATTTTAGTGGGACATATGTGGGGGACATGTGTTTATTTGGGGACATGTGTGGTGACGTGTATTGTGGGACCTGCGTTTACACTGTAGGTTTATACTAGACTAGTGATCAGTGAGGAAAAAGCTGTAAAAACAGCTCATACTCGCTGATCACCAGCCGGCTGCAGCGATCTGCTCTCCTCTCCTCAGCGACGACTTCCGTGTGAGGAGAGGAGAGCCGATTGCCTAGCAACCGGCTGTTTGTTTACATCACATGACGGCCGTGATTGGACACAACCGTCATGTGATCAGGAGGGCCAATCACAGAGCCCTCCAGCCGATCCGAGATGCGCCGTGTCTGGGTGACACGTCCAATCAGAAGGAGGCGGCTCCCCACCAGCCGTATATGTACATTGGCTGGGTGGGAAGTGGTTAAAAAGGTGGAGCTTCTGGTTATGCCCTTGGGAGAACAGCCCCACACCCAATGAAGGATGAAGCATCTAGAGAATGTAAAGACGTATCGGCATAGATGCTGAGAGAAAGGCCATTTGAAAACAAAGAAGTGCAGCGTAATAAAAACATTTTAATATAGGACAGAGGATTTTAAACAAACAAGATTGTAGAGATTACAGCACATGTGAAATGGTATAGGAAGTTCATCCACTCCTGGGAGAAGGCAATCGGCTCGCAGGTTACCGGCTGCCCTGGTGGCTCCCAATGCTTCCTGGTTCTCAGATTTGTCAGAGGCGGCTGGACACGTCACTTCTGGATAGTGAGCGAGTGGGGAGGAGAGCGTTTGGAGCATGCGTTCTTCATCAGGCGATAATTGTGGCCATATTTGGAGAGGTTTTTATTGTCCATTCAGTCAGGGGATGTTGATATGGTGCCATGGAAACCACTCGCAGGAAAGGTTTCTGCTTACAGAATGGGCACTGGTGTGTCAGGCAGGTACATCACGGGACACAGACTCAGTAAATTACTGGTGGGTTATAGGGTATCACTAGGTGATTGGACACTGACACACCCTAGACAGGAAGTTCAATCCCCCATATAACCCCTCCTCCTACTGGAGGTACCTCAGTTTTGTAGCAAAGCAATTTAAGTGTATTAGAAGAGGGGAGGGACCTCTGTGTCCCGTGATGTACCTTAAAAGTAAAGGATTTTACAGGTAAGCTGTTATAAAAATCCTATTTTCTTTCTCGTGCATCACGGGACACACAGACTCAGTAATTACTGGTGGGATGTCCCAGAGCAATGCTGAGGGGAGGGGAACATAGGATGTACTCAGACCTGAGGACCCTGTACCGCTGCCTGTAGCACACTACGTCCAAAGGTGAAGTCCTCATGCCTTCTCACATCCACCTGATAAAATTTGGTGAATGTATGGATTGATGCCCAAGTTGAGGCCTTGCAGATTTGAGCCATGGAGGCCTGGTGATGCAGCGCCCACGAAGCACTTATAGCCCTAGTGGAGTGCGCCTTGATCTGAAAAGGCAGAATCTTTTGCTTCAAACCATAAGCTTGAACAATTATTTGTCAAATCCATTTATCAATGGTAGATTTTGATTCTGCCTGTCCTCTTAGGACCCTCTGGCAATACGAACAAAACATCAGTTTTGCGAACCTGAGCCGACGCTTCCAGATAGGCTGTGACTGCTCTCACTACATCCAAAGAATGTAGTGACTTCTCTTCCGTAGAACAGGGACTTGGAAAAAAGGAAGGTAGAACAATATCTTGGTTTAAATGAAAACCTGAGACCACTTTCGGTAGAAAACTAGGATGAGGGCATAACACCACTCTATCCTTGTGCATTATCAGATACGGTTCTTTACAAGAGAGGTCCGCTAATTCTGATACTCTTCTGGCAGAAGAAATGGCCACCAGAAAAATTAATTTCCTTGTCAACAGAACTAAGGGAATCTGATGTATTGGTTCAAAAGGCTGCTTCTGTAAAGCTGACAGAACCAAATTCAAAACCCAGGGGTTCAGAGGCGCCCTAATTGGAGGATTAAGGCGCGTTACCCCTTGTATATAGCTTCGGACCAAAGAATGTGAAGTGGACGTTGAAACAGAACCGATAAGGCCGAGACTTGGCCCTTGATGGTACTCAAGGCCAGTTTCATGTTTTTTTTTTTAATTCTTTATTTTTCAAATTTAACAAACAATCTCGTTTTTTACAAAATTCAATCCTTTTAACATTATCTCCAATAAGAAACCCCCCACCCGCTTCCCTCCCTACCCCTCTCACTCGGTCCTTCCATTGTTAGGGATCGCTAACATTCAAGTAACTTCCAGTAATTGTCAGATTTTCTAAATTGTAACCAATGTCTCCACTTATTCAGATACCTCTCCTCCGCATTTTCTGACTTGTATATCGTAGCTTCAATATTTCTTACTTTTTCCAGTCTCTCTACCCATTCCTTCATTGTGGGGGGATCCTGGCTTTTCCATTTCCGTGGGATCAAGGCTTTGGCAGAATTCAACTAACAGGGGGTCAAGGTCTGTCCATATTCTTCCTCTCTAACTACTGTGCCATGAAATAGGCACACCCAGGGATCGCTTCTAATCCTTTCACCTGTTACATTAAAACTTGCTTCTATTATTTTCCCCCAGTATGCTTGTATTTTAGGACAGTCCCACCATAGGTGAGCAAAGGATCCCACCGCCGAGCATCCTCTCCAACACCTAGAGGAATTTTCCTTGCTGATCTTATTTCCTTGCTGTGGAGTTATATACCACCTAGACAGTAGTTTATAGGACATCTCCCTAGTTTGTGAGTCTATCGCTACCGAATACGTACGTCTCAGTATTTTATTTCTCTGTTCATCACTACTTAGAGAGCCTATTTCCCTTTCCCATTTACCCAGGTATTCAGGATATTTATTTCCCGCTTCTTCTAACAAAATTTTGTATATTTTTGTTGTTCTTTTTACCAGGCTATTCCGGTTCGCAAATAATTTTTCTAAGGGCCTCAACTTCTCCTTACCCCTCAATGGATGAGGTAAGGACTGGGCAAAGTAGAATAATTGTGAATGTCTCCATTTATCCAAGGGTTTATGTCCCCATTTCCCAATGATTTCTTCATATGTGCATAATCTATCCCCTACCATAACCTCGTGTAATCTAATACTGTCTTTCCTAGCCCACCTACTAAAATATATGTACTCCTCCTGCCCTGGTCTAAAAAAAATATTATCCAACAGCGGAATATATGGTGAGTTATGTGACCACCCATGTCTCTTGTTTATTGTGTCCCAAATCCGCAGTGTATTTTTCGTGAGTGTGCTTGTATTTGCCGCTAACTCTCTAGTTTTTGCTGGTATCCATATTAATTCTCCTAAATTCTTTGTGCTTAAATTAATTTCTAATTCTGCCCAGTCCTTACCCCCTCCATTATATATCCAGTCCGTAACACGTGATATCATAATAGCCTCGTAATACTTCTTAAAATCGGGTAAGGCCAGCCCCCCTCTCTCTTTACTTCTAGTCAGGATATGAGTTGCCACCCTCGCTACCTTTCCCCTCCATATAAATCTTCTGATCATAGTTTTAAGTTTATTTAAGTACGCTGGGGATAATATAATAGGAATCATTTGGCAAGTATATGTAAATATCGGTAAGATAAACATCTTTATAACATTTACTCTTCCCGTCCACGAGAGGGCTCTGTATTGAATCTTACTCAGTTGTTGCTTAATTTTATTAAGGAGAGGGATATAGTTAGCCTCAAACAGGTCTCCCATTTTTGCTGTCAAATTAATTCCCAGATACCCTAATTCTTTTGGGCACCATCTAAACGGCAGCTTCCCCTGGAGCGCCTTTTGTTCAGCTGTTGATAGATTTAAGTTTAATATCTCAGACTTCGACATATTCACTTTGAAGTTTGAGACCTCCCCGAATTTCATAAGTTCTTTCATAGTTCCCGGGATAGAAATCCTCGGGTTGGTCATATAGAGTAAAAGATCGTCGGCAAAGCCTGCTATCTTATACTCCTTGTCCAATACTTTAATTCCCTGGATATCTTGGTTTTTTCTAATGGTTGCCAAGAGGGGCTCTAATACCATTATAAAAAGAAGCGGGGAGAGGGGGCAGCCCTGTCGCGTCCCATTGAATAGCTCTAGGGGGCGCGAAAGGGATCCATTAACTCTTATTCTGGCTTTAGGGCGGTCATATAGGGCCTCTATCCATCTTCTCATCTTTTCACCTATTCCAAAGTGCCTTATTACCTCAGACAGGAAGCCCCAGCTAACCCTGTCGAATGCTTTTTCAGCATCAATCGACACAAGTACCGTGGGGGCTCCCTGTCTGATTGCCTCCTGCGTCAACACAATGGTTTTCAGGGTATTGTCTCTCCCTTCTCTCCCTTGAACAAAACCCACCTGATCTTTCTGAACCCAATGCGGCACATAGGGCCTCAATCGCTCCGCAATAATTTTTGAAAACAACTTAATGTCTGAGTTCAAGAGAGATATTGGCCTATAACTTTCAACTGCCATAGGATCTTTTGCCTCCTTCAGGATTAGTGCTATATGTGCCAGCATTGTTTCATCCCTAAACTTACCTCTCCCCTCCCCCACCACATTAAAGTACTCACATAATTTTGGCGCGAGTTGTTTTTGGAATTTCTTATAATATAGAATCGGAAACCCATCCGGACCCGGACATCCCCCCACTGCTGTATTTTTAATCGCTATTTCAACTTCCTCAATCTTAATTGGAGATTCTAGTGAGGCCATGTCCTCTTGCGTTAGTTTATGTAAATCTAACCCCCTCAGGTAGTCACCTATTTCCTCTCGGGTCGCGCCCCCCCTATTATTTCCAATATTATAGAGGGCACTGTAGTATGCATGAAACGTATCCATTATCTTATCCGGCATAATTTGTACTTCTCCCTTCTTGTCTCTTACTCTTGAGATAAAGGTTCTATTTTTTTTTTCCTTCACCCTCCTGGCCAACCATTTTCCTGATTTATTTCCCCAGAGATATCTCTCCTTTTCTAACGTATGATAAGCAGCCTTCCTCTCTTGCTCCAAACACTCTTCTAACTCGCTCTTCATCCTTTTCAGCTCCTGACTCTCCGGGCTACCCTCCGTCCTCCTACTCTGTTCCCCTCTCTGTATCTCCTCATACAGTAGCCGCTTCTTTTTCTCCCTCTCTTTCTTCTTTCCTGCTCCAATCCCGATTAGTATACCTCTAATTACAACTTTATGAGACTCCCACAGTATTGGGGCAGAGACTCCCGGAGTATCATTCAACCTAAAAAATTGTTCCATTTCCTGTTCGATCTTATTTATTGATTCCTTATCCTGAAGCAATAGTTCATTAAGCCTCCAGCTTGTTCCCGACACACGTACTCCCCTAATCTCTAACTGGATTATTACTGGCGCATGGTCTGAAATCGTTATTGATTTTATTTCAGCCTTCCTTAATGCTGATAGGAGCTGATACTCTAAAAAGATGTAATCAATTCTGGAGAAAGTACCGTGTACCGGGGAGAAGCAGGTAAAGTCCTTATCCCTTGGATGTAATGCCCTCCAAGCATCTTGTAATTGAAAGCTTGCCAAAGCCTTTACCAACTTTCTTTGTTTATCATTGGGTGGCCTACACCCTCCTTCCCTGACCTTCTTCTTCACATCCATGTTCCAATTCAGGTCGCCTGCTAGAATCAGGTTCCCTTCCTTAAAATCTTCTATCTTTTTTAACAACTTCCTTAGGAATTTATCAGCATTCTTATTCGGGGCATATACATTTACAATAGTACATTTCATGTTCTGTAACATCCCTTTTACACACAAATATCTCCCTTCTGGGTCCACTAAACGCTTTTCTAGGTCAAATCTCGTTGCTTTACCAAAGCCAATCGCCACTCCTCTGGAGTAAGGAGAAGGGGAATCCGCATATATCCACACCGGAAAATCCCCTGTGTTTATCTTAATTCCTGAAATATGTGTTATATGTGTTTCCTGCAGGCACACTATGTTTGCTCCCATATGCCTTAACTCATCATTAATCCTATATCTTTTCCTTTTTGTATTTAAACCCCTTACATTATAAGTAACAACGTTCAATAATTCCATATTTTGTTGCGAATATTAATTTCCTCTTTCTCTAACGCGTCCAGTGGACCCAGCTGGATCTACTCCTACAGCTCTAAGGAAGGATCGAGTGAGAGCCCCCCAAAAAAAAAAAAGAAAAAGAGAAATCCCCCCCCCCCTCCCACCCCCCCCCCCTGTCTTATAACGGAACATCTCAAAAGATTGGGTAAGACAACCCTTTTCCCGTTGTTCCTATGGTACTGGACGATCTTCCAACTTGATCGACCCACCTCCATAGTATCCCTAGGGCTAATTCCGGCCCACAACCATAGGAGACCCCGCCTCCCTCACCTCCCCCCCCCCCCCAGTCCCCCCGTCCCCCACTAAGTCCGCTCACCGCTAATTGTCCCCCTTCCTCTCTGCTTAGTCCAAGGTTCCTGCGTCCTACCATTTTTGACGATTTTCCCTATCACCCCTACCTCCTCTTCCTTTTCCCATTCTAACTGCGGAGGGGTGTTTATACCTAACCGCTCACAGAAATCCTGTACGTCCTCCGGAAAACGGAGGACCGCAGACCTTCCCTCTTTCTTCCCAATTAAGCATGATGGGAATCCCCATTGATACGGGATATTTGCTGCCGTCATCATCTCTGTAAGCGGTTTAAGTCGTCTTCTTCTCCTTAAGGTCTCTACTGCTAAATCTGAGTAAATCTGGAGTTCTGCACCCCCATAGGACAGCCCTGGATTAGTTCTAATCTTTCCCATCACCCGAGTTTTTTCCTCCACATAATGGAACCTCACCATTACATCTCGCGGGTATTCTGACCCCCTTCCTGAAGATCGTGCTATCCTATGGATTCTATCTATTCTTAGAGGTTCTGAGATTTCCCTATCTAACAGTGGGTTGAAGATTTGTTGAGCTACTTCCTTAAGTGTCAAGCTATTATGAGACTCGGGGAGCCCTTTAATCCGTAAGTTCTTTCTCCTACTGCGATTTTCCTGGTCTTCTAACTTATGCAGTAATGCCCTATTTCCCTTCCTTAATGCTGTAACCTGCTCTAGTATTTCCTCTATTTTCTGCTCGTGGGTCTCAACTCTATTTTCTATTTCCTCTACTCTCCCCAATACTTGCCCAATATCTACCCTTATTGTGGCGATTTCTACCTTGAGGGAGGTTTCCATTTTTGCGAACATCTCCCCGAGCATCTCTTTTAAATGTGAGGTTTGTTCTACAGGTGACGATCTTCCATAGCCTCCCGGGAGTATCCCTCCTTCCTCCGTGTCTCGCCTCCCTTCCTCCTGTCTTCCCACAGCCCCCTGTGCCACCCCTCCATTTTTCTGGGTCTCCAAAGATTTAGCGGGGATGTTCTTCTCTGTTCTGCTTTCCCCCCCTCTCTGCTTACTAGCTCCCACCCGCACCGGTTTCTCCACTCTAGGGCTCCCAATCTCCTCTTCTCTTATGGTAGAATTTGCCGCCATATATTTCTGGATCCCTACCGGGCTTGTGACTGGGGTAATTGATTTCGTCTTACTTGATTTCCCCTTCATAGTGTAAAAAAAAAAAAAAAAACACGGGGGAATTCCCCAGTAGCCACCAAATCTACGTCTGTCTCCACATTAATTCATACTAGTTCCAACAACACTATACACCCCAGAGCAATATCGAGAAAAAGTCCGGGTGAAGACCATAAGTGAATTTTTACCGACCACCTGTAAAAAGAAAAAAACAAACAGAAAAAAGAGGAAGAAGGAGGGTCTGCTTAATCCGTGGAAGGTTTTTACGTTCAGGGTACCCCGTCGTAATCTCCAATGTTGCCAAGACACCAATTAAGCAAGTTCACACTAAGAGATGACAGTCACTATTGTTCTCCTCTCGGTCTCTATTTTTTCATCTCAGGGCCGGCATAAGGCAATGAACACTATGGGTACTTTGGTTACTCCTTCCCACTCAGTCTATAGGACGGTTCCCTTTTCCCCTTCCTTTTCCTCTCCCTTTTTACGCTGTTTACTAAGGGGAAGCTCACCGACCATAGAATCTTCAACAGAACCAGCGCTTCAACAATACAAGAACTCCTTAGCACTTAGATAAGATCTTCAGCATAATTTCCATATCAGGTACAGGTACTTCTCTTCCAGAGTTCCCTATGGGGGGTCACAACCAAGTCCTTACATTTCTTGTGACATTCTCCAAACCACTGACATCCTCCCCCTGCCGCTGCTACAACACTCCACTCACGGATAGCAACATGCAAAATTACTATATAGCTGTGTTGAGCCCTCACAGGCTAATAGGCTTACCACCTCCCTGGTTTAGTCCAGAATTTCCTGTCTCAGCCTTCCACCGGCAGTTTTTACTCTCTCAGCAGGTCCGGTCTCTTCACCTCTATGCTGCTTGGGGAGTGCTGGCAGGGGGGACGAGGTTCCACAGGAATGCAGATTACTCAGCGAGCGTGAGCCGAATGTATGGCGAGCGGGGAGCGGCGGTGCTGTACCTCATGTCCCCGGCATCTTTATCACCTTGTCCAGTCCGCTCAGCTCCTCCGACGTACTGCACCTCGCGTCCGGGTTTGCGGCCAGTATGCTAGTCTCGTGCTTGTAGTCAGCACGCTGCGGTCCGTGTAGCGGGGTAGCGGGGAGGCGAGGGAGAGCGGGGAGGACGCGGAGGATCGAGCTCCGAGGCCACGCCCCCTACGTCATGACGCTGTGGGCCAGTTTCATGTTTAACCCATTTTGCAGAAATTCGAGGATTCTGCCTATGACATTTTCTGCGGTGTCAACCCCTGGATTCACACCAGGAGACGTATGCTTTCCAGACTCTATGATAAATCATTCTGGAAGCTGGCTTTCTTGCATTAATCAAGGTAGATATCACAGGGCCCGAAAGCCCACGGTTCTTCAGAATGTGGGTTTCAATAGCCAAACCTTTAAATTTAGCATTTGTAAGGTAGGATGGAATACCAGTCCCTGGGATAGCAGGTCTGGACGAGACGGTAGGGTCCAAGGAGAGCCTACCGCCATCGTCACTATTTCTGCATACCAAGCTCTTCTGCGCCATGCTGGGGCCACCAGAAGCACAGACTTCTTTTCCTGCAAAGCAGTCTTGGCAGTAGCAGAATAGGAGGGAAAGCATAAATCAGAGAACTGATGCCATGGAGTAACCAACGCATCTGTCCCGCATGCAAGAAGGTCCCTCATTCTTGACACAAAGTTGTCGACCTTGTTGTTGAACCTGGACGCACTGCTGGCGGCTCAAGTAGTCCACCTGCCAGTTCTCTACACCCAGAATGAAGACTGCCGATATGCATGGCACATGTCTTTCTGCCCAGGTTAGGATCTGGTTTACTTCTTCCTGAGCTGCACGACTCTTGGTGCCCCCTTGGTGATTGATATAAGCCACTGCTGTGGCATTGTCGGACTGGATCCTGACAGGGCAACCCTGCAACCTGAGTGTCCAGGCTTTTAGGGCTAGATAAACCGCACGGATCTCCAGAATGTTTAAGGGTAAGGACCCCCTCGGTCCTGGACCATCTCCCTTGGACAGTTGACTGTTCCAGGACTGCCCCCCAAACCGAAAGACTGGCATCTGTTACCACTGTCCAGGTAACTGGTAAAAAAAGATTTTCCTTCGTTTTTCGGGTATCAACCACCAGCTGAGGCTCCGACACGTCGTAGGGGACAGATGCATCGGAAAATCTAACGCCTGAACCTTCTTGTTCCAGGCCGATAGGATACTGTTTTGCAGTAGCCTTGAATGAGACTGAGCGTAGGGAACTGCTTTGAATAAAGCCACCATCTTCCCCAACAACCTCATACAAAGACGAATAGAAGGACCCTTCTTTGCCCTGACTACCTGAATCGGTTCTCTTATAGCACTGATCTTTGCTTGGGGTAGGAATACCCTTTGCTGGGCTGTATCTATGACCAGACCCAAATACTCTAGCCTTCTTACTGGTTTTAAAGAAGACTTCTCTAAGTTGAGGACCCAAACTAGGCATTCCAGGTAGTTGATTGTGGTAACCAAATTTTGGTCCAGGAGGGCTACCGACTGGTCTATCAAGAGCAAGTCGTCTAGGTATGCTATTATCGTTATACCTTGGGCCCTTAATCTGGCCAGAGGAGGGGGTCTTTGTAAACACCCAAGGTGCGGTAGCTAGCCCGAAAGGCAGAGCTACGAACTGAAAGTGGCGTATTTCTAATTTGAAACGCAGGAACTTTTGATGAGCAGGGAAAATGGGTACATGCAGGTACGCATCCTTGATGTCTATTGATGCCAGAAGTTCTCCTCCTCGTAGGATGGAGACTACCGATCGGATCGATTCCATGCGAAAGGAACCTATCTCTAGAAATCTGATTAGATCTTTGAGATCTAGAATGGGTCTGACATCTCCGTTTGGCTTCGGTACAGTGAAAAGGTTTGAATAAAACCTTCCCTGCTCTTGCATGGGAACTACCATGATAAATTTTTGTGACAATAGTCGCTCCAACGCTAGAAGGAGAGACTTCTTTTTCTCTGGGTACATTTGATCTGAGGAAACGAGAAGGGAATGCTCGGAATTCTAGTTTGTAACCTAGAGTTATTGTGGAGACCACCCATTTGTCCCAAAATTCCTCCCGGCAGAGCCATGAGAACTTTAGTAGTCTTCCCCCGACTCGAGTGAGCGGGGGCGCCCCTTCATAAGTTGGTCTTAGCGTTTTGTCTTGAAGATCTTCTCCCCCAGGACTTCTTTTGTCCCTGGGGTTGACTCAGTTTTAACCTTAGAGCCTGACGGAGGAGGCTGTCGTGACTGCCTGGAGGCTGATGCCCCTGGCACTGGAAAAAGCGCCCGTTTAAAGGGAGGACGTTTACTCCTTTTCTTGACTGGTAAAAGGGTGCTTTTCGCACTAGAGATCCTTTGGATATAATTGTCCAAGTCCTCTCCAAACAGCTTTGCACCACAAAAGGGAAATCCCACCAGGAGTTTCTTACATGGTGATTCGGCTGACCAATTTTTCAGCCACAAGATTCTACGCATGTGTACCAAACCAAGCGCAAGGCGAGAGGTCTGAAGGATAGAATCTCTGATAGCATCAACAGAAAAACACAGAGCCGCTGGAAGGTTAGCCAACCCCCGGGCATGCTGTTCAGGTAAGGCTTTAAGCACCTGTTTAACATGGTCTCTCAAATATTGACAGACTCCAATTGCTGCCACTGCAGGTTGTGCTACTGAACCTGCCAAGGAAAAACATTTAATAGGAATTCCATTTTCTTATCAGTTGGATCCCTAAGCATCTGAGCGTTGTCAACAGGACAAGTCAGGCTTTTGTTTGCAGAGGAAATGGCGGCGTCAACTGCTGGTATACCCCACATCTTAGTAAATTTTTCCTCCATAGGATAAAGTGATAAAAACTTTTTCGGAGAAAAAAAATGTTGTTTATCTGGGTGATCCCACTCAGAACAGATAAGCTTTTCCAGCAAACCATGAACAGGAAAAGCATGTGCAATTTGAGGAGGTTTCAGTGAATAGAGAAAGACGGCGCCCTCTAAGTGCAGCAGTAAAGTTACTCAAATGTATTAAAAATGGTTTAAAAACACTCACATTAAACTAGTGGTGTAAAGGCACATCATAGATGTAATGTTTCATCCGTATGTCCATAGGCACGACTCGCAGGGCTGTAGTGCAGGGTTCCTAGCATCTGACTTGTTGGCCGATGGTTGGTGGCTTAGTCTATTCCATAGATTTCCTCTGGATGGTCAGAGTGGTCGAGGTAGTGCTGGTCGCTGTAGTGCCCTTGATCTGATGTTCAGGGAGTCTGTGTCCTCAGGAGACGGGCTGGAGTAAGCGGTGCTTCGGAGCATGCATGCTCCTTCATCAGGCTTTAGATCAGTGAACCCAGAGAAGAAGTAGGTTCTTTAACTGACTCAGGTACGGGTAACTTAAACGTGGAAAGGACCAATCCAGCAAAAATTTCCACCAACATTTTCTCATCCTGAGAAGCTGAAGAGGGCCCTTCTCCACTAGATTCCTCAGTAGTGGAATCATCAGTTTCCTCCCGATCCTCTGAGGGGGATTCCTCTCCTTTATCTCAGAGTTCCTCACTCTGAGGGTCCTGGGTGACAGAGGGGGGCCTAGTGCGTTTTCTTCCACTGAGTGAAGATGCGATTAAGGCCACTAATCTTTCCTCTAAACGGTTTATGGTTGAGGAAAAAACCTCCTGTGTAATGTACACAGGGGCTGAAGTGCCAGAAGCAGCTGCAGCCCCTGACGGCTCTCCCTGGCCAGCCTCCCCGGGTCCTGTGGGGGGGGGGGGGGAGGGGAGGTGCTGCAGAGGGGGGTCCTCAGAGCCTGAAGGGGACCCCCTTAGAGCCCCTATTCTTCAGGGTACTTGTACCTCTTTTACCCATAGTGCAAAGCAACAAAAGGTAGAGGTACCACACAAAAAAATGCACTGACTGCTGAGCCCTGTAGTTCAACTGCTGCTGCTAATTAAGACTCAGTCTGGTGCCTAAGTAAATGTTGTCTGGGAATGCCTGTGTCTCCCACACTCACATGCGCCTGTCAGCTCTGTGTCCCTCCATAGGCTGTGTGCATCTGAAAAAGAGTGCACTTTAAACCTGTGTAGCCTAGTGCTCCTCCCCCCCTCCTCCAACCACTTCCGCCCCCCACCCCCTCCGTGCTCATTTTTAAAAACGAGCGTTTCTAACGCGAGCAGAGGCTCTAACCCTGCTGGCAAGCATGAAGGGGAGGCTGGGACAGAGGAGAGGGAAGGGCCAGTGGATGTGAGGCCGCTGTAATGGCGGTGGCGAACGGCGGCGGGGTATATTACCGCTCTCTGCCCAGGCCTGTCTCAGCCCCCTAATCCATGGAGGGAGAATCCCAGAAGGAAAAAAAAACCCCTTACCTTCATCCTTCCTTGAGCATGGCTGGAGGAGCATAGAGCGTGGACACCAGCAGACAGATCAGGCATGAAAAGGTATGTGCTCTTGGCAGCCCCCGGTGGCGACTATAGGCATAGCATACATTTACTTAAAAGGAGAAAACCTGCTAGAATTAGAAAAATTCTTGGAGTCTCCCTTACCTTACCAGCGGCAGGGTCTGAATAACAGACCCAATTTTCAACTCACGGTGGGCTCCGTTAGGAAAAAAACCTTCAGAGACTGGGCCCCCCCTCGAATAGGGGGATCCGCAGTTCTGGGCCCATAAAGCACCCTGCCAGGAATATGGCTGAAAAAAACAAATACTGGATCCCAGGGTCCCGCTCTCCAAAAAGAGAAGCGTTACAGGTAAAACCTTGTTTCTTCGGACACAAGGCCCGGGTAACATCCAATTCGGTCTGGAAAAGACACTTTGAATTGATCCAGTTGCATAGCTGGCCCCAGTAAGGATATTCCAGCGGAGCTCAGCACAGCACATCTTACTTGTGACCAACACCTAAGACACTGGCGAAAAAACTGAGGCCCCTCCAGTAGGGGGAGGGGTTATATGGGGGATTGAACTTCCTGTCTAGGGTGTGTCAGTGTCCAATCACCTAGTGATACCCTCTAACCCACCAGTAATTACTGAGTCGGTGTTCCGTGATGTACCAGAAATAGTATATAACTAAATGAGTAAAGGTTAAAATTATAAATAAAAATGGACATGAAGATGTTGGATAAAAATAAAATAAAAATAGAAAATTTAATTTGAAATGAGTTGAGGAATAGATAATGATGCAGACAAAGTGGAACAGTGATGGGAAGAATATATATATGTGAAGAGATTTTCTAATGAAATAATAATGGTAAGGAAAAAATGAGGGGGGGGGGGGGGGGGAAGAGAGATTTTGAGATAGAGGTAAGAAAGTGGAAAGGGAAGAGCGAGAAAGTGGGTAGTATAGAGAGGCACAGTGGCGTAGTGGGTAGCACTCTCGCCTAGTTCTATCACTGTATTTCCCAAAAAATAAAATCTCATCCTTGCATCCATTTATACATTTTTTAAAGGTGCTTATATAGCGCCGTCAATTTGCGCAGCGCTTTACATATACACTGGACATTTACATCGGTTTCTGCCCTTGGGGAGATTACGGTCTAGGGTCCCTAGCTCACATTCATATACTGGGGCCAATTTGGACGGAAGCAAATTGGCCTACCGGAGGAAACCCACGCAGACACAAGGAGAACATGCAAACTCCAGGCAGGTAGAGTCATGTTCGAGACTGGAACCAGCGACCCTTTTTGCCGCTAGGCGAGAGTGCTACACACTACACCACTGTGCTGCCCTATACTACCCACTCTCGCTCTTCCCTTTGCACTTTACCTAATTTATTTTTCTTCTCTTTCCCTTACCATTATTATTAAAAAATCTAAATTTTAATTTTAATCTTTACTCATTTAGTTATATACTTTTTCCTTTACCACAGTTCATTTATCTCCCATTCCAGCTGCTTCCAGATCATAGAATTTTAAATGCTTCCTTGATATATATTATATATATATATATATATATATTTTTTTTTTTTTTATTATATAGTATATCAACACCCCCCCCCCCCCTTTTCTACCCCTGCATTATTTTCCATTGCTATGTAAAAAAAGCTAATCTTTGGTCACGTGATCAGCTTGATCAGTCCAATCCAGCCTGACACACCAGTGCCCATTCTGTAATCAGAAGCCTTTCTCATAAGCGGTTGCCATGGCACCATATCCACATCCCCTGAAGGGACTATAAAAACCTCTCCAAACATGGCCACAACTATTGCCTGATGAAGGAGCATGCGCCTCCCTCCTCGCTCACAATCCGGAAGTGACGTGTCCAGCCGCCCCTGAGCCGAATCCGAGAACCAGGAATCGTTGGCAGCCACCAGCCAAGCCAGGAACATAAGCTGCCTCTCCAACTGCGAGCAGACAGCCTTCGCCCAGGAATGGATGAACTTCCTATACAATTTCACACGCGCTTTAATCTCTACAATATTGCGAGTTTAAAATCTTCTGTCCTATATTAAAATGTTTTTATCACGCTGCACTTAGATGGCGCTGCTGTTTTTTACTGTCTACAGAGCTGCTTCTAGCTTATGAGCCGGCAGCCATCCAGTCAGCCCATCTAAACGTCTCTTGCGACATTTGAGCTCTCATGCATGGACTGCCCACTAGGGATGGGCCGAATGGCAGGCCTAACCCCCCCCCACCCCCCGGTTAAGTTTGCAGCAGAACATGCGAATAGGTAAAAGATTTGTATGAACACATGAACACTGTTAAAGTCTATGGGACACGAACATTAATAATCAAAAATGCTAATTTTAAAGGTTAATATGCAAGTTATTGTAAAAAAGTTTTAAAAACAGACGTTTTTGCAGGAGCAGCGATTTTAATAATGCATAAAGTGAAACAATAAAAGTGAAATATTCCTTTAAATTTCGTACCTGGGGGGTGGTATGTATGCCTGTAAAGTGGTGCATGTTTCGTGCGTGTTTACAACAGTCCGAGAGCAAAATGACATTTCTAAATGGGGGAAAAAAAAAATAAAAAATAAAAAAAGGTAAAAGTAATTTAAAAAGTACTCGAGTCTATTAATGAATTGTCGGGACTTTGCAATACACGTAAAAGTCATTGAAAAAAACTGCCTGGGATTCCCCCACAGTGCATTACCAGGCTCTTTGGGTCTGGTATGAATATTAAAGGGAACCCCGAACCAAAAATTCCCTTCAAGTCTGGTATGGATATTAAGGGGAACCTGGCGACCAAAATAAAAAATAAAAAATGGTGTGGGGGGTCCCCTCAAAAATCCATACCAGACCCTTATCCGAGCAAGCAACCTGGCAGGCCGCAGGAAAAGAAGGGGGGACAAGAGAGTGCCCCCCTCTCCTGAACCAGAGGAGGATGTCACCATGTTGATGGGGACCAGGGCCTCATCCCCACAACCCTTGCCCGGTGATTGTGGGGGTCTACGGGCAGGGGGGGGCTATTGGAATTTGGAAGCCCCTAGGGGACCCCCAGATCCCACCCCCCCAGGTGAATTGATAATGGGGTACAAATGTACCCCTACCATGTCACAAAAAGAGTGTCAAAGATGTTAAAGACAATAGCCAGTTTTTGACAATTCCTTTATTAATGTCTTCTTTCCCTGCTGCTTCTTCCATCTTCTTCTGGTCTTACTTCTGTTTTCTTCCTCCATCTCGTTCTTACCCCGCTTCTTCCTCCGGACCTCTTTTTTCCTCCCGTGTTCTCGTCAGGCATCTTTCCCGCTTCATCCTCCGGACGATCCGCCTCAATGGGAGTCTCCCACTGTGTGACGCTTTTGTTCTAGTGACAGTTATTTAACGTATATAACTTACATCACTGAGGACGGGGCCACCCGGTAACCCCGCCCCCTCTGACGCACAGGGACTTCTCTATGGCTTTGCCCGTGGTGTCAGAGGGGGGCGGGGTCACCTGTTTACGGAAAAACAAAAAAAACAAAAAAACGGGTGGAACAGTAACATTCCCAAAGATGAATTTATCCTCAAGTTTGATTTGGGTCTCCATTTTATTCAACAGATAGAACTCTTGTACTCCACTCTTAAGGCCCGCAAACAAATGAACGGGGTACTATCACATACCATTTCCCTTTCTCATGGAACTAGACAGGGATGTCCCTCTTTTTGCTTTGGCCGTAGAGCCGCTCGCCGGTGGGACTCTGCAATCCCCCGATATTATGAGTTTTTATAGGCCTATCAGTGAAGGTCAGAATGCTCTCTATGCTGATGACACTATAGGGTCAGTTCACACCATAGAAAAACGCAGTCCGGTGGAGTCTTCAGATACTTTTCTGCATGTGCTTTTTTGATGCAGTCCAGTGCACTTTTCCCTTTTTTCCTTAACCTTAGATAAGGAGATGTGCGTTCCAGTGCGTTTTACAGCGTTCCAGTACAGTCCAGTGCAGGAAAAATGCAGCAAGTTATACCTTTCCTGACAGACTCCATGGCAGGATACATGTAGGTTAATCCCGCCTCCACTCCTATAGGAACCCTCTCCCATAAATCTTTGCGCCAAGCCATCGGGCATGTTCTTTTTGTCCTCCTAAGGACCGGTTTGGTTATTCGCCTACCTGCAGTTTTTTCTCTCCACGATCAAGACAGGCCGTGATACTCCAATAAGCCATAGCTATTAAGCAGGGTATGGAGTGAGCTAAAGGAAGATACGCCGATAAGCCTTGGCTGTTAGCAGGGTATGGAGTGGGCAAAGGAGGAGCTGGAAGAACTAAAGCCTGGTTATTGGCAGGCAAGTGGCACATTGGCCAGATAGCCCTGCTGTTAGTGGGTGGCCCCATCTGCCCCAAGCCCAGTGTGATTAACCTACCTGGCACGGTCTGATCGTGGAAGCAGGATTGAAGTTGCCGTGTGCGGTCATGTTTTACATATTCCATGGGAGCAGTTTGTGTTTGTCCGTTTCTTCTCTGGCTCTAGTGGCTTCAAGTTTATGGCAGCTGGAGCAAATTTGCCTTCCATGCTGCCGCTTTCTCTTCGGGCCGGGCGTCCCTGGGTTGCTCCTGACCAGGGGCCCAGTGCATGCGTGCTGCAGGGGCATAATTTCAGTGGAGAAATTCAATCGGCGGTCAGTACTGTTGATGTAGGGATTTCTAGGGATTTCTCTGTACGCAGCTTGCAGCAGTTTCTCAAAGTGCTGTGTGCAATCATTACAGGTATATACTCAGCATTAACATCCTGGTTGTGAAAACAAAAGGAAATATGAGCGCACAGGCTCATGGTGCAAGAAAGTCTATTTTAATATAAAAAAAAGGATAAAATCTATACACTCACAGGTAAAGGTGAATCATAAGCGTCACACCATTTCTCCAATAGAGAGCCCTGATCAGGGACATACCCATGCTTCGGAATAGAAAGAGCCACTAGATGGATGGATGGGCTGGCTCCACAGACACAGGCTCATCAAGCAGCTGCCGACAGGCTGTGAGCGGGCTGCTCACCAACTCCAGAGACAGCCGGTCCGGAGAGAGCTGGTTGAAGTGGCCCCACAGCCCCAAAGGGTTTAACCCTTTCCTTGCTGACCTGGGTACTCTGGGTTCTTTAACCATTTCCTTTCTATCCTATTTTGCTTTTTGAGTCTTTCTAGGTCAGGTTGACAGCAGACCGCATGAGATGATAAAGACATCAATAGGTCACAATATTTTTCTTCAGATGTATTTGTCATGGGCCACCATCAAGGTTCAGCCTTCATAGCAGAAGCTCTGAATCCTCCTCTATGTACCCACCACTATGTCAGCTGCTCCAAGGAGGGAGCCTACTGGGGATGCAGAACTCCGGTCCCAGAGGGCAAGTCTCTGTGTGAGCCAAGCTAAGCCCAGGTGGTGGTGTTTTCCAGCAAATGGAATCCCTAGTGAGGCAAGTGGTGCAAGAATACCTTAAAGAGTGTGACACAAGCCACACACGAAGTCCAACAGCCATTGCAGCGTGTTCTACCATTAGGATGACCAGGGACTGTCCCAACCAAGGTAAAGTCTCCTGCAACGCAAGAGGGAGTTCTGTAAGCATCTTTGGGCTAAGTTTCCACTAGTGTGACTTGTCATACGACTTTGGACACTTGGGGGTCGCATAGCAGGTCAGAACCCCTTGCGTTCAATGGCACCCATTCCAATCTATGAAACTTAGAGTTGCAGCGATTTTGAGGGGTGCCTGCAATACTTTGATGTGACTTTTGGTGCAACTGATTCAGAGACTGTAAAGACAGATCAGAGTCACACTCTGAATCGTGAGACTTGGAGACATAGCCATACAGAGTGTTCCAAATTCTCACTCTTAACTGAATTAGGGGACATAGTTTTGTATAAGTGGAGCAAGGTCACGAGACCTCCCTCCCTTCTAAACAAGATGGCCAAGCTCTATCTATTCAGAGAAGGATATGAAGCATCTAAAAGGCTGCCTTTCTAAATGGCTGAGGCCTTGAGGCGAACAAGCATGTCGCTCTTCCCTGGATGCAGTGAATAGCCCGAAAGTCGGCCTGGGCTCTTGTGGCCATATCGAAAAAAAAGGATGGAAATGTGGATTGAGAATGCAGTATTCGGGAGAGTTTTCAGAAACTCTAGTTCTGGAGCCGGAGCTGGTGTCTGTTTCCATGATAAGGCTCCAAATGACATCAGCTGCAGAGGGGCATTGGTTATGCTCTTGTTCGCTACGGCAAAATGAGTGCTATGGCTGGGACCTGGGCTTGCTTTTCCCGCCCCTAATAGGCATAGTGTAGCAATCCTTTTAGGGAGATTACTTTCTTTGGGAAGCTGGATAGCACCGTAACCCAGGCCACAGTTGGCAAGCTGAGGTCCTACCTCAGGACCAGCACTGGCTAGGCCAGAAGAGGACCGTCTAGAGAACAAAGTTCAGTGTGTGCTAGGGTCACACATTTTTACAGACCAGGCCAGAATTTTAAGAGCTGGTGAGGGGACCTAATATCCCCTCAGAAGTATGCTAAAAGCTTGAACTCTGAATCCAAGAAGCTACTGGGTTGGTCTTCAGACTATTGGGATGTCAAAGTGGTCCTTTTGGGATATGCATGGCCCATCAGAAGTCCTCCATCGTCTCCAATTTCCATGGCTTCTGCCTCACGCTGAGGTAACGAAAACATATACTCATGCTTTACAAAAGTCACTGGTGTCGCAAAGTGCTGCTGTGCCAGTTTCTGAATGCAAAAGGTTTCAGGGCATGCGTTTGCCCCTTTTATGGTCATGAATAGGAAAAGCTTGCAGAGGCCGGTTTTAGACCTTGCACACCTGAGACAATTTCAGGAAAGGAGAAGTTCAAGGTGGAAACATTGTTCCCGATTCATAGGAGGTCAAGCCAGGTGACTGGCTCTTTCCAATAGACTTAAAGATGCTTACCATCATGTGTCCATTGCAGAAGACTTCAGCACATTCTTTTAGTTCACTGCAGGTCAAGACCATCTCCAGCTCTAGCCATTCGGGCTGTCAACATCACCCTGTGTGTTTTCAGGGTCTTTTTTGTTACAGGTTCAGATATCTGATGGATCATTGGAAATGCAGTAGGACCTATGCATTTCTTCCAGTCCTGGTCAACCTTGGGTTTTCTACAAAGACTCCGAACAGAGGTTGTGGTGTTAGTGGCAGTGATGCCTTATCAGCCAATTAGGCCATGGTTCCCCCCTTGCTTGCACAGTTCAGCTTCTGGAACCCAGTTCACATTCTCCTCAGGGCAGGCCTTCTGTCAATGAGCACAATTCTACATCCATGTCTAGCAGAGCTGCGTCTGGTTACTGTCTGGTTCTCGAGATTGGAGGTTCTCCGCTGCTCTTCCAGAGTCATCTCCGCTCTTTTGAATACTAGAAAAATGAATGCAGACAAAGTTGATGGCAAAATCTGAAAAAGATGATCACCACATGATCTGTCAGCAGCAGATATGTATCGATCTAGAAGTTTTAGATATGCTAGGCATCCTCCAGTCAAATTTAGTTCTGGCTCCATCAGTCAGCTATCGTGTCAGCTTTACTGCCCTTCACAGGTGTTTTCCAGTCTAGGCATCTTTCCTGTCCAACAATTCTTCAAGGAAGCAGCTAGGCTCAGACCACGGTGTAAGCAGAGGTTTTCCAATGAAGTCTCCCTCTTGTTCTCGACTCCCCCTTGGAAATTCGAGCTGAGTGTTTTAGGACTGTCTCCGTTAGAGGCCTCCCTATTAAGTTCACATTTTCCCACTTATCACATTGACATAAAAAGCCTTAGGCTCCATACACACTGGATGTTATGTTCTAAAAACGCCAGTAGCTTTGCAGTGAGTCCTTCAACATTTTTGCAATAGCGTTTATTAGCATTTTTCCGCGTTAGTGGTCTTTAGCATTTTTTTTTCAATGGATCAAAAACGTTAAACATTGGAGAGACATGTTTTTGAGCGTTTATCGACGTTTGATCATTTGTTGAGGTCAGAAAAATGACTCCTGAACGCGATTTTATGGCGTTCAGAAAACAGCCCATAAACTCCACTGCTGATAAACATTAAAAAACATCCATGTGGGCAGTTAGAAAAAAAAAACGTCCAAAACTCCCAAAAATTGCCGTTTATGAGCTTGAGTGTGCATGGAGCCTTAGAGATTGGTTCACTGGTCATGGAGAACCTGCTTACGTTCTTTCCAGTCAAGCAGTGCTGTTACCTATGCTTTACTCAATTCCCAAGTGTGAATCAGTCTTCGTGGGAGCCAAGAAATTGTTCTGCCAACCTTAGAGTTCTAACTTGAGTGGGAGAAAGCGTGCTGTGGCATAGTTGGTTAAAGCGCACGTCTAGTAAACAGGCAATCGAGATTTGACTTCCAGCAGTGCAGTCCTTCACTTTTAGGAATCCCTCAGATATTGTAAAGTCATATCTACAAGCTACAGCTTCCTTCAGGCTTCAGAACACTTGTTCATTCTTTTGTCAGAAAGGGCAGAGAAACATGCCTCATCTA
This sequence comes from Lithobates pipiens, assembly GCF_037356315.1. Classification (NCBI taxonomy): domain Eukaryota; kingdom Metazoa; phylum Chordata; class Amphibia; order Anura; family Ranidae; genus Lithobates; species Lithobates pipiens. Next base: position 340,714,661 of record NW_027507758.1, read on the forward strand.
GGGCGATTGTGGCACGGATTGTCATGGATGTTATTTTTTTTTTTAAATGCAACTCTATGGTGCATCGCTGTTTTACTTCCAGTGTGGCGTTTTCTATTCCTGCTGGTTATTATTCAATGAACATGGCTTCTGTACAGTAATAGCTTGTGCTGTCTGTACTTCACATCAAACACGGATTGCCTAGGTCAGTGATGGCAAACCTTGGCACCCAAGATGTTTTGAAATTACATTTACCATGCTGCTCATGCACTCTGCAGTGTAGTTGAGCATCATGGGAAATGTAGTGCCAAAACATCTGGAGTGCCAAGGTTCGCCATCACTGGTCTAGGTCATCCAACAGGCTCACATAGACAAAGGCTTGGCTCCTTTGGAGGTAGTGTCTGCTCACCCGTCCAGGAGTGGGCCTAAATCTTGGGCAGCTTTGCATCATGTAGCTCCCAAAGTAATTTGCAGGGTGGCTCCCTAGTCTTCTATGAACACGTTTGTATCCCATTACTGTGTTGAACCAGCTGCCCTATCTTTAGTTAATTCTTGTTTACAATTACTGTCGGTTGACTGTGTTAAAAACCTTCTTTGCTCAACATTTTGCCCACTCAGTGAGTTATTTCCCACATGTATGTTGGCATGGAACCCTTCAGGAAAATTGAAAATTTCCTATCAAATACTTTTCCCGTAATGTCTGGAGTAGGCTAGTTACGGAACACGGCCACTGGCTTGGTGCAAAGAATTATGGGAGAGGGGTCCTATATGGGAAGGAGTGGAGGCGGGGTTAACCCACACGTATGCTGCAATGAAATCTATTTATATAAAGGAAAGGAAAATTACGGTATTTAACCACTTCAGCCTCGGACCAATTGTCAGCCTAAGGACCAGAGGTCTTTTTACAATTTCGCACTGCACTGCTTTAACTGGTAAAAAATAGAGCTTTCTTTTGATGGTATTTGATTGCCTCTGCGATATTTATTTTTTACGAAATAAAAGGAAAAAGACTGAAAATAAAAAAAAAAGATATTTTCTACTTTTTGTTATAAGAAAAATCGAATGAACTACATTTTAGTCATACATTTAGGCCAAAAATGTATTCAACCACATGTCTTTAGTAAAAAAAAATGTCAATAAGCGTATATTTATTGGTTTGCGCAAAAGTTCTAGTGTCTACAAACTAGAGTAGATTTTCTGGAATTTACACAGCTTTTAATTTATGACTGCCTATCTCATTTCTTGAGGTGCTAAAATGGCAGGGCAGTACAAACCCCCCCCCCAAATGACCCCATTTTGGAAAGTAGACACCCCAAGTAAATTGCTGAGGGGCATGTTGAGCCCATTGAATATTTTTTTTGTCCCAAGTAATTGAATAATGACACCAAAAAAAAAAAAAAAGTTTACAAAAAGTTGTCACTAAATGATATATTGCTCACACATGCCATAGTTATATGTGGAATTGCACCCCAAAATATATTCTGCTGCTTTTCCTGAGTATGGGGATACCACATATGAGGGGCTTTTTGGTAGTCTAGCCGCGTACGGCACCCCGAAAACCAAGCACCGCCTTCAGGATTTCTAAAGGTGCAAATTTTTGATTTCACTCCTCACTACCTATCACAGTTTCGAAGGCCATAAAATGCTAAAATAGCACAAACCTCCCCCCCAAATGACCCCATTTTGGAAAGTGGACACCCCAAGCTATTTACTGAGAGGAATGTTGAGTCCATGAAATATTTTATATTTTGCCACAAGTTGCAGGAATATTACAATTTTTTTTTTTTTGCACAAAGTTGTCACTAAATGATATATTGCTCACACATGCTATGGGCATAAGTGAAATTATACCCCAAAATAAATTCTGCTGCTTCTCCCGAGTACGGGGATACCACATGTGGGGGACTTTTTGGGAGCCTAGCCACGTACGGGACCCCGAAAACCAAGCACTGCCTTCAGGATTTAAATATAAAACGCTACCAAAAAAAACTGTTAGCGATCGAAGGGATCAGGCCTGACTCTGCGAACCCTGCAGTTATGTGTTTAGTGTTTTGTAAGTGACAGTGATCGATCAATACTGCACTTGGGTGGGCTGGGCGGAGGGGCAAAACGCAGGTGCTAGCAGGTATCTGGGCTGATCCCGCTAACAATGCGTTTTTTTTGGAACCCTAAACTGCTGGGGACGCTAGTATAGATCTGATCAGATCAGATATTGATCTGTTCAGATTCTATACCACTACGGGAGGTTTATGCTTTGCGCGTGGGTGTTAGCGGTACTGGCACTAACCTAGCGCTGCCTGGGGCGATGCAGACCCTGACCCTAAAACCTAATTGGTATCACCCGCCGGGTGATCAGGGGGGTTAAACCTTTATTGGGTAATAAATGGTGGGTGTCCTGATGCTATAAAAAGCAAACTAACCAGAGTCAGCCGTAACACTTATATGGTGATCACTGGTGAAAGGGTTAACTAGGGGCAATCAGGGGGTTAAAATCTTTATTAGGTAGTATATGGGGGTCCCTGATGCTATATAAAAACCTGACGGGGAACCTAAATAACTAACTGGCTAACCAGCGTCACCAGTGGCACTTATACATTAATCGCTGGTGAAAGGGTTAACTAGGGGCAATCAGGGGGTTAAAACCATTATTGGGTAGTATATCGGGGTACCTAGCGCTATAAAAACCTGGCGGTGAACCTAAAAAAATAACTAGCTACCTAGTGGCAACAGTGACACTAATGCAGCGATCAGAAAAACGATTGCTTAGTGATACTGGCAAAAGGGGGTGAAAGGGTTAACTAGGGGATTTGTGTGCCTATGTGTACCTACATGTCAGTGTAGTGTTGGTGCACTTACTTTCTCTGTTCTCCTCACAGTCCGGTCAAAAAGACCGTCCGAGGAGAATGACATCACTTCCTCCCTGCCTGTGTTTACACTACACAGGCGGGGAAGCTTCTCATTCGCCAGGAGCGATCGAGAGGGGATGGCCAGAAACCAACGGCCATCCCCTCATCCTGGATCGCTCCTGAAGCGAAACGGACCGCTGCATTTAGCGGGAGGGGGTCCGATCGGACCCCCCACCCGTTGGAAGGCAAGCGCGTACATGTACATGCTTGTGCCTGTCGGTGCCATTCTGCCGACGTACATTGCCATGCGGCGGTCCTTAAGTGGTTAATAGGAAATTTTCCATTTTTTCCTGGAACACACTGGAACTGCAAGCACTGGTGTGATCTATGCCATTGAAAACCAAATAACTTCCTTTCCATGCATTTTTGATGCAGAAAAAAAACCAAAAAAAAAAAAAACACACTGGACTGAATGTGGTGTGAACTGGCCCTTAAAGATTTTGACGTGTCAATAAGAAATAATAGTGTCTACTATGTCTGATTTCTACATATGGATCCTTTTCAGGATTCACGATAAATTATGACAAATCAGTCCTTTTACCATTGGATCCTATAACAGACTTTCCCCTGCTGCTAACCAGTCTGCTTTGGTCTCATCTTCAAATATCTGGGGATTCATGCTTATCCTAGATTAATCGGTTATGTTACTTTGAACATAGATCCATTTATAAAATGTAAGAGGAACTGTGCCGTGTCGTGTAAATTACCTCTCTGTTGTGGGCAGGATCTTCTTAGGACACTTTAAAAAAAATGCTAGGTAGAGGAGGTGCTATCATTGACTGGCTTGTAGATTTTTTTCGTTTGCCAAAACCTCATGTAGGGGGCAATAAAATTAGGATTTTTGGTTTAGCTGGAAAACACTTTTCTTGGAGTACATCACAGAACAAAAAGTTTCTTCACATCTATGACCATTCGGTTATGCTGCCACCCTCAGCAGAATTATTTCTCTATCCATGAATAACCACTCCCTGCACAGCACAGTCTCAAATTTTGAGCAAGTAATGAGGAACAAAAACGCAAAGAGGATAGTTATCCGTTAGGACACCACTTGCAGGTATACGGCAAAGTGGGCTTCACCAGACATGTTAATATGCACAGAGAACGACTGACTCAAAACAAATGGAAAACAATGTGATTTATTAAAAGGACAGCACGAATGGCATGCAATAACCCTCAACACAAATACAATAAATCCAAAATCCATTGATCCTAAAGAAAACCCAACCAGTGGAAGTTAACACAACTAAGTCTAAACACAACCAAACCTACCTAAACGAAGAAATCTAAATTTAAAAACAGTTAAGATGAGTTAAGATTGATCCTGAATAGGGGAGCAGACACACGAGGAGCAGGTATAGGCAGGATCAGGGTTACAGAAACGAGCAGAGAACATGGCATACGGGTAAAACCGCTAAGGCACAGACATGATAAAGGAGCCAAATGCCTGGGAGCCAAATGCCTGGGAGACATCTGCTGACAGACACCAGAATTGCACTGTGCTTTTGAAACCAGCAGGTGATCCAGTTCCTAACAGGATCACCTGTCATGTACTCAGAGAAAAGGATTTTAGAGGTAAATAAAAATTCCTAACAATTGCTTAACCACTTAAGCTCTGGAAGGTTTTACCTCCTTCGTGACTAGGTATTTTTTTGCTATTCAGCACTGCACTTCTTTACATGGTAATTGCATGGTCATGCAATGCTGTACCTAAACAAAATTTATATTTTTTTCCACACAACTCGAGCATACTTTTGGTGGCATTTGATCTCCACTGGGTTTTTTTATTTTTAATTTAAAATGCAAAAAAACACATCTTTGAGAAAATGTATTCTGCTAGGTGTATTTGGTAAAACAAAAAAATCCCAATGAGTATATATTGATTGGTTTGTGTGAAAGTTATAGTGTCTATGAACTACATTATAGATGCATCTCAAAAAATGAATATCATCAAAAAGTTAATTCAATGAAAAAGTATTATATAAATGCATTACACACAGATATATTGCAAGCATTTCTTTTAAAGCACCCCGACACTCTGTGCAAAGGCAAATGCACTAGTCGATCCTGAACAGCTCCAGGATCTGCACCGCATGGTGGATACTAGACGTCAAGGTCTGAGATGACTGCTCTCAAAGAAGCAGGTTGTCCTGATACCTCAACTATGTGTACACCCCTAGACCATAAACAACCCCAGAACTGGAGCCAACATCTTTCTAAATACTATGTGAATGACAATAGCACTAACTGGTAACAAAAATAAATAAATTCAGATGTACAGGTATGCAACCTTAATATCCACCGACACCAGGAAGTTCCTCTGTTAAAGTGAAGCAATCACTGACCGGGTGGACTCCATTCTGGATTAAGCTGCTGGAATTTTCTGTAATTCTTGAGGTCCAGAGTAGACTGGATATCTCCATTTGGCTTGGGAACTGTGAAATGTTCCAAAAGAAGCCATGAAACCTCACCTCCTCCAGCACAGCCATAATGACAGTGAGTGGAAAAACTCGCCAATGCCCAATGATAGTGATAATTTAAGCTGCTCCCCAAAATGCTTGTATGAGACCTACCGTGCAGTAAATGTGAAGTGATGATAGGGGGCGCTGTGACAACTAATTAGATATATTCCTACAAATAATAATTTGTGAAAAGATGCCAAAATACATATAAACTTAAATATACAGAAGCTTAAATATGCATAACAATGACTATTATAAATGAAAAAGTCCATATTCATCTGATTGTTCAAAAGATGAAAAAACGCGGTCAACTAATTTCCGGATCCCAGCTTCTATCTCCAGTGGCGGTGGAACACAAGCCGATCCCAGCGTGAGCAGGGCTCAGCGCGGCTCCATCTGACCATATACACGATACCATCTAGTGCTGGGACACAGGCACTTAGTAATTAATGTAAGCAGGCATTTTGTTTTTACCATTTGCGGTTTTCATAAACCAAGCAATAGTACGCTATTTGGGTCCACTTTGTCTTTCTCATCAGATGCATACAACTCAAATGGAACCTGCCTGCTTCAGAGATCAGTTTACTGCTGAGTTTGTTGCTGAATTAATGGTCCTGGATTGAGCGGTGTTATCGGTGTTTGGATGTACCTATGCAGCCATCCAGAGCTTATTCCTATGATTGTGGTGTTAATACTAGAAGCATCTGGTTTATTATTCCAAATTTTTTTTTTGCCATTAGTGTTCTGTTAATTTCTACAATCAAATGTTTGTAAAATTTGACTATATCAGCTCAGCTTCTTTCTATGTCTTATTTGTGTATATCTCACATTAAGCTGCTGCTCATTGGATTATAATTTAATAAATTTTTTTATTAATTGGGCTGTGTGCACACCAAACACGGATTGCCTAGGTCAGTGATGGCAAACCTTGGCACCCAAGATGTTTTGAAATTACATTTACCATGCTGCTCATGCACTCTGCATTGTAGTTGAGCATCATGGGAAATGTAGTTCCAAAACATCTGGAGTGCCAAGGTTCGTCATCACTGGTCTAGGTCACCCAACAGGCTCACAGAGCCAAGGGCTTGGCTCCTTTGGAGGTAGTGTCTGCTCACCCGTCCAGGAGTGGGCCTAAATCTTGGGCAGCTTTGCATCATGTAGCTCCTGAAGTAATTTGCAGGGCGGCTCCCTAGTCTTCTATGAACATGTTTGTATCCCATTACTGTGTTGAACCACCTGCCCTATCTTCAGTTAGTTCTTGTTTACAATTACTGTCGGTTGACTGTGTTAAAAACCTTCTTTGCTCAACATTTTGCCCACTCAGCGAGTTATTTCCCACATGTACGCTGGCATGGAATCTGTCAGGAAACTCAGCAGTAAACTGATCTCGGAAGCAGGCAGGTTCCATTTGAGTTGTATGCATCTGATGAGACAACACAGTGGTGTAATGGTTAGCACTCTTGCCTAGCAGTAAAGAGGGAGTCGTTAGTTCGAATCCCAACCAGGACACTACCCGCTTGGAGTTTGCCTGTTCTCCCTGTGCCTGCGTGGGTTTCTTCCGGGTACTCCGGTTTCCTCCCACAATCCAAAGACATGCAGTTAGGTTAATTGGCTTCTGTCCAAAATTATCCCTAGTATATGAATGGGGACCTTGGATTGTGGGCTCCTTGAGGGTAGGGACCGATGTGAGTGTGCAATGTACAGGGATAGGGACAATTGTAGACACTCACTCAGGTTGAACTGGATGGACTGGTGTCTTTATTCAACCTAACTATGTAACTCGATTAATTTTTAACTGACACATTAGCGCATCCCCCCCTTTATTTGCAAGGTAGCAGCACAAGCAAATTCTGACCACCTTTTTGGGTAAATAGGTCATGGCTGTTTGGTGAGCAGATATTAGAGCATTTTGGGTGTTGGATGTTTGCAAATGGTGGAGGATAGCTACACACCGAGTTACCAACCACGTTTTGATTTTTTGAACAATCAGATGAATATGGACTTTTTAAATTTATAATATTCACAGTGTTATGCATATTTAGGTTGATATGTATTTTGGCATCTGTTCACAAAATATATGTAGGAATATATCTAATTAGTAGTCACAGAGCCCCTATCATCACCTTACAGGTATGACACGCCGAGACCGCAGCCATTCCACCAAAGCATTTTTTTTTTGAGGCGCGAGTGCATAAAAGCACAGAGAAGGAAAGCATCAGAAATACAACTTGTAACATCATCTGGACACCACACTTTAGATCCATTAGTCTGAGATTTCCTCAGAGTCCATGCAGTCTGAGCAGATGAAAGTCTGCCCAACATCTGAGCCACAGGGTCCTCTATATATGGACAAACAGAAACTCAGATCTTTCAGAAAGGTACTGTCAAAGGGCAGGATCCCCGAGACCAGATTACCTGGACCTGGCAATAGGTTTCACCCAAGCTTTGAGCATTCAGAAGACCTGTCCTTAAAGAACAGTACCATGAAGATCTTGTCCATTAGGAAATAGCTAGGTCCATGGCTGGCAAAATCCACTTTTTGGATAACTCCTCCTCAATGGGGGGGGGTACTGCTGGACAAATCACTTAAGGTGGTGGAAAACACTAGGGATGCATCAATTAGCATACATCTCTTTCGATAAACAAATAAAAAAATTTGGGAGATCTGACGGCCACCATGACCTAAAACCAGTGACCTTTGGATAAGTGTATTCCATAAGTGGCAGCTCTAAATTTGTTCCGATAGTATTGCCCAAAAAAACTCACGAAGCGCTTCTCTGTGCCCGTGAGCCTCTTCCTGAGAGAACACTTCCAAAGAGGGCTACCAATCCTCACTGGCTTTCTCTTTCTCCACATCCTTGTCAAAAGGAATATCCTCTGACTACTAATGGATGCTGAATATTCCTGTCTAGACAATGGAACAGGAGGAATGTGCCCTCGCACCAAAAAAAAAAAAAAAAAAGTGGAAAGAGCAGATAAGGGCAGGGATTTAGAACTGAACTGACCCTTAGGGGAACGATTACAAGTGACCTATGCAGGGTAACCCCGAGTAAGGAATTTGGGAGCCCATTCTTTCCCCCAAAACGCTGCTGGCATTCAGCCATGGCTTGTTGAGGGGTTAATAAGCCTCAGACCCCAAAAATGGAAATGGTCACCCAGGTGAGTGGAGAGTCTGCCAACAGACAAGACACCATGTGGACAGCAATCTCCAAACAAAGCTGTCTCCAAAATACTTGCATGGATAGCACCAGGGTATCATCCTTCTACACCCATGCTGCTGATCATGGACAGAGGTGTTCGGTAACATCTGAGGACTGGAGAGTGTCCTGCATGGATACTAGGTGCCCGCAGATTACATCACTGTGTATGCACCACCAGGCCTAACCCTACCTCTATTTAACACGGCTAATGTGGTGTAGCACTCAGGCAAAACACGCAGAAAAATACCCCACAAACCACAGGCATCCATCCAGTCCAGAGCTGTTAAAAAGCCCAAATTTCACCCATCATGCAAAGCATGTCCCAAATGGGTCTTCTGGAACAAGACTCCCCCCAGGGGATCACCTCTGGACATTAGAACACCCAGCTAGCAATATTAACACATAGCAGGTACCCAGGTGAGCGCTGCTCACAGCATTTGGAAGAAAAAAAGCAAAACAGAATATCAAATACATAGTCCCACTTGAAAAAGAAAAATGCTGACTACCAGTTATGACCCAACATGAAAAGCAGAAACTGCTAGAAAAATAGCAACGAGGCATAGATTATTAAGCCTTTAGGGCTCCAAAGCTTTACTTTTAATCAGACTATATGGTAAACAAAATCGGCTACTAAAAACATGGAGTAAAATGCCAAAATATAAGATGGTGGGTAATATAGTTTAGGAAGTTCTGCCCTTCATGGGCAGGGCCACTAAATAGAACAAAGTTAACCATTAGTTTAATACTTTCTCAAGGTCTTAGGCTTCATGCACAAGAGGCGCAGACGCAAACTCTGCTGGACGCATTTTTAAAAGCTGAAACCGGCGCTTAGAAACACCCGTTTTGCCGCAATTTTGCGGCGTTTTACCGCGTTTGCGTCTAGAAGCATTTAGTTAAGCTATCATCACAGACCCTTCCCAAGCTCAAAAAACAGTATTATTAACTATTTCAGCAATTTTGTACAACCAGAGTGAGTAGCAGCAGCTGTGAGAGCAGCAGTGTACTTGTATTTAGCGTGTCACTTGCCACAAGTTGTGGATTGTCCACTTGTCAAGTGACTTGCCACATTTCCTGCCACAAGTTGGGGATTGTCCACTTGCCACAAGTTGTGGATTGTCCACTTGCCACGTCACTTGCCACCTGCCATGTCACTTGCCACAAGTTGTGGATTGTCCACTTGCAAAAAATATATTTTTAATGGTTTTTCATCATTTGCAATAATTTTTGAGATTTTTAATGTAAAAAAAAAATAGGTCACCTTTAAAAACACTTATAAACGTAAACGCGGCAAAACGCGGTAGCATCGTTTTGCGTCAAACGTGGAAACTTTTGCATCTGAAACGTGGAAGCTTTTGCGTCTGAACCCATTTTTTTGCTTCTGGAAAAACTAGGTTAAACGCAACTGCCTAAAAACGGCAAAAAACTAGACTGTGTACATGGACACATAGGATAACATTGAATGAGTTCAGGGGCAGTTGAAAAAAAGTGTCCAACTGCCTCTGAACACGCGTTTAACAGCGTCTCGTGTGCATGAAGCCTTATCACACCAACAGCCTCTGTATGAGCTGGACTTTCACAACAAAGTGTCGCACACTCACATGGACAGCTTCATTATTGCAACTACTAGCTGTAGTGAAAACCAGCTTACCAAGCACAAATAAAATGTGCCATTACATTTTAGAAATATGCCAGTTTTAAAACTGTGCACAGCTCTTTCCATTGTGGATGATGCATGCACTGTCAATTCAGACTTCACCTCAGACTAAAGCACAGCTAATACCCACTCTACTGTCTTACTTGGTTTGCACGTTCCAATATACTAATCAGTTCTCCTGCAACTCTCCAATCTTTTCTGGTTACCAAGGTAATTGATTCACCTGAGCGTCTGGGGAAAAAAAAAAAGGACATTTTATGCATGGTAAAAGCTAAGACACAAAGTAGACTTTTTATGCCAATATGACCATCAAATATCTACTAACCCAGCTCTCCCAGTTCGACCAACTCTGTGCACATATTCTTCAATATTACGAGGAAAATCGAAGTTTAAAACATGGGTAATGTCCTGCACATCTAGCCCACGGGAAGCTAAATCAGTAGCTACTAAAATTCTCACTGCACCTTAAAAATAAATAAAAAATAATGATAAGGGAAGCAATGCTCATGCCTTGTTAAAGAGTAACTTTTGTGAGAAAAATAAATAAATGAAATATAGCAAATAAAACTGCTACATAAGCCATATTGGAATTTAACGCTAAAAACTTTTGTTGCTTTTAAATCCGTAGCCACTGTAATTTTCTATAAAATTCAATGCAATGACAACCTGGACACCATCTATGCACAGTTGGGTGTACTGATTGTTCCCAAAAATGACATTTCCTGCTTGGCCTGGTGATTGGCTCACTAATTTTCCCCAAATTCTACACCAAGGTACAACATTTTAGGAATCCTTTGTAGTAGGAGTTATATTTTTGGTAAAATATTCCCTAAGGGTGCATTACTTCTGAAGGGATGCAGACACTGCAACTTTACTCATTTGAAGGATTCAAGTGCATCAGCTGATTGAACACAGACACTCCCATTTAGGGACCAGACTTACAAGGACATAGTAAAACCTACCGCATTTTGTTTAAGGCCAGGGTCAGCATATTTTTAAATAATTATATCAGTGTGTTTAGGCAAGGTACAAAAACAAAATGTGCACTTTAGTTTCTGGGCCATACTACAGGTACAAAACAAAGTAATTGCAGAGTCTCATATATAAAAAAAAAAAAAAAAATGCACATCTTACCCTTTTTGAAGTCATCCAGGGCCTGTTCCCGATCACATTGCTCTCTATTGCCATGTAATGACTGAACAGGGATTCCCTGAAGACTAAAGTCACTTGCCAAATCATCAGCACTGAAAAAAATAATAATAATAATCTGATAAAATAAAACGTATTTCTTAATGAGGAGAAATGTATATTTCCATGCAAGTCACGCAACAAAATGATTTGTGCACACATTTCATATCTACAATAAAGAACAAAACGTTAATGTTCTAGAGTACCACTTGCCTAGCAGGCTATCAAAAGGCAGTCCTGCACTCCCAAGGCCTAGATGTAAAGATTTTTTGCCCCATGTGCCCAGACAGCATGTATTTTTAGGGCCATAGGTAAAAGTTTATTGAAAGGGCTCAAAGAATGGCTGTAAAAGGTGCCCATGAAGGACGACGTAGAGTGTTACGAGTACTGCAGACCCTGACCATAATGACACACACCTCCTAGGGATCCTTAAGCTCGTAGCAAGTGAGCTGGGTGACATCCCTAATGGCTTGAATCTGCTGTGAAAAGGTATTGGAGTGTATTAATAGTTTTGTTTTTTAAATGCTGGGCCACTTATTTGAAAAGTGGAGCGGGCTTTAATATAATAATCTAACACCACGGCACGTCTTTAATGCGACATAACACTATATACGTTTCCTTCTACATCATCATACTTACACCAATTTTTTCCCAACAAATATTAATATTTTGTCTTCAGGTTTTAGTGAATCAATTAAATGAAGAGTAAATGCTCTTTTCTCTTCTTCTGGAATCACCAAAACTCTCTGTTCCACTGTATTAACAGCCTGCATGATAAAATGTAAAACATACATTAAACTGAAGTGCTGAACTATTACAAGAGATTACTTTTAAACTTTACCTTAAAGCGTCAATAAAACGCAAAAACAAAAATGTATTACAATTTCAGCTAATTCTTAGATGTGATGGCTGCAATAGGTTCTCTTTTTAGGCTTTCCTCCCTTTATTCCCTTTATTCTCACCTGGTGATCCTGCCAGCAAGTCTTATTTTTCAACTTCCTTTAGTAGACAAAGCTGTCCAGATAGTGTCAGAATGTTGGGACAAAATCATTTACCATTGACAGAGGTGCTTAAAATTATTGGGTTTTATCCATTATCCGAAAAGGGAAAAAACAAAAACATAAAAAAAACACAAAAACCTCATTGAAACTATTTGGGAAGTGTTAGCTAGAGTTTGGCTCACTCCCCTCCCCACAGACTGGCAATGCTGCTGTCCAATATGTGTCTCTGTGCTCCTTCATCCAGAGTGTAGGCACTTTAATAAAGGAAGAGTGTTACTGGAAGGATCACCAGGTGAACACAGGCGTAAAAAACCCAAAGAAAAGAAAACAAATGTAGCCACCACATTTGATTGGTAAGGTGCAATATATTACATTTTTGGTTTTATACCATCTTAAAGGGGTTGTAAAGTGATTTTTTTAAATTTTTTTTAAATGACAAACATGTTATACTTGCCTCCGGTGTGTAGTTCGTTTTGCACAGAGTGGCCCCCGAACCTGGTCTTCTGGGGTCCTTCGGCGGCTGTCTCGGCTTTCTCCTGCAAGTACTTCTCACGTTCATACGAGCTCCCTCACATGGTGAGAAGCAATAGCGGGCGTGCTCCAGCGGCTATAGCCGCTCGTTGTATCACTCGGCCCCGCCCCCAGCACGCCGCGTCATTGGATGTGATTGACAGCAGTGTGAGCCAATGGCTGTGCTGCCTTCAATCCATCTACTCCAGCCAATCAGCGGGCAGGCTGAGCGTTGAAGAGGACGTCGGGGGCGAGCGTGGGACTTTCGAGGGGTCAGGCAAGTAAAAAACGGGAGGACTGGGGGCCCCGGCACTGTGAGATGTTTTTTCACCTTAATGCATAGAATGCATTAAGGTGAAAAAATAGGATTTTTGTACTCACCGTAAAATCCTTTTTTCTGTAACTCACCGACCGACACAGCTCCTCTCTAACTAAATGGGTTGTATAGCCTGCCATTAGGAGAAACTAGGCAAAATTGTTACACAATACACAAAAAAGTTTAATCCCGCCCCAGGGGGGCGGACCCCGTGCTATCAACCCTCCTCCTGCTGCTAGCAGCTTCAGTACTTCAACAAGCAGTATAACGTAGAAAGAAGGAGGAGTGAGTGCTGTGACGGTTGGTGAATTACACAGAAAAGGATTTTACGGTGAGTACAAAAATCCTATTTTCTCTTATATTCACCGATCAACACAGCGCCTCTCTGTAACTAAACGCGACGTCCCCAAGCAGTACCAAACGAGAGGTGGGAAAAACAGCATTAAAACTTCACTTGGGAGAAGTCATTACCTTAGAGCGGTAATTTGTACATATAACCGGGTATCCTCAACAGGAGTGATCCCCAAGACCGCGACATTGCGGAAGTTATGCAACAGTGCAGTAACAAAACAGAACTGTTTTCTATCGAAAAACCAGGAAAAAAAAACTCAATAGCAACTACATGGCCGCCTGCAAAACTTTGCGGCCAAAACTAGCATCAGCCGATGCACCAATGTCTACCTTGTAGAACTTTGTAAACGCATGGACAGACGACCAGGTCGCCACCTTACACACCTGAGCGACAGACGCTTGGTGTCGGAAGGCCCAAGACGTTCCGATTGCTCTTGTAGAGTGGGCCGTGACTGGAAAAGGAGGCACCTGCCCCTTCAGGGCATAGGCTTGGACTATAATCTGTCTGATCCACCTGGAAATGGTGGCAGACGAGACCGCCATGCCCTTCTTCGGACCAGCCACCGAAACAAACAGTGAATCTGACTTCCAAAAGGAAGCTGTGACAGACAAATACACCTTCACAGCCCTAACCACATCGAGCGCGTGAAGGGCCACCTCCTTGCGGTGCTTCGGCTTAGGACACAACAATGGCAATACAATGTCCTCATTGATATGAAAAGCCGAAACCACCTACGGTAGAAAGGCCGGTTGCTGACGCAACACCACCTTATCCCTGTGGATGACCAGATAAGGCGACTTGCAGGACAAGACCGCCAGTTCAGAAACCCTCCTGGCCAATGCGATGGCCACTAGAAAGACCACCTTCCATGAAAGGGTCAACAGAGGAATCTCCCTGATATTCTCAAATGGCGGCTTCTGAAGCGCCAACACCAGGTTCAAAACCCACGGAGGTAACGGAGGACACACCCCCTGAACAAAGGTACTCACTAATGAGTGAGACGCTAGGGGTCGCTGGAAAAATACAGCCAGGGCTGAAATTTGTCCCTTGATGGTGCTCAACGCCAACCTCTGGTCCACCCCTTGCTGAAGAAACAGCAGGATCCTGGATATAGAGAAGGAACGCGGATGCCACCCTTTCTCCTCACACATGGAGCTAAAGGCCTTCCAAGTACGATGGTATATCTTCCTGGAAGAAGATTTCCATGCCCTCAGCATAGCTGGAATCACAGAGTCGGACAGACCCTGGTTCCTCAACACCTGGCTTTCAACAGCCAGGCCGTTAAAGCCAGCAATGGTAAAGCGGGGTGAGATTGGACCTTGAGATACGAGGTCTTCTTGCAACGGCAGTCGCCAGGGAGCATCTGCCACCAGGCGCACCAGGTCCTCATACCAGGCCCGCTGAGGTCAATCTGGGGAAATCAGAATTACTGGAATCCCCTCAGCTTCCTCTGAGAAGCAACAGTTTCAGTGGAGGAAAGGCGTAGATCAGCTGGTACTGATCCCACTGAGCCACTAGCGTGTCTGCCCACGGATCTCTGGTCCTGGACATGAATCTCGGTACCTTCCGATTGTGATGGGAGGCCAGTAGATCCACATCTGGTGTGCCCCACCTCAGGCACAGCAGCCTGAACACCTCTGGATGCAATGCCCACTCCCCTGGGTCCAGCATCTGTCGACTCAGATAGTCCGCCTGCCAATGTTCCACCCCTGGGATGTAAATGACCGATAGGGCCAGTACATGTCGCTCTGCCCACCGAAGTATGTGAGCGACCTCCCGAGCAGCGGCTAAGCTTCTTGTTCCTCCTTGGTGATTTATGTACGCCACAGCCGTGACGTTGTCTGACTGTATTCTGATCGGACGCCCTTGAAGACTCATTGACCATGTGTGGAGGCACAGCCTGATCGCTCTCAATTCGAGCAGATTGATCAGCAACTTGGAGTCGACCAGAGGCCTTGAGCTGACTGAATCCCCATCACTTCACCCCAGCCGGACAGACTGGTGTCCGGAGTGATCACCGTCCATGTCAGAGGAAGGAACGATTTCCCGTACTGAACCACAGGGGACCTCAGCCACCAGATCAGGGAGTCCCTGACTGGCTGGCTCGCCTGGATCTGCCGATCCAGAGACAACAGAGATTTGTCCCACTTCGTCAGAATCTCCTTCTGCAGGACTCTCGTGTGGAACTGGCCATAAGTTACCGCCTCGAAGGAGGCCACCATGAGCCCCAGCACTCGCATGCAAAAGCGGAGCGACAACCACTTGCAGCTCATCAGTAGATTTGCCACCAATCTGAGAGTCCTCAATTTGTCTGAGGGGAGAAAAACCCTCGCCTCCCTGGAGTCCAACAGTAACCCCAGGTATAAAATAGTTTATACACTTGTTAGGCTTGCGGTTCCAGGAACGCTTCTGACTGTCCGTGGGCGTCCTGTAAGGCTGGTGGCGTTTTGCCGGAGCACCGGGCGCATGAAAAAGCCACTTGTGAGCGGAAAAAGAGGGCCCTTGCCTGCGGCGTTGCTCCTTAGCCTTCCTGGCCTGTGGGAGTAGAGTACTTTTACCACCCGTGGCATTTTTAATAATGTCATCCAGCGAGGCTCCAAAGAGCCGGTCGCCAAGGAAGGGAAGATCCGTCAGGGCTTTCTTGGATGCCTGGTCAGCAGACCAGCATTTCAGTCAAATCAGGCGCCTCAGCACCACAGCTGACACTGAAGCCCTGGATAACAGAGAGAAAGTGTCCAGGGCCGCATCACAAGCGTACTTAAGGCCATGCACTAGTTGGTCTGCTAGCTTCATGCAGACAGGGG
Source organism: Lithobates pipiens (assembly GCF_037356315.1). Classification (NCBI taxonomy): domain Eukaryota; kingdom Metazoa; phylum Chordata; class Amphibia; order Anura; family Ranidae; genus Lithobates; species Lithobates pipiens. Next base: position 340,731,030 of record NW_027507758.1, read on the forward strand.
AGGCATTCTGCTCACCCAATTCACAGTGCAAAAGTTTTGTCCAGTCAGTCAGCGTCTGCGACACCAGTGCGGATGCCAGTACAGGTCGCACGGCTGACCCCACAACCGTAAACAAGGAACGAGCCACTGCCTCGGCCTTCCTGTCCGTGGGATCCTTGAATGCAGGAGTCCCCTCAACCGGGATCGTGGTTACTTTATTTAACCTAGATACTGGGGGGGTCAACGACCGGAGGAGCCGACCATTTGAGAATGCTTTCCTCAAAGGGGTAACGTATCGGCAAATTTTTGGGGACCGAAAAGGTCCGTTGCAGACGTACCCATTCCCTGTAGATGAATTTGTCAAAATAAGTCAAATACGGAAACACCTTAGGATAACGTGCTGGCTTGCGGGACCCAAAAGGGACCGGAACATCAGCAGAGGAATCCGCTGGTTCCTGAATCTTCAGGTCCCACCCTCCTGCTGCTACATGGGGGGGGGGGGGGGGTTACTTAGCACTAGACTCACCACCATGGGCGTTCTCTGAATACCATCCACAGTGCCTGTAGTCCCTAGGAGGTTCCCAGTTGCAGAGAGGAGAAAAAAAACGTGAGCAGCAGCAGCTCCAACAGCGATGCAACGATCTGCAGAACAGCTTCAGCGTTCAGCACAAAGCCATTCAGTGTCCCACACACACAGTGGATACAGGAAGTAACGAGAAGGCACATGTCATGCTGTCACAAGAGGACAGCGGTGAAGAAATCATTCAGGCTTTCACAAAATGGCCGCCAATGTAATCAATAGGAATCCTAAGGAAGATGGCTGCTGAAGCTCACCAGGTGAATCTATAGCTTTCCCAAAACCAAGATGGTCGCTGGAACGGCGCCGTGCGGTGAATATCACAAAAATAAAAATGAGCTGCCTGCTAACAGTCAGAACAACCTCCACAAAACCTGTTTTTTTGGAACCCCCAGACCTAGACCAGGACTAACGCCAGCCGCACAGAGCCCCCACAGGCGAGAAACAGCGACACACACACACAGCGCATGCAGACAACCCCCTCAGAGGGGGGAAGGAGGGGTGATAGGGACTTGGGAGAGAAGATGAGGTGAGGTGGTCCCCCGAATCGACCCCCCAGGGAATACCCAGCTGCTCACCCCACCGAAGCAGGGAGAGCCGTACTTGCCAGTCCTGAAGAGCTGGGAGACAATCCATCACAGACCTATGCCTGCGCAGTTACAGGGTAGCTGTTGGCCTCGGTATACTGTGATCCAGACATCAGTAGCCCGGTCATATGTACACCCCGGAAAATTGAAGCTCACCGACCACCTCTGGAGCATGAGGTATGTCGTGGCCTGCCGAGCCGTAGCTGCGGCCTGCTCACGCTCGATGGCCGGACTGGGCGGACTACAAGGATATCATTAACCAGCCCGTCATCCAGCCAGCAGTTGATAGAAGATCTCAGGATCTCTCATCTTGCGCAAAAAGCACCAAACCTGCAGCAAAAATATGGACCGAGAGGCCCGCAGGATTTCCTAGGTCATTCTCCTTGCTAGGCAAAATATAAGCTGAAGCTGCTAGCAGCAGGAGGAGGGTTGATAGCATGGGGTCCGCCACCCTGGGGCGGGATTAAAGTTTTGTGTATTGTGTAACAATTTTGCCTAGTTTCTCCTAATAGGATATACAACCCATTTAGTTACAGAGAGGAGCTGTGTTGGTTGGTGAATATAAGAGAAAATATTTACCTTTACAACCCCTTTAAATTAAAATATATTTGGTAATTGCATATGCACAGCAACACAACGCAATAAAATACCCTTCCATAATTTTGCGTTTTTTTCTGAACTCATCATAGGTCAGGTTTCTACTGCTGTCTGGAACCCTGAAAAAAGGGTACCTTACCTCAGTTCTGGATCCTGTGGCAGCCAGAGCTACAGTGTGAGGTGCGCTGAACCTCCTTGGTTCCATTCTTTAAAGTGCTAACTTTATTTCTCTAGACTCCAGAAACCACAAAGGGGGCTTAGACATGCCAGATGTCAAAGAAGTGTCATCAGTGAGGGTGAAAAAGAAAAAAAAAAAAAGACTAAGTTGTTGCTCAAACTTTTACTTTAGAAGAGATTTTGAACAACTCGCAGCATTTCCAACCACTTTATTTTTCCACACCGCTTCTTTCATGGACTGCAGAACTGGCCCTCTCAACAGCAGTTTCATGCCTCACACCAGGCTTTATCTAGTTATTTTGCCCAAAACAACTGGTTAAAAATGTGACATGAAAAAACGGTTAGAAAACTCATTTTTTCATCCTGTGAGATGAGTTGGTAATTAAAAGTTATTTACAAATGTTTTTGTATTTCTCCTGGAGTGATGGAAAGGGAATTCAATAAAGCACTACAGATTTCTGCCGCCATTGGCCCCCTAAAATGACCTGTGTCACATTTAAGTCTCTACTGCCTGTTTTGGTAACTTTACCAATAAGTGTGACAAAACAGGTAGCTCTCAATAGTGCCACTTTTACAATGTGGTGCTATTATTGCTCCAGATTCAAAAAGAACTACTTCTAGTTTGTAGGTAACGAAACTGGAGGTAATTAACCTCATAACGACACTAACACAAATGCAGCGTGCAGTAGGTGGGCTTTAAACCTGGAAGCTGCATATATGTGTACCAGTCTTTGCACTGGGAGCGCTGCACAGTCTGCTCCCAGCACATAGACCAGGCTCTCATTGAGTCTCGTACTAACAGGGTTTAAGGCCAGGGTCAAAGGGTCAGGTCAGCATATTTTAGGTTGCATTTTTCTTTTTAAATATATCAGTGTGTTTTAGGTAAGATTAAAAAAAAATTTGCACTTTAGTTTCTGGGCCACATTGCAGGTACAAAACAACGAAAGTGACACTAAAGCTTATTTTTTTTGAACATACATATACTTACCTCCAACTGGGCAGCTAGTTTTGCACAGCGTGGCCCCAAACATCCTTTTCTGGGGACCCTCGGTGGCTCTCGCAGCTCCTCCCTGCATTAGATAATCCCCCTAGGAGAAGCTCTCTCCCAAGGGGGTTACCTTTGTGGGCACGCTCGAGTCATTCATTCAGCGTCTATAGAAGTGAATGTATGACTCGGCACTGCCCCCTGGGTCATTGGATTTGATTGACAGCAGTGGAAGCCAATGGCTGCACTGCTATCAATCCATCCAATCAAGACCTGAGACACTGGCTTTTGCTGGTGTGCTCATCCCTGGGATGAGATAGTGGGGGTACAGGCAAGTAAAACAGGGGCTCCCAAAAAAATATTCAGTTAAAGTGATCGTAAAGTCTTGCTTTTATTTTTTTTAAATACACTTTTTATACTTGCCTACTCTGAGGATTTGCACAGAGCAGCATGGATCATCCTCTTCTCAGGTCCCTCTTCTGAGATGTTGGCCCCTCCCTCCTGTCGAGTACCCCCACAACAAAGCAGCTTGCTATTGGGGCACCCAAGCTGAGCTGCAACTCTGTCTCCTATTCAGACACAGAGCTGCCGTTTGTGACCCTCTTCTGATTGGCTAACTGACTTTAGTTGACTGCCACGGGAGCCAATCGCGCAACTGCTGTGCCTCAGACAATCAGGAGGGAGAGTCTCGGACAACCGAGGGACTCGTTGACACTGGACAGAGATGGGGCTCAGGCAAGTATTAGAGGGTGCTGGGGAGGCTGCTACACACAGAAGGTTTTTAATCTTAATGCCTTAAAGTGCTAACCCCACAACAGTAAATTAATTCTGTAAATGCAACATAGCAGGCTTGTAATACTCACTAACACGGTACAGAGGGTAAACCGCGCTACTCAAACAGCAAAAGAAAGTAACCTATAAGCAGCAACCCTAATCGTAATACTCCGATATCAAACTAAATAGGTGAACACAATGAGCTGCGCTTAAAAACAAAAAATTATATACCTGAAACCTAATCCAAAACTATACCGATAGATATAGAAAAGAACAATATTAAGTGACGAAAATATGATTAGTAAATAGTATACATAAATGCTATCATATCATCATATAAGTGAATAAAGTGTATACTAGATCTGAAATGAAGTTAACATAAATAATATAGAGAAAACCCCCACAAAAATTAATGTATATTAAAACAAAAATTATGTGTGCTAAATCTAAACCAATAAAATTGACAAAAATAGTATTCAAAAGCAATAAAGAGTTCATATATAATGAAGAAAAAAAGTATTGTTGATTCCTCAAAATTGATATTAAGGTGCAAAAATATCCACAAATGCATGTATATAGAAAATAATCAAAATCCTCCACCAGTGAGAAGAGGGGCCGCTTACCAGAGTTTTAGATCCCAGTGTTAGTGAGATCAGTAAGGCAACAGCACAGAGGTTTCTGGATAAACCGTCACAGGCACCACACCGTTTGCATCTCCAATACGAAGGCTCCAATCGGGAAACTAAGGTATCGTAGATTGCTGACACCACGCTGCTTCTACCTCCAATACGAAGCCTCCAGTCAGGAAACGAGGGTATCGTGGATCATGTATAAAAAATCAAAGGCACTCGCATAGCGTAAAACCACTTGGTTTAATGAAATAGAATAAAAAAATTTACACTCACATATGTATAGAACAAACGATCACATAAAAAACGAGCCGGCCGGACTCGTGTGCCGCCCGCACTTCCTGGTTGGGCGTAGAACGCGGAGACGTCAGAACGTCTTCTGACGTCTCCGCGTTCTACGCCCAACCAGGAAGTGCGGGCGGCACACGAGTCCGGCCGGCTCGTTTTTTATGTGATCGTTTGTTCTATACATATGTGAGTGTAAATTTTTTTATTCTATTTCATTAAACCAAGTGGTTTTACGCTATGCGAGTGCCTTTGATTTTTTATACATGATCCACGATACCCTCGTTTCCTGACTGGAGGCTTCGTATTGGAGATAGAAGCAGCGTGGTGTCAGCAATCTACGATACCTTAGTTTCCCGATTGGAGCCTTCGTATTGGAGATGCAAACGGTGTGGTGCCTGTGACGGTTTATCCAGAAACCTCTGTGCTGTTGCCTTACTGATCTCACTAACACTGGGATCTAAAACTCTGGTAAGCGGCCCCTCTTCTCACTGGTGGAGGATTGTTTTGATTATTTTCTATATACACGCATTTGTGGATATTTTTGCACCTTAATATCAATTTTGAGGAATCAACAATACTTTTTGGACAATTTTTTCTTCATTATATATGAACTCTATTGCTTTTGAATACTATTTTTGTCAATTTTATTGGTTTAGATTTAGCACACATAATTTTTGTTTTAATATACATTAATTTTTGTGGGGGTTTTCTCTATATTATTTATGTTAACTTCATTTCAGATCTAGTATACACTTTATTCACTTATATGATGATATGATAGCATTTATGTATACTATTTACTAATCATATTTTCGTCACTTAATATTGTTCTTTTCTATATCTATCGGTATAGTTTTGGATTAGGTTTCAGGTATATAATTTTTTGTTTTTAAGCGCAGCTCATTTTGTTCACCTATGTAATACTCACTGTGGAACTTAAGGGGTTAATCCTCTGCATTGTGTAAAAAGGCTTTTATCCTGTATGCACAGATCCTTCCCACCTGCACTGTATCTGGGGAAGTCCAGCTAACACAGGCAGAGTAGCCGACCTGCACATGCTCAGTTGTGTCTTATGCTGGAGAGAACATTTTTCCTTGTTCTCAAAGTTACGATATTAATACAGGCTGTAGCGAAAATCTCCTCCTACCTGAGCTCTCAGCACTGCAGAAACTGCAGTTTCTCATGTAACCGTGATATACAGATCATCCAAAAAGGTATATAGTGGCAGTATTTCAATGTAAAAAGAAAATGTATAAGCTGTGAGCACTGTGGGGGATATTATTTATTTTCATATTACTGGGTTTAGTAACACTAAGGGAAAAAAAAAAAAAAAAAAGATTTTTACTATTTTGGGACAGAGAGCAGTGGGCAAATTCTATACAACAGTTGCATTAATCCGTTGCCTGCACTGTTATCTGTAGGCACGTCAGAATTCTAAAGATTGCCAGATGCCCTTTATAAATTATTATGAGATACTTATTTTTGAGCCCTTAAGGCCACTACTTACAGCCAAATCAAGTGTTCCAACGTACACCATCAATGGATCTTTCAAGTAAGTTCTGGCTAAACGGCGAACACCATCTGGCCACGTGGCACTAAAAAGGAGAAAAAAAAAAAATACACATCTGAGTAACATATTGAAAGGAAATTCAGACTACATTAAAGTGGTAGTTAAGTCTACATTAACTGCTTCCATGGTCAGCATCTTTTCACGCATTCCTAGAAAAAAAAATTGCAACCAAAAAAAGGTACTCTCCATAAAGATGTGCATCAAAAAGGATTAAATATCTACTTTTAATTGAATGCTAGAAACAGGTTTTCAATTGCTGGCCAAGATGCAAGGAATTTTGATGCATCTGTATATTCCGTATCTTGAAGTGTAGTACAGGACTGGATTTGATTCATAGACCATGGGTTATATGTAGAGGTCGACCGATATATCGGCCGATATTTGCCGTTTTTAAATTAATCGGCATCGGCCGATTGAGCTGATAAAAAGGCCGATTTAGAACAGCGGGACTTGGGAATGACTTCTGTAATAGAAGTCAGTGTAAGTTGCCTGAGTCGTCATAGAAACGTCTTTCCTCCTCTCTGGGCAGCCTGCCAAGAAAAGAACAGAAAGATACAATGTTTACATTTCTGAATGAAGTCATCTCAGTGTGTAGAGTTCTCAGTTTAACCATTTAAAGGCTAAATCTTTTCTGACACTTGTTGCTTACAAGTAAAAGTCCTGTATTTTCTGCCAGAAAATCACTTAGACCCCCCCAAAAAGTATATATATATTTTTTGCAGAGATCCTAGGGAATAAAATAGCGGTTGTTGCAACATTTTATGTCACACAGCATTTGCGCAGAGGTCTTTCAAATGCATTTTTTGGGGGGAAAAAAATACACTTAATGATTTTAAAAAAAAAACGAAAACAGTAAAGTTAGTCCATTTTTATTTTATTTTTTTCGTCCAAAAGTTTTGAGTACTTTTTATTTTATAGGCTGCTTGCACACTGGAGCCGGCAGGCGTTGATGGTAAAATGTTGCTAGTTTTAGCAGTACTTTACCATCATTTTAGCGGTGCTATTCGGCTGCTAGTGGGGCGCGTATAATCCTAGCTAGCGGCCGAAGAGGTTAAATGCGCTCGTGAAGCACCGCAATGGGCAGGAGTGGTGGAGAAGTGGTACACACCACTCCAAACGTGCTGCTTGCATCGCCTCAGTGTGAAAGCACTCTGTCTTTCACACAGACTGCAGGGGAGCCGTTTTGCAGGCACTTTACAGGTGCTATTTTTAGCCCAAAAGCGCCTAAAAAAACTCCCCAGTGGGAAAGGTGTCTGTTAGGTTTTATGAGATGAAGGGGGATAAAAAAATAAAATAAAAAAAAAAATAAAAAAAAATCGGCCTAACATATCGGCCCAAAAGAATAGGCATCATATATCGGCCGCCATGATTTCTAAATATCGGCATTGGCATCGGCCAGAGAAAAACCCATATCGGTCGACCTCTACTTATATGCCGCTACTTTCAGGTGATTGTGCATTGGCAAAAATTTTGCTTGGTCCACCCCCTAGTAGTGTTTTTATATATAACTCTGCCCACTGTGTGAGACTCCAGTTTTGTTAGCAAGCAATAAAGATCACAGATAAGAGAAGGAAGGGATCTGTACACTGTACTCTACTCCAAGATAAGGACTTTACAAGTTCATCAAATGTCTCATCTTTATAGTACAATACATGACAAAGGAACCGATTCATAGACCATGCCCAACTAATAATCGAGTGGTGGGTAACAGTACAACAGCAGGAACAGGCCACAGAAAAAAATAAAAATAAAAAGGCGGACAACAGGCCTATACCAATTTGCTAACAATAGATACACCCTGTGCTGCAAGAGCAACAATGGAGACTAAACAGATGCCTAGCAATTGTTTGGGAGTAACCTGAAACAGAATTTAGGTGGTGGCTCTCTTTAAAGATATTGTGCAGACTCCAAATGGTGTATAGGTCTCAGAATATGATTTTAAATGAGGACACAGGCGAAGGGAAGGCAAAAGGAAAGAGGGACCCCTTTCTGGAAGGTAGAAAGAAAAAAGGGGGAAAATTAGCACCCAGGTCGGTGAAAGTGGAGGGAGAAGTTCCAAAAAAGGTACCTTTTAGTAAGGAATGAAGAGAAAAGCCATATACGTCATGCCTGATGATAAAACCCTAAGGCAGGGATATGCAATTAGCGGACCTCCAGCTGTTACAGAACTACAACTCCCATGAGGCATAGCAAGACTGACAGCCACAAACATGACACCCAGAGGCAATGTGATGGGACTTGTAGTTTTGCAACAGCTGGAGGTCCGCTAATTGCATATCCCTGCCCTAAGGGAATCAAAAGGGGCAAAATGTTGTGCCAGCCAGAAGAATGTGGTAGGAAAATGTAGGTGGTTTCAAGGGAAAAAAGGAAACATTTTGGTGTCAAGGAGAACACACCAGCTTTCAGACTAAACTGTCCCCAAGTGGAAGGGGAGTCCAAGGAAGGTAACCACTGTTGATGGGAATAGAAGGAGGAGAACTGAATCTTATGAGGATTCCGCCACAGCAAGGAATCTTTTTAAAAAGGATAGAGCCCAGGATGGCCATGAGGTCCTATAGCAGCCCCAGCTGGTAACAAGGAAAAGTTCTCTGTACCAGAAATTTGCACAAGGAGTGCAAAGTGTTGAGAAATTGAGAATTAGGAAGAGGGTGTATAAGGTTGACCAGTTTCTACAGGGATGCAATTTAAATGCCAGAAGACTAGGCAGAGCTTTTTTTTACTGTCATGGGGAGCCTACTTCATACATACACTGTATATTATTATATTATAGTGCACTCTTGCAAGTAGTCCATTTATCCCAGTTTAGGTGTTTTTATGTATGTTGATAATAAAATTAACCCATTGGAGCCAAGCCTGCACAATTATGTGAGCCCACTGGACAGGGCTTTTTTTCCATGGGGCCGCGTATTTGCGTATCGGTCTTTGAGCTGAGAGCACACCGTGGCGCTCTCCCAGCACAGAGACTGATCTCCCCAAGAGCCCCATACTAACAATCGTGACCCAGAACCTGAATTCCGGGTCACCCGATCACTGCAATAGCCTCTGATTGGCTATCATAGCCTGCCTCCATGTTTTCTCTCTTAGGGCTCATGCACACAGGACGTTTTTACAGCTGCTGTTAGGAGCTTTTGACTTTTTTTTTTTAAACTGCCAAAAAACGCCCCACCACATTAGCCTATGTGGCCATGCACACAAACTGTCAGAGGCATAAGCGTTTAAGGGCAGTAGAAAAAAAAAAAAAAAGACAGCCTGTGCTCCCAGGAGCAGTAAACACAAGCTGTAAAATGAAAAATGCCCAAAAATCCTGATAAACGCTGTAATAAGCCGTTAGTCGCATTTGGCAACTTTATATTATAGGGAGCGTTTACTGAAAAAAAAAAAAAAAAAAAACGCTGCTAACAGTGCATTTTTAAGAATGCTTTTTTTCCTGGCAGCAGTGTGGCATTTTTAAAATGTCATGTGTGCATGAGCCCTGAATGGAGGAGAGAACTACATTGCATCTCTCTGAAGGGGGGGGGGGGGGGGGGATTTTTTAGAACATACCTACATCAAGGTTTGATCTTGGTCAGTGCCAGGGTTGGTGTTTGGGTCAAAGGACAGGGCCAGTATTTTGACATATCTGAGCTGTACTACAGGTACAAAAGAAACATACACATGTGGTATCTCTGCACTTGTCAGGAGCAGGAGAATTTCATTTAATTTAGGTAGTTACATGGTTAGTAAGGTTGAATAAAGACACCAGTCCATCCAGTGAGTGTCTACAATTGTCCCTGTACATTGCACACTCACATTGGTCCCTACCCTCAAGGAGCCCGCAATCCGAGGTCCGCATACATATACTAGGGCCAATTTTGGACAGAAGACAATTAACCTACCTGCATGTCTTTGGAGCATGGGAGGAAACCGGAGTACCAGGAGGAAACCCACACAGGCACAGGGAGAACATGCAAACTCCTCCTATGGGATGGCAGATTGGCAAGCCCAGATCATGGGTTGCAGACCCGCCATCCCAGAGCATCCGTGTTGTTAATAAAGCCGGCAAAGCAAGCAGCTGTGGAGCAGAGCTGTATAAGCTGATGCTTCCTGTATAGCGCCGTCTCTTGTTATTAAAGCGGAGGTCCACCCTAAAGTGTACCTTCCGCTCATTGGAACCCTCCCCCCCTCCGGCGCCACAATTGGCACCTTGCAGGGGGGAGGGGGGGGTGCAGGTACCTGTACAGTACAGGTATCTGCACCCACTTCCGGCGTAGATTCAGCAGAAGGTACGCCCCTTTCCGCAGATTCTACACCCCTTTCCGAAGGTCCCCCCGCTGCCTGCTGGGAAACACACGGATCCCAGAGACAGCGGGGACCATCCTTATTGCACAGTGCGACTCGCGCATGCGCAGTAGGGAACCGTGAAATGAAGCCGAAAGGCTCCACTTCCTGATTCCCATACCCAAGATGGCGGCGGCAACACCCGAGAGATGATCGAGAGATCGGCTTCGGGTGCCGACATCACGGGCGCGCTGGACAGGTAAGTGTCGTTATTTTAAAAGTCAGCAGCTGCAGTATTTGTCGCTGCTGGCTTTTAGAAAAAAAAAAAAAAAAACGGCGGACTCCCGCTTTAACCACTTAAGCCCCGGCCCAATTTGCAGCCAAAGGACCAAGCCCCTTTTTGCGATTCGCCACTGCATTGCTTTAACCGACAATTGGGCGTTGTGCGACATGGCTCCCAAACAAAATTGGCCTTTCTTATGGTGGTATTTGATCATCTCTGTGGTTTTTATTTTTTGCGCTATAAACAAAAATAAAGCGACAATTTTGAAAAAAATGCAATATTTTTTACTTTTTGCTATAATAAATATCCCCAAAAAATATATTAAACATTTTTTTTTTCTCCTCAGTTTAGGCCGATGCGTATTCTACATATTTTTGGTAAAAAATATCGCAATTAGCGATTATTGATTAATTTGCGCAAAAGTTATAGCGTTTACAAAATAGGGGATAGTTTTATAGCATTTTTATTAATATATATTTTTTTTTTACTAGTAATGACTGCGACATTATGGCGGACACATTGGACATTTTTGACACGTTTTTGGGACCACTGTCATTTATACAGTAGTCAGTGGTATTTAAATGCACCGATTCCTGTGTAAATTACACTGGCAGTGAAGGAGTTAACCACTAGGGGGCGAGGAGGGGTTATGTATGACGTTGTGTTTTTTTTTTATTGTAGGGGGTGTGGCCTGGCATTTGACATCACTGATCGTCTTTCCCTATATCAGGGAACAGACGATCGGTGACAGCCACAGTAGGAAGCACAGGGAGAGGTTCGTTTACACAGACCTCTCCTCGTTCTTCAGCTCTGTGACCCGATTGTGGGACACCAGCAGCGATCGGACCGGGTCTGGGCACTTAAAGAGCAACGTACAGGTACATGCTTGTGCCCAGCCATGCCATTCTGCCGATGTACATCAGCGGGAGGCGGTTCTTAAGTGGTTAAAGGTCAGTTTATTACTTAAAATGCAGTGTATATATGGGCATATCTGCGCAGTGGTTACTGGGCTGCTTTCAAACTGATCCGCAGGTGCAGTGCACCTTCAGGTTACCTGCACTGAGGCATAGACTTCTGTTATTACCTGCGGGTTTGGTGTGCTTTCAGAAAGTGCACCACACCTGCAGGATATAATAGAAGTCTATGGCAAAGTGTAGCTAACCCACAGGAAAGGCACTGCGCTGCATTAGTGTGAAAGGCTCCTTTCACACAATCGGTCTGACTCAATCTGACCCTCTATTCACCTATATGAAGCAGCAGATGTAAACAGATTTGTGTCCCTTTACACCCACCTACCTCCAAACTGATTAGCTAAAAAAAAAAAAAAAAAAAACCGGAAGGGGGATCAATCACCTTCCGTCAGGGCAGATCGGATTGGAGGACCCATAGAGTAGAGTGGGCTGTGTCCGCTCTGCACGGACCTGTCATCCGCCTGCTTTGCTTATTGTGGCCCGTGACCGGTCACCAAGTTGCTTAAGTGGCCCTCACTCTACAAAAGGTTGCGCACCCCTGACCTAGATGCACAAAGTAGTGGTGGCGATATGTACAATTTCACTAATACATATCAAACTTGTTTTTAGCCATGAACATTTGTTTTAACTTTAGGTGCGAAGGAGTTAAAAATGCAACCCTCCATATGCTTTGCTTTTGGGGGGGATTTTTCTTTCCTTTTAAGACTCTTTTGGGTCTTATTCTTTTTTGATACATATTAATTTTTATGATTTTTTTCATTGTTCAATTTTTTTTTTAATTCAATAGTCATTAAGCATTTATTTCCCCCCTGTCAAAGGAATGCAAAATGTTGGAGCTCAGGACAGGGCCGGAGAGCAAAGCCGGAAAGGTCATATCATGGCAAAACAGTGTAGTCTGGGTTCTAGGTTGTGTAACTAACCTCCCCAGGTAGAGGGGATTAGAAACTGGTACCCTGAGAGAAATGAACAACCCCTGCGCTGTCCAAGTATAATTCGCAAAAGGGAAAAAAGCCATCTCATAAGGGGCAATGAATAGCGACGACACGGTCTCAACAAAACTTTTTTACATGAACCAGAGACAAATTTGTCCTGCGAAAAAGGTGTCTGCAAAGATGTTCCTACCTAGACAACAAAATGCCAAGGAAAAAAACAAAAGTGTGAAAAACAGCCTTTAGGGCAAGGGTCTCAAACTGGCAGCCCTCCAGTTGTAGTTTTGCAACAAGTCCCATCATGCCTCTGCCTGTGGGAGTCAACTGTCAGCCTTGCAATGCCTCATGGGACTTGTAGTTTTGTAAACAGCTGGAGAGCTGCCAGTTTTTGACCCCCTGCTTTAGGGGAGTATGGAAGACTGCAGCTGTCATATATTAGATGACAGAATTTAGTTGTTTGGAGGCCTATAGCCACAAACAGAGGGATACAACTGCTTATGCAGGGGTTGAGGGGAAAAAAATAAATTTCATCACCATAGTGAATGGAAGTAGTCAATCACATCAGTAAGAGAAGGTCTAAATAGATAAGGAACAGGAGGGGAAAATAAGCTGCAAACTGCCCTAACTAGAGGAGTCTTTACAAGTTTAACTATAATTCAGACAAACGGCTGTGTCCGAGGGAACGTCATGGGAAGCCAGACTACTAAAATAGTCCATACCAGTGAAGTATCAGCAATGTGGTATGTGAGTCTTCCAGGACAGGAGTTCTTGTATAGGGGTTACTGAGCCCTGAAATCTTATTCTGAGTAGAATAAGAGACACACACACCCATTATAATAATAAAATAACAAACTTAAAAAAAAAAAAAAAAACTCTTGGTCTTTCCTTAGTGAGTAGAGATGAACTAGATTGGAAAGGAGAAGACCACAAACAAACTGCACATGTCCTGGAACAAGTTAAGAGAGAAGATGGCTGGGTAAGTGTTAGCAAACACCACCATTGCCTCCATAAGAGGGGTCAAACCTTTAGTGTGAGGAAGCCTTTTAACAGCTCTGGAAGTACTAGAAATGTTTGCCAAGACCGGAATGAACTGCAGTGTAAGATGATAGGGCAAAATAATGAAATCCCTACAATAGGAGATACACAATGCAGAGTGAATTGGGAGGCTGGAAAATAGGGCCTGAAACCGCTCCCATCAGTAAGCTGCCTTAACCACTTGCAGATAGAGCTATAACAAGATGGAGGCTACAGTGCGGTCGGCCAGTTCTGGGAGGGCGTCATAACATCCTCCCTCGATTGCTCCCACTGCGGCACACTCTGATCGATGTGTCCTCTGCAAATAGCCGATCATAGGGGTAAAGAGGCAATCAGCAGATCTTTATCGCGTGATCAGCTGTGTCCAATCGATGATGGATGATGATGATGATTGATGGATGATTGATGGATGATGATGATTGATGGATGATGGATGATGTAAACACACTTAGAAACAGCAAAACCGGAACCCTCTGGCAGGACTTTAAGAGGCAATGAACTCAAAAATTGTATATGTGGACAATCGATATAAAAAATAGGATTTCTTTGTACTCCCCGTAAAATCCCTCTCTCTCTGTAATTCACCGGCCGACACTGCTCCTCTCTTAGCCATTGGGTTGTTATGCCCTATTACTAGGAGATACTAGGCCTTAGTTGTAATACAACACTCAGAACCCTTAGTTCTGCCCAGGGGGCGGTACCTTGGGCAACAACACTCCACACTGCCATGCAGTCATCAGTACGTTGTCAAGCAGTATAACGCAAAGATAAAAAGGAGGGGCGGGTGCTGTGTCGGTCGGTGAATTACAGAGGAAAGGATTTTATGACAAAAAAAATCCTATTTTCTCTTATATTCACCGACTGACAGCTCCTCTCAGCCATTGGGACGTCCCCAAGCAGTGCCAAACGAGGGGTGGGAAAACAGCATAAAAACTTCATCCACCGTGGCAAGTGGGAACTAGTGAAACTTTACAAAAAAAGTGCGTGGAGAAATCCACCACCAAACCAGGGTACCCTCAACAGGAGTGACTACCCACAACCGCACAAAAAAAAACAGTGGAATGTAATGCAACAGCCCATTAACTTAACGGTACTGTGTTTTTAACGAAAAACCAGGAAAAAAGGAAGCATATTGCATATTCAATTGAAACTATACGGCCGCTTGCAAAACTTTGCGGCCAAAACAGGCATCAGCCGATGCACTGACGTCTACCTTGTATAACTTGGTAAACGTGTGAACAGACGACCAGGTCGCCACCTTACACACCTGAGCGACAGACGCTTGGTGTAGGAAGGCCCAAGACGTTCCGATTGCCCTTGTGGAGTGGGCCGTGACCGGAAAGGGGGGAACCTGCCCCCTTCAAGGCGTAGGATTGCACTACAATCTGTCTGATCCAGACCGCCATGCCTTTCTTGGGATCAGCCACCGAAACAAACAGTGAGTCTGACTTCCGAAAGGGAGCAGTGGTAGACAAATACAACTTCAGAGCCCAAACCACGTCCAGAGCACGAAGGGCCACCTCCTTAGGGTGTTTTTCGGCTTAGGACAGAGATGGTAATACAACGTCCTCATTAATATGAAAAGCAGAGACCACTTTTGGTAGAAAAGACTGTTGTGGCTGCAAGACCAACTTATCCTTGTGGTTAACCAGATAGGGCGACTTGCAAGACAAGGCAGCCAGTTCCGAAACCCTCCTGGCTGATGTGATGGCCACTAAAAGACCACTTTCTGGGAAAGATTCAATTGTTTCAAACGGCGGTTTTGGAAGCGCCGATAACACAAGGTTCAAATCCCATGGGGGTAACGATGGACGCACCGGAGGGACTACATGTCGTACCCCCTGAACGAAGGTACTCACTAATGAGTATGACGCCAGGGGTCAATAAAATTTGCCCCTTAATGGTGCTCAACACTAATTTCTGGTCTACTCCTTGCTTAAGAAAAAGCAGAATCCTGGATATAGAAAAAGGAGCGTGGATGCAATACTTTCTCCTCACACATGGAGATGTAGGCCTTCCAGGTACGAGGGTATATCTTCCAGAAAGAAGATTTTCATGCTCTCAACATAGTTGGGATCACCGAGTCTAACAGACACCGGTTCCTCAACACCTGGCTCTCAATAGCCATGCCGTTAAAGACAGCGATGGTAAAGCAGGATGGATAATCGGACCTTGAGACAGAAGGTCTTCTCACAACAGCAGTCGCCAGGGAGCGTCTGCCACCAGACGCAGCAGGTCTGCGTACCAAGGACGCTGAGGCCAATCTGGAGCAACCAGTATTACTGGGATCCCCTCAGCTTCCACCCTGCGAAGCAGGCGTGGTAACCGTTTCAGTGAGGGAAAGGCGTAGATCAGCTGGTACTGATCCCACTGAGCCACCAGCGCGTCTGCCCACGGATCTCTTGTCCTGGACACCAATCGTGGCACCTTCCGATTGAGACAGGAGGCCAGAAGATCCATATCTGATGTGCCCCACCTCAGGCACAGTAACCTGAATATCTCCGGATGCAACACCCATTCTCCTGAGTCCAGCATCTGGCGACTCAGATCGTCCACCTGCCAGTTCTCCACTCCCGGGATGTAAATGGGCGACAGGGGCGGTACGTGTTGCTCTGCCCAACAAAGTATGTGAGCGACCTCCCGTGCAGCAGCTGTGCTTCTTGTTCAACCTTGGTGATTGACATATGCCACAGTCGTGGCGTTGTCTGACTAGATCCTGATCGGACACCCCTGAATTCTCATCGACCATGTGGAGAGGCATAGCCTGATCGCTTTCAATTCGAGCAGATTGATCAGCAACTTGGATTTTTCCGTCGACCAGTGGCCCTGAGCCAACTGAACCCCCATCACTCCACCCCAGCTGGATAGGCTGGCGTCCGTTGTGATCACTGTCCACTTCAGGAGGCAGGAACGATTTCCCGGACTGAATCACCGGGGACATCGGCCACCAGATCAGTGAGACTCACTGACTGGCTCACCTGGATCTGTCGATCCAGGGACAACTGATATTTGTCCCATTTTGTCAATATCACCTTCTGCAGTACTCTGGTGTGGAACTGGGCATAAGGTACTGCCTCGAAGGAGGCTACCATGAGACCCAGGACTCGCATGGAAAAGCGGAGTGACGACCACTTACAGTTCATAAGCAGTTTTACCGTGGATCTGAGAGTCTGCAGTTTGTCTGAAGGGAGAAAAACTCTCACTTCCATGGAGTCCAGCAGCAAGCCTAAGTACTCCAGACGCTGGGTTGGTACAATCACTGACTTCTTAAGGTTCAACAGCCACCCAAATTCTTGCAGGGTCTGCATGGTGATCACCACATCCTCCTCTGAGGCAGAAAATGTCCTCAGGAGATCATCTAGGTATCCCGCGATCGCGATCCCATGTTGCCGCAAACGCCAAAACTGGAGCCAATACCTTGGTAAAGACTTGGGGGGCTGAAGCCAGACCAAAAGGAAGAGCCACAAACTGGTAGTTGGCTCCCCCGACTGCAAACTGCAGAAACTTTTGATGCCGAAGGCACATGGGTATGTGCAGGTACACATCCTGGATGTCCAGGGACGCCAGGGAGTCCCCTTGATGGAGTGCAGCGACTACTGAGCGAACCGATTCCAGTTCTGAACCTCATTGAGGGCTTTTAGGACCAAGATTGCAGTTCCCAAGAAGGGGTATGTCCAAACAGATTTGAGTAGAAGCCCTGTAAATGTTCCGATTCCGGAACCGGTACAACCACCCTGCAACTCAGCAGGTCCCTTACTGCCCCCAAGAGGGCCTCCCGGCAAGCTGGGGATACGGGAATGCTGGAGGGGAAGAATCTGTTTGGTGGCCAAGAGAGAAACTATCTTGTAGCCTGAGGAAATCAGATCGCAGACCTATTGGTCGGATAACCAAGAGGACCACTGGGCTGCAAACTCCCGAAGGCGACCAGCCACCCGAGACATGGGTGAGGGGCAAACCTTCATTCGGAAGCACTTTTATTCACAAGCTTGTTAGGCTTGCTTTCAGGGATGTTTTTTTTCCGTCCGTGGTCTTCCTGTCGGGCTGGGGACGTTTTGCCGAAGCTCCGGGCAGACGCAAAAGCCATTTGTGAGCGGAAAAAGAGGGCCCTTGCCTACGGCGTGGCTCCTTAGCCTTCCTGGCCTGTGGGAGTAAGGTACTCTTACCACCGGTGGCATTTTTAATAATCTCATCCAAAGAGACTCCAAAGAGTCAGTCGCCAAGGAAGGGAAGATCTGTCAGTGCTTTTTTGGATGACTGGTCAGCAGACCTGCATTTTAGCCAAATCGGGCACCTCAGCACCACAGCTGACACTGAAGCCCTGGATAACAGAGGGAGAGTTATCCAGGGCCGCGTCAGACGTACTTAGGGCCTTGCACTAGTTGGTCTGCTAGTTCCACACAGACAGAAGAAGCCTGGTGCTCTCCCAATTCGCGGGGCAAAAGTTTTGCCCACTCAGTGTCTGCGACACAATTGTGGATGCCAGTACTGGTCGCACAGTTGACCTCATAACCGTAAACAAGGAACGAGCCACTGCCTCGGCCTTCCTGTCCGTGGGATCCTTGAATGCAGGAGTCATTTTTTGACAAGGCACTCCTCTAAAGGGTAATGCACCGCCATGTATTTGGGGACCGAACAGGTAAATGTAAATGAACTTGTAAAAAAAAAAAAAGTCATACGGAAACACCTTTGGTGAACGTGCTGGCTTGTGGGACCCAAAAGGGACCGGTACATAAGCAGAGGGATCTGCTGGCTCCTGAATCTTCAGGGTATCACGCACAGATGTGATAAGTGCTCCAACAAGCAATTTGTCGCGCACAGACCCGGACCCGGACGGGGACTCGCCCTCACTGTCCGAACGGTCCTGTAAGTGTCGCCTGACAAGACAGCAGGGGTCACCAGCCTCAGCAGGACCCGAGTCTGCGTCAGAGCTCTCTCCGGAGGACTGGGGGGGGTAATCTTGGCAATGAACAAATTGAGGACTGCCGCAAGGGCGTCCATGGGCACTGCGCAGTCTGCAGGTGACCCGGTTGCAATTGCCTGTATTTTGGGGGGAAAAACACCAGTTTCTGAAGCCATGATGACCCTACCCTGTCTGCCACCCTAAGGGGACTTAGGACAGTGACAGTCCAACCATCCTTCACTGCCGCTGGCTGAGGAGCTCTTTCCCGCCGGGCTCACCACCCTGAGGAGTTCTACGCTATCCTGTAAGTAGTACCTGTAGTCCCTGTGGGCTCCCAGGTGCAGAAGAAACAATGCTGTGTCGGTGGCAGCAGCCGGAATGAGACCTAAAACTTTCTAGAAATGTGCTCAGGCTTCAATATAATGGCCGCCCAACATCCAGTACAAAGACATAAAACACAGGAGCACATGCTGCCGCTAGAGAACACTGAAAAATGTGTTCAGGCTTCAAGAAAGTGGCCGCCAGTATCCTGAATAGGAGATCACTAGGAAAATGGCAGCTGAAACCCAGGAGAGCATGCTGCCCTTGCCCACACCTAAAATGGCCGCCAAAGAAGCTCAATGAGGTACAGGGAGAAAACTATGGCAGTGAACACAGCGCTGTACAGGACATCAGAAAACCCTCAAAGACACCTTCCAGGGGCATGAAGAACAGGACCCAGGACATCGCTAGCCAACGCAGCCCCCCCCCCCCCCCCCGGTGAGAGTCCCCCGTAGAGCCCCTGCATAGACACAAACACACCGCTCAGCAGCCACAGCAGCATCCCCACAGAGGGGGGGGGGGGAGATAGGGACAGGGGAGAGAAGAGAGGGAGGTGAGAAACCTCCGAATCGACCTCCCAAGGAATTCCCAGCTGCTCAGCCCCGCCGAGGCAGGGAGAGCTGTACTTACCAGTCCTGAATAGCTGGGAGACATTCCATCACAGACCCATTCACTGATCGGTACAGGGTGGCTGCTGGCCCGGCATACTGTGGCGCAGACATCAGTAGCCCGGTCATATATATATGCTCGGGAGCATAAAGGCTCACGACCATCTCTGGAGCTGAGGTTTTCGTTGTGGCTTGCCGAGCGTGTAGCTGAGGCCTGCACACGCTCGATGGTAGGACTGGGGATACTACAAGGATAAGGGTAAGGGTATCCAGCCTGTCACCCAGCCGGCTGTTGATAAGTAGATCACAGGATCATTCATCTTGCGCAAAAAGTCACGCTTCTGCATAAAAAATAAAAAAAACACGGACCGATGGGCCCGCAGGGTTCCTAGGTCCTTCTCCTTCACTAGGCAAAATGAAATGGATGACTGCATGGCAAGGTGGAGGGTTGTTGCCCAAGGGACCGCCCCCTGGGTAGAACTAAGTTCTGAGTGTTGCATTACAACTAATGCCTAGTATCTCCTAGTAATAGGGCATAACAACCCAATGGCTAAGAGAGGAGCTGTGTCGGACAGTGAATATAAGAGAAATATTATAAGTTTAATAGTACAAACTCTAAAAACAGATACATGGAAAATTTGTATCACAAGTTTTTACAAGTTCTTTGATATGGAGCCACATGAGATCATAGAAAACCACCTATTTTTAGATCACTCTTGTGCAAATTGTACAGAGTGAAACTCTGCGAGTTTCAAGATTATACGTCAGGAGAAGATGGTATAAAAGGTTTATGATATCTACAATTCAAAAAAATACAATGAATACAAAATATACGTATAGAATTGTTTTGAAAACAAATTCTTCATTGAAAAGACAGGCACTTAATTACAGTTTTAGGCGAAGCATGTCTACTAACCAGAGATATAGAAGCAGGTATCTTGGATATGAAGAAAGGGTTGGAAACAAACAATGAAAGATGTTTACTTTTGCTGACCCCAGTAGTGACCCAAAGAGCAGAAGCAAGTATGGCCAGACAACAACGGAGGTCAAAGGGGGAGTCAAGTATAGGGGAAAGCCCGACCCAACAAGCAAACCGTCCATGGCCCAAATCTAAATCATCATCATATAAAAAACATGAACATCATATCTACATGCGGGTCAAAGCATGTGAATTTAATTTTGAGAAACACAGTAAATTAGGAGGATACTGAAAGCTAGACCTACCTCACTTTAGAGTGGTTAATATGAAACGGGGGGGGGGGGGGGGGGGGGTGTATGGTATAATGACAAGTTTGGTAAGCTGTAAATATATATATATATATATATATATACACACACATACACATACACACACACACATACCGTATATTGGCGTATAACACTCACCCTTTTTCCCCTTAGAATCAGGAGGAAATCGTGGGTGCGCGTTATACGCAGATCCCTTGCAGATTTTGAGGTTCTGCGGGTCTTTCTGCCGTTCTCAGTGGCTGCCGAGAACGGACAAAAATAGCCAAAAGCCACCGAGATACACAGGATATCTGCTCTGTATCTCGGCAGCGACATTTTTAAATGGCAAGCCTTCAACACTGACAAGGCTGCAAATGACATGTGACATGAGAGAGAATGAGAATATACACACACACCATTATTATTTTTTATCTTGATTTTAGGCTTATGCTTCCCACCTTAAGGCTCATACACTGAGCCGTTTAGGTGATCCCCTTACTGGTGTCGCATTTCGGTGCCAGAAAACTAGAAGTAAGCATACCTTCCACTTATTTTTTAATGGACTGACATTGGTGGGGATATACAACTTTTGCTCGTGCTGCAGCAGAATCTTATTCCTATGTGGACTCGATCCAGGATTAAAGATGAAATCTTTGGAAAACCGCCCCAATGTACTGTCGTGATGTCGCCCTAGAGGGAGATCGGGATCACAGGTTTTCAAGGTATGAATGTGCCTATAGGCCCGTTGCTAAAACGCCATCTTAGTCTTACCCACATAGAAACAGGAACAGTACTGAGAAGCAAATAAACCACGTCTTCTGTTTTACAGTTGGCATAGTGTTTTGGATGGTATTTTTCACCATTAGGCAAAAGGGCATGGTATTTGGTGTGCATATACTTACAATAGTTGCAACCTCCACACGTGAAGGTACCACATCTTTTACAGGATCTTTGCCTGAAGAGCCTTTAAACTCAATTAACACTTCTTTGATAGAACGAGCTTTCCTAAAAGTAAATGCTGGGGTAGAGGTGACAAAAGTACCAGCAATGAAGCCAATATTTGTTCACAGTCCTTTTGATTTCTTTATGTTGGTTGTAGAACCGAGTAATGATCCTGATTGGACCAGTGGTTTTGGATGTAGGAGTTTTGTTAAATAGAATATCGTGACGTGTATTGCCACATGCTTGTTTGAAGGCCCTCTTTAAATGTGTGGGAAATTAATAGACGCGTTACTCTGTGGCGGTTTCAAGCACTGCATGCCCCCCACCCCCACCGTGGATGGTACTCTGCTGTAATGCCTTCTGACTGACCCAAGGATGTGGGTGCGTTTGTCCCCCACTTTCAATCTTCTTTCTCCTACCTTCCTGATACCTCCCCCTGCATGGATTAGGATAGAGATGCATATATATATGTATATGGACAGTCTCTAGAATACAGGTTTATGCTGCTGCATAACAAGTGGGAAGATCTGCCTTACATTGACTATATAATCATCTCTTCTAAGCAAAATATTTGGTGTGTGTTCTGTCTACCCTTATTGGCTGATGGATGAGATTTGTGCTCATCCATTAACTTTAGCTACTATAATCCATATACTGATTATTATTTTTATCTTGATTTTAGGCTTATGCTTCCCACCTTAAGTCACATACATTGATCCATTTAGGTGATCCCCCTTACTGTTGTTCATCCCATGGGATGTCGCATTTTTTGCAACAGTAAAGCTATAAGTAAGCATACTTTCCATTTATTTTTAATGGACTGACATTGGTGGGCATATACAACCCAATTTTGGATAGTAGCTATACTAAAAACTTATTTCTATAAGTATATACATATACACACACACACACACACACACACACACACACACACACACACACACACTAAACAATTCTTAATTGCAGATTACCAAACTTGTCATTAAACCATCCACCGGCCTAACGCGGTATGTGCCCCCCCTCCTAGTTTCTTCCATTGTGTACTCCTTCAATCCAGCATATTAACCACTCTAAAGCGAGGTAGGTCTAGCTTTTAGTATCCTTCAAATTGACCGTGTTTCGATATTAAATTCACATGCATGTAGAGATGTTATTTATGTTTTCTATATGATTTAGATTTAAGCCACCTACACCCCCGCCACAGACTGTCTGATTGTTGGGTCGGGCTTTCCCCTATACTTGGCTCCCCCTTTTGACCTCCACTGTTGTCTGGCCATATTTGCTTCTGCCCTTTGGGTCACTTCTGGGGTCAGCTCATTTAAACTTCTTTCCTCGTTTGTGGTTTCCAACCCTTTTTTCGTATCCAAGATACCTGCTTCTATACAGTGGGGCAAAAAAAGTATTTAGTCAGCCACCAATTGTGCAAGTTCTCCCACTTAAAAAGACGAGAGGCCTTAATTGTCATCAAAGGTATACCTCAACTATGAGAGATAAAATGTGGAAACAAATCCAGACAATCACCTTGTCTGATTTTTGAAAAAAAATATATTTGCAGATTATGGTGGAAAAGTAGTATTTAGTCACCTACAAACAAGCAAGATTTCTGGCCCTCACAGACCTGTATCTTATTCTTTAAGAGGCTCCTCTGTCCTCATTACCTGTATTAATGGTACCTGTTTGAACTTGCTATCAGTATAAAAGACACCTGTCCACAACCTCAGTCACACTCCAAACTCCACTAAGGTGAAGATCAAAGAGCTGTGAAGGACACCAGAAACAAAATTGTAGACCTGCACCAGGCTGGGAAGACTGAATCTGCAATAGGCAAGCAGCTTGGTGTGAAGAAATCAACTGTGGGAGCAATAATTAAAAAATGGAAGACATACAAGACCACTGATAATCTCCCTTGATCTGGGGCTCCACGCAAGATCTCAACCCCGTGGGGTCAAAATGATCACAAGAACGGTGAGCAAAAATCCCAGAACCACACGGGGGGACCTAGTGAATGACCTGCAGAGAGCTGGGACCAACGTAACAAAGGCTACCATCAGTAACACTACGCCGCCAGGGACTCAGATCCTGCAGTGCCAGACGTGTCCCCCTGCTTAACCAGTTAAGGACCGCCACATGGCAATGTACGTCGGCGCAATGGCACCGACAGGCACAAGCACGTACATGTACGTGCTCGCCTTCCAGCGGGTGGGGGGTCCGATCGGACCCCCTCCCGCTGGATGCCGCTGTCCGTTTCTCTTCAGGAGCGATCCGGGATGAGGGGATGGCCGTTAGTTTCTGGCCATCCCCTCTCGATCGCTCCTGGCGAATGAGAAGCTTCCCCGGCTGTGTATAGTAAACACAGGCAGGGAGGAAGTGATGTCATTCTCCTCGGGCGGTCTTTATGACCAGACTGCGAGGAGAACAGAGAAAGTGTGCACCAACACTACACTGACATGTAGGTACACATAGGCACACAAATCCCCCCCCCCCCCGCGTCACTGATTGCAGTTATCATTTATTTACTGATCACTGCATTTAGTGTCAGTTGTGACAGTAATAACTGTCAGGGCAGTTAGTGTTAGGTCCAGGGTAGCCCCCTATCCCCCCCATAAAGGTTCAACCCCCTGATTGCCCCTAGAGTTAACCCTTTCACCCCCTTTTGCCAGTGTCACTAAGCGATCGTTTTTCTGATCGCTGCATTAGTGTCACTGGTGCCGCCAAGTACGGTAGCTAGTTATTTTTTTAGGTTCACCGCCAGGTTTTTATAGCGCTAGGTACCCTGATATACTACCCAATAACGGTTTTAATCCCCTGATTTCCCCTAGTTAACCCTTTCACCCCCTTTTGCCAGTGTTACTAAGCAATCATTTTTCTGATCGCTGCATTAGTGTCACTAGTGCCGCTGGGTAGCTAGTTATTTTTTTTAGGTTCACTGCCAGGTTTTTATAGTGCTAGGTACCCCCATATACTACCCAATAATGGTTTTAACCCCTTGATTGACCCTAATTAACCCTTTCACCAGCGATCAGCATACAAGTGCCACTGGTGACGCTGGTTAGCCAGTTAGTTATTTAGGTTCCCCATCAGGTTTTTATATAGCGCCAGGGACCCCCATATACTACCTAATAAAGATTTTAACCCCCCCGATTGCCCCTAGTTAACCCTTTCACCAGTGATCACCGTAAAGGTGTTACGGCTGACTCTGGTTAGTTTGCTTTTTATAGCATCAGGACACCCACCATTTATTACCCAATAAAGGTTTAACCCCCTGATCACCCGGCGGGTGATATCAATTAGGTTTTAGGGTCAGGGTCTGCATCGCCCCAGGCAGCGCTAGGTTAGTGCCAGTACCGCTAACACCCACGCGCAAAGCATAAACCTCCCGTAGTGGTATAGAATCTTAACAGATCAATATCTGATCAGATCTATACTAGCGTCCCCAGCAGTTTAGGGTTCCAAAAAAACGCATTGTTAGCGGGATCAGCCCAGATACCTGCTGGCACCTGCGTTTTGCCCCTCCGCCCAGCCCACCCAAGTGCAGTATCGATCGATCACTGTCACTTACAAGTCAGGCCTGATCCCTGCGATCGCTAAGTTTTTTTTGGTAGATATTTAAATCCAGAAGGCAGTACTTGGTTTTCGGGGTCCCGTACGTGGCTAGGCTCCCAAAAATTCCCCCATATGTGGTATCCCTGTACTTGGGAGAAGCAGCAGAATTTATTTTGGGGTGTAATTTCACTTATGCCCATAGCATGTGTGAGCAATATATCATTTAGTGACAACTTTGTGCAAAAAAATAAATAAAATAAATTGTAATATTCCTGCAACTTGTGGCAAAATATAAAATATTTCATGGACTCAACATGCCTCTCTATAAATAGCTTGGGGTGTCCAAAATGGGGTCATTTGGGGGGGTTTTGTGCCATTTTGGCATTTTATGGCCTTCGAAATTGATAGATAGTGAGGAGTGAAATCAAAAATTTGCACCCTTAGAAATCCTGAAGGCAGTGATTGGTTTTCGGGGTCCCGTACGCGGCTAGACTCCCAAAAAGTCCCACATATGTGGTATCCCCGTACTCAGGAGAAGCAGCAGAATATATTTTGGGGTGCAATTCCACATATAACTATGGCATGTGTGAGCAATATATCATTTAGTGACAACTTTTTGTAAATTTTTTTTTTGTGTGTCATTAATCACTTGGGACAAAAAAAAAATATTCAATGGGTTCAACATGCCCCTCAGCAATTTCCTTGGGGTGTCTACTTTCCAAAACGGAGTTTCATTGGGGGGGGGGGGGGGTTGTACTGCCCTGCCATTTTAGCACCTCAAGAAATGAGATAGGCAGTCAAATTAAAAGCTGTGTAAATTCCAGAAAATGTACTCTAGTTTGTAGACGCTATAACTTTTGCGCAAACCAATAAATATACGCTTGGCATTTTTTTTACTAAAGACATGTGGCTGAATAAATTTTGCCCTAAATGTATGACTAAAATTGAGTTTATTCGATTTTTCTTATAACAAAAAGTAGAAAATATATTTTTTCCTCGAAATTTTCGGTCTTTTTCCATTTATATTGCAAAAAATAAAAATCGCAGAGACAATCAAATACCATCAAAAGAAAGCTCTAATTGTGGGAAGAAAAGGACGCACATTTTGTTTGGGTACAACATTGCATGACTGCGCAATTACCAGTTAAAGCAGTGCAGTGCGAAATTGTAAAAAGACCTCTGATCGTTAGGCTGACAATTGGTCCGGGGCTGAAGTGGTTAAGCCAGTACATGTCCGGGCCTGTCTCAGGTTTTCTAGAGAGCAAAGCATTTGGATGTTCCAGAAGAGGATTGGGAGAATGTCAGATGAAACCAACTCGTCGTGTTTGGAGGAGGAGAGAGAATGCCGAATTGCTACCAAAGAACACCATACATACTGAGAAGCATGGGGGTGGCAACATGCTTTGGGGCTGTTTCTCTGCAAAGGGAACAGGACGACTGATCCGTGTACATGAAAGAATGAATGGGGCCATGTATCGTGAGATTTTGAGTGCAAACCTCCTCCCAATAGCAAGGGCATTGAAGATAAAACGTGGCTGGGTTTTTCAGCAGTACAATGATCCCAAACATACCGCCCGGGCAGCAAAGGAGTGGCTTCGTAAGAAGCATTTCAAGATCCTGGAGTGGCCTAGCCAGTCTCCAGATCTCAACCCCATAGAAAACCTTTGGAGGGAGCTGAAAGTCAGTGTTGCCCAGTGACAGCCCCAAAACATCACTGCTCTAGAGGAGATCTGCATGGAGGAATGGGCCAGCATACCAGCAACAGTGTGCGACAACCTTGTGAAGACTTACACAAAACATTTGACCTCTGTCATTGCCAACAAAGGATATATATAACAAAGTATTGAGATGAACTTTTGATAGACAAAATACTTATTTTCCACCATAATTTGCAAATAAATTCTTACCAAATCAGATAATGTGATTGTCAGAATTTGTTTCCACATTTTGTCTCTCATAGTTGAGGTATGACGACAATTACAGGTTTCATCTTTTTAAGTGGGAGAACATGCACAATTGGTGGCTGACTAAATACTTTTTTGCCCCACTGTATTTGACTAGTAGACCTGCTTCTCCTAAAACTAATTAAGTGCCTGTCTTTTCAATGAAGAATTTGTTTTCAAAACAATTGTATACATATATTTTTGTCAGGTCACCTAGAGCCCAGGTGACAGTTGCACAGGGGTGCACCGCAAGGTTGTGGACCCTACGGCTGACTGCTGCAGACGGGGGACAAATCCCACTGGGGTTAGAGCGCAAGATTCCCTGGGGCGCAGAGTCTAAGAGCCAGCAGGTGTTCACCAGAGCCTCGAGTGGTGAGGATGGACTTGGCTGCAACTGGCTCCAGGTCGCGACCCCCAGCTCACACCCACAGTAGGCAACAGGAGGATAGGGATGGTGAGGGACAAAGCCAAGGTCGGGGCCACAAGCAGACAAGGATAGTCGGGTACACGCCAAAAGGTCAGGATCACAGGCAAACAGGGATAGTCAGACACGCCAAAGTCGGTAACGGAAACCAGTAGCAGAGCACACGGCAGGAACCAGGAAGCTAACACACAAAGAATACATAATGGTTGATCAGCACTGAGGCCTGCAGTGCACGGGTTAATATAGGGCCTGGGGTGGAGCCATGCTTAGAGGAGAGGTTATAAAAACCACCAGGTGGAAGTGGCTGGCCTCTAGTCTGAAGACATGAGGGAAGGTAAGTAAACACAAGAAGATCACTGCATAACCATGACAATTTTGTACTGTGTATTTTTTGAATTGTAGATATCAAACCTTTTATACCATTAGCTATGATGAAGAAAAATTACGCATAATCTTGAAACACGTAGAGTTTCACTCTGTACAATTGCACAAAAGTTATGTAAAAGTAGGTGGTTTTCTATGATCTCATGTGGATAGATACCATTGAACTTGTAAAACTTGTGATACAAATTTTCCATGTATCTATGTTTTTAGAATTTGTACCATTAAAACATATTTTTAGATCTATTGTCTACATATATAATTTTTGAATTCATTGCGTCTTAAATTCCTGCCAGAGGGTTCCTGTTTTGCAGTTTTTGCTTTATTAGGGATGTGGGAAATGTCTCCAATTCCCCATTAGAATTCAGCCATTTTCATATATGTAAACACACTTGCTTGTTACGGCATTCCTTTGCTCATGCTCTGTCACAGCATGAGGAGAGGAGGGAGCTGGTAACCGGCTAGTGTGAAAGTTGACATCGGCACTGATCAGTGTACTGATTAGCAGTGCAGCCCCAACAGTGCTGCCTCATCAGCGAAGGAGAAAAATTACCCGTTTGCAAAATTTTATAACCATGAAAAATGTTTTTGTTTTCCCCCCAAAATTTTCGGTCTTTGTTTAGCAAAAAATAAAACAGTGGTGAATAATCATCAGAAGAATGCCTTGTGTGTGAAAAGTACTGCATGACCGCGCAATTGTCATTTAAAATGCAACTGCACTGGAAGCTGAAAATTGGCCTGGACAGGAAGCGGGTAAAAGTGCCCAGTAGGCAAGCGGTTAATGTATTTATTGAAGGACTTGCCAAGGATAAAGCATGTACAAAAGGTTTCTTTCCCACTATGGATCGGTTACCGAGGTTTAAAGACATAGGATTGTGCTCATATGCATAGAAAAGATCTAACAAATCAGGTTCTCCACGACATCCACACAAAATATTAGCGTCAAGGTAACATTAACAGAGTCATGAGATAGACGAGTCAAATCTTTAGAGAGTTCATCATGAATTTCTCTGGTCCAGTTAGACATTTTTTGGGCAATCACTAAGGTTACACTGGTCAGCTGTAGGGCAAGGCCTGCTAGTGCAAAGGAGGATTCAGTATTTAGTGCAAGAATGCCAGGTCCACAGAGGGGATGGAAATTTTTTTACATTTAGAATTTGTTAAATTCTGTGTCCATGGGATACAAGGCTTTGAAATTGTTGAGGAGTTGGAATAACCCAGATTAACCAGTCATTGTATAAGGGTCAACTTGCCTGAATCAGAGTAGGAAATGGCTTTCTACAGAAGTCCCTCTTTTTAGAGCATTTTTAAGTCTATGGGGGCTGTGCAACACCAGGCATACCTACAGCAAGAGCACGAGGAAGTAATTTCCTTAAATAGTCAAGGAGCGATATCTTGAAGCACATCTGGCAGAAAGCCAGCTTTTCCACGATTTTGTGCCACAGTAAGTGTCAGGCCATGATTTGGTAGAATGAACTTTATTCAGGGGAAGGTGAGGTTTGCAGCCATTAGCCTCCTCTGACTCCATTAGGTTGCTTTCACACTGAAACGCTTTACAGGCGCTATAGCGCTAAAAATAGTACCTGTATAGTGCCTGTAAAGAGCCTCTCCTCTCACTTCAGTGTGAAAGCCGAGGTTTCATATCGGATCGGTGCACTCGTGGGACGGCAGAATTTTGCAGCGCTGTATACACCGCACCTAAAGCGCCCCTGCCCACTTAAATCAATGGGCAGTGCTGAACTGTCAGCAAAGTGCCGCTTTGCGGGTGATTTTAACCCTTTTTTGGCTGCTATCGGGCGAATGCTCTGCTAAAAATCAGCACTTTACCACTGACGCCCCCAATGCCCCAGTGTGAAAGTAACCTTAGTGGCTATAGATTCTGGAATAAGGCATGGTGGCTGTGAATTCAGCCTGGTCCGATTGCATTTAGTGCAACTGTTAGAAATCTGGAGTTTTGGGATTGGAGCAGTGTTAGACCTTGCTGTAGAGCGATGGAGCCACTAGTAACTTAAGAGAAAAATAGATTCTTCTGGGTCTGTGGCATACTAACCACTGTCTATCCCATGTGTTTTTTTGGGAATCGGACAACAGTTGATTTGGCAAACTATCAGCTTGCGCTTCTGGCAGAAAGTGGCAGCAAGAACTGCACAGCTAAGAGTCGAAGATCTAGCCACAAAGGAACACAGAAAAAATAAAGTCTACAGAAAACCAGGGCGTGGTTTGGCAGCACACGTAGCTGGTCGCATTGCTTGTGAGCTCCATCGAATCTCCGCTATATCATCCTGATAACTGCCCACCGGTGCTTGTTTCCGAGGCCCCTGAACCCTGAGGTGCTTTCTGGATCTCCGGTTGCTGTGTTTCCTGCCCGCTGTAGCGATGTCCAAACGCATCAGTACTTTGGAGGATGAGTGGGCTCCCCTGCAAAGAGAATCTCAAGCCCAGCAGTTACTGGTGACCAAACATTCTGCACGCCTTGATGATTTAGAAAACAGACTTTGCAGAAACAACGTTAGGGCCATAGGTATCCCTGAGAAACTGGAAAGAATCCTGTACAATTCATAGAACAGTGGCTGCTAATTACATTCGGGAAAGATTAATTTTCTCTGATGTTTGTGGGGGAGCGCGCGCATTGTGTCCCCACCAGGCCCCTACCTCCAGGCAAACCACCTAGAGCCTTTCTGGTGAAATTACTGAATTATAAAGATCGCAATGTTATCCTGTCCAAGGCCAGATCTATGGGGGATGCCTTAGTGATGGACAATTCCAAGATTTCATTGTTTCTCGACTTTTCAAAAGTACAAAACCAAAGGGCCCAGTTCAATGATGTGAAAAAAAAAGGCTTCGTTCTCTGTAACTGCATTACGCCATGCTTTATCCTACCCACTTACACGTGATTGCAAGAGACTAAGTGCATTTCTTTGAAAAACCAAACCTAGCAATGCAATGGCTGGATAGGGAGAAGCGCTCCATCTGGGATGAGGTGGTCAGAGGATGAAGAGCACATTGATCAATCCTGCATGTTCTTTTCCACTCTCTTTATTGCCTATTAGAAGACGGGTCAGTTTACCTATGATGATCCTGCTAAGGTGGTGAACTGTTCTCACAAGTTACCTTAACACAAAGTTGGCCTATGGACAAGACACAAGGCCTGCTGCCTGGCAACTCTTCAATGATGATTACGGAACTTGGCCCCCCAGTTGCTAGTCCCTCGTGGACACAAAAGTTACTTTTTATTACAAAGTTGGACCCCGTTGCTCCTAGAGTTTCTCAACTGCCTAATCTTTCCTTCCGCAGGTATTATCTCAACGGTTGTGTACTGACCAGTATTGTGTGGGACTGAGTGCCTTTATTTGATTAATTTGCTCTGCAGTGATCTACAGGATAATTATCTACTTACTGAGCCTGATTTGATCTTATGCGTCATGCATATATTCATGTTAAAACCCCATGACTAAACATAAATTACAAGCTGGAATGTGCGGGGTATAGGAGACAGAGTGAAGCGGCTAGCTGTATCCCACATGATTAAATGTCTGGGTTCCTCCTTGGTGTGTTTACAAGAGACACAAATGTCTTCTGACTAGACATCTCTATTTGCATCCCGTGTGTTTGGCACGCAGTTCCACTGTGTCTTCTCCTCGTACTCTAGAGGGATCAGTATATTAGTGGGTACAAATGTGCCCTTTACATGTTCTACCTCGCTCATTGACCAACACGGTCAGTATATCTTGTTGTGTACCCTGGATGGTCTCGCCTGTTATAGCCAATGTTTAGATTCCCCCACCTTTTTCAGTCCAAGTTATAAAACGCTTAGCTAATTTTTTGGCACATCATCCTGGCATGCCATGTAGGGGATTTTAATAATTACTTAGATGCTGACCTGGACAAGTACTCTACTAGGGCGCACTTGATGTGCACCGGGAGGGGTCCAAAACCCTTTGCTCAGCTCCTATCTGAGCTGGGCTTAAGGGATGTTTGGAGGTTTAGACATCCGGGAGTTCAATGTTAATCGTGCCACTTGGCCACATATGGCGGGCTCTCTAGAATCGATCCTGGTCTGGGCAATGACTTTATGCTCCCATTGGTGTCCTCTTCCAGTTATGAGGCAATAACAGTCTCTGACCATTCTCCCTTGTGTATCAAAATCACTACATCAGGTATAGTCAAAAGGACTTACTGGAAAAATCAACCCGTTCTGGTTATCGCTGTTTACCAACCTGGATTCCATATGTAATTAAACTCAAACCCTCAGCTGTCACTAGTATTTTCTGGGACACGCTGAAAGCTGTCCTTCGAGGCCAATCTATTAATGCCATTAAGATGAAGACTGGTTCTTGGGAACAATCTGTGCGAGGTTGAGAGGGCTGAGTCGGCGTTTGTTGACTCCCCCACTCTGAACAAACCAAAAGGGCATGGCAAGAAGCCCAGCATATAGTTAGACATATGGTTCTAACAAAAGCTGAAAACAAGTGGTTCTTTCTTCAAAGGTTTTTTGAGGAGGGAGAACGCACAGGTCACATGCAGGATCAGTCTCTCCACACTGCAGTATGGCAAGGATCGGTGAGGGGCAGCAGTGCCTAATCGAAAGTTGTATTTCTATGCCTCTCAGCTACAGCACCTGAGTGGCAGTGGATCAACTGAATCTGACCCAATAAACGGCTTGTTGCAGACCAGATAGCCGATGGCGACTACATTAGTGGGCTAAGGCTTAGAGGCTGGTATACCCAATCTACCACAATCAGCTCCCACTATTATACTTTTGAACAAATTATGGACTGTAGTTAAAGTTTAGGAATAGTGGGCTTTCTAGACATTACCCCACTATGGCATAATCCAAACCTGCCGGAAGTAAATAAATTAGAGGACTTTCAGTCATGGCAACAAGCTCGCATTTGCAATGTTTCCCAACTGTATAATCAAAATGTGCTGAAATCCTTCATGGACCTTCAGGTGGAATTTAATCTACCTAAACAACAGTTTTACCAATATCTCCAATTAAGATATGCTATACAAGCTCAGGGGGGCTTAACTTCCCTCTCAAGCCATCCTTTGATACTAGATGTCTTCTACGGAATAGAGAAAAAATTCCGTGTTACTGTCCAAGCTACAAGATCCGGCAACTTTTCCATGTAGGAGGGGATGGATGCAGGATCTGGGAGAGGTAGATGGTGAAGCCTGGAAGATGCGTTTACAATCTGGTCCAATTACATTGGTCTCACAGTCCCACAGGTTATCCCACCTATTTCTACTACATAGGGCTTACCATACACCCATTTAGTTGCATCGCTGGGGTAGGAGGGGGTCTCCACTGTGCCCTAAATGTAATAGGGAGGAAGGCTGTCTGATCCATTTAATCTGGCGCTGCCCCCAAACTACACCGGTACTGGGGGGAAATAACCGAAACCATCTCTAATGTATTTCAGGTTGAGGTCCCATTGGACCCCTTAATCTGTGTGTTAGGAGCTATTGACGAGGAAATATTTACACCATTAACATATCTGTGATTAGACTACTTTAAATTGCCCAGTTGGTACCTAGATTCTGGCTTTCCCCTACCAAGAACCAATGGGTGGACCAAGTTAATCATATCCTTATCAGGGAGTAATTGACATAATTTCTATGAGTAATTTGCATAGAAATGCAAATCGCAAATTTCACTCTATATGGCAGGCTTGGTTGGGAACCCCATTGCTAGCTCCGACGCAATTGGTCTTGTACTGGCTATTACAAGCCTGAGTGAGGTAAATACTCAAGGGGGGGGGGGGGGGGCGCGCTACAGCATTGTCTAAGATTGGTATTAGGGCAAATCTCACACTCGATAGATGTCTAATTTTTTTGGATATATCTTGTGAAGGATCTCGCAGACCTTAGAGAGGAATCCTCTCTATATACAGGTGGATTGAGGACAAACTAATTTTTTTTTGGGCCCCTTGGCCTTCTGTTCTGTGCTGGGTTGGGGGGCTAGCTCCTGCTTACTCTGTATAGATGACTTATTGTTGTTAAAAGATTTCTAGGTATCATTATGCACTACTTTGTCTCCCTATGCCTTTCAGACAAGAGGCTATCCAACACTAGCATATGAGTAGTGGCTCATGGACTTGTAGTAATAAGTTGTTAATGTCAGGATCTCCTGTTCGTTCCTTCTATGAGACATGAGAATGTATTTTTATACTGTGCTATAATCAGATTTTGTCTGGTTCTTTACATGTCTGCTGATGTTTACCCCAATATAACCAGTGATGTATGATTATTGGCACAATAAAGACTTATTTCGATAAAAAAAAAAAAGAAAAAGTCTCCAGAAAACCAGAACACACAAGCAAGTGCACAGAAATGCAGAAAGACCACTGCAGGCCTCACGCACTCAATTAAGCTCCAATGCCCGAGTTAGCTGTGGCTGCAGGGCACAGCTATACTGAACGTATGCCTGGAATGCACACTGCTTGCATTCTGGGCATCCGCCCCTGCCTATATACTGCTCTAAACATATATACCGCTAGGTGCAGTATGTTTAGGGCAGCTGTTAGACTTAGTTTAAAAGGCTCGAGCAGTGGGGCTTGATGATGCACCTGTGTTCAGCAAAGTGTGCATAAGGCCCTACAAACAATGCCTTATGAAACCCGTACATCTTTTTTCCCCCATTTGTGGTGGTGGGTTTTTGATGGATTATGTATCCCTAATCTTCCCTGTGGAAGTTGCAGTTCCCAGCAAAAACACCAAAAATGCAACAAGCAGGATTTAAAATAATGGCACATTAAAAAGCTCTGAAGAGGACAAGCAACCTGGTGACCTGTAACGTTAGAGTATAAATCAGTAAAACACTTGGTGCCAACTGTAATGTTTCAGCAACACTGACAGCCTGGCCTGAGATTTGTCAAGCTTAAAAACTCTTCTGCTATGACTGCGTAATTCAGTAATTATTTTGGTTAGCTAAACATTTATATTTTGTAAATTACAGCTAGAGGATTGGTGGATACAGATCCACAATTCAGGAGAGGTATTTTTTTATCAAAGAACACCAGGCTCCCTCTGATGGCAGAGGTACAAATTGTGCCGTTATCCTGCTTGTCCACCTTGGCCAATTAGATTTGTACTCTTAATAAAAATAGAAAGCTTCTCCTAAATGACAAAAGCATTCAACCATACTATCTAGTTCCCATACTGCTGTGGAACACAGCATCGCTTACTGTTATGCAGCTAATGCTACCATAGTATATTATAGCATATAGTTCTTTAATTGAATAGTTCTAGTCTGCGCAGCTTGGCATTGTAAACCTGGAATTCTACTTTAAAGCTAAACTCCAGCCAGATATACACTGATCAGTCATAACATTATGACCACTGGAAGGTAAAGTGAAGCAACATTGATTATCTTGTTATAATGGCACCTGAAAGTGAGTGGGAAATATTAGCCACAAAGTGAACACACATTGTCCCTGATGTTGATGTATTGAAACTAGAACATTTGGGCAAGCGTAAAGATTTGAGTGACTTGACAAGGGACATATTGAATTAGCTAGACGACTGGGTTATAGTACCTATAAAACTGCAGATCTTTTCTAGGATGGTCTGCAGTGATCAGGACCTACCAAAAGTGGCCCAAGGAAGCTAATCTCAGTGAACAGGTCATGGGTAGCCAAGGCTCGTTGATGCACATGGGGACTGGACTGTGTAATCCAATAGAAGAAATACTGCAGTTCAAATTTCTGAAAAAGCAAATGCTGGTTCCAGGAGAAAACTGTCAGAACACCAAGGTGCACCACAGTTTGTTGTGTATAGGGCTGTGTAACCACAAACCTGTCAGAATGCCTATGCTGACCCATAGCCACAGCGAAAATCACCTACACTGGCCACATGAACATCAAAACTGGACCACAGAGAACAAGGTGGCATGGTCACACGCGTATGCAGTTGATTACCTGAGAAAAAGATGGTACCAGGATGCACTATAGGAAAAGGCAGTGAGATGCTTTGGGCCATGCTCTGCTGGGAAACCCTAGGGAGTCCATGACAGAACGGGTAAGGGCTGTTTTGGAAGCAAAAGTGGGTGCTACTCAATATTAGGTGGGTGGTCAATGTCGTGTCCAATCTGTGTATAATACACAATTAATGAAGTGCTGTAATCACAAATAAAACACAAGCACTGCAAGCAGAGATTTTTTTTCAGCAGGAACGTGGGGGAACGCAGTTTCGGCACCTCCAGAACTGATTGGCAAGGTGTGCTGGAGGGTCTATTGAGGGATCTATTTTTGCTGAGGAAGGGGGTTTATTATTGCTGGGGAGATCTTGTGTTGCTCATTGGGAATCTATTGTTGCTGGAAGTCGGTCTTATGTTGCTTGGGGGGGGGTTAATTGTTGCTGGCTGCTGGAGGGTCTATTAATGCTGGCTGCTGGAGAATCTATTGTTGCTGGAGGGGATCTACTTTTGCAGGGGGGTCTATTGTTGCTGGGGAGGTCTATTGTTGCTGGTGGGGGATCTATTTTAGCTGGGGACGGGTCCTATGTTGCAGGGAGTCAATTGTTGGTCTACTGATGCTGGCTGTTGGGGGTCCATTGTTGCTGGGTGTATTTTACCGTCTGTCTTTCTTGTTATTAATAAATTCCATACAAAATACTTAGCACCACAAAATGCTACTTGGCTCTGTATTCTCTAAAAGCGGTGGTACTGGGAGGTGGGTAAGGGGTAGAACCAAGGAACGTGTTCATAGGTGGGTAGGGGGTGGAGTCAAGGGCTGACTCGGAAGGGAGGAGTTCCTGCACCTATTCTGAGAAAAAAAAAAAAGCACCGACTGCAAGTACGTGAATTTCACCTAGTATCAGCCTACTGCAGTCCTCACACAGCAGAGCATAAACTGGCAGTGGGAAAAGCAGCACAACAAATGTAAGAGATTAACTTATCAATCTACCGCTTTTCCTTTCACTGCCCCTCGCAGGCTGGTGGAGGGACAATACCTTTATTACCTAACTGCAGCATACAGAAATCTGATCCCCTTCCCTGTCAGACAAGGCTATGCTTTGGGGTAGAGCTGCGTAAATCTGAATTGAGCAGACTGAAACCTCTTTTGGCAAGTAAAACAGCTCCCTGATTTACTTGACTGTCTAGCAAGCATCCACATCATCACTAATGTTTACGAATACCAAACTGTTTCTTCTCTTCTCAGTAACAATGTGATCGACAAATCCAGCTGTTTGCGATAACCCATCTCTATAGTACAAGCTAGCGTAAAGATTTAATATACAGTACTACATGCATAAACCCAATGGCACACATACAAGGATGCAAAACCGTAATAGTTATTGAAACACAATTTACCTTGTCATTACAGTTTGTCTGTCGGGTCGAATGTCAATCAGTATCTTCATAATCTGGGGTTCAAACCCCATATCTAGCATCCTGTCAGCTTCATCCAAAACCTGTTTATACAGACATAGTTACCATTCTTGTATTAGACACACATCAAGAACCACAATTAAATTGCGAACCCTATAAACAGAAACTAGGCTGGGACCAAAATTAAGTCATAAAACAAGGAATCCATCTACTTAAAAGGGGTCGTAAACCCCTGTGTTTTTTCACCTTAATGCATCCTATTACATTAAGGTGAAAACATTTCTGACTAGGGGGTTATATGATGCGGGGAGGAGCAAATAGTGTCTCTAGGGGACCCCGAAGAAGATGATCAGGACCACATTGTGCAAAATTAACTGCACAGTGGAGCCAAGTATGATATGTTTGTCATAAAAAAAATAAAAAAAAAAATAAAAAAAAAAAACATGAGCCTTTACAATCACGAACAGCTCAAACCTTAACGTGATTGTAAAGGCAGAAGGTTTTTACAGTAATGCATCTATGTATTAGCATAAAAAACCTGTGTGCAGCAGCTCCCCTCAGACCTTCTAATACTTACCTGAGCCCCATCTCATTCCAGCAATGTCCACGAGTGCCTCGGGCATCCAGGACTCTCCCTCCTAATCGACTGACAAACAGCAGCGCCATTGGTTCCCGCTGCTGTAAAAGAGAGCCCTTTCACACTGACAGCACGGGGGGGCTAAAACTAGCAGCACTTTAGCGTTGTTTTAGAGGCACTTTTCTGCCGTTAGCAGGGTGCTTTTAACCCCGCTAGCAGCCGAACAAGGGGTTAAAAGCACCCGCAAAGCACCGCTGCCGAGGTGCTGCCCATTGATTTCAATGGGCAGGGGCACTTTAGGAGCAGTGTGTATACACCGCTCCAAAAGCTCCTCAAAGAACCTGCTTGCTTGATGTCCTACCAGCACAGCACCCCAGTGTGATAGCCCTCTGGATTTCACATTGGGATTGCAGATGAGGCATTTTCAGGTGCTATTTTTAGCACTAAAGCGCCTAAAAAATGCCTCCAGTATGAAATGGGTCATAGACAATCATGAGAGAGAGGGGGCAGGGCTGAACCAGGGCTACATGTCTGAATGGACACACAGAGCTGTGGGTTGGCTCTGGTTCTCCCATAGAAAGCTGCTTGCTGTGGGGGCACTCAACAGAAGGGAGGGGCCAGGAGAGCCAAAGAGACCTGATAGGAGGAGGATCTGGGCTGCTCTGTGCAAAGCCACTGCACAGAGCAGGTAAGTCCATTTTTTTTCTATAAAAAATAATAAACTAATACTTTACAATTATTTTAACCAACTCCCAACCAGCCACTTAATATATACGTCCTGGTTAGGGCTGGGGGGGGGGGGGATGAAGATATTTGAATCGAGCTGAGAGGTCAGATCAATTCAAATTTTCAGCAAATGAGGAGCTGTGGGCAGGAGTCTTTGGGCGAGGCCGTGGCTCCAGCCTAGTCCACGAGGCCGGATGCTGCAAACTAGGCCGAAGCCGCGCCCTCGCCCAAAAACTCCTGCCCAGAGCTTCTCAGCACCCTTTCGGAGCCCATAAAAATTTCAAATATAGAGTTTTTGGAGAAAATAGCTCAGCCCTAGTCCTGGTAGGGAAGTGGTTGTAATGGAATCATGGTTGAGGCTACAACCATTATCCCGATGCCTTTTTTTACAGCTGACTATTGTCTTTCATGTATTAAAAAAATAAAAAAAATAAAAAAAAATTCCTGGGCAGCCGTTGGAATACTTTTACAGGTGACGAAAAGGCCCCCCCCCCCCCCCCCATCATCACCAGGGGTTACCGAGTGATCAAGAAGCCCGGGAGTGATGCAACCCATGGCATCCATGTCTGGTCTCACAGTGAGGAACTGAAGCTGTTCCTCCCACTGTGTGACATCCTAACTGGTGAGTGTCGAATAGATTGTCACTTCTGGCTCTTTGTTTACTGGCCGCATAGTGAAGCAGCTGACTGGACCGATCTGTGTCTGATCGACTGCATTGGAGCCTAAAGTAGAGATGGAGGTCCCCGATCTCTTCATAAAGAGTACCTGTAATTGCTAGTGCCATCAAAAAGGGATGTTTACATTCCCTTTGACAGCAATAAAAGTGATCAAAAGCTTTAATTACAAGAAAAAAAAAAAAAAAAAAAACACAGTAGAAATTAAAAAGGTAATAACTTAAAAACGCTCCCGGCGCCCAGTGCTCACCAATATACATAGCCAAAGGCACCAGACAAGGCAGTCCTTTATCTCCGCTAATCTTTGCAATAGCAATTGAGACACTAGCCATCTCCATTCGCCGGGACCCCAACATACAAGGTGTTCAATGTGGCTCTCAGATTCACAAATGTGGCCTGTTTGCAAATGACAAACACTGATGCCTAGTCACGGATTCCTATCATAGGGAAAAAGACACATGGTCATGTCTGTCCCTCTCCTTACATTCACACCTAGGGATCGGTGGTTAAGTTCCTCCTCTCAGCACAGCTAGCTCCCATTGGGGGTGTCCAGGGAGGCGGTACACCTGCGACAATTAACAGGAATACCAACCCTTCACGCTAATACTACCATGTTTGTCTAAAATGATTTTACATCTCTGACGTGTTACACTCGATTTATCTTGTTGTGCTGCCTGTAACCTTTCTATGTTTTGACTGAATCAATATTCTGAATGTCCCTAAATATATCCCATTGTTTGTGGACTTTATTTTTTTTAACAAAAATATGTACCAGAATATTTTTTGTGGGGGAATGTTGTATAGCAGAAAGTAAAAAATATTGCTTTTTAGTCAAAATAGTTTTTTTTGTTTACAGTGCAAAAAATTAACCACAGAGGTGATCAAACATCACCAGAAGAAAGCTTTACTTGTGGGGAGAAAAAAGGAAATTTTATTCGGGTACAGAGTTGCACGACCACACAATTGCCAGTTAAAGCAATGCAGTGCCTTATATCAAAAAATGGCCTCGTCAGGAAGCAGGTAAAACCTTTTGGAGCTGAAGTGGTTAAAGTGTAATAAATTCCATTTGAAAAAGACTGCTGCGCAAATACTGTGTGACGATCGCCATTTTATTCTCTAGAATCTCTGCTTAACAAAAACATATGTTTGGGATTCTAAGTACGGTACTTTTTTTTTTTTTTTTTAACTAGAAACATAGATTTTCACATGTATATGAGAAGTGTCAGAATTGGCCCAGTATCGAGGTAGTTAAATCATTTTGCATTGTTATATCACTAGTTTCAGGCCAAAATAAAAACTAAGGAAAAAACTGGATTTTTTACTCACCGTAAAATCCTTTTCTCTGTAGTTTACCAACACAGCTCCTTTACTTAGGCCATCAGGTTGTTACGCCACCTTCAGGAGAGGACTAGGCAGAACATGTTAATATGTACAACAAAACCAGAACTTTCTAGCTCTGCCCAAGGGGCGGTCCCTTAGGCAACAACCCCCCAGCCTGCATACTGCAGCTTCAGTACATCAACAAGCAGAATAATGTAAAAAATAGGAGGGGAGGGTGCTGTGTCAGTGAACTACAGAGAAAAGGATTTTACGGCGAGTACAAAAAATCCTATTTTCTCTTACGTTCACTGACTGACAGCTCCTTTACTTAGACCATCGAGACATCCCCAAGCAGTGCCAAAACGAGGGGTGGGAAACTGCATTAAAACTTCACCCACAAAAGGCATGTGGGAAAAAGCATAAAGCCTTACCCACAAAAACAGAATGTGGGAACAGTATAACAATTTTTACCCACAAAAACAGAGCTCTTAATCAGGGAGTCACCACCTTATCTAACCACCTCGGAACTTGCGGTAACAATGCAACAGTGCATTTACTTAATGGTAACTGTTTGTCAAAAAAAAGAGAAATAATTAAGTGCAATTGCAAATTACACGGCCGCCTGCAAAACTTTGCGGCCAAAACAGGCATCAGCCGATGCACTGACATTTACCTTGTAGAATTTGGTAAAGGTGTGAACAGACGACCAAGTCGCCGCTTTACACACTTGAGAGACAGATGCTTGATGTCGGAAGGCCTAAAGACGTTCCAACTGCCCTGGTGGAATGGGCCGTGACTGGAAAGGGAGGGCACCTGCCCCTTCAAGGCGTAGGCCTGTACTACAATTTGTCTTATACACCTGGAAATGGTGGCAGATGAGACCGCCATGCCTTTTTTCGGACCAGCCACTGAAACAGAGTATGACTTAGGAAAGGGAACCGTAGCAGACAAATACACCCTCAGAGCCTGGACAACGTTCAAGGAATGAAGGGCCACCTCCTTAGGATGTGTCGGCTTAGGACACAGAGTTGGTAACACAATATCTTCATTGATGTGAAACGCTTAAACCACCTTTGACAGAAAAGATTGCAGACGCAACACCACTTTATCCTCGTGGATAACCAGATAGGGCAACTTGCAAGACAAGGCCGCCAGTTCCGAAACCCTTCTGGCCGATGTAATGGCCACTAGAAAGACCACTTTCTGGGAAAGCGTCAGAGGAATCTCTCCGATAGTCTCAAAACGGCAGTTTCTGAAGCGCCGACAACACTAGGTTCAGATCCCACGGGAGTAGTGGTGGGGGCACCGGAGGAACTACATGTCGGACCCCCTGAACAAAAGTGCTCACTAAGGAGTGAGACGGCAGGGGTCGTTGGGGGGGGGGGGGGGGGGTATAAAAAATAAAAAAATAAAAAGACAGCCAAGGCTGATATTTGTCCTTTAATGGTGCTTAAAGCCAATTTCTGATCTACTCGCTGTAGAAACAGTAGGTTCCTGGCTATAGAATAGGAGCGCGGACGCCATCCTTTCTCCTCACACATGGAGATATAGGCCTTCCAGGTATGATGATACATCTTCCAAGAAGAAAATTTTCCGTGCTCTCAACAGTTAGAATCACCGAGTTTGATAGGCCCCAGTTCCTTAGCACCTGGCTCTCAATAGCCATGCCGTTGAAAACAGCAATGGTAAAGCAGGATAAAGAATCGGACCTCAAGACAGAAGGGCCTCTCATAACGGCAGTCGCCAGGGGGCGTCCGCCACCAGGCGCATTAGGTCTGCCTACCAGGGACACTGAGGCCAATCTGGGGCAATCAGAATTACCTCGGTCTCCACTCTGCAAAGTAGATGTTGAAGTAGCTTCAACGGAGGGAAGGCGTAGATCAGTCGATACTGAACCCACAGAGTCACCAGCGTGTCTCACACGTCTGCCCAAGGATCTCTTGTCCGGGGCAGAAGTAGGAACGACTTCCCGGACTGAAGTGTTGGGGATCGCAGCCACCAAAGCAGGGGGTCCCTGACTGACTGACTCACCTGAATCTGCCAAACCAGGGATAACAGACATTTGTCCCATTTCGTCAAAATCTTTCTGCAAGACTCTGGTGTGGAACTAGGCATACGGCACCATAAGCCCCTGATGCCAAGCCAAAAGGGAGAGCCAAAAACTGGTATTGGGATTCCCCAACTGCAAATCGCACAAATTTCTGATGCTGAAGGCATATGGGTATGTCCGGGAAGGCATCTTGGATGTCCAAAGATGCCAGGGAGTCCCCTTGATGGAGTACATCTGTACTTTTATAAAGTAATTGAGGGCCTTTAGGTCCAAGATTGGATGTACCCCTTCTTTTTGGGGACTACAAACAGATTGGAGTAGAACCCCTGGAATCTTTCCGGCTCTGGAACAGGTACTATCATCCCGCGACTCAGGTCGCTTACTGCCCCCATTAGGGCCTCCCGGCGAGCCGGGAGTAAGGGTATACTGGAGGGGAAGAATCTGTTTGGTGGCCAAGAGAAACTATCTTTTTTTGTTTCAAATATTTTTATTGTTTTAAACAAAATGTGAACAGAGAAGAAAAACAGATAATAAATGACATGTAGTATCAGCATGATACATAGTTCCGCGTCACATTACATTTCCACAAACATAATACTAGTAGATAACCATAACCCCGAAGGGGAGTAGACTTTTGTGAGAAACCGGTTGCTGATTTCAAATGTTATCCGTAAGGAAGTTGATTATACTGTAGCAAACGTTAGTGGCAAAAGTTGAAGTTTGATCAACCTCAGAGAACCTCGGAGAACCCGGTCTTCAGAGCATAGTGATTGGCTTGTGGAAAAGCTGAACATACAAGTCATAGTAAGGAAGTTGCATAGAAATGATACTAAAGTTCTCGTTAAAGGTTGGGGGGTGAGAGGGGGAGACGGTTAAGGGGGGGGGGGGGGAAGGGGGGGGAAGGGGGGGGGAGGGAGGGAGGGTAAGGTGGGAAAAGACAGGAATGGAAAGGAACGATGTGGGTATAGAATAAGGATAAGAATAAGAAAAAAAGTGGAAAAAGAAGAGCAGAGGGAGGAGGGAAGAATAAGGAGAGGAGATGGGCAGAGTGAGGGGGGGGGGCCTCTGGCCTGTCCCCGCTGTTAGGTAAGGGAGAGATAAAACATAATCAAGGAATTCGGATAGA
This sequence comes from Lithobates pipiens, assembly GCF_037356315.1. Taxonomy (NCBI): domain Eukaryota; kingdom Metazoa; phylum Chordata; class Amphibia; order Anura; family Ranidae; genus Lithobates; species Lithobates pipiens. The sequence goes on from NW_027507758.1 coordinate 340,774,761, forward strand.
AGATTTCCATTAGGATGCCATAAGGGATATATATTCTTGTGTAGTCTGGAAATGTAACCAGCAGGCCCATTTCATACTGAACTTAGAAGGGGTATCATGAGAAACGTCAATGAGTTTCTCCATGTCAGCTACTTTTTGGATTCTGGAAAACAAGTCTTTGATGGTAGGAACTCGGGAGGACTGCCAGTGAATAGGTATGCATTGTTTTGCCGCATTTATCAAATGCATTCCAAGAGATTTATGATAGGTAGAATGTGGCAAACTGGAATGGTGTAAGAGGAACAAAGCAGGATGAAATTCCAGTGCGTAAGAAGAAATCTGTTCAGAAAGACGGTGTACTTCCTTCCAAAAGGTTTGAATCAAAGGGCAGGACCACCAAATCTGTAAAAGGGTTCCCTTATCCTGGGAACATCTCCAACAGGACTCGGGGATAGTGGGTTTGTATTTATGTATAACCTCCGGAGTGTGGTACCACCTAGATTGAATCTTAAAACCATTTTCTTGAGTGTTCACATTAGAGGACCCCTTGTGGATGTTAGTAAATATTCGTTCCCACTGATCTTCCGATAGTGAGATAGACAGGTCCCTTTCCCATTTTGCACAAGCGGGAGTATCATTTGCTCTAAACTTCGCAAAGAGTAGAGTATGTATGTATGAGATAAGGCGCGATTGGGGGGAAGTTTGGACACATAATTGTTCAAAAGGGGAAAGTGGACGGGAACAACAGTGGTCTCTATCTATGCTCTGCAGGTATGAGGCAGCCATGAGATACTGCCATGGGGGGATGGGAACCTCTCCGTTCCCAGTCACAAGCTGAGCTCTAGTTTGGAGTTTGCCCTTGTGAAAGAATTGGTGTGCTCTGATTTGGTTCGTGGGCCAGCAGTCTACTAGAAAATCAGTTCTCCTTCCCGGTGGGAAATCAGGGTTAGATTTCAGGGGGGTTAGGGGGCCTGGAGAAGAGGAGATATTCAATGTTGTGCAAGCTTGGTGAAAGCATCTCAGGGTCGGGCCTATAAGAGGGTGTTGCATCAGGCTGGAGGGGACACGGCTTAGGGAAATCCACGGTATAGAGGCAAGAGGCACATCTGAGAAAGAAGCTTCCAGTGAAACCCAAACCTTATTGGCTATGTGTACATTCCAATCCACTATCCTCGTCAAGTGAGTTGCGAAATAATATCTGTGTAGGTTCGGAAGGCCTATACCCCCTACATTTTTTGGGCGCGAAAGTAGTTCAAAACTGAGTCTGTGTTTACGCTTGCTCCATAAAAATTGAGAGCAGAGTCGCCTGTATTTGTCGAAAAAGGACATTGGAATGTGGATGGGAATTGTCTGCAATAGATAGAGCATACGTGGAAGAGCGTTCATTTTCAAGATAGCTGCTCTGCCAAACCAAGTAAACGAAGGTTTATCCCAAGCCTTGAGATCTTTAGTCAATTGATTTAGGAGGGGAAGAAAATTATTAGCGAATAGATCAGACAAGACAGGAGGGATCTGAATGCCCAAGTATGTAATCGAGTCATTTTTCCAGATAAAGGGGAAGTTCTCTTTACATTGGTCTACCACCGATTGGGACAATGAGATGTTGAGAGCAAAAGATTTTGCCAAATTGATTTTAAGGTTTGACAAAGTTTGAAACTGTTTAAATTCTGAAAGTACCACTGGTAGAGTAATCAACGGGTTGGAAAGAAAAAGCAGAATGTCATCCGCGAAAGCCGCGTACTTATATTCTTTTAACGGGGACTGGATACCCTGAATGTCAGGGTTGGCAGAGATTTTACGGAGTAAGGGTTCAAGGGTCAGGACAAATAGAATGGGTGACAGGGGACAGCCCTGCCTCGTCCCGTTACGGATGGGAAAGGCGTCCGACAGAGTGTGATTGGCTCCAACCTTGGTGACCGGGTTATCATAAAGTGCCATAATTAAATCGATTAAATGAGGTCCCTGGCCAATCGCTTGTAGCACCGCCTTCATGTATTTCCAAGACACTCTGTCGAACGCCTTTTCCGCATCCAAGGATAGGAAGAAACCTTTCTGATTGGAGCTCGTAATGAGATGGTGGAGGTTGATGGCTTTAATAGTGTTATCCCTGGCCTCCCTACCAGGGACAAAACCAGATTGATCTTGGGAGACTAGAGAGGGGAGGAAAGGGAGCAACCTGTTGGCTATAACTTTAGAGAAAATCTTGATATCCGAGTTTAGAAGGGAGATAGGCCTATAATTACTGGGCTGGGATGGATCTTTGCCTTCTTTAGGTATGACAGCTATGTGAGCTTCCAGCATTCCTTGTGAAAGAGGGGAGGATGGAGAGAGGGAGTTGAAAGCTGCGAGGAAGGGCTTCCTCAACGAGTCGGAAAATGTTCTATAGTAGACTGCTGGCAGACCATCTGGGCCCGGGCTTTTCCCAGGTTTCAAGCTCTTAATTGCAAGGTTCCACTCTGCTGGGGAAAGCGGAGACTCCAGGCTCTCCGAAACTTCAGAAGAAAGTTTATCAGGGGCAAATTGGGAAAGGAAGGAGGAGATCGCGTCGTCCTGAGGTGATAGATTTTCTGAGGCTGGACTCGAGTTCTGGAGATTATAGAGGGAGGAGTAATATTTTTCAAACTCCTTAGCAATGTCCCTGTTATGGGTAATCAAGTCTCCTGCGGGGGAACGTAGATGTGTATTACATTATTATTACGCCGTTTACGTAGTGCTTGGGCAAGAAAGCGACCGCACTTATTGCCGTGTTCATAAAAAAGCTTTTGAGACAAGATAAAATTTTTCTTAACGTTACGGTATAGGGTTTCGTTTATCAAAGCTCTCGTTTCTGTTAATTCCTCTAGGGTATGTTGGGCTAATGTTTGTTTATGACTGGCTTCGAGGTTCCTCAGTTTGGCGAACAGAGCAATGAGTTCGGCCTTGCTGGCTTGCCTAAGAGATGCTGAGATTGCAATCATTTTACCTCTAATGACACATTTATGGGCCTCCCATTGAGTCAGTTTGGATGTATCCGGTGTGTCGTTTTCCTTGAAATAGTCTGTAAGACATTTCCTTAAATCTTCCTCAACAGATATATCCGTTAAGAGAGTCGGGTCTAGTTTCCAAATGAAAGTCCGGTCGTTTGTCTCAGGTAACGTAAGTGTCAAAGAGATAGGATGATGGTCAGAGATTGTCATTGGTTCGATTGTCGTGGTCGTGAGTAATGATAAGTCCTGTTGCGATAGGAAAAGATAGTCTATGCGAGAATATTTATTGTGGGGGGTAGAAAAATAGGTAAAGTCTTTGGCTTTGGGATGCATGATGTGCCAGGTGTCGTGTACATTTAGATCATGAAGGCAATGCCTGATTTGTTTAAGCGCTCTATACGTAAGGTGTGACTTTCCCGAGGAGGTGTCCAGCAGTGGGTCTAGGGGCAGATTAAGGTCGCCCCCCATTATCAGGATTCCCTCTTGGAAGGAGAGCAATCGTCTAACCATAGCTCTTAAGAAGGGGACTTGAAGCGAGTTAGGGCAATATATGTTTGCCAGGGTGATAGGTCTGTTTTTATGTGTCCCTTTCAAAAAGACAAACCTCCCTTGTTCATCCAATAGGGAATCAGTAATTGAGATTGACGAATTTTTGGAGAGCAAAATAGATACCCCTTTAGATTTAGTTAAGGGAGAGGTGGCGTGAAAGCCCAGAGGGAAGTACGGATTGGATAATTTTGGTACATGTTTCGCGCAGAAATGGGTCTCTTGGAGAAAGATTACTTCAGCTTTGGTTTGTCTTGCATAGGAAAGTACTCGGGAGCGTTTCTCGGGGATATTGAGACCCCGGGTATTTAAGGATAAAATTTTGAGCGTAAGGGGGGCCGAATTGGGTTGGAGGTGTGACATAGTAGCTGACTAGTGAGTCTTACCGTAAATGCGATACGGGCAGCGGGAAAAGGCCAGAGACCCGAGGAGTGAAGGGGGAAGGGGGAAAGAAAGGTAGAAAGGGCACAGAAACAAAAAGGAGAGGCTAGAAGGGAGAGGGAAGGGGGAAGGGTATTCCGCAAGAAATTGCAGAAACTGTACCGGTTGACGGGTATGACCCGCACACCTACGTCAGACAATAGAGGCAACCGGCCAAGATCGGGAGAGCTACCAGAGCTTCCCGCTCGGGAGACAGAAGTCTGGATACGGACCGAGAGGGGAGTCGTAGGTCCTGCCGAGGCTTCTGTAGTAGGGGGAATCAGGGGAAGGATAGCCAGGGTAAGGCCCGGGAAGGCATAAGGAATCCACCCGGGCCATCCCATCATGTATATTAAATTACCCATGGTGAGGCGGTCAAATCGTACAGTAGGTATGTTAACGTGTCCCCAGGGTGGACAAGTTAGGAAACTGCACAGTCATTGGCCTAATAATCAGGATTAGATAAACAATATTAGAGACACAACTACAGTGAGCAACATAAGGAGCGGGGTTATTCCCAGAAGGTGTCTGGGAAACATGTAATGAGGAAGAGAGCCAAACGGTGGAGCAGTGGGGATAAGATAGGAGAAAAGAAAAAATAAAAATAAAAGGGAAAAAATTATATAGTAAAACCGTATATTGAGTGTGAGAAGCCAAGAACAGAAACGCATAGACATTAAACATTCGTTGAGAACTTTTACAAGAGACATATGGTACCTGACACCATTTTGGGAAGCTACATCCCATCCGATCAACCTGGTTAGGAAATAACACAATGAACATCACTTGTATAACCAAAATGATCACAACAGCTGCAAGAACTTAAGGCACTGCAAAAAGTATGGTGGAGGGGGGAGACTCCCCTTCCGAGGGGATAGGGTGAGGACAAGTAAGTTTTACCTTTAAAACAGCAACAATTCCCCTGTACATTATCCCACACACAAAGAGGCATCGCTAGAGCAGGAGAGGCCACACTCGGGTCCACGACCTATTGGGTTGCAGGAAATTCACAGACATACTGGTCTTTTTAGGGATGGTTGGTGGCGCAGTGAATGCAGGGAACGGCAGAGGAGTCACTGGCTCCTGCATCCGGAGCAGGCGCCCACAAAATAAGGGAGGCAAGAGAAGTCTTTTACCCGAGTGCGGCATCCCCCGAGCCAACCACGCCCTCAAACATACAAAAATAGAGGTACCCCTGCCCCGAGAACTGAGAAATGTTAATTAATGGAAACATCTGGTCCCTAAAAAGAGACTATCGTTACTCTGGTCCTAGGGTTCAGGACTCCCTAGTATGACAGCACACAACATAGAGGTAGCAGATAACAAGAAGTGAGAAGAAAGAAAAAGGAGCGGATGAAGAAAATGAAGGGGGAGGAGGGATAGGGAGGTGAGTAGGAGAGTAGAGAGAAAAGGGTAGAGAGTAGTAAAGTGGAGTAAGGTGATTGGAAAGTAATGCAGGACAGCACGTTCAACAAAAAGGGACAATGTGCCAGAACCATCCTGTATCTGGAGAAAACCACTAAAGGGCAGTCCCGGAAAACAAGCGGAGGTCTCATGCAATTCTTCGGTATTCTGGGGAATCCAAATCTGCCGACCTGAAGTGTTCCTGATGTCGCTGCTTAGAAAGCCCAGTAAGGAAGTGCTAGCGGTGTAACAGTGGAATCCGTCCATTTAGATGGTTTTGGGCTCATGTCTTTGACAAGGTGGAAGGCAGAGGGGTAATGGGGGGAAGAGGAGTACAGGCAGGACATAGGTATCGTTGTGCTTGAGACTTGTATTAAGGGAGCTGGGATAAGGGACGAAGTAGGGGGCAACATAGGATCCAGGGTTGGGTTAAAAGAAAGCAGGTTGGGCGTGATATAACAGTTCCTGAGTAGCATAGGGTGAGTCTCATTACGTGGGGCAATGCACAGAAAAATAGAAATGAGAACCAAAAGCAGTGGAGTATAGGCGAAAGGCAGAAAAAAAACAAAAAACAATGAACAGTACCTTAACGTCGGATGGGAGCAGTGTACAAAGAAGAAGTGTATATATTAATGGATCCTGGCCCTGCGGTGTGCTGGAGAGGCTGAGGGACTTCCATTTCTTGGTGCTCCGGCATCACGTGAAGGTGAACGGGGAGGAAGGGGATGATGGCGACGGCGGCCTAGGCTGAAATTTCCCGCTTCTGCTATGCCATCCATGGAGAATGCTCGGGTAAGTGTGGAGAGACAAAAGTCACTATACCAGTCCGGCAAATCCACGGGCGGTATATCCAGGGTGAAGAAGAAGTGATCCAGGTCCTCTGGTACTCTGAGGATTGCTGTTTTGCCGTGATGAGACGCCGTCAGGCCAAATGGAAACTTCCACCTGTAGATTATAGATCTGGCCCTCAAAGCTTCCAGAAGGGGGCGAAGTTCCCTTCTCCTTTGTAGAGTGATACCGGACAGGTCCTGGTAAATTTTAACGGTGGCTCCCTGTACCGTGACTCGATCGTGTGTCCTGGCAGCACGGAGGATTTGCTCTTTAAGCTGAAACTCAATGAGGCAGCAGACCACATCCCGAGGGGGGTCTGTTTCTCTCCCTCTTGGACGCAGAGCTCTGTGGATGCGCTCAAAGTTAATCTGGGTATCAGGAGAGCGGTCTAAAATTTCATTAAACAGCATGGCAACAGTCTGGGACAATTGGGAGGGCTCGATGGTCTCAGGTATGCCCCTCACTCTGAGATTACGGCGTCTTCCGCGGTTATCTAAGTCCTCCAAATGTCTGTTAATGTCCCTGAGATGAACGGCGTGGGACTCTAATCTGTTGCACATGGCACAGAGCGGTGTCCTGTCTCGCTTGATTCGCCTCAACTTCCTCCACCCTCAGTGTCATGGCGTGTATGTCTGACCGCATGTCCGAAATCGCCGCCATAAGCGTGTTCTTAATATCCGCTGCCACGCTGCGGAGGTCGTCTATGCTCACCGCCGCAGCCTGGCTAGGGGGTCGGTCTATTCTGGGGCTAGCGGCGGGCAGTGCTTCTGGTCTGTTAGGGCTGGCGCTTGGGGATCTACCGCCGCGCGCCTCTGCCTGAGAGGCCTGCATCCTACCTGAGGGCCTCGTGCGGAATATGTCCGGAATTGGACGGGCGGAGATCGTCGGATCCCCTGGGCGATCTGGACCGTGTAGCGGAGTTTGCTCTGGGTGTCCTCACCATGTCAGGAGTAAAGAAGAGTGCTATAAGGCTGAAGTTGCTGGCCTCGAGGACGGAGCTCCAGATCTAAGCGTCCATCTCGGATCGGATCCAGGCCACGCCCCCCGAGAAACTATCTTTTAGCCAGAGGAAATCAGATCACAGACCCACTGGTCGGACAGCTGAGAAGCCCACCCTGCTGCAAACTCCCAAAGGCGTCCCCCCACACATGCTGCCGGAAGGGGCAAACCTTCATGCGGTAGCACTTTTGCTTGCATGCTTGTGGTTCTAGGGACGCTTTTGTCCTTCAGAAGTCGCCCTGTCAGGCTGGGGACCTTTAGACAAAGCCCCGGGCAGACGAAAAAGCAGTTTGTGAGTGGAAAAGGAGGACCCTTGCCTACGGCGTGCCTCGTTGGCCTTCCTGGCCTGTGGGAGTAAGGTACTCTTACCACCTGTGGCATTTTTCAATAATGCCTCAGCGGGCACCGTGTCAGCGTCAGAGCTCTCCCCGGTGGATATGGGGGGGGGGGGGGGGTCAGGGGCCGCTTTTTACCACCTTTGTTCCAACACACCGCCTCCACCTAGGCAATGAACGTATTGAGGACAGAGGCACTGCACTATCTACAGGCAAACCGGTTGCAATTGCCTGGATTTCAGGGGAAGAAACACCGGTTTCTGAAGCCATGCTGACCCTACCCTGTCTGACACCCGTTGGAGACTTAGGACAGTGATGATCCCACCCTAACTGCTGCAGGCTGAGGGGCCCCCATCGCAGGACTCACTACCCTATCAGAGTTCTGTGCTGTCCAGCTAGGTGTGCCTGTGTCTGCTCCCAGATGCTTGTGAGCGAAACCCGTGCTGTGCTGAGCCCCAGAGAACAGCGCTGAGCATCCAGTGTAAAGGACATAATCACAGGGAAAATAGCCGCCGGACTAAAGAAAAATGGAGTCTGACCATGCTTCTCCCTGGTCACACCAAAAATGGCCGCCGAGCACTGTATGCAATGAGAGACAGTGAAAACAGGTAGAGTAAATGGCGGCAAACAGCGCTACAGCGATCAGCAGGCAGATCTCCAGACACCCAGGGGAGAGAAGTTACAGACATCCATGGCACAGCCACCCAGCGCATCCCCCACCCAAGGTGAGAGCCCCCCCCCCCCCCCCCGGGGGCCTCTGTCTATGGCACACACCGCTCAGCAGCCTATGTAGCATCTCCCACGGGGGGGGGGGATGCAAGATAGGAACAGGGAGAGAAGAGGGGGAGGTGAGGGACCCCCGAATCGACCTCCCAGGGAATACCCAGCTGCTCAGCACCACTGAGGCAGGGAGAGCTGTACTTACCAGTCCTGACTAGCTGGGGAACATTCCATCACAGACCCACTCTCCAATCAGTACGGGGTGGCTGCTGGCCCGGCACACTGACACAGACCTCAGTAGCCCGGTCATATGTGTTCCTCGGAGCATTGCGCTCACCGGTCTCCCCTGGAGCCTAGGGGGCATTTTGTGGCAGACCCAGCGCGGAACTCTGGTCTGCACACGCTCGCTGGCCAGGCTGGGGAGACAAGGATAAGAGTATCCAGCCTGTCACCCAGCCGGCTGTTGATAGCAGATCACAGGATCTAAATCTTACGCAAAAGGCCAACTTCTCTAGAAAAAAAATAAAAAAATCAACGGACCGATGGGCCTGCAGGGTTCCTAGGTCCTTCTTCACCTAGACAGAAAAAAAACTGAGGCTGCAGTATGCAGGCTGGGGGGTTGTTACTGAAGGGACCGCCCCTTGGGCGGAACTAGAAAGTTCTGGTTTTGTTGTACATGTTAATATGTTCTGCCTAGTCCTCTCCTGAAGGTGGCGTAACAACCCGATGGTCTAAGTAAAGGAGCTGCGTCAGTCCGTGAACCTAAGAGAAATTGTTTTTTTTTGGCTTATCTGTAAAATCTATTTTTGAAATGCATCGCAGGACACAGAGCACTCCTCACGAACAGCTTTAGCATGCCTTTATGAACAAGGTTATGTGACACCTACAGGTGATTGGATAAAAAAACAGACAGGAAGTCCTCTCCTAGGTATAACCCCTCTCCTGTAGGAAGGGCTTCAGTTTTGCAGCAAACCACAAATCACAATAGAGGGGAGGGATCTGAGTCCCATGATGCACTCTTAAATTTTACAGGTAAAGTGCATCCAGAAAGTATTCACAGAGCTTCACTTTTTCCAAATGTTACAGCTTTATTGCAAAATGGATTGAATTGATGGTTTTCCTCAAAATTCTGCAAATACCCCATGACGACACCGTAAAAGTTTGAATTTTTTGCAAATTTACTAAAAAAAAAAAAAAAAAAAAATAAAAAAAAAAAAAAAACACATACATAAGTATTCTCAGCCTTTGACATGACGCTCAATATTGAGCTCAGGTGCATCCTGTTTCCACTGATAATCCTTGAGATGTTTCTACAACTTGGGAGTCCACCTGCGGTAAATTCAGTTTGACATGTGGAAAGGGGCACACACCTGTCTATATAAGGTCCCACCATTAACAGTGCATGTCTGAGCACAAACCAAACCATGAAGGCTAAGAAATTGGTAGTAGACCTCAGAAACAGGATTGTATGGAGCAACAGATCTGGGGAAGGGTACAGAAAAATTTTGCAGCATTGAAGGTCCAAATAGGCACAGTGGCCTCCATCATCCGTAAATGGAAGAAGTTTGGAAGCACCAGGCAGCCCGGTCAAACTGAGCGATCAGGGGAGAAGGGCCTTAGTCCGGGAGGCGACCAAGAACCCGATGGTCACGCTGATGGAGCTCAAGTGTTTCGCTGTAGAGAGGAGAGCCTTCCAGAAGAACAGCCATCTCTGCAGCACTCCATCAATCAGGCCTGTATGGTAGAGTGGCCAGATGGAAGCGCATTTCAAAAAAGTTATGAAATCGATTTGATTTTAACCACTTCTCAACCAGCTGCCGCAGGGCGAGCCGTCATAGCTATACGTTGGCTCGTTTTAAGAAGACCACTAGGGGGCGCGCATGAGTGTCGCAGCCGATGACCGCCGTGCACCCGCGATCTCCCTACACAGGAGACAGAACGAAGATCTGTAAATGTAAACAGACAGGTCTCTGTGCTGTCAGGGGAGGGGAGACTGATCTGCTGTTCATACTAAGCATGAACAACGATCTGTCTCCTCACTCAGGCAGTCCCACCCACCCCCCCCCCCCCCCCACAGTTAGAATCACTCCCTAGGACACACAGTTAAGCCCTTGATCGCCCCTGTTAACCCCTTCCCTGCCAGTGTCATTTATACAGTAATCAGTGCATTTTTATAGCACTGTTTGCTCTATATAATGTCAATGGTCCCAAAAAAAAAAAAATAAGTGTCAAAAGTGTTCGATTTGTCCCCCACAATGTTGCAGTCCTGATAAAAAAAATTGCAGATCACCGCCATTACTAGTAAAAAAAAAAAAAAAAAATATATATATTATATTATATATATATATATATATATATATATATATATATATATATATATATATATATATATATAATAAAAATACCATAAATATAGCCCCCATTTTGTATATGCTATAACTTTTGTGCAAACCAATCAATATACCCTTACTGCTAATAATTTTACCAAAAATATGTAGAAGTATACAAATTGGCCAAAATGGAGGAAGAAATTTGATTCTTAAAATCTTTTGGGGATATAGCAAAAAAGTATAGTATAGTAAAAAAAGTTTTTTTTTTCTCCAAATTGACAATTTGTTATAGTGCAAAAAAAAATAAAATCTAAACATTAAATCGAAGAGGTGATTACCGACAAAAGAAAGCTCTATTTGTGGGGGAAAAAAAAGGAACATTAACTTTGTTTTTGCACAAAGTTGCACACCCGCGCCATTGTCAATTAAAACGACTAAGTGCCAAATCGCAAAAAATGGCTTGGTCATAAAGGGGACAAATCTTCCGGGGCTAAAGTGGTCAAATTAGTTAAATAAGTATTTGACCCCTTCGCAAAACATGACTGTCCATACACGATGGATACAAAAAAAATCTGTCAAACCCATTTTCTAAAAACGAACATTCGGACATGAGAGAGCAAACGATAGTGCCTTCACGTAATGACTGATAAATCGTTCAGTGGACATAAATCAATTTTTTTTTTTTTTTTTTTTTTTAGATATACCTAGTGCAAACAGATCGGATGGGAAACACATTAACCTTTTAATTTATTTTAATTTTCAGCAGAAACATTTCCAAACTCTTTTCAGCTCAAAAACGCCCCAACAGTTATCGATTTTGTGATTAACTAGCCGAAAAACAAACAAACTGTCTAAATGACCGTCTTTCGGACAATTTTTCGTAGTGTATAGCCAGGATTAGTACTTCATGGTAAAAGCCTTGTTGGCAAACACAGAGGTCAGACGTTTCCTGTAGTTGGCCACCAGGTTTGCACACATCTAAGGAGGGATTTTGTCCCACTCCTCTTTGCAGATCCTCTCCAAGTAATTAGGGTTGAGGCTAACGTTTAACTGGAACCTTCAACTCCCTCCACATATTTTCTATGGGATTAAGGTTTTGAGACTGACTAGGCCAACTCCAGGACCTTAATGTGCTTCTTAGTTGCCTTGGCCATGTGTTTTGGGTCACTGCCATGCTGAAATACCCATCCACGACCAATTTTCAATGCCTTGGCTGAGGGAAGGAGGTGCTCACCCAAGATTTGACGGTAGATGGCCCCACCCATCGTCCCTTTGATGCAGGGAAGTTGTCCTGTCCCCTTAGTAGAAAAACTCTCCCAAAGCATAAGCTTTCCACCTCCATGTTTGACGGTGGGGATGGTGTTCTTGGGGGTCAAAAGCAGCATTCCTCCTGCTCCAAACACAGCAAGTTGCGTTAATGCCAAAGAGTTTGATTTCTTATCGTACATCACAGGACACAGAGCCATAGTAGTTACTATGTGGGTTATAGGCCACCTTCAGGTGATGGACACTAGCACGCCCTAAGACAAAACGTGCACTCCCTATATAACCCCTTCCCAGTAATGGGAGTACCTCAGTTTTTTCAACCAGTGTCTAAGGTGTTGGTAATGAGTAAAGATATGCTGTGCTGAGCTCCACTGGAACAATCCTTGCTGGGGCTAGCCATGCAGCCGGATCCAAAGTGTCTTATGCCGAACCGAATGGTACCCAGGCCTCGTATCCAAAGAAACAAGGTTTTGCCTGAAAATGCTTCTCTTTTAGAGAGCTGGACCACAGGCTCTAGTACTTTTGGTAGTAAGGCCATGAAGTTTTACTGGCGGTGGTGCTATTACAGGTCCAGTATTGTGGGTTTCCCTGAAGATCTCAAGGTCCTGAAGGTTTAAAGGAACCCACTGTGAGGGGTGAAGATTGGGTCTGTTGGTTTTACCACAGAAAACCCTGCAGCGGGAAAAGTGGAGTTTTCTAAGAAATGTTTTAGAAATTCTTATGAATGTCTCATGTGAATATAGCAAATGTCATGCCTATGTGAAACCACTGGAGGCTGTATAGAGCAATTACCTTCTCACGCTTCCTCAGAGAGCTCACGTTATGTCCAGAACAAGCAGTTTCTTTCCTCCAGCCAGCAGCAGACGACCAGTAAGTTGGGGGGGGGGGGTCATTTCCTCTCCACCAGACGCTCCCCTGTGCTGTTTTTTTTCTACCCCTCTTCACGGGGAAGAAAAAAAAAAAAAAAAAAAAAAAAAAAAACCACGAATGGCATGCCGTCTTACTCTGCAACTTCCAGACTCCCACTTCCAGGAAGAGGCTCCCATTTTATTTCCCCTCACTGCTGATCTCATATGATCAGAAGGTTCTTTTTCAAGGAGAGGCTGTAGGCGATTGGGGGGGGGGGGGTGTCCTAGCACGGAGTTGGCATCCTCCAACGCACAGTGCGGGGAAAAGTGTTTAAAAGGCACCATTGTTGTTGCTGCAAGCTGCAGGGGACACAACAAAAAGGTGGCATGAAAGAGGATTGGTGACACAGGCATTCCTTTTGACACATTACTGCATCAGGTTGAGCATTAATAGCAGGTACAGGGCTGGACTATTGCTCAAGCAGTGGATGCATTCCTTCTGGTAGTACCGCTGCTTTGTGCATCTGGCTATGGCCGGAAAGGGGGGGGGTAAAAATACCAAAAAAAAAGGGCTCTAGAAAGACTTACAGTCACACGGAAGCCTAGAACCATCTCAAAAAGATGGCCTCCTCCCCTGAGAGTATTATGGCTGGTCAGAGTGAGCCATCAGGAGTGACGAGTGTTGCAGCTGTGCTCAACACTGCAGCCCCTGTATTAGTTACTAAGGAGTTGTTTTTTTCAACCATTTTATGCTTGGAGTAAAAAAAATTGACCGCTTTAATCACATCAGAGTGGGACTAAATGCAATAGGTCCCCGTTCATTGCTCAGGACCCCAATGCTGAGTAACAAGGGGTGAGAGATTATGAATTTCTCTCAGGGGACCAGGAAGAGGCTAGTGACTCCTCTTCCGAAAAACCCAATACGGAAGGATCAGGTTCACAAGAAACTGAATTGGTCTGCTCCACATTTTTGCTGCCAGTAGCGGAGTCATTCAATAAACCCTTCTGGTTTGGGCTCACTAAAGTTTTCCCAAACTGTTCATGCTTTTCCTATCCATTCATGGCTTAAAAAGCTTGTGTATTCTGAGTGGGAGCACCCAGATAAACAGTTTTTTCCTCCAACACTTTATCCTATGGAGGAAGCGTTTAATAAGAAATGGGGGATTCCAGCAATTGACACCGCTATATCCTCTGAACAAAAACCTGACTTGTCCTGTAGACAATGCACAAATGTTGAATGATCCAACAGATAAGTTGGAATTCCTTTTTAAAAACTATATTTGCTCGCAAGTTCAGTGGTTCAGCCTGCACTGGCAGCGATCGGGGTATCTCAGTCCCTAAAGGACCGGTTTATATAGGTACTCAAGGTTATTCCTGATCATCAGGACCAAGATTTGGCCAGGATATCAGAGGCGTTGTTTTATAGTAGACGCTCTGAAGGATTCTATTCTCCCGGCCTCACAGCTTATGCTAGGGCTGGTACATGTGCGTAGAATCTTATGGTTGAAAAATTGGTCAGCCGAAGTGCATTGCAAAAACTCTTGGCCAGTTTCCCGTTTCATGGTGAATGGTTATTTGGAGACTAGCTGGATAAATACATCCAAAGAATGTCTAACGGGAAAAGTTCCCTTGCACTGGTGAAGAAGTTTAAGCGTTTTTCTTTTAGATGAGCTTCTTCAGTATATCCGCTCTTTTCACATGGAGTCAATTCAATCAGTCTCCATTCTACAAGGTGGCAAACTTCAGGCGTCAATCGTCGAGGATGCTTATCTTTATGTGCCGATTTTCCCCACTCACCAGAAATATTGAGGTAGAAAATCCTAATTTTCAGTTCGTAGCTTCGCCCTTCGGCCTAGCTACTGCCCCTCGAGTGTTTACAAAGGTACTGGCTCCTACTTTAGCCAGATTAAGAGCTCAAGGTATGATACTAGCCTACTAAGACGATCTACTCTTGATAGATCAGTCAGTAGCCTGCTTAAACCAAAGTTCGGTCACCGCATTCAGCTACCTGGAATACCTAGGTTGAATTCTCAACCTAGAGAAATCCTCCTTAAACCCATTAAGGAGATTGCAGTATTTGGGGCTGATCATAGATACAGTTCAGAATAGGGTATTTTTGCCCCAGGAAAGGATCAGTTACATAAGGAAACCGATTCAGTTGGTCAAAACAAAGAAAAATCCTTCTATTCGACTTTGCATGAAATTGTTAGGAAAGATGGTGGTTTCTTTCAAGGCCGTTCCTTATGCGCAGTTTCATGCAAGACTGCTGCAAAACCGTATCCTGTCAATTTGGAAGAAGGTCCAAGCTCTGGACTTCCCAATGCGTTTATCCCCCAAAGTGCATCAGAGCCTCAATTGGTGGTTGACATCCAAGAATATTCAAAAAGGAAAATCCTTTCTACCAGTTACCTGGAAAGTGGTAACAGATGCCAGCCTTCTGGGCTGATGAGCAGTCCTGGAAGAAGCGTCTGTCCAAGGGAAATGGTCCAAATCAGAAATGACCTTGCCCATCAATATCCTAGAGATTTGGGCAGTACGCCTGGCCCTGAAGGCCTGTACACTCAGACTACAGAATTGTCCTGTTAGAATCCAATCCCACAATGCCACAGCAGTGGCCTATATCCATCACCAAGGGTGCACGAGAAGTCTTGCGGGTCAAAGAGGTGAATCATATCCTATCTTGGTAGAAGACAACATTCCTCATCTGTCAATTTTCATTCCAGGGAAAGAAAATCGGCAGGCGGACTACTTGAGTCACCAACAGTTGTTCCTGAGGGAATGGTCTCTTCACCCCAATATCTTTCTGGGAATTCCGGACGTGGATCTGTTTGCGTCCAGGTTCAACAGCAAGATCGATAACTTTGTGTCAAGGACAAGGGATCCGATGGCATTTGGAAGATGCCTTGGTTTTTGTATGAGATCAGTTTTCACTGATCTGTGCATTCCTTCCTGTTCTGCTGCTACCGCGCCTTCTTCACAGGATCAAGCAGGAACGGAAGGAGGCGATTCTTGTGGCCCTGGAGATCTTGGTTTGGCTAGGGACCCATGGACTCTACCACTATGACCAGACCTTCTCTCGCAAGTTCCGGTATTCCATCCTACCTTACAAATGCTAAATTTAATGGTCTGGCTACTGAAACCCACATTCTGAAAGACTGGGCTGTCAGCTTCAGTAGCTTCTACTTTGGTAATGCTAGGAAGCCAGCCTCCAGAAGCATATACTATAGAGTCTGGAAAGCATATGTCTCCTGGTGTGAATCCAGGGGTTGGTACCCCAGGAAATATGTCGTAGGTAGGATCTTTGAATTTCTGCAGATGGGATTGGAAATTGAGCTGGCCTGGTATACGATCAAAGTCCAGGTGTCGGCCTTATCAGTGTTTTTTAAACAACCACTTGCTTCACACTCTCTGGTTCGTAACTTTATTCAGGGGGTAACGCATATTAATCCTCCAGTTAGGTCACCCCTGAACCCTTGGGACTTGAATTTAGTCCTGTCTGCATTACAGAAACAGCCTTTTGAGCCAATACGAGACATTCCCTTGGTCCTCTTGACAAGGAAAATAATTTTCTTGGTTGCCATATCTTCTGCAAGAAGAGTATCAGAGTTGGCTGCTCTTTGTAAAGAGCCATATTTGATTGATCATGAGGATAAAGGTTGTATTGCGGCCTCATCCCAATTTCCTACCAAAGGTAGTGTCAGGTTTTAATTTAAACCAGGATATTATTCTCCCTGCATTTTTTCCACAACCTCGTTATGATGAAGAACATTCACTACATTCTCTTGATGTGGTGAGAGCGGGCAAGGTCTATTTGAAGGTGGCTGCTCAGATTCGTAAAACGGATGTTTTGTTTGTGTTGCCAGATGGTCCTAAAAGAGGACAGGCAGCGTTGAAATCTACCATTTCTAAATGGACTTGTCAATTGTTCAAGCTTACGGTTTTAAGCACTTCAATGCAGGGCTTTTATAAACCCTTCCATACCAGACCAATTTTTAGCTTTCAGCGTTCTCGCTTTGAATGACAATTACTCAGTCATGCTACACTCTACTCAAACCAAAATTTTTACTATTTTTTCTCCCCTCAGAGATTTCTTTTGGTGGTATTTAATTACTGCTGGGTTTTTTATTTTTTGCAATATAAGCGAAAAAAGGAATTTTTGGGAAAAAAAAAATAAAACCGAACACACTTAAGTTTCTATTGTAAAATTTTGCAAATAAAACATTTTTCTTCATAAATTTGGGCCAAAATGTATACTGCTACATATCTTTAGTAAAAATAACCCAAATATGTGTATATTATTTGGTCTCTGTGAAAGTTATAGCATCTAAAAGCTATGGTGCAAATCATTGAAAAATGATCACATCTGATCACACCCGATGCACTGAAGGCCTATCTCATTTCTTGAGACCCTAAACAAGCCAGGAAAGTACAAATACCCCCCAAATTATCCCTTTTTGGAAAGCAGACATTCCAAGGTATTTAGTAAGAGGCATGGTGAGTTTTGTGAAGTTGTAATTGTTTCCCACAAACTTGTCATAAGTTATTTCTCTCACACAGCACATGCATACTTGCAATGACACCCCAAAATACATTGTGCTACTCCTCTTGAGTATAGCGATACCACATGTGTGAGACTTTTACACAGCCTGGCCACAGAGGTCTAACATCCAAGTAGCACCGTCAGGCATTCTACGAGCATAAATTGCACATCTCATTTGATGACAACCTATCACACTTTTGAAGACCCTGGAGCACCAGGACAATGGAAACACCCACAAAATGACCCCATTTTGGAAAGCTAACACCCCAACCTATAATCTATGAGGCATAATGAGTCTTTTGAATGGTTCATTTTTTTCCAGAAGTGTTAGGAAACTCCAGAAAAAAAATTAAAAAAGCATTTTTTTTATACAAAGTTGTCAATTTATAAGATTTCCAACACATAGCATGTACATAGCAAAACTGACACCCCAAAATACATTCTGCTACTCCGGAGTATGGCGATACCACATGTGTGAGACTTTTACACAGCCTGGCCACATACAGAGGCCCAACATCCAAGTAGCACTGTCAGTTCTAGGAGCATAAATTACACACAGATTCCTGCCAACCTATCACATTGTTGAAGGCCCTTAATATTGCTAACACATAGCATATACTGTACATACCAACTACAAACCAAAATACATTCTGCTGAGCAAAGGGTAAAGAAAAGATTACCTGCAGTTTTAGTAGTGCAGTGGTCCACAGAGGAGAGCATCGGTCCAGGCAGGAATAGTCAGTACAGGTAGAGATGTTGTCAGCACAGCCAAAGCATTGGTCCAGATAGCAGGCAGGGATGTGGTCAGCAGAAGCAAAAGGATCAAAAGGATCGTCCATGCAGCAGGCAGGAATACTGTCCATAGTTAGTACATGCAGCAGGCAGAGGTATGGTCAGCACAGCCAGAGTATTTGTCCAGGGAGCAGACAGGATCATCAAGCTTAGGGCATCGGCCAGGAAAGAATGGGGACGGGGTAGAGGCTTCTCCCACCCAAATCGCTTTGAAGCCTCCGGACAACCAGACCCTTTCTGGGAACAGGCAAAAACATGGTCAACAGGCCGAGGTCAGTGCAGGTAAAAGGCAGAAATAGACGGTAGGCAGAGGCATAGTCGATACAGTCCAGGGTCAGTTCACGTGAAAAGTCAAAACATGGCGGATAAACAATGCAGACGGTAGGCAGAGACAGTCGAGAAACAGGCCAGGGTCAGTTCACATGGAAGACAATGATATGGTTGGTTGAGGCAGGGAAATATTCATGACGGAAATTGAAAACGGGGAAATGGCAGTATTAGAAATATGGGCTAATAGTTGTCCACAGTGTGATATCGCCTGAAGCATTGTCCGATGCAAAGGCCAGGTTGAGAGGGACAGTCGGGACAATGGAAGCTGGTGTCTTTCCTAACTCCTCTTTTAGTGCACACCCGACTTTTTTTTGGCGTCGTCTTCCGGATACTGATGGTGGAATATGGTCCAGAAAATGACGCTCATGTAGTCTGCTGCCAGAATCTGAGCGAATACTTGTTGGTAGATAAGGGAAGTGACAATGTCTTCAATAAACTTTATGAAGGTGGTGGGTGTTGATTTTTGGTAGATAAAATAATTTAAAAAGGGCCAAATGAAAAAAGTAAATTGCGACTTTTGTACCAGAAAAGGGATTTTCTTGTTGAAAGATAGGACTGCAACATCTGGTTATTTAAATACACTCCCCCCCCCCCCCCCGCAAAATTTATTAAACTCGCTGATACAGGAAGGCTTGAGAACAGGACTGCTGCTTCTGTGAAGTTCCACCAAGGTGTCATCGAGGATGGTGGACATTATGTACACGTCTTCCCTATCCCTCCACTTCACAGCCAACACTTCCTCAAGCTTTGCGATTCCCCCCCTTTGAATGGATGTGGCGACAAGACGATGTGGGGATTCCCTTTGGTTTTTCCTTGTTGTACCACAGGGCAATTTTTATTTTATTTTTAGGTACAGGTGGCGGAGAAGGGGGAAACTAGTGTAATAGTCGTCCATGTAAATATGATACCCCTTTTGGAAGAGTGGGAACGCCAACTCCCAAACTCTTTCCACTTATTCCCATGTACAATGGATGCTCAGGCGGCTGGAGTTGGGAATCTTTGCCTTCGTACACGCGGAATGAGTACACATAACCGGTGGCACTTTCACAGCTTGTTGAGCTTCAAGCCATACCTCGCTCTCTTACTGGGGATATATTGCTCGATTCCCAGCCGGCCTGTGAAATGCCCCAGGGATTCGTCCACACGTTTTTGTCAGGGAAATAAAGTTGGGAAAACTTTTTGGAAAAAAAATTAGGGGGCAAATTTTATTTAGTTTGTCAAAGTTCGGGTGATTTGGGGGGGGGGGGGGGGGGTGGAAATTTGGGTACTGTGAGTTGTCACTAAAATGCAGGAAGCACATTATACGTTTGTATCGGGACATGGACATGGCTGATGAAAAAAAACTGGCATATGATGGATGGGTTTGGTCGACCAATACTTATGCATTTCAATTTTTTTGTAAGCCCCATGTTAAGGGTTAGGCCTAAAAACTATTTAAGCTCCACCACTGTTAGGGGTTGCCATTCAAAAGGGCGGGCATAGCTGGAGCTGGGGTTGGTTGCAATAAATTGTTGTGCAAAAAGGTTGGTGTGGTCCACGATGCCTTGAAGCAATTAAATCGGGGGAAAAATCAATTTTAAAAATCCATTTGGGAAAAACCCAGTGTTGACCTGCACACTTGGCTGTGCTGTAAAGGGAGGGGGGGGGGGGGATCGTGGCTGAACCTGTGGTAGAAGACAGCCACAATGGGTTTGCCAAGCTTTCTGGAAGCTGGGTTTGGGCTCCAATTCTTTGGCGTGTGCTGGGCCTTTCCTCCTGGGGTCTAGCAGCGCTTGTACCGGGCTTCTCCTCCTGAGGTCTACCGCCGTTGGCACTGCTGATAGCTGCCTGGTACTCAGACCATCTTCTTTTAGGACGGACTGCTTCCTCCTCCAATTCGGATACTGATGTGCTGCCTTCAGGGGGCTCATATTCCGAAACAGAATCGGAAACAGAACTGAGCGGTGAGAGCTCCCTGTTGCTCTCATCGGTCAGACTGAGTATTTGGTATGCCTCTTCTGGGGTGTACACCTTTCTGGACATAGTGGCTGTAGGTACTCTGGTGGCAGGTATTCTGGTGAGGTGGCAGGTACTCTGGTGGCAAGTGGTTAGGTGGCAGGACTCGGTTGGTGGGCACTCTAGTGGCAGGTACTCTGATGAGGTGACAGGTACTCTATTTGGGGGGGCAATTTGGGCACAGTAAAACATACTGGGGTACAGAAATGGTAACTCACTCTTCCCGGAGATATACAAGCAGCGCTGGCTAGTTACGGATCGCAGCTGGTAAAGCTGCTCCGCCGATCGCTGCCACTTCAATACCCCCATCAGGGAATGGCTGTGTCCCCAAGGACAAACCAGATCCCCGATCAATGCTCTGCGGGCCCCCCAGTAGCAGCCGAAAGCAGAGGACGTCATGACGCCCACCCAGGATGGGAGATTCCATCTGTGGGCGTCATTTGACTATAGCTGGGTACTGAAGTGGTTAAAAAGGAAAATTTTCACATTAAAGCGCACTCCACCAGGACTGTAAGTGCTTCTTGGGCAGTGCATCACCAAGCCTCCATGGCTCAGATCTGCAAGGCCACAACTTGGTCTTCAGTCCATACATTTACCAGATTCTATCAAGTAGATGTAAAAGGTCATGAAGCCATCACCTTTGGGCGCAGTGCACTGCAGGTTGTAGTAGAAGTCCTCTAGTCTCTTAGTGCCCTACTTTTGTTGCATCTCCCTCCCTTCAGTTGCCATTTCTATGGGACATACCATATAGAAACTACTATGGCTCTGTGTCCCGTGATGTACAATAAGAAAATAGGATTTTAACCACTTAAGCCCCAGACCATTTGGCTGGCCAAAGACCAGAGCACTTTTTGCGATTCGGCACTGCGTCACTTTAACTGACAATTGTGCGACGTGGCTCCCAAACAAAATTTATGTATTTTTTCTCACAAATATAGAGCTTTCTTTTGGTGGTATTTGATCACCTCTGCGGTTTTTATTTTTTGCGTTTATAACAAAACAAAAAATAGCAACATTTTGGGAAAAAATGCATTTTTTACTATAATAAATATCGCCCAAAAATATAAAGTTTGATTGGTTTGCGCAAAAGTTATAGCGTTTACAAAATAGTGGATAGTTTTATGGCATTTTTATAAAAAAAAACGTTACTAGTAAATTGAGGCGATCAGCGATTTTTATAGTGACTGACATTATGGCGGGCAGATCTGACACTTGACGCAATTTTGATTCACATTTATACAGCAATCGGTGCAATTAAAAATGCAATGATTACTGTGTAAATGTGACTGGCAGTGAATGGCCCCGCAATCCCGCTCACTAAGAGCCAAGTGGGCGGTGCGCAACCTGCCTCTTAACCTCCCTAGCGGTAATCCCGAGTCTGGCTCGGGTTGGGAATTTCATTACAATAGCGGTAACCCCGAGCCAGACTCGGGTTTGCACCGCTCGATGCAGGGGAGGACACAGGGATCGTTACTTACCTTGTCCCCTGGATCCAGCGATGTCCGCCGCGCTGTGTGATCGAGCTGTCCTCCGCTCGATTCACAGTGCAGAATGCCGCCGAGCTCCGTTCCCTACGGCGTTACGACGCACGGGAGCAGAGAACGGCGGCAAATTCAAAAAAGTAAAAACACACAAAACACACACAGCACTGTAATCTTACAGATTACAGTGCTGTAGTAAGAAAATACACACCCCCTTTGTCCCTAGTGGTTTGTGCAATGCCCTGCATGCACTTTTATATTATAAATACAGTTTTTTACTGCTTGGAATTTGGAGATTGTCCATAGCAACCAAAACATGTCCCTTTTTCTGTTTTTTTTGGATTTGATTACATTATTGAATAATTTTTATTATTCTTTATTATATTATGAACTTTATCATACCCGGGATGTCCGCTAGACTCTGGTTTGAAGAGATTTCAGAGCGTTATTCCTAAGAATTACAGGACTACAAAATAAAAGCCAGATTTCCATGCAAAATAATTGTACCGCTTTCAGCACCTTATTCCAGACTGAATCATACCGCCAGGGAGGTTAAAGGGCAACGTACAGTGTGTACGTGATTCTGCCGCAGTATATCTGCGTGAGGCAGTCGGGAAGCGTTTAAAACAGCTTACCTGTAAAATCCTTTTCTTTGAAGTACGTCACAGGACAGAGGTCCCTCCCTTCATGCATTGCTTTGCTACAAAACTGAGGTACTCAGTAGTGGAAGGGAGTGCATTTTTCTCCTGTGTAGTTCTGGGTTGATTCCTTACCATTGTTATGATCATTGAAACTCTGAGGTGAGACCGTGCATGGAGGCCCCAGACCGAGGGAGATTGACAATGGAATATGATCAACTGCTTCTGTGGACAGGTGTCTTTTATACAGGTCACAAGCTGAGATTAGGAGCACTCCCTTTAAGGGAGTGCTCCCAATCTCAGCTAGTTACCTGTATACAAGACACCTGGGAGCTAGAAATCTTGCTGATTGATAGGGGATCAAACACAGATTTCACTCATTAAAATGGAAATCAATTTATAACTTTTTTGAAATGCATTTTTCTGGATATTTTTGTTGTTATTCTCTCACTGTTAAATAAACCTACCATTAAAATTATAGGCTGATCATTTCTTTGTCAGGGGGCAAATGTACAAAATCAGCAAGGGATCAAATATTTTTTTTCCCCTCACTGTAGACTGAATAACCAGTCTGTGTTCTGTATGATTAAGATTTAACACATGGACATGAATATGGTTGCTTTCACATGGGAAGTCTTTCACCCATCTATTGACAAACTAACAATTCTGGCCAAAATGAGAATCACAATATTTTTGCTTAGAATAAAAAGATTATATTTCTCGTGACGTAAAATCTTTCACATTGTACAAAAAAATTGGGCCAACTTTATTTTTTATTCATTAAAAGACTGCTGCGCAAATACAGTGCGACATAAAATTTGCGACAACCATTTAATTCTCTAGGGTATTTAAAATATATATGTATATATATATATGTATATATATATATATGTATATGTATATGTATATGTATATGTATATGTATATGTATATGTATATATATATATATATATATATATATATATATATATATATATATATATATATATATATATATATATATATATATATTGGGAGTTCCAAGTAATTTTCACCGTAAAATCCTTTTTTCTGTAATTCACCGACCGACACAGCTCCTCTTTGTAACTAAATGGGTTGTATAGCCTGCCATTAGGAGAAACTAGGCAAAATTGTTACACAATATACAGAACTTTAATCGGGCCCCGTGCTATCAACCCTTCCCACTGCTCCTAGCAGCTTCAGTACGTCAACAAGCAGTATAACGTAGAAAAAAGGAGGGGTGGGTGCTGTGTCGGTCGGTGAATTACAGAGAAAAGGATTTTACGGCGAGTACAAAAAATCCTATTCTCTCTTATATTCACAGACCTGCACAGCTCCTCTCTAACTAAATGGGATGCCCCCAAGCAGTACCAAACGAGGGGTGGGACAAACAGCATAAAAACTTCATCCACCATGGCAAGTTGGAACTAGTGAAACTAAACCCCCCCCAAAAGAAAAAAAAAAAGCAGTGTGTGAAAAAACACCACCATATAACCGGGTATCAACAGCAGTGATCCCCAAGACCACAACATTGCGGAAGTAATGCAACAGTGCATTAACAAAACAGTACTGCGTTTTTATTGAAAAACCAGGAAAAAAAATTTTAATTGCAACTACACGACCACCTACAAAAAACTTTGCAGCCAAAACAGGCATCAGCCGATGCACTGACGTCTACCTTGTAGAACTTGGTAAACGTATGGACAGACGACCAGGTCGCCGCCTTACAAACTTGAGCGACAGACACTAGGTGTCTGAAGGCCCAAGACGTTCCGATTGCTCTTGTAGAGTGGGCCGTGACTGGAAAGGGAGGCACCTGCCCCTTCAAGGCGTAGGCTTAGGACTACAATCTGTCTGATCCACCTGGAAATGGTGGCCGACGAGACCGCCATGGCCTTCTTAGGACCAGCCACCAAAATAGTGAGTCTAATTTCTGAAAGGAAGCTGTGGCAGACAAGTACACCTTCAGAGCCCAAACCACATCGAGGGCGTGAAGGGACACCTCCTTGGGGTGCATTGGCTTAGGACACAATGATGGCAATACAATGTCCTCATTGATATGAAAGGCCAAAACCACCTTCGGTAGAAAGGACGGTTGCGGACGCAACACCTTATCCCTGTGGATGACCAGATAAGGCGACTTGCAGGACAAAGCCGCCAGTTCCGAAACCCTCCTGGCCGATGTGATGGCCACTAGAAAGACCAACTTCTGTGAAAGGGTCAGCAGAGGAATCTCCCTGATATTCTCAAACTGTGGCTTCTGAAGCACCAACACCAGGTTCAAATCCCACGGAGGCAACGGAGGACGCACCGGAGGGACCACATGTCGCACCCCCTGCACAAAGGTACTCACTAATGAGCGAGACGCCAGGGGTCTTTAAAAAAAAAAAAAAAAAAAAGACAACCAGAGCCGAAATCTGCCCCTTGATGGTGCTCAATGACAGCCTCTGGTCTACACCTTGCTGAAGAAACAGCATGATCCTGGATATAGAGAAGGAACGCAGATGCCACCCTTTCTCCTCACACATGGAGATGTAGGCCTTCCAAGTACGATGGTATATCTTCCTGGAAGAAGATTTCCACGCCCTCAGCATAGTTGGAATCACCAAGTCCGACAGACCCCGGTTCCTCAATACCTGGCTTTCAATAGCCAGGCCGTTAAAGCGAGTGATGGTAAAGCAGGGTGAAGGATTGGACCTTGAGCTAGGAGGTCCTCTCCCAACGGCAGTTGCCAGGGAGCGTCTGCCATGAGGCGCACCAGGTCTGCGTACCAGGCCCGCTGAGGCCAATCTGGGGCAATCAGGAGTACTGGAATCCCCTGGGCTTCAACTCTGCGAAGCAGATGTGGCCACCGTTTCAGTGGAGGAAAGGAGTAGATCAGCTGGTACTGATCCCACTGAGCCACCAGCGCATCTGACGCGTCTGTCCACGGATCTCTGGTCTTGGACACGAATCTCGGCACCTTACGATTGAGCCGGGAGGCCAATAGATCCACATCTTGTGTGCCCTATCTCGGGCACAGCAGCCTGAATATCTCTGGATGCAATGCCCATTCTCCTGGGTCCAGCATCTGTCGGCTCAGATATAAAAAGGGAAAACACTGCGCTATAATTTATAAAAAAATGGCCACAACGGCCACAACAGCAGCCAACACCAAAAACAAACAAAGTTCAGCAGATAGAATAAAAAATAGTGTAGCGCTTCAATACTAAGTGTAATCAACACAAATTCTGTGAAGATAATAATAGCAAAACAGAGATCACACAGAACAAAATGCCTAGAAATCAAAGTCCAACATAAAACAATCATTCAACTGTGTTGATGGCGTAGAAGTGACCAATCCGTCACCTGGAAGGACAATGATGTACTGGACGAATGAGTTCATGCGGGTAAACTTGATTGTAAGCATCAAAATAAAAATAAAAAGTGAATAAATACTTCTTACCGGAACGGTTGGACTCACACAGTCATATGACGGTTGAGTCTAGAAGGCTTGGGGTCACACTCTGGGACCAAAGACTGTAAGGAGAGAGGTCAGTTGGGCTGGTGGAGAAACTCCTGACGGCTGTAGGCTCGAAGGTGGATCCTTTCAAATGAAAACCTCAAGGTTCAGGTGGTCCGGCCCAGACGCAGCTCTTTGTACCAATACTCCTGCCTCCCCCGAATGGGGAGGGGGGTGTTTGTAAAATTTTACACCAAAGCAATGAAAAGGAGAAAAAAGAAAAAAAGGCTCCACATGGTGCGGGTCAAACAATATAAAAAGTTGATTTATTAA
Source organism: Lithobates pipiens (assembly GCF_037356315.1). Taxonomy (NCBI): domain Eukaryota; kingdom Metazoa; phylum Chordata; class Amphibia; order Anura; family Ranidae; genus Lithobates; species Lithobates pipiens. The sequence goes on from NW_027507758.1 coordinate 340,800,956, forward strand.
AGTCAAAAAGATAATAAATTGACTTAGTGATCACATAAAAAGCAAAATAAACTAAAAGCAATGTGGGGTGCCAACAGCTCGCCCGACGCGTTTCGACATATGTGTCTTCAACTGGGGCATTTGAACATGCCCCAGTTGAAGACACATATGTCGAAACGCGTCGGGCGAGCTGTTGGCACCCCACATTGCTTTTAGTTTATTTTGCTTTTTATGTGATCACTAAGTCAATTTATTATCTTTTTGACTTTAATAAATCAACTTTTTATATTGTTTGACCCGCACCATGTGGAGCCTTTTTTTCTTTTTTCTCCTTTTCATTGCTTTGGTGTAAAATTTTACAAACACCCCCCTCCCCATTCGGGGGAGGCAGGAGTATTGGTACAAAGAGCTGCGTCTGGGCCGGACCACCTGAACCTTGAGGTTTTCATTTGAAAGGATCCACCTTCGAGCCTACAGCCGTCAGGAGTTTCTCCACCAGCCCAACTGACCTCTCTCCTTACAGTCTTTGGTCCCAGAGTGTGACCCCAAGCCTTCTAGACTCAACCGTCATATGACTGTGTGAGTCCAACCGTTCCGGTAAGAAGTATTTATTCACTTTTTATTTTTATTTTGATGCTTACAATCAAGTTTACCCGCATGAACTCATTCGTCCAGTACATCATTGTCCTTCCAGGTGACGGATTGGTCACTTCTACGCCATCAACACAGTTGAATGATTGTTTTATGTTGGACTTTGATTTCTAGGCATTTTGTTCTGTGTGATCTCTGTTTTGCTATTATTATCTTCACAGAATTTGTGTTGATTACACTTAGTATTGAAGCGCTACACTATTTTTTATTCTGTCGGCTCAGATAGTCCGCCTGCCAATTTTCCACGCCCGGAATGTAAATGGCCAACAGGGCCGGAACGTGTCGCTCTGCCCACCGAAGTATGTGAGCGACCTCCTGAGCAGCGGCTGAGCTTCTTGTTCCCCCTTGGTGATTTATGTACGCCATAGCCGTGGCGTTGTCTGACTATATCCTGGTCGGACGCCCTTGAAAACACGTCGACCACGTGTGGAGGCATAGCAGATTGATCGGCAACTTGGATTCTTCTGTCGACCAGAGGCCCTGAGCCGACTGAATCCCCATCACTCCACCCCAGGCCAAAAGGAAGAGCCACAAACTGGTAGTGGGCTTCCGACTGCCAAACGCAGAAAGTTTTGATGCCGAAGGCATTTGGGTATGTGCAGGTAGGCATCCTGAATGTCCAAGGATGCCAGGAAGTCCCCTTGGAGAGCAGCGACTACTGAGCAAACCGATTCCATTCTGAACCTCTGCACTTTTACAAAGTGATTGAGGGCTTTTAGGTCCAATATCGGACATACCCCTTCCTTCTTGGGAACCACAGATTTGAGTAGAACCCCTGGAAGCATTCAGATTCCGGAACCGGTACAATCACCCCCTGATTCAGCAAGTCCCTCACCGCCCCTAACAGGGCTTCTCGGCGAACCGGGGACACGGGTATGCTGGAGGGAAAGAATCTGGCAGCGAAGAGAGAAACTATCTTGTAGCCTGTGGAAAATCAATTCGCAGACCCATCGGTCTGACAACCAGGAGGTCCAACGGGCTGCAAACTCCCGAAGACGACCCCCCCACCGGAGACATGGGTGGGGGGCAAACCTTCATGCGGTAGCACTTTTGTTCGCAGGCTTGTTAGGCTTGCGGTTCCAGGGACACTTCTGATCGTACGTGGGCGTCCTGTCGGGCTGGGGTCGTTTTGCCGAAGCACCAGGCGGACAAAAAAGCCACGTGTGAGCGGAAAAGGAGGGCCCTTGCCTGTGGCGTGGCTCCTTAGCCATCCTGGCCTGTGGGAGTAGTACACTTACCACCCGTGGCATTTTTAATAATGCCATCCAACGAGGCTCCAAAGAGCCGTTCGCTAAGGAAGGGAAGATCGGTCAGGGCTTTCTTGGATGCCTTCTCAGCAGACCAGCATTTCAGCCAAATGAGGCGCCTCAGCACCACGGCTGACACTGAGGCCCTGGATAGCAGAGGGAGAGTATTCCAGGGCCACATCACAAACGTACTTAAGGCCATGCACTAGTTGGACTGCTAGCTCCACGCAGACAGGGGAGGCATTCTGCTCTCCCAATTCGCGGTGCAAAACTTTTGCCCACTCTGTCAGTATCTGCGACACCAGTGCGGATGCCAGTACAGGTCGCACGGCTGACCCCACAACCGTAAACAAGGAAGGAGCCAGTGCTTCGGCCTTCCTGTCCGTGCGATCCTTGAATGCAGGCGGCCTCTCAACCGGGATCGTGGTTACTTTATTTAGCCTAGATTCTGGGGGGTCCACGACCGAAGGAGCCGACCACTATTTTAGAAGGCTTTCCTCAAAGGGGTAACGCACCGCCAAATTTTTGGGGACCGAAAAGGTCCGTTGCGGGCAACACCATTCCCTGTAGACGAATTTGTCAAAATAGGTCAAATACGGGAACACCTTAGGTGAACGTGCTGGCTTGCGGGACCCGAAAGGGACCGGTACATCAGCAGAGGAATCCGCTGGCTCCTGAATCTTCAGGGTATCACACACAGCTGTGATAAGCGTTCCAACAAGCGCCTTGTCACGTCCAGGCCCGGACAGGGAATCATCCTCCCTATCTGAACGGTCCTGGTCAGCCACGTTTGATAGGTCAGAGCAGGGGTTACCAGCCGCAGCAGGGCCCGAGTCTGCATCAGAGCTCTCCCCGGAGGACGGGGGGCGGGGCTTCTTGTGTGCACCTTTCCTGCCACGTGCCGCCTCTATCTTAGCAACATAGAAGTCAAGGACCGCCGTCAGGGTGTCCATGCGCACCGCGCTAACTGCAGGTGACCCGGTTGCTATAGCCTGTATTTCGGGGGAAGAAACACCAGTTTCTGAAGCCGTTCTGACCCTAGCCTGTCTGCCACCTGCAAGGACAGTGAAGGTCACACCCTCCTGCTGCCGCCGCATGGAGGGTACTTAGCGCTAGACTCACCACCCTGGGGCGATCTGTGATAGCCACAGCAGTGCCTGTAGTCCCTAGGAGGTTCCCAGTTCCCAGTTGCAGAGAGGAGAAAACTGTCAACAGCAGCAGCTCCCACCAGCAGTGCAACGATCTGCAGAGCAGCCTCAGTGTTCAGCAAAGCCAGCCGGCGTCCTCAGGCTTTAAGAAAATGGCCGCCAATGTAATCAATAGGAATCCTAAAGAAAATGGCTGCTGAAGCTCACCAGGGGAATTTATAGCTTTCCGAAATCCAAGATGGCTGCCGGTGTTCTGGCAGATTGTGTCCTGCCATCATATAGTGTTCGCCCCGTACTGCGCATGTGCAGTACGTGGCAGAAGAAGGTTAGGAAAATCTCCGAAGCTGAACGGCACCTGCGCCGCGAGTGGAGGTGGTAGCCCCACCATCCAAGCAGGCATAGGGTTGTGAAAATTAGAGGGTCCCTCGCGGGCGAGCTTCGCTTGCCACGCTTCGGGCTCGGCCTCGCTGCGCTCTGCTCTTTTTTATTCCTACTCTATGTCCACTTGGATGGTGGGGCTAGAACCTGAACTCAAGGCTCAGGCGCCGTTCATCCTCGGCTATTTTCGGAATCTGTGTTGCTGTGTACTGCGCATGCGCAGTACACAGCGGACACTATCCGATGGGGGACCTTATATGATGGGACACCGGAACTGCGCCATGCGGTGACAGAGCAAAAAAATAAAAGCGTGCTGCCTGCCAACAGTCAGAACAACCTCCATAAACATGTTTTGGGACCCCCAGACCTGGACCAGGACCAACGCCAGCCACAGACCCCCACAGGTAAGAAACAGCAACACACACAGCGCATGCAGCCATCGCCCTCAGAGGGGGGGGGGGGGGGGGAGGAGGGGTGATAGGGACTTGGGAGAGAAGAAAGGGAGGCGAGGTGGCCCCCGAATCGACCCCCCAGGGAATGCCCAGCTGCTCACCCCACAAAAGCAGGGAGAGCCGTACTTACCAGTCCTTTAGAGCTGGGAGACATTCCATCACAGACCCACTCCTGCGCAGTTACAGAGTGGCTGCTGGCCTCGGTATACTGTGATCCAGACATCAGTAGCCCAGTCATATGTATACCCCGGAGCATTGAAGCTTGCCGACCACCTCTGGAGCTGAGGCATGTCATGGCCTGCCAAGCTGTAGCTGCGGCCTGCTCACGCTCGATGACCAGATTGGGGAGACTACAAGGATATCCAGCCTGTCACCCAGCCGGCAATTGATAGAAGATCCCAGGATTTTTCATCTTGCGCAAAAAGCAGCAAACCTGCAGCAAAAATATGGACCAAGAGGCCCACAGGGTTTCCTAGGTCATTCTCCTTGCTAGGCAAAATAAAAACTGAAGCTGCTAGGAGCAGTGGGAAGGGTTGATAGCACAGGGATTAAAGTTCTGTGTATTGTGTAACAATTTTGCCTAGTTTCTCCTAATGGCAGGCTATACAACCCATTTAGAACTTTTCAACCTTTTGCCACATTTCAGGCTTCAAACAAAGATATTAAATTTTTATTTTTTGTGAAGAATCACCAACAAGTGGGACACAATTGTGAAGTGGAAAGAAATCTATTGGATTTTTGAAACTTTTTTAACTAATAAAAAAATGAAAAGTGGGGCGTGCAAAATTATTCGGCCCCTTGCGTTAATACTTTGTAGAGCCAACTTTTGCTGCGATTACAGCTGCAAGTCGCTTGGGGTATGTCTCTATCAGTTTTGCACATCGAGAGACTGAAATTCTTGCCCATTCTTCCTTGCAAAACAGCTCGAGCTCAGTGAGGTTGGATGGAGAGCGTTTGTGAACAGCAGTTTTCAGCTCTTTCCACAGATTCTCCATTGGATTCAGGTCTGGACTTTGACTTGGCCATTCTAACACCTAGATACGTTTGTGAACCATTCCTTTGTAGATTTTGCTGTATGTTTGGGATCATTGTCTTGTTGGAAGATAAATCTCCGTCCCAGTTTCAGGTCTTTTGCAGATTCCAACAGGTTTTCATCCAGAATGGTCCTGTATTTGGCTGCATCCATCTTCCCCTCAATTTTAACCATCTTCCCTGTCCCTGCTGAAGAAAAGCAGCCCCAAACCATGATGCTGCCACCACCATGTTTGACAGTGGGGATGGTGTGTTGAGGGTGATGAGCTGTGTTGCTTTTACGCCAAACATATCGTTTTGCATTGTGGGCAAAAAGTTCGATTTTAGTTTCATCTAACCAGAGCACCTTCCACATGTTTGGTGTGTCTCCCAGGTGGCTTGTGGCAAACTTTAGACGAGACTTTTTATGGATATCTTTGAGTAATGGCTTTCTTCTTGCCACTCTTCCATAAAGGCCAGATTTGTGCAGTGTACGACTGATTGTTGTCCTATGGACACACTCTCCCACCTCAGCTGTAGTTCTCTGCAGTTCATCCAGAGTGATCATGGGCCTCTTGGCTGCATCTCTGATCAGTCTTCTCCTTGTCTGAGCTGAAAGTTTAGAGGGATGGCCAGGTCTTGGTAGATTTGCAGTGGTCTGATACTCCTTCCATTTCAAAATGATCGCTTGCACAGTGCTCCTTGGGATGTTTAAAGCTTGGGAAATCTTTTCGTATCCAAATCCGGCTTTAAACTTCTCCACAACAGTATTATTACGGACCTGCCTGGTGTGTTCCTTGGTCTTCATGATGCTCTGCACTTTCAACAGAACCCTGAGACTATCACAGAGCAGGTGCATTTATACAGAGACTTGATTACACACAGGTGGATTCTATTTATCACCATCAGTCATTTAGGACATTGGATCATTCAGAGATCCTCACTGAACTTCTGGAGTGAGTTTGCTGCACTGAAAGTAAAGGGGCCGAATAATTTTGCACGCACCACTTTTCAGTTTTTTATTTGCTAAAAAAGTTTAAAATATCCAATAGATTTCGTTCCACTTCACAATTGTGTCCCACTTGTTGGTGATTCTTCACAAAAAATAAAAATTTTGTATCTTTATGTTTGAAGCCTGAAATGTGGCAAAAGGTTGAAAAGTTCAAGGGGGCCGAATACTTTCGCACGGCACTGCAAGTTCCACTGCTAAAGAATGTTGTGATTCTTGGCAGACTGCCCAGTTTTTCTCTTCCTTTCTTTTGAGGGCTGTGGCTTCAGAAGAGCAGAGAAAATTCTTTGCATAGACAGAATCGTGAAACACTTGTCAAGATCGCAACGGGGAAAAAAAAATTATTCGTTGATTAATCGTGCAGCTCTTTTACCCACTCCTTCATATTCAGCACTTCTTAGGTTCTCCATAAGCTAGGGATCAGGCCTTTAGCTGCATTTATAAGGTATGGGACCAAGGTATTCTTATATTGGGCCACCGTCTCTTGCATCATGAAATAGACATTCCCGGGGATCATTCTGAAGCCGTTCTCCCGTTATTTGGTGGATCGCTGCTATAATTCTCCCCCAGTAAGGTTCTATCTTTGTGCATTCCCACCACAGGTGTGCAAAGGTCCCTGGGGAACTACATCCCCCCCACAGCAAGTTGGGGGAGCCTGTGCGCTCTTTGGGATCACATACCATCTCACCAGAAGTTTATAGCACATTTCCACTGTGCTTATGTTGCTTAACAAGAAACAAGCTGTCCTAAGGATTTTCCTTTTATGTTCCTAAGAAAAGCTTCTCCTCCCACTTTCCCAGATGGGGGGGGGTTCTACTTCCTTGATCAAAATTTTATAAAATTTTAGATATGCTATGATTTAAACTAAGTGGGAGGCAAAATAATTTCTCCATTAACTTCATGTGACCTTTTCCCTCCATTTGGCTTAACCATTTGTGTGTAATTTCAGTGTAGGTATATATCCTATTACCTTTCATCACATCTTGCAGTAATATTTCCTCTTCTTTTGCCCATCTAGTGAAATATATATATTTCTCTTACCCTGGTTTAAAATAATTTGTGCCCAGTATAGACATTAATGGCGAGTTATATTCCCAGTGATACAATCTCTCTAACCCATCCCAGATCTTAAAAGTGTTTCTAGTACGGAGTTTGTGCTAGTAGCTAAACCCCAATATTGCTGTGGTATCCAAACCATCTTTCATAAATCTAACTTACTTTGTATTATCGCTATCTTTACACAACTTTTGCCCTCTTTGTTATGCAGCCACTCTGCAATCTGGGAGACAGAGGTCATCCGATAGTATTTCTCGAAATCCGGTGCTGCTAGTCCCCCTGCCCTTTTTTCCTGTATCAATTTTGCATATGCAATCCTAGGACGTTTATGTACCCATATATATATTTTCGTACCATTGATCTTAATTTCCTAAAATACACCTAAGGTACTGCTATTGGAATCATTTGAAAAATGTAAATCATCCTAGGTAATATATACATTTTTAAGGCAATCATTCTACCTATCCATGAGAGAGGCTTATAGCTCAATTTTTTTAAATGTTCCTTAATCTTATTAAGCACTGGTATGTAGTTAGCCTCAAACATAGTCCCCAAAGATGGAGTCAATTTTATTCCCAAGTACCCCAATCTCTCCTTACATGATACAAAAGGGAATTTCAGTTGGATTGCCAACTGTTTCTCCCTTGGGATGGTAATATTCAAAATCTCAGATTTGGACATATTTATTTTAAAATTGGACAACTTTCCATATCTACTCAGCTCATCTAGTATAATTGGAATAGTTATACTAGGGTTGGAGACATAAAAAAAAAAAAGCAAGTCATCCACATACGCAGCTACTCTATAGTCCTAGTCCCCTACTCTCACCCCTCTGATGTCCAGATTTTTACAGATTACTGCTAACAGAGGTTCCAATGCCATTTGGAGAGAGGGGACACCCTTGCCTTTAAAAAGTTCAAGGGATGGGGATAAATTCCAGTTTATTCAAATTTTGGCTGTTGGGTGATAGAAAGATGATATCAATTGCATCATCCTAGCCCCCAAACCTAGGCATCTTAATGCTCCAAGCATAAAAACCCCAGTCCACCCTGTCAAAGGCTTTGTCAGCATCTATCAACAGGAATGCGACTGGGGTCTCCCCCCTATGTACTTCATGAATCAAAAACATCGACTTGAGGCAGTTATCCCTTTCCTCTCTCCCTTTTACAAATCCTACATGATTATTATGTATCCAGCTCGGGAATAGTGGTTTTAGCAAAAATATTTCTATCTGTATTTAACCACTTCCCACCCGGCCAATGCATATATACGGCCGGGTGGGAGCCGTCTACTCCTGATAGGACGTTCAGGAACGTCATTCAGGAGTAGCGGGATCGCGCCTGCGCAGCGGCGCGCCCGCGCAGCGGCGCGATCCCGATGTGCTCGTGTCACCCGGACACGGCACATCTCAGATTGGCAGGAGGGCTCTGTGATTGGCCCTCCTGATCACATGACGGCCGTGTCCAATCACGGCCGTCATGTGATGTAAACAAACAGCCGGTTGCTAGGCAATTGGCTCTCCTCTCCTCACACGGAAGTCACCGCTGAGGAGAGGAGAGCAGAACGCTGCAGCCGGCTGATGATCAGTGAGTATGGGCTGCTTTTTACTCACTGATCATCAGTGTAGTGTAAACACACAACCCACCACACAGTACAAACACAGTCCCCACATATGTCCCCAAAACACACATGTCCCCAAAACATACATGTCCCCAAATAATAAAAACACATGTCCCTAATAATAAAAACATGTCCCCCACATATGTCCCACTAAAATCACATGTCCCAATGATTATCTGCACACATATGTACGTGATCACCTGCACACATATGTACATGATCATTTGCGTACATATGTCCGTGATCACACAAACCAATTATTATACACTTAACGGAATTTTTTTTACCAAAAACATGTAGCAGAATACATTTTGGCTTAAATTTATGACAAAATTTGATTTTATTGGATTTCTTTTCAAATAGAAAAAAGAAAATATTGTTTTTTTTCCAAATTTCCGCTATTTTTGCGCTTATATCGCAAAAAAAAAAAAAACGGAGTCGTGAATAAATAACACCAAAATAACAATTTCATTTGGGTACAGTGTAGCATGACCGCGCAATTGTCACTGAAAGCGCTAGAGCGCTGAAAGATGAAAATTGGGCTGGGAAGGAAGGGGGTGAAAGTGCCCTGTATTGTAGTGGTTAACAGGGATATTGGTCTATAATTCACTGGGGCGGATGGATCCTTCCGTTCTATGGGAAGAAGTTAAATAGGCCAATGATTCCTCCCGCAAGGTCTCTCCTTCTGCCAAATAATTCAGATATTCCCATAGTTTAGCGAACAGAAGCTTTTGTAATCTTTATAAATACAGGATAGAGTACAGGCTCTTTCCCAGGGCCATACTTTTTTTTTTTTATTGCTCTTGCTACCTCTTCATGGGTAATCAGGGCTTCAAGTTGTTCAAGTTCCTCCTGAGGCACCATGGGAAGGTCTAGGCCCCGCAGGTACTCAAACTTCTGCATAATTTTCTCTATATCTTCTCCTCTGGTTCACCTTATATAACGTGCTATCGTATGCATGGAATACCTTCACTATTTCAGGAGACAAACGTACCATCTCCCCCCTATCTTTTTTAATTTTAGGGATAAAGAATAGACTTTCTCCTATACTCTTCTGGCTAGCCATTTCCTGGCTTTAGTACCCCATTGATACCTCGCTGTTTACTATAAAAAAAAAAAAAGCACATTTTTTATCCTGTTCTAACAGTTGTATTAATTCTTGTCTCTCTGGAATGCCTTGGGGTCTTGTCGCTTGTTCTAAATCATATACATCTCTCTCTATACAAGGTACTGAGCTCCTCTCGCCTCTCTTCCCTGCTCCAGCCCCCATCAATATTCCCCTTATAAAGGCCTTGTGTGCATCCCAAAGAGTTGACTGGGGAATTTCTGGTGTATCGTTAACCGAAAAGAAATTCTCCAGCTCTTGGTCAATCTTATTCATCACTGTATACTGAATAAGAGTGTTAGTTAATCTCCAGTTCCTTCCCCCATAGAATCTCGTCATATTTCGAATTGAATCACTACTGGGGCATGAGCAGAAAGGGTTATTGCTTTAATCTCCACCTTTTTGGGAGATGATAAAAATTGATGTTCTATGAGGACATAATCGATCCTTCAAAATAACCCACAGACTGGGAAGTAAAAAGTATAATCCCTTTTCCCTGGGTGCCTGACTCTCGATGCACCTACTAGCTGACACTCCGAAATACATTTGAAAGACAAAAGGCGGTAAAAATTCTAATGAGGGGGGCCCATCGTAGTATCTACGCGAGGGTATAATCTGGTTTAAGTCTCCTGCTATTATAAGTTAACCTTAAATTTGAAGTAAACTCTATCGTTTTCAGCCAAGGAAGCTGCCATCTTTGCCTCCGTTTAATCTTCAACTGCTATGGTGCTGCACATGTGATTCGTTATGACACCAGCCATTGGATGGTTTGATAGTTTGGCTGAGAGCACAGCCAATGTGCAGTTTGCATTTCCGGCATGCCAACTACTCCTTTATAGCAAATACCATGGTCTTATCAAAACCTATGGCGACCCCCGTGAATGGCTGGATACTGAATCACCATAGAACTACACAAGGAACAAGTGCGAGGACAATCTGTGCCCAGAAGCATGTACAATATGTGTTTCTTGCAGACCACATTCGCCCCAATAAAATGAAACCCTTTGTTTACCTCATCTCTTACTTGGAGTGTTGAGTCCTCTTGCATCATAAAACTAAACTTATTGTGGTCATAGTTCATTATAAGTCACCCGCCAGCAACCTAACAACCAGTGACTCATCTCTGCTGTCAGTAGAATTTAACCACTTCCCGACCAGCGCACGACGATGTACGTCGACAGAATGGCACGGGCAGGCATATTGGCGTACATGTACGTCCAATATTCGTTGCCGCCGTGCCATCGGGAGCGCGCCGCCGGCGGCGCGCTCCCGCGCTGGTCGGGACCCCCGTGAGTCCGGTCGCGGGACCCGCGGACTCGATCGCCGCGGGCATCCCCGCGATCGTCTCACGGAGCCGCCGAATGGAGGAAATGCTGTATAAACAACATTTTCCCATTCTGCCTAGCAACTAGTGACGCTGATCTCTGCTCCATGTGATTGGAGCAGAGATCAGTGTACACTAAATGACAGCCCAACCCCCCCACAGTTAGTAACACACCCCTAGGAACACTTAACCCCTACACTGCCACCCACTGGTTAACCCTTTCACTGCCAGTGTCATTTACACAGGAATCACTGCATTTATATAGCAGTGATTACTGTATAAATGACAATGGTCCCAAAAATGTGTCAAAAATTTCTGATGGGTCCCCCACAATGTCGCAGTCACAATAAAAATCGCAGATCGCCGCCATTACTAGTAAAAAAAAAATAAAAAATTATTAATAAAAATGCTATAAAACTATCCCTATTTTGTAAACGCTATAACTTTTGCGCAAACCAATCAATCGCTTATTGCGATTTTTTTTACCAAAAATATGTAGAAGAATACGTATCGGCCTAAACTGAGGGAAAAAAATGTTTTTTTATATATTTTTGGGGGATATTTATTATTACAAAAAGTAAAAAATAATGCGTTTTTTTCAAAATTATCGCTCTATTTTTGTTTATAGCGCAAAAAATAAAAACCGCAGGGGTGATCAAATACCACCAAAAGAAAGCTCTACTTGTGGGAAAAAAAGGACGTTAATTTTGTTTGGGAGCCACGTCGCACGACCGCGCAATTGTCAGTTAAAGTGACGCAGTGCCGAATCGCAAAAAGTGGTCTGGTCTTTGACCAGCAAATTGGTCCGGTCTGAAAGTGGTTAAACAAAAGATGATTAAAAAAAAAAAAAACACAATGTCAGACTAAATGCAGTTACAAGGGGCAGTGTGTACAGCAGATGAGGTGGGGGCAGTGTGTACAAAGAGAAGCAGTGTTTACAGTAAGGGAGCAGTGTGTAGATACAGGCTTCCTCACTTGCCCACTCATTGCCAGCTTCCTCACTTGCAATGTCATTGCCGGCTTGAATGCAATTGCTGACTCCTTTGCCTACTTCAGTGCCTGAGAAGGAACGGTCATTTGGTCCCACCACTGAAGTAGAGAAAGGGGCAGGGTCACTCAGTGAGCCCAACAGTGGGCTTTAGCCCCCTTTTGACTGATTCTGGGTCAAAGGAGAGCAACTGCACTCCTGCCACCTACAAGAGAAGTAGGGCCAAAAAAGCCTCAGCCATCCTTCTCTTTTAGGCCTAGTTCATTCCTATGCATTTTTTTGTGTATTATCAGTTTTGCAGAAACTCACTACAGTCCATTTAACAGTTTCCTATGGATGTAGCTCACATCTATACATTTTATGGAAAGGGCCTGGGATTTTTTTCTGGTTGTTGGTTCTATAGACTTCAATGGATCAAAAGCATTTATTGAAAAATGCACCTGCAATATTCAAACTGCAACCTGCATAAGTGTGAACCAGGCCTAAAGACCAAATTCTGGTCAAGTCCTGGTTGTAGGCTGGCTAACATGCAAGGCACAGAGAAATCTGTGGGATCGAGATACCTGTGCTCACCAGTACAAGAGGATCCCTGATCCTGGCTTCAAACCGGGTAACTAATTGTTGTACCTAAAGACCAGGTGTCCACATCTGGGAGTTCCCCATTTCTGGTATAGGGGACTAAAGATGTCAGAATTAAAAGGCCCATTCCTTGGTTTAGGCAGTGACAGCTGATGTAATCTACTTTACAATTATCCACTCCTCTCACATGAACAGCAGAGAAGGCTGGGCAGTGTTTCCCTGCTCAGGAGATGTTCAGCTTTACTTCCATTAAAGACTGCCCGACTCGCGGTACTCCCTTGACATTTGATATAGGCCACTGTGCTGTGTCTGAAAAAGAAAGGTCAAGGCCACGGTGTTGTCTGAAAAAGGTTGAGTCGTTTAGAGATTGTTTTATTGCTCTAAGCTCCAGGATGTTGACTGGTAAGCTTGGCTTTCTTGGATGACCACGTTCCTTGAAATGTGAGGAACATTCTTCCCCAGCCTGTGAGGCTGGAATCTGATCTCACACAATTACTTCCCCATTGTCAAGGCTGGACTGGGAATACATCAAGGTAAGGCATTTATTGCTTGGCTGATGAATCGCAAAAGGGAGGTCGAGCAAAGGAGTGTGCTTGTTCCAGGCCAACAAGATACATTAGAGAGTCCTTGAATAGAATCGAGCAAAGTGTACAGCCACAAACAAGGCTACCTACCCTGAGGCCTGGAACGCTAAGAGAATTTCACTGAGGGATGCCTTGTTTTTTGGAAGAAAGACTTTTCCTTGGGCAGTGTCCAGAATGAGGCAGACTTTTGAAAGTTGATTACCTAACTGAAGGCCTGAAGCATATGAATAACTTAAAGGGTAGACGAGTCCTTCACAAGGAGATTGTCCAAGTACCCTGTTACTTGAAGGTCTTGCGATCCTGCGAACCCCTTTGAAACCACCACTTGAACGCACAGCTCGGACGTCTGTAACCCAGAGAAAGGCAAACTATTCCAGGCTTCTTCCAGCTGTTAAGAGTGACGGTGCCCCTTCATTATGAAGAGGGTTTTGGGGTGGACTGCATTCCAAATCTTGCGTTGAAAGAAAGGGTTGAGTTTTGGCTTTGACAATAAAAACGCAAATGCATGCACAAGTTGCGCGCGCATATGTAAACTGTGATCACATCACATGTGAGGTATCGCTGCAAACGTCAGAGCGAGAGCAATCATAGAACCCCACAGACCCTCTGTGACTCTCTATACTGGTAACCTGTAAAGGCTTTTAAAGCGTCGCCAATACAGATTTTTAGGTACTGTATTTTGGCGTAGTTTCATGGGCGTACACAATTTTAATGCAGGCTGTTTGGCATCTATTTGCCCAGCGTAACATTTTCTTTTATATTTTAACAAAAAATTGTGTATTATATAGCGTTTGTGTCCAAAAAAATAAAAAGGCCACTTTTTGCGATACGGAACTGAATTACTTTAACTGACAATCGCACGGTCTTGCAACACTGTACGCACATAAAATTTATGTCCTCTTCCCACAAATAGAGCTTTTTGGTATTTGATCACGTCTGCGGTTTTTATTTTTTGCGCCATAATATTTTTTACTGCTATAAAACACATCCAATAAAAAAATAATCAATTTAGGCCAAAATTGTGCTACATATGTAGTGCCGGCTCCTGAAGAGCACACGCTGTGTGTTTTTCTCCATATAAAATTCCTAAAACCACAGTTGGGTTTTAGGGTCAATTATACCAAAATTATGGTTTCAGCGCCAGTCTAGCTGGATTGCACTGGGTTCTGCTTGGCCACAGGTGGCGCTGTCACCACTGGCAAGTGTGAGAACGCAGTTTAGCTAGGCGCATTGTGTGCCATTCTCTCTCGGAAACAGCCCAGTGGGAATGTCATCTTGCTGTGCATTCTGGGAGAGGGTACTTAAGGTACTGACATCATGTGCTTCTGTGTTCCAGTCCAGAAGATCTGTCTATTTGATCCTGGTCCTCCTGACCAGCCCTCGTGGCCCTCATGGCCTGGGGTGCGGATCCATGCAATTCCCGGTCTTGGGGCTGGCTAGCCCGAGGCAAAGTAACTGGAAGGAGGTTTCAAAGGTGGTCCAGAGCCATCTCATCTGTGAAGAGGTCCAGCAACTGGAGAAACAATCAGGGGAGGACTCTTCGGGAGAAGGCCACGCTGAAGGCTGGCTTCTCAGAAAGAGCCTGGAGGCTCAGTTGAAAGACACCAAGTGAATCTACACTCATACGGTATCGCCGGACCAGCTGCAAGATAATGGTACCGTATGATGGCTCTCTACATTTATCTACATCCTTCAGTTACATTCAAGTCTGTGGCAGAGACTTTATTCACAAGTGTTCTACATCCAAGTCTGTGGCAGAGACTTTGTATAAGTGTTCTATATGCAAGTCTGTGGAAGAGGCTTCGCTTTATTCAAACACTATCAGCTACTAGGCCTAGTGAGAGGTCTAGCTGGTAACTGAGAATCCAGTTGTGAGTGGCAATTCTCTGGATTTTTATAGTGAGACTTCCTATCTTTTGCAGTTCCAAGAGTACCTGAACTTCCTACCCAACCCTCTACCCTTCATTGAGAGACTGTTCTGTCTACTTGTTGTCAAATAAATATCCTAAAAGTGGATTCAGTGTCAGTCTCTGCAGTTCTTTGAGCCATCTACCTTGGGAAACATCTAGGATGTACATTAGGTCAAGAAGGTAACGGTAAGCCCAATTAAATCAGCTGCTTCTTGGGGGGTCAGGGCTAGACATATTTTTGGCAAACAACATTGCGGCAGACAAATTGGACACCAAATGGAACAGATGCTGAGCATGTGAGGAAAACCACAGTGTAAGAACAACCTTCAGTAAAGATACATACAGTGGGGACGGAAAGTATTCAGACCCCCTTAAATTTTTCACTCCGTTATTTTGCAGCCATTTGCTAAATAATTTAAGTTAATTTTTTTCCTCATTAATGTACACACAGCACCCCATATTGACAGAAAAACACAGAATTGTTGACATTTTTGCAGGTTTATTAAAAAAGAAAAACTGAAATATCACATGGTCCTAAGTATTCAGACCCTTTGCTGTGTCATATTTAACTCAGGTGCTGTCCATTTCTTCTGATCATCCTTGAGATGATTCTACACCTTAGAGTCCAGCTGTGTTGATTATACGGATTGGACGTGATTAGGAAAGCCACACACCTGTCTATATAAGACCTTACAGCTCACAGTGCATGTCAGAGCAAATGAGAATCATGAGGTCAAAGGAACTGCCTGAAGAGCTCAGACAGAATTGTGGCAAGGCACAGATCTAGCCAAGGTTACAAAAAAAATTCTGCCACACCCAAGGTTCGTAAGAGCACAGTGGTCTCCATAATCCTTAAATAGAAGACGTTTGGGAAAACCAGAATCCCTTCCTAGAGCTGGCCCGCCCAGCCAAACTGAGCTATCGGGGGGAGAAGAGCCTTGGTGAGAGAAGTAAAGAAGAACCCAAAGATCACTGTGACTGAGCTCCAGAGATGCAGTCAGAAGATGGGAGAAAGTTGTAGAAAGTCAACCATCATTGCAGCCCTCCACCAGTCGGGGCTTTATGGCAGTGGCCTGACGGAAGCCTCTACTCAGTGCAAAACACATGAAAGCCCGCATGGAGTTTGCTATATAAAAAAATAAAAAACACACCTGAAGGACTCCAAGATGGTAAGAAGTCAGATTCTCTGGTCTGAGTTGACCAAGATAGAACTTTTTGGCCTTAATTCTAAGCGGTACGTGTGGGGAAAACCAGGCACTGCTCATCACCTGTCCAAGACATTCCCAACAGTGAAGCATGGTGGTGGCAGCATCATGCTGTGGGGGTGTTTTTCAGCTGCAGGAAGATTGGTTGCAATCAAGGGAAACATGAATACGGCCAAGTACAGGGATATCCTGGATGAAAACCTTCTCCAGAGTGCTCAGGACCTCAGACTGGGCCAAAGGTTTACCTTACAAGACAGTGACCCTAAGCACACATCTAAAACAACGGCTTAAGTGGCTTCACAACACCTCTGACTGTTCTTGAATGGCCCAGTGAGAGCCCTGACTTAAACCAAAATGAGCATCTCAGGAGAGACCTAAAAATGGCTGTCCACCAACATTTACCATTCAACCTGACAGAACTGGAGAGGATCTGCAAGGAGGAATGGCAGAAGATCCCCAAATCCAGGTGTGAAAAACTTGTATCTTTCCCAAAAAGAATCACGGCTGTATTAGATCAAAAGGGTGCTTCTACTAAATACTGAGCAAACAGTTTCAATACTTAGGACCATGTGATATGCATGTTTTACTTTAACCACTTAACAACCGCCCATTGCCGATTATCGGCTTCAGGGCGGTTGTTTAACTCTGAGAGGCCGTTAATTAACGGCCTCCCAGAAATCTGCTCTCGCGCGCCCCCTGGGGCGCGCACACGAGAGCATCCGTGACCGCTGGGTCCAGTGGACCCGGCGCATCACGGTAAACGGCCGCTCAGCGCGGCCGTTTACCACGTGATCGCTCCGTCAAATGATGGAGTGATCACTTGTAAACAAACCGGCGTCATGTTATGACGCCAGTTCCTCCCTCCCCCTCTCTGTACCGATCGGTACAGCGGAGGGGGAAGAGATCGGTGTCAGCAGCGATGTGGGCTGCATCTGCAGTGCCCACATCACTGCTCACCGAAAATTAACCCCTCGATTCCCTGCCAACACCCTGCAACACCCTGCAACACCCGCCAATACCCTGCAATGCTCTGCAACACCCGCCAATACCCTGCAATGCAATACTCTGCAACGCCATACTCTGAGATACCCAGCCATAGTCGGTGATACCCTGCAATACCCAGCCATAGACATCCCCCCCCCTCCCGCCGCCCTCCGGTGCTTCTACCGAATCGCTAATACGATCAAAGACAATCTTTTTTTTTTTTTTTTTTTTTTCAGGCTTCCCAGCTTTGAGGTGAGATGTGGGGTCTTATTGACCCCACATCTCACTGTAAAGAGGACCTGTCATGCCATATTCCTATTACAAGGGATGTTTACATTCCTTGTAATAGGAATAAAAGGGATCAAAAAAATTATTTTTGGGGAAAAAAATTTCAAACTAAAATAAATAAAGTAAAATGAACAATAAAAAAAAATTTTTTTTAAAGCGCCCCTGTCCCCATGTGCTCGCATGCAGAAGCGAACGCATACGCAAGTCCCGCCCACATATGAAAACGGTGTTCAAACCACACATGTGAGGTATCGCTGCGAACGTTAGAGCGAGAGCAATAATTCTAGCCCTCCTCTAACTCAAAACATATAACCAGTAAAAAAAAATTAAATCGTCGCCCATGGGGATTTTTAAGTAGCGACGTTTGGCGCCATTCCACGAGCGTGTGCAATTTTGAAGAGTGACATATTAGGCATCTATTTACTCAGCGTAACTTCATCTTTCACATTATGGAAAAATTGGGCTAACTTTACTGTGTTTTTTTTTTTTTTTAAGCCCAAAACTGTTTTTTTTTCCAAAAAACGCATTCGAAAAATTACTGCGCAAATACCGTGCTCGATAAAATGTTGCAAAGACCACCATTGTATTCTCCAGGGTGTTTGCTAAAAAAACATATATAATGTTTTGGAGTTCTATGTAATTTTCTAGCAAATAAATGATGATTTTTACATGTAGGAGAGAAATGTCAGAATTGGCCGGGGTGCTCCAGAACACCTGATGGCGCTCCCTGCATGTTGGGCCTCTGTATGTGGCCACACTGTGTAAAAGTCTCACACATGTGGTATCGCCATACTCAGGAGTAATAGCAGAATGTTTTTTGGGGTGTAATTTGTGGTATGCATATGCTGTGTGTGAGAAATAACCTGATAATATGACAATTTTGTGAAAAAAAAAAAAAAAAGTAAAAAAAAATCTTGATTTTGCAAAGAATTGTGGGAAAAAATGACAACTTCAAAAAACTCATCATGCCTCTTACTAAATACCTTGGAATGTCTTCTTTCCAAAAAGGGGTCATTTGGGGGGTATTTGTACTTTTCTGGCATGTTAGGGTCTCAAGAATTGAAATAGGCCGTCAGTACTTCAGGTGTGATCAATTTTCAGATATTGGCACCATAGCTTGTGGACTCTAACTTTCACAAAGACCAAATAATATCCACCAATTTGTACTTATTTTTACCAAAGATATGTAGTAGTATAAATTTTGGCCAAAATTTATGAAGAAAAAATTACTAATCTGCTAAATTTTCTAACAGAAACAAAGAAAAATTCATTTTTTTACAGAATTTTCGGTATTTTTTCCTTTATAGCACAAAAAATAAAAAACCCAGCGGTGATTAAATACCACCAAAAGAAAGCTCTATTTGTGTGGAAAAAAATGACAAAAATTTCATATAGGTCCAGTGTTGCATGACTGAGTAATTGTCATTCAAAATGTAAGAGCACCGAAAGCTGAAAATTGGTCTGGTTATTAAGGGTGTTTAAGTGCCCAGTGGTCAAGTGGTTAATAAATCTGCAAAAATGTCAACAATTCAGCGTTTTTCTGTCAATATGGGGTGCTGTGTGTACATTAATGAGGAAAAAATGAACTTAAATGATTTAGCAAATGGCTGCAATATAACAAAGTGAAAAATTTAAGGGGGTCTGAATACTTTCCATCCCCACTGTACCTGACACACAGGAGAGGGAGAAGGAAAAAAAAAAAAAAGAAAAAGAACTGGAGGTGGTAGTAGACTAAAACCAAGGTAGGGAAGGACAAGGTGCATGGCCTCTACACCACCACATACCCAAAAAGGAGCAGCAGGGGTACCACAGAACAACGGCACAAGTCCATAAAACATGGAAACCATTGAATATTGAAAGAAATGTCAAGACCTTCTAACACTCCAGAATCATTGGAATTAGAACAAAGGAAGCTATCCAGAGGCCCCTTGCGTAATGTCCCAAGTTATAAATGACATTGGTCCTAGAATAACAGCACAACTTAAGAAAAACCCCTCGTCAATCTACAGGGTGAGGTGCTGTACTAGCCCTTATTGCAAAAAAGGTTGGGATTTTGTTCTGAGTTACTTGTGTCCAATCACAGCGCAAGTGAATCAGCTGGTCTGGTGGACCTGATGTCCACCAGGACCCGCCGATCTTTCTGAGAGAAACAAGGCAGACCACCATTCTGTGAGGGGTGGGTGGGGAGATGTAGCGTTTCTGCCAAACATGAATCTGTTTTCCCCCAAAAGCACCCCCACCTTCACAGTTAGAAATCGCTCCCTAGGAGCACATTTAACCCTTTGATCACCCCATGTTAACCACTTCCCTGCCTGTGTCAGTACAGTGACATTGCATTTTGTTGAGCACTGATCACTGTTTTGGTGTCACTGGTCCCCAAAAAGTGTCCGATTTTTCGGCCACAATCCCGCTACAAAATCGCTGACATTACTAGTAAAAAAAAAAAATTTTTATTGTGCGTTTATAGCATAAAGTAAAAAATCTTTTATTTCCCCAAAATGGTAGTTTTTTTGTTTGTTTATAGAGCAAAAAAAATAAAATATTACGTGCGATTGCAAGTTAAAATAACAGTGCCGTATTGCAAAAAAAGGCCTGGTCATGAAGGGGGTAAACCTTCCGGGGCAGAAAGGTAATAAAAGGCAATACTTCTACATTGGCAGTTACCAGATCTTCTAATCATTCTTTATATTTTAAATATCAAATGGTCGCACTTTTTATAGTGAGAAATGAATCGATCCTATAACAGATTTTATAAGATTTATTTAGAATTAAATTTAGAATACACGCCTTGTCTTAGAGTAACACCTAGTGGTCAAAGATGGTAATGCTTGAGAAAACACGAGTTGATTATTCAAACGAACCAACCAATCAGGAATAAAATATCACTTTCTGGGCCACCCCCTGGCATGTTTTAGAACTTTATTGTTGTCACAGTATAAGAGGAGAAGTCAGGTAGACAGGAGACCTGATCCATCTAACATCAGAGGAACACAGGGGGAACCTCAACACACACACAAACACAAAATCATCATCAGATGCCAGGACACAACTCCAGCATCGTGAGATGCCATTTTGAGAAGGCAACTACAACTGGTAATTGGCAGCCATCTTAAAAGGAGATGTAAACCCTTCCAGTTTTTCACCTTAAAGGGGAGTTCCAGGCTTTTTATGTTTATTTAAAGTCAGCGGCTACAAAAAGTGTAGTTGCTGACTTTTAATAAACAGACACTTACCTGTTCCACGGTCCAGCGATGTGGCCAAACGCACTGCGCTCCCGGAGTGGACAGGCCATCACCTAGGACCTGTCACGTGTCCCAGCAGATCGTCTAGAGGGAGGGGCCGTCTAAGGCGAAAAAAAGGAGTCGCCTTGGCCGTTCCTGGGCAGAAGGAGGAAGTGGGACAGGAAGTCCCCCCTCCTAATGAAGCCCCCCCCCCCAAAAAAAATTATATGCCAAATGTGGCATGTAAGGGGGCGAGGAGTGCTTAAAAAAATAAAATTAAAAAAAACCACTACAAAAACTGTAGCTGCTGACTTTTAAACACACATTCACCTGTCCCATAATCCATTTACCCAAGCCGGGTTCTTCCTTGATGGCGCCAGCATCTTTACCATAGGCACCCGGCTGTGACAGCTTGCAGCTTCACAGCTGGGGGCCCACTGCGTATGCACGAGCACTGCGCTCAGACTGTTTCCAAAGTCTTCTAGGACCCGTCATGTGTCCCAGAAGACTTCGGGAGGGAGGTGCAGGAGAACTTCAGCTTCCGTTTGCCGAAGGTTACCAGAACGGAAGTGGGAGCAGGTACCTGTCAAATTTGATTACCTGCTCCCCACCCTTCCCCAAAAGCTCAGTTTCACAAACAGGAGCTGGGGAGGAGGCCTTAAAAAGGAGTTGTAAAGTCTCACGAGAATGCATTAAGGTGAAAAACCTTCTGTGCTGCAGCCCCCCCCCCCCCCCCCCCCCGTCAATCAATCCAGTGACACGGGAGCCAGGGGGCAGGGCAGAGTCCTGCTGTCTATGTTAATGGATGCAGCAGATATATATAGGCCTAATTTTATGAAAAATTTGTTTCTGCATTTTTTTATTGGATAGATTTTATAGCAGAAAGTATATATAGTACATTTTTTTTTTTTTTTTTTTTTGATTATTTGGCAAAATATAAAAACCGCAGAGGTGATCAAATACCACCAAAAGAAAGCTCTATTTGTGGGGAAAAAGAGAAATGTTGTTTGGGTACAACATTACATGTCCACGCAATTGTCCATTAAAGTGATGCCGTATTGCAAAAAAAATGGCCTGTCAGGAAGGGGGTAAAATCTCCTGGGGCTGAAGTGGTTAACATAGTTCCAATATAGAATGAATGTGGAGGGGGAGGGAAAGACTCAACCACAAGTCAAGTCTATTACCCCAGAATATAACAGATTTGGGCCAAGCCATGTTATTCATGAAACCATTAGAACTTACTATGGCAGGATGCAGCTGAAGTACAGGAGGTCCCTGAGTTACGAACCTCCAACTTGCGAATGACTACTATTCACGAACGGGAGGCAGCATGATGTTCTGCGGCTACTTGACAGAACATCGGAAAACTACATCTCTGCCATTCTGCTTTTTTCCGACTTACGAACAAATCAGACAGCCCCTAACCCAGTCATAACTCTGGGACTGCCTATAACAGAAAAAGCAGCCCACTTTAATAACAGGCTCTCCATGAAGATTGGGCGCCCAAGTTAAATGGGAGTTTACCAGACTTCCCAGAAGAGGAGAATCAAGGCTGCTCTGTGGAAAACCATTGCGTATTTGGAAAGGGTCAGGGACTTTTTTCAATATGCGTTTTTTGCTTGTTTTTTTTAATCTGCCCAACAACAATTTGGTAAAAAACAAAAAAAAATAATGAAAAACGCAAATTGCAGCATAGGTGTGAATAGCAGAGGTGTAGAGTAGGTGTGAACCGAGCCTTACGCTGGCCATACACGTATCGATTTTAGGACGAGAATATTCATACGAAAAATCCTTGAACATTCGCTTAAAAGAAAGAACGTCGTTTGAAAATTTCACTTGCTTTTAACATTCAGTTTTAAAATGAATGTAATTTCTGAACAAAAAAAATTAGTGTCTGAAAATGCCTTTGACTAAGAAGTTTTGTTCCTTCGAATTTTCCCATTACCATGGTCAAAAACGAGCATCGATTTGACCCTACAAAATCAAACGAAGAGTCATAAAATTCATTTTTTTAAAGGAAGACTGTTTTTGTATGTCCAGCATAAGTTACAACAGGCGCAGGGAGCTTTTATCAAGCCCTGTTATCAAGCCACCTGCAGTTCTGTCTGAAAATCGGCAAAACAGTCAAAATATTTGATCCGAGTCTGATATTTACCAGATTCAACCTCTATTATATACAGTATATCTGTCTGTTATTCTCAGAGTGGATTTGAGATTTTGCTCCCCAACAATATTGTTGGTTATTTATATGTATAGTACCATTGCATATAGATATTTAATAATAAAATTTCCTTTTTTTTTAAACTTTACATATTAACTAAATTATACACCACGCTTTAAGGTTATCCAATCAAAACAAACCGCCCAACTAATAGATTATGAAAATAATTGTTAGTTGCAGCCCTAGTCCTAAGGAAACGGGAATCCTATGATGGTATTTGTACTTGTGGAGCTACAGGCCATCCTCTCAATGGAATGGTACACATTGCATTACACAATGAAATGCCTCTCTGAACTTGCAACTTCCTAGCAGAATAGATTGTGGCAAGGATTATGAAACACTATGAATGCAGCCAGGTCAGAGATTGAACAGCGGGGAAGCATTAGGCATGCTTAAGCTCTACAAAATTAGGAGGACCCAAACAGGAGACAATGTACTAGCTGTCTGTTATGGATCCAGGGAAGAAACACTGCAGGCTGCCTGGGTAGAGTTGCCCATGTATCCTCTCCTACTTCACAGTTAACTGTTGAGCATATAGAAAAGAAAAAGCTGCGCAAAATTACTAAAATTTAAAAATAAGTGAATACCAGTAGTGAACCAAAAACAATCTGGGTACCATTAAAGAAAAATAAATATGAACAGTCCTCAATGAGTGATAAAACAGTCCAGTGATAAAAATCCAGTGATAAAAAGACACCACCCTTTGACGCGATCCACCACCACATAAAATGCACGCTTACCGGAGGGCAAGCTTTAGCAAGCCTGTAAAACTGGTCAATGTCCAGACATCAATCAAGCACTGTGGTTACACCAAAGGCAAGCCAGGAGACTTCAAAGCAACGGATATACAAGCCAAAGCATTGCTCAGAAAACCTCATTTGCAGTGACTGCAACTCATTTGGAACCAATTCCCTCTTTAGATGTTCCCCTTTATTGGCCGGGTGTATTTTCTTACTGAAGAAACTATTGCTCGTTTCACCATGTCTCTGTCACCAAATGGAGCCAGAGACCACTGGTACTCCCTGGCAGGGCCCAGGTACAGAAGCAGGTGCCATGTGTTTCTCAGGGAGGGGCATTCTGGTCCCTGAGATGCCCCAAACAAACCCAGAGCTACCAAACCCTTGGCAGGACTGTAGAACTAAGAAATGTTGGGCTAAAACCTTATCCATAGATATGCTGGTCTCAAGCCAAAGTGGGAGGGTGCAAAGTATGGTGTCATTTGGCAGTGTATGACCACACAGTACTTATTGATGCATTACATGGGCACTGATGGGCATCAATATAGCAAACAGTGCCCGTACCAAATGCTAGCAACATGAAAAGCACCAAGGCATGATGTTCACAGGTAACACTTGCCCATCACAGCACTTGCCAATTCATTCATTGGCACCCGCGGAGCTGTTAACAATATGGCTGCTGGTTTCCATCTCCAACAAGGATACTGAAGCTCCCACTGCAATAATATACATGTCCAGGTCTTGAGCAGCACAGGAGGGAGCCTGTGCTTGAAAGACCTCTGGCTGAATACCAGTATAGTGGAAATATTGGAATGTGATCCCACAGCCTATCACACAGTAACTGTAAAGGAAATGGACACTACAGCTAGCCATAATCATAGGAGCTACAAACACCCAGCACAACAGAGGCTGGGGAAAGGGGGAAGGGATAAACCAATCCAGGCCACCCGGGAGGAGGATGATGATATTCTGTATACTCATATCCTGTACGATGAAAAAAAGGGTGTACCTTCCCTGTGAAAGTTAATCTCTCTTCTGCAACAGGGGTACTGTCTTGCCTGGTGAAGACACTGTCAGCAGTGGAGTCACTGTCATACGAGCCCCCATGAGGAACACTTACAGGCTGCCCTTAGATCCAGGATAGAGCTGTTGCAGCTTAAGTTGCATGTACTTAAGGATGTGCATGTACTCATAAGCTGAGCTGGGAGGGACTACGACGATGTATTCTGCTTGCTACCCAGTTCAGCTGTTGAAGACCTACCAGAGAAAAAAAAATTCCTGGAAAAGTAAGGAAACTAAGATTTCTAACAGGGAACTCAAGTCCTTACTCCTTGAGGCACTGGCTCCTAGCAGCTTGGAGGGGTTGGCCACCATCAGGGGCCACCCCTAGAAGTCTTTTTTGTGCCTAGTGCCCCACTTCTGAAGCTTTTACTCTAAACCCAATCGTCAGAGATTAAGATCTCTACTGTCTTTCAACAAACAGAAGAAAGAATATTCCTAGCCCTGAAGTGTGCAAATTCCTTTCAGGTTTTAAGAGGATCGGAAATAGGTAAAATCTCTACAGCAGGAGCACAGGATGGCAAAGAGTCAATAGGAGGTTAAAACTCTTCCTCACTAACAACAAAAAAAAACCAACACCTTAGAGTTCAGCTTTCAATTAAAAATACTATTTGAATAACCAAAATAAAAAAAATAAAAAAAAATAGATTTTTGGTTTACTGAAAACACTTTTCATGGAAGTAGATCATAGGATATCTTCAGATCTATTACAATATAGTTATTGTGCCAACTTTGGATGAATGGACACTGGCAAAAAGTTTTAGTATTGTAGTAAGCCATAAAATCAACAAAGGGATGGGATACCCGTGATGTACTCCACAAAAGGCATTTACAGGTTAACCAAAAATTTTTATTTTCCTCTAACATTTCAGGACACTAATGACGTCTGAACGATCGTTGGGTGGAGCTGGATCACGTGAAGTCGTCACGCATGGAGGTCAGCCATTTTAATGGCTTGGAAACATTCCTTCACATTGCTGCTCTACATGCGAGATTTTATCTGACGTTTGGGGAGTGTTTTTTGCTGGAGTTTCAAAACATTTGATTATCGTTAATACTACAAAATGAAGGGTTTCATGCTTATCCCTTAACATTGTATATATTGAGGTCCGTATAAAGTGGAATCCTTTATAGCATAGAAGACAGCTGATGCTAGGCGTTCTTGCCGATTGGGTTTTGTAATAAGTAGATTTAACCGATGTATGTAGGTGGTCCACTCCTGATGGTACGAGTCAGTGTGGCATTTCTGGCGGAGATACTCTTATGTCCAGCTATTTGAAAGACTTTCTGAAATGAACAATCTGCTCATTTTTGCCAATCAATCCGTTCTTAAAATTAACTAGAATTTGAGAAGAAATCCTCCATTTTCTGGCATATTAAATCATTTGAGGATTATCTCAGGGATGATATGAACCCCCTTGGACTGAGAGTTGAGATCTTTCCGAATTTGGAGGGACTGGACTGATTTCAAGACTGCCTGGGAAAAGGTCCTAGGGACCTGTTCAAGAGAAATGATGCAGCTCCTTATTGGAGAATATGGGAGATGCTTCAGGACTCTCGATACGGAGATTGAGTGCAACTCCAAACATTCAAGACCCACAAAACATTTGTGGTAAGGGAAACTAAGCTTCAGAAACAACTTGAAGCCTTCAACAAAAATATTCTGATTAAAAAAAGATGGAAAAAATTTAGTAGGGACAAGTTGACGTTCCAGGACAACAGGGCCTATAAATGGAATACAGGTCAATCACAATGGAAAAATAGGTTCAATAATAAAAAAAAGAACACTATGCAGTGATTTCTCATTCCTCATCCAGTTGATCTTCCTAGGTTTCTACGAAGAATAAGAAAACTCCTCCTATCCATCGGGGTCGTGATCAGATGCAGGGGACAAGAACCAATGGAGAAAATCCATCTGAGGGTGCATCTGGAATACCTTTGGTGTCAGGTAGGGCCCCAACAGCTGGGACGGGTGTTTCTGCACCTCCATCCCATCCCATTACCAGATCTAAAACAATAAAAAGGCACAGAAAAATTAGTTACTCCCCTTTTGTGGAGGCACTTTTAACCAGTGCCAGAATAAACCATCTTACTTAGATGGAGAATCTGGACGACCTATTGTTAGATCCCCTGCACCTGATCACCCAACCACGATGAAGATAATTAATCTCTCATCCTACCCATTTTCCCTGGAAGAGTCTCGGATACTCCAAAAGGGCTTAGGGTTTTGTCCAAATGCAAATGTAGACAAGTTTGAACTTGTCAAAGATCTCTAACTTTTTGCATGGAAAATCATGTTAAAGAATATGTACCAGAAACCTGGGGGAAATAATGATCTTACGCCCAGCGAGAACAGGGCGATTGATCAATTAGTCTCCCTTTTGGAGGAAAATGACACCACAGATCTTATTGATTGTATTGACTTACCTCATGTTCGCTCCTTATCCCTGGAAGCCACAACAGACAAAACCAAGGATACCCTCTCAGGATCCAGATTAAAGAAAAAATCCTCAATGTTTCCTTCTCCGAGTTCCAATCTCAATATTGCAACCTTCTTGAGATTGGTTACTGGGGATATTGACAAGCTATATGTAGGTTCTCCCCTATCAACCAATTCCGATGCTTCTGAGAGGAGGGCTCTGAAATCCCTCAGTGAAAACACATGGATAGTAATCAAACCGGAGGACAAGGGGGGGCAATATTGTCCTTATGGACAGTACCCATTATGTGGCTATGTGTTCTAAGATTTTGAGAAATAGGAATTGGTACAAAAGGATAATCTGACATTGTTCGAAAATACAATCTTGAGTATTATCAACTTGTTGATCAGGCTTACTCTAACAATGTTATTAATCAGACGACATGGAATTATATTCGAACTTTCCTAAAGTACCGACCTTCTACTCCCTTCCCAAGGTCCACAAGGACATACACAATCCTACGGGCAGACCGATAATCTCTGGCAAGGGTTCCATCAGTGAAAATGCCAGTAGGCTCATTGATGAGCATCTCAAACCATTTGTCACCGGGTTACAATCACAGGTGAAGGATACAATCCACTTTCTCAAGATTGAAAATCTGGCGATTCCCAGGGGTGCCCACCTTGTGACTATCGACGTGGAGACGATCTACAGCTCCATTCCCCATGACTAGGGGCTGGCAGCTGTGAAGCATACCATCAATGTAGTGATGTTGACTGGGGGTACAACGAATTTAACTTGTCCCTTCTAGATTACATCCTACATCATAATGCCTTTACTTTTAATGGTTCCCACTACCTCCAGGTGCAGGGGGTTGCGATGGGGACTTGTTGTGCCCCATCGTATGCCAACCTGTACCTTGGGGAGTGGGAACACATGTTCCTAAGCGGTGAGGACTTATCAATGTACACAGACCACTTCTTGGTGTGGTTTAGGTACATTGATGAAATTTTCACCATTTGGGATGGCCCACTAGAATTATTGAGTCAATGCCTAGCAAGAATGAATCGCAATGAATTCAATCTTGCCTTTACCAGGTCATCAAATACCCATACCATCGCATTTCTCGATGTTCAGGTATCCAGGAATGAGGACGGTACCCTTGGTAGCAGCCTTTATCGTAAAAAAACTGCAAGAAATAATACCCTGCATGCTTCTAGTTTTCACCCCGAGACCCTGATCAGGTCTATACCATATAGTCAGTATTTAAGGGTAAGACGTAATTGTACGGCCGATGCCACTTTTAAAACATAGGCTGATAAATTGAGACATAGGCTGCTCATGAGGGGGCATTCTAACACGTCACTTAAAAAGGCATTCCGACGGGCCACAACTCGAACTAGACAGGACATTCTGTATTCCCAACGACTTCCTAGTCAGGATAATCCCCTCAGAATCATAACAAAATATTGTAATCGATATGTTGATATCCATAAGATTGTTTCAAAATACTGGCATACTCTCAAAATGGACCCTCAACTTGGTTGTCTAATCCCAGATGTACCTCTCCATCTTCAGGAGGGCAACATCTGTTGCCTCCAGACTACTTAAGAGTGAATATAGAGAAAAGGAAGCTAGTGAACATTGTAAATACAAGGGCACTTTCATGTGTGGTGCATGTGGGTATTGTCGATACATTAACACTAGTAAAAAATCCCATTTTGCCCAATGGTCAAACTTCTAAAGCTCGCCATTTCGCGAATTGCCAGGCATTTGGGGGTGGTGTATCTCCTCCAATGTGATTGTGGCTGCTTTTATATTGGGAAAACCAAGCTCCCCTTTTGGAAGACAGCCTAATCGCCACATTCGTAGTATGCAGGTCTGTAATCCTTACCTGCCTTTGGGGAGAAACACCACCCTAGTCCATCAGAGCATCTTCCCTGGGGTTAAATTTTTGATTCTGGACCGTATCCACCCCAGTCCGAGAGGAGGGGACTGGAATAAGAGTCTCCTCCAGCTCGAACTGAGGTTGATATATATACCTTGGAGGGCTAATTGCCCACCTGGCCTCAATGAGATAGTTTGCTTTAGACCATTTTTGGAGGGGTTTAATTCGGGAGGAATGGCAAAATAACTGGGGTCTGTTTGTGTGAATATGTTTCTTTCCATCTGACCCAGTGTAATATGAGCAATCTATCGTTTGCTCATTGGATTTCTTTCATGCATATTGAGTTTCCTAATCTCCTATATTATACCCATATTATAGGGCAATAATTTATTTTATTTATTTTGGATTGTCTCTTTGGTTTGCCATTTCTTTGCCCCATGAGGTGGAGATGCTGACGCGGGGTTCCTCCTTATTCCTTCCTCCATAGACTATGTATACTGCTTTGATTTAACTTTAGCTTTATTTACAGCTATTTATCTCTTTACATTTTTTTTTTTCCTGTCCTTTTCATGTGCGCCCGGCACGGTGGAGACAGTCCCTGTTTGGGGCATACAGTGAGGGTGGGATCTCCCCCCCCCCCCCCCCACTGGCTTTCATGGCTATTTTAGCCGCAACTCTCCGTGCCAGTGGGACGGCCCTGCGTCTTGCCCCTTCGCTGTGCTGTCGTGGTGACGTCAGCGCGCTTGAGAGGATTGGCAGGTTGTCGGTTAGCTGTGCGCTGTATGTGAGGCGCTTGCGCAGTGTGGAGGTGGGGCGCGGCATCATCCCAGGGGACCCGCCCTTGGAGGACTGTCCTGGGTTAGCCGGATGCACAGCTGATCGGCGTTTGTGACCGATCAGCTGGGCTTAGCTTACTATTTAAGCGCTGCTTGAGTACAGGTTAGGCAGGGCTTGGAGACGGACGCTGATTTTGG
Organism: Lithobates pipiens; assembly: GCF_037356315.1. NCBI lineage: Eukaryota > Metazoa > Chordata > Amphibia > Anura > Ranidae > Lithobates > Lithobates pipiens. Next base: position 340,830,994 of record NW_027507758.1, read on the forward strand.
CATACTTGGTGGGGCCATGACTTGAACGCAGTCTGTGCAGGCATTTCCTTTTGTTTGTTGTGTGAACATCAATGTCCCTTGGGATGGATGGATCTCTCACTCAATATGGATATGTTATGCCGCATGTATATACATCCGGCTATACCATTTGCTTTGAGTTTCCCTTTCCTTTTGTTTTTATTACCTGCCAGTGGGTACAGCTTCATGGGACCCCGGGGCCTTTGACACGTCCCTCTCCTGCTTATTAGTGGCCTGTAAGCGACATCACTGTTTGACTAAGGTGAGGTTGCATTTTATAAAATGATATGCATTACTCTGTATACAGTATTAAACCAATTTTTATTGTCTCAAAACACTGAACATGAGGGGAGGGCAGCACTGCAACAAAATGCAAACAACTAAACCAGAACAGGATAGAGCCTCAAGCAGCAGCCTGCAAGACTCCCTGACCAAAGAGTCACATAATCAGAGGCTCAAGCATTCAGTTGGTTAAAATTCATTAAAGACCAAGTAAGAGCCCTACAAATTTGAGCTACCAAAGCTTGATGTTGGTTCCCCCCCCCAAAAAAAAAAAAAAAACACTTGTGGTAGAATGAGCCATCAGTTAACACATATCTGGTGCAAATTTCCCCACAGCCTTTTTTTTTTCGGGACGGCGGGGTCAGACGTCGTGATTGACAGATCTATAAGGGGGGACATTTCATTTTTTTAATAAAGAAATTGTCAAAAACAAACAGTCTCTCTATTATTATTTTGGTGAATGAGTAGGGGTACCCCAGACTGGTTCGCTCGGGGGGGGGGGGCCCTTGTGCAGTGCAGTGTTGCCACCACAGCTGCAAAATCCCTAGGCGGAATTGAGGACATAAACAGATCAACATAGAGAGCAGCAGGATCAAAACAGGTTTTTTGAAAAATACAGAAAACAAATATCAGTGACTATAAAAAAGCAATTGATCGTTTCTTTATGATGTGGGCTTAGTGACACTTTAAATATTTACTTACCAAGTACGTTATACTTTTTAAGGTAACAAAGTTGTTCATTTGTAGATCATTCAGTCTTCCAGGAGTAGCAATGACTATATCCACGCCCTTTGCAACAACATTTATTTGGCCTTTACGGTCACCACCGCCATAAATGCAAATGCTAAAAACAGAAGCAAAAAATAAATAAATATCTTTACATATACCATTGAAGTGACTAACCTAAGGTGATACACAGTGATGAAACCATCTACATAAAACTTGTACTGTTTATCTGCACCCCTCTTTTCTAGAGTCATTCAAACCACACACATCAAAGGCCATTTCTGAGTTTCCAGGAGGAAGGGATCTGAAAAAAGAAGCATGGCCAAAACCTTTTTTTGGTCCTACTTTACCCTATGGAGAAGTGCAGTGCATTCTGCATGCCTGTGACCCATTTTTATAGCCAACGTGCCAAAGCCTGCTGTCGGCTGAGGTCACTTAGCCTTTCCAGGCTCTGGATCAGATTCCAACTTTACAGTCAGTATCCATCCACTCCACAGCCAGGAGCTCCAGTAACCACTGGAAAGGCAGAGCAAAGAGTGGTGACTGACTGCTACTAGCTCTCTGCTGAGGGGAGAACTGAGAAATCAGAGTTTAAATCGCGCAGGTCTCAGTGCAGAGCCTGTGGGGGATTAGATGCAGCATCGAAGAGTATAAAAGTTTATTTCTTTTATTTACACACTGCACAGCACATTGCTGAGAGTACTCTGAGGCCCGAGCGGAGTGAATGGACACACCTCCTCTACAGTCTTGTAGGGAAACATGCACAAGCTGTCAATCACCTCTGCTCTGAGCTGAAGTGGGGGCAGGATTGTCTCCAGCATTGCCTGGTGTTGAAATCTACAGTCAGAAACGATTCATGTAGAACACAGAGGAAAGAGAAACCAGACAGGATTCATGCCAAGTGTTCTAGATTAAGGAAACTATACATTAGAGAAGCATATGCTTTGTTGATTTGAGTGGTTATACCGGGATGATGTCTGAAGTATTGCGGTATTTTTTTTCAGCCAGCGGTCGGCTTTCTTGTATTAGCAATCCTAGCAGCAAATTACCACTGGATTGCTTTTACATGCTGCGGGAGGGCACATCTTCCCGCCGCCTTCCACGGCTCTCCTGCCCTACCAGGGAGCCCGAGAGTGCAGCCAGCTGACCATAGAGCAGATTAGAAAACAGAATTCACCCAGAATTAAAAGTAAAAGATCAACTGACAGTCCAAAGATATATGGTGTTGAATGAAAATATATTTGTAAATTAGATACACATGTGCTCCACCAACAACTGAAATACAATTAGCATACCACCCCTTGGTAGACCCATGTGCTCAATAGGTTTTCACAATTTTAAAATATATATGTGTGTGTGTGTGTGTGTATCACACACACACACCGTATCTCACAAAAGTGAGTACACACCTCACATTTTTGTAAATATATTATACCTTTTCATGTGACAACGCTGAAGAAATTATACTTTACTACAATGTAAAGTATTGAGTGTACAGCTTGTATAACAGTGTAAATTTGCTGCCCCCTTAAAATAACTCAACACAGCCATTAATGTCTAAACCGCTGGCAACAAAAGCGAGTACACCCCTAGGTGAAAATGTCCAAATTGGGCCCAAAGTGTCGAAATTTTGTGTGGCAACATTTTTAAGCACTGCCTTAACCCTCTTGGGCATGAAGCTCAACAAAGCTTCACAGCTTGCCATTGGAGACCTCTTCCACTCCTCCATGACGACATCACGAATCTGGTGGATGTTAGAGACTTTGCGCTCCTCCACCTTCCGTTTGAGGATACCCCACAGATGTGCAATAGGGTTTAGGTCTCGAGACATGCTTGGCCAGTCCATCACCTTTACCCTCAGTTTCTTTAGCAAGGCAGTGGTCAACTTGGAGGTGTGTTTTGGGTTGCTTTGTTGGAATACTGCCCTGCAGCCCAGTCTCTGAAGGGAGGGAATCATGCTCTGCTTCAGTATGTCACTGTACATGTTGGCATTCATGGTGCCCTAAATTAACATTAGCTCCCCAGTGCCAGAAGCACTCATGCAGCCCCAGACCATGATATTTCCACCACCATGCTTGATTGTAGGCAAGCCACATTTGTCTTTTACTCCTCGCCTGGTTGCCACCACACATGCTTGGCACCATCTGAAACAAATACGTTTATCTTGGTACTAGTGATCCATGTCCTTAGTCCGCTTGTCTTCAGTAAACGGTTTGCAAGCTTTCTTGGGTATCATCTTTAGAAGAGGCTTCCTTCTGGGATGACAGGCATATGGTCTGAGCACTGACAGGCTCGTCCCCCCACCCCTTCAACCTCTACAGCAATGCTGGCACCACTCATACATCTTTTTCCCCAAAGACAACCTCTGTGTGGGACGCTGAGCACATGCACTCAACTTCTTTGTTCGACCATGGTGAGGCCTGTTCTGAGTGGAACCTGTCCTGTTTAACCGCTGTATGGTCTTGGCAACCCTGCTGCAGCACAGTTTCAGGGTCTTAGCAATCTTCTTATAGCCTAGGCCATCATTATAACAATTTTTTTTCAGATCCTCAGAGTTCTTTGCCATGAGGTGCCATGTTGAACTTCCAGCGACCAGTATGAGAGAGTGTGATAACACCAAAATTTAACACACCTGCTCCCCATTCACACCTGAGACCTTGAAACACTGAGCTACATGACACCAGGGAGGGAAAATGGCTAATTGGACCCAATTTGGACATTTTCATTTAGGGGTGTTGCCAGCAGTTTAGACATTAATGGCTGTGTGTTATTTTGAGGGGACATCAAATGTACACTGTTATACAAGCTGTACACTCACTAATTTACATTCTAGCAAAGTGTCAATTCTAACAGTGTTGTCACATGAAGATATAAAATATTTGCAAAAATGTGAGGGATGTACTCACTTTCGTGAGATACAATGTATAATATATTATATACACACACACACACTTCTACATATCTCTCTATATCTCTCTCTACCCACATGCATACAAACTCACACACAGTTGTGCTCAAAAGTTTGCATACCCTGTCAGAAATTGTGACATTTTGGCATTAATATTGAAAATCACAGCAAAAAATAAATAAAAAAATTGTCTTATCTGAGGATAGCAATGACACGAAACCAGTTTTAACAGTTTTTGGATGCTTTTTAAATCATAACAGAAATCACCCAAAAGGCCCTGAAAAAAAAAAAAAAAAATGAAAAAAAAAATAAAAAAGTTTACATACCCTGGAATGTTTGGCCTTGGTGCAGACACAGAAGATGGCATACACAGGTGAAAATGGCAATTAAAAAGGTAATGTCCCACATCTGTGGCTTTTTAAATTACAATTAGTGTCTGTGTATAAATAGTCAATTAGTTTGTTAGCTCTCACATGGATGCACCAAGCAGGCTAGACACTGAGCCATGAGGAGGTAGAAAAGAACAGTCAAAAGACCTGCGTAGCAAGGTAATGAAACTTTACAAAAACGGAAAAGGATATAAAAAGATATCCAAAGCCTTGAATATGCCAGTCAGTACTGTTTAATCACTTAAGTGGAAATTTAAGGGCTCGATACCAAGTCAAGGTCAGATAGACCAAGAAAGATTTTAGCCACAACTGCCACAGGATACAAAGAAAAACTCACAGGTAACCTCAGGAGAAATACAGGCTGCTCTGGAAAAAGATGGTGCGGTTGATATGAAGGATCACAATACGATACTTGAACAAAAAAAAAAAAAAAAAGCGCTGCATTGTCAAATTGCCAGAAAGAAGCCTTAAGTGCCTGTTCACACAGTGGCAACGCGACTTGCAGCACGACTCACAGACGCGACCTGCACACGACTTCAGCAGCGACTTGCAAAACGACTACTGTATAGAAGTCAATGCAAGTCGCCTGAAGTCGCCCCAAAAATAGTACAGGAACCTTTATCCAAGTCGAAGCGACTTGAGTCGCTCCTATTAGAACGGTTCCATAGTACAGAACGGAGCGCGAATTGTCAGGCGGCTAAGTCGCCTGACAAGTCGCGGTAGTGTGAACGGGCACTGTTATAAGTTGCAAAAAAAAAAAAACTGGTTACAATATACCCAACACCTTCACATGCCTCATTGGCTTTTTTGTGGCATTGCCGCAGTAAAGGCTTCCTTCTGGCAGCTCAATCATGCAGCTCTTTTGTTCAAGTATCGCTGAATTGTGCTCCTTAAAAACTACCACACTGACTTTGGAGAGCAGCCCGTAGTGCTCCTGCAGTTACCTGTGGGTTTTTCTTTGTATCGTGAGCAATTCTTCCACCAGTTGTGGTTTCAATATTTCTTGGTCTACCTGACCTTGGCTTGGTTTTAAAAGAGCCCCTACTTTTCCACTTCTTAAGTGATTAAAAACACTACCGACTAGCATATTCAAAGCTTTGGATATCTTTTTATATCCTTTGCCAGCTTTGTAAAGTTTTATTACCTTGTTGCGCAGGTCTTTTGACTGTTTATCTACCTCCTCATGGCTCAGCGTCTAGCCTGCTTAGTGCATCCATGTGAGCGCTAACTCATTGACTATTTATACACAAACACCAATTGTGATTTAAAAAGCCACAAATGTGGGAAATCAACCTATAAACTGCCATTTTAACCTGTGTGTGTACCACGGCCAAACATTCCAGGGTATGTAATTTTTATCAGGGCCATTTGGGCGATTTGTTATGATTTAAAAAGGATCCAAAAACAAATGTGATAATAAATGGCTTCATGCAATTGCCATCCTAAAAAAGGCAGGTTTTTTTGGTAGTCATATTTTCCAAAATAATGCCAAAATTTCTCAATTTCTGCCAGGGTATGCAAACTTGAGCACGATCGATCGATCTCGTGTGTGTGTGTGTGTGTGTGTGTGTGTGTGTGTGTGTGTGTGTGTGTGTGTGTGTGTGTGTGTGTTATACATTGCTTATTTTAGTGTTCATACATGAAAACTATTTCAAATAATACTCCATTACATTTGTAACTCCACCTAAATGAAAACAGCCACCGCCAACAGAACACGTATTTATAAGTCCCCCAAATGTCCACTAAAACAGTGGGATCAGTGCTCCACCATCAATGAAGAGTGCTCCACCACCAGCAGGGGTGCTTGCTCACCTTGGCTGTTGACTAGGGGTGCAACGGATCGTCACTGATCTGTGATCCGAATGGGTGACCCTGTTCGGATCGGGGCACTCTGAGGCTTCGGGCTTAGGAAAGGCTGCGGCTTCGACCTAGCTCTGGAGCGGCGGCCATCTTGGTGCACCCGTCAGCCGTTTACAATGCGATCACTTGTAAACAAACTGTTATGTTAGGACGCCGGGTCCACTCTCCCCTCTGTACATATCTGTACAGTAGAGGGGAGCAATCGGATAGCAGCAGCGCTGTGGGCTGGATCTGTAGTGCCCACAGTGCTGCTCAGTGACAATTGTAGTCACAGCCATTCCTCCATACTCTGTCAATACCCAGCCATAATCGGCGATACCCAGCTATGCTCAGCCAATATTACAGTGGGGGAGATTGTGGATATTACAGTGGGGACTATATGGTGGTGGAATTTTTACAGTTTTTTGCAAATTTAATTATTTGCTGATCCTTGACTCTGCTCCGATCCTTGACTCTGCTCCGAGGAATGATCCGATCTGAGTTTTTTGATCCATTGCAACCCTACTGTTGACCCATATGTATAAAGGTTAGAGCTGCATGATTCTGGCTAAAATGAGAATCACAATTTTTTTGCTTAGAAGATATGCTGTGAGAATCGTGATCTAACATCTTTCACATAAAAAAAAAAAAAAAAAATTATATATATATATATATATATATATATATATATATATATATATATATATATATATATATATATATATATATATATATATATATATATATATATATATATATATATATATATATATATATATAAATTGGGCTAACTTTACTGTTTAATTTTTCATTCATTGAAGTGATTTTTTTCCCCCAAAAAAATTGCATTTGAAAGACCGCTGGGCAAATACAGTGAGACATAAAATATTGAACAAAACAAAAGGAAAAGTGGGGTAGGGACACAATGGCTCATCCAATATGGTTCAGATTGCAGTGGTTTGATTACCTAGCATAGATAAATGCCTTCCCAACTACTTAATCTTATTACCGTCACCCGAAGGTTTTAAAACAAATTAAGTTCAAAACGTTTGGGATGGCAAGAGTACAACAGCATACAAAGAAAAAAATTAAATAAAATTAAGGGAAAGATTCCCAAAAGGTGCTCTTCTGAAAGGAAAGACCGGTGTACTTAACTAAATATCTTTATTGATTAACCACATATAAAATATAAAAAGTTTATATAAAATCCACCTAGTTTGATACACATAATAAAAATGAAGACAAATAAGCCTTAATAGAAAAAAGGTGGCCACCACACCCAATCGTACAAAACTCTCATACACCATAGACACAGATCTCCCGAATGACCAATTTCAACGATATTCAGAGCTCAGGAAAATTTCTGTTCCAAAAAAATCACATTTTTTTCCCCCCCACAAAATAGAGCTCTCTTTTGGTTGTATTTTTATACCTCTGCGGTTTTTATTTTTTGCGTATAAACAAAAATAGAGCGACAATTTTGAAAAAAAAACTCATTTTTTACTTTTTGTTATAATAAATATCCCCCAAAAATATATAAAACACAATTTTTTTCCCTCAGTTTAGGCCGATACGTATTCTACATATTTTTGGTAAAAAAAAAAAAAACACACATCGAAATAAGCGATTGGTTTGCGTTTACAAAATAGGGGATGGTTTTATGGCATTTTAAATTCATCTTTTTTTTTTTTTACTAGTAATGGCGGCAATCAGTGATTTTTATTGTGACCGCAACATTATGGCGGACACATCGGACATTTTTGACACTTTTTTGGGACCATTGTCATTTATACAGCAATCACTGCTATACGAATGCAGTGATTCCTGTGTAAATGGCACTGGCAGTGAAGGGGTTAACCAGTGGGTGGCAGTGTAGGGGTTAAGTGTTCCTAGGGGCGTGTTACTAACTGTTGGGGGCTGGACTTTCTTTTAGTGAACACTGATCTCTGCTCCAATCACATGGAGCAGAGATCAGCATCACTTGTTACTAGGCAGAACGGCATCTCCCAGTTCAGCCGCCCCGTGAGACGATTGCGGGTATGCCCACGGCGATAGAGTCCGCGGGACCCACGACCGGACTCACAGGGGTCCAGACCAGCACGCGAGCGCTCCGTTGGTGGCGTGCTCGCGATGGCAGGGCAGCATTTAAAATTGGACGTACCTGTACACCAATATGCCTGCCCGTGCCATTCTGCCGACGTACATCGGCGTGCGGCAGTCGGAAAGTGGTTAAAGATGTATAAAAAAAATAATAAATGGAGTGAAAAAAAATCAGATGAATTAATTGATAATGCAAAATTAGTCTCTATGCTCCGCTTCAAAGTAAAGTGCATATGTGTTTCACTACAATGTTACCAGTTATTTCTAAACAGACGACAAACTGATATTCCACTGTATAGGAAAATTTCACGATAGAAAGTTTTGATCGATAAGTCAGATCTGTAGGTCACAAACTGGTATATATGAAATTCAAGGGATCAAGGAAACAAACAGTTGTGAATTAAACTGCATATAGCATCCACTTCTAGTACATGGGGGTAATATACAGTTCAAGACATCTTGATACAATCATCCAGTGTGATCATCGAGCAACATGTCATGTAAAGACGTTTGTTCAGGAGTCTCTGACTCAGACTGTCTAATGTGTGGTAAAGTCCGTGCCGATTTTCCAAGCAGATGATCGAGCTTGATTTTTAGATTTTCCAGAGGAACTAAAGAGTAGTAGTCTCAGGTCTGTGCACTTTCAAGCGGTCAATCTCCCATAAGACATATAGGCACAAGCAACCAGCGTGATGGTGTACTTCTGACATGTTTCGCTTGATGCCAAGCTTCTTCAGAGCATGCAGTGTTTCCCAAAGCGTTCTTAAGTAGTCTTAATTACAAAAATAACAAACACCTCTGAGTTTCACAGCGTTATCGCCAAATTTAACCCTTGTTATACACACAGTGACACACACACACACACACACACACAATACATACCCTACACCAGTGGTTCTCAACTCCTGTCCTCGGGGCCCACTAACAGGCCAGGTTTGCAAGATAACTGAAATACATCACAGGTGATCTCATTTGCTGCTCAGTGATTGCAGTATTCTAGTCTACATCCCCCCAAGGTAATGCCTAAAACCTGGCCTGTTGGTGGGTCCTGAGGACTGGCGTTGAGAACCACTGCCCTACACCAAGATAACCCCTCTTTGCTTACATCACCTTCTAATTTTTACATTTTTCCAAAAGGAAAGAAGAGACACAGAATCATTTTATAGACAATTAAATATACATACAATATAAATTAAAAATCCAAATTTTTCTCTTTCTGGTATAAGATCCTGTCAAAGTCACCTCTACGGGGGTTAGATTGAGCTTATATATCCCTTTGCATTTTAGACCCTTTGGATCGCCATCATGAGTATTCAAAAAGCGCAGTGAGAGGGAGTGTTCATTATCCTTTTTCAAAATGCTTTGAACATGCTCACCAACCCTGATCTTTAATGACCTTTTAGTCTTGCCCACGTAGTTCAATCCACATGGGCAAGTTAGCATGTAGATAGCACATGCTAACCACATGGGCAAGTTAGCATGTAGATCACACGTTCAGTCGAACAATTAATAAAACTATTGATTTTATACCGTTTCCTAACATCTGAGTTGGTGAACAAATTTGTTTTTTCCACATATTTACAAATATTGCACCTCCCACATGAAAACATGCCTTTTAAAGGGGGGAGGTCAGTAAGCCATCCTTTTTTCTTGGGTCCGATACTTAGAGTGGACCAAACTGTCCTTTAAGTTCATGGCCCTTCTGGCTGTCAGCAGCTGCCAATCACCAATTTAACCAAGAATTAGAGCTTCAAGGATATGCCAGTGGTGACCATGTATGTTTTTAATTTGTTCCCACTGCGCCCCATATTTGGTAATAATCCTAATTGGGGCATCCCCTGGGATTTGTTGGTCTCTGTCACTGTTTCCAGGCAGAAGTTCCCTCCTATCTGCTTGGCAAGCTCTTCTCTTGGCTTTACGAATGCAGGCATGTGAATAGCCCCCATCACAAAACCACCTATACATTTCATGAGCCTCATTGTGAAAGTCTTCCACCTCAGAACAATTCCTCCGTATACAGAGGAATTGGCCAACCAGTATCTCCTGTATGAGTGATTTTGGATGATGGCTCAAAGCCAGGAGAAGAGTATTTGCCGCGGTCTTCTTCCTAAAGGTTTTGGTAGACAATTTGCCATTTTTGATAGCGATGGCCAGGTCAAGGAAGGGTAGAGTCTCAGCACCACATGAGAAAGTTAACACTATGTTTCTATTATTCCCATTTAGTTCCTCAATGAACAATTCAAGTTCCTGAGTTGTCCACTCCCTGGCCATAAACACGTCATTGATGTACCTCAGCCACAGGCGACAGTGGCTGAGGTACATCGAAGAGGTGAACACATGGTCCTTCGCCCAAAGTCCCAAGTGTAGGCATGCATAAGACGGGGCCAAGGGGGCCCCCATCGAAGTGCCTCTGATCTGCTGGTAATTCATGCTCAAGAATAGAAAACAATTATGTTGAAGCATAAAATTCCAGCATCTCCATAATAAATGAATTTTGTGAAGCACGAAGCGGAAATTTTTCTTCTAGAAAGTGAAGCACGGCCTTAAGTCCCCACTCATGCGGGATCGATGTATATAGCGATTCTTTAATCTTTAATATTTTTTTTTAATTAATTTTCCAACACAAGGTTAACATGAATATTCACATCATCTCAAGCTTGACTATCACAAAGCCAATACTTGCACAACATTCAAGTTGTAACAAACTTACATTTTAACACCCCCCCCCCCAAAAACCCCACCTAATCCACCCCCCATTAATGAACACACACTGTTAACACCAACCGCTCCAGCTCCAATGGTATCTGACTGGCTGGAAGAGAGTGGACACTGCCGGGAGCAAAAGGGGGGCAACGCGACCGGAGGCCAAGCCAACGGAGGGGGGGGGGGAGCGGGAACCCGCAACCCCTCCCCTCCCCCCCACCGGCAGCGGACCCGCCAGGCAGGGGCTAGGCCCGCCCCGCGGGCGCCCTGCCCAAGGGGTAACCCATCTCGCTCAGCCAGGGGTTCCATAACGCCCCAAATTTCTTCAGATTATTCTGCTTTATATACAACACCCTTTCACACCACATCGTGGAATTGATAGCTTTAACCCATGATTCGAATTCTTGTCTAAGGGCTTCAAAAGATTTCATGAGATTCCCTTCATATAGTTGCGTTAACCTGTTAATTCCCTGCCTTTCCCATTCCCAGGGTCTATCTATACCTCTTAGCTCAGCCAAATTTCCGTTATGCCATAGGGGGGTATAATCAATCACCCCCATGTATCCCATAAGCAGCTTTGTTGCCTGCCACACTTTCCTCATCAAAATGCTAGTAGGGCACTTATGGGCGAAAGAGTTGGCCTCCACTACCTCAACCAGTAGGCTATGGGGTGCGCTCTCAATCATCATTTTATGATTCAGACACTCTCTGCCTTGAGACCCCGCCCCAGCTAGATGTTGGAGTTGGGCTGCCAGAAAATATAATCTCGGATGCGGTATTGCCACTCCTCCCCTCCTAACAGGAAGCTGCATTGATTGCAAGCTAATCCGAGCTTGGCCCTTCTTCCGATTCCAGTTTCTTCAACCATTTCTGGTTGATCCAAATTGGAGAATTATGCAAGATATATAATATTTGTGGGAGCCAAATCATTTTAATTAAATTGCAGCGTCCTGCCACGGAGAGAGGAAGACAGCACCAAGTATTCACTTTATGTTTCAGTTTCATTAATAGTGGTGCTAAATTCTCATTGACATAATAGTTTACTTCCCCAGAGATCCAAACTCCTAGATATTTCAATTTAACACCACCTCCAAGAGTGTGATTATAGGTGGTAGTATATCCCCGATCTGGTCAGTGGTAAAAGAGCTGATTTACTCCAGTTAATTTCTAAACCAGTTTGCTGCCCAAACTCTCTCATCTGTATCACGTTGTCTAAGGTAGAGAGTTCATGTCCCCGATAAAAAACAGGACATCGTCCGCAAACAAAGCAATTTTATCCTCCCCAGACCTACGTCGGAATCCCTGGATATCCGGGCACAATCTCATCAGGACAGCCAGGGGTTCCATAGCCAAGACAAACAGGAGGGGAGACAGCGGACATCCCTGTCTTGTCCCTCTCTATAGCTGGAATGTTTTGGAGAATGCAGTGCCCATTTTAATTTTTGCCCTAGGCTTATTATAGAGTAATTTTACCCAATAGAGGGCCGAAGCCAAATCGCTCCAGCACTCCCCATATATAGTCCCATTCCAGACTGTCAAAGGCTTTAATGGCGTCTAGAGCCAATATGGCACCAGGCCCGTCATTGTCTCTTGGTATTTGAATATTGAGAACAACTCTTCTAATATTAATGCTGGTTGTCCTACCAGGAATGAAGCCAGACTGGTCTGGGTGTATTCATTATGGATATATTTAAACGAGTCGCCAGCACTTTGGCTAAGATTTTAACATCTGAGCATAGCAAGGAGACTTCCTGTTGATCTTTCCCTTCTTTAAGTATTAGAGTGATATTAGCTTCCATCATTGGGGTGGGAAGCTCGCCCACTTCCAATGCATGGCTTAATGTTTCCAGGAGCTCCGGCAAGAGCACTTCACCATATAGTTTATAAATTTCTATTGGCAGCCCATCTGGGCCTGGGGATTTATGGTTGGGCTTTTCCGCGAATGCATTTTTTAATTCTAATGTGAGCGGTGCCTCAAGACTCGCTTTATCATGTTCTGATAAGGTTGGAATTCCCGTTTGGTGTAAGAAATCAGTGGATATTCTACCGCTACCCCTTATAGTCGATTTATATAAGGTTCCATAGTAATCCCCAAGTACCTTCATGATCTCTGAGGGGCTAGAGACGAGATCCCCTAGTGGCGCCTTGATCAGCTGGATCGCTGTGGGGGAGTTGTTAATTTGGATCAAGAGGGAGAGGGCACGACCCACCCTCTCCCCTTCGCCAAAGTAATGTTGACGTTGAAATATACGCCCGTTCTCGGCCCTTTTCATAAGTGTAATTTTATATACCTGCTGGCTATCTAACCAATCTTTCTGCTTATCAGGCGTTGGATCTTCTATATACCCTCTCTCTGCCTGGGAGACTCAGTTTCTCAATTCCCTTTCCTGTTCCCTAGATTTCCTCTTGGTTGTTGCCATTTGCTGTATTAATATTCCTCTAAGGTAAGCTTTTAAGGAATCCCAGACTACTCCAGGTGCTGCTGAACCCCCATTAATTCGAAAAAATTCCCTAATCTCTTCCATCAAAGCACTTGGGCTGTCAATCAGTTCCAACCAGTTAGGATTTATCCTCCATTCCCCCGGGCCCACTCTATCCCCCGCGCTTAAAGTAATGGTCAAGGGGGAGTGGTCTGAGATCCCTCTTGCCCCATATCCTATATCCTGTACTAGCCCCGATGCCCCCCCATTCCCCAGGACCATATCTATCCTCGAGAGGGTGTGGTGAGTACTTGAAAAGCAAGAGTACTGCTTTTCCTGCGGATGTCGCATTCGCCACAGATCACTTAATCCTATTTCGGATAGAAATCTCTGCAATCGGCTTTCCCTCTCGACTCTAGTCCCGACGGGCCCAGGGAATCTATCCAAGTTCTTGTCTAGTATTTCGTTAAAATCACCCAATATTAATGGGACACCTGGTTTATCTAGGCTAAAAACGCAAACAATTTATACATAACCTCCAGCTTGAAGGGAGGGGGTATATAGATATTAGCCAAGATATAGCATTGCTTGCCAATCAAGCAATACAAAAAAATAAACCTACCCTCATCAATAGAGGACTCCCTACAGGAGAAATCAGTTTCCCTCTTTACTAGGACACTCACCCCCCTTGAATACGAGGAGTGAAAGGAATGAAAGCATGGCTGGAATTTCCGACTAATTAGCCGTGGAGCTGTACTGGAAGTTAAATGTGTCTCCTGTAAAGAGTAGACCAGGTCCACTCCCCTCTATTTCTGACAGGACCACGGCCCTTTTATTTGGGTCGCCCCAAACCCCTCATTCCACGAGGTGATGCACACCCTATTCGTTTGCATAAGTAACATCTAAGTTGAGGAAAGACAGGGGGTGGGGGGAGGACAACACACAAAATTAATTCTCTAGAAATAATAGTCCTAGACAGTACTAGAGATCTTCTTTATGTTCCTCCAACCACCTTTCAACCTCATATGGAACATTGAAAAAGAGGGTTGAGCCCAAGGCGGTCATTCGTAGTCGGGCAGGATATAGCAACGCATAGGTTATCCTATGTTTTTGGGGAATACGCTTAATAGGGATAAACTCAGCCCTCTGTTTCTGCAAGTCTGGTGAGAAATCTGGGTAGAATGATACTCTGGTCCCCTTATAAAAGATGTCCCTTAGTTCTCTAGTGCTTCGCATCAGGATAACTCAATTGTTATAATTCACAAATTTCAGTATCAGTGGCCTGGCGCGTTCCTCTGATGGCCGAGGTCTAGAGGGAACTCTATGGGCCCTTTCTATAGCGAAGAGTGGTGTAAAAGAGGTATCCCCCAAAAGTTCTCTAAACCAGTTTTCTAGAAAAGCTATGGGATTAGAGCCCTCGCTCCCCTCTGGCAGACCAATTATGCGATATCTATTCTAGATTTCGTCTAGTTTTGATGTCTGCTTAGCAATTTGTTTCTGTAGCCCAGTAATTTTTTGCTGCAATGGAAAGAGGTCATCCTCAACCGTGCTTAATCTGCCCTCGAGTACAGTGGTTCTTTCCACCGTATTATTTAGCAGTTGGCCCATAGAATGTAATTCGTTTTTAATACCACTCAGCTGGTTATCGAGGCCACAGATAGAGTCTTTACATTCATTAACGGCTTGCAATATATCTCGCAGCGTGGGTTCACCTTCCCCTATCGCGGGGCATTCTGCTGAATTTATTGTATTATGTGTTGTCTTACCCTCTGCTAGAGCCAGATTAATCACTTTGCTTCCAGTAGGTGAGGCAGCGGGGTTTAATGCCAATTGGCTGGTACTTCTCCTATCCGAGGTTGCCCCCTGTGGCCTTGTTTGCCCTACTAGCTGATGCTGTCCTCTCCTAGCTGGTGAAGGTTGCATGGGCAAAGCGTTCAAGTTTTGCCACTGCTGCCACGGAAGCATGGTTTGCTTTTTCTTTGGCTGCCCGGGTTTTTTGGTTCCCCTCGCCGTGCAACATATCCTCAGTGGCCCTTTTACTAAGCATGGTCTATCACCTGGGATTGATACAGGCTTAACTAGTAATATAGCAGCAATGCAGCAGAACCCCCTAGAAAAAAAAAGGGGGGGGGGGGTACGGTCAGTAATAGGAGAGGGAGCCAAGCGTTCTTCCAGAGAGAGAGGGGGGGGGGGGGGGGCACAATAGCAGCTCCACTTCCTCTCGGTTCCTTGCCTGCCCTTTCCGTGGTCAGTGTAATTATAATGCAGTGCAACACGATAGGTATAATACAATGTCCTCAGTCCAAGGGCCCAACAGTCCTCACTTGTCCTCTCCGAGGTCAGTGTAGTTATAATACAGCACTATACAGTTGATATAATACAATGTCCTTAATCCAGGGGCCCAGCAGTCTGACCATATAGGAAGAGTTCTGGCAGTACAGGAAGTGTGGGGGGGGGGGGGGGGGGATATCAAACCACGCTCAAACCTGCTTGCTGCTGTCAATTGTGTTAGCAGTTAATGTTCATATTCATGCTTGTTCCTTCCTCCTCTCTCCCCCCTCTCCCTGTGTTACCGTTTAGCCTAGGCCGTTGCCATAGGCTACCAAGAAGCACCGATACCCTCTCCGGTTCAGCCTCCAGATCGAGCAGGGCTGAAGCCAAATCCTCCGTACTATAGGCAGTCTCCAGCATTCAAACCCTCCGCTCTGCTATGCCGCTCGGGAGATCTCGCGATAGCCCGAAGCGGCGGCATGAATTCCCTCGGCTCCCGTGCAGGGATCTCGCGACATCTCGACCGCCAGCGAGATCTCCCTCGGCCGCCCTCGAGGACATGGGCACCACTCTCCCAGATCTCTTCCGCGGGCCTGACAAAGAAGGGAGGTGAGGCGATCACAATGTAGATAGCATATTGCATATTGCTTGGTTAAATCATTGCTTCCAGGCTATTTCCAGACCCATCTGGGATAACGAGGGGAGGTAGGGACAGAGCGCCCGGCATTCACACTCACTCCCTCATCCGGCCACGCCCCTGTTTCACACTCAGCTTCTTTAGCAAGGCAGTGGTCCGTATATAGCGATTCTACATAGATTCTCACCAAGAGAGAACCCTCAGGTGGAATGATATTTAAAATTTTTGATAGAACGTCCCATGTATCACAAACAAAAGAAGGGAGTTCACACACTAGCTCCTTATTGAAGGCATCTACATATCTCACAATTCTCTCCAAAGGCCCCTTAATGGCTGAAACAATCGGCCTTTCCAGTGGATTTGAGAAATTTGTGTAATTTTGGGATTGTGTAGAAAGTGGGTATATTATATTCCTGAACTGACAAATAAGTAAATTCCTTACGTGTGATAAGTTCTTCATCAAGGGCTCAATTAATGGTAAATTAAGTTCAGCAACAATGCGAGTAAAGGGGTTAGAGGATGGCCTGCAGTACTGTCTGAGTAAACGCAACGTCTCCCCTTCATAGAGACTCTGAGAAGGGGACTGTGTTACCTCCTTTGTCACTGCTCTTCACAATAATATTAGAGGAGGCCTCTAACTCCTTGTATGCTTTCCTTTCCTTTTTGTGACCTACTGATATGACCAATCAAAAAAACTTTGTCATGAAATTTTCCTATACAGTGGAATATTAGTTTGACTACATTGTTGTCAGTTATTCTAAATAGTGACAAACACATATGCACTTTACTTTGAAGCGGAGCATAGAGACTAAGGATGAGCTGAACACCCCCCGGTTCGGTTTTCACCAGAACTTGCAAACAGACCTAAAATTTGCGTGAACTTTAGAACCCTATTAAAGTCTATGGGACTCGAACGTTCAAAATCAAAAGTGCTAATTTTTAAGGCTAATATGCAAGTTATTGTCCTAAAAAGTGTTTGGGGTTTGTCCCAGGGGACATGCATCAAGGCAAAAAAAATAAAAAAACACGTCAGTTTTTTCAGGAGCAGCGATTTTAATAATGCTTAAAATGAAACAATAAAAAAGGTGTAATTCCTTTAAATTTTTGTACCTGGGGGGAGTGTATAGTATGCCTGTAAAGGGGCGAATGTTTCCTGTGCTTAGAACTGTCTCTGCACAAAGTGTCATTTCTGCAGGAAAAAATATAGGATTTTCTGTACGCACCGTAAAATCTTTTTCTCTGTAATTAACTGACCGACACAGCTCCTCTTAGCCATTGGTTTGTTAGCCTCATCACTAGGAGAATACTAGGCATTAGTTGTAACAACACTCAGAACTCTTAGTTCCGCCCAGGGGGAAGTCCCTTGAGTAACAACCCTCCCATCTGCAGACAGACCTCAGTATGTCAACAAGCAGTATAAAGTAAAAATAAAAATGAGGGGCGGGTGCTATGTCGGTCGGTGAATTACAGAGAAAAGGATTTTACAGCGAGTACAAAAAAAAAAACTATTTTCTCTTATATTCATCCACCAACACAGCTCCTCTCAGCCATTGTGACGTCCTCAAGTAGTGCCAAACGAGAGGTGGGAAAAACAGCATAAAAACATCATCCACCATGGCAAGGGGGAACTAGTGAAACTTTACCCACAAAAAAACAGTGCATGGAAAAACCACCACAAAAATCAGGGACTTCAACAGGAGTGATCACCCAAAACCGCACCAAACTGCGGAAGTAATGCAACAGTGCATTAACATAACAGTACTGTATTTTTATTGAAAAAACAGGAAAAACAAAATATATATTGCATATTCAATTGCAACTACACAGCCGTCTGCAAAACTTTGCGGCCAAAACAAGCACTAAATGTGTGGACAGATGACCAGGTCGCCGCTTAACACACCTAAGCGACAGGCGCTTGGTGTCCGAAGGCACAAGACGTTCAGATTGCCCTTGTGGAGTGGGCCGTGACCGGAAAGCGGGGCACCTGCCCCTTCAAGGCGTAGGCTTGTACTACAATCTGTCTGATCCACCTAGAAATGGTGGCCGACAAGACCGCCATGCCTTTCTTTGGACCAGCCACCGAAACGAGTCAGACTTCTAAAAGGGAGCAGTGGCAGACAAATACACCTTTAGAGCCTGAACCACGTCCAGAGCGTGAAGGGCCACCTCCTCAGGGTGCTTCGGCTTAGGACACAGATGGCACTGTCCTCATTGATATGAAAAGCTGAGACCACTGTCGGAAGAAAAGATGGTTGCGGACGCAACACCACCTTATCCTTGTGGATAACCAGATAGGGCGACTTGCAAGACAAAGCCGCCAGTTCCGAAACTCTCCTGGCCGATGCGATGGCCACTGGAAAGACCACTTTTTGGGAAAGAGTCAAAAGGGAATCTCCCTGATATTTTCAAATGGTGGTTTTTGAAGCACCAACACCAGGTTCAAATCCCAAGGGGGTAACGGTGGATGCACCGGAGGGACAACATGTCGTACCCCCTGAACGAAGGTACTCTCTAAAGCGTGAGGTGCCCGGGGGTCGCTGAAAAAATAAAATAAAAAAATAAAAAAGACAGCCAAGGCTGAATTTACCCTTTAATGGTGCTTAATGCCAATTTCTGGTCTACTCCTTGATAAAGAAACAGCAGGATCCTGGATATAGAAAAGGAGCGTGGATGCCATCCTTTCTCCTCACACATGGAGATTTAGGCCTTCCAGGTACGGTGGTATATCTTCCGAGAAGATTTCCATGCTCTCAACATAGTCGGGATCACGGAGTCCATCAGACCCCAGTTCCTCAACACCTGGCTCTCAACAGCCATGCCGTTAAAGCCAGCGATGCTAAAGCAGGATGGAGAATCAGACCTTGAGACAGAAGGTCCTCTCGCAACAGCAGTCGTCAGGGAGCGTCTGCCACCAGACGCACCAGGTCTGCATACCAGGGACGCTGAGGCCAATCTGGGGCAACCAGTATCACTGGGATCCCCTCGGCTTCCACTCTGCGACACAGACGTGGTAACAGTTTCAGTGGAGGAAAGGCGTAGATCAACTGGTACTGATCCCACAGGGTCACCAGCGCGTCTGCCCACGGATCTCTTGTCCTGGGCACAAATCTTGGCACCTTCCGATTGAGCCGGGAGGCCAGCAGATCCACATCTGGTGTGCCCCACTTCAGGCACAGAAAACTGAATATCTCCGGATCCAATGCTCATTCTCCTGGGTCCTGCATCTGTCGACTCAGTCCGCCTGCCAGTTCTCCACTCCCAGGATGTAAATGTCCGACAGGGCCGGTACGTGTGGCTCTGCCCACCGTAGTATGTGAGCAACCTCCCGAGCAGCGGCTGAGCTTCTTGTTCCCCCTTGGTGATTGACGTATGCCACCTTATTGGCGTTGTCTGACTGGATCCTGATCGGATGCCCTTGCAGTCTCGTCGACCATGAGACGAGGCACAGCCCGATCGCTCTCAATTAGAGTAGATTGATTGGAAACTTGGATTCTTCTATCGACCAGAGGCCCTGAGCCAACTGAACCCCCATCACTCCACCCCAACCGGATAGACTGGCATTTGTCCATCTCAGAGGTAGGAATGATTTTCCCTACTGAATCACCGGGGACCTTAACCACCAAATCAGTGAGTCTGACTGACTGGCTCATCTGGATCTGTCGATCCAGGGACAACTGAGATTTGTCCCATTTTGTCAAAATCTCCTTCTGCAGGACTCTGGTGTGGAACTGGGCATAAGGCACTGCCTCGAAGGAAGCTACCATGAGGCCCAGTACTTGCATGCAAAAGCGAATCGACGACTACTTGCATCAGTTTTACCGCGGATCTGAGAGTCTGCAGCTTGTCTGAAGGGAGAAACTCTCGCTTCCATGGAGTCCAGCAGCAAGCCTAGTCCAGACGCAGGGTCGGTAAGATCACCGACTTCCTTAGGTTCAACAGCCAACCAAATTCTCGCAGAGTCTGCATGGTGATCACCACATCCTCTTATAATTCTGAGGTTGAAGATGCCCTCGGGAGGAGATTATCTAGGTATCCCACAATCGCGATCCCACGTTGCCGTAGCAACGCCAAAACTGAGCCAATACCTTGGTAAAGACTCAGAGGGTTGATGCCAGACCAAAAAGGGAAGAGCCACAAACTGAGAGTGGGCTTCCCCGACTGCAAACCGCAGAAACCTTTGATGCTGAAGGCATATGGGTATGTGCAGGTACACATCCTGGATGTCTGAGGACGCCAGGGAGTCCCCTTGATGGAATGCAGAGACTACTGAGCGAACTGATTCCATTCTAAACCTCTGCACTTTTACAAAGTGATTGAGGACTTTTAGGTCCAAGGATACCCCTTCCTTCTTGGGAACTACAAAACAGATTTGAGTAGAATCCCTGGAAGCGTTCCAATTCCGGAACTGGTACAATCACCTCGTGAATCAGCAAGTCCCTTAACACCCCCAAGAGGGCCTCCCGGCGATACGGGTATGCCAGAGAAAAATCAGATTGCAGACCCAATGGTCGGATAACCAGGGTGTCCACTGGGCTGCAAACTCCCGAAGGCGACCCCCCACCCGAGACATGGGTGTGGGCAACCTTCATGCGGTAGCACTTTTATTTGCAGGCTTGCGGTTGCAGGGATCTTTTTGACCGTCTGTGGACGTCCTGTCACGTTTTGTCGATGTTCTGGGCGGACGAAAAATCCGCTTATGAGTGGAAAAAGAGGGCCCTTGCCTACGGCGCGCCTCCTTAGCCTTCCTGGTCTGTGGGTGTAAGGTACTCTTACCACCGGTGGCATTTTTAATAATCTCATCCAAGGAGGCTCCAAAGAGCCGGTCGCCAAGGAAGGAAAGATACATCGGGGGCTTTTTGGATGCCTGGTCAGCAGACCAGCATATTAGCCAAATCAGGCACCTCAGCGCCACAGCTGACACTGAAGCCCTGGATAACAGAGGGAGAATATCCAGGGCCCCACCACTGGCGTACTTAAGGCCTTGCACTAGTTGGTCTGCTAGTTCCATGCAGACAGGAGAAGCCTGTTGATCTCCCAATTCGCGATGCAAACGTTTTGCCCACTCAGTGTCTGCGACACCAGTGCGAATGCCAGTACTGGTCGCACGGTGGACCTCACAACCGTAAACAGGGAACGAGCCACTGCCTCTGCCTTCCTGTCCGGGGGATCCTTGAATGCAGGAGTCCCCTCAACTGGGGCTGTGGTTACTTTAACCTGGATACTGTAGGTTTCACGACCGGAGGAGCAGACTATTTTTTGAGAAGGCTCTCCTCAAAAAGGTAAAATACCGACATGTATTTGGGGACCGAAAAAGGTCCATTGCTGGCGACCCCATTCCTTGTAAATGACCTTGTCAAAATAAGTCAGATACGGGAACACCTTAGGTGAATGTACTGGCTTGCGGGACCCAAAAGGGACCGTTACATCAGCAGAGGGATCCTCTGGCTCCTGAATCTTCAGGGTATCACGCACAACTGTGATAAGTGCTCCAACAAGCGCTTTGTCGCACCCGGACCCAGACGGGGACTCATCCTCACTGTCCGAACGGCCCTGGTCAGCCTCATCTGACAAGACAGAGCAGGGGTCACCAGCCTCAGCAGTACCCGAGTCTGCATCAGAGCTCTCCCCAGAGGAGGGGGGGGTGGGGGCAGGGGCCTTTTTAATGCACATGTCTTCCCACGCACCTCCTCCATCTTAGCAATGAACGAATAGAGGACCGCCGTCAGGGTGTCCATGGGCACTGCGCCATCTGCAGATGACCCAGGTGCAAATGCCTGGATTTCGGGAGAAGAAACACCAGTTTCTGAAGCCATGCTGACCCTACCCTGTCGGCCACCCGAAGGGGACTTGGGATAGTGACAGTCCCATCCTCCTTGCACCTGTTGACTGAGGGGGCTCTTTCCCACCGGACTCACCGCCCTGAGGAGTTCTGCGCTGTCCACAAGTAGTGCCCGTCATCCCTGAGTGCTCCCAAGTGCAGAGGAAACAAAAGCTGTGTCAGTGGCAGCCGCCGGAATGAGCGCTAAAACTTTCTAGAAATGTGCTCAGACTTCAATAAAATGGCTGTCCAGGGTCCAGTACACAGACAGGCTGAGAGCACATGGGCCATGCTGCTGCTAGAGAACACTGAAAACGTGTTCAGGCTTCCACAAAAATGGCCACCAGTGTTCTGAATAGGAGATTACCTGGAAAATGGCCGCAGAAGCCCAGGAAGGCGTGCTGCCCTCGCCCACACCTAAAATGGCCGCCCGAAGCTCTATGAGGTACAGAAAGAAAAACGATGGCAGAGACACAGCGCCGCACCAGACCACAGCAGACCCCCACAGGCACCTTCCAGGGGCATAAAACACAGAACCCAGGACACCGCTAGCCAGCCAGCCCCCATCCCAGGTGAGAGCCCACAGAGATCCCCTGTAGATGCACACATACACCGCTCAGCAGCCACATCCAGCATCCCCCCAGGGAGGGGGGGAGATGGGGACAGGGGAGAGAAGAGAGGGAGGTGAGGGACCCCCAAATTGACCTCCCAGGCAATGCACAGCTGCTCAGCCCCACCGAGGCAGGGTGAGCTGTACTTACCAGTCCTGAAGAGCTGGGAGACATTCCATTGCAGAACTATTCACTAATCAGTACAGGGTGGCTGCTGGTCCGGCATACTTTGACGCAGACTTGAGTAGCCCGGTCATATGTATGCCCGGAGCATAAAAGCTCACTGACCACCTCTGGAACTGAGGTTTCGTCATGGCCTGCGTAGGTACGTCCTGCACACGCTCGATGGCTGGACTGGGGAGACTACAAGGATAAGGGTATGCAGCCCGTCACCCAGCTGGCTGTTGATGGCAGATCACAGGATCATTCATCTTGCACAAAAAGCCAAGCTTCTGCATAAAAAGGCACGGACTGATGGGTCCGCAGGGTTTCTAGGTCCTTCTTCACTAGCCAAAATAAAACTGAGGTCTGTCTGCAGACGGGAGGGTTGTTACCCAAGGGACTGCCCCCCTGGGCAGAACTAAGTTCTGAGAGTTGCGTTACAACTAATGCCTAGTATTCTCCTAGTGATAAGGCTAACAACCCAATGGCTAAGAGGAGCTGTCATTTAAAAGCACTGGCAGCTATAATGAATTGTCGGCTCCTCGAAATACAGAGAACAGTCATTGAAAGTCAAATAAAAAAAATGCAGTGGAGTTCCCCCCAAAAATCCATACCAGACCCTTTATCCGAGCATGCAACCTAGCAGGCTACAGGAAAAGAGGGGGGATGAGAGAGACCCCCCCCCCCCAACCATACCAGGTCACATGCCCTCAACATTGAGAGGATGCTTTGGGAGTCTGATCCCTCAAAACACCATGTCCCCATGATAGGGACACGGGCCTCATCCCCACAACCCTAGCCGGTGGTTGTGGGGGGGTCTGCTGGCAGGGGGCTTATCAGAATCTGGAAGCCCCCTTTAACAAGGCGACCCTCAGATTCCGCGCCCCCCCCCCCCATGTGAAATGGTAAGGGGGTACAAACGTACCCCTACCATTTCACAAAGAAAGTGTAAATAATTGTTAAAAACACACACACACACACACACAGGGAAAAGTCCTTTATTTAAAAAAATTAAAAGATTCCAGCGGTGGTAATCCACTCTTGCTATCCAGTGATGGCTGATCTCTTCTCCGGGGTCCAGCGATGGGTGATCTCTCCCGATGGTCCAGCGCAGCGTATCCCTCCCGTCTCCACCTGAGGCAATGCCAGCGGAATGACATGTCTTAGCTGAGGAGGAGGGGCCACCCGTCACCTGACCCCACCCCCTCTGATGCAAGGGGAAAGCCGGGCTTCCCCAGTGATGTACGGGTGACCCCACCCCCCCTTTGATGTAACGCATGTTTCCGTTACATCAGAGGGGGCAGGGGTCACCTGCATTTCACTGGGGAAGCCCGGCTTTCCCCTTGCGTCAGAGGGGGTGGGGTCAGGTGAAGGTGGTCCCGTCTTCAGCTAAGATGTGTCAGGCTGCCGGGAGTCCGCAGTGTCTCCGGTGGAGACAGGATGGATACGCTGGACCATCGGGAGAGATTACCCATCGCTGGACCCCCGGAGAAGAGGAGATCAGCCATCACTGGATAGCAAGAGTGGATTACCACCGCTGGAATATATATATATTTTTTTTAATAAAGGACTTTTTCCAACGGTGTATGTGTAAGAATTTTTTACACTTTCTTTGTGAAATGGTAGGGGGACTTTTGTGCCCCCTTACCATTTCAAATGGGGGGGGCGGGATCTGGAGGGCCCCTTGTTAAAGGGGGCTTCCAGGAATCTGATAAGCCCTGATATGCATCAACATGGGGACGTGGTGCTTTGAGGGGTCACAACCCCCTAAGCATCCTCCCAATGTTGAGGGCATGCGGCCTGGTACGGTTCAGGAGGGCGGAGGTTCAGGAGCCCCCCCCCCCCTCTTTTCCTGCTCCCTGACAGGTTGCGCGCTCAGATAAAGGGTCTGGTATGGATTTTTTTGGGGGGGGGGGGGGTACTCCACACCTTTTTTTATTTGACGTGGGGTTCCCCTTAATATCCATACAAGACCTGAAGGGCCTGGTAGTTGAATTTGGAGGAACCCCACGTTTTTTGTTTTGTTTTTCTTTTAATCAATGACTTTTAATGACTTCTCTCTGTATTACGGGGAGCCGACGATTCAGTATAGCCGCGAGTGCTTTTAAATGACTTTCCTGCAGAAATGACACTTTGTGCAGGGACAGTTCTAAGCACGGGAAACGTGCACCCCTTTACAGGCATACTATACACACCCCCCAGGTATGAAATTTAAAGGAATATTACACTTTTATGGTTTCACTTTAAGCATTATTAACCACTTGAGACCCGCGCTATAGCCAAATGACGGCTACAGCGCGGATCTCCTTTGCCGGGACTACGTCTATTGACGTAGTCCCGTGCACGAGCGGCCTGCGCGCCCCCTGAGGAGCGCGCGCGGCGCGCTCTGTGATCGGCGAGTCTATGAGACTCGCCTGATCACCGATCCGAGCAAGGGGTCGATCCCGACCCCTTATCACGTGATCAGCTGTCAGCCAATGACAGCTGATCATGTGATATAATGGAGCCGGTAATCGGCTATTATTCCTCCTCGCGCTGACAGCGCAAGGAGAAAAAAAAAAGAGCCGATCACCGGCGGCCGTGATCGGGACATCAGTCCCGATCACGACCAGCCCTGCCAGTGCCCACCTGCCCCCTGCCAGTGCCCACCTGCCCCCTCATCAATAAACAATTAAAAAATAAGTGCCCCCAGCAGTGCCCACAGTGCCACCCAGCAGTGCCCACAATCTGCCTCAACAAAGGTGCTGCACCCCAGTGCCACATATCCGTGCCCATCAGTGTCATCTACCAGTGCCCATCAGAGCCACCCCATCTCAAAACTCAATTGCAACCTTCACGGCCGCCTGCAAAACTAGCATCAGCCCATGCACTGATGTCTACCTTGTAGAACTTGGTAAACGTATGGACAGATGACCAAATCACTGCCTTACACACCTGAGCGACAGACACTGTGTCGGAAGGCCCAAGACGTTCCTATTGCTCTTGTAGAGTGGGCCGCGACTGGAAAGGGGGGCACCTCCCCATTCAAGGGGTAGGCTTGAACTGTCTGATCTACCTGGAAATGGTGGGTCGACAAGACTGCCATGCCTTTCTTAGGACCAGCCACTGAAAAACCGTGAGTGACTCCCGAAAGGGAGCTGTGGCAGACAAGTACACCTTCAGACCCCTAACCACATCGAGGGTGTGAAGGGCCACCTCCTTGGGGTGCTTTGGCTTAGGACACAACGATGGCAAAACAATGTCCTCATTGATATGAAAAGCCGAAACCACCTTCGGTAGAAAGGACGGTTACGGACACAACACCACCTTATCCCTGTGGATGACCAGATAAGGCGACTTGCAGGACAAGGCTGCCAGTTCCGAAACCCTCCTGGCCGAAGAGATGGTCCCTTTCTGCGAAAGGGTCAACAAGGGAACCTCCCTGATATTGTCAAACGGCTGCTTCTGAAGCGCCAACACCAGGTTCAAATCCCACGGAGGTAACGGACGCACCGGAGGGACTACATGTCGCACTCCCTGAACAAAGGTACTCACTAATAAGTGAGATGCCAGAGGTCGCTGGAAAAAAAACAGCCAAAGCTGAAATTTGCCCCTTGATGGTGCTCAACGTCAACTTCTGGTCTACACCTTGCTGAAGAAATAGCAGGATCATGGATATAGAGAAAGAGCGCGGATGCCACCCTTTCTCCTCACACATGGAGATATAGGCCTTCCAAGTACGATGGTATATCTTCCTGGAAGATTTCAACACCCTCAACATAGTTTGGATCACAGAGTCTGACAGACCCCGGTTCCTCAATACCTGGCTTTCAACAGCCATGCCGTTAAAGCCAGCGATGGTGAAGCAGGGTGAAAGATTGGACCTTTAGACAGGAGGTCCTCCCGCAATGGCAGTCGCCAGGGAGGTCTGCGTACCAGGGCCGCTGAGGCCAATCTAGGGAAACCAGGATCACTGGGATCCCCTCGGCTTCCACTCTGCGCAGCAGGCATGCCAACAGTTTTTGTGGAGGAAAGGCGTAGATCAGCTGGTACTGATCCCACGGAGCCACCAGCGCGTCTTCCCACAGATCTCTGGTCCTGGACACAAATCTCAGTAACTTCCGATTGAGATGGGAGGCCAATAGATCCACATCTGGTGTGCCCCACCTTAGGCATAGCAGCCTGAACATCTCCGGATGCAATGCCCATTCTCCTGGGTCCAGCATCTGTAGACTCAGATAAAATAAAAATAAAAAATCTGCGCTTGGTAAAAGATAAAATAGTAAAAAGTTACTTGAAAAAAACAGCGGCTGAACACAATAACCCAGATACTAGGCCCAACAACAAAAATGCGAATAACAGTGCAGCGCTTACTACTAAGTGAATTTACATATAACTAAATGTAATAGAATAAATTCTCATGAAAGACCTAGATATTAGTGAATCTGAAAAAAGTGGACATCAGTGATGAATAATATTTTGCAAAAAATTAATTAATTAGTCATTTACCAGAAAAAAACATTCCCAAAAAAAATATATTCATGCGAAAAAAAAGTATTTACCAAAAATGTTGCTAAAAGAACAACAAACAAAAAATTCCAAAAAGTCCCCTGTATTGGATATGTGAAAGTGACTTTTCAAGGTCCCATACACTTGAACATGTGAAAATGATTATTTGGCATATAAAATATAAGTGAGCAGAAGTAAAGTTGATCCCGTGTAGCTCAGGTGAAGGTGCTTGACCACGTAAACCTTTTCACGCCTGCCAATTCTTCACCCCCGGGATGTAAATGGTCAACAGGGGCGGTACGTGTCGCTCTGCCCACCGAAGTATGTGAGCGACCTCCCGAGCAGCGGCTAAGCTTCTTGTTCCTCCTTGGTGATGTATGTACGCCACCGCCGTGGTGTTGTCTGCCTGTACTCTGTTCGGACGCCCTTGAAGACTCATCTACCATGTGTGGAGGCACAGCCTGATCGCTCCCAATTCAAGCAGATTGATCGGCAACTTGGATTCCTCCACCGACCAGGAGGTGCTGAGCCGAATGAATCCCCATCATTCCATCCCAGCCGGACAGACTGGTGTCCGTAGTCATCACTGTCCAAGTCAGAGGAAGGAACGATTTTCCGGAACGGAATCGCCGGGGACCTTAACCACCAGATCAGGGAGTCCCTGACTGGTTGGCTCACCTGGAACTGTCGATCCAGGGACAATGGAGATTTGTCCCATTTTATCAAGATCTCCTTCTGCAGGACTCTGGTGTGGAACTGGGCATAAGGTACTGCCTCGATAGAGGCTACCATAAGCCCCAGAACGCGCATGCAAAAGCGGAGCGACGACCACTTGCAGCTCATCAGTAGATTGACCGTCGATCTGAGAGACCTCAATTTATCTGAGAGGAGAAAAACCATCGCTTCCCTGGAGTCCAATAGTAACCCCAGGTACTCCAGATGCTGAGACGTTACCACCGACTTCGTTAGGTTCAACAGCCACCCAAATTCTTGCAGGGACTCCTCTAATTCTGAGACGGAAGAAGCTCTCAGGAGGAGTTTGTCTAGGTAACCAACGATCGCGATCCTGCGTTGTCTCAATGACAATACTGGAGCCAGTACTTTGGTAAAGACTCGGGGGGGCTGATGCCAGGCCAAAAGGAAGAGCCACAAACTGGTAGTGGGCTTCCCCGACTGCCAAACGCAGAAAATTTTGATGCTGAAGGCATATGGGTATGTGCAGGTAGGCATCCTGAATGTCCAAGGACGCCAGGAAGTCCCCTTGATGGAGAGCAGCGACTACTGAGCGAACTGATTCCATTCTGAACCTCTGCACTTTTACAAAGTGATTGAGGGCTTTTAGGTCCAATATTGGACGTACCCCTTCCTTGGGAAAAACAAACAGATTTGAGTAGAACCCCTGGAAGAGTTCTGATTGCTGAACTGGTACAATCACCCCCTGATTCAGCAAGTCCCTCACCGCCCCTAACAGGGTCTCCTGGCGAACCGGGGACACGGGTATGCTGGAGGAGAAGAATGTTTGGCGGCCAAGAGAGAAACTATCTTGTAGCCTGTGGAAATCAGATCGCAGTCCCATTGGTCTGATAACTGGGAGGTCCACCGGGCTGCAAACCCCCGAAGATGACCAAGTGGGTGGGGGCAAACCATCTGGTAGCACTTTTGTTCGCAGACTTGTTAGGTTTGCGGTGCCAGGGACACTTCCGCCCGTTCGTGGGCGTCCTATTGGGCTGGGGGCGTTCCGCCGAAGCACCGGGCAGACGAAAAAGCCGCTTGTGAGCGGAAAAAGAGGGCCCTTGCCTGCGGCGTGGCTCCTTAGCCTTCCTGGCCTGTGGGAATAGTGTACTGTTACCACCCATGGCATTTTTAATAATGTTATCCAACGAGGCTCCAAAGAGCTGCACGCCAAGGAAGGGAAGATCCGTCAGGGCTTTCTTGGATGCCTGGTCAGTAGACCAGCATTTCAGCCAAATGAGGCGCCTCAGCACCACAGCTGACACTGAGCCTTGGATAACGGGGAGAGTATCCAGGGCCGCGTCACACACCTACTTAAGGCCATGCACTAGTTGGTCTGCTAGCTCCACGCAGACAGGGGAGGCATTCTGCTCTCCTAATTCGCGGTGCAAAAGTTCTGCCCAGTCAGTGTCTGACACCAGTGCGGATGCCAGTACAGGTCGCACGGCTGACCCCACAACCGTAAACAAGGAACGATCCACTGCCTCGGCCTTCCTGTCCGTGGGATTCTTGAATGCAGGAGTCCCCCTCAACCGGGATTGTGGTTACTTTATTTAACCTGGATACTGGGGGGTCCACAACCGGTGGAGCTGACCACTTTTTGAGAAGGCTTTCCTCAAAAGGGTAACGCACCGCCAAATTTGTGGGGACCGAAAAGGTCAGTTGCGGGTGACCCCATTACCTGCAGATGAATTTGTCAAAATAAGTCAAATACGTGAACACCTTGGGTGAACGTGCTGGCTTGCGGGACCCAAAAGGGACCGGAACATCAGCAGAGGGATCCGCTGGCTCCTGAATCTTCAGGGTATCACGCACAGCTGTGATAAGTGCTCCAACAAGCACCTTGTCGCGCCCGGACAGGGAATCATCCTCACTGTCCGAACGGTCCTGGTCAGCCATGTCTGATAGGTCAGAGCAGGGGTCTCCAGCCGCAGCAGGGCCCGAGTCTGCATCAGAGCTCTCCCCAGAGGACGGGGGGGGGGGGGCAGGGGCCTCTTACATGCACTCTTCCTGCCACGTGCCGACTCCATCTTAGCAACATAGGAGTCCAGGACCGCCGTCAGGGTGTCCATGCAAACCGCGCTAACCGCAGGTGACCCGGTTGCTATATCCTGGATTTCAGGGGAAGAAACACTGGTTTATGAAGCCGTGCTGACCCTAGCCTGTCTGCCACTGGCAAGGGGACTTAGGACAGGGTAGGTCCCACCCTCCTGCTGCCGCCGCATGGGGGGGTGGTACTTAGCGCTAGACTCACCACCCTGGGGCATTCTGTGAAAGCCACAGCAGTGCCTGGAGTCCCTAGGAGGTTCCCAGTTGCAGAGTGGAGAAAACAGCGGTGCAACGATCTGCAGAGCTAGCTTCAGCATTCAGCAAAGAGCCATCCAGTGTCCTGAACACACAGTGGACACAGGAAACAGCAAGTGAGAGCAGTAATGCTGCCACAAGAGAACAGCGGTGAAAAAAAACAAAAACGCTCAGGCTTCAAGAAAATGGCCTCCAATGCAAGTAATAGGAAATCAAGGTCATCAGGGGAATATCAGCTTTCCCTCATCCAAGATGGCCGCCGGACTGCGCCATGCGGTGACAGAACAAAAAATGAAAACTGGCTGCCTGCTAACAGCCAGAACAACCTCCACAAACACCTTTTGGGACCCCCCAGACCTGGACCAACGCCAGCCGCACAGAGCCCCCACAGGTGAGAAAACGGCGAACACACACACCACCTGCAGCGCATGCAGCCACACCCCTCAGAGGGGGGGGGGGGAGGAGGGGTGACAGGGACTTGGGAGAGAAGATAGGGAGGCGAGGTAGCCCCCAAATCGACCCCACCAAGGAATGCCCACCTGCTCAGACCACCAAGGCAGGGAGAGTCGCACTTGCCAGTCCTGAAGAGCTGGGAGACATTCCATCACAGACCTACTCTTGCACAGTTACAGGGTAGCTGTTGGCCCGGTATACTGTGATCCAGACAGCAGTAGCCCGGTCATATGTATACCCCGGAGCATTGAAGCTCACGACCACCTCTGGAGCTGAGGCATGTCGTGGCCTGCCGAGCCTTAGCTGTGGCCTGCTCACGCTCGATGGCCGCACTGGGGAGACTACAAGGATATCATTAACCAGCCTGTCACCCAGCCGGCAGTTAATAAAAGATCCTGAGATCTTCTATCTTGCGCAAAGAGCAGCAAACCTGCAGCAAAAACATGGACCGAGAGGCCCGCAGGGTTTCCTAGGTCATTCTGCTCGCTAGGCAAAATAAAAACAAGCTGCTGGCAGCAGTGGGTGTTGATAGCACAGGGTCTGCCCCCCAGGGGCGGGATTAAAGTTCTGTGTATTGTGCAACAATTTTGCCTAGTTTTTCCTAATGGCAGGCTGTACAACCCATTAAGTTACATAAGAGAAAATAATTTTATATTTCAAACTGCAGAAATTTCTGGCAAGCGGGAAAATTTGGCATATGCAATGCAACTCCCTTCCCTGCAGGATGGACACAGCCGATCAAATTATGAAATTGATCGGATGTTCAAGTGCCGATTCAGATCTCCGATCTAGAATGGGTCTTACCTCCATTTGGCTCTGGGACCTTAAAAGGTTTCAACCAAAAAAAAAAAAAAACCTGTTCCACTAAGGGAATCTCTGCTATCACCGACTGGGATAACAGCTGATCCAGAGGCCAGAAAGACTTTTTTCTCTGGAACCTTAGGAGCATTCTTTGAGGAGACTGACACTCTTGCATAAAGACTGCCGCATCAGCAGCCCCAAGGACCCCACAGGTAGCACCCAAACCCTGGACCCTTAGATCAAAAGCCGACTGCGCCATCCGGGCTCTTGAAACTCTAGATGTAACCTAGAGAAAAAAAATTGCAGAAATCCCTCTGCTCTTAACATTGTTCCTGCCAGACTGAGAAACGCAGGACCTTTCCCCTCACCCAAACAAGTGGGGTTGCTCCTTCATGAGAAGGCCTTAGCATTCTGCTTTATGGGCTTTCTGCCCCCAAGATCCTGGTGCTGCCCCTGGGAACTTTGTCCTGAACCTGACGATTGAGACCGTCGAGACTGCCTAAAGGCAGATACCCCAGGCATAGGAGAAGCTGCATGATTAAAGGAGAACTGTTTGAACCCCCTTTCACTGGTAAAGAGGGCTTTACCCCTTTTGGATGTACTCATCCACTCTAAATAGTCGTACCCCAGGGACAGACTGGCTAAGGGTTTTCACCTTGTGCTTCGGCTGAATATTTCAGCCACAGACCTCTGCAAAAATGCACTAGTCCAAGTATAAGCCATAGGGCTTAAACGATCGAGTCTTTCATAGCATTTGTGAGACAGTGCGTCAAATACACCAGCCCTTTGCGGGGCCTGCTGATCAGGCAGAACCATTAACCCCTTAGAACCCTTAGAGGAGTTCCTGGTCCCTTTGTCACTCATAGCTTACAGTACAAAGCAGAGGCAGTACCAGCAAAAGAATGTTTTACTTGCTAGGCTATAATACAGTACAATAACTGCTATTAATCCTAGCTATACAGTACAATGCTGTCAAAAGGGAAATGCCTGCGTCACCAAACCTGACCAACCACTCTGCTCTGTCCCTCCACCGCCAGGTAGCAGCTTCTCTTGCAGAGCTCTAAACGACTTCCTACACGCGTGGACAGCTTCTGCCGCCGCTTAGCCACGCCCCCTGCACAGAAACACCGCCCCCTTTTCAAACAGGGAAGTTGAATCTCCTGCGCGAGCACTGGCATCATGACAAGCGGCGGGGGTAAATTCCTCTGCTCAGCTTGCCAAAAATTTTTTATTTTTTTTTCAAAAAATTAAGGCAGCTGGCTGGCATTCAATCAGGCAAAAATCACCAATCTGGGGGCCCAGGGCAGTGATCAGACCCCCCCACCCCCTTCATACCTGAGCTGGCTTGAATGGATAGGAGAGTGGAGCTTCTCCTGTTTCCAGCGTCAGAATGGTGAATGGTGAGCCTCCAGTGGTGACACAGACATGACATCACAATGCATGGAAGGAGAGATTCCTGAGAAAATCTTCCCTACCTTATCTTGCAGCAGGGTTTATCAGAGATAAAAAAAAAAAAAAAAAAAAACAATCTTCGCCCTTCACGGTAGGCTCCGAGACCTTAAAAGGAAACCAGTAAACTTATTGGCCTTACAACCAAAAAGTACTGGATCCCAGGGTCCAGCTCTTAAAGCATTCGCAAATAAAACCTCGTGTCTTCGGATGACGAGGCCCGGGTACCATTCATTTAGTCCATTACGGAGACATCAGAACGGATCCGGTCAGGATGGCTGGCTCTCAAAGTATTACTGCCTGTGGAGCTCTGTACAACACATCCTTACACGTGCCTAACACCTTAGACACCGGTGAAAAAACTGGAGGACTCTCAGTAATGGGAGGGGTTATATGGGGGAAGTTCACGCCTTAAGGGGCGTGCCAGTGTCCAGCACCTGATGGTCCGATATAACCCACATTATTATTATTATTCAGGATTTATATAGCGCCAACAGTTTGCGCAGCGCTTTACAATATGAGGGCAGACAGTACACTTACAATACAAATCAATACAGGAGGGAAGGGAGGGTCAAGTTGAAACAAAAAGGTAATAACTGTGGGGGGATGAGCTGATGGAGAAAATGAAAATACAGGTAGGTGTGGGTAGGGTAGGCTTCTCTGAAGAGAAGAGTTTTCGGGGATCGTCTAAAAGCTAATAAAGTAGGAGATAGGCGGACAGATTGGGGTAGGGCATTCCATAGGATTAGAGAGGCTTTGGAAAAGTCCTGGAGGCGAGTATGGGAGGAGGTGATGAGGGAGCTAGAGAGCAGGTCTTAAGAGGAACGAAGAGAACGAGTAGGTTGGGATTTAGAGATTAAGCTAGTGATGTAGCTGGGGGCAGAGTTGTGGATGGCTTTGTATCTAGTTGTTAGTATTTTGAATTTAATTCTTTGGCTGAGTGGAAGCCAGTGGAGGGATTGACAGAGAGGAGTAGCAGACACAGAGCGATCGGTAAGGTTTGAAGAGGTGATAGACTATGTAGAGGTAAGCCAATGAGAAGGGAGTTGCAGTAGTCGAGGCGGGAGATGACCAGCGAGTGAATTAAGAGCTTTGTTGTGTCATTACTATGTCCCCTGATGCAAGAAAAGAAAAATTGATTTGCATTTTAACGAGTGAAATGTGTATTTGATACCCCATCAGAAAGATTTCTGGCTCCCAGGTGTACTTTATACAGGCAACAAGCTGAGATTAGGAGCAGTCTCTTTTAAAAAGGAGTTGTAAAAGTATCAGGCCTCTTTCAAAGGGGACGGATCCGTGATGATCCGTCCCGTGAACATCCGCTTGCTCAGCGGGGATAACTCTGTCGATCCCCGCTGAGCAGGAAGAGGACAGGTCTGTCTCTGGACACTGTGCAGGGACGGACCTGTCTGAGCGCCGCTCTCCTCTATGGGAGATCAGATGACGGCGGACCGCAGAGTCCGTCGTCACCCTATCCGATGACGGATGGAAAAGTAGATTTGTCCTCCGTCACACTTTCGGATCGGAGCAGGTCGGATGTCAGCGGACACATCAGCTGACATCTGAAGCTCCATAGAGGTCTATGGAGCATCTGTTCAGGTCTGCCTAAAAAAATTGACAGGCAGACCCGAATGGCTCATCCGTGTGAAAGAGGCCTTAGGGCTTTCCACCTTAATGCATTTTATGCATTAACCACTTAAGCTTCTGACCATTTAGCTGGGCAAAGACCAGAGAACTTACTGCGATTCAGCACTGCGTCGCTTTAACTGACAATTGCATTGTCGTGCGACGTGGCTCCCAAACAAAATTGACGTCCCTTTTCTCCCCCACAAATAGAGCTTTTTTTCGGTGGTATTTGAATACACCTGCGTTTTTTTTATTTTTTGTGCTATAAACAAAAGCAACTAAAAAATTTTTAAAATAGGATTTTTTGTACTCACCGTAAAATCCTTATCTCTGTAATTCACTGACCAACAGCTCCTCTCTAACTAAATGGGTTTGTTAGTTAGCCTGCCACTAGGAGAACTAGGCAAAATTATAACAATACACAGAATTGTCAGTACCGCCCCCCCGGGGGGTGGACCCTGTTCTAACAACCCTCCCTGGTTCCCCAGCAGACTCAGTATGTCAAAAAGCAGTACAACGTAGAGAAAGAGAGGGGTGGGTGCTGTGTCGGTTGGTGAATTACAGAGAAAAGGATTTTATGGCGAGTACAAAAATCCTATTTTCTCTTATATTCACAGACCGACACAGCTCCTCTAAATGGGATGTCCTCAAGCAGTGCTAAACAAAGGGTGGGGGAAAAAAAACAGCATTAACACTTCATCCACCATGGCAAGTGGGAACTAGTGAAACTAAACCCACAAAAAACAGCAGTGTACGGAAAAACCCACCGCCATATAACTGGGTATTCTCAACAGGAGAGATCCAACACCGCAAACTTTTTGTGGAAGTAACGCAACAGTGCATTAACAAACAATACTGCGTTTTTATCGAAAAACCAAGAAAAAAAAATCTTAATTGCAACTACACAGCCGCCTGCAAAAAAACTTTTCGGCCAAAACAGGCAACAACCGATGCACCGATGTCTACCTTGTAGAACTTGGTAAACGTATGGACAGACGTCCAGGTCGCCGCCTTACACACCTGAGCGACAGACACTTGGTGTCGGAAGGCCCAAGACATTCCTATTGCCCTTGTAGAGTGGGACGTGACGAGAAAGGAGGGCACGTGCCCCTTCAAGGCGTAGGCTTGAACTACAATCTGTCTGATCCGCCTAGAGATGGTGGCAGACGAGACCGCCATACCCTTCTTTGGACCAGCCACCGAAAACAAACAGCAAGTCTGACTTCCGAAAGGAAGCTGTGGCAGACAAATATACCTTTAGAGTCCTAACCACGTTGAGAGCGTGAAGGGCCACCTCCTTGGGGTGCTTCGGCTTAGAACACAACGATGGTAATACAACGTCCTCATTGATATGAAAACCCGAGACCAACTTCAGAAAAAAGGAACGGTTGCGGATGCAACACCACCTTATCCCTGTGGATGACCAGATAATGCGACTTGCAGGACAAGGCCGCCAATTCCGAAACCCACTAGGAAAACCACTTTTTGTGAAAGGGTCAACAAGGGAATCTCCGATATTCTCAAAACGGCGGCTTTTAAAGTGCCAACACCAGGTTCAAATCCCACGGAGGCCGCACTGGAGGGACTACATGTCGTACCCCCTGAACAAAAGGTACTCATTAATGAATGAGACGCCAGGGGTCTCAGAAAAAAAAAAAAAAAAAAAAAAAAAAGACAGCCAGAGCTGAAATTTGCCCCTTAATGGTGTTAAACGCCAACTTCTGGTCTACACCTTGCTGGAGAAACAGCAAGATCCTGGATATAGAAAAGGAGCACCGATGCCACCCTTTCTCATCACACATGGAGATATAGGCCTTCCAGGTACGATTAAATATCTTCCGTGAAGAAGATTTCCGCGCCCTCAACATGAATCAGAGTCCGACAGACCCCAGTTCCTCAGCACCTGGCTCTCAATAGCAATGCCGTTAAAGCCAGCGATGGTAAAGCAGGGTGAAAGATTGGACCTTGCGATAAGAGGTCCTCTCGCAGCGGCAGTCGCCAGGGAGCGTCTGCCACCAGACGCACCAGGTCTGCGTACCAGGGCCGCTGAGGCCAATCTGGGACAACCAGGATTACTGGGATCCCCTCGGCTTCCGCTCTGCGCAGCAGGCATGGCAACAGTTTTAGCGGAGGAAAGGCATAGATCAGCTGGTACTGATCCCATGGAGCCACCAGCGCGTCTGCCCACGGATCTTTTGTCCTGGACACAAATCTCGGCACCTTCCGATTGAGGCGGGAGGCCAATAGATCCACATCTGGTGTGCCCCATTTCAGGCACAACAGCCTGAATATCTCCGGATGCAATGCCCATTCTCCTGGGTCCAGCGTCCGTCTAGATAGTCCGCCTTGCCAATTTTCCATCCCGGGGATGTTAATGGCCGACAGGGCAGGAACGTGTCGCTCTGCCCACCGAAGTATGTGAGCGACCTCTCGAGCAGCGGCTGAGCTTCTTGTTCCCCCTTGGTGATTTATGTGGCGTTGTCTGACTAACCTGGTCGGACGCCCTTGAAGACACATCGACCATGTGTGGAGACACAGCCTGGTGTGGAACTGGGCATAAGGCAGGGCTCGACAAAACCCGGGCGCCAGGTCACATTTGCGACTAGAATTAGCGACCTGGCGCCTGGGGCAGCACAGCTGGGGGTATCCTGTCTCCGTGGACCCCCCCCCCCCCCGGCGTGATCGCGTCGGGCTGCGCCGCCGGTAATTGAGCCCGCGGCTTTGAGGCCTTCTGCGATCCTATGGTTCCTTCTGGAATCTGGCGCCCTCTTGTGGTGGCCGTTGGAATGACAACCAGCAATGCCAGCCTATCCTTCCCTTTACTTAGAACCCTTAAACATTATATTTTTTATTCCAACACCCTAGAGAATAAAATGGTGGTTGTTTCAATACTGTCTGTCACACCGTATTTGCACAGCGGACTTACAAGCGCACGTTTTTGGGGAAAAATAATTTAATACTAAAATCAAAATCTTTACCTCTTAAAATCTCCATAGGCGATGTTTAAAAAATTCTACAGGTTGCACTTTTTAAGTTACAGAGGAGGTCTAGGGCTAGAATTATTGCTCTCACTCTACCGATCGCAGCGATACCTCACATGTGTGGTTTGAACACCGCTTTCATACATGCGTTCGCTTCTGCACGCAAGATTGGTGGGACAGGGCGCGTTAAAATAAGAAAAAAAATAATAATTTTAAACTTATTTTAAATTTTTTTCACTGTTCTTTAAAAAACTTTAAAAAAAATAAATAAATAAAAAAAACAAAAAAAAAAATGTGTGTCACTTTTATTCCCTTTTTTTATTCTTTAAATTTTTCATTTAAGTTACGTACAAAACCTAATCAAGTATTAAAAGAAAACCATAGGACAAAAATACATTCATGCCCTTAAATTTTTCACATTATCCTGGTTTTCTTTCTTTACTTCTTTA
The DNA here is from genome assembly GCF_037356315.1 of Lithobates pipiens. Lineage (NCBI taxonomy): Eukaryota > Metazoa > Chordata > Amphibia > Anura > Ranidae > Lithobates > Lithobates pipiens. The sequence continues at coordinate 340,869,161 of NW_027507758.1, forward strand.
CTTCTCGAGATCTTCTAAAATATCTCCCTCCCTTTCTTTCTGTAATATTGCTAGTGTTTTCAATTTCCCCTCTTTAATTATGTGTCGTAATTGCATATTATCTTGTTTTATCCATTTCCCTCCTATTATACTTTTACCAGGTGCAAAAAAATCATTATCTTTTAAATAAATTAAAGGGGAATTATATTTCCACTTGTTATGTTTGTGTATTCCCTCCCATACTCTAAACACATTTTTTGTGACCAAAGGTGTTGTCTTCCCTAGTGATCTATATTTTAAAGGAGTCCAGATTTCTCTACCTAGATTTGTGCCTGATAAACTGTGTTCTATTTTTCCCCATCTTTTTTTACTTTCTAATTTTGCCCATTGCACCACCTGTGTTAACACTGCTGCTTCGTAATATTTTCTAAAGTCTGGGACATTCAGACCCCCTCATCTTTTCCCTTTTGCAAAGTCTTCAGTGGGATTCTAGGTTTCTTGTTGTTACAGATAAATTTAGAAATTAAAGAATTTATCATTTTAAAATATAGGGGGGATATATATTGGTAATAGCTGAAATTTATAAAGGAATTTAGGTTGAATAATCATTTTTAAGGCATTAATTCTTCCTAACCATGACAGGGGCTTTGTTCTCATTCTCCTTATTTCTTCTCTCAATTCTTCTAGAAGGGGGATATAGTTTATTTGGTATATTTTTTCTATTGATGCAGTCAGTTTAATCCCTAAATATTTAATTTCTTTTTGCCATAGAAATGGGAATTCTCTCTTAATGTCAAGTTCTTCTCAAATTTATATTTACGTTTAAGATTTCTGACTTGCTTGGGTTAATTTTTAAAGTTAGATAATTCCCCTTATTCCTGTAAAGCCTTTAACAAGTTTGGCATGGAGATTCGTGGGCTAGATACATAAAACAGAATATCATCCGCGAATGCGGCTGTCTTATGCATTTCCCCCTCTATCTCAACCCCCTTTATATCTGGGTTTCTGCTGGACTGGCATCCAGCAGACGGCAGGATAAGAGCATCCTGACGTCATCCGCCAAAGGGGAGGAGCGCCAGATGTGACGTTGCGGTGACGAGGACCCGCGGCCCAACCGAGGATGCCAAGGCAACCAAGTGAACACTCCTCTAACGGCCCCCAATGACAAAAGCCGAAGCGGCACAGGAAACGTCATGGCGGGCCCATGCACCAAGTGGATGAAAGTGAAGGGACATACTGCCCCCAGAGGACAAAAATCTTGGCAGGCAGCAACAACCCCTCAGAGTGGAACAGAAAAAACCTTTGGCTTCAAAAAAAATAAAATAAACCTTTGGCTTAAAAAACAAAAAAAAAAACAAAAAAAAAAACAAAAAAAAAAAACAAAAAAAAAAAAAAAACACGAGGAATACTTTCCTCCGCTGTGCAGTTGGTTTTGCAGAGTGGCCCCAGGCCCTCCTCTTCTGGGGTCCCTCAGCGGAGCTCCTGGCTCCTCCTCTTATTGAGTGTCCTGGAGAATCGATCTCCTTTGTGGAAACCCGTGTGGGTGTGTCCCTGTGTCCTGCGTCTATTCACACACAAAGTAGGACTCATTGGATTTGATTGACAGCAGCGGGAGCCAACTGCTGTTCTCAATCTATCCAATCAGGACAAAAAGACCCCGGCCGGAGCTGGTGTGCTTGTTCTCGTCGGGGGAAACAGGGGTTTTTTTTTGGGGGGGGGGGGGGGGCTGCTGAGCGACAGGTTTTTCACCTAGAATGCATTAAGGTGGGGGGGGGGGGGACCACACAAACCCACGGGTGTTACAGCCCCTTTAAAAAAGGAAGAAACAATGAAAAACAGACACCTCAACCAAGAATCCACTAGCAGGGAAATAATTACTGCCGGTCTTAATTTCCGTCATCAGGTTCCCATTTAGGTCCTCCTGATGTGAAGCCTAGCAATGGCTTAAAAGATATAGGATTCATTTAAACCTGGAGGGATTGTCACATTCAGGTGGAAAATTCACTTTTGTTCATGCTGCAAAAGGATTTTGTTCCAATCCCCTCCTCGCATACCAGGGTGTATGCGATCCAAAATTACAAAGGATATTTTCGGGGAAAACCCCATCATGAATTGCAGTCACGTGTCTTCCCAGGGGAAGACTTGGATTACAAGTCTTCAGAGGCAATATGGCGATATGCTCTCTGCCAGAATTCTAGCATTGTTTTGCCTACATAAAAGCATGCATTTACATATCAAGAGGTAGACCACACCAAACGTGCGACAGTTGGCATAATGTTTGGGTTTGTATCTTTCCCCATTGGGTAGCCTGATGTTTGAACTGCCAGTAGCCACACCCTCCACATCTAAAAAGGTCCCTGGACCCCCCTCCCCCTCTTTGAATTCAATTGAGACCGATTGGTCCTTCAAGGATTTGGCCCGTCTGAAGGTGAATGCAGGGGCATCAGATACAAATGGACCAATTATAGGGTCCATCATCAGTAGGTCGCCAATAGCCATTCTTTTAAATACATTGTCATCTGAGCAATTCCTTCTAATCTGCAAGTACTGACTGTAGGGCTGAAACAAATCAATTAATCGACAACTAATCGATTATGAAATTAATCGATTACTATTTTCATAATCTATTAATCGGCCAGTAACATAATGGGGTTTAAAAAAATAAAATAAAATGAGCCCTTTATAGTACAAATATAATCACTACTGTAAATATTACTTTCACTGTTCTACAGTAAAAAAAATTTTAACCCCTTCCAGTAGTGATCATCTGCTTTTTTTGTACTATAAAAGGGCTAATTTTAGTCTTTTTAACCCCATTATGTTACTAAACATCTTAGACCTGGTTCACATCTATATATGTTTATTGGTGCTTTTTGCAGAAACGCACTACGGTTCATTTACATGGTTTCCTATGGGACACGTTCATATTTGTGCGTTTTTCAGACGCCGCATATTTGGAAAGGGTCAGGGACTTTTAACGCAAAACGGTGCTGTTTTGGTTCAATATATTTCAATGGAGAAGCTACAGAAAAGAATGTAATGCGTTTTTGCAGCAATTTGCAAAAAACGCAAATTGCAGTAAAATCACGTGCGCAAAAATCAAAAACGCACAGCAAAAAGTACTGCAGAAACAGATCAAAAGCAAAAAAACTGCATAGGTGTGTATCGAGCATTATGCTGGCCTCACGGATCAATTTTCAGGTGAGAATATTCAGATCAAAAATCTTTGTACATTCGCTGAATGAAAGAATTTTGTTTCAAATTTTCACTTCAATTCTGAACAAAAACCACATACGCTGTCTGAAAATTCCTTTGACCAAGAAGTTTTCTATTTCCAAATTTTCCCGTCACTGTGGTTGAAAATGAACGTCAATATGACCCACTTTTTTTTTTTTAAGGTTATTAACCAATTAATCGAACCAATAAATCGGCCAACTAATCGATTATGAAAATAATAGTTGCAGCCCTAACTGACTGTATGGGATAGAGGAGATTAGAGCTTTGGGATGAAAGCTGCTCGCATGCAATATTGAATTGCCAGCTGTGGGTTTGCGGTACAGGCTACTTGTAAGTAGACCATCCTCTCCCTTCTGAATTGTCACATCCAAAAAGGTAAAGGTATTACGAGTCTTCCCCTGGGAAGACACAAGACTGCAATTCATGATGGGATTTTCCCCAAAAATATCCTTTGTAATTTTGGATCGCATACACCCTGTTATGCGAGGAGGGGGGTTGGAACAAAATTATTTTGCAGCATAAAGGTGGATTTTCCACCTGAATTAGACAAAACCTCCTGGGTTAAATGAATCTATCTAGGCCATTTCTAGAAGGCTTCACATCAGGAGGACCTGAATGGGAACCAGATGACCGAAATTAAGACTGGCAATAATCATTTCCCCGCTAGTGGATTCTTAGTTGAGCCGTTTTCTGTTTTCATTGTTTCTTCCTTAACTGTGCAATAGTGGTCTACACGATTGACAAAAATGGTTTCCATGTGTACATAACATGATCTTGATGTCTGACCGTGCAATACTGTGCAGATGTATATAACCAAGATACTAATTTTCATTTGAAGCCAAAAGGTTTTTTTCTGTTCCACTCTGAGGAAATGTTGCTGCCTGCCAAGATTTTTGTCCTCTGGGGGCTAAGTGTCCCTTCCCTTTCATTCAATTGGCGCACGGGGGTCGTCCGTGGCATTTCCTACACCACGGCGGTTTTTATTATTAGATTCCGCTAGCCGAGTGTTCATTTGGTTGCCAAGGCGCCCAGATGCACCGTGAGCTGCCGACGTAGGTCCTCTTCACTGCAATGTCAAATCCGGCACTCCTCCCCTTTGGCAGATGACATCAGGGTGCCCACTTTCTGGTGGATCCTGGACACGATTGCCATTCAGCTGTCCGTGCTGAGGCGATTTCACACGCTGGGGACTGGGGGGGGGGGCTTTACTGGACCCACAAGATTACAGACACTCTCCCCTATAGGGGAGGTCAGTTTGGCGCTTAGTCGCAGACCGAACAGAGACCCGACCGAACAGAGACCAAGCTACACCACACTGAACAGAGACCAAGCTACACCACACTGAACAGAGACCAAGCTACACCACACTGAACAGAGACCAAGCTACACCACACTGAACAGAGACCAAGCTACACTGCAGGTAATTATAGGATGAAATCTTTATTCCAATATTCAAATTCATTGAACTATTTGTCATCCATACTTTATGGACTGCAATAACCTAACCATGCTCAGTGGTCTCTACCACTCCACCTATAATTATGCTGTCCCCCATTTTTAAGTGAACAGCTTAAATTTTGATGTGCAGTCTGAACATCCCATGCCACACTGTATGACCTAGGTCAGAGATACGCAATTAGCGGACCTCCAGCTGTTGCAAAACTACAAGTCCCATCATGCCTCTGGGTGTCATGCTTGTGGCTGTCAGTCTTGCTATGCCTCATGGGAATTGAAGTTCTGCAACAGCTGGAGGTCCACTAATTGTATATCCATGACCTAGGTGATCCCAGCTTCAAAGCTGTAAACCACTTAGCAAAAAGGTCTATGCAATGTCTGAATAACCACCCCAGAATATAGAGTTTAGCCGATATGCTTATGCTTTATTCCATCTATTTTTTTGTAACCAGTTATACCCTTTCCTTCACAGACACCAGGTGTATTAGTCCCAGTGTGGCGTTTTCCTTTTTGGGGGCTGAAGCAGAGTGCCCTTTGTGGGAGGTCTTGTTTGGATTCACAGTGCACCTCCACCCTCTGGACTCGTCTGAATGGTCTATGGCAGCAATGTTTTCCATGGTTTTTATTAGGATGCAATACCAATGATATTCTACACAAACCACATGGTCAGTGTATATCTATACTGCAGTTTGAATATAACCAATACAGAATTAATTTTTATATTTATTCTTGTCAATTATAAACATAAAAACGTCAATCCTAGAACCACTTTACCCTGAAGATGATCAATGCTGTAAACTTGAAAATGCGTTGGATATTCTCTATTGTACACATTACCCGACAGTCCATGGTCTTTTGTGTGTAATGCACAATGTTATCCATATTTGTAATTGCACCCATTGTGATTTTATCATCGGGTTTTTCCAACTTGCCTTTTAACTTTTCTAATAAAATGTCATATTTTTTTCAAAACAGTTTGATTTTTGAGGAGCCCCTGGATCCCTAAATTACCATTAGGGGCCTGCTTGCAGACAATGTGGCAGATAACAAAAGCGCAATCCGCTCCCTGCAATCCAGGTCAAGGTGCTGGAGCACCATGCCGAGAACAGGTGCAGACAGAATAATCTCTGAGTCATTGGCCTAGCGGAGGGCAAGAATCCCACTGTTTGCAGAAGAGCCGTTTAGATCACTGCTACCTGCGACCCAACTGACTCCCTTCTTCTGTGTTGCAGTCTTAGGAGGACTTTTTTGGGATTACAGCTGTGCCCAGGTTATGAACAAGTTAGGGACTGTAGGTTTGTTCTTAACTAGAATTTGTTTGCAAGTCAGAACTGTAAATTTTTGAGAGCAACTCCAACCTGTGCAGTGATGTGGGATGTTCCAGGCGCTTCTGTGTGTGCAGTTTTCATTTGGGGCTCTTGTGGCCATGCAGTACAGCAATGTGGTATGTGTTTGGTGCTGCAAAATGGCTGCTCTGCAGTATCCGGGAACCGTGTGGAGCACAAATGGCTGGCAGCGACGTCACAACACCCGTTTGTAAGTAGGAGTCATTCGTAACTCGGGGACTGCAAATGTGTTTTTTTTTCCTTTATTAATGCAGTTTAGGTTTTCCTTTATGGTATGGTCCTTTTTTCTCATACACAATGACAATTTTGTTGTGGCCTGGCGGGTTGGGGGTGGCTGGAAGCTCCTCGCTATGGGCTGCCCTGGAGGGCTGGAGTATGTACACACTGGTTGACAGTCATTGTAGCATTTGCCAAGTTTCCATAGTCTCTTGGAATGTGCAGGGGGTTTAATTCCGCTCAAACGATTCCTAGTGTTTAATCTTCTTTGAAGGTACAGTGCCTTGCGAAAGTATTGGACCCCCTTGAACTTTTCAACCTTTTGCCACATTTCAGGCTTCAAACAAAGATATAAAATTTCAATTTTTTGTGAAGAATCACCAACAAGTGGGACACAATTGTGAAGTGGAACGAAATCTATTGGATATTTTAAACTTTTTTAGCAAATAAATTGAAAAGTGGTGCGTGCAAAATTATTCAGCCCCTTTACTTTCAGTGCAGCAAACTCACTCCAGAAGTTCAGCGAGGATCTCTGAATGATCCAATGTTGTCCTAAATGACTGATGGTGATAAATAGAATCCACCTGTGTGTAATCAAGTCTCTGTATAAATGCACCTGCTCTGTGATAGTCTCAGGCTCCTGTTGAAAGCACAGAGAGCATCATGAAGATCATTTTGAAATGGGAGTATCAGACCACTGCAAATCTACCAAGACCTGGCCGTCCCTCTAAACTTTCAGCTTAGACAAGGAGAAGACTGATCAGAGATGCAGCCAAGAGGCCCATGATCGCTCTGGATGAACTGCGGAGAACTACAGCTGAGGTGGGAGAGTCTGTCCATAGGACAACAATCAGTCGTACACTGCACAAATCTGGCCTTTATGGAAGAGTGGCAAGAAGAAAGCCATTTCTCAAAGATATCCAGAAAAAGTCTCGTCTAAAGTTTGCCACAGGCCACCTGGGAGACACACCAAACATGTGGAAGAAGGTGCTCTGGTCAGATGAAACCAAAATACAACTTTTTGCCCACAATGCAAAACGATATGTTGAGCTGTGTTGCTTTTACGCCAATCACCCTCAACACACCATCCCCACTGTCAAACATGGTGGTGGCAGCATCATGGTTTGGGCCTGCTTTTCTTCAGCAGGGACAGGGAAGATTGTTAAAATTGAGGGGAAGATGGATGCAGCCAAATACAGGACCATTCTGGATGAAAACCTGTTGGAGTCTGCAAAAGACCTGAAACTGGGACGGAGATTTATCTTCCAACAAGACAATGATCCCAAACATACAGCAAAATCTACAAAGGAATGGTTCACAAATAAAACGTATCCAGGTGTTAGAATGGCCAAGTCAAAGTCCAGACCTGAATCCAATCGAGAATCTGTGGAAAGAGCTGAAAACTGCTGTTCACAAACGCTCTCCATCCAACCTCACTGAGCTCGAGCTGTTTTGCAAGGAAGAATGGGCAAGAATTTCAGTCTCTCGATGTGCAAAACTGATAGAGACATAGCCCAAGCGACTTGCAGCTGTAATCGCAGCAAAAGGTGGCTCTACAAAGTATTAACGCAAGGGGGCCGAATAATTTTGCATGCCCCACTTTTCATTTTTTTATTAGTTAAAAAAGTTTCAAAAATCCAATAGCTTTCGTTCCACTTCACAATTGTGTCCCACTTGTTGGCGATTCTTCACAAAAAATAAAAATGTTATATCTTTATGTTTGAAGCCTGAAATGTGGCAAAAGGTTGAAAAGTTCAAGGGGGCCGAATACTTTCGCAAGGCACTGTACTTCCCACACATGTCCGGCAAGAAAACCACCTCCTGGGACCCTAGATTTTAAGTCTAAAGAGTCTGGGTGGGTGCATACTACATATTCCAGCTACTCGAGGGGGTTAAGTGTACTGGTATCCAAAAACTAACGGAAGCGGTTTGTGTATCAGGACAGACCCTGGGGGATGTTATATTGTAATCTCCTTGCTCCAGAGGGTCTATGCAGTAGATATTACCCAGTGGCGTATCGGACCATGCTCCCATGTTGCTGAAGTTGTCCCGGGTTCCCCTGGGGAGAGGCTGTCCAGATATTGGAATGAGAATGGAGTCCAGGAGGGAATATGCCATTACTGGTTGACCAATGCTGAGACCACCCCCCAATACAGTGTTGTGCTTTTAAGGCCTGGACTGGGGGGGGGGGGGGGGGGGGGTATATTTCCCATATCACTGCGGCATGAAAGGTGCCAGTGCAGTCTCTGTAGGGGTTGGAGGAGGCGGCCAGACAGAGGAAGGCTGCTTATGTGGCTAACCCTGATCAGGGCACTTATGGGGCATGCCAATAAGCTCTGCAAGAGGTCTCCCTACTTAGGGTTGAGATGTAACAGAAGTCCCTTTTGAATACCAGCCAGCGGTTTTTTGAATACAGAAATAAGATTGCTAGCACGGTTGGTCAAGGGGCAATTCGCGTTCACCCACATTAGTGGTATAAAGTATTCAAGTGGTGAGGTGTTGAGGTTGTCTAGCAGTATAAAAGAGCTTTTTTTAATATTACCAAGCTCTGCACTCTAGGGTGGACTGTACTCTTGTTAAATTAGATACTTACCTGGACAAAGTAGCTTTCCCTACTGTTCACCCTGAGTGTGAATGCAGGTCTGGAATATGATATCACCCTGGAGGAGATGCAGAGTGCTCTTTCACAACTCCAGGCTGGGAAGACTCCCAGGATGGATGGCCTCTCGACTGAATTTTACTCATTATCAGGAGCTGCTAGCCTCTAGACTCGTTTCACTTTTTGACCATTTTTTTCTCCCTGAGTGCTCTTCCTGGTTCCTGAGGCAGTGGTATTGATGCTCAAACCGGGCAAGGACCCTAAGGACTGCTCCTCCTATAGACCAGTGTTTCTCAACTCTAGTCCTCAAGGCGCCCCAACAGGTAATGTTTTCAGGATTTCGCTCAGATGAAACAGCTGTGGTAATTACTAAGGCGGTGAAACTGATCAAATCACCTGTGCAAAATAATGGGAAACCTGAAAACATGACCTGTTGAGGCACCTTGAGGACTGGAGTTGAGAAACACTGCTATAGACCGATAGCCCTCAAATGTGGACACCAATATGTGGACCAATCAGGGTTTATGCCCAGAAAGGGCACCAATATCAACCTACGACGCCTCTCTTAACCTCTGTGTCCCATACCAATAGTGAAAGTAGGGCCATTGCAACCCTTGATGCTAAAAAGGCGTTTGACTCGGCCGAGTGCAAATTCCTGGGGGAGACATTACATAGATTTGGTTTTGTCTATAAATTACTCCAGTGGCTGCATATGTTTTATAGTGCACCCAAAGCACATATTCAAACTAATCATAGCCTGTGTCCTTTCCCCTGTAAAGAGGTACTCATTTAGAGGTGTCCTCTATCCCCTGCCCTTTTTGCCCTTGAACCTTTGGCCATCTTAATGCAAGGCTCTGAACGGATTAAGGGTTTAAAGCTGGGCTCCCTGGGAGGAAAAAACCTCATTGTATGCCGACGACGCACTTTTATACCTCCAGGATGTCGACGAGTCTGCAATAGCCGCACTGGATATCTAATGAATTTGTAGATTCTTGGGCATTCGTATTAATTGGGCCAGACATGATTTCCCTAAAATGCCCAAGCTAGAGAAGTTGCTGCATACGTCCCATTACTCTGGATCAATCAGTTTAGGTATTTGGGTATCCAGGCTCGGCAGGAATTGACCAATTTTTATTTTTGTCGGTATTATCTCAGCTTCGATCCAAATGCGATTCCTGAATTTTTGTTGCCACTGAATCTTCTGAGCCATATAAATCTGCTCAAAATAATATTTCTCCCCAAATTTTTGTACATTCTGTAACTGCCCAATATGGATACCTGGCTCCATTTTCTCAGACAGATAGATAGATTTATTGGGACCATTATCTGGGGGGGGAATGCTTTCCCTAGATTAGCCAAATGGAACCAGAGTCTTCCTGTGTGGTACGAAGGGCTGGCCTTGCCTGACTAGCGGACCTACTATTGGGCAGCAATTTTGGTCACAGTTCGGTGGTGGTTTGTGCACCCTCAGGCCAATGCAGCTGTGTGTTTGGAGGTGTCCGTTCTTGGGTCGTTCCAGAAGCTGGGAAAACTGGTATATAGGGGTTGTCAGGCTTATGCTGGCCTTGCGCTTCCCACTAGAACAACACTAAGGGTCTGGAGGCTAGGCGCAGGTTTGGCCATCCCAATCAGTGGTCCCCATTTAACCCGCCGTGGGGGAACCCCAACCTTTCCCAGTGTCGCTCTATTCCTGACCCCCCAGGTGTGGGCCCACTATGGCATTAGAACCATCGGGGATATGTTCTTGGCAGGGGCTTTGTACCTCTTCCTGGATCTCAAGGCCAAATTTAGCTTACCTTGTTGGATGCATTTCTGAAACCTGTAGCTACGTCATGCTGCATTTCCAACCCCACTGAGGCCATCTATGGACCCCATTGAAGAATTATTAGCTCAAGAATACTTATCTAAATCATGGTCAACTCTGTACTTGGCCTTGCTGAGTGTAGAATCTCCCAAAATGGGTAGAATCTGGGATCGGTGGAAAAACGATCTTCCAGATTTGGACAGGGAAGACTGTTCGAAGAGATTAACAACTTAATGCCATCTTCCAAAAGGACAAGTTGATACAGGTAAAATTTTTGCATAGGGTCAATTATACCCCCCCAGAGACTGCACAGGATTTCCCCAGGTGTGGTAGTGGTGAAGGAAGGTATATCCATATGTTCTGGAGCTGCCCAAGGATTGCTCGTATTAGAAGGAGGTGGTGGCTCCGTTGGGGACCCAGGATGAGCAGCAGCCTAGGTGTACTAAACTACTACTAGCATAGCTTTTCTATTATGCCAAACGGGAAATTATTCTAAGATGGAAAGCCCATTCCCCTCCCTCCGTAGATTCATGGGGAAAAAAAATAAAATAATGCTGCCCTTCCTTTATACACTTTAATGTACAGTGCCTTGCGAAAGTATTCGGCCCCCTTGAACTTTTCAACCTTTTGCCACATTTCAGGCTTCAAACAAAGATATTTTTTTGTGACGAATCACCAACAAGTGGGACACAATTGTGAAGTGGAACGAAATCTATTGGATATTTTAAACTTTTTTAGCAAATAAAAAACTGAAAAGTGGTGCGTGCAAAATTATTCGGCCCCTTTACTTTCAGTGCAGCAAACTCACCCCAGAAGTTCAGCGAGGATCTCTGAATGATCCAATGTTGTCCTAAATGACTGATGGTGGTAAATAGAATCCACCTGTGTGTAATCAAGTCTCTGTATAAATGCACCTGCTCTGTGATAGTCTCAGGGTTCTGTTGAAAGCGCAGAGAGCATCATGAAGACCAAGGAACACACCAGGCAGGTCCATAATACTGTTGTGGAGAAGTTTAAAGCCGGATTTGGATACAAAAAGATTTCCCAAGCTTTAAACATCCCAAGGAGCACTGTGCAAGCGATCATTTTGAAATGGGAGTATCAGACCACTGCAAATCTACCAAGACCTGGCCGTCCCTCTAAACTTTCAGCTCAGACAAGAAGACTGATCAGAGATGTAGCCAAGAGGCTCATGATCACTCCGGATGAACTGCAGAGAACTACAGCTGAGGTGGGAGAGTCTGTCCATAGGACAACAATCAGTCGTACACTGCACAAATCTGGCCTTTATGGAAGAGTGGCAAGAAGAAAGCCATTTCTCAAAGATATCCAGAAAAAGTCTCGTCTAAAGTTTGCCACAAGCCACCTGGGAGACACACCAAACATGTGGAAGAAGGGGCTCTGGTCAGATGAAACCAAAATACAACTTTTTGCCCACAATGCAAAACGATATGCTTGGTGTAAAAGCAACACAGCTCATCACCCTCAACACACCATCCCCACTGTCAAACATGGTGGTGGCAGCATCACGGTTTGGGCCTGTTTTTCTTCAGCAGGGACAGGGAAGATGGTTAAAATTGAGGGGAAGATGGATGCAGCCAAATACAGGACCATTCTAGATGAAAACCTGTTGGAGTCTGCAAAAGACCTTAAACTGGGACGGAGATTTATCTTCCAACAAGACAATGATCCCAAACATACAGCAAAATCTACAAAGGAATGGTTCACAAATAAAACGTATCCAGGTGTTAGAATGGCCAAGTCAAAGTCCAGACCTGAATCCAATCGAGAATCTGTGGAAAGAGCTGAAAACTGCTGTTCACAAACGCTCTCCATCCAACCTCACTGAGCTCGAGCTGTTTTGCAAGGAAGAATGGGCAAGAATTTCAGTCTCTCGATGTGCAAAACTGATAGAGACATACCCCAAGCGACTTGCAGCTGTAATCGCAGCAAAAGGTGGCTCTACAAAGTATTAACGCAAGGGGGCCAAATAATTTTGCATGCCCCACTTTTCATTTTTTTATTAGTTAAAAAAGTTTCAAAAATCCAATAGCTTTCGTTCCACTTCACAATTGTGTCCCACTTGTTGGTGATTCTTCACAAAAAATAAAAATTTTATATCTTTATGTTTGAAGCCTGAAATGTGGCAAAAGGTTGAAAAGTTCAAGGGGGCCGAATACTTTCGCAAGGCACTGTACTTCCCACACATGTCCGGCAAGAAAACCACCTCCTGGGACCCTAGATATTAAGTCTAAAGAGTCTGGGTGGGTGCATACTACATATTCCAGCTACTCGAGGGGGTTAAGTGTACTGGTATCCAAAAACTAACGGAAGCGGTTTGTGTATCAGGACAGACCCTGGGGGATGTTATATTGTAATCTCCTTGCTCCTTGTCAACCTTGTCCAATTGTGTCCCACTTGTTGGCGATTCTTCACTAAAAATAAAAATTTTATATCTTTGTGTTTGAAGCCTGAAATGTGGCAAAAGGTTGAAAAGTTTAAGGGGACCGAATACTTTCGCAAGGCACTGTAGGTTAACAGGAATTGCCCCAAGAAATTCGACAAGGTGTCGCAGCCATGGACAGCTTAGGCTGAGCACTTCCTTCCTGTGTTTTGATTTTGGTACTGGAGTGACTGCTTTACCTTCCCTTTGGGGTCTTGATTGGGCAAGAATTGGAGTTATTTTTTTCTTATTTTTATTGATTATTCTCCATTTTGGGGTTTACCCACAGTGTTAGAACTGTTCGCCTATAAGTTTGCCTGATGTGCATTTTGCTCACTTTAACAGCTTCCGGACCAGCCGCTGCAGTTATACTGCGGCAGGTTGGCTCCCCTGCGCGAAACCACGTAGCTATACATTGGCTCGCGTGGACTGGATAGCAGGCGTGCGCCACACATGCCTGCTTCACAGCGGGGGTGTCAATGCCCATGGCCGGCGGTTGCAATGACCGCCAGCCACGTGCGATTGTGAGCAGGAGGGAATCAAAACAGGGACGAGTGTGCGTAAGCACACACTTCCCTGTTCTGTTATGAGTGACAGATCGTGTGTTCCTACAAGCTAGGAACCACGATCCGTCACTTCCTCTAGTCAGTCCCCTCCCCCTTCAATTAGAATCACCTCCCAGGGAACATAGGCAATACCTCGAGCGCCCCTAATGTTAACCCCTTTACTGTAAAAATGTCACTGGCAGTGATCAATGCATTTTTAATCTCACTGATCGCTGTACTAATGCCAATGGTTCCAAAAATGTGTCAAAATTGTCCGATAAGTCCGCCATGTCACAGTCACGATAAAAAAAAAATTAAATCTATCCCCTATTTTGTAGACACCAACTTATTGCGATTTTTACCAAAAATATGTAGAAGAATACATATCGGACTAAACCGAGAAAAAATGTGTTTTAAAAAAAAAAAAAAAAAAAAAAAAAGGAGGGGGGGGGGGGGGTATTATAGCAAAAAATACAAAATAGTGTTTATTCCAAAATTTTCGCTTTTTTGTATATAATGCAAAAAATCAAAACAGAGGCGATAAAATGCCACCAAACGAAAGCTCCATTTGTGGGGGGAAAAGGACGTCAATTTTGTTTGGGTACACAGTCACACGGCCGCACAATTGTCACTTAAAGCGATGCAGTGCCGAATCGCAAAAAACGCTCTGGTCAGGAAGGGGGTAAACTCTTCCGGGGCTGAAGTGGTTAAAATTGTCAGTGTATAATGCACTTCTTGACATTGTCCATATTTTTGCATCTGTACCATGCCTTTGTTCAATAAGGGAACATTTAGATTTTTTTTTTTATGAAACACTTTTCTGTGAAGTATTCTTTATGTGAAGAAAAAAAAAATGTAAATTTGTTATCAACTAAACGCGTACCTTTCAAATCCTTTGTATTTATACTTGGAACACTCTGCCTTAACTTGAAGAGCCAATTCTCGAGTTGGTGCCAAAACCAGCATACCAGGTCCCTCACGTTTATTTCTGGGTCTATTAAAAGAAGATATTTATTTTTTATTTATTTCAGTTACTTGTATAGCGCCAATTTACGCAGTGCTTTACATATACATTGTACATTCACATCAGTCCCTACCCTCAAGGAGCTTACAATCTAAGGTCCCTAACTCACATTCATACATACTAGGGACAATTTAGACATGATCCAATTAACCTACCAGCATGTCTTTGGAGTGTGGGAGGAAAAACCGGAGAACCTGGGAGGAAACCCACGCAGGCACAGGGAGAACATGCAAACTCCAGGCAGGTAGTGTCATGGTTGAGATTCGAACCAGCGACCCTTCTTACTGCTAGGCGAAAGTGCTACCCACTACACCACTTGAAAGAGATATTGTCACATTTAGACAACTCTGGGACTGTCCCAGTGTAATGTATTGCAGCAGTTAAAAAGAAAAACTAATAAAGCATAAAATATTTCCAACTGAGTTCAGCACTTACAGGGCTCCTTTACACTTGCTTCGACTTCACCACACATTAAAGTGCCTACCGTTTCAACATGCTTTTTGATGTGCTTTTGATGCTTCAGTGATGTTTTGAAGCTTGGCAAATGCCCTGTGTGTTGACTTTCTATTTGTTTTAAAGGGACCCAGTGAAACCCCAGCTCTACCCTTTGTTCAGCAGATCCGCTGCTCTTCTAATGCCACACTCAGTAACCCCAGCTCTGCTGATGCTTTGGATGGCTGATCCTCCTCTCTGGTTCCCGCTCACCTTTTACTAAATTGCTCCCATGCTGTTAACCACGTGATGTCTGCTAGTTTAATCTGCTCTGGTCCTCCAGCTCTGCTGATTCTCTGCCACTCAGTCCCTTCTCTCTGATCCCCACTCACTTTCTGCTATAGTGTTCCCATGCTGCAGACCACATGTGCCGTTTGCTAGTTTCTCCAATCCAGTCCGGACCCCACTCACCTTTCTGCTGCTCCATACTGTACAAGAAACCTCCAAAGAAAAAAAAAAAAAATATATATATATATATATATATATACATATACACACACATACACACACATACACACACACACATACACACACACACATACACACACACACATACACACACACACATACACACACACACACATACACACATACACACACACATACACACACACATACACAAACCATAAGTGAGTTTCACTTGTTGGTTTACAAACACCCTGGCATATCTTATACCTGCAATACCTCCAAAACAAAGCAAACTCTGAATAAAAGCTTCAGGTGCTGTAAGCGAGCGTTATCAGACTTCTATGGAGGCTTTGGAGATACTTTGAAGAACCCGGAAAGCGACATGGGGTATAATTTTAAGTGAAACAAAGCAAAACGTGTGAACAGGACTGTAAGGTAACCATTTTATTTAGCGACAGGTGCTTTAATTGGCTTTCGGAAATCTCAAAAAAAAAAAAAAAAAATGTCCCATGCCACATTTTGAAGCAAGTGTAAACACGCCCTAAGAGGAAAATAATCCTACAGGAATAAGCAGGACATTGTAAACATCAGCATTACTAGACAAACTGCATTACTTGAAGGCCTGTTTCACGTGGGCTTCAGAATGCAGAAGAGCTGTTCACACTAACAGCAAGCTTTGACAAAGCATTTGCAGAGCTATCAGCAAGCTTTGTTGAAGCTTTTAAGGTACCTTTCAGCTCCAATTTGTAAATGTTGAACACAGATCCTAAAAGGCATGGCGATTGCCACTTTAATGAAGCTGCTAGCAGGCTTCACTTCTTGAAGCTTGTTGAAAGCCTGCTAGCAGCTTGTTTAAAGTTTCAATATGTGTTCAACATTTACAAACTGGCGCTTAATGGTACCTCAAAAGCTTTAACAAAGCCTGCTGAAAGCACTCTAAATGCTCCTTCAAAGATAATGGTTTACATTGTTCGTATGAATGAATCTTGTGTAAAAATCTTTATAAATACATCTATTGGTAACTAGGGAACAGATTTATTAGAACTGGAGAAAACAAAAAAAAAAAACAAAAAAAAAAAAAAAACACACTACCCCAAGTTGCGAACCACAGCGACAATCAAAATTCTTGCTCAATTTTTCTTTAAAAAAATTAAATGTAGAACCTAACTGGTTGCTATGAACAACTGCTCTGGTTTTAATTTATTTTCTCCAGGTTTAAACAGCCCCTAGGTGTCATTATACAACTACTCTGGACATGTCAATTTTTTTCATTACCAATCTTATAACCACATATGTAGAAATGCACAAACTATAGTAGTATACACCAAAAACTTCTTTATTGAAATATGTAGGAAATGTATACAGCAAGAGATATAAAAAATAAAAAAATAAAAAACTTACATTGGTTGAAGGTCTAAGTGAATGAACCCAGGTAGTAAGTAGGCCAAAGTTTTTCCTGTGCCAGTTTGAGCAATTCCAATGAGATCTAATCCTTGAAGAATTATTGGCCATGCCTGTGACTAAATACAAATGTTTTAAGGGTTAAACATTGCTTTGTAAGCTATAGGCAACAACGCAAGAACAATCAAAAAGCCCTTTGAGGCAAATTTCACACATTTTTAAAGTAGTATGGCCAAAGCTTTTTATTGGCTATACTTCTATGGACCGCAGAACTAAAGTTGGCTCTGTACTCCTGTGAGCAGTTTTCAGCCAACAGCAGACTAAAGCTGGTCGATGCTCTGGAGAGAGACTAACATGATGGTTGGGATTTGCCCAGAAGCCTGGAAAAGTAGCTGGCACAGCCTCTCTGCTGCGCCGCTAGGTGACTGAGCCAGCCACTCCCTCCCCTCCTCAGCCTGGCCCTCCAGTGAGCGTTGGAGGGGTAGAGCAGAGAGCTGGTGACCGATAGTTAACTCTCTGCTCAAAGGAGAACAAAGCAATTAGTATACAGTGTATTCATAAAAGTATTCACTTCACTTTTTTCAAGTTTGTTATATTACAGCCTAATACTACAGTTGTTTAAAATTATTTTTATCATATTCATCTACACTCAGTACCCCATAATGACAAAGTGAAAAACAGAATTTTAAAGTTTGAAAATTCACTGCTCAAATACCATGATAAAAAGTTGCAACGTTCATTTTATTCCCTAGGGCAGTGATGGCGAACCTTGGTACCCCAGATGTTTTGGAACTACATTTCCCATGATGCACTGGCACTCTGCAGTGTACTGGAGCACCATGGGAAATGTAGTTCCAAAACATCTGGGGTGCCAAGGTTCGCCATCACTGCCCTAGGGTCTCTACTATTAAAAAAAAAAAGGTGTGTATTGTTGTGCTTTTAAGGACATTTTCCCGCACAATATTTCCTAAGTAATTTTTAACGAAGAGATTTTTAAGATACAGAATCAGTCTATATGACACAGTCTATATATGTGAAACGTATTCACGGAGACGAGTGATCATACAAAATAGTTACATTTATTGGTTGACAGAAAACAAATATTTACATGAAATATTAAAATGCAGATTACATTACTTGATCATTTTGACAATTACTGGAAACACCCTCAAACTGGGCGTAGTAGTACCTTGGACACAATTATCACCATTATCATTTCTCGGTAGAATCAATAACCTTTTGATAATTGACAATTAAACAGAATGTCTGTATTTCACACATCCAACCGTTACTATACTGCAGGTAAGTAAGTGGTTAACAATGTGAAATAAATTAGACATTTGTTTGTCAATAAAATTGGCATCTATGCAAAAAGAAATGTATGAAAAATTTAATTTAGAGAAAAATCTAAAAGGCGGTTATTGATTCGGGAGAAGTATTTCAATAATAGAATATTCAAAAACATCAATATTTAAGAGAACATAAAATAGAAGATAACATATATTTACCCATTTCCAATATGGCTATTAGTGTGGAGTATTAGTTACCAGGAATTTTAAGATGGCTGCCGTGGCTTCAACATTCCAAGGAGCAGGGATCTTCATGAATGTAAAATGTGTATTCATGCATGTCTTCCAGTGTCCCTTCTCAGGGGGGGTCCCCAAGCTTCCCCCTGACTCTCTCCCCCCAGCTCTCCTCCGAGCTTCCTCCTTACTTTCCTCCCTCTTTCTAGTTTCTTAAATAAAATCTTCAACAAAAGGATTATAAAATTATACTAAGTTCTGCCCAGAGGGTATGTGTTCCCCCCTCATTGGCCGACAGACTTAATGGTTAGCTTTCCCGGGAGTCTCGTGATTTTAAGGTAATAGCACCTTCCACCACCAGGTGTCTTCACCTGTGTTTGGTGTTTTATTTCTTTAAGTTAATATTTCCTATTTCTGTAATGTGCGCTCGTTATTTATATATGTTCTAACGAATATATTTTGAGTGTTCACGAATTATGTCATAATATAAAATACTCTTTAACATAAAGTTCAATAATCACTTGCATAAATTGTTGATATATATGTATATCAATGTATATCTGTTATTCTTTAGTCCGTTTAGAAAGGACACAGGTTAGATATATCACAAACAATATCACATACAATTATTATCTATATGGATCCATGTATAATTTGGGTATCCAATCAATATTTGTTTATCTAAACATAGGTTACATTCTTATACAATTCTAATCATGATTATATGTTTTTTATAATACTAATTTGTTGCTATAACACTTCTACTTATAATCATACTTTCATATATAATTTCTTTGTGACCAAGTTCTTTAGATCATTAGATACTAAAATGATAATCTCAGTTGTGACCTATGTAGAATTTAAATGGCTTAGAAAAATATGGATGATACTGGTATATGAATCTTACAGCAGGTTTTGAGATGAACTCTATAGTAAGATATCATATCCCGGCTTCTCATATACGTATATTATGATGTAAAAATGCACACAATTTTCAATGTTTTCTTGTAGTGTCTTCAATGGCCTTCAGGATACCATTCCACTATTTACTTTCTAATATAGGTGTCTTATTTGTCTCGTTGGGAAGATCTTCATTTCGTATGTTTAGTCATTGTCTCATTGACATCTGAGTCCATATTGAGGTTGACTTTAGGATATCTGTTCACTCTCTAATACAATGGGTTTATTTATTTAAACTTTCCTTGACTTAAAAGTTATCGTGGCTCCAGTCTGAGTCAGCTTGAGACTTTTGTTTGTCGCAGCCCATCTTTTCAAGGGGTCATATAAATTGGTCACCTAATTCTGATGGGAGGGGAAAGTGGTCCTTTGGTTTGCTGATTTAAATGTTACCAGGCTCTCTGACAGAAAACATTAAATGTATTATTATTATTTTTTCTTAATGAATTCACAACAGTATAGATATAGAGATATAGATGTAGAGATATATAGGATATGGTTGGGGGTTTCCGAGTAATTTTCTAGCAAAAAAAAAAAAAAAAACAATGATTTTTACATATCAGAATTGGTCTGGGTAGCAAGTGGTTAAAGCGGAGGTCCACCCTAAAGTGGACCTTCCGCTCATTGGAATCCTCCCCCCCTCCGGCGCCACAATTGGCACCTTTCAGGGGGGAGGGGGGTGCAGGTACCTGTACAGTACAGGTATCTGCACCCACTTCCGGGATAGCTCTCTGCGGAAAGGGGCGTAGATTACGCCCCTTTCCGAAAGTCCCCCGCTGCCTGTTGGGAAACGCACAGATCCCAGAGGCAGCGGGTCCATCCTTATTGCGCAGCACGACTCGCGCATGCGCAGTAGGGAACCAGGAAATTAAGCCGAAAGGCTCCACTTCCTGATTCCCATACCCAAGATGGCGGCAGCACCCGAGAGATCGGCTTCGGGTGCCGACATCGCGGGCGCGCTGGACAGGTAAGTGTCACTATTTTAAAAGTCAGCAGCTGCAGTATTTGTAGCTGCTGGCTTTTAAAAAAAAAATAAAAAAAAATAAACGCGGACTCCCGCTTTAAGCTGCAAGTATCAGACTGCAACATAACATAACAAAATTGAAACCAACAAAACTGAAAAAAAAAAAAAAAAATGAGGGGCACTGTAAAAATTTTTTTTTTTTTTAAACCCCATACTTCCCTTTTAATCTCTGGATCTGGAGATGCTCTATGCTTCCCAGCGTTTAGGGACTAGAGACTGTCTTCTGCACTCTTACTGGACGTCAGGGCTGGCCTCACCCCTTCCTTCTCTGAGCTGGCCGCCAGCTCCCATCTCTCCACAGCGACTCACCTGTTGATAACCTGCTAGTCAGTCCTGCCTACTTAAGCCACCCAGTCCAGATGATCCCTGCATTTGCATTGGTCACATCTCTAGAGACTCTCTCCTGTGTTCCAGGTAACGGCTAACTACACAACTTTTCACCTTCTTTTCTTACCATTTAAATATCTTTGCTTGTATTATGACAGTGGTGTGTGCATACTGTGCTATATATCCATAGGAACATGGGAGACACATAGGAGATCTGCACTGTATGTCCTTATAAGATCCAGTTACTATCTCATCAGATTATATTCATATAAACACTGGTGTATCTTTATTATAAGAATATATACCACTGGCTAATGTACATTTTATTTGCCAGGCTTCTGTATGGGTCAGAATATTTTTCTTGGTTTTCCTCCTCTAAAACCTAGGTGTGTCTTATGGCATGAAAAATATGGTAATTTGGAGTGTAGAATAGCGCAAGAGGGCGACTGTAGTATTTGTGAGGGAATTGGGTCCAGGAGGCAGGTAGTTAAGTGGGTGTTGGAAAAACTTTAGCATCCTCCTCTGTGGTAACCAGGTCAAGAGGAAAGTATTAAGTGAGCCTGGGTGAATGAGTCAGATTCCCGCAGCCAGGTTTCAATAACAGCAAGCAGGAAGGATTTGGTGTTAAAGTGATTATAAAACTCTGTCACATCACTTTTACCTACTGGTAAGCCTATAACATGTTTTAGGCGGACCCGATCAGAACATCCATATGTGTCCATTTACACCCTCTGACAGCCGATAAAAAAATAAAAAATAAAAAAATAAAATGGATGGGGGATCCATTCCATGTCCGGCGGATCGGATGACTGTTGGATGTAAACAGACAGACAGACCATTTACCCACTGCCCATAGAGGGGGAAAAAAAAAAAAAAAGGAGAGGGGCACCTACAGGTGTTACAAATGTTTTCTGCCAATCTGTAAATATTTCCCAGAGGGTTGAAATTCTTCCCACAACATTTTGTAAACTGTAGAACTGAGGGGGATTATACATCATCTTGCATATGGATCTAGTGTTTTCCTTGTAGGCAAAACAAAATGTTCTGGGAAAGGATCCGGGACCATGTTTAATGGCATCAGGGCTGCCAACCTTTATCCACTTCCCGGCCGCCCACCTCATGTATACTGTGGCAAGGTGGCCCAGCTACGCAAAATAACATACCTGTACTTGATTTTGCACACGAGATCTGAGGCGATATATATAGCTTTTTTTATACCTGTATGTATGCAATTCACTTCCGGTTGTTGTCACTTCCTGTGAGGCCATATCCAGTTGGCCATACACCAGGCTTTTATTTTTTATTTATTTTTTCCTTCTCATTCAACTTTACTTATCGACCACGAGGACCTCAAAGTATTTTATTTTTGTTACATTTGTTTTACAAGGGAAACAAAATAGTGAGGAGGTGACTGCCCCTTCTTTTTACATCTAGGGATAGGATTATTGTATCTCTGACCCTTTATAGGACTTGATAGGATTATTGTATCTCTGATCTCTTGGTTTATGTGCATGTGTTTTATTGTTGTAGGACGGTTCCTGTGAGGTCACACTAGCCATACAAGTGCAATAAGTTTGCTGGCCATCTTAGGTGCTGGGCCACATGGCTGGAGAGATGCAACACATGCTTTGAGGACAGGAGTATTTATAAAGTGGCTTTTCTCTTTATAGTTTGTGCCTTGTGTTTTATAGCCATTACAGATTACTAGTATAGGTCTAGCATGCTTTTCTTGGACAGAGTATATGTAAATGCTGCTCTCTTTAACCATTTCCATATCGCAGGCAGTCATATGACGTCCTGGGCTTTCAGTGGTGATATATGAATGATGCCTGCAGCTACATCAGATATCTTTTACAGCCAGCGATTTCCTACACCATAAGAGCAATCATAGCGGCTGTTAAGCCTCTTGAACGTTCTTCCAGGCGACGGGAGGAATCTGCCCCCGCCGGAAAACAATTCTAGAGAAATCTGAGGGACATATGGTTGCTGGCAACCTCTAGGACTCTGAGGGCCGGGGTGCAACATTACAACGTCATGTCCGGACCGGCGGAAGTAAACAATGCTGGGGCTCGGCAGAAAAGCCTGGGATCATGGATTTTTATTTTATTTTTTTTATCTTGGGCTCTCCTGCTTATGAGGAGAGATGTGGAGTCTTATAAAACTTCACATCTCTCCATAAAGAGGACCTGTCACACACCATTCCTATTACAAGGGATGTTTAAATTCCTTGTAATAGGAATAAAATTGATAAAAAATAAAATTAAAAAAAAACCTCTCTCTCTCTCTCTCTCTCTCTCTCTCTCTCTCTCTATATCTATATATCTATATATCAATATATAAATTAAAGCGCCCCCGTCCCTGCAGAAGCAAACATGTGTAGGTCGCTCCCACATGTAAACAAAGTTTAAACCACACGTGTAAGGTATCACTGAACGTTGGAGCGAGAGCAATAATTCTAGCCCAAGACCTCCCCTGTAAGACCCCTTCCACACGGAGGCGCTTTACAGGCGCTACAGTGCTAAAAACAGCGCCTGCATAGAGCCTGTTAATAGCCGCTCCAGTCTCTCCAGTGTCTCCAGTGTGAAAGTGCATTCACACTGGACCGGTGCGCTGGCAGGACAAAAAAAAAAAAAAAAAAAGTCCTGCTAGCAGCATCTTTGGAGCGGTGAAAATGGGGTAGTGCGGCTATACCACAGGCATAGCGCTGCTGCAGCAGTTTTAACCCTCTCTCGGCCTCTCTCGGCCCCCCGCGGGGGGGGGGGGGGGGGGGTGTAAAAGCACCCCGGTAGCAGCCGAATTGCGCCTCGAAATTGACAGTAAAGTGCCGCTAAAATATTGGCGTTTTACCACCAACACCCACCGCCCCAGTGTGAAAGGGGCCTAACTCGAAACATGTATCTGTAAAAAATTGAAAGCGACGCTTATGGAGATTTTTAAGTACCGAAGTTAGGTGCCATACCACAAGTGTGCTCAATTTTCAAGCATGACATGCGAACTATCCATTTACACGGCATAACATCTGACACTATACAAAAAGTGTGGGCCAACTTTGTTTTTATTCAGTACATCTTCAGAGCCCTAACCACATCAAGAGCGTGAAGGGTCACCTCCTTTGAGTGCTTTGGCTTAGGACACAACGATGGTAATAAAATGTCCTCATTGATATGAAAGGCCGAAAACCACCTTTGGTAGAAAGGACGGTTGCGGACGCAACACCACCTGTGGATGATAAGATGACTTGCAAGACAAGGCCGCCAATTCCGAAACCCTCCTAACTGATGTGATGGCCACTAGAAAAACCACCACCTTCTGTGAAAGTGTAAACAGGGGAATCTCCTTGATATTCTCAAACTGCAGCTTCTGAAGCGCCGACAATACCAGGTGCAAATCCCATGGGAGTAACTGAGGACGCACCGGGAAGGACTACATGTCATATCCCCTGAACAAAGGTATTCACTAATGAGTGAGATGCCAGGGGTTTGCTGAAAAGAATAAAAAAAAAAAAAAAAAAAAAAAAAAAAAAAAAGACAGCCAGGGCTGAAATTTGCCCCTTTATGGTGCTCAAAGCCAAATTCTGGTCCACTCCATGCTGAAGAAACAGCAGGATCCTCGATATAGAAAAGGAGCGCGGATGCCACCCTTCCACCTCACAGATGGAGATGTAGGCCTTCCAGATGGTATATCTTCCGTGAAGATTTCCGTGCCCTCAGCATAGTTGGAATCACCGAGTCCGACAGACCCAGATTCCTCAGCACCTGGCTCTCAATAGCCATGCCGTTAAAGCCAGCGATGGTAAAGCAGGGTGAAAGATTGGACCTTGAGATAGGAGGTCCTCCCGCAGTGGCAGTCGCCAGGGAGCGTCTGCCACCAGACGCACCAGGTCTGCGTACCAGGGCCGCTGAGGCCAATCTGGAGCAACCAGGATTACTGGAATCCCCTCGGCTTCCACTTTGCGAAGTAGACGTGGCAACAGTTTTAGTGGAGGAAAGGCGTAGATCAGCTGGTACTGATCCCACGGAGCAACCAGCGCATCTGACAAGTCTGCCCACGGATCTCTCGTCCTAGACATGAATCTCGCCACCTTCCGATTGAGACGGGAGGCCAAGAGATCCACATCTGGCGTGCCCCACTTCAGGCACAGCAGCTGGAATATCTCCGGATGCCACGCCCACTCTCCTGGGTCCAGCATCTGGCGGCTGCCAATTTTCCACCCCCGGGATGTAAATGGCTGACAGGGCCGGAACGTGTCGCTCTGCCCACCGAAGTATGTGAGCGACCTCCCGAGCAGCGGCTGAGCTCCTTGTTCACCCTTGGTGATTTACGTACGTCACACTCGTGGCATTGTCTGACTGAATTCTGGTCGGGTGCCCTTGAAGACATGTCGACCACGTGTGTAGACACAGCCTGATCGCTCTCCATTCGAGCAGATTGATCGGCAACTTGGATTCTTCCGTCAACCAGAGGCCCTGTGCTGACTGAATCCCCATTACTCCGCCCCAGCCAGACAGACTGGCATCCGTAGTGATCACCGTCCAGTGCAGAGGAAGAAACGATTTTCCGGACTGAATCACCGGGGACCTCAACCACCAGATCAGGGAATCCCTGACCGGTTGGCTCACCTGGATCCGCTGATCCAGGGACAACAGATTTGTCCCATTTTGTCACCATCTCCTTCTGCAGGACTCTGGTGTGGAACTGGGCAAAAGCTACTGTCTCGAGGGAGGCCACCATGAGTCCCATCAGTAGCTTGACCGCAGACCTGAGAGCCAGGAATTTGTCCGTGGGAAGAAAAACCCTCGCTTCCCTCGAGTCCAATAGTAAACCCAGGTACTCTAGACGCTGAGTTGGTACAACCACCGACTTCTTTAGGTTTAACAGCCACCCAAATTCTTGCAGGGTCTGCATGGTGATCGCCACATCCTCCACTAATTCTGAGGTGGAAGATGCTCTCCAGAGGAGATCGTTTGGTAACCAACGATCGGGATCCCGCACTGCCTCAGCAACGCCAATACTGGAACCAGTACTTTGGCAAAGTCTCGAGGGGGCTGAGGCCAGGCCAAAAAGAAGAGCCAAAAACTGGTAGTGTGCTTCCCCTACTGCCAAATGCAGAAAATTTTGATGCCGAAGGCAAATGGGTATGTGCAGGTAAGCATCCTGGATGTCCAAGGACGCCAGGAAGTCTCCTTGATGGAGTGCAGTGACTACTGAGCGAACTGATTCCATTCTGAACCTCTGCACTTTTACAAAGTGATTGAGGGCTTTTAAGTCCAAGATTGTGGTTCCCAAGAAGGAAAGGGTACGGCCAAACAGATTTGAATAGAACCCCCTGGAAGCGTTCAGATTCCGGAACCGGTACAATCACCCCCCGATTCAGCAAGTCCCTTACCGCCCCTAACAAGGCCTCCCGGTGGACCGGGGACACGGGTATGCTGGAGGGGAAAGAACCTGTTTGGCGGCCAAGAGAGAAACTATCTTGTAGCCTGTGGAAATCAGATCGCAGACCCATTGGTCGGATAACCGGGAGGTTCACCGGGCTGCAAACCGCTGAAGACGACCCCCCACCCGATAAGTGGGTGGGGGGAAAACCTTCACGCGGTAGCACTTTTGGTCGCAGGCTTGTTAGGCTTGTGGTTCCAGGGAAGCTTCTGACCATCCGTGGGCATCCTGTCGGGCTGGAGTCGTTTTGCCGAAGCACCAGGCGGACGAAAAAGCAGATTGTGAGCGGAAAAAGAGGGCCCTTGCCTGCGGCGAGGCTCCTTAGCCTTCCTGGCCTGTGGGAGTAGAGTACTCTTACCACTCGTGGCATTCTTAACGTCATCCAACGAGGCTCCAAAGAGCCGCTCGCCAAGGAAGGGAAGATCCGTCAGGGCTTTCTTGGATGCCTGGTCAGCAGACCAGCATTTTCAGCCAAATTAGGCACCTCAGCACCACAGCTGACACTGAAGCCTTGGATAACAGAGTGAGAGTATCCAGGGCCACGTCACAAATGTACTTAAGGCCTTGTACTAGCTGGTCTGCTAGCTCCACGCAGACAGGGGAGGCGTTCTGCTCTCCCAATTCACAATGCAAAAGTTTTGCCCACTCAGTCAGTGTCTGCGACACCAGTGCGGATGCCAGTACAGGTCGCACGGCTGACCCCACCTCAGGCTTCCTGTCCGCGGGATCCTTGAATGCAGGAGTCCCCTCAACTGGGATCATAGTTACCTTATTTAACCTGGATACTGGGGGGTCCACGACCGGAGGAGCCGAACACCTTAGGTGTACGTGCTGGCTTGTGGGACCCAAAAGGGAGTTACCTAGTGCTAGTGCAGAGAGGAAAAAAATTGTCAGCAGCAGCTGCTTATAACAGCGGTGAAACATTCTGCAGAGCCAGCTTCAGCATTCAGCAAAGAGCCATCCAGCGCCCTGTACACACAGTGGACACGGGAAACAGCAAGTGAGAGCACATGTAATGCTGCCACAAGAGAACTGCGTCAAAAAGAGCACTCAGGCTTCAAGAAAATGGCCGCCAATGTAACTAATAGGAGATCCTAAAGAAGATGACTCCTGAAGCTCACCAGGGGAATACAGGCTTTACCACATTCAAGATGGCCGCCGGACAGCGCCATGCGGTGACAGAACAAAACTAGAAATGTGCTGCCTGCCTACAGCCAGAACCTCCACAGACCCTTTTTGGGACCCCCCAGACCAGGACCGGGACCAGGACCAACGCCAGCCGCACAGAGCCCCCACAGGTGAGAAACCAGCAAACCCACTCGCACACACCGCCCGCAGTGCATGCAGCCACCCCCATCAGAGGGGGGACAAGGAGGGGAGATAGGGACCTGGGAGAGAAGATAGGGAAGTGAGGTGGCCCCCGAATCGACCCTCCAGGGAATGCCCAGCTGCTCACCCCACCGAAGCAGGGAGAGCAGTACTTACCAGTTCTGAAGGGCTGGGAGACATTCCATCACAGACCTACTCCTTTGCAGTTACAGGGTGGCTGCTGGCCCGGTATACTGTGATCCAGACAGCAGTAGCCTGGTGATATGTATACCCCGGAGCATTGAAGCTCACCAACCACCTCTGAAGCTGAGGCATGTCGTGGCCTGCTAAGCCTTAGCTGCGGCCTGCTCGCGCTCGATGGCCGGACTGGGGAGACTACAAGGATAATCATCAACAAGCCTGTCACCCAGCCGGCAGTTGATGAAAGATCCTGGGATCTTCCATCTTGCGCAAAAAACATCAAACCTGCAGCAAAAACATGGACCGAGAGGGCCCCCAGGGTTCCTAGGTCATTCTCCTTACTAGGCAAAATAAAAACTGAATCTGCTAGGAGCAGTGAGGAGGGTTGATAGCACAGGGTCCGCCCCCCCTGGGGATGGATTAAAAGTTCTGTGTATTGTGTAAAAATGTTGCCTAGTTCTCCTAATTGCAGGCTATACAACCCATTTCGTTACAGAGAGGAGCTGTGTCGGTCGGCGAATAGAAGAGAATTTTTTTTTTTAACCACTTAACGACCAGCGCACAACGATGTACATTCTATTTTTGAAGAGGGATATCTTGGTAACGGCGCCGGTCGTCTGTACGATAACTGTGGTCTCCACGAGATCACCGCTATCAGTGGCGGGAGAGGTGCCACCCCCCGCCGCTTACCGGAGCCGTTGGTAGCGGCAGAGGTGATCGGGTCCTTTTGCTAGCTGGGTATGGAGACGTAAGGTTAAGATGGCCCCCACTCGTCTATACCATAGAAGGGCGGAAGCGACGTCAAAACGTCACTTCCACCCATACCTCTTAAAGGTATATTTTTTTTTAAATGTCTTTTCCTTTTTTTTTTGTTGCATTGTAGTCCAAATCCAAAAGGACTTTTTGACCCCAGATCTCATATTTAAGAGGACTTGTCATGCTTTTTTCTATTACAAGGGATGTTTACATTCCTTGTAATAGGAATAAAAGTGATCCATTTTTTTTTTTTTTTAAACAGTGTAAAAATAAAGAAAATCAATTAAAATAAAGGAAAAAAAAGGTTTTTAAAAACACCCGTCACGACGAGCTTGCGCACAGAAGCGAGCGCATACGTGAGTAGTGCCCACATATGAAATCGGTGGTCAAACCACACATGTGAGGTATCGCCGCGATCGGTAGAGCGAGAGCAATAATTCTAGCCCTAGACCTCCTCTGCAACGCAAAAAAATGCAACCTGTAGAATTTAAATGTCGCTTATGGAGATTTTTGAGGCTAAAAGTTTGACGCAATTCCACGAGCGGGCGCAATTTTGAAGCGTGACATGTTGGGTATCAATTTACTCGGCGTACCATTATCTTTCACAATATAAAACAAAAAATTGGGCTAATTTTACTTATTTTTTTATTCAAAAAAGTCAATTTTTTCCAAAAAAAAGTGCGCTTGTAAGACCGCAGCGCGGTGCCTGTCTTCAGGCAAATATCTCCTAAACCGTATAGGTTTAGGGGATATTTCTTGGACCTACAGGTAAGCCTTAATCTAGGCTTACCTGTAGGTCAAAGTGGTTTGTAAGGGATTACAACCACTTTAAATCATAAGTTTGAATTATAACTTGCCAAATGCACTTAGCGACAGTGGATTTTGACGCTGCATGTCCCTTCTTAGGACCCTCTGGCAGAAGAAATAAGACATCAGTCTTACGAATCGGAGCAATTTTCTTAAATAAATTTTCACTGCTCTCACTACATCAAGACAAATGTAGTGACCTTTCTTCCCTGGAACAAGGTCTTGGGGAAAACCCTGGCAGGACAATATCTTCATTCAGATGAAAGCCTGAAACCACCTTTGGCAAAAAACCTGGACGAGGGCGTAACACCACTCTGTCCTCATGAATAATCAAATATGACTCCTTACAAGTAAGAGCAGCCAATTCTGAAATCCTCCTTGCTGAGGATATAGCAAACTAAAATATCACCTTCCTAGTCAGAAGGACTAAGGGAACATGCTGCAACGGTTCGAATGGATGTTTTTGTAACACTGACAAAACAAAAATTGAAGTCCCAAGGGCTTAAGAGTGATTTAACTGGCGGATTAATCCGCAGCACTCCTTGCATGAAACCCTGAACTAAAGAACGCATAGCAAGCAGTCTTTGAAATAAAAATTGATAAGGCTGAGACTTGGCCCTTAATAGAACTCAAGGCCAACTTCATCTCTACGCTTAATTGTAGAAAGGTAAGAATTCTGCCTATGATACATCTCCGAGGGTACCAACCCTTGGACTCACCAGGAAACATAAGCTTTCCAGGCTCTATAATATATAGCTCTAGAAGCTGGCTTCCTAGCATTAATCAAAGTAGAGATAACTCACCTGGAAAGCCCACGTTTATTCAGAATGTGGGTCTCAATAGCCAAGCCGTTAAAATTTAGCGTTCGTAATGTAGGATGGAATATTGGCCCGAGATAGCAGGTATGGCCTTAGTGGGAAGAGCCCTGGACCTTCCACTGCCATCCTTCCGATCTCTGCATACCATGACCTTCTGGGCCATGCTGGTGCTACCAGTATTACCGATTTTCTTTCCAGCTTGATCCTGCAAAGAACTGGATGTAGCAATTGAATCGGGGAAAAGTGCATAGATCAGTAAAAACTGATCCCACAGGGTCGCCAACGCATCTGTTCCGTATGCGAGTGGGTCCCCTGTCCTGGATGCAAAGTTGACTAGCTTAGTGTTGAATCTGGACGCTAGAAGGTCTACGTCCGGAGTCCCCCATCTTTGGCAAACAGCCTGAAACACCTTGGGGTGAAGAGACCATTCTCCAGGGATTAACTGCCGGCAACTTAGATAGTCCACCTGTCAATTCTCTACTCCCGGAATGAAAACTGCCGATAGGCATGGGACATGCTCTTCTGTCCAAATTAGAATCTGGTTCACCTCTCTCTGAGCTGAGAGACTCTTGGTGATTGATATATGCCACAGCCGTGGCATTGTCGGGCTGGATCCTGGCAGGACAATTCTTTAACCTGGAGGTCCAGGTTTCTAGAGCCAGATACACTGCCGGAATCTCTAGGATGTCAATGGGCAAGGCTCCTACTCCCCAGCCTGAAAGGCGGGCATCTGTCGTTACTACCTTCCAGATAATTGATCTGAAGGACTTTCCCTTTAGCAGGTTCCAAGATAGTAACCACCAACTGAGGCTTTGGGACACTCATGGGGACAGCCTTACCTTAGTGCAGGGCTTGACAAAACCTGGGCGCCAGGTCGCATTTGCGACTAGAATTAGCGACCTGGGGCGGCACAGCTGGGGATCTCGTCTCCGTGGACCCCCCCCCCCCCGGCGTGATCGCGTCGGGCCGCGCTGCCAGCAATTGAGCCCGCGGCTTTGAGGCCTTCTGCAATCTGGCGCCCTCTTGTGGTGGCCGTTGGAATGACAACCAGCAATGCTAATGGAGCTTCCCCTGCCTGCCAGTCTATCTCCTTCCCTTTACTTATAATAAAAAATATAATGTTTAGGAATTCTAACACCCTAGAGAATAAAATGGTGGTCGTTGCAATACTGTCTGTCACACCGTATTTACACAGCGGACTTACAAGCGCACTTTTTTGGGGAAAAATAATTTAATAAAAAAAAAAAAAAAATAAAAAAAAAAAACAGTAAAGTTAGCCCAATTTTTTTTTATATTGTGAAAGATAAAAATGTTACGCTGAGTAAATCGATACCCAACATGTCATGCTTCAAAATTGCACCCGCTCATGGAATGGCGACAAACTTTTACCCTTTAAAATCTCCATAGGCAACGTTTAAAAAAATTCTACAGGTTGCACGTTTTAAGTTACAGAGGAGTTCTCAGGCTAGAAGTATTGCTCTCACTCTACCGATCGCAGTGATACCTCACATGTGTGGTTTGAACACCGCTTTCATATATGCTTTCGCTTCTGCACGCAAGCTTGGCGGGACAGCGTGCGTTTAAAATTTTTTTTTTTTTCTTATTTTAACTTTTTTTCACTGTTATATATATATATATATATATAAGTGTGTGTCACTTTTATCCCTATTACAAGGAATGTAAAAATCCCCTGTAATAGAAAAAAGCATGACAGGTCCTCATATATAAGATCTGGGGTCAGAGAGACCTCACATCTCATATTTACACTAAAATGCAATTTTAAAAAAATTCGTCATTTGAAAAAAATAAAATGTCCCTCTAAGAGCTATGGACAATGACTTGGAGACAGGTGGGGGGCTGGGGGCGCCATCTTCCCCTCACTCGTCTCCATGTCAGGCCAGGGAGAGGTCCAGATCGCCATCACGGACCTGGCTCCTAACTTTTTTTTAACTGACTCCTAGATTCCAAGCAAATTTGTCAACCCCTGCCTTAGTGAACACCCGGGGTGCTGTAGCAAGCCCGAAGGGCAAGGCTGTTAACTGAAAATGCTTCTGTTCTACTTTGAACCACAGAAACCTCTGGTGAGGAGGAAATATATGGACAAGCAGCTATGCATCTCTGATGTCGATGGACGCCAGAAGTTTTTCTCCTTGCAGGATGGAAACGACTGACTTGATTGAATCCATGCAAATGGAGCAGATTTTCAGGAACCGATTTCGATTACGTAGATCTAGACTTGGTCCGATATCCCCATTTGGCACCATAATTAGGTTTGAGTAAAACATCAAACCTTGCTCTTGTTTGGGAATCTGTCTGATCACCCCTTGAGCCAATAATCTGTCTAATGCTTGCAACAGGGATTGCCTTTTCCTTGGAAACGTTTGATCTCAGAAAACGAGATGGGGAAACTCTCAAAGCTCTAGCTTGTATCCTAGAGACACTGTGGAGAGTCCATTTGTCCTGAATCTCCCTTTGCCAGACTTCTGAGTACAT
The DNA here is from genome assembly GCF_037356315.1 of Lithobates pipiens. Classification (NCBI taxonomy): domain Eukaryota; kingdom Metazoa; phylum Chordata; class Amphibia; order Anura; family Ranidae; genus Lithobates; species Lithobates pipiens. The sequence goes on from NW_027507758.1 coordinate 340,901,760, forward strand.
CAGAAGTCTCTCTCTCCCCCCCCCCCCACCCCCCACCTTGGTGAGGGGAGATGCCTTTTCATAAGGATGTCTTGTATTGTTCTTTGCAGACTTGTAGCCCCAGGTCTTCCTTTATGCCTAGTCTGATGGCAGAGGCCGAACAGTTTAAATGAAAGATGCTTATATTTTCTTTTGACTGGCAAAAGAGTACCATTTCCGCTGGAAATTGTTTGAATGTATTTATCCAAACTATCGTCAAATAATCATTCTCCCTTAAAAGGGGAAACTAGTTAGAAGGTTCTTACAAGGCGTCTCAGCTGACCAACCCTTTAACCAAAGGGTCCTTCGCATATGTACAAGTACAAACGCAAGGCGCGGTGCCTGGTGAATAGAATCCTTCATAGCGTCTACAGCAAAGCATAATGCTTTAGGTAGCTCGGCCAGTTCCTGTGCTTGTTGTGCAGGGAGCTCATCTGAGAGCATCTGTGAACTGGTCCTTTAAGGACTGACAGATGCCTATATCTGCAATTGCATGCTGAGCAACAGTACCTGCTAAGAAGTTGGAAGGTCTGTTAAAATCCATTTTTTCTTATCTGTTGGATCTTTAAGCACAAGCGCATTGTCCACATTGGAAATCGCAGCGTCAACTGCTGGAACTTTCCATCTTTTAGTGAATTTTTCTTCCATAGGATAGAGCTTTGCGAGTCTCTTTGGAAGGGAAAAAATGCTTATCCGGATGATCCCATTCGGTATAAATAAGCTTTTTTTAGTAATGCGTGGACGGGAAACGCATGCAAAGGCTGTAAAGGCTTCAAAGAACCCAAGGAAGAGACCGGCCCTTCAGCTAACTCTGTTATGGGTAGCACGCAAGTAGAGCAAACCATCTTTGCAAGCCCCTGTACTTCAGATTGTGAAGTAGGGATCCTTGGGAACTTCAAGTATTGTTTCCTCTGCAGAGAAATAATCGCATGTTTTTCATCCCGATCATCTGAGGGCAATAGCCCATCCTGTCCCCATAATTCTCTTGGACCCTCCACTGACTGTAAAGAGTCTAAGGTGGGGGAGGGGGATCTAGGACGCTTCCTATACACTGGATGGAGGATGCGATTAAAGCCGCTAATCTTCCTTCTAAGCCTTGCAAGGCAGAGGAAAATGCATCTTCAGTCACCTCTACAGGGGCTGAAGTGTGTGAAGCAGTTGCACCACCGCTAGCTTGCAATGACTCACCCTGGCTTGCCATGTCGGATCTCTCCGAAGAGGAAGACAGTATGGAGGCATAACGGATTCCCAGCGCCTGGGGGGGTGACACCTTAGGTACCTTTACGGTAGGTCTGGAAGACATAGTGCAAAGCACAGGAAAACACAAAATAACAGTTCTTTTGCTACTAAGTAACAATCTGTTTGGAAATGCCTGTTTACACCCTTACTTGCCCAGCGCTCTGGTGTCTCAGTGTGACAGACTGCCTCTCTTCAGTTAAAAGGTATTTCTGAAATGAGAGTGTCTGAAATAAAACCTCAGGTGGAAGCTGATTGGCATCCTCAGCACTTCCCCTCAGCTATGCGGCGAGTGCTGTGTGCGTGTACGTTACATCCATACACATCGCCACGTGACCTTGCGGACATGCCCCTCTGCGTTCTCAGGCCCTGCTAGGGACCCAGATGGCCAACACAAAGTAAGGTGAACGTACTATACACCTATACAAGGGGGGAGGGGAAGAGGGGGTTCTGTCAGCAGATTTATCTTTTTTTTTTTTAAAACACAGAAGCATAGGGCATTTCCCAATGTTACTAGGTGGAAGTGCTGGGTTGTAATTAAACCATGCAGCTAAAGCAGCTGTGTCAACCAGCCACCGCCCATATAGAAGTTTATACACATCTCTGTATTAGCAACTGCTGTATTTTTTACCAAATTCCACAAGATCTATAGTAAGAACCCCCCTCTGCCGCTGGGACCACACATGTTCTGAGACAGAGCTGCACTAAGACACATCATAGGTAGTGTAAGTTACTCCTTATAGAGGAGACATGTATAAAAGGCATATAAAGGTATATAAAGGTATATTGAAGGAAAAGGCAAAGCTTCTTCCCTTACCTTGTCCTTGCTGCAGGATACTGCCGATTTAACAGACAGATCCAACTTTCACCCATCACGGCGGGCTGCGTATAAACACGCTCAAAGACTGGGGCCCTTTTAAAAGGGGTTCCGCTCCTTTGGGCCTTGTATAGCACCCCTCAGGACAACTTTAGGAAATGTAGCAAGACCAAAAAGCGTCCTGGTTCCTAGGGTCCAGCTCTCAAAGAGAAGCATTACAGGCAAAACCTTGTTCTTGCATTGAGGTCCAGGTACCATCCTATGACCTCAGTGGTGAGGATGGATTTGATTGTGGAGTTTTCTTTAAATCCAGCATGGATCCCTCCTGGAGCTCTGCAGAGCACATGTTCACTTGTGACCAACACCTTAGACACTGGCGAAAAAACCGAGTGCTCCTGGAAGGAGGAGGGGTTATATAGGGGAGTCAACTTCCTGTATTGGTTATACCAGTGTCAACACCTGAAGGTAGGCCTATAACCCACCAAGTAATTACTTGAGACTGTGTCATATGGTGTACGATAACGAAATCCGTGTTTTTGCTAGAAAATTACTTCAAACCCCCAATTATATATATATATATATATATATATATATAAATTTTTAGCAGAGAATAAAATGGCGATTGTTTTAAACGCAACTTTTTGGGAAAAGGGACACATTCATGAATAAAAATAAATAAATTAGTAAAGTTAGCCCAATTTGTAGAATGTGAAAAATGTTACGCAGAGTAAATAGATACCAAACATGTCACGCTTTATAATTGCACGCACTCGTGGAATGACGACAAACTATGGTACCTAAAAATCTCCATAGGTGACACTTTAAATTTTGTTTTTTACAGTTACCAGGTTAGAGTTCTAGTGCTAGAATTATTGATCTCGCTCTGACGATCGCGGCAATACCTCACATATGTGATTTGAACATTTACATCTGCTGGCGTGACTTGCATATGCGTTTTGTTTGCGCCGTGAGCGCGTGGGTACGGGGGCGCTTTAAAAAGGTTTTTTATTCCTTATTTTAAATAATACATTTTTATTTTTTATTTTTTTTAAATGTGATTGCTTTTATTGCTGTCACAAGGCATTCCTTGTGACAGTAATAAGTGGTGACAGGTACACTTTGCACTTCAAAGTATTGAGATTGCCGTTTTCGGCAATACCGTATATATAATTTTTTTTTTTTAAACTGGCGCAGAGGAGACTGTCCAATCACAGCCGGTCACATGTAAAATGCAGAAGTGCCGTCAATCAGCTCTCCTGGCCTCTCACAGAGTGTGTGTGGCGAGGAGTGCCGATCAGCGGCATCTCCTTGCAGGGGAAACCAGGGCAGGTAATCAAGGCACTGATAATCAGCTCCCATTAGTGCCACAAATCAGTGCTCATCAGTGCAGATTTTCAGTGCCCAGTGCTGCCCATCCCATCAGTGCCCACAAATTCCACCTATCAATGCGACATTAGTGCCTCCTCAACAATGGCACAATCAGTGCCGCCTCATCTGTGCAGCCCATCAGCGCACATCAGTGAAGGAGAATAATTACTTATTTACAAAATTTACTGACAGAGACAAAGCAAAACTTTTGAAAAACCTAGTGGTGATTAAATGCCAACAAAGGAAAGCTCTATTTGTTTGAAAAACCGGAGATAGTACTAATCGGTAACTCATTTTCCAGTGGTCTTCCAGGACAGCCCTTGAGAGATGGAGTCCCTCCCATCGACACAAGAAACACATTGACAATCAGTTCAAAAGGAGGACCTTCAGGTCCCTGGTCAGTCATTTACCAAGAACCGAAGGATGGAACTGTAAAAAACAACAACATAACCACAACAAGCAATATCGTTATTGTATTAAACGTATGAGAAAAAATAAAGTGTGGGATCGTGCTGTCCTGGAAGACCACTGGAAAAGGAGTTACCGGTGAGTACTAACTCCGGTTTTCCCCAGTTGTCTTCCAGGACAGCCCTTGAGAGGATCCCCAAGTACTCACCAGAGGGTGGGACCACGGCATGGAGGACTTTCCTCCCAAAAACCTGATCCTGACTGGACATTAGATCCAGTCGATAATGTTTTGTAAAGGTGGAAAAGCTTGACCACGTGGCTGCTTTACATATTTGTTCTGGGGTGGCACCAGCCTTTTCTGCCCAGGAAGCAGCCAATGCCCTTGTGGAATGGGCCCTAATACCCCCAGGAGGGTCTTTGTTCATTGCTCTATAACCCTCTGCTACAGCTAACCTGATCCACCTAGCTATGGTGGCTTTTGAGGCCTTCTGTCCTTTGCGTTGACCTGAAAACAGGACGAAGAGGGAATTTGAGATTCTAAATGGACTTGTTACCTTAAGGTATTCTAAAATGCAACGTCTTACATCCAACAAATGAAAGGTTTCTGCTTTCTTATTTGATGCATTCTGACAGAAAGGAGGAAGGACAATATCCTGCGACCTATGGAATTTAGATGCCACTTTTGGCAAGAACCCAGGGTCTGTCTTTAGAATAAATCTGTCTTCCAAAATCCGTTGGAATGGTTCTTATAGAAAAAGCTTGCATCTCACTAACCCTACAGGCTGAAGTGATTGCTACCAACAGGACCGTCTTGAATGTGATCAGTCTTAGAGAGGACTCTGATATAGGTTCTAAGGGACATCCTAAGAACGCTTTCAGTACGACAGCTAGATCCCAAGAAGGAGTTTTGTTGACTGACTGGTTTACGTCTAAAGTTTGCCTTACAAAACCTAGAAATGAAAGGATCTTCCTGCAAACGTCTAAGTACACACTTAGGGCAGCTATCTGAACCTTGATAGTACTAGGGGTTAACCCCTTGTCTACCCCCTCTTGTAAAAACTGAAGGATATTAGCTGTGTCCATGCCTTTCCTCCCACAGCCGTCCAACCATTGAATTTTCTCCAGACTTTCTTATATATAGCCCTGGTGGTTGGCTTTCTACTCTAACAGGGTCTGAATCACCCTGTCAGACCCTTACTTCTCAAGATTTCCTTCTCAGTAACCACGCTGTGAGGTTCAGCAAGGTTACTCGAGGGTGAAAGAGGTCCCTGCAACAGGAGATCTCGTCTGCAGGGAAGTCTCAGTGGAGGCTGGTCCGACAGCTGCAGCAGCGTTGTAAACCATGGCCTTTTGGGCAAAAATGGTGCCACAAGGATTAAGCAAGTTTCCTCCACAAGTAACTTTGCTAGAACCCTTGGGATAAGGTGGAGTGGCGGAAACGCATATGCCAGGCTGAAAGTCCATGGAGTTTGTAAAGCATCTACTGCCAAAGGGGCAATCCCCTGGGCATAGAGAGCAAAAATTTTGAACTTTTGCATTCGACCTATTTGCAAAAAGATCCACTACTGGCCTTCCCCAGTGAGTTACTATCAGATTGAAAACTTCTGAATGTAGCGACCATTCTTGATTCGAAACTTGTTGTCGACTCAAGAAGTCGACAGTGCTGTTCAGCTCCCCCTCCAAATGAATCTCAGAAATGGATTTTAGATTGGACTCTGCCCACCGAAAAATGTGCCTGGCCATTGACATTAAACGAGGACTTCTGGTACCTCCTTGTTTGTTTAGATATGCTACAGCCGTCATACTGTCTGAGCGGACCTGTAGATGACCCTGTAACATGGTCTGGAAAGCCAGTATAGCTCTGAGGATTGCTGCTAGCTCCTTCCAATTGGAGGAGAAGTCTCTCTTCCTGAGTCCACCGACCCTGGGCCCAGTCTGAGTTGAGATGAGCTCCCCAACTGCTTGCATCTGTGGTCAGAGTGGAGGTGATGGGCTAGACCCAGAGAACCCCCCTGTTTAGGTTCCCTGCGTCCTTCCACCACCAGAGGGACTGCTTTAATCTTCTGGGGATTGATACCTCTTCCCCCAATTCCTTGCCCTTTAAGTGTTCCAGCAAGAACCTCTGGAGGTCTCTTTGATGGAACCTGGCCCATTGCACAGCTGGAATGGCTGCTGTCATGAGGCCTAGCACCGACATGATCTCTCTTATGCCGCGTACACACGACCAGACTTTGAGGGATTTAGTCTGACAGACTTTCGAAGGAGTTCCAACGGAGTTCTGGCAGAATTCTGACGGACTTTCCGAATGAGCAGACTTGGCCACACACAATCACACCAAACTCGACGGATTTGAACGTGATGACGTAAGACTCGACTCGAATAAGGAAGTTCATAGCCAGTAGCCAATAGCTGCACTAGCGTCGGTTTTAGTCCGTCGGAAAAGCACACACACGAGCGAATTTCTCGGTAGGAACTGGGTCCGGCAGAGTTCTGGCCAAAAAATTTGAAGCATGTTTCATTTCTAAAGTCTGAAACTTTTGCGAATCAAAAGTCCGTTGCAGCCCACACACGATCGAATAGTCTGCCGGAATCATTCCATCAGACTTTGGATGTTGAAAAGTCCGGTCGTGTGTACGGGGCTTTACTGTGCACTTGGAAGAGGTTTGGAGAAAAGATTCTGTGCCATAGGTTCAAAATCTTTTCCTCCGGTAGTACGATCGTCTGATCCACTGAGCTGACTTTGTAGCCTAGGAACAGTCTTGGATTTTTCCCGATTGATAATCCATCCTAGCTGACCTAGACTGAGCTGTGTTAACGCTAAGCCCTTGTACACACTGTCGGAGATTCCATTGGAATGTGTCCAATTGGAGCGGTTTGTCGAATATTCCAACTGTGTGTGGTATGCATCGGACTGTTTCCGTCAGACCAAATTTTCCAACTTGCTGGAAATATTTTCCGACAAACTGCTCCGATCGGACATACTCCGATCATGTGTAGCCTACTCAGACGGACAAGGTGCCACGCATGCTCACATTCAAATTTCGACACGGAAGCGCTCGTTCAGGTAAAACTACTGCTCGTAATCGATATAGCACATTCGTCACGCTGCAAAGTTAAAAAAATCTTTCATGAAGCGCATTCTCTTGTTCTTTACAATGTTGCAAGAAGGAACTTCTTTTGATGCTCATAGTCACACGCACTTCTCCCGAACGCATTTCATGACTCTTTAACCATTTCGGCAATACAATTTTGGATTTCGTCACATCTACACAATTTTAGATTTTGTTTATTCTTTTTTGGATGCATTTTTTTTTGTTTTTTCCTAAACATCTTTGTCAGTTTGGTCATTTCTGCATTTTTTAGCGTGTTTTTTGTGTGTTAACTTACCACAACAACATTATTGTATTTTTGATATTTTCTTTTTTAATCTACAGGAGGTTGTTTAGTGTTGGTGCCCCTTGTATTCATGTCACTTCGTTTTTTTGAAATGTACCTGCCTGCTCACAAATAAACTGGCCTTTTGGAAGTAAAACACATACGCAAGTATTTCTTCAAACAAAAATACCTTTATTTCGGTGTCAGTAACAGATAAAGAGGGAGGCAGTGATGTAGAAACTGGGGAGATTAGCGAAGCCTTTGGCCCCCAGGGCACACATCAACTATTTAAACGCAAAACTTGGTGGCCTGAGGAGTACATATCGGAGGGAGAGAAGTCTGGTCCTGAAGTCCATGAAACTCAGAACAGCAGCAGATGACATCTATGTTCCCAGGCTGTGGTACTACAACAGGCTGCATGTTCTGTCAGACCAGACTGAACCCAGGTCATCACTCTCTGGTCTTCCTTCCACACTTCCTTCCAGGCTGTGGTGCTGGAGGTGTGGCAGAAGCAGAGGCATGGGCCAAACCACACAATTGTGTTTCTTGTGTCATTTGGCCCAACAGACCCTTGTTGAGGGTGTGTATAATAACCTCCTCATACGAGAGCTGTTGGCCCTGCTCCATTTTATCAAGCTTGCATGCAACCAAGGCGGCACAGGCCTCTTGGTAGGTGGGTTTTGCTTGGAGGGCTGCAGAAGCCTCACCAATCAGCCTCAGGGCCGACTCCTCAACATCCCCCCCCCCTTTCTCGCCCTTTTGCGTGGTAGGCGGAGGGGAGGGACCTGGCATTCAGCAAGGCTCCTTTGCCCGCCCACCGCCTGGCTGCCGCTTACACCCACAGTAAGGTGTAAATTTGCACAATCATGCCATTTTCCTGCCATGGTGCTGAAAATGAGCACGATTGTGGTAATGCACTACATACATTAGTTACAAAAACAAGGTGTGTGTGTAGCAGACACACAACATAATAAGCTTATCTGAAGAGACTGTCCCCTCATCTTGCTCAGAACTTGGGTTTGCACTGTTGAAAAAGGCACAACTTGAAAAAACAAATATACCTAGGAGACACCTAAAATCAAGCCAAGCAGTAAATGAAGGAGTTTCAAAGAAAAATTTATTTTCAAAATGCCTCTCAGACATTGTGTGGCATATCAATGGCCCCCCTACCCACAAAGTAGTCCATGTATTGGGTTCTAACCTCACGGGTGCTTTGGGGGGGCAAGCCAGGATGAGCAGGTTCAAGGCCCGTGAGGTTATCATTTTCCAGCAAGTCTGCTTCTTGTTGGCCAACTGAGACCGCATAGTTCGCAGAAACTTTAAGAAAATTGTGCAGAACACAGCACGCCAGCACTATGTGATTGAGTTTGTATTCCGCCATGTGAATAGGCGTAAGAAAAAGGCAGAACCGGCTGGCCAGTATACCAAAAGTGTTCTCCACCACTCTTCGGGCTCTGGTCAGGCGGAAATTAAAAATCCTCTGGTCTGGGGTGAGGGTCCTCATAGCGAAAGGCCGCATCAGATGGTTTAGCCAGGGCAAGCGCCTCACCCGTGACGAAGACGAACGGGAGTCCTTCCTGATTCTCCTCTGGGGATGGCAAGCCCAGACTGCCACTCTGGAGACGCCAATAGAACTCCGTCCGTGCGAAGACTCCACCATCCGACCATTTTGCCCCACATCCACATACAAAAACTCATATGTCGCAGACACCACCGCCAACATCATGATACTATTAAACCCCTTGTGGATAAAATAGTACGACCCCGAGTTGGGTGGTGGGACGATGCGGACGTGCTTCCCATCTATTGCTCCGCCACAATTGGGAAAGTCCCAACGACTGGCAAAGTGGGAGGCCACAGTCTGCCATTCCTGTGGCGTTGAAGGACACTGGAGTAAAACAAGAACCAAAATTAGTAATTTGAAAAATCAACATTGCAACCAGATTAGACACCAACATTTTTGGCCAAGATTAGTATAACATTTTGGGAACTGAGTATTTAAAGCCTAAAGTATAAGGTCCCCTTATGAGAGTCATCACCCCCCCACCCCCCACCCCCCCAATCTGATGGGCCCTTGCTAAAAAATGAGGGAGGACATTTTGGACAGGTAACCCTCTCCACTTTATTTAGGCATTCAGCTCTCAATCATGTGTGATACTTTGAGAAGCCCCTCCTTACTTACACTATTGGCAGCCCACCGGACAGGTAAGAAGTGTCATAATACCAAAAAATGGAAGCACATTTTTACATTCTGCTATTACATATCAAGATAATTAATAGGTGAAAAAACAAAATAAAAATAGCATTTGAAAGTATTGAGGCAGGCCCTTGCACTACATGCTTAGGTGAATTCATCCATAAATGTGATCATCAAAAAAGGTAGATTAAGGCTGGGTTCACACTGCTGCGGCTACGAGAACCGGATGTGATTCGCACCGCACTGCAGTGCAAATGACATCCGATCTCTGTGCGATGCGAGTTCAGCCATACAGATAGTATGGCTGAATTCACATCGCACCCGCCCCAAACTCGCACAGGACCCTTTTTTGGTCCGCAGCAGAATCGGATCGCATTGGGTGTTCACACCATGCGATCCGATTCCTGTCCGAGTTTGCAGATCGCACTGCGATATGCGAACTGATCTGGGGGTGTCATTAACATTTCACTGACACTCCCAGCAGTTCACATAGGGCAGTGTGAACTGCCGCCGGGAGGCATGCGATGCGGGAACCCACCGCAAATTTGTGGCGTTCCCGCATAGCTGCAGTGTGAACTCAGCCATAGTGTGTATTGGGTTTGGTAAAGTCAGAGAGAGGATTGCTATCAGCTGAGCTAGCAGTTGGGGGGGGAGGGGGGTTCCTAATGAGTTTAGCACAACCCCAAAAATTTTAAAAAGTGACTCTGCATGAATTGAAGCACACACACACACACACACACACACACACACACACACATCACATTTGTAGACATTATAGGGGAAAGCAATACTATGGAGCTGACAAAAAACATTGGTAAGGGACTATAGTTTTATGGGCCAAGAAGAGCATGGTGGGGAAGTTAGTGAGGCAAATATGCCTGAGGGAATGAGGAAAGAAATGCAAGACATTAGCAATCATGAAATACATAGAATGTGATGTTAAAGGAGAAAAAAAAAACTTACCTTCATATAGTCCTTCTGCAGGAGCTGAATGATGGCAGAACAGGTCTCTGGAATAATGATCCTCAGAGCCTGGGGGGGGGGGGGGGGGAGATGCTTGTAGAGAACTTGAGGTCCTGAAGGCTTCTCCCTGTCGCCAAATAGCGCAACGCGGCGATGAGCCTCTGCTCCGGAGTGATTGCTTGCCGCATGCAGGTATCCTGCCTGCTGATATAAGGGGTCAGCAAAGCCAGCAGATGGTGAAAAACGGGGTCCGTCATCCGGAGAGAATTCCTGAAATCATCAGGATTATTCTCCTGGATCTCACGGAGCAAAGGCATGTGGGAGAACTGGTCACACTGGCGCAACCAATTCTTGGTCCACAAACGCCTCCCCTCCCTGTTCATGAACCGGGCTTGTGTCAAAGTAAGAACCCCAACACGAAGCCCCTGCACAGCACAAACTCGACGAGTACGTAGACGAAACATGGTTTCAAAGCGGTCGGCTGGTCAGAACGGACAACAGAAAGCACCGATAAACAGCAAGGCCTGAAAGAACGACCTGAATAGCAGAAGCAAGCAGACAATAAGAAATGCCTTTCAAAGCGTACTATACCAAGATATAGTCCACAATGAGAAACAAATACTTACTGACTGCATGCACTGATTATCAGATACGCACACACAAGCACAAACCGAAGAGCAGTAGCGATCTGAATCACTAATCTGAAAAGCGTGAATCGTCTCTCAAACTTCTACTAACACGAGATCAGCAGAAGGAGCCCAAAGGGTGCCGGACGTGGTGCTGAACTTCCCTTTTCTAGTCCCGCCATACACGGCTTACGTCACCACGTTCTTGGCAACCGCAAATTCAGACAACTTGGTCCGACCATGTGTATACACAACATCACTTCCGGACCGGGTCCGGAATGAATCAGTCGGAATAACTCAGACGGATTTGGTCGGCAGAATCTCCGATCGCTAAGTCCTGAGAGAGCTTTTTCTCCAAGTGGGCCGTCAGAAGTAAGTCGTCTAGATATGGAATGATCGAGACCGACTGAAGCCTTAATGGAACTAGTGCCTCCGAGAACTTTGGTAAAGATTCTCAGGGAGGCTGACAGTCCGAATGGAAGAGCTCTGCACTGAAAATGATACATTTTTGCATCTGAATAGCCACCCGAAGAAATTTCTGGCATTCCTTTCTTATAAGTATATGCAGATAGGCGTCCCTTAAATCCGGGGTAGCCATAAATACCTCCTTTTGGAGGAGATTATTGAATAGATCGACTCCATCCGAAACTTCTTGTACCAGATGGAGAGATTCAGAGGGCGGAGGTTCACAATCAGTTTGAACTTCCCGGATGGCTTTTTTACCACAAATATATGGGCGTAAAAACCGTCCCCCTGCTCCTGAATGGGGACTGGTGTCAATACCTCTTGATCCACCATTTCCCCCATCAACAAAGGTAAAGCCCTGGCCTTCTCTGAGTGGCTCTGGAGCTTTGTTACAAGAAATTTTGAGGGTGGGCAGCTGTGAAACTCTAGCGCATACCCTCTTTTTATTATGTTTAAAACAAACTTGTTTGAGGTTATCTTCTCCCATTGTGGAAGAAAGCTCGATAACCTTCCCCCCCACAGGGAGCCTGATGTCACTGGGGATTAGGGTCTGACTGGGGCGGCTAAAAAGTAAGCCCCCTTTTCCCTTCCTTTTTGACCTGTCCGGTGCTTTTTATGCTTGAATTCCTCCCCTTTTGCGGGTTCCTCAAAGGGACGAAAAAAATTTCTTGGAAAATTTTTTTCTTTTTAAATGGGAAAGGTCTTTTTATCTGCCGTCCTTTCCAAGGCGGTATATAATTCAGGCCCAAAAGACCAAATCTCCTGTAAAAGGGACACTACACAAGCGAGTATTGGACGCCGTGTCACCACCCCATGTTTTCATCCATACTGCTCTCCTAGCTGCCACTGAAAGTGCGGCCGTTTTAGCTGTAAATTTCACGGAATCAGTGGAGGCATCAGAGATAAAACCGGTGGCCTTAAAGAGCATAGGAAAGGTCTTTAATAGCTCAGCCCTAGGAGTGCCTGCTTTCAGATGCTCCTGTAGTTTTGATAGCCAGAACTCCAAATTTCTAGCCACACAGGATGTGGCTAGAGCTGGTTTTAACCCAGCCATGGAGGCATCCCAAGCCCTCTTTAGGACCACACCTGCCCTTCTATCCATTGGATCCTTTAAGTGACCCATGTCCTCGAAGGCTAAGTCAGATTGCTTTGAGACCTTGGAAAGAGGTGCGTCTAGTTTTGGATTGTTATTTCAGACCGCCTCTGGGCTCTCGTCAAAAGGGAATCTTCTTTTTAAGGAATTAGGAACGAAGACTTATCTGGTTCAGACCATTCCTTAAGGACCAGATCAGAAAGTACTTTAAGTATGGGAAAAAATTTCGCCTTCTTTTTCCCCAGAGCCTCATACATTAAATCATGCCTGGATAATTGAGTCTCTTTTTCATCAATTTCCAGCGTATCATAAATGGCGCTTAATAGCTCCTCTCTCTCCTCAAGAGAAAGCTTATACCTTGCGCCTTTGTTAGCTACAGCCTGATCCTCATCCTGGTCCAAATTAACATCAGAGGATTTAGGGCTAACCAACGCAGGGCTATGCTCCCTGACTATACGGGGCTCCCCGGAACTAGGTGTTGTAAGGCATGGTGAGGAGGAGATTGTGGTTGCCTTAGTGGTGGAAGCAGCTGTACCTACGTCCATAATTAAATCATGAAGGTATTTAAAAGTTGAAGCCATCTCTTCTTTAAAGGAGCCAAGGAACTTAGCCAAGGGGGAGTCTGCCTCTGTTTTGAGAATGCCTGCAATACACTGTTTGCATAAGGCTTTACCAGAGACTGAAGATGACCCATTTCCAGTTAGGACATTTTTTGCGGCCCGATTTGTCTTCCCTTGGGGCTTCCTTAGTCTGAAACAAGAAAGAGGGCATCCTTAGTGATTAAACTTAATACCTAGGGAACCCTGTGCTGTGCCACCACTGCAAACAATCTTCTGGCCTGTTAGGTGAACACCACCCTGGTGTACTACAAGTCCCAGCCTTAATACCACCACCAACCACCAGTGTAATGGCATGCCCAGCAGCCTACCTGGATTTGACTGGTGCCTGCCTCCACCGGAGCGTCCTGGGGATTAGCCTCCATGGTCCCCTTTGAGATCCGGATCCCGCCGCTAGTCCAGTGCAGCTGGACACTGGCGGGATCGTACAGGCACAGCGTGGGCTTCCCTCTTCCTCCCTGTGCCTTCAGAGACCCGGAACTGGAAGTCTCGGCACACAGGGATGACGCAGTTCCGCTGGAAATGACGTGACGGCGTCACCGGCCCCCACCGCTATCAGTGCAGAGGAGGACACAGAACTGCCACACTGCTCTCAGGGGGAACCAACGCCACCCTGACACTGGCCACCTCAGCACTGGAGAGAGGAAGGGAGCGGGGTCTGCTCCTACAATGCCAGACGGTACCCGAGCCCAAAAATCTTAGCATATGGACTAGCTGAGAACCTGCCGGACAGGACCCAGTCCCCCAGCGCAGGTTCGCACTCTTCAGGCAGCCCCTGAGAGATGTAATCCTCCTGGTTCCTGGCAACATGTTCCTCCGACGGAGGAAACACAAATGACTGACCAGGGACCTGAAGGTCTGCCTTTTGAACTGATTGGCAATGTGTTTCCTGTGTCGATGGGAGGGACTCCATCTCTCAAGGGCTGTCCCGGAAGACAACTGGGGAAATAATTTCATATAGGTACAGTGTTGCATGACTGCACAATTGTCAAAGTGCAACAGCACCGAAAGCTGAAAAATGGCCTGAACAGGAAGAGGGTGAAAGTACCCTGTATTGAAGTGGTTAGTTTTTCTTATGTGGTTTATAGATATGGCTACGGTAGGTTACTAGTATATTGCCATCTTTCTTATTACACAGAGCCTGAGGCATTGGCGATAGCGTTTTTTGTCAAACATACATTTAATCTACCTTGGTATACCTCCACACCAATGCCATTGCCCCCTCATCTGTGAAAGGTATTTGAGACATTTGGTGGGATATGCCGCCATTTTATTTTCTTTGTCCATTTTCTTTAGCCTTGGCTGGTTAATACAATTTATTCTAGTAATTTTTTTCCGTTGTGTTTATTTTCAGCCACGTTTTAGCATCATTACCAATACCCCATAGACAGTTGCCTTGCCCCTTATGTGCCCATGAGTAAGCTTCAGGGGGCAGAATGAAATGCGTGGTGGGGTGGGTCCAGGCTGAGACTGGCATTCACTATCCCACAGCAGATTAGATGCGTGGCTTCCGGGATGCTAATCACTCTCTACCCTTATGTTGCCTCCCACAGGCATAGTGGGGGGACCTGGTCGGAGCTAAACTCTGCACACGACCCGCTTCATATGTTTTAGTTTGTGTTGTATGATAAATAGGGGAGACTTACTGTTTGTATGTGTTTATGTGTGGCGTTTTTTTTCCCCCTCTTTTCCCTTTGCTGTACATAGTACCAATAATAATATCTGGTAAGACCTGTGCTTATTGTATACTAATGTTAGATTTTTTTTTTCAGATGGAATATATATTTCTTACTTTGTTACGCAAGCTGCTTAACCACTTGCCGACCGCCGCACGACGATGTACGTCGACAGAATGGCACGGGCAGGCATAAGGGCTTACATGTACGTCCTTGCCTGCCCGCGGGTCGGGGGCCCGATCGGGCCCCCGCCCGGTGCCTGCGGCAGTCGGTATTCGTTCGGGAGCGATCCCGGACGAGGGGACGGCCATTCATTCATGGCCACCCCCTCGCGATCGCTCCCGACGAATGAAAATGCTCCGTGACATCACTTCCTCTCCTGTAATGTAAACACAGGAGAGGAAGGGATGTATTCTCTCCTCCGTGTCGGTATTTTTCGTTCCAACACCGAGGAGAGAGGATCGGTGAGTTGCACCAACACGACACTACACAGTAGAACATGCCAGGCACACTCACACCCCCCCGATCACCCCCCCAATTACCCCTGCCCCCCAATCACAGTGACACCAATGTCATTTTTTTTTTTTTTTGCATTGGTGTCATTTGTGACTGTAATAACTGTTAGGGCAGTTAGGGTTAGCCCCCTTTAGTTCTAATGTACCCCCCTAACCCCCCCAATAAAGGTTTAACCCCGTGATCATCCCCCGTCGCCAGTGTCACTAAGGCTGGGTTCACATTGCAGCGGTTTATGAGAACGAATGTGATTCGCACCGCACTGCAGTGCTAATCACATCCGATCTCTGTGCGATTCGAGTTCAGCCATACAGATAGTATGGCTGAATTCGCATCGCACCCGCCGCAAACTCGCACGGGACCCTTTTTTTGGTCCGCAGCAGAATCGAATCGCATGGGTGTTCACACCATGCGATCCGAGTTTGCAGATCGCACTGCGATATGCGAACTGATCAGGGGGTGTCATTAACATTTCACTGACACTCCCAGCAGTTCGCATAGGGCAGTGTGAACTGCCGCTGGGAGGCATGTGATGCGGGAACCCGCCGCGGATTCGTGGCGTTCCCGCATCGCTCCAGTGTGAACCCAGCCTAATAAGCGATCGTTTTTCTGATCGCAGTATTAGTGTCACAGGTGACGCTAGTTAGGCAGGTAGGTATTTAGGTTCGCCGCAGCTTTTTATAGCGCCAGGGACCCCCATATACTACCGCATAAAGCCCCCTGATTGCCCCCTAGTTAACCCTTTCACCAGTGATCACCATATAACTGTTACAGGTGACGCTGGTTGGTTAGTTATTTTTTTATAGTTTCAGGGCACCCGCCATTTATTACCTAGTCTCACTAGTGTACCCCTAAATTTAGGGGTGTCTACTTTCCAAAATGGGGTCATTTGGGGGGGGGGGGGGGGGGTTTGTGCCATCTTGGCATTTTATGGCCTTCAAAACTGTAACGCCCTTAGAAAGCCTGAAGGCGGTGCTTGGTTTTCGGGGCCCCGTACACGGCTAGGCTCCCAAAAAGTCCCACATATGTGGTATCCCCGTACTCAGGAGAAGCAGCAGAATTTATTTTGGGGTGTCATTTCACATATGCCCATGGCATGCGTGAGCAATATATCATTTAGTGACAACTTTGTGAAAAAAAAAAAAAAAAAAAGTTTGTAATTTTCCCGCAACTTGTGGCAAAATATAAAATATTCCATGGACTCAACATGCCTCTCAGCAAATAGCTTGGGGTGTCTACTTTCTAAAATGGGGTCATTTGTGGGGGTTTTGTGCCATCTTGGCATTTTATGGCCTTCAAAACTTTAATAGGTAGTGAGGAGTGAAGTCAAATATTTACGCCCTTAGAAAACCTGAAGGCGGTTCTTGGTTTTCGGGGCCCCGTACGCGGCTAGGCTCCCAAAAAGTCCCACATATGTGGTATCCCCGTACTCAGGAGAAGCAGCAGAATTTATTTTGGGGTGTCATTTCACATATGCCCATAGCATGTGTGAGCAATATATCATTTAGTGACAACTTTGTGTAAAAAAAAAAAAAAAAAAATTTTTTTTTGTCATTCAATCGCTTGAGGCAAAAAAATAAAATATTCAATGGGCTCAACATGCCACTTATCAATTTCCTTAGGGGGTCTACTTTCCAAAATGGGGTCATTTGGGGGGGTTTTGTACTGCCCTGCCATTTTAGCACCTTGTTGGAATCAGACAGGAATTTATTATTATACATTTACACAGCTGTTGGTACAGCCGAACCCAGCCATATGGTTGCCAGGCAGTTTCACACGTTTAAAAAACAAGGAATGTGACACAACTTGAATAGCAGAATGAGTTTCTATTCAGCCCACCTGGAATGTACGGAACTTCAAAGAGGATATGGCGCCGGCTTGTCTGCAAGAACAGAGGGACAGTTGGTGGGGCGTCCGAGATCAGGCCACGAGATAGCAATCCAGTCGGAGCAGTTGCAATTATGGGCAAACACTGCCCCCAGAGGCCAAGTATGGCAGGACTGGTAGCCTGGGGGAGGAGACGCCCCAGAGACGCTGATTGGTCTATGGGAAAGAGTAGGATGGGCTATGGGGTGTGGTATGGCTGAAGTATGTTTGACAAAAAGGGTTGTGACCTGAGCTCTGCCTCTTTATTCCATCAGAAGACCCAGTCACGAGGATCGATAAGTATAAGGCTTAGATTGCACTGTGATTGTATGCTATGTATTATTGTAACTTCTATTAATACCTTATGCACGCTGTATTATTCCCTTGGGAAATAAATAAGATTTAATTGACCTTAGACCGTGTATTGATTTCATAGCCAAGGGTGGTAGTAATTCTGATATTACCAATAACATGTGCTTAGCATATTGATTGATAGCTAAACTATAGGGACTAAACAAAGGAATACATAACTGATAATAATAAGAATAGAGTGTATTGATCAGTTACTTCATTTGGCACCCCAGAAGGCGTGTAGTACGTATTTTTACACAGAATCCACGAAAATCTAATGTATTTTTGTTTCTGAGTTCCTGTAAGTCGCGACGATCCTCAAAGACACCCAGAACTGAAAGTCATCTCTAGTGTGGACAAGATTAGCGCTGGCTCGCGAATTCTGAAACCACGCGTGGATGAGCAGGAGGATTCTGGGAGATATTCCACTGGTAGAACGGACGCGTAAAACCTGGTGAGAATTGTGACTGATATATATATATATATATATATATGTACATTATTGTTGTGTTTGCTGCAGAAACTGTAACCAGAGGGCAAATTGGCGCACTGGCGAGATAAGGGACTGATCATCCCTGGTTATGTGATATAACCGCAGATTGACAGGATAAATCATACAATTTTGAGGGAAAAGTGGAAATATCCACGTGATTGTGAAAAAGCGGTCTGTCCCAATAGAAATTCCCTATGACCTGCTATCGGGTAGAAGAGCATTGAATAAGAGTGTGTTCTCCTACAGAAATTCGTGGGTAAACGGATTTGTATTTGTTGTTGTTGTTTTTTTTTTTTTTTTTTTGGAGTGGGACTACAGGTCAAAGCTAGCTTCTAAACAGCTTCCTCTATGTCGTTGTGTGCTTGGTATCTGATTGTTTAGTGTATTGCTAATGCACAGTGTTGGTTAGAGAGTGGCAGGAATTACCATACATCTTTGAGGAAAAAGTGGGAGAAGTATAGGTTTTTATTTCTACACACGTGAGAGTGAAATAGCTCTGGTCCAATAAAACCAAGGCATTGATTAAGAGTGTGCCTTGTGTCTTGTATGCTGTAGAACCACAAGTCACTGTAGATTTAAACGTTCGTATCTGTTTTTTTTTTTGTTGTTTTTTTTGTTGATTGGTTTTTTTGAGTAGGGGGGGTTGTCCATTTGTTATCTGTTTTCTTTTGTCTAAGCAACTGGCTGAGCAATCTAGTGTGGATAGGCTAATTAGCATGTCAATGGATATCCTTGAAGAGTTTCTTGGGAAAAATGCTTGTATTCAATTCAACAGTATAGTAAAGGATGCTTTAACACACCAATTCAATGATCTATTGAAACAATGCAATACTCATAATGATGCCATAAAGGATAAAAAATCTTCAAAAAAGGGCAAGAAAAAGAGAATAGCCAATTCTGTACGCATGTTGCTGAGAATGAAAGAAATTGCAGAACAGAAAGAGTTGGAGTGGTATAAGGATAGAACAGAGTTACTAGGAAAGATAGAAAATGCGAGTAGAGATATTGCAGCTATAGCGGATATTTGTGAATGTGAGGACCTGAGGAATGAGATTGAACAATTGGTGACTGAGAATAATGTATTGGAACAGGGGTTGGATGAATGGAAGGAAACATGTATGTTGAGAGAACAGTGTATCGCATCTTTAGAAAAGAAGGAGGCTGGGAATGTAAATGCGATAGAAATGCTTAGGGCAGAACTACAGGAATGTAAAAGTCAGCTAGCCCAAAAAGA
Organism: Lithobates pipiens; assembly: GCF_037356315.1. Lineage (NCBI taxonomy): Eukaryota > Metazoa > Chordata > Amphibia > Anura > Ranidae > Lithobates > Lithobates pipiens. The sequence goes on from NW_027507758.1 coordinate 340,921,076, forward strand.
TCATACCATTGTGTCTTTGAGAGCACGGGCAATGGAGAACGTGCACACCCATTGCTGTGCTAACAAAGATGCACATTCCACTGTGACCCAGGATCAAAGAGAAGGAATACCGATCGAACAGCAACCAGTATGTTCGGCTGACAATGCTGAAGAGTCCCCGAATCAAAGTTCTTCTCTCTTCACTCCTGTGCCAGAAAGGACTGGACAAGGATTAGATATCATAAAAAGGGAGGGTAGCACCCAATCCACAACACTCTCCATACAAGATCGCACAAATTTGTGCCAGATTTTGGGAAAGTTTGACACTAGCGCTTCACCCATTAGTCTCTCGAACAGGCTGGAAGCGGTAGTGGCACAGTACATTTTGAACAATAGGGATGCATGCGCACTCCTCCGCGCATGGCTTCCATTGCAACTGTGTGAAAAACTGCAAACACCAGTCGGGAGTCATAGAGGTCTATCTCCCGAGTTAAACTCAAATTGGGGGAACTCGGCAGATAGAATGAGGGAAATGCAGCGCATAATGGGAGGAAGAGATACTAGGGGTTCAGACGCACTGGAAAATACAAAGTTTAGGAGGGGAGTTGATCCAATACTCTTTTGCAGTGAATACTTCTCCATTTATAAAGCCACCTACAATTGTCCTGATATGTCTCCTGATGACAATAGCTTTCTGTGTTCTATGGCTAATAAATGCACATGTATAGATTACCATACCAGAATTTCACTGAGGAACGCCACCTCGTATCAGACCTTTATAAACATATTAAGGGACTGGGTTCGGGAGACAGATCAAGACAATAGGCCCCATAAAAGAGTTGCGGAGATAGTTAAAAGCGAACCTAGAGTGAGATTTGCAGGCAGGTGTTACAGATGTGGCAATACAGGCCATGTGATAAAGGACTGTAAACTGCCTAGGAGGAACATGGGTGAGAAGAAGCCTTGGCATAAGAGGGAACAGCAAAAACCTGGACCAGATAAGGTGGCGAAGGAGCCAAACGAGGCACCTGATGCTATAATATATGGTTCTCTTCGGGGGGAAGTACAGAGGATAGGGAAAAGGATTGAGGAAAACCACGAGGAGTATAAAATCCCTCCCCCAACCAATCCTTATTTTAAACCATAGGGATGTCAGGCCCCGGAGTTGTCCCTAATATGTCAGCTGGACAGGGACAAAAGCGGCAGACCACGTATCCGAGGGGCGATAGGGGGCCATCGCACAAATGTACTTTTGGATACAGGGGCAGCTGTCAGCATAACTAACATTGAACTTCAAAAGGATCCTGCGGGGAGGCAAATTTTCCTTAGAGGATTCGGGGGACAACTAGTACCCTCTGAGCAATCAATACCCGTAAACATAGAAATAAAGAGGTTATGTGTGGAACACAGTTTGTTTCTTTCCCCAACACATGAGGGCACTATTTTGGGCTCTGATGTCATGGGGGCACACGGACTGATTCTCGATCTATATAAATGGGTATTGTGGAAAGGGTCTAGATACAAAGGCAAGGTGCATACGGTCATAGACAGCGGTGAGGTTGCATCAGTTAAAACAAATGAAATCCTTGACCCGCAGGCAATACTGAAAACAGAGGACCAAATATTGGCTAAAATCTTGTGGCAACATAACAAAGTGTGGGCAACATCTAAAGCGCAATGTGGTAAGGTTTCAAACATGATTGTTAAAATTGAGGGCCCTGATCCGCCACCTCAGCGTCAGTACAAAATTCCACCCGAATCTATCCCATACATAGAGAGCACAGTGAGGAATTTATTGGCACAAAATGTAATTAAAGAATGCCAGTCTAAAACAAATGCAGCCCTCTGGCCAGTGAAGAAGGAGGGGGGGTGGAGGCCCACTGTAGATTTCCGTGCGCTAAACAGATGCACCCCATCTATTACAAATGTAGTTGCTAAGATGCCAGATATGATGACGGCACTGAAACCTTCAGCGAGGGTGTACTCATCAATTGATATATCAAATGGCTATTTTTCGATTCCCGTACATGAGGATAGCCAATACAAGCTAGCCTTTACATTTCAGGGAAAGCAGTATGCATTCTGTCGATTGGCCCAGGGGTTCAAATCCAGCTCTACATACTTCCACATCTGTATGGTGGATATTCTGAAGACATTTTCTGAGCCAGAATGCATCATTCAATATGTGGACGACGTCTTACTTCAAACAGAGACAAAGGAGCAGCACTACGCTCTGCTGGAGGAACTCCTGACACTAATCGAGAATGCGGGTCTGAAGTTAAATCCCAAAAAGGCACAATTGATGAAGGATTCAGTGTGTTTCTTAGGTGTGATAGTTTCACAGGGGGGGAAGGACTCCAGACCCGAACAAATGTGAAACTATCAGGAAACTACCAAGACCAATCACTAAAACTGCTTTGAGGCAGTTCCTGGGAATGGTTGGTTTCTGCAGGGACTTCATTGAAGGCTTTGCAGAAAAGGCAAGACCCCTGTATGAGTTTCTCAAAGGAGAAAAGAGGGAAACAGACCCCTTAGACTGGTTGGGAGAGCATGAACAAGCTTTCACCGAGCTAAAGGTGAGTCTGATGCAGGCCCCGGCTTTGAGCAATCCGAATGCCGATTTGCCCTTTGCACTACAAGTGTACGCCTCTGCTGTAGCAATAACAGCTGTGTTACTGCAGGAGAGACAGGGTAAATGGGTACCTGTGGGATATTGGTCCAGAGTACTAAGCCCGGTAGAGAGGGGATTCGATGAATGTGTCAGGAACCTTTTGGCAGTGCATTGGTCGGTTCTCGCCACAGAGCATGTTGTGGGGTTTGGTAAAATCATTCTGCAGACACCCCATTCCCCAATTAAAATGCTTCTGGAACGTACCCTCAGTGGAGTATCCTCCCAAAGGGTAGCCAGATGGCTAGTGGATTTGACACCCAGGAATCTGGCGGTGACCCACAATGCCACCTACACTCTCCCACAATTAATGCAATATGAGGGGGAGCAACATGACTGTGGGGAGGTACATCGGACCAGGACACAGGAGATGTTCAGATTAGCATTGGGTAATGGAGACCTTAAAGTCTGGGTGGATGGATCAAGGTACTGGGATGAAGGAAGTTTTCACACAGGGTATGCCCTGTGGTGCCCCCAGACCAATGAGAAAATCATGACCAAGTGCCCTCGAAGTTTTTCTGCCCAAAGAGCCGAACTAGAGGCAGTGAGAGAGGCCATTACGCATTTCAGTTCAGGTCCCATAACCATATTCTCCGACAGCGCCTATGTAACAAGGTCTCTGACCGAATACATGCCTTTGTGGCAGTCAAGGGGCTTCAGTGATGCCTCTGGGAGAGAATTGGTGCATAGTGCGGTGCTAAGAGACATATGGGAAAGAGCGAGTGTGGAACCTCAGAGAGTGGCTATCATTAAGGTGAGAGCACACCAAAAAGGTGGAGAGGAAGTTACTGTGGGTAACAACAAGGCAGATGAGCTGGCAAAGGAGGCAGCCCTGATAGGGGTCAAGTGGACACCCTATGATGCTGAAGGGAGGCAGGCATGGGAGGAACATAATTTTGAGGAGCAGAAGGTGAAAGCGGGTTCACATGAACTCTTGCCGGTGCTAAGGATGCCTACCCCATGTTTAGCAGGTGAGCAAAATAAGGACGAGGCCTTGAGCTCAATCAAAAAGCAGCTTAGAGCAAAAGCGGCAGATGCTCCCCAAGATTATGTATTGGAAGACGATCTACTGTTAAAAGAAACGTCAGAAGGACGAAGGTTTGTAGTTCCCTCCCAGCATCAAAAAGACTTAGCCCTTGAAAACCACAGGTTAACAGGCCACATGGGTGTTCAGGGTACCTTGAAATTTGTACAAGCTAGATACTGGTGGGAGACAATGGGAAACACAGTCTCACAGGTAGTGCAGGAATGTTTAATATGTGCACAAATGAACCCTAGGCCAAAGGGACAGAGACCAGTATTAGCAAGGGTACCATTAGCCAATGGACCCTGGGAAAACCTACAGATTGACTTTGTTGGTCCATTGCAAAGTACCCCTGGAGGTTACAGATATCTACTGGTAGTGGTGGACGTCTTTTCGAAATGGGTGGAGTCTCTGCCCCTAAGAAAGGACTCTGCTACGGCCACAGCTAGAGCTCTGTGGACCGAAGTTTTTTCAAGATGGGGGTTCCCCAAAGTCCTGGAATCCGATAGGGGGACTCACTTTACCGGCAGGGTCATGAAACATATTTGTGAGCTGCTGGGTGTAGAACAGAGATTCCATGTGCCATACCATCCACAATCATCAGGAATGGTTGAAAGGATGAATCGAACATTGAAGGAGAGGCTTAAAAAGATGGTACTGCAATCAGGAAAGAACTGGCTGATTCATCTGCCTGCAATCCTGATGGCCGTACGAGGGTCTACAGCCAAAGGTACGTCAGTAACTCCATATCAGCTGATGACGGGGAGAATAATGAACCTTAGCCACCCAGCAGACCCAATACTTAGTACCCCCTTGAGAGAGAGTGCGGAAAAGGACAGATTTCTGGTCCAACTGCAAGAGCAGGTACAGAGGTATTTGCAATTTGCTGCAAGTAACATGGCACCTAAAGAGAAGGAGCAGCCTGGAAGGCCTCCCATTAGCTTGAAGATTGGAGACAGGGTCATGGTAAAGAACTTTGTTTCCAAGTCTTCATGGGACGCAAACTGGACTGGACCGTTCGCAGTCACTATGGCCCTTAGTGATCAGGTGGTCAAAGTAAAGCGGCTCATGGATAACAAGGGTGCAAAAGGCATGAAAAAGAGGGAAATAGAGAGATGGGTTCATGCTGATCAATGTAAAAGGTACTGCTGATAGGAATTGATTCCGCTCTTGTTTTTGTTTTTCAGAGTCCTGGTGGAGCAAAGATTGGCAAAGTCTCTGAAAAAAAAAAAAAATGGATGGAAGGATCATAATTGTCGTGTTGGCGATCCATCTGAGCCATGTAACATCTCAAATTGACTCAGACGAATACTCAGGGGATGATGTTGAAAGGGAAAACCCTGAGGAGAACCATGCATCCACTTCAATTGTATCATCGATGTTGGACTTGTTGGGCCAAAAGGGGATGCAGGGGGGAGATGAAAGAAGGAGAAAGGTCAGGATTATATCAGAAAGCCCTAAGTTACCGGACACATACCAATGGGGTCACCAGGGCAATTTGCAATACAAGGTTTCTTTTGCTTTTGGACGATTTAATCCTAACTCAACATCTCAAGGACGTGCGTATAAACAAAACTTGCAAAACATCATACCGGAAACTCTCCAGCCGTTTATAGATGTGACTATATATATGAATGAAACGGGTTATTGGTTAGGTAAAGATTCCAACCTATCTAAACCTTGGGAAACAAGGGACGTAGGATATGGGGTTTTTGGTGAAGAATTGAAAGAAGGGAAATATGTTTTTATGTGTGGCATATACTGGCATGATCAAAGTAATAGGGCGCAGAGACCTAGGAGGCTGACACTTAGGCATAGTAGGGTGGCCGTCGGCCAAACGAGGGAGCTCCAGATGACACATCAACGGGGTGAGAATTTCCTTGTGGGGGCAGTATCTCGGTCTTATCAGTCCTACAGAGAAGCTCTTGGTTACTGGACGTGTGGGACACCAGAATTGGACATGGGGGAGATACGCCTGGTTGATGTCTCACCTGAGAGGTTGAAACCCTGCATAAGCGGTGCCAGTGATCACACACAGGAGCATATTCCATTAGAGAAAGGGGAACCGCTACAAATAGATCTAAGCTCACCACAAACACTGGCTACCAGGGTACAATATGCCTTCACCACATGGCATTTCAATGTCTCGCAATGGTTGGTAAAATCATATTACCCTATATGTGCTGAATATACGATGAATCAAGTGCGGTCAGTATATCAGTGGCTTGCTCCGCGGAATGGGGTCCAGACAGGACGCTTAATTCTGAGGAGTGACCGAAAGAGGAGGGATGTATTCAGCACTATAGTAGGGGGAATAGGAGCTGGGATGGGGGTATCAATGGAGTGGACATCGATCTCCTGAGGAACAAACTCTCAGCCATAGTTTCAGACAGTAAGCGGGGCTTTGTTGCTCAGAAAGAAATTAATGACATTATGGATAATATTCAACAGCGTCACATAAATACTCAGGTACAAGTAGCTCAAGATTTTATCCGCCATTTTAAGAGGTTGGTGGATAGGGTGGTGATACAGGGTAAAAACATGTCATGGGCTCTGGCATGCACGCAGGGACAGGCGGAACTATCAACCAACATCAAGCTAATTGTACAGTCCCTGTATGGTGGGAAATGGCCTTATGAGCTGGCGTCACAACTCAGTAAGATCTTACCAAAACACATCCCTTACACTAATCCAAGTTGGTGGTCGAATGCCTGGATCGGATGTACTGACTTGGATTATGAGAGATGTTACGCTTCTTCATTGATCCCATATACAGAAGTGCAGACCCAATCTGTGTATTCGGTGGTATCAATGGGCTTACTGACTGGGGACTCTACTTTATTGCATCTGAGGCTAACGTACCCACATGTGATCAGAGAGTATGGCAGCTGGAGGCAGGTTGATATTTCCCTCTGTCGGAGGCATGACCATGACGTCCTTTGTATGCCGGGCCAATACACAGTGGTGAATGAGAAATGTTGGGAGGACGCGTCACTCTGTGTGCTGGATGGGGAGAATATTGCCGGGAAGGGAATACCAGTGTATTATTTGGGACATGGGAGAGTTTGCTTCTTTGTCCTAAAGGATACTAATGTGACTTTAATCATGAAAATAGGGTGTTCAGTGAACCTGACAATGGCAAGGGGAGCATGGTGTACCCTTGGCGGTGTCTCTGAGATCCAGACACAGGAATGGAACTATGTGGTACCGCATATGGCCAACCTGTCGGTGGATATCAACCAGAACCGCCCGGTTAATCTGAGAGCCCTGAACCTTGGTATGGGAAATAAAATACAAGAATGGTTAGCAGATTGGGATAAGGATGAGAGCCTCATGAGGATGCTGCAGCAAGAGAGAGCTAATGCTACTATAGCCATATATCATAATCAGAAGGAAATAAAGGAGGTAGTGCATCAATTAGATACTGATGTGGGAGGGTCTTGGTGGGAGGTAATCTTCGGACATTCCAATAAGGCCAATAGCATTTTGAATTATTTGATACATCCCGTTGTGGTATTACTCATTATTGCTGCAGTGTCGTCATTGGTGCAAGTTGTTATGTGTTGTTGGACCAGACATTTATATAGGAGGGTTTCGCATCTATGCAAGTGGAGGGACGAACTGACGGTAAGGTCTCTGCATATGTGGTAGAGGCTTTGCTGCCAGCTCAGAGCCCTGGAATAAAACTGACGTGCCAAAATTGCGGTAGGGAAGGCCATCGTGAGCAAGCCTGCCTAATCCCGACCCGTAGTTACGGCAAGGATGTATAGGAGGTGGGGAGCGGGATACGCAAATTGAGAGGTCCTATGTATATATGTATATTAGGGTAATGGACTGATTTATGTCATGGCATAGTGTGATAAAGGTGTGTTTTAGGTTAAAAACATGTGCGAAAGGCCGTCCTCGTGACTCAGGGTCTGAAAGCTGGGCGATATGTTGCTCTGAATGGGTGCTGGTGAATGGTGAATGAATGGGCACCCCTTGCCTGTACTGCCGTCCTGAAGATACCCAAGATACAGAATGGTGACATGGAAGCTGTCACTGAAGAGTGGTGGAGATGTGTCACTCAGTGGCAAATCGGCACGTGTTGGGAAACATCACATGGTAAACATTTATGGACTGCTCCATAGGACCTGCTTCTGCACACGTGGAAAACACAGCGTGGTAAGACAATTGTGTACTGTTCCATGAGAGATGTCTCTGGAGCGCTCGTTGAAAAACAACCAGGCGTTACACAAGCTAAGGACTGTGCTACAGGTACTGGTCCGGAAGCACATGTTGGGGAACCACACACGCTAAGACAGTTATGGATTGTTCAAAAGGAGCCGTGTCTGAAGAAGGGTGGTATGCGCCTTTTAGGCGCAAAGCGGCATATGTTGGAATCAGACAGGAATTTATTATTATACATTTACACAGCTGTTGGTACAGCCGAACCCAGCCATATGGTTGCCAGGCAGTTTCACACGTTTAAAAAACAAGGAATGTGACACAACTTGAATAGCAGAATGAGTTTCTATTCAGCCCACCTGGAATGTACGGAACTTCAAAGAGGATATGGCGCCGGCTTGTCTGCAAGAACAGAGGGACAGTTGGTGGGGCGTCCGAGATCAGGCCACGAGATAGCAATCCAGTCGGAGCAGTTGCAATTATGGGCAAACACTGCCCCCAGAGGCCAAGTATGGCAGGACTGGTAGCCTGGGGGAGGAGACGCCCCAGAGACGCTGATTGGTCTATGGGAAAGAGTAGGATGGGCTATGGGGTGTGGTATGGCTGAAGTATGTTTGACAAAAAGGGTTGTGACCTGAGCTCTGCCTCTTTATTCCATCAGAAGACCCAGTCACGAGGATCGATAAGTATAAGGCTTAGATTGCACTGTGATTGTATGCTATGTATTATTGTAACTTCTATTAATACCTTATGCACGCTGTATTATTCCCTTGGGAAATAAATAAGATTTAATTGACCTTAGACCGTGTATTGATTTCATAGCCAAGGGTGGTAGTAATTCTGATATTACCAATAACATGTGCTTAGCATATTGATTGATAGCTAAACTATAGGGACTAAACAAAGGAATACATAACTGATAATAATAAGAATAGAGTGTATTGATCAGTTACTTCACACCTCAAGAAATGATAGGCAGTCGTAAACTAAAAGCTGCGTAAATTCCAGAAAATGTACCTTAGTTTGTAGATGTGACAACTTTTGCGCAAACCAATAAATATACAATTATTGACTTTTTTTTTACCAAAGACATGTGGCTGAATACATTTTGGCCTAAATGTATGACTAAAATTGAGTTTATTGGATTTTTTTTAATAACAAAAAGTAGAAAATATTTTTTTTTCAAAATTTTCGGTCTTTTTACGTTTATATCGCAAAAAATAAAAATCGCAGAGGCAATCAAATACCATCAAAAGAAAGCTCTATTTGTGGGAAGAAAAGGACGCAAATTTTGTTTGGGTACAACATTGCATGACCGCGCAATTACCAGTTAAAGCAGCGCAGTGCCAAATTGTAAAAAGACCTCTGGTCATTTACCAGCAAAATGGTCCGGTCTGAAAGTGGTTAAAGTCAAAATCCCGAAGAAGCAATAAAATCAGCGAAACATGTAGACAGAAGCTTTTAAATCTAGAACATTTTGTAACACGTGATGCATTTTTCTACTGAATTTAAATGTATAATAAAATTTATATTTTTATGTAATATTGTGTTATAAAGTTTTCTAGCACTGGTAAGGTATAATTAAAGTCACATTCTTTAAGGTTCATTGTACAATGCCACACATTATAAACATAACTGTCTAACATTGAATATCTAAAATATGCTACAGGGGGTGGTGTTGGATATTATGTGTGCCCATCGTCTGTAAATATTTTATATATAGTGTTAGATGGTGTTCGTTATTTTGGTTCCTGATAATATGGCATGTTCCTTGATCTAGAACAGGGGTCTCCAAACATTCTAAACATAGGGCCAGTTTATTGTCCTTCAGACTCTAAGAGGGTTGGGTGGCTCTAGTTTCCCTTGGCCGAATAGCATTATCGCCCCCAACCAATGGAGACAAGCAAGCAGAAAGTAAATAGATCAAAGACCCTTAAGCTGATGAAGACACTGCAGACTAATAGCTTGGATAAGCAGAGGATTGCTCCTTGGCATACATCGAGTCACAGGCAGAACTTATAAGCAGCAAATAGGGTAATGAGCAGCTTTCAAAAGATGCAAATATGATGTTGCAGGATGCAAAAAGTTCAGACATGTCAGGGTAGTAGCAGCAGCAAAACGAGCAATGCACATGTGTGTGGGTGTTTAACCACTTGCTTACTGGGCACTTAAACACCCTTCCTGCCCAGACCAATTTTCAGCTTTTGGTGCTCTCACACTTTGAATGACAATTACTCAGTCATGCAACACTGTACCCAAATGAATTTTGTGTCCTTTTTTCCCACAAATAGAGCTTTCTTTTGGTGGTATTTGATCACCTCTGGGGTTTTTATTTTTTGCGCTATAAATGAAAAAAGACCGAAAATTTTGAAAAAAAAACGCATTTTTCTTTGTTTCTGTGATAAAATTTTGCAAATTATAATTTTTTTTTCATAAATTTTGGCCACAATTTATACTGCTACATATCTTTGGTAAAAATAACCCAAATTAGTGGATATTATTTGGTCTTTGTGAAAGTTAGAGAGTCTACAAGCTGTGGTGCGAATCATAAAAAATTGATCACATCTGATGTACTGGTGGCCTATCTCATTTCTTGCGACCAGAACAAGTCAGGAAAGTACAAATACCCCCCAAATGACCCCTTTTTTAAAGTAGACATTCCTAGGTATTTACTAAGATGCATTGTGAGGTTTTTGATGTTGTCATCTTTTTCCCACAATTCTTGACATTCCTAGGTATTTACTAAGATGCATTGTGAGGTTTTTGATGTTGTCATCTTTTTCCCACAATTCTTTGCAAAATAAAAGATTTTTTTTTTTTTTTCCCCTCACAAAATTTTCAATGTAATAGGTTATTTCTCTCACATGGCATGTGTATACCACAAATGACACCCCAAAATACGTTCTGCTACTCCTGAGTATTACGATACCAAATGTGTGAGACTTTTACACAGCCTGGCCACATACAGAGAGGCCCAATATTGAAATAGCACCATCAGGCGTTCTAGGAGCATAAATTACACATTTCATTTCTCAACCACCTATTACACTTTTGAAGGCCCTGGAGCACCAGGACAATGGAAATGCCCACAAAGTGACCCCATTTTGGAAAGCTAACACCCCAACGTATAATCTATGAGGCATAATGAGTCGTTTGAATGGTTCATTTTTTTCCAGAAGTTTTGGGAAAATGTGTAAAAAAAATGAAAACGCATTTTTTTACGCAAAGTTGTCCATTTATAAGATATTTCCAACACATAGCATATACATAGCAAAAATGACACCCCAAAATACGTTCTACTACTCCTGAGTATAACGATACCAAATGTAAGAGACTTTTACACAGCTTGGCCACATACAGAGGCCCAACATGCAAGGAACACCATCAGGTGTTCCAGGGACAGATAGCATGCACATACCAAGAATTACACCCCAAAATACATTCTGCAGAGAAAAGAGTAAACAAAAGATTACCTGTGGTTTTAGCAGCGCAGTTGTCCACAGGATGATAGCACTGGTCCAGGCAGCAGGCAGGGACTTGGTCAGCAAAAGCGAACACAATTTTCCAGGCAACAGGCAGGTATACTGTCCATAGTCAATATTGGCAGCAGGCAGGGATACTGTCCATATACAGTCCAAGGTCAGTGCAGGCAGAGATCGTCAGCATTGCCAAAATATTGGTCCTGGTAGTAGGCAGGAACATGGTCCATCCATGTGGTGTGGTCAGTTCATGCGACAGGCAGATGCATGATGGTATAGGTCCTACAGGCAGAAGTAGGGCCTTGTTCAGGACAGAATGGGGATAGGGGGTAGAGGCTTCTCCCACCCAAATCTCTTTGAAGCCTCCGAGTCTCCAGACCCTAATCTAGGAATGAGAAAACAAAGGAAATTGTCTTCATCCAAAAAAAACTATTTTGGAGCCCCTCACATATGTGAGACCCCTGTTATGAATCCCACTAGTCCACTGAGAGGGTACAAGATCAGTCCAAGAGGCAGGCAAAAAGGCATGGTCAAACAGTCCAGTTCCAGATCAGGCAGAGGTATGTACAGAATCAGTAGGCAGAAGCGTGGTCGAATAACAGTCCAGAGTCAGTTCCAGATCAGGCAGAGGCATAAACAGAATCAGTAGGCAGAAGTGTGGTCGAATAACAAGCCAGGGTCAGTTCCAGATCAGGCAGAGGTATGTACAAAATCAGTAGGCAGAAGCGTGGTCGAATAACAAGCCAGGGTCAGTTACAGAGCAAGCAGAGGCATAAGGGGTTTGAAGGTAAATGGCAGGAAGTGAGGGTTAGGGTTACCATACTTCACTAATAATTCACTGAAGTATGGTAACGGCGGAAACAGTCACCTATGCAGAGGCCTGGTTGGGAAGGGCATTGGGCACAATGATAAGCGGTGTCTCTTCTCACTCCTCGTTTGCTGCACACCCGACATTTTTTCTGATGTCTTCGGCCTGTTGGTCTGGGAGGGATTTTATCAGGAAAGTGGCGTTCAGAGAGTCTGCTAATTACATCAGATCAAATGTTTTGTGGTGGGCCGTTGGGGTATATAAGGGCAGTGGTGATTTCCTCCTGGTAGCCAAGGAAGGGTATGGGTCTGTGGACTTACGATAAATGACATACGTGTTGTATATGGCCAAATTAAAGAAATAAATTGAAATTTTTTTATACCACTTGTATGTTCTTCTCGTGGCAAGATAGGGTTCGAGCATCTGGTCGTTCAAGTCGACACCCCCCATGAACATGTTGTACTCATGGATACAAGTGGGTTTTTCTATTGGGCCATCCCTCCTGGTGATCTCAACAAAAGTGTTGTTGTGGATCGAAGAAAGCATGTAGACATCCCTTCTGTCCCTCCACTTCACAGCCAAAATTTCCTCGTTCTGTAAACTCGCCGCTTCGCCTTTTGTTGATGAGGCTTTGAGGAAAGCCCTTCCGGTTCGTTCTTACGGTGCCACATGCTGGAGTTTGCATTCTATGGAGGTTGCGGAACAGGGGTAAACTGGTATAAAAATTGTCCACATACAGATGGTAGCCTTTCTCAAGGAGTGGGTTTATGAGTTCCCAAACAACTTTCCCACTCGATCCGATGTATTCGGGGCAATTAGGGGGATGTAGCTGGGTGTCCTTCCCTTCGTATACCATGAAGGAACATGTATACCCTGTGGCTCGGTCACACAACTTATACATCTTCACTCCATAGCGGGCCCTTTTGGAGGGAATAAATTGCTTTAGGCCCAGCCTGCAAGAAAATTTTATCAGGGACTCATCCACACATATGTGTTGGTCTGGGGTAAACAACTGGGGGAAAATCTGAGAAAAATAATTTATTAGTGGCCGAATTTTGTAAAGTTTATCAAAATTTGGGTCATTCCGGGGAAGGCACTGGGTATTGTCATTAAAGTGTAGGAATTTCATTATTAGATATCTGGTCCGGGGCATTGAGGAAAAGATGGGCATGTGATAGATGGGGCAGGATGACCAATATGCACGTATTTCATTTTTATTGTTTAGTCCCATACAAAATGTGAGGCCCAAAAAATTTTTAAACTCCTCCACTGTTAGGGCTCTCCACTCGTAGGGACGGGCATAAGAGGATGTTGGGTTGCTTTCAATAAACTGTTGGGCATATAGGTTGGACTGGACCACAATGGATTCAAGCAAGTCCTCTGTAAAAATTAGGTGGAAAAAGTCCATCAGGGAAAAATTGTGTGTGTCCACCTGGACTCCAGGGTTGGCAGTGAAAGGGGGAACGTTGGCTTCTCCTGAGTTAGGAGGAAGCCACAAGGAGTTCTGGAGGGAATAGGGAAGGCTAGCATGGGACCTAACCCTTTGGGGCCGAGTTGACACCCCACTGGTACTTGGCCTTTGCCGAGGTACTGTGGTGCCGGTGGATGGCACTGGGTTGCCGGTGGATGGTACCGCCTCCTCACCAGTGCGCCTTCGTCTGACGGGCGGACTATCATCTTCCTCCTCTGAGGCTGTCATGGTACCGCTGCTGAGGACAGGCTCGTAGTCCACGTCAGAGTCACAATCTGAATATGAGGAGGAATCCGAAGCGGAAACCTCCCCGTTGCTCTCGTCGGCTGCAAGGATATCATATGCCTCCTCAGCTGAATACAATCTTTGTGACATTTTTATTGATCACAAATGGCGCTGGCAGGTGACGCCGGCAGGTGACGCCGGCAGGTGACGCCGGCAGGTGACGCCGGCAGGTGACGCCGGCAGGTGACGCCGGCAGGTGACGCCGGCAGGTGACGCCGGCAGGTGACGCCGGCAGGTGACGCCGGCAGGTGACGCCGGCAGGTGACGCCGGCAGGTGACGCCGGCAGGTGACGCCGGCAGGTGACGCCGGCAGGTGACGCCGGCAGGTGACGCCGGCAGGTGACGCCGGCAGGTGACGCCGATCTGGCAGGTGACGCTGACAGCACTGATTACAGGTGACACCGACGTGGCACTGGAGGCAGATGTGGCTGGCAGATGGCACTGGCTATTTTCTCTGGCAAATGGGGCTGGCAGGTGGCACTGGCAGGTGGGGCTGACGGCACTACTGGCAGATGGCACTGGGCTGACAGATGTTAGTCACAGTATTGAATACACAGTATAACACTCACAGATCCTCTCTCCTCACACGCTGTCTCTGTGTGAGGAGAGAGAGACACGGCAATGGGAGATGATCTCATTTGTTTACATTTGAGATCATCTCCTATTGGCAGCTGTGGCGCGCATTGCGGAAGTAAACAAAAGGACGTCCAGGGACGACCGCCCGGACGAACCCGCCTGCTCTACGGCCGTCATTCGGCTATAGGGCGGGGGCGGGAGGAGGTTAAGAGAGGGGCAGCCTGTGGGCTATAGGCTATATAAGTGGCCTTACATAACCACTTCCCGACCGGCGCATGCCGATGTACGGCGGCAGAATGGCACGGCAGGCATATTGGCGTACAGGTACGTCCAGTTTTAAATGCCACCCTGCCATCGTGAGCGCGCCGAGCTCGCATGCTGGTCGGGACCCCCACGAGTCCAGTCGCGGGTCCCGCAGACCATCGTCGCGGGCGTACCCGCGATCGTCTCACAGGGCAGCTGAACGAGGAGATGCCGTTGTAAACAGCATCTCCGTGTTCTGCCTAGCAACAAGTGACGCTGATCTCTGCTCTGTGATTGGCGCAGAGATCAGTGTTCACTAAAACAAAGCCCAGCCCCCCAGTGTTAGTAACACGCCCCTAGGAACACTTAACCCCTAACACTGCCACCCACTGGTTAACCCCTTCACTTCATTTACACAGGAATCACTGCATTTGTATAGCAGCGATTGCTGTATAAATGACAATGGTCCCAAAAATGTCGGATGTGTTCGCCATAATGTCGCAGTCAAAAAAAAATAAAAAAATTAAAAAAAATAAGTAAATAAAAGCTGATTGCCGCCATTACTAGTAGAAAAAAAAAAAATATTTATAAAAATGCCATAAAAACTATCCCCTTTAACTTTTGCGCAAACCAATCAATTGCTTATTGTGATTTTTTTTTACCAAAAATATGTAGATTACGTATCGGCCTAAACTGAGGGGAAAATTTTTTTTAAATATATTTTTGGGGGATATTTATTATAACAAAAAAATAATAAAATGCGTTTTCTTCAAAATTGTCGCTCTATTTTTGTTTATAGCGCAAAAAATAAAACCGCAGAGGTGATCAAATACCACCAAAACAAAGCTCTATTTGTGGGAAAAAAAAAAAAAAAAAAGACATAAATTTTGTTTGGGAGACACGTCGCACGACCGCGCAATTGTCAGTTAAAAGCAACGTAGTGCCAAATCGCAAAAAGTGGCCTGGTCTGAAAGTGGTTAAAAAGGGACCTCTAATGGTTCTCTTTTAGTGAGCTGTGGGCATAAGCTCCATAAAATGTTGCTGGTTGGGCCTTTGTTGCTTCTAAAGTGCCATACACACTATCATATTTTCTGCTGATTTTTGTCTTCAGATTTAGTAAAACCATGTAGTTCAAGGGCCTGCCTGATTGCATACAAATTGAAACGCCTAAGGTTTGACCTCATATGGTTTTGGTAAATCTGAAGGGGGGGGGGGGGAGAGAATTCCGCAGAAAATCTGATGGGGTGTATGGGGCTTAAGTTTTCATTCTGTTAAACCGGTTTTGCCTTTTTGGAGCCATTTAAAGTGTAAGTTCACCCTAACAGAAAATGAGTAAAGTGAATTTACACTGCGCCCCATCCCCTGCAGTCCCACAATCCCCCGCTGTCAGACACCGGGCTACCGATTCACCGGTCTGGGGCATTCGAATTGGTCAGAGCATCAGATGGACAGTGCTGTCCAATCAGATCCCGCCTAGCCCGTACTTTCAAGGCTAGAGAGAAAACCAGGAGGATTTAATATACTCGGACTGGTAAATTCATCTTACAGATTTTCAGGTGCATGTACCCTTTAATACAAAAGTGCACATGCTGCCAAGTGTTGGAATAATGTTAGTATTGCAGGCTCCTTATACCATATGTATTTAAATGGGTATATAGATGTTGGGGGGGGGGGGGGGGGTTTACATCAAAATAACTATTGCCCAACACGTTTGACACCATCTGAACCAAACAAGTTTATCTTGGTCTCAGACCACAGGACATGGTTCCAGTACTCCATGTCCTTAGTCTGCTCATCTTCAGCAAAATGTTTGCAGGCTTTCTTGTGCATCATCTTTAGAAAAGGCTTCCTTCTGGTACAACAGCCATACAGACCAATTTGATGCAGTGTATGGTGTATTTACAAAAATGTGAGGGATACAGTACTGCAAGCGTTATTGAGTTTTGTATTTATTTTGGATTGGCATATAGTCACGCTATTTTCCTATATAGCCTAGATTTTTGGCCAAATAGTCGTCTCTGCCTTCCGTTAATCCGTCACCTTGTTGTCTGCCCGCTCAGGGAATTTCCTGCATGTTAGCCACGTTTACATAATCGAGGTGTGGACTACTGGTTTTAATTAAAAAGGTTTATTTATACGTTTTATAGTAGCAGATGGTGTTAATGATTCTCTTCTCATTTAGTGACCACTGCAACCTTGCTCTGTGTCCTGAAGAAGCAAATCAGCAAACGCTGTGACCCATGAGGACTTCTCTCCACAGAGTACTAATGTCATTATAACCAGTAGTGGACCAAAATTTGTAACTGTAGTGAATAAGTGCAGTTGGTGTCCATTTTGTACAGGGAAATAAATGGGTCTTTGTGATTTTTTTTTTTTTTTGAGTGCTTGCCGTGTAAAAGGTTTAGTTTTATACTAAAATTATGCATGCTCCTTTTTGTCCCAGTACATTCCACTTTTTTTGGGGGGGGTTATTATATCATATGGATGTGGCACTGAAGTGGTCTTGTAGATTTATGTATAATGTCACATTAACAAACACCCCAACTTTTCCTGGAGAAGCGGGAATTGGCCTGACAAACGCATTGAAATCCGATATCCTACCTCGCTTGTTTCAACAACATCCAATATTGTTTAAATTTACCCACATGTGTTTGGGGTACACGAGCATGCCACATACACACAATATCTCTCTCTCCAAATTTTTAACAGATACAATTTTTTTTGTTCTATATTGGTCCTGTATATGAATATACCCAAACCCAGACTTGCTCCTTACAGTCCACATGGACAACCTTGGCTGCTGGCTACCACAGCCTGTCTACTCTGTCAAAAGTATAAAAAAATAAAAATAAAAAAATGCGCTTTACCAAGCAAAGCAAAAAGCTTTCCTAAATCCATGCAGGCAAACCAGCAGTGATGAAATATCAAAGAAAGGTTGATTTCAGGAGACAATGTATGCAGTCCTTTTTTGGACAAAAATTGCACAGAAATAGAAGGCAAGTTTGAGTGCAGCTTACACGTTTTATATAGATTAGTCCTGTAGTACTGTTAGGATTTTCATGATATTGTACAATTTTGAGGATGTGGTACTAGAGCTGCATGATTCTGGCTAAAATGAGAATCACAATTTTTTTACTTAGAAGATAGATCACGATTCTCGCGGCGTAACATCTTACACATTAAAACAAAAATTTTTTGCTAACTTTACTGTTTAATTAGTGAAGTGTATTTTTTCCCCAAACAATTGCATTTGAAAGACTGCTGGGCAAACACGGTGTGAGATAAAATATTGCAGCAATTGCCATTTTAATATAATATATATAAAATTTTTATTTATTAATGTTTGGGTGGTCCAAGTAATTTTCTAGCAAAAAATATTGATTTATATTAAGAAGTGTCAGAAAAAGATTTAGACTTTAAGTGGTTAAACTTCCTGCATTTACACATGGTTGAAAGCTTGGCAGACTGCCCAAATTATTTGTTTACACAAGAAGTTCTATGCCTTTGATCTAAGAAGTTACAATGTTTCATGCAAGTTCTAAACTTGGCAGATTGCTGGGGATGCTTTATTTTGACAGCCGAGTGAGCAGATAATCTCTCCACTTGTTTATATGAAAGAATCGCCTATTCTCAGTGGGAGAGATTGTCAGAGGAGAGAATCGAGATCGCGGTTTTATAACTATTAATCGCGCAGCTCTATGTGGTACCCTAGTTGAAGATACAAAAATGGTATGGCTACCCCTTTTGTTTAGACTTCGCTTTAACTAATCTGTATTTAAATGGAGGTCCAACCTAAAGTGGACCTTCCGCTCATTGGAATCCTCCCCTCCCTCCGGCGCCACAATTGGCACCTTTCAGGGGGGAGGGGGGTGCAGGTACCTGTACAGTACAGGTATCTGCACCCACTTCCGGGATAGCTCTCTGCGGAAAGGGGCGTAAATTACGCCCCTTTCCGAAAGTCCCCCGCTACCTGCTGGGAAACGCACAGATCCCAGAGGCAGCGGGTCCATCCTTATTGCGCAGCGCGACTCGCGCATACGCAGTAGGGAACCGGGAAACGAAGCCGAAAGGCTCCACTTCCTGATTCCCATACCTAAGATGGCGGCGGCAGCACCCGAGAGACGATCGAGAGATCGGCTTCGGGTGCCGACATCGCGGGCGCGCTGGGCGGGTAAGTGTCCTTATTTTAAAAGTCAGCAGCTGCAGTATTTGTAGCTGCTGGCTTTTTAAAAAAAAAAAAAAAAAAACACGGCGGAACTCCCGCTTTAATACCTGAATCGGGGAAGGTCGTTCAAATCCAGCATTTTTTATTGCAGTCATAACTTCTGGGAAAGGAAGAAATGCTTCTTGAAAAGTGCGGATGGGGTTTGGGATTGGCCTTTTTCCACCATCTTTCAAGTCTTTACAAATAATGTTATTATTTTCTTTCCTATAAAAAAATAAAATAAAAATGACCAAACAAAATATTAGACACCACTTACAGATGCATAACCTCTCTCTAATCCTAAACAAGAAAATATATAAACAAATTATATAAAAAAAACACAAATATACAGAACTTTAAAAGTACCTTAAACACTTTAATTTAGTCACTCCTCCTATATTTAATGCCAGGCTAACAAAGAAAACGAATGCAGCTCTGTACTAATGAATCAATAAAAACACAACTAATGGAATTACCGGAATTTGACTTGGTATCAGCCTTTTACAATTCCCAGGACAGCAACAATCTGCAGTGACAAATCTGAGTGTTGCTGCTACAGGAAGAGTGTAGCACACATTGAACATGTGCACTTTTTGAAAAAGAATGTAGCTGACAAGCTTGGGGGGGAAATAACATGGCATTCAGGTATTTGACCTAAATGAGATTTCTTCAGAGCAGAGTGCAATTACATCTACTGGGACTCCTTGACTGCATAGATGGTTCTATGCAAAAAGTGAACTAACCCCTTAAAGAAATACGCCACCCTACCCATAAGACAGCGACAGAGCAGCAAACTTAGCTCACTTTGCTACTGCCTTCATGGGATTGATTTACTAAAGGCAAGTGCAGTTGGCTACAGAGCTCAGTAAATGAGGGGAAACTATCGAGTTCCATCATTCAAGAAAGTGCAAGCAAAAATGCATCTTTTTCCTTTGCACGTGATTGGATATTCTTTGTAAAGCGAAGCTTTACCTCATTTACTAGGCTCTGAAGCAACTGCAGTCTAATTTTCCTTTAGTAAATCAACCCCCTTGGGGGACTGATGCATACAGCCTAGCTATTGGGGGCTGTTCCTTGTTTATATTAAAAAATGTATAATATATATATATATATATATATTCACTATACTATGTTTTATGTATTTTATATGTTTTGGGCACAGGGTAAGTTTGAAGAGGAAACTGTCTAAAGCCTTTTCTCAGATTGCTCATTAAAAAATAAAGAAAAGACCATGAGGACACAAGGTGAGCTACACACCATATACTAAAAAAAAAAAAAAAAAAAACACCCAAACGCTCCCCCCCCATATATACACACACACACACACACACACACACACAACCTGTACAAATGTACATAACCTTTGTTTTTATTTCTTATGTATTCAAGTCCTATTTTTTCTAAGGCTAATAGAAACTCCTCATTCTGCCCAGGTTTACCTCCATTTTGCCACTTCTTCTTCAGTCATTGAGGCTACACTTGGAGATTCTTTATAGAAAGCCTTTTCAATTGGAGGCATATCTTTAAAAAAAAGAAAAAGATTATAAAAAAAAAAAAAAAAAAGTTATTTTATGGTTGTGCTAAGATTTATATATATATGCAATATATTAAAAACACACACATAAGCAACTCTTCCTCTATAGAAACGCCTCTGGTTTTTCATTTCAGGTAAATAATGGATTCCAAGCAGAAGCAATGCGTCATTGACGAGTTCTTGACAAAGGAGGAGTGCAGGCTGTACAACATCCACAAAAGGCTACAGAATGTTTACAGAGATGACACCATTGACGAGCAATGGACAGAGATAAATGCAGAAGTTTAAAGATGGGAAAACCAGAATGGAGAACAAATCACTCAGTGGGAGACCATTAAATGTCAGACAGCCTCCTCAAAATCTTGTTCGAGGAAAAATCCTTGTAAAATATTGGCGAATGCACGTCAGACCACTAGAGCAAAGACCCATCTCACATGTTTTAAGAAGGACGATACCCTAGTTAAAACATTTCTAGATGATCGCTCAGACATTTCAAGCGTACTACATAGGCCTATATAACTTGCCCTTACAATCGTCGCAAGAGACCAAACAGGTTAATTCAACAATACTTGGCATCCTCAGGAATGCAAACTCTTTATGACGACATATAGGCAGAGTTAGAATGACCAATCACATCAGATGAATTCTTGGCAGCATTTAAAAACATGAAACCGGGCAAAGCTCTGGGCCCAGATGGGTTTACGCTCTCATACTACAAGAGGTTTGCGACTATTTTGTTATTTTCTTTATCTTCACAGTCCGTGTGGGCATGCAACTCCTTGAGACTGGCATGATATTCCCAACGTTGGGTTGCAGGCGCATGTCATGGCGATTCCCAAAGAGTGCAGGGACCCAGCCCAATGTGTCAGCTATAGGCCACTCCCTGAATGTCAACCTAAAAGTTTTCACCAAGATCCAAGCGAACAGGTTGTTCCCTCATATCCCCTTTAGTTAGTTCACTTTGACCAGGCAGGGCAGGGACAATACGCAGTGAGTTGACGCAATTCACTATGCCCAGTCGACTCATTCTCCCTAGATGCAGAGAAGGCATACGACAGGGTGGATTGGATGTTCCTTGCACTCCACAATGGAGCATGTAGGACTGGGATTCGGTGTTTAGATGCGTTATACTCAAAGCCATCTGCTCGGGTGAAAGTTAACGTTTTATCAGATGCTTCTCATATATGCAACGGAACACGCCAAGGCTGTCCACTTTCTCTCCCGATTTTCATACTAACCCTAGAGCCCTTCTTGAAAACCATTAGAGCCCAACCAGACATTAAAGCAGTAGTAAACCCGGAATTTTTTTTATTTTATTTTTTTTAACCACTTCCCGACCAGCGCACGACGATGTACGTCGACAGAATGGCACGGGCAGGCATATTGGCGTACATGTACGTCCAATATTCGATGCCGCCGTGCCATCGGGAGCGCGCCGGCGGCGGCGCGCTCCCGCGCTGGTCGGGACCCCCGTGAGTCCGGTCGCGGGACCCGCGGACTCGATCGCCGCAGGCATCCCCGCGATCGTCTCACGGAGCGGCCGAATGGAGGAAATCCTGTGTAAACAACCATTTTTCCATTCTGCCTAGCAACTAGTGACGCTGATCTCTGCTCCATGTGATTGGAGCAGAGATCAGTGTACACTAAATGAAAGCCCAACCCCCCCACAGTTAGTAACACACCCCTAGGAACACTTAACCCCTACACTGCCACCCACTGGTTAACCCTTTCACTGCCAGTGTCATTTACACAGGAATCACTGCATTTATATAGCAGTGATTACTGTATAAATGACAATGGTCCCAAAAATGTGTCAAAAATGTCCGATAGGTCCCCCACAATGTCGCAGTCAAAAAAAAAAAAAAAAAAAAAAAAAAAAAAAATCGCAGATCGCCGCCATTACTAGTAAAAAAAAAATATATATTAATAAAAATGCTATAAAACTATCCCTATTTTGTAAACGCTATAACTTTTGCGCAAACCAATCAATCGCTTATTGCGATTTTTTTTACCAAAAATATGTAGAAGAATACGTATCGGCCTAAACTGAGGGAAAAAAATGTTTTTTTATATATTTTTGGGGGATATTTATTATTACAAAAAGTAAAAAATAATGCGTTTTTTTCAAAATTATCGCTCTATTTTTGTTTATAGCGCAAAAAATAAAACCCGCAGGGGTGATCAAATACCACCAAAAGAAAGCTCTATTTGTGGGAAAAAAAAGGACGTCAATTTTGTTTGGGAGCCACATCGCACGACCGCGCAATTGTCAGTTAAAGCGACGCAGTGCCGAATCGCAAAAAGTGGTCTGGTCTTTGACCAGCAAATTGGTCCGGTCTGAAAGTGGTTAAACCTGCAAAGCAAAAGGCATAATGAGCTAGTATGCGCCGCATACTAGCTCATTATGAAATACTTACCTTAGAACGAGGCCCCGACATCTGGCCCGATCTACGCCGAGGGAGCTGACATGCTCCCTCTGCGTTTCTTCCGGGTATCGCGGCTCCGGAGCCGAGATATCGTCACTCCCGCGCATGCGAGTGGGAGATTTCATTCCGGCCGGCCGGCCACTGCCGGATTTTCAGGCCGAGAATCCCCTGTGCGCATGCGCCGCTGCAGTCAGCGGCGCATATCGAGGGGAATATCTCCTAAACCGTACAGGTTTAGGAGATATTTTTTTTACCTACGGGTAAGCCTTATTATAGGCTTTCCTGTAGGTAAAAAAGTTAAAAATTTGAGTATACAACCACTTTAAAGGGATCACAACAAAGTCAAAACACCCACAAAGTTGCGGCCTATGCAGATTTTATTTTCTTCATTACATCTCCCTCGGTCTCACTTCCCTCCCTCTTTGCAGAACTCAGCAACTATAGTCGGTTGTCCAATTATAAAATGATTTACAGTAAATCAGAAGTGATGGGGGTTAAACCATCAGCCGCGACCCAACAGCAAATGAACCAATTGTTTAAATTTAAGTGGACAAATTCACACATACGATACCTGGGAACAAACATTCCCTGCAACCTTCGTAGGATCTTTGAATTATATAGAATGCTCAAATCAGACGACCTACGTTGGGATAAGGAGACTAACCTGGTTTGGCCGCTCGCACATTAAAGATGAATGTAATGCCAAGATGAATTTACCTTTTTTAAACGCTGCCTCTAAAACTCCCAAAGAGTTACTTGAACGAGTTCAGGTGGTTTACACTTTTGTTTGGGTGGGTAAAATGCTGCGAGTACGCATCCCATTTAACCAGAAAAATGGATTGAGGTGTACAAAGCGGAACCCAAACTATTGGTTGATCTAGAACAGGTTTCTTCAAACTATGGCCCTCCAGTTGTTCAGAAACTACAATTCCCATCGTGCCTAGTCATGTCTGTGAAAGTCAAGAGTTTTACAATGCCTCATGGGACGAGTAGTTCTGCAACAGCTGGGGGCCGAAGTTTGAACATCCCTGATCTCAGCCCTGGCGGGATTACACTTGTCTCCTCGACAGGGCTGTCCCAAGAGGTTTACTTTACAGCCTGCGGTTAGAGCAACTTTACAAGTAGTGAAACCCCTTTTTAGGACCATGCCTATTCTTTCGCCTGAACCAGAGTCCCCTCACTCCAATATTGGAATCGTATGAGTTTTTGCCAGGCCTAACAGACTCACAGTAAAACAAGAGGCTTCTGTCTAGTAGTGAGGTCGAGACCAGATTTCACAACGAGCTTGACTTTGTTCAAAGGGCACAACTAAATGCACACCACCAGTCACTACCTGCAGACCGCCAAACCCTATGTCAGCCAACTCCTCTTGAGCAGATTTGTGTGGAGGCCAATCAGCTTCCGCACGCATTACATTATTACACTAACAGGTAGAGTTGTCAAACAACCTTTCTACAACAATGAGAAACCGATATCAAAATACGTTTTTCTCAGCCTCAGAAAAACATGAGAATACTTTGTTTACAAAACGTGATTAGCTAGCTGATGGGATGGAGGGTATAAGCTCCTTACAAGGTAGTATAGAACTCCAGCCAAATTGCATAAAATGTACACACAGATCCCAAATACTTGTTGGCGCTGTGAAGAGTCTGTGGGGACCCTTCTGCACATTTTTTGGGAATGCCCAAAATTAAAAAATGTTTGCACTGATGTACAATCAACCATTAAAACGTTGAACGAAGTTTCACTCAAGCAGAATTCGGCAGCATACCTCTTAAATGATAACCCAGCTTCAACCAAAAAAAACTAAGAATTCATTGCCGAGGCATTTATTTGTTTACAGCGATAGAGCCTGTATTCTGCCTTTGTGGAAAAGTACCCGTTCCCCTACAATTTCACATTGGAAGACGAGAAGCACGGATATCCAAGTTAAGGAAAAATAAAACCATGACATTAAAAAGGAGCTAGATGGCAAATACTGGCAGATCCGGACTCCCCATTTCTTCTATAAGGATTAGGCACTACTGGCATCACAGCCAATGGAGCACACTGTGGAGTGAACGAGTCAGGGAAATTTCCCTGACCCATCTTACCTGCGCCCCCCCCTCCCCCTTCTCTCTCTGGCTCTCTTATCTTTTTCTGTTCTTATTCATGAGACCGGACCTTTCCACCGCTCTAATGAAGTAATGCTCTTCAAAAAACAAGCAAATTCCCTAACAGGATTTTCTGATACCCCTGATCAAGCATCCAGACTTACGGATTGGGGTACAAGGCTGACTTTGTTGTTTTTGCATACTTGCCAGTTGCTATGTGTGTTGAATACTAATGATGTCAATTAGTATCTTGAGCTGCTTTTTGCCTTGTATACCTTAACTATTTTTGATGATGGTTTTTGTATAATTCATCAAGAACTCAATGACAACACTTTGCTTCTGCTTGGAATCCATTTATTACCTGCAATGAAAAATAAGAGCAGAGGTTAATGTAGAGAGGAAGACGTCCTCTACCAACATGTGAAATGTGCTGCTGGAGGGTTTTTACTTTTCCTGGAGTTCAGCTATAAGGTTTGCTGAGATAAACAAAAAGGGCTTACTTACCTTTCCTGGAGAAAATGTAACTCGGGCTCCCTTTAACGCTGGCCACAAGTCTAAAGGCCATGGTATTTGATTACGTGATCCATGATGAAGAATAAAAATTTGATTGGCTGGCCCTTACCTTAAGAAAAGATCACATGAGCAAATAGCTAGATCTTTAGAAAAGGGCCAACACGGAAGATAGCCTCTGGCAGAATTTTCTCCAGGTAATGTATTCAGCCTGCCTTTATTGATCCATGCTATGAATACTGTCAACATAGGGCTAACATTTAAATACAAGGAGAGAAAGCGATCAAACTAGGTAGCTGCGAACCTACTATTAGACTGGGACATATTTGGGAACATCAGTGGATGGAAATGGCACCACAACCAAATAAATGGCATAAAAATAAACACACACGTGACTTTTGAGGTGTTGCCACTGAAAAGCCAAAAATATGCAATTAAAAGTCTGTTCTAATTTTTCCAAACTGTATAAAAGATAAGAATGCAGGTATAAAAATTACAAGTTTACATCAAGATGTTAAATGTATACACCACCACTTAGTGGCCAATCTATACCTGTAATATTATTTTGACCATCATCACATACTATGAGTATCGCCTCTGGTCTATATCATAATATCGTATAAAGTACCATCATCCAGAAATTGTAGTAGGAAGGAAAAGGAAGAGGAAAAGGCTTAAATGGAAATACCGGGTAGTCGCTCACACCAACCCCATATGTGGTTCCATTCAGCCATATAATGAATTGGACTATACCGGTACTTGGTAATGGAAAAACACTAATGAAATTTAAAATCAATATAATTTTAATAAAAGGTACAAAACAGTAATGAAATATCACTTGAAGTACAATAATATGCACATCACAGTTGGAGTATTCCTGACGGGTTCTGCATAGGGAACATTCAACCGTAAAGGGTGCACAACAAATTTCCTCGACTAGTTTCGCGGGAAAAGGCCCGCTTCCTCAGGAGGATATCTATATAAAGTATCACAAACATTAGATAATACATACATATACATATATAAGCAATACAGTTATCATAATGTTATTCATTTTACATACACAAATTCCCTATATGTTTAAAAAGGAGATCAGCTCACCCCACTTCAAGGAACAGGCTGCAGGCAGAGAGATCCATAAAGTCCCCCCACGGTGAACATGGGGGATTGGTAAAAGCCGGCTCTGGGTAGATAAGGTTATAATAATTTAGCAAATTAAGTAAGGGTATATCTTTGGTTAAGAAAAGGAGGGAAGGAGGAGGGGGGGGGGGGAGTGGACTTCGTGATAGGTAAATCAGTGAAGTGAGGTGAGGTGGGGGGGGGGGGTAGTTAGGATTGACTTAAGGTCTAGGATAGTGAGTCACGAGAGCCATGTTGAAAAATGGTCCAAGTGACTGCATATAATCCCAGAGGTATAAAGTCAAAAAAAGTGATTAAACCAAAAAGCTTGCATCTAAATATATATGTGAAAATTATTAACAGTCCAACCGTGAATACCAAATAACCAAGTGTATCCATAATTAATTGAACGGTGTTGGGGGGGGGGGGGGGGGGGGGAATAGGGGGTGGGGAGAAAGAAGGAAGGGGGAGGAAAGAAGAGGAGGTTTTGGGGGAACGGGAGGGGAAAGGAAGGGGGGGGGAGGGAAAGAGGAAAGGGGGGGGGGGAAGAGAAGGAAAGGGAAGGGGGGAAAGGAGAGGAAGAAGACCATGGGAAGGAAGGGGGAAAGGGTTTTAGAAAGGGGAAAGAAGTGAGAATAGGGGGAAGGAAGGAAAATATATGGAAACCATCACCAAGCTAAAGATCCTTAATTCCAAACCAGAGAAGAGGAGGCAGGGGGGAAGGGGGGGAAGAAGGGAAAAGGGGGGGGGGGGAAGGGGGGGAAGGAAGGAAAAAAAAAAAAAAAAAAAAAAAAAAAAGGGAGGGGGGGGGGGGGGGAGAGGAAGAAAACCATGGAAAGAAAGGGGGGGAGGGGTTTATTTGGGGAAAGGAAGGAGGTGAAGATAGGGGAAGGAAAGAAAATATATAAAAACCATCACCAAGCTTTTACCAATCCCCCCATGTTCACCGTGGGGGGACTTTATGGATCTCTCTGCCTGCAGCCTGTTTCCTTGAAGTGAGGTGAGCTGATCTCCTTTTTAAACATATAGGGAATTTGTCTATGTAAAATGAACAACATTATAACTGTATTGCCTATATCTTTAAATGTATGTATTATCTAATGTTTGTGATACTTTTATATAGATATCCTCCTGAGGAAGCGGGCTTTTTCCCTCGAAACTAGTCGAGGAAATTTGTTGTGCACCCTTTACGGTTGAATGTTCCCTATGGAGAACCCATCAGGAATACTCCAACTGTGATGTGCATATTATTGTACTTCAAGTGATTTCATTACTGTTTTGTTTTATACCTTTATTAAAATTATATTGATTTTAAATTTCATTAGTGTTTTTCCATTACCAAGTACCGGTATAGTCCAATTCATTATATGGCTGAATGGAACCACATACGGGGTTGGTGTGAGCGACTACCCGGTATTTCCATTTAAGCCTTTTCCTTTAAAACTATTATTTTGACCATGATATTTTACACCAAATCCAATAACCCAAAACGAGTAAATCCGATATCAATACAATGTTTATAAATTAGGTTCTACTATAAGATTAGATTAAACATTAAGGTCCAAGCTCATTTTCATAGTAATACCATAAATTTTGGGCACTTAGGTTGGCATTTAGGCCTCTTGCACCTATTCTCGCGTTTTTGTTCTGCACAATATGTAAATGAGCATTTGCGGTGAGGTGTAAATTATGGACCAAAACTGCAGCTTTCTTAAAAATTAATGTTTTACTGAAGAATGCATGGCTCTCGTTTATGCGACTGTACATAGGCACATTACAATTAGTGGGCTGTATTTTAGCTCAGTTAAAAAAGATGATGCAATGGGAAGCGGAATATGGAGTTCTGAAGGTAGCCAAAATGTGGTTTCTATTTCTGCGGCTGCTTCTTCTGCATTTTCTTATCAGGAAGCATACCTTAAAAAACTTTTTCCAATTTGTAAAAAGTACTCAAAGACCAAAAACTATCAAGTTATGGACCGCTACTTTGTATAAAAATGTTTAGGTTTTAGAGTGCAGTTATACCTGCCGCAGATGGTGGCAAGGAAAAGCGCCCTGAGGCGATACAGTTTGCATAGGTAGCGCTATACAAGTCACTCACTCACCTGTGCACCGATGAGTTCTTGTGCCGAGCTGTGAATTTTCACCCCAAAGCATTTTTAAAAATAAATAGATCATAGATAGTAAGGAATTTTAAAGTAAATTAAGCTCATCATAAAGTTACATTGTTATTTCAACTAGTTTTCAGCATTACTAATTTTAAAACCCTCCAAGCTAAAACTGGCAGAATCAATCCATAGATATCTGAAGAAAAAAAATAAAAATAAATGATTTACATACCAGCCCACTTCATTTCTTCATATTTGGCTTTATTTTCTCGAAGCATACCCCAATTTATTGTAGGCCTTTCCTCAAGTGCTGGCCCAGAAGAACTGGAAGAACCACCATCCCTGTAGCCAAATCCTGAGACAAAAATAAATAAAAATGTAAAATTTGTTTAACTGTCAAACTTAACAAAATCTAAAAATATTACAAAGGTTATCAATAGGTTTGGGTCTAGGAGGTAAACAAAAATTCTGCAGGCAAAATTCTGAAAGGGAAAGAAAAAATAGGATTTTTATAACAGGTTACCTGTAAAAATCCTTTTCTTGGAGTACATCATGTAACACAGAGCACCATAGTAATTATGTGGGTATATAGGCACCTTCAGGTGATGGACACTAGTACACCCTATACAGGATGTTCACTCCCTATAGAACCCATCCTCCTACCAGGAGTAACTCCTTTTTGTAGCAAAGCAATATAGTTAAACCCTAGAAATGAGGGGCAGGACCTCTGTGGCCCATGATGTACACCAAGAAAAGGATTTTTACAGGTAATCGGTTATAAAAATCCTATTCGTTATTTTCCATGATTGTAAATCATGGGACACAAAGCACTATAGTAATTACTATGTGGGATGTCCCATAGCAATGCTATTTGAGGGGAGGGAGAGACAACCTGAAGAGGACCCCCAGACTTGAGGACTTATACTGCTGCCTGCAGCACACTGCACCTGAAGGCGATATCCGCATGTCTCCTTACATCCACCTGATAAAATTTGGTGAATGTATGTACTGAAGACCAAGTTGTGGCCTTACAGATCTGAGCCATGGAGGCCTGAGGACGCACTGCCCAAGAAGCACTAACTGATGTGGTAGAGTGCACTTTGACTTGAAAAGGTGGAATCTTACCCCTTAAATCATAGGTCTGAACTATAGCCTGCTGAATCAACTTTGCGACAGTGGATTTCAACGCTGCCTGTCCTTTCTTAGGACCCTCTGGCAGAATAAATAAGTCAGACTTCTGAATCTGAGCAGTCGTCTTTAAATAGACTTTGACCGCTCTCACCACATCAAGACAATGTAGCGAGTTCCCTGGAACATGGTTTTGGAAAAATGATGGCAGGACAATATCTTGGTTTGGTGAAAACCTGAGACCACTTTTAGCAAAAAAATCTGGACGAGGACGCAACACCACTCTGTCCTCATGAATAATAAAGTATGGCTCTTTACAAGAAAGAGCAGCCAATTCAAAAAGCCTCCATGCTGAGGATATAGCAACCAAGAACACTAGCTTCCTTGTCAGAAGGACTATGGGAATATTCTGCATTGGTTCAAATGGCTGTTTTTGTAACACTGACAAAACTAAGTTCAAGTCCCAAGGGCTCAAAGCTGATTTAACTGGCAGATTAATCCGCATAACCCCTTGCATAAAGCCCCGGACTAAAGTATGTGTAGCAAGCAGTCTTTGAAAGGAGACTGATCAGGCCGAGACTGGGCCCTTAATAGTACTCAAGGCCAACTTCTCTCTACCCCTAATTGTAGAAAGACAATTCTGCCTATGATATAAACGCCAAGGATGCCAACCCTTGGATTCACACCAGGAAACATAAGCCCTCCAGAAGCTGTAATATATAGTTCTGGAAGCTGGCTTCCTTACATTAATCAAGGTAGAGATAACTGACCCGGAAAGCCCATGGGTTTCAATAGCCAAGCTGTTAAATTTAGCGTTCGCAAAGTAGGATGGAATATCAGCCCCTGTGAGAGCAGGTCTGGCTGTAGTGGAAAGAACCATGGATCCTCCACTGTCATCTTTAGGATTTCTGGGCCATGCTGGTGCTACCAGAATTACCAGCTTGATCCTGCAAATAAGTCATGGCAGCAACTGAATAGGGGGGAATGCATAGATCAGTGAGAACTGATCCCATGGGGTCACCAACACATCTGTTTCGCATGCTAGTGGATCCCTTGTCCTGGACATGAAGTTGACTTTGACCAACTTCACGTTAAATATGGACGCTAGAAGTTCTACATCCCGAGTCCCCATCTTTGGCAAACAACCCGAAAAATTTTGGGGTTAAGAGACAATTCCCCCCATGAATAACTGCTGGCGACTCAGGTAGTCCGCCTGCCAATTTTCTACTCCCGGAATGAAGACTGCCAGTAGGCACGGAACATTCCTTTCTGCTCAAATTAGTATATGGTTCAACTCTGTGCTGCAAGACTCCTGGTGCCCCCTTGGTGATTGATATAGGCCACAGCTGTGGCATTGGCGGATTGGATGCCGACAGGACAATCCCTTAAAGTGGATGCAAACCCAATGTCCGCCTTTCTAAACTACTGCCATAGGGGTTATCTAGAAGGATATACATGCCTCCTGCATGTATCTTTACTTGTCAAATGTCTCCCCTCGTCTGCTATGAGACCCGAAAAACTGCAGAGTCTGTGGGTGGGTATGTTGTCTGGAGATCGGTGGATGGAGTCGTGATGTCAGTAGACTCCCCGCCCACCTTTACACTACCCTTGTCAATATGCATATTGTCCTGTGCGTTTTACACTGAACTTCTGCTATGATCTCTAACATCCAGTGAAAAGACAGGAAAGTAACCACATGACTTCAGCATGCCCAATCATGCTGGGGTGGGGGAACATCCAATTCTGACAGAGCAGCAGAAGAAAGGAGTGGAAGGGAATAATGCAAAGATTCCTGTACCCATAAGAAACTAGTACGTCACATCCTCACAGAGGCTCGCCGTCTAGTGGCATTGAATTGGAAAAGGCGCTCACCTCCCTTCCACAGGCCCTGCACGCTATAATTAAGGACATTGAGTTGATGGAAAAAAATGACTGCCAGAGTACAGGATCGATTGGAAGCCCATAATATGGTCTGGGAGCTGTGGCACCTTCGAGAGGACCCTCCCTAAACAGGTAGGACGACAACCTCTTATCCTCCTCTTCCTTCCTGCTACGAGTCCCCGAGCGACTCCTTCAATTACTAAAGCAAGTTAATATGCACTATTGATAACTAAAATAGACGCAAAAATAACGTACAGACAGCTTTGTACTACTTATGCATATCTGTAATGCATTGTACCAAACTATGTCATAAAGTATATAAAAATAAGTTTTTATTTGGAAAAATAAATAAATAATGCATGTCTCTTAGGCTATTGCACGAGATATGTAAAATCACCTGTCACTCACAGCAAGGGGGAGGATTTGACAAAGATTTTCTTTGTCTGTCAAGAATTGACTGAACAATAAAAGATGATTGCTCAGAGATGGATTAACTCTTTGTGGCAAGACGGAGCTCAAATTATAGGAAATCTTATACTCTACATTATGACATCAAAAATAAATAAATATAATTTCGGGTTTACATCCACTTTAACCTGAAAGTCCAGGCCTTCAGAGCCAGACGCAGTGCCCAAAACTCTAGGATGTTGATGGGCATGGCTCTTTCGGTTCTTGACCACTGTCCCTGATAATTTGAAGGATTTTCCTTTCAGCAGGTTCTGGGTTAGTAACCAACTGAGGCTTTGGGACACCCTTGGAGACAGCTGCACTGGCAAGTCTAAAGCTTGACTCGTTTTGTTCCAAGCAGACAGGATACAGTTTTGCAACAGTCTCAAATGGAACTGGGCATAGGGAACTGCTTCGAATGCATCTTTTCCTAAGACCAAGAGGTGCGGGGCTGTCAATGTGCCAGAAAGGTCAGGTAAGGTGGTCCCATCCCTAATAAGTAGACAGAATCCCCCTTTTTTGGGAGACTTTAAAAATGGACCACCAAAAGGTCAATAAAATAAATTTTAATTCATATAACAAAGCAAGAGAAACTTAGACACATGGTAACTAATAAAATAACAAACAGCTATACATAGAAAGCAGGTTACAAAATAACCCCACGTGTTTCCGGTTTGTGTGATTGCAGAACTTTCATCAGGGGTATGGAGAGGAATATATCAAAAACAGTTCTGTAGGGAAAAAAATAAAAAATTACATACATACATACATACCACACCCCCACACACAGTAATTCATATAATAATTATTTAATGTTGGAAAAAACAGCACCAGAAACAAACAAAGGCAAATTACCTCACCAGAGAGCCCCAAATCAGAAGAGGACCCAGAAATTCCGGGAACTCTTCTGATTCGGGGCTCTCTGGTGAGGTAATTTTCCTTTGTTTCTGTTTTTGGTGCTGGTTTTCCCAACATTCCCGATGTGGTTTTGTGGGGATGGTTTTATGTGTCTCCCCGCTCCTAGGGGGGACAGATGAAGTATTACAATCCTGCTACACAGTTGGTTTTATATTTATACATGCTATTTTGTCCATTTTGGAACCTATTTGGGAGATTTTTTTCATTGGACAGCACCATCTTATTCAGGACCCTGCTTCAAAAAGTGTGATCATACGTTGGGGGTCATTATTTGATGCTTCTATTATAAATACACCTTTGTAAAGGTTGGTATTCGACTTTAGTCATTGGATGGGATACATTGGGGACATTATCGTGGGTTATAAATTACTGAATAAAAAAAAAAAAAAAAAAAAAAAACTGTTTGATATATTTCTCTCCATACCCCCGATGAAAGTTCTACAATCGCACAAACTGGAAACGCATCAGTTTTGGGTTATTTTGTGACATGCTTTCTATGTATAGCCGTTTGTTATTTTATTAGAGATACCATGTGTCTGCAAGTTTCTCTTTTTTAAGCTTGGTTATATAAATTAAAATTTTATTGAATTTCGGTGGTATTGGTGGTCCATTTAAAGTCCCCAAAAAAGGGGGGATTCTCTTTGGCCATCTTCTCCTAACACCCTCATGCAAAGGCAAATGGAGGGATCTCCTTTCGACCTAACCATCCGCACCAGCTCTCTTCTTATGAATTTGATTTTTGCCGGAGGCAAGAACACTTTTCTGGGCTGTGTCTATGATCAGGCCCAAATACGCCAACCTTTTTTTTTTTTTTCTTTTTTTAAATCGGTTTTAAGGAAGACGTCTAGGTAGAGAATCCAACATAGACTTTCCAGGTAACTGGTTGAAATGCGTACACTTTGCTCCAAACGAGTCATCGACTGGTCTATTAGCAATAGATCTTCTAGGTACGCCAAGACTGTTATGCCCTGTGCCCTTAACCTGGCTAGAGGTGGGGCCAGCACTTGAACACCTGGGTTGCTGTAGCTAGCACGAAGGGCAGGGCTAAAAACTGAAAGTGCTTTTCTACTTCGATTCACAGAAACCTTTGGTGAGCGGGAAATATAGGGACATGCAGATTTGCATCACTGATGTTGATAGACACCAGAAGTTCTCTTTGTAGGATAGAAACTACTGACCTGATCAACCATGCGAAAGGAGCAGATTTTCAGGAACCGATTTATATTCTTTAGATCTAGAATGGGTCCGACATCTCCATTCGGTTTTGGCAACGTAAAGAGGTTTGAAGAAAACCCTAAGCCTTGCTCTTCTGTGGGGATCTGTATGATCACCCCGAGACAGTAATTTGTCTAATGCCCAAAACCGATAGCTCTTTTCCCTGCATCTTCTGTAACATTTGATCTCAAAACAAGATGGAGACTCCTGAAATTCTAGTTTGTATCCTAGAGACACAGTGGAGATGACCCATCTGTCCTGAATTTCCTCTTGCGGGACGCATGGTGAATAGAGTCTTTCATAGTGTCTATGGCAAAACATAATGCCTTTGGTAGTTCGGCCGGCTCGTGTGCCTGTTGTGCAGGGACCTCTTTAAGGGCCTGTCTGAACAGGTCTTTTAGGGACTGACAGATGCCTATTGCAGCGACTGCAGGCTTAGTAACAGCACCTGCCAAGGCAAAAGGATTTTAAAACAGGACTGCTAACCTTTTATCCGTTGGATCCTTAAGCATTTGGGCATTGTCTACTGGACAAGTTAACGTTTATTCACACTGGAAATCTCAGCATCAACTGCTGGTACATTCCATTTTTTGTTGAATTTCTCCTACATGGAAGAGAGAACCGAGAATCTTTGGAGGGAGAAATGCTTATCCTGGTGATCCCATTCAGTATCAATAAGCTTTTCTTGTAATGCATGGACAGGAAACAAATGAGAAGGCTGTAAAGGTTTTAAAGAACCCAAAGGAAGAAACCAAAGTTTCAGCAGACTCCATTAGGGGTAGCATGAAAGTGGAACAAACCATCTCCGTAAGACAGGGCTCGACAAACCCCGGGCGCCAGGTCGCATTTGCGACTAGAATTCGCGTCCTGGCGCAACACAGCTGGGGTATCCTGTCTCCATGTGGACCCCGAACTCCGCCGTGCGATTGCATCGGGCTGCGCGGCCTTCTAAAGTCTTTCCGTAGTCTGGCGCCATCTTGTGGTGGATGTTGAAATTACAACCCATCCAATAAGGCTAATCGAGCTTCAAAGCCCTGCCTGTTTTTCACTGCCCGCCCATTTCCTTCCCAAAGTGAAGAGAAGGAAGTGATTGCGGGCGGCATCTGGCACCTTTTGCCCAACGATAAGTGTGGTGGCTGGTAAATTCTCTCTCTCATTTAATTTTTAAAAGTAAAAAAAATAAAAAAAATAAAAAAATAAAAATTTAATTAAAGGAAAAAAAAATATTATTTGTAATCCTATCTGCTTGGCCCCTTTCACAAGGGCTGTCTGATCAGGTTCACCTGTCAGTTTTTCAGGCGGACCTGACCGAACCCTTAGCGGGGATATGACAGTAAATAAGCGGGAATATGGCGGAAATAAAAGTCACATTCTTTTGTTAACCACTTCGTGCCCGCGCTATTGACAAAAGATGTCTACAGCACATACACCAATTGCCGGGAGGGTGTCCCTGGACATGCTCCCGTTTACTTCCCCTCTGCACGCCGCCATGGGCGCGCATCGGGGAAGTTCTGTGTTGGCCGTGTCCCTTGGATACAGCCAATCACAGATCATGCTAAATGGCCAATCACAGCGGCCATTTAGCACTCAAGCGGTGTGTCCAATGGGAGGTGATCTCATATGTGGGGGGCTGGGGGCTATCTTCCCCTCGCTCGTCTCCATGTCAGGCCAGGGACAGGTCCAGATCGCCGTCACGGACCTGGCTCCTAACTTTTTTAGCTGGCTCCTAGATTCCAAGCAAATTTGTCAACCCCTGCCGTAAGATTATACCAGCAATTTCTCCGATTGCGAGTCTGAAAAGGGTTCATCTACTGGTTTCCTCCACAGAGGAACAAAATCGGTTTGTTTTTCTCGTGATCCCCTTGAGGGTAAAAACTCGTCCCGTACCCACTGTTCCCTTGGTAAAGGGTCTGAGGTTGGGAAGCGATATCTAGCACGCTTATCTTTTGGATGGATGGTGTGATTAAAGCCGCTAATCCTCCTAGGCACTACAGGGTGGACAAAAATGCATCTTCAGTCACATATACAGGGGCTGAAGTGTGAGAAGCAATTGCACCACCAATAGTTAGCAGCAGTAGGCTGGCTCCTGGATCATTTGTAAAAACAGCTTTGTTTAGCAGGAGCTGCCATTCATGCTGATCATGTGTTACAGACTGCTGCTGTACCAAGACTCTACACATGCTGTTTTAGCTGGACACAGAGCTGACTGAAAGCAACATAACAAGGTATGGGTGTGTATTTACTCCCTCTAGTGGAGACTTTAAGGCATACATTTTTAACTGATGGAAGGAAAAAAAAAAAAGAAAAAAAAAAAGCCATAGGTGGACTTTTTACAGTTCCTATGCTTCTTCCCTTACCCATGCTGCAGGATACTGCTGTAACAGACAGATCCAAACTTCACCCATCACAGCGGGCTGCGTTAGCAAACCTTCAATAACCGGGTCCCTTTGTAGGGGTTCGACTCCCTTGGACCTGCATTAGCACCCCTCCAGAAGGTAAAAAAAATAAATAAAAAAAACACTTTACGCAATATAGGCATGACCAAAAAGTCCTGGGTCCCAGGATCCAGCCTTGCAATGAGGTGTTAAAGGCAAAACCTTGTGCTTCGTATACGAGGCCCGGGTACCATCCACCTTGGCCGCAGTGGCACTTTGGATGGATCTGGTCTACGCAGACCATTTAAATCCAGCAGGGATCCCTCCAGCCTTTGAGCTCTTCAGAGCACATCTTCACTCGTGACCAACACCTTAGACACTGGTGAAAAAAACTGAGGTACCCTTGGTAGGAGGAGGGATTATATAGGGAGTGAACTTCCTGTATTGGCTATACCAGAGTCAATCACCAGAAGGTGGCTATATACCCACATAGTAATTGCTATGGTCCTCTGTGTCCTATGATGTACGATAAAGAAATAGAACATACAAGTATAGTTGCTTACCAGTGACAGGATTGCCATGACAACTCTGGCTGAGATTTCTATGCCCACATACTAGGGACAAGTAGCACAAAGATTAAAATCACCTCCTTGCCTACCCTCAGTGATGCACATTTATTTTTATTTTTTTTTATTAAAGGGAAGGAGATGCAGGCTCAGGTAAAACTGGCTAAGTTATACAGAAATGCATGCGAACATCGTTGACCTAACATGATCATGACCATATTTGGTCAATTACATCACCCAGGATCTCCGGCCCCGAATTTACATGACCACTGCACAGGAGATGTCATTTGGCGACAGGACTGCACTGGTTTTACATTGGTGCGCAGTGCTTTTATTGTATTTTTCTGTATTATTAAAAAGCAATAGATTTTATAGGCAAGTCAAAAATCTAAATTTCTTGATCATACATTACAGAACACAGGCAGGATTCAATTCAGAGACTATGGTGACATCCCCAAACAGTACCAATGAAAGGAGGGGGAGGAGGGGCAGGGGGGAGAACTCCCCCCCCCCCCCCACACACACACACACACGACAAAAGCAAACTCATCGGAAAAACCTATAAAAGGAGGGCGAGACTAAAATCTCAAAACAGCTGCTTTGAGCATATTGTGGCAAAAACATCCACCAAGGCCTGAGCAGCCACTCAAAACGTTGTATACATGTGAACTGAAGATCAGAGGTCACAGCCTTATAAAATTGCAATGTAGAAGCTTGAAGCTGAAAAGGGTGATGGCGATAAGAAAAAAAAAGAAAAAAAAGAAGGGGAAAATGACACCTTGTGAGTAAGGTCAGCCTGTAGTGTTACAGTATGAAAGTCCCATGGAGCTACCGGAGAATGACTGGGGAAAACACAAGCCACCTTCTGTACGCAGGTCTTTACCAGACCAAATGGATGTTGAAAGAATGAATATGGCTGAAATGTTTCCCTTGCGAGTACTCAGGGGTCAACTGAAGATCCAGTCCTGACTGAAGAAAAGTAAAGCCATTAAAAATCAGTAGATGGAGCCCATGAGAATCAAAGGATTTTCTTCAGACAACCCACTGACCAGGGAGGATCTTTAGGAGGAAAAAAAAAAAAAAAAAAAAGATTAAAATCAGGGAGAACAAAACATTTGGAGTCACGCTGGTGACAGTCTAGAGTCCAATGTGATCACCATCCAAATGTAGCAGGAGAAAAGACTTGCCCTTCACCAGCACTGGATTGTGCATCCACCCTGACAGATAGCATTGATCTATGCTTTCAGGTGCATGGGATGATCCAGATTAGAAGTCTGCTTGAACGCATCTTGGAATGGAACTTGAATGCAACTGTGCCTACTGGACAACCAATATTGCCGGCGCCATATGACCTCATAAGAGTCTCATGGCTTCCCTTATTGTTCAGTCTGGAACCCCTAGGAGTCATATCATATCTTGTAACAGATTTTTTTCACCTTTTCTGAGGTCAAACTAAATCTTGGTATTTAGTTGCAATTAGCTGGAATTTTTCCAGGATTAACTAACCAACCAGTCTAGCTTATTGTCAGGGCTGGCTTAGCCCTTCCTCTTCTGGGCTGGTCGCTCAGCTGTCGGCTAATTGCCAGTTACCAGTTATTGATGATGCTCGTCTGACCTGCCTATTTAAAGCCTTCCTTCACTTTTTCATTTGCCTTGGTCACATCACAAGAAACCATCTCCTGCTGTTTGTTTTTTAGACTGGCTTGCCGACATCCCTCCTGGCTTCTTATCCTGCTTGTAGTTGCTCTCCTTGGATACCTGACTTCTGGCCTGGCTGATAACCCAATCTGGTTAATTAACTTTGGACTGGCTGACTACCCGATCTGGTTACTGGACTCTAGCTATGCTTTGACTACGCTTTTTTCTATTTACCTTTTATTTTTATTAACAAGTGTGATTTGATTGCACTTCTGTCTGTTTCATGGTTCCCGACAGTACACGAAGGCCACAAATTCAGAAGATACAGTCAATCCACTTGTTGGTAATATTTTTTCCAGATTGGATGAGCAAGATCACCGCATGGATCAGTTTGCTTGGTGTTACAAACACTACTGAATCGCACGGCTCACCTGGAATCCCCCACGGTGGCTGCTCCGGTACAACCCGAGTTGCAGGCCATCCCTGCTGCTGCGCCAGTCTCTGTTCAGGCACCTGCCTCGAGTATTACCTCTAAGGGAGGCATGTCTGGTTCTGCTCCGCTTCCCCAGTGATTTGGGGGCGATCCAGCTCAATGCAGAGGCTCTCTCAATCAGGTAGAGATATACTTCGAAATGCTGCCCCAGGTGTTTCCCACGGACAGAAGCAAAGTAGGTTTCGTGATATCTTTGCTTTCTGAGAGCCTTGGCCTGGGCTAACCCTCTATGGAAGACGCAAAACCTGTTGTCTTGAGTCAACTTCAGTTTGTGGCCTCCTTTAAAAAAGGGTTTTTGACGTTACCGCACGCTCCACTTCTGCTGCCAAGTGCCTCATGTCCATCAGAGTACGAGAACTGTTGCCGACTACGCCATTGAATTCCATACTCTGGCAGCAGAGCTTGCTTGGAACATTGAGGCCCTCGTGGCTGCTTTTTCTCATGGTCTCTCGGATTCCATCAAGGATGAGATAGCAGCCTGAGATATACCCACTGAGCTGGAGAGCTTGATCTTGTTTGCCATCCTCATTGACTCCAGACTCGGAGAAACTCTTAAGGCGCGCTTGCGGAAGCCTCCTGCAAGTTTGCCTCCGAGCTTTGTAGTCCCACCCATGCCTCCCTCACCTCCCATGCCTCCTGGTACCGAATTGGTCAATGATGAACCCATGCACCTGGGCTTCACGCGTCTCTCTGCGGATGAGAGAGCCTTTAGGAGGAGGGAGAGATTGTGCCTTTAATGTGGCAAGGCAGGTCACTTTTTGAAATCTTGTCCTACCCATCAAGGGTACGCCCGAACCTTGAGGTCCTGTCATGGACAGACCTTAGGTGGCGTTGTTTCGTCCCCAGTTATCCAGAAGGATAAGCCCCTGGTTTTGGTCACCCTTTCTTGGGCTGAGTCGTCCATCGAGATACAGGCTCTAAATCGACTCTGGGGCTACAGGCCTGTTCATTGATGCTACATTTGTTTGGCAGCACTCGATTCCGCTACAGCTGCGTGACACTCCACTTGCCATTGAGGCTCTTGATGGGAGACCTTTACAGCCTGCCCATGCGACTCATGAGACGGTTCCATTGTCCATAGCCGTAGGGGCTCTTCACCATGAGATAATCCAATTCCAAGTCATTTCCTCACCCAGATTTCCACTGGTTATCCTTGGTTACAGGAGGTACAACCCCTCTTGATTGGCTCCGTGCTGAGGTTCTCTCCTGGTCACCACAATGCAGCGAGACACGTTTCCTGAAGGTATCCAGGGTCCTGTGCACCGCTTCACTCTCCTCCCTGCCGGAGGAGTACCGTGATTTTGGCAAGGTCTTTGATAAAGGTCAAGCCGGTAGTTTGCCTCCACACCGGCCTTATGATTGCGCAATTGACCTTCAACCTGGTGCCATACCTCCTCGTGGCCGGGTTTACCGCTTGTCAGTCTTGGAGGATAAGGCCATGGAGGAGTATGTTGCTGACGCACTCTCGAGGTTTCATCCGCAAGTCCTTGTCTCCTGCTGGTGCTGGTTTCTTCTTTGTGAAAAAGAAGAGTGGTGAACTGAGACCTTGTATAGATTATAGGGGTCTCAATCGTGTCATGATTAAGAATGCCTAACCGATTCCATTGATTACAGAGTTATTTGACCGCCTCAAGGGAGCAGCGGTTTTCACAAAGCTTGACCTGAGAGGGGCATACAATCTCGTGTGCATTAAGGTGGGCAATGAGTGGAAAACTGCGTTTAATACCAGAACAGGCCATTATGAATACCTGGTAATGCCTTTTGGTCTTTGCAATGCCCCGGCAGTTTTCCAGGAATAATGTCCTCCGATATTTGTTGCAATTGTGTGTGGTGGTTTATATCTCAATGATATCCTCATATTTTCCAAGTCCCTGGAGAGCCACCACACAGATGTCGTCGTGTACTTCAGAAACTAAGAACAATCTCTGTTGTAAACTGGAGAAGTGCGAGTTCCATCGTGAACAGGTTACATTCCTGGGCTATGTCATTTCCACTGCTGGTTTTTCGATGGACCTAGAGAAACTGTCAGCAGTCCTACAGTGGCCTTGACCCTTGGGTTTACATCCTCTGCAGCGTTTCCTGGGCTTTGCCAACTACTATCGAAGTTTATTCGTAACTTCTCGTCTCTGGTCAAGCCTCTGACCGATATGACCAGAAAGGGACGGTAACCCACAGAGTTGGTCTCCGGAGTACATTAAGGCCTTTGAGACTCAAGGCTGCCTTTGCTTCTGCTCCTCTGTTGGCACATCCTGAACCTACGTTGCCTTTTATCCTAGAAGTTGATGCTTCCGAGACTGGAGTTGGTGCTCTTCTGTCTCAACGTCCTAACAGAGCGCTATGCATCCGTGTGGCTACTTTTCCAAGAAATTGTCACATGCTGAGTGCAATTATGAGACTGTCGACAGAGCTGTTGGCGATCATTTTAGCCCTGAAAGAATGGAGACATCTCCTTGAAGGTACCACTGTGCCCATTCTTACTCTTACTGACCACAAGAATCTTACATTCTTGTCTGAGGCTAAGCGACTCTCTCCCAGAAGGGCACGATGGGCTCTTTTCTTGTCCAGCTTTAATAACTGTCTCATTCTTACCCGGTACCAAGAATGTAAGGGCTGATGCCTTGTCACGACAATTTTCCTCCACTTCCAAGTCGGTTCCGGTTCCTATGATTCCTCCTGATCGTATCTTGGCTACGGTTCGCACCAGTCTTACTTCTCCTTTGGGTGACAAAATTCTTGCTGCTCAGGTCCATGCTCCTCCTGATAAACCTTGTGACCGCTGCTTTGTCCCAGAGAATCTCCGTACTGCAGTGCTCCAGACTTATTCTCCCAAGGCAGCTGGCCATCCTGGGAAGAATCAACTCATTTCGGCCATCTCCCAACAATTGTGGTGGCCTAGTCTACAGGCTGATGTTACTGCCTTCGTAGCTGCCTGTCCCGTGTGTGCTCAGAGTAAGACTCCAGGACACCTCCCAGTGGGCCTCCTACAACCCATACCCAATGGAGAGAGGCCCTAGACTCACCTGTCTATGGATTTCATTGTGGAATTGCCCAACTCCCAAGGCAACACTGTTATCCTTATGGTGGTTGACCGGTTCTCAAAGATGAGTCATTGTATTCCACTTAAGAAGTTGCCCACCTCTAAGGAACTGGCTTCCATTTTTGCTCGGGAGATCTTTCGCTTACATGGGCTGCCCAAGGGGACTGTCTCAGACAGGGGCAGTCAGTTTGTCTCCCGGTTCTGGCGAGCCTTTTGTGCACAGTTGGGAATCCAGCTTGCGTTCTCTTCTGCGTATCACCCGCAGAACGAGCCAATCAGTCCTTGGAGCAATTCCTACGTTGCTATATTTCTGACCATCATAACAACTGGTCTGACCTATTACCTTGGGCAGAGTTTGCTCACAACAGTGCCTAGAATTCTGCCTCCCGATCGTCTCCATTTATGGCAAATTATGGTTTCCAACCTTCCATGTTGCCTGACTCGTTTGTTCCGCAGTAAATTCCTGCGTTAGAGAAGCATCTCCGTGGTCTTCGTTCCACTTGGGTACAAGTCCAGGAGGCTTTGTGTCATACTAATGCTAGGTACAGACTCCATGCTGACTGCAGACGCCTGCCTGCACCTTCCTACCAGGTTGGGGACAGGGACTGGCTGTCATCTCGCAATCTCCGGCTTCGTGTTCCCTCACTGAAGTTTGTACCTCGGTTTATTGGGCCGTTCTGTATCCTTCGCAAGATTAACCCAGTAGCTTACGCGTTGGACCTTCCTCCTAGTATGCGCATCTCTAATGTGTTTCATGTCTCATTTACACCGTTGGTCTGTAACCGATTTACCACCTCGGTGCCACGTCCTCACCCTATTCTGGTCGAGAACCATGAGTATGAGGTACAA
Source organism: Lithobates pipiens (assembly GCF_037356315.1). Taxonomy (NCBI): domain Eukaryota; kingdom Metazoa; phylum Chordata; class Amphibia; order Anura; family Ranidae; genus Lithobates; species Lithobates pipiens. The sequence goes on from NW_027507758.1 coordinate 340,964,314, forward strand.
TCCATTGTTGACTCCCGTAGGTTCCATGGGCGCATACAGTACCTGGTGCATTGGAAGGGGTACGGTCGAACACTCCTGGGTTTCATCCTCTGGACGTACATGCCCCTGACCTCGGCTAATTGCCAGCTCTCTTCTCTTTCCAGTGTTACCAGCTGTTCCCGATGATGCTCGTCTGCCTATTTAAAACCTTCCTGCTCCCTTTTTCATTTGCCTTCGCGTTGGTCACATCACAAGGAACCATCTCCTGCTGTTTGTTTCAAGACTGCCTTGCTGACATCCCTCCTGGCTTCTTATCCTGCTTGCAGTTGCTCTCCTTGGATCCCCGATTTTTGGACTGGCTGACTACCCGATCTGGCTACTGGCTATGCTTTGACTATGCTTTTTTCCATTTACCTTTTATTTTTAACAAACAAGTGTGATTTGATTGTACTTCTGTCTCAGTCTGTTTCATGGTTCCTGACACTTATGCAAGAAGAATATTGTGACTGCTACATTTTTCCTCAAAATTGCTTCTAAGCTTGCAAAAATTAACTAATCGTCCAGATAGGGGACAATATATATTCCCCTTAATCTCAGTGCATGCAGTGCCTCTGCCATCACCTTTGTAAAGATGCGGTGGGGCCCAAACACAAACCCGAAAGGGAAATCGTTGGTTTGGAAGCACCCCGAATCTCAGAAATTTCCTCGATTGGGATGTGAAGGTAAACATCTTTGGAGGTCCACCAAGCAGTATTAATTTCATCAACAAAAACATTGCAGGCAGATTACAGCACCTGATCTGCTGACGGAAATTTTGACCAAAGGGCAGACCTATAAAGACTGGAATGACCAAGGGGGAGGGTGCCTTGCCTACCCGCAAAACTCACGGTACACCTAAAACTTCAATCAAAGCGGGATGTCATCTCACCACTGCCGTAAACATGGCATCTCAGAGGACACAGATCCGGTACTGTGTGAGAAGAGCTAACTTTGATGCCTTGATGCAGGTGATCACAACCTGTCAGACTACCGTCACGGGCAAGATTGAATCCATGCAACTAGATATTAGCCTGATCCGGTGGAATATGGACTGCTTGCTGTGTGCGGCGTGGGGGACACAGAGGACACACTGCAAGAGCACACCACCCCTCTCCACACACTGCAGACCAAAATGAAGACCCCGGAGGCAAAGGCAGAGGCCACAGAGAACCGTAAATTACAGAATAATCTCTGCATTGTGGGGCTACCAGAGGGATTGGAAGGCTCTGACCAGACAGCCTTTACAGAGCGCACCTGCTGCACACCCTCCTCTCACATGCCCAGTTCTCTGCCTCTCGTCATGGACCTTTATCCTCCGGATCTTAAATTTCAGGGACCGTGACCTGGTCCTAAGAGAAGCCAGGAAGATCGAAGTGCTGCGCCATGAGGAAGCGAGACTCACGATCTTCCCAGACTACTCGGTTGACACCCAGCAGCTCAGACACTCGACCAGGTGAAGCTCAACCTTTGCAATAAAAAGATCAAGTTTAGTATGCTGTTCCCCACACAGCTGCAAGATGGGGAGACTGTCCGTTTCTTCTCCTCCCCTGAAAATGCATCACTGTGGCTGAAGACAAAACCTAGGAGGATGACCTTGACCGTAAGCTGCTCTTACATGCCATGCTCCTTTTTTGCTTCTCACTCCTTTGCAAGATTAGCAAAGTCTCTTGTCAACTACCCCCTCTGCCCTGTTCTAAACAGTATGTGGTTTGGGCCTACATAGTGACTCTACCTGTGAGTATGGACAGCAGTATTTAACCTGTCTAGGCCCATTAACATCCCAGAGTGACATTCTCACTCCCATACATGCTGTTGGTTGGTAGGTTGGGGGAACAGTTTGGTAAGTTGGTAACAAATTTAAGTATTGTGCCCCCAGAGCAAGCTGGGAGAAATATAGACCTGCAGGGACCTTTAATCCTTTTCACTCTACAGGTAAACTTAACTTATTAAGACTGGAATGACTACAGGTGGACTCTGTATGGACTGAGACATTTTGGTGTGCCACTAGTCACAACCCTCAATGGCATGTACCATATTTCTTTATGGGAGGAAGGCACACCGAAGTTTAGGGGTGGTGGCGGGTGGGGGAAATACCAGAGTAAGTTCTCACTTCATGTTAGGTATTTTTCCCTTTTTGGCTTGGTTTTAAAAAAGGCATGTGGTTCTGAGGTCCGTCCACTAGATGGTGTAGGAGGTCTTTCCAAATATGCCAACACACGAATGAATATTGAAAGGTCTACTAAAATGGATGATGTTTTACATAGATATTACTGGTGCTGATCCAGAGTTCAAGTCTCTTATTCCGCAATGATGGCTCCCCTTTTATCTTGGAATGTTCGTGGCCTGAAGTTTAAAAAGGTCATTGGTATTCAAACTACCTGAAAAAAATAAAAATACATACAGTCCTCATATGCATATTGCAGGAGACTTATTGGGGAGCGGGATACTGGCTCTTAAGAAGCCCTGGGTGGGCTCACTACTCCACCTTTTCGTCCTATTCTAGAGGTGTCCGTATCCTGCTCCACAAGTCCTTCCACTTTACTCTCCTGGACCTACATCTTGATCCAGAGAGATATATGGTTCTCCATGCACTCCAACAGGCTTGAACTACTGATTGTGGCCGGAGGAGGAATGTAGAGCTCCACAATTAACATCCTGCATAAATTGACACGATTGATAGCTCACTACCCCACAGCTGGTGATTTTATTATGACCCCAAATCACAGTCTAGACAAAATTGAACTCAAACTGACTATCTCGTTGGACAGAGCTATATGGTCTCTGATGTGTGGAGGTAAAGACACCCCAGTGGGAAACCGTTTACTTGTCACTCTGCAACTAATGCATCCTTCTCCAAGAATGACCCGTTTTATGCCAGCGACTCCATGCTCTCCCGTACTCAGGAGGTAGGCATTTTACCTCATATTTCAGATCACGCCCCACAATTTCTGAGGCTTGAAAAACAGATTCACCAATCGGTCTAGCCAACTGAGGCTTTCTGGCTTCTGGATCACTGATGGACGTGTGGCACTTGAGGTTGCGGGAGAGTGGTACCTTTTACCTAGTAAATGCCAAACTCGCTCCAAAACGCCTTGGGATGCTTGTAAAAAAGCCATAAACTAATGGTCATTAGCAAAGTTTAAAAAAGACACAGGGCTTACGTTGGAGCAATGAGAATAGATGGTGCTAGTGTTAAAGTGATAATACTACCAATAGTGAATACAAAAAAAAAATAAAAAAAATAGATGCTGGTGATTAAACCATTAAAAACATACAAAATCATACGATGCATGTTCCCAAAATGTGAAACTCTGAAGAACGTGCTTGAAAATACAAAAAAATGTGTTCCAAAAGAGATAGTTCACACTAGCGCAAAGAAAGTCCCAATAATGTTCACCACAACAGAAATATGGGCACTGAACTCTTCTGAATAAAATCTACTATGTGGATAGAAACTATTTCACCATGAAGAGAAAAGACATCACCCCACAGTGCTAGGTAGAGAGTCTGCTTACCAGATATATATGACTTCTTTAGTTAAAAAGAAATTCATCAAGGCTTGTACAGGATAGTGCCTGTTCACATATGCAGATAATAAAAACTCCTCCTCCCCGGATTGTTAAGCATGGGATATACAAAAATGATAGATGCTTCCATAGCGTATTACAGTTTATTAAAATTGGTATTAAAAAATATATATTAATAATAATAATAATAATAATAATAATAATATTATTATTATTATTATTAATAATAGTAATATTATAAAACGGGCAAATAGCCCATTACATTTGTAGGTGCCCCCCAGCACTGAGGCTGCTCGCTTGTCAATAATGGTATTCAATGTATCGGCCGCGGACCACCTCCATGGTTGGCGTGCATTCCACCAGATGATCGCGCAAGCCAGGGATGCCGGAAGTGAGTGAGTCACGTGACCAAGGTGTACACCCCGACGTACGTTTGGTATCAAACATCTTCAGGGATGCGTACCTTAGTCACTAGGAAACAGAACTTTATACTGATGGGGGTGGATCACTGGGTGTGCCAGTCAACGATGAAAACAATGCACCGGCCAATTGGTCTGGCATTCAGCATATACAATATTTCAAAATGCAGACGTTAGCAGCTCTAGTGATTATTGCCTAGCAGATTACATAGTAATCATAAATATTTGTACAAGTATCCATATGAAATTACGGTTCAGGAGGGGGGGGCGCTCTTTTTGTCCCGCCTGTCTTTGAACGCTACCATTCATTAGCGGAGTTTTAGCATCTTAGGGTATAGCGCTGCATAGACTAGGACACTTACGCAGGGTCTCTTACAGTTACAACCACTACAACCGTTCCAAAAACCCAACTATAAAATAACATTTTTTTTTTATTGTTCTGCTCTTTTACTGTATTATACAATGCAAAGTTTTAGACCCCCTTTCACACCACACCGCACCTTGCGTCGGCGGTAAAACGCCGCTATTTTTAGCGGCGTTTTACCGCCGGATTTGCGGCGCATTTCGGCCGCTTTTACCCCCGCTAGCGGCCGCGAAAGGGTTAAAACCGCCGGCAATACGCCGCAATAGCGGCGTTTTGCCGGCGGCATTACAGCGCTGCCCCATTGATTTCAATGGGCAGCAGCGGTGTAGGAGCGGTAAACACACCGCTCCTTCACCGCTCCAAAGAAGCTGCTGGCAGGACTTTTTTCTGACGTCCTGCCAGCGCACCGCTGTAGTGTGAAAGCCCTCTGGGCTTTCTAACGCTATAGCGCCTGCAAAACGCCCTGGTGTGAAAGGGGTCTTATTGTATTTGCTTTGCAGGTGTGGCAAGTCTTACTGTAATATTACTTTGTTTTGTTAACCATCATTTGTTTAGCAGGTACGCAATTCAGCTGCAGCACGGGTTTATTTTGACAGCAACAGCGTTTGCTCCCACGATACCTAAATCGGCGACTCCAGAGCTGTAGGTGGTGATTTCACCACCACAGTTAAGAAAAAAATGGTGCATGTATTCCCATCATTAGAAGTGGGTGGATGAGGGGCGGTATTCTAATGGTGGACATAGCCACCGATCAGCCTTTTTTGTTCAGCGGCATGAAAAAACGAACGAACGAACGAACGAACGAACGAACGAACGAACGAACGAACGAACGAACGAACGAACGAACGAACGAACGAACGAGAGAGAGAGAGAGAGAGAGAGAGAGAGAGAGAGAGAGAGAGAGAGAGAGAGAGAGAGAGAGAGAGAGAGAGAGAGAGAGAGAGAGAGAGAGAGAGAGAGACCCCCTGGTGTCATATGTAAAATGACAATTGCACCATGCATGTGAGGTATCACCATGAAGGTCAGATAGAGGGCAGTAATTTTAGCAGTAGACCTCCTTTGTAAATCTTAAATTTTAAAACTGTAAAGGCTAAAAAAAAAAAAAAAAAAAAAAAAAAAAAATGTATGCAGTTTGTCGGCGCAGCACGTTTGTGCACAATTTTAAAGCATTTGGCATCCGTGTTCTCAGCATAAGATCATCTTTATTTCAAACATTTGGGCAATATAGTGTGTTTTAGTGCATTCAATTTTTTTTAAACATGTTTTTCCCCCCAAAAATTGCGTTTGGAAAAAAAAAAAAAAAAAAAAAAAAAACCTGCAACATCCATCCATTTTAATCTATAGGGCCTTTGCTTTAAAAAAGAATATGTTTGGGGGTTCAAAGTCATTTTCTTACAAACTTTTTTCATGTAAACCAAAAAAAAAAAAAGAGTGTCAGAAAAGGCTTTGTCTTCAAGTGGTTAAAAGAGCGGATGATGTGTGACATAAGTCCATGGAATATTTTGCCACGAGTTTGGGGAAAATTACTTTTTTTTTTGCACAAAGTTGTCACTAAATGATACAGTTAGGGCCATAAATATTTGGACAGTGACACAATTTTTGCAAGTTGGGCTCTGCATGCCACCGCATTGGATTTGAAATGAAACCTCTACAACAGAATTCAAGTGCAGATTGTAAAATTTGAAGGGTTGAACAAAAATACCTGATAGAAAATGTAGGAATTGTACACATTTCTTTACAAACACTCCACATTTTAGGAGCTCAAAAGTAATTGGACAAATAAACATAACCCAAACAAAATATTTATTTATTCAATATTTTGTTGCAAATCCTTTGGAGGCAATCACTGCAAGTCTGGAACCCATGGACATCACCAAACGCTGGGTTTCCTCCTCAATGCTTTGCCAGGCCTTTCCAGCCGCAGCCTTCAGGTCTTGCTTGTTTGTGGGTCTTTCCGTCTTAAGTCTGGATTTGAGCAAGTGAAATGCATGCTCAATTGGGTTAAGATCTGGTGATTGACTTGGTCATTGCAGAATGTTCCACTTTTTTGCACTCATGAACTCCTGGGTAGCTTTGGCTGTATGCTTGGGGTCATTGTCCATCTGTACTATGAAGCGCCGTCCGATCAACTTTGCACCATTTGGCTGAATCTGGGCTGAAAGTATATCCCGGTACACTTCAGAATTCATCCGGCTACTCTTGTCTGCTGTTATGTCATCAATAAACACAAGTGACCCAGTGCCATTGAAAGCCATGCATGCCTATGCCATCACGTTGCCTCCACCATGTTTTACAGAGGATGTGGTGTGCCTTGGATCATGTGCCGTTCCCTTTCTTCTCCAAACTTTTTTCTTCCCATCATTCTGGTACAGATTGATCTTTGTCTCATCTGTCCATAGAATACTTTTCCAGAACTGAGCTGGCTTCTTGAGGTGTTTTTGGGCAAATTTAACTCTGGCCTGTCTATTTTTGGAATTGATGAATTGTTTGCATCTACATGTGAACCCTTTGTATTTACTTTCATGGAGTCTCTTTACTGTTGACTTAGAGACAGATACACCTACTTCCCTGAGAGTGTTCTGGACTTCAGTTGATGTTGTGAACGGGTTCTTCTTCACCAAAGAAAGTATGCAGCGATCATCCACCACTGTTGTCTTCCGTGGACGCCCAGCCCTTTTTGAGTTCCCAAGCTCACCAGTCAATTCCTTTTTTCTCAGAATGTACCCGACTGTTGATTTTGCTACTCCAAGCATGTCTGCTATCTCTCTGATGGATTTTTTCTTTTTTTTTCAGCCTCAGGATGTTCTGCTTCACCTCAATTGAGAGTTCCTTTGACCGCATGTTGTCTGGTCACAGCAACAGCTTCCAAATGCAAAACCACACACCTGGAATCAACCCCAGACCTTTTAACTACTTCATTGATTACAGGTTAACGAGGGAGACGCCTTCAGAGTTAATTGCAGCCCTTAGAGTCCATTGTCCAATTACTTTTGGTCCCTTGAAAAAGAGGAGGCTATGCATTACAAAGCTATGATTCCTAAACCCTTTCTCCGATTTGGATGTGGAAACTCATATTGCAGCTGGGAGTGTGCACTTTCAGCCCATAATTATATATATAATTGTATTTCGTGTATTCCCACCTACTAATATTCACAATTAAACAAATCTAAATAATCACCCCGTGATAAAAAAAAAGTGAGCAATAATAATGTCCATAACATTCGGAACAAATCCAAAACTCATGTCCGTGAATGATCAATTAAAACATTCAAGTGATTATACTTCACAGTGAACAAATGATCTTGAAGTGACTTGAAGCAATCTTCCACCACACCATGTGCTTGGTGACACCGCTCCCTTAAGAAATGCACTCAAACAGAATATTACTTCCACTCCCATGCTCTGCAATTTCACTTAAAGTGGGGTACCCCCTAAAAAAAAATTTAAAAAAAGTCAGCAGCTACAAATACTGCAGCTGCTGGCTTTTAATAAATCGGACACTTACCTGCCCCAGGGTCCAGCGATGCGGGGGAACGAAGCCCCCCCCCCCCTCGCTCCCCGCTCCGCTCGCGGCGCCGTCATGCATACTGTGGGCACCCGGCTGTGGCTTCACAGCAGGGCACCCACTGCGCATGCGCGAGCGGCGCAGGGCGCCGTGATACGCCGTACAGTCACCTGGGACACGACAGGTCCCAGGTGAATGTGCGGCGTGAGGGGGAAGTGATGTCACCAGCCCGGGCAATGAAGAAGGCAGATTACGAGGGACCCCCTAGCAACCGGTATTTAGAGGTGAGTAAAAAAATTTTTTGCCAATTTTTTTTTTATTTTAAGCAGCTTTTATTTTTTTGGTGGCAACACCACTTTAATAACCCCCCACGGGTATCAAACAACTCCAAAAAGGTGTTCATTAGACAATTGCACGCCACATGTAAAAAAATGGAGTTGCGTACCGGTAACATCCTTTTCCAGGAGTCTCTCAGGACAGCCACCTTTGAGAGACACTGGCTCCTCCCCTCTTAGGAAACACCGCCTTCATTTTCATGATTTAAGCCTCCTCCTCCCTTCGTTCCTCAGTTCTTCCAGAGTACCTCCGGCCAACTGGGGAGACACAAGAACACGTCAAACAAATAAACTTTTAGTCTTACCTGACGGTCTCATGTGATGAGTTCCCGATGATCTGCAAAAAACCTGGGTGGGAACCGGTGCTGTCCTGAAAGACTCCTGGAAAAGGATGTTACCGGTACGTAACTCCATTTTTCCCCAATCGTCTTTCAGGACAGCCACCTTTGAGAGGATAAGCGAGTACCTTGTCTTAGGGTGGGACCTACTGCTTGCAGCACCTTGTGACCAAAGGGCTTGGTCTTTGGCTGAGAGAAGATCCAATCTATAGCGCTTCACGAACGTAGAAAACTTGAACCACATTGCGGCTCTACAGATCTGTTCAGGAGACGCACCAGCCCACTTTGTCTGCGGAGTTGCCGCTGTCCTGGCTGAGTGTGCTTTAATTCTAACTGGAGGCTTTAATACCCCAACCACGCAAGTCTGCCCAATGGCTGACCTTAACCATCTGGTTAGCGTACGTCTAAAGGCTTTGGAACCCTTCCTAGCCCTTGGAAGTAACACTAAAAGTAAATCAGACTTCCTGAACTGACTTTGTGCAACCAAAATAATGAAGGACACATCTTCTAACGTCCAATAAGATGTGTTCCTGTTCTCTCACTGGTTTTGAATGAAAAATAGGCAGCATAATCTCTCGGACTCTGAGGATTAGAGACTACCATTAGGTAAAAAGGCCAGAATGGTCTTAAAAACTGAATGGTCTGGAAAGGGAGTGCCCTAACAGAAAGGGTTTCGAGTTTACTCACTTTCCTTGCCGTAGTGATCGCCACAAAACAACAGTTTTGAGAGTAATCAACCATAACAAGCCAGATTCCAATTGCTGAAAAGGTTCTTTGTGAGAACCTGTAAAACTAATGAGCGACCCCGACTGGGAAGGGGACGACCAAAGGCTTGGTCTTTGCCTACTTAAGGCTCTAACCTTACTATACCAAGGTCTGATATTAAATGCCCTTCCAGGAATACGCTAAAAGCGAAAACCTGACTCTTCAATTTTTATGGGGCTAAACCTTTATCTGCCCCTGACTGCAGGAACTCTAGAACGGCTACAAGGCTGTGCACATTGAAGGAGTTCTGAGCACCAGCTGTTGAACCGCCTCCATACCATCAAGAAAATGGTCTGAGTTTCTATTTACCTGCAATTCAGAAGAGTGGCTATTAAACAGTCTGAGACCCCTTTGCCCTTCGGCAATTCCTTCTCAGTAGCCAAGCTGCAAGAATCCACCTGGGGACCGCAGATTGGACCCTGGGAAAGAAGACACTCTTAGACCGGGAAAACCCGGGGGGGTTCCACTGACAGGCCCTTCAGAATGGAGAACCACGGCCTCCTGGGCCCAAGAGGTGTGATTAGAAAACAGGTAGTAATCTCCACCTGAAAACTTCCCTGACCCTGCAGGAATCAGAATGGGAGGGGAGAAAGCATAGCACTTAGAGAAACCCTAACTCTGTGCTTTAGTGTGTGTCTGCTCCCGACCTCCCATCTCCCCTGTTCATGGAACAGGAGATGGCTTCCTTTGCGTTTTCCCTTGAGAAAAAAAAAAAAAAAAAGAGGTCTATCCAAGGAATCCCCCAATTCTGGGTGATCCATTCGAAAAACCTCCTGCTTGAGAACCTGGTTGCTCTGAGGAAATCTAATATCAGAATTTGCTCTCCTTTCAAACAGATCACTGGAAAGACAGGATTTTAATATTCGGCCCATCTGAGGATGGCCTTCGCTAGGACCCATAAGGATCCGCTCCAGGAGTCCCCGTCCTGTCGACGTAAGCCACTGCCAAGGGATTGTTTCCATGACTCTTACATGAAGTCTCCAGAGAACTCTCTGAAAGGTCCCGAGAACCAGATCTACTGTTTTCAACTCCCTCCAATTTGAGGATCTCTTAGATTCCTTCCTCTCCCAGGTACCCTGTACCAAACAGGAGTCTAGGTGTGTACCCCAACCTAAGCCGTTCGTATCGGTTGTAACCACCCTGGATACTGGCAAACTCCATTCTAGGTCTTGTAACAAACGTGCTCCCTTTCCCAAAGGGACCTCTTTACCTGAGTTGGAACCGAAACCAAAGAGTCCCAAGACTCCTGACTGTGGTCCAAAACCTTCAAGATGAATAGTTTGCAGAGGACGGTAACATGACCCCGTCCACTGAACTGCTAGGAGCGTGGCTGTCAGTAAACTCAACCTGCCTGAGTTTTTGACGGTTGCCCTGGAGAAACAACAGTGCTTTGTCTATCTTCTGGATCTTCTCCAAGGAGGGAAGACCTTTTGTTCTGTTGAGCCCAGCACCTACCCCAGGAAGGTGACCCCCTGGTAAGGAATTTAAGTTGGGTTTCTCTAGGTTCAGAGGCCAACCCAGGCTCACCGACAGGTCTTTTGTTACCTGTGGATCCCAAATAGACTGCGCCAGAGAAGGTACAAACAGGAGAAGATCGTCAAGACACACGATCACCGAGACTCCCCTGAGACGCAGGAATGCCAGAACTTCTACCATCACTTTGGTGAAGATACGAGGAGGAAAGGGATAGCCCAAAAGGGAAGTGCTTTGAACTGAAGGTGTAGCACCCCTACAGAAGTTATCACTGCCAGCCTAAGGAAACGCTGGTGGTTCTCTGCGATGGGAATATGCAGGTATGCATCCTTACTATCCATGCCCTGAAACAGTTTTGGTGGAAGAGGTGCCCTCACCCAGTGACCAAAACCAACGAAAGCCGTCTGTAGGTGACTAAGACACACAGACTCTTTAGGTTCAGGATGAGCCTGAACTTTTTCCAAAGGCTTGTGAACCACAAAAATGTGAGAATAGGAGCCCTTCCTATCTATCCTGCTGGGACCTGTATTACCACTTCCTGTTCCTCTAACTCCTGAAGAGGAAAGAAGGGCACATTTTGGCAGCTCAGTGACAAGGAGTCTCAAAAAGGGGGAGCTCTGAAAACTCCAAACGGTAACCTCTACTGATGATCCTCATCACAAACTAATTGGAGGTGATCATCTCCCACTGGGGGAGGAATGCCCCCTTTATATATATATATATATATATATATATATATATATATATATATATATATATATATATATATATATATATATATATATATTCCTCTTAAGGGAAACGGCCTTTTTCTTATCAGCCGTGCGCTCTCGCACTGCTCAAGACCTGGCCAAAAACAGCAGGTCTCCAGTAAAAAAGGATTACACAGAGCTTTTGCATTGGACGCCTTGACCCCCTGCCATGTCTTCAGCCTTAAGGCCCTCCAGGCTGAGTTGGTCAGAGCCGAAGATCTGGCATACATTCGCCTGGATTGAATCGAAGCAGCGTATGCCAACTCCTTAAGCAGCGTGGGAAAGGAGGATAGAAAGTCTCCTCTGCCGTCATTGCTTCATGCATTAATCTGGCTAAGCCGACACTTCATATTATGAGCCACCACTGTGGCCGCTATGGCAGGCTTAGATATTTTCTTAAGAGAAAAAACCCATGCAACCTTCAGAAGTGAGTCCATTTCAAACCATAGGGTCTGAAAGTATTCCCATGTCCCCGAGGACAGGTCAGTATGCCTGGACATCTGAAGAAAGGTAGCCTCTAACCTGGGAGATTCTATTCCAGACAAGAGCTTCCTCTTCCGCCCAAGAAAAAAACCTTTGTTTTAATGCACCAGAAAAGAAAGGTTTTCCTTCGGGACCCCGCCATTCCTGATGGCATCGATCAAGACGTCATGAACCGGGAACACCCGCTTCCCCCAGGCCCTAGTACATCTGATCGTGGGGTGACAATGCCTTCTTTTTCTCTTGTATGCCTAAAGTGGTATGAATAGCTCCCAAGAGCTTATCCACTTCATCCAGGGGGAAGTTTATATCGTGAGGTTCTTTTGGTTTCCCCACCCAAGCCCTCACCATCAGATTCCCTTGGGAGTCTGAGACGGCACTGTCAACTTCTTCCTCAACTTCCTCTCTGGAACCCTCTAGACTCTCCCTTAACCTGCAGGAGGAACATCCATCGGGTTAGGTGGAACACTCTGCTGTGCTGGTGAAAGAGTGCTCTGGAGCTGAGGCCACTGGAACCTTCACAGAAGCCGCCAGATATGCACCGTGTTCTGCTGCCTGTTTCCTGATGGCACCCAAACAGGGACCTGAACCCTGAACCCTTAGGTTAAAGGTCTGACTGAGCTATCCGGTGCTTCAATACACTCCTTACCAAGTGCCTTGAACCAGGGATTCCCCCAAAGAGGCTCTATATGAAGGACGCTCCCTCCTAGAACCAAGGGGAGACTTGCTCATGTCCTTCAGAGACAGAGATAAAAGAGCAGCATAAAATCCTAAAAAAAAGAAACACCAGCACTACTTAAGAGGACCACCGGGAGTGCCCTCCCCTAGGATCAATCTCCATCTGGATCCCAGACGCACTGCCCTTCCCCCCGACCACCTAGGGGGAAAAAACACCAGTGGAGCTACTGGTTGTAAGGTAAGGGAACCCCTCGCCAGGGCTTTTACCTTTGAGTGGCTGGTGCCGTTACTCCTGGAGCTTCTGAAGCCACTGCTTCGGACATTCTCCTGTTGAGGAAGAGTGGTACGAACGTGCCTCCAAAGCTACCTGTGCAACTTAGAAGAGAGGCTGCACCAGCCGAACGCTTGGTCCTCCATCCGTCCGCGTCCGGAACCGGAAGACGCGGGTTCAACGAAGATGTCCGCCCCCACCAGAACTGACGTCGCCCGTCATCTGGTCCGGCCTCCAGCTCCAAGCCGACTGCAAACACAGGGGGACCTAGGACGTCCTGTTGCAGCGCCCCACTGGGCGAAAACAAATGGATGGACCTCCCTAAAACTTCCTGCTTTCCCCAAGCGAAGATTAGAGTGCGTGTAAAAAAGGTCAGTACAAGAGTTCAGCTCCCCAGCCGACCGGACTGCCTATCCCGTTGAAGCACCCTCCTGGGCGAACGAAGGGATGAACCTCTTAAAAACTTCCTGCTTTCCCCAAGCGAAGTTTAGAGTGTATAAGCGAAGTTTAGAGTGTATGGTCAGTACGAAAATTCAGCTCACCAGCTGACCGGACTGCCGAAAGTAGACCGATAGACGATCGGACTGCCGAGTGGGGCCAGAGCTCCGCTCGGATAGCTTCAATCTCTCCAACTGATTCAGCTAAGGTTCCTTAGCGGTGTCTCCCCACCGGAGGAAACACCATAACTGAGGAACGAAGGGAGGAGGAGGCTTAAATCATGAAAATGAAGGCGGTGTTTCCTAAGAGGGGAGGAGCCAGTGTCTCTCAAAGGTGGCTGTCCTGAAAGACGATTGGGGAAAAAGTGCTTTCAATAGTGAAGTAGAGTAAAACCATTTATTAAAACAGCATACAATATCTTCAATTATTGCACTCACATCCTTTACAACAAAGGCACTTCAACGTAAAATTTTCTAAAGTGGGGAGCTTGCAGTGGTAACGCGATGTAATGTGGTCTTGGTGGACCCAGCATGAACCTATAAGTCTCACTCTCCACTTCGCTCGCTCTCCCTTTCCAGTCCACTCCAAAGTCACTGCACTCAGTGACTGGTAAATCCGAACGTCAAATACTCCTGATGGTTGCCTTTTAACCATGCCCAGACATGTTGTTTCGCCAGTGTGACTTAATCATTGGGGTTGGCTACACGGTCTCAAAATGCTCCCCTTTATTTCCCCCCCCCCCCCGATCACTACCGAGCAAATTTGTTACTGCGCACGCCCATGACTGAAATAAATCGGGTGTGACCCCACTCACAATGATCATAGGGGCAATAACTTAATATGGTTAATTTCTATGACACATTATCAACATCCCATATAATCTATAGTCCTGCATAAATGCAAATTAATGTACCGTATATACTCGAGTATAGGCCGACCCGAATATAAGCCGAGGCCCCCAATTTACCCCAAAAAAACTGGGAAACTTATTGACTCGTGTATAAGCCGAGGGCGAGACATGCCTGTCCATCCCTGTGTGTGTCCGTCCGTCCATCCGTGCAGCCCTGTGTGTGTCCGTCCGTCCGTGCAGCCCTGTGTGTGTCCGTCCGTCCGTCCGTGCAGCCCTGTGTGTGTCCGTCCGTCCGTCCGTGCAGCCCTGTGTGTGTCCGTCCGTGCAGCCCTGTGTGTGTCCGTCCGTGCAGCCCTGTGTGTGTCCGTCCGTGCAGCCCTGTGTGTGTCCGTCCGTGCAGCCCTGTGTGTGTCCGTCCGTGCAGCCCTGTGTGTGTCCGTCCGTGCAGCCCTGTGTGTGTCCGTCCGTGCAGCCCTGTGTGTGTCCGTCCGTGCAGCCCTGTGTGTGTCCGTCCGTCCGTGCAGCCTGTGTGTGTCCGTCCGTCCCGAGCCTCCGTCCCGTCCCGAGCCTCCGTCCTTCTGCCATGCCAGGATCGCCGCTCTTCGTCGGCGCCTCGGCGGCCATTCCACTGTTCAAAAGCCGCGCCTCCGTCTGTGATAGGCGGAACACTCAATTTCCCAGCAGTCTGTGTTCCGCCTATCACGAACATACTCTCATCCTCGTCCGTAGTATGAGGATGAGCGGATGTCCGTGATAGGCGACCACTGACTGCTGGGAAATTGAGTGTTCCGCCTATCACAGACGGAGGCGCGGCTTTTGAATAGTAGAATGGCCGCCGTCTGTCTGCTCGACACGCTGATCGGGCAGGCTGACGGCGATGACTCGAGTATAAGCCGAGGGGGGCACTTTCAGCCTCAATAAAAGAGGCTGAAAATCTCGGCTTATACTCGAGTATATACGGTATATATGCATTTAAGTAGTCTTAAACCGCATCATTAACACTACCTGATGAATGGCTAATTGGAGTGAATTTGACCTCTGCATAAATAAGCTAATATAATAAATGTATATATACCTAAAATATGTATAGTGAAATAAAAATCTACAACTTAAAAAGTTTTTTTTTCAAATCCAATAAAAAAAAAAAAAAAAAAAAAAGGGGGGGGGGGGGGGATGAAAAACCCTGAACTGGGTTAATATTAAAATGAATACACTAGTATGTTGAAAGATAGAAAATCCTACTAGCCATCCTCCCTTCACTAGGGGGTACTGTATACACACACACTGACTCTTTATGCTCAATAAACCAAGCAAAAGAGAAATAGGAAAATTATATTATATATATATATATATCTCCATATCCAAAGATGTGCATTAACTGACATTCATCATAAATGGCTGATAAAGCAGTTCAAATAGATTTCAAGATTTAACCATTTAACCCTCAGGGGTGACGTCTCTTAAGAAAATCTTTCGTTTCAGGCTGTGATAATTCACGAACTAGATTTGAACCCCTCCATGAAGGGAATGTACAGTCAATGCCACACAATTGTAAAAATGGAGGGATCTTGGTCATGCTTCTCCCTGAAATGCAGCGATATGCTATGATGTTTAAAGCCCCTTCTGATATTAGCCAGATGATCAGCTATACGAACCTTCAAGAGAAGTTTTGTTAGTCCCACATAATACAACCCCAAAAAGTAATATTTATGTATGGCAGAGCGTCACAGGCAGTGAGAACACGAAAGAGAGGGACACCTCATTAGAGAGTGTAACATCTTAGGTTGTCTAGACTAGAAATGAAAAAGCTCAAAAAACTAAAACCCCAAAAGGGAATGTGAATAACACTCCTAGAGCTATAAGACTGAACCGGGAACAAGGAGGGAATTTTCATGGTTTACATGCTGGCACTTCTACGCCTCAGGGATACTCTAAAATATATTATTATTATGCCCGCCATCCTCAATCTGAATATCAACAATGGAATCAACAACCATATAATCAGTACATGGATCAGATATCAAGTCCCTACTAAAAATAGGTATCAAGCCTTAGATTATGATAATGGTAGAGGGGGTTATTCTAATTCTTTTTTAGATCGGGGGGGGGGGGGGGGGGGGGTGGACACGAGAGGCTATCCCCATGTGGGAACAACAGAGGGGGAGGAAGGAAACCCGGCCCCATACTACCCCAGAGAAATGGTACCATTTCGAAGGGAAGGAGAGGCTGTAGGGCAGGAAAAGAAGTACAATCCAAAAAAATAAAAATAAAATAATTGCCAATTGAATACTGGAATTTATAATCTCAGTAAAGTTGAGTCATAGTGAAAAGAAGATTTTGAATTTAGGTCTTAAATGTGCACCTCGGAAAAAAAGAATGAACAAATTTGATGTGTATATTGATGCACACAAATTTGTTTGTACATGAAATATGAAAAAAAGTATTTGCTTGTCTAGAAGTGTCACTTGGATGACTCAAATAAAGTATCAATAGATAGCTGCCTGCGCAATAAGTCGGTTTTTAATCCTCAAAATAGCAATAATAATTTTATTGAAGTGTTTAAGAATATGGTGTCAAAAGACATCGAAGAACTCCCCTTGAAAAAAATAAATAAATAAATAAAAATAAATATCGAAGAACTCCCCTTGAAAAAGCACATTAATCCTGAATATATCAGGGAAGGAATAAAATCCCTGGAAGAGAAGGAAAATTGTTATCCGACCAACAGATAAAGGGGGGGGGGGGGGGGGGTGATATTGGAGAAGTCCTTTTATCACAATTAATGGAACTTTTAAGTGACCAGGTCACATATAAAAAGTTAGCATCAGATCCAGCTGAACAGTATAAGGATCAACTAAATTTGCTGGTTGAATGGGGTTTTAGGAATGGAGCTGTGAATATGAAAGGGAATTTATATCTTGATCCCATTTCATGCAGAATACCGGTAATATACACATTACCCAAGATTCATAAAAATGCTGAAATACCCCCAGCACGCCCAATCGTAAATGGGATTTGGTCAGTTACCGCCTAGACTTGGGGGAGTACTTAGACCGTCTCCTCCAAAAGTGTGAAAACGACTAGGGCCTATCTTAAGGACACCACAGACCTTCTGCGACTTCTGGATGAGGTTAAGGTGAATCCAACATGCACAACCTATTAGGGTAACTGCTGATATCTGTTCACGCTATACCATCATACAACATGACGCCCTACTATCACTTCATTGGGCATGGAGTAAAAGGGAAGATATACCACATGTGCAGAAATGTTTTTTGGGGAAGGTTTTAGACTTTATATGGCCCACAATTATTTTTGTGGGCAAGACCAGTTTTTATCCCCGCAGATTGGCGTGGCAATAGAAGCCAAGTATGCTCCCAGCCTCGCCAACCTGTTTGTGGCAGAATGGGAAGACAGACATGTGTTTAATGAACCTAGGCTGGAGTCGAAACTCTACCGGAGATTCATTGATGACCTCCTATTCATATAAGAGGGAACGGAGGAATCAGTGCTGAAGTTCATTGGACATTTAAATTGTAATAAACAGCATAGTATTGGACTATGCTGTTAGTGAGGATAAAGTGAACTTTCTGGATCTGTTACTCATGAAATCTGGGGCCAATATCAGTACAAAGGTTTATTTTAAACCAACCTGACAGAAATAGCCATTTGTCCATCGGAAGCGGTCATCACCCAGCTTGGATCAGAAATATTGCAAAGGAAGAGATGCTTGCAGTGCGCAGAAATTGCTAGTGTACTTGGTAGCAATTGTTTTTAGAAAGGGGGTATAAAGAAGATACCATTAATATTGATGAAATAGCAATACCACCTAGAGAACAATGCCTGAAAAAGGCATTTATTTTGTTAAAAATATCCCCCTAAAAATATATATAAATTTTTTTTTTTTTCCCTCCGTTTAGGCCGATATGTATTCTACATATTTTTGGTAAAAAAAAAAAAAAAATTTGCAATAAGCAATTGGTTTGCGCAAAATTTATAGCGTTTACAAAATAGGGGATAGTTTTATGGCATTTTTATAAATTTTTGTTTTACTAGTAATGGCGGCGATCAGCGATTTATATTGTGACTGCGACATTATGGCGGACACATTGGATATTTTTGACACATTTTTGGGACCATTGTCATTTATACAGCAATCAATACTATACAAATGCATTGATTCCTGTGTAAATGGCAGTGAAGGGGTTAACCAGGGGGTGGCTGTGTAGGGGTTAAGTCTTCCTAGGGGCGTGTTACTAACTGTGGGAGGCTGGGCTTTATGTTAGTGAACAATGATCTCTGCTCCAATCACATGGAGCAGATATCAGCGTTACTTGTTGCTAGGCAGCCGCCCCGTGAGACGATCGTGGGTACCCCCGCGCCGATCGAGTCCACGGGACCCGCGATCGGACTCACAGTGGTCCTGACATGTACGCCAATATGCCTGCCCGTGCCATTCTGCCGACATACATTGGCGTGCGCCGGTCAGGAAGTGGTTAAAACTACTTAAATGCATATATACATTTGCATTTATGCGGGACTATAGATTATATGGGACGTCGATAATGTGTCATAGAAATTAACCATATTAAGTTATTGCCCCTATGATCATTGTAAGCGGGGTCACACCTGATCTATTGCGGTCATGGGGACTCGGAGAGCACACACATGAGCAATAAAACTCGGAGCGCGTGTGATTTTGGGGGACTTACGCAAGGGGCATTTGAGACCGTGTAGCCCACCCCAATGATTAATAAAAACTACAAATTACTAAAGCGCAAATATGGGTTCCTAGCGAGACATACCTAAATTGTAAAAGCTGCAACTAGCTGTGACCAGTCAACGAAAATCAATAGTGTTATATATGAAATAGTGATACGCTAAAATAAATATCCCACCATATATAAAAGCGCATCTGCAAATACATCCCTATCAAAAAAGGGACAAACACACCAGTGCAATATACTGAATAAACCAAAACAAAAAAATAAATTATAAAAAGTGAAAAGAAAAATTCAAACGCCCCACTTAGGAAATAGCGAGATGTGGTGCTAGGTATTATGCGACTAAGGATACATTGCGTCAAACACATATACTGCATTTATTGGCATATAACACTCACTTTATCACCATGAAAATTGGGTGCAAATAGTGTTATACACCAATACTTAATTTTAGCTGCCTCAAAGTGGACAGGGAGGGGGTGGGATAAGCGCCATCAGATTACATACAGCGAGAATCTCCCGTTTCCTTGGCGGCCTCTGTAATAGGAAGTCCCGTCTCCTGGACCACTGTTCTGTCCATCATAGGAGATTCTCACTGTATGTAATCTGTAGTCACTCATCCTGGCCCCCCTAGGCTGCAGATGGGCATCAACCGGGCTACACTGATGGCAATGGTGAGGCTGCTGCCCTGACCCTTATTTTGCTTCAAAGCTAGCTCAAGACTCCCTCTGCAACTCTAAACAGGTAACCCAGGGGTGCCCAACCTTTTGAAGAGTGAGGGCCACTTAAGCGGCTTGGTAACCAGTCGCGGGCCACAATGAGGAGCGGGCAGATGACAGGTTCGTGTCCATTCTGCATATGCAGAGCGGACACGGACACAGCCCGTTCAACTCTATGGGCCCCATTATGCGATCTGCCCAGATGGAAGTGCACGGTTGCCATTCTGTTTTTATTTTTTTATTTTTTTTAGGCGATCAGATTTGAGGTAGGTGGGTGTAAACAGATAAAAGTCCATTTACATCTGCCTCTCCATACAGGTGAATGGAGGGTCTGATTGGATCGGACTGATCTTGTGAAAGGGGCCTGAGGCTGCTTTCACACCGACGCTCTAAGGTTCACCCACACTGCAAGTGCAGCGCAGTGCACCTGTGGCTTTCCTGCAGATAAGCTGCACTTTGCCATAGACTTCTATTATATCCTGCAGGTGTGGTGCACTTTTTGAAAGTGCACCAAACCCGCAGGTAATAACAGAAGTCTATGACTGTGCTGGTAACAGTGCTGGATCAGTTTGAAAGCAGCCCAGTAACCATTGCAGAACAGATATTCCCATATATACAATGTGATTTTAGTAATGTACCTTCAATAAACAGTCTTCCATTTAGGTATTTCCGGCTGTTGCTGTCCCAGGCAGAGTGCTTTTGGTATCACTTCGCCTGTGACAGAAGCCGGCGCAATACAGGAAGCATCAGCTTATGCGACTCCGCTGTCTCCACAGCCGTGCTTCCTCTACTGCCCGGCTTAATTCACATCACTGATGCTCTGGGATGGCGGGATCTAAGCTTGCCAAGCCGCCATCCCAGAATAGGAGGTCGCGGGCCACATCAGAGGGCTCCGCGGGCCATATGTGGCCCCCAGGCCGCTGGTTGGGCACCCGTGAGGAGACCTGTAAAACCATTTTTAAAGCATAGCCTGTGAAGATTTTTAAGTATGGAAGTTTGGCACCATGCCATGTGTGTGCACAATTTTAAAGCAGTTAGATTTTGATGGGTATCTATTTACTCGGCGTAACATCTTGCACATTATACAAAAAATTAATTTAAAAAAAATCATGCTAACTTTAGCTTTTTTATATGAAGGAAAAAAAAAAAAAAAAGAAAAAAATAAAAATAAAAAAAACACACATCTTGGAAAAACTAAAGAGGCATTGCACTAGATGGAGGAGCCTGAAGATGGCACCAGCAAGCCGGCGTTAAGCTCGTGGAGTACCCATATGTCTTAGCCTAGAGAATTCACATCCCCCCCCACCCCGGGTCATCTGCCTCCCCTGTACCCCTTGCTCTGTCAGTTGGTGGAGAGGCAAAGGGGCCACATATGCCGAGATGCCCCTAATGCAGTACTCTGTTCTGGGCTGGTAGGGGGCAGTAACCAGGGATGAGTACGAAAGACGCCAAAACAACGCAGCTCCCTGGGAAGGAGAGGAGAAACAGAGGGCTCCAAGCAGTAGCTGTGTGAGAGAGAAGTGGAGCCGGGGACCCACAGGAGAGAAGGGAAAACCACGTACTGAAGCATCAGCCTCACTCAGCTCATGGTCCCAAGGCCCCACTGCATCATAAGTCCATAGAGATTGTTCCATACAAATATTAACATCCCAACTGCCAAAGTGGTGAGTTTTTCCTTTTTATTACTCTTTTGCCAGTTATTTATACTGGGAAAAGAACAGTGACCCTATATACTGACCAATAAAGAGCCTACGTATAGGGGAGCCAACCTGTCGCATTATAACTATGGCGGCTGTTCCGGAAGCGCTTAAAGAGGCTTTAGCAGGCGCGCACCCACAGCGTGTACCGGAGCCAATGCGTTTGCCCGTGGCAGAGCGAGAACCAGGCTCTGGGTGTGTAAACACACAAATCCCAGTTCTCAGGAGAGTAGACAGATCATGAGCTCCTACTAAGTAGGAACACTGATCAGTCTTCTCCCCTAGTCAGTCCCATTCCTTCCCCCCCCCCCGTTAGAACACACCTAGGGAACACAGTTAAACCCTTCTTTGCCAATGACATTTATACAGTAATCAATGGCTATTTTTAGCTCTGATTGCTGTATAAATGTCACTGGTCCCACAAAAAAATAAAAATAAAATAAAAAACACCCATAAATCTATCCCCTAACTTTTGCGCAAACCGATCAATATACAGGGGGTCCCCAGGTTGCGAACCTGTTAGGGACTTTTCTCCTGTCCCCAAAAAGGGATATGGCAACTTGAGATGGAGCTCTGAGTCCGATATTAAACTGGGTTGAAGACAGAAGAAAAACTGGATACCCATGCACTAGAAAAACAAAGGAACAAAATGTAAAAAAAATAAATAAATGATAATACAAATTGAGCAGAGGAATGGAAGATCGGACAAATCAATACAGAAAGGAAAAAAATAAAAATAAAAAACAAACACAAACACAAACACAAACACAAACACAAACACAAACACAAACACAAACACAAACACAAACACAAACACAAACACAAACACAAACACAAACACAAACACAAACACAAACACAAACACAAACAAATCTGAGGTCTTTCAGGAAACAATCACAGGAAGAGGACTTACAAAGTACAAAGGATGTGCTTTGCCCATTACTAGGAAGGACAATAAAAACTTTAAAGACTGCATAGGATTAGAAAACCCCCAAATATGGCTGGGGAAATACCAAAGAGACACAATTGTGAGATTTCATAACTATAAAAGAACAGATCTGGGCGAAATTAAGAACAGATACCGTAAAATATGAAGAGGCAGTGCTCCAGATATTTGCAGATTTATTTCAAAAACTTTGGCAAGAAGATGACTTCCTAAACATCTACTAGAGCAAATGAGCTCACACAATACCATACCAGATACATACCAGGCTGATCAGAAATACAGAAAGAGAGAAGTACAGAAGATTAACCACTTGCCACCTGCCCACTGTCAAATGACCGCTGGGCGGTGTGGCTCTCGTTCTGGGTGGACGTCATAATGGCCTCCCAGAACGGTGTGCGCAGCTCGGCAATCGCAGAGTTGCTAGGACACAGCACGACCCCGATCTCTGTAAAGAGCCGCGGCCTTTTAACCATGTAATCGGCTGTGTCCAATCACAGGCGGTCACATGTAAAACATTGAGGCGCCGGTAATCTGCGCTCCTCGCCTCAAACTGACAGTGTGTGAGGAGAGAAGACCCAATCAGTGGTATCTCCTCGCAGAGAACATCTAGATATGTAATCAGGGCACTGATCAGTGGAATAAAAAGCCCCCACAGTGCCAGTAATCAGTGGCCATTAATGACGCCAGTCAGTGCTGGCCATCACTGCTGCCCATGCTGCCTCATCAGCATCCACCAGTGAAGGAGAAAAATTACTTAGTTTCGGTCAGTAAAATTCTGTAAATACGAAAAAAAAAGTAACTTTTCAAAATTTTCATTCATTTTTTCCCCAAAACAAAAAAACTCAGAAGTGATTGAATACCACCAAAAGAAAGCTCTATTTGTGTGAATAAAATAACAGTTTCACATGGTTACAGTGTAGCATGACTGAGCAATTGTCATGCAAAGTGTGACAGCGCTGAAAGCTGAAAAATGGCCTGGGCAGGAAGTGGGTGTAAGTGCACTGTATTTAGGTGGTTAAAGAACAGCTAACAAAAACATGCTTGAGCCGTGATCCAGACCTAGTCTGATCAACTGAAGTTCCAGGATATTACCCCGGAAGTCCGGATTCCACCAATGTCCAACCACCCCGAGCAGAGCTATTGGTGGTCACCCTGTTCAATACAAGGGGAGAAAGGATCTTCCTCATTGAAGAGCCAGAGAACAAAGCGACCAGACTAGGGAACCTCTGGTTTCCCGACTGGGCCGAAGCCAATTGTTCAGACCTTGGGTATTTGTCCCATCATGCCAGGATCTCCTTGAAGGAAGCCTGCATGGAACTTCGCCAATTAACTTTCCTCAAAAAAAGGGTAGATACCATCAGACCCAACACCCACATGTAGATCCGAAGAGGAGCCCACCTGTTGGATAATGAAAAAAAACATTGCATGCCACTTCTGGAATTTGTCCAGGGGGAAGAAACACGCTGGCCAGAGCTGAAGCCCAGTCAGGTTCAGATAAACAAACGTTCTTAGCTGGACCAAAGCAGACTTCTGATAGTATAGACGCCAACTGAAATCAAAGTCTGTATTTGAACTACGTTGCTCTTCTGGGTAATCGAGAATTCAGCGCAGATCACCCAAGTAGCCCAGGACCGTCAACCCCCACT
The DNA here is from genome assembly GCF_037356315.1 of Lithobates pipiens. Taxonomy (NCBI): domain Eukaryota; kingdom Metazoa; phylum Chordata; class Amphibia; order Anura; family Ranidae; genus Lithobates; species Lithobates pipiens. Next base: position 340,988,259 of record NW_027507758.1, read on the forward strand.
GACTTAATCATGCCACATCCGGGCCAACACCCGAGCAGTGCCGGCCAAATCAAAAAGGACCACACCACGCGCCGATAATGCTCCACACCCACTGCAAACGGAGGAAGTGCTGGAGTCCGGCACATAACAGAATTCCTAAGCATTCGTGATGTCGTAGAAGTCAGAAAGTCCCCATGATGGAGTGCCACCACTGCGTGGACAAACTCCATCCTGAACTCCCGTACCCACACAAGACAGGTCAGGGCCTTGAGGTCCAGAATTAGATGTACCATGTCTTCCATCTTTTTAGACTGTGCACAGGTTTAAATACAACCCCGACACTGTTCCCAGCACAGGAACTGAAACAATCACACACCGCAGCAACGGGACTTGCACAGCCCCCCCATGGAGAACAGCAAGCAGTCTGGCGACAGACAACCATTGGAAGCACCAAACTGGAGGAACACAGCCGGAAAACTATCTTATAACCAAACAACGTTACATGAAGTCAGAGTAGCCCCCCAAAATACATGTCGAAGCCCCACTGAGGCAGCAGACTTGGCAACCAGGGGAACTGTGACCAAACCGCAGCGCCTACCCAATAGGTCCCCAGCAGCAAAGGCATTCTGCTCCCCCCCCCAGGTATGCCAGCTGGGCCCTTAGAAGCCAGAGATTCCTCTATTGGAGCCATGGTTGCCTCTAGCAGCCTAGAGACAGAGGGTTCACTTCTGAAGGGGGGAAGTCCCCAAAGGGCCGCCTTACTGCCAACGCGTTTTGGAAACGCAAAAGGCACTTGGACACTCCGTCTGCATAGACAAATTTGTCAAAATAAGACATGGAAAGGGGGTGGGGTGGGCCCCCCCCCCCGTGGGCCCCCCCCCCTTTCACCACATAAGACGGTTCATCCAAGAGGGTACCGGCCCTCTGCTGCATCGCCCATCTTGAAAGGTTCCCGCACAGATGTAACAAGTGCGACAACCAGCGCCCCTTTGAGCCCTTCTGCAGACATCCACATTTCCTGACAGGATAGGGAACATGGCCACCAGCCCACAAGGTGGCCACATCCATGCGGCAGAGACACATAGGATTGTTCAACAGGGGAGGTTTAACGCACAGGACCAGCTCCTGTACAGTGGGGCTAGGTAGCAGCCAACCAAGTGCATAGCTGCGGTCTGCACACACTCGCTGGCCAGACTGGGGTGCTCGTGGACCAAGTTTCCAGTCCATTTCCCATCCGTTGATTGGAGATCTCACCGGAAAAAAATAAAAATAAAACACACACCACACACCTGAATATCTAGAGTATGGAGGGGATTATATACTGACCAAGGACAACCCATGATAGTGGCCAAGTGTTATGTTTTGCCTAGTGCTACTCCTGCGGAGGCGATATAACCCTATTGTTATGAATAAAGAAGGCTGTCTCAATGAACGAATGAGAAATGCATTTTTATTCATATTACAAGGAATGTAAAACTTCTCCTGGTAATATAAAAAAGTGAGTGACAAGGGGTAAAAAAAAAAAAATATATAAAAAAAAAAAAATATATATATATATATATATATATATATATATATATATATATATATATATATATATATATATATATATATATATATATATATATATATATATATATATATATATATATAATAAATTTACTAGCTGTAAAAATTGATTAATATTGCAATAAAAAAAAAATAATAAAAAAAAAAACAAACAAACACACCACAGAGATAACCCACCTTTTTCTCCTCTCTCACATTTCTCTACAATCATCTTTATCAATGCTTTGGCTTTATCTTGTTGCTCACTGCTTCCAAATATCTTTACTTCAGTGTCATAATCTTCTTTTATAATCTTAAGATTGATTAAGAGAGTGTCAAAGATAAGTTGCAAGGAAAAAAAAAAAAAAGAAAAATCACAAGAAAATGTGTACATATCAGGGTGGATAAAAAATAAAACCAATAATTTTTTTCTTTTTTTTTTTTAGATAAAATTTTGATAAAAGTCGAATTGGATTTTAATAAAACTCTTATCAATTATAAATTCTATATAAAGATAGTTTTCCATTTAAGATACAATAATTTAGTTTATTCAGCATGAAATGGAGCTTAGTTATTTAGCATGAGGCTGTACATTCTGCAATATTTCCATTTTTTGGTAAACACATTCAATGAATCCAAGCTCTGCAAGCTGAGATAACATCATGCACTGCATTGAAGCATTCACACAATTTCACAGTAATCATGATATAAAACAAAGTTCAGGAACATTCCTTTAGCCCGTTGTTATGCAAATTTATGTACACTACAAACTGTAGGATTGAATCGGTTCCGATATCACGGTTTTACCAACCTGACAGCTTATTCTAAATAGGAAACCATTTTGTTTGCAAATATTAAAGATTCTAACTACCAGCAAGAATGAGTCCTTACATTTAAAGAGCACCTTTCATTTGAGATCCATCATAGCAGCGCCTGTTAGCGGGCACCCACTCACCCACTGCTGGCATGTCCCTCACCTGGTTGTGTCACTGCCACATCACCAGCCATTGCATTAAAGTGAATGAGACTATTGGCGAGTCAACAGCTGTTCAGAGGAGGAGCCGCTGTGGGACAGATGACAGCTGCTCTTTAAAAATTATGATTTAAAATAGGAGTGGATTTAAATCTCGTTTTAGATCATGGTTTAAACAGAATCCACCCTAGTACATATTAGGCAGGAACTTTAAAAAAAAAAAAAAAAGGCAAAGTCTACAATATAGAAACAGCGCAGGGAAGCCAACTAAACTCCCATTTTCTAACAAATATTATCACTGGCAGCCTATTAGAACTAGACTCAGTGAATGAACATAAAAAAAAAAAAAAAAAAAAGTACCAGTTACTTACCAGTAACTGTCTTTCTGGGAAATCTTCCAGGACGGCACACCTGAGAGATGAGAGGCTCCTCCCTACAGGAAACACAATCAATCGACAGCTGTTTTAAGTCCCCACCCTTCCCCTTGATCCTCAGTTTGTAGAGAAGTAACTCCTGAACCAGGTTCACAAGGGAAATCATTCCTCATAGGTACTCACCTTCTAGTGTTCTAGAATTTTCCCTCCTCCAACGGGCGGGAAGTAGGCCTGCCGTCCTGGAAGATTTCCCAGAAAGACAGTTACCGGTAAGTAACTGGTACTTTTCTCAAGTCATCTTCCAGGACGGCACACCTGAGAGGATAAACAAGTACCTCAGGCCTACCTTAGGGTGGGGCCACTGCAAGACCCTCTTGGCGAACCTTGGCTCTGCAGTAAGCTTTGCCTCCACTCCATACGCTCATATGCTTGATGAAGGCATCTTAGCTGGATCATGCGGCTGATCTGCAGGTCTGCTCCACAGATGTTCCTGCCTTTTCCGCTTCAGATGCAGTATCTAGGTGAAATGGGCTCTTAAAAATGGAATCAGAAAACATGTTAAACTTGTAGGTTAGCAATGTTGCCTATCTCACACATCTAACAACCATGGCCTATTATGCCTGTAGGTGCTACTTAGAACCACTAAAAAGATAAGAGACCTGTGTAAGACAAGGACACTACATTAATCAATAAGAGGGCCTGTCTTAACACTATCCTGTTGAGGGAAATAAAACTGCTTCCTTTTTATCTTTATGTCAGCAAAAGACTAAAGGGAAGCCTACTTAAGGGAAATGGATTAACAGAAGCTTGAACCCTGGGTTTAAGGCATGCCCAATCCATGTCCTTACTTACGCCTGAGAGCCTTCTTCAGGAGATTAAAGTCCATAGCAGGAGTAGACTACCCATATTGCTATGTCTAGTTTTGCTAAAAGGGCAAAATGAAGGCCATGCACCGAGCCGAAACCTATTCGATCGGGTATACATCTTTATACTTCATCCTCAGGCCCTAATACTCCTCTGAACAGAACTCTCCAAGTTCTTACTAAACAGGGCGATTCATTATCCCCTTCCTCCAGTGTCCCATAACCCTACAGGGCTTCAACCCTAGGAAATGGTTCTGGCATCCCTGAATGCAAGTGGTCAAGGTTTTCTGACATGTGGCATCTGCAGCCCGAACTCCTGGCCCCTCCATGGAAAAGAAGGCTGAAATACAAAAAGGTGATACATGCATTATTAATATCACAAATAAAATGATCATAGATTGTGGGCACGGCACAATAGATTTAGACAGAAAGGACACAAGCATAGACAACAATGTTGTGTGCCTGAGTGTGACTAGCTAAACCAATATATCAAATATGGGAAGAGACCCAAATCTGAACCTCAATGTAGACAAACAGTCCTCACAGTCTGGTTTTCTGATGTGCTGCCAAGACGTAAAAACATTAAGACTCAAGCAAACCCTAAATGCTGCGTATTTCTTTAGTGCAGCTAGCTAGGTCATAACTGATATATAAATACAGAAAGGACAGGAACCCCCTTTACTGTTGTGCTTTACCTATGTACAGCAAAACAAGGCTATAAATATAAAGACAGAAAGACCCAAACTTCTATGTTGTGTATTTCTGACAAACCACCACAGTTATAAGATTAATATGAACACCAACTCCCGTGTTGTGCATTTCTGCTATGCCACAGGGTAAAATATGGAACACAAGACAATCCTTTCTGTCATGCACTTCTGTAGTGTAGTTCAGATAGAACCAACACTGAGAAAGGACACAAGCGACCTGCAGCATTGTGTTTTTCTGAAACAGAAAGCACCAACAAGCTTCAATCCTGAGTATTTCTGCTGTGCAACAACATAAAAGCAGACACTGAGGAAAAAGACAGATAGCCTTTACAGCTGCAATCTTTCTGGTCTGCTGCAAAATAAAACAATATCGCCACGATGAGTATTCCTGCTGTGTAGCAAAACCTCAATCAGAAGGGACAGATAAGTTTAGGGTTCCCACACCCGTGCGACCCAACCTGCGACTTGGGACTGCAAGACGCATGAGAAGTCATATACTATGGCTTCCAATGGGTACCATTTGTGTCTGTGCGACACCAGCAGTCCCCGATTCCTGGATCCACAGACCTCAAGATTACACAGATCGCAGGGAAAAAAAAAAATAGCAATTTTCAGGTCGAACAAGTAAGGGGTCCCCAATGCTGTGACTCCCTGGAGGATTGCAGCCAACAAACCCCTGCTGTGTATCCCTAAGATGCAGAAAGGTAGATCCATGAGAAACACTGCTCACTGCTGTGCCTGATATACAAACGATAAGGCAGTAAATATAGGACATACAGGACACACACATTCAATCTTTGTGTATGTCTGATGTGTAGTAATATACCAATACTGAGCAGAAAGGGCCACCATCCTCAATGTGTCTCTCAGCTGAGCAGCAAAAACAAAATCAGAAAAAGACAAGCAACCTTCACTGCTGTGTCCTGATATGCAGCCAATAAGGCAGTATTATGCAAGACATAAAAGGACAGACAACCTTCAATCTTGTATATGTCTGATGTGCAACAATATAACAATTCTGAATAGAGATAGCACATCCATATTGAAGCGATTTGGCTTTGCGACTCCACATGTCAAATCGCATGGCTAAAATCAGCACACCACCACTTTGTGGTGCTACATGGATTACCAAAGGCAGTATATGTACTACACCTGGCAGGGGTTCAATTTGTATTCCTGCTATGTAGCCCAACAAATTCGAACCATCAATTTTCACTGCTGCCTTTCTGATAAGGCAGTAATACAGGACACAAAACCTCACAGACCTTAATGCTGTATAAATCTGATGTGCAACAATAAAAAACACTATGAATAGAGATAGCACATCCATATTGAAATGATTTGTCATGCGACTCAACATGTCAAATCGCATGTTTAAACTTGGCAGCCATTGCCGTTAATAGCACTGTCTGAATCAGCACAATGCCACGCAAATCAGGACCATCAGACTTCACTGCTGCCTTTCTGATAAGTAACCAACAAGGCAGTAAAACAGGACACAAAGCCCCACAGACAGACCTCAATCTTGTGTATGTCTGATGTGCAGCAATATAACCACTATGAGCAGAGATGTCACCAGACTCAATGATGTGTATTTCTGCTGTGCAACACAAAATCAGAAAGTACAGACCACCCTCACTGTTGTATTTTTCTGATCTGTAGCCAAACAAAGCAGTACCTTTAGTACAGGGGTTGACAAATTTGCTTGGAATCTAGGAGCCAGCTTAAAAAGTTAGGAGTCTCCAAGTCATTGCCCATAGCTCTTAGGAGGGACATTTTATTTATTTTTTTCAAATGACAATTTTTTTTCAATTGCATTTTAGTGTAAATATGAGATCCGAGGTCTCTCTGACCCCAGATCTCATATTTAAGAGGACCTGTCATGCTTTTTCTATTACAAGAGATTTTTACATTCCTTGTAATAAGAATAAAAGTGACACAACATTTTTTTTAAAAGAACAGAGGGAAAAAAAAAAAAAAAAAAGTTAAAATAAAAAGAAAAAATAATAATTTTTAAACGCGCCCTGTCCTGCCCGCATATAAAATCGGTGTTCGAACCACACATAGGAGGTAGCGCCGTGATCGGTAGAGCGAGAGCAATAATTCTAGCCCCAGACCTCCTCTGTAACTCAAAACGTGCAACCAGTAGAATTTTTTTAAACGTCGCCTATGGAGATTTTAAAGGGTAAAAGTTTGTCGCCATTCCATGAGTGGGTGCATTTTGAAGCGTGACATGTTGGGTATCAATTTACTCGGCGTAACATTATCTTTCACAATATAAAAAATAATTGGGCTAACTTTACTGTTGTCTTATTTTTTTATTAACTAAATTATTTTTCCCAACAAAAGTGCGCTTGTAAGTCCGCTGCACAAATACGGTGTGACAGACAGTATTGCAACAACCACCATTTTATTCTCTAGGGTGTTAGAATAAAAAAATGGAATTACGTACCGGTAATGTCCTTTTCCAGGAGTCTTTCAGGACAGCCACCTTAGAGAGACACCGGCTCCTCCCCTCTGAGGAAACACCGCCTTCATTTTCATGATTTAAGCCTCCTCCTCCCTTCGTTCCTCAGTTCTTCCAGAGTACCTCCGGCCAAACTGGGGAGACACAAGAACACGTCAAACAAATAAACTTTTTAAGTCTTACCTGACGGCCTCATGTAATGAGTTCCCGATGATCTGCAAACAATTTGGGTGGGAACCGGTGCTGTCCTGAAAGACTCCTGGAAAAGGACATTACCGGTACGTAATTCCATTTTTCCCCAATCGTCTTTCAGGACAGCCACCTTAGAGAGGATAAGCGAGTACATTACCTTAGGGTGGGACCACTGCCTGCAGTACTATACGGCCAAAGGCTTGTTCTTTGGCTGACAGAAGATCCAGTCTATAATGTTTCACAACCATAGAAACACTGGACTACGTTGCAGCACTACAGATCTGTGCAGGAGATGCCCCAGCCCACTCTGCCTGAGAAGTTGCCACTGCCCCGGCTGAGTGTGCTCTAACCCCAACTGGAGGACCTAACCTCCCTGTCACGTACGCCTGTCCAATGGCTAACTTAACCATCTAGCTATCGTACGTTTAGAGGCTCTAGCCCCAGAAAACAACACAAAAAATGAATCAGATTTTTTGAACTGACCTTGTGCAATCCAAATAATGAAGAACACATCTTTTAGCATCTTAATCTGTGAAATATGTGTTCCTGTTCTCCTACTGGATTCGAACAGAAAGTAGGTAGCACAATCTCCTGTATTCTTATGGAAACTAGAGGCTACCTTAGGTAAAAAAGGTGCCCTAATAGAAAGGGCTTCGAGTCACTTACTCTCCCTGCTGTAGTGATTGCCACCAAAAATACAGTTTTGGGAGTGATCAATCTTAACGAGCAAGGTTCTAACGGCTCAAAAGGTTCCCTTGTGAGAACCTGTAAAACTAAAGCAAGATCCCGACTGGGAAGGGGGCGACCAAAGGCTTGGTCTTCACCTACTTAAGGCTCTGAAGAACCTTACTATCCCAAGGTCTGACATTAGAAGTCTATTCAGAAACACGCTTGAAACGGATACCTGACTCTCCAATGTTTCGGGGCTAACCTTTTATCTGCCCCTGACTGCCGGACCTCTAGAACGGCCCCCGAGCTGTGCTCCTTGAAGGAGTTCTCTGAGCACCAGTTATTGAACCGCCTCTATACCCTTTCTATACCTTCAAAAGAGTGGCTACTAACAGTCTGAGACCCCTTTGCCATTCGGAACTTCCTCAGTAGCCAAGCTGCAAGGTTCCACCTGGGGGCAGCAGATTGGACACTGGGAAAAAACCCAGGGGAGTTCCACCGACAGGCCCTTAAGAATGGAGACCCACGGCCTCCTGGGCCAATGAGGTGCGATTAGAAAGAGTCACCAGAACTTCCTCAACTCTGCAGGAATCAAGACGGGAATCAGGACGGGAAGGGGGAAAGCATAGCACCTAGAGAAATCCTAAGTCTGTGCTTAGTGCGTCTGCTTCCGACATCCCATCTCCCCTGCTCATAGAACAGGAGATGGCTTCTTTCGCGTTTTCCCTTGGGGCAAAAGAAGTCTATCGAGGGCATTCCCCTCCCCCGGGTGATCATTTCGAAAACGTCCTGTTTGAGAACCTGGTTGCTCTCTCCCCACGTTCTCCTGCTGAGGCATCTAATACCTGAATTTGCTCTCCTTTCCACCGGATCACTGGAAGGACAGGAATTTAACATTTGGCCCATCTGAGGGTGGCTTTTCGCTAAGGCCCTTAAGGCTCTGCTCCAGAAGCCCCCGTTTTATTGACGTAAGCCACTGCCAAGGAATTGTCTCCATGACTGCTACCTAATGTCCCCAGAGCACTCTCTACGGGGTCCTGAGAACCAGATCTACTGCTCTCAACTCCCTCCAATTTTGAGGGTCTCTTTGACTCCCTCCTTCTTGGATATTGGCCAAATCCACTCTAGGCCTTGTGACAAACATGCTCCCCTATCCCACCAAAGGGACTTTAAAATACAGGCTATTTAGTATTATCTCAATGCTCTAAGTTGGTTACTCACTGCTACCTTGCCAGCACGGGACTGTCAGCTGTGACCTTTGCCATTCGGTGATCAGTCATGAGCTACCGTGCTAAAGCTAGCAACAGAGACCCTCGTGATTTGACACAGGGTGGACTAGAACTCAGACATACGCAATCCAACCGCAGACTGCGCCTTTGGGAGACGGTGCGCATTGTCCCACGCCACCGCTCCTGGCTTCTTTACCTGAGTTAGAACCGAAAACAAAGAGTCCTAAGGCCCTCTACTGTGGCCCCAAACCTTCAAGATGAATAGCTTGCAGACGACAGTAATGTAACCCCGTCCACTGAACAGCTAGGAGCGTGGATGTCAGTAAACTCAACCTGACCCTCTTTACTCAGGAAGGTGACCCCCTTGGGAAGAAGTTTAAGATGAGTTTCCGTAGGTTCAGAGGCCAACCCAGGCTCCCTAATAGGTCCCTTATAAGCTGTGGATCCCCGTTCAACTGCGCCAGAGAAGGGACAAAGAGGAGAAGATCGTTAAGATACACGATCACAGAGACTACCCTGAGACGCAGGAAGGACAGGACCTCTACCATCGCAGGAAGGTGACCCCCTTTGGTGAAGATACTAGGGAGAAGGGGATAGCCCAAAGGGGAGTGCTTTGAACTGAAGGTGTAGCACCCCTATCGAGGTTATCCCTGCCAGCATGAGGAAACGCTGGTGGCTTTCTGCGTTGGAAATATGCAGGTATGCATCCTTTACTATCGATGCCCTGAAACAGTTTTGGTGGAAGAGGTGCCCTCACCCCGTGATTAAAACCAACCAAAAACTTCTGTAGGTGACCAAGACACCCAGACGATTCAGGCTCAGGATGAGCCTGAACTTTTCCACAGGCTTGCGAACCCCAAATGAGAGAATAGAAGCCTTGCCTATTTAATCTGCTGGGACCTTTATTACCACTTCCTATTCCTCTAACTCCTGCAGAGGAAAGAAAGGCACCTTTTGTCAGCTCAGTGACAAGGAGTCTCAAAGGGGGAAGCTCTGAAAACTCCACACGGTAACCTCTTTTGATGATCCCCAACACAAACTGATTGGAGGTGATCATCTCCCACTGGGGGAAGAAGGACCCATTTTAACTGCTCCCCCTATTTTTATCTTAAGGGGAAAGGCCTCTTTCTTATAAGCCATGCGATAGCACTGCTTCAAGACCTGGCCCAAACAGCAGGTCTCCTCTAAAGAGGGATTCCACCGAGCTTTGATTTGGACGCCCTGTCCCTCTGCCATGTCTACAGCCTTAAGGCCCTCCAGGCTGAGTTGGTCAGAGCCGAGGACCTTGCATACCATCGAATGAATTAAGCCGAAGCATCCGCAGAGTATGCCAATGCCTAAAGCAGCACGGGAAAAGGAGGATAGAAAAGACTCCTCTGCCGTCATTGCTTCATCTGGATAAGCCAATACTTTGTACTACGAGCCACCACTGTGGCTGCTATGGTAGGCTTAGAGATTTCCTTATGGTAAAACCCAGGCATCTTCAAACCATAGGGTCTAAAAGTGCCCCCATGTCCCCAAGGACAGGTCAGTATGCCTGGACATCTGAGAAAAGGCCGCATCTAACCCGAGGGATTTTATTCCAGATGAGAGCCTCCTCTTCCGCCCAAGGAAACCTTTGTTTTAATGCACCAGAAAAGAAAAGTTTTCCTTCGGGATCCTGCCATCCTTGATGGCATCAATCAAGACGTCATGACCCGGGAACACCCGCTCCCCCTAGGTCCTAGTACATCTGATCGTGGGGTGACAGTGCCTCCTAAGTGATTTGGACAGCTCTCAAGAGCCTTTCCATCTCATCCAGGGGAAGTTTATACCGTGAGGTTCTTTTGGGTTCCCCATCCAAGTCCTCACCCTCAGTCTCCCTTTGGGAGTCTGAGACGGCACTGTCCACTTCTTCCTCAACTTCCCTCTGGATTCTCCCTAACCTGTGGGAGGAACAACCATTGGGTTAGGTGGAACACCCTGCTGTGCTGGTGAAAAGAGTGCTCTGGAGCTGAGGGCATTGAAACCTTTACAGAAGCCGCCAGATCTGCACCCTGTTCTGCTGCCTGCTCTCTAATGGCACCCAAACAGAGCTACGGACTGAGCTATCCAGGCCTTTAAAACACTCCTTACAAAGTGCCTTGAACCAGGAATTCCCCAAAGAGGCTCTACATGAAGGACACTTCCTCCAAGAGCCAAGGGGGGACCTGCTTAAGTCTTTCTGAGATACCTGAAGCAAAAGAGAGAGAGCAGCATAAACTTTAAAAAGAAAAGAAAAGAAAAGAAACACAAGCACTACTTAAGAGAACCACCGGGAGTGCCCCCTCCTAGGATCAATCTCCACCTGGATCCCAGATGCACTGCCCTTCCCCCCGACCACCTAGGGGGAAAACACACCAGTGGAGCTACTGGTTATAAGGTAAGGGAACCCCTCTCCAGGGCTATTACCTTTGAGTGGCTGGTGCTGTTATCTTCAGGAGTTCTTGAAGCCTCTGCTTCGGACATTCTCCCGTTGAGGAAGCGTGGTACGAACGTGCCTCCAACAGCTACCTGTGCAGACTGTAGAAAGAGAGGCTGCACCAGCCGAACGCTAGGTTCCCCTTCACGTGCCGCGTCCGGAACCGGAAGACGCGGATTGAACGAAGGGGTCCGCCCCCACCGGAACTGACGTCGCCCGCCTACCGGTCCGGCTTCCAGCTCCCAGCCGGCTGCATACACAGGGGGGCCCTGGACGCCTTCGTTCCGTACCCCACTGGGCGAAACGCAGGGATGAACCTCTCCAAAGACTTCCTGCTTTCCCCAAGCGAAGATTGGAGTGCGTGTAAAGGTCAGTCGAGTATTCAGCTTCCCCAGCCGACTGGACTGTTTGTTCCGTTGAAACACCCACGGGTGAACGAACAGACGACCCCATAAACTTCCTGCTTCCCCAAGCGAAGTTTAGGGTATATGGACAGTACGAACACTTCAGCTCCCCGCTGATAGGACTGTCCCGGACCGACCGATAAATGGTCGGATAGCCGAACGAGGCCGGGGCTTCGCTCGGATAGCTTTCAGATTCACCAACCGAATTCAGCCTTCAGGTTCCTTGGCGATGTCTCCCCGCCGGAGGAAACACCATAACTGAGGAACGAAGGGAGGAGGAGGCTTAAATCATGAAAATGAAGGCGGTGTTTCCTCAGAGGGGAGGAGCCGGTGTCTCTCTAAGGTGGCTGTCCTGAAAGACGATTGGGGAAAATATATATAATGTTTAGGGGGTTCTAAATAAAGGGAAGAAAAGGCAGGTAATATAAAACACTCAGAGGGAGCTTCATTAGCATTGCTGGTTTGTCATACCAACGGCGACCACAAGAGGGCGCCAGATTCCATAAGGAATCATAGGACCGCAGAAGGCCTCAAAGCCGCGGCCTAAATTTTCAGCCGCCGGCGGAACGGCCCGACGCGATCACGCTGGGGGGGGTCCACAGAGACAGGATACCCCCAGCTGTGCTGCCCCAGGCGCGAGGTCGCTATTTCTAGTCGCCAATGCGACCTGGCGCCCGGGTTTTGTCGAGCCCTGCTTTAGTATATAAAGGACAGCAAACAAGCTTCAGTGCAGTGCATTTCTGATGTACAGCAATATAGCCCTTATTAAGCAGAGATGTCACAAATCTCAATGTGTATTTCTGCTGTGCCACAAAAACATCCCAGCAAGCACAAACTTTCACTACTGATCTACTGGTGTGCAGCCAATGAGGAGTCATGGTCTATCCCTTTATGAAATAACCAACAGGCAATTTATTTCATAGGCATAGCCTGGGCTGTAGATACTAAACCTTCACCACCAGTGAAGGAACAGATCCTAAAATGGTTGGACACCCTATTAGTAGTAGTTGTTGTCCTACCTTACCTCCATAGACTGAGCAAACGCTAGCCAGCACAAATCCAGGTGGTGCTGATTAGCAACTAAAGTCTCAATGAGCCCAGCCCTAGAGACCAATTTAAGACCTCTCTAGAAGAGGTGGTTACCAGTTTAGCCTGGGAGGTAAATAGCTATTTGCAGGCTTCAAACAATCAATTATGTAGCTCTTGCGTAGGTTTGCACAGAAAATCCTCAATTAAAAGGATGTAGGGAGCGATCTATGGTGAATCGCCTTTAGATCTGCCACTGAGTGGATTGTAGCCCAAACCAATAAAAAAAGTTTCTTCTTACCTCCTACACTATAATATAAACACAGTGTAAAGGTGGAGTGGGAGGTTGGAGCTTATGAAAGTTAACTATAGCAGGCAACCCCCAAAAGGAGGATCTGTGACAAGGGAACCCCTACTGTGCCACACAGAAGCTTGGTCTCTGCCCATCCTTGAGTGCTAGGTCAGCTTTTAAACATTGTGAAGCAACTTCAGATTCCTAGCAGCTGGGCTAATAGGGCCGGTAACCTAGTGCACCTGCTGACCAGGGGAGCTTCTGAATCCACCAACCACTGCCCAATTAATAACCTGTTCAGTGGTATACCTGGCCTGTAAGTAACTTTGTATCTACCAGGTCCCCTCTGTACGCTATATTCATCCCTACTAATGTACCACAAGTGGGCATGTAGGGAGAGGCTGGCAACCTACTGCTGCGATAACCAGTGTCTCTGCTGTAAGAGGGAGCTGTGGCTGGTGGTTTTAGCAGTGGCGTCTGCGCTATTTGTATCCCGACCCCAGGTTCTGCACTGCACCAGTCAGTATATACACGGGGAAGGGGGAGCAATGGCCTACCTACCTCTTTCTCATCTGAGGTGGTTTAGGCACACTCGTTCCTCTGCACCACCTGTCCACCATACAGCTTCTCTGATGTAAGAGGGGCTGCAGCTGGTGTTTTTAGCAGAAGCTTAAAGGCTATTTGAATCCAGACCCCAGGTGAGATCTCAAATGCCCAGAAACCCTCTGGCTGGAATTGGGGATTTTGCAGCTAAATTCCCACGGCAAAAGGAAAGTAAAGTACTCACCGTTGTCGTCTTCCTCTTTTTGCCACAGCCAGCGGGCTTGCTTTTCCATCCTTATGGTCCACACGCAAGGAGGATAGCCGCCAAAGTGCCCCCCCCCCCCCCCCCAACTGCTGTCCCCATAGGGAGGTGCCAGGTTAGGCTGTGTCTTGCACTGTACCAGTCAGTCTATATACATGGGGGGGGGGGGGGGGGGGGGCAATGCCTTCCATTCCTCATTCCCATCTTCATATCTGAGGTGGTTAAGGCAGACATCCACCGTAGTAAACTGGTGCCTCCTCGCTCTAGAGAAAGGAGGATGTGGGCGCCTGCTCCTACTGACTCTCAGCCTTCCCTCCTGGGTAAGAACGCCGCTGCCATTTTCCCGAAGTTTGAAAATGACGCAGGTGCTTGTTGCCACGCCCTCTCCGGCAGCCCACGCGAGCTACCGGGGACCCAGGAGTCTGGGACAAGATCCCCCTGGAAAGAACCGATGGCCAGCACCCCCGTCTGAACAGCCACCTGTACAGGTAAGGAGGGGGAGACAGGATAATGGCCCCTGAAGTTCTGGGTACACCACTGTACCCAGGGTCCTTCAGCTCTCAGGGGGGCTCTTCCAATTTCTGCTGCCCGCCCTGAGGAAAGGAAAAGATAGGGGAACCCCCCAGGAAGGACAAGAATATCCTACCAGACCCAGAGGCTTCCCAGGCTTGTGGTCCGGCTCCCAGGGGGAGACCACCAGCCCCAGGCTTGGGTCATTTGGAAAAAAAACAAACAGTTTCGCTGTGTAGGGAGAAACACAATCAAAAACTGAGGATCAAGGGGAAGGGTGGGGACTTAAAACAGCTGTCGATTGATTGTGTTTCCTGTAGGGAGGAGCCTCTCATCTCTCAGGTGTGCCGTCCTGGAAGATGACTTGAGAAAAAAAGATAAATAAAAAATATTGCGTTTAAGAACTAGAACTAAGAACTAGACTCAGCCTCTGCTAAAGAGGCTATTTTACCCATGGGATATGTCTACAAATTTGAGGACTAATAGGGGAAAACAGGAACAAAAAGGTATATACTTCAGCAAAGTTTCCTTCCCCTAGACAACTTTTAAGTTAGGTTCACTTTAACTATTTGATGACACTAGTAATGGACAAAGACTTTTCAGGAGCTACTGTAAGATTCACAAAGCCTATTTTAAAACAATGTAAAACATTACCTTATCGAACAGAGATGTATAAAACTTAAAAGCCAATTTTGGGGTGGGGTGGGGGCTGGGCAGAGGGGCAAAACGCAGGTTCTAGCAGGTATCTGGGCTGATCCCGCTAACAATGCGTTTTTTTGGAACCCTAAACTGTTGGGGACGCTAGTATAGATCTGATCTGATCAGATATTGATCTGTTCAGATACTATACCACTACGGGAGGTGTATGCTTTGCGCGTGGGTGTTAGCGGTACTGGCACTAACCTAGCACTGCCTGGGGCGACGCAGACCCTGACCCTAAAACCTAATTGATATCACCCGCCGGGTGATCAGGGGGTTAAACCTTTATTGGGTAATAAATGGTGGGTGCCCTGATGCTATAAAAAGCAAACTAACTAACCAGAGTCACCCGTAACACTTATACGCTGATCACTGGTGAAAGGGTTAACTAGGGGCAATCAGGGGGTTCAAATCTTTATTAGGTAGTATATGGGGGTCCCTGACGCTATATAAAAACCTGACGGGGAACCTAAATAACTAACTGGCTAACCAGCGTCACCAGTGGCACTTATACGGTGATCGCTGGTGAAAGGTTTAACTCTATGGGCAATCAGGGGGTTAAAACCTTTATTGGGTAATATATGGGGGTACCTAGCGCTGTAAAAACCTGGAGGTGAACCTAAAAAAAATAACTACCTAGCGGCACCAGTGACACTAATGCAGCGATCAGAAAAACGATTGCTTAGTGACACTGGCAAAAGGGGGTGAAAGGGTTAACTCTAGGGGCAATCAGGGGGTTAAACCTTTAGGGGGGTAGGGGGCTACCCTGGACCTAACACTAACTGCCCTGACAGTTTTTACTGTCACAACTGACACTAAATGCAGTGATCAGTAAATAAATGATCACTGCAATCAGTGACACTGACTGGGGGGGGGGGGGGTGATTGGGGGGGTAATTTGTGTGCCTATGTGTACCTATGTGTCAATGTAGTGTTGGTGCACTTACTATTGTGTTCTCCTCGCAGTCCGGTCAAAAAGACCGCCCCGAGGAGAATGACATCACTTCCTAACACAGGCAGGGGAGCTTCTCATTCGCCAGGAGCGATCGAGAGGGGATGGCCAGAAACCAACGGCCATCCCCTCATCCCATATTGCTCCTGAAGCGAAACGGACCGCCGCAGACAGCGGGAGGGGGTCCGATCGGACCCCCCACCCGCTGGAAGGCAAGCACATACATGTACGTGCTTGTGGCTGTCGGTGCCATTGTGCCAACATACATTGCCATGCGGCGGTCCTTAAGTGGTTAAGAGTTGGCTTTAGGGTACAAGTTTGGGAAATGCTGACAGAGGAATTATGTAAGTGAATCTGATAGAAATAGCACCTGAAAAAGTCCCACTGCCAATTACTTGTGCTTTACATGTGAAGATGTGGTGCAGTATGATCTGTGATGGTTGGTCCATTTGTATGGATTTTAAAACACTTGAGTTTATTCTTGAACAGAACATTGCATTTTTTTTCTCTAAATTATTTATACTACACAGAACAGTTACCTTTATTCTTGAACCCGATGCTTCTTCCAATTCTTTTATTTTAGATCCTCCACGACCTGCAACAGGCATTCATTATCAGTATAAGAGATATGCCTCACAAATACACCCAATTTTAAAATGAACCTAGGGGGATAGTAATAGGGAGGCTGCTACTGCTGACTTTTTTTTAGTGCAAACTCAAACCATCATCCTAATTTTAGCCTTAGTTACTACCCAATTAAATCAGGATTATAGCTGGATTAGGTCAGTGCTAAAATAAAGATTTTCTATAGGAAAAAAATAAAGAAATAAATACATTTATATAAGCCATTTAATGTCTAAACCACTGGCAACAAAAAGTGGAGCACACCCCTTTTGTGTGGCCACCAATATTTTCCAGCATTGCCTTAACCTTAAGCCACTGGAGATCTCTTCCACTCCTCCATGGATGACATCACGGAGCTGGTGGCTGTTATGCCCCATACACACTATTCGATTTTCTGCTGATTTTTGTGTTCAGATTTACCAAAACCATGTAGTTCAAGGACCTGCCTGATTGTATACACATTGAAACTACTAAAGGTTTTGACCTCATATGGTTTTGGTTAAAAAAAAAAAAAAAAAAAAACACAGCAGAAAATCTGCCGAGTGTGTATGGCACTTTACAGACCTTGCGCTCCTCCACTTTCCATTTGAGGATGTCCCACAGATGTTCAATATGTTTTCAGACCAAAACCTTGCTTTACCAGTCCATCACCTTTACCCTCACCTTCTTTAGCAAGGCAGTGGTCGTCTTGGGTCGTTACCATGTTGGAATACTGCCCTGCGGACCAGTCTCCGAAGCGAGGGGGGGGGAACATGCTCTGCTGCAGTACGTCATAGTACATGTTGGCATTCATAACTCAATGAACTGTAGCTCCCCAGTGTCAGCAGCACTCATGCAGACCCAGGACCACAATACTCCCACCACCATCCTTGACTGTAGGCAAGACACGCTTGTATTTGTACTCCTCACCTGTTTGCCACCACACACGTTGGACACCATCTGAACCAAAAAAAGTTTATCTTGGCCTCACAAGACCACAGGACATGGTTCCAGTAATCCATGTCCTTAGTCTGCTTGTCTTCAGCAAACTGTTTGTAGGAACTCTTGTACATTATCTTTAGAAGAGGCTTCCTTATGGGACGACAGCCATGCAGACCAATTTGATGCATTGTGGGGCATATGGTCTGACCACTGACCCCCACCCCCCACCCCTTCAACCTCTACAGCAATGCTGGCAGCACTCATACGTCCATTTCCCAAAGACAACCTCTGAATAGGACGCTGAGCATGTGCACTAAACTTCTTTGGTCAACCATGGCGAAGCCTGTTCTGAGTAGAACCTGTCCTGTTAAACCCGTTTGGTCTTGGCCAGCATGCTGCAGCTCAGTTTCAGGGTCTTGGTAACCTGCTTACAGTCTAGGTCATCTTTATGTAGAGCAACAATTCTTTTTTTTTTCAGATCCTCAGTTCTTTGCTATGTTGAACTTCCAGGGGTGAGGGAGAGGTACCCCTTATATCAGTTGTGACAAAACTGTCGTAAGGTCGTCACTTATACATGCACTGCGCAATCTGTTTTTATAGATACTTGCAGAGTTTTTATTCTTATCCTTGCAAGGAATGTTTATGTATCGGGACATTTTTGATACTTTAAATAAACCATCAAAGGAATCTCTGCACTATTGGGAGTTTTCCTCCTTCCTTTTGGTAAATTTGCCGAGTGCTGTGGAAGTATTTATCTGTCGGTGTACAGCGTCTGTCTCCTGTAAGCGTGCCATGCAAGGTGCTATTCATTGATGTCAGCCGGTCATCTGAGAGGGAAGTCCGGGAGATCCTAACAGTGTTGCCGTTTTTCTACTAAGCCCGATTTGAACCCCCTAAATAAGGACAGTCGCAGGCTTTCTGGTAAGCCTCCATTGCATACTGACAAGCAGCACAAGTGGTGGAAAACAGACCCAGGGTCTTTCACTGGGTATTTTTTGTTTGGATACTTTCACTTATGAACTTGTCACATTTTGTGTTTTAAATGCATGTATTTTTGCTAATACAGGAATCACATATGGACCATTTTCTACTGGATGGTTTGTGCACTTGAATATGTTCACTAATTATATATTGTAGACCTATTGCATACACTGTAATCATACTCATATACACACACTTATTTTTTTTTTCCCCAGCGTTGCACTTCTATTTTTATTTATATTTTCTGTGCCCTATATCGGGGTTATAGTGCTTAGCTGCAGGATATCCCTTTGTGTAACAATTTGTCAATGGAATAGACCAGTGTGTAAGTGAAAAAAGTTTAACCAAACACTAAACCTTTTCCAACATTTGCTGGTTGCTAATAAATAAAAAAAAAATAAAAATATTATTTATATATATATATATATATATATATATATATATATATATATATATATATATATATATATATATATATATATATATATATAAAAAAAAACTTAGAACCCCCAAAAATTTTATTTTTTTAGTAGACGCCCTAGAGAATAAAATGGGGTTTTTTTTTTTTTTATTAAAGAAAATGCGATTCTCATTTTGCCCAGAATGGTGCAGCTCTAAATACATTTTTAATCTCCATGTCTATATCACACACACCTTCAGATTCTTCACCGCACACAGCCACAAAAAAGGTAGAAGAATGCTTGTTGGGCAGTGTATTACTGTATTGGACAAACATACTTGGACCAAAACCTCTGGCACTGCGCTAACATGATCCCTTCCCGTAATGGAAAATTTCAAGGAAACTTGACAGTGAGGGTCGCCGCTTCCAGCACAAGTGGAATATTTCTTCACTGAAATACAGAATCACTGTTTGTCTGATATGCCAAGAGACTGGCCGTTTATAAGGAATTTAACGTCCAGAGACACTACCAGTCACGACATAGCACATACGACATGCTAACAGGACACGACCGCAGTGAAAAGTTGAAGCAACTTGAAACTGTTTTAATGTCACAACAGCAGTTTTTCACAAGAGCCCGTGAGTCAAATGAAAATGCCAAAAAGCTATGAGGTTGCCAAAAAATGCAAATCTTTTGCTGAGGGAGACTTTATCAAAGAATGAAAAATGGTTGAGAATATCTGTGCTGAGAAGAAGCAAGAGTTTGACAACATTTGCCTGGCTTATAACACCGTAGTACGGAGAATTGGAGAGATTTCATCAGCTATTAAGAGACAGTTGACATCCAAAGGAGAGGATTTTGACTCGTTTTCAATATCCTGTGATGAAAACACAGATCCGACAGCTCAGTTACCGCTTTTTATGAGAGGGGTGGACGATGAAATGAATGCAACTGAAGAGCTACTTGACCTCCAGAGCATTACAGACCAAACAAGAGGAAAGGATTTGTTAGTTCCACCATAGATGACATGAAATTGCCTTGGAACAAAACTATTACTGATGGGGCACCTGCCATGGCTGGTGAACGAAGTGGATTAGCAACAATAATCTGTAATAAGTTGATCCAAGGAGGCAAAGCTATAAACCACGTCCCTGCCACAGTACATCATGACGTACTTGACTTTGTAAGGGGATATCTGAATGATGCCTGCAGCCGGCGATTCTGTGAACGATAAGAATGATCATAGCAGCAGCTCCGCCACTTGATCATGCTGATAGGCGATGGGAGGGGACATCCACCCAATGCTTCTCCAGGCTCTCCCGTGCCATCGGGGGCCCAGAGAAAGAATCGTCCAGCACCAGATGCCGATAGAGATTTCCGGTGACCAGATGGTCACCAGTCATCTCTATGACTGTCGGAGACTCCCAGAAGTAAACAAAGCCGCGATCGTGGCTCTCAGCATGAGATTGTGATTTTTTTTTTCCCTTGATCTCATGCTTTCCAGCCTGGAGGAGAGATGTGGGGTCTGCCTGACCCCATATTCCTCCATAAAAGAGGACCTGTCACAATAGACTCCTGTTACAAGGGATGTTTACATTCCATGTAACAGGGATAAAAGTGCCATATAAAAAAAAAAAAAAAGTCAAAATACACATATGTAAACGCCATTCAAACTACACGTGTGAGGTAACACTGCGTGCATTAGAGTGTGTGCAACAATTCTAGTACTAGACCTCCTCCAACTCCTCCAAACTGGTAACCTGTAAAAAAATTTTAAAGGGTCGCTTATGGCAGGGCTCGACAAACCCCAGGCGCCAGGTCGCCAATGCGACCAGAAATCGCAACCTGGCACCTAAGCTGCCACCAGCGCACTCTCTATTGATCCCCCAGACATGCAGAGCATAACACTGACTGCAGTCGTCCTCCCTCCTCCACACTCAGCGGCGCCGCGCTAAGTGTGTGAAACTGACAAGCAACGGAGAGAGGAGGATCTGTCAGATTTCAGCTTGATGTCGGGTGGGCGGGACCCAGCAGCTATCAAACACCAGTCAATGGGATCTGGGCGGGCCGCAACGTGTATGTAGCCCGCCCCTTTTCTTAAGCAGCCCAATCGTTGGCTGATGTTTGATAGCTGCCGAGTCCCGCCCACCCAGCCGGGTCCCGCCCATTCCAGCATTAAGCTCAATTCTGACAGCTCCTCTGTTAAATTTCAGTAACAGAGTGCTCCGTGTGAAACCCGCCAGTGCCACCTGCCAGCGCCGCCGTCAAACAGTGCCACCTGCCAGTGCCGAGTGTCGCCGTCAATCAGTGCCACCTGCCAGTGCCGAGTGTCGCCGTCAATCAGTGCCACCTGCCAGTGCCGAGTGTCACCGTCAATCAGTGCCACCTGCCAGTGCCGAGTGTCACCGTCAATCAGTGCCACCTGCCAGTGCCAAGTGTCACCGTCAATCAGTGCTACCACCCAGTGCCAAGTGTCACCGTCAATCAGTGCCACCACCCAGTGCCACCTGCCGCCACCACCCAGTGCCACCTGCCAGTGCAACCGCCAATCAGTGCCACCTACCAACACCAACCAGTGCCACCGCCAATCAGTGCCATCTGCCAACCAGTGCCACCTGCCAGTTCCAAACCAGTGTCACCTGGCAGTTCCACGTGCCAACCAGTGCAACGTGCCACCAATCAGTGCCACCTGCCAACACCAACCAGTGCAATCTGCCAGTGACAACTAGTGCCACCGCCAACCAGGGCCACCTGCCAATGCCAACCTAGTGTCACCTGCCAATGCCAACCAGTGCCAGCCAGTTCCATCTTTTGCCAGCCTTACTCTTTCTGGTCAGCCCATAACCCTGATGTAACAGCATTTCATTGGAGTTATTGACTGGGTGCTCCATTGCGAGTTAGGAATAGGGGGTGAAAATGAGTGGCCTTACCCCGGGAGCTGACAGTCCATAGCACAAAAAAAAAAAAAAAAAAAAAAAACCTGGCTCCTAAATTCAAAGCACATTTGTCAACCCCTGGCTTATGGAGATTTTTAAGTACTGAAGTTTGACACCATTCCATGAGTGTGTGCAATTTTAGGACATGTAAAGGTACAGTTGTGCTCATAAGTTTGCATACCCTGGCAGAATTTGTGCTTTCTTGGCCATTTTTAAAGAGAATATGAATGGTAACACAAACTATTTTCTTTCACTCATGGTTAGTGTTTGGCTGAAGCCATTTATTTTCAATCAACTGTGTTTACTCTTTAAAATCGTAATCACAACAGAAACTACCCAAATGACCCCGATCAAAAGTTTACATACCCTGGTGATTTTGGCCTGGTAACATGCACACAAGTTGACACAAAGGGGTTTTAAATGGCTATTAAAAATATAAACCATCCTCACTTGTGATCCGTTTGCTTGTAATTAGTGTGTGTATAAAAGGCCAATGAGTTTCTGGAATCCTGACAGACTCTTGCATCTTACATGCAGTGCTGCACTGATGTTTCTGGATTCTGAGACATGGGGAAAGCAAAAGAATTGTCAAAAGGATCTGTGGGAAAAGGTAGTTGAACTGCATAAAACAGGAAAGGGATATTAAAAATAAAAAAATAATATGATATCCAAGGAATTGAGAATGCTGTGTGTTCAAACTCTAATCAAGAAGTGGAAAATGAGGGGTTCTCTTGAAACCAAACCACTGTCAGCTAGACCAACTAAAATTTCAGCCAAACTGTCAGGAAAATGGTTTCGGAATGCAAAGAAAACCCCACAAATAACTTCAGAGGAAATACAGGACACTGAAAACATGTGGTGTGGCTGTTTCAAGATGCACAATAAGGAGGTGCTTGAAGAAAGATGGGCTGCATGGTTGAGTCACCAGAAGAAAGCCATTACTACGCAAATGCCACAAAGTATCCAACTTATAATACACCAAACAGCACAGAGATAAGCCTCAAACCTACTGGCACAAAGTCATTTGGAGTGATGAGAGAAAAATTTAGCTTTTTACTAGAAGTGCAACGGATCAAAAAAAACTCACGGATCGGATCGTTCCTTGGATCAGAGTCACGGATCGGATCATTTTTCGGATCAGCAAATAATTTAATTTGCAAAAACCTGTGAAGATTCCACAACCATATAGTCCCCACTGTAATATCCACAATCTCCCCCACTGTAATATTGGCTGAGTATCGCAGAGTATTGGCAGGCAGGGTATCGCAGAGTATTGCTAGAGTATTGGGGTACTGCAGAGTATTGGCAGGGTATGGGGGGATGGCTGCTTCCATCTCAGGATCTCTCCCCTCCACTGTACAGGTTAGTACAGAGAGGGGAGAGAGGAACCGGCGTCATGACACGACGCCGGTTTGTTTACAAGTGATCGCTCCGTCGGAGCGATCAGTGTAAACAGCCTGGGTGTAGAAAGATGGCCGCCGCTTCGGAGCTAGGCTAAAGCCGCGGCCTTTCATAAGGCCGAGACCGCGGATCGCGGCATGTGGCGATCCGAGCGGGATGACCCGCTCAGATCATGGAATGGTGACGATCCGCTGCACCCCTACTTTTTACCCACAACCATAAACACTTTATTTGGAGAGAAGTCAACAAGGCCTATGATGAAAGGTACACCATTCCTACTGTGAAACACAGAGGTAGATCGCTGATGTTTTGGGGATGTTTGAACTACAAAGAAAGGAAATTTGGTTAAAATTGATGGCAAGATGAATGTAGTATGTTATCAAAAAAAAATACTGGAGGAACATTTGCATTCATCCACCAGGAAGTGGCACATGGGACGTACTTGGACATTCCAACATGACAATGATCCAAAACGAAAGGTGAAGTCAACCTGTCATTGCTACAGCAGAATAAAGTGAAGGTTCCTGGGAGTGGCCAGCTCAGTCTCCCGACCTCAAGCTCATTGAGCCACTCTGGAGAGATCTCAAAATGTGCAGTTCATGCAAGACAGCCCAAGAACTTACAGGAAATGGAGGCTTTTTGCCATGAGGAATGGCCGGCTTTACCATCTGAGAAGATAAAGAGCTTCATCCACAAATACCACAAAAGACTTCAAGCTGTCATTGATGTTAAAGGGGGCAATACATGGTATTAAGAACTGTTGTATGTAAACTTTGGATCAGGGTAATTTGGGTAGTTTGTTGTCATGACTGAAAAAAAAAAAAAAAAAGTCACAGCTGACTGATAATAAAAACACTAACCATGAGTGAAAGAAAAGTTTTCGGTTTTATCATTCATATAATCATAAGTTCTGCCAGGGTATGCATGTAAACTTATGAACACAACTGTATCTATTTACATGGCATAACATCTTTCACATTATAGAAAAAAAAATTGGGACAACTTTACGGTTTTGATATTTTTTAATTCATGAAACAGTTCTTCCCGGGAAAAAAAAAAAAAAACCCAAGCGTTTGAAAAATTGCGCAAATATTGTGCGACATAAAAAGTTCCAATGACCGCCATTTTATTATCTAGGGTGTCTGCAAAAATTTAAAAAATTGGATTTTTAAAACAGCTTACCTGTAAAATCCTTTTCTTTGATGTACATCAGGGGACACAGAGCCGTAGTAATTAGGGCTGTTACTGATTAAAATTTTCCTGTTCGATTAATCGATTTTTTTTAATCGATTAAGCAACTAATTTCAATTATAATGCATATACAATTTTTACAATTTTTTTTATTAAACTTTAAGAAAAATGTAGAAAGTTAGTTTAACTTTAACTGTAATGTCCACATCTCCCCCATACTGTACGGTCCACATTTCCCCCACATCTCCCCCCATGCTGTATTGTCCACATCTCCCCCCCATAAAGTACTGCCCACATCTCCTCACATCTCCCCCATACCTTAATATTCATTATTGTCTGCTCTGTCTGGAATAGACAGCAGGCAGACCCGTCCGTCCTCAGAGTAGACACAAGCAGGCGGGCGATGATGACGCCAGCACGCGCGTCTAGGCCACCGACGGGTGGACCAAGATGGCCGCGGCTCCGGAGCTAGGCCGAAGCCGCTGCCTTTCCTATGGGCGAGACTGCGGAGCTCACTCCGCGGATCGTCCTCGATCAAAATTATTTTGATCGATCAAAGAAATTAACGATTAATCGAACAATTAATCGTTAATTTCCGCAGCCCTAGTAGTAATTACTACGTGGGTTATATTGGCGTATAAGGCGCTTGACACTGGCACGCCCCTTAAGGCGTGAACTTCCCCCATATAACCCCTCCAACTACTGGGAGTCCTCAGTTTTGTAGCCAAGCAATCAAAGTGTATAAGAAGAAGGGGAGGGACCTCTGTGTCCCCTGATGTACAGCAAAGAAAAAGGATTTTACAGGTAAGCCGTTTTAAAAATCCTATTTTCTTATATCAGGGAACACAGAGCCATAGCAATTACTACTAGGGATGCACTGAAATTTCAGCCGTCTAAACATATCGGCCGAAAATGCCCTTTTCGGCAATTTGCCGAAAGAGAAAACCGGCTGATAATGGAGCCGAAAATGGGGCGTGGCCTGGGTGGGGGGCGGGTGCCACCGATCAGGGTGTACTATAGTGCAGGAGAGCCACCTCCGCCGCCTGTTTGATCACAGCGCCGTGAACATCACAGCTTTCATTTCAATAGCTGTGTGTTCCCGGCCGCGTGTCGTCACATACAGCCCCTCCCCCTTGTCCGGGCACTTTGATAGACAGATCACCAGCAGGATTGGACGAGTGATCTGTCTATCAAAGTGCCCGGACAAGAGGGAGGGGCTGTATGTGACGACACGCGGCCGGGAACACACAGCTATTGAAAGGAAGGCTGTGATGTTCCCGGCGCTGTGATCAAACAGGCTGGCTGCAATATAGGGGTGTGGGCGGGTAAGACACTGGCTGCAAAGTGGGGGGGCGGTTAAGAGACTGGCTGCAATGGGGGGGGGGGGGGGGGGGGGCGGGAAGACACTGGCTGCCTGCATCTGACGGGCACTGGTGCAGCTGCATTTATCTCCTGTACCACGTCCCCAGTCTCTGGCCATCTCCTGTACCACGTCCCCAGTCTCTGGCCATCTCCTGTACCACGTCCCCAGTCTCTGGCCATCTCCTGTACCACGTCCCCAGTCTCTGGCCATCTCCTGTACCACGTCCCCAGTCTCTGGCCATCTCCTGTACAAAAAAAATGTTTTATTTTTTTTTTTTTTAATATGTTTTGGTATCGGTTTCGGCCTAGTGTTAATTTTTCATTTTCGGTATCGGCACCTAAGAACCCATTCGGTGCACCCCTAATTACTATGTGGGATGGGACATAGCAATGGCAACTTAAAGGGGGGGGGGGCAACAAAGAAGAAAAACGAAGTCAGAGGACTTGTACTGCAGCCTGCAATAGGCAGAATCCTCCTAACCCTTAACATCGATTTGATAAAATCTGGTAAATGTATGAACTGAAGAACATGTCGCAGCCTTACAGATCTGAGCCACAGAGTCCTAATGATGCACCGCCCAGGAGGTACTAACTGCCCTGGTTGAGTGTGCCTTAATATGAAAAAGGAGGAATCTTCCTCTTTAAACCCTAAGCCTGAATAAACGACTTGACGAATCCACTTGGAAATAGTGGATCTAGACGCTGCCTGTCCTCTTTGGACCATCCAGCAGAACAATCAATATCTGTCTTACAAACCTGAGTGATCGCCTTTAACCACTTCAGACCCAGGCCAATTCTGACATTTCTCTCCTACATGTAAAATTCCTAATTTTTTTGCTAGAAAATTACATAGAGCCCCCAAACATTATATATGTTTTTTTAGCAAAGACCCTAGAAAATACAATGGCGGTCATTGCAACTTTTTATCTCGCACGGCATTTGCGCAGCAATTTTTCGAACGCTTTTTTTTTTTTTCAGAAAAAAAACAGTTTCATGCTTAAAAAAAAAAAAAAAAAAAACAGTAAAGTTAGCCCAATTTTTTTGCATAATATGAAAGAGGAGGCGACGCTTTACATTTTTTTACTGGTTACATATTTTGGGTTACAGAAGAAGAGGTCTAGGGCTAGAATTATTGCTCTCGCTCTAACGTTCGCAGCAATACCTCACATGTGTGGTTTGAACACCGTTTTCATATGTGGGCGGGACTTGCGTATGCGTTCGCTTCTGTGTGCAAGCTCACGGGGACAGGGGCGCTTAATAAAAAAAAAAAAAAAAAAAAAAAGTTAATTTTTTTATTTTTTTCGTTTTACACTTAAAAAAATAAAATAAAAAAAATTGATGACTTTTATTCCTATTACAAGGAATGTAAACATCCCTTGTAATAGGAATATGGCACGATCGGACCTATTTACAGTGAGATATGGGGTCAATAAGACCCCATATCTCACCTCTAGGCTGGGAAGAATAAAAAAAATAAAAAAACGATCATGGCTTCCTAGCCAGATCGGCGCCATTAATTTGAATACCGAGGCCGGGCGTGACGTCATAACATCGTGCCCGGCCTCCGAACGATCATAGAGACTCCGGGGACAATCTAGTCCGCCGGAAATCTCTATGATCACATGCTGGGGCCGGCGGATCCTGTGACCAACTCACCGATGGAAACGGTGAGTCGGTAGAAGCACCGGAGGGCGGCGGGAGGGGGGGGGGTCGTCCCCTCCCGCCGCCCGTAGGAACGATCAAGCAGCGGAACAGCCGCTATGATCGTTCTTATGGTGTAGGGAATCGCCGGCTGAAAACGGCAATATCTGAATGATGTCTGTGGACTCAGGCATCATTTAGATATAACCAGCGAAACCCCATGACGTCAATAGACGTATTGCGGGTCTCAAGTGGTTAAAATACACTCGGACCGCTCTTACTACATCAAGGGAATGTAGCAACCTCTCTTCCCTAGATCCAGGCTCTGGGAAGAATGAAGGAAGAACATCTTGGTTTAAGTGAAAACCTGTCACTACCTTTGGCAGGAATTCAGGATGAGGGCATAAAAACACCCTATCCTTATGCATAATCAGATATGGCTCCTTACAAGATAGAGCCGCTAGCAGAAGAAATAGCAACCAGAAAGACTATCTTTCTAGTCAACAGAACCAAGGGAATTTCCCATAAGGGTTCAAAAGGCTGCTTGAGCAAAGCTGACAGGACCAAATTCAAATTCCGAGGATTTAGGGGTGCCCTGATCGGAGGACTGATCCGTGTTACCCCCTGCACAAAGCTACGCACCAAAAAGAGTGAGAAGCTAAAGGCCGCTGAAAGAACACAGACAAGACTGAGGTCTGGCCCTAGATGGTATTCAAGGCCAGATTCATCTCTAATCCCATCTGTAGGAAAGCAAGGATTCTACCTATAACATTTCCTGGGGTGCCAACCCCTGGATCCGCACCAGGCAACATATGCCCTCAAGACTCTATAGTAAATGATCCTGGAAGCTGGCTTCCTGGCATTAATCAAGGTAGATATAACTGAAGGAGACAGCCCACGATCCCTTAGAATGTGGGTCTCAATAGCCAGACCATCAAATTTAGAGTCTGTAAGGTAGGATGGAATACCGGACCCTGCGAGAGAAGGTCCGGCCTTAATAGCAGGGTCCAGGGAACTCCTACTGCCATCTTTATGATTTTGGCTAACCAAGGCCTTCTGGGCCACAAGAATCACCACCTTTTGTTCCTGCCCAATCCTGCGAAGAAGACGTGGAAGTATCAGAACTGGAGGAAATGCACAGATCAGAGAAAACTGATCCCATGAGAAGACCAATGCGTCTGTTCCGCAAGAGCGGAACCCTTGTCACAAAGTTGTTGACTTTGTTGTCGAATCTGGACACGAACAGGTCCACATCTGGAGTACCCCATCTCTGATATATCAAAAGAAAGATGTCAGGGTGAAGGGACCGCTCTCCTGGAAATAATTGTTGGCGGCTCAAGTAGTCTGCCTGCCAATCCTCTATCCCGGGAATGAAAATTGCCGAAAGGCAAGGAACGCTGTGTTCTACCTAAGACAGAACACAATTCACTTCTCTCTGGGCTGCACAACTCCTCGTGCCCCCCTGGTGATTGATGCAAGCCACAGCCGTGGCGTTGTCGGGCTGAATCCCAACAGGACAGCCCTTCAGTCTGACCGTCCAGGCTCTTAGAGCCAGACGAATTGCCCGAATTCCCAAAATATTGATAGGCAAGGTCCTTTCCAACCTGGACCACTTCCCCTGGACAGAATCCTCTTCCAGGACCACTCCCCAACCTAAAAGACTGGCATCCGTAGTTACTACCTTCCAGTTGGCAGGTAGAAATTACCTTCCTTTTTGAAGGTTGCTGGATATCACCCAATTTAGGCTCTGACATACGTCGGGAGCCAGCTGAATTGGAAAATCTAAGGCCTGAACCTTTTTGTTCCAGGCTGACAGGATTGCGCTTTGAAGCAATCTTGAGTGAAACTGTGTGTAAGGGATCGCCTCGAAGGAGGCCACCATCTTTCCCAACAGTCTCATGCACAACCGACTGGAAGGCGTTTTCTTTGCCTTGATGAGATGGATTCGTTCTACAATGGAACCGATTCTCTTTGGAAGTAGAAATACCTTTCCCTACCTGGTATCTATGATTAGTCCCAGGTACTGTACTCTCCTCGATGGCCTCAAGGAGGACTTTCCTAGGTTGAAAACCCAGCCTAGAGATTCCAGGTAGTTTACCGTTATCACCAGACCATGGTCTAACCCAGAAACCGAATGATCTACTAAGAGTAGATCGTCCAAGTAGGCTAGGACCATTATGCCCGAGCCCTTAATCTGGCTAAAGTGTGAGCCAGAATCTTTGAGAACACCCAAGGAGCCGTGGCTAGACCAAATGGCAGAGCCACAAACTGAAAAGGACGGTCTTCTACTTCGAAGCGCAGAAACCTCTGGTGAGCGGGAAATATTGGCACAAGAAGATAGGCATCCTTGATATTGATTGAAGCCAAAAATTCCCTTCCTTGGAGGATGGCTACAACGGACCGGATTAACTCCATGCGGAAGGATCGGATGTTCAAGTACCGATTTAGATATCCGTGATCTAAAATAGGTCTTACTTTCCCATTTGGTTTCAGGACGTGAAGAGGTTTGAATAAAAACCTGTGCCCTGTTCCTCTAAGGGAAATTCAGATATGACTGCCTTGGATAGCAGATGGTCCAATGCTAGGAGGAGAGTCCTCGGGAACACTTGACCTTAGAAACCGGGAAGATGGCAAAACTCAGAACTCTAGATTGTAGCCTAGAGAAACCGCTGAAGCCACCCACTTGTCCTGACATTGCTCCTGCCAGATCTTTGAAAATTGCAGGAATCTTCCCCCCACCCGAGTGAGCGGGGGCGCCCCTTCATAAGGAGGCTTTAGTATTCTGCTTGGTGGGCTTCTCTTCCAAAGAGATTTTCTGACCTTGGTGCTATCCCTGGGGTTTCCCCTTTGAACCTGACGGCCAAGGCCATCAAGACTGCCTAGAGGCTGATGTCCCTTGTAAAAGAGAAGAAGCACGCTTAAATGAGAAATGTCTAAATTTCTTCTTTACTGGTAACAGAGAGCTTTTGCCATTGGAAATCCTCTGTAGGCATTTATCCAAATCTTCTCTAGATAGCCGTACACCATGAAAAGGGAAACTGGCTAGGAGCTTCTTGCACAGTGCTTCAGCTGACCAACTCTTCGAGAATGAACCAGTCCCAACATCAGACGCTAGATCTGAATGGACGCATCTCTCATAGCATCTACTGTAAAACACAGTGCGTCTGCTAAATCAACGTACTGCTGGATCTGTTCAACAGATATAAAAAAAAACATAAGCATCTCCTCAAACTGTTACTTAATGGCCTGGGATATACCCATTGCAGCAAGAACCGGCTGCACTGCTGAACCTGCTAAAGCCATCTGGTTCTTAGAAAGGTGCTCCAGCTTCTTATCTGCTGGACATGAGGTTCTTATTTACAGAGGTATTCGCAGCATCGACCGCTGGAAGCCCCCCCCCCTCCCCTATAGAAATCCTCTTCCATAGGATACAGTTTGGAGAATCTATTAGGATAAAACTGCTTATCTGGATGTTCCCACTCTACATATATAAGCTTTCTAAGCCATGCATGGATAGGAAAGGCATCCCCAGCCGGAAGAGGTTTTAATGATCCTAACTTAGAGATGGGATCATCAGCGCAGGTAGCAAAAGAGTTGAGCGAACCAACTTAGTGAGAGCGTGCACAAGCAAGCTCTCTTGCGGTGATACTCCTTCCGTGTTCGGATCCTCAGAAGAGGATAAGCCAGTATCTTCCAAATCTCTAGGAAGATCTACCTGGTCCCCGGCATCCTGAACCTCCGGAGGAGGATCTTGAGCACTTGATGGGGGATCTACTGCATTTAACCTCGCTCTGAAGGGATAAAATCGCATCAAGTCAGCTGAGCATGGCTGGGTATTGCAGAGTAATGGCTGTGACTGCAATTGTCAGAGCAGTGATGTGGGCACTACAGATCCAGCCCACAGCACTATTGCCATTCGATCTCTCTCCTCCACTGTACAGATCTGTACACAGAGGGGAGAGAGGAACCAGCATCATCATGACACTGGTTTGTTTACAAGTGATCGCTCCGTCATTTGACGGAGCGATCACATTGTAAACGGCCGATCCAAGATGGCCGGGACTATGGAGCTAGGCCGAAGCCCTTTCCTAAGGCAGGAGGAGCGCTCTGTGGATCGCAGCATGTGCCGATCCAAACAGGGTGACCCGTTCGAATCATGGATCAGTGGCGATCCGTTGCACCCCTACCGATTTGCTCAAACCAAAGTTCTAGCATCTACAGAATAGGGGATAGATTTTTTTTTTTTTTTTTTTTATAGTAATGGCGGGACTGCAACATAATGGCAGACACTTTTTGGACCATTGGCATTTATATACCGATCAGTACTATAAAAATGCACCGATTACTGTAAAATTGTCACTGGCAAGGAAGGGGTTAACCCCAGGGTGCAATCACGGTGTTAACTGAGTTTCCTGTGTGTGTTTTTAACTGTAGGGGAGGAGACTGATCTAGAGGAAATTACAGATCGTGGCTCCTAGCTATTAGGAACTCACAATCTGTCTCTCCTTACAGAACAGAACAAGGATTTGTGTGTACACACACCCCTCCCTGTTCTGCCTCTCGTGCATGCGATCGCCCGTGGCCGGTGGTCATCGCGACCATCAGCCACAAGCATCGCTACCTACACAGTGCAGCAGCGCGCACACCATCCCGCTTACTGGAGCCAACATACAGCTATAACGGTTCGCAGGATTGTGCCAACCTAATGGAGGCACAGTGGTTATACAAACGTTAGTCAGCAAAGTGGTTACATTTTCCAGAAAGATTCAAATCTTGTCGGTAGGATCATCATACAACTCGACCTCCAGACATCTAGAATTCCATTCCAACTGATATTTATTCAATGTAAAAAAGTTATTTCACTTAAAAAAAAAAAAAAAAAAAAGAACACTAGTTAACACTAAGGATGCACCGAAATTTTGGCCACCGAAAATGGCCCTTTCAGCAAAAAGCTGAAAGAATTTTCGCAGATACTGGTGCCGAAAATGGGGGCGGGCTTTCTGTGCGTGGCCCCGCCCCTGGTGCCGCCCATCACGGGGGTGTCATTCTGGAGTGCCCATCTTTATTCTCTCCTCCTCCCCTCCCTCCTCAGGTGGCCCGTGGGGTCTCGCTGTAAAGTCCCCCTCTCCCCAGCGGTGGCTGCATATGGCTCCTCAGCCGTGCAGGAGCACGGGCACGCTGTTTACTGTGAAAGTGAAAGCAAGGGAGAGGCGTCTAGCAGTGTGTGCTGTGCTCGCTGTCTCCCTCTACAGTGCAGTACCCAGCATGGAGAATAAAAAGGTACAGAGCTCCAGCTGCCAATTTTTAAAAAGACTGTCTATATGTATGTGTGCGTGTGTTATATGCGTGCATGTTTACGTGTGTGTATGTTATGTGTGTGCATGTTTACGTGTGTGTGATATGAGTGCGTTATATAGGTGTGCGTTATATAGGTGTATGTTTATATGCACTGGTGAGGCACAGGCAGGCACTGGTAGGCTGCATATGATGGGCGCTGGTGAGGCTGCATTGATCTCCTGTAGCATGTCCCCAGTCTCTGACCATCTCCTGCAGCAAAATATTTTTTAAACACTCAATTTCGGTATCGGTGCTGTTTTGGTATCAGTTTTCGGGATCAAGGAAGATTTTCGGTATCGTTTTCAGCACCAAAAAAAAAAAAAAAAAAAAAACCCATTCGGTGCATCCTTAGTTAACACGTTAATAAACCCAAAATTAA
This sequence comes from Lithobates pipiens, assembly GCF_037356315.1. NCBI lineage: Eukaryota > Metazoa > Chordata > Amphibia > Anura > Ranidae > Lithobates > Lithobates pipiens. Next base: position 341,021,564 of record NW_027507758.1, read on the forward strand.
AAATGTAACAATGCAAATTAACAATCCTGGGATGTAGTGGCTGCAGTTTGTAAACAACCATGTCAGTGAGAAACAGTCGGGCCGGGTTCACATATTTGCGGCTGCGGTTTGCAGTCTGGGAAGTTTCTGTTGACCAGGTTCAGGTGCGACTATCTGCCCAAGAACACACAGGACCCTGTGACTTCGATGGTATTGCTCTACAACCTCATCTTAACCATCACCTAAATCATTTATGGTGTGTTAGTGGAGCATTTATAAAGTGCTGCCTTGGCACTGGAGCAGAGTCTCCTGCAAGCCAGAATGTATTTAAAAATAACGGAGAACTAGAGAACAGAGAATCTCCAGTTACTTCCAGGTTGTACAGAACAGCTGTGTGGTAAAACCATTTATTTCTGTGTCCGGGCAAAATCATTAAGTCAGCCAGCAATACTGACAGTGCCAGGCACAAGCAGAGTCAATGAGCATTACAGCCAGTGGCAAAGCTTTTTGTGTCGACAAACAACCTCATCAGCAAGTGTTGGTACATGGAAGTGACAGTAATGAAGGCCGATGCTAAAGCAGAGGTCCATGTTTCATGTCACTTTAAAGCGGAGTTCCACCCAAAAGTGGAACTTCCACTCATTTGTCTCCTCTCTATGCCATAATTGACACCTTTCATGGGGGGAAAACGATGGGTATCCTGTTCCCACAATATCACAGTGGGGCTCCCTCCTCACTCTGCCGCCAGGCCAGTAAGAGGGGGAGAGGCAGAGGGAGGAGCAGAGCCTCATGCATGCACAGTAGGGTCCCCGACGTGAAGCGGTAAGGCTGCACTGATGGGTTCCCTTACCCACAGTGCCAACATTGCTGGACTCCAGGACAGGCAAGTATCCGATCATTAAAAGCCAGCAGCTGCAGTATGTGTAGCTGTTGGATTTAAAAAAAATTTGGCCAGACCTCCACTTTAACCACGTCAGCTATAGAAGATTTACCCCCCTTTCATGACCAGGCCATTTTTTGCAATACGGCACTGCGTTACTTTGACAGTTGCGCATTCATGCAACACTGTACCTAAATAAAATTTATATCTTCCCCCCCACAAAATGAGCTTTATTTTGGTTGTATTTTTTTTCTCTATAAGCAAGATAAGACAAACTACAATAAAAAATAAAATAAAACACAAACACACGGACACTTACTTTACTAGTAATGTCAGTGATCAGCGACTTAAAGCAAGGCTGCGATATTTTGCAGCAGACAAATCTGACACTAAACATACATACATTCTATGAACAGCCACCGCCCAGTAGCTGTAAAACTACTATAGAGCGGTCGGTATGTGGTTAAATCATATTTGGCCCAAACAAACTATTTGCTTCACTAAGTGTTGCAGTCTCTATGCACTGCATGTACCTTCAGCTACACACAGTGTTAGGTTCTGGCAGTGAGACAAACTTTCTGTCCCAAGCAAAACAGAGTCTGTCTGAGCATCACTTAGCCATTTACAGACTCTGAATGAATGCAAAGCCTCCTCTGCTTGACCGACGTCACTCTCTCAGACTGAGGACTAGGGCTAAGCACAAGATCCGCCAGAGCCTTCTAACAAAAAGGGGGGGGGGGGGGGTGATAACTCAAATCATGTTGCCACCCACATCCTCTCACACCTCAAGCCAAGTTGCAGGGTGGATAACAGTCAAGGGAAAAAAAAAATACTTATGATAAAAAACTTTTTTTTAACAACCTAGAGAATAAAATGGCGGCCGTTGCAATACTGTGTTACACTGTATTTGCGCAGCGGACTTACAAGCGCACTTTTTTGGGGAAAATGACCAGTTACACTTACCGGTAACGTCTTTTCTAGGAAATCTTCCAGGACGGCACACCTGAGATGACTGGTCCACCTGACAGGAAACACAATCAACAACAAATTTAAAAATCCCCACCCCTCCCTCAGACCCTCAGTTATGGTAAAGAAAATCCCACACCAGTGTCAGAGGGAACATTCTGTGAGGAATCAATATACCACACCAATAAAACAAGGGTAGGGAAGTAGGCCTGCCGTCCTGGAAGATTTCCTAGAAAAGACGTTACCGGTAAGTGTAACTGGTCATTTTCCAGTCATCTTCCAGGACGGCACACCTGAGAGGATAAGCAAGAAGTTCAGGCCTACCTTAAGGGCGGGACAACCGCTTGTAGGACCTTCCTGCCAAATGCCAAATCCTGAGGGGACAACAGTTCCACTCTGTAGTGCCTCAGAAAGGTTCTATGGCTCGTCCATGTTGCTGCTCTGCAGATCTGGTCGATTGAGGCGCCTGCCCTTTCTGCCCAGGAGGTCGCCAGGGATCCGGTTGAATGCGCCTTAAGGCGGATTGGTACTGGTTTACCTGCCTGTCTATAAGCGATAGATATGGTTTGTCTAACCCATCTAGCTATCGTTGTTTTAGATGCTTGTAGACCCTTTCTCTTCCCTGAGAAGGTGATCAATAAATGACTGGATCTCCTAAAGTCTCTCACCCTTTCTAAATAGACTAGGAGACAACGCCTGACATCTAAGAAATTGAATCTTTCCTCTTCCTTATTCTTGGGATTCTGGCAAAAGGACGGGAGAATAATCTCCTGTGTTCTGTGAAATAATGAAGCCACCTTTGGCAAATAAAGAGGATCCTGAGTGAGGATTACCCTATCCTCTAGGATGCGCAAAAACGGCTCTTTAATTGAAAGAGCCTGTATATCACCCACCCTTCTGGCCGTAGTGATAGCCAGGAGGAAGGCCAACTTAAATGATAAAAGTTTAACAGAAATTTGAGCCACCGGCTCAAAAGGCCCCCTTGTTAGGGCATCTAATACCAGGGACAGGTCCCATGGAGGGCAACTGACCGACCTAACTGGGACTACCCTTTCCCTTGCCGACAAAAATCTTTTTATTAGCGGTTCCTGTCCTAGCTTTCTATCAAAAAACACAGACAGGGCTGCCACCTGGACCTTTAGGGTGCTAACTGCCAAACCCTGGTTCACCCCCTCTTGAAGAAAGTCTAGGATGGTAGGTATCATCTGGAGAACCCCCTCCTTAGACTGCAGCCAGTGGGAGAAGACTTTCCAGACCTTTGCATAAATTTTTCTGGTGACGCCTTTCCTACTGAGGAGAAGAGTATCTATCACTCTTTCCGAACAGCCCCTGTCGCGGAGCATTTCCCTCTCAATAGCCATGCTGTCAGAGAGAGACGACCCGGGTCGGGGTGAAAGATTGGACCCTGACTGAGTAGGTCTCGTTGCACCGGCAGATGCAGCGGGGGAGCTACCGAGAGACTCTGAATGGTGGGAAACCAAACTCTCTTGGGCCACCAGGGTGCTATCAATATCAGGTCTGACCTTGAGTAGGTTAATTTCTGTAGGACTCTGGGAAGGAGTACTAATGGGGGAAAAGGCATAAGCCAGCCTGAAATCCCACACTTGTACCAGAGCGTCTATCCCTTCTGCTTCTTGATCCTTGTAAAGGGAGAAAAACCTGAGTACCTTCGCATTCCCCCGGGAAGCGAACAAATCTATTTCTGGCTTGCCAAAGTGTCTGCACACCAGGAAGAAGATTTCTTTGCTCAATGCCCATTCCCCCTGAAGGATGGGCTGTCTGCGTAGAAAATCTGCTTGTAGATTGAGTGAGCCTTTTATATGAATCGCTGACAGTGAAAGGACCTTCCTTTCTGCCTTCACAAGGATCTGCTGTGCTAACCGTCTTATCTTGTCCAACCTTGTCCCCCCTTGGTGGTTTAGGTATGCCACCGTGACCAGGTTGTCTGAGAGGACCTGAACCTCTCTGTCCTGCAGCTCCTCTCGGAAATAGTCTAAGGCTTTGCCTACTGCCAGAAGCTCCCTGAAATCGCTGAGACTTGAGCAGAGGGAACCTGGATATCTTCTGAGGTGTAAATGGCTTTTAATAAGCCTTCCATGTCCTCACTCGAGAACAAAAGTCCCCCAAGTTTAGCCTCCCCCTGGCTATCTTGGTCTGAATCTTCCTCCCCAGAACTACAATCTGGGACCTGACCTTCCTCCACCTCAGACAATAGGGAGACCTGGCCCTGGGAACTTTCCGCATAAGATGTGGAAAAATTTTCTTGTAACTGAGGAGTCTCTCTCTCTGATGGTCCCTCCTCCAAACCCTTCACTAGGGTAGATTGAAAAGATTGAAGGGTGGCCAACATTTCTGCTTGTAAGGCCCTACATTCCTTCACGACCTGGGCGGTCTCCTTGCCTGCGAGTTTAATAATACATCTATCGCAGAAAGGTTTGGTGTGGTCTTGTGCTAACTTAGAATTACAATACCCACAACGCCTGGACTTTGAAGTAGCCTTTCCCTTAGACCTAGCAGCTGACCCCTGGGCAGAGCTTTCGGTCCCTGGGAATAGTCAAAAAACAAATAGACAATTAGCTACACATGTCCTAAAGGGGCACAGGAGCTCTACCCCAGAGTACCCTGCCCCTAAACACAGTTGGATCACTCAACCCCAGTGGCGACCTCAACGGCTGTCTGCTCAGACGGACCTTCCACTTCCATGGCGATTTACTGCCCAGCAGGATCGCTGGACCCAGGTCAATCTTGAGTGTCCCCTTGTTTGTCTTATAGATGCTGTCAACAAAAAGCGTTTCACCAGAAAAGGAGACTGGGTGCTTCACGCCGCACCCGCTCTGTTTAAATAGCACGCCGATCGGCGCCATCTTTAGGAGGTCCATCGTCCGGAAATGACATACGGCCTCTTCCGGTCCTGCGCCCTGAGGCTGGAACGCACGCCGGTGCGTCCAGCCGCCCCAGAACCACCAGGTTTCCAGGACTCGATACCCGGACGTGACGCCTTTGAACTTCCGGACATGTGCCGTAGTGCTGGAACGCACGCCATCCGCGTTCCGCACTCCGGAAGACAGCAGCTCACCTCACTCCACCAACGAACCCTGTTCAAGGTAGGAAAAAGGTATGAAAGGGGAATAGCACACCTGGGACACCTCCCCTGTCCCAACAGAGGCAGTTAATCAAGGCTCCCTAAGGAGGCTTTGAGTGAGGGCTATCTCCCCCAAGTATTCCCTGGGGGTTACAAGGGAGCACCACAGACCCTGTCTGCTAAGTCCCAGGAAGATAAACCTCACAAGGAGAAAAACGGGGTCCCAGACCCCATAACAAAAAAAAAGTTAAAAAGAAACTTGGTTTCGCTGCCATCCTGTGGGAAACACAATCAAGAACTGAGGGTCTGAGGGAGGGGTGGGGACTTTTAAATTTGTTGTTGATTGTGTTTCCTGTCAGGTGGACCAGTCATCTCAGGTGTGCCGTCCTGGAAGATGACTGGAGAAAAATAATTTAGTTAATTAAAAAATAAGACCGCAGTAAAGTTAGCCCAATTTTTTTTTTATATTGTGAAAGATAATGTTATGCCGAGTAAATTGACACCCAACATGTCATGCTTTCGCTCGTGGAATGGCAACAATCTCCATAGGCGACGTTTAAAAAAACTCAGAGGACGTCTAGGGCTAGAATTATTGCGCTCGCCCTACCGATCAATGCGATGCCTCACATGTGTGGTTTGAACACCGCTTTCATATGCGGGCACTACTCACGTATGCATTCGCTTCTGTGCGCGAGCTTGACGTGACAGGGCACGTTTAAAATTATTTTTTCTTATTTAATTATTTAAATATTTTATTTAATTTCTTTAAAAAAAAAAAAAAATGTGTCACTTTTATTCCTATTACAAGGAATGTAAAAATCCCTTGCAATAGAAAAAAAGCATGACATGTCCTCTTAAATAGGAGATTTGGGGTCTTAGAGACCTCAAATCTCATATTTACACTAAAATGCAAAAAAAAAAAAAAAAAAAAAAAAAAAAAATTGACATTTGAAAAAATAGGTCCGGACCGACTTGGCGCACAACTTTTTTTTAGCTGGCTCCTAGATTCCAAGCAAATTTTTTTAAGCCCTGATTTAAAGTATAAATTTACTCCTCTGTTCTAAAAAACCTGTAACAAAACAAAAAAAGAAAGTTCCTCTGTCCCGTCTTCCCTCCCCCTCTTAGCTCAGGAGTCAGCATTTTGAAATGCTGTAATCCCAAAACCTTGGTTAACCCCCCTGGCGGTATGATTCAGTCTGGAATTAGGTGCTGAAAGCGGTACAATTATTTTGCACGGAAATCTGGCTTTTATTTTGTAGTCCTGTAATTCTTAGGAATAACGCTCTTAAATCTGTTCAAACCAGAGTCTAGCAGACATCCCGGGTATGATAAAGTTTATAATAAAGAATAATAAAATTTATTCAATAATGTAATCAAATCCTAAAACACTGAAAAATTTACACTTTTTGGTTGCTATGGACAATCTCCAAATTCCAGGCAGTAAAAAAACAGTATTTATAATATAAAAGTGCATGCAGGGCACTGGACAAACCACTAGGGACAAAGGGGTTGTGTATTTTTGAATACAGCACTGTAATCTGTGTTTTTTGTTTTAACTTTTTTGAATTTGCCGCCGTTCTCCGCTCCCGTGCGCCGTAACGTCGCAGGGAACAGAGCACGGCTGCATTTGGCACTGTGAATCGAGCGGATGACAGCTCGATCACACAGCGCGGAGGACATCGCTGGATCCAGGGGACAAGGCGAGTAACGATCCCTGTGTCCTCCCCTGCATCGAGCGAAGCCATCCCGAGTCTGGCTCGGGGTTACCGCTCCTATCAGTATATTCCTACCCCGAGCCAGACTCGGGATTACCGCTAGGGGGGTTAAAGTCCTTGTAACATTATGTAATCCATTCTCTAAAAAGATAATATAATATGCACTGTGTCTTTTTGTGCAACTTTATTGTGGAAAATACCTTATTTACAACGCTGCTGGGCACTCGAGTGACAAGCCGAAGCTCTTTCCCACCCCGAGCATTGCAGAGGGAAGGGCCTCTGATATCAGTCAGAAGGAGAGGAGAAGAGAAGACCACGGCGGGTCACGTGAGCACCCAGAAGCGAAGTAAATATGGTATTTTCCACAATAAAGTTACACAAGGTGACACACTGCACGTTATATAATCTTTTTTTACAAAACAGATTACATGTTTTTACAAGGACTTTAACTAGGGCTTATTTTCAGGCTAGGGCTTATATTGCAGCCATCCCCAAAAAACGCGCTAGCTCTTATTTTCAGGGAAACAGGGTACTAACCTGACAGCTTATCCTAAATAGGAAACCTTAATTTTGTTTGCAAATATTAAAGATTCGAACTACCAGCAAGAATGAGTCCTTACATTTAAAGAGCACCTGTCATTTCAGATCCATCATGGCAGCGCCTGTTAGCGGCATCCACTCACCTGCTGCCGCCACATCCCTCACCCTCTTGGGTCACTGCCACATCCCCCGCCGTCCCATTAAAGTGAATGCGACTGTCGGTGAGTCACCAGCAGGTCAGAGGAGCCGCTGCAGGACAGAGATGACAGATGCTCTTTAAAAATGGATTTAAATTGAGTTGATTTAAATCATGATTTATATCAAGTCCACCCTTCTGAGTTGTGTCATGCGGATGTGCATAGAGAGCAGCTGCAGATGCCACCAATATCTCCATCAGGCAGTTCTTGTGCTGTTTAGTACCGGGCATACGGCTCACATCAATTCTTGTGTCCCATCTTTCCACGTTGACACATTATCTCTCTGTACGGTGAGTATACTACAATCTACCTCCATGTAAGCGATACTAATGTTAATAAAAAAAATAAAAAAATGTAACACTTTATTAACTGCACCCTGCTGCTCGGTTTTCTTTGCATGTTACTGGCTGGAGCACCTGCTGATTGGCAGCTCCTCTAACCAGATTGTTTGTCACTCAATTCCCTTGCTGACACAAGGATGTATCATGATTTATAAAGTGAAGGAAGCCGTTATACCGAGCGCTGGACACCATCTTTTACTACTCTAAAGGGCCCATTCACACACTTACGTTTAAAAAAAAAATTAAAATGGCGGCAGGAAGAACTTTATGGTTAGGACGTGCATGCTGCACACGTTTGATCTAAACAGGGTACATATAGAACACTGATAAGTTGCAAACATGTCTGAGCCCACCACAGCTAACCCACCAGGATGCGGTCAACGACATTAGCCAATCATAGGCATCTCCCGCACCTCAGCCAAGGCAACTGGCGTGTATATGTGCAGCTGTGGGGTGGGGGGGGGGAATACCTCTGCTGCCTGTGATTGGCTGTCAGCTTCCTAGAGGGATAGGACTTGTGGCCTGAGCTTATCCCCAATAGAGAACAATTGTTTTCTAGGTCTCCTTGCCTTAATCAATGCTGATGACAGCACCTGCTAAGAATGAGCCCTTCCAATGATATTGGTATCTAATGTACTTGTATAGATCAGGCATAGAACAGGTACAGATCTGGAAGGCCTATAGGCCTGACCCTACATCACATGATGCCCACTCACCGATCACTTGACCAATCACTGAGCTGTCCAGACGAAAACACAAGGGCTCCCCCCTGGGGCCTGTCTCCGGGTCTCTCCTCCTGAATTCCAGGCACCCCGGGCCTCTTTCCGATGCTCTATCCCAGCGGCGCCCTCTAGCGCCACTATCATCCCTACGCCATTGCTCTCTACCTTCACCCTCAGGCCTCTGCCAGCTCCGGGCCCCCGACCCCCTTTCTCCAGACCGAAAGGACCCCCCGCTATCCCGGCTGTCATAGCGTTGCTGGGACGAAGGAGCCCACGCCTGGCTGGTAAAGGTCCCGCCGGCCCCGCCGTCTTCTTCCTCCCAATCAGACATCACGCGCAGCAATGTGCTCCAAGATCCCGACGTCACGCAATTGGCGCTAAACCCCGCTCTACGGGCTGACCAATGGGCGCCGGGTGGGAGGAGCTTGTTGTCAGTGGTGGAGCAGTTCCAGCCTGAGCGGCCCTGATGGGAGCGCAGTGCGGAGGAAGGCGGGCAGGGCTGAGTGGGTGTGTCAGTACTGTAATCTTCATGTGATAGCTCTGCTTCTCTAGTGAGTCATTGGCTGGAAGGTGTCAAACAAATTATTATCCTATAGCATGGAAGAGCTTAGTGCCTGTAGGAGGAGTAATGCACAGGGGCTCAGGCTTTCATTAGCATACATGGAAATCTATAGGCTTGAGGTTCTCCATGGGGATGTCCCATTGCTGGCAAGGGTCAGGCAGGAGAGGCCTTATGCACATCCACAATAGGGGCCTTTCATTTGCGTCAATGTATCTCATCTCCAGTCCCACCAACAGGTCATGTTTTCAGGCTTTCCATTATTTGGCACAGGTGATTTGATCCATCTCACTGCCTTAGTAATTACCACAGCCATTTCATCTGAGGGAAATCCTGAAATTATGACCTGTTGGGGGTACTTGAAAGATATGTAAAGGTTTCTTTTTAAAAAATAACAAACATGTTATTCTTACCTCCTCTGTGCAGTTGCTTTTGCATAGGAATGGCCTGATCCTCCTCTTCTTGGGTCCCTCAGTGGAGCTCCTGGCTCCTCCTCTTCTCAAGAGCCTCATGGGAGAGCCGCTCTCCCTCAGGGCGCACTGCCATGTCCTGCTGCTGCGTCTATTGACACAAACGGCAGGACCCGGACCCGCACCATTGGATTTGATTGACAGCACAGGGAGCCAATGGCTGCTCTGCTATCAATCTATCCAATCAGGAACCAAGGCATCGGCTAGAGCTGGTGTGCACGTCCCAGTCACTGGAAAGACCGGGTTCAGGTAAGTAAAAGGGGGGCTCTGCGGGGCAGCTGCACCACAGAAGGTTTTTCACCTGAATGGATAGAATGCATTAAGGTGAAAAACCTTGAGGACTGGAGTTGAGAAACATTGTTTTGCGTCACCCACCTACAGTATGCAGAACCCTGCTGTCACTACAACAGTCCTTTAGATTGCATTCACTTTCCACACAGGGTTGCCAACCGCCAGTAAATTTACTGACATTTTGTAAAAATCAGTGAATCAGATCAGTGCCAGTAAATATCAGGGTCATGCTGTGTTGACGTTTTAAGTGTAAATCAAATAAATTACTTTGTTAGGGCCGGTTCACACAGCGGGCGATGCGAGGCGACACGACTCGCCTCGCCTCGCTCCCGCAAGTCGCCCCCGTTCTGTACAATGGAACCGTTCTGAGAGGAGCGACTCGAGTCGCTCTGACTCAGAAAAAAGGTTCCTGTACTACTTCTGGGCGACTTCGGGGGCGACTTGCATTGACTTCTATACAGAAGTCATCTGCAAGTCTCCGCCGAGGCCGCCGCAGTGTGAACCGGCCCTTATAGGTATTGTCAGTGTTTCCATATCATGTTTATACTGTTCAAATATTCACTGTGTTAGTTTTCAATAGGAGCCTGTAATTTCTAAGGTTGTCAGTAAAATAAAGTGCTCAGCCAGTAAATTTTCCATGTTTTGTCAGTAAAAAATGCTGCAGTAAGGTTGCCAACCCTGTTTTCACAAGGAGGAACATATTTTGTTTAGGGTAGTAATCTGATTATGACTAATTTACACTGGTTTTACACCTCCCCCTAATAGTGTTCTATAGTCCCAGAAATGATAAGCCTGGGGCTCATGAGAGCAGCTGTCATTTCTGTATCATGCACCATGGTGGCCACTGTGCGGATGTACAAGCATGCTGTGCGGATGTACAAGCACGCTGTGCGGATGTACAAGCATGCTGTGCGGATGTACAAGCACGCTGTGGCCATTGGTGTGCACAGCCTAATGCATGATGGTGTGCACCCAAGAGCACAAACACACGTGTGTATATCAGCAGAGCAGTGGACAGTGCCAGTAGTTTTTGTTTTTATTATGTTTTACAATTTTATTTTTGTAATAATTGTTTACAATATTATTTTTTGTTATTTTTATTTACAATTTTGTTTAGGAGCCGAGACCACTAATCTCTCACTTTTGAGACAGAGAAAGAGACTGAGGACAGAGTTTCTCTAGTCTTTTTCTCTGCAGTCTCAGGTACACTGGACAGTGAATGAATGAGAAGTACTCTATGTTGAGCAGCTTTCTGATCATTCACAAACTGAAGCATAGTAAACAACATTGTTAACAGTTAAAAATTAAAACAGGAGCGACCGGTACCGATCACTCACTGTGTTCATTCAGAAAAGGAAGTGGTCGGTAAATGAAGTATTTACCGGCCCCTTCCCCTGCTCTCTATCCTGAAACATCCCCCGCAGCTGCCGGCGAGAGAAGGGAAGCTGGCAGCACTGCAGAGGGGAGACAGGGGGAGTCAGAAAGCAAGGGAAATTGGCATTGCACAGGGTGATTAGGCTCCAGGCACACCCTGTGTGCACACCTATGGCTGTGGCATATCCCAGAATTGACTGCATCACATGTTGCTGAACTACACATGGCCAGATTTTTTGACCATGGTTTGAGAGTGACAGTCGATTATGACAATCCTAAAGCGATTCTGCTACTGTTTAAAAAATAATAATAAAGCCACCCTGGGAGAAAAATGATTATACTTACCTGCCTTGCTAGCCGCTCTTCTGAACTATACATTGTTACCAAGATATAATATCTATACTAGATATAGTATCCAGGACAATGTTGCTTGTGTCAGATGCTGCTGCTCCTGTTGCACTTTTGGTTTCTTCTGCCAGTCGCTAAGTAACTACTGTGTCCTGCAGGAAACCAAAAGGGCAGAGGGGGACACCAGCCTCTGACACTTGAACATCCTTCAGGAATTCTTTATGTAGCACTGACCTCTGAAGGAGCTGCTGGTTTGATTTGGGCTTACCATTACCTCACCTGCTTGCTTCTCCGTCTTGGGGATCCAGTGGTAAATGGCCCAAAAAATGTGGAAACTGACACCAAATCCTCTTTTGAGTTATTTATTTAGAAAAAAACAAGTTTCTTAATGGAGGGTAGAGGGTTAGGGGTGAGTTCAGGCATTTAAATTGCAAGGTGAATGTATCAAAAGATTCCAGAGAATAAAACTGTCCCACAACTGGATTCAACAACCCCTGGATAGACCTCTCTCACTAGGCCTAGCAGCCGGTGGGATGTTCAATAAAGTCTGTGCCACAGACTTGTGAGATACACTTGAACATTACTGAGGGATGTGGATAAATTTAAAGAGCTGACACACGGTACCAGCTTCTCTCAGCCGATCCGGCGATACCGTATGAGTGTAGATCCAGGTTGCATTCTTCAGCTAAGCCTCCAGGCTCCTTCAGAGAAACCAGCCTTGCACATGGTCTTCTCCTGAAAGAGTCCTCCCCTGGGGTTCTTCAATTGCTGGACCTCTCCCTTCTGATGAGATGGCACCGGACCATCACTGGACCATCAGTAGGCCCTGAAATTCGCTCGGGCCTATCCCTTCAGTTGCGTTGCCTCGGGCTAGCCAGCCCCAAGACACAGGAGGCATAGTTCCGCACCCCAGGCCAGGAGGGCCACGGGGCTGGGTAAGGAGGACCACCAGAACCAAACAGAAAGTAATCTCCCGCCAACATGGCGTCGGTACCTTAAATACCACCCCCCAGAATGCACAGCAGGAAAACACTCCCACTGGGCTGGTTCCGAGAGATAAGTGGCATTCAATGCAGCCAGCTAGACTGCGTTTCTACTAGACTGTGTTTCTTTCCGGCGGTGACAGCGACACCTGCGGTCAAGGAGAACCCAGTGCAACCCAGCTGGACTGGTACTGAAACCAGAAATGTAGAGAAATAATCCCGAAACCCAATTGTGGTTTCAGGCAACTTAATTTTACAAAAACAATAGCGCTTGCTCATCAGGAGCCAGCGCTACATTTAAAAAAAAGTATGGCCAGAAAAGCTTTCTCCTATGGATCACAGGAGTGCAGTTGGTTCTGCACACCTGTGACCCATTTTGAAGGCCAACAGTGGGCCAAAGCCTGCTGTTGGCTGATGTCACTCAGCTAGTTCAGGCTCAAGAAAGTTCCCGACCATGTGGTCGGAATCCACCTAGATGCCTAGACCAGTACCTGTCTCAGGCTCTCAGTGATCTGCTGAGAGCCTAAGCTAACTCCTCTTGCCCCCTCCACAGCCCAGTCACCAGCTCTTTGCTCAGAGCAGGGGGGGGGGGGGGGACTGAGCGATCAGCTGTTTTTGATCACTCAAATCTCAATACAGACGGCAAAGGACAGATACAGCATTGTATCAATGCATTCACCTAGGTGAGTATAATTGTTTTGTTTTTTACAATCCCAAACTTCTCTTTTAAGCTTCAGGGAAGTAGGGCTTGGTGGTACAGGTAGCAAGGCAGGTAATTATTTGTTGTGGTTTTTTTTTCAGAGGTGGCTTTATTCCATTTTTTAAAATTGTGACAGTGCCTCTGTAAATCATATGTGGTCCCTAAAATAAACAGTGCTGGCTTGGTCACACACTCACAAAGATGGCACCATGGCAATAAACTACAGTCATAAACACACAACAGTTTCCTGGCAATTGTGGCAACACCTGGACAACATAGTAGTTGTCATGACCTTAAAGTGCCATTAAACCCATACAGGGCTGGTGCAAGGATCTTTGACACCCTAGGCGAAACCTAATTTTACCGCCCCCCACCCCGCCACCCCCGGCTGCGCCCCTGACTCCACTTTACCCTGCCCTTGCTACACATGTGACCTATCTGATCCCTACACTGACCCCCTGACACATACACTAATCCATCTGACTCCTACTTTCTGCACTACTCACATCACACTGATCCCTACACTGACCTACCTGATAATTACACCGACCTACCTGGCACCTACACTAACCCACCTGACACCTACACTGACACCTACACTGACACCTACACTGACCATCACACTGACACCTACACTGGCCATCACACTGACACATACACTGACCATCACACTGACACATACACATACACTGACACATACACTGACCATCACACTGACCAATAGACTCACACTGACCAATACACTCACACTGACACATACACTCACCCTGACACATACACTCACACTGACACATACACTGACACATACACTGACCATCACACTGACACATACACTGACCATCACACCTACACATACACTGGCCATCACACTGACACCTACACTGACCCTCACACTGACCATCACACTGACACCTAAACTGACCATCACACTGACACCTACACTGACCATCACACTGACACCTACACTGACCATCACACTGACACATACACTGACACTGGCCATCACACTGACACATACACTGACACTGGACATCACACTGAAACATACACTGACCATCACACTGACACTGGCCATCACACTCACACTGGCAATCACACTGACACATACACTCACACTGGCAATCACACTGACACATACACTGACCATCACACTGACACATACACTGGCCATCACACTGACACATACATGACACTGACCATCACACTCACACTGACACATACACTGACACTGACACATACACTAACACTGACACATACACTGACACATACACTGACCATCACACTGACACATACACTGGCCATCACACTGACACATACACTGGCCATCACACTGACACATACACTGGCCATCACACTGACACCTACACTGACCATCACACTGACACATACACTGACCATCACACTGACCAATACACTGACACTGACCATCACACTCACACTGACACATACACTCACACTGACACATACACTGACACATACACTCACACTGACGCATACACTGACACTGACACATACACTGACCATCACACTGACACATACACTGACCATCACACTGACACATACACTGACCATCACACTGACACATACACTGACCATCACACCTACACATACACTGGCCATCACACTGACACCTACACTGACCATCACACTGACACATACACAGACCATCACACTGACACATACACTGACCATCACACTGACACATACACTGACCATCACACTGACACATACACATACACTGACCATCACACTGACACATACACTGACCATCACACTGACACATACACTGACCATCACACTGACCATCACACTGACACATACACTGACCATCACACTGACACATACACATACACTGACCATCACACTCACACTGACACATACACTGGCCATCACACTCACACATACACTGACACATATACTGACCATCACACTGACACATACACTGACACATACACTGACACATACACTGGCCATCACACTGACACATACACTGACACTGACCATCACACTGACACATACACTGACCATCACACTGACACATACACTGACACTGACACATACACTGACACTGACCATCCCACTGACACATACACTGACCATCACACTGACACATACACTGACCATCACACTGACCATCACACTGACCATCACACTGACCAATACACTGACACATACACTGACACTGACCATCACACTCACACTGACGCATACACTGGCCATCACACTGACACATACACTGACATATATACTGACCATCACACTGACACATACACTGACACATACACTGACCATCACACTGACACATACACTGACCATCACACTGACACATACACTGACCATTACATTGACACATACACTGACACATACACTGACCATCACACTGACCATCACACTGATACACACACTGACCTACCTGACTCCTAGTTCCTGCATTACTCACACACAAACTCCCTCCATACAGCTCAATGTAGATCAGGGAAGAACCACCCTCCTCCTTACCTCTGCTCTTTGATGCTTCAGCGACCATCATCAGGGCCTCTCCTCAGCACTGGATGTGCAGAATTGTTCAGGAGTCCACGCCAGCGCCATCCACCCACTCCGCCTCCACGATGTCCCCGCCGGGGCCAGGCCAGCGCCGTCCACTCGCTCCATGATGTCCCCGCCGGGGCCAGGCCAGCGCCATCCACCCGCTCCACGATGTCCCCGCCGGGGCCATGCCAGCGCCGTCCACCCGCTCCACGATGTCCCCGCCGGGGCCAGGCCAGCGCCGTGCACCCGCTCCATGATTTCCCTGCCGGGCGGGAGGTCAGCTGACAGACCTCTCAATGCTCCCATCTCCGCCGAGGGCCCCGCCCCTCCGCTGCACTCACAGAGACACACAGCGCCGCTCCACAGGGACAGGCTGGAGCAAAGGAGTCCCGGAGCGGCGCTGTGAGATAAACCCCGTGTGAGCACAGCGGGGCGCTCAGCGGGAAACATGGGGGATTGGTAGCGCCGACGGCACACCATGGGGAGCGAGCGATCAGGAGAGGAGAGCTGAGCTCACACTGGACAGAGGCTGTGGTTGCACCCTAGGCGGCTGCCTACTTCGCCTAGTGGTAGCGCCGGCCCTGAACCCATATCATAAAAACTATCAATAAATGTTGTATTACACGCTGATCATACTCTTTCACTATGTGATTTGTTTTCTGTATTTTGCAAAAAACCTGGGTGATCCTGCTGTTCTCTATCTCCTCCTCCTGTCCATGTCCCCACTGCTGTTGGAGATTTTGGAGAGCAATATGGAAGCTAATGCACATGCTCAGTTTTCAGTGAGTGTCTATGCTGGGCAATTCCTTCCTAAAACATCTGAGCAACCCATGTGACTACAGAGTCACACATGTGGGCAAATATACAGTGGTAAATGACACCCCACTCCCTCCCTCCTCCATGCAAACTAAGCAGCTAAACACAATGGTGTGGGATATTACATCTTGATTGATGGAGGCTTCACTTCCCTCTTATTCTAAAGCACAGCCTGTGACTGGCAGAAATCCACCCACACCATGTTATTGACAAAAATAAAGATTTGAATTCAAATATATATTTGTGTGATCATTTAAAACAGCTTAAAGTATTCATCTTAATTACTTACTTTTACTCTGTATTCCAAAGGCTGTTTTTTTATTTTGAACATGTGACCAGCAGCAGAGTACTAAAAGCTCCTCATGCCACTGTTTCCCTAGAGACAGGCTGGTAAAGAGTTGGGTCATGTGACAGCTGTATATTGATTAGGAGAAAAGGTCATTTTATTTTAAGTGGGCAATAAACCTGGGTAACATACTAGTAATTCTGTCAGTTGGTGTGCAATAGATAGGCATAACATCTAGACGATTGTGGGAAATCAGTGGGCAATTATGATAATACATGGACAATTAATAAGCAATCTTGACAATACATGAGCACAACACTGGTACAAATGCTTGGTCAATAACTGGGCAGAGTGGGGAAACTGTCTGCTGTGGTTCAAAGCATCACCCCTTTATGTCACTAAAGGCCAATAAAGGAACCACATCACACAACAGGGGACCAGGCATCAGTTTACTGAATCAGATCAGGCAGCGATTGCGATTGGTTTTCAAAGTGTTACAGTGTATCATTACCACTCACTGACTGGGTGCTAGAGGTTACAGCACACATTATAGCTCACTGATGGTTTTCTAGAGGTTACAACACATGACTTCTGCTTGTTGATGGGTTGCTAGAGTTTACTGTACATCAATACTGCTTGCTAATTGGTTGCTAGAGGTTACTGGACATCCTTACCACTCACTAATTGGTTTCTAGAGGTTATTGCACATTATCACTGCTCACTGATTGGTTGCTAGAGGTTACTGCATATCCTTACTGCTCACTGATTGGTTGCAAGAGGTTACTCCACAGCATTACTGCTTACTAATTGGTTGCTAGAGGTTACAGCACATCATCTCCTCACTGCCTGCACACCATGATCTGGGTAGGTGAGGGGATGAATGAATAGACAGGAAATCCCTAGGGATCCTAGAACTCCTGTAATCAGTGGAAATGCTGGGGGAGGGGGTAGTTTGATCAGTGGCAATGCTGGGAGGGTGGATGGGATCAGTGGCAGTGGTGGGGTGGGATTAGTTATAAGGCAGTGCACTGTGGCAAATTTTGAATTATGTAGAGCAAAACTGGAAATCTTTGGCAAGTATATAGTGGGGGATTTTACACTGAACACCAATGTAATGGGGAATTTACAATGACCACCAATGTGAGGGGGATTTACACTGACCACCAATGTGAGGGGGAATTTGCACTGATCACCAGATAATGGGGAATTGTACACCACCCACCAATATAAAGAGGGATTTCTACACATTTACACCAACCACCAGTGTAAAGGGTGATATACAATGACCTCCATGTAAGGTGACACTTCTACACCGACCACCAAATTAGGGGGGATTTACACTGACCACCAATGTAAAGAGGGATTTACATTGACCACCAGTGTAAGGGCAATTTTGCACTTACCACCAATGTTAAGGGGAATGTACACTGATCACAAATATAGTGAAGAATTTACACTGACAACCAATGTAATGGGGGATTTTACATCAACAACAACCAATAGGGGAATTTCTACACTGGTCACCAATGTAAGGGGAGATTTACACTCATCATCAAATTAAAGGGGGCTTCTATGTGGACCACCAATGTAAGGGAGAATTCAAAACTGACCACCAAAGCAATTTTGGATTTTTTAACCAATTACAAATGTTAAGAGGAGTTTCTACAATGGCCACCAATGTAATGGGGATTTACACTGGCCCCCAATGTAATGGGGATTTACACTGGCCCCCAATGTAATGGGGATTTACACTGACCACTAATGTAATGGGGATTTTCACTGACCACTAATATAATAGGAGCATTCACATTAACCACCAATGTAAGGAGGGATTTACACTGACCAAGAGGGACCTTCACATTGGTCACTAGTGTGAATGAAAGGATTTTACACCAAGCCCCAATATAATGAGAAGATTTAAACGGATCACTAATGTAGATCACTAATGTAGATTAACATTTAGCCTACGTTCACATTTGTGTTTGGGGAATGCAAGCAAATCGCTTTCCTGACACCACAGAAATATGCTGCCATTTAGCAGATACACAGCAGTGCTATTAATGGTTAATTGCACCTTCACGCATCTGCTGAGATGTGCGTATTCACATCCACCAAAATTCATGGTGCTGTGGCTCCACTCATATTTGCTTACTTTTGCAGAACAGGCTGATGTTAGGCTTAAAGTGGGTGTAAACCCTTACATATACCCCAAGTGAACAGCCTCAGATGATACACAGAGATGAAACAAATCTCTCTATATAAGTTTCACTTGTATATCGGCAATCTTCAGCTTCATATACTGTTTAGAAAGTGCACATCATGTTAGAATTTTCTGTTCCCAATTTACCTATGGATGTGGATTCTTGCCATATACTGGGAGACAGCTAATTGGAGGAATGGCACACATCAACTTTCCACATAGGCAGAAAAAGGAAGAAACAAAGCAGATCTGTGCTATGAATAGACCAGCTCTCTGCTAAACTATTTACAGTATAGCACCCAATCTGAAAAAAAATTCTGGCTGGTTTTATCATGGTTGACGGAGAACTTGTCAGAAGTTATCATGCTGATAACAGAAGAACGGAGCAGGAGAAAGCCACAGGACTTATGGCTTTGAAGAGAGACAAGTAAACACCACAGATAGATGTGCCTAGGTCAAATGTAATGTTTCGGTTTACATCTACTTTAATGACCATAGTTATAGGCAGAACTTTCAAGCATGCTCCTTTACCTCCCCAGTGGGCAGCATTCAGCAGAGGAGATGGTGGATATGACCACAGGGGGTATGATATACATTTGATTGCCACCTCTATTTACATATCAGGACCGATGGTCCGAAGCTATTTACATATTAATGCCGCCACTATTTACATATCAATGCAGGTTAGTTACATAAACACGGGGTCTGCAGGTGAGTCATCTGTACATAGCAATAGGGCAGAGCTGGGCAGCATTAGTAGCAGAATGTCACACTGAGACAGTGGGACACAGCACGAGACTAAAAATTCAAGGGACAAGAGAATTTAAATTGGGATAGTTGGCAAGTATAAGGCAGATGCTTTGGGCCCCACAACAAGTATGGGGCCCAGGGCAGCTGCCCCTTTTGCCCTGCCTTAAAGACAGCCCTACCAGGCATCCACCACCTGGCAGCTGGAGACTATAGCTTTTTTAGACAGTGTGATGTTTGATTGGTTGTTAGCTCAAGTGTAGTGTTTCCCAATGCATTCAGTCCACAAGTACTTTTCCAAGGCCTGTTGACCCCCTTTTATTAAAAAGAAAGAAAAACGTTCACACAAAAATGGTTGCCCTCGCAGGAGTTTTCCACTGAAAAAATGAAAATAAATTACTTAATTCGACTAGCTCACTCTTGCAGTGCTATTGCTCGTGCCTCAAGCTTAGGCCTCAGGTCAGGTCCCACAGACCAACTCACAGTCCCTCTGTGCTCCCATACAAACTCTGTATCTCTGATTCTTGCAATCTCAGCTTTCTCACAGCTTTCTTTCTTGCAGCTCGCTGCTGCTCTGGCACTCATGCTTAGGGCCTCCATCTGTTCCGTCACAGACATGCACACACACTGGCTGCTCCCTTGCAACCTCAGTGACTCCTGTCGAGGTATGGAGCCTGTGTACTGCTCCTATGCCCTTGATCATTGCTGGGAACCAACTTAGCCTCTTAGCCTCAGTAAGACCTGGACACTGGTTTGTAAACATCTTCCCTCCTAAAGCTTTCCAAGCTGCAGGCCCTGGTCCAGGAATTAAAAACCCAGTGAAAGATGAGAAGCCAACTTTCTATGCACAGAACTGAAATTCTGCAGACCCTCTGCAAACTGTATCCTTGAGAACCATGTTGTCTTCCATCCTACTAATAGAGTGGCCGGTCCTTGCACTGTTACAACAGCAAAGTATTGACTCGCCTCCCTCCAGTGAAATATTAAGAGTTTTCTTTTGTAGGCTGTATTTTTTCTTTTAACTGATTGGTTTCCCTTGTTGCTTTGGAATGTGCTTTAGGGGTTCTATGCTATAAAGGGTCAGCCCCAGGTACCTATTTTCCCCATAGCCACCCATCAGCTGTTGTGGCTGTGTAGAAGTAAAGCTTGCCTTTGTACTGACACTGTCATACATAAATTAAGGATCCCTTTTCATTGTACCCTTGCAATGCGGTCTAGTTTGAAAGGTATTTCAGTTGTAGTCTGAAGTAGAACTTATTATGGCTCATGTAACTATACTGAAATAGTTGAAAATGCAGCATGTTAATAATGTAACAGTGTTAAATAGATGCATCAGATATGTCAGAACATACAGAAATGAAGTAGAACTAAATATAGTCAATTTAAGGAATGTATAGCATTGGGCAGCCAAGGCACTTACCCCAAATCTGCTAGGTGCCCAAGGTCTGATCATGGTATCATTTGAAAGTGAAGCACAGGCAAAAAGCACAGAGCCAGAGTGGCTCCATGAGTTGCGATCAATGTAATGGTCAATCTTATGCCACATACACACGTAGCGGACTATCCGACGGACTTAGTCTGGCGGACTTCCCGCCAGACTGTCCGTCCGACTTTCCGAACGGGCTACTTGCCCACACACGGCACTTTTTCAGCAGACTAATACGGCGTACTATGTCCGCCGTACTATCCGCCCTACTTTTGAAATGAACGGACTTGCCCACACACGCGGAGGAAAGTCCGCTCATTTCGAGCGGGTCTCCAGGTAGGCGGGGCCCGCGAAGGAGACATCGCTGGCCCCGCAAGCTGGTATGGACTTAAAGGGGAACCCCAATGCCGAAAAATCGGCGTGGGGGTTCCCCCCAGGTCCACATCAGACCCTTGTCCGAGCACTCTACCCGGCCGGCCAGGAAAGGGGGGGATGAGCAAGCGCCCCCCTTCCTGAGCCATACCAGGCCGCGTGCCCTCAACATGGGGGGTGCCTTGGGGGAGGGGGGGGCGTGCGCCCCCCCCCACCCCAAAGCACCTTGTCCCCATGTTGATGAGGACAAGGGCCTCTTCCCGACAACCCTGGCCGTTGGTTGTCGGGGTCTGCGGGCGGGGGGCTTATCGGAATCCGGGAGCCCCCTTTAATAAGGGGGCACCCGGATATCGGCCCCCCACCCTATGTGAATGAGTGTGGGGTACAATGTACCCCTACCCATTCACCTGTGAAAAAAAGTACAAAAAAAACACAACACAGGGTAAAAATAGTTTATTGCACAGCTCCGGGGGTCTTCCGTCTTCGGGGGTCTTCTCGACGGACTCCTCCGCTATCTTCTGCTAGCTCTTTTGCTAGCTGAGGAGCCCAGCTTTCTTCCTCGCTGCCGCCCTTCTTCCGACTTCGGGGGTCTTGTCCCCCTCTTCTGGGGTCTTGTCCCCCTCTTCGGTTCTTCTGCCAGGCCACCGCGCCCTCTTATAGCTCTTTTACAGGCGGTGGCCCGGTCTTCTGTCGCCGCCGTCTTCTCGCCTTCTGTTCTTCTGTTCAGCTGTTGACTCGTCGCATGCTTAGCTCACAATGGCTCCGACGCGATGCGCGGCGACTTATATAGGGACATCACCGGATGATGTCCCCACCCATTATGGTGTCACAGTCCCAGAGGATGCTGGGACTGTGACATCATAATAGGCGGGGACATCATCCGGAGATGTCCCTATATAAGTCGCCGTGCGCCCGGTCCCCGTCATTGTGAGCGGAGGGAGCGACGAGTCAACATCTGAAGAGAAGAACAGAAGAACAGAAGGCTGCGGCGGCGGCGACAGAAGACTGGGCCACCGCCTGTAAAAGAGCTATAAGAAGGCGCGGTGGCCCAGCAGAAGAACCGAAGAGGGGGACAAGACCCCCGAAGTCGGAAGAAGAGGTTGACGGCGAGGAAGAAAGCCGGGCTCCTCCGCTAGCAAAAGAGCTAGCAGAAGATAGGCGAGAAGACCCCCGAAGACGGAAGACCCCCGGAGCTGTGCAATAAACTATTTTTACCCTGTGTTGTGTTTTTTTTTGTACTTTTTTTCACAGGTGAATGGGTAGGGGTACATTGTACCCCATACTCATTCACATAGGGTGGGGGGCCGGTATCCGGGGGCCCCCCTATTAAAGGGGGCTCCCGGATTCCGATAAGCCCCCCGCCCGCAGACCCCGACAACCAATGGCCAGGGTTGTCGGGAAGAGGCCCTTGTCCTCATCAACATGGGGACAAGGTGCTTTGGGGTGGGGGGGCCGCGCGGCCCCCCTTCCCCTAGGCACCCCCCATGTTGAGGGCACGCAGCCTGGTACGGCTCAGGAGGGGGGCGCTCGCTCGTCCCCCCTTTCCTGGCCGGCCGGGTAGTGTGCTCGGACAAGGGTCTGATGTGGACCTGGGGGAACCCCCACGTCGATTTTTTTCGGCGTTGGGGTTCCCCTTTAAGTCCATACCAGGTGGCGGGGCCAGCGACTTCTCCTTCGCAGGCCCCGCCTACCTGGAGACCCGCTCAAAATGAGCAGACTTTTCTCCTGGCGGGAAAAGTCCGTTCATTTCAAAAGTATGGTGGACTGGCACACGCACGGCCGGATTGTCCCCCGAAATGCAAGTCCGGCGGGAAGATTGGAGTGCAAAACTACTTTCTAAGTCCGCCGTACTTTCGGGTCAAAAAAGTATGTCAAGGCTACACACGGGAGGATTGTCCAGCGGACTTGAGTTTGCTGGACTTTTCCACCCGATTGTTTGATCGTGGGTACGCAGCATTAGTGATCACAAATGTAAACACTGCTTGTGTTCACATTTAGGAGAGACCTCCCCTTCCTCCTCTGGCATCCACTCTCACAATCCTCTGTCTTTCTCCTGTGCTAGTACTTCTTGATCAAATCCTTTGAGTAATACTGTTCCCACTGACCACCAAGAAAAGTGAGGTACACTGAGCAGCAATGGAGGCTAATGGACCACAACAGACCAACAACAGTTTACAGAGGGAGCTTATCAACTATAAATTTGGAACACTGAACACAAATGCAAGGGGGCACAGAAATTGACCACCAATGTAAGGAGGGCACAGGCACTGATCACCGATGTAAGTGGCACTAACATTGACTTCCAATATAAAGGACAGCAGCAGGCATGCAAAAGAGTAAGATATGGGTGTGCTTCAAATGGCCTGCCTACCCTGTAAACCATGGTCTAACCATGATGAAAATAATGTAAAATCATGAGTGATTTTACCTTTAAATACTCTGTTGATTTTCTCGTAAGTATTGTTGTGGCAGTAATATTATTATTTTTTTATGTGCTCAATGGGGATGTCTTCTTTTTTGTTTTTATGGACTCTAAAGGGCTTTTTCCATCACAAGGTGGTGATTTGTGCAGGAGACTCTTGGTACAGGAAGTTTATTGGATTCATAGGTTAGGTTTCAGGATGCTTCTGCGTTTGAATCATTGCTGGGATTCTGGGATGTAAAACTGTAATTAAAATTACATCCATTTTCCTTGTGTTTTCCAGGTACAGTAAGTTTTGTTTGTTTGGGATACTGCTCATCTGTGAACTATGCAGATTTTTTATTATGTTGTGAGCAAATGTTGAATATTGATTAACTCTGCCCACTTCTTTGTGGGGTAAAGGGTATATAAATGGAATGTTTTTCATTTGACAGTTAGCTATACTTAAGGCCACACAGTAGAAAGACATTAGCATTTTTTATGATTATGATGATTAATAAACCTTGTCGATTTTTCATATAGATTGCACTATACAGTATCTCACAAAAGTGAGTACACCCATCACATTTTTGTAAATATTTTATTATATCTTTTCATGTGACAACACTGAAGAAATGACACTTTCCTACAATGTAAAGTAGTGAGCGTACAGCTTGTATAACAGTGTAAATTTGCTGTCCCTTCAAAATAACTCGACAAACAACCATTAATGTCTAAACCGCTGGCAACAAAAGTGAGTACACCCCAAGTGAAAATGTCGAATTGGGCCCCATTAGCCATTTTCCCTCCCCGATGTCATGTGGCTCGTTAGTGTTACAAGGTCTCAGGTGTGAATGGGGAGAAGATGTGTTAAGTTTGGTGTTAGTGCTCTCACTCTCTAATACTGGTCAATGGGAGTTCAACATGGCACCTCATGGCAAAGAACTCTCTGAGGATCTAAAAAAATAATAATGTTGCTCTACATAAAGATGGCCAGGGCTATAAGAAGATTGCCAAGACCCTGAAACTGAGCTGCAGCACGGTGGTTATACAGCGCTTTTACAGGACAGCTTCCACTCAGAACAGGCCTCACCATGGTCAACCAAAGAAGTTGAGTGCACGTGCTCAGCTTCATATCCAGAGGTTGTCTTTGGGAAATAGATGCATGAGTGTTACCAGCCAGCATTTCTGCAGAGGTTGAAGGGATGGGGGGGGTCAGCCTGCCAGTGCTCAGACCATACGCCGCACACTGCATCAAATTGTTCTGCATGGCTGTTGTCCCAGAAGGCACCCTCTTCTAAAGATGATGCACAATAAAGCCCGCCAACAGTTTGCTGAAGACAAGCAGACTAAGGACATGGGTTACTAGAACCATGTCCTGTGGTCTGATGAGACCAAGATAAACTTATTTGGTTCAGATGGTGTCAAGTGTGTGTCGCGGCAACCAGGTGAGGAGTACAAAGACAAGTGTGTCTTGCCTACAGTCAAGCATGGTGGTGGGAATGTCATGGTCTGGGGCTGCATGAGTGCTGCCAGCCCTGAGGAGATACAGTTCATTGAGGGAACCATGAATACCAACATGTACTGTGACATACTGAAGCAGAACATCATCCCTTCCCTTCAGAGACTGGGCCGCAGGGCAGTATTCCAACATGATAAGGACCCCAAACACACCTCCAAGGTGACCACTGTCTTGCTAAAGAAGCTGAGGGCACAGGTGATGGCCATGTCCCCAGACCTAAACCCTATTGCGCATCTGTGGGGCATCCTCAAATGAAAGGTGGAGGAGCGCAAAGTCTCTAACATGCATCAGCTCTGTGATGTCGTCATGGAGGAATGGAAGAGGACTCCAGTGGCAACCTGTGAAATTTTGGTGAACTCCATGCCCAAGAGGGTTAAGGCAGTGCTTGAAAATAATGGTGGGCACACAAAGTATTGACACTTTGGGCCCAATTTGGACATTTTCATTTAGGGGTGTACTCACCTTTGTTTAGACAGTTTAGACATTAATGGCTGTGTGTTGAGTTAATTTGAGGAGACAAAAACAAATTTACACTGTTATACAAAATGTGAGGAATGTACACTTTTGTGAGATACTGTATATATATATATATATATATATATATATATATATATATATATATATATATATATATATACACACATACACACACACACACACACAAGGTATATTGTTGCAAACACATTTCAATTTGTGCATTAACAACTGTCTAATGTCAATGGCCAATTATCTAAACCTTTTTTAAAGCTTTGCATGAAAACCCTTCATGCAAAGACATGTCGAGAAAATTGTATTAGAACACATTTTCAACATATTTAAAATATATCTAAAGCCAAAACCTTTTCATTTTGGATAAACAACGGAATTAATAATTGCCATCTGGGTGTTACTGCGGTGAGTGAGTGAGTGAGTGAGTGAGGACAATGTCCTCCTAGACAGTTGTCGGTGTACCCATTAAAAGATGTTCCCTTTATTCCTGTTCCAGTGACAACTAAACATTTGGATTTTCACTTTAATTTGATGAAAAATGGTTACCAGGACAAATAGATAAAGCAAAATCTCCTTGACAGGAATACATACAGCAATAAAACCTTGACAGGGGATTCTTTCACCACTCTATGCAAAACCGTTGTTTGGATTTCATATATACGTTAATGCTTTGTTCTAACTAAAGTAAATTGACTGTACAATGGGTATTTGGATAGTTGCAAACCCTGATTTACAAATAGAATTAAATTGAGTAAGGTTGGAATAGTTAACTATACCAACCAATTAAATTTGTCCCGATTAGTTGCCACACTTCTCTATTCTTTTTCTGAAAAAAGACAAAAGTGACAAACAGACGCAAATGTCTGTATTAACTTTGTAATATTCGTTCTGGGTTCCGATGTAATTATGGATTGATCTCTTCCTATTTGATAAATTAATGCTGAATTTAAAACATTAAGCTGACATTTAACACAGTAGTTTCCAATTTGTGTGGTTTTATATCAGAAATTCCACAATATACAATGTAAAATCATGAACAAGATCCAGTGCGCAAATGAAAAGATATCCCCTCTTTATTTCCACTTTGAGGAAAAATATCCAATATATTCTTTATATATGATTCATAGAATTGCCCAGTTATGTGCACAAAATTTTATTAAATAAATTAAATTAAAACTAGTAAATTCCAAGCTCTCAAGCATTTCATTTAAGGCAAATACAGTTTACCAAGTTATGTGTGAATAAATTACCAATTAAATCGACTAAGGGTACCTGCTGAGTCTAATGAAGGAAAGAAGCAAAGTAACAAACTTTTTTTTTTTTTAAATAAAAACTATTTTTGTATTTTATAATCTCCTACCAAAATGCATAACTATAATATATGGCAATGTACAATGAAATAAAGGCACGTGAAACATTTTCTTAAAATAAAAGTAAAGAAAAAAAATATGTATAGATGTACACATTATACAATACTTTTCAATGTACAGAGTTGTTATTTGGCTAAAAAGATGCAGACATTCAAAATAGGTTATTTCTAGTATGAGCTGAGATGTTGAGATACCCTAGATAATGTCACAAAGGTATTAGTAAACAAGCTTTAATAAGATCAAACTGATGTTGTACTAATTAAATAAAAAATCTAAACGCCATTTGAAATGGCAAACAGTAATTAGCTTTTGTGCTTCAGACATCTTTTGGAACTGATTATCCAATCCTTTGTTCAGGTAAGATAAGAGCAAGAGAACACAAGTCATTTGTAAATCAGGGACATTATTTGAGAATGGAAGGAGTTTTCATCTGAATTATGACTAGGACTGTGTGTAGGTATTTGCAAAAAATGGCTTCAATACATACAAGGCCATCAATGAAAGAAAAAAAAAAAAACACACTGACCACAGTTCTTCTTTCCTCTGAAATGACATCCCTGGTAGCAAATTTATAGACATGGACTCCATATATACAATATACATCATGTAACTAATTTCAAATAACAAGCCTATCATTTAACATCCAAGAATACTTTAAAAAAAATATGGAGGCAGAATTTATTTCATAGTAAACTGGTTTAGTCCTTAATGAAAGAGTTTGTACAGTATTTAATATTAAGACTGCAGTGACCTTTTCCATGTTATATAAATTTTCATAGGAAAAGAATGTTCCTAGGAAAAAAACCTGAAAGTGATGTGCCAATGTTATTTTTGTCACAACACTAATTTACCAAACAAATATACAGAAATCAACATTCATGTTATGTGTGCATTAAAAGAAGTGAGTTAATGTGTACTTGCCATCACAACAGCAGCAGTTTAAGTTCTTTTACGTTCCTTGGTACAATTGCTAGCAGCTGTAACATATATTTCTCTTTGTAAACATGACTATACACTTCAAATTTGGACAAAATCGTGTTCTCTTTATAATCAAGGCGCTTTGGACTCTTTGATTTATAAACAGTGCCATTAAATTATAGGGTCATTTTAAGAATGATGTTCCAATATTTTGTGGCTTTGCTTGGTAGGCAACAAACCTTTTTACCAAGTAACATATAATCACGTTTCTAGGGTTAAATCTCTTAATATTTATATATATTCTTGTTTATTTCGTTCTCTTCACTTGAAACATGCATTAGCATGCAGCTAGAAGAGATGGCCCAGAAATGGCCTGCCTTTCAGTTTCCTTCTGAATCTAGCATTTTTTTTAAGGGCTTTCAGAATAATTCATGCAATGATATCGATGATGACTAAAGGAACCATAAACACAAAAAAAAATAATAATAATAATTTTACATATGTTTGACATGAGGAGGGCTTAGGTTTTTTGCACCATCCCTAGTTTTGCTAATGCTTTGAGATGAAACTGCTATTCCAGTCCTCAAAGAGTCAGATAATAAAGTGGTTTCAACAGTAGGCTCAGAGGCAGCATTGTATGTTTCAGTTTCCAACTCCTCATCTGCAATAAAAAGCTTTGACTCCCGCCATTGTGGATAAAGTTCCTGGCTGCCTCTTGAGACGCTTGAGTCACTGCATGAAAGCTGTGCATTTAGTTCTTCTGTAGATTGAATCAGATTTTGCACAGAAATTGATTTGCCAAAATCCTTATGTGAAAAGGGGACCGAAGACAGTACTCCATTATTTGCATCAAGGCTTTTCCTCCTTACAAAATGTTTAGTTAAACCTGATTGTGCAGACTGTACACTTTCCTTTGAGGCAACAAGGCAGGAGGTGACATCACAAGTATCTTCTTTTGTGGTCATAGGAATTATGTGAATTGGTTCTGGTCTGCTGATATGTTTCAATGGGGGTGGGGCTGGTATTTGTAATGTTGTTGGTGCTGTTGGCTTCGAGGCCTGGCTTATTTGGTTTGATATACTGTTTGTTACCATAGTTACAGGTCCATCACTCACATTTGCTGACACCTGTGTTGCTTGGCTTTGCATTGCTGGACTAAATCCATAGTAAGCAGGTGCACTGAATTCATTTGGTGTAAGTACAAACTGTAACCCCCGAGGGATGTTGGCACTAGCTGATCTTGTTATGAATCCACTATTCTGTGCAGAACTGGACAAATCTTTGCTGTCTATTGGACTTTGATAATCTGAAGTTTGTTCACATTCAAATAGTGGCATCTGAAATGATGCCAGAGTCAGTGCTGAGGCAGATCCTTTCTTTAAGACCTGTTGGTAGATATCAAGTAGGCTGTCCAATTTTGACTCGATTGATTGCACCTGCAGATGGGAGAGTAAACACTTATAACATTCATAAAATATGTAAAGCAAACATTTTGTATTTTTATTCAAAAGGTCTTCATATGCATTTCTAGTAGTTAAACAGGAACAACCTCTATTAAAGTATACAGGCTTCTAATAACTTCAAAATACATATACAGTTTGACATTTGTACATTGTGTATTTTAAACTTGTTGGCTCTGTAATTTTATTGATTATTTTTACATATTTATTTGAGTATTTGGCCACAAGCTGAAGATCTGAAGCAGACATTATTTAGATTAATACAAAATTTGTCATATTTAAAATTTTTGGACAGGGGCTGAAGTAAATCTTGTTGGATATCTTCATTTTACTGTAGTGTCTTGCTTTAAGTCAGATTCAATAACCAATAGCTAAGAGCGGGAGACATGAGAAAGCTGGCCAGTCTTTTACTTTATCCAGGAAGGTTAACCTATTCATCTTAAAGTGGTTGTAGAGACAGAAGGTGTTTTTTATCTTTATCTCTGCATTAAGCTAAAAAGTCTTCTATGTACAGCAAGCCCCCCCCCAGCTCCCCTAATACTTACCTGAGCCCCAGCCATGTTGCACGAGAGACTTGGCTGTCTGGGACTCTCCCTCTTTTTTGACTGAGACAGCAGCAAAGCGCCATTGGCTCCCATGGCTGTCAATCAAAGTCAGTGAGCCAATGAGCAGAAAGAAGGGGCTGGGACACACAGCTGTGGCTCATTTAGGGGTGCACACATAGCAAACTGCTTGCTGTGGGGACACTCAACAGGAAGGAGAGGCCAGGAGGGCCAAAGAGGGACCCGAGAAGAGGAGGATCCAGGCTGCTCTGTGCAAAACACAGAGCAGGTAAGTATACAAAAAAATAGACTTTAGTATCACTTTAGGTCCCCCAGTTTTTTTGGCCATTTGAATAGACATTGGCAGATATTTGCAGGCACCTAAAAGTAACTGCTGCCATTACTATTGCCGTTTTAGAAAATATTTAACCCCTATGGGGCCTATCGGCATGTGAGACTTGGTGCCGAGCGGCAGCATATTTAAGTGAATTTGTGAAAATACAGCTGTGCCAAGAGCGCATGCTCTGTGCGCTCCCGGCACAGTTACTGGCGGCTAACGGAAAGCTCTCAATCGCATGTGACTGCCATGGAAGCCAATCATGCCAGTCACATGATCAAAACTCCGCCTCCCAGCATCCTAAATGCCTTAAAGGACCGGGAGGCATCGGGGGCCAAAAGGTTAATATATAAATGTTCACTGTAGTCTTTAAAGTGGTTGTAAACCTCAGACATTAAAAATATGAACAAAGCAACTCCTTCTATAGTGTATACTAAGTGTAATTTCTGTCTGCTGCTTTATTCCTCTGTTATCAGCATAAATCACTTCTGACAATTTTTCCTGACATCAAGATATTGACAGCCTCGGTTCTGTTTCTGTGTGAAGGGATGTGTGTGTGTCCTCCCTCCAATGAGCTCTCAGACCTCA
Organism: Lithobates pipiens; assembly: GCF_037356315.1. Lineage (NCBI taxonomy): Eukaryota > Metazoa > Chordata > Amphibia > Anura > Ranidae > Lithobates > Lithobates pipiens. The sequence goes on from NW_027507758.1 coordinate 341,052,714, forward strand.
TCTCACTGAGCTCTGTAGAGTGTAACTTCTCCTCCTTTTATCTGAACTCTTAGACCAGCTTATATATTCAGCACTTTGAATGGATGTAGAGAAGAGAAGACTGCAGATAGACAGGTACAACTTATGTAGGAGGATTTTTTTTAATCTCTATGGACAGTCCCTTCACTGCGTATATGTAAGGATTTACAACCACTTTAACCATTAAACTCAAATAATCTAATTCAAGTCATGAAATAATAAGAGTAGAATTATGAGAAATAAATCTGTTAGTTTTTTTTAGTCATTTACATGCACCATTGAATGCATTAAGGTTTTGTGATAGCAGCCAACTATATGAGCTGTTTCCATAGTTGCTTTCTTTTTTGAACATAATATATGTAAAACATAAAAAGTGTATATTAGACAATAAGGTTATATTTTTAAGTTCAGTTTAACTCGCAAGGCAGTACATTTGCATGACAGCTAAGCAACTAGCATTTCAAGTTCTTATCGTTTATACACATTAGTCAGGTCAAAAAAAGTGTTGTTTGCCACATCCCTGGTATGTGATTAGGAAAAAGAGAAATCCCCCTTCATTGGGACTTTTAAGGCAACACACACTTAAGTAATGTAAAAAGATCGAATTTATTGAATGCACATAAAAGCAATCGATCATGGAAATGATCGATGATTAAAAATATCAAAGTTTGTATAACAAATACATATAAGAAAAACAAAAAACACAAAGAAACAAAGAACAACATTTTTCATTAACAGTATGACAACAAAATAATACTCTCCAGTATATAGTAATCCCCGGTACCCGATGCGTTTTGGTTAGACACTTTCATCAGGGGTATAGGATAAGAGTAAGTATAGTCACAATTAGTTTTTACATGCAAAATGTATTCCAAAAAAAGAGAAATAGGTGAAGCAACTGTGCAGGAGGGGGCGTAGATGGGCACCAAACAGGGAACGGTCAGATCATAGAACACAATGGGGGTTATTCACGAAAGGTAAATCCACTTTGCACTGCAACTGCACTTGGAAGTGCAGTCGCTCTAAATCTAAGGGGTAGATCTGAAATGAGTGGAAGCTCTGCTGATTTTATCATCCAATCATGTGCAAGCTAAAATGCTGTTTTTATTTTCCTTACATGTCCCCCTCGGATCTACAGCGACTTTACTTCCAAGTGCACTTGCAGTGCAAAGTGGATTTGCCTTTAGTAAATAACCCCCAATATGTTCCAAAAATAGGTTCTAGAGCCTTGGCAAGACGATGTTCAATATTAAATAGAGATGGTCGATCAGAGCTTTAAATAAAGCTCCTAGTCAATCAGTGACACCAGAACGTCCTTAGTTTTGCAAATATACATCTTCCCATAGAAGTGTCTATATGGGTCCCAGAAGTCGACGTCTCCCTGCTCTGCAGTTCCTTAGCAATTTCAGAAATAGATGTCAATAATGGTAGCCCACGCCAATTCAGTACAGTTTTATTTTAATAAGTTATTTTATGGCATGACTAATAAGAATAAAAGAAAAAATAATTTTATTACCTGCTTCTCAACTTTAACCACTCGACCCAACATACTGAGGTCATCCGCGGTCTCAATTTCAGAAATATTTTTTTCCCGGGTTTTTTTATCAGTGGTTATTTGACCTTTTCCAAGAATTTGGTCAACCCTGTAAATGATAAAACAAAACTAAATCATAATGTGTAGCTTATAGTAGCATTACAATCAGAATCATTTTGTTTTCTTTCCCCAAATTTGTTTGCCTTGCTTTCTAATTTTTGCCCCTTCCATTGAACAAATTAACACTTGAAAGTCTAAGAACAGGTAAACAATTACAATAGTTTTTTGTAGTATTATGGAACAATGTTGAAAATAGATAACGGACTCAGACAGAGACTTTGAACACTAATTAGAAGGCTATAGCACTGCTTAGCAGAGTTGTGTTGTTCATGCTGACTAAAGCCCCATACACACAGGCAGAATGTTGGGAGACATTTGCAGGTACAAAAAATACTGGCCGACATTCTGCTTGTGTATATGTCGGTCTGTCTGACAGAAGCCAGCCGCCAATGGCAGAGAGCGCTGATCTGAGTGTGCTGGGGGAGGGGGGACATACCCCTGTCAGAACACAACAGCTCAGTGGGGGAGATTGATGTACTAACCTCGTATGGTTAATACAGTGGTACTGACCAGAGCTGGGTTGCACAAAAAAAAACTAATAGTGTGTACCCAGCTTAAGGCTGGGCATACATTGTGCAATTTTATTTCCTTGAACCACGGTTTGAAGGAAAGAAAATTGCTTATATCCGCCATCAACAATATCAGTGTTGATGGGGGAACCCCTCCCGCTCCACTATTGTATTCTGACAACAGGAGGTTGACCTCCTGTTGCCAGCTATAGCCAGCAGCAGTAATAGCCAGCAGCAGTAATTGTACGGAAAAAAAACCTGACAGACTGGTTGTACTGAGGTCAATCGATAGATCAAATTCAGTACAATCAGCCTGCCCATAGATGGATCGAAAATCATCCAATTTCTGTGGAACCAACCTGGCCACTTTAACTATAGAACATCATTGTTATCTGCGGTAAACTGTGCATTTGTCACCTATTGAAAACAGTTACTAAGACCAATACAGAGACTCTATTATCATAAAAAAAAAATCTGTAGCAGGTATAAAATACAGGCATCTGGAGGCATATTCTTGTAGCAGCTTTCCAAACCTTTCTATTATGGCTGAATTACAGCTCTTCTGAGACTAGGCAATAGTGCCAAAACTTGCCAGACTCTTCTTGATTCCTGTACATTGCTACTGTCCAATATCTTTACTATTATGGTGAGAAAGAATTAGGAATGTGTGAAAAAACTCAGAGCCAGAGCTTACATTTTAGAACACCCTGGTATTTAACTGTAGCAGGAGGGTTTCAAAAGCTGCTGCAAGTATGTTCAGGCATCTAGCATTACCTGCAGCGGGTATCTGCATGAAATGTGTTTGTTATATTTTGAATAGCATAGGGAAAGGGTTTAGAACCTTTGTTAAGTTTCATTTTTTTTTGTTTTCCTTCTAAGATTTTCGATCACATCATGAGGTGTAATTAGAACACCAGGGAAATATCTCTAATGTAGACACAGTAATATTAACACGTTTTAAATAAGTTGAGAAGGGCCATGCAGACCAAAGGCACCTTTCCAATCTGATCACAAAACATTCACTTTCTCTCTGGGATAGCCTTTTGGCATTCTCATCTCACATGTACCATTATTGTAACTTTTAATTAATCCATCATTTTACCCAGTGGGGTTAACCAACCGAAGCATGTTGCGGAGCGTTGAATGTTTCCGTGACCGGGACCCCTTGCGGGGCTACCCTGTTCCAGAATCAAGAGCAGACCGCTAGGGCCTCATGAATGAACCACACGTAACACGTGACCTCAACATCTTAAGTACCCCTCCCCAGACTCCTCAGAGGGGCCGGCACACCCCTCCGAGGAAGCTGATACCCAAAATGTCCAACCAGGCCTGGTTCTGGCCTGTCATGTGCACCTCACTGTACACATGACCAGGCAGAACTCTAACACAGCCCAGCCAAACTGGTGTCAAAGTTAACCTACATAATTAACCCTCAGAACCCCATTACCATTCTGAGGCAAAAACTAAATTTACAATCGAATGACACTTTGTCCAAAATTTCATCCACTACACATATATTCCGGTTTTCTCTCTGACCCAATTCAAAGTGCTCTTGCAGCTAATTAGGGCTGTGAAGCAGACTATAGGGAAGGTTTGGAAGTATGCCGCTCTTTATGAAGTAGAGACCAAAAGTAGGGCTACCCAGGCCATGGTCCATGCAGAAATTAAAGCAGCTTTCTTAGAAAGGGTACTGAAATATGATGAATTTTGACAACCTTGGGTAGGCCACTACCTCTCCCTATATTTTGAAGCCTCTTTGTTGTTCCCATGATCATGACTCTCATCTTGGGCTTAATTCCTTTGCTTCCACCTTCCAGTTTCAGGTGAGTAAGAGCAGATGTAACATTTACTTCCCAAAATACATCTGTCCTTAGCTCAAGCATGAAGTAAGAGGGTATGCTTAACTGAGAAAATCCCTCCTCCCCTCCTGAAGACTCCTTGGATGTATGATATATTTTGCCTAAGGCCTGGAAACCAGGAAGTAACTGAAAAAATATGAAAAAAAAGTTTAACACAAGTAAATATGATATACAGCTGTGCTCATAAGTTTACATACCCTGGCAGAATTTATGATTTCTTGGCCATTTTCCAGAGAATATGAATGATAACACAAATAAGTTTCTCTCACTCATGGTTAGTGTTTGGCTAAAGACAGTTATTATCAATCAACGGTGTTTACTCTTTTTAAATCATAATGACAACAGAAACTAACCAAATGACCCTGATCAAAAGTTTACATACCCTGGTGATTTTGGCCTGATAATATGCACACAAGTTGACACAAAGGGGTTTGAATGGCTATTAAGAGTAACCATCCTCACCTGTGATCTGTTTGCTTGTAATTAGTGTATATGTGTGTGTATAAAAGGTCAATGAGTTTCTGGTCTCCTGAAAGACCCTTGCATCTTTCATCCATTGCTGCACAGACAATTCTGGATTCTAAATCATGTGGAAAGGAAAATAATTGTCAAAGGATCTGCGGGAAAAGGTAGTTGAATTGTATATAACAGGAAAGGCATATAAAAAGATATCGAAGGAATTGTAATTTTTGGTCCATCAGAACAGCATACAGACGACCGTTCTTTTACGATAGGAATTGGTTCCCGTTGGAAATTTTAGAACATGTTCTATTTCTAGGTTCATCAGAATTTTCAACAAAAAAAGTCAGATGAGCCATAAAGACGATCAGAATATATGATGAAAAGCTTCCATCTGACTTTTTCTGTTGGACATTCCGCTCGTGTGTACTCAGCATTTGAAGAAAGATGGGCTGCATGGTTGAGTCGCCAGAAGAAAGCCATTACTATGCAAATGTCACAAAGTGTCCCGCTTATAATACACCAAATAGCACAGAGACGAGCCTCAAACCTTCTGGCACAAAGTCATTTGGAGTGATGATGGATGGAGTGACACCAAAATTTTGCTTTTTGGCCACAACCATAAATGCTACATTTGGAGAGGCGTCAACTAGGCATATGATGAAAGGTACACCATTCCTACTGTAAAACACGGAGGTGGATCGCTGATGTTTTGGGGAGGCCAAGTCGACCTGTCATTGGCTACAGCAGAATAAAGTGAAGGTTCTGGAGCGGCCATCTCAGTCTCCTTGTCAGGTCTGCCAGGAGATTCCAACCATCACTCCAGTTTCCTAACCGGTAGTCTTGTTATCCCAGTTTGAGGTGGAGGAAAAGTTGAGATCCTGCAGCCAGTATTAGGGGACCACAATATAAGGTGCAAACAGCAAATAACCACCAGCAAATAACTCATGGATAGTAGAGTCCAAAGACAGGAACCAGGTGTAAGAATAGGCAATCCTAAACGATCCAAGTCAGCGGACCAAGGCAGAAGTACATGGAGGTCAACCAGAAGGCAGGGTCAGCAACAAAATCAGCGTTAATCTAAGGGGCAATCCAAGAAGCGGAGTCAGGAACAAGCAAAGTCAGCAACCAGAACCACAACAACAAACAGGAACCTATACTAGGGCAAAGACAGGAAGGGGAAGTGATGATTTATAGGTCAGTGAATCATGTGACTGCCTACAGCTGGACACTGGGTGGGTCCAGCACCAAGATCAAGGAGCAAGGCATAACAAGGGCTCTACACAGAGGGAAGTTCCCCAGTGGCTCAGACAGTAGGGAACCATCCACAGAACACCAAGTATCCTGCTTACAATACGCCAAACAGAGACAAGCCTCAAACTTTCTGGCACAAAGTCATTTGGAGTAATGAGACCAAAATGTTGCTTTTTGTCCACAACCATAAACACTACATTTGGAGAGGAATCAACAAGGCCTATGATGAAAGGTACAGAGGTGGATCACTGATGATTTGGGGATGTGTGAGCTGCAAAGGCACAGGAAATTTGGTCAAAATTGTTGGCAAGATGAATGCAGTATGTTATCAAAAAATACTGGAGGAACATTTGCATTCATTAGCCAGCAAGCTGCGCATGGGACGTACTTGGACATTCCAACATGATAATTATCCAAAATACAAGGCCAAGTCGACCTGTCATTGGCTACAGCAGAATAAAGTGGAGGTTCTGGAGTGGCCTTCTCAGTCTCCTGACCTCAATATCATTGAGCCACTCCGGGGAGATCTCAAGTGTGCAGTTCATGCAAGACAGCCCAAGAATTTACAGGAAATAGAGGCTTTTTGCCAAGAGGAATGGGCAGCTTTACCATCTGAGAAGATAAAGAGCCTCATCTACAAATACCACAAAAGACTTCAGGCTGTCATTGATGTTAAAGTGGGCAATATACAGTATTAAGAACTGGGGTATGTAAACTTTTGATCAGGGTAATTTGGCTAGTTTCTGTTGCCTTTAGGATTTAAAAAGAGTAAACACAGTTGATTGATAATAAATGGCTTCAGCCAAATACTAACCATGAGTGAAAGAAATGTTTTTGTTTTATCATTCATTTTCTCTGAAAAATGGCCAAGAAATCATAAATTCTGCCAGGGTATGAAAACTTACGAGCACAACTGTACTTTCCTATCTATTTACCAATGCTAGCAGCATGAGGATTAAAAAGGATTGAGAGAGTGATTTTACACTTTAAAATTACCTCTGTGCCTGTAATAGCACATGTATTGCCTTTTCCAACTAGTGTGTTCACACTTCTCAATATATCCTGTTATGGCTGTGCAGCCCCAGCTGTCATTAGCTGAATTTATTTACCATTTTGTGTCTCTATTGCCGTTTGTATTTATTTTTCCCAAGTTGTACTGTATTTGTATCACATTGACCAGCTTTATTGTGGGTACTCCACACAATCAATAAAATAAATATATTGAAAAAGAAAATATGTCGAGAATGGTTAGAGTCTGTTTTTAAGTTATGGCATTTTAAGTTATTGTACTAACCTTTTCCCAGATGGTGCACAATTTTTTTTTACAGAAAATGTATCCTTATATAAAGTATACCCTTCATGAGTAAAGTTACTGTACTTGCAGACTATTGCAACTCTTTCCTCACTAGCCTACCTTTACACAGGCTATCCCCCTTCAGTCTATTATGAATGCTGATGCTAAACTAATACACCTTACTAACTGATCCATGACGACTACTTCTCTCTTCCAATCCCTTTACTGGTTTCCTCTACCCCATCCTATAAAATTCAAACTATTAACCCCACTATACAAGGCCACCCACAACATCTTCCCCAACTACATCACCAACCTCATTTGCAGATATCACCCAAATCGTCCTCTCCGCTCCTCCCAAGACCTCCTGCTCTCTTGTTCCCTTGTTACCTCCTCCCATGCTCACCTCCAGGATTTCTCCAGAGTCTCTCCCATCCTCTGGAACTCCCTGCCCCAGTATGTCCAATCAGCCCTTACCCTGTTTGCCTTTAGGCAATCCCTGAAAACTCACTTATTCGAGAAAGCCTACCCCACCCCCACTTAAGAACTGTACCTGAGTTACCACCATCAGATCATCCCCCGCAGCTATCACCTTTTGTACCACCTCCTCCTCCCTTTATATTGTAAGAGCCATGAGCGGGGCCCTCTTATTCCTCCTGTATAGAACTGTATTGTAATTGTACTGCCCCCCCCCTTAAATTGTAAAGTTCTGCATAATGCGCTATATAAATCCTGTATAATAATAATAATATGTGACTCAGGGTACTTGGACTGAAGCAAGAGGCAAGAGGCATGTGAGCCAGACAACTAGTGTTTAAAGTTCAGTCATGCTTTATTTATGCAGGGCAAAGCAACAAGTTCACTTCATTGCCCCTATTACAACCAGCATATCCTTAGCTTTCATTTGCTCCCCTGCCTTGATGTTTAGCTCTATTACTAGGAATTATGGACTCTTCCCATATGACATCCTGGTACTTATCCCAGCACTTACATGGCTTAAATAACTTAGGGTGAGTAGCCCAGCACTTATGTAGAGTAATGCCCCATACACACGGTCGGATTTTCCGATGGAAAATGTGCGATCGGATCATGCTGTCGGAAAATCCGACCGTGTGTGGGCTCCATCTGACTTTTTCCGTCGGATTTTCCGACGCACAAAGTTTAAGAGCAGGATCTAAAATTTTCCGACAACAAAATCCGATCGCATAAATTCTGATCACGTGCAGACAATTCCAACGGACAAAGGGCCACGCATGCCCTAAGAGCAGGATCTAAAATTTTCCGACAACAAAATCCGATCGCATAAATTCCGATCATGTGCAGACAATTCCAACGGACAAAGTGCCACGCATGCTCAGAATAAACTAAGAGACGAAAGCTATTGGCTACTGCCCCATTTATAGTCCAGACGTATGTGTTTGATGTCACCTCGTTCAGAACGATCGGAAATTCTGACAACTGTGCGACTGTGTGTATGCAAGACAAGTTTGGGCCAAAATCCATCAGAAAAAATCCGATGGATTTTGTGGTCGGAATGTCCGACCGTGTGTATGGGGCATAAGTCACCAGGCAGCTGACAAAGTTGCAGAGAACTGAAATGGAACGATAAGTATATGCTGTTGGGTAAGAGAGCTTGTGGCTTTGCTTTGTTTACACATAATGGGAACGTCAAAGGGTGGACCTCTCCAATGTCATGGTAGTTATTCACAGTCCATTGAGCAAGGATATTTTACAATTACAAACATTTTGGCATAAAAGTAGTTAAATTATATGTGTTTCAACTCTGTATTTAGCTGTTTGGTTTTGTTGGTAAAAAATATTTATGTTGATTTTATAAAAGTAAACTAACTTTTGGGCATTAATATTCTTAAAAGATTCCCTTTTGCAGAGCTGAATAATAGACTTGAAACTATATTCAAGATTAATCAATATCCTAGAGAGTAATGTGCAAAGAGCAGAAACCCATCACAACTAATCAGGATGACTTTTTTTCAGTGATAGTTGATTGGTTTCTATAAGCTATTGCACAGATCCAATTTCTCTCTGCACTGCTTTATAAGTCTGCATGATTTAAGTCAATATCTATGCCAAATCCTTGTCCAACATGTTGTTGGAAAACTTAATGATGCTATAAAAGGTAAATATAATCTTATTTTTTTTCCCCAGAAACATATAAATGTGATCAGCTTACCCACTTGGGAAGCAGGTGTTGGTTTTAAATAGCTCTATGACAGCAGGTATTTGTGCCAGCGCCATTTTAAAATGTCACCAAAACTTTCAAGTTTTCTAGAGTCCTGGCAAGGTTCGCAATTGATACTCCTAACAGTCAATGGCAGCTTGGGTCCAACAATAAGCCCAGGAGCTGAAATGATCAGCTCCTGGGCTTCCGAATCTACGTATAGTGTGCTCTGTAACACTGTAAACACAATGCTTTGACACAAAAAAAAAAAGAGTAATATAACTTTATGGCAAGTCCTGTCATTGCAGAGCTGTAGATGAAAATTTGGTGGTAGAGAGTTGCACACGAGGGCTTGTTAAGGTCTCTACTGATCTGATCCAGACCCCCCACCCCCCATAAAAAAATGAAAATCTAATAATCCAAAAATAAAGTATTTCCTCCTAAGATTTAACACCTGGTCCCAAGAATGATGTTGGGTGATCTGATTGACACCTGCATTTATTGTGTGAGTAGCAGATGTTCTAGTAAGCAAATGCAAAGTCACTTGGCATTTTAGCAATTGCAAACCTGTGAAGTCGCTATCATTACCAACCCGACTTGATCTTATCCTAATGTTATGCTAACAATTCATGCAAATTGAGTATTTATTCCTGAGTAGAGTCAAAAGGGGAATACATTAAAATGTATTACTTTATATTACCATTTCGCTACATTACAAAAAAAAAGAGTCACATTTATGTGATATCCTTTTATTACTTTTTTTATCTCTTAAAGTTGAAAAAATAAGTATTTTCAGTTTTTCACTGTTGTTTACTAAGTAAAACCTAGGAAGTAAAAGTATATGTAAAATTAGCTACCAAATTAAAGCCTATTTGTTCTGAGAACATCCACCTGCACCTCCAGTCTATGGACTGGTTAACTTCTCTATATTTCTGTGTGGCTGAAAATTGACCTCAGCAGTTGGTATTCAAGGAGGGCAAGTGACTGAAGTGACTGACATGTAATGTAGATAGAAACTAGAGGGGATCTCCCAAAACTATTGTACTTTTTTCGAGTGTTACCGGTACCGGTAGCTTCCCATATCCTGCGACTTCATCAAAGGAGGTTACTAAAATTTATTTGGAGCTCCTCTAGGCCTCGAATCCATAAGCAAATAATGTACGCTCGTCGAGTTAATGGAGGATTCTCAGTCCCCAATCTTCAAGCCTATTATGTTGCGGCGACTATAGCTCCCCTGGCCCACCTTCACGACACTTACCAAATGCCTTTATGGGCCACCATGGATTTTGTCGACTCTCATCCTATTCCCATCTCCTCAATACCATGGTTGCCCCCACAGGACCGCCCGCATGGGTTTGGGCCTTGTATGACCCATTCCCTCCAGGTCTGGGACTCTGTTAAATGCTCGGCAGGATTGCTGTCCCCCCACCTGCCGTTATTGCGTCTTGCTCATTGCCCTTTATTCCCCCCTAGCTGTGACAACCCTAGGCAATTCTCCTGGTGGGTGGATAATGGCTTTATGGATGTCCACTCTCTGCTCACCCCAGTGAGAATGCTTACATTCGAGTCCCTGAGATCTTCCCATGATATTCCCCTTAGATAATATTATAGTTACCTTCAACTCAAACATTTCATTCAACAGCTTCTTAAAACTCTTCCTACTCCGTACGCATTGACCCCCTTTGAACGTGTTTGCAGGACCCGACCTCATTCCTCTGGACTAATATCTCTGATTTACTTCTTCATTACCACTTTTAAGAAACCCCCCGTTAGGAAATACCATCTTCAATGGGAGGCGGACTTGGGTAAGAGGTTGGATGTAGAGGACTGGCAGACCATGACCTTATCCCTTATGAAAAGCTCCAGGAATGTGTCCATCCTCGAGAATGCATACAAAGTTTTTTACCGGTGGTATTATACGCCATCCAGGATAGCTTGCTTTATCCCCTCCTACTCACCCAATTGCTTTCGGGGCTGTGCAAGTGCAGGCGCAATGGCCCATATCTGGTGGACATGCCCTAAGGTCTGCAGATTATGGATTAGGGTTTATATCCTACTGCGTAATATGCTCCACTCTAATTTTAGAAGGGACCCCTTCGAAGCCCTCTTATGTAAACCCATCCCAGAACTTTTTTGCCCGGAGAGACAGTTAGCCCAGCATCTCTTTAGTGCCACTAAGATTACTATTGCAAGAGCGTGGAAAACTCCAATACTTAGCTTTGAAGCTGTTAAAAACCGCATGAATGACATAATGGTTAATGAAAAGCTGACGTCATTTACTTCTGACACCCATGACAAATTTCTCAGAGTGTGGCAACCATGGATAACTTACATTCGGCCTTCTAGGTTTAACCACCAACTTCTTTCAATTTAAGGGCATGTGGGCACGGCCCCTGAGGACCTCTTCCCTTTTCTTTCCCTTCTTCTTTCCCCCCTCTTGCTTTTTATCTTTTTCTCTACTCCCTCTCTGTGGGCACTCTTACCCACAGTCTATACTCTATCTATTCCTTTTTTCTATCTGTCTTTTCTGGTGGCTCCCATTTTGAGGGGTCGACATGTGGTTGACGGTTACACCGACATGAGATATTTCGAAGTCGTGGTGACACATCTTAGGGAGGAAAATTTCATCTTCTTTTTATCTTTCTTCTTTGCTTCTTATGTATATCCACTTAGCGGCAAAGTCCGGCATGTATGTGTCTTTACATCAACATCCCTGATGATACCTGAGCTAGGCTGCATTCCATATGGCCTATTTTGAGGCACAATCGAATCTACGATGTGATTACCTGTTTATACTAGGCCTTTGTTTTGTTTTTTTGTTTTTTTTTGCTACCCTTATTGTCTTGTGGAATATTATCTCACCTGTGTACCCTCCCCCCACTGAGACACCCCTTCCTTTTTTTTTCCTCTTTCTTCTGTTTGATGTTTCTGTCACATGACTGTACTGATATGTTATGTTTGACTTTCAATAAAACATTTGTAAAAGAAACTAGAGGGGGAATCTACAAATCTGTATTTACAGCACAATAACTGAACAATTGCATATTTTAAAACCCAAGTGGAATCTGACAAAATGAACAGTGTAGGAGCCAAGCTACCAGCTGATAACATCTCATCAAGATGGCATGGAAAGTGACATAAGAAGTTACAACATGATAAATGTGTTAATCTTAATCTCCTCCTAAACTATGAGTGTATTCCAATAAAAGATACAGTTCTTGAACAATTCAAACTGAAATACAAGTAAGTGTTTTTTATTTCAACTGCATATGTTAGAAGGCCATGTACTATTTACTGACCGTGTTTGGAGGCTTTTTATTCTGCATAACATATCCAAATGGCCAGCAGAATATTGCTCGATCACATCTTTTACGTCATATGGCCGCAGGGTCTCCTTGAACTTTCGCTTTGCTACATGGAATTTCATAATTCTGTTGGAGTAAAGGAAAAGTTGTGTCAACTCTAGTCTTTTTATAAGTTCAAGGTATGCATTATTTACTTATAGTTTTGGGATTCAAGACCATCCATAGTTTCTTTACCTGTACTGTACATGATGAGTCATGTGAGTTTCCTAAGTTTTCCCTTTGCTACTAATAATAAACTGCATAGTAAGGCTCGGTTCACACAGGGGCAACACGACTTTTGGAGGCAACTTGGATGTGACTTGACGTGATGTGACTTGACGTGACTTGGACACGACTTACAACACTACTTTAAGTCGCCCCAGGCCAGGCGACTTGCCGTGGCCAATCAGAGAATGAGCTCTCAGGGGGGGAACTCTTTTTGAGAGCTGATAATTCTCTGAGAGTCGCCTCTGTATAGACGGAGATCTGACTTGGAGGCGACCTCCATTGAAATCAATGGGTACCAGTCGCCTACAAGTCGGATTGAAGTAGTACAGGAACCTTTTCTGAAGTCGGAGCGACTTCAGTAGTGTGCATTAAGACAGCTCTCATTCACTTACATTGATTTCTACATGTTGTGCGACCTGAGGTGACTTGGGGCGACTTGAAGTCGGATCTGAGTCGCCCCTGTGTGAAGCGGCACTCAAGATAACAAACTCTCTTTTAAAATATTTTTTTAAAGATAAACTTATAAAAGATCATCATGATGTATATAATCTTAGTCTTGTTTCTATGCATAATATGTAATAATACATTGACATTGGCGTACACTTTTTTTCCTCATCATATAAGCAGACTCTGTTCACCACTTTGCAGTGCTACACAGTCATTGAGCTTTTCACCTTCCTTCTTCTTGTTATGCAGGTTTACGTGTCCACCAACTCAAAGAAAACAATCACTCTCTATGTGGCCAGAAAAGACAGAGTAATTCCATTAAGCCACTGAAGGCTCCCTCTTTTGGCTAATTTACAATTACCTGTATGTGATATAATAACAATTAAATTACTAAGCATCAAAGATAAGTTCATTCCATGGCCGAAAAACTTTCTGACAGCTTTCATTCCGACATGTTTTAGTGGTAAATAAAGGCTTTGCTCCCTAATATCCAAGCCCAACTTTACATTTTACACTCCTGATCCCATTCCTTCCATTTTCATTTTGCATCCCAGCCAAATTAAATAAAAACTGAGCCTCACCTGACCGCTCGGATGACAGTTTTAAGAGCTGGAGTTAGATCTTCAACGGATACATCACAATGACATCCTTTCTCATCATGTGCTTCCTCTGTTCCAAGGTTGACATCACCTGAAAAGGTAAAATCAGACTTTAATGTTGAAGGTGCATACAGGAATGTCTAAGCTCCAGCTTATTGCACATTCTTTCAATAAACCACTTACAGGGGCATATTCACAAAGTCATGGGGCATATTCCCATACTCCAAAAATATGCTGGTAGGTTAATTGGCTTCTGTCTAAATTGGCCCTACTATGAGTAGAGTATATATAAATGTGAAAACCTTAGATTGTAAGCTACTTGAAGGCAGGGACTGATGTGAATGTATAATATATATCTAAAACGCGGCATAAATGAACTCTATATAAGTACCTGTAATAAATAAATCAATCAACACAAATACATTTTCTCACCATATTCACTGTGTTTATAAAGCTCATACTAAGCTGTGTATTTATTAAAATCAGAGAGTTATAGAGGGCTGAACCTGCAATTACATTTGCTCTGTGTGATTCCCAGTGAAATTGAGTGCTAGTAGAATATTTTCTCTCTTTTTTTAAACTTGATTTTAATAGAAGTATTGCAAATAAAGAAAAGGACATTCAGATATCATATATTTTATCACATTGTGAAATGTGAAAAAACAATGTGAATAGTGATTTAGCCATGGTCTCCAGATTTGATAGAACTTACCAGGGCAGCCTCTAGCCCTATACATCAGTTTGTACAAAGGTATGCCCTTGTACACACGGTCGGACATTCTGACGGAAAATGTCCGATTGGACCGTGTTGTCGGATGATCCGACTGTGTGTGGGCTCCATCGGACTGTTTCCGTCGGAATATCCGACAGACAAAGTTTTAGAGCTGGGCTATAAAACTTTCCAACAACATGATCCAATCTCCAGTGTGTAGAGAATTCCGATCGGACAAAGTGCCACGCATGCTCAGATCAAATTCCTACACCAAAGCTATTGGCTACTAGCCTGAACGTAGTCCCGTCGTAACGAAATAACGTCATCACGTTCTGAATGAATATTATTCAAGATCCAATAATAAATAATAATAAATCCAAACATGAACTTGCATGGGAATGTCAGTTGGCGGGACTTGGCCCTATAGTCATCATAGTTAGGATCCATTAACAAAGTTAAAACATCACACAGAGGAGTATTTACTGGTTAAGCTGACTTTCAATTTAAAAAACGTTTCACAGGTTCACCCTTTTGAAAGGGCAGGATATTTAGTTTGAAATGGCTATACATTTCTCACCAAATCCACACCAAATCCTCACTGCTCTACTAACAACTCTGTGGATTATAAAATTATAACAAGAGGGGTTCTGCAATGACAGATCAAGTTTAATCATGCATAGAGGGAGACCTATTACCATAAGTGGATTGTTGTTGATAGCTTGTTTTCTAAAAAGATTTTACTCATATTATTCTCCTGTCTACAGTCCTTTGAATCTTAGATATGACAATTATGGAGTACATGTCAACAATTTTTTCTAAATCAAAATAATCAGATAAAGCATAGTGTACCTGCTCATTAATTTAACATAATACATTAAGCTACCATCAAAGGACAGCTTTTACCTGAATGAAATTTTTTCATTATGAAGATATGGCTTGTTAAGTTTAGTTGGTTCAGTTGAAGTCTGACTCAATGGGGTGCTGGGGGTAAATATTCTTGAACAGCTGTTAACAGGGCCAGGCAGCATAATCCTGATTTTTTTCACAGATATGGTGGTCAATATTGCCAACTGTATTTTTTAAATCAAGGGACCTAGGAACAATATCACTCCGATCGGACAAAGTGCCACGCATGCTCAGATCAAATTCGTAGACCAAAGCTATTGGCTACTAGCCTGAACGTAGTCCCGTCCTAACGAAATAACGCCATCACGTTACGTACGATGTACAAGGTGTACAAGGGCTTAGAATATTTTCTCTCTAGGTCAGATGTTCTTCTTTGATAAGTATAACATGAATCAGGAAAATATAGCTTTATAGCCATCAGACGGAGTTGATGACCATGATCATCAGCTACATCTAGTCTAAAATAAAATATGTATACATTTGAAATGTATACATTTTGAACAAAAAAAATAGACCAGTCAGACCAGGTAATCCCAGCCACTTTAAGAAAGACAATTATTGGAGCAGTTATATACATCCATGTCTAAGCAGGTTGTCTAAGCAGAATGGCCTGAAATCATATTGATTTCTAGAGAATCCTCAGGCTTGCATTTTACATTGCTGATGCTGAGAGTGTATCATTTTTTTTATAATATTTATTTCATTATACTGCCAACGCATATGCAACTTTGAGACTAGCATCATCATTGTGGGTGAGATCAAGGGTGTTACCACATGAAGAGTTGTGGAATAGGTGTGTAAATTGGAACTGCACAGAATTACAAATAATTTGGCAGGTAAAACAGTTAACTCATATGTACTCAATTTATTTAGCTATTTGCCTGGAGTTCCACTTGAAGTGATTACAAGGTGTGCATTTTTCAATCTCTAGCAGTAAAGCATAAAAAGATTACAGAGGAAGCTCTATCACAAGTGAGTTCATTTGCCACTGACTGGTTAAATAATTTCACACGTAACAAACCTTTCTGTGTGCTGCTGTGTTAGGTTGAGCTTTTATAAAAATGATTTACGCTTTTTATTTTGTATTGACTATTCACTAGAAAAATGACAATTTGCTCTAGATCCTGTAGTGGAATACCTAAAAAATGTCAATTGTTTATCCTTTCTAACAGGCAAATCTGCCTGTGAAAGATTTCATAAGGACATTTTCTATGCCCTGTAGTTGATTAGTTCTTTATGAAGTAAAAAAGAAAATACTGTATACATGAACTATATTTTATGTGCCATAGAGAATTTATGTATGCCTTTGGCATCTGTGTATTACCAGCATTGCCTTATTCAGTAATGTTTTCCTGTGTTTCTTGACAACACACTGTGTTAGCAGTGGGATTACTATCACACCAGTCTAATCTTACTTAGAGTGGTGACATTTTAACTGTATTTGCTACACTAATTCCTAGTAAAAACACAGGATTTCCCTTACCAATTCTATTTGTGTTACTTGGCAAAATGTCTAAATGAAATCTTATGTGAAAACAGTTTAAATTAGTAATTTCACCTGAAGGAAAAGATAGCTAATAGAGTCAATCTATGACAGTTTCATTAACGTCTGGCAGTCACATCTGTTTACTGGAAAGTGGGGTAGGAAGATTTGGATGTGTAGGGTTTGTTGGATTCCCTGTGTATGGGTGTTTATACTAGGCAAGAGAATTGTGTCGGGGGATTGTTGCGCTTGTAGGAGGGATGCTTATGCTGGGTGGAACAGCGGTGCTGCTGGGGAGGATTCTTGTTTGAAAGCGGGAATTTTTATTTTTGCAGATGAGGAATTTTTGCTGATGAGAGGATTTTGTTGGGGGGGGGGGGGGGGTTGTTTAAAGAGGTGCTTTGTTTGGTGGGTTTGGTAGGAGGTGTGGAGCTCTGCAATATATACTATATGTTCATTTTATCAACAGTTTCAGGTGGCTAATTGGTCCCTAACTATTTTAATGCAGCCCTTCTTAAAGGCAGATTCAGACAAACGGTTAACTTTATATTCTGTGTGCAGAAAGCATGTATTATACATTAATTTATGTGTGTTTGTGAGCTTGTGGCAAAAAGCACAAGTAAAATGTGGTAAAAAAGTGACAACCACCTTTGATCACCATCTGACTGGCAAAGATTACAGAAATTAATGAGATAGAGCTGATTGCAACAAAAAAGGGTGTAAGGGAAAAATTCCTTCAGAAATGGTTCTACTGGCACAACTTTTTGTACTCCTTGGCCTAAAAATCTTTGTAGGATTCAAAATGAGTGAGGTGGTGTTGGCATCCCTTGAGGCAAGACCTGGGAAGGGGTGGATCCACTTCAGATTTGTCCTCTTTTCCATTTTTTTGGGAACTTTTTCTCCCCTTCTCCCTCAGTCCCAACTTCCACCCCCCTTCCTCTCCTTTTCTCTTTCTCTCTTGTTCTCTTTCTTATTCTATTGTCCACTGTCCCTCCTCTATACTGAAGCCAGTGCTTCAGTGCTGGGCCTCAATCATACACATATTTCTTTTACAGGCCAGTTTTTTTTATGGGGGTGGAGGTGTGTAGGTCTAAAGAGGTTGTAACCCTAAAAAATAAAAATAAAAGAGATCCTGTTCCTTTAAACCAGGATAAACAGCATAGTGCTTGTGCTGTCTAATCTGTCCCTTTGCATGCTTTAAAAAACCTGGTTGATTCTGCCACTTCCTGTGCCCCCCTATCTAAACTGACCAGAGTAATCATGGCTGATACTGTGATTCTATGATAACGTGGTCAGTTTACATGCCTCCGTCATCCCACAGTCTCTACCCCCTCTCCCCTTCCTCCCTCCCTGCCAGCTCCTGTTTGTGAGCGATCTCCTCCCCTCCCCTTCTGCCGCTATTAGTAGCTGCCATTAACCACTTGAGACCCACGCTATAGCCGAATGACGGCTACAGCGCGGATCTCCTTTTCCGAGACTACGTCTATTGATGTAGTCCCGTGCACGAGCGGCCCGCTCGCCCCTCAGGGTCTATGAGACTCGCCTGATCACCGATCAGAGCAAGGGGTCGATCCCGACCCCTTATCACGTGATCAGCTGTCAGCCAATGATATATGATATGTGATATATATATGATATGTGATTATGTGATATAACGGAGCCGGTAATCGGCTATTATTCCTCCTCGCACTGACAGCGCAAGGAGAAAAAAAAAGAGCCGATCACCGGCGGCCGTGATCGGGACATCAGTCCCGATCACGGCCAGCCCTGCCAGTGCCCACCTGCCCCCTGCCAGTGCCCACCTGCCCCCTCATCAAAAAAGATGATTAAAAAATAAGTGCCCCCGTCAGTGCCACCCAGCAGTGCCCACAGTGCCACCCAGCAGTGCCCACAGTGCCACCCAGCAGTGCCACCCAGCAGTGCCCACAGTGCCACCCAGCAGTGCCCACAATCTGCCTCAACAAAGGTGCTGCACCCCAGTGCCACATATCCGTGCCCATCAGTGTCATCTACCAGTGCCCATCAGTGCCCAGCAGTGCCGCCCATCAGTACCCAGCAGTGCCACCTATCAGAGCCACCTATCAGTGCCACCTATCAGTGCCCATCAGTCCCATCTATCAGTGGTTACTATCAGTGCCCCTTAGTGCCACCCATCCGTGCCACCCATCTGTGCCACCCATCCGTGCCATCTTATCTGTGCCCATCTTTGCCCATCAGTGCCGCCTTATCTGTGCCCATCGGTGCCGCCTTATCTGTGCCTATTAGTGCCGCCTTAACTATGCCTATCAGTGCCCACCAGTGCAGCCTATCAGTGCCCACCAATGCAGCCTATCAGTGCCCACCAATGCAGCCTATCAGTGCCCACCACTGCAGCCTATCAGTGCCACCTCATCAGCGCACTTCAATGAAGGAGAAAAATGACCTGTTTGCAAAATTTTATAACAAACTATTAAACATGATTTTTTTTTTTTTGCATCTTTTTTTGTTTGTTTAGCAAAAAATAAAACTCCCAGCTGTAATTAAATACCACCAAAAGAAAGCTCTATTTGTGGGAAAAAAATGATAAAAATTTCATTTGGGTACAGTGTTGTATGCCCGCGCAATTGTCATTCAAAGTGCATCAGGGCTGAAAGCTGAAAATTGGTCTGGGACTGAGGGGGGTTTAAGTGCCCAGTAAGCAAGTGGTTAAAGTCAGAGTAGTGTACATTTGTATATATAACACTATTGTGGTATCAGCAGGTGCAACTGTTAGAAGTACAGACTTAAAATCTAGCGCAAACTAAAAATGTATATAAAAGACCCTCTACTACCACTGATGCTATCACCTTGAGCTATGTAAATAATAGGACTCTTTATTTTAAAAGTGAAGCTAAATATAGCCTGAAAACTTGACAAGAAAGCTTCACCTGCTGACCGCCTGTGAAAATACAAAATATTCATATTTCATGAAGAGTATGATATTGGTAATAAAATATATATATTTTTTCTTCATAGTCCCCCCTTTTTGTGATGTTGACCATGTTACCCCTATGTATACTATTGGAGAATTACAGTTATTCTAAGGTTCTTTCATATGTGCCCCAACTTCTGTGGGGAGGCACTCCCACAGTTCGGGGGTAGACATCCCCCGATGACCTTTTGTCCTTGGCTCTACATATTGACCTGTGAGCAAACATGTGAGTAAAGTAGGGAAGGGAACTTTTTCTGGGTGGATTTATCTCATGTCCCCCCCCCTGCCTTTCCCCCCTTTTTTGTCCAATTACGAGATCATAATACAATTTTATACCCTTTATAGTTACGCGCAATGCACTTGCTCCTGATGAGTGGAAATCTCAAGAAACGCATTGAGCCTTTAGATGCAAACATTTCATCGTCAATGTGTTGTATGCTCAACATCCACACAATAGGGTTATTTACGAAAGCAGTTGCTCTAAATCTAAGGGGCAGATCTAAAATGAGCGTAAGCTTTTCTGATTTTATCATCCAATCATGTGCAAGCTAAAATGCTGTTTTTTATTTTCCTTGCATGTACCCCTTGGATCTACAGCGACTTTATTCCAAGTGCACTTTCAAGTGAACTTGCAGTGCAAAGTGGATTTTCCTTTACTAAATAACCCCCAATGTGTTGCTCAACATCCACACATGCATTCTTTGCTCATTTTGTATTTATTGCATTGTTTTATCTACTCACATCATTAGCTCCATTTCTATACTTACATGCTATAGCTTTTTACAAATGCATTGAATTTTTTTTATCAAGGGTTTATTACATGTATGACATTTGTAAGGATGAATGCAACTTTTTTTTAAGGTTGTTCACTATTAAACTTTTTCCTAACATCTATACTTTGCATTGAATCACTGCATGATCCCACACCCTTTACCTATCTACTGTTTAGCGTGCACCTCATTCAAAGTCCCAACTTTTCCTCTTTTGCATACGAAATTGGTAATGTCCAGTTTTTGCACATGAATGGAAAATTGTATTGTAATAAAGTATTGTTGATTTTAATGCCATGCTGTCTTTGGGATCTAGGGTACAAAAGAAAAGACTTACTGTCAACCACTGGTTTTGGTTGAGAACTCTTTAGTCTCAGAGAGGGGCGGAAACGAGTTCTGTCATTGAAACTCCAGCTTTTCTGTACTTTTGTTGGACTTGCCTCAGAAGTTCCATCAGCACTGGGAGAACGACGATCACCAACTGATGTTTGTCTGCTCTTTATGCTTTGCCCCCTTGGACTTGCCATACGTACACGCTCCTTGAAGCTTAATTTCTGGCTGTGAAAAGATTATGGGCATCTTTTAGATTTTGTTGTTCTTCCATTTTAAACAGTAAGCTACAAATCATCATACTGTAAATATTTCTAAGGTCTTTAAAAAAGGCTTTCCTTCACTTATAAACTAACCCTCATTCTTAATGCTTGTCACAGCAACAGTAAAAAAAAAAAAAAAAAAAAAACAGATAGCAATAAGAAGAAAGTCTATATTACATGGTAATTTTAAAATCAATGCGTTGTAAATAGGCATACAAATGGTTATTTCTCTTTATAACATGAAAATAAAATCACCTATGAAGAGGAACCCAAAATACTGTACAAATTTGAGACCTAGATTAAAAAGTAATTGCTATTTAATTTAATAAAACCCCTTAAATTAAAATGTAGAAAAAGGCATAATTAATAATCCACAGTTGAAAGTAAACATGCACGTTAGTTGTCAGCAAGCAAAATATGTATTTACCAAATGTACATTCTCATGCATGTGTCCAAACTTTATTCTGTAAAAAATTATATTCTAAGATATTACGAATTTGCAGAATTCCTAGCATGCTCTTTGAATGCATTTTTATATAGCATGGGTATATTTTTGCCCCAATACTGAGATGGCCAGAAAGCTCCACTTTGCTAGCTATACTTTTGTTAGATGAAATGAGACAAAATTCCTTGACAGCTGTTAGTATTGTACCATCTACTCTTGGTATTAAAAGTGAAATTTCCCCTTTGTCTTTTTAAAATGAAACTATTATGAAAAAACAAAATAACTTTTGGATTATCCCTTACCAGGCTGATTACACCAATTATAGGATGCAGTCTTCTGAGGCTGTGAAGAAATCACCTTTGCAGTAATAATATGGGCTTGAGGCTCCCACTGCAGGTAGAAGACTTTTACCTGCATGCAGACTGGCACAGAGAGACTTCTTAGTGCCTACTAACCCCAAGAAAGATGTCCAACTACACAGACAAGCTAAAACCAATGCAGATTTCTAAGAGAACTGAGATACAGAAGTCAGATGTCCTCAATAGCAGAGGGGCAGTGATGAACCCATATCATATCGGCAACTGAATTTAAGGCATTTGATTGGAAAAAAATATTTCTATAGTGGGATGATAAAGAGATACCTATGCTCAATTAATCAACTTGGGTAAAATAAGGGGAAGGTGTTGGGCATAATCTTGTAAAAAGGGATATGGCTGTTTGAATTGATAATACCACACTGGTTCTATGACTCCATAGGATAATCAAAATTGTAATACTCTTTAAAAATATTGTAACGCTCTTTACCATTTTTAGAAACATTTGGCAGGCATCTCTGTGATTGGAGTAATGGATGCCACATTTTCAAAAAGCATATCTCGATAAAAAGAATAGACAAAATGGACAAGGGAAGAGAAAAATCATTCTTATATATGTAATTTGCAACTTGTTATTTAATGAGCCTGTCCCGGGCCAGACTGAACACCAAATTTGTAGGAGACAATAACTTTTCTGAATCTAGTCATGAGTGTTCATCACCCCTGACTGACAGAAGTAGTAAGATATGGGTAAGTAAGTTGTCAGCCACCATGCTTAGATGCCATGCCAGATATGTGCACTAGAAGCAGAAATTTAATGCTGAGAAACTATCTATGTGCGTAATGGGAAGTACTGTTGAACTGTGCTGCTGCTTCTTTGCAACAGTATGTTATAGATATATTAAAAACAAAAAAAAAAAAAACATTTTATATATTGCACTTTTGTGTTCGGATACAACAGCTTTTAATCAAGAGCCTCTGTTTTATGTCAGTTATTTTACCATGATTCGTTTTTTCTCTTCCAACAATTATTCCGCTGAAGCCAAGTTAGGTAAATATAATCATTATCATGTTATTCCCACAAGATTAGGACAAACCTTTTCTGTAAGATATATTGTTATTGTCTCTACATTAATCTGTTCTGTTCTCAGTGTGTTGCATATTGCATTTATACAAGCAACTGATTTATGTTTAGAGCTCACATTTCCTTCTCTCTGCTTTTAAAAGGGCAATTAGGTAAATTCCCAGGCAGATGCTTATTGGTATCTAAATTATAGCTTAATCTAGGTTTTGTAAAGGTATGCTGCCTTCTATTATTGCAATTTTAACTCTTAGGCTAATAACATAACAGTTATAAAAGCAATATACATATAACAAATATTAAATGTGTAGTTCCCAGTTTAGGGAACTTTTTATAATCAATAAATATAGTAGCTTTTTAGGTGCAGCAAATATGAAAATCTAAGGTTCTTCATCTAGTTCAATATATCTTTCCCATATGACACTTGATTATATAATAGAATGATAAATAATGGAATTGGGCCAGTTTTGGAAAATGTAGCATGCGTAGTTTTGCAGTTTTTAGTTTAATGCAAAACCTTCTCACATGTAAACCACAGTACAATGGTAAATGGCTTAAAATAATTATCTCCTTCTATGGTCTCAAAACTTGGTAAAGTAAATATACTGATACATATCCTTGACAAGTTATGGAAATTATTTCTACTATGATTTTTTTTTTTATATATATTAAAACAATGTAAGGTAATTTTCCATCAAAACCACCAGCGACACAAAAAAATAAAAAAATATATATTTTCAAGATCTGAGTCAAATTAGATAATCATTAAATATGTTAATATAGTTAGTTCACTTATGATCATTAAGATACTGCAAACATATTACTGCCATACAAGTGCTAGGCATAAAAGTATGAAGGAGTGCGTGCTCTTTTGAACTTGAAAAACCGGCTCATACATGGTCTGCCTTTTAGAGCCAGTCTATTTTTTAGGTTTTGTCTGTCATTAAAACTTATCAACAACAATCTATTCTGGGAGCTTATTTACCAATCCACTAAAATTATATAGATCCCCCCACAGTACACAGTTGTCGGTGTTTTTTTAATTATAGACCACATCTAAAAAAATATATGAATGTGTGTGGTCAACAATAATTCTCAGCTCTCTGTTGCCATGATACCATCCAACACATCTCCACATAAATGTGACTACATCTACATAAACCTTATATCATTGAAACAGAAGCATAAGTAAGAGTGTAGGCAGGTGCCTATAAAACCTTGTACACACAGTCGGACATTCCGACGGAAAATGTCCGATCAGACCGTGTTGTCGGATAATCCGACCGTGTGTGGGCTTCATCGGTCTTTTCCGTCGGAATGTACGACCAACAAAGTTTGAGAATTCTGATCGGACAAAGTGCCACGCATGCTCAGATCAAATTCCTAGACCAAAGCTATTGGCTACTAGCCTGAACATAGTCCCGTCCTAACTAAATAACGTCATCACATTACGAATGATCGGATTTTCCGATCAACTTTGTCTGACCGTGTGTGTATGCAACACCAGTTTCGGACAAAATCCATCGGACAAAATCCGACGAATTTTGTTGTCGGAATGTCCGACCGTGTGTACAAGGGCTTAGAGTGATAATCTATTTTTCCTGTCTGTGTTCATGTTCTCAAGTTAACTTGGTCAGCCAAGTGCAAAATGTTACAATGTCTTCATGCTATTTTGTGTTAGATTTTTCCTGCCATTTTTAGCAAGGCTACAACCCCCTGCATGTCATTTATTATAAAAATGGCTCACTGAAATACCCTGTGTGGAGTACCTGGGGAAATACTGCCAACATTTAGCTGTTACTCTACTGGAGTGACCACCTCCTTTTTAGGGAGGGGGGGGGTGTGATGGGAGCCAAGTGGAGGTTCCCAAGGGGTCTGGAGCCTGTAGACCCTCATAGACTTATAGCTGCCAACCATGGACTTTATTAGAATTTTGCCAAATCATGGACTCTAAGGGGTTTATTTACTAAAGATGGAGAGTTCAAAATCTCTTGTCACTTCTGCGTAGAAACCAATCAGCTTGCAGGTTTTATTGCCACAGCTTAATTGAACAAGTTGGGCTTAGAAACTGATTGGTTTCTCTGCAGAAGTGAGACTGCTTCTGCACTCTCCGGCTTTAGTAAATAAACCCCTAAGGGATTATCATTGCCCTTGGATATATTGTCCAAATGGACTTTTGCCTTGCAAGTATTTCTAAATGGACTTTACCATCTGACTAAAGCACAGTCACTTTATGGGGCACTAGAGAGCTGTGTATAGGAAACTGCATGAAGATGTCTTTGGAACTGTTACTTGTTATCTGCAACTACCTCTTTAATTTGTTCACTTCTTTTGCCTGGTCAAAGTCTCTTAAATGGATGCATGCACAGCATATCAAAGGAACAGGCCTTACAAAAGGGGATTGATTTTGAGGAGATACAGTACATGGGTCTAAAGTACAGAATGCTATCCAGAGGAAGCTACAATGTTGTTTCCAATGACTACAGTGTCTGTGTCTCATGCAAATAAGCCAATCAGCCAGGAGATGGGTGACATAGCAAAGGTGAAGGTTACTCTGGTACTAAAGGCGGTAGGAGTTCGGCACCTTCACTAGTGACCGGTTCGCCACTTTCTATGAGTTGTGCCTTAATGCTGATTTCACATGTCAACTCCTGCCTACTGTTTAGGCATTATTGAGTGCAGCTCCTTAGGTCCCCACTAGGGCACCTAAGCACCACCACAAGGGTGTGGGACACAGGTCTGGATCTATTTGTTTTGCCATACAATTTTAACAAAAAATAACTGAAGACTATGCAATTTTCATGACATACTAAGTGTTAAATGCCCAGGACTATACCAGGTTTACTTAAAGGCACAGTTACACTGGAGATCAGGTTGCCATCCTTTCTGGGAAATAATTACAAACTTATAACCTTGTTATAACCTCATCTCCATCCTAGTAACAACATTGGCAACAAGTCCCATTTTTACTGACAAGGCCTATAAAATACTGGATAATTTGAATGCAAAAGGAAAGGAAATTAACAAAAGACAAATCTAAAGCAACAGCTGAATGGTATATACTGCATTTAGACTAATAAAAATATTTGATGCATAAATAAAATATTTTCATGGCTTTTTTGTGAAAGAAATTTTTTACCTAAGAATCAAATCCCTTCAGTAGCCAATAAGTCAACATTTAACCACTTCAGCTCCGGAAGGTTTAACCTCCTTCATGACCAGGACATTTTTTGCTATACGGCACTGCGTTATTTTAACTGACAATTGCATGGGCGTGCAACACTGTACCAAAATATATTTTATGTCCTATTTTTTCCCCAAAAATAGAGTTTTTTCTTTTGGTGGTATTTTTTGTGCTATATACAAAAAAAGACCGACAATTAAAAAAAAACAAAAAAAAACAATGTTTTTTACTTTCTTCTATAAAACATTCCCAATAAAAAATGTTTTAAAATCAAATTTCTTCATCAATTCAGGCTAATATGTATTCTGCTACATATTTTTGGTAAAAAAAAAAAAAAAAACAATACGTGTATATTGACTGGTTTGTGCAAAAGTTATAGTGTCTACAAACGATGGTATATATCTATATCTATATCTAGATCTAGATATATAGGTATATATAGATATATATGTATATATATATGTATATATATATATATATATATATATATATATATATATATATATTTTTTTTTTTACTAGTAACGGTGGTGATCAGTGTTTGGGACTGCGATATTGTGGAGGACAAATCAGACA
Organism: Lithobates pipiens; assembly: GCF_037356315.1. NCBI lineage: Eukaryota > Metazoa > Chordata > Amphibia > Anura > Ranidae > Lithobates > Lithobates pipiens. The sequence continues at coordinate 341,079,571 of NW_027507758.1, forward strand.
CCTAACTGACACTTTTGACACTTTTTGGGGACCAGTGACACTAATACACTAATAATACACTAATGATCAGTGTTAAAAAAATATGCGCTGTTACTGTACTAATGACACTGGCTGGGAAGGGGTTAAAATCAGAGGCAATCAAAGGGTTAAATGTGTTCCTTGGGTGTGCTCACTAAGGATGTGCTTTGACTGGGAGAATATAAATATCCATGTCCCTGCTTAGCAGGAACACAGGATCAGCACATTCCCCTCTCACAGAATGGCAGTCTGCCTTGTTTACATAGGCAGAACACCATTCTGCTTTTCTCACAAACGATCTATGGGTCCCGGCGGACATTGTGTCTGCCAGACCCGCTGATTGGCTCCTGTTGTGTCCAATCACAGCTGGAGCGGTTCGGCAAACATGCGCGTGCCCTAGGCCCGGAAGTGTCAGATCACTTCCCATCATTATTATTTACTTATATAATACACAGGACTTAATTTATAATATTAGTTAATGTATTTGATTGCTGACTATTTTAATTTGATTATTTAAACTTGGAATGCAATTGCTGTGAAAATCCACACAGTAAAGAATACCAGTGTGGCAAATCACTGATTAAGGACCACTGTTCTAATGGTTTATCCACAAAGAGAGTTTTTCAAATCGTGTAACACATATGAAAGCATGTTGTAGAACATCCAGAGTGCTGTTTCAGTGTGTCCTGCTTTCCTATTAAAATACTAACAAAAATCAGTATGATAAAAATAGGTCAATTCCCATTGTAAATTCTTTAAATCTGCATTGTAAATATATAATGTGTAGAAGTGAACAAAACCATTTGGCATCAATAATTTAATCTCTAATTCACTTCTCATGCTCTATTTAGTGCATGAAAAATTGCATTAATAGAGGGAAAATGTGAACAGGTCTTTTCTTTCTAAAGTTTAAGCAAACAACTTTTATATTTGCTAAAATAACAAAATGATTTCTACTAGCATTCAAGGTATAGTCACTGAGATGCGTTCGAACGGCACTCAGCTTTTTTTAGTATAAACCTGTTATGAACAGACTTCAATTATTGAATTCCTTTATTCAATTATTGTTGCTTCACTGTTGTGCTGAACCTTAAGCCTCAATGCACTGACTGACAGAAGTATTCAGATTAGGAATGTCAGGAAAAAGTTAAAGCTCTTCATCTACATGCTTGCTTTAACTCAGTGATTTAAAGTGGTTCTAAAGGCTAAATGTGTTTTACTTTCATGCATTCTACGTGATGCCTGATCACGATCCAGTGATGTGCACAAGAGTGGCTGCTCTCCCTCGCCATTGATTCCCACTGCTGTCAATCATAGCCAGTGAGAAGGGAGCAGGGGCGGGGGCGAGCCCTGTTTTGTATATCTTATGGACACACAGAGCAAGGCTTGGGAGTGAGCATGCAGCAGTATTACAGGGCTGCTCTGAGCAAAACTATTTCACAGAGCAGGTAGGTATAACATGTTTGTTATTTTTTTTTTAATTACCTTTAATACCAAATAAGGTGTTGAAGCTTCAGCATCACCACAATACTCAGGCAGCTAGCATTTTTAGAAGAAGCTTTAAAACAGCTTCTGTTTTTGTCTCATGATATGTTTCTTTTAACATTACGTTTCAAACACTAGTCTAAAGAGCATCACCTTCAAAGGCGTCCACAGGTAGGGGCAAGGGGGGTCAAGTGCCCCCCCCGGATTCAGGGATCAGATCTTAAATTCAACACAGTTCCATTGTGGTTCTGTCAAGCCCCCCTATCAGTGTAGTGTGACATTGGGCTCTTTTTCCTGATCAGTCCAGTAGAGAACTCGGCGACGCTGTGACAGGAGAAAGGCGAGCTGCAGGGTGTCAAGTTTCCCCTGGTCACCCCCCCTTTCTCCTGTCAGGGAGAAGAGACGACGGCTCTCACCAGATTCCTCGCCCAGCTTCCTGCCCGCTCCGTTCCTTCCATATTGGCCATAACTGAGGGCCAATCAAAGGAGACTAGGAGAGAAGAGCATCATGGGACATGTAGTCCCAAAGATTGGTGGCCCCATTTTCCACAGGGAGGAGGCTACAGCTCGTTTCAAAAAGATTGAGAGACTGCAGCCTTGAAAAAAAGCTGAGGGAGAGAGTGCTACAGGAAAAAGAACGAGTAGTGTGCTGGGCAGAAGTCAGAGAGAGAGAGAGCTCTGCTGCCCAGCGCCACCAGAGAGAGAGCTCCATTCCCCCAGCGCCACCAGAGAAAGCCATGCTGTCCAGTGCCACCAGAGAGAGCCACGCTGCCCAGCACCACCAGAGAGAGAAAGACTGAGCCACTGCCAGGGTACAGACATGTTACACTACTGACCAGAGTCACCCCCGGGGAAGCCAGAGTGAGCGATTGTCCAGCTGGAGGGATCACTGCTGTAGTTTCACTGGGTGTCGTAAGAGGGCCTGTTGACCATTATTCATTACTTATCATTTAGCATCATTTAGCGGTACATTGCAGCTCTGATTATTCCTCAAGATATACTTAATGATTTCAAAAGACTGTCAACTTAAAGCTGGTAGAAATTCTTAGTACATTTTTTAAGACCAGCTGTTGTAGAGATGTAGTCCAGCAGCTGCCAGAAGAAATGTATACAAAAGAGATTGCCTTTTTACCTGGGGCAGGATGTACTAAAAATTGTGTCCAATGAATTTGCCCACTCCTTTTGAGAACATTTCTTAATGGTAAAGACAATGTAGGATTTAACTTTTAAGAAAAACAGACCATAGACAAGCAAGGAAATTTCCCTAGGCGAAATTCCCTAGGTCAAAGTAGTGAAGTACAAAATAGTAATGCACCAAGTATTCTCATACTAAAATTAGCAATGGCAGGCTCCTTATTTTACTTAGGGCAGAATTCTTTTAGGAGAATGGATTTTTCTTAAAGCTGAGTTACACCCAAAAGTGGAACTTCCGCTGACCTGCTTCCTCCCCCCTTCTGGTACCACATTTTGCACCTTTCAGGAGGGATGGGGGAATAGGTACCCTTCCCCACTTTCGGGAGATTGCACTGTCCCTCGGACGTTCAGCCTCCCCCTCTTCCCTCGCCACCGGGCCAATTAGAAAGCGCAGCATACTTGGCGCATGCGCACTAGGGAACCGGCTTCACTGCCGGTTTCCCTTATGACAAATGGTGGCGGATCTGAAAATGGGCTTCGCAGGCTCCCTGTACAGGTAAGTATCTATATATTAAATGTCAGGAGCTACAGTATTTGTAGCTGCTGACTTTTACATTTTTTTCCCAGGCGGAACAACATTTTAAGTATATGAATGTTGCCGAATGCAGGAAAATACATCAATGCATTCCCATAGTGAAGATTTAATTTCTCTCTTAGAACTGTAGCTGATATTTTTGTGCTTAAAGCGGAGTTTCACCCAAAAATGGAACTTGTGCTTTTCCGCTTCCTCTCCCCCTCCGGTGTCACATTTGGCAACTTTCAGGGGGGAGGGGGGAGCAGATACCTGTCTAATACAGGTATTTTGCTCCCACTTCTGGTTATAGATACCCGAGACACCCGCGGGTATATACACCACTTCCTGTCAACTCCCACTGTCTTCTGGAATACACACAGGTCCCAGAAGACAGCAGGAACCAGTGGGATAGTGCAGCGTGAGTCACGCATGCGCAGTAGGTAACCAGGCCATACCTGAATTTATCAACGTGCAAGAAAAACACAGTCACTTCCCACAGCAGCTGAAAAAAACACAACACCCCCTGGTGACAATACAATCTATTCACCGCTCTAAAACTTAATAAGAAAAGTTCCGGTATCAGACAAGTCTCTTGATGTGTCTTCTTGTATATTTATTCCATTAGACACTTACCAGATTCTCTGACTTGTTAGTAAATAGTAAATACGGGTCTAATAAAGCTTAATTGGTTGCCACCCTCCCACCGTCAAATGATGCGGTGTGGCTCTTGTTCTGGGACGCCATCATATGATGGCGTCCCAGAGCAGCCTCTCTCGTGCGCCGCAGGGCATGCAGCGTGGCGATTGCAGCCTCGCAGTGTTGCTAGGACACGGTGCGACCGCAATCAGTGAAAAGAGCCGCGTCCGTGGCTCTTTAAACATTTGATCGACTGTGTTTAATCACAGCCATTCACATGTAAACAATGAAGTGCCGGTAATCAGCACTCCTCGCCTCACACTAACAGAGTATGTGTCGAGGAGAGCCGATCAGCGGCATCTCCATGCAGGGGGACATTTAGGAATGTAATCAGGGCACTGATCATCAGAGCCCTAATTACAATTGTGAAAAACAGTGTCATAAATCAGTGCCCACCAATGCCAGCGATCAGTGCCCACCAGTGGCAGCAATCAGTGCCCATCACTGCTCACACGTGCCACCAATCAGTGCCCATTAGCGTTGCCAGTCAGTACTGCCAATCAGTGCTGCCTATCAGTGCTGCCCATCAATTCCCATCACTGCTGTCAATCAATGCCCATCAGTGTCACCCATCAGTGCCACCCATCAATGCCCATCAGTGTCCATTAGTACCGCCTATCCGTGCCACCTATCAGTGCCCACCAGTGTCGCCTATTAGTGTACACTAGTGCCACCTATTAGTGCCCACCAGTGCTGCCTATCAGTGCCCACCAGTGCCGCATAAAAGTGCCCACCAGTGCCGCCTAACAGTACTCATCAGTGCCACATATCAGTGCTACCTATCAGTGCCCATAAGTGCAGCATATTAGTGCCTCCTCATAAGTGCCACCTAATCAGTGTCCATTAGTGCTGCCTCATCAGTGCCCATAAGTGCCACCTCATCAATGCCCACCAGTTCAGCCTGTCAGTGCCCATCAGTGCCGCCTCATCAGCGCACATCAGTGAAGGCAAAAAATTACTTAGTTACAACATTTACTGACAGAAAAAAAGTGAAAAAAAATTTTTCAAAATTTTTGGTATTTTTTTGTAAAACTTTTAAAAAAAAACAGCGGTGATTAAATACCACCAAAAGATACCACCAAAGAAAGCTCTATTTGTGTGAAGAAAGTTATAAAAAATGTGTTTGGGTACAGTGTAGCATGACCACGCAATTGAAATTCAAAGTGTGACAGCTCTGAAAGCTGAAAAATAGCTTGGGCAGGAAGGGGGTGTAGGTGCACGGTAGGCAAGTGGTTAATCTATTATGTATTTTTAGTGCTTTTTACATTTTACAGATTTGCACTACAGTCCATTTGACATGGTTTCCTATTAAACATGATCCGTACTGCAAATCAGCAAAATGCAAAAAGCACTAAAAATGCATAGATGTGAATCAAGCCTAAGCCCACGTTTACAGTCTCCTTTCACACTACTGCAACTTCAAAATCACACGATTTTGCTGCAATTTTACAACAATTTTGCGGCCGCGATTTCACAAAATTTGAAGTCGCACAGATATGAATGGTACTTATTGGAAATCATGGGGTACGACTTGTCATGCAACTTTGCAGTCCCAAGTTCGGCTGAACTCGCACAATTTCAAACTGTCAATGCAGTCTGACTTCGGGGGTGATTTGACAGACATCTGTGTGGGTTCATGCACGGATGTTTATTCAAATCGCCCCCAAAATCCCAAAAAGTAGTACAGGAACCACTTTTGGGAATCGGGGTGGTGCCGCAAAGTTGGAGTTGCACTGATTTGGACGGTGCCATTGCCGGCAATAGCCACTGATTTGGAATGTGATTTGACATGTCAAGTCGCATGCCAAATCGACTCAATGTAAACATGGGATAAAACCCAGATGCTGATTGGTCACTATGCACAGCTGCACCAAATTCTGTGTGCACCAGTTTTAATAAATCTCCATAGTGTAATATCTTCAAACCAACATCATAATCAAATTACTTATTCACTAAGGGCTAGAGAATCTGGTAAGCGCCTAATGAAATAAGGAAGAAACATGCAGGGAGACTTGTCTGATTCAGTCTAGGAACTTTTCTTGTTAAGCGCTGGAGTGGTGGATACATTTACCATCATGATCAAAGGCACAATAAATACATATTTAATTGAGGAAAAGAAAACACTGCAAGTAAGCACTTAACAAACTTGAGTTTTCTGTACTAGGTATCACTAGCATAATCTATAACTAAACCATCACATAATCTGATTCCATGTACCTGTCAATGCTTCAATTTCTTTATTAAGCTTGGATTGTGGTTCACATTAACTATCACATGAATTCCTGGTGCTTTTGCAAGGCAATGCTCCCTAGTTTAGTGTTTAGAATTTCAGGTAATCTGATTATTGCAGTTTAAAATTACATAATTACATAGTCTGGTTGAAAAAAGATACAAGTTCATCCAGGTCATAATTTTTCAGAATATGCTAATGTGGAACATAAAGATCAAACCACCAGTGGCGGCCTGTCCATTAGGGGCACCTGGGCGCCACCCCCTATATGTATAATAGGATGATAGGATAATATGTATGCATAGTATGAATCTATCCATGGCCACCTCCTATTCATGTATCCTATCAGGAAGCTGGGCGCCTGAATTATAGCAGCGAGGGGGTGTTTTTTTGAAGCACCTGATTAGAGTCATATGCTCTAATAGGCTTCAAAATAGGGTGGGCTTGTGGTGAGGAGAATTGCACCATGAGCCAACCCAAGTGTTACAACAGCGATTGGATATTCGCTGTTGAAACACTGATCCTCAATCCGGCCAATCAGAAGCCGTGTGAGACCCATTTTCCAATTGGCCGAAAGGAGAAGACTTTGGGTTATCTGCCAAGGCAGAGGGAGAAAATGGAAGCCGCAACCACTGTGATGACCCGTGGAGAGCAGGGGAATGAGAGGGCACCACCGAACAGGGGAAGCCACTGGTGAAGCGATGGGGTAAGTGCTACTGATTGACTGACCGGCCGTCCCTCACCCCCCAAGAAAATTACCACTGGCCACCACTGCAAGCCACTGATCCAAGTAAGGTGAATCTGTTGCTGCCAGAAAAGTTATGAAGAAGCAGCAAGACCATACTGCACATACCTTGCTTTTAATGTAATGTCAAAAAACACATCTGTTATGGTCATGCTGTAGTCAATCCTCCCCTGCTTTACTTGGCTCTGTACTGGCCACAATCTGAAGGATGGCCTCAATACTGAATTGAGCGGAACAGGAAGGAGTTACTTTTAAATTACTTGTCCTATTTCTCACCTTTATTCTGTACCATATCTGCAACTGTGTGCTTTTCTTAGAAAAAAAATGGGTTGACATGCTTTTATTTTTTAACTTTTTAACATGCAGCATAGACACATGCTAGATTATTTCATACAAATATGCCAGTGGTATCTAAAATAATGTACAACTCGATACTGTGTTTGGTAATAGACACAACAGTTACCCAAACATGTTATTAGCTTGCAAGCTTACTTCTGGAAGTTAATATGACAGCCTGTCATTTCCAGGACCCATATCCAAATGGATTTCCTTTCCAAGCTATCAAAACACTTATCTCAAGCCCTCCCACACACCTGAAGCTTTTACAGCAGAATTTGCTTGTCTAATGTATGCCAGCATCTGACAAAATGACTGAACACTATATTAAGAAATATTCCTAAAAAAATATGAACAGGTTTATTAAACATATAAATGGTAAGACAAAGGGGCCATTTTCACCTACATGGCATAGAGTTCTTAAATAAAAAGGTCAAGTAAGCTGCTTAAAAATAAACAATTGGTAGAGATTTTCTATGGTATAGGGAACATTAAAAATGCTAATTGTGCCTGAAGTAGTAGAAGTACCCTAAAAAACCTACATTTTTATGGAATTGCTCTTGAAAGAATTGCAGTACATGCCTTGTTATATATGCGTGCATAGGCATTCCCATAATTGTATACACCTACAGTGTGAGATTTAAAGTGTAAAAGCTCCACTTTTGATGAGGAAAACACATACATTCCCCTCTATGTACATTGCAAGGATTTCCAAAAAGGTTTTTTTTGCAGGTTTCTACCTTTGTTCTGAAGAAATAGCTGTGTGTTTGTCTTTATCCATTAAGACAAGAATTTTTTTTCACTTTTTGTCTCTGTTCCCTCTGGTGAGATTTATGTTCAATTCCAGTCCCTCTGACTGATTGTCTTTAGGATAGGAAGTGAGATTAGTGAGGTGAGTGTGAGATTAATCTTGCCTGTTTCCACCCTACAATGAACCAAAAAAAATAAATTTGGCAAGAGCTGAGCTTTCTGGTGGAGTTAAGAGTTTGAAAGCATAATTTAGGGTTTAGGTTACATTGATTCCTAATCTAAGTGCAGGCTGATCAAAAAAAAAAAATCTTGGTTAGCTGCAGGACTTTCACATATTATCTGAACCAAGAGCTACACTCCTAGAAATAATAATGACAAAATCTAAGGTCCCATGTTTGTGTACTGCCAAACTGTTGAATTGCCAACCAACTTCTAGTATACTTTAGAGACTCAGATAGGAAGATTTCCCACATTAGTATGGATATCCTACTTTTCCTTCAGAACAGGTAATGATTGTAGTTTTTGCAGCCACTTAGATAATGACAGTATGTAGTTTGTGAAAACTCCCTGCTAATAGTTTTTTTCGGGATCTTGTTTAATAATACTGTATAATCCAAGACATAAATTTCAGTTTTTTCCCCCATTACATTTTAAACGTCTTTTATAACTGTTAGCCCTTGTACACACGGTCGGACATTCCGACAACCAAATCCGTCGGATTTTGTCCGATGGATTTAACGCGATGACGTTATTTAGTTAGGACGGGACTACGTTCAGGCTAGTAGCCAATAGCTTTGGTCTAGAAATTTGATCTGAGCATGCGTGGCACTTTGTCCGATCGGAATTTTCTACACAAGATCGGACAAAGTCCAATCGGATCATGTTGTCAGAAAATTTTATAGCCCAGCTGGAAAACTTGATACTCTGATGGAAACAGTCTGATGGCGCCCACACACTGTCGGATTATCTGAAAAACAGTCCTATCGGACACTGTCCATCGGAATGTCCGACCATGTGTACAAGGGCTAAGACAATAGGCCCAGTTTACCAAATTGTTGTTATTTAGAGACATTGAGTTTAACCAATTTTCATAATAATAGTCTCTATTGGTAAACTAAGAACTAGTGACTTTACCATGACTTACAGGGAATTTACCCTTAAGGGTAACAGATATCAGAAACTAAGACCAGTTTGATTCATTTAAGACAGTGTGGTTTGTGATATTGCTCCTAGGTCCCTTGATGTAAAAATACAGTTGGCAATATTGACCACCATATTTGTGAAAAAAATCAGGATTATGCTGCCTGGCCCTGTTAACAGCTGTTCAAGAATATATACCTCCAGCACCCCATTGAGTCAGACTTCAACTGAACCAACTAAACTTAACAAGCCATATCTTCATAATGAAAAAATTTCATTCAGGTAAAAGCTGTCCTTTGATGGTAGCTTAATGTATTATGTTAAATTAATGAGCAGGTACACTATGCTTTATCTGATTATTTTGATTTAGAAAAAATTGTTGACATGTACTCCATAATTGTCATATCTAAGATTCAAAGGACTGTAGACAGAAGAATAATATGAGTAAAATCTTTTTAGAAAACAAGCTATCAACAACAATCCACTTATGATAATAGGTCTCCCTCTATGCATGATTAAACTTGATCTGTCATTGCAGAGCCCCTCTTGTTATAATTTTATAATCCACAGAGTTGTTAGTAGAGCAGTGTGGATTTGGTGAGAAATGTGTACCTATTTCAAACTAAATATCCTGCCCTTTCAAAAGGGTGAACATGTGAACAATTTAAACGTTTTTTAAATTGAAAGTCAGCTTAACCAGTAAATACTCCTCTGTGTGATGTTTTAACTTTGTTAATGGATCCTAACTATGATGACTATAGGTCCAAGTCCCGCCAACTGACATTCCCATGCAAGTTCATGTTTGGATTTATTCTCTCTTGAATAATATAGGAAATTGTCTCTTTGCCCCTGTACACACGGTCAGACATTCTGCCAACCAAATCCGTTGGATTTTGTTCGACGGATTTTGTCCGACGGATTGTGTTCGAAACTGTTGCATACACACGGTCGGACCAAGTTGTCGGAAAATCTGATCATTCAGAACGTGATGACGTTATTTCGTTACGACGGGACTACGTTCAGGCTAGTAGCCAATAGCTTTGGTGTAGGAATTTGATCTGAGCATGCGTGGCACTTTGTCTGATCGGAATTCTCTACACATGATCGGAGTATGTCCGATCGGACCAGTTTGTCGGAAAATATTTCCAACAAGTTGGAAAATTGGGTCCGACGGATATTCCGACGGAATCAGTCTGATGCATACCATACACAGTCGGATTATTCGACAACACGGTCCGATAGGACACATTCCGACTGATTCTCTGACCGTGTGTACAAGGGCTTTGAGTTACTAATCCTTTGATTAAGGTAACAGACATACTTAATTTTCAATTATTTTAGGGAAATATAATCTTATATTGTTTCCTAACATATTATTTTCCTGTACTGCTTTTGAACTTGTTTTCTGATTTGTTAAATTTCTATAAACAAATTTGACAAGACATTCCCATGCAAAATGAGAGTTCTTCAGTTGCCAAAAAGGGAGGTCTAACTGAACAGAGGAATGAATGAATGAATGACTTGTATAATGAATGAATGGCACCACTATTGACTTGATACGCCACTGTCTACTGTTAAAGCTGATCTTCAACCTCCATGGCATCATCCCTCCTCTCCACTCCTGTTCCAGTCCTCTGCTCGATTAGGGACCTTTTTTTTTTTTTCTTCCTTATTTACTTTTGCTTATGAATTTGTCCAGCCCTTCCCTCCCTTGCACATCATTCTCCTAGGCGTTCCCCCTTTGCCTCCTGGGATATGAACTCCATATATATAGTAGGCAAAGCCTTTCATTGAGTAAAAGAAAAGGGGGCAGGCCTAGTGGGGCACCATCGAGAGATGTGCTAGCTGAACCTGGAACAGCCAGAAGGCTCTCTATGACATCACAGCAATACATGGTGGCACAGGACCGAGCGCTGCCAGAAGAGAGGAGCATCTCTGATGGACAGTGCTGAATCCGCTGGGTGGGTATCTAAAATGTGCCCATCTCAACACCATTAAGGTATGGGTTAAAAAAAAAAAAAGCAGGGTCGGAAATGGTAAAAAAATGCTTTACCTTTTTCCTGCAAAGCCTCAAAGTTCAGGGACGAAGCCCTGAGCAAGCAGAAACCAGCAGCATTTAAAGTTGTGAACTGCACATGTTGGTGCAAAAATTTTAACAAGCAGCTTACGGGGGAATTTTATTTTATTGTGCTCAATATGTTATCTAAAAAATGCTGAGGTTTTATTACTATTTTACTCAAATCAGATTGAATGAAATGGAAAGCAAAACAAAAAGTATAGAACTAATAAAAAACATTATTTGATATCACTTTAATAAACACCTAAGGCTTAAGATGCAGTTTTTCCAAAGACTGCATTAGAGTAAAGTATACATTAATGTTTTTTTTTTTTAAATGTAATAGTTTTACCATATCAATCTGCTTATGGCACACAGACCTAGCACATGTACTGTGTTCCCATACACTGAATGTAATTGAACTGAATGGTTTTGAACTGTGAAAGTATAGCACCAATTGTAACAAATATATATTGGGCACTCAAAACAGAAATCTGCCAGCTTTCATGTTAAATGAGAGCTCTTTCTGGTAAACATAAAGTCCCAGCAGCCTGTAGACAAGTAGAGAAACGCTTTTACTGCAATTTCTATGGAACTAAAGTTTTACCTTTCTGCAAATAAGAGAGCCCTTCACTTGACCAGGTTCATGTTTGAAGCAAGATGCCTCTCTTCACATACTCAAATAAAAAAATAGGCAGCCGAGCTTTATTATGCATTTTAACTTTATTTTGTGAGTGCAAAAAAATGGTTTGGTTTTTATCTCTATGTGTGGTCTTCAATATGTCTTGTGTCTGCTGCCTTGCAGTCTATTAAAAACACTACTTTGTAAAGGTGTTCAGTTAGAACTGATTGAAAGTAAATATAAGGACACAGCTAGATTCCCAAGTCCTTAGAAAAACTCTTGGGGAAATTAACTTGTACTATGCAACCTACCTTGCAAAGTGAACAGCCTTTTTACCCTTGTGGGGGGGTGGGGGTGCCTTTTCATTTAACAGGTGGAGCTGTGTGTCCGTACTGAATACTGGGACTTAAACGCATGTATTGATGTGTTTAGGAACTTATATGCCCTTTCTATTGCTACGTCACTTGAACATTTGAACCCTAACGACAGATTCATCAAAAAGTATAGAACTACTTACCCACAACAGAAGTAGCCATTTAGTGAGCAGAACTAAAGATTCATAATAGTTATTAGCAAGCTCAAAATATAACTAATGCCCCCTTGAAGACGCGCATGAAATGTGTTGGAAAGGGGAACGTCTTCGGGGGGCTACAAGCAGACATCTTGCCGCCACTTCCAAGCTTGGAACTGGTGGTTCGCTTTGTAAGTGCACTGTTTTATTTGTCATGACAGTCGTATTAATGACATTTGGATGAAGCCTTTTTTTATGTGGAATCTATTATTTTTATTAATATACTAAACTATATTTGGTCCCCTGCTTGTAGCTCCGTGTGGTGAGTGTTTTTTCTTCTGACTATCCCCCAGTGTTGAGAATAAGTACTGCGAAGTATCCTCATTGTGAGAATGAAGCTGGTTCACCACGTGAATAAGACCACAAGTGGAAGACACTTTCTTTGCGGTGATATTTATCACATATTTTGCACTTTATTCACACTGATTTATTTTTAATTATCATGTTTGATTATTGTGGATACTTATTGCACATTATGAATTATGTGTTGATAGCACATGCTTTAAGATTGTAATATTGTATATTTGGAGGCGGTGCATTATTTTCTTTGTTGGTTTGTTTGGATACTGTATATCTACCTATTGCAAGCTGACCATTTCTTTTCTTTAGCACTGACCCCTTTTTATGTTTTCAAATATTTAAAACATACTGTTGGGATGAGGGAGGTCAGTCAATTATTCAGTTGTGGGTGTAAGTTTCACCTACTAAGTGTTGTAATAAACTGCCTTTTTTTAAAGCAAAGCTGTTAAAGCAGACTTGAACTTAAAAAGTAAAGATTTGATATGTTATATGGAATATCTAGAAATGTTAATGGTGCATTAGTTGGCATGTGAGTATGCCTACTGTCTCATATATGTATATTCATACTGTGAGGTACTGTTGTCCCTGACTGTTAGTTTTAGATTTGGAGTAAGATTTGGTGAAATCACTACTGTATTGCTCACTGTTCTTCTTGCTGGAAGTTCTGACATGAGGAAGCCTGCTTTGACCAAGATGGAGGCCTCCACAGAGAGATACAGTGCTGAGCAAACAGTGGTAAGTTAATAAAGTCAATATAGAGGAAGAATCAGCAAACAGTGGTAAGTCAATAAAGTCAATATAGAGGAAGAATCAGCTGCAGGGAGACCACAGGCAATAATGGTGACTAGTCATTTGCCCTCTACCTGCCTTTTTGGGTACAGCTTTCAGTTTCTGTTCCCCCTTGAAGTTTATGTTAATCCAAAACCTTTATCTTTCTTTTTTTAGTTTTGGATAGATTAGGGAAGGATTAGGGCCCCTGTTAGGTTTTTACTGCTATCTGGGGCTCTTTTAGAGATATTCAACCTCACATCCTGTCCTGCTGACTGTCCTACTACTGTTTACCAGACAGTAAGTAAGGGTGACTCTTCAACAATAACACAGAGATTTGTTTATTTAATAGAGCAGGGGAAGGTAGAGAACCCTTATTATATTTATATCTGTGTCGCTGTGGAAGTATTTCCCTTGCTTCCTTTTTGGTGAAAGCATCGTCAGCAGGGCCGGAAGTGACAGAACATCTCTGTAACTGAGCCCTAAGTATTAGTAAGACCCCATTAGGAGTTCTAATCCTTCCCCCCAATATATCCAAATCTAGGGAAAAAATCTTTGTCTGGACATACATGTTAAGATTAAATAAAATAGCTATAAATGTACATATGAAATGTATTTATAATTTCATAATTAACAAAAATTAAAACATTATAAATGTTTATTTTTTGTTCTGAGCATAATAAAGAATCTATCTATCTATCCATATATATAGATAGATATCTATATCTATATAGATAGATATCTATCTATATATCTATCTATATATAGTGTATATATATATATATATATATATATATATATATATATATATATATATATATAGTAGACATCTCCTTTAATTCACAATGGAATTGTCTCGTAATTACCAATGCATGAAACAAAACAGATAATTATTTGAATTTAGCAGATCTAAAGGAGGACACATTAATTTTCTTGAAACTTGAATCCGAAATCTCTGTTGAAAGTACTGTATATAGGTTAGTGGGAGCAATCAAGGCCAGCTGCAGGAAGGGTTTCAAACTGCAAACATTACTAACCCAGTAATGTGTGTGAAGGCTTATGGTATCCACCACTAGAAGGGGGTGTCACCTGGAGACCATACTATACAGCACTTATATGCACAGGCTCAATAATCAAGCTTGCTATGATAATAGTGCAGCCAGGATGTCATAAAAGCTGGAAATCTGCTTAGCAAATATTTGCTCTTACAATTTTTTGTGTTATCAAGTGCTTATTAGCAATTTTTCAACCCCCAAAAAATAGTAATTCCCCATATATTTATATGCATTTGGATAGCAAAAGAATAGAACATTCAGAAATAGAATATTTTGTGGGCTATGATCTGTACTGGCATACATGGTGCCAAACTTGCACAAAACAAGCTTATAATGAGATAAAACCATTATAGGTATACAAGCCCTGCAGTAGACAGGCTGCTGCTGTACAAACTGTACTGGTCTATACTGTTTTAATCCATCTGGATACCAATTGCTTTGATTATACCATCTGTTCAGTATCTGTTAGTTCCTAATATGAAGAGGAATCTTGTTTCAGTTTCAGAAACGTGAGGGCAACTCAGTTTAGATAAACTTGTGTGCAGCTGTTCAATTTAATATTAAATTATATTTATAAGACAACAGCAAGTCTGCCAAAAGGCAACATAAAATTGCCAGCATACAGAATACACAGGCAGAAAGCAGCAGTGACCATTGCAAGCAGTTAGGAGTCCAAAGTAAGGCCACACAGGGGGAATGCAAAAACAGATTCGAGCTTACAAAGCACAAAGGAGAGGGAGTCACCCATCATGCACCTTCTATCAGTTGGCATTCTCAGATATCATATGAGCAGACAGGATGCTGAATACCTAGGCTTCCGAATGCTGTACATCCTGAAGAGCTTCTGTGTATTACTATAAAGCTTACTAGGAGTGAGGGGAAATAGAGGATCCGGTTACTAAGCACAATACTACTAGGACAAGGGTTAGGCCTTATTTTTTGCTTCTAAATAACACACATATACAGCATGCAAACACGCTAACAGAAAAGAATATCTACAGATATTACACAAAGGGAACAAATATTAGTCGAATGATTGGTTGATTGATATTAGTTAAATATGTAAAGGAAAGACAAACATAAGATTCATGTGTTGATTACTAACTGTATAACAATCAGATATAGTTATTAGTACAATTTACAATATTTATTGAAGAAACTGAAAATATAATGTGCTTTTGAATGTCATAGCAAAGCGGTGAATACAAGGGATGGCTAAAATGTATTAAAACCTATTATGAAATACATGCCGTTCCCTAAACCCTTCACAAGATACTAGTTCTCTGTCACACTGGTTCTTCAGCTTCAATATTTGGAAATATTATGTAGGCCAGGGTTTCCTACTCTACCAGTTGCATACTTTTCCAGACCTATTCCTTACTGATGTATCAGTGTGTTGGTACTAAAGGATGAAGATTTTTCCCCACAACCAGTAATCAGATTGCAGACTTTCAGGACAGGTTTGTGAAGAGTCTATGATACATCATCGCATCATTTTACCTTGTCCTGCACATTATTGAAGTCAGCGATGCTTCGCCTCATTCACTAAGCTAAAGAAAATTTCCCTTGTAAAATGAACAGCCTATTTGTCTTCAGTAAACAAACCTTATTGCCTTCCTGCCTTTCACCCTTCCTCAGGGTTGGGTGCTTATAATATGTTAGGCATTTTATGACCATAGGACATTGTTTCCTAGATGACCAGCCAAATTTAGCAGTGTAGGCATGTGTCAATTAACTTGACAAAACTTTATTATTAATTCACACACTTAAAAGAAAAGTTTAGGGATTTTTTTTTTTTTTAATAATCATACTTACCTAGGTGGATGCAGCATTGGTCCAATACGGCATCTGTCCCCCGCAAAGCGATCAAACACCACTGGTCACTTGGTTCTTAGAGCTTCATGAGCAGAGAACTGGTGACTGTGGAGGGGGGCCGGGTGGGAGCGGATGGCCCAGGCTCTTAGCGGCCCTGTGACATCAGCCAACAGCAGGCTTTGGCCCACTGTCTCCTGACAACGGGTCACAGATGTGCAGAACGAACTGCACTCCTGTGATCCACAGGAGAACTAAACATGAGCTTTGGCTTTACTTCTCCTTTAAATATTTTTAATTTTAATTTTATTTTTACAATTTTTAAGGACATATAAGGGTTTTATTTGGTATGGTGTTCATATAAAACCCATCTGTTTTTTTTTTTAATCATAGACTTAATTTATTAATTAACGTATTCATTTTTATAGAAGTTTCTAAAGGCTTTTTGTCAATAAAGTATCCAATTTGCATGTGATCATGATACCACTGAGATTGCCTTCCAATAGTTTCAGCATATAGATAAAGCTTAGATGAAAGAGGCTGAAGCATAAAAGATTAAAAAAAAACTGATGGGTAATTCTTCTCAACAGCAATTCCAAAACATTGAAATATCAATTTTAGCAGTGATGACCCTGTTGCTTCTAAAATGTAACAATTAGACTGTTCTTTAAACACACTTCACTCTGCTTGTCCCCCAGCCCCCCCGTTTTACTTTCCTGAGCCCCTTCATCTCTTCGGTGGGAACACGCCGTCCCTCTCTCCACGGGGTCCCAGGTCTTGATTGGATAGATTGATAGCGGCGCAGCCATTGGCTCCCCAGCTGCTGTCAATCAAATCCAATGACATGGGGGGGCGGGGCTGAGTCCGGCATTCGTGTCTGTAGATGCAAATGCTGGACTCGGGAGAGCGCCTGCAAGGTAATCCCCTCAGGAGAGCACTTCTCCTAGGGGGTTATCTGATGCGGGGAGGAGCCGCGAGAGACGTTAGGGGACAACAGAAAAGGATGTTCAGGGCCACTCCGCAAAACGAGCTGCACAGTGGATGTAAGTATGACATGTTTGTTATTTAAAAAAAAAATGATCCTTTACAATCACTTTAAGTTGATTTATTATTTTATTTGATATTACAAAGAAAGCTAAAGCAAAAATGTGGGAAAATTACTAAACTTTGGACTGGGGGGCAAACACAATCATCTAGCCCTTTCATTGAGTTGAATCAGATTTATGTTGGTTAAATAAAGAGCACCGCACCTTGCAAAGTGTGCCACGGATCGTCATTGAGTGATGGGCATGGTGAAAGGCTGGTGTTCGAATGGACATGGCCTATTGTCACACACTTTTTACATCTTACAGCATAAACCACAAAGGAGGTTGGTTCTGGCAAACTTCCCTTTGCCAGACTTCGTGATCACAGGTGTAAATGGGGAGCAGTTAGTCATATAATGCCCACTGACCATTGTTACTAACAGTGGGTCCCATTCTAATGGATGACTGAATAAAGTGTTTCCACTATTAAAGGCTAGGCTCAACTCTAGGAACACATTACACCCATATTTAGGGTGTAGTGTAATATGCTCCCAATTAGGGATGAGCCGAACGCCCCCCTGGTTCGGTTCGCAGCAGAACATGCGAACAGACAAAAAATTTGTGCAAACACGCGAACACCGTTAAAGTCTATGGGACGCGAATGTGAAAAGTCAAAAGTGCTAATTTTAAAGGCTTATATGCAAGTTATTGCCCTAAAAAGTGTTTGGGGACCTGAGTTCTGCCCCAGAGGACATGTGCCAATGCAAAAAAACAGTTTTAAAAACACCTGTTTTTTCGGGAGCAGTGATTTTAATAATGCTTAAAGTGAAACATAAAAATTAAACATTCCTTTAAATATCGTGCCTGGGGCATCTCCTTAGCCTGCCTGTAAAGTAGCACATCTTTCCCATGTTTATAACAGTACAAAACTACTCATGGCTGTAATGTATTGTCAGATCCCAGCAATATAGAAAAAAAATCATTGAACAAAAATGTGCAAACCCTGCGCAAAAAATACAAAATGCAAAAAAATTTTTTTTTTTTTTTAAATGGCGTGGATGCCCCCCCCCCAAATCCATACCAGGCACTTCAGGTCTGGTATGGAGATTAAAGGGAACCCCACACCAAAATAAAAAAAAATGGGGGTCCCCCAGGCACTATATACTCATGAACATGAACAGTATATATACTATACGGCCTTCCCTATATGCGCTGCAGAAGAAAAATTAAGCCTTAGGTGTTGGTGGTGCCAGAACACTGTAACCTCAAACAGTTACTCTTGTTGGTTGCAGAAACGGGCCCTGCTGTTAAATATTATATAAAGAATTGTAATTACAGGGCCCTTGGGCCTTTGGTTTTGGTGGCGCCCGAACACTGAAAGCCCTCACAGTTACTCTTGTTGGGTGTAGGAATGGGCCCTGCTGTGAAATATTATATCAAAAATTGTAAATAATGTCGCTGTTAAACAGGAGCAGAGAAATTGGGCATTGGGTGGTGGTGGTGGTGCCACAACACTGCAACCCCACACAGATACTCTTGTGGGGCACAGGAATGGGCCCTGCTGTGAAATATTATATCAAAAATTGTAATTACATGCCCCTGTTAAACAGGGGTACAAAATTAGGCCTTGGGTGGTGGTGGTGGAGCCCTAAACCAAAACTATTGTTGGAAGCTAGCAACATCAAGATTGAGAAGGAATAGAATAGTCAGCATAGGCAGTCTTCAAGGAATCCCAGATCCATAGCAAAGTCAATCAATTACATCAGCATCAGGTGCTTGATAGCTGCTGATCCAAGACTGATTCATTTTTATGAATGAGAGTCTATCAATGGAGTCTGTGGACAGGCACATTTTTTGATTCATTACAAACCCTCCAGCAGCACTGAATGTGCGTTCAGAAAGCATGGATGGAGTACACGTTGTCCAGAACCAGGAAATGTTAACCACCCAGGGTCTAGAAATGCGTTACACAAACCTTTCTTCAATGCCTCCTGAAGATGTTTCATTCTCTGCTCCCTCTGCGAAGGCAGGATAAGTTCTGCAACTTTACCCTTGTAACGTGGATCACGAAGGGTTGCCAGCCAGTAATGAAATCTCTCCTTGACACCAGGAATCCTAGGGTCCTTTCACAGGCTTTGTAGAATGAGCGTAAATTTGCAGAGGCATTCGTTTCTGAGTCCTCTGGGACACTAAGGATCACATTATTTGTAACTACCTTCTCCCAGCCACGTACAACTCCTTGGGTTTCTGGGGACTAAAAACCCTCCCTTGAAGACTGCTGCTGAGTGTTATCCTCTACATCCCTGCTGACACAATCCTCCTCCTCTTCTTCCTGTGTGCCCCCAGGAATTCTATCTGAAAAAAGGGGGCCTTGAGAGGCCTGTTCTGCCTCAAGTGCCCTGTCCATGATTCCAGCAGGAAGACTAGAGGGACAGTGTCCCTGATGCATGCATTGTCACTGCTTACCAGCTTTGTGGCCTCCTCAAATGGTGACAGGACAGTGCATGCATCCTTGATCAGTAGCCACTGTTGTGGCAAAAGGAAGCCAAGCTCCCCTGACCCTGTCCTGGTGCCATACTCCCACAGGCACTCTGCCTTTGGCCAATTATGACTCTCTCAGCAGAGCGCGCTGTGATTGGCCAAAGCATGCAGGTCAGGTGGATGCTTTGGTGAATCATCATACAGCAATGCACTGCGATCTTGCAGTGCATTGTGGGGTGTTCCACGGGGCTCGATTTTCCCACAAACGCCCCATGTGTTTGTTTAGAACAAATGAACAACCAGTGTTTGAGTCAAACATACGTTCGACCAGAACTGCGGGCTCATCCTTACTCCCAATTAACTGTTTCCCACCACCAGAGCCTCCTTCCTGTGACAGCAGGTGGCATTTATATGTGTTTGAGCTTTGGGGTACACACCCTAATGCAATAGGCTGCGCACACCTATGGTGCTGGCTATGGGATGCAAAAGCCCCTTTGCCCCCAAGTTCAGTCCTACCTTGAGAATAAAAAATTGTTATCTATAGTAAGCAACCAGGGTGCTTATGTCATTTTTTAGTGCCAACATTGATAAATTAATCTGAACTATAGTCACATTTCTGGGCATTTTCTACATATGTCTTGCTAGGTACATTATCTGTGCACATCACACATGCTGAAAGCACCTGGTCATTTTGCATAAATTGTCTATACTTTCAAAGGCACATGAAAGAGCTATACACATTATGGCAATCCTGAATTCTGTAAGAACCAAAAATACATCCAGATTTATTTTTAGTGCGTCAGCTTTTAGGACTACAGTGCAGATTTTATATACATTTCCCTGCTGCACTATTTATTTATACTTACTAACTACTTGTTGGCAGTTAGCTAATTTGCAGTGCACTAATATCAACAGCCGCTGCACCTGCCAGACTTGCATTGACTTTTAACAGGCTTTTGGATGCAGCTGTACATTATTCCAGGCACATAAACAAATGCCTTTTCATGGACACATGGGTATGTGTATCGTTAGAATGAACCCTAATCTCCCATGTAGACCTGGGTTTATGGTTCTTTTAGATTGGAGAGCATGAAATGCCTGCAGAGACAGAAGCATTGCACACATAGTAATGGCATTATTTTTTAGTAGGAAGAAGAATAAACACAGAAAAGCTATTGCAAATGCTATGTAATATGGAAGTCCAGTTTCTATGGGACTTTGTACCTAAACTCTGTACATGTTATACGCTGGTATATATTTCAAGATTGTGACTTGACAGCTAATCCGTGATATTAGGTGGTATAAATAATTGTTCTATAAAATACTAAATTAGTCTTCACTAAACTGTAGCTTTTGCTGATTTTTATTGATTATTTATGGAGGTAGTATTAAAAGATATCTAAACTCAAGAACAAAAAGTTGATATATTGCAGCTTACCTTACTTTAAGTGTGTATGTTAGTTTTCTTTTTTTAGACTAGGCACATTTTCAGCAAAAATAAATACCTATTGCAATGCAGGTTCTTGGTCACTTCCTGTTATATGAGCTAAAAGTTCCAATATTTTTGCCTGCCTTTTGGAAACTACTAATATCTCTCCCAATATAATGAATAGAAGAGGGATCTCTCCATAGTCCAAATCAGGAGAGGAGCCTGCAAGCATGGGTGCCCCATGGAAAGCGGCAATCTGAGGGGGCACCCGCCAAAGAGGAGGGGCCTGGAGCGCCAGCCTGGGACTCCAGAAGAAGAGGATCAGGGCTGCTTTGCAGAGCAGGTAAGTATAGTCATGTTTGTTATTTAAATTAAAACAAAAACAAGGCTTTAGTAACACTTTAAGAACCCAAAGCATTAAAAGAGAACAAATGCAGCCACATCTAAGGACTTTAACCACTTCCCGCCCGGCCATTAGCAGAATGTCAGCCGGGTGGTGGTTCAGTTATCCTGACTGGGCGTCATATGATGTCCTTCAGGATAACAGCTGCTGCGCGCCTGCAGAGGCTCTTTACCACGTGATCAGCCCTGTCCAATCACGATTGATCAGTGTAAACAGGAAGAGCTGTTGATCGGCTTTTCCTCACTAGCGTCTGACAGACGCGAGTAGAGGAGAGACGATCGTCAGCTCTCCTGACAGGGGGGGTCTGCGCTGATTGTTTATCAGTGCAGCCCCCCTCAGATGCCCACACTAGACCACCAGGGAAGTCCCCAGAAGCACCCAGCATGTGGATGGCCAGGTACACAAATGGGCACTGACTGGCATCTCTGTGGCCAATTACAAAACAGGGATGCCCAGCAATGCCACCCATCAGTGTCAACAGTGCCACCCATCAGTGTCCATCAGTGCCACCAATCAGTGCCCATCCATGCCCATCAGTGCCCATCTATCAGTGCCCATATGTGCCACCTATCAGTGCCACCCATAAGTACCCATCATTGCTGCCTATGAGTGCCCATCAGTGCTGCCTACAAGTGCCCATGAGTGCCACCTATGAGTGCCAATAAGTGCTGCATACCAGTGCCACCTATCAGTGCTGCCTATCAGTGCCCATCATCAGTGCCCATCAGTGCCACCTCCTTAGTGCCACCTTATTGGTGCCCATCAGTGCTGCCTTATCAGTGCCCATCAGTGCAAGAAGAAAACGTATTTACATAAAAAGTAACAGAAACAAAGAAAAACTTGTTTTTTTTCAAAGTTTTTGGTCTTTTTTTATTTTTTGCGCAAAAAATAAAAATTGCAGGGGTGATCAAAGACCACCAAAAGAAAGCTCTATTTGTGGGAACAAAATTATAAGTTTGGGTACAGGGTTGTATGACCGCGCAATTGTCATTCAAATTGCGACAGCGCTGAAAGCTGAAAATTGGCTTGGGCAGGAAGGTGTCTAAGTGCCTGGTATTGAAGTGGTTAAGCTGCAATATATAAAATGTATGTTTTTGTGTGTAGATACTTTGCCACTTTAAGTGTCACTTTAAGGCACTATTTTTTGTATCAAAACACTTCTTTGAATCATGTTTGTAACTCCTTAATGGGCTGCTTTGCAATACAGATACTTTTTTGTGTTAGTGTGCTGAAAAAAGAGCATTGTTTTAATATACTGATACAGGCAGTTCCCGGGTTACAAACAATGTAGTTCAATTGAATACATTTTATATGAAAATATGAACAATTTGACTGCATACGTAATGGAAAGTTGCATTGCACCTTTACTAACAAAGTGCATGCTCACTTGTCCTCTAAGCCCTTGTACACACGGTCGGAGATTCCGATGGAATGTGTCCAATCGGACCGTTTTGTCGGATATTCTGACTGTGTGTGGTCTACATCGGACTGTTTTCGACGGACCAAGTTTTCCAACTTGTTGGTAACATTTTCCGTCAAAATGCTTCGATCGGACATACTCCGATCATGTGTAGAGAATTCCGATCGGACAAAGTGCCACGTATGCTCAGATCAAATTCCTACATCAAAGCTATTGGCTACTAGCGTGAACGTAGTCCTGTCGTAACGAAATAACGTAATCACGTCGGATTTTCCGACAACTTTGTCCGACCGTGTGTATGCAACAGTTTTGGACAAAATCCGACGGATTTGGTTGTCGGAATCTCCGACCGTGTGTACAAGGGCTAAGACATTCCCTGTTCGCTAAAACAAGCCACTGATTGGCTGTGAATGTTCACATATGGAAACATTCCTGTTATGTCAGAGAAGTGGTCTTGATTTACTAAACTGAAAAGCGGGGAGATCTTGTATCTGATTAATCAATGTAATGTAAGATGATGCAAACTTATGTTCATTATAAGCATTCAAATGTGCAGGGATTTCTGAAAGAAAATAGAGCTTTTTCATCTGCCTGGAAGTCAACAACATGGCTACTCTTCTCCTTACTTAACACTTTAGTAAATAAGGTCCACTTCCTAAGCATGCAGCTTTTTAATCTTTTAATCCCTTCCTATGTTTATGATCTTTCTATGACCGCACCATCTTAACAGGTCTCCTGTTTCAGGGTTGTTCCTTTCCTTTGCAGCATCCTATGGAGTCACCTTTGCATGCCGGGACTAGAGCTCTCTGATTCTACACTGTGTGCAGCAATAGAAACCCATAGCCTAGGATGACAAGGCACTCCCCCGCTCCTACCTCTTCCTACCCCTCCCCCATTCTCCAAGCTAACAGACTGGCTCCAGACTGCACTGTCCACTGTTAGATCTTTCCTGTGAAGTTTGGAAATTCAGGGTAGCAGTAGTGAGAGAGAAGGAGCCAGCAGCAATGAAAATTGTTAACCGGTGGGGTAAGAATTTTAACAAATAGTTTACTAGGGAATATTTGTTTTACTGTGCTCAGTGTGAAGGGCTAAATATTAGTGCTATAATATAGAATCAGATTGATGTTGGTTTGAATCAATCCAAAGATATTTTTGTAAAGAGCTGAATAAAGCCAGATCTATGGACATTGGGTTGTACCTGAACAATGCACATAATTATTGAACACGACCATACCGAGAGTGAATTTGGTTTTACATTGTAAAATGAATCTGAATACTGACAGCCTCGGGGTAAACACAATATTTTGCTTAACTAGTAAAATGCCGCAGGCAATTAAATGAAACAAAAAATTAAATAAAAAATAATAAACACTTTATGTAGCTGCTTCATCATTTAAAAATTAGCAAACCACTAGAGAAACTTTTTTTTTGCTGTAGTAGCAACACAACCGCGTTCTGTCAATCATAGCTAAATATGGCGGAGTAAAACCACATATACAATATCATATGTTAATGGAGAGTGACCTAATGACTATTCGAGAGTACCAGTGTTTCATGTTTCATCATAAATACTTTTCAGGGACTGCTGATTTATTTACTGCTAAATGCTTGCCTCATCTACTTAGTTATGGATAGGATAGAATTACAACTCATCAAATGCTTAAAATAATATCAGATATTCAAGTCCTAAAGGATTATAAACGTGAGACTGGTGGCAGACAAGTTTTCTGTTCTGCTTAAACATTCTAGTCGTTATCCATGAAAACAATGCAGAGAACAAACAATGTAAAGTAACTCCTAACAAACTGCAGCTTTCTGCAAAATATTGTAATTTAACATAGGCTACATTGGCATGGGTGATTAGGTACATACAGAATTATGAAATAAAGAATTATGCACCTAATCACGCATGTCAATGTAGCCTATGTTAAATTACAATATTTTGCAGAAAGCTGCAGTTTGTTAGGAGAACCAGCAGATTTTTGTGGCTTGGGTTACAGGTAATGCAAAAAGATTACATACAGGTGTGATTCTCTGTCCCTAATCAAAGAACAGCTGATCTTGATTGTTGCCACAGGAATCCATTGTATGCATCTAATCACCTATGTAAATGTAGCCTTATAGGCTTACATATAATTCTGTACATTACTATTCTTTGCAGTATAAATATTAAAATAACTGCATTAAAGCTGAACTCTGGGCATAAAAACTGTCATTGAAATATATTCCCCAATTGCCACATATTATATAAATAGACTTTGTGTGCACCAAACACCTTTGCAAACCCAAATATTACCATCTAAAAGCTGCAGTGCCATCATCACATGGACTGTGCAGAGAGCAAAGCTGTGGGAAGGGCCCAGCAGGCCTGCTTGCAGGAGGGGACGGAGACAAAACCAGTCACCCTGCACAAGGAGAGAGGACAGCAGTGACCAGTCTTGATTGCACAGAGACAGGTTTCACACTGGATTACTGAACAGATCTGGAGGAAATACGCAAAGCACACCACGTTTCAAGTAAAGAATACACATCTCTTTTATTTAGACAAAAAATGCTTACCCTGGAGTTCAGCTTTAAAGCATACTTGTTATAAACCCAACTGAAATCTGTGATCTTCTAAAACTAAGCATATGGTGAAAAAATGCACAGGGCGGAGGTTACCTTTGATGAAAACGATCAGTAGATCCAGAGGTATACACAACTAAAATCATAAACAAATATCAACTTTTTTTCTGTGAAAGTTAAGCTTGTTTATTCCCAGTTATAATATCTTAATTGAAAACCAAAATTACTAACAGACTTGCAATTGGAAGAAGCCAGGGAGAAGATGCCAGCCCCGGTATGGGACCTTGTGGGTGTTGAACTGTAGGAACAGAGGTAAGTATTTTTTACTTTAGTTCTGCTTTAATTAGGATATGCAATCTTTGTGATATAGGAATGGTGAGCCTTATGCGAATGCATTTTAATGGAATTGGTCTTAAAGACTTCTGATCAGCATCTGTGGGGTCTTGCTGGAACCCCAGAGGAGTTTGTTGAAGTTTTTGAAGTTAGGATTTGGGAAGGGGATGCACCCAATCTAAATGTTTACTTGAAAATATGACGGATATTTGTCTGGATTTGCAGATGTTTAAACATGAGGTTGTTACTGTCTTTTTTTATCATATGCTCAGTTTCAGTGGTTTTTACTTTACTTTTTTTTTTTTTTTGTGCTGGAATCTCATAGAGCTAAGTCACACAAGTGATTTAATAAGGGCAATAGGTATTAGCTAAGATTTTTATTGCTGGGGAAATATTATTGCAGTAAACAGAGGCGTCACTACTATTCCCGTGATTTGCGAGCCAGTTCCTGAGTGATTCATTTTCAGCAGTATTTTCAGCTAACTACAAAATCATCAGCTTCAGTAGCTGCTCATGTTATCTTGGACATCTTCTGATGACCATGGCACACCTGTGATTTGTAGTAGTACATACAGTACATATATTACAGTCAATTACAGAGGCAACTTTGAAGGCAGCTACAAATCGTCTGAGAACATAATGAGAGATTTGCAGCTGCTACACATCTCTTCTACAATGTCACTTGCGTGACATGGCTCGTAATCAGTTCTTGTAATTGTTTTTTCTTTTTATGTACAATTTAAAGAGAAAATAAATGGTCTTAATACAAACCTGCCAGATGTCTCGCCTTGTTCTTTCCTTCAGGTATTAGTAAATGAAAAAGAAACAATGTAATTAAGCAAACGGTATTAATTATGATTGTGTTATATAAACAATGCATGTGACAATTGCATAACTGGAAATAAAGGTATTAATTGATTATAACACACACAATTTAGTGTAATGCAGCTTTAACAGCAGGCACAAAGCTCAAAAAGCAGCACACATGACAAGTCTTCTTCCCGCAGTCCTCATGCAACATGCTCAGTACATACCACAGCAGACTGGCAAAGCACTCAGAAAAACGAAATGCATTGCTGACACATACTTTCACAGAAAGCTGTAGACTTTTAAATAGAAAATCTGCAGTAATAAGTAGCTTTAAGTAAATTTAAAGTTGTCTCTTGTATTACATTTTGGAATACAGCAGTAGAGGGGTTTGCATTATTTGCTTAAATTGCAGTTATCAATAGCGATTTGTTTATGTAAGTTATACAAAATTATATTTGTGTTTGTTCAACAATTTTGCTTCCCAGAACTTAGGAAGTATTTTACATAGACTCTTTATCCCCAGGCTCCAAGTTAATGTTTCTACGTTGAGTTAGCATTTTGAAAACAAATACATCTAATCCTTGGTCACGGAGCACATTGCTGCTTAAAATTAGTGGATAGATAAGTCAAAAACTACTAGAAACCAATCAAAAGCAGTAGCAATAATGAAAATCATAATAATTGTAATAAATAAAGCAATGAAAAAAGAAAAAGCAAAGTGGTAAATGTAGTTTAAATGAAGTTTTAATGACAATTGTCAATGAAATAGTCCATGTATTACACTTGGTGCTATGGATTTAAATGAAGCTTGTGCTATGAATCAGCAGTTCTACATGTTTAACATGACACGGAAGCTGATATTCTCATGCGCTAATGCCTATGCGATGCTTTGGTGGTGACACCTTTTAAGAAGGAAAAAAGACTTGTGAAATAATGAATTCCTCTCCCACTGCACATTTCCTTAGATAGTTATAAATTGATCAACCGCTTCTTTTTTACTTTTACTATCGTTGGCAGACAAATGTAAAGTCTAAATCTATACATGTATTATTGCAAGGAGTGCAAAATCCTCCAGGTAAGCCTGCTCTTAATTTTATCCTTGTTCTTTGAGCCCTAATGTTGATGTTTTCATGGAATAGAGAAGAAGCCTACAACATATATGCCTTGACTTGGTGTTTTGCTAGTAGAAAAGCTGAGCAATAAAATATAGTAAGCTGCAAATCGTACAAAAGCATGGGCCAAGTTAAAACTCTGTCATCTAATAGGGTCATGTAAGTGTAAGAACATGTCTTGAGTATGCTGATTTTATACCAGGGTAATCATTAAAGCTTAATGTAAAATGCTTTTTTCTATGCACCCAGACAGTGCCTTATATCAGATATAATAATTTTACTTTGGAGCCTGGGGATTATAGCCCGTACACTAGTTTAGGTCTAATAATGACTGTGATACAGAAAAATAATCAGGAGACAAACTAACATAAATACTAGTGGTTCTAGAGGTGAAACAGACAATACGAACAACACCAGCTGCCATATTTGTACCTACTTTGTAGGGCTGCAGGTATGCAAGGCCTTCAAATGAGGCTTCCAGGTAGCAATGGAAACCGATTTCTCATCAGCCGCATAACTACGCCATACACACTACGTGCAGGATATATAATAAAAAAAGAAAAACAAGGCAGAAGGGAGCAGGGGATAAAACAAAATTGAAAAGCAGATTAGTAAACCAGTACAAGTCATGGCTTTATTCATCATTCATAGCATTGATACATGCCTGAGGGGTGGAAGAATACTTTCATAAAATCGCCAGGTGGCTGTCAGGTATT
Organism: Lithobates pipiens; assembly: GCF_037356315.1. Taxonomy (NCBI): domain Eukaryota; kingdom Metazoa; phylum Chordata; class Amphibia; order Anura; family Ranidae; genus Lithobates; species Lithobates pipiens. Next base: position 341,108,157 of record NW_027507758.1, read on the forward strand.
TTCGACTGGAATCAGTAGAATAAAACCGCCACGTAGCCTGGTATGAGGAGAAAATAAAAAGCACAAGGGAACCAACAAAACATGAAATAATGGAAAAACCAAACTGGTTAAGGAATATTAATAGTTCGCTCACACCAAGTGCATTGCCTGTTAGATTTTCAAGACAGCTGAAAATGACTGTAACTAAAAGAAGTAACTGAAGCTTATGGTAGACTATGGTAGACTAGGCATATGAGCAACATGTTCAACCAAATATGTTTTTGTTGAAATCAGGGTTTTAGGTTATTCTTTCCCATTTGAATTAGGATTATAGATTGAAAAATTCTATCAAGTTAACTCCCAAATAATCTTTACTCTTCTTGCTGAAGACATGCACCGAATGCAACCCTTTCCATACAAAATAACTGTAAACCTACAACAGGAATGTGAATTAAGCTCATACCATATGCAAATAGTGACTTTGAACTGAGAAATTCAATGACTGACCTGACCCTTCTGTGTTTCTGGTCTCACCATTGGACACTTATCCCGCCCATTATGTTTAAGTACTGTTGTGAAAGTGCTAGGAGGTCAGCCATGGGCATTTCTGTTGTAAATTGGTATTTACTTCTTACAGTGTCCTGGCCTCAAGATCCTAGGGCACCCCAGATGGCATGAAAGGTACACAGGCACAGGAGGATTTTTTTTTTTTTTTGTATGGAAAGAGTTTTTGTTCAGGTTTTACACTTAATAGTAACACAAAAACTGTAGAAGCTTAGTTTATAATCATAGAAAAGGGGAGAAAAAACTGTGCTAAAAATGACACACAAAAGATCAATATTATATATGGATGGACCAGTTCAAAAGCAGCAATTAATTGTGAGCTATAACACAAAAGAATTGAGAATGATATATGTGATGAAACGTTTATGAGGAGGTAATGTGCTGACGTCACCACGCCATCTCGTTGAGAAGGATGGGAGCTTGTATTGTAGCTGGCCGGCTTAACTTTTCCTATGTGTTTTTTCAAGACATTTTAAATGTAAGTGTAACCTTTTAATCAATTTAATAAATTGGGATAGAGGCAATATCATGCTATGGTCTACTTTATCTCTTTTTGGGCTGATTATTGATGTACTGTTCACAGAGCCCTGGAGCATACGCTAGCCGCCTGAGAACTTTATTACTCCCCATATCATCCTTGGGATCCTCTGCTGAGCAAAGGCCTGGGCTGAGTTAAAGCCATATGTCTATTTGGAGTGTCATCTGGTAAGCGTGCTCTATGTGAGGTGGCGGTGCACTTGTTTGTGTCCAAAATCACTGGGGTGTTCTGTATACAATACAGTATCATGCTCTGGTCTACTATTTTTTCTCTTTGGGCTGAGTCTTAAACCATCTCCTACGGAGCTACGGATTTCATGGTATCTGTCTGAGGGTTATATCAACATGTATGCAGAATCATGGTGAATCGTGGAATGCAAAGGCCTGGGCTGGGTTAAAGCTATCTGCTCAAATTTACTTGCTATTTGGTAAGTATGTTTTCTATGAGGTGGTGATACACTTAATTGTGATTACATTGCCGGGGTGCCTTTTTTGAAGCTTTTCAACCACATATACTGGAACTGTTATGTCCTGCATTTTGATACACAGACTGTAATTTTTTTTCCCCTTCCACTAGTTTATAATCATGCCCAAACTAAAATGTCATATCCCACTTTCACATAAGGTTAACTGGCCCACTACACCGCTACAACTGACTTAGGGGTTTAAGGGGATCACCTCTCCCTATTTTACTGTGAAATAATTTACATTAAGCCAACCAACATGAAAATAATGTCTCTATTTATTTGGACTCTGGTTCCCAAATGTTAAACACAATCAATAAATTGATCAGTGCAAACATAAGGACCAGCTTACAGTCAACTGCACAGTACTTTTAGCAACCATGTTGCTGTTTTGTCATGCATTCAGCATTAGGTTTCTAAAATTTGTTCCAACATCCAAATTAAAAATTGGGATACCATTAAGTCTTTCCTCTCTTAGTCCACCTAAATCTCAAAGAGCAACTCAACTACAACTAGACTTGGGGCAAGTCTATTTGTAACAATCTTTTGCCCTATAGGTATTCTAAGAAACTCTACCTAAAAAAAGGGGCACTTGGAAAGTATGGCTAAACCTGATGATTTCCACATTGGAATGTATGTTAACTCTCTAAAACTGATTTATAAAAACTGGATGAAAGCAACATGTAGGTTTCACAATAACATCAGATCTTATCCTTCCTTGTTCCACTATTATTCTACTTTTCACTAGATGGACTTCCCTTTCTCATTTTTTTTTCCTTTTTTAAAGCACCCACTGCACTCTAAAATTTAAAACCAAAAATGAGAACATGTGCTTCAACTCTAGTGACAGACGACAATGTCCCTAAGCAGGATCATGGGCCACATGTATCTCTCTAGTTCCTGCAATGTTGCTGTCAGCAGTTTTCCAATAGTTTTTTGTCAGATAAAGTATGTCTTTCAAATGTAGATTGAGTAGTAAGCCAACCAAAGGCCCACTAATTTAAATGGGCCAATCCGCCATCATAAATATTTTGTGAGCGTTATTTTTCCCACTTGTTATTTTTGAATGTGGCTCATGAGCTAAAAAAGGTTGGGGACCTCTGCTTTATTGTAAGTATGATTTTCCATTACCGATGAGCATCTTTATTTCTTTTTTAATATGTTGTTAATGAAAACTGCAAACCATGCTTTTTTATATTATGATGCAAAGGAGTTTGCACTAAATAAGGTCATGCAGTAAAAAGTAATAAATAAAACATTTTCTGTATTGGTAAGCAAATGCAATTATGCAAATAATGGCTATTAAACTTTGCAATCCCTGCTTTTGTGATTTTATATTTGTCTCTATACTGTATCTCATTAAAACTTTCAATATTAAGCTGTACTCTTCCAACCAGTATGAATTAAAATATTACAGAACAGCTCAAGTATAATGGAAAAAGCAAGATATTGTTTCAAAATATGTAAAGTTAACTTGTATCTCCTTCCTTACAATGAGAAAGCAGGTAATAAGTAAACCATACATATCATCTAAAACAGTGGTCATCAACCCTGTCCTCAGGGCCCACTAACAGGCCAGGTTTGCAAGATAACTGAAATACATCACAAGTGATATAATTTGCTGCTCAGTAATTGCAGTATTCTAGTCTGCATCTCACCCAAAGTAATACATAAAGCCTGGCCTGTTAGTGGGCCCTGAGGACAGGGTTGATGACCACTGATCTAAAATACTGTGACCACTCACTCCACTATGTCATGCAGTCTGAAAGCACAGCAAACCAAAATAAATTATTAGTACATCATAAGCAGGGCTAGTTTTCCATCACTGGAAGCACATAACCTTTAGTATCCAAAAGACCCCCCCCCCCCCCTTTTTCAAACAGAATATTTTCTTGTTTGACTAATCCCCAGTCTTTACTGGAGGTTAGAGCAGAGTAATAATGTGAGGTGAATTTATGTCTGGTTGGGCAAGGAAAAAGCCTCCTCTTTGGCCGTGCCACCTATTTGCTCATGCTTACTATGCCTAACAGTAAATCCAGCTCTGGTGATGAACTACATAATTTTTCTGATTCAGAAATTCTAAACTTTAATAAGCAGAGGAGAAAATTCCATATACAGATCCACCTTTTTAGGGATGAAGTTTAGTGTATACTTTTTGGGGATACAGCACCATACCCATTAATTATGAGTAATGCTATGTGCATTGCATGCAGTGCTTAATCACAGCCACAAGATATTGTCCTCAGCAGTTGTCTTCCATCGCTGTTAGAGTTAAATGGAGCCTCTGCTGCAGAAAAAAGTTGCACAGCTAATCCATCTCTGTTCTGCCTTTCCCTGCCAGTTACAGAAACCACCTTACTACAATATTACAATGCATTGTGTTCTGTGAATGGGCAGAGGAAACCTGCCATTCACCTTCCTTCTCCATTCACAGAACACAATGTATTGGGGGATTGTAGTAAGACAAGTTCTGAAAATGACAGATGAGAAAAAAGGAGCAGGTAGGTGACACAACTTTTCTCAGTAGCAGAGGCTGCAGTTAAGGATGTTAACTGAGGTAAACCAGCAGCTTGAGGAGGCACTGGGAAGAAGATTTTTTAGCAAAAGCAGACACCTACAGGTAATAGATACAACTAATATGTATGGTGCAGTATACAAAAAAAGAAAAACTTTAGCTTTAAACAGATCTTCACTGCATCTAACCACCACAAACCAAAAACACTATTTGATTCATTTTTAATATTCAAAGCAAACTCCCCCATCCATGCATGTCTCCATGCTCTCATGCTTTATTTTTTTGAGACGTCACTTTGAAAAGTATCCCTAGCATTTCTGATTGTGGCCATCTTGATTAAGGGTGAATGATTCATGTATCATTTACTTCCTGGAATCCATCTGCCGTTAGCATAGGCATGCATTCAGTAGAGTGTGCTTAGCTGAGAAAACTCATGCTCCCCTCCTCAAGCCTCCTGGGATGTATGACATCATTTGCCTAGGCAAGAAACCAGGAAGTAACTAAAAAAAGGAAAAAAAAAGTTTAAAACAAGCAAATATGATATACTTTCCTATCTATTTTCAATGTGAAGTTCCACTTTCACTCTTCCTAATGTGTCTAACTGCTAAAAGTATGTTTTTTATGGGAAGGTTGTCTATATGAAACTGCTTTGTACCAGGTAGTGATCCTCAGGATCATCTAACCTGAAAGTGAGCAAGCCGAGGGGTCTTGTTGCAGATATAGCAGGGATCAAGCAAAAGTGTAGTCAGTAAACAAGCCACATGCCGATTACAGGTGGTTGCAGGTTGGAATCAAGTGGAAGTGTAGTCAAGAAACAAGCCAAAGGTCGGTAATGAGTAGTAGTGGAGATAAGGACAGCTTCAAAGGAGCAAGTTATTCACTGAAGAGAGCACAATGATTTGCCAAACAGGAAATGCAAAGGCATGGCTTAAATAGGAAGTTCATGGGTGGAGCAAGGAGCTAAAGGTTCACAAGAAACAAGGTACAATGCAAGATTGTCCACAGGTTCAGAGAGAATGCTGTTCAATATCTCAGGTGGCTCAGCAAGGAGAGCTACTGCCAGAAGCAGCAGAGGTTGTGGGTTCAGATCCCAGCCCTGGGAGTACTCCCTTCCTTCCAGGACATCCCATAGAGTTCTTAGGGCCAGGTTTGTGAGGAAACCTCTGGTGAAAATCTCTTGTTAAGCTAGGGGTACAAATGTTCTACTGAAGTTCCCAAGAATTTTCATCTGGTCCTTATCCTTCCCATTGAACTAAATACTATAATTTGTTCCTAAAGATCCTGGTATCAAGATTTTTATCAACCACAAATTCTTTTTTTACCTTGCACCTCAACAGGTGGAGGGGGTGGGAGATCTCTCCCAGGGAAGGGGTTTTGAAGAAATGGTTTGAGCAAAGATACATCAAACACAGAGTGAATCTTCATACTATCAGGAAATTTTAAGCAAAAAGTGACTGGGTTAATTTGAGCTGAAATCTTGGAAGATCCCATAAACTTGTGTCCCAGCTTTGCAAAAGGAATGTGTACATTAAAATTTTTGGTTGATAACCAAACTTTGTCACCCACATAAAAGGCAGGACGTGATCTGCAATGTCTTTCATCAGCCTTCTTCTAAAATTCCTGAGCCTCCTTCAAAGTCTCCATCAGTTTCTCCTGAATTTGTTGTAATGTAGTTAATCTGTCGGTAACAGCAGGAATTGGGGTTGAGATCAGGAATAAAAACTGGATGATACCCAGTCTAAAAAGGCCTTTGAGCAGTGGAGCCATGTTTAGAATTGTTATAAGCAAATTCTGCCATAGGAAGATAGTCTACCTAGTCACTCTAAAGATAAATAACAAAATATCAAAGGTACTGCTCCAGTGTTTGATTGGTCCTCTCGGTCTGACCATTAAACTGGGGATGAAAAGCAGAAGACCAATGAATGTCACACCTAATGCTGTGCAAAAGTTTTTTCAAAATTTTGAAGTAATCTGCACTCCTCTGTCTGACACTACATCACCAGGAATTCCATGTAGTATAAATACTTTCAGAGCCATCAATTTCTGCAGTTTGTTCAACAGTGGTTACCCCCTTAACCCATACAAAATGAGCTATCTTAGAGAGACAGTCAACAATTTTTACGATAATGGTAATTTCTTTTGAGGGAGGTAAACAGACCACAAATTCCATAGGAATTGACCCCCATGGTCTAAATAGAACAGGGAGTGGTTGGAGTAACCCTAATGCCGAATATCAGGGGTTCTTACTGCATAAACAGGTCAAACACAAGGTCACACTTCCTTGCATGGCACCAACCTGAGGGCTACTACCCAAACTTTTTTGGGTACATATAGACAACGTGCTTGAGTCCAAAAGCTGTTCTTTTATTCAAGGTTAATGTTCTTAGGAGGATGATTGAGAAGTGGATTATTCTCATACCCCTCTTTGAAAAGGCTCAATCATGTCTTGGAACTTGTAGCCCTATAAGAAGTTCTTTTGACATAGGATTGTACATTCAGAATTGCCATCCAGGAGAGGCTCATACAGCATACTTGATAAGGCCTCGGCCTTACCATTCGTTGACCCAGGTTGACACTAGTCAATAAAATTGAACATAGAGATGCATAGCGACCAATTCGCTTGTCTAGAATATAATATTTCAAAATAAATTTCTAATTTTTATGCTCAATGATAGAACTTACATGATGATTAGCCCCTTCCAGCAGATGCCTCCAATGGGAAAAGGCTTCCTTAAAGTGTTACTAAACCCACAACAGTAAACTCAGTCTGTATATACAGTAAAGCATGCTTGCTATACTCATTGTGGAGCCTTAGTGGGTAATGCCCCCCATTGTGTAAAAAGGCTGTTTGATCCTTCCTTTCTTCCATGGTGACCTATCCATTTCCTGATAAGACAGAGTCTTTGGAGTCACTCTGCACATGCCCAGTGTGGTGTGTATTGCTAGAGAGTTTTTTTTTTTCTTGGGAGGGTGAATGTAATCAGCACAGGGCCAATTATCACTGTCCAGACAGAAAGTCAGGGATCATGCAGCCTTATAGGACAATAGAATGAAAACTCCTATAAGCTTTAACACCAATAGAAGTCCCAAAACTACTATATACTGCTAATGATAAAAGGTATTTAGCAGTTTATATTTACTAAAATAATTACATTTCCATGTTCTGTGTATTGTGGGAGACCAGATAGAGTGAATGCAGGGTCCTGGGTTTAGTAACACTTTAATTGCCAGAAACTCTTTATTCACAATGTCATAGTTCCTTTTGGCTGAAGACATTAAATCAGAGAAATTAGCACAAGGATGAAGCTGCATCTTTTACCCTCTTCACTGAGAAATGATAGCTCCCACAGCAGAGTCTGAAGCATCCACTTTCACAATAAAAAGTAGTTCAGGATTGGGATGTACCATATCGGTGTAGAAGTCAGAAGAGTCTTTAGCTTACTAAATGCAGTCTGCATAAATGGGGCATCTCTTTCTTTGTCAGCTGTGTAATTGGCATGAACACCTTAGAGAAGTTTCTTGTTAATTTTCTGTAGAAGTTGGCAAATCCAACAAATTGTTGTATTTCCTTAACATTTCTAGGGCAGGCCAATCCACCACTTCTTTGATCTTCTCAGGATCCATGTTTGCTCCTTCTGGAGAAATAATATATCCCAAGAACTGGATCTGGGTTTGTTCAAACTCACATTTTTCCAGTTTGATATAAAGTAGGTTCTCCCTTGACATTTAAAAACAGTGAAAACATGCTTGCAATGCTTCTCCAGGTTATCAGAAAAGATAAGAAGATCATCTGGATATGCAATCACAAATTGGCCCAATTGAAAAATATAATTTTGGAAGTTTTGAAAAGTTGCAGGAGCGTTGCAAAAGCCAAAAGGCATAACCAAGGACTCAAAATGATATCTGGTTCTAAAGGTAGGTTTCCATTTATCTATTTGACAAATGAAGACAAGGTTATATGCCCTCTGTAAGTCTAGTTTTGTAATGGCCATGGCAGAAAGGAGTATTTCCAACATTCAAGTGATTAAGGGAAATAGATAAAGTTTTTTATTAATGATTTTATTCAAATACATAGTAACATAGTAATATTAGTTGGTAAGGTTGAATAAAGACAACAGTCCATCCAGTTCAACCTGTGTTGGTGTGTGCATGTAGAAAATCATTTCCCATATCCCCATATATTGTGTTAGCTAAGATGCACATCCAAGAGACTTTTAAAACTATCCATACTTCCTGCTGACACCACCAATAAGGAAGAGAGTTCCACATCCTTACTGCCCTGTCGTTGAAAACCCCTCCTACCCCATGTCTTCTTACACTCCCTAAGACTGAAACGTTTTATACTTATGCTGGGAGCACTGTAGAGATATTTGTATATTGCTATCGTATCTCCAACCCAGCGTCTCTTCTCCAGGGAGAATACATTTAGCGCTTGTAGTTGTTCCTCATAATTTAGGTCCACCAGTCCCCATTTTCATTTTGTTGCCCTTCTCTGGACTCTCTCCAGCTCCAGCACATCCTTTCTGAGGATTGGTGACCAGAACTGGATGGAATACAACAGGGACGGCCGAACCAGAGTATTATAAAGTGGCAGGATTATCGTTTTATCTCTGGAGTAAATTCCCTTTTTAATGAATGCTAGTATTCTGCTGGTTTTGCTTTCTGCAGCTTGGTATTGCTTGGCAAATCCATATAATAAATGCACTGACCTTTTTTCCACAAAGAACAGGGCTGCCCCTGCAGGAGAATATCAGTGTCTAATAAAGCCCTTCTCTAAATTTACCACATCAACTTGAGTGATTCCTTGTTTGGTGGAGAACAAGACTATCTTCAATCTTCCTCACAATCGGAGGGGGGCGAGGGGGGTGTAAAATCTATAGTCCGTAATCCTCAGTTGATAGCGGGATTAATGGTTTGAAACCAAGGAATGTCCAGAATGACAGGGAATTTTGGTGACACAGTCAGCTGAATGCTGATAGTCTCATTATTATCACCGGAACTGTTTCATGGGTAACAGGTCCTGACGATAAAGGTTAACCATCAACCGTCTCCATATCAATAGGGGCAGATTTATTTCTTGTTTGAATTCTGTTGTTTTGGGGGAATTTTATGTCCATAAATTTCCCCCTGGCCCCAGAGCCCAGCATAGCAGAGCAAGGAATTTCATGGCCCTTGTGATAGTTTTAATAGGGATGACAAAATGAGATAGTGAAAAATGTACTTTATTTTTTTAATGAATCAGTGGAGAGACATACGGGGTAATGGAGTTTGTTCAGGCACTATAACATCAGTCACAGTAATTGTTCTTTTGACTTTGTTGGGACAATTAACATGTGTAATACCCAGAGTTCCCACAAAGACCCAGACCCTTATCCGAGCACGCAACCTGGCAGGCCACAGGAAAATAGGGGGGACAAGAGAGCGCCCCCCCTGAACCATACCAGGCCATGTGCTATCAGCATGGGGAGGTGCTTTGGGGTCCCCAAAGCACCATGTCCCCATGTTCATGTTCATGGGGACAAGGGCCTCTTCTCGACAACCCTTGCCCAGTGGTTGTGGGGGTCTGTGGGTGGGGGGCTTATCGGAATCTGGAAGCCCCCTTTAACAAGGGGACCCCCAGATCCTGCCCCCCCATATGAATTCCTAACGGTTACATTGTACCCCTACCAATTCACAAAAAAGGTGTCAAAAATAGTTAAAAAGACCGGAGACACTTTGGGACAAGTCCTTTATTAAAAAATAAAAATATCTCACGTTGTAAATCACTCTCACACTCGACAAACTGAAAAAAATAAAAATAAAATGCAACAGCTCCACCTCCATGGGAGGCTCCCGCCGAGTGACACTTCTTCTCGATGACAACTGTTATATAGCTGAGGGCGTGGCCATCTGGTGACGTAAACGGATGACCCCGCCTTCCTCTGACATCACGTGATGTCAGAGTGGGGCAGGGTCACCCATCTACATCACCAGGTGGCCCCACCCTCAGCTATATAACAGCTGTCAAAGCGAGAAGCCTGTAGTGTGCAGGACACACACTGCAGGCTTCAAAGTTGCTTTGGAGCTGTTGCAATTTTTTTATTTTTTTGGTACATTGGGAGCTGTCAGCAAAGATGGATTTTCATTGTGGGACATTTTTCTTTTTTTTCTTTTTTAATAAAGGACTTGTCCCAAAGTGTCCCTTGTCATTTTTACTATTTTTGACACTTTTTTTGTGAATTAGTAGGGGTACAATGTACCTGTTACCAATTAACATGGGGGCCAGGATCTGGGGGTCTCCTTGTTAAAGGGGGCTTCCAGATTCTGATAAGCCCACTGCCTGCAGACCCCAACAATCACTGGGCAAGGGTTGTGGGGATGAGACCCTTGTCCCCATCAACATGGGGACAAGGGGCTTTGGGGACCCCAAAGCACCCCCCCATGTTGAGGGCATGTGGCCTGGTACGGTTCAGGCTCTCTTGTCCCCCCTCTTTTCCTGTGGCCTGCCAAATTGGGTGCTCAGATAAGGGTCTGGTATGGATTTTGGGGGGACTCCTACTCCATTTTTTTAAAATGTTGGCACAGGGTCCCCCTTAAAATCCATACCAGACCTGGATTTTGGGGGGACCCCCATGCATTTTTTTTTAAACTTTGGTTCGGGGTTCCCCTTAATATTCATACCAGACCCAAATGGCCTGGTAATCGACTGGGGGGGGGGGACCCATGCCATTTTTTTCAATGATTTTTATCCATATTGCCAAGACCCAACAATTCATTACAGCTGCAATCATTTTTAAATGACTTTTTTTTCTTTAGAAATTTCATTTTGCTGTGGTATTGTTCTAAACACAAAAAATTTACCACTTTACAGGCATACTATAGACACCCCCCAGGCACCATATTTAAAGGAATATTTTATTTTTATTGTTTCACTTTAAGCATTATTAAAATCACTGCTCCCGAAAAAATGGCAATTTAAAAAAATGTTTTTTGCATTAACAGGGCCCAGGTCCCCAAACACTTTCTATTGCAATAACTTGCATATAAGCCTTTAAGATGAGCACTTTTGATTTGTCATGTTTGTGTCCCATAGACTTTAACAGTGTTCATGTGTTTTTACCTCAATTTTTTGTCTGTTCGCAAGTTCTAGTGTAAACCGAACCTGGCGGGGGGGGGGGGGGGGTGTTTGGCTCATCCTTACTTATGAGCCCAGCTTGTTTTTGATATACAGGCTGGGCTCACAGTACTCAGGAACTGAAATGCACTCACATATCATTAGCTGAGCTGAGGTCCAGGAAAAAGGCCCACCCCGTCACTGATGACAATGAAAAGGAAGAGAATTTGGCACCACCTGACCGGCAAGAAGCCTGCATTAAAGAAGATATTTATAAAGTTTTCTTTAAGAAAAAAAGAATTGGGGAGGTTCAGGGAAGTTCAGGGAGGGTCAGTGGGGGGCAGTGAGAGAGTAAAAAAACTCCACACGTTTTTAAGAATGCCTGAGTATTTTTTAAAAATCAGTGGCATAGCCAGAAGCATGTCACACCAAAATGAGAGATTATTTTTGACAGAATGTGCTTTATGAAGTACAAGAAAAGTCTAAAATTGTACCAAGTAAAACAAAGACTATGTAAATTACAGAGGGCATAGGGATACAGTTCATCTCATAACTGATAAATGATGTACCAGTCAGAACAATCCACTTTTATCTCTGATCACAGAATAATTCCTGAATAGATTATTAGACTGGTAACATCAGAATATTTCATCAGCCCTCTTTCTCGCTCTCTTTATATTCAGTTAAATGATGAAAATTGTTATAACTGTTTTAATGCACAAAATACAGTATATCAAATGCGCATTATAAAAATAAATGAATGAGCTGCAGAACTGAACACATTTTTCATTCTCAAAACATTATTGCAAATTTAAAACAGGATGAAGCCAAATAAAACACTGAACAATTATTTAAAACAATGACGTATATGGAAACGATAAATTGCCATGTTATTCACGCATGTTAGCTAATTGCGCTCAGACTTGATTGACTTCTTCACATCGTTTAAATGACACTTGAAATCGACATCGAAATGTGAAATGCTTTTTCCTAGCGTAGCGTCTGTGTTAAATTTCACATTTGGTGACAACATTTCACAGTCTTTATATCTGCTGTTGGTACAACATTATTAGTGATTTACAGTATATTGTAATACAAAGGTTTCTCCATCTAATAGCAGGTTTTAATAAATAATGCTTTGGGGGTTGTGTCACATTAAACATATAAAGCTGGAGTTTAAAGGCAAACTCTGAGAAAATTTTAAATGAAGCCTTGCAGTGGGACTGTGCCAGCAATGAAAGGGTTAATAGCTTGTTTTGTCTGTGAAAAGCAATTTTACTTACCTGATCTTCCACTCCTCCAGCTTTGGTGGTGGACTGTCTCTCGACATCACCATGTCCATTGAAAGGCTATGGACCCTTCTTTGGTCTTGATGACCCCATAACCGTAAACTTCTGAAGTATGGGAAAGAAGAAGCTGCGAGGGCCAGTCTATCTTGGAGGGAGGAGCAGAGGATTGGGTAAGCACATCTTATTTTTTGGTCCCGTAGATCTGAATGAGCAATTAACCCTTGCAGTACAGGCACAGTCCCACTGCAAGAGGTCATTTATTTAGTTGCTTGCAACTGGGCTATAATCCTCTTGTACTTTGCCTTCCTTGGTTTCTCTTTCCAATTACCAACATGTTAATGAAAATTGCAAATAAAAGCATTACATTTTCATTACATAACTTTTTTTGGAACCAGTAATAACATTACTGGGTCTTTGTGCTTCTCTATGCAAAACAAGCAGATAATGACTGGCGGGCGGGGCTGACAGGATGCTGTACATAGCTTCCTCAAAAGATCACATCACCCTGCCTCATTATTTCTCTTTAGTCTTGATACACGCAGGCTGGCTCTTGGAAAGAGTTATATCAAAAGCTTTGATGGGTGGATGTCCGTCTGGATGAGTGAGCACTCTTTGCAAGGTTGCATTTGAATGCAGAATGTTTTTTGTAATGTCTATAGGTGATGCAGAGTCTCCATTATAGAATAAATTAGGACTGGGAAGGAAAGGGCTTGATGATTATGAAGGTTCTCCATCCCTGAAATGAGGTGGGCTCCATTTGACTTGCTGCAGCTCACAGTGTGCAGCTAAATCAGAATTAGCAATTTCAGTACAGGAGAGAAGCCTGTACAACTGTGTGAATGTGAAGTTAAGGCTGGAGTTCATCTTCAAGGTTCATTCTACATATATCAGCAGTAAAACCCAGTTTTGACCCAAAACATGAGCTACGTAAGAGTAGGCACATCAATAAATAGAGAGCCAAATGGATTTGAATGGACAGACTTCTGACCTAGGTTGGCTTGATTTGCACACCAAAAGCAGCCCAAACATGAGTGTGTTTTTTTCATTTAACTAATGGTTTGAACAATAAAAAACAAACAAAAAAACTCAGTTCCTCCATCCACACACTCGATCTGGATGGGAGAATTCTTCTTGATGTGCTATTGTATTCTGACAGCAAGGAGACTTGTCCACAGTCAAAATACACTGATCAGCACTGCTGGCTATAGCCTGTGATGCTGATCAAGCAGGGAAACCCAACATTGGGGTGGTTGTACAGAAGTCGACCAGTACAACCACAGTGCCCATACATGGTTTGGAATTTGGCATGTCCTTGCTGAACTTTACCTCAACACTTTAACTAAAATAAGTAGAAGCGGGTGCCTAAGTTGCATTAGACTGGAATATTGATCAGGACCACCTTTACCTGTCAACTTCAGATACAGCACAGTTTAAAAAATTTACAGAGGCTCATGTCTAATTTTTGTGTTAGCCATGCAGTGTATGTTAAACAATTATATTAGATGGAGGGATCTTTTAAGACACATAAAAATGGTAATTTGTTCTGCATCCTAGTTTGAGCTCTGGCAATTCTTACTGTTGTTTTTCAAAACCCAGAAAGACTTAAAGTGGTTGTAAACCTCAGTCATGGAATCTGAGCAAAGCACATATATCTGTGTTGTTTACTTATCTTTCTCTTAAGCTCTATTCGCACTCTGTTCACACCTAAGTGTAGAAATTTACTGTGTTTTTCTGGAGTTTTTTTTAAGTGTTTTTGTAACTTTTTACAAGCATTTTAAAGCGTTTTAGAAGTGTATTACAAGCGTTTTACAGCTTCAGGTGTTTTTGTTTAGCCAATAGAAAGCACTAGGGGGAGGAGAGGGAAAGGAAATTAGGGATGGAGAGCTGCTGTTTGAGCAGAAAATGAGCAACAAAACGCTTGTAAAACGCTCTAGTCAGGTGTTTCTATTAAAGTCTGTGGGACCAAAAACACTTGTAATCTGCCAAAAAGAAGCTCATGTACTTTTTGGAGCAACAGGCATTTTGCTTCAGGCAACAGAGCGCTCATATATGAATAGGGGCCATTGGGATTTGGCTTGTTGAGCATTTTGGGGCTAGAAGCTTCAATCAGAAATTCATTCAGGTGTGAACAGAAGTGTCGTTTCTCTCTGGTGCTTCGTTCCTCTGTTATTAGCATGAGTCACTTCTGAGAAGTTTTCCTGACACATGAGATAAATTTGTATCGGGGGGGGGGGGGGGGGAGAGCTCAGCAGACAGCTTGTGTATTCAGAACACAGTTCTTTTGCTGTGTGGAGGGTGATGCGCCTTTCTTCCAATCAGCTGTCACACGGATACAGAAGTCTCTCACCCCCCTCCTCTGTGCTCCTGATAGATAAAAAATGATTTTAACACTTCTCTGACCTTTTGAAGGGGTGTAGGGAAGGGAAGACTGTAGATAAACAAGTAAAATCTATGTAGGAGGATTTGTCTCATCTCTGTGTATCTTCTGAAACTGTTCACATCACTGGGTTTACAACCACTTTAAAACAAAGGATCGTTGCTCCCTGTCAGAGCTGGACATTGCAGACGTTTGTTATCACATACAGACAAAAGTAGACACAGAAGAGAAAGCTAAAGCCCCACACACACTCAGATTTTCTGCAGATTTTTTCCTTCAGATTTATCAAAACCATGTAGTACAAAGGCCTGCCTGATTGTATACAAATTGAAACTCCTAAGGCTTGACCTCATATTACATGGTTTTGGTAAATCTGAAGGAAAAAAATCAGCAGAAAATATGATAGTGTGTATGGGGCTTTAAATAAGTACATAAAGGTAGTAATAAAAATGCAGTTAAATAAATTTTGAAGAACCCCAGCTGTATTTCCATCAGTACTAAATAGCAAAGTCTAGTCAGTTATATGCAACATACAAAGCAAATAGTGAGAAATTAAACAGTAGTTAAAGTATAACTCCACTTTGCTGAGGTATAAAAGCAATCCTCCCTTGATCAGTTAAAGAGACTCTGTCACTAACTTAACCCCCCTGACGGTATTCCCGAGTCTGACTCGGGGTGGATTTTTTATACCAAGAGCGGTATCCCCGAGTCAGACTCGGGACTGCATCGCTGGATCCAGGAGGAGGTTTACTTACCTTCTCCCTCGGATCCAGCGTTGTCTCCCCGCTGTACGAGCGAGCCGTGTCTCGCTCGATGCATTACATCGCCGATCTCCATGCCCTGCGAGCGTTGCGACGCACGGGGACGGAGATCGGCGCCAAATTCAAAAAGTGAAACAAACAGTAAACATACAGTATAATGTAATCTTACAGATTACATTGCTGTATGTAAATATTTCACATCCCCGTTGTCCCTAGTGGTCTGCCCAGTGTCCTGCATGCAGTTTTATATAATAAAAACTGTTCTTTATGCCTGGAAACTGGAGATTGCCCATAGCAACCAAAACTGTCACTGTACATCAAAAATGATTTTAGACCAGATAGAAAACAGCGATAATAAATTAGAATCACTCGCAGAATTGAGCGATAGCGATTTGTGGGGAGATCCGTCATCAAATACTGAAAAGTAATGACAGTGACAATTCTGCAACTGAGCAAATTTCAGTGTTTTTGATTTGATTACATTATTGAATAATTTTTATTATTGTTATATTATTATTTGGTTCAATTATTTATAATTATTTATTATATTATAATTTATGATTTAATTTTTCAAACTTTATCATACCCGGGGTGTCTGCTAGACTCGGGTTTGGACAGATTTAAGAGAGTTATTCCTAAGAATTGCAGGACTACAATATAAAACGCCAAATTTTCATGCAAAATAATGGTACCGCTTTTAGCACCTAAAATCCGAAATAATCGTACCACCAGGGAGGTTAAAGCAGGCCTTCCAGCTCTTTCATTGAAAATCCCATCAGCATGTAGCTCTGCATGCTGATATTAAATCATCTATGTATTCATTAGTTAAACAAATATTTTTTTTGCCTTTACCTAAATGTGCTGTTTTTCCACTTCCCGGCTGAGTGAGGCACTGGTGATGTAACCGGACACATAGAGATGCATCCTGGGAACATTATAACACCAGTGTCTTCCCTCTCAGAAGATGTGGACTGTCACATATTCCAGGGGGCAGACCCAGAGCTCCAGGAAGTAAAGAGAGATGGATTCATCTGCCTTTAGTGAAAATGACCACTGTGAGACAAATGGGTAGAAACAAAAATGCAGAAAATATAAGCCTGCAGTTATTAATAAGTTTGTAGATTGCCATTACTAAACATTTCTAAAAATTGCTTTGTTGTCATTTTGAAGATAAGGGTGAAGTTCCTCTTTAAAAAAAATGCAGGAAAACGCACACACAAAATGTAGGTATTTTAAATGCTTACTTGCAGGATTTTTCTTTTTTTGTATTTACTTGCAATGTTTCTTAGACATTGGTGACACATTTTACTTCTTCAGGACAAATAAATTCCCTAGCACAGCCCCCTTCCTCCTTGCATGTCAGAACCCTCTCCTCCTCTGGTTAGGTTTAATTATTTTTTGTGCTGGCCCAGCTCCTCTGCCCTCCCCTCTTCTCATGTCCCTACATAAGCTTTAAGGAAGCGGCCAAGGAAAAATCAAAGGGGATTACTATAGAGTGTCACTTGAATGACATAAATAATAATAATATGCATATAATATGTTAAATGCACATATAATCTTATGGTAACATTGTTGTTAAAATCAATGGTCTGGTGACAGGGTCCCTTTAAATAAATCACAAGGATTTTGTCAGTCTTAACGTCAAAGTCCTACCTATTGCAGTTTTGTTGAAGCTCACAAAATTTAAATTTTTGCCATTTTAATTTATTGCAAACTGGACTAGAAACACATTATTTTTTAACAGTTAATTACAAAAACATATGTATCAATGATATGTTATAATTTTTTTTTAACTAAAGCGGAGTAACCCTTTAAGAAACCTGCTTGAACATTATTTTAATATTACACATTGCCTAGGAAATAAAAAGGATGTTGTTAATCAAGAATACTGGAGTCCTATAAAGAACTGTCAGCAAAGCATATTAATAAAACCAGATCAGAATTAGAAAAAGGTTTTGGAGTATAACAAAGCATAATACTCAGCAACAGGCATATTTTGTAGTTCCCTGTGCATATAGTACAATGCTGCTTCAGTGAAGTCTGATATTTACCAGGACCAACATTTAAACTATAGTTTAAGCACAACTTTTTTTTTTCCGTTTTGGACAGAAGGCAGAGGGATTAGAACACCTGACATTTTTATTGCCATCTGTGCCCCTGTTAAGAAGAATACTATCTATTTAATTTTTTTTTACCATTATCATTGAAAGTAAAAGTAAAAGTTGTCCCTGGAAAAGTAATATAGGGAAAATCTTCCAATAGGGACACTAAATCTGGGGGTCCACAAGGAATTTCCTTTAGCCACTTGTCAACCAGCCGTAATTATTATGCTGTGGCAGGTTGGCTCTATTGCGCAAATAGCTGTAGCTGTATGCAATAGATACAGTGGGCGTGTGCACCGCGCTAGAGGCGATGCGCATGACCGGCAGCCGCAATGTTCGCCGGCCACCCAAGACAGAGAGCCAGAACGGGGATCTGTCAATGTAAACAAACAGATCCCCATTCTGACGGGGGAGTAGAGAGAGATTGTCTGTTCCTAGTGATCATGAACAGCAATCTCTCTCCTCCTCCAATCAGTACACTGCTCCCACAGTTAGAAACAGCCCCTACTAGGGAACACATTTAACCACTTGATCACCACTAGTGTTAACCCCTTCCCTGCCAGTGTCATTTATACAGTAATCAATGCATTTTTATAGCACCGATTGCTATATTAATATTACTGGTCCCAAAAAAAGTGTCAAAAGTGTCCAATCTGTCCACCGCATTGTTCCAGTCCCGCTAAAAATCACTGTCACTGCCATTACTAGTAGAAAAATAAAAAAATTTAAATGGCATAAATCTATCCACTATTTTGTAGACGCTATAACTTTTGCGCAAACCAATCAATATACGTCTTTTTTTGTTTACAGTGCAAAAAATAAAAACCGCAGAGGTGATCAAATACCACCAAAAGAAAGCTATTTGTCTGGAAGAAAGGACATCAATTTTGTTTGGGTACCACTTTGCACGACCGCACAATTGTCAGTTAACGCAACGCAGTGCCGTATTGCAAAAAATGACCTGGTCATTAAATCCTTCCAGGGCTGAAGTGGGTAGTTTACATGGATTTCCTCCCAATCCCTGTTTGGCTATGGGACAGCAAGTGAAGAGAAATCTCTGCAATGAGACGCAGAAAAAAAATCTGACAGCGATTATATCCCTCCCTTGCCCTATCCAAAATTTAAAAAAAAGTTTTGCCTAAAGCTATGCTTTAATGTTTGTCAGTTTACCTGGCCACTGTGTGTGCTAATTTACAACTTAATGCAATGAAAATGTGACTGATGAATAAAATGTACTACGTTATCTTTGTACTTCTATAGTATTGAAATGAATTATTGCTAAATCACCCTATATGACAATGTAAAAACATTTTTTTGATTTTATGCAACCCTTTAAAGGTGAACTCGGGGCAGATATAAAAAATAAAAACAGCTTTTGGGTCATTAAAAACATATTTAATGTATTTTAAATGCTAGTGTAAGTATCTGAAATTAAATGTATGTCATATTCTTGCAGTCCTTCATACCACAGCATTGGGACAAGGAGACATAGAAGCATAGAGAGTGGGGCTTTACTAAGAGCCAATGAGTTGTGTTCTAGTGCACATGTGCTGACAAAGAACACGCTGATAGGAGAAAGCTGAGTAAGCAGTCAGCTTTTGCTCCTTCACGTAGTCACAGGCTGGGGGCGGGGAGGTAGCCAACATGCATTGCTTAAGTGCAGAAGAGAAAAATCAAGTCACCACCAGCCTGCCTATGTCATCTGGCAGAGTTGTATACAGCTGAGGGCTTGATGGACAGAAATACGTATCTCAGAAGGTAAAGCAGCTCCCATGTTTGTATTTAGCTGTTTACCTGGAGTTCAGCTTTAAAGTCCAGCTGTACCTTTTGACAAAAATACTGGCTGTGCAATAATAAAGTAATTTTTTTGTAACTAAGACAATCTTAATAGACTGCTATTTCTTTGGCATATACACAACAAAAATATGTGCATTTTAAGCAAGAGCAATATACCACCACAACTGTTAATCCTGACAGAATGAAACAAGTGGAGGCTGTATCTACCATACACACAAGGATTTATGCAGCTGCATACTGCTTGCATTGCTTTCCTGCTTCTGTGTACTCAAAGGGATGTGTTCCCTAAACCTAAGGCCTTCTTAAACCTGCATGATTTTGCTGTAGTACACTTATTTCTCCTGTAGGGTGTGCTCAGTCGCTTCATGTGTTGTGTCATCAAGGTTCTATGTTGAGAGATCCAGAGGACTAAACTAGAGATACATTATAGTTGGCACTATTGTTGGTTGCTTAGCCAACCACTGATGACTTTGTTGGTGGGTTTTGGACTTGCTTTAACAAAAGTCCTTACCATGCTTCTGAAGGGGTCTTTGCCTACATGCCATTATCTGGATCTAATGTACTGGGCTCTTGCTCAGGTCTGAGGGCCTTAGTCCACTGGGCCTACCATGGGTGCTTAATAATTACTTAAGAATGGACCTTACCCATGATGATCTGACTACTTTAAGGATTCTACTGGGGACACTACATGAATTACCACTTGCCTACTCCTTTACCCATGTTGATCCAGTAGTTTTAATGATATTGCAGGGGAGTCACTGCCTGGTACAGAAAAAAAACACAGAAACCTCTATAGTATTAGATGCTACTTCTGTCTGCTGTGTGCAAGCTAAGTCTGGGCTCCATGCATAGACTACTAGCTTTTAAAAGATACGCTCTGCTGCGTATTTCACCAAACCCAACCTCTTGGTGTTTGCAAAAAATCCTTTGAAAAGACAATCAAGACATGGATTGACATCACTGCAAAAGATACAGATCATGTGAACACTGAGACTGTGGACAAGGTTATCTCTGTTGGGGGTGCCACATTCATGTCATAAGGCCCATTTAAGTGTATGTGCTGTGAGGGGGACTGAACTATTGTCCGATGTTCCCACCTTGCAGTGGCCCAGCCTTCAGTTACCACACAGGTGCATACTATTTTAGTAAGCTTAAGATTAAAAAAAAAAATCTAAAGGCCATCTAAAGTAAGGTTACTTATTCAAAACATTTTCTTGACTGTATGGGAGAAACTTCTTTCACTTTTTCAATTCTACTGAATTAGTAAAATAAACATGCAGACATGCAGAGGCAAGGTGCATTACGCTGCAATGCCAATGAAGCACAGGAAAAAATTGCAAATCTGCACACAGCCATATGTTCTTATTGCTCTTGGTAAATGCTTATGGAACCACTGATGCATACATACATGAGTTTGTAATGTTCTTAGATAATAATGAAAGTGAATTTGCCATATGGATGCACACATGTGATTGCTATCCAGCCCATGAATGTGCTTAACATTAGCTATGTGTTTATGGAGCTCTGTTTTTCCTGCTTATGTTTTTTTGTCACATTGTTATGAAAAGTGCTTTATGCATACATTTCATTGTGTTTCCACCATAAAGTATGGTGGATCATGTGCTGAACACATGAAAATGGCATTATGTGTCTCATGCAACTTATTCATGTCTTACAGGGTAAAGCTTTCTCAGCTTTTAAACCCTTAAATAATATTTTTTCCTATAGATTTACTGCATATTTAACTTTTTTGTGTGATAAGAAACATCAGTATCTTGTTCTCTGTGATAATAGAGGAATAGGTTCCTGCCCTTAACAAATCGAGTCATTTAATTGCAAGATTTTTAAAGCATGCATCAGCATGTTATTATGATAAAAGACATACTGTAAATGCATATTCTGGCTTTGATTACATTGGATTTGTATTACAAAGGTCACAAGAACATACAAGATTTCTTTGCCCTCACCTGAATTAAACTAGCAGCGGGATTCCTCCTCTTTTCAAAGTGCTTCTGTCGGTGCTGTTCCTGAACTTTTAAGGCAAACCCGGATCCAAGAATACCCTGTAAAGTAATGTGTTAGTTGGTCTGTTACTGATACTGCAATAATCATTGGCAAATATTAATTACCATAGGGAACAAATACAAGCACCAAAGGGCCTTTAAGACCACCAATGTACGTAATCAACGAATATTCACTGAGCTTAGTAAATAAAAAAAAGCTGGATTTGCATTAATCAACCAATCATGTGGTAAAAGGATTGCTGTATTTTAAATTTCCCTAATTTATGGTTGGGTATTCCCAGGTTTACATTATTTAATAGCATTCACTTGTTAAAGTGAACCTTCACTTCAGTGGCAAACCTGTGGGATGGGCACATGTACAGTTGTGCTCAAAAGCTTGCATACCTTGGCAGAAATTGTGACATTTTGGCATTAATATTGAAAATATGACTGATCATGCCAAAAAACTGTCTTTTATTTATTCAATTAATCAATTAAAGGTTAATTTCCCGCATTTGTGGCTTTATAAATCACAATTAGTGTCTGTATATAACTAGTCGAACTGTTCCTGTGGCCGTTGAGGCTAAAATCTTTCTTGATCCACCTAACCTTGGCTTGGTATCGAGAGATCCCCAAGTTTTATTACCTTGTTACACAGGTCTTTTGACTGTTCTTTTCTACCTTCTCATGGCTCAGTGTCTAGCCTGCTTAGTGCATCTCTGTGTGAGATACCAAACTCATTGACTATTTATACACAGACACTAATTGTGATTTAAAAAGCCACAAATGTGGGAAATTACCCTTTAATTGCCATTTTAACCGTTTGTGTCTGTGCCAAGGCCAAACATTCCAGGGTATGTACATTTTTTATCAGGGCCATTTGGGTGATTTCTGCTATCATTATGATTTAAAAATGATCCAAAAAAACGATATGATTATAAATGGCTTCATGTGATTTCTATCCTTAAATAAAAGACAGATTTTTTGGCCTAATCAGTCATATTTTCAATAATAATGCCAAAATGTCACAATTTCTGCCAGGGTATGCAAACTTTGGAGCACAACTGTAGTGTGGTCTTCCCCAGGTACAACCACAAAGGTGTTAGGGGTGTCTATAAATGCTCCCACCACAGACCCCTCCCTCAAATTGTTGGTGGGGAAATGAGGGGGGAAATTTGCAAGAAGAAATTGAGGGAGGAATCTTTGCTTGGTTGGGCTGCGGCTGCATTGGTGGTGCGTGTGGGGACAGCCCATATTTTCTCATGATTGCCCATCTGTATGAACTGGTGTCCTCCCATAGAGTTCTTGCTCATCTGTTTACCTTACCTCAGTGACAAAAAAAAAAAAAAAAAAAAAAAAAAATATATATATATATATATATATATATATATATATATATATATATATATATATATATGTTTCTATATTGGGGTCATTATCAAGCCTAGGTATTTCTTGGCTCACCATCCCAGTCCATTAAAGCTTGATTAAACTCTGGACTGTTTGGTTGGTCACTGAGATATGTTTTAAACCACACTCACTGAAGTTTTTTTATCTTTGTCCTATTTTTGAATTTTTGTTATTGATTTGTAAAATAAAAAAAATTGTCTTTTTTAAAAGTATGCCTAAAAAGTCAATTTTTCCCAATTCCTCAATTTGTATGACTAATTAAGGACGTGGCATAGTGTATCATTTATTGTGCTGTCCACAGTGCCACCCTGTGTTGACAGCATTAGTACAATTAACCATTTACATGCCCATTTGTTAGCCACAATATGTCATATTTATACATTTACTTTCCACTTACTGTTACAATTGGTTGTCGACTGCATATTATATTTAATTGCCTATTCAGAGCCCCTGTGTTGTGAGCATTGAAATATTTGCCTATGAAATTTCAAATTACCACTATTTAGAGGCCCATATCAAGGTAATGTAAACCCATGAAGGCCTAACACTATCCAAGTATGCTGCTTTTATTCCCATGCATTACTACAGCAACAACTATTAAGCCCTTGAATTTTCTTTGTTTGTCTCTACCATGATTACCGTACACACACAGGCGGATACAAAAAATTATACATATATATATATATATATATATATATATATATATATATATATATATACATATATAATATATTTGTTGTCTCTGTTTCTTTTTTTCCATTATCATCGAAAGTGAAAGTATTAGAGGGAAAATCTTTCAATGGGGACATTTTGCCTATGGGACAAGAAGTAAAAGGAAATCTCCCCAATGGCACATAGATGGCAAGAATAAATCTTCCAGAGGTTATAACCCTCCCTTATGCTATCCAAAATTTAATTTTTTTTTTGCCTATATATAGTTCAACTTTAACATAGAGGGTGTCAAATGCATGGATTCCAATGGGGGATGGTGTGTGTGTGTGTGTTTTTGAAGCATGTGATTAGAGTCAGAGGTTCTAATAGGCTTCAAAAAAGGGTGGACTCGGAGCGCAGTTGCATGACAATAATGAATGAATATTTGTTATTTTCACACTGATTCTCCTCCCAGCCAATCAGGAAGGCAGTGTGAGACCTGTTTCCTGTTTGGCGGAAAGGAGAAGCGTTCCGATTGGCTGCCGAGGAGGGGATGAAAGCCGCCGTGATGCCTCCAGTGGAGAGCAGGGGAAGGGAAAGCCGCCCGTGATGCACATGGAAGAGAGCAAGGGAAGAGGAAGTTGCCGCCCATCACCGCCATAAATGGGGTAAGTGCTCCGGTGCTCCTGATGACGGGACCAAGTGCGCGCTGGGAGGGGGGGTTCTGTGGGTGCACCACTGTTTGCCGCCCCTCCCAAAAAAAATTATGACCACAGCCACCACTGCTGGATACAAAAAGTAGTTGTGATGATATGCATAGATTTATTAAAAGATGTCAAAGTTGCAAAAATTTGTCCAGCCATTAGGTTTTGCTTTACCCCCTATTATGATGGGGTTATTTTATATTTATTACTGAAAATTATTTTAACATATAGTGGCGCACAAGGGGATGTTTGTTAAAAAAAAATCTGGTTTGGGAGTCAAACATCAGACATGTGACACATTTACACTGCTAAGTGAATAGCCTTTGTTCTTTTAGGAAAAAACAGAATGATTGGAAGACTATTATGCCGTGTCTTTAGGCGTTTGTAGTAGGGAATGAAGAGATATATCCTAAATGAAGCAGGGTATAGAGGAGCAATGTCCTAAAATGAACACTATATGCTTGATTCTCAACTGGGAACTAGACTTTTTCTATGGTAAAATTAGATATACAATATTTCTGAAAATGTGTGGATTTGAAAAATGAGTGTATTTGTAAGAAAATAATACCTTTGACCCTTGATCTAACCAACATGAGCACATTTTAGTCACAAAAGTAATTTGCAAAATAATATTTTGTGACAAATTTAAGCTTACCACAGTAAACAGTTCCCATTTAGGCTGCAAGTTAAAGCACAGATGATTGCAGCTACTAGCAAATTTCCTAGGAATCTCTAAAAAAGTGGGCACGTTTAATACATGCAAACTGCAAACTATGATCGCCGCGTGTAGCCTAGCTTAAAAAAAAGCGTAGCGTATGGTGAAAGAAGGAAATATGCATATGAAAAAGACAAATGACACTTTGTATCAGTGTTATTCTCAAATGGTTTTTAACATAGAAATAGGAAGTATAATTAAAATGTGTAACAAAAGTTTTGGCGAATTAAAATCCGTATGCATGAAATTTTAACAGGTGTACTGTATTAATCACTTTTATTCAAAACGGATTCTTTCATTTCATATATAGATTGAAATTCTAAACCACTGAACCATATAAAGTGTAATCATCTGGATGGATAAAAGAATATTTTATTGTTACCCTGCTTACACCTATTAGGGAGCTAAATGTCAGCAGCCACCCACACATTATATAATGAGGTTATATAAAATCTCAACTGACTTTCAAAGACAGTCATCAGCTTGACATATAAAATTTCATTTAGTAGCTTCCCACTTCATTGACTGAGTCTTCTCGGGATCCGTTAACAGTGGAAGAATGTTCCAAGTTCTGTTTTTATTTTAATTGGTCTCAAATAATCAAAATTGAGCATATTATGATACTTTTAAACTTAGCATTGTGGCCTCATTAAAAAAAAAAAAACTTCTTCTTGCAGGTATTGATCTAAAAAAGAATAAATTCAATAACACAACTCTCCAGTGGACAAAGACTAATATGTGGGCTACAGATCACAGGCAACAATCTAAAAGGATATAAGCTTTATTAATTCAGAGAATGCTGGTACAAAAAAAACAAAACCTTTCCTCTAGAATGTAAAAGAAGAATCGGAGTGTACTATATTAATATGGCTCATGGGGATATATTTTAAGATAAACTATACACAGCAAGAGACTGCTGATGTTTTTTCTTAATTATTTCTGTGAGCGATGCCCAGGAAAACAATGGTTGTCTGATGATAAAGGTGTACTTGCCTAGTGACAAACAGTAACCACATGTCTGCATTATTGCTGTTGGCTACAAATTTGCACATTACTTGTAAATAACCCTTGCAGTTTTCATACTGTATAAAGTCCCCCCACTGAACTTCATCTATTAATCTATCCACCTATCAATTTATCAACAACATTTTTGTATCTTCAAACCCAATGGATAGATAGATAGATAGATAGATAGATAGATAGATAGATAGATAGATAGATAGATAGATAGATAGATAGATAGATAGATAGATAGATAGATAGATAGACAGATAAATAGATAGATAGATAAATAGATAGCCAGATAAATAGATAGATAGATAGATAGATAGATAGATAGATAGATAGATAGATTAGATAGCCAGATAAATAGATAGATAGATAGATAGATAGATAGATAGATAGATAGATAGATAGATAGATAGATAGATAGATAGATAGATAGATAGATAGATAGATACATAGATACATAGATACATAGATACATAGCTAGATAGAAAGCTAGATAAATAGCTAGATAGATAGATAGATAGATAGATAGATAGATAGATAGATAGATAGATAGATAGATAGATAGATAGATAGACAGATAGATACAGGCATACACCACTTTTAAGTACACAATGGGGTTTATTTACTAAAGATGTAAAGTGCAAAATCAATCTCACTTTTGCATAGAAACCAATGAGCTTCCAGGTTTTATAACCAAAGCCTTATTGAACAAGCTGGGGTTAGAAGCTCATTGGTTTTTATGCAGAAGTGAGCCTTATTTTGCACTTTCCAGCTTTAGTAAATAAACCCCATTGTGTACTTAAAAGTGGGGTATGCCTGTAGATAGATAGCTAGATAGATATATAGCTAGATAAATAGCTAGCTAGATAGATAGATAGATAGATAGATAGATAGATAGATACATAGATAGATACATAGATAGATAAATAGATAGATAAATAGATAGATAGACATTTTTTCCCTACAGCTGCAAACATGTGAGATGTAAAGCACCACTCCTTGTGTATAATACTTATCTAAATGTCAGCATTATGTATCTGGATTGTTATTGTGACTTTAAGTTTAATACTCACTGCAGGTAAAGCAAAGAAGGAAATGCCAAGCAGAGCAAACCCAGCTGAGAGAAGTCTTCCAAGCCACGTGTGTGGGGTTTTGTCACCGTAGCCAATGGTAGTCAACGTAATCTAAGGATGACATTCATAAGATAGATTTATTATGGCATTCTCCACTACAAATTTCTTTTCTCAAGTTACAATGTCTGACAATCTGCTGTGGAATGTGATATGTATATTGAATGCATGAAGTGTAAACAAATATTAGGATCAATAAGCATCTATATCTTCCTTCCCAAACATTATGTCTTTATCATTTTTTGAAATCATCTGAATTTGTTAGAAAACTGGTGCATTTATCACTGTTTGCAACAAAGCTGGGCTGATTTTTTTTAAAACAGGAAAAAAACAAAAAATATAAAAGTGAAGTTGTTACACATAATATCAAATCAGGTTTATTATAAGGAAAACAATTGAATAACAAAATCGTATCACTGTTTATTTTAATTTATTTACTTTAGTTCTGTTCAATATAGTTCCCAGAAGTCATATCTAAAACTGTCTGAAATGCTACAACTCTCTGTCATGGTTCTACCTGTACTTGCCATTTTACAGTTTATTGATTATTGTATATAATACAAATCATTATATGCTGTAGATCTGACTTTCATTTTTGGTTAGGGACATTATAGTGTACAGTGCCTTGCAAAAAGTATTTATTCCCCATGAAATTTTCCACATTTTGTCATGTTACAGCCAAAAACATAAATGTCATTTATCAGGATTTTATGTGATAGACCAACACAAAGTGGCACATAATTGTGAAGTGGAAGGAAAACAATAAATGATTTTCAACATTTTTCACAAATAAATACCGTATTTATCAGCATATAACACGCACAGGTGTATAACACGCACATTCATTTTAATAGGGAAGGTTCAGGAAAAAAACTTAAATTTTAAATATGGAACTTTGAAGCAAAATAAGGGTCAGTGCCCATCTGCAGCCTCACCTTTGCCATGAATGTAGCCTGATCAATGCCCATCTGCAGCCTCACAAGTGCCATCAATGCAGCCTCATCAGTCCACATCAATGAAGCCTCACAAGTGCCATCAATGCAGTGGCCTCACCATTGCGATCAATGCAGAAGCCTCACCGTTACCATCAATGCAGCAGCCTCCCCATTGCCATCAATGTAGCAGCCTCACCATTGCCATCAATGCAGCCTGATCGATGTGCATCTGCAGCCTAGAGGGGACAGGGAGGGGGGCGGGGGATGAGCGCCGACCGATTACATACAGTGAGAATCTCCTATGATAGACAGAACAAGGGTACACTGGTGGCCCAGGAGACAGGACTGCGTATTACAGAAGCCGCCAAGTAAACAGGAGATTTTCACTGTATATAATTTGACGGTGCTCTTCCCACCCCCCTCCCTGTCCCCTCCGAGGCAACCAAATTGAAGTATTGGCGTACAACACGCTTTTCATTGAGAAAAAGTGCATATTATACACCAATAAATATAATATGTGAAAAGTGTGGCATGAATTTGTATTGACCCCCCCCCCCCCCATCAATACTTTGTAGAACCACCTTTCACTGCAATTACAGCTGCATGTCTTTTTGAGTATGTCTCTACCAGCTTTGTACATCTAGAGAGTGACATGTTTGCCCATTCTTCTTTGTAAAATAGCTCAAGCTCTGTCAGATTGGATGTAGAGTGTCTGTGAAAAGCAATTTTCAAGTTTTGCCACAGATTCTCAATTGGATTTAGGTCTGGACTTTGACTGGGCCATTCTAACACATGAATATTCTTTGATCTAAACCATTCCATTGTAGCTCTGGCTGTATGTTTGGGGTCGTTGTCCTGCTGGAAGGTGAACCTCCACCCCAGTCTCAAGTTTTTTGCAGACTCTCAACAGGCTTTCTTCTAAGATTTCCCTGTATTTGGCTCCATCCAAGTTCCTATCAACTCTTACCAGCTTTCCTGTCCCTGCTGAAGAAAAGCATCCCCACAACATGATGTTGCCACCACCATGTTTCACGGTGGGGGTGGTGTGTTCTGGGCGATGTGCAGTGTTAGCTTTCTGCCACACATAGCGTTTTGTTTTTAGGCCAAAAAGTTCAATTTTGGTCTCATCTGACCATGGCTTCTCACAAACTGCAAACGAGACTTATTATGGCTTTCTTTAAACAATGGCTTTCTTCTTGCCACTCCTCCATAAAGGCCATATTTGTGGAGTATACAACTAATAGTTGTCCTGTGGAAAGATTGTCCCACTTATGCTGTGGATCTCTGCAGCTCCTCCAGAGCTACCATGGGCCTCTTGGCTGCTTTTCTGATGAATGCTCTCCTTGCTCAACCTGTCAGTTTAGGTGAACCGCCATGTCTTGGTAGGTTTGCAGTTGTGCCATACTCTTTCCATTTTCGGATGATGGCTTGAACAGTGTTCTGTGAGATGTTCAAAGCTTGGGATTTTTTTTTTATAACCTAACCCTGCTTTAAACTTCTCCACAATTTTATCCATGACCTGTCTGGTGTGTTCCTTGGCCTTCATGATCCTGTTTGTTCCCTAAGGTTCACTAACAAACCTCTGAGGGAATCACAGAACAGCTGTATTTATACTGAGATTAAATTACACACAGGTGGACTCTATTTACTAATTAGGTGACTTCTGAAGGCAATTGGTTCCACTAGTGTTTCATTAAGGGTATCAGAGTAAAGGGGGCTACATACAAATGCACGTCACACTTTACACATATTTATTTGTAAAAAAATTTGAAAACCATTTATCATGTTTCTTCCACTTCACAATTATGTGCCACTTTGTGTTGGTCTATCACATAAAATCCCAATAAAATACATTAACCTTTGTGGTTGTAACATGACAAAATGTGGGAAATTTCAAGGGGTATGAATACTTTTTCAAGGCACTGTATATTCAGTGTAAACCTACTTTGAGATAATGTTGGAGTTTTTAACTTGTAAGTAGTTTTTGATATATTGCTAATATTCTTACATGCTTCCTCTTCTGTATTTTGGTAGTGTATAAAACACACAGTGTTTTTAACAACTTCAGCCCTGGAAGGTTTTACCTCCTAATGACCAGGCCATTTTTTGCAATTCGGCACTTTAACATTGACAATTGCGCAGTTGTGTGATGCTGTACCCAAATAAAATTGATGTCCAATTAAAAAAAAAAAAAACTATATGTTTTGCTTTCTGCTCTAATACATATCCAAAAAATGTAAAAAAAAATCAAATTTCATCAATTTAGGCCAATATGTATTTTTTTTTGTAAAAAAAAATCCCAATAAGCATATATTGATTGGTTTGCGCAAAGTCTACAAACTATGGGATAGATTTATGGACTTTACATTTTTTTTATTGTTTTTACTGGTAATGACGGCGATTTTTAGCGGGACTACAACATTGCGGCGGACAAATCTGACAGTAAGTGACACTTTTCTGGAACCAGTGACACCAATACAGTGATCAGTGCTAAAAAATGCACTGTTATTGTATAACAGTGACAGGGAAGAGGTTAACATCAGGAGTGATCAAAGGGTTAAGTGTGCCCAGGAGTGTTTTCCAACTGTGTGAGAGATGGACTGACAGGAAGAACACAGAGATTGGTGTTCCTGCTTACAAGAAACAGAAGATTTCTGTGTACTTCCCTGTCAGAACGGGGATCTGCCTTGCTTACATAGGCAGATCCCTCTTCTGGCTCTTTGTGGAGCGATCACAGGTGGCCGGCAGACATCGAATCCGCTGGACCCAATGATTGTCTCCCTCTCCATGCAGCGGGTCCACGCATGCACCCACAGTATCTATTGCAGGAAATGATGTACAGGTACGTTGTTTCATGCAATAGACCCACCCTGCCGCAGTGTACTGTATATGCGGTGGTCAGTCTTTTCATGTTTTTACAATATCCAAGTGTTTAATATTTGATGTCACTTTCATCAAGTAATGTGCGTGAAAAGAAAACCTTTGCGCTTAAAAAAATGGTTGACAACTTTTGTTTGGGGATCCTTGAAACCCTGTCTGCCCAAACACTCTTTACCTTCCAAAGCCCAAAGGGAGACTAGGGTTTCCTAATTTTACCACCTATTACCATGTAGCTCAATTAGCCCATATCCCTAAATATCACCGAAAAAATGTGAAATTCCACTTTGAGTTGCGCTGGAATCAATATATTGCGACCCACTTTAAATAACCAACCTCGTATGGTCTAATTACTCCGAGCGTAAAAAACTCAATAATCCTATGGCTAAACATGCACTAGCCATTTGGGATAAATTTATATTAGTAAATGGACTACAATCTCCCCATATACCTCTTTTATAATTTCTTAAAAATTCAGTTTTCTATCCTGCTTGGTCTATCCCTAAATCTTTTAAAGCATGGACCTCCACTAATCTAACTCAACTCTGTGAACTAGCATCCTCTACTTCATTCAAAACTTTCCCTGACTTATGTGAAAGTCACAAACTTCCTAATTCAGAGCTCTTTCAATATCTTCAGATTAAAAAAAATGTTATGCCCTATATACAAGGCAGAATTCATTTAGATAAATGAACATGCTTTGAAAATATAAGTAAATGTGACCTACACACTAAGGGACTTATTTCAACTCTTTACACTTATCTTATTACTAAACCCAACTCAGACCCACCATCATATGTGGCTAAGTGGGAGAGGGATTTTGAGTTTTTGTTGGAAGCAGCCAATTGGGATACGAATTTGATCACAACTAAGTCATCCTCACAAAATATAGCTGCCTTAGCGACAATTACAAAGTACTCACACAGTGGTATTTGGTCCCTGTCAGAATTGCGAAATACTGTATGCTCCAAATTATTCCCTATCTTGTTTTCGTGGCTGTGGTGATCTAGGATCATATCTCCATACTTGGTAGGACTGCCCGGTAGCAAAAAATTTCTGGAAAGATGTATTTCTTATGATTTCAACACTTTTTAAAATCTCTATTAATCCTAAACCTACAATAGCACTTTTAACCGCTTCAGCCCCTGAAGATTTTACCCCCTTCCTGACCAGAGCACTTTTTGCACTGTGTTGTTTTAACCGACAATTGTGCGGTCATGAGACCTGGCTCCCAAACAAAATTGATGTCCTTTTTTTCCCACAAATAGAGATTTCTTTTGGTGGTATTTGATCACCCCTGCGGTTTTCATTTTTTGCGCTTTTGAAAAAAATGCATTATTTTTTAAATTTTGCTATAATAAATACCCCCCAAAAATATATATATAAAAAATTTTTTTTCCTCAGTTTAGTTTTTTTTTTTTACACATTTTTGGGACCATTGTCATTTATACAGCAATCAGTGTTATACAAATGCACTGATTCCCGTGTAAATGACACTGGCAGTGAAGGAGTAAACCACTAGGGGGCAGGGTAAGGGTTAAGTGTGTCCTGGGGTGTGTTTCTAACTGTGGGGGGCATGGCTGCATGTGACACATCACTGATCTCTGCTCCCAATCACAGGGAGCAGAGATCAGTGACACTGTCACTAGGCAGAATGGGGAGATGCTTGTTTACATTAGTATCTCCTTGTTCTTCCTCCCCGCGACCCGAATCACGGAGGTACCGGCTGGCGCGCGCGTGATGGCACGGCAGAAAATTTAAAGGGACGTACCTGTATGCCCATTTGCCTGTCCGTGCCATTCTGCCAACGTACATCGTCGTGCGCCGGTCGGGAACCGGTTAAACTTAAAACTAGCCACTCTCTCCTACTGCCAACTCAAACTCCTATTACAGATCACTACAGATGCAAAACAAACAATTGCTAAAGCTTGGAAATACCCGTCCTTAATAATTGCTGAAACTAAAAATAGAGTCAAGCAAGCAATGATCCATGCCAAAAACAGAGGCTATAACTCAAGATAAAATACCCAACATTGAGAATATATGGAATCCCTGGGTGACTCACTTTTTGCCTTCCGATTTTGATGCTTCCCTACTAAGACCTTGGTAATCTCGATTTATACTTCCAATCTCTGATTTTATGGTATGTGTTTTTTACCATGTACTACCCAGGGGGCTCATTTCTTTCTTATCTATTTTTTCTCCTACTTCAGAATACTTTTTTTTACTACTTTCTCTTCTACTTTCCCCCTATTCTCTCTCTTCTTTTTCAATTTACTCTTTATAAAGTTCTGGTAGCAGAACCTTTTTTATCCTTGGTTATCATTATACCATTATACATTGTAAAGCGCTGCGTAAACTGTTGGTGCTATATAAATGAATAATAATAATAATAATAATAATAATACCAATAGTACATCGTTCCAATATGTTATATATTTTATTTATTTTTATTAAAAACTATACTCTTGATAATAATTAGGACCTTTTTTTTGTCTGAGGTCATCTTATATTAACCTGGTCTAGGTTGGTTTCATCCTTTCTTATACAATGTATGACGTAAGCTTTTGAGTAGTCAGATCCATGCTAAAATTGTTTTAGTTAAACTAATTTTAGTTTATGTTGGAACTACAACTAAATATTATTACCATATATGTGATCTTTCTTTTGCTGTCACCATATGTAATTATGTATGCTAATTGTTAAAATTCAATAAACAAATTTGACAAGGATTGCAGTAAAATATATATATATTTTTTTAAATGGTTAACTTGTATTTTATTAAGTGAACCTGGGATGAACCCTTTACATTGAAACATTTTCTTTATATTTGTGGGCAGTAGGAATAATGTAGTATTCTTTCCACTGACCACCTATGTAGAGAAGAATCTTACCCCTCATTACCAGCATAAGGGAGGTTTTACCCCCTTATGACCACCACTGACTAATGTAATGTAGTCGATGTAATGTGGTAAATGTAGTCATATTTACTGACCATGAATCTAATGGGGATTTTTACTCCTACAGACCAATAGTTTAAGGGAGGTTCTTCCTTCTGCTGTCTTGTTACAGTTACCAATTTTATTTTAAGATGTCTGCGTTTTTCCACAGATGACCAATGTAAAAAATGCCTCATACATAACTGATCAGGAGCATGCTTAATCAGAGGATATTTCCTTTGTGACCAGATTCCTACCTATGTGTTATTACCAGTGAGATCAGAAAAAATGCAACATGCGCTGGAACATGCGTCAACATGCACAATAACACCAAACCTATACCCTTGACTGTGTTTATGTGTATTTGTGCATGTTGAGATGTTATTATGTGCATTGACCTGTGTATTTCAACATGCATTAAACTGCCTGTAAAAACATAGTTTTAACCGGTTTTCATTGATTTCCATGAAAACCCATGATTGAAAACTGACAAATGTGACAAGTGTGAATGTGGTCTGAAATAGTTGGAAGACAACAACACATTAATGTAATATAAAAGAAAAATCACTGTCAACAATGCCAAGAGTTGGTGAAAGCAGGGGTCTGTCATCCGTAATTCGCAATCATCTGGATTATTCTCCTGGAGCTCCCGTAGCAAAGGCATATGACATAATTTGTCATGATTAATAAAGCAATCAATTTTTGGTCCAAGAATTCCTATTCCTCCTGTTCCTGAACTGGACTTGGGTCAAAGCAATAACTCCAAGGCCAATAAAAAATAACACGTTATTTTCTCCATCTTATGCAACATGTCTGGTTGACGAATGGCCGTTCAGAAGAGCACAAAAAGAAAAGCGCAAACTGAAAAGCGCTAAATGAAAAGCACGAATCAACACTCTACAAACTTTTACTAACATGAAATTAGCAGAAGGAGCCCAAAGGGTGGCGCTAAAGAGCCGAAAAACCACGTAGTACGTCACTAAGTTCCTGTTTGTTGCTTGCCACTTGTATGCAAGACAAAATCCAGGCACACGCCTTTGGACAAAAGTCAGAGGTTTTGTCTGCAGAAAATCCGATCGTGTGTACGAGGCTTTAGTTATGGTATCACAAAAAATGCAAAAACTTGGACTGTGACTCCCAAAACTCCACCTCCTATTTTATATTAGTAATGAAAATGAACACGCATAGATTCTTGTATAAATATGCCAATATTTTATTCACATTAAATTCAACAATAGAAAAAATTACTAAAACAACTTGGCTAAGAATAAAGTTATCATATTAACACCACGGACACCTGGTATTCTAAATTTCCCCTGATATAATTTCCTAAAGCAAAAAAAAAACCATAGCTATAAACCCCATACAGTGACAAATAATTGATCAGTCTATAATTTTAATGGTAGGTTTATTTTAACAGAGAGAGACAGAATAACAACAAAACTTTCCAGAAAAATGCATTTCAAGAAAGTTATAAATTGATTTGCATTTTAATGAGTGAAATAAGTATTTGACCCCTTCGCAAAACATAACTTAGTACTTGGTGGCAAAACCCTTGTTGGTAATCACAGAGGTCAGATATTTCTTGTAATTGACTACTGCAACTCTCTCCTTAATGACCTACCCTTACACAGGCTATCCGCCCTTCAGTCTATTATGAATGCTGCTGCTAGACTAATGCACCTCACTAATCAATCCGCGATTGTTGCCCCTCTCTGCCAATCCCTTCACTGGCTTCCCCTACCCCACCGTATAAAATTCAAAATGCTAACCACAACATACAAGGCCATCCACAACATCGCCCACAGCTACATCACCAAACACATCTGCAGATATCGCCCAAATCATCCCCTCCGCTCCTCCCACGTCCTCCTGATCTCTAGCTCCCTTGTTACCTCCTCTCATGCTCACCTTCAGGACTTCTCCAGAGTCTCCAGAGTCACTCTCATCCTCTGGAACTCCCTGCCCTGGTATATCCGATCAGCCTCTAACCTGTCCCCCTTTAGGAGATACCTGAAAACACACTTATTCAGGGAAGCCTATCCCGCACCCACCTAATAACTGTCCCCAAGACACCCCATCAAATAATTCCCTGCATCTATTACCTTTTGTACCACCACCCCCTCCCTTTAGAATGTAAGCTCTATGAGCAGGGCCCTTACGTCCCTTCTGTATTGAACTGTACTGTAATTGTACTGTCCCCCCTTTACATTGTGTAAACTCTTGGCGCTATATGAATAGTGTATAATAATAATAATAATAATAATGTAGTTGGCCACCAGGTTTGCACACATCTTAGAAGACATTTTGTCCTACTCCCCTTTGAAGATCCATTCCAAGTCATTAACGTGCATGTAAACCCTCCATATGCCCAGCGAAGTGAACAGCCTCAGATGATACACAGAGATGAAAAACATCTCCCTACATAAGTTTTACATGTATATCTTCTGTCTTCATCTTTATATACTGTTTAGAAAGTGTATATCCTGAATTGTCTCTTCCTGATTCACCTGTGGGTGTGGATTCTTGCCATACACTGTGGGACAACTGATCGGAGGAAAGACACACACCCCCTCCTCACCCAAGCCTAGCTTGCTTGTGACTAGTTCAGCTTTGCGCTAATCTATTTATAGCTCCCTCCCTGACACAAACTTCAGGCTTCTGTCTCGGAGATCTTATTAGGTTGATAACAGACTAATGGAGCAGGAGACAGCTACTGGACATAGTGCTTTTAAGAGAGATAAGAAAACTCTGCAGATATTTCATGAATTGGGGTTTACATCCACATTAAGGTTTTGAGGCTGACATTTGGTAACTCAAACCTTCAGCTCCCTCCACATATTTTATATGGGATTAAGGTCTGGAGACTGGCTAGGCCACTGCAGGACCTTAATGTGCTTCTTCTTGAGACGCTCCTTTGTTGCCTTGGCTGTGTGTTTTGGGCCATTGTCATGCTGGAATACCCATCCACGACCCATTTTCAATGCCCTGGCTGAGGGAAGGAGGATCTCTCCCTAGATTTGACGGTAAATGGCCCCATCCATCGTCCCTTTGATGTGGTGAAGTTGTCCTGTGCCCTTAGCAGAAAAACACCACCGAAGCATAATGTTTCCACCTCCATATTTGACGGTGGGGATGGTGTTCTTGGGATCATAGGCAGCATTCCTCCACCTCCAATCGGTGAGTTGAGTTGATGCCAAAGAGCTTGATTTTGGTCTCATCTGACCACAACACTTTCACCCAGTTCTCCTCTGAATCACTAGCTAACTTCAGACGGCCTTTACATGTGCTTTCTTGAGCAGGGGGACTTTGTGGGTGCTGCAGGATTTCAGTACTTCACGGCACAGTGTGTTACCAATTGTTTTCCAGGTGACTATGGTCCCAGCTGCCTTGCCATTGACAAGATTCTCCTGTGTAGTTCTGGGCTGATTCCTGATCGTTCTCATGATCATTGAAACTCCATGAGGTGAGATCTTGCATAGAGCCCCAGACCAAGGGAAAATTACAATTATCTTGTGTTTCTTCCATTTGCAAATAATCGCACCAACTGTTGTCACCCTCTCGCCAAGCTGCTTGGCAATGGTCTTGTGGCCCATTCCAGCCTTATGTAGGTCTAAAATCTTGTCCCTGACATCCTTGGACAGCTCTTTGGTCTTGGCCATGTTGGAGAGATTGGAATCTGATTGATTGCTTCTGTGGACAGGTGTCTTTTATACAGGCAACAAGCTGAGATTATGTGCACTCCCTTTAAGAGAGTGCTCCTAATCTCAGCTTTTTACTTGTATAGAAGACACCTGGGAGCCAGCTGATCATTTGAAAACTTTTTTGAAATGCATTTTTCTGGGTATTTTTGCTGTTATTTTGTCTCTCACTGTTAAAATAAACCTACCAGTCAAATTATAGACTGATCATTTCTTTGTCAGTAGGCAAACGTACAAAATCAGCAGGGGATCAAATACTTTTCCCCTCACTGTATATAAACTTCAGAAGCTTTCCATCCTGACCTGTGCAATATCCTATAGATCATAGATCCCTCCAGGAGCCATAGCAAAATGGATAAGTGAGGCCTATTTAGCCTCTGATGCAACTGGTATAATACTGGCAAAACCAGTCAGGCACTTTTCACCACCCTACGGTTTCTTGGTGTGCCCCTGCCTATACATTGAGGATGTTATGGAATGGTATTTGGTTGTGATCTAGGTGGCTATTCCACAACTCAGGATGGATGGCTTGCCTGATACCGCTTTTGTGGTATATGTTGTATATGTGGGAATGTCATATTGTTTATACCATGCATGACATGCAATAAATGTGGACCTTTCTCCGGATGCAGAGTCAGCCCAGCTTTAATGCAGTGTTCTGGCCAGTACATCAAATGTAAGGCATGTTTAACCCTTTCATGCCTAAGCCTATGTCTGACATTTGTTGCTTAGTTGATATCCATATATTTTGCTAGAAAATTACTTAGAACCCCCAAACTTTATATATATATTTTTAGCAGAGAATCTAGAGAATAAAATGGTGATCGTTACAATATTTTATGTCACACTGTATTTGTGCAGCAGGCTTTCAAACACTTTTTTGGGGGGAAAAAAAGACACTTAAATGAATTAAAAAACTAAACAGAAAGTTAGCCTATTTTTTTGTATAATGTAAAAGATGATGTTATGCCGAGTAAATAGATACCTAACATGCCATGCTTAGAAATTGCGCACACTCGTGGAATAGCGACAAACTACGGTACCTAAAAATCTCCATAGGTGACGCTTTAAAAACAAATTAACGGTTACCTGGTTAGAGTAATAGAGGAGGTCTATTGCTAGAATTATTGCTCTCGCTCTGATGATCATGGTGATACCTCACATGTGTGATTTGAACACCATTTACATATGCAGACGTGACTTAGGTGTGCATTTTCTTTTCTGGGCTTTAAAATTGTATTATTTTTTCATATTTATTTTTATTTTTTACATTGTCTCTTTTAAAAAAAAATATTTTGACCACTTTTATTGCTGTCACAAGGAATGTAAACATCCTAGAGACCTCCTTTGCACTTCAAAGTATTCAGATTGCCAAAAAGGCAATTCTGAATACTGTAATTTTTTTTTTTAATTGCCACCATTGGTAGCCGAGTAAACTGGAAGTAACGCCGTGACGTTGCTTCCGTGTTTACACATAGGAGAATCGATCAAAATAATTTCCAGCTTCCTTCCAGTCTCACTCTAGCCGGCGGAAGTGGTGAATCATGGATCAGGTCTCCCAGTGGGACGGGAGGCCTGGGAAGAGCGGTGGAAGGCGGCAGGAGAGGGGTAGTCCCTTCTCGATCCTTCGGGATAACACCTGAGTGGCTTTTAGCTGCATCGGTTGTTATCCCTGAAGAGCTGACCACCTGCTCTAAAAAACAGTACTGGGATAATGCCTGCAGATGTAGGCATCATCCCGGTATAACCCCTTGAAGTCGAAGCCACATATATACGTACGGTCAGGGGTAAGGAGTTTTTAAAGACCTCCTGTCATATGCATCCCTATTGTGGAATTTCAACTTGGGACTGGCATATTTTGAAGTTGTTCCATTACAGATAGATTCCTCCATCTACAATATATGGAACTGAATGCATTGTCCAAGAAATATTCAAGGACACACACAGAATCCCAGTTTAGGTATCTATAAACACTTCTCCTACTTGTATACGGTATAAGCCAAGCTTTTTGATTACTATATCTGAGTTCCAGTTTCAATAGTGGGGTATTACCTGTAATCAAACTTTGGAGACACGTGAAGGAACTGAAGGAGATTCCAACTGAAATATATATTTTTAGACTGGTTTGACCCATGTATAGATATCTGGATTAATTTTTCTGATGTATGGTTATTTTTGCTTTAGGAATCTATACTAGGGGCAATTTCGATTACCAGGTGTAGGTGGTTTTGTTATTTTAACTTTATGATTGGCCAAGATTTTTTAGTCATCCTGTCTATTGTTGAAATGAATGTGAATAAAATATTAGTATGTTTATACAAGAACTTATGCACTTTGGTGTGTTCTCTACTTTAATTTCTAATATAAAACAGTAGGTGGGATTTTGGGAGTTGCAGCTAGGTATTTAGCATTTTCTTTTAAAACTATGTTTGAAGATTACTCCACCTATAATTTTTAATTTTTTTTTCTTTCCTGTGATCTAGAGACCACCTTTGGGCAGGGGAGGCAGAGTATAGGAACTTTCAGGATTTTATACTTTAGGTTTTCATTGGATCTTAGTTGTAACTGTGGTTGGTATGTAGAAATGATTTAGTGTCTGGCTGGCTTTTCTATTTTGAGTCCCTGGACATCCATCTGATCCTACGCACCCACCTAGATTGCCTTGAGGGTGATTCAGCTCTTGTCACAGGTTGACTATTACCAGTCCGCTGGAAGAGGGAAACAGGAACAGAAAAGCATAGGTGCACTGAAAGTCTATTTATCCTTAATTTGAAACCACCTTTATGACAGGAAGCTATGTGAACAGTTTGTATGTTAGGTGGTGTACCTAGACCCTTGTAGCGCTACACCTTTCTACAATATTGATTTGCTAATCAAAAAGTATACAACTGGTACATGCGTCTCAAACACATGTTTTATTTCAGCTTATGACTGAGTTCAGCACCAATCTCTGGGTGCTAAGAAAAACAGCATAGCATCATTAGACTTTTAAGTATTTAGTAAAAGAAACCTGTAAAATATTCTATCGATAATTATTAATTTTTTATACCTTGTGCCACAGATTATCCTGTGACTCACAGTTCCCTTCAGACTCACTAGAAATATGATAGTTTACAGTTGTCACTGCTAACATTTAATATATTTTCAACAAAGAAGCATAACAAAAACAGGTGAACATTGAATCAATGAAGTTAAGTGGCAAGCCAATTAACACCTATGAGACGTAGAACTCAGCCACAGCTTACCTTGGCAAAACAATCAGTATGACTGCATAGCCTATTAAAAAAAAGCTTTATATATATATATTTTTTTTTTAAACATGAACAGTTATCCCTATTAGTACTTTGGAAACAACAACAATGGGGTCAGATCGACAACTTGACACAGCTGTAATTGCCAGCAATTGATTTGCAATAATGAGCATTCAGTAAGCTGTCTTAAAATATATTGGATAGTATAATTGTGAACACAACAATTTTAGACAATGGAGAGCAACTTTGTACATGTTTATTGCTGTTACACACTTTTTACTTGGCATAATGGTCTGGTAATCCCTGAACAGAGTAGCAGACTTAAAATAGCTCAATGTCTGCAAGACAAAAAAAGTCTTCTCTAAAATCTGCTCTAAAAAAAATAGCATTTCCACTAGGATTATACACACTCTAATTTGCTATATTAACACAATAATTTGCTATATTCATTTCAGGAATTGCAAATGAGACATTAAAGCGGAATGTAAAGTCCGCTAACATTGTCCAGGGTCCCCCCTTTACCTACTATTAGTGAATTGTGTACAAAGAGTTAGGGTTTATACTTACCTCCAGGGTCGTGGATAAGGGGGTACTACCAGTTCTCCTGTATGGGGCCTGGGCAGCTGGGTGAATTGGATGTGGGAAGACAGGGTGATCGGTGAGGTAGGGGGGAAATTACTGGAACCAAGTCCCTGTATGACTCTCTGCAGCAGCTGAGAGCTGGCTTCTTCTCCTCTTCCTCTCGTTGGCTTTCAACTGCTGCAGATAGAGCCAAAGAAAAGGATCGGTTCCAGTAATTGCCACCCCCACAACACTGATCTCTCTCTCTGTGCACCATACATTTCCCCCTACTGCGCAGGCTCACCTGTGTGCCCCCCTACTAGTGGAGTGCTGCCAGCATTTCTCCTATCCTTCCTGCCAGAATCCTTCAAGATTCGAAATGGGGGAAGGGTCCGGTAAACATGTCATATTTACCAGACCCTTCCTTTTCTGAATACACACAGTGAGTGATCGGTACCGATCACTCGCTGTGTTCATTTGTAACTGAAGCATTGGCTGTATGGGGCCTTGTGTCAGGTTTTCTGTATGGGGTCCTGTAGTTTTTAACACCAGCCCTGCTTACCTCACCCCCATCTTCCACTCAGAGAACCTAGGTGAGGATGACATCTAATACCTTCTGGCTAGATCCAGTACAGAGCAGCTGAATTTTTTTGAGAAGAGGCTATCGCAAAAGACTGAGGTGTATTCTCCTGAAATTTTGTCTGCTGTGCATTCTCTGGGAACTTTCCTGGAAGGTTGGTAATGTTACAGTCAGTGATGTGGAAGAAGAGGGTAAGGTACTTATAAATCTAACTTTTTTTTAAGAGTTACATTTTACACCTGCTAATATAGGGTAATTGTAAAGGGAGAGGGGGCCCAATTAATTTGAGTTGAGACTTGCAATTT
Organism: Lithobates pipiens; assembly: GCF_037356315.1. NCBI lineage: Eukaryota > Metazoa > Chordata > Amphibia > Anura > Ranidae > Lithobates > Lithobates pipiens. Next base: position 341,150,408 of record NW_027507758.1, read on the forward strand.
ACTGCAATGTCTAATTTAATGCTACCTGATTCAAAAATCTGCTTATATACAGAGAACGTTCAATATTATTTGGGATCATTTCACTAAAAGTTGTGATTGTAAAGGAATATTTGGTTTGCTGATAAGGCTAGTTATTTGCTTTTATATTCTTACATGACTTTTGTATAATTCCCTGTTACCAATTATACTGTAATTCTAGCAAGAATGGCTTCCTCTCCTGTTATGTTTCATATCATTATTGATTTGTTATTAACAATGTATAGGAATTGTGTATTTCTCTGTAATTAAATTCTACAGGATTTGAGAGTTTTATATACATAAAAGATTAAAACAATACAAACAGTAGTAATAGGAGTAGCAGTAGAGTGCACATTCTCCATTACAACCTGAGCAGGACCCATCAATATATAAGCAGTTCTAAGCTGATGAAGCAGGACCCATAAGTAGACATGCAGCTATGGCTCCAATACTGCCACAAAATCCAACCTATGTTCTTGCTTAAAATGATGTCTTTGCTTCTAACAAAAATTAAGAACATTACACAGCAGCGATATTTATCTTACTACTTGGATAGATTAACCCAGTAAACAAAAAGCAGAAAATCAGACAAAAACAAATGCATTACCTCCTAATGATGAAACATTAATATGCATTTGAAATGTGTGAAAACAAATGATTTTAGTAGTCCATCATTGCAAAATTGTTTGTTATGCAGTCATTTTTCTCTTCTAAATGTATTTAATACTTTAATTAAAACAAATGTAAATAATCATACTGAAAATGCATACACCCCAGTGAAGCACATTATGGCTTCGTATTGATTACCAGACTGCACATTGTTATTATGTATTGTATTTAATGCAGCCAATAAATGTAATAGATAAAAATAAATTAATAATCCAATTAAGGGAGCTACTTAAACCACTCAAGTGTGCATCTATCTCCCTAAGCCAGTGATGGGAATAACATAAATAATAATTTCTATTTAGAAGTCCCATTTATTTATATTTTTCACTCACCATTAATGCAACAGCACAAAAATAGATGATCTGCTCATTTCTAGAGAATAATGACTCTAGGGTTAGGTAGGGGGCCTTTGAAATCAATTTTGCATTGTTTTCAGTTTAAGAATCCTAGTCCTTGACAGAAGCTCTGTCCAGACAGAACCATTTTAACAATTCAAGATGGATTTTACTTACCGTACCCCACCATAAAGCATCTGCATAAGTTTGAAACTGTGTGTTAGCTTCTTTTTCAACCAGATAAACAAGAAACGAGGAAAAGATGAGCACTAAAAATCCTATGTACCAAGCTGTGATGAGTTCCTGAATGGTAAACACACAAAACCGAAAATTCAATCATAATAAATACATTTCCTAATTGCAAGTGAGAGATAATAGGTACTTTATTTTGATATTTGGTGTTGGGTTCTTCAAACCACCAAATAAAAAAAAAGTTAATATATACCCCATTATTCTACCATTGTCTTCACACAAATACACTATACAAACAATTTACAAATACAACTTTTTTAGAATGCATGAAGGTAAAAAACCTTCACTCTTTAGAATTATTTTAAAAATAGGTTCTATGGCAAGTCTTGTTATGTCAACGTTAAAGTATAACTAAAGTCATTTTTTTATTGTTTTGGATTGCGTGGAGAGGGATTGGCAGATCTGTCAGTTTTTATTGCTGTTTGCCCCCCTTTTGCACCCTTTTTCGGGAGACTCACCCTCTCTATTTGTCCTGTTTACTGTTATCATTGAAAGTTAAAGAAAAATAAAATCCCAAATCTTGGATTAACACCAGAACAGTAATAAAGGGGAAATCTTTCAATGGGGACACTAGTTGTCCTGACCCTGGTGACACCCTGGGATTCTCTAGTTTTTCAAGGAATTTTCTTCCTGTTTTTAGTAAAGGGCAATCTCTCCAAACAGAGATGGCAAAAAAAAACAGGGATCCACCCCCCCTTCCCCTTATTCTATCCAAAATTTTTAAAAATTGCCTTTATTTCTACTTTATGCAAAATTGGAGATACTCAACTTCAGCCTAGTCTCTGAAATTGGCTACAGTGACAAACACAATCAGCACATATATTGTTGTTATGTGCATATTATGTAGTGAAAAGCAGTGGTGTTTACCTTGCTGTGTGCATAAACAACCGAACCTAGTAATTTCCATGTTCCCCCTCTCCGATCCATGCGCACCATTCGGAGGATCTGTAGGAATCGAAGACTTCGTAGGGCTGATGTAGCAAAAATATTTCCCTGAGATCCAGCAGACACAACTGCCACAGATGCAATAAGAACTATGATATCTAGAGACAAAAGTGAAATAATTAGTCTATAAAGCATTTGAAAAAGGGAATATAACTAATCTGTCTTTGTCCCAGTGATGCTTACAAATCCATGGTTTTATTCACAGTTCAAAAACCCACAGGCACTAAAGTCTTTTTAGTTCGGATTCCAGTTATCCAGATTTTACAGTTTTAGAAAAAAATGGAACCCTAATCTATATACAGGTTCCAAACCTGCAGTATTTCTCATTAGTTCAGGGGGTACTTCTGCTCCTCATAGTGAATTCCCAATAACAGTGCAAAGTTTTGGGAAATTTAAATAATGCATAAAGGGGAGTGTTTTAGTTATTTGAAAGCATTTGAAAAATATTTACATATAGAGGTACCAGTTATAAATGTACTTATCTCAAGAGGTACTAAATTAGATGACTAATACCATGAGGCACTCATTAAACACTGGCTCTTTATAAAGAGGTTGATATTTTAATGAAGTCATATGAAGTATTAATATACACCTGAATTCACGATAAAGTAGGTCATTCCAAAGTTCTATGATTTTGCATGGTTCGGCTGTTACATCATGTGCAAACATCATTGTTGATTAAATCTGAAAATGATTTATCAACTTGTGGCTAAAAGAAGCCACTGGAGTGGTGGTGGTAGGGTGGGTGTTTCATGTTGATACTGACAAGCCTGAATCAGGAGATCCTTTATGAAAAAATTTAAAATCCTTTGAGTATGCTATAGGATCAGGTAGTGTAGGAAATTACATTATAAGTACATTTCTGAACACAATGAGACCTACAACAAACATTTCAGTACAAAAAATCTAAATGTAGATTTGGGCATATATACAAGTAGAGAGCTTATGTAGGACAAGAGTGTATTTTAACTTGTGTATTCTTAACTAGGAGAGGGATACTTATATATCTTTTACTGTGAGTATAAAGCCACAACTAAGCAACGCTCTTCTGATTTATTTTTTATAAATCAGTACAGCGTTCTTAGATAGGCAGAGGTTTCCCTGAGAACAACATCTGGCACATGTGAAGTTATCATCTTTCTCTGCTCTTCACATGGAGAAGAATAAAGAATCAACACCATTGCTTTAATAATTTAAATGTTAAATAAAGGCCCTAAAAAAGGGACATAAGTACCCCCCAATACAATGGGACTTTATGGGTGAACAAAAAGGAAATCATATATCATAAAATAAATAATTTATTTGGAAACATTATTTAAAAAAAAAACATATGTGTAATGACAAACATGTTAACAGTTTGTACAGTACATTTATGTGAAATGACAAAACATTGTGCTCATAGTGAGCTATTCCAAATTCCAGTAAACATAGTTTTCCTCCTTTAGCCTGACATGTTTCAGGAAATATTTGTATCACAAAGTAGACAGTGTATACAAATAAAGGTTATTATAAAGTGATGAAGGAGGAGAGGGGGAAAAAAAGGGGAAATTCCCACTTTCTCCAGGAATCATTTGGGTATGTGAAAGAAGGAAATAAGGAAAATGGCAACAAAAATATATATATTCTATAGCTTACCTAGAATGGATATATGCACGCGAGTGGCTAGAATGTTGTTAGTCATGAGAGGCAAGGTCTGCAATGACCCACACGGCGTCTGCAGACTTTAAAAGATGCCAGCTCATGCACAGTTGGTAATTCAACTGCCCTCAGCGATGTTTAGTGGCGTTGATGAAAGGCGTCACCGCGTGAGATAACATAATGACGTCATCTCACTGCGACTAAGGGCAAGGCGAGTGGATAACTCGCAATGCCCAAAAGTGGCTTGAGTATGGTGTCTCAGTAAACCAAACATGGCGAAAACATATCCCCAACGATCACCATGGCAACCGTCGAGTACTGCAGAGCTGATTGGATATTGAAAAAATTAATTAAAGAAAGAGCACTAAATTGGAAAGAGGGGGGGGTGGTCTAAGTGTGTTAAAAAGAAACATGTTTCTTGTAAGACCTGGAGAAAGTGGGAATTTACTATTTTTTCCCCTTTTCCTCCTTCATCACTTAATAACCTTTATTTGTATACACTGTCCACTTTGTGATACAAATATTTTGGCTATTTACCTTTGGAACTAATGTTCCTTGGCAATTGAAAATGACCTTTTCTCTATATACATGAAAATGTCTGCTATTGAGCTTTAAATTGGCAAACAATCTTTTTTATATTTACACATATATTTTCATTATATCACGATTTCTGACCGTCTATCAGAGTCTATTTGTGGCTGAACCATGGGGGCTGTTTCGTGGGGACCCTTATGAGGGCTGTTGCGAGCACAGACGGGGTTCATCGCCTTTTCGATGGACAAGGAAAGGTAAATTCACTTTTTCATGAAATTTTGATTTTAAAGTACCTTTACGAAAATGATTTACAATTCAGTGTCGGTATGTATATTGGACATGCTCATGTGCTACAATGTTGATGTCACCTTGAAATATCATTTTAAAACCACCATTCTTGCTCTTTTTCAGAATGTATTTGTACTCTCTAATACAATGCCTCTGAGGAAGGGATACATTTCCTGAAACATGTCAGGCTAAAGGAGGAAAATTATGTTTACTGGAATTTGTAACAGCTCACTATGAGCACAATGTTTTGTCGTTGACATGTTTGTCATTACACATATGTTTTAAAAAAAAATAATGTTTCCAAATAAATGATATCTTTTATGATATATGATTGAGGCAGCTCACCGAACAAACAAGTCTCTTGAGATGTGCTCTTACCCTAGCAAACTTTACATATACTCTGTGGTGCTGTTTTTCAGATATTTTTACATGGTTTTAAAGTAAACATAAATAAAAAGAATCATCTAACCTACTGAAGATCTTTCTTTGCTAGATTTGATGCTTTTTCAAATTAAAAACACAAATGCAAAAACTGGCCTCAATACCCCTATAAATAACTTATTGAACATATCAAACACCAAATTTGTTAGTTGTTCCAATAGAAGAATTTCTGCTATCAGGCTGCCAATGTCAGTAAAACACTTCAACAGATAAAAGGATACCTAAAAGAATCCTAATAAAATAGCAAATGCAATCAAAACTAATAAGTGTGACATCTAATTATAATTAAGTGTATACGTTATATAAACATGCTGATAAAAGTTTGTTCAATTAAAGTACTTTAAACATGCTTATTAAATCACAAAATAAGTTATTCAGTTGTAGAATTGTTGTTTTTCATTGACTGTATACCATTAATTCATTCCCAAGTATAAGCTGTAACCAATGTTTGTTGGATATGTCTTCCCAGGTACATTTAAAATGCATAATAGCTTTTATCTGTTAACAAAAAGTCTAAGCCCCTGTACACACGGTCGGAGATTTCGACAACCAAATCCATCGGATTTTGTCCGTCGGATCTTGTCCGAAACTGTTGCATACACACGGTCGGACTAAGTTGTCGAAAAATCCGATCTTTCAGAATGTGATGACGTAATTTCGTTACGATGGGACTACATTCAGGCTAGTAGCCAATAGCTTTGATGTAGGAATTTGATCTGAGCATTCGTGGCACTTGGTCCGATCAAAATTCGCTACAAATGACCGGAGTATGTCCGACCGGCCCAGTTGGTCGGGAAATATTTCCAACATGTTGGAAAATTGGGTCAGACGGAGATTAGGACGGAATCAGTCCGATGCATACCACACACAGTCGGATTATCCGACGACATGGTCCGATAGGACACATTCCGACGGATTCTCCGACCGTGTGTACAAGGGCTTATAGTCATTCTTGCAATACAGGGAAGAGGCTAACTTATTAACTGCCTACTTTATATCACGTATCTTGGTCTTTCTCATCTGATCCCCTGTCTCATTTGTCCTGCAATTCCATGTAGTGTAGAGCAGGTAGGGCATTGGTGGTCTCCAAGCAGGTGGAGAAAAGGAAGATAATATAACCAGTAATGTAGTACCCATGGCATAACAGCAATAGACACATGCTGGATATGTTTGATTTAAGTTTACCATACTCACCTATTACACAAAATGGTTTCCTGGCATATCTTAACCTTCCCTGCCATCCTCGATACCGACAGCAACAGCCTGCAGACCATATACGGATAATGTACTCCAAACCAAATACAACGATCATTACAAATTCCTAAAATGACATTAAAAAAAAATTGGTTAGTATTAGTAATATAGCGGGTTATTTCTTGAAAGGCAAATCCACTTTGCACTGAAAGTGCTCTTGGAAGTGCAGTCGCTCTAAATCTAAGGGGTAGATCTGAAATGACTGGAAGCTCTGCTGATTTTATCATCCAATCATGTGCAAACTAAAATGCTGTTTTTTATTTTCCTTGCATGTCCCCGTCGGATCAACAGTTACTTTACTTCCAAGTGCACTTGCAGTGCAACATGGATTTTCCTTTAGTAAATAACCCCCATAGTGTTTTCTATAATTAAAGTAAATGTAAACACTAAATGAATGACATTAAAGAGGAGTTCCAACCACATAAATGAATTATTTTATTAATCTCTCTATTACTATCACATTATATAGATTTAGCATCGGTTATTCTCATTAATAGCGCAATTTTTCTTGATATTTTATTAAAAAAGTTACCTTATATTGATGCTGCTCGGGCATTCCCATCTTACTTGTGGGCAGGCGAAGCCCACAAGCACAAACTTCCGGGATACGGTGCTCCTGTATAACCAGCATGCACCGCCCGTTCTCCCACATGTGTACTAAGGATATCTAGAGGAAACTTGCCACCACCGGGCTGCGTTGTCAGAAGTGCCTGCCCCATTGTAATGGCAACCAAGGGCTTTGTTCCCATTTTAAAAATGGTGCTGTGAGCCACCTTAAATTGCATCATTTCCGGTCTGGAAATAAGGTGATTTTTTCACAACGTCCTGCCCACTGACTCCTGGGAAATGGTGACTCACATTTCCCGTGAGCACAGGCAATGGAGAAAGTGATGCGGAGCGCCATGGCGCCAGAAGTGGCAGATTAGGAGCCACCACCTAGCAACAGGGCACCTCTGGTAAGTATAAAAACAATTTTCACTCCAAATGCTTGTCATTATTGATCAAGGACTGGGAAAATGTAAAAATAATTTTCCAGGTGGAACTCTGCTTTAAGTTTGCAAAAGCATTGTTTATAATTACCAACTGGCTTGTTTAACCCCTTGCCTACTGGGCATTTTTACTCCCTTCCCGACCAGGCCAATTTTCAGCTTTCATTGCTGTCACACTTTGAATGACAATTGTGCAGTCATGCAGCACTGTACTATTAAGACATTTTTTATCATTTTTGTCACACAAATAAAACTTTCTTTTGGTGGTATTTAATCACCACTGGGTTTGTTATTTTTTGCTAAACAAACCAAAAACAATTGGATATTTTGAAAAAAATAAACATTTTCATAGTTTGTTATAACATTTTGCAAACAGGTAATTTTTCTCCTTCACTGATGTGCGCTGATGAGGCTGCACTGATGGGCACTGATAGGCACTGATGAGGCGGCACTGATATGGCGGCACTGATGAGACAGCATTGATGGGCACTGATAGGTGGCACTGATTGACACTGATGAGGCAGCACTGATGGGCACTGATAGGTGGTACTGAAGGGCACTGAGAGGTGGCACTGATATGCAGCACTGATAGGTGGCACTGATGAGGCTGCACTGATAGTTGGCAATGAAGGGCAGCACTGAGAGGTGACACTGATGATGAGGCACTGATTGGCAGCACGGATGGGCACTGATAGGTGGAACTGGTGGGCACTGATTGGCAGCACTGGTGGGTACTAATTAGCAGCACTGGTGGGAACTGTTGGGACAGGTGTCCCTTTAACAGAAGTCGATTATCGGCTTTCTTCTTCTCTCCTCACATTGTCAGCATGAGGAAAGAAAAGCTGATAACCAGGTTGTGTTTACCTACTGTGATCAGCTGTCATTGGCTGACAACTGATCACTTGGTAAAGAGCGGCTGTGATTGGCCCTTTTTCCCTGATCTGTGATTAGCCAAATCCGAAGGTCCCAAGGCCACAGGGGGTGCCCAGGTAAAGCGAGCATGGGAGTACGTGTATGTATGTAAGCCCACGTTGCAGCCGTCTTTGGGCTTTAGCATGGGCAGGAAGCAGTTAAATAAAATACTAATTTCCACTTTTTTTATCCTTTGTTGCATCTCAGTGTTGCTGATCTCCACCAGCCTCTTTGCAGCCACTTCCTGTGATGGCTACATGGCATTTTTCAGAGTTTGATTCCTGATGGTGGACCTTGGCTGTGTAATATTTGCTGAAACAACCACTAGTAATCTTCATCAGAAGCCTGTGTGACGAGGTAAAACATAGAAGAACAATTGGGGGACAGAGAAAGAGCATTGTCACCCTATAACAGGAAGTGTATGAACTAGATCCTAAAGGCAGAATCGCTCGGTATTATTTTAATGAAAACTGCATATTTAATAATATTTAAAAATAGCTTTAAAATGACATCAATATGTTAAAGCGGGAGTCCACCGTTTTTTTTTTTTAAAGCCAGCAGCTACAAATACTGCGGCTGCTGACTTTTAAAATAATGACACTTACCCGCCCAGCGCGCCCGCGATGTAGGCACCCGAAGCCGATCTCTCGATCATCTCTCAGGTGCTGCCGCCGCCATCTTGGGTATGGGAATCAGGAAGTGGAGCCTTTCGGCTTCATTTCCCGGTTCCCTACTGCGCATGCGCGAGTCGCGCTGCGCAATAAGGATGGTCCCTGCTGTCTCTGGGATCCGTGTGTTTCCCAGCAGGCAGCGGGGGACCTTCGGAAAGGGGCGTACCTTATGCAGAATCTATGCCGGAAGTGGGTGAAGATACCTGTACTTTACAGGTACCTGCACCCCCCTCCCCCTGAAAGGTGCCAATTGTGGCGCCGGAGGGGGGGAGGGTTCCAATGAGCGGAAGGTCCACTTTAGGGTGGACCTCCGCTTTAATGTTTATTTAAGATTTTAGTGACTGAGTTTACAGAAACTTTAATAGTTTTAGATGACAACCTTATATTTTCCAATATTAACAAAATACATTTACATAAATAAATAGTACTCTGCCGGGAGAACACGGTAGCTCCGTGGGAGGGAGTTCCCCATTTACACTGACTGGGGTTGATTTACTAAAACTGGGGAGTGCAAAATCTGGTGCAGTTCTGCATAGAAACCAATCAACTTCCATTTTTTTTTCTCAAAGATTAATTGAACAAGCTGAAGTTAGAAGCTGATTGGCTACCATGCAGAGCTGCATCAGATTTTGCACTCTCCAGTTTTAGTAAATCAACCCCACTGTGTTGTTGGCGGAATCATGTAATTTTCTTTCCTGCAACCAGTGGTTGCAGGAAAGAAAATTGCATCATTTATAGTTGGCTTAAAACAAATCTGTTTATTCAGGGGAAAGCAATGGGTTTACTTTAGTCCTTCCCCAAGATATACTTATCTTCCCTTTGCTTTGTTCAGGACCAGGAGCCAAAGAAAAGGCTCAGTACTGTGTGGAGGAACATGCGACTCACCTCATGTCACAGCACTAGGCTAATCAGCCCCTTGTAACCTACAAGCCCACCAACTGATAGTTCACAGAGGACTTTCCTTTGCTTCTAGTGGGTGCTGTGTCCCTGCCATTGTGAGCGGAGGCAGCGACGAGGCAACATCTGAAGAGAAGAAAAGAAGAGAAGAAAACAGAAGAACAGAAGATGACGACAGCGGTGACAGAAGACCGAGCCACCACCTGTAAAAGAGCTAGAAGAAGGCGTGGTGGCCCGGCAAGAAGAATCGAAGAGGGGCTACAAGACCCCCGAAGTCGGAAGAAGAGGGCGGCGGCGAAGAAGAAAGCCGGGCTCCTCCGCTAGTAAAAGAGCTAGCAGAAGATAGCGGAGGAGTCCGGCGAGAAGACCTCTGAAGACGGAAGATGTGCAATAAACTATTTTAACCCTTGTGTGTTGTGTTTTTTTTTTAACTTTTTTTACAGGTGAATGGTTAGGGGTACATTGTACCCCATACTCATTCACATATGGAGTATCACTTATTAAAGGGGGCTCACGGATTCCAATAAGCCCCCTGCCCGCAGACCCCAACAACCAACTGCTAGGGTTGTCACGGCCCCCCCTTCCCCAAGGCACCCCCCATGTTGAGGGCACGTGGCCTGGCACAGCTCAGGAGGGGGGGCGCTCGCTCGTCCCCACCCCCTTTCCTGGCCGGCCGGGTAGCGTGCTCGGACAAGGGTTTGATGTGGACCTAGGGGGGACCCCCCACGCCGATTTTTCAGCGTAGAGGTTCCCCTTTAAGTCCATAGCAGGTGATGGGGCCAGCGACGCCTCCTTCGCTGGCCCTGGCTACCTGGAGACGCGCTTAAAATGAGCAGACTTTCCTCCGCGTGTGTGGGCGAGTCCGTTCATTTCAAAAGTACGGCGGATAGTCCGGCAGACTTAGTACGTCATATTAGTCCGCTGAAAAAGTGCCGTGTGTGGGTAGGTAGCTCGTTTGGAAAGTCCAGCGGACAGTCCGCAGGATAGTTGGCTACGTGTGTACGCGGCATTACACCCATCTGATTTTAACTCTTTCAACCAAAACTAAACAAAAAAGTCTGGCATTCTACTTTACTAACAAACAAATTACATCAACACTCTGTCATCTTGACATGATGAAAGGTTTAAAATAAATACAGCTGCAGAGGAAGATTTTTTGACTTCACCATTCTTTGCAGTGTTGCTGAGAGGGGCCGGTACTGCACTTTGGTCTTCGCCTTCAGTGCTGCTTAAAGTGGATGTACACCCGATTCATGTAATTTGAGTTGAGCACATATATCTGCAGTGTTTTCTCATCTCGCTTCAAAGCACTATGTCCCGTAGCTTTCTCCTGCCCCATTCTTCTGTTATCTGCATGAGAACTTCTGACAAACACTCTCACACAAGAGATAAAACCAGCTTGAGTTTTGTGTTGGGGAGGATGCGATAAATTGATTAGCAGAGCCCTGAATGATTCAAGGGACAGAGCTGAAAGTCTCTACCTATAATGAGAGGGGGTGTGTGCCTTTCCTCCAATCTGCTGGCTTGGCTGTATGCCCAAGCTTCACTGCAGTGTTAACCAGGAAGAGAAAATCTAACACAATCTGAACCTTCTAAAGACTATATAAAGTTGAAGGCAGCAGATATACATGTAAAACGTATGTAGGTACTAGGGAGATTTGTTTCCTCCCTGTGTACCATCTAAGGCTGTTCCCTTCAGTGGGTATATGTAAAGGTATACATACACTTTATGTCTGCCTTTGTATAGGAGCTAGAAAAGGGCATCTGTTGCCCATGTTTCATCCCTGTACTGGAGTGTCTAAGTGAACTCTACCCATCCTACCCTATTTGGTCTAACAGTGCCGCTGAACCCTCCTGGGGAGCACTTCTTGTGTTCAACCTTCACTGACAGTCCAGATTCCTTTTGTACAGAAGGACATGGAGCTTTCTCATTATGTAACCCAGGAACACACCTCTATATCCTACAGGAAATGGTGTATTGCCCATTCCAGATGTAGCCTTCTCACATTTAGCAACCTCTCACCATTTATCTCTACAAATAAAGAGAATCTGTCACCTCACTGCATTCATCTATTGCCAGGTGTACTTTTTATTTCCAGCCTTCAGCATTTTATTGCAGCTTGTTGAGAAAGGGCATATTTCATATTTCAAAATTGATAGTGCTCTGTGTATAGCAATTATTACTTACAGTGTTCAGATGTACAACTCCAATACTGTGTAAAATCTACATAAAAATAGAATGCAATGATTTGCAAATCATATAAACCCATATTAAATTTACAATGGCAAAATAGAAAACATATTTTTTATTTTAAGATGCATCAAGTATTTTCATTTGTTGAAAGGTCTGAACTGCAGGTGGGCCAGTTAAGCACCCGGACTCTTCTACTACAAAGCCATGTAGTTGTCAAAAGAAGTATGCTGTTTAGCGTTGTCCTTCTGAAGTATGCCAAGCCTTCCCTGAAAAAGATATTGCCTAGATAGGAGCATGCCCTGCTCTAAAACCTGGATATACCTTTCAGCATTGATGGTGCCTATACAGATGTGCAAGCTTACGATTCCATATCCACTAATGCATCCCCATACCATCAGAGATGCAGGCTTTTCAACTGAGTGCTGATAACAAGCCAAGAAGGCCCCTCACTCCTTTAGTCCCGAGGATGCGGTGCTCATGGCTGCCAAAAAGAATATCATGTTACTGACCTGTTGCAAATTAAACAAATTAGTTGCAAAATGTTCTTCCAGCTCTTCCTTGTTTGTACCACTTTGTCAGCTTTTTGTTGCATTGGCCCAACTTTTTTGAGACGTGTTGCTGCCATCAATTTGAGTTTATGAGATTTGTAAATCATATTCTCTTTTTATGTAAATTTTATACAGCGTCCCAACATTTTTGGAATTGGAGTTGTACTAGTAATAATTATTTCTGCACTGTTAACCACTATATTAATCTAAAGCCTACAAATATTCTACAAAGTATGATCTCCCATAATGTATAAGCACAAGCAACATAATTCTGCTTTTAGTTTAAAGCTTAATTAAACCTTGACATTAGGTTCTTCGAATGTTATCTCTAATAACTATGGAGGTTAATTTCCTGCTTGTTTATTTCCCTTATTACTTTTTGTTGTAATACAGATTCTAATTAATTCTACCTGTAACAAACTATGCTGACCTTCCATGTTTGGCTTTAACATCAAATGAATTTAATTTTCCTACATAGAACAGAAATCTTTTCAATATAGAAATACTTTCCAGGATACATTTTTTTTTACAGCTGTTATAATAGCAGTAAGAATAATGGCTGGCATTCCATTAAAAGGAACCGGTTAGACAAACATGAGTGTAACTGTGGCTGATCTCTTTCTGAAAATGCTTGTTACCTGGATGATATGCTTGCCTTCTGGATTCAAAAGTAGCATTTTTTTCAGAAAGACAGCTCTTCTGGGTAGAGCTCTCATGTTCCTTGCATGTCAGGTTTGATTAAATAGAATGACGATACCGATAACTTCTCATTACTCATTCCCAATGGTCTTGCCCCATTACTTCTGTATGCTCCACAAAACTCAGATGAGAGATTCAACTAGGGATGAGCTTGATGTTCGAGTCAAACATAAGTTTGAAGAAAAAAAAAAATAAATAAATAAAAAATAAAAAACTGCGCTACGGAATATCCAAAATCCAAAGTAGTCGGAAGCTGCAATTCTAATGTATACCAAAAAAATACACAAGTAAAAATAAGAGAAAAGAAGAAAAACTGCGCTAACCTCAAAATCCCAAAGTGAAAAGGATATATGTATATACAAAACCGGAGGTAAGAAGCAAACAAAAGCTTCAAATATTATACTTATAAAATCACTTCAACATATAATACATATATATATATATATATGTGCATATATGTGCAACACTAACAAATTTCTCAAGTGAAACACGATTACGTGTTATTAATGTATCAAAAAAAGAAAGAAAGGACCACTGTGTAATAAAAAACCCCAATAAAAAGATCATATGAAAACGAGCAATAGCTCAAAACAAAATATCCACCAAAAATTATAAATACATGATGTACAAAAAATGAAGAACAAATAAAAAATAATTTGAACAGTGTCAACACTAAATAACGTCCATATAATTATGATTCAAGAATATATATCTTATTATTAGTGTAAATTGTCCATATAGTTAATCGGCTATTGTCCATATAGTTAACTGCTACAGGGGTTCAAAGATTTCTAGCATTGTGTCCACGAGTACCACCAGAACACACGAAATAGAACCCTTCATTACCTGTTCTTCGAAGGCTGTGGTCTATCTTTTACAGTTCCCCAGTGGCCTCCAATATATAGGGCCGACCAAAAGGGCACTCCGTGTCAGGTTGAACGAACATATAGGGAATATCAGACGTGGGTTCGACAAACATCCTGTGTCTAGACATTATGATCAGATACACAAGAGAGACCCATCGGGTACTTTATTTGTAGGCATTGATAAATATAGGCCCCATTGGAGGGGTGGATCTTTGGTCAGGGAGATATCTAAGCTCGAAATGGACTGGATCCACAAATTAAAGACGTATGTTCCGTTTGGTCTCAATGTGGACACCGATGTAAATGCCTTTATTAATAATTCTTAAGTCTGTAGCTTTTTGTGCTGTATCCCAACCTAGATCATATATAAGCAATTTTTAACTATGTTCTTGTTGTATATATCCTTTGTTTCTCTGGATTTGGGGTAGGCCTTTGCTCTGGGTCAGCCAGCTATTTAGATGAGAGGATCTACACCAAATATATCCCTATAACACTAGTTGATGGCCTTTTGGCTGTATCATCTTTGAGGCTGGGGGTAGTGTGAGATTTAGAACACATACTCTCTCCTGTCTCTGTTTCCTCTCTGTACCGATTAGGTATAGGTATCGCCACGTCGTGTTTGGGGATTATCACATGGGAACTGGGACTATCATCCCATGATGCACTGTAACAGATAATACATACAATTTCCCTTTTTTTCCTCCTTTCATTTTTTATTTTTTATTTTATTATTTATTTTATTTTTCCATATTTCATATATGCTTTATTTTTAGCTTTTTACATTAAAAAAGTTTTTTTACATGGATGGTGAATTTCCTTCAAACACACATACGTTCAATCTTTAATTTGATATGTATTTTGAAGATGAACGGTGTAGACCATCCTTTATGTAGTTAATATCTATTTGTGGTCTAATTCACAATTTTACCAATTTCATTTTTTTTATATTTTTTATTTTATTATTTTTTGATCTCATTCCATGTCCCCACTACACGATTTGGATCCACTTCCGGGTTGTATTGTACATAAGAAGTGAGCTCTTCAATTAGGGCTAACCTAGTTTTATATTTATTCTTTGTGCGTTTTTTAGGAACTAAAGGACTGCCTATGAGCTCTTTTATGTATCTTCCTTTTCCTGTTTTTCTTTTTTCTTTCCCCATTCCCTTTAGTCAGTTGTGTTTGGGGTTGACCTCAAAGCGGAGGGAACTTCAAACGATGGCTGTCCATCGGGAGTGAGGCTTGGTTTTCTAACCTTTTGCTGTTCCCCCGTAGGATATACACCTGCTAGGTGAATTGGGGAGATAAAATTTTCATTATGGCCGCTGATTGAGAGCGAGGCTTGGCCTGCGATCACATGATGTATGTTGTGATATACACACGTAAGATGGCCGCAAACTGGGAGCGAGGCTTGGCCTGTGATCATGTGATGTTTATTGTTGAATTTACATCTAAAATGGCTGCCGACCCAGAACGAGGCTTGGGTATGGGTATAAATGGGGTGACGTCGCACGCCGCCTGTGCCCCTGGACGACGTAAGTTATTACGAAATGCGTAGAGCGGAGCGACGTGTTGACGTCACCCCAGTCGTGTTCGCTTGTCATACACCAGGAAGGACGGGTCGGTTTTTTGGCGTGTGTCCGGCCAGCACACGCTTCTTATCGAGCCTGTTGTTAAACTCTTTTATGTAAGTGCATTTATTTTTATTTTTGAATTAAAAGTTATTGGTTTTACACTATCTGGAGCCTATGTTTTCCCTATATGACACTACGCTGAGCTGGGAGTGATATATGGAGTGACGGTAGAGACAGCTGTAGCCCCATCTTGTGGAGGATCTGGGATTGACCAAGTGGTACAACAACCTGAATGCCCATTTAATCTCACTTCACCTGTTGTGACCCTCTGTAACGGGGGGTCCCTTCAATTTGGTAAGGAGCCAATTTATATATTTGGTGATGGTAAAGAGCACATTGCACTTCTGGAGAGAAAAGAATTGTGTGTTTCAATTCAGTCATTCACATGAAGATTCATCACTGGTGGTTGATTAACTATATGGACAATTTACACTAATAATAAGATATATATTCTTGAATCATAATTATATGGACGTTATTTAGTGTTGACACTGTTCACATTTTTTTTTATTTGTTCTTCATTTTTTGTACATCATGTATTTATAATTTTTGGTGGATATTTTGTTTTGAGCTATTGCTCGTTTTCATATGATCTTTTTATTGGGGTTTTTTATTACACAGTGGTCCTTTCTTTCTTTTTTTGATACATTAATAACACATAATCGTGTTTCACTTGAGAAAGTTAGTGTTGCAGATATATGCACATATATATATGTATTATATGTTGAAGTGATTTTATAAGTATAATATTTGAAGCTTTTGTTTGCTTCTTACCTCCGGTTTTGTATATACATATATCCTTTTCACTTTGGGATTTTGAGGTTAGCGCAGTTTTTCTTCTTTTCTCAAACATAAATTTGACTCGAACATCAGGTGTTCCCCAAACAGTGAACATTATGGGGAGGTTGGAGGAAAATTTGTGCGAGGTCGCATTGCTGTATGATGATTGGCCAAAGCATGCACCTGACCTGCATGCTTTGGCCAATCACAGCGAGCTCTGCTAAGAGAGCCATTATTGGCCAAAGGCAGGGTGCCTAATTCCCTGTATCTAATACAGTGTGTATAGTTTCCAATACACTTCAGGCAGTGGACACAGTATCTCATACAGTGTAGTGTGGTGTTGCAAAACAAAAAATACATCATGTCAGGAAGGCCACCAAGGAGAGGCAGATGCTCACAGGCCACTAAAAGAGGGCAAGCAGCCTCTGTGTCTACAGTCAACAGTGGTGGTCGTGGACATGGTGCATCCTCTGCAGGTGGCTGTGGGGCATGCTTGTCCTTTTTTTCTCTTGCTGGCTGTGTTATTGAGCCACCACATGCAGAAGAGTTGGTGGAGTGGATAACAACGCCATCCTCATCTTCCTCATCCTCTGTCACACAGGCTCAGAGTAGTTTGCCTTCCAACGCAAATGCCAAAGTGGCCTATTCCACTGGATCCTTGTCAACAGTCACTCCTTCCGTAGCTGCACCATCATGCATGGAGAAGTCCCCAGAATTATTGAACCACGGTGTCGGGTACATGCTGCTGGAGAATGCACAGTGATTTAAAGGCTCCGATGTTGGGTCACAGGTTGAGGAAGGGAGTACCGTGAACCTAAAGAGAGGTGGTGCCACAGATGGACAAGAAACTGATAGTCATGTTCCCCTAGCTGCAGCATACTGCTAAGTTTGCTCCAGTGATGGGGAGGGAGGGGATGATGAGGTCACTGACTGTACTTGTGTGCCTGAGAGAAGAGAGGTGGAGGAGGCACAACTCCAACGAGGCAGGATGTCCTCTAAGGGGCAGCTTAAGGGCAGCCACCCTATTGCATCACACTGCAGAGCTCTGCAGTTGCAGGGCGCTGCTGACTCCAAGCTGGCTTTTAAAAAATCCTTGGTGTGGGCATTTTTTGACACGTGTGCTGCAGATTGCACCATTGTTGTGTGCAACCTATGGCTGAAGCGGATCAAGCATGGGCAGAAAAGCAGCTGCTTGGGCACCACATGCTTGATGACCTGCCATGCAGTCCATTGGCAATAGCACTTGAAAGACCCATATCAAAGAAAAAGGCGGACTTCTCCTTGCTCCTCATCTGGGATCTCCAACCCTACTATACCTCCAGTCCTCTCAAAAACCTGCACTGAGAGGAATGAAGGTATAGAAATAGGTGTCCCAAGTACTTGCAGCCAATCTGCTAGCAGTACACCACCATCTGAATTTAGCAGGCTAATTTCCCTACCCCAGTCGGGGAACTGTGAAAAAATAAATTTGGTCCCAGCTATCCACATTCTCGGCATCTAAATGCTAGCTTTACCAAATTTCTAGCACTGCAAATGCTGCTTTTTCAGCTGGTAGACTCTGCCATCTTTCTTGGATTTGTAGAATGTGCTGTAACTCAGTAGCAGGTTCCAAAACTCCATTTCTTTTCATGGAAGGCCATTCTGGCTCTCTACCGGCATGTGGTAGGAAATGTTTTGGCCTCGTTGGACAGGGTGGTCAGCAGTAAGGTTTGTATTACTTCTGACTCATGGTCCAGCAGGCATTGGCAGGGATGTTACCTTTCCTTCACGTCACACTGGGTAACTCTACTGGCGGCTGGGTAAGGATGCAGAACAGGGTTTAGTGTTGTTGGAGCTTGTTCCACTACCACGCTTCCCAAATGCTAGTGGTGATTCTGCCACACCTCTCTCCTCCACCCCTCCTCTTCTTCTTCCTCTATGGCCTCTTCTGCAGATTTGTCTTCTGAACCAGCAGTGCTCTGTAAGCACTCAAGGGCTATGCAAGCAGTCAGGCTAAAAGATGGCATGCGGTGCTTGCGTTTGTCTGCCTAAGGGGAAGGAGCCACACTGGGGCAGAGATTCTGTCAGCTCTGCAGGGGCAGGCTCAAATGTGGTTGAATGCAACACCAGCTTCAGCCAGGAATGGTTGTATGCGACAATGGCATTAACATTATCCCCACCCTCCGACAGGGACACTTGACCCATGTTCCATGTTTGGCACATGTTCTGAATTTGGTGGTGCAGCGGTTCCTGAGTAGGTACCCAGACTTACAAGATATCCTGAGGCAGGCCAGTAAAGTCTTTGGTCATTGTCGCCAGCCATACAATGCCAGTGCTCAGCTGGCTGACATTCAAAGGGAATGCAACCTGCCCACCAACCGCCTCATTTGTGACATGCCCACCAGGTGGAACTCAACATTGGCAATGCTGCAGCAGCTGCACACAAAGCAGAGGGCCATCAATGAGTACTTGTGCGAGTATGGCACCAGGGCAGGGTCAGGGGAGCTTGGCTTCTCGCCACACCAGTGAATACTCATCAAGGATGCATGCACTGTTCTGTTACCATTTGAGGAGGCCAAAAGGAAGGTGAGCAGCGACAATGCATGCATCAGTGACACTGCCCCTCTAGTCTTCCTATTGGAGCACACGTTTTGTGGAATCATGGACAGGGCACTTGAGGCAGAACAGCAGGAGGAAGAGGAGGACTTCATTACCTCTCAAGGCCCCCTTTATCCAGATACCATTCCTGTGGGCCTGCCAAACACACAGGAAGTAGAGGAGGAGGATTGTATAAGCATGGATGTAGAGTATAATACTCAGCAGCAGTCTTCAAGGGATGGTTTTCAGTCCCCCAGAAACCCAAGGAGTTGTACGTGATTGGAAGGAGATAGTTACGGGTCATGTGATCCTTAGTGACCCAGAGGACTCAGAATCGAATGCCTCTGCCAACTTACGCTGCATGGCCTCCCTGATTCTGCAAAGCCTGCAAAAGGACCCTAGGTACCCTTGGTATCAAGGAGAGGTATCATTATTGGCTGGCAACCCTTCTTGATCTACGTTACAAGGGTAAGGTTGCAGAACTCATCCTGCCTTCACAGAGGGAACAGAGAATGAAACATCTTCAAGAGGCCTTGAAGAAAGGTTTGTGCGATGCATTTCCAGACCCTGGGAGGTTACAATTTCCTGGTGCTGGACAACGTGTTGCTGAGGCTTCGTTCAGTCAGAGGAAGAGCGGTGGAGAAGGTGGCTGGTTGACCGATGCCTTTAAACAATTTTTCAGTCCTCATTGCCAAGGTCTGATCGGTTCTAGCAACCATCGCCAGCATCTGCATTACATGGTGCAGGCATATCTAGGGGCAAGAGCAGACTTGGATAACTTTCCAACAGAGCATCCACTGAGTTACTGGGTCTTGAGGATGGACAACTGGCCAGAACATATGCAATTAAGCTACTGGTCTGTCCTACATCCGGCGTGCGTTCTGAACACATATTCCGTGCTACTTGAGGGTCTGTAATGGATTAAAGAATGCGCCTGTCCACAGACTCTGTTGATAGGCTCACATTCATAAAAATGTATCAGTTTTGGATCAGCAGCTATCAAGTACCTGATTGTGATGCAACTCATTGAAATTGCTATGAATGTGGGATCCCTTGAAGACTGCCTATGCTGACTATCCTTATCCTCATAAGTCTTGATGATTATTATTATACAGGATTTATATGGCGCCGACAGTTTACATAGTGCTTTACAACATTAGGGCAGACAGTACAATTACAATTCAATACAGGGGGAATCAGAGAGCCCTGCTCATTAGAGATTACAATCTAGGAGGGAGGGTAAAGTTATACAAAAGGGTAATAGCTGTGGGGGATGAGCTAATGGAGAAAATAGTGCAGTTGTTAGATAGAGGCATGACAGGCTTCTCTGAAGAGGAAAGTTTTCAGGGAGCTCTTAAAAGTGGATAAATTTGGAGACAGTCTGACAGATTATGGTAGCGAATTCCAGAGGATGAGCGAGGCTCAGGAGAAGTCCTGGAGGCGGATATGGGAGGAGGTGATGAGGTAGCTAGAGAGCAGAAGGTCTTGGTGGGAACAAAGAGGGCGATTAGGTTGGGGGCACAGTTGTGGGTGGCTTTGTAACTTATTGTTAGTATTTTGAGTTTAATTTGTTGGGCGAGTGGCAGCCAATGGAGTGATTGGCAGAGAGGGGTAGCAGACACTGAGCAGTGGATGAGTCTGGCAGCAGCATTCATGATGGACTGAAGGGGGATAGTCTATTTAAAGCTAAGCCAATGAGAAGGGAGTTGCAATAGTCAAGGCGAGAGATAACCAGGGAGTGAATCAGGCGCTTTGTGGTTTCATTGGTTAGAAGGGGACGTAGTTTAGAGATGTTGCCGAGGTTGAGGTGGCAAGCTTTGAAAAGTGATTGGATGTGGGTCCAAAAGGAGATGTCAGAGTCCAGGATAACACCTAGCATGCTGATGTGTGATGATGCTAGCTTCCAACAGTATTTTTGGTTTAGGGCACCACCACCACCATCCAAGGCCCAGTTTTTCTGTCCCTGTTTAAAATGAGCATGTAATTACAAATTTTGAACTAATATTTCACAGCAGGGCCCGTTTCTGCTCCCAACAAGAGTATCTATGAGGGGTTACAGTGTTGTGGCACCACCACCAAAGGCCCAATTTTTCTGCCCCTGTTTAACAGGGGCATGCAATTACAATTTTTTATATAATATTTCACAGTGGAGCCTGTTCCTGCACCCAACAAGAGTATCTGTGAGATGTTAAAGTGTTGTAACACCACCACCATCTAAGAACCAATTTTTCTGCCCCTGTTTAACAGGGGCCTGTAATTAAAATTGTTGATATCATATTTTAACGCAGGGTCTGTTCCTGTGCCCAACAAGAGTAACCGTAAGGGCTTATAGTGTTGTGGCACCACCACCACCAAAGGCCCAATTTTTCTGCACCTGTTTAACAGGGGCATGTAATTACAATTCTTGATATAATATTCCAGAGCAGGGCCCATTCCTGCGCCCAACAAGAGTATCTGTGAGGGCTTACAGTGTTGTGGCACCACCACCACCCAAGGCTCAATTTTTCTGCCCCTGTTTAACAGGGGCTGTAATTACAATTCTTGATATAATATTTCACAGCAGGGTCCATTCCTGCGCCGAACAATAGATTCTGTGAGGGCATACAGTGTTCTGGTACCACCAGCACCTAAGGCCCAATTTTCTGCAGAGTATATAGGGCAGGCCATATAGTATATATACTGCTGTTCAGAGTATATAGTGCCTGGGGCTCCCCACACCATTTTTTTTTATTTGGGTGCAGGGTTCCCTTAATATCCATAACAGACCTGAAGGGTCTGGTATGGATTTTGTGGGTGACATTCACGCTATTTTTTTCTGTTATTTTTGGTAATTTTATCTATATTGCTGGGATCCGACAATACATTACAATAATAACAATAAGTTTTAAATTACATTTTTCCTTTAGAAATTAAATTTTGCTGTGGCACTGTTATAAACATGGAAAAGATGCGCTACTTTACAGGCATACTAAGGGCACCCCCCCCCCCCCCCCCCCCGGCATGATATTTAAAGAAATATTAAATTTTTATTGTTTCACTTTAAGTATTAATAAAATCACTGCTCCTGAAAAAACGTCAGTTTTTAAAACTTTTTTTTCACATTGATACATGTCCCCTGGGGCAGGATCCAGGTCCCAAACACTTTTTATGGCAATAACTTGCATATACTGTAATCCTTTAAAATTAACACTTTTGATTTTTCATGTTTGCTTCCCTTAGACTTTAACGGTGATCGCATATTCAACACATTTTTTGCCTGTCTGCATGTTCTGCTGCGAACCGAACTGGGGGGGGGGGATGTTCAGCTCATCCCTAGATTCAACACTTTCCACAAGCTGTGACCATTAGCTACTAAGAGTTAGGTGACAGTCTTGAAACTGTGCAGGTATAAGGGAAAAATTATCTCTCCATTATCTGTACAGCACATACAGGGTCAGGCTGTGGCAAAGACAGAAGAGGCACCTGCCTTGGGTCCTGTGCTGTTAGAAAGGGTAAGTATGGGGTAGCTATTACAGGAACTTCTCCTGCCTCTGTAACACATACTGACTACTATGCAGATCTGAGCTTCAGCTCCTCAGCCATTCCCCTCTTTGTGGAATGCTCAACTCCCCTTTGGCCATGTGTGCCTTTTCTCAAACTTTTTGTCCCATCTGAGCGGTCTTCCTTATAACCGTTTTCCTCCCACTTGTAGTGTCTGACTGTGCCAGTTTGGAAACATTTGCATTCTACTCCATGCTGTCTCATACATTGGAGACTTGGCAACTATGCTGGGTTGTTGACTTTAACCACTTAACCACTTAAGGACCGCCGTATTGCCAATGTACGTCATTACAATGGCACTGGCAGGCACAAGCACGTACATGTACGTGCCTGCCTTCCAGCGGGTGGGGGGTCCGATTGGACCCCCTCCCGCTGGATACGGCGGTCCGTTTCGCTGCAGGAGCGATCCGGGATGAGGGGATGGCCGTTGGTTTCTGGCCATCCCCTCTCGATCGCTCCTGGCCAATGAGAAGCTTCCTCCCACTGTGTATTGTATACACAGGCAGGGAGGAAGTGATGTCATTCTCCTCGGAGCGGTCTTTTAGACCGGACTACGAGGAGAAGACTAAAAGTAAGTGCACCAAACACTACACTAACACATAGGTACACATAGGTACACAAACCCCCTCGATCACCCCCTCCCCGATCGCCCCCCGCCCCCCCCCCCCTAGTCACAGTGTCACTGATTGCAGTGATCATTTATTTACTGATCACTGCATTCAGTGTCAGTTGTAAAAGTAAAAACTGTCAGGGCAGTTAGTGTTAGGTCCAGGGTAGCCCCCTACCACCCCCCAATAAAGGTTTAACCCCCTGATTGCCCCTAGAGTTAACCCTTTCACCCCCTTTTGCCAGTGTCACTAAGCGATCATTTTTCTGATCGCTGCATTAGTGTCGCTAGTGTTGCTAGGTAGCTAGTTATTTTTTTAGGTTCACCGCCAGGTTTTTATAGCGCTAGGTACCCCGATATACTACCCAATAATGGTTTTAACCCCCTGATTGCCCCTAGTTAACCCTTTCACCCCCTTTTGCCAGTGTCACTAAGCGATCATTTTTCTGATCGCTGCATTAGTGTCGCTAGGTAGCTAGTTTTTTTTTTAGGTTCACCGCCAGGTTTTTATAGCGCTAGGTACCCCGATATACTACCCAATAATGGTTTTAACCCCCTGATTGCCCCTAGTTAACCCTTTCACCCCCTTTTGCCAGTGTCACTAAGAGATCGTTTTTCTGATCGCTGCATTAGTGTCACTAGTGCCGCTAGGTAGCTAGTTATTTTTTTAGGTTCACCACCAGGTTTTTATAGCGCTAGGTACCCCGATATACTACCCAATAATGGTTTTAACCCCCTGATTGCCCCTAGTTAACCCTTTCACCCCCTTTTGCCAGTGTCACTAAGCGATCATTTTTCTGATTGCTGCATTAGTGTCACTAGTGTCGCTAGGTAGCTAGTTATTTTTTTAGGTTCACCGCCAGATTTTTATAGCGCTAGGTACCCCCATATACTACCCAATAATGGTTTTAATCCCCTGATTGCCCCTAGTTAACCCTTTCACCAGCGATCACAGTATAAGTGTCACTGGTGACGCTGGTTAGCCAGTTAGTTATTTAGGTTCCCCGTCAGGTTTTTATATAGTGCCAGGGACCCCCATATACTACCTAATAAAAATTTGAACCCCCTGATTGCCCCTAGTTAACCCTTTCACCAGTGATCACCGTATAAGTGTTACGGGTGACTCTGGTTAGTTTGCTTTTTGTAGCATCAGGGCACCCACCATTTATTACCCAATAAAGGTTTAACCCCCTGATCACCCGGCGGGTGATACCAATTAGGTTTTAGGGTCAGGGTCTGCGTCGCCCCAGGCAGCGCTAGGTTAGTGCCAGTACCGCTAACACCCACGCGCAAAGCATACACCTCCCGTAGTGGTATAGAATCTGAACAGATCAATATCTGATCTGATCAGATCTATACTAGCATCCCCAGCAGTTTAGGGTTGAAAAAAAAAAGCATTGTTAGCGGGATCAGCCCAGATACCTGCTGGCACCTGCGTTTTGCCCCTATGCCCAGCCCACCCAAGTGCAGTATCGATCGATCACTGTCACTTACAAGACACTAAACACATAACTGCAGCGATCGCAGAGTCAGGCCTGATCCCTGCGATCGCTAACAGTTTTTTTTGGTATTTTATATTTAAATCCGGAAGGCAGTGCTTGGTTTTCGGGGTCCCGTACGTGGCTAGGCTCCCAAAAAGTCCCCCACATGTGGTATCCCCGTACTCGGGAGAAGCAGCAGAATTTATTTTGGGGTGTAATTTGACTTATGCCCATAGCATGTGTGAGCAATATATCATTTAGTGACAACTTTGTGCAAAAAAAAAAAATTGTAAAATTTCTGCAACTTGTGGCAAAATATAAAATATTTCATGGACTCAACATGCCTCTCAGTAAATAGCTTGGGGTGTCTACTTTCCAAAATGGGGTCATTTGGGGGGGTTTTGTGCTATTTTGGCATTTTTTGGCCTTCGAAACTGTGATAGGTAGTGAGGAGTGAAATCAAAAAATTGCACCCTTATGCCGCGTACACATGATCAAACAATCTGGTGGAAAAGTCCGGCAAACTCAAGTCCGCCAAACAATCCCCCCGTGTGTAGCCTCCGGCATACTTTTTTGACCCGAAAGTACGGCGGACTTAGAATGCTGTGTTGCACTCCAACCTTCCCGCGGACTCGCATTTCGGCGGACAATCCGGCCGTGTGTATGCCAGTCCGCCGTACTTTTGAAATGAGCGGACTTTTCCCGCCCGGAGAAAAGTCCGCTCATTTCGAGCGGGTCTCCAGGTAGGCGGGGCCCGCGAAGGAGACGTCGCTGGCCCCGCCGCCTGGTATGAACTTAAAGGGGAACCCCAACGCTGAAAAAAATCGGCGTGGGGGTCCCCCCCAAGTCCACAACAGACCCTTGTCCGAGCACGCTACCCGGCCGGCCAGGAAAGGGGGGCGAGCGAGCAAAAAAAAACAAAAAGTCGAAAATATAATTTTTTCTCAAAATTTTCGGTCTTTTTCCATTTATATCGCAAAAAATAAAAATCGCAGAGGCAATCAAATACCATCAAAAGAAAGCTCTATTTGTGGGAAGAAAAGGACGCAAATTTTGTTCGGGTACAACATTGCATGACCGCGCAATTACCAGTTAAAGCAGTGCAGTGCGAAATTGTAAAAAGACCTCTGGTCCTTAGGCTGTTAATTGGTCCGGGGCTGAAGTGGTTAAAGGAGCTCGGATGCTAGACATACCTGAAAAAGCCAGACTTCAATGTTGGTAAATAGTTCACCATACAGTGTATGGAGGGCTGAAGGCCTATGCTGGGAGCCCTGCACATAAACCATAAGGGAAGTCAGATATGCATTCATAATGCGACTGCTCTCAGGCTATTATGAATCAGGTGCATAAGCATGACAACATGTCTTACAATTGAGAGGGGCAAAGGAGGGTGTTACTGGCAGATGTTGTTGGCACTGCTTTACTCATATGACAACAGCATTAGGGGCAGTTGGCATCAGTTTGTATACCCCTTCATGGAAAAAGTTTACCCTGATGGCAGTGGCCACTTTCATCAGGATAATGCACTCTTGCCACACCGCAAAAATGATAAAAAAAATTCCGTGAGGCACACAACAATGAGTTTGAGGTATTAACTTGGGTTTCACATTTTTCAGATCTCAATCCAATTGAGTATCTGTGGCATGTCCTGGAAAACTAAATTCGATCCATGAATATTCACTGTTTTCTCCACGGCAGGGACAGCTTCCCCTGCGTGTCCCTGAACCCCACCCCTCCCCCCGATGCAGACAATTGCTCTGCAGGAGGGATTCCCGTCAACACTGTTTGTGTTGATGGGTGAATTGTATGAATTTCTTTCCTACAACCCATGAAGTCATGAGCCATGAACCATGAGGGCAAGGAAATAAATTTGCACCATCTATGGCCTGCCTAAGATAGTAGAGAAGAACAATTTTTTAGGGGAAAATGTTCATTAGGCAGTTGTTGCCATTACTGCAATTATTGGGGGTTATTTACAAAAGGCAAATCCGTTTTGCACTGCAAGTGCACTTTCAAGTGCAGTCGCTCTAAATCTGAGGGGTATATCTGAAATGAGTGGAAGCTCTGATGATTTTATCATCCAATCATGTGCAAGCTAAAATGCTGTTTTTTTTATTTTCTTGCATGTTCCCCTCGGATGTACAGTGACTGCACTTCCAAGTGCACTTTCAGTGCAAAGTGGATTTTCCTTTCATAAATAACCCACATTGTGTCTACAATTGTCTATTGAGATCTAAGGAACACATTTACCCTTATGATTTTTGTTGCCAAGGGTTAATGATGATAACTGTTTTGGTAAAAGTGCACTTATCCAGCAAGTAAAAAAGCATATTCTAACTGTAATAAATAGATAAGGCATGTCTTTGTTTTCTGGGCAATGTGTTTTTTTTTCTACGCTTTAATGGATGTGCACATAGGTTAGCATTTTTGTTTGCTTTTTATGATTTTTAAAGCTGGCTCAATGTAAGTCGATCAGAATGACCCAATGATTATGTTGGACACAATAATATGCTAGCATACCAGAAGTGTAGCTGCTCATTTATTAAACATGATCCAACATTATGAAGCCAGGCTAATTCCTTATAAAAGGTGCTGTTTTGGCTTTGAAATACCTACATTTAAATTGTGCACATAGTTTATCTTAAAGTGCTTTGGGAACAATACAGATTTATGCGCTGAAAGAGCTGCCACCATGGCAGCCCACACCACCTCTATTTCCATAAATCCATTTGACTCATTTTAAAAGAGATTTGTGAGAGCTCTATGTGGTTTAAATAGGCGGCAAATGTAATCCTGGGCAGCCTCCTGACAACTTCGTATATTTTTGCTCTATATATATCACAACAGGGAGGATGCACATTTGTAATGATGTAGTGCTACTTCTTAACTAACAGAGGGGAGAAATTAATGAATTAAATATATACCATATAGTAAATATGACCCTAATTGCACTGTTCTTCTGCTGTACTGTATTAATATGCGCCATGGTCGATATAATGCCCATTTCTCAGTCTGCTAGAGACATGATGTGACATTTTTCTTTCATCTAATAAGACACACTTATGATTTCAGATAGCAAATGTAACTGCTAAATGCATTTAATTAGCAGCGTTGTTTAATAAATGAACCAGCTATTGGATTTTAACACTGGCTATGGTAATTAAATGCTTTGTTTTAGTTCATTACTTTACAGTGATAGCTGTTTTAAAACATGCTGACATTCAGAATCCTAAGATCATCTTTGTTTATATTTTTGCTTTTCAACTAATTCGTTACGAAATGTGCACACTCACCCAGCGTTACATATACTACAGTCAATCATTTACAAGCCTGTACATTATTTTTGCCAAACTTAAAAAGAGCTTTAATATATTATTGTATTAAAATTATATTAAGGGATAAGGCTTGACCAGTCAAGAGAGAACCACGAAGGAGCCCCTGGCCAAACTTTCTATATACTGTGAAATTTACTTATTTTTCTTTACCTCTCAAATCTTTAAAAAGTGAGTCGCCTACTCACCTGAACTGAACCAGGCCTCCCTCCCCTCCCTAGGTACAATGTGTTCCTTTCAATCTGACATACAGGCAGAAGAGTACATTTCCACAAGCTATATCAACAAATACCAACATAGTATCCTTGATTTTCAGAGCTGGGGTAACCTTTGAAGTAACCTATGTACCCTTCTTGCAATAAACACACAATTTGTATTTATAGACAGGTGAAAAAGAAGCTGGTTCAACAGAAGTATAGATATGCCACAAGTAAATTTAAAAGCACACATAAGTAGCAAATGTTTTTGCTTTGCAAATTTAAGCAAAACTGTGACGATTGTGAGACTTGAGTGTGCCTTACTAACATAAAATTGAAACCTGCCCAAAACTGATGGCACTGAAGACTTAGTATGTACAGTATGTCACTGCTCTGTATATCTCAAAGATGCAAACAATTGAACCACCCAAAAAAAGCTAACATTTAAGAACCCATATTTCAGTAAAACCTAGACAGACCAGTCTAGGCTTATACTCTATTTTATAGGGCCCCAAGATGGAAGAGAACACAAGACTGTATCAACATTATCTGCCTTGTTTTATTTAAAGCCCTGAGCATGCAAACTACCAAATTTAATCAAACAACCATCCATTTACTGTATATTCTAATTTGTCTGGGGTCACTGAATCAAAGAAGGAAACTTCGTCCTCTGTCAGGTCTATAAGAGTATAAAATGCTGTAGGAGATTCCAACAGGGGGATGGCCTGCGTGACATCACCATCCTACAAAGGAAAAATATCTTTCCTTATTAGGACAGCACCTTTCATTTTCAGCCCATTTACATAAAAGAGTATGGGGACTCTTACCACATAACTCCTCATGCCGCGTACACACGACCGGACTTTTCAACATCAAAAGTCCGACGGAATGATTCCGGCAGACCATTCGATCGTGTGTAGGCTGCAGCGGACTTTTGATTTGCAAAAGTCTGACAGACTTTAGAAATGGAACATGTTTCACATTTTTCCGACAGAACTCCGCCGGACCCAGTTCCTACCGAGAAATCCGCTCGTGTGTATGCTAGTCCGACGGACAAAAACCGACGCGAGGGCAGCTATTGGCTACTGGCTATGAACTTCCTTATTCTAGTCCAGTCGTACGTCATCACGTTCGAATCCGTCGGACTTTGGTGTGATTGTGTGTGGCCAAGTCCGTTCATTCGTAAAGTCCATCAGAACTCCGTCGAAAGTCTGTCGGACCTAGTCCCTCGAAAAGTCTGGTCGTGTGTACGCGGCATTACAGCTTATTGAATCCAATGAACAGGGAGCCTGTGTTCTGTTTGAGCATGGTCTTCCTTTATGAGGGCCTTCTGTGCACTGTGCCAGTAACATTCTAGCTCCTGATGCTTGCTAACAGCTGAGGCACTAGAAAGGGTGGGAGCTCTGGGCTGAAAGAATAGCGCTGATTCCGCCCACTGTTAGTCAAGAGCTCTGTTAAAAGTTAGAATAGTGCTCCGGATAATAAGGCTCGATTTACATCTATGCAGCTTCCTTTAATCTGTTTCTTCAGTGCTTTTTTATGTGCATTTTGAGTTTATGCATGAGAACGTTTGACGCTTTTTTCACGTGCCTTTTGATGTGTTTTGCGTTTTGCATTTTCTATGCTTTTTTTAAATTTTTTGGCCAATTTGTCGTTGGGCTGATTAAACCACGCAATAGGCAAATTGCGTAAACATTGTGGCAAAAATGCACTGCAGCTTCTCCATTGAAGTCTAGTGAACCAAAAATGCACCATTTCGCTTTTTAAAAAGTCCCTGACCCTTTCCAAAAACAAAGCGGCTGAAAAAAACAAAAAGCAATAAAAAATGCATAGGTGTGAACCCAAGCCTAATACTGATTTACTAAAAGACTTCAGAATCACGAGTAAAAAAAAAACACTTCATGTACCTGTAGCACTGACCCCCGAAGCAGTGGCTGAATTTTTTCTAGTCTTACCGATTACCTCCTCCAGCTCGTACTCGTTGTTCTTGTCTAGGGGTTCCCAGGGTTAATAACCCAATAAATGTAGAGGCCGACACTTGAATTCCTTGTCGGGATTTTTATTTTGCATAAAACGATTGAACAAACTCAGTCTCTAAGTTGGGAATAGAGGGCATCAGGGTAGAGTTTAGTTCAGGTGCTTGGAACTGTTGACTTCAATAAAAGTCTCTCTCTATGTACACAGTCCAGGGAACAGCCGCTCGCAAATGGACTCTTTGCCTGTTGGATAAATCCTTAAGTTTTGGGTTTAGCAACCAACAGGTCATTTTAGCCTTTCAAAGTCTCTCACGCAGACTTGGTTGAAAACTTGGAAACTTGGTTACAACTGGCAGGATAGAAGTAGGAACTTTTCTTACTGTACCAGAATCTTTCAACCGGTCCGGCGATACCGTAAGAACTGTGGAATCAATCAATGTCCATGGCAGCTCTGCTTCCAGGCTCTTACTGAGCAGCCAGCCTTGTGAGTGGCTCTCTTACCGAAGAGACCTCCCGTGGTCGCATGTAGATCTGCTGGGCCTCTCCAAAACCCGAGACGGCACCGGAACACCTTAGAATCCTCATTCCAGTTACTGCGCCTCGAACTAGCCAGTTCTGAGGCTCGGAAATGGATAGATCCACACCCCAGGCCATGAGGGCCCCTGTGGGCTGGTCAGGAGGACCAGGACCACGTAGTCAGCAACAACTTCCTGACTGGAACCCCGAACCACGTGACATTGGCACTTTAAGTACCCCTTCCCGGATTATGCAGTGAGACAAACTCCCACTGATTGGTTCCGAGATAGAGATTGGTACTCAATGCGTCCAACCAGACTGTATTCTATAGCCTCTCACAGGTGTACAACCCCACCTATGACTAGGCAGAACTTCTATACAGCCCAGCCAAACTGATGTCAAAGCACAATTTAGCACAATTAACCCCAAAACTCATTACAGTTTTGGGCAAAAACTAAATTTAACACATAGCACGTACCCGTTAGGAGTACCGGCACTACATACCCAATCATGTGAATAACAAATTCCTGGTTACTTTGAACACCCAATCCTAGGTAGATGCTTTTCACATGATCACATAATTGGAATGAATATTTACAAAAATTTTATAGGTGAAGATTCTCTCCTTCTAGGGGAAGGCTACTGTCCTCTAACACCATTCATGACAGCATGAGCAAAAGTAGCAATAGTACCATCTGACACCCTACTTAGTCCCAGGGACTGACCTGTATATACTGAATATATTAATGACCGATTATCATAAGTGGATTTTAGTACAGCAAAAATAAATAAGAGAGATAAAACCACTACACCCCTATAAGGCATAGGGTTGTCTAAGCAACCTAACTTATGAAGAGCTTAATACATCCACCACGGTTAACATTTTCTAAAGCATAACTTCATCTCAAATGTTTTCCTTTAGTTTTGGATAGAGTATGGGAAGAGTTAAAATTTCTGCCGGTTTTATTCCTGTCTGTGACTCCACTAAGCAGCGTCTTCTGTGCTTCCTGTCCCCATTACAACTGAACAAGAAATGAAGTGATCAGCAAGAAGGGAAGTAACAAACAATTAAAGGATTGTCAGGATTTCTACATTTTGCTCGCTCTACTAAACATGTGTTTTTGTTTGTGTCCTTTTTTTATACATTTTTTTTCATCCCTTCTGACTTTTGACAGGAAGTGAAAGGAAATCTCCCCAACAGGTAAACCAATAAAAAATGGAAAGAATCTCAAAGCCTTCCATACTCCATGAAAAATAAACATAAAAGGTTTAAGCTGCATTAGGGCTTTAACTGAACCCTAGGCAAGCAGCTAAATGCAAAGGTAAATTGCATGTATGAGAGCTTTTTTTTTTACCCGCCAAATCATTTTTATATCTGTCTGTCCAGTCCACATATTTACACATCTCTGCCACACAGTAAAGCCCTGTCTGGCAGGGGAGGGGGCCTGATCTTTCTTGGCTGCATTTGCACTTATTCTTACAGATTCAGTCCTCTCCCTCAGTAAAATGAGAAGCAGCAGACTGATTAGCTCATCTCTAAGTTGATTTGCTTCTATCAGCATTTTCCTTGCACTAGAACACATCTAACTGGATTCTTGAACTGCTTCTCTAAATTCCGCTGCGCAGACTGTACAATGATTTCAAGAGTCTGATACCAGGGCAAATTCCGGTACTTACACTTGTGTTTAAAAAAATTCCTAGTAGTAATACTAACTACTTCGTATTTTACCCCCTTCATGACTAAGCCAGTTTCTGCACTGCCGTACTTTAACTTACAATTGCGCAAAGCTGTACCCAAACAAAATTTCTATATTTTTTTCACACAAATAGTTTTCTTTTGATGATATTTTATAAACACTGGGTTTTTATTTTTTTTGCAATATAATCAAGAAAAAACTGAAATTTTTTCAAATAAAACTAATATTTTTTACTTTCTGCTATAAAACCTATCCAATAAAAATAAATTAAAAAATCTAATAAAATAATCTAAAAATAAAAAGTCCCAATAAGTGGTTATTGATTGGCTTGCGTGAAATTTACAGTTCCTACAAACTATGGTATATATACTGGAATTTTTTGTTTTAGTTTTTTTATACTACTGACTGACTGACGGCGATCAGCAACTTATAACGAGACTGCGATACTGCGGTGGTCAATCTGGCACTAACTGATGCTGGGGGAACTAACTAAGTGACACTGACATCACCAGTGATATTAATATAGTGATCAGTGATAATACTATACACTGTCACTGGACTAATGACAAATGACAATTGACAATTGCTGGGAAGGGGTTACCATCTAGGGTGATCAAGAGGTTAAATATGTCTAACTATGTCTATGTTTGCAGTGATGAGAAACAGACAGATTGTTCCCTACCAACACAAGAGCTCTGGGCTGTGATTGCACACAGCCGATCAGCAGGTCCCGGCAAGAATCATTGGCTGAGACTTGCTGAAAGACTCCCGCTGTGTGCAATCACACGTGTGGGTACTCTCTCACCACAAGCTGCCATACATGCATATGTCCATCCACTAATAACTACCTATTCATTTCATTAATTAGTTAATTAATTATTTAATTAATTCATTTATTAATTATACAATTTAATTTATATATTTTTTCTAATTCCTTTCAACTGGAGGCATTCCTTCACCTATATGTCTGCTCAAAGCCCTTGGTTAACAATATGAGAGCTGCTGGTAGGCTTGCTACTGTGCTCTTACTATGGGTGGTTTACTACTAGAGGGGGAAGGGCCTAGAACACTAGATTGCCAGAGTCTGCCCTCCTTGAACCACCACGCAGGATATGACACCATTCTGTAGTCTCCAGCCTCCCGGAAGGCGGAAGCGATGTCGGCCGTGACCGGAAGTGACGGGTGGAACACAAATACACCCGCACTTCCTGGTGGCAGCTGCCTATCTTGTCCCTCGGCAGCTTCCTGTCTCCCAGAGGGCGGAAGTGACGCTGGCTGTGACCAGAAGTGACGGGTGGAACGCACATCCACCCGCACTTCCTGGTTTTGTCTGGGCGTATGTGCCACACGGAAGAGTGGCAACATAATTTTTTCTATGCTCAACTACACTGTTGTTGGAGCGGAATAGATTCATCTCGAACCCCCCCTTCCATCTTCTTCTGTCTCCCCCAAGTGTCCCCCAGCCTTCCTTATAATAAAGCCAGTAATAACATCAGAAGGGAGTCTACACTGCCTGCAACATTTTGAGTGTGGTGAGTGTGCTCCCTTTGCATTTAATTAAATATATGGTAATAAAATTCTGATATGGTATGGGGACACAGCAGATGGCATGTCGTGCGTGAGATGGTGGCTTTATGCAGGCCATGCCATGTTGTGGTGTCATGGCCTGTGTGGGGGAGGTGGTGGCATGGTGGATTGCTCCGTGCAGTGAGAGTGGTTGAGGATTGGGTAGCGATGGGATGGCGATAGCAGCGCACTGTCTGCATCATGTGATGGATGGATATGGTAGGCGGAGCCTACTCGTGTAGGTGTGAACGGCTCTGGTGGGACTTTACCCATACATGTGACTGTGGGTATATTAAGGGGATACTAGAGGAGGTCAAACTGCCATCGCTATGGCTCTGAGGAAGAGGGTTCGCCCTTGAAATGTGTAAGCCACTTGCATGTCATCTGGTTCCTCCAAATATCTGGACAAGGCTGTAGGCATCTAGAGTTACTGTTCGCTATTGTCGGAGTATTGATAAGTCTTGTTTGAAAGCTTGTTTATGAGTATATTTCTTGTTATTTTATGAATAAATTTTATCTTTGGTAATGCACAAGGTCGGTGCGCCCCCCTGTTCTTTTAGTATGTTTCAGTAATAAAGGATACCCATTATTCTGAGGAGGGCTGCGAGACCTGCGACATTCCACTGACTTTGCTAAAGGGGTTGGTTGCGCCTCTACTTAGCTGACCGGGAACCTGAGCACAGGAGATTGCTTTGTGTTGACAGCCCCTATCTGTCAGGGACAATAAAAAGTTGGCATTAGATTTGATCTGCTGCTCCTGAAAGCCCCTAGAAGAAGTGTGTTGTGATTGTACAACATGTGGTTGTTCCTTGCCTCTTGCCCCTGTGCACCCAGCATAGCACTTTTCTATGGGAAAGTTTGTGTGTGCAGAGCCTGCAGGACTCAATTAGTTGCAATGAAAGGCAGCGATGGAAGTTTCTCCTGAAGGGTGAAGGGCAGAGAGGAATGCACGGTCCTGTCCCTGATAATACAGTGCTGTCTCAGGGCACGTAGGCTGCACATGGCTGAAGGCAGTTGGGTAAGAAGGACATGCATGGAGAGCAATGACCCCCCCTGCCGGGAACCCAACCCACACATGCAGCCAGTTCCCTCTGCAGCAGGGCTGTGCAATTCCCGCATACACTTTTTACTCACCACACTGAACTGTAACCTCTGGAGTCCACGGGACTTGTTCTGGTATCTCTCGGGCACCTTCCACTGGGTCTTATTCAGTTCCTGATAGTAGAATCCTGGGGGCTTGGTTGTTAAGGATGCGACGGCCCCACTCCTTAAAGCGGAGCTCCACCCTAAAGTGGAGCTTCCGCTCATTGGAACCCTCCCCCCCTCCGGCGCCACAATTGGCACCTTTCAGGGGGAGGGGGGTGCAGATACCTGTATAGTACAGGTATTTGCACCCACTTCTGGCATAGATATCTGCAGAATCTGCGGATATTTACACCACTTCCTGCGAGTCCCCCGCTGTCTGCTGGGAAACAGACGGATCCCAGAGACAGCGGGGACCATTCTGATTGCGCAGTGTGACTCGTGCATGCGCAGCAGGGAACTGGGAAGTGAAGCTGCAAGGCTCCACTTCCTGATTCCCATACCCAAGATGGAGGCGGCAGCACCCGAGAGCCGATCGAGAGATCGGCTTCGGGTGCCGACATCGTGAGCGCGCTGGGCGGGTAAGTGTCCTTATTTTAAAAGTCAGCAGCTGCAGTATTTGTAGCTGCTGACTTTAAAAAAAAAAAACGGCGGAACTCCCGCTTTAACAACCAATAATTGCCTGCATTCTTTTGTTTACATTTCACCTGTTAGCTGGGAAATCCCATTGACACCTGAAAGAACCAAGCCAGACGGTATTGGTTCTGGGTATCGGAGCATTTGCACGATTACCGATACTCGTGCAAATTCTGAGTATCGACACCAATACCCATACCAGTATCCGTACAACCCTAGTTTAAACGATGCTCAATTGGTACTAAGGGGCCCAAAGTGTGGCAAGAAAATATCCCCCACACTATTACACCACCATCACCAGCCTGAACCATTGGTACAAGTCAGGATGGATCAATGCTTTCATGTTGCTTATGCCAAATTCTGACCCTACCATCTGAAAATTACAGCTAAAATCGAGACTCATCAGACCAGGCAACATTTCTACAATCTTCTATTGTCCAATTTTGTTGAGCCTGTGCGAATTGTAGCCTCAGTTTCCTGCTTTTAGCTGACAGGAGTGGCACCTGGTGTGGTCTTCTGCTGCTGTAGCCAATCTGCTTCAAGGTTCGATGTGTTGTGCATTCAGAGATGGTATTCTGCATGCTTTGGTTGTAATGAGTGGTTATTTGAGTTACTGATTCCTTTCTATCATCTCAAACCAGTCTGCCTATTCTCCTCTGACATCAACAAAGCATTTTCATCCACACAACTGCCGCTCACTGGATGTTTTCTCTTTTTCGGACCATTCTCTGTAAACCCTAGAGATGGTTGTGTGTGAAAATTCAGAGTAGATCAGCAGTTTTTTGAGTACTCAGGCCAGCCCGTCTGGCACAAACAACCATTCCATGTTCAAAATCACTTAAATCCTCTTTCTTCCACATTCTGATGCTCAGTTTGAAGTCGTCTTCACCACGCCTAGATGCATAAATGCACTGAGTTGCTGCACTGTGATTGGCTAATTAGCAATTTGTTTTACCAAGCAATTGAACAGGTATACCTAAAAAAGTGTCTCAAGACCCCAGTACAAATCCCATATCAATGCAAAGCATAGGGCGAGCACGTGTACCTAAACATATTTTGGGCAACATATTTGAGGTATCATCACGACTGTCTGAGGGAGAACAATAATCCTAGGGCCATAATTCATGGTTAACTCTAAACTCTAAACTGATAATCTGTAAAGGCTTTTAAAGTGTTACCTATGGAGAATTTTGAGATTTTACAGGTGTGCAGTTTTGTTTGGTATCTATTTACTCAACATAACCCCATCTTTTATATTTTGCCAAAAATTGGGTATAATATTGTGTTTAATTGCACTGAAATGTATTTTAGTGTATTTTTTATACTATTCATTTGATATATAGCTGTGCAAATATCATGCAACATAAAAGACTATCACAATTTTTACTACATGGCCTCTTCTTTTGGAAGGTATATATTTTTTTTTTTTGGGGGGGGGGGGGGGGGTTTACAGTAATTTCTAGCAAAAAAAGCATATTTTAACATGTGTTCATAAAATAAAAAAATTTCCCCAGTAGGCACGACGTTAATGTATCCATAACTAGACTGTGGGGGTGATTTACAAAAGCTGCGCAACATCAGTAGAGGCGCACGACGAGGCACAATGCACATTTTCATATTTACGAAATGGTGCGCGAATCCCCCATTTACTATAGTGATCTCGGTGCACAGAGAATGCACTATGGACATGGCACATGGCAACTCCAAATCAATATTGACAGAAGATGGATGTGCCAATATTATGGGATGATGTGAGGAAGTTTAGTAACAACTGCCCAAGTAACAAATATGCCCGAAGTAGAATGAGAAAGTAACTTTTTCAGAGAAAGCCTGCTGTGCCTGCAAGTACATTTAGAACTGCATGAAATCAATGTAAGCAGTGCACATGCGCAAGTGGCTGTTGATCTCGTTCACATGCGTTTATTCACTGCGCGGCTAAAATCTTAGTAAATGTTAAGCAACGCACATGCAATTGCGTGAGTTGAACGGCCGCACCTCTAAATTGACATTTTTTTTTTTTACGCTTGTTTACCTTTATGTATTTTTTTAAGGAGATTTGCACACAGGTCATGTTAGCATGTTACGTTGTAAACATGTGACATGCCCCTTGTTAACATTATGCAAAAAGACTCTCGCTCCTCTAGCTCCTCCTAAAAGGGCATTTAACCTTTCCCCTCTAATGCATATTATTTCCTTGGGCTAGCTTCTGCTTTTAAAGGGGAACTCCACACTCCATTCTCCAACGCTCTTGTCTCCCCCCTCTAACCCCTTGGATTTCCATGGGCTAACTTTTGCTTTTAAAGGGCAACTCCACACTCAATTCTCCAATGCTCTTGTTCCCCCCCCCCCCCCAACCCCTTGGATTTCCATGGGCTAATTTTTCTTTTAACCGGTTCCCGACCAGCGCACGCCGATGTACGTCGGCAGAAGGGCATGGGCAGGCATATTGGCGTACAGGTACATCCAATCTTTAATGCCGCCCTGCCATCGCATGCCGGTCGAGACCCCCGTGAGTCCGGTCGCGGGTCCCGTGGACTCGATCACTGCGGGCATACCCGAGATCGTCTCACGGGGCGGCTGAATGGAGAAATGCCATTGTAAACAGCATTTCTCCATTCTGCCTAGCAACTAGTGATGCTGATCTCTGCTCCATGTGATTGGAGAAGAGATCAGTGTTCACTAAATGAAAGCCCAGCCCCCCACAGTTAGTAACACACCCCTAGGAACACTTAACCCCTACACTGCCACCCACTGGTTAACCCCTTCACTGCCAGTGTCATTTACACAGGAATCACTGCATTTATATAGCAGTGATTGCTGTATAAATGACAATGGTCCCAAAAATGTGTTAAAAATGTCCGATGTGTCTGCCATAATGTCGCAGTCACAATAAAAATCGCTGATCGCCGCCATTACTAGTAAAAAAAAAATGCCATAAAACTATCCCTATTTTGTAAACGCTATAACTTTTGCGCAAACCAATCAATAATCGCTTATTGCGATTTTTATTTATCAAAAATATAGATTGTAGATTGTAGAAGAATGCGTATCAGCCTAAACTGAGCGAAAAAATGTTTTTTTATATATATTTGGGGGATATTTATTATAACAAAAAGTAAAAAAAAAAAAAAAAAGGAAAAACCGCAGGGGTGATCAAATACCACCAAAAGAAAGCTCTATTTGTGGGAAAAAAAGGATGTCAATTTTGTTTGGGAGCCACGTTGCACAACCGCACAATTGTCAGTTAAAGCGAAGCAGTGCCGAATCGCAAAAAGTGGTCTGGTCTTTGACCAGCAAAATGGTCCGGTCTGTAAGTGGTTAAAGGGGAACTCCACACTCCATTCTACAATGCTCTTGTCTCTCCCCTCTAACCCCTTGGATTTCCATGGGCTAACTTTTGCCTTTAAAGGGGAACTCCACACTCCATTCTCCAATGCTCTTGTCTACCCCCTCTAATCCCTTGGAATTCCATGGGCTAACTTTTGCTTTTAAAGGGGAACTCCACACTCAGTTCTCCAATGCTCTTGTCTCCCCCCTCTAACCCCTTGGATTTCCATGGGTTAACTTTTGCTTTTAAAGGGGAACTGCACACTCAATTCTCCAATGCTCTTGTCTCCCCCCCCAACCCCTTGAATTTTCATGGGCTAATTTTTTCTTTTAAAGGGGAACGCCACACTCCATAATACAATGCTCTTGTCTCCCCCCTCTA
Source organism: Lithobates pipiens (assembly GCF_037356315.1). NCBI lineage: Eukaryota > Metazoa > Chordata > Amphibia > Anura > Ranidae > Lithobates > Lithobates pipiens. Next base: position 341,189,886 of record NW_027507758.1, read on the forward strand.
ACCCCTTGGATTTCCATGAGCTAACTTTTGCTTTTAAAGGGGAACTCCACACTCCAATCTATTCGCCAAAGGCTGAGACCTGTCTTCACAAATCCAAACCACATCCTTTTTCAGAGCATACAACAGGATCAGCTAGGAAAGGGACAAGAAGAGCGATCACCCAACCCCCTCCTGAACTGTACAAGGCCACATGCACTCAACATAGCTGACTGCCTTTGGGGCATGTTGGGCTCAGCTGAATACCAACCACAAAGCACGTTGCACCCACTAGTTTAAAGGGGTTTTCCACATTTCGTAAAGCCCCCTGTCTGCAGCCCCCCACAAACCCAGCCTAGGGTTGTATGGAAGAGGCCTTTGTCCCCCTGATTATGGCAGCAAGGTGGTTGACTTTTGGGGTGCCCTAGCCCCTCCTGCCACCAAGGATCCACCCACTTTCATGGGCTGGCTTACTGTGTATTTGGCTAGGGTTTTGTTAGTGTGTGGGAAGGGCACAATATTTTTTAGTTTGGGGTGGTATTTTTCATGTGGGGGTTCTCATTTTAAGCTTTAACAGACCCAAAGGGCCTCCTATGTATTGGGGGGGGGGGGGGGTGGCAGGCTAAATCTTGCAGCTGCAATGTAGATTTGTAAGTTTTCTTTAAAGCGGTTTATCTTTGAAGTAGCATTTTGGATACATGCTACAGATGCACCACTTTACAGGCAGAGTAAGCCCCCCCCCCCCAAGTTACTAACTTTTTGTCAGAAACCATGAATCAGACTGAGACAGAAGTATATTCAAATCGCACTTGTTTACTAATAATAAAAAAAGGTAAACAGAGTAATCGTAGTCAAAACATAGCCAGAGTTCAGGAACTTGAACGGATAGTCATTATATATATATATTAGAAGTGATAGGAATGAGATTAGCATCAACAGGGTTAAGTACACCTACTAACTGCCTAACAAGACATATCCAGTGAGATGAAATTAACCAATTGTATTGGGTATGCTCTATTATCAATGAGAAAACCGCAGTTACCCTAGCGTCAGTTGCAGTTTACGTATACAGGTATTTATTGCACGTTCAATGAATTACTTTTCTGGCACACCAATTAATGTATGAACTGGTGCAATGCCTTCTTCTTAGTAAATCCCCCCTAAATGTCTCTATTTATCTGGCTGGAGTTCCGTTCAAATTGAATATTACCACCATAAAATAAACATGCACTTCAGCTAGAGGTTTCCATCTCAGAACAGTGGATAAATGAAATGTCCAAACAAAAGAACACGTTGCTCCAGGTGAGACAGGAAGCCTAATGATATCACAGGTGCCCACCTCGGCTCGCCTCCGCATAAGATCAATACTGAAGAAATGGCTGCATTAGTAATGAATAAGCGCACCTGTTAGTGTGTGAAACGCGTCTACCATTTGTACTGTCTGTAACACTTGGGATGTTCGTTATTAAATAAGAATTTTGATGGATCTTGGAGTGCAGCCATTTCAGTGTGGATAAATGAAATGTATGAGGTCGACTGCAAGGTAGAATAAAACAACCAGCTAAAGGGGTAATGAAAAAGGACATAAATCATCCTCTGGTATGCGTCATTGAACTTCTTGTATAATGAGCAGTTAGTATCACTCTTAACTCATTTAATTGTATTATACATTGTTGTGATCTGTGTGAATAAGCATAGCAAACATCTGCAATAACTCACTGATGTGACAGATAATGCCTTCCAGACTATCTAAAAATAAATGCAAGGTATGGATACAAGTCACTGAAAAGCTGTCAGTCACTAGGGTGTACATCATGAAAGTTACATTTTTCAAATTGATGAAAATAATGAATGGATACTTAAAAATTGACCCACAATCACTATGTGCTGATAAGAAACTTTGTGCTGGCAATGTGTCAAAAGATCATAGATCAGGCTTTTGACATTTTGACATTTTAATTACTATACACTAGTTATAACAATGTAGTTAACAGGCTTAATTTATAGAATAACACTGTTGTTATTCTATATTCTAAATTATCTAAACGAAGCAACCCGACACACGGAATTTGCACACTTTTGATATTGAGAATACAAGTCTCCTTAATATTTAGTAAAAAGACATTTTTACTCATTTGTGTAAATAAAAATTACTAGTGTTCATAGGTGTTGATGATGATGAAGGTATTAATGAGAATTCAGTGGAAAACCAAAGAGCAGAATCATTCAATTACATTTATTATACGATCAATATGTTAGACATTCAAGGATATTAAAAGACAAAAATAGAAGTCTTTTATCTGATCTGGTTCTCTGCATGCAGCATGGAAGATCTATCACTTCTTGCAGTCCTCGTACAATAACAGTGACCTCAACATTCATTTAGTGTATCCTATCCTGCCTTAATGACAATTCCACAATTTATTTTTGTCTCATACTTTAAATCTATTTTTTGTTAATGGTGAGATGGATGTAACTTGAAATATATAAACCTAAAATTCTTCTTTCCAAAGCAAATAAGTTAGAATTCACAACACATCCTTTTTTTTTTTACATTTAGGAAATAAATAAAATAGTCCTGTGTTTGGTATTACTCCTAAACTATGCTCAGAGGTTTTAACTATTACCTTGTTTATCTTGGTTTACATTGTTTCTTTTTATTTCCAAATTAGCTGAAACATCTGGCCAACTGACACTTGGTGGCGCAAGTTGACCATTTTTAGCACATTTAGGTCCTTTAAGGACAAAGACACAGAATTGAGTAACCTTTCATAAGTATAATTTTGCATTAACTATAGTTGAATTTTGACATTAAATTTCAGTCCATCATGGCATTATATGACATTTTTCTGAATATTAAACATGTATAAAGTTGTATAATCAAACTGTGTTTAGGTTTAAAGAGCAACTCCAACATTGCAGTATGTCAGAGATTCCTCTTGGGCTTGCTCATTTTTCTAAACATCACATATAGCCAGATTATTAATGCTTACCACAGGGCTTCTAAGTTAATAATGCTTGCCACCAGGGCTCTCCCTAGGACAAATTTATGGCACCACCCCCTACTGCAGCATTTGTGTCCGCATGGTTATATGCACCTCAATTAATAGAAATAAGTATCTTCAACACATAGAAAAATATTAATTTCTCCCTGAAAACATACATACAAATATATTACAAAACAAGGCAATCTGACACTTCCAAAGTGTAACTACACAAGAATCTAGCCCGTGTTGCCTATCTGTCAGTCTACACTTAAAACACTGCAAAAAATAGTGATAAAGCGATAATAATGGGCTACAACTCTAGGTTGGATTTATCATGTTTGCAAAAATAGCAGTACATTAAGAAAACTGGATGGTTGGCACATTTTTATTTCATGGGGACCTGTAGTATAAATGTTAAGCCAAATCTGACTTAATAACAATGAACAATGTGAACACTTAAATAGCGAATGCTAAAAATATCAGAAAAATGTTTGTTAATACAGTGGGACTTTGTACATGGCAGGCGGGAGCTAGTGAGAGTGGTCTCTACATAAGAATATGGTCATGTCAACAAAGCTTCCAGGCATATGAAGGAGAATGTAAAACCATGGACTTTTATCTGCGTATAACACACACGTTTTCCCCCTGAAAACAGAGAACAAACAGTGCCTTCATGTTATACGCCGGTAATATGTTTTACCAACGGGGCGGGGATTGGGCGGTCTGCCCTGGGAGCCAGCCAAAGGGGGGTGTCAGGCCTGGTCCTGGGACGGCGCTGCCTGCATAGTCTAAAGTTGATAAAAAAATCACTTGCCAGCCCCTACTCATACACTGCTCCTCCAGTGTCAGTGTCTTTTTCTGGCTGCTCTTCTCCTCCCACTCCTTCTCCTAGCTTTAGCTTTAGATTGGAGGAGGAGAGCGGTCACATGACCAGGTCAGTGGAAAAAACTGATCTTTTGAGTTATATAGAAGCTTCAGTTTACAATATGAGTAACACAGGAGGAGCAGTGTAGAAGGGGCTGCCAGCGATTTTTTTCTTAACTGTAGACAATGCTGGCAGCACTGTCCCAGGAGACTGGGGGTCTCCTGGGAGTGCAAGGGGAGGGGGGCTGTATACTGGATGGGGGGCTGTGTACTGGGGAGGGGGGGTTGTGTACTGGGGAGGGGGACTGTATACTGGATGGGGGGCTGTGTACTGGGGAGGGTGGCTGTATACTGGATGGGGGCTGTGTACTGGAGAGGGGGGCTGTGTACTGGATGGGGGCTGTCTACTGGATGGGGGCTGTATATTGTGCAGGGTGGTTGTGTACTGGGGGGTGCATACTGGATGGGGGGCTGTGTTCTGGGCAAGGGGGCTGTGTACTGTGCATGGGGAGGGGAACTGTGTACTGTAAGGAGGGCTGTGAAAACATTTTTTCCTTAAATTTCCCTCTTAAAATTGGGGTGCGTGTTATACGCCTGTGCGTGTTATATGCCTGTGTGTGTTACATGCCGATAAATACGGTATATGCTATTGTATGCCCTGGTGGTAAAGTTATAGATTATGTATACACATAAAAGCGGGAGATTACCACTAGACAAAAAAGACTATGCACTATATCATTATTATGCACTACTGGAGCCAGTCTGTGCTCTGATGAAGGATGGTAGTGGATGTACCACCCATCTTTACTGTGGCTGCTATATGCTTTTCCACTTAACCACCTGACCCCCAGGCCACTTCTGACTTCTGACATTACTCACATATATGTAAAAATCAGCATTGTTTTTGCTAGAAAATGACTATATATATATATATATATATATATATATATATATATATATATATATATATATATATATATATTAACCCTTTCACTCCTAAGGGTAAAACAATTTTGCAATTTTCACATGTGTTAGTAAAGCCATATATATCATCACAACTACTTTGTGCATCCAGGTGGATCATACCTTGTTTTTTTCAGGATAAATTGGGCTTTCATTAGGTGGTAAATGGGAATGAATATTTCAGGATTTTTATTATCAAAGAAAAACTGGCCCAAAATAGTAAAAAAAAACATTTTTTTTAAATGTGGTTGTATATTTCTTGGTACTACTATAACCTTCCACCAAAGAACAACCCAAATTTAATTCTCCTGAGGATTACAGCGAGACCACATATGTGTATGTTATTTGTTGTTTGTACCCATAGTACAGCCCAAAAACAATAGTGCACGTTTTGCTTTTTTTTATCCTTAGACCCCTTTCACACTGGGCGGTGCGGGCATTTTAGCGACGGTATGCGGCCGCTAGCTGGGCAGTTTTGACCCCTGCTAGTGGCCGGAAAAGGGTTAAAACCCCCCGCAAAGCGTCGCTGCTGCGGCGCTTTGCCGGCGGTATAACCACACTGCCCCATTGATTTCAATGGGTAGGAGCGGTTTAGGAGCGGTGAATACACCGTTCCTTCACCGCTCCAAAGAAGGCACTAGCAGGACTTTTTTCACCGTCCTGCTAGCGCACAGCTCCAGTGTGAAAGCCCTCCGGCTTTCACACTGGAGTGAAAGGGGCTGGTTTTTTCAGGCACTACACAGGCGCTATTTTTAACGCTGTAGCGCCTGAATACCGCTCCAGTGTGAAAGGGGCCTAACTAAAACACACTGACACTAACTGACACTGATACTAATTAAAAAAAAATGCACCCCAAAAAAATACTGACTCTGACCTTTGACCCTGATCTTGATATTAAACCCTGACCTTGACCCAAACATTAAACCTGGCACTGACCTAGATCAAACCTTGATCTAGATATTTTTTTGTATTTTTGTTTTTTGTTTTTGTTAAATTATTATTATTATTGATTTTTTTTTACGCACACTTTTATTTTTCTCTGCAAGCAGAGAGATTTAATGTATCTCTCTCCTCTATTCACAGAGAGAGAAAACACGGGGTGGGCTTCACAGTGACTAATCACTGTGATAGCCAATCAGAAGCTATCACAATGATCAGGTGACCTGGAATCTGGAGTCCTGGGTCCTGATCGTTAGGGGAGCGCACCACGCCACGGCACAAAGGTAGATATGCAAATATGCGGCCCCACGGAAAAAAGCCAAGTCTAGCGGGGCCGCATATTTGTGTTACCTTGGCGTGAAGGCGCTAAGCAGAAGCCCTGGAGAATAAAGTGGTTGTTGTTGCAATTTTTATGCGGCATGAAATATTTGATATTTGCAGTGGTTTATCAGACGCAAATTTTCATGACAAAATAGACTTCAATGAATTTTAGTGTATACAAACACAATATAATACTCAATTTTATGGTAAAATATAAAAAACGATGTTACGGTGAGTAAATAGATACCTAACATGCCACACTTTTAAAATTGTGTCCGTGGAACGGGGACAAACCGTGGTACCTAAAAATCTCCATAGGTGACGCTTTAAAAGCTTGCTCTGACATTTGTGGTGATACCTCACACTTGTGGTGCAATTGCCATTTACACGTGTGCAGAACCTAAGTGTACGTTTTCCCTTGGCGGGGGGATAGGGGTCCCCCAATTTTTTTTATTATTTTATTTCAATGTATTGTTTTTTACCACCTTACCTTTAATTTTATCTTATCAACTTTATTGTTACCACAAAGGATGAACAACATCACTTGTAACTGCATGGGCCAAGACAGGTCCCCTTTATGGAGAGAGCTGGCGTCTACAAGCTGGGGGGAATTCAATAGAAAAAGTTCCCAATAGGGGCTTGCTCCTCCTTCATTTATTTCCCTGCATGTAACATGAGCTGTGAATGGGGGAAAGTCTGATGAGTGAAGGTATTCTCTCACCATGCCTTCAAACATTTTTAGGTGGGAATGAGGGATACCTACTATCAAATTTATTTAGGCCTGACACTCCCCCTGCCACACCCCCTTAAAGGATAATTAACCCAAAAAAAGGTTTATTATACCCACAAGTGCTTTTTTTACCACTACTGTTCCTTTATATTGGCTTTTAAAATGTGCAAATGCAGCAATTTAGAACTTGGATGAAAGGTTTAGCACTGGGAAATATTTTTTGAAAGATAAAAAATGCATTTTTTATACAACTATAAAGCTCGGGCCAAAATGAGGGAAAAATGAGGAGGAATGAGAGACAGAGGGACATTGCTCCAAATCAGGGGCCGTCCCTTGAAATCAGGGACGGTTGGCAGCTATGTCGCAATAAAAGATGTTTTGTTGATGAATGAGAGGGAAGGAAGGGGCGTGTTTCTGACAGGAAGTTTCTCCTTTGAAATCAGCCCAGAGACCTGAAACTATTAACCCCTTGTGTACTGGATGTTCACCGACAGGAAGAGAACAGACAGTCCTGCAGTAAAGATTTCCAAAGGATCCAGCTACCTGCATGACATGAAACATGCTTCTTTACAGGTAGGGGAGGTCAATAAAGCTGTAGGCCTAGAAATACATTTTACCTAAACTTCGGCCTTAGGACTTTGCTCCGTATTGAAAATTACAATAATACAGTTGGCTGTACATATATAATCGTTGTTTATGTGGTTATGAATTATTCTTTATAACTTTTACTTTTTGCTAACATTCTTACTTCAACTAGATGGAAAATGTCTTTTTCTTGCTAGCTATTTAATTCTTTTTACACAGCTAACATCATTATGTCAAACTACTGTTAAAAAAATGTTCCATGTGCATGTTCTAAAAACAGAAGAATAAGCAGTTTCACAATGATATCCTCAACCCCCTTTTTTTTTTAATTAGCTTCTAATGAATGGAAATAGTTTGCAGTGATACAAAGAAGTCTTTAAATAGTGACAAGGTTAGTTTAATGATATAAAAGAAAAATCTAGGAAATTAATAAAAGATTTATCCACCCATAAGCAGACTTATTTTACTTCTGATTATCTCATAAAAAGTGCAAACTGTTCCATACATATTCTGCTGGTGCAGCAAACAGATCTTCTATCCACTCATTGTTATATAATTATCTGTGTCATCTGAAAGGTAACTGAGCCAACTACAAACTAGTAAGGACATGAGTAATTTTGACAAATGCCAATAACTTGTGCTAATCAGGTTGAAAGTAAGATTTTTAGCTAACCAGGAAGAGAAAATCTCCTAACATCATGTGCACTTTCTAAACAGTATATAAAGATGAAGACAGCAAATACACATGTAAGACTTATGTAGGGAGATTTGTTTCATGACCGTATATCATCTGAGGCTGTTCACTTCACTGGCTATATGTGAATGTTTACATTAACTTTAAGATAAAAAACCTTCTGTGTGTAGCAGCCACCCCAGCACCCCCCTAATTACTTATCTGACCCCCATCTCTTTGCAGCGATGTCCAGGAATGTCTAAGCCACCCGGGATACTCTTCCTGATTGGCTGAGACACAGCAGCTGTGCCATTGGCTTCTGTGGCTGTCAATCAAAGTCAGTCAGCAAATTAGGGGAGATAGGGGGACGGGCCAGGTCGGGGGCTCCGTGTCTGAATGGACACACAAAGTTGTGACTCGACTCCAGTGACACCATAGGAAGCTGCTGGCTGAGGGGGCACTTGATAGGAGGAGGGGGCCAGGAGCAGCAAAGAGGGACCCGAGAAGAGGAGGATCTGGGCTGCTCTGTGCAAAGCCAACTGCAAAGAGGAGGTAAGTATAATCTGTTTGTTATTTAAAAAACAAAACAAAAAAACTTTAGAGTGACTTTAAACCAAAGTACCTTCTATTTTGCTCAGCCTCCTCCAAATCTACAAATGTATTTTTATTTCTGCTGTGATCTGACTTCTTGTTAGAGGGTGGCTACATTTGTTGCCCATGATCCCACTGTATGTAAGAACATAGCCACCCTTTCTTGTTCACTTCCAAGAAGGACTATGAATGGAATGTGTGGCGTACATAGAGAAGTGCCCATGACTGCTAACATGCACTGCTTGTTGCAAACAAATGGAAGTGATGGGAATAGGAGAGCTCACAGAGGGCGCTACAAAGAGGCATGAGAAATAGATTACAGGGCCATTAAATAGTAGATGTATATGGATTATTTTTGGGGAAAAGGGATATAATTTCACGTTAAAAGTACCAGTAAGTAGTTCCTCGAAATTTATGATAGCTCTGAAAGCAAGACCTCTCTGCTGAGGTTCCCAGCTTTGCTACACACTACTGCAATGACAAGCAACATAGTCTCAGATCTCCTGTTCCTTTTTCTGCAAAGTACAAATATTGGAGAATCCAGTGGTATAAGTCAGGGGTTTCCACACTTTCTAAATAAAGGGCCAGGTTACTGTCATTTGGACTTTGGGGGGGGGGGGGCGGACAGTGCCCAGTGGTGGGAATACACAACACTGATCTTTGGTTTTAGGGGGAGAAATAGTTGGTATCAGTAGGAGGAATAATGCCCCATTTTTTTGTCAATGGAAGGAATGCCCCATCGTTGGTGTTGGTGGAAGGAACAGTGCCCCATTGTTGGTGTCAGTGGAAGGCATTATGCCCTATTGCTGGTGTCAGTGGCAGAAATAATACCTCAAGGGCCAGATAAAGGCAAGCAGTTTTCAAATGACAAAAAAGCTAGTCAGTTATTCAGTTTGGAGTAAACTAGCTTTTTAATTACATTGAACTGCACAGGACAAGTCATGCACAAAACTGCAAACTTAGTCAGCAGAACTTTCTGGCACAAGGAAATCGGATGGTAAAATGCAACTAACACAGCATTCAAATCATTTCTAAAGAATACATAAACACAAACACATATTGCTACCAAAAATATTGAAGGTTGCCATTTATTTTCACCCTTGACTCATATAAGATTTAATCATCATTTTCCAGCTGCCAGACTCCGTGTGTACACTACTCATGCTGGATTGTCTGACTACAGCAAACTCATATTTATGCAACATTTCTCAGTGGTGCTTAGAGGTAGAATGCTTATCGCTAAGAACTGTCTGGGAAACTGTTCTGAGGTTGTCAGAAATCCCAACAACCCAATACACATGCCAATTTCTTGACATGTTATTATGTAATTTCCATTATATTGTGGTGAGCTGTCATCTCAGGCACAGGCTCTCTGAACTGGAAAATGCTAAAACTCAGGTAGTTTGTGAATGAATACTGATCATTTATACAATAAAAAAGGATGCACAGTGGCAAACACTGTGATAAAATGCATTAAAAGCTATATTACTAGTTAGAGAAATCTGCGGTGTTATTTATATTGATTTAAAATGTTGAAATATAGTCCTGGCAAATTTTGATTTTGAAGAGAAACTGGCTAATATGATACAAAAATGCATACATAATAAGTAACAGAAAATTTATATAATATAGAGGATTGGAGAATCACAGAAGCAGGCATCAGGCACAGTGGACTGAAGTGTTAAAGAACTGAGAAAAATAACAATATACTACAATGTCCCTAAGCCCCGTACACACGATTAGATTTTCCGACTGGAAATGTTGGATGTCAGGCTGTTGGCGTAAAATCCGACTGTGTGTATGTTCCAATCGGACAATTGTTGTTGGACATGCTAGCCAACAAATGTTGGCTAGCATGTCTTCAAATTTTCTGCCAACAAATGTGTGTTGTCAGATTTTCTGATCGTGTGTACACAAGTCCGTCGGACAAAAGTCCAAAGTACCAACACGCATGCTTGGAAGCAGAAGCGGTCGGTTTTGTAAACTAGTGCTCATAATGAAGAATTAACATCCGTGACGTGGCAAATTATGAAATCTCCAAATGCAGCGCATTCTTCTTTAATGGGATAATAATTAAGCTGCTTTGCTGGTGATACTGATGGAGTTATTGCAAACTAATTTTCGGATTTAAGTATGAATGCTTTAACACTCCGTTTGTAGGTAGCATGCTGTCCTTTTAACTTCCATCTGTCTTGCGCATGTGTGACAGGAACCTGATAGAGTGAGCGGCATCCTTGTTTTTCCCCGGCGTATTAACTACAGACTGGTTGCCAATACTACACATTTGAGCGGCATTGACAACTTGGGGGGGGGGGGGGAATAAAACACCTGTGGATGAGTGTGTGGACACTATATAAACCCCTTACTTATTGCCACAAATCTTTTACATTTCTACTCCAGGGATGACAGCATCTTAGTGATTCCTTGATAGCAGTGTTAAGGAGGTAGATGGCAATTATCCTATCTCGGTTGTTCACATGTGCCTATAAAGCCTAAAACATCTATAACATCTATATATACAGTATAATTATTAATGTTTATTTTTTACAAGTTTACCGGCCTATGTGATCTTCCTATTTTCTGCCTTCTGATATCTATATGACTGTGATGAAATCTCTCTTAAAGCATCTTTGATGGATTTCAGATACCCCTGCTGGGCATCTCCACCAGACATGTGCCTCCTGTCCTTCAAACGCACCCACAGCATGCAGATTCAACATGACCAGCCCTTAACCCCTCAATCACTAGACAAGCCGCACAGATGTTGAGGGTTAAACATGCAGGGCATAAACTGTTTATTAAATACAAAAAATATACCTTTAAACACAGTTAGGGAAATTCCTTTGTTATAGAGGGGGTAGGGGACAAGGAAGAACCAATGGGAACTCAACACTTGTACGTTGAAACAGAAACTACAGTTTAAACACATGAACGGATTATGATAAGCAGGCAGCCCCTTCTTACACATCCCCTGCTGGAATGTGTCACCAGTCCAGACCTTTTGTCTACATGACCCAACACAATTCAACACAGCAACAAGAGGGGGAGGATGGGGGAGAAGGCATGTAGCAGTACATTACATTATCTCAATGCCATTTTGTCCCCAAGTCCCCAAGGATGGGGGAGAAGGCATGTAGCATTACATTACATTATCTCAATGCCATTTTGTCCCCAAGTCTCGTAGCCCCATGCTTTGGGAATACCGCCATCTTGTATATGTCTTTATCAGCTAAAATTACATTGTTTGTGGAATAAAAGTATATATTTAGTCCAGCAGGGCCAATAAGTTTAGGTAGCTGGAAACGACTCCACGAGCCCAGCCACAAATACCGCATTCACCCGGTTCCGATGAACCGACGACCCCAGACACAAATGTCTGGAGGTGGCATCGTTTCCAGGTGGTGGGAGACGGAAAATAGCCCTCCAAATCTCACGTTCTCTGCTGGGCCATAAACTGTGGGTAGGAGGCGAGCCCACAGCCCACTCCAAAACACACAGTGACAGTGGGTTCTGTTACAGCCTCCTTGAACACCACTATCATGGGAAACGCATGGATTTAGTACCATTATACAAATAGGGGTTAGTAATATGTACCACTGAATTTGAATCACCTTATAATTGGTTGTTTTTCCCCCAAGGTTGGTGTCTATAGGTTCGGTTAAAGGAAGCAGTCCCTGCCTCACCCTAGGGGATTGCTTTGAGACCTCTGAATACGGTAGTAATTTTAATGGATGCGTATTCCTGTGATCATTTGGGGTTTGTAAGTCTATGTTCATGCTCACTGATAGTGATTGTTATGTTTAATATATATATTGATTGCATGTGATATCTTGTATGTCTCTCAGTCTCTACAAATTCTTGTTTACCCTGAGGAAGAAAGCAAATTTCGAAACCCGTTGGGATAAGGAACATTATATGTAGTCTGTTTGTTTCTTTTTTAAGCTTATGTTCCAAAAAAATTATGTTTTATATGAAAGTACAGTAGGTGTAAATATGTGAAAGTCCTATCCAGAGAAGGTTTTTTTATGGAGTAGTATAAGCACATTAACAAACAACTGAGTTGCTTTTCTGCAAGAAGTAAGCCAAACAGGCAAAAAGATAAAAGAAAAATAACTACATATTTATTTTTACATCTATATTTCACTGTTTAACAATGGTTTTATTGTTGTAGTGGCATATAACTTCTGCATCTTTTATATTAATATTTTTTGTAAAAAGATTGTTTACAAATATTCAGATATAATTACTGTTTGTAAAAAAAAAAAAAAAATAGAAGACTATGTTGGTATTTCTGGGTATTAGGTTTATATTTGTAAAAACATTTTACAACAGTATAACACTGAAAGTAAGACGAAAATGATTCACTCAATGCAAATAAAATTACAGATCAAAATATGTTTATTTATCTGTTATCTTCCCTTTGATTACTGCCAAGAAATATAGCCAGAAGAGAAGTGCTGTAGAAAGCCTTGGATTCTATCCATCAAGTGAACAGAAAGAACAATAACAGAGCTATGGGAGAATTACAAGGAGGAGAATTTTGTATTTAAACGAGAGCAAATCTTCTGTCACTCCATAAATAAGTCTAATTTAACCATCAGAAACCTAGAACAGCCATTAGATGAATCATACCACAAAATTCCCTCAAGTCTAAAATGGAAAATTACCATTTTTGAGGCAAATTTGATCTAATTTACACACGGGCGGATTGTCTGTCCAACTTAGTCCGCTGAACCGTGTTTCAGCGGACAATCCGCTCGTGTGTGGGCTTCAGCGGACTTTTTCAGCGAACAGTCTGGCGGACTAAGTCTTTCGGAATTTCCGTAATTTTGTCCGTCCAAACTTGGTTTTGTCCGTCCAAACTTGGTTTCAGCGGACAGTCCGCTCGTGTGTAGGCAAGTTGGACGGACTAAGTATGGCGCATGCTCAGAAAGGATTTGCACGGCCGAAGGTTGCATTGCAGTGTATTGGACGTCGTTTTTCTAGTCCCGTCGTACGTGCTGTACACGTCATCGCGCACGCTTTCAGCGGACTGTCTGTTCATCGTGTGTGGTCAAGTCCGTTCATTCAAATGTTGGACGGACTGTCTGTCGGATTGTCTGACGAACTTAGTTGGGCAGACAATCCGCCCGTGTGTACGCGGCCTAAGGTGCTGTTAAAATAATCTTTAAAATGTATGGGTAACTTATCTATAACCATAACTAACTTTCCTAGTTTTAGAGTACGGAAGGGTCAGCTTTTCTGGTAGGTTTTACGTATTTTTGGAGAGAGATTTAGTCTCACATTCTGTTTTTTGGGAGAGCATTTCTAATGAGAGGAAGTGAAGGAAATCAGCAGATTTTATCTTTTAAAATTAAATGGTTTTGGAATGTTAACACACTATTGGAGTCTTGTCTATTTATTTCACCCCCACATGTGAGCCTGGATCTTCTGAGTGAGGATTTGTGAAGGAGACTTTAGGAGGAGGGATCAGCCTGTCTTTCTGTATTGAATTAGCATTCAAGGTTCATGGCTCATGGTTCTGTGGGTATGAGGTGAGAGTTGAGGTGAGAGTTCTATGAGCACTGAGGTGTTGGTGGCAGTGCATGGCGAACCTTGGCACTCCAGATGTTTTGGAACTACATTTCCCATGATGCTCAACTACACTGCAGAGTGCATGAGCATCATGGGAAATGTAGTTCCAAAACATCAGGGGTGCCAAGGTTCAACATCACCGGCATAGACTCTTTGGGAACTTTCACACTAAGGATCGATCACTATATTGGAATCATTTATTGAAGGGATGTACACTGATTATATTGGAACACTTGGTTTTCAGTCACTTCTGGACTTCCCCACTATCAAAATGTATATATTTTTTGGAATAACAGCACATTGTTTATATATGTATAGAGGATGGAATAGTGCAAGACCATTTACTAATTTATTTATGTACATGTAGTTGTGAATTCACCAGGTATTGCAGCAATTCCCTGAATGTAATTAGAATTTATTTCATCAGTTTTCACGCAGCGCAGAGAATTATTCTTTTTTAATTAGAATCATACCATAAAATTCCCTCAAGTCTAAAATGGAATATTTTTTGTGCCACCGTGTGTATGCTAGACAAGTTTGGGCCAAAATCCATCGGAAAAAATGCAAAGGATTTTGTCACCAGAAAGTCCAACCATGTTTACAGGGCATTAGAATATGGAAGGGTCAGATTTTCTGGTAGGTTTTATATCTTTTTGGAGATATTTGTTTTTGTCTCACATTCTGTTTTTTGGGACAGCCTTTCTAACAAGAGGAAGTGAAGGAAATCTCACTAGCATTTCCTTACTCAACTTTATGTAGCGCCGGCTCCTGAAGAGCACGCGCTATGTGTTTTTCTCTATTTAAAGTTTCTAAAACCGCAGTTTGGTTTTGGGCTTAATTATACCAAATTATGGTTTCAGTACCAGTCTAGCTGGATTGCACTGTGTTCTGCTTAGCCACAGGTGGCGCTGTCATCACTGGCAAGTGTGAGAAAGCAGTTCAACTGGGCGCATTGAGTGCCACTTTTTCTCTGAGCCAGCCTAGTGGGAGTGTCTTCCTGCTGTGCATTCTGGGAGAGAGTACTTAAGGTACTGAGATCACATGCTTCTGGGTTCTGGTCCAGAAGTTCTTTCTGTCTGTTTGGTCCTGATCCTCCTGACCAGCCCCCATGGCTCTCATGGCCTGGGGTTCAGATCCATCCAATTCTGAGTCTTGGGGCTGGCTAGCCCAAGGCAAAGTAACTGGAAGGAGGATTCAAAGGTGGTCCGGTGCCGTCTCATCTGTGGAGAGGCCCAGCAACTGAGGAAGCAACCAGGGGAGGACTCTTTGGGAGAAGGCCACGCTGAAGTCTGGCTTCTCAGAAAGAGCCTGGAGGCTTAGTTGAAAGACACCAAGTGAATCTACACTCGTACGGTATCGCCGGACCGGCTCCAAGATACTGGTACCATATGAGGGCTCTCTAAATTTGTCTACATCCTTCAGTTACTACAAGTGTTCTACAACAAGTCTGTGGCAGAGACTTTATTCAACAAGTGTTCTACCTCAAGTCTGTGGCAGAGACTTTGTTCAAACATTCTACATGCAAGTCTGTGATGGAGGCTTTGCTTTATCTTAACACTCTATCGGCTGCTAGGCCCAGTGAGAGGAGGTCTATCCGTTGGCTGTGAGAATCCAGTTGTGAGTGGCTATTCTCATGATTTCTATAGTGAGAGACTTTCTATTTTGAGCAGTTGCAAGAGTACCTGAACTCTCTACCTTAACCCTCTAACCCTCATCGAGAGACTGTGTTTTGTCTACTCTTTTTTGCAAATAAAAATTCCAAAAGCGGATCCAGTGTCAGTTTCTACAATTCTTTGGGCCATCTACCTCGGGAAACCCCTAGACGTACATGAGATCAAGAAGGTTACGGTAAGCCCAACAAAATCAGCCGCTCCTTCGGGGGTCAGTGCTACATTTAAAAAGAATGTTTTTCTACCTGTGTTGCTATTGGAAAGTTTACTTCAATTCCTATCTGGTGAAAATGTTACCTCCGGGGCAAGTGAAAAGAAAATATCTCTGAGTTCCAAGCAACAGTAAAATCCAGACAGGAGATATATCCTTTCCCTGCTCAAAATTAAAATAAAACTTTTAGCTAAATACACGTCAACCACTTAAGTTCAAGGCATTTTTCTGACTAAATCCTACAATTTCCTGCATTATCACCAATGGTACATTAATTTAACTACTGCATTTATGTCTGTCTGCAATTGTCATCCTACAGTCCTCTGTATTATCACCAATGGTGACAACTAAAACTAAAACTATTAAACATATCTAAATTATTGAGAAACATTTTCCATCCTGTTGAGTTGTTTTGTCAGAGAGCTGAAGATAAACTCGGGTTTGTCTTAAGATCTGTACACACGGGCAGAATATCTCACGCTATTGGTCAGTTCAATAAAAAAAACTGACATTCGGCCAGTGTGTATGGAAGCTGGCCTGACAGAACCCAGCCAAACATCCAAGCTTCTGTTGAAGGGGCATGACCAAAGAAAGGTCTGCCAATCGGCATCCAATCAGTCAATGGCTGAGAACTCTGATTGGTGTGTTCTGGCTGGGGGCGCCGTTCCCCTGTCAGCATGCAATAGCTCATCGGGGAGATCGCTGTAAAAATATTGGATTGTTAATACAGGATCTCCTCCCAGGCTCTGCAGTTTTTTTTTTCGTTGAACGAAAAGAAAAAAAAAATGATAGTGTGTACTAGGCTATAGTGTGAAAGTTTCCTGTTTCATCCATATATCCCTTATCAGTTCTTACAGTTCTTAATTGATTCATTTGAAACCCACACCTACCCCATATCTCTAAAAATTAAAAACAATCTTTCAAAGAAAGGCACTGTGCCAAGAGGGCCAAAGGTATCTGCCAAGATAATGTTTACTTAAGTGATATGGTATTTAACACAGCAGTTCAATTAAGGAAGACTAGCTACAAACAACAGTGCTTCGGTGCAGACAGACTGCAAGTGAACTTTTTATTTCCACATCCAGCTTCCTCTTTCCAAGTTTGATTCCAACTCTATCCACCTTGTAATAGGAGTTGAACACCACCCGGTTTGGTTCACACCAGAACATGCGAACAGGAAAAAAACGAGCGAGCACCATTAAAGTCGATAGGACGCAAACGTGAAAAATCAAAAACGCTAATTTTAAAGGCTTATATGCAAGTTATTGCCATAAAAAGTGTGTTGTGACCCGGGTCCTGCCCCGGGGACATATATCAATGCAAAAAAAAAGATTTAAAAACGCCAGTTTTTTCGACAGCAGTGATTTTAATAATGCTTAAAGTGAAACAATAAAAATGAAATATTCCTTTAAATATCGTGCCTGGGAGGTGTCCTCAGTATGCCTGTAAAGTAGTGCATCTTTCCCATGTTTATAACAGTAACCCAGCAAAATGTCATTTCTAAAGGAAAAAATGTAATTTAAAACTGCTTGTGGCTGTAATGTATTGTCAGATCTGGGCAATATAGATAAAAATACCAAAAAAAGAATGGCTTGGATTCCCCCCCCCCAATCCATACCAGGGCCTTCAGGTCTGGTATGGATATTAAGGGGAACCCCACACCAAAATCTTAAAGAAAATGGCATGGGGTTCACCCAGGCTCCCAGGCACTATATACTTTGAACAGCAGTATATATACTACACAGCCTGCCCTATATACTCTGCAGAAAAACTGGGCCTTAGGTTTTGGTGTTACCAAAACACTGTAAGCCCTCACTGTTACACTTGTTGGGGGCAGGAACAAGCCCTGCTGTGAAATATTATATCAAAAATTTAAATTATATGGCCCTGTCATGCACACTGTGATTCTGTGATTGGCCAACACATGCAGGTCATGTGCATGCTTTGGCCTAACACCATACAGCAATGCATTGCGATCTTGCAGTGCATTATGGGGCATTCCGTGGTGCTCAAATTTTCCATGAACGCCCCATAATGCTCACTGTTCTTGCGAACGGGTGAACACCCAATGTTCGAGTCGAACTTGTGTTCGACCCAAACATCAAGCTTATCCCTTGTAATATACTCTCTCTACCTTTTCTTTAATTATACTTCCTGTGCCACCTTTTCTCCTCCCCATATCATTCCTATATATTTATATACAATATCTCACAAAAGTGAGTACACCCCCCACAGTTTGGTAAATATTTTATTATATTTTTTCATGTGACAACACTGAAGAAATTACACTTTGCTACAATGTAAAATAGCAAGTGTACAGCTTGTATAAGAGCCCATTCACACAGGGGCAACACGACTTGTAGGCGACTTGAGTCAGGCAACTTGGACACGACTTGAGTTAAGATCACAGCGCGACTTGGGACGACTTCAAAACGACTTGTGATGACTTCAAGCCCGACTTGGGACGACTTACAAGTCGCCCCAGGCCAGGCGACTTTTGCCGAGGCCAAGCAGAGAATGAGCTCAAGGGGGAACTCCACGGCAAATTTCTGAAAAAAATTTGGCGTGGGTTCCCCCTCCGAGAGCATACCAGGCCCTTAGGTCTGGTATGGATTCCAAGGGGAACCCCCTACGCCGAAAAAACGGCGTGGGGGTCCCCCCCCAGATCCACACCAGACCCTTATCCGAGCACGCTACCCGGCCGGCCAGGAAAGGGGGTGGGGACGAGCGGGCGCCCCCCCCCTCCTGAGCCGTACCAGGCCGCATGCCCTCAACATGGTGCGGCCCCCCACCCCAAAGCACCTTGTCCCCATGTCGATGAGGACAAGGGCCTCTTCCCGACAACCCTGGCCGTTGGTTGTCGGGGTCTGCGGGCGGGGGGCTTATCGGAATCCGGGAGCCCCCTTTAATAAGGGGGCCCCCGGATACCGGCCCCCCACCCTATGTGAATGAGTATGGGGTACAATGTACCCCTACCCATTCACCTGTGGAAAAAAAGTACAAAAAAAAAACACAACACAGGGAAAAAATATTTTATTGCACAGCTCCGGGGGTCTTCCGTCTTCGGGGGTCTTCTCGCCGGACTCCTCCGCTATCTTCTTGTAGCTCTTTTGCTAGCGGAGGAGTCCGGCTTTCTTCCTCCCCGCCGCCGGCCTCTTCTCCCGACTTCGGGGGTCTTGTCCCCCTCTTCGGTTCTTCTGGAGAAGAAGAAGAAGAAGAAGAAGAAGAAGAAGAACGGAAGGCGGCGGCGGCGACAGAAGACCGGGCCACCGCCTGCAAAAGAGCTATAAGAAGGCGCGGTGGCCCGGCAGAAGAACCGAAGAGGGGACAAGACCCCCGAAGTCGGGAGAAGAGGCCAGGGGCGGGGAGGAAGAAAGCCGGACTCCTCCGCTAGCAAAAGAGCTACAAGAAGATAGCGGAGGAGTCCGGCGAGAAGACCCCCGAAGACGGAAGACCCCCGGAGCTGTGCAATAAAATATTTTTTCCCTGTGTTGTGTTTTTTTTTTGTACTTTTTTTCCACAGGTGAATGGGTAGGGGTACATTGTACCCCATACTCATTCACATAGGGTGGGGGGCCGGTATCCGGGGGCCCCCTTATTAAAGGGGGCTCCCGGATTCCGATAAGCCCCCCGCCCGCAGACCCCGACAACCAACGGCCAGGGTTGTCGGGAAGAGGCCCTTGTCCTCATCGACATGGGGACAAGGTGCTTTGGGGTGGGGGGGGCCGCACGCCCCCCCTCCCCCAAGGCACCCCCCCATGTTGAGGGCACGCGGCCTGGTACGGCTCAGGAGGGGGGGGGGGGCGCCCGCTCGTCCCCACCCCCTTTCCTGGCCGGCCGGGTAGCGTGCTCGGATAAGGGTCTGGTGTGGATCTGGGGGGGACCCCCACGCCGTTTTTTCGGCGTAGGGGGTTCCCCTTGGAATCCATACCAGACCTAAGGGCCTGGTATGCTCTCGGAGGGGAAACCCACGCCAAATTTTTTTCAGAAATTTGCCGTGGAGTTCCCCCTTCAGAGCTAATAATTCTGTCAAAGTCGCCTCCGTATAGACGGAGATCCGACTTGGAGGCGATCTCCATTGAAATCAATGGGTACCGGTCGCCTACAAGTCGGATAGAAGTAGTACAGGAACCTTTTCTGAAGTCGGAGCGACTTCAGTAGTGTGCATTAAGACGGCTCTCATTCACTTACATTGCTTTTTAAATGTTGTCCGACCTGAGGCGACCTGAGGCGACTAGGGGCGACCTGAAGTCGGATCAGGAGTTGCCCCTGTGTGAATGGGCTCTAACAGTGCAAATGTGCTGTCCCCTCAAAATAACTAAACACACAGCCATTAATGTCTAAACCGTTGGCAACAAAGGTGAGTACACCCATAAGTGAAAATGTCAAAATTGGGCCCAAAGTGTCAATATTTTGTGCGCCACCATTATTTTCCAGCACTGTCTTAACCCTCTTGGGCATGGAGTTCACCAGAGCTTCACAGGTTGCCACTGTAGTGCTCTTCCACTCGTCCGTGACGACATCATGGAGCTGGGGGATGTTAGATACCTTGCGCTCCTCCACCTTCCATTTGAGGATGCCCCACATATGCCCAATAGGGTTTATGTCTGCAGACATGCTTGGCCAGTCCATCACCTTTACCCTTAGCTACTTTAGCAAGGCAGTGGTCGCCTTAGAGGGGTGTTAGGGGTCGTTATCATGTTGAAATACTGCCATGCGGCCCAGTCTCAGAAGGGAGGGGATCATGCTCTGCTTCAGTATGTCACAGTACATATTGGGATTCATGGTTCCCTCAATGAACTGTAGCACCCCAGTGCCAGCAGCACTCATGCAGCCCCAGACTCTCCCACCACCATGCTTGACTGTGTTTGTCCCTGACTTGTCTTTGTACGCCTCACCTGGTTGCTGCCACACACGCTTGACATCATCTGAACCAAATAGGTTTATCTTGGTCTCATCAGACCACAGGACATTGTTCCAGTAATCCATGTCCTTAGTCCGCTTGTCTTCAGCAAACGGTTTGCTGAACGGTTTTCTTGTGCATCATCTTTAGAAGAGGCTTCCTTCTGGGACGACAGCCATGCAGACCAATTTGATGCAGTGTGTGGCGTATGGTCTGAGCACTGACAGGCTAACCCCCCACCCCTTCAACCTCTGCAGCAATGCTGGCAGCACTCATACGTCTACTTCCCAAAGACAACCTTTGGACATGACACTGAGCATGTGTACTCAACTTCTTTGGTTGACCATGGTGAGGCCTGTTCTGAGTGGAACCTGTCCTGTTAAACTGCCATATGGGCTTGGCCACCATCCTGCAGCTCAGTTTCAGGGTCTTGGCAATCTTCTTATAGAATAGGCCGTCTTTATGTGGAGCAACAATTCTTTTTTTCTGTAGATCTTTTTTCCCCCCGAAAATAAGACCTACAAGGACTTTAACTAGGGCTTATTTGGGGGGTAGGGCTTATATTGCAGCCATCACCGACAATCACACTAGGTCTTATTTTCGGGGAACAGGGTATATATATATATATATATATATATATATATATATATATATATATATATATATATATTTAAGACGCGCACACCCACACAATTCTGTGCTTACAGCTAAACAAATCCAAGTGTGATGCAAACAGTAACAATCACAGAGTGAAACACATAACCTCTTATGAACAGTTTCCACTTAATGCTATTTGTATTTCTACACAAATGTATTAACCTAAGCCTAATGATTTGATTTCCATGGGTTATTTCAGAACACATTTCCTTTTATGAACATGTGGTTAACCCAGGAGACAATAAAACATTATTAGAGTAGGAATTTCACAATTTAATTCATATTAGTGAATCACTATTCTTTCTTGCCAGTGGGTTTAGAAGAAAAATAAAATGATCTATTTCACATTTTTCACGTCTAAAAAACAAACCGTAATATAATAATCAAAAGTTTTGTAGATCATTACATTTACCTGTACGATAAACAAGGAAATACATGCAATTAAACTCCTTGGTAATCAATTGGATTTTCATGAACATTGCAATTATGTATATTTATCAAAAATTTTCTCTGTTTTGAAAACAGTGAGGCTGGGTTCAGTCCTATGCGAATTGGATGCAGGTTTCGCCGCATCCAATTCACATAACAGGAGATTGTGACCGGCTCTCTATGGAGCCGGTTCACACATCTCCGTTGCGACAGCAGGCAGGAATGCTGTGCATCTTTGGCTCAGTTTCGGTTCCGAATTCAGGCAACAATTCGGCCCTGATTTGTCCCTGAAACGGAGAACAGGAATGCACCGCACCACTGCTGCGAGCCACATCTGTCAGAGGTGTCAACCTGGCCTTAAACATGTGAATAGAGATCATTTGAATTATACCAACATATTTATACGCAGTGCAATATGCACATTCATTGAATTTTTTTTTCTGTGTTAAATGATAATAAATGACCTTGGAAAGACCTAATTGTTAAATATATATACATATCTCCAGCCAAATTTGTTTGGCAAAGCATTGCGGCAGCAGCGATATGAACTACCCCCCCCCTCAGCCACCATTGTGTAGTTTAGGTGGGTAATCTGGAAGGCAGTAAAAGTAGTCTCCTTTTTTTACTCCCCCCTGGCTGCCAGTGTAAATGTGGTCCAAGTGTAGAGTCTGTGTATGCTACAACTATGCAACAAACTACACAACTCAATAAGAATAGGAAATGAAAAGCACTAGGAATAGGCAAACAAAGAACCGATCCTGCTGATCTCCTTAAATCACCTTCTCCACCAAGCAGATTATGAGACCGGACCATTTCAATTTATCCCTCATGTACTCAGGACTCATGAGTACGCATAAGTATCATAAAAAAGATAAAATGGCTCCAATAGTGTAAAACCTTTTTAATTCATTCCAATAAAATACAAAAATACACTTACAATGTGCAGAAAATCATAAGCCTTAAGTCCGGTGTGCCGGCCGGACACACACGGACAAACCCGTCCTTCCTGGATCCACACACTACTCCACACGAGGTGACGTCAACGTGTCGCTCCTCCCTACGCATTTCGTAATAGAATTACATCATCCAGGTGCCCTTGAACATTGTAAGTGTATTTTTGTATTTTATTGGAATGAATTAAAAAGGTTTTACACTATAGGAGCCATTATATCTTTTTTTATGATACTTATGCATACTCATGAGTCCTTAGTACATGAGGGATAAACTGAAGAGGTCCGGTCTCATAATCTGCTTGGTGGAGAAGGTGGTTTAAGGAGATCAGCAGGATTGGTTCCAGATGGTGGTGGATTGCGCACTGTTTACAAGTGGAAGAATCTGTTCTTCAGTCTACTAATCTATTGAAAATACTTTTAATTTATTTTATTTTCATTTTTTATCCAATTATTTATCATTATTTATTTTTATTTGCCTGTATTAGTACACATGGGTGTTAATCAACATTGTTGTTTCATTAGTAATTGGATTGTACTGTAATAAGTGGTGTTCAATTGTGCTGTTTACATTGACCCCCTTTAAGTCTGTATTCAATATTACACATGTGTAAGGGGAAAGTGCATATGATATTTGCATTATTTTGGCTACTAGGCGTAGCCTCTGTAACACAAACACGTAGGAGATTTTCAACGTTTTTTTGTCACGATTGTAGCGCAGCTTATTTATTTTTCTATTTTATTTTTCTGTAGTTATGTGATATAGTCAAGTTGCAGCTTTAACAGGTCCTCATAGTGACTACCTACCATGTAAATTTATGTAGTATTTTTCATACCGTAGCGCAGTTTCTCTTCTAATTTTCTGACTCTACAGTATAGCTGAGATTGGCAAGGTAATTTCCTTCTGTTTTCACAGGAGCTTAAAGAGGAACTGCTGTCTGTTCACATAATTTGTAAGAAAAACTTTCTTTGCCATTCTGAAGCTTCCCTCCAACCACTGTGCATATTATTTTATATATACTCTGATTCTGTAATTGCCAAATATGCTGCAGAAATCTCCTTCCACTGAGTCTGGCTGCAACCATTTTAACTTTGGACAGATGAAGCTGCTGCCTGTTCACTTCCTGAATTTACACAGACACACAGAGGCACACCTCTAGCTCTGCAGCCCTGAAGCTCTCATTGGCCCTCTTATGACTCACCCCCCTCCCTTCCTGGCAAACTCTCACAAGAGTGAGAGAGAGAGCTATACAGGATGTCATAAGACTAAGCGTTTTACCAGACAAGAAACATGCAGTGGACTGTATAAGGTATTTATGGCAGAAAAAAATATATTTTACTATCCAAAGTTAAAACAACAAGGGCAGGAGATTTAATAGATGGAAAGTTGAAAAAATGACTGAAGGTCCGCTTTAAAAAGTCTATACCTGGCTCCTCCAAAATTACTTGTATCCTGCTAAGATGGAGTGTCTGGTGTCAGAAAGCATACTACTGGTGGTTGTGCAGTTTCATACAGTATATGTAAAAAAAAATGAGGGTTGCAAATGCAGTTATGCAGTTTGCAAAACTTCCATCTGTACTTACTTATCTATCTAATTATAAATGGAGCAGCAAAAATTGTTCATTAATATATGAGCAGCATACTTGCTGGTAGTGGTGGCCCTGTCTGTGGTGAGTTAATTCTGGATGGCAACTGAGAAGCTACATATACTGTACATATCTTGCTGTGTGACACAGAGGACTCAATTAATTAGTCATTTGCCTACTAGGATTATAAACATATACAGTATGCTGAGAACACAGCTAAGTATGGAGACTGCACATTGCAGGGTCAGCAAAGATTTACCACTGTGAATTGAAAGACAGACCTTCTGTGAACATCTTGGCTGAAATATAAATGTGCTGGAGTAATAAAGTGTTCTGATGCAGTCTCCCTTATGCCCTTATTTCCATGTCAGAAACTGCCCTGATTTTTTACGTTAGAAACCCCCGAAAGGACCCTTTTTTTTGTATGTATGCATTTTTTAGGCAGTTTATTTTAATTCTAGAAAACGGCAAGTCTAGAGAAATGCTGTCCTGCATCTGGAATCAAATTTAAAGTGACACTAAATCCTGGTTTAGAAAATAATTCTATTCAAGTATGTGTTTATAATGAACAAAAACAAAAAAAACTTCTGTCGCTATCAGCCTTCTCCAAATCCCCAAATTTAATTTTTTGCTGTTGTGATCTGACATCTTGTTATGCGACATACACACGACCATTTTTTCCATCAGAATAAACTCTGAAGGTCTTTCCGACAGAGTTCTGTTGAAACGGACTTGCCTACACACAATCACACCAAAGTCCAATTGTTTAGAACGTAATGAGGTATGACGGGACTAAAAAAAGGAAGTTCAATAGCCAGCAGCCAATAGCTGCCCTCGCCTTGCTTTGGTCCGCCAGAATAGCCTACAGACGAACGGTTTTCCCGATAGGAATTGATTCCATCTGAAAGATTTAAAACATGTTCTATTTCTAGGTCGGTCAGAATTTTCGAAAGAAAAAGTCAGATGAAGCCCACACATGATCGGAATATCTGATGGAATTATTCCGTCTGACCTTTCTTGCTGTAAAGTCCGACCGTGTGTACATGGCATTAGAAGGCAGCTGCATTCGTTCTCCATGGCCCCACTGTATGTAGGAATGCAGCCATTCTCTCTTGCTCCCTCCTGAGATGGACTATGGACTACGGGATTTGTAGTGTGTATAGAGCAGTACACATTACTACTACTAATGTGCACTGCTCATTCCAAAAATATGGAAGTCAGGAATACAAGGAGAGGTTAAGGAGCTCAGAGGGGACATTACAAAGTAGCAGAAAAATTACAGTAAAAAAATAAAAGATTACAGATCCAAGAACTAGTGGATGTGTATGGATTATTTTTAGAGAATCTAGATATTGTTCAGTGTCACTTTATCTAAAATCATAGGGGGGGGGGGGTAGAAAATATCAGTTGTGGAACCTTTTATAAAACATAAAGGACTCCAGGTTTGCAGGTAGGCACCTTTATAATTAAACCCTACAGAGAGATGCTCCACATGAGCAGTAACAAGTGGCTCTGCTGCTTGAGAAGAGTACCAGATTTTCAAGTCTTTGAAACCAAATGTTGCTTGGAGTGCCGTAAAACAATAAAACACTTTAAAACTATTCTGTTGATTATTGAAATAGACTTAAGCTAAGCTCCAGACAAACAGCTAAATATACAGGTGAAGTACATATGCTGTTATGTTAGCTGTCTTACCTGCTAAAGGATTTTTATTTTTGTACACCTGGTCCTGAAGTTTTCACCACCCTATCAGACAGTACAGTCAGCCTAGAGGCCACAATTTTTTCAGCTGCAGTTAAAGTGGTTGTTAACCCACTTCTACTACATCATGTAATCCCCTCTGTACCATAATAATGTGTCCCTGTGTCTGTGTAATCTAAAAAATCTGCTGATCTGTACCTATATAAGCGTGGCTCAGCTGACTTATCAGCTCTCTTCCCTCTCCGTTCCACAGTTCCGGTAGGTGGGGCCGATCACTCCCGCTGATGTCAGCTGGGAAGCCAAGGAAGAGAGGAGAGAGAGAGAGAGACGCATTTATATAGTACAGACTGGCAGATTTTTTAGATTACACAGACACAAGGACACATGTTATTATGGAACAGAGGGGATAAGATGATTTAGTAGAATTTCTGAGAGCAGCAGGAGCGGGGTGGGCACTGGTAAAAGCAGGCAGGGAGGGGAGGGGGGAGGAGGACAGAGGAGACACAGACACAGGAGAGAAATGCTGCGGATGATGGAGCGGTCCACGGACTACGGTGTCAGGGTTCAGCAGCCCTGATTATACTGGTCAGTTTACAGGGGGGAGGGTATAGCCAGGCAGGATCAGTCAGGAATTTCAGGTGTTACAGGGGCCAACTGACACAGCACTCAAACTCTTTAAGCAACACAAATAGGTCATCTTGATAACCCCAGCTGGTGAATGGACAATAAAGGAGCAGCAACATGCTCATATGGTTTGCTTTATCCCCCTGTCAGTATTTTCAGTACATGTCTATGCATTAGATCTGAGTGGCCTATGGAACGGCCCCTTCCTCTTACAGTTTAATGCCCCGTACACACAATCGTACTTTCCGACAACAAAACCGTGGAATTTTGTTCGAAGGTTGTTGGCTCCAACTTGTCTTGCATACACACGGTCACACAAATGTTGGCCAACAATTACGAACGTGGGAATGTATAAGATGTACAACGAGCCGAGAAAAAGGAAGTTCAATAGGCAGTGCGGCTCCTTCTGCTTGATTCCGAGCATGCGTGAACTTTTGTGCGTCGGTTGATCGGAAATTCCAACAACAAAGTTTTGTTAGCAGAGAATTTAAGAAACCCGCTAGCCAACATTTGTTGGCGGAAAGTCCGACAACAAATGTTTGAGGGAGCATACACATGGTCGGACATTCAGCCAACAAGCTCACATCCAACATTTGTTGTCGGAAAATCCGATCGTGTGTACGGGGCATAAGCATTGCTATAAATGAAATTGCATGGGGCTGAAATTAGGTCAAATTCAGGTACACTAGTCACATTAAAAATACAGAGATTAAAGAATATGAGAAATTGTCACTATTTTACAACTGAAGACCCAACTCACTTGTTCATCCTACATTATGGAATATGCAGCATATCAAGATAGCATAACATCAACATTTGTTTGGAATTGCATGTGGCAGCTGGAGCATATTGGGATGTCTGGTGGGGAATGGGATATACAACCTGTGAAGTCCTCAAGGGATGTAAGAAATCAGTATATCTTTCAAACTGACAGCAGCAACAAAACAACTAAAATGCCAGCTCTATGAGGAGAAGGCCATAAAAATAATATTATGAGATAATAATTTTCCACATTTTCACAAGTAAAAAGAGGCATTTTTACATGTTTAACAATGCTCTGTAGCTGATTCATAGACTTGGTTTGTTGGTAAGGAGTCATTATTGTTTTCTTTCCCGCTACAAGGAATATTGGACTATTATAGGTGTTGTAAACCCTTGTGTTTTTTCACCTTAATACATCCTATGCATTAAGGTGAAAAAACTTCTGACACTGACCGCCCCCCCAGCCCCCCAATTTACTCACCTGAGCCCTTCCTTCCCTCAGTTGAGATGCGCTCTTCCTCTCTGCCCGTGGTTCTCGGCTCTTGATTGGATAGATTGATAGCAGTGCAGGCATTGGCTCCCGCTGCTGTCAATCAAATCCAATGACGCGGGCACTGGGGGGGCGGGGCCAAGTCTGGCATTCTGTGTCTATAGACGCAAATGCTGGACTCTGGAGGCTGCCTAGAACCAAACTAACGTAAGTTCAATATATGCTTTACCCTGCAACCCGGATAGATATATGCTACATCAATCCACCAGATTGATTAACAGCCTATCTGTGATCTTTTATGAAGTTCAGGTCAAACTCCAGCCGATTTCACAAGCCACTCGTGTAATATTTTAAACACTCCACAAAGGAAAGACATCAGCTCTCTTAGTATATATAAAGATAGCCCACTTTTGGTTTGGGGTGTGATGGCATCACCTGGCTCCACCCCTGGCAGATTTGCTGAGCAAGTCAGTGATCATGTGACAAAACGTGCCAGGGGCAGAGCCACGTTATGAGTTAGCCATCTTTATACATACTAAGAGAGCTGATATCTTTCCTTAAGGGGGCAATGTATTACTATTTAAAAGGGAAATAATACTATGTGCACTGGAGTTTAGTGCACCTTATTTGTGAATTGTATTTCATTCTTTAGCGCACTAAAATTGGGGTGTTTTTACAATATTACACTATGACAGGCTTGTTTCTTTTTTTGGTGATATCGGCTGGAGTTTGAGCTGAGCATCATAGAAGATCACAGAATGGCTGTTAATAAATTTGGTGGATTGATGCAGCATATACCTACCTGGATTACAGAGTAAAGCGTGTATTGGCCTTACCTTAGTGTAGGTCTAATATTGAGGTAAGCAGCTTGATTGAGAGGTGGTGGTACACTTTGGTGGAGCACGCATGTTTTTTGTGGAATATGCACAGCAGGCACGCATGATAAGGAAGCACATACATAACATGAAGAGGATATGTGTTATATGAAAAGGATAATGTTTTAAGAGCGATAACAGGTCCATCGTTTACTTATTGTCATTTGTTCAAATCTCATCTATGCCAATTTTAGGCCCACTATTCATTATCATTGTAAGCACATTTTTTTTTATGTATATATATTTGATGTAATATCATTGGAAGCAGTTCAACTAAGTGAATTTCCCTTTATTTTTGTATAGTTACGCTGCACTTTGGATGTTATAAAGAGGTGAGAGATGGGGTTGGGAAGTTACAGAGGTGAGAGCTGTGAATGGAAGGGGGGATGCAGAGGTGTGAGCTGTGGACAGGGATGGGGGCTAGGTGCAGAGGCGAGAGCTGCAGACAGGGAAATGTAGAGGTGAGAGCTGTGAATGGGGGGTGCAGAGGTGAGAGCTGTGGCTAAGGGATGTAAATTGTGAGCTGTGGACAGGGATGGGACATCTCTCACATTCATACTTGTACATTATTCTTGATATACGGGCATACCCCTCCCTCGTTTTTATTTTCCCTATCCCTGCAATAAAGGGAATACCCTTGAATGGTTGCCAGCCAATCATGAGAGCTGTTGAACCAAGTCTCTGAAATTTCCACAAAATCGAAATCCTCCTCGTACAACAGTATCTCTAGTTCTCCCATCTTGTCCGCCAGGCTCCTGGCATTGGTGAACATGCCACGTAGTTTAGACCGGTCGCATACTGTCTTCTTATTGGGTGTTCTGAGGTTGCAAATAGGACTTGTTACTATACTTACCTTGGGTTTATGTGCTTTAGTCAACCTACCACTAATGCCCGAATACTACCCTCTGGAATATGTTTCGCACTGACTATCTCTACCACTGAACCCTCCCCCTGTTGCCTAGTTTAAAAGCCCCTCTAACTTTTCGGCCATCTTCACTCCCAGCAGTTCTGCATCCTCCTCATTTAGGTGCAGTCCATCCCTTCTATATAACTGGCGACTGACTGAGAAGTCGTCCCAGTTCTCCAGGAACCCAAACCCCTCCTTACTACACCAGCTCCTCAGCCACTTGATTACTTCCCTAATCTCCCTCTGCCTTTCTGGTGTGGCTCGAGGTACCCGTAGTATTTCTGAGAATACTATCTTGAAGGTCCTTTTCCTCAATTTAGCTCCTAAGTCCCTAAAATCATTCTTTAGGACACTTCATCTGCCTCTGACTTTGTCACTGGTGCCATCATTCCCCATGGCAGCCGAGTCTTCCCCAGCCCCTCCCAGTAATCTGTTCATCAGATCTGTGATATGCCAAGCCCGAGCGCCTAGTAGACAACATACAGTTCGGCGCTTCAGGTCTTTGTCACAGATAATGATTACTATAATGATTACACTACAGATCCCAATAGGCAGAGTGCAGTAGGAGGAGGATTGGAGAGTCTTTTTGTTTTTATTAAACTGCCCAGGATGGTTCTTCCTCTTGGCACCTAGGGAGTGAGAGAGAGCACCTCAGTCTGAATATTAAGCTGCCAGCTGGAGACCTTACCAGCAAAGATCCAAGCCTGAAACTGGAAGCGAGGGCACCCAAGGGCAGTGCAGCACAGCCCACATCACAGTAACTGCACCCCTGCTACAGAGAGACTTGAGCGTCCACTCACCCTCTGCTTCCCACTGCTGATCACCGGAGGTTTCCTGGGAGAGACAGAGGGGGCTCCCCTTCTATAGCGAGAGGTCACTAAAGCACCTAGGGACTAGTAAGAGAGCTATTCGCCCAATGCTAAAACTGCTAGCAGGAACTGAACTGCTCAGAGCAGGACACCACGTGTACTTAGTCCATACAACACCCATACTGCACTCTATAAGGCACTTTTTCCAAATCTAGACTGCACCTATACCAATGATATACTGCATTGTATCTAACCTTTACCGCATCTGAACCACATCTACCTTGCACCTGTGCCAAGACTATAACATACATATACTATACCTATACTGCATGCAGGTTAACTGGGACTGTCATTAAGTGCACAAATGCTCTAAAATTGCCCCAACTACTGCCGGCAGAAGAACATCTCAAAGGTCTGCCCCTCCCATAATATTTATTCTGCAAGCCTCCTTTGTTCCCCTGACCCTTCTGCTAATATCCTCATTTTGTTTTGGACAAGGCATTCCCAGTTGGATTAGCATTGCTACTGTAATTGCACTCTGACAGTACAGTTCCAGCACTCATTTGATTACACTTTATTACTGCTCACAGCCTCACTTGAGCTGGCCTTGCTACTCTTTATGCTGATCTGGATATCCAAGGATACCTACTATGGATGGTGGATAGCTACAGGTTTTCTTTCAATACTACATTTCAATTAATACTTTAGTTTTGGTTTTTTTTATGCTGTGATAAATGAAAAAAGGAAAGTATACAGTAGCAATCAGGCCCCATTCATATTTGGGCAAAACAGCGCAATACTGCCCGTGATTTCAAATCCTGGCAAAACATGTGATGCATGCTTGGTGCCATCCCTCCTAAATGGCACCCCAAATGTGGAACAATTTTACCTTAAGTGTAGTGCAACAAAATCGCAGTCCACAGATTTGTGGCAAAATGTGTGTGTAAAATTGGGCCTGGCTCAGGGCCAAAATTTGGTCCCTGAGCTTCTTTGGTGCAACAAATGTACACAGAGCAGCCCATACAAGTGAATGCACTGCCCTATGTGCGACACATAAAAACAAGTGTGAATCATGCTTTTAAAATCATGAGCCGAAACGAGTTCCTGCTACTTGATATGTGAACGGGGCCTAAAATCTCTCTCTTTCAGTGTAGTATTTAGGTACTCAGACCGCCTAATGATAGGAAGGACCTAGAATTTTGACATCTGTCTCAGTACAGCAACGTTATCCAGTTATATACTTCCTGTTAGGTGCCAGAGCACCAAAGACATTTGTCTTAGCACTCAGCACTTTATATAACCCTTACCCTTTCACAGATGTCCTCAGTGGAAACCTCTTGTCCATTGGTCACTAGCACTCAATTTATAAACAAGATTGAATGTTACATGTTCAGATAGCATAACAGTGGTATAGACTGCATTATCTCAGATAAAATGTACTCCAGAAATATCATGGATTATATATTTATCCATGTTTTAAGTGTCCAGGGGATATCAAATGTTCAGTGAAGTGTTGATATGACAGGAAGAAAGATCAAAAGCAGTAACATGTCAGAGAGCAGTAAAGGTTAATTGATCCCACAAGACTCTGTTTAGCCTACTGTAAGAAGAGCCAGCAGTGTGCAGAAAGATACTGAACACCTGTGCAGAATGGCTCTGTATAAGCTATGTGCATCCTGGAGACAGTATATGTTATAGCTCCAGGGATTGCAGAACTTCCCTCCATATATCACTCAAGACTGAAAGTCAGAGTACTCAACTTGTCTTACATGAAGTATCATTCTGCAGCTGAAAGGAAATCCCTTTCTTCATGTTTTAAATACCTCTTCAGCTATTTAATCTACTTGACAATCACAAAGGGACAGTGCAAATATTTGGTGTTCTAAATTCTAAATAGGTCAATTCTGTTAAAAAGAATGTAAAAACTTCTGGGATTTTGTAAAATGTATGTATTTAGGCTGGGAGGCAAAATTAGAAATAGGAAAGCTTCATGTCTAAAAGGCACAAGACAACTTAATTCCATATGGTCATCAGACCTTTTTGTCACCATGAGCCGACCTGAAGTTAAGAGGTAATCTAACGTTGTACTTGCATCTTATATTGTATTGTAAATATGGTTGTTGTGGGTAATTTGTAAATATCATGTAAGCCAGGGGACCTACACTGTACATTGTGTTGTAACTGTCTGGTGTGTAATTTGTATATATTATATAACCCTATAACCCTATCAATAAATGTGTATTGCGCATGGAACTACCTCTTTTGTGTAAGAGCTCTCCAATCTAGATATGTATATGTCCGTATTACTACAATGTGTAATGGCCTTGTTGACTTGTCACTCTAATGCCCCGTACACACGATCAGATTTTCCAACAACAAATGTTGGATATGAGCTTGTGTATGCTCCATCAAACATTTGTTGTCGGCCTTTCCACCAATAAATGTTGGCTAGCAGGTTCTCAAATTTTCCGCCAACAAATGTTTGTTGTCGTATTTTCTGATCGTGTGTACACAAGTCCATTGGACAAAAGTCCACGCATGTTTGGAATCAAGTACGAGCTGGAAGTGCTCGGTCTTGTAAAACTAGCATTCGTGATGGAGATATCACATACGTTACGACGTTCGTAATTGTTGGCCAACATTTGTGTGACTGTGTGTATGCAAGACAAGTTGGAGCCAACATCCTTCGAACAAAAATCCACGGGTTTGTTGTTGGAAAGTCCGATCGTGTGTACGGGGCATAAGGGGACTGGAAATGTTGCATTTCCCCTGCTTCAGTAAGCCAGGTTTCTTAATTCTAACTAGAGTTCCAGGCTGAAAGTGTACTTTTTCTGCACCACAATTCTGATCAATATATACTAACATTTTTCCAGTCGGGGCGCCCTTCAAAAGTATTTTTAGTCTCAAGGCACCCCTGTCCAAATCCTGTCAAAAGATCACATTCCTTTCTGACACGCAGACAAATGCTCTGCTCTTTAGGGGTGCCATTAATTCCTAATGGTACTCCACAGATTGGCAAATGCAGATTTTTGGTGTGGCACATTTTTAAAAAAAGGATCAGGGACTTTCTCTGCATTTCTGCGGGTAGGGCAGCTCACTAAAACTAATGGGCTGCCCTACACGTAGCACGCAGCCACAAAGATGTGAACCAATTTTTTGTGAGGTTTTGGGGTAGTAAAACCATGTGGTTGAGCTGTTTTTACCACCCCCAACTAATCCCCCTTTAGCTGGGGCTGTGCCTGGAAGTATACACCCCAGTTGAGTGGTGCTGCACTGCAACTACCCACAACTGTGTGCATTGCACATGGTTGTGGTGTGGTGATGCTGCATTTACGGAGCTAAAATAAGTGTTGAGGAATCAAAACATTGCCTCTTTACTGCCTGTCAAATTGCCCAGAAATGCAATCTGAACACAAATTGCTTTTCAGAGGAGCAGCAGTCTTTGCTGCTATTACAATCAAGCCCTAAAACACATACACACACATATAAAAACAAACACATACATGCACACAAATTAAAACACACAAATACAAACACATGTATATACACACACACACACTCTAAAACATACAGGCACACACACACACTCTAATGCTTTGTACACACGGTCGGACATTCCGACAACAAAATCCGTCGTTTTTTACGATGGATTTTGTCCTGAACTGGTGTTGCATACACACGGTCGGACAAAGTTGTCAGAAAATCTGATAGTTCGGAACAAGGTGACGTTCGTTTGTTACGATTGAGGCTAGTAGCCAATAGCTTTGGTCTCGTAATTTGATCTGAGCATACGTGGCACTTTGTGTGATTGGAATTCTCTACAAACGATCAGAAAAAGTCTGATCGGATTTTGATGTTGGAAAATTTGAGATCCTGCTCTCAAATTTTTTCCATCTGAATTTCCGACGGAAAAAGTCCAATAGAGCCCACACACGATCGGATTTTCAGACACTATAATCCGATCCGACCTTTTCCGTCGGATTTTCGGACTGTGTGTACACAGGGCATAAAACACACATACAGCATGTAAATACCAACACATACACACACATACAAACATGTGCACACATACACACACAGACAGACGCATGCACACACTCACACACACGTACACACACACATACAGATACATGTACACACACATGTACAGACACATGTACACACTTATATCCACACACATAGAAACACATGTACATACACACATCTGCACACACACATATGCACAAACTCATGTACACACACATAGGCACATGTACACACACACAGACACATGTAAACTCACTCACACACACTAATGTACAGGTGCACACACAAACACATGTAGACAGCCATTTAAAAAGTTTCTGTAGAGTACCT
The DNA here is from genome assembly GCF_037356315.1 of Lithobates pipiens. Classification (NCBI taxonomy): domain Eukaryota; kingdom Metazoa; phylum Chordata; class Amphibia; order Anura; family Ranidae; genus Lithobates; species Lithobates pipiens. Next base: position 341,225,020 of record NW_027507758.1, read on the forward strand.
TTCCTCACACAGCCAGATACTGCACTGTAGGGGGAGGCAGAGAGCATAGCACACACTCCCCCTCCATTTGGTTTTACTTTGCTGAGAGTATTCTGCCCGAGCTTCCAGTGGCAATGTACAATTTGGCTGGGGATCGGAAGCTCAGTCTCATCTGACAGCTTTTCTCTACCAGGATGCCACGACACCCCTGAGGACCTCTGGCAGAACCCCAGTTGAGAATGCTGGTATATACTTTTTACTTTTATCTTGTATAATTTTAACAGTCTGATGATTTCAGAGATAGTGGACTTTGAAGGGAGTGGTAGGTCTGTAACATATAGTTCAGTGCATATTTGTCTGCCATATAGTAGTCTGCTATGTAGTTGTTCAGCTAGTAAAGCTTTGTGTATCCACAGGTCTAGAAGCTTCGTAGACATTTAAGAACTCTGTAGTAAAAACTTTGCAAAATTTCCCTGTAAGAGCTGAGTCTGTAGAGCTTCTTTAGGGCTTCTGTTAAATTTCTCCATTTGCTTGGAGTAATCAACTGAGGATTTCCTATGCACAATATTTCTCTCTCACAGGAAACTCAGATTAAACAATTTGTGGTCCATTGTCAGACGCTAAGCCCCTGTACACAACAGTGCAACTTGTCATGTGATTTGACAGTTCCAAATCACATGACAAGTTGCACTTCATTGCCAGCAATGGAACTGCTCATATCACCACTACTCATGAAAAATATTCCTGCACTACTTTTTGCCAATTCCATTGCGACTTGCATAGACTTAAAGAATTCATAAGCCGCAATGAAATTGGCAGTGCAAATCACACTGATTTGCTGCTTTGAAATCGCACTGAAGTAATAGTAAGAGTTGACAATGAGCCACTGTATATACAAAACTGATGCAGAGCCCTGCACGGCCACACTTTTTTCAAACAGTATACCCCAGCCTGCTGTCATGGGGAGGGCGGGAATTGGGGAACAGTTGCAGGATCAGGAATATGTTATAGGTTTCACCTTTAAAACAGGTAGAACGTGTAACATGTTCCCGAGGTGAACTTATCCTAAGCAAGACATACATTATGCAATTTTCAGGTTGAAGGAAAGGAAATTGCTTGCTTCCTCCATCAAAACAATCAGTGTTGCTGGCGTAATCCCTCCTGCTATTGTATTCAGACAGTGGGAGATTTCCCCACAGTCAGAATATAATGACCATAGCGACCGGCAGTGATCACACAAAAAAAACAGACAGGCCTCCACGAACGCTCCCGCCAACTGCCTGCTCCTCTGTCTGACATTTCTTAAATAGCTAAGGAGCGGAGTCACCCGATGATGTCAGTGGGTGACCTCACCCCCTGTGACGTTATTGACCCAGCATGCCCTGATCTGTGATGTCACAAGGGCGCTGGGTCACACGCTGACATCACCCACTGACAGCTGACAAGTCATCGGTTGTTAAGAATGTGGCGACTGGCTTATCAGCCCGCTCCTTAACAACCAGCTATTCTTCACACAGAATTAGAATCTGTCGATCATTTTTCAACCAATCCGAATTCCAATCGTTCCAAAAAATTTGAATTTGTTAGAAAATGAATAAACAAAACTAAATTAAATGTATTTCAAGGAAATTCATCACTATTTCATTTAGAGATTCGGATACATCCAAATCTTCAAATAACCAAAAATTGCAAATGTCTAGTGTCAATGTATGATTTATATTTTAGAACCAAGAGACCCTAATTTTGTACATATTTTAGAAATCAATTTAGGTCACATTGATAGTAACTAACATCAGTTTTATTATTTGCTTTGGGCTAGAGGTGGCCATATATGGAATTAATTTTGAACAAAAATTCTTAGGAAAAGTCTTGGGGAAAATTCATAAGAAAATTCTCAGAACATTCTCAGAGTATTTGAAAGTTGTTTGAAGGGTTTTGTTTTTAACATATGATTTTAGAATGAATAGACTTTACCGAACTACACTACTGATTAGAAAAATGAATGAACTTTCTTAGAACGTTATTTTCCTAAAAATTTTCATTCAAAATTCTACCCATCTATGGCCAGCTTTACTTTGTTAGTGTAATTGACTCAAACATTTTGAAATATATTAAATCAGCAGACTTGAACTATTGTTCATTTGGGTTTATAGTCATGTTTTCTATATCATCAGTTAACTTTGAGATATGTCACATTATTCACTTATGATGGTTATTTTTGTATTATCACTTACCAGGACAAAGAGGCAATATGAAGCTTGTTCTTGATGTTCAGGGATTGTGGAAAACACTGATAAAATTAAGCAGCTGAAGACAAGAAGAAAACTGGAAAAGAAAAAGAAAAGAAAACCATAATTTAGATTTCTATATTGCTCTGGTAGATTTTATATATATATATATATATATATATATATATATATATATATATATATATATATAATATATATTGCAGGAAACTAAAGGAATGCAAATATGTAAACTAACTGTCTAACTGTATGTTTCCGTTGACTAAATTCAGGGACCATGGATGAGATACAGTATTGAGATATTGAGTACAACGTACAAATTCAACAGAAAAATGTGTTTTTGTAAAGTAATGCTGATCTGTATATATTAACAATAGATTATTCCATTGACCACAGAGACCTCTATTTAACAAGGCAAAGAACACTGCAGTTATTTTCGTAAATCAATCTTACAATCATTATAAACTGTTCTGTCTCCACAAAAGAAAACTTGCTTGCCTGCTATGGGTACAACACACCTTTACTCTATGCACTTAAAAAAACTAAAAAAGAAATTAGGTCTCAAGGTTATTTTTTATAACGCACAGGCAATGGCAATGGATATTCTTGTTGAAGAAATACTTTCTGCTATTGTATTGATTGGTTAAGGTTGTGTAGATGGATGGTTGATGGTTGTGGGGAGTAGGGGACAGATAACATTTACCTTAGGTATAGAGATAAGCAGATAAGCAAATCAATCTGTGAAAATCTGTAAATATGCAAACTGAGTCAAATTCTTTCAGGTAAATTATGATTTTTGGAGTCTCCTGTTATATGTACTCATATTAACTTGATTTCCAAAATAAAATAATGGTGTCACCTGGGATATATATACTAGGAGAGTCCCTGCGGAATGGGCACTCTTTGTGTCATGAGAACTGGAATATTAGAATATTGTAATTTGTTAAAAGTAACCAATGTGCCCAATCTTCTTATTCCCAAAGATATTGACATCAATTCATGTTGCTTTACTTAAACTTAAGGAAAACACAAAAACTGTCCATGGCAACAGACCACTGTGTTTCCTAATCAACAGTAGAAACCTAGTATCTGGAATCTGATTAATTTCTCTGGGCTCTGAATAAACATGTGTTACCACTACTGTAATTTTAGTTTTTTAATGGTATTGGGGTTGATTTACTAAAACTGGAGAGTGCAAAATCCGGTGCAGCTGTGCATAGAAACCAATCAGCTTCTATTTTTTTTAATCAAACCTTTATTTAACAAGCTAAAGTTAGATGCTAATTGGCTATTATGCACCAATATTCCCCCCCCCCCCCCCTGCAGTTTTAATAAATCAACCCCACTGTGTTTTAAAATAAGTGAAACAGAGCTGACATTTATAGGCAATTGCTAGTATGTATACCAGGGCTGTCTTAATGCATGGGTAATGCCCAGGGGCCCCAGATACACGGGGCCTCATGATTTTCTTGCATTACATCATACTTGCCAACTGTCTTGGATTTGCTGGGCCACTCACGCTTTTTACTAAGCTGTCCCAGGATGGCCGTGTCCTGAGCAGCATCCTGGAACCTGTACTGTGCCCTCCTGATCCCAGTATTGTGCCTTCCTGACCTCCCTGTACTATACCTTTCTGCCTCCACCCCTGTACTGTGCTATTTGTGTTGATTGGTCTTTGATACATGGAATGCTTTGTATATTGTATTTAATCATATCAACTATGTATACTTTAATTCTTGAGAGTAGGAGCAAGCTGGTAGGGGCCCATTTCATTACTTTGCCCAGGGGTCCATGATGCAATTTAGACAGCCCTGATCTATACCTGAAAATGAACTTTATGCAAACAGCTATTTACATAGCTGTACTGAACTTACAGTGCCTTGCAAAAGTATTTTTTTTTATTACTGTGAAGCAAACAACAAATAGGACAAATTAACAGAAAAAGTCAATGTGCATAACTATTCACCTCCCTAAAATCAATACTTTGTAGAGCCACCTTTTGCGGCTATCACAGCTCCAAGTACCTTTGGATAAGTCTATGACCTTGTCACATCTTACCACTGAGATTTTTGCCCATTCCTCCTTGCAAAACTGCTCCAGCTCCTTCAAGTTGGATGGTTTGCGCTTGTAAACAGCAATCTTTAAGTCTGACCACAGATTCTATTGGATTGAGGTCTGGGCTTTGACTAGGCCATTCCAACACATTTACATGTTTCCCCTTAAACCACTCAAGTGTTGCTTTAGCAGTGTGTTTGGGGTCATTGTCCTGCTAGAAGGTGAACATCCTACCCTTAAATCACACACAGAGTGGTACAGGTTTTGCTCAATAATATCCCTGTATTTAGCACCATCCATCTTTTCCTAAACTCTGACCAATTTCCCAGTCCCGACTCCTGAAAAACATCCCCACAGCATGATGCTGCCACCACCATGTTTCAGTGTGGGGATGGTGTTCTTTGGGTGATGTGATGTGTTGGGTTTTCGCCAGCGTTTTCTTTGATGACCAAAAAGTTACATTTTAGTCTCATCAGACCAGAGCACCTTCCTCCATACATTTTGGAAGTCTCCACGTGCCTTTTCGCAAACTCAAAACGTGCCATTTTGTGTTTTGCTGAAAGTAATGGCTTTCTTCTGGCCACTCTGCCATAAATCCCAACTCTATGGAGCGTACGGCTTATTGTTGTCCTATGTACAGATACTGCAGTCTCTGCTGAGGAACTCTATAGCTCCTCCAGGGTTACCTTAGGTTTCTGTGCTGCCTCTCTGATTAATGCCCTCCTTGCCCCGTCCGTGAGTTTTGGTCTGCAGCCCTCTCTTGGCAGGTTTGCTGTTGTGCCATGTTCTTTCCATTTGGGTATGATAGATTTGATGGTGCTCCTAGCGATCATGAAAATTTTGGATACTTTTTTATAACCTAACCCTGACTTGTACTTCTCAACAACATTGTCCCTTACTTGTTTGGAGAGTTCCTGGGTCTTCATGGCAGTGTTTGGTTAGTTGTGCCTCTTGCTTAGTAAGTGTTGCAGCCTCTGTGGCCATTCAAAAAGGTGTGTATATGTAATGACAGATCATGTGACACTTAGATTGCACACAGGTGGACATCATTTCACTAATTATGTGACTTCTGAAGGTAATTGGTTGGGCTTCATAACAAAAGGGGTGAATACATACGCACATGCCAATTATCCGTTTTTTATTTCTGAAAAATTGTTTTAGGTATATATTTTTCTAATTTTACTTCACCAACTTAGACTATTGTGTTCTGATCAATCACATATAATTCAGATTAAAAAAACATTGAACTAAAGACTGTAATTTAACAAAATAGGTAAAAACCAAGGGGGTGAATACGTTTGCAAGGCACTGTATGTGGACTATTCTAAGATCAAAAGATTGTGTTGAATAAACTCTAAGATGTTCACACCTGGTATCTGAATGTGTTGTCTATTTAGAAAATGAAGAGAAAACGAATATAATTTAACCTAAAATCACCTCTTGTAATATTTATGGGTTATTGATTTAGTCTGAAATGCTCATAATTAAATTTCATTTGAAATGGACCATTTTTCTTCATTTTCATGTTATGTTTTTTTTCTCTATAACAGAAACAGATGATGCTCACCTCACTTTGATACACTTGAAAATAAAACAGGAATGATAAGCTTTTCTAATGCCCATTGTCCTACATACAATGCTGTATTCTGTGTATAATGTGTTAGAGAAGGTTCTTTGTGTATTGTACAGCATGTTGATATGGTAGCCTTATTTAACAAGCATTGGGTAAAAATACTTGGCCTGTGCCTTGTCTTAGAGCAATGCCAACACTTGTAACTGGGAATAGGTGATAGGGTAAATAAATAAGAATGCCATATTGACCGTGTTGGTGAAATAACAACAGACCTCCAAAACAGGTAGATTATACAACGTGCTTTCAAAACATGTTTTGTAGAAAGTTACAGAAAACCATGTGAGTCTGAAGAAAAATACATATACTGTAGTATACATATTAATTAATGGAAATACTAATGCCCCATACACACGGTCGAAAATTCTGACGGTAAAAGTCCGATCGGCTTATGTTGTCGAAAAATCCGATTGTGTGTGGGCGCTATCATACTTTTTCTGTCGGAATTTCCAACAGAAAAAGTTTGAGAGCTGGATCTAAAATTTTCCGACAAAAAAATCCAATCAGACTTTTTCCGATCATGTGTAGAGAATTCCAATGCACAAAGTGCCACGCATGCTCAGAAAAAATTTGGAGACGAAAGCTATTGGCTACTGGCCTCTACGTAGTCCCGTTGTACGTTTTGTACGACACCTCGTTCCGAACGATCGGATTTTCCAACAACTTTGTGCGACCGTGTGTATGCAAGACAAGTTTTGGCCAAATCCGATGGATTTTGTGGTCGGAATGTCCGACCGTGTGTATGGGGCATAAGTGTGTAGACAGTATCTTTCTGCTCTATGCAGACATAAAAGGAATAATTTGGAGCAAACCAGGAGCCTGCTTTGGGGTCAATACATGGAAAGGAACATCCCTCAACATGATGATGCATAAGGACGGCAATTGCATTTAATAATGGTAGAGTACACAATTACTACATTAATAGTATATATACTGAATTAGAATCAGTCATTTTAAAATGTCTCTAGTGAGATTACTGTTATGATGGCGTTTGACAGGCCAGATTTTCTGTGGCAGCTAAGCTGTACCTCTGATTCCTAAATTTAATTTAAATGCAATGATAAATATAACAAATAGATGAAAATTATTTTAAAGAAACCTGTGCTGACAGAAATATGTTAGCTGCCATTGCTTCTCTTTTCTGAAAATGGCAGTTACCTGGCTGATCCAATGACTTTTATAGTGACCAAAATAAGTGTGCAAATCAGTTCTTACTTCACATGCTACACATGTCAAAATCAGCACAGTAATAGTGTGCACTGCCTGGGTACATCAACTGTGGGAAAATTGTCCATAGCCTTTAAAGACTGTAATTGCTATATTCACAACTTACAAAAGTGAATCTCTTAGTAACAGCATTATGGAGTTTATAGATTAAAAAGCAGTGCCAGGTATTACTTTCACTATAAAGTCCTTTATATTCAGACTACATGTACAAATGCTAGAAAGGTCCGATTTGGTGTCAGCACAATGTCAGAAATATTCCCTACAAATCTATAGGTTTACAAGGGAGAGTTATGAAATTGTTGATGCAATATGCACATGCCGAAATCGAATTACACTTAACAAAGTCTGTTCTAAATAAACATATTTTATTTATTGAGCCATCAAGTACTATATATTTCAGCTTGCCCTTTTTTTAAAGCGGTCTCCCTGTCCCAGAACTAACACTTGGTTTACTTATTACAACCAATTACAACCATCAGCAATGTATGCATGAAATAGTACAGTTTCCAAAACGGTTGACAAGCAATTGTGGAAACATTTACAAGCTAAAACATCACCTAGCACACCATGTCTTAATGACCTGCTGGTGTAAGATCTCCCTTAAAAAGTAATCTTTCCAACATTTCTCACAAAACAGATAGTGCTATCCAGACGTGATGGAAAATAATTGTTTAACAGTTTTGATAATGCAAGCCATGCGGCTTAAACTTTCCACCATTTATAGTTTTAGCTTGAGTTGTTTATGTAGGAAAATGAGATATGGCAAAGGTTATTACCATTTGTTAGATGTGTTTGACAAGTGCTGTATAGAAGACAAGATTTCTTCCATAGAAGAAGCCTAGTAAATTTATGTTAGAAACTCTCATTTAGAATGACATGCTCTTTTAACCAACTCTTGTGCAATATCATGATTTCTTCTTTTAAGCTACCACAAAATGTCTTATACATATATACAAAATTAAATGTGATAAAGGAAATGTTTAGTGCATTTGAATTTGTTTTTTAAATAAAGTTTTGAATTGCACAGTTAGAAGCAAATGTCATGCAATATATATATATATATATATATATATATATATATATATATATATATATATATATATATATATATATATATATATATATATATATATATATATATATATATATATATATTGTAAGTCATTTCAGGTTGTGCTGCAACTCCCACAGCAAAGAGTGCCGCCTTGGGCATTTGCGATGCCTGTGCACACACACATACACATTTAGCTTAGAGAACCTGTGCAGGTTTAGTGTCACTGAGCAGAGATTCCTTCCTGCACCTGTCACACAGACACATTCATTGACCAGCTGTGCCAAGCTCAGTAATATTGCACTTTTAGTAGGCTTTGTGACACTGATGAGGCTTATTGAACTGCACTGAGAATGGAGTGTATGGTAAACTGATTCAAAAGACCTCATGGGTGGCATGGTTCTGGTCCTTGTTATTTGGAAATAGTAAGGGTTGCATAACTTCTAGGTGGCTAAATTTTGGTGGAAAGGGGCAATAGTTTGTTCAACTGGGAGAAAATTTGGGAGTGGGTAAAGTATAGTGTATTTTCAGTGAGTATTTATTTTGAGTTTACCTTAAAGTTCAACTCCAACTCCGGGCACAACAAGAAATGAACCCTTGCAACAAGGCCCACCACACTGCAATGGTTGAGTGCAGTGGTGGCTGGTGCTCTATCTTTTTTTTAGGGGGGGCAGCAAACAAACCCCCCAACCCCCCATCGCTCGGTCAATCGCTGAAAAAAAAACCCCGTTGCTCATCCGTCTGCCCACCAGCCCTGTACTTAACCCATCCCGGTTGCAGGTAGCTTTGGCAGCTTCCCCCTTCATCTCCCTACTCGGTGCATTTCCCCCTGCTTCTGCTTCTGGCCAATAGGGTCTCCTCTCCTCTCGGCCAATCGGCTCTTAAGACCCACTTTCTGATTGGCCAGGAGGAGAAGCAGGAAGACAATAGCAAATATTAGTTCACTATTGTCACACAACTGGATAGGCTCGGGGTGCAGTGCTACCCTTTTTGAAGCCAATTAGAGCCTCAGGCAATTATCACATGCTTAAAAAACACAACCCACTGAAATCCATATGTCCCACGCTCTGCATGTAGATTAGGAGCCAGGGAATGGATTGGGAGGCAGCGCCCCTGTGCCCCTATTGGAGTAGCCACCACTGGTTAAGTGTTTGTTAAATCTAGGGGGTTGCAAAAGTGTTTGTATTACTTAACTTTTTCCTCGCTCCAGCAGGCTACCTTGATCCATGCGACAAGTCAACCATAGCCTCCTCTACAAGCTACCCTGGCTGCACTTCAGCCTCCACCGAGTACAGTACAGGGTTAATAGCTCTGCACCATATGTCTGAGGCTCTGCCCACAGATCTGAGCTTCGAGGAGAACTGCATTGAAGCCAGTTGGAGCATGGAGACACATACATAATAGAGCCTCTTTTGCAACTAGGCTTAACAAGCATTTAACCCTTGTAGCATGTGGGGTGGGAGTGGGGGTGGAGGCAGTCAATGCAAGGGGGGTTATAAGTGTCCAGAGCTGGGTTTTAAAATATTTTTTTAATGTAATTTTCACATTTTAAAATGTTTGATCTTCCATATTTATGTATAAAACGTACAGAATTGTAGATTTATAGATTATAAGGAGCTAATAAAGCTGGTCTAATAAATATAACAGTAAAATGCTTTGTTTAAAAAATAAAAAAAACTGTTTAGAATTTGCTGTTAATTCTGCCAGAAATTCAGAATTCAGTGCTTTCCTGTAAACTCTGCAATATTAACAAAATAATATCTTTCAGATCGCAGATTAACTCTGAGAACTACCAAACACCTTCATCCCTATGTTTCAGAGATGAAGAGAAGGCGGGTGTTCTTTAGTCCTAACATACTGCCTATCCTAGGGTGATCTGGCTTTTCCATGGATATACAGTAGTACACTGTCACACCAGGAAAGTATTTTATTTTTGGCAGTATCACTGTGTTTTTGGCAGCCTGAAAAAAAGAAAAATAATGCAGCCACCACATCTAAGGACTGTTAAGCTGTAAAATATTGCATCTTTGTTCTTCAGTTAAGATACTTTACTCTCTTTGTCTAAAGTGATTGTAAAGGAATTTTTCTTTTAAAATAACAAACATGGTATACTTACCTGCATTGTGCAATGGTTTTGCACAAAGCAGCCCCCGATCCTCCTCTTCTTGGGTCTCCCGCCGGTGCTCCAGGCTCCTCCCCATGTATGCATTTTCTGAAACGCATGCATTTTCAATTAAAAGCCGCACTCTGTGTGTCTATTGACACACACAGTGTGGCTCAGCCCCGCTGCCCACTCTCCACCCACTGATTGTGATTGACAGCAGCAGGAGCCAATGGCTGCTGCTCTCACTGAGACCAGTGAGCAGGGAGAGATAGAGCACCGATCGGGCACAGCGATTGAGATTGGACTTTACACACACATGAACTTTAATGGCATCCCAGTCTTGGTCTGTAGGGTTCAATATTGAGTTGGCCCACCCTTTGCAGCTATAACAGCTTCAACTCTTCTGGAAATCCATCCACAAGGTTTAGGAGTGTGTCTATAGGAATGTTTGACCATTCTTCAAGAAGCGCAATTGTGAGGTCAAGCACTGATATTGAATGCAACGGTCTGGCTCGCAGTCTCCACTTTAATTCATCCCAAAGGTATTCTATTGTGTTAAGGATATGATTAGACTAGCCAGTATGAGCAGATTTGCATCATTGTATTACCAATCCCACATACTGTCAATAATATAGGCAAGGAGCCTGAATGTTGGACCTATGTAAGTATATGACTGTTCCACAACAGTATTTAACCACTACAATACAGGGCACTTTCGCCCCCTTCCTTCCCAGCCCAATTTTCAGCTTTCATCGCTCTAGCGCTTTCAGTGACAATTGCGTGGTCATGCTACACTGTACCCAAATGAAATTTTTATCATTTTGTTCGCACAAATAGAGCTTTATTTTGGTGGTATTTATTCACGACTCCGTTTTTTATTTTTTGCGATATAAGCGCAAAAAAGCGGAAATTTGGAAAAAAAACAATATTTTCTTTTTTCTATTTTAAAAGAAATCCAATAAAATCAAATTTTGTCATAAATTTAAGCCAAAATGTATTCTGCTACATGTTTTTGGTAAAAAAAATTCCGTTAAGTGTATAATAATTGGTTTGTGTGATCACGGACATATGTACGCAAATGATCATGTACATATGTGTGCAGGTGATCACGTACATATGTGTGCAGATAATCATTGGGACAAGTGATTTTAGTGGGACATATGTGGGGGACATGTTTTTATTATTAGGGACATGTGTTTTTATTTTTTGGGGACATGTATGTTTTGGGGACATGTGTGTTATGGGGACATATGTGGGGACTGTGTTTACACTGTGTGGTGTGTTGTGTGTTTACACTAGACTGAAGATCAGTGAGTAAAAAGCTGTAAAAAACAGCTCATACTCACTGATCATCAGCCGGCTGCAGCAATCTGCTCTCCTCTCCTCAGCGATGACTTCTGTGTGAGGAGAGGAGGAGCCGATTGCCTAGCAACCGGCTGTTTGTTTACATCACATGACGGCCGTGATTGGACACGGCCGTCATGTGATCAGGAGGGCCAATCACAGAGCCCTCCTGCCGATCTGAGATGCGCCGTGTCCCGGTGACACGGGCGCATCGGGATCGCGCCGCTGCGCGGGCACGCGCGCGCGCGATCCCGCTCCTCCTGATGGACGTTCCTGAACGTCCTATCAGGAGTAGACGGCTCCCACCCGGCCATATATGTGCATTGGCCGGGTGGGAAGTGGTTAAAGTATAATTTCACCTTTACAGAAAAATCTGTAAGGTGAAATTACACATGACCCCCCCTCCTTACCCTCCCCCAGTCTCGCTGACCTGGAGCTCGGCTATATCCCACTATGAGCCCTGGTATAGACATGTCACCTGTCTGAGGCTTAGAAATCCCCTCGGCTTTCTCTCCTCTTGTCCCTCGCTGATAGGATGGGCTATGCGGGTTCTAATTGGTCGGCATCATGGCGCCGACCAATTAGAATGCTCCTAAACATACCTCCTCAAGTGGTATGTTTTGAAGATTAAGCCGAGGGGATTTCTAAGCCCCAGGCCAGTGACACGGCTATACCAGGTCTCATAGCGGGACATTGCCAAGCTCCAGGTCAGCAGGACTGGGGGGAGGGTGGGGAGGGGGTCCTGTGTAAGTTCACCTTACAGATTTTTCTGTAAAGGTGAACTTACCCTTTAAGGAAAAAGCATCTGAATTGGTAAGAGTGGAATGGGAAGGTACATTTTGAGAGTAAAGAGTGGAGTGGGAGGGAAGGGTGATTTATGCCCGGAGACGGGCTTTAGGCTCAGTTCACACTTGTGCGATGCAAGTCCACTGTGGGTTCCCGCATCGTACCCGACTCACGCGGCAGTTCACAGTGCATATGCGAACTGCTGGGAGTGTCAATACAATGTTAATGACACCCCCATCTCAGCTCGCATATGGCACTGCGAATTGACAGTTTGGACATGATTCGGATTGTATGGGTGTGAACACCCATGGGATCTGATTCTGGTGCGGACCAAAAAAAGGGTCCTGTGCGAGTTCAGATGCGGTGCAAATTCAGCCATACTATCTATATGGCTGAAATCGCATTGCACCGACATTGCATGTGATTTACATTGCAGTGTGGTGCAAATCACATGCGATCTCGCATCATGCACAAGTGTGAACTGGGACTTAAAAGATAGCTGTATATTTTAAACAGTTATTCAATAAAATAACCCCTCTACTCTTTTGTATCCCCTAAATCCTGCTACTAAAACGGGCACACTTAAAATATTGACTTCTGTGTTGTGTAGATCATTTTTAAAGGATACGTTCATCTTTTGCAACATATTTAGGGTATAACATGTAACATGTTACAAATCCACAGATTTATTTCTAGACGTAATACCAAGCTATGACCTAGTTAGGCATAGAACTGTATTGTTTAAGGCAACTGACATGGGATCTACTCTTTTTTTCCTTAGCTATACAAGAGTAGAATAAACTGTAGAATAAACGTAGAAAGCTTCCAACCACCATTGTGTGTGCTTTCTCTCTGTAAACAGTATGACTTCTTTATAATTTTATGGCATAGTCTGCACTAGACATATTCTGACTTTAGCAGATCTTATGATGCAATGTTGGCATCATACGATATGTCAATATTGGCAGTACTGGAAATATTGACATCATAAGATGCAATATTGACCACACAAGTGGTCTTTCAATACACTTAAAGGGCCTGTAAAGCTTTGTTTTTTTATTTTCTAAATAGGTTCCTTTAAGCTAGTGCATTGTTGGTTCACTTACATTTTCCTTCGATTTCCCTTCTAAATGTTTTTTTTCTTTTTCTGAATTTCTCACTTCCTGTTTCTCCTCAGTAAACTTCACACCATCATCTGAGCGGTGTTTATTCAGCCAGAACAGCTTACTGAACAGCTTACTGAGGAGGAACAGGAAGTGAGAAATTTAGACAAAGAAAACAAAGAAAAAAAACATTTAGAAGGGAAATCAAAGGAAAAGGTAAGTGAACCAACAATGCACTAGCTTAAAGGAACCTATTTAGAAAATAAAAAACAAACATTTGCAACCACTTTAAAGGTAAATCATAATGCCTTGGGGAAAGTTATTTTTGAACATATTTATCTTTTGTTTCCCTACATAACATCTGTATTTCATAAATAACCATTTAAACCTGCACCATTCAGGTCTTTCTTTATTTAAAAAAATCATTAAAGAGTTAGTTCACATTTACAGAAAAAAATAAAGAAATAAAGGTGAACTAACGCAAAAACTTTCCCCACCCCCCTGGCCCCCGCTGTACTTACCACTGGGATCACAGCTGCTCTAAAGGTCAGGGTATTTGAATTCCCTGCTGTTTTCCATCATCATTTACAGCGTGGACCAGACTGATTCTGACATGAAAGCACTGACCAATCAGAATTCATCTGGTCTGTCCCAAAAGCGCTTATGGACAAGAGGAAGAAGAGCAGGAATTTCAAATCTCTTCTCCATCGGTGCTTCCAGCACAGACCAGATCATTTCTGATTGTTTAGCATTGTTACATGGATGGCTCTGACCAATCAAAATCCATCTGGTCTGTCTGAGAAGCATTAATGGAGAAGAGAGAGATGAGTGAGGATTTTGCATCCCTGGACCACTGGAGCGGCTTTGGGGGTGCTTGGCAACCCCAAAGGTAAGTAGACGAAGGTCCAGGGGATGGGCAGCGTGTCCGGTGTTAGTTCACTTTTACATTTCTCTTGTTTAACACTTTACACATATTTTTAATATAAACTAGTGTAAGTACCTAAATTTTATTTAATATCAGCCTCTTGCGATCTCCTATACAGCCCAGCTAAGACTGGGAGAGGGATAAGCAGTACAAGTAGCCATTTGTGCTTCAGTGCTCACAAGGATATGCAGTTTAGAAAAAAGAGATGTTCATCAGTTTGCTGCTTCTTATTTACTGTCCAATCATGGGTGGGGGGCTGGCCTGGAAAAGACATGGACTTACTACTTATGCCCTGTACACACGGTCGGACATTCCGACGACAAAATCCCTCAAATTTTTTCTGACGTATTTTGGCCCAAACTTGTCTTGCATACACAGGGTCACACAAACTTGTCAGAAAATTCAATCGTTCAGAACGACGGGACTATAAAGAAGACAGTAGCCAATAGCTTTCATCTCGTAATTTATTCTGAGCATGCATGGCACTTTGTCCGTGGGAATTGTCTACACACGATCGGAAATTAAATGACCGGATTTTGTTGTCGGAAAATTTTAGATCTTGCTCTCAAACTTTGTGTGTCACAAATTCAGATGGAAAAAGTCAGATGGAGCCCACACACAATCAGATTGTCCGACACCAAGTTACGATCTCACATTTTCTGTTGGAAAGTCCGACCGTGTGTACAGGGCATTAGGCGTAATTGAGAAACCTGATGTCTTCAGTCTGGCCGTACTGCCTGGGAGTGGGTAAATATAGACAGTATAAAAGATTTTTACAGAGCTGCTCACTTAATAATTTATGTAACATACCGTAATATACTGTCTTTATTTAAAATCATTCCTTGTAGACTCACCTAGATAATGTATAAGTAACTGCAGTGTTGCTGATAGATACAAATGCATCTGTTATGCCCGAAGGATCCATAAAGTCAGAGCTGGAAACATTGTTAATACTTTTGTTTATCTATCAGCTTGGCTGTAAATGTGTATTACATTTTGTATAGATCAGCAGCAATTTCCTTTCCTTGCTATTATTTGCTTTTTATATTACCTGTTGTTTGAGCCCCTGTAGTCTTTAAAGGTTAAAATCTCATCTGATACCTGTAAAAAAAAACACTCACCTAGTTTTAATAAATGCCTCCAAGGCTATAAGAGCTATCAAAAATTTAACACAGTTCCATCTCTGGAAATATAGTATTTTTAAAATGAAACATATATGAGTTAAGAGACGTGCAGCAGTCTAATTTAAATAGCACAGATCCATGACCTACGGGCTGCACTTGACCCAATTACCCTTAACTCTGCCATATAGAAAAGGAAGAGAACAGGATACAAGCTTTGTCTCTGGATCTTTACCTTTGAAATAAAGCTTGCTTAACACTGAAGATCATTTTAATATTGTAACGTAGACAACAAGATGTGATGTGTTTCTAAAAAAGCTACCAGTAGTATCAGTTTTTTTTATCTTAGGCTTGCCATACATGGAGCGAATTTCTTTCCTGCCATCAGGGGTTGCACTAAAGAAATCTACTCGATTCCCCCATCAACGCAAAAAATGTTGATGTGAGAATCCCTTTTGCCGGGCCCTTGTCTTGTCTCCCAGCAGGGGGGACAAGGGTGGGTGGGGAGGCATTCCCTGCTGGGAGAAGACAGTGATTATCACTAGCCGCTATAGGAGCGGCTTGCGATAATCGCAAGAGAATCTGGCAGGCTGGTTGTACTCAAGCTGATCAATCGCTCAACTTGGTACATCCAGCCTGCCCATTAACAGTTTGAATATCATGTATGGCCGTTTACGGCCGGACTTACTGAAACATTTAGCAGTTTAATAAAATCTTAGCTAAAAAAAAAAAAATGGTAATTAGATCTGTAAATACAACACGTTATCAATCTCTTCTGACTTCCTGAAGAAGTGAGAGCCGCTAATGTGTTAAAGAGCTTATCACTTAAGCCACTCACCTAGAATTATATTGTGTCCTTATCTTGCCTGCTTTAAAGGATTCAGGATCCTTCCAAGTGCATCTCCTCTACAATGATAAAGACTCAAGGGGAAATGGTATTTACTAAAGGCAAATAGGCTATTTACTTTGCAAGGGAATTTTTCCTTAGGATAGTGATGCTCTGTTGACTTCTTTTATCCAACCACATGCAAGCAAATATACTTATTTTTTTTTTTCCCTCAATCGAGCAAAGTGAATTTTAACTACGTTGACTAATCAAAGGGAAAATTCAATTGCAAAGTAAACAGCCTATTTGCAGTTAGTAAATAAAGCCTACGACCTCTCTCTCTCTCTCTTACAGCATGCGTGGCAACTTGAGGATCCAAATGACTGATATAAGGAATGTATTTAGAAAAACTCTGCAGAGCTATTCATCCTTTGAAACTGCATGTACATTCATTTTGTTCAAATAGATGCCAAATTGAATGTTACTAGGCTATTTCTCCAGGTCAAATTTCATTCATTTTTACAGAATAGAGTAAATCAGGAAAATACTGCATCATGGCCACTAGATGGAGGTGATGATTATAGAAAATCATGGGATATTTTTCCAAACCACTCTTTTTTAAAAGGATGAATAATGGCTCTAGAATGTCTCTAGAAAGGGAAACTGAAATTACGATAAAGTATATCCAAACTGACAAGCCCCCCAAACCTAATAAATAAAACCCACCCCTGCCCCAGAGAAATACTTGTCATAATCTTCTGTAATATTTGATCATGCAACTAAAATAATTTTTTACTAGTGACATTGGACACATTTATGCTTGAATGGGGTCAACTCCCAATGCTCTAATGCATAAAAGCCATGTAACTAGACTTTTCAGAAACAAGGTAACAATAGCAGACCCGTTTTTTTTTCCATAACAGGTTTACTTTAAGATAATACTTTTATAATTTCTTTATATAGCTATTGATTTCCTGTAGTTGCAGGGAATTAATAGCTGTATTAAGGTCACATTTTATTCTCTTTTGAATCTTCTTTAATACATTTTCAAAAAGGTAGAAAAAAAAAACAACAATAATGCTTCATATGTAGACTAAAAGTAATCAAAATAAAGGAGGTAAGTACAATTCACCCCAAAGTGTGCTCAATAATCCAATCGTATAGAACAAGTCTTATGTAGTGTAGCAAATAAAACTACTGTACCAAACAATGTCTTGTAATACCATGCCCCCCCCCCCCCCCAAAAAAAAAAAAATGAATGGGAAACAAGCATATAAAGATGGCGAGAAAGAGACAAATTTGACCAAATTACATTAGGAAGCCTGGTACCCTATCAACTTCATAGAAACACTGATAAAAGAAGAAAAATTCTAATATTAATTTTAGAAGTTGGTACTTGGTACACAGCAACAGTATATTATTATGAGCACAAAGACTGTCTGTAAAAGTCTTTCCAACAAAATCAAGAATTCACATAGAAAGAAACAGAGGAAACAGGAAAGATCTGAAAGAGGAGCAGGAAAGAAGAAAAGGAGCATGAGGTAGGGAAGAGAATGTGAGAGAGTAATGCCCGTGTGCAAGCCCCGCAGTACCACCTACGTGTCCGCCTCTAGCCATCCAGAAGATGGAAGTAATGCCGCGTACACACATTCGGAATTCTCGTCGGAAAGAGCTCTGATGATTTTCCCGAAGGAAATCCGACGGAAATCTGCTCAAGCTGTCTTGCCTACACACGGTCACACCAAATTCTGATCGTTTATAACACGGAGACATACAACGCGTACAACGGGACTAGAAAAGGGATGTTCAATAGCCAGTAGCCAATAGCTTCTGTCTGGTAGTTGAATCTGAGCATGCGTGATTTTTGGCATGTCGGAATTGCATACACACGATCGGAATTTCTGAAAGTTTTTCTGTCTGGAAAATTGAGAACATGCTATCAATTTTTGGCTGGCAGGAATTCGGACAGCTAAATTCCGATGGAGCATACACAACGGTCGCATTTTCCGATGAAAAGCTCTTATCGGTCTTTTTCTGGCCGGAATTCCTATCGTGTGTACACGGCATTAGACAGCCAGGGATTTCAAATCTTCACATCACATCAACATCACCTATTGGCCACAGAATACGCTCACTATACATTTTATTCTCATACCCTAGAAGTGGAATTTTACAGTTTTTGGAACCACTGAAAATGTTAATATAATGTATTCATCAAAAAAATGAATACAAACTATATTGGGCAGCCTTGCAATCCTAACTCAAACATTAATGGAATTATGAAAACATTTCCTCTTAAGTGCTTCCTCCCACTTTCCAACAAATAAACGCTCTGTTTCCTATATGTCCTTTTGATAAAAGTTCCTGATTATGTCCCATTGGTTTTACACCTTGCAGTTGGAGGAAGGGAGAGTGACAGCAGGTACAAAGTATTCCAGCATTCGGAAAGCTAACAGGCACAGCGATCTCCTTCCTGATGCCTCCTGTATAGTCTCAGCTGTCATGTTACTATGAGGAACTTACAGGTAAGTAAGTGACCTCTGAACACCAATGATTGTCCACCATTTCCCACTTACATAGCAGCATCATTCCTCCCAATGACCACTAACACAGGAGCACCATTCTGACCACTGACAGGTGCACCATTCTGACCACTGATACTGGCATTTATTATTCCGACTGATGTACGAGCATGTTTTATTTCTACTGGCAACCAATTCAGGAACATATTTTTCTTCAACTAACCACTGATGCTAAGGCATGGTTTACTTTCACTTACCATTCACACAAGGACAATTTTTACAACTAATTACTACTGACATAAGGGTGTTTTTTTGTACTCCCGCTGACCATTAACACAGGGACATTTTCTAAACCCCACTGACCACTAATCACGGGGCATTTTTTTTAATGCCCATCAATGTAAAGGCATATTTTACTCCCAATGACCATACTTACGGTATATAAGGGCATTGTGACCACTGACGGAGGGGTATTCTTTAACTCCCACTGATGTAACTTCATATTTTACTCCCACTGACCCACCAATATGGGGGCATTGTTTACTCCCATTAACCATTGATGAAGGGGTACTGTTTAAATCCCAATAAGCACAATCTGAACCCCCTACCATGTGACATACAGTTGAACTGACCCTTTGTTTAAAAAGACTGGAGACTCCTTATTAATAGCCACCAATTTCTTCACACAATAAACGCAAAAAAATCTGAAAATATATTCAAAGTATACACAGTAAAAAAAAAAAACAACCTGAAATTATATTCAAAGCGTACACAGTAGCAGTCTATTTTAGTTGCTCTACATTCAGTAAATAAACCCCCCACTTCCTTTTTTGTTTGCTCCTTAATCCCTAAACTTTCTACATTTACTCCTCACTCCCCAGATTGACGTGTCCTCCAAATTAACATACTGTAATGCATAACATGCTTTTCCTAACTTTCCACCAGTTCTGTTTTTCCTCCATCTCCCCTCTCCTCATATCACATGAAATAATCACTCTTGTTTTGTAGTATTCCCAATTTCATTAAAATCTGAATTCACTGAACTCTTGAAGGAAAGTCTTTTTAGCTGATAGATTATTTAACTCAGAAAGGTAGAAAACACAATAGAGCAGAGATTTCTGAACACTATAAAGTGGGTCATGTTAGTAGGCCTGCAGTATTCCAGCAAAGACGGCCCATGATTAGGGATGGGCCGAATGGACCCCTGTTTGGTTCGCACCAGAACTTGCGAACACAGCAAAAGTTTGGACCCAAATAACGAACCCCATTTAAGTCAATGGGACCTGAACGTCAAAAATCAAAAGTGCCCATTTTTAAATCTTATATGCAAGTAATTGGTCATACAATGGTTATAGGGGTCTGGGTCCTGCCCTGGGGACATGTATCAATAAAAATAAAGTTTGTGAAAAACTTAATTTTTAAATTAGCAGTGATTTTATTTTTATTTTTATAGTGAAAGCCTAAAAATGAAAAAATCCTTCCAATATAGTGCCTGTAGGGTTCCTTTAGTCTACTTGTAAAGTGGCAGATCTGTACCATGTCTAGAATCTGTTGCAGCAATAATTGCATTTATAAAGCCAAAAAAATGAAATTTTCCCTGTAAGCTGCCTTAATTTTGATCAGCAACAGCTGGGGAGTCAGTGTGTATGATGAGACCACAATGCAGTGCACTGGGAACAAGATTAGAGTTTATTTATTAGAGTCTAAACTTATTAAAGTTTTTTTGGATACATTCTGGTGTCACTTTGACTTTGTATAGAAGTAACGGGTGCATAAAAATTGGTCTTTGGGTGTCGGTGGTGCCTTCCCACCATAACGTTATAGAGGTAGTCTTGATGAAAGCAAGAATTGGCCTTGCTGTAGAAATTTGCATTAATATGCACCTGTCAAACAGGTGCAAAAAAATGACTCTTTGAGTGTTGGGGGTGCCTTCCCACCATAACCCTATAGAAAAATGCAATGATATGCATGTGGTTGGTGTTTTTGCCACATTTGATGTTCCTGAGACACAGTTTGCAGATAGCAACAGTGCAATCTGCTGCAGATGTGCTGAAAAAGGCCCAGACAGCTGACCTTTGGGGAGTTAGAGATAACAGCTGCAGAATGTGATGGAATAGGGTGGCTGCTCTCTTTCTTGCTGTCTACCAGTGTTCCTCCCTCCCTCTATGCTCATGTTCCTGTCATCCTCAACCTCAGAACCAACATCTGAATACAGTAATGGCTGGGCTTCATCAAGGTGCAAGTGGCTGATGCTGTGGTCATATAACTCAGCTGACTCCTCAGTGGCTGATGTTGGGGCTATGGCAGGAATAGATGTGGACAAGGAGGCAGGTTTATCCACTCTGGCAACTTCGGGGACTGCACACTTGTCTCTGCTTGCGTGACAGAGGATGAGGAGGATGAGGAAGGTTTAGTAAGCCAGTCCACCACCTGCATGCTGTGGCCAACTCACTAAACAGGAAATGATGCCCTGCCTAAGGACTGACCACCACGTCCACCTTTGCCTGTGGACACACTTGTTGCTGGCCCCCTTACAGTTCCAAGGGAATGTTTGTCTCTCCTTGTTGTCCTCCCAGACATTATTGGGAGGGAGGGGCGTTGCTTATAAGCAAATGTAAAGAAAAAGTTGAAATCTGTATGTATCAATGTAAAGAGATCCATAGAAAGTACAGGCCGGCAACTCGACAGCTTCTCCATAGAAAATATTTACTTTAGGGCTTAGGCCTTCATCAAAAGCATCAAAATATGATTTTTGATGAAGGCCTAAGGCCAAAACATGTGTTACAATTTTTGGATGATGTTATTGCTGTAATGCTCAAATAAATATTTTTTATGGAGAAGCTGTCGAGTTTCCGGCCTGTACTTTCTATGGATCTTTTGTGAGCTTAATTAACCAGAGCACCGACTACACCGACACCGAGCACTCCATACTCTATACTCTACTCTACTATATGGTGTTAAACTGACAGTAACGCACAAAACTATATGGCGTTGAACTGGCAGTAATGCACACAGAAGTAAATGGCGTTAAACTGGCAGTTTCCAATCATTCCAATCATTTCAGTGCTTCAGCCAATCAGGGCTTGCAATGCACTGTTCAGTGCCACAATCCATTTGTACGACTGTTTGTTCAACGTTCAAACAGCAAAAGTTTAGCACGAACTTATGCTCGAGCCGAACCATTCACCCATCCCTACCCGTGATTTGATTTTTGCACAGGATCCCAATTTATTTAAGCCCTGCTTCTGTGTCTTAGCATCATGTTGTTTTAAAAGATGGATACAATTAAGGCTACAGCTCTTACTCCTGGAAAACAGATCATGAATTATGGATCCTTTACACATTTACAATGTTAAATTAGTTATCATTATTGCTCTAAAAACTTTGGACCATTTTCTGTTTTTTTTTTTTTTTTTCTGTTCTCTTGCACAGATATAACATAATTGAAACAGATTGGTATTTATACACCGGAGATGGGGCTTTACATCTCATTTTAGTGATGGAGACTAAATTAAAATCTCTCTTTATTGCTAGGTTGACAGTGCTAGCAGGGGTATTTTAATGCAGGAAGAAGACATTAACAAAGAAGACATATCCTCACAAGAAATGGGCTGCATATTCAGCGCATTCTGTATTTTCAAAGTAAAGTGCATCATCATAAAATATAAAGCAGTGGAACACAGTGTGCCAATGAGTAATATAAAAGCCACCATGATATGAATGAGACTTCACCTGTGTATTAATAGAATAATATAGAGCATTGTTAAAGCTACAGGTTCTTCAATTCTCCTGTAAGATGAGGGTGGTGTGTACCAGTGAGTTTGTAAGACTACCCACGTTTACTGTTTGGAAGTGCAAAGAGCCCAAACTGTGCAAAGTGCACTAATCTTTAGAAACCAAATTGCAATTTGCATAATTCAGATCAATAATAAACTATGTTAAATCAAGTTCAGCTATACAAATTATGATTGCTTGTTATAGGTTATTCCACTTTTCCCATTCTTTTACTGAACAGGCCTAGAAATGAATGCCATTATAAACAGACTGTTTTTGTCTTATTTATGTGCTTTCTAGGTGTTACAATGGGTCCGTGAAGCAGAACTGCAGCTTACGTTATGTGGTTTTCAAACAACCCTAAGGGGACAGGACTTAAAACGTTCTAATGTGTATGCTCTTGCGTATGTAGTCCTCTTGGGGAGATTTTTCTTTACATTCTGTTACAGTGACAACATTGTATTTGAGATAGGAAGTGATTATAAATTTCCACAGTAGAGTGATAAGAACCAATAAAAAATAGCAGAAGCTCTGCCCTTTACCACTTTATATAAGGCCAAAAACAGTAAAGGGGCACCTAGGGAAGAACTGAGGCAACTTATATCTCTCCATTCTTGTATAACCCTGATTCTTCCTTAATTCTATTTGAATCTGATTGTTATAGCATGATTCACACTAAAGGATTATTACAATTCTTTATACACATATAGAAAACCTTCTTAACTATACCAATAGATGGGAAGGTAAGCCAGATTCTTCCCTTCCTCAAGGGAGATTTGGAACAAACTATTCACTATAAATTCAGGTATTTCCCAAAATATGAATATTAGTGAATGTGTTCATAAGCTCATAAAACCATGGCATTATGACCCTGGAAGACTAAGTAAAAGCTTTCCCAGACTGTTTTAGGGACTGCTGGAGGTTGACACTTATAGACATATTTGATGGGAGTGTTCAGTGGCAACCACATATCGAAAAGCAACTGAAAATTTTCTACTAACATTGGGAGAGGTGTTTCTTTAACCCCTTGGTCTGTGTTGCTCAATATTCACCCATCTGGACTATCTCCCAACAAAAACAAAAAAAATATTTATAATGGCTGCAATACGTGATTTTGTATTTTTAATTTTAAATATGACTATACAATGTGAATTGAAACTAGGCTGTGCAATGTAATGTAATCTGCTGATCCTACCTGTGTCTTCTTTTAGCTTCACTTTATTGTAAAAAATGAGCATTGTATGTCATTGTAAAAACACAAACCTTTTTCCTGTAACATTATTTTGCATGGATATCAAAAAACTTAGTGTATAAAAAAATAGGTATATATCTAAAAGAGGTCATTGCAGCAATATATAAAGTTCTTGGATTTTTCCTTACAAAATACATTTTCTATATCAGCATCGTCTCTATAGTTCCTCCGTATGCCAAGAAAATTATATCTGAATTTAAGAAGGAGATACAAATGCTTTTCCTTATTCACAGAGCACATACTTTGCTTTTAGGTACTTGAGGTCTGTCAGCTTACTGTGTGACCTGTCATCTGCTGTTGTTAAGAAGATCACACCCTTTCATTTTAAAGTCACTTACTCTAAGTGATAGTCGGAGTATAAATGGCCCCCGAGGAAAATGAAATGGCAGGGCTGCAGCTGTTCTGCTCATTTTACCATGACACAGCAGATATTAAAAATGAAAAAAATAGGTGACTTTTTCAAATATTATCAATAGATAAAATAATAATAATATAATATTATAATATATTAATAATAATACTAATATGAGAAATTTGAACTTTTTCACATTTTTATTCATAAAGAAGTGTTTTGTTTTAGTTTTGAGTCCTGACTGCAAAGATTTCCAATAACGTCACTTTTTTTGACAGGAAATTAGGAATATTTCCCTAATAGGGCAACAGACTGCAATAACAACCTGGCAGCATTTACCCCTGTCTCAATCTTTCCATTGCTGTTGGGCATGAACCAATATTAAGTAGTTTAGTTATGATTATCAATGTTCAGTACAGTAGTCCTATATCCTGCGCAAGGGACAAGGATAGCCACTGACACCATTAAAACCAAATGTAGCACCACTATATTTGTTTGCCTAAGAGAATTTTTAAATTTGCACTTGGGATTGGGTGTTTATGCATTTATGAGCCCCATTCCAAATTGTAATGTCATCCACATCATGTTCACTTATTTGAGTCTATTGTACTAGATAAAAACCATCTTGTCTATGTCAGGTCTTATCATTTCTGACCGCAGGCTATAGTCCAAGATGTAATTGGCTTCCTATTTATAGACTGTGCAACATGCCTCCATTGAGACTGTAGCTTTAAATACTATAGTGAGCTATTTGGGAACACTAGGAAATTATGTTGATAATTTTAAGACTATTCTTCTTTCATATCAATATGCACTTTAAAATAGCCAATTACAGGTTTTTATACTAAATTCAGTAAGTAGATTTATCTGCTTGATATTAATGCATAGAAACTCCCAAGTTAAGGAAATGAAATAGCCGTCTACAGTTTTTTAGGTCACAGAGTCATTCGGCTTTAGTTAAATATAAGCAGTATAATAAAATGCAATGTCAGGACGCCAGCATTCATGGATCATTGTGAATGAACAGTGACTCATATACAGTAGACTTTCTTCTAGGGAGTGAAATGGAATGTTTGTAAGGAAGTCTGTTCTTATGTCTGCTTTCCCAGTACAGAATTACTTGCTATAATATTCTTTGGCGGCGTTAGAGGTTTTTTTTTTTATTTCAAACATTTTTCCAATAATATGAGGCTGGTAGGAGATCAGGCGTCTGAACACAGCACTTTTCTGTATTTCAAGATCAGAGAGCTATTTCAAGTCCAGTGCGTTGTAATCCTTAATGTATCACTGAGGTGAGCGAATAGAATTGAACATTATGTTCAGTTAAAACAGAACTCCAGTTAGTTCTTTCCAACAGGGACACAAGCATCAATAATAAAAAAAAACAAAAAAAAACCTTTATTAAGTCAAGAAAAAAAAAAGAAGAGAAATCTGTGTCTGTTTTATACTGCTGTCTTTGACCCACTGGGAAGATTTTTCTAATTTCCTCTCCACTGACACTGGACAGGGCCATCATAATAGTATCATGGGCCCCTGGGCAAGTAATGTACTGGGCCCCTACCAGCATGTCTCAATTTACGCATCTACTCTCAATAATTAAAGAATGGTGCCTTGAAAAAAGTATTCATACTCCTTGAAATTTTCCACATTTAGTCATGTTACAACCAAAAACGTAAATGTATTTTACTGGGATTTTATGTGATAGACCAACCCAAGGAGAAAAATCATAAATGGTTTTCAACATTTTTTACAAATAAATATGTTAAAAGTGTGGCATGCATTTGTATTCAGCCCCCTCAATACTTTGTAGAACCACCAACAGCAATTTTCAAGTTTTGCCACAGATTCTCAATTAGATTTAGGTCTGGACTTTGATTGGGCCATTCTAACACATGAATAGTATTTGATCAAAAACATTCCATTGTAACTTCCATTGTCCAGCTGGAAGGTGAACCTTCGCCCCAGTCTCAAGTCTTTTTGCAGTCTCTAACAGGTTTTCTTCTAAAATTGCCCTGTATATGGCTCCTTCCATCTTCCCATCAACTCTGACCAGCTTCACTGTCCCTGCTGAAGAAAAGCATGCCCACAACATGATGCTGCCACCACCATGTTTCATGTGATGTGGGGATGGTGTGTTTAGGGTGATGTGCAGTGTTGGTTTTCTGCCACACATAGCATTTTGTTTTTAGGCCAAAAAGTACAATTTTGGTCTCACCCGACCAGAGCACTTTCTTCCACATGTTTGCTGTGTCCCCCACATGGCTTTTCGCAAACTGCAAATGGGACTTCTTATGGCTTTCTTTAAACAATTGCCACTCCTCCATAAAGGCCATATTTGTGGAGTGCATGACCAGTAGTTGTCCTGTGATATTTTTTCATAACCTAAGCCTGCTTTAAACTTCTACACAACTTTATCCCTGACCTGTCTGGTGTGTTCCTTGGCCACCATGATGCTGTTTGTTCACTAAGGTTCTCTAACAAACCTCAGAGGTCATCACAGAACAGCTGTATTTATACTGAGAATAAATTACACACAGGTGGACTCTATTTACTAATTAGGTAACTTCTGAACTATAGCCTAATGAAGAATTCTGCAGTTGAAAAATTATGGAGGACTTAAAGTGTATCTATTGTCAAAACTATAAAATCAAAAAACAAAACCTATATATTAATTTCTGCACAGGTATTTAACCACTTCAATACCGGGCACTTAAACACCTTCCTGCCCAGACCAATTTTGAGCTTTCAGCGCTGTCGCACTTTGAATGACAATTGCGCGGACATGCTACATTGTACCCAAATGAAATTTTTATCATTTTTTTCCCACAAATAGAGCTTTCTTTTGGTGGTATTTGATCACCTCTGCGGTTTTTATTTTTTGCTAAACAAATAAAAAAATACAGAAAATTTTGAAAAAAAAAATGTTTTTTTTTGTTTCAGTTTCAAAACTTTGCAAATAAGTAAGTATTCTCCTTCACTGATGGGCACTGATGGGGTTACACTGATGGGCAATGATAAGGCGGCACTGATGGGCACCGATGAGGTGGCACCAATGAAGTGGCACTGATGAGGTGGCATTGATGGACACCGATATGTGGCACTGATAGGCGGCACTGATGGGTGGCACTGATGGGCGACACGGATGGGCACAGATAGGTGGCACAAATTGACACTGATAGCTGGCACGGATTGGCATGGATAGGTGGCACAGGTGGGCATGCGTTAGTCGGCACAGGTGGGCATGGGTAGGCGGCACAGGTGGGCATGGGTAGGCGGCACAGGTGGGCATAGATGGGCACTGATAGGTGGCATGGTTGGACACAGATAGGCGGCACAGATGGGAACTGATAGGCGGCATTGTATTATAATATATTGTACTAATGGATGCCAATCAGTGCCAAACAATAATGCATGCCAATCAGTGATGCCCATTGTGGGCACTGATTGGCATCCATTATGGGCACTGATTGGCATCCATTGTGGCACTGACTGGAATCCCTGGTGGTCTAGGGTGGCATACCTTGTCCTGGGCATCCCTGGTGGTCTGGTGGCGTCCCTGGTGGTCCAGTGTGGGCATCCTCAGGGGGGCTGTGCTGATAATCGATCAGCACAGATCCCCCCTGTCAGAGGAGCAGCCGATCGGCTCTCCTCTACTCGCGTCTGACAGACGTGAGTGAGTGAGTAAAAGCCGATCACCGGCTTTTCCTATTTACACTGTGATCAGCCGTGATTGGACACGGCTGATCACGTGGTAAAGAGTCTCTGTCGGAGACTCTTTACCGAGATCGTAGTTGCCGGGTGTCAGACTGACACCCCGCAACAACGATCGCCGCGATGCGCGCCCCCGGGGGCGCGCAGCGGCTCATAATCCTGATCACGTCATATGACGTCCAATCAGGATTATGCAACCACTTTGCCACCGTCAATTTGTTATAAGGCGGGTGGCAAGTGGTTAAATTTATTTCTAGCTTACTTAATCTGAACAGTTTTGGAGTTTGAAAACCTCTTTTGTGAAAAATCCCACACATGTACATCTTTTCAAATCTGTGACACATATTCATTATACCCTGTGAATATGCATTACTGTGTCACACATTTCACAGAGCCTGCCTTCTGAACTACAGAGGTTCTGAGAGGAGCAGTTCCAGGAGGTGGAGTAAGAACTGTAAACATACCACATCATAACTGCTTGCAGGCAGCAAGGTATATTGGAATACCTAGCCCTTAGAAATTGAAATTAAACAAAAAGAATGGGCGGAGGAGAAGTCACAAAGCATGCAGGGAATCCAGGAAGTTGTGGAAAGAGATGACAAGCAGACAGGCAGAAATAACGGCATGCATAGATGTTTTTCAATTAGACCTATTTTGGATTATCAAATATAACTTTTATGTGTGTTGCTTTACAATGCTGATGTTATAAAAAGAAGTGTGTATTGTGACCATAGAAATCCTTTAAACAGGACCTACACTGTATCTGAGCACCAAAAAAACAAAAAAGCTATTCAATTCATTTTTAATATCCAAAGCAAACTCCCCCATCCATCTATGTCTTCATGCTTTTTTTTTGCTGAGAAATCACTTTGAAAAACATCCTCTAGCATGGGCATGGCTATCTTGAGTAAGGGCAGATGATTCATGTAGCATTTACTACCTGGAATCCATCTGCCCTCAGCCCAAGCATGGTGTGCACAAGTTTGAGGGCTCTATTCACATAACCAGATCGCATTTCCCAACTAACGAATGCGATCCTGAAAAGGTCAATTCACTACTGCTTTATGTAGTATTTACCACAAAAGCAAAAAACGCTCACATTTGTTACTGCTTTATTTTATCAATAGAATATTTTGGAAAAAAAAAGAACCTGTCTGCTTGCAGTCTTTAAATTAAAAGAGAAGTACAGCCAAAGCTCGTTTGGCTGTACATCTCACGTGGATCAGAGGAGTGCAGTTTGTTCTGCACTCCTGTGACCCGTTTTCAGCAGAGATCAGGCCTGAAGTTCACTCTCTGCTGATGTCACAGAATCGGTCATCATCATGACCATAGCGTCAAGATCCTACCAGATTCTTGGACCGGCACCCGGGTCAGCCTTTCAGCAAGCCGCAAATTCCTCCGATGGGTCTGCGCATGCGCAGTACCAAATGCCACTCCAGCTGATATGTTGATCAGCTGTTGTGACGTCAATACAGCACATGCACAGATTGTCTGAGGGATTATCCGACTAAACAGCAGAGGAAGAATGTACTCATCAGATTCTGCCTCGCTGTTGTGGGATGGGTTTTCCATGTGCTGAAGGGCGTGTTTTGTGTGTGTTGCAGGGTGTGTTTGGTGCAATTTAAAAAAGTGAAAAAAGTGACAGGTACTTTTCAAATTTGTGCCCTGTGTTCCGTGACACTTTTAATTTTCTGGCTTTTGATTCAATATAACAGAGGGACATATAGAGTGTCACATAGGGGCATGTAATATTGCACCCCAGAACAGCACCACACCTACCTCCCCTTATTTATCATAATCTGACAAGTTCGTTCTCCCACGGCTCTTTGCAGATTGTCGGATACTGTCTCAGACAATCTGCACATGCGCTGTGTGGACATCACACCAGCTGATCAACATATCAGCTGGAGTGTTGTGTACTGCGCATGCACAGACCCGTCGGAGGCATTATCTTACAGGAGGCATTTTTCGAGCGAACACCAGCCACTCCCACCCCTCCACAGCCCAGCGCTCCAGTGAGAGAGGAGGGGTCAGAGCAGAGAGCTGCTGACTGACAGCCTACAGCGCTTTGCTCAAGGAGCTTTGAGAACCGACCAATTTGCAGTGTTTGACTGCTCAGTTCTCAGTGTAGAGGCACCAGGGGAAAGATGCAGCATCAGACAGATGCTGCATCCACCTAGGTAGGTCTGAATTGAAGAAAAAAAAAAAATACCCATACTTCTCTTTTAAAGTCTTTAGTTACGCTTTAACAGACCAAGCTGTCCAGTAAAAAGGGTTACAGGGTTGAGACAAATCATTTTACACTGACAGGGGTGCTTACAATAGTACATTTTTATTTATTTATTTATGCAAACCTTTATCCCAAAACATAACAAATAAACTGTTTGCTATAACTGCTTAAAAAAATGTTAGCTGGAAATCAGCTTCAAATTGTTACTCCATCTAAAACTGCTAGTTTATCTAAGACTGCGCTGTTCCCAGACTGACAATGCTGCTCTCTAAAGGTGTCTCTGTTGCTCCTCCGCAGAGTGGAGACACCCTACCACAGGAAATGTGTTACTGACCAGATCACCATATGATAATAAAAGGAAAAGCAAGGAATGCAGCCATCACATTTAAGGATTGGTAAGCTGCAATGCATTACATTATTTTCTGGATTTAATACCAATTTTAGTTCACATATATAACACACCTTATAACAAAATTGACAATGCAGCTGTATTTTGATTATATAGATCTCTGCACTTTGTGTACATTAAAAGGATGTCCAGGAAGAGAAAACAGGTGTGAATTTGCCAGAGAAACTGTGGGCAGCATTTCAAACCTAAATTGGCTTAAAAATAACAAATGAATTGGCTGTTTTCTGTTACTCAGCAATTGCTAATACAATGTGATATATCCCTCCCACTGTCAAATTAAGAAATGTACATTCTACTAACACTTTAACATTTTTGATATGTATGTTTTAAAGAGACTGTAAAGTCAAAAGTTTTTTTTATCTTAATGCATTCTTTGCATTAACCACTTCAGTTCCGGACCAATAAATACCTTAAGGACCAGAGGTCTTTTTGCAATTTTGCACTGCGCTGCTTTAACTGGTAATTGCGCGGTCATGCAATATTGCACCCAAACGAAATTTGCGTCCTTTTCTTCCCACAAATAGAGCTTTCTTTTGATGGTATTTGATTGCCTCTGCGATTTTTTTTTTTTGCGATATAAATGGAAAAAGAGCGAAAATTTTGAAAAAAAAAGATATTTTCTTCTTTTTGTTATAAGAAAAATCGAATAAACTAAATTTTAGTCATACATTGAGGGCAAAATTTATTCAGCCACATGTCTTTAGTAAAAAAAATGTCAATAAGCATATATTTTTTGGTTTGCGCAAGAGTTATAGCGTCTACAAACTAGAGTACATTTTCTGGAATTTACACAGCTTTTAATTTATGACTGCCGATCTCATTTCTTGAGGTGCTAAAATGGCAGGGCAGTACAAATCCCCCCCAAATGACCCCATTTTGGAAAGTAGACACCCCAAGGAAATTGCTGATGGGTATGTTGAGCCCATTGAATATTTATTTTTTTTGTCCTAAGGGATTGAATAATGACAAAAAAAAAAAAAAAATTTTTTTTTACAAAAAGTCACTAAATGATATATTGCTCACACATGCCATGGTTATATGTGGAATTGCACCCCAAAATATATTCCGCTACTTCTCCCGAGTATGGGGATACCACATGTGTGGGACTTTTTGGGAGTCTAGTCGCGCACGGCACCCCGAAAAACCAATCACCACCTTCAGGATTTCTAAGGGTGCAAATTTTTGATTTAACTCCTCACTACCTATCACAGTTTCGAAGGCCATAAAATGCCAAAATAGCACAAAACCCCCCAAAATGACCCCATTTTGGAAAGTAGACACCCCAAGCTATTTACTGAGAGGCATGTTGAGTCCATGGAATATTTTATATTTTGCCACAAGTTGCGGGAATATTACAAACTTTTTTTTTTTTGCACCAAGTTGTCACTAAATGATATATTGCTCACACATGCTATGGGCATATGTGAAATGACACCCCAAAATACATTCTGCTGCTTCTCCTGAGTACGGGGATACCACATGTGTGGGACTTTTTGGGAGTCTAGTCGCGCACGGCACCCCGAAAACCAATCACCACCTTCAGGATTTCTAAGGGTGCAAATTTTTGATTTAACTCCTCACTACCTATCACAGTTTCGAAGTCCATAAAATGCCAAAATAGCACAAAACCCCCCCAAATGACCCCATTTTGGAAAGTAGACACCCCAAGCTATTTACTGAGAGGCATGTTGAGTCCATGGAATATTTTATATTTTGCCAAAAGTTGCGGGAATATTACAAACTTTTTTTTTTTTGCACAAAGTTGTCACTAAATGATATATTGCTCACACATGCTATGGGCAGAAGTCAAATTACACCCCAAAATAAATTCTGCTGCTTCTCCCGAGTACGGGGATACCACATGTGGGGGACTTTTTGGGAGCCTAGCCACGTACGGGCCCCCGAAAACCAAGCACTGCCTTCCGGATTTGAATATAAAATGCTACCAAAAAACCTGTTAGCGATGGCAGGGATCAGGCCTGACTCTGCGATCGCTGCAGTTATGTGTTTAGTGTTTTGTAAGTGACAGTGATCGATCGATACTGCACTTGGGTGGGCTGGGCAGAGGGGCAAAACGCAGGTGCCAGCAGGTATTTGGGCTGATCCCGCTAACAATGCGTTTTTTTGGAACCCTAAACTGCTGGGGACGCTAGTATAGATCTGATCAGATCAGATATTGATCTGTTCAGATTCTATACCACTACGGGAGGTGTATGCTTTGCGTGTGGGTGTTAGCGGTACTGGCACTAACCTAGCGCTGCCTGGGGCGACGCAGACCCTGACCCTAAAACCTAATTGATATCACCCGCCGGGTGATCAGGGGGTTAAACCTTTATTGGGTAATAAATGGTGGGTGCCCTGATGCTATAAAAAACAAACTAACCAGAGTCACCCGTAACACTTATACGGTGATCAGTGGTGAAAGGGTTAACTAGGAGCAATCAGGGGGTTCAAATTTTTATTAGGTAGTATATGGGGGTCCCTGGCGCTATATAAAAACCTGACGGGGAACCTAAATAACTAACTGGCTAACCAGCGTCACCAGTGACACTTATACTGTGATCGCTGGTGAAAGGGGGTGAAAGGGTTAACTAGCAGCAATCAGGGGGTTAAAACCATTATTGGGTAGTATATCGGGGTACCTAGCGCTATAAAAACCTGGCGGTGAACCTAAAAAAATAACTAGCTACCTAGCGACACTAGCGACACTGATGCAGCGTTCAGAAAAATTATCGCTTAGTGACACTGGCAAAAGGGGGTGAAAGGGTTAACTAGCGGAAATCAGGGGGTTAAAACCATTATTGGGTAGTATATCGGGGTACCTAGCGCTATAAAAACCTGGCGGTGAACCTAAAAAAAAAACTAGCTACCTAGCGACTGTAGCGACACTAATGCAGCGATCAGAAAAACGATCGCTTAGTGACACTGGCAAAAGGGGGTGAAAGGGTTAACTAGCGGCAATCAGGGGGTTAAACCCATTATTGGGTAGTATATCGGGGTACCTAGCGATATAAAAACCTGGCGGTGAACCTAAAAAAATAACTAGCTACCTAGCGACACATGCAGCGATCAGAAAAATGATCGCTTAGTGACACTGGCAAAAGGGGGTGAAAGGGTTAACTCTAGGGGCAATCAGGGGGTTAAATCTTTATTGGGGGGTGATAGGGGGCTACCCTGGACCTAACACTAACTGTCCTGACAGTTTTTACTGTCACAACTGACACTGAATGCATTGATCAGTAAAGAAATGATCGGGGGGGGGGGTTGTGTGCCTGTGTGTACCTACATGTCAGTGTAGTGTTGGTGCACACTTACTTTTACTCTTCTCCTCGTAGTCCGGTCAAAAAGACCGCCCCGAGGAGAATGACATCACTTCCTCCTTCCTGTGTAAACAATACACAGGGGAGGAAGCTTCTCATTGGCCAGGAGCGATCCAGAGGGGGTGGCCGAAAACCAACGGCCATCCCCTCATCACGGAGCGCTCCTGGACCGAATCGGACCGCCGTAACCAGCGGGAGGGGGTCCGATCGGACCCCCCACCCGCTGGAAGGCAATCACGTAGATGTACGTGATTGTGCCTGCCTGTGCCATTGTGCTGACGTACATTGGCAATACGGCGGTCCTCAAGTGGTTAAGATAAAAAGCTTTCCGTGTGCAGCAGCCCACTTCAGCCCCCCTAATACTTACCTGAGCCTCATCCAGATCCAGTGATGTTGTAAGAGTGTCTCAGGACTCCCCTTCTCATTGGCTCAGACAGCAGAGTAGCACCATTGGCTCCCGCTGCTGTCAATCAAAGTCAGTCAACCAATTAGGAGAGAAAGGGGGTAGGGCCTGGCCGTGGCTCCATGTCTGAATGGACACAGGGAGCTGTGGCTCAGTTCGGGTGCCCCCATAGCAAGCTGGGACCAGGAGGGACCAGGAGCACAGAAGAGGCACATGAGAAGAGAAGGATCCAGGCTGTTCTGTGCAGAACCACTGCACAGAGCAAGTAAGTATACCATGTTTGTTATTTGTAACTGAAAAAAAAAACGAGACTTATTACATATTACTTTAAGCTTGATTGACTTCAAAGGGAACCTGTGCCCAGACTTTGCACCATAACACATTTGCATATTCATAGCAGAAAGCAGTAATCATTTTAAAACAACTTCTGCACATATAGGCAGATATCTCCAAAGATCACAAAAAAGGCACTAAAATCTTAACTCATTTTCTATTACATCGCATTGCTGAAGACTTTTACCAGGCTGCTAGCCCTCGGTTGTAAACAAACACAGATGTGTTTAGGCCTATAGAAAGTGCTGTAACCCAATTTTAGGGTCTATGTTGTGATCTTTAATATTTAAGAATTAATTACTTCAAAGCGCATGCAGCTATAAAGGTAAGGGAGGGCTTTAAAACTCTTGTTTAGCTTGTTAAAGCAGTATAAAACATATATAAACATTTATTATATTGCAGTTTACCAATTTTTTAGATGTGATGGCTGCATTTGTTTTCCAACCATATTACATCATAGCTTTATTGTGTGAAACTTTTCGTGTTCTTTAAAAAATATGACACAACCTAAGGCTGCCTTCACAATAGTTTTTTTTAATGAAATTGTCCTCATGGTCTCAGATCCGAAAAAAATCATTACCAGTTTCAACTCCTCTCTCAGTTTTGTGAGGCCTTCTATTATGAACTGAGCTAAGTCCCAATCTTAAGTTTGCACATCCCACTCCATCTTAAAGCTCATCTTCTTGCACAATTTCCATTCAGATGGACTA
Source organism: Lithobates pipiens (assembly GCF_037356315.1). Taxonomy (NCBI): domain Eukaryota; kingdom Metazoa; phylum Chordata; class Amphibia; order Anura; family Ranidae; genus Lithobates; species Lithobates pipiens. The sequence continues at coordinate 341,260,433 of NW_027507758.1, forward strand.
TCAATACAATTAGGGCCGGTGCTTCCACTAGGCGAACTAGGCAGCCGCCTAGGGCGCACTGCCACCTAGGGGTGCACTGCTGCCTAGCCTAGCTTAGTGAGGGTGCAAGGCAGCTCGGATGGATCACTTATGTGGTTTGCCTGCCCAGCGGCGGCCGGCGTGGCTCCGCCTGAATAGTGCTGCTAACTGTGTGTCACTCACACTGTGCAGACCTGGACCGTGGCGGCGCAGCAGGCACGGCGGGAGAAGTGAGATGCGAGTGCCCGGGAGAGAGAAGAGCTCCCTGACCACCAGAGAGGTGAGGACAAACAGTATCAGCAACCCGATGCGGCAGCGCCACCAAGAGGCTGGATTCCTCAAAACCTCCTCTCCGGTCTCCACTTCCAGCTCCGACAGCGGCCAAATGACGAGCGGATTGCCCCCCCCCCCCCCCGAGAGGACCGGCAAAGGGCGCATGCAGCCAGGGACTGCTAACCAGAGCACCCCCATCCTCCCCAGCCAGAAGAATGGCTTGCTGCTGGCCAGCATGGACGTCTATGGAAGGAGGTACACACTTACCCACAGACTGGGACAAGGGGTAAACAGAAGGGACTGCAGACAATGCTAGGGTCCCCCCTCTCTCATCCTCAACCCCCTCTCATCCCCTAAACCACACTCTCTCTATCATCCTCCCCCTTCTCACCCCCCTCTATCATCCACAATCCACACTCTCTCTATCATCCTCCCCCCTTCTCTCATCCTCACCCTCCCCTCTATCATCCCCCTCTCATCCCCTCTCTATCATCACCCTCTCATCCCAAATCCACACTCTCTCTATCATCCCCCCCCCTCTCTCATCCTCACCCTCCCCTCTATCAACCCCGTCTCATCCCCCTCTCATCCCCAATCCACACTCTCTCTATCATCCTACCCCCTCTCTCACCCCCCCCCATCATCCCCCTCTCATCCCCAATCCACACTCTCTCTATCATTATACCCCCTCTCTCATCCTTCCCTCCTCTCATCCCCCCCTCTATCACTCCCCTCTCATCCCCAATCCACACTCTCTCTATCATCCTCCCCCTCCCTCTCATCCTTCCCCCCTCTCATCCTTCCCCCTCTATCATCCCCCTCTCATCCCCAATCCACACTCTCTCTCTCATCCTCACCCCCCTCTCATCCCCAATCCACACTCTCTCTCTCATCCTCACCCCCCTCTCATCCCCAATCCACACTCTCTCTATTATCCCCCCCTCTATCATCCCCCTCTCACCCCCCTATCATCCCCCTCTCATCCACCCCCTCTCTCATCCCCAATTCACTCTCTCTATCATCCTACCCCCTCTCTCATCCTCCCCTCTCTCACCCTCCCTATCATCCCCCTCTCATCCACCCCCAATCCACACTCTATCATCCTCCTCCCCCTCTCCCACCCCCCTTTATCATTCCCCCTCCCCCTCTCACCCTCCCCCTCTCTCATCCCCAATCCACACTCTCTCTATCATCCTCCTCCCCCTCTCTCACCCCCTCTATCATGCCCCCTCCCTCTCTCATCCTCCCCCCTCTCTATCATCCCCCTCTCATCCCCAATCCACACTCTCTCTATCATCCCCCTATCTATCATCCCCCTCTCATCCCCAATCCACACTCTCTCTATCATCCTCCCCCCTCTCTCATCCTCCCCCCTCTCATCCCCCCCCTCTATCATTCATCCCTCTCTCATCCCCAATCCACACTCTCTCTATCATCCTCCTCCCCCTCTCTCATCCCCAATCCACACTCTCTCATCCTCCCACTCTATCATCCCCCTCTCATCCCCAATCCACACTCTCTCTATCATCCTCCCTCCCCCCCCCCTCTCATCCCCAATCCACACTCTTTCTATCATCCTCCCCCCTCTCTCACCCCCCTCTATCATTCCCCCTCCCCCTCTCATCCTCCCCCCTCTCTCATCCCCAATGCACACTCTCTCTATCATCCTCACCCCTCTCTCATATCCCCAATCCCTCTCTCTCTTGTAGATAGTATATGGGGAAATATTGTATACTTTTTTTTCCGGGGGGGGGGGGGGGGGGCGCAAGTAGCTGGTCTTGCCTAGGGTGCAAAATAGTTTGGCACCGGCCCTGAATACAATCATTTTTAAGGCATACAAGTCACAGCCTTTACCTCGTAGCTTTATGAACCAAAACACATTTTAGTGTTTCGGAGTTCGTACAAAATTGAATATGCATGTTTTTGCCCTACATGCATAGGGCAGTCCATTAATTTCAATGGGCTACCTAAACCGAGCCAAACATGGCAAAGTAACTCATACACCTTGCCGAGCTTCACATATTTTTTAACCGTATGCTTTACCACACGTTTTCTGCCATGTTTGTGATGCCATTAACCTCCCTGGCGGTATGATTCAGTCTGGAATTAGGTGCTGAAAGCCGTACAATTATTTTGCATGGAAATTTGGCGTTTTATTTTGTAGTCCTGTAATTCTTAGGAATAACGCTCTTAAATCTCTTCAAACCAGAGTCTAGCAGACATCCCAGGTATGATAAAGTTTATAATATAATAAAGAATAATAAAAATTATTCAATAATGTAATTAAATCCTAAAACACTGAAAAAGGGACACGTTTTGGTTGCTATGGACAATCTCCAAATTCCAGGCAGAAAAAACAGTATTTATAATATAAAAGTGCATGCAGGGCACTGCACAGACCACTAGGGACAAAGGGGGTGTGTATTTTGTAATACAGCACTGTAATCTGTAAGATTACAGTGCTGTGTGTGTTTTGTGTCTTTTTACTTTTTTAAATTTGACGCCGTTCTCCGCTCCCGTGCACCGTAACGGCGCAGAGAACGGAGCTCGGCGGCACTCGGCACTGTGAATCGAGCGGAGGACAACTCGATCACACAGCGCGGGGGACATCGCTGGATCCAGGGGACAAGGTAAGTAAGTCTCCCTGTGTCCTCCCCTGCATCCAGCGAAGCGATCCCGAGTCTGGCTCGGGGTTACCGCTTCTATCAGTAAATTCCTAACCCGAGCCAGACTCGGGATTACCGCTAGGGGGGTTAACAGCGAATGGCAATGAAAGCACCACACTTATTTTTCACACATTTTAGCAATGTGCACAAAATTGCAAGATCCATGTTCATGAAATGCTAAAATGCCAATGTAGCCTAAAATATTGAAAATTACTTGTTCAAAAATTCAGCGCTCTAAGAGGATGGTGCCAGCCATTTTGTGGGTTCCTATTTATTCTTATTAAGTTGGAATCAAATCTTGCAGTCCCTCTTCCAATTTTCAGGGGTTATTAGACAGTAATTGTGCAAGAGGCTACCCTTATCATCTCAAGTTCCTCATACAGGTATGCGTTGCTACAAATAAACATTTATAACATGACAAAGGATTCACACACCACTATGGGTTAACTAAAGAGACTGCACAGAAAAAGTAGCTTGGTTTAATACAATGTACATTTACTTTAAACATAGGAAGTCAAAGTTCTCCTAACAACATTTCAAAAAATACTTGATAGGAAATTTGGTGTGTGTTGAAAAAACATGCTTACTACTTTCTACCTTTTTTCTATTTAACAAATAAAAAACAAAAACAAAAAAAAAACACTATTTACAATTATTATCTATCAATCCTTACATAGATAAGATAAAAAAAACATTCCATACATTAAAGTGGATGGTATCTTTTCAAGTCTGCATAATTTCCTAGCATGTCATAATTGATGGCAATAGTGTCATTTTTCAAAAAGGTCTATGCTTGATCATTAAAAAAAAGTTATTGCACTCCAACCAGTGACTTTGTCTTGACTGAAATGATGTGATGAGTCTGCTGTAGCCAGGGGAAAACATTGTGTCATTTTTTTACAGGCATTTATATAACACTGACAATTTACACAGCACTTGAAAGATATATAATACCTCCATATCAGTCTCTGCGCTCAAGAAGCTTACAATCTATGGTCCCTAACTCCCATTCATACATATACTAGGGCCAGTTTTGACAGAAGTCAGCTCACCTAGTGACATGTCTTTGGAGTGTGAGAGGAAACCCATGCAAGGTCACAGGGAGAACAGGCAAACTCCATGCAGGTAGTGCCGTGGTTGGGATTCAATCTGACGACCCTGGTGCTGCCAGGTGGAATTGCTAAGTACTTAACCACTGCTTGCTATAAAGAGTTCTGGTCTAAGATGAATGTATTGATGAGCTAGTAGAATAGCAGTGATGAGGGGAACAGGACAACGAGAGTCAGCAACATACCACACACAAATTGAGAAAATGAGGAGCAGGAGATTGGGGCACAGAGCCAACAATGATATGATTACCGCCTGTAAAGAACATAGAAGTCCCCACACAGGGTACTCTATTCTTGGATGTGGCTACCTACTCAATAAACTGGGGCAGTGTGAGGAATGCCTGCCTTCTCTGGGTGAGCAAAGGTGGCACATTACTTAACCTAACCAAGTGCGATGTGATGTGATATTGCAAGTCTGAGCATGCTCTTCAAAAAATGTAGCATGTCCTGCTTTCTTTCAGCGCACACTGATGCAACATGTTGGTGTAAACGGAAGCTGTAAGACATAAGGCAAATTGCCTTGTTTATGTGTTGGAACTGCATTAGGAAATAATGTTCAACATAGCCCAATAGAGTTGGCTTAAGTGAGCCCTATATCATTCAGTTGTGCTGCTTAGTTTTTCCAGGGCCACAGAGTTAAAAGACCTGAATTGCGCAGTGTTAATATGATTTGGATTAGTCTGTTTAAACTTGCTGCCATCCTTGTCATGTTAGTGAGCACATATGGTGAAATGAATTGGTAAGGATGCAAGGCCACTATTTCTGGCTGAGCTGTCTTTTGATGAGTGAATGCTTTTTGCATATGCCATCCTTTGGGATACGTAAAATACACTCACAAACCAGAGCTTCATTTTTAAATATACAGGATTTTTGCACATCTATCTATAATTAATGAGTACATTTTTCTAATCCTCATGTTTACGCCAGGGTTCAAGGGAACACTAGCAAATTTACCAAAATTCTACTTAAATATTTATGTAAAATTATACTACTATTGTACAATCTTGCAAAATGTATTCATTCGTTCTATAAAATGATAAACAGTGAGGAAAAACAAGGAGGAACATGACATTGTAAACATAACTAGTCAATATTCAGCTTGCACAAAATACGTATACACTTCTTGAAAAAGAAAAAAGTTTTGTTTGCACCCCGAATATCAATGAGCAACTCCACCAAGAACTATGTTATATACAAAATGGACACCTGATATGTCATCATAATTCAAGAAAATTGATAAAGCTTCCTGGCAAAATTACTGTACTTTTATGTTTTCTCCCATTCATCTTACTGACACACATTCAGTGACCCTAAATGATGCCTACTCTTGTATAGCACCACATATTTTAGTGAGTCTGAACCAAATGGTCATCTTCCACTATGTGATGGGGACTTTTCCTACTTTTCCTTATCAGTGGGTTTATTAGCTATTAACACTCCAACAAGTCAGCTCACCCACTGCTGCTGGTTGTGTTGATTCCCCTTTCTCATGAGTGCACAATCTGTTGTATTTCAGGGTTTAACCACTTGCTTACTGGGTACTTAAACCCCCCTCCTGCCCAGACCAATGTTCAGCTTTCAGCGCTGATGCACTTTGAATGACAATTGCGCGGCCATACAACACTGTACCCAAATGAAATTTTTATCATTTTTTTCCCACAAATAGAGCTTTCTTTTGGTGGTATTTAATTACAGCTGGGAGTTGTATTTTTTGCTAAACAAACAAAAAAAGATGCAAAAAAAAATAAAAAAAAATTCTTAGTTTGTTATAAAATTTTGCAAACAGGTCATTTTTCTCCTTCATTGAAATGCACTGATGAGGCGGCACTGGTGGGCACTGATAGGCTGCACTGTTGGGCACTGATAGACTGAACTGGTGGGCACTGATAGGCACAGTTAAGGCGGCACTAATAGGCACAGATAAGGTGGCACCGATAGGCACAGATAAGGCAGTACTGATGGGCACAGATAACGCGGCACTGATGGGCAAAGATGGGCACTGATGGGTGGCACTGATGGGTGGCACGGATGGGTGGCATGGATGGGTGGCACTAAGGGACACTGATAGGTACCACTGATAGATGGGACTGATGGGCACTGATAGGTGGCACTGATAGGTGGCTCTGATAGGTGGCACTGCTGGGCACTGATAGGCAGCACTGATGGGCACTGATGGGCACTGATGGGCACTGGTAGATGACACTGATGGACATGGATATGTGGCACTGGGGTGCAGCACTGTTGTTGAGGCAGATTTTGGGCACTGATAGGTGGCACCGTGGGCACTGATAGGTGGCACTGTGGGCACTGATGGGTGGCACTGATGGGGGCACTTTTTTATTAGTTAGGTGGCACTGGCAGGGGGCAGGTGGGCACTGATAAGCTGGCCGTGATCGGGACTGATGTCCCTATCACGGCCGCCGGTGATCGCCTTTTTTTTTCTCCCCGCGCTGTCAGTGCGAGGAGGAAAAATAGCCGATTACCGGCTCTGTTGTGTCACATGATCAGCTGTCATTGGCTGACAGCTGATCACATGGTAAGGGGTCGGGATCGACCCCTTGCTCTGATCCGTGATCAGGCGAGTCTCATAGACTCGCTAATCACAGAGCACGCTGCGCGTGCCCCTCAGGGGGTGCGCAGGCCACTCGTGCACGGGACAACGTCAATAGGCAGGCCACTCGTGCACGGGACAACGTCAATAGACATAGTCCCGGCAAAGCAGGTCCGCGCTGTAGCCGTCATTCGGCTATAGCGCGGATCTCTAGTGGTTAAACTCCATTTCTAAAATTTGAGCAGTACATCACAGGGATCTTCAAGAAAACATGATCTTTTGCTGCAACCTATTGTTTTATCGAAGGAGTTTTGATTTTACTGCTTTTTTTGGATAAAATAAAGATTCAAGTTTAATGAAAAGGCATGTGCTGATCAAATGAAGGAGTTTAATGGTTATATTTTGTAAGGTATGTTGCTTTCAATTTGGATACCAAAGTTCCCCTTGTATGTAATTGTTCTTGAATAAAATATTTCCCTTACTCCTGGACCCTAGTTCAAAGGTGCAAAGGAATCAATTTGTCAAACAATGCAGATGATTATAATAAAATAGTGTGACTTCATGACTATCTATGGCATTAGAATGAATACAGCAGGTAGGGAGCAGAATTAATCCAGTGCTAAACATCACATTTTTTCATATTTTAATGCAAGTTGTGGATGCTAGTCAGATTGAAAATTACTTTTGAAATATGCTGATATTTTAAATCTTATATAAGATTTTCATGTATAGGTATAAAAGTATTTGACATTTTAGCATTATATAAAGTGTTAAAGGTTGGGGGAGGATAGGGGTTAATTTTAAGGGGTTACTATAAGTTGGGGTGATGCTAAAAGCAAAGATACCAATTTAAGAAGCATGACTAAACGAATTCATCACATTTCGTGATGCAAACCACTCTGGCCCAACTACTGAAAGCCTTCATAACCCATATACAAAGTATAAATTAGAAAAAAAGAGATTTTATCCATGGAATTTCTTAGAAACTACAATATCTACTACTGGAGTTATTCATTAGCAGGGAAAAAAACAATAATAAAATTATGTAAATATATTTTGAAAAACACATATAAGTTCTGCACCTAGCCTCCTTCAAAGTATACTTCAAGCTCCTCATGAACCCCAAAGTATGCCAGCAGTGTAAATGCCTTCATGATACTCCAGATGCCTACTAACTTCATTAAAACTGGATGACAACAAAAAATGTCTGCACAAGCAAGTTTTCAACTCTAGCCATCTACATTCCACCAATTGCAAAGGTATCAGAATGTACCTCTAAATTTATGCACAGGCCATGTACCAACTGTATAAAGGAAAAAACATATCTGACTTCAAAATCTTATTGCTGGCACTCAAGGTCTTGTCAAGGGCTTTTTGCTGTACTTAAAAATGTAACATAATTTTTTTTAAACACTTGGTTTTATTTTAATGCTGTCTGAAACACACATGACTGTACCTTAAAAATGTCCAAAGAGAAGGTTGTTTATTAAAAGTGGTTTCTAAAAATTGGAGGGAAGGCTCAATATATTCTTGTAATGGGATATTTTATAGATACCATGTATTAATCAACTATTAAAAAGCTGTGGGGACTATACAATCATATAGCCATGTGGCCAAACACCCAAGGATTTTACATCAAATGTCCGTATTTTTTTTAGCTTTAGTGAAATTTGAATGCAGTAGCACTGCAATTATTATGTTATTTAGCTCACGTATTGGTGTTCTAACTTTTCATATTTCTATAGACATCCAAACCTTAGACATCAGGCTGACCAGAGAACTGGTATAATCCAATCTCCACCTGAAGTCGTTAAAGACCATGATCCATATAACCGTCAGTGGATGGGTATTCTGTGTATGCAAATCTGATCGTTGTACATCAACCTGATCGTTGTTCCTAGAATTTATTCAAGAAGCAGCACCTAAAGAACCTACTGAGGCTCAGAAACATGGCAATTACAGGAGCCTTACCTACAAGACAATTTAGTCTGTTTGAAAGATCAGCAAGCTCACTACATTGAACAGGCACATGGGGTGTAGTAGCAAATTATCAGTTTTTATGGAAACACATAAATTGCACATTACCACCATTATCATGATACTTGCTTCTCCTCTTGGGACATAGTAGTATAGTTATAAGAAAGCCGCATCTTTTTAGTCTCCTGTTCTCAAGCACCTGTTCCACACATGGGGATTCATGGGCTGATATCAGTTTGGCTTGTGCTGCCATTGCTGCAGGAGGGGAGAAACCAGCCTACATGTTTAGTGTGCAAAACTGGTACTATTTGAGGAAGCACCATTATTTTTCAAACTCTGAAATCAGAAAAAAAAAGCTGGATCAACAGATTGTTTTCTGGCTGTCTGAACTACAGAAGCAGATCAGTTGAGTTACTGGCAGATTTTGATTATTCTCTCATCTTTAGAAATTACTGCATTTGCGAACTGTTTAAACTGAAATAAAAAGTGGAATTGCTATTAACGTCAGTTGTTAAACGATAAGAGCAGAAGACAAATTGTGGAACGAGAGACTGTTAGAATAATCTAAACAAGTATTTACAGCACCACGCGTGCTTTCATACAAGCCAATTTTCCATGATGCTACTGACTTCAAAGTCTTTGAAGACTTGTGCCAAAAGCCTTTTTCATATCTGGAAAAAGAAAACAAAAAAAGGAGATCTTTCCATAAGTGAAATACAAACTCCAAGTTAACAGGATCCAGATAAAAAGGTAATGGTGGCTGACAAGATTAATAAAGTACACCAACACGCACGGCTTTGGCAGCAGGTTTCCATCAGCTGAAACGCTCTCTCCAGCCCCTTGAAGGTTACATAGATTTGTATAAAGCAGATGTTGAGTCATATTTTGCCAAACATTCACAAACATCTTTCAGTAATAAGTCTTTTTCTTAAACAGTGATACTTTATTGCACCTCATGAAAGACCATTTATGTAATGACTGCCTACTAGGAAACAATATGTTGATGATAATTTAGACTGGAACTATTCCCATAAAATGCCTGTGACAATTTTTGGGGAAATCTTTTTAAATGATTGTCATACATTTTCAGATGTGAGTTGTATGCGTAGGTGGGAGACTTAAAAGTACATTAGTGTCAGCCAGCTTTTTGAAAAAGATCAAACACAAAGAAAAGGACCTCCACTTAACTGCAACATTTAAATTGACTGGTCAATGACCATGTAATTTAAAATGTTCTGTCAGTAGTTAAAAGTCATACTGAAACACCTTTTATAGTCATACGCTGAACAATATTCCCTTTTTTGAGTGCCACTTGTCCCCACCTTTTCTTTATGCTTGTTCTCCTTTGTTTGACCAATTACTTTCAGCAACAAGTCACAAATATGGGACCTAGGCTGATAGAATATCGGCCAGGCTGGCAAACATATCTGTGTGTCACACATAGTAGGACAAACATAAAACATAATCTCCCTACCCGGGGCACATAAACAAAACAATCTTGGGCTAGGGTTTACCTTTTCTTCTATCTTAAATGGAATTTTAACTTATTTCTATGTGTTATTACAAGTTGCACATTGCTCCTAAAAAGCTCATGTGTGTATTATATTTATTGATAATTAAAAGGTTGAGCTTTCCAATATTTTAATCATGGTGAAGATGAGGTAACTATAGCTGAAAAGATGATAGATAAAATTATAGATTCATTTTTCAAGATAGAATATTGAGGTACATGAAAAAGTCAGGAAATATTTTCCTTTATTTTGCCACATGGTTAATGTGCAAATGCTTGCAGTGTGGTTATTGGCCTGTAGTTCAGGCCATATTCATGAGCTCTCTCGTGTGGTGATTCAAACTTTAGCCCCCATGCAATAAAGAATAAAAGAAATATAGAGTTACTCTGGTTGGATGAGAGAATGTTTTTTTTTTTTTTTTTTTTTTTTTTTTTACAAGCTTGGCACACAGTAAACATATTGTATTATGTTGGATGAAGCACAAGGAAACACCTCAAATAATTTTTTTTACACACAAAACTTCAAAAAATTCAACTTCAATAGAACTGAAAGCATTTGATCTGAGGAGAAGACCTTCTATTGCTTGTCTTTTCGCCAAATAGTTTAGACCAGGCTAGATTATTTTAAAAAAACAACAAGGAAAAATTCCTAGTCCACTTACCAACAAGCCTGCAACAAACTGAATTGTCCTGTCTAATATTTCAACTCTATACACGTTGAGAGCCTTCAAAATTGGAGCACATCTATAATAATTGATAGATTAAGGGCAAGTATGCTTGAAGAGAGCCCACACCTTCTTAAAGGAATAGGAACGGACTGGACACCCAGCAATAGCACAATAGCAGCCAAAGTATCCATTATGAGTGGCCTTTGCAGCAACGAGCACATGGAAGGGCATCACATGCCAAAAACAACAAGGAAACAACAAGGAAAATTCTCAGCTCACTTGCCAACCAGTCTGCAAGAAACCAAATTGTCCTGTTTAACAGTTCACGTTAAAACCAGGGGTTTACTCTGCACACATTTGCAAATGTATGTGCTTCCCTTTTGGAGGCTCTCAAAATTCATAAAGTAAAGACTGCAGTACACTAAAGTGGTGTGAAGTGGCCCTGCAGCTTATATTTGCAAATGTGTGCAGACTAAATGCACTGGTTTTAATGTGAACTATTAGACAGGACAACTTGGTTTGTTGCAGGCTGGTTGTAAGTGTACTGGGTATTTGTCCCTGTATTTTTTTTTTTTTTTTACATGCATCACCCTTTTTTTACTCATTTCTGCAAAGGCAAGTCATAGGTTGGGGTGTTTTTTTTTTTTTTTTGCTTACTATAGCACATTCAGTTTTCAAATCTTTGCAAAAAAAAATTTGTAAAATACATTAGATGTAGGAAACACAGTGGAAGTCTTTATTTTATACCTAATCAGAGATGGGTCAAGACTTAGAAATAAGACTGGCTTCAAATTTGCCCACCGGACTCGGCTTTTAGCGGACAATCCGTTCATCTGTGTGCTAGTCCGATGGACTAAAACCGACGCTAGGGCAGCTATTGGCTACTGGATATGAACTTCCTTATTCTACATCATCACGTTCGAATCTGTTGGACTTTTGGAGTGATCGTGTGTCGCCAAGTCTGTTCGTTTGAAAGTCCGGCGGACCTCAGCTGCAAAGTCCGGCGGATTGTCCATCGTACCAAGTCCGTCGAAAAGTCCTCTCACTGCGGTTCCTCCCATTGCCTCAGATGTCATATATCAACAAACAAGCCAGCAGGAGCAACCATAGTCTTCAACAGGAAAGCAAGTGTATGTAGCAGGCATGTTGTAATGCAATTTCTCTGTTTGGTCACAAGATGGAGACAGAGAAATGCTGACTTGTCCTTCCAGAAAACTCAGAATCACAAAGCACACTGGGAAAAATGGAAGTTTCAAGAAGTGCTGAGGTAAATGAAGAGAGGGAAGTGCTGAGGTGAGAGAAAAGAGAGACTGTTTTTTCACACAGCACAACAGAGAGAGTGCTGACAGAAGATCTGAGGAGCGGCTGTGTCACAGTAACAGAGGATCTATCAGGGTTTCCTTCCCCCACTCAGCCCCCAGTTTTCTGCTGTGTGTGAGACAGAGACTGAGCTGCGCTGATGAGGCTTCCTGCCTGTTCCTGATTGGGCGAAGGGCGGAACCAATGACAGGAGGAGTGAAAAAAAGCCTGGGAAAGGAGAGATACAAGAAGAGTGAAAGAAAAAATGCTGTGAGAAGGATTTTTGGAGCTCAGGGATTAATTGTAACTCTGTCTTGGTCTGATTCATGGTTTCTGACAATACTGACACTGCATGCAGATACCAATTTACCTTTTTAGTGTCATGGGATGCTTGCTTGGTGCTGCCATCTCTAGTTGTTTTCTCTTTTAAATCTCTAACTAACGGAACATTCTAGAGGAATGCTGCTCCATGCAAGCTTGTTTAAACCTACTCTTTAAAAAGAAGGGCCCCACCGTTTGCTAGCAGAAGACACTAGTTTTCTTCACCCCAGGACCTGCAACATTACAGAACTGTGCTTACTGTATTTGTTTAGCCCTTTTCTTTTCATTGTGTGTCTGCCTCTCAAACTTGCTTGTGGCCCAGAAGGAGCTGAGAAGTTGACAAGTCTTCTCTCCTCCCTTTCAGCGCCTGTGTTAAGGGCATATAGATTACTGCCCTTTTCGAAATTTAAAGTTGCTAAGTATTGAAGGTTGTCTTTTCTTATGTATTAATTCTTTGTCGAAAGGTTTAATAGTGTTGTAAGCTTCCATATTTTTGACTCTGGGATAATATATTCAATTTGTTTATCACTACCAGGTGTGTGTCTGTTTCTGGTGATAATCCACAGCCAGGATAACAGTATTTTCCACATGTGTCTTTAAATGTGTTTGCAGTAATTTAATTTAAACATGTGTGCCAAAGGGGCTGAGGTCATTCTTAGGGTTGAGGTGGAGATCAGAGAACCCAAATTTACCAAGCGGCTCCTTCGGGGGTGGTGTTACATATACTACATGCCTGCAAGTGTAGGATACACACAGTGGCTGTGGAGCAGAGAAGCACCCTTTGTTCCATACATGGGAAAATTGACTGAAAAATGCAATAGAAATTCTGGAGATGTAACTATTCCAGTAATGACCCGGCAACTGGAGCTGAAAAGTTCCCAGGTATGTGCAACACGATATATTGAAGTTTATTGCATCCATGTAGGTGTTTGGGGACCCATAAATGACAAATTGCTTTCATAAGATACACAATATATAAAGGCCCATGAAGTTCATATGTTTGACTTGTTTTTTGCAGGGGTTTCCTCCTGGTAATTTAGTTTTCTTTTATAAAACAAGCCAAAAACACACTGAAAGATTTATCAGACCCTCCACATGACCTGCCCCATAAGGTAAAAGAAAAATTCTTTACGCCTGAACGAAAAACCAATTAGGCTGAGACTGAGATTGTAATCAGGGTATTTTTTATATCTGATAAGGTGGGTCATGCTGGAGAATCAGGACTGCAAATGCCTTCAGAGGTAGAGGCTGAATTTTATGACGTTTTACTGGCTAAGACTAAATAGCTATTTGTATTCTGTAAGGAGCTGGAAAATTAGTCATTGCTAAACAATTGAATTACCTATATTTTTTTAATCCTGAGTGAAACCATTCTGGCGTTCTGGATAAGCTTAAACATCTTGTTACAGGAGAGAAAATGTTTTTATCTTGGTGACCTGAATGCTGCAAAATGTGAGGAACTCCTGTTGAGGGCCTAGGCATATTTCCTATACAAAAACCTAATTACAGTGCTGCAGGTAACAAGAAAAGTAAATTGCTGCTAAGTCTTTATCATGATTTGCTGCGTTTAAAAATTGAATTTGTTTAGTTGATCAAGTGGAATGACTGTGTGTCAGCTTGTAAATATGCTACACAAACTCTAAGCTCAATCATTCTCATATGCATAAACAGGACACTCATTTTGCAGATAATACTACCTGTATAGTTCAAAGCTTTTTGATTTTTACAGTATTAATCATTGTAACTGGGCCTGTAACAAAAAAAATTAAAAATCACAGGAATTTTCACATAACATTGTAGAAGTAACATACGTACATGCTCAGTTTTATAACATATGTTGCTATCTTTACTACTATCATCATTTTATATAGAACTTGATAAAGCAACTTTTATTCTTAGTGTCTGGCACTCGATGAAGTCAATGTTTCTCCGGTAATTTTATGTTTTCTTCAGCAATGATTTAATTCCAACTCAGGAGAAAAAAAACATGTCACAACTAATTTCCACAAGTCTGCATCAGAAACAGGAGGTAGGTACAAAAAAGTCAAAAAAGGTTAATTAGAAAATATCTTTATAAAATAACAAGCGTAAATGAGGGTAAACTGAAACAGAACTCCAGATTATGGGTCATCTTGATAACTTTAGGACACAGGTAGATGTAGAAATGTTGTCTGGAAATGTATTTTAAAATTTGTCTACTATATATCTTTCTTGCTAATGAAGCTGTTGGTATATATATAAAACAGAACTTTAAAAGGGCCAATCCACATGGTCCACTAGTTATCTGAATATTTTAATACAAAATATCACTTATAAAACACTAAATGATCTAATAACTTCGGAACACATTGGATTTACATGATTTTACATATGCTATATAACAGACTTATCTCAAGAATAAGCTTTTCTTTACAAGTTGTATCTGTAAATATCACTTTTATATAGGTTAGAAAGACTATGTGCAGCGGTACCCCTGTAAGGGCTGCTGATAATTGTGGTCTGTTTCTCACCCTGCACAGCCAGGCACACAATCTTCAGACACTCTGCAGTCAAGAAGCAGTCCTTGTACTTTGTTTTTATGTTTTATTGGGGGAAATAAACTTGTATGGGGATAAGGGAGATATGGGATGTCCACTTAATTGAAGAAAACGATAAAGTATTGGGACTTCAAACGAGGCCCCTTTGGTGTAGCAAAACATGTAGGTAGTCCTAGCGCTAGCTGTCCACATGGCTACTGATCCCAGCATCACATCCTCAGGTGCTGCCAGCCCTCCTGGCTGTAGCTGCCCTTGGCTGCAGCTGCCTCTCTCAACTGCACGTGCCACCACAGTCCACTCCACTGGCTCTGCACCCATCCCAGACTGCACTCTCCCAGTCCTCTCAGGCGTGCCTCCCAGTCCTCCTGACTGTGTAAACACTCACCAGCCCTCCTGTACTCTGTGGAACTCCTGGACACTTGCCCAGCAGTGTTCTCCCGCTGTCCTCTCCTGTTCCTCCTGTGCCTCCTGGTCAGGACACTTCTGTGGGTTGTAAGAGGGTTCCCATCTGCACCCGAGCCCAGACTCAAGGTCACCCCTCCCCAGACTGGGGAGCTTCCTCAAAGGCCAGGACAACCTAACAATCCATCTCCATCTTCCACCTGATCACAACTCCTCCCCAGCTGGGCTGACCCTGAGTATTTGAGGGGGCCTGACCCCTGCCAATCCAACTTTAGGATTGGCCAGGTCCCTCAGAATACTCCAGGCAGCTCCACCTCTCCTCGTTCCTTTCCAGAAGATTCTAGCATGTCCTGGAAAGCAGTAGGAGGTCTCAGCGATGCTGCTTGTGAGTCACTCAGCTCTCCTTGAGTCACTCAAACCCTGAACCAGAAAAAAAACACACACAGGCTTGGCTGCTAGCCAAGCCCTGAAATTTGCGTACACAAAAAAAAATTCTGTACACAACTTAGTACCACTAGAGGGTGCTACATATGAATTGATGCAAACACACATACGGAATGTGGTTGATGCAAACACACATATGGAAATTGGTTTACTTATGATTTTCCATGGACAGATGTCTATTTTGTCATTGTTTGGCCAATACCTTACTTAACCATTTTTCACAGACTTATCTCAAGAATAAGCTTTTCTTTACAAGTTGTATCTGTAAATATCACTTTTATATAGGTTAGAAAGACTATGTGCAGCGGTACCCCTGTAAGGGCTGCTGATAATTGTGGTCTGTTTCTCACCCTGCACAGCCAGGCACACAATCTTCAGACACTCTGCAGTCAAGAAGCAGTCCTTGTACTTTGTTTTTATGTTTTATTGGGGGAAATAAACTTGTATGGGGATAAGGGAGATATGGGATGTCCACTTAATTGAAGAAAACGATAAAGTATTGGGACTTCAAACGAGGCCCCTTTGGTGTAGCAAAACATGTAGGTAGTCCTAGCGCTAGCTGTCCACATGGCTACTGATCCCAGCATCACATCCTCAGGTGCTGCCAGCCCTCCTGGCTGTAGCTGCCCTTGGCTGCAGCTGCCTCTCTCAACTGCACGTGCCACCACAGTCCACTCCACTGGCTCTGCACCCATCCCAGACTGCACTCTCCCAGTCCTCTCAGGCGTGCCTCCCAGTCCTCCTGACTGTGTAAACACTCACCAGCCCTCCTGTACTCTGTGGAACTCCTGGACACTTGCCCAGCAGTGTTCTCCCGCTGTCCTCTCCTGTTCCTCCTGTGCCTCCTGGTCAGGACACTTCTGTGGGTTGTAAGAGGGTTCCCATCTGCACCCGAGCCCAGACTCAAGGTCACCCCTCCCCAGACTGGGGAGCTTCCTCAAAGGCCAGGACAACCTAACAATCCATCTCCATCTTCCACCTGATCACAACTCCTCCCCAGCTGGGCTGACCCTGAGTATTTGAGGGGGCCTGACCCCTGCCAATCCAACTTTAGGATTGGCCAGGTCCCTCAGAATACTCCAGGCAGCTCCACCTCTCCTCGTTCCTTTCCAGAAGATTCTAGCATGTCCTGGAAAGCAGTAGGAGGTCTCAGCGATGCTGCTTGTGAGTCACTCAGCTCTCCTTGAGTCACTCAAACCCTGAACCAGAAAAAAAACACACACAGGCTTGGCTGCTAGCCAAGCCCTGAAATTTGCGTACACAAAAAAAAATTCTGTACACAACTTAGTACCACTAGAGGGTGCTACATATGAATTGATGCAAACACACATACGGAATGTGGTTGATGCAAACACACATATGGAAATTGGTTTACTTATGATTTTCCATGGACAGATGTCTATTTTGTCATTGTTTGGCCAATACCTTACTTAACCATTTTTCACCAAAAATCGAAGTGTCAGCAACATTTGGCATAGCATTTTTTCAGTAAATACTACATTTACAGACTCCCTATTCTTTAAAACAAATTCTAACCTTTTATATAAGTATTTTAATCTATTAGAATTTCACATTCAGATTTACATTTTCCTCTGGAGAGACATGTGTAATAAAATAATTATTAAGTATTATGGCATAGAGTTCTAATTCTTAATTGCACAGGGTTACAAAGTACTTCAATTTAATCCAGGAATACATTCATTAAATACTTAATGTATTTCTAAAAGGTACCTTAACCTCTGCCCATCTGCAGTCTGAATAGTAACACTGTCAAGCACAAAGACTCATGTTGGCAATAATTTAGGAAATGTGCTCCCAACGAGAGCCCCTAGCTAACACTTTACATGTCAGTTTTGGCTGTTACCAACAGCTTTGGTACCCACTAATGATCAGGAACCACTCTGATTAGCATATGATCAACAAGTCAGCTAAAACATAGTAAACACATGCAGGCTACAGCGTAATTTCACAAAACAACACTGTCACATTTAGGTTTTAAACTATAGAATTTAAAATGAATGAATTCATTGAAAATGATAAAAATATATATTTTTTTATAATTATGTGAATTTGTCAGCCTATGATAAAAAACAGTATTATTATTAAAACATTTCACCAAAAAAAGCCAAATACAGTATGTCCTTAAAAATATCTAGAAAATAAATTAGGCATTCAAATCAGTCCGTTATTTGCAAGTTAACCAATGCATGATGCTGCTGCTAAACTTAGCCTAGACAGCAATGGTCCCTCTGTCAAAAAGGATTTATCTGTCTTGACTATGCTCCTGTATTCCCCTGCGCATCTGCTTTTACTCTGGAAACATAGGAAAACATTGTAAGGTAATAAGGCTGTAATGCATTGCATAATGCTGTAAATCTAACAAACAACTTGCTGATTGGATGACACAAATGAGATGACCACATCAGTTAACTCCCTTTCCTTCACTAGCCAATCATAGTCTTAACCAAGCTGTATTACTTTGACGGCAGTGAACAAAAGTAAATTTGCTTTGACAGCAATGAACAAAACTTGCTGATTGAATAAGAGAACGGAGATGACCTCATTAGCTAGCTCTCGTTCTTTCACAAACATGTGTTATGCCGCATACTCGTTCTTTCACAAACATGTGTTATGCCGCATACACATGATCAGACTTTCCGGCAGACTTGGTCCGGTGACGGACCAAGTCGGACGGACTAAATATGATGCAAGGGCAGCTATTGGCTACTGGCTATTGAACTTCCTTGTTTAGTCCCGTTTACGTCATTACATTCAAAACTAATGGACTTTGAACAGACTTAGTCCGGTCGTGTGTGGCCAAGTCTGTTCATTCAGAAACAGCCCTCCACTGAAAGTCCGTCAAGAAGACCATCAGACCTAGTCTGTCCAAAAGTCCAGTTGCGTGTACACGGCATTATGATAATAAGGTCTGACCTCCAAACTTGGTGGAGAAAATGGGGAAGGTGTATTGAACACAGTGCCATGTTTATTCTCCAAAATTCACAAACTAGTAACAAAAAAATGGCCAAATTAAATGTTATGTAATGGTGGGCAGCCAGAGAAGATGACAGAACACAGTCAGCATAAGACACAATTTGACACAAAGCAGAGAAAATTAGACAAAATGAAGGTGTGTCATAAAAACCTCCTCTATGACATTCTGCAAAAGACTATTAATTAGTCCAATTATAATTGATCTGTTGTAAACAGTCTATTGAAGCAATACATATATGTAAGTCTAGTTTATTTTGACAAGAAACTACACTTTCAAGCATCTCCACTTGAGGAACCTTAGAAAATTGAAATATTGATGTATTTTGAATAATTGGCATTTAGGAGGCGCTCGCTGGAACAATATAAAACACTTCAACGCCCTTCAGAACAATACTCTGACCCTTGATTGATTGTGTTATATGAATGCCCTCTCTAAAGATCATAAAAGGACCAAAAAAATGACCTACATTTGGCAGCCGCAGCTTTTGTTTATTATTGATACTAGTAAGAATACTAAGAGAGCCATGTCTCTGAGAGCCAGTGACTCTGATACATCAGTTTGGACTTTGCAACCAAATTGGATTCTGCATGGAACAAAAGATCAAGCAAATTTAGCTAAGTACTTTTGATTTGAACCCTTTTTATTTTACTGTTGCTTATTGTCTGCTTTTTTTTTATATTTTTTTTTTTCTGGAAAGTTTGCTTCCACTACTACTCTTTACTTTCCTTAAATGCTATTTAAATATTGATAAGCAAGCATTTCAGACTTTTCTTAGGGGCCAGGTTGCAAAGGCAGATTGCTTGAGTGGTGTCTTTCCCTTAAAACACTTGGTAACAGCTTTAGAGTTTCTACAGTAAGTGTAAAGGGTTAAATGCTTGGTTAACCTGCTCTAGTGGCAATCATATTCAGTCTGTTGGTCTTTAGATTGTGACCCAGGGTAGAAAAATCTCTGCAAAGAATGGGATCTGAGAGTGTAATAATCACAAGCAGGATGACATTTTTTCACAGGAATTTCAAATTACACATATCTTTTCCAAAAATATCTTTCACTTATACAAGTACAGTAAACAATAGCAGCCAGGAAGAAAATACTGTATATTGTCCTGGACTGATTTCAGCAGAAGGGATTCAGAATTATTGCTGTAGGTTTAGGTTTATTAATAGCTGTTTTGTTTTTATGTGTGGCATAAGTAAATGGTCAGGCTAGACATTACAGATGCTTTCCATCATTTTTCAGACAACTAGTTTCAAATACTGAAGTCAGCTGAACTAGGTCATAAAGGAATCCAAAATGCCTGAACTACATGAGTTAACATTATTAGAGTGATATTCTCTATAAAAACAAACATCATCATCAAAGGGCTTTGAGTACATCTGCATTGTACTTGAAAAAATAGGTATTTTATTGTTCCTAGCCATCTGCTACACAACTTAACAAACAGCCCAGGTGAGTCCACCGTGAGAACATCTACTATGACACAATAAACACTTGAGTTTGCATTAGACTAATTTACAAAGTTTTCTAATCTGCAGGCATTATGGAAATTAACAGTTTTCTGAAAAATGTTTACTTGCTTGAAGTTTGGAAAAATGTGACAAAGTGAAATAGTATCAGCCGCTAATGACTATTTCTGTATTTTAATGATTTAGACCGTATGCAAGCAGTTGGTACTTCTTTATAGTTTTGCATTTTTTATAGTACATCGTAGAAATAAAAACCTGCACTAGAACTACTAAAGCACAGTACACAAATCAGCTCTATTATAGAATTACTATAGGATCATTAAAGTGCATGTCTAAACAAAACAGAAAAACATACATAACATGTACATAACCCCATGTTTTATCCTTTTAACAATGCTACAAATATATACAAATACCCGTTGATCTACTAGATTCACTGAGCGCCTAACTTTGTGTTTCAATTGACAACACAGTGTCCCCGCTGAACAACTCCCCATCTCCTCATCTCCATAACATAAGGGTAAGGTGTTCTGTAGTAAAAAAGGGAAAGGGCCGATAACACTGCTTGGGATTTCAGTTCAGATCTTTCAGCTCAAGCTGAAAGTCTTCAGCTCACTGGATTTCTGGTAGGACCAACTGGAATGGAGCATGTAGTACATTTTGCCCTGACAAACACATTAAACATATATTCAGTTTGAATAAACCCATTAAAGTCTACAAACACTTGCCCTTCTTATCACAAATACATTTCATCCCATGCATATCCCAAATGTAAACAAACCCTTAGCTAAAGCCATTGCAATGTTTATATATTTTAGTCTGCTTTGTTCCCCAGCTATCCCTCACACTGAGTGCTGGTTCACAGTAGTACGACTTCTGATGCAACGTGAGTCACACAGTGTCGCATGACAATTGTATTATATTACAATTATATATATTACATTATATTCATTGGTGCCTGTTCTCATCAATGCGACTCACGTGGTGGGACTTTGGAAAAGGTTTCTGTGCTACTTTGGTGTGATTTACTATGTGATTTGGCCCCAAAGAATATGCAGTAGTACGACTTCTGATGCAACGTGAGTCACGCAGTGTCGCATGACAAGGGAAACACATTATATCCATTGGTGCCTGTACTCATCAATGCGACTCACGTGGTGGGACTTTGGAAAAGGTTTTTGTGCTACTTTGGTGTGATTTACTGTGTGATTTGGCCCCAAAAGAATATGCAAAGTCACACTACATAATTGCATTGAAAGACATGGCAAAATTGCATCGTAGCAGTGTGAACCAAGCCTTTTAGGCATTTTCCAAAAAGACCATATCCAGAGAGTCAACAGAATCTTTAGACACAACCCGTTAATCGCTGGTGCATATGCAGGAAAACTGGAAAGCAAAGTACTCTGCCATGGCTCTGTCCAGACTTCATCATCTAATGGTCTGTAAGATTGGGCATATTTGTAATGAGGAGGTCAAGTCAGGATGGGCTAGTCTATTCTCTTAAAAATAAACATGTTCTTTATGGACCTTGTATTTTACCATCATTACGGAGCCAGTAATTAAAGCGACCCTTTCAGTACAATGCAAGGTCCATATAAACAGTAATATCTTCATCATTTGGGAGCCAGTAATTAAAGCGAACCTTGCAGTACAATGCAAGGTCCATACAAACAGTAATATCTTGAGCAGAACAAGGGAGTCAGGTAAGTAAAAATCTATTTTCTATTAGGTGCAATTTGGAAATACTAACATTAGCCGATTTTATAGGGGGGTGGGGTCCAGACGGTATAATAAAATTTTGCATTTTACTGCATGATCCACTTAAAGTAGCATTTATTCTGTTCCTAGGAGCACTATACGTTTAAGGAAACTTTGCATAGAATCAAAGGATTAAATAAAATATGTATTGTGGGAATTATTTAAATTGATTTAAGATCTGCGCATGGCAGTGGCATTATATTCTGTCTTGTAAACCAGCATACAAGCAGGGATTTTTTTCAAAGAATAATCTCTTTTATGACTTGATCCAGTATTTACTTGACACCTGCATCGACTGCTGTCAGATTATCTCCGTATTACCATTCCTCAGGTCTCCTGTGACACTAAACTTCTGATGCAATGTACCCAATGTGACTGTCTCATCATGCATAGCAGCTCTGTGTGTAGATATAGCTCACACTTACACATATCCCTCAGAAATTTTTCTTGAGAACAGAGGTATTATTTTCCATGAACCACACAGTTATGGGAAATGTAATTACAGAAACAGATATGAAACGTAAAAACTGTACATGTACAATACACTAGGTTAACACACAAAACACAGACAGAAAAAAATGATACCTCGAATAAAATATAATCGCTTCAATATAAAATATATTTCAGCTGTCTGCATATATCTAAAGCTGTTTTCTAGACAGAATAGGTAATGAGTAAACTCCTATCAGGTTCAATTAAAATATGTGTCCCATTCCAGAGATTTCCTTTAACTTTCTGTCCTATAGACACAAGACTTGATATCTTCAAAATAAGTTAAATCTCCTTAGTTATACACACACAGTGGGTTATTTACAAAAGGTAAATCCACTTTGCACTGCAAGTGCACATGAAAGTGCACTGAAAGCACAGTCGCTCTAAATCTAAGGGGTAGATCTGAAATGAGTGGAAGCTCTGCTGATTTTATCATCCAATCATGTGCAAGCTAAAATGCTGTTTTTATTTTTCCTTGCATGTCCCCCTCGGATTTACAGCAACTTTACTTCCAAATGTACTTTCAGTGCACTTTCAAGTGCACTTGCAGTGAAACGTGGATTTTTCTTTAGTAAATAACCCCCACAGACATACACACTCTTATGAATAAATGTAAATAAACATTTTAAAATGTATAAAAACATGGATAGTGTCAGTAGAGAAGTGGGCATGTCAGTAGGACATAAGTTGGTGTCTGTAGGACAGTGGATGTTGTTAGTCAATAGAGAAGTGGACAGTGTCAGTAGGGCAGTGGACTTTGTCAGTAGGGCAGAGGACGGTGTCAGTAGAGCAGAGGACGGTGTCAGTAGGGCAGAAGATGGTGTCAGTAGAGCAGAGGTTGGTGTCAGTAGGGCAGTGGATGGTGTAAGTAGTTTTTATTTTTTTATTAAATATTAATTTCAAATATTTTTTTTACACTTTTTAGGAGCCCAATTGGGGGGGGGGGGGGCTTTGGTTAACGATCAGGGGTCTAAACAGACCTCTGATGTCTAACAGAGAAAAGGACTGAGGACAAAGATTCCCCAGCCCCCTTCTCTGTAGCCTCAGCTGTACTGGTCAGTGAATGAATGGTAACTGCTCTATAATGAGTGATTTCCTATTCATTCGCACACTGAAGCATAGTAAACACATGGGCTGCAGGGGGAATCTGCTCCACACAGAATGACTAGGGTGTGTTAATGACTAAATGTGACTTTTTCGATAGCAAAAGACAATTGTCAGTGAACATTGGGGAAGAAAGTAAGTATTTAACATGACTAACTATACCCAAGGAGGTGGGTGAGGTAATTAAGGAAGAAGTTCATTTGGAAGCAATCAAACCCTCCCTCACTATCATTACCACTCTTGCTGCAAAACTGGGGTGAACAATTCAGAAAAATGTGGCTCTATTAGAATATCTTTAATTTCACTTTCATATATCTTTCAATGCTGTTCTATCCGGCCCCCTAAATTCACCCTTAAGTCACTTTAATCAGTACTTCAGCATTGCAGTGGACCCCACTCTCCCCCCCATCTCCCCATTTCCTTCCCCCTATGCCCGGAAACCCTTATATTGCACACAAACATTCTAAAAAAGCTTGGTTCTCTTTTTTGTGTCTTCGTTTGTTACATGTACATTTGTAATATTTTATCTGCTTGACTCTGTTTGCCTACACAATACAAATGTAATTTTGAAATGTGTAACCTTCTAAATGTAAACTCTTCCTTTTGTACACTTCTCCCATAATAAAATGTTAAGTAAAAAATTCCCAAAAAAAGTTCACAAAACGTAAAAGTGCTTTTATTGCTTGTTCAGAATATGTAGTCTGGATAAAGGTTCACCTTGAAGTATCACTAAAGGCAAGCCCTTTTTTTACATTTTGGATACAGTGGAGATGGATTATGCCACGTACACACAAGCAAAATGTCCGACAGAAAAAGTCCGACAGGAGCTTATCATTGTATATTCCGATCGTGTGTATGCCCCATCTGACTTTTTACTCAAAAATTCTGATGGACCTAGAAATAGAACATGTTCTAAATATTTCAGACGGAACCAATTCCTATCGGGAAATCCGCTCGTCTGTATGCTTTTCCGACGGACCAAAAAACAACGCATGCTCTGAAGCAAGTACGAGACGGAAGCTATTGGCTACTGGCTATTGAACTTCCTGTTTCTAGTCCCGTCATACGTGTTATATGTCACTGCATTCTTGACAGTCGGACTTTGGTGTAAACGTGTGTACGCAAGACAGTTTCCACGGAATTCCATCAGAACTCTGTCAGAAAAACCTTCAGAGATTATTTCCGATGGGAAAACCGGTCATGTGTACAGGGCATTAGAGAACCTCTATCAGGTTTTTATTAATGTTTGTGCCCCCATCAGGGAGATTCACCCTCTCTATTGCCCTGTTTGCTGTTTTCACTGAAAGTTAACCACTTGCCGCCAACCCACCGTCAAATGACGGAGGATCAGTGCGGCTCTTGCTCTGGGATGATATCATATGACGTCTCCCCAAAAAATCTGATCTCGTGCGCCCACGGGGGCGCGGGTCGCAGTGTTGATGGCCGTGCCATGTTCCTAGGACACATTGTGACCCTGATCTTGGTAAATAGCCATGTCTGTGGCTCTTTAACCATGTGATCGGCTGAGTAAAATCACAGCCAGCCACATGTCAATTCGGAAGTGCTGTTTATTGGCTCTCCTCACCTCACACTGACAGATTGTGTGCAAGGAGAGCCGATCAGCGGCATCTCCTCGAAGGGAGACCAGGACAGGTAATCAGAGCACTGATCATCAGTGCCCTGATTACAGTAAAGCCCCAGCAGTGCCCATCAGTGAGACCAATCAGTGCCCATCAGTCATCAATCAGTGCCCATTAGTGATGTCAGTAAGTGCTGCCTTTCAGTGACCATCAGTGCTCATCAGTGACACCCATCAGTGCCTATCCATGGCAACCTGTCAGTGCCCATCAGTGCCACCTATCAGTTCCCATCAGTGCCACCTATCAGTGCCCAACAGTGCCACCTATCCATGCCCAACAGTGACACCTATCAGTGTGGCCTATCAGTGCTCATCAGTGCAGCATATTAGTGCCTCCTCATCAGTACCATCTAATCAGTGCCCTTCAGTACCACCCCATCAGTGCCCATAAGTGCCACCCCATCACTGCCCATCAGTGCAGCCTATCATTGTCCATCAGTGCCGCCTCATCAGCGCACATCAGTGAAGGAGAAAAATTACTTATTTACAAAATTTACTAACAGAAACTGAGAAAAACTTTTTTTTGTTTCAAAATGTTAAGTCTTTTTTCTTTTTTTAGTAAAAATAAAAAACTCAGCAGTGATTAAATACCACCAAAAGAAAGCTCTATTTGTGTGAACAAAATGATACAAATGTAGTTTGGGTACAGTGTCACAGGACTGTGCAATTGTCATTCAAAGTTTGGCAGTGCGGAAAGCTGAAAAGTGACCTGAGCAGGAAGGGGGTGAAAGTAGTTAAAGAACGTCCAAAATTTTGGGTTGTCACCAGAACAGAAATAGAGGAGAAATGTGACCTTGGTGACAACTAGGGATTCCTTGATTTTGGATGTTTTTCTGCTCTTTTCCTGTTTCGGGTATGGGACAGAAAGTGAAAGGAAAGTGAAGAAAACTGACAAGGGTTATAAGCCTCGCTCTATTCAAAACGAAAAAATTGCCTTTAGTTCTACTTTTAAGTATAAAAATCAAATTTATTTTTACATAAAAATATGCAATATTTCTGATATATATGAATCTTCTTTTTAGTTTATTAGGAATATGTAATATTTACAGATGTTATAGTAGATACTATCATTTTTTTATAAGCCAGAATTTATGTGAGCTTTTACAAGAACAAAAAACTAAATTACATTTGAGCCGTGTATTATGTTTGATGAATTACCTTTCATAAAGAACAAAAAAAAAATGAAAACCATAATACGGTAATCAAAAGGCTCTCTTTTTCCAGTCCAGCTGCATTTAAGAAGATGTACAATCAAATGTAGAGTATGGCTGGGTAGTTTTAAGCTTTGTTTTGAAAGTGACTCATGTTGTGCCATCCCTATTAGCAACCTTTGTCAGACCTCTATGTATTGTGGCATTTTTCCAGCTTATTGTAAACTTATAGTGCCCTGGAAAAACACTGGGACAATTGACTTTAATTGGTACTCTAGTTGTCATTCTCAGATAAGATGAAATAGACAGAAGAACCTGAATTGAGTTGTTTGCTCTTTTATGTGGTTTCTCCAGAGAATGCTAGAATCATCCAGTCAGGTTAGTTCAAACAAAACAAGCGCAGGACATCGGTGACGTACACACAACTGAGAATGTAACTGTGATTATCTGCTAAGTGCCAAGAAAGAGGGATGCGGCTGAATTTCCTAAATTGTGTCATGGATAACTTACCCTATAAAGTTGTATCACTGTTTCCAAAATATACAAATAAATATTTTGCAGAACTTACCATAAATCTTAATCATAAAATAATGTTCAATACATTTTCCTAAAAGGTACCAATAGGTAGTTATTGATCGTAGTCCAATCCTGACAGTTTCAGTGACATCAAAATCTTTCTGTCCATGGGCATTGCAGTCAACTACAAGTTTAGGGAAAATGGTACCTGGTTCCTGTCAAGAACACCATATATGTCCCAAACCATTCCTCCACTCCCACTTGGTTTTGTAGATGTTGGTCCATGGGTACATATTTGCGCACATGGTGGTCTTGACCTATAGTGAGCTGTTTTTGGAGAGATACCGTCCACATTCTCTATACACTGCTCTCTACGTCAATTTTCACAAATCTATTCATAGCATTTCTGAATATCTTTCCATGAATGCTCCATGCTCCCTATCACATCCATGTTGTCATTAACATTCAGGTGCTCAAATGAAAAAAGTTACCTGTACTTATTTACTGTATATTAAACCCACCCATACATTAATATTTGAATACAGCAGATGTTCTACATGGTAAGTCGTATCCATAATTATTTATCTCTCGGTAGAAAAAAACTGGTCACTCTAGTAAAAATGAATCTAAAGCAAATTTTTTTGTGAAGTTTTTATTTTGCTTTGTAATCCTATTTGGAATATTGGAAAGTAAAAGCAAAAACAACATTTTACAGTCGCCACTATAACAGGAACAGAAGAAAATTCTTCCGATGTGCAAACCTGTTCTGGTGACAACTGTCTAAGGTGGGGTTGGAGCATTTCTTTTTACTTTGGTTTAGTTTCCTTTTGTATCTCCAGAACAGGACATTAAGGGAAATCTCCCCAATGGGACGCAAACAGCAAAAACAAGCCTAAAACAAATGAATGGGGTGTAAACCATTCCCTACTGTTCCAAAACTATAAAAATTGGCTATAGATGTAGTTTTATTGAGTGAGTATAGAACAGAATCAGAATACTAATACATTGTAATTACATAAGCATAACCTACGCAGGGTCCCAGGGCCTAGCTTTATTATAGCTTAGTTATGATGAACATATGTTGCTAAATAGACATTTTTTTAACACAAAATACTTAATATTGTAACAGATGGCTTCACCACTTCAAATGATGTTTTAAGCAAATCTCTTTGTCACTGAAGGGTCTGGGATTCAGCATGCCACAGAAAGACTTGACTATAACAGATGCCGCTCTCAAAATAATTTTTCTTTTTAATAGTAAAAGGCCAGCAGATACAATTCTGCTGCACTAGTGTCTGTGTTTTTATAAATGTCTGTTGGCGACGTTTAAAAAATAATTTAGGAATACTTTATGAAACAGGTAAGGGAAGACTGGAAAAAATGTAATTTAATTTGCAAGAAGATGAAGAATTATATGTCACCAAATGTTGTCATTAAACATGTTTTTGGCAACATAACAAGCTTTTTCAACCATATGTAGAGTCTAAGATAAATGTATAATGTAGCACTTAAACGTACCGTTTATTGCACTGTATAGGATGATGCCAGCCTTTAGCGTGTCTCAAAAGCACATTCATCAATGTATTATATTGCCCTCTTATGCCCTTAAAGCATAGTGTCAGCTTCTAAAGTTCTGGTAAAAGAAGCTGAAAAAAAGGATTGACTTAGTTGCCACCAGAGATTGTCACGGGTGGAAACCAACATACTTAATGATCTTTGCAGTATAGACTAGTCGGCTAGATAAAGGTTGACAGGATCGGACTTGTAATTAGGGAATATGGACGATGATACAGCCGTTTAGCTAAATATATAGACAGGATGTGTCTTATCTGTGATTCTATACAAACATGGCAGTCTTTTGGACCCTCTTAATGTGTTTCTCTTAGGGTTTCAGGCACACTATAGAAATACATATTTAATTACATTGTGGTAAGCATTTTCACTAAGTTAGACTGCTAGGGTGGTATGCAGTAGAGCCTAATTGGCTAACACAGCTGACCCTCTCTTTCTAAGACCCCTTTCACACTGAAAGTGCTTTTCAGGCATTTAAAAAAAAATTCAGGCTTTTTTTAAAAATAGCACCTGTAAAGCTCCTGAAAAGCGCCCCTCAAGCCTCCCCAGTGTGAAAGCCAGAGTGCTTTCACACTGGGGCGGTGCGCTTTTGGGATGGGAAAACATTCCTGCAAGCAGCATCTTTGGGGCGGTTTGGAAGCAGTGTATACACCGCTCCAAAAATGACCTGGCCATTGAAATGAATGGGAAGCATTGGCAAAGCGCCTGCAAAGCGATTCGGCAGTGCCGCAACACAGGCACTTTTAACCCTGTGTTTGGCTGCTAGCATGGGTTAAATGCATCCCGCTAGCAGCTGAAAAGCGCCACTAAAATGACGGTAGAGTGCCACTAAATCTAAATCGATGGTAAAGTGCCACTAAAACTAGTGCCGCTAAAATGACGGTAAAGTGCCGCTAAAACTAGCAGCACTTTAGCGCTAACGTGGCGCGGCCCTAGTGTGAAAGTCCTAATCCTGCTGTACATTCGTTTACATAAAGGTTTGAGGCTTTTAAAACATGTTTAAAGGATGAAAGGAGGTTTTTATATTTGTTGTAAATGAGAGAGAGTTCCACATTGGGTAGGTGCTTTTGGTTACTAGACAATACCTCTGACAAACCCATGTTCCTTAACCAGCTCTCACAGAGATGTGGAGTGATACAAGGTAAGAAGCTGAAACAGTTCTCATACTGTGAACAGTTGAGGGAATGAGTGTGGAATGTGAGTCATAGAAACACCAGGAAACCCTCCTGGGCCAGGTTTAATGTGTTACTACACCCACAACAGTAAAATCAGTCTGTATATGCAGTAAGTATAGCAGGGAAACCTCCAATTGAGTAAATAAAAAATAGAGATAACGGGTACCATCATCCAAATAGCAATGATATATAATGAAGTACAAGGAGACAATTCCACAAAAGGGGTCTCCAAAATGGGAAAGAGGAACAGGAAAAAAATCTCGGTACCTTGAACAGATTAAACATCAGATAAAACATAAGAATTTTATTGATAAATATTTTAAATATAATCAAGATACAGTCATTTCGACAATAAAAAATTGTACAGATATGACATTACACTGGTACTCAAATACACTCCATGGTGGAAAGTAGGAGTTTTGAATTTCCTCAGTGCACGATCATCCTCTACATGTTTTGCGGCTATAGACCACTTCTTCAGGAGGAACACTAAATAAAATGTATAGATAATGTGACAAAGTTTACATGTTAAGCACCAATCATTAATATCTGTGTATAGACAGAAAAACAGTTAATTGGGGAAGTGAAAGATGTTCGATCGCTTACCAGTGAAAGTCCATAGGAGATCAATGCTGAACAGCAATGTCACCAATATTTCCCTGTGGCGGACATGGGGGACTGGATAGGTGGTAGATATGCTAGGGCTGATTAGCTGCTAGAAAAAAGAGTTTGCTGTACAGAGGTTTATATTAGTACACATGTGTCCATGTAACGCTTTAACATGAAAAAGAGGTATACATATAATCCAAGTGCTTAACCTGTCCGGCCAAGGATTCATGTCTATAAGGCTGGGTTCACACTGCTGCGGGGGGAGATCCGGATGTGATTCGCACAGCAAATCACATCCGATCTCCGTAGCACTGCGAGTTCAGCCATACAGATAGTATGGCTGAACTCGCAGCTGTCCCGCAGCAAACTCGCACAGGACCCTTTTTTGGGTCCGCAACGGAATCGGATCGCATGGGGGTTCACACCATGCGATCCGATTCCTGTGCGAGTCGGCAGATCGCACTGCGATATGCCGACGGATCTGGGGGTGTCATTAACATAACATTGACACCCCCAGCCGTCCGCATAGGGCAGTGTGAACTGCCGGCGGGAGGTATGCGATGCGGGAAAACGCCGCGGATTCGCGGCGTTCCCGCATCGCAATAGTGTGAACCTAGCCTAACAGGGGGGAGAAAAAGGGCAGGAATTACTTACTTGGAAGCTGCGGTGGGGTATAAGTTCCCACATACAAATAATTCGGGAGCGTAGGCAGCAAAAAAAAATGTCTTATGTTTTATCTGATGTTTAATCTTCAGGGTACCGAGATAGTCATTTTTTTTGTTCCCCTTTTCCACTTTGGAGACCCCTTTTGGGGAATGGTCTTACACTTTATTATCTATCATGTATATGCAGTAAAGCATGCTTGTTATACTCATTTTGTAACCTAAGGGGTTAATCCTCTGCATTGTGTAAAAAGGCTGTTTGATCCTGTGGTCTCTGTTCCTCCCCTTCTTTCACAGTCTCCAAGCCATCTCCTGATAGAACAGGCTAGGGGACAAGCTGCACATTTAGTTTGTGTGTATTTGTTAGTGTATTGCTAGTAGGGGTGCAACGGATCAAAAAACTCACGGATCGGATCGTTCCTCGGATCAGAGTCAGGCCGCGTACACACGCGGGGACTGTCTGCCGAAACTAAGTTTGTCAAACAGTCCGCTCAAACTTTTGAATGAACGAACACGCCCACACACGGCACTTTTTGAGCGGACAAATACGGCAAACTTTGTTCGTCGTACTAAGTCCGCGCAACTTTTGAAATGAACGGACTCGCCCACACACGAGGCAACAGTCCGCTCATTTCGAGCGCGTGTGCAGGTAGGCGGGGCCCGCGACGGAGACGTCGCGGGCTCCGCCGCCTGGAATGTACTTAAAGGGGAACCCCAACGCCGAAAAAAATCGGCGTGGGGGTCCCCCCAAAGTCCACAACAGACCCTTGTCCGAGCACGCTACCCGGCCGGCCAGGAAAGGGGGGCGAGCGAGCGCGCCCCCCCTCCCGAGCCGTACCAGGCCGCGTGCCCTCAACATGGGGGGTGCCTTGGGGAAGGGGGGGCCGCGCGGCCCCCCCACCCCAAAGCACCTTGTCCCCATGTTGATGAGTACAAGGGCCTCTTCCCGACAACCCTGGCCGTTGGTTGTCGGGGTCTGCGGGCGGGGGGCTTATCGGAATCCGGGAGCCCCCTTTAATAAGGGGGCCCCCGGATACCGGCCCCCCACCCTATGTGAATGAGTATGGGGTACAATGTACCCCTACCCATTCACCTGTAAAATAAAAGTACCCAAAAAAAAAACACAACACACGAGATAAAATATTTTATTGCACAGCTCCGGGGGTCTTCCGTCTTCGGGGGTCTTCTCGCCGGACTCCTCCGCTATCTTCTTGTAGCTCTTTTGCTAGCGGAGGAGTCCGGCTTTCTTCCTCCCCGCCGCCGGCCTCTTCTCCCGACTTCGGGGGTCTTGTCCCCCTCTTCGGTTCTTCTGCCGGGCCACCGCGCCTTCTTATAGCTCTTTTAGAGGCGGTGGCCCGGTCTTCTGTCGCCGCTGTCGCCTTCCGGTCGCCTTCCGTTCTTCTTCTTGTTGTTGTTCTTCTTCTTCTCCAGGAGATGTTGACACGTCGCTCTCTCCGGCCGGAATGCCAGAGCCGCGCTGTGCGGCCACTTATATAGTGACAATGGGGCGGTGTCACATGGTATATGTCACATGGGTTGGTCACATGGTGACCCCGCCCCCTTACGATGTCATTGTCCCCATGTGACATCAACCCATGTGACCAACCCATGTGACATATACCATGTGACACCGCCCCATTGTCACTATATAAGTGGCCGCACAGCGCGGCTCTGGCATTCCGGCCGGAGAGAGCGACGTGTCAACATCTCCTGGAGAAGAAGAACAAGAAGAACAAGAAGAAGAACGGACGGCGACCGGAAGGCGACAGCGGCGACAGAAGACCGGGCCACCGCCTCTAAAAGAGCTATAAGAAGGCGCGGTGGCCCGGCAGAAGAACGGAAGGCGGCGGCGACAGAAGACCGGGCCACCGCCTGCAAAAGAGCTATAAGAAGGCGCGGTGGCCCGGCAGAAGAACGGAAGGCGGCGGCGACAGAAGACCGGGCCACCGCCTGCAAAAGAGCTATAAGAAGGCGCGGTGGCCCGGCAGAAGAACCGAAGAGGGGGACAAGACCCCCGAAGTCGGGAGAAGAGGCCGGCGGCGGGGAGGAAGAAAGCCGGACTCCTCCGCTAGCAAAAGAGCTACAAGAAGATAGCGGAGGAGTCCGGCGAGAAGACCCCCGAAGACGGAAGACCCCCGGAGCTGTGCAATAAAATATTTTATCTCGTGTGTTGTGTTTTTTTTTTGGGTACTTTTATTTTACAGGTGAATGGGTAGGGGTACATTGTACCCCATACTCATTCACATAGGGTGGGGGGCCGGTATCCGGGGGCCCCCTTATTAAAGGGGGCTCCCGGATTCCGATAAGCCCCCCGCCCGCAGACCCCGACAACCAACGGCCAGGGTTGTCGGGAAGAGGCCCTTGTCCTCATCAACATGGGGACAAGGTGCTTTGGGGTGGGGGGCCGCGCGGCCCCCCCTTCCCCAAGGCACCCCCATGTTGAGGGCACGCGGCCTGGTACGGCTCGGGAGGGGGGGCGCGCTCGCTCGCCCCCCTTTCATGGCCGGCCGGGTAGCGTGCTCGGACAAGGGTCTGTTGTGGACTTTGGGGGGACCCCCACGCCGATTTTTTTCGGCGTTGGGGTTCCCCTTTAAGTCCATACCAGGCGGCGGGGCCCGCGACGTCTCCTTCGCGGGCCCCGCCTACCTGGAGACGCGCTCGAAATGAGCAGACTTTCCTCCGAGCGGGAACAGTTTGCTAATTTCGAAAGTGGCCTACACACGGGCGGACTGTCCGCTCAAACCAAGTTTCAGCGGACAGTTTTTCGGAATTTCCGAAAAACTTTGTTCGTCAAACTGTCTGCTGAAACTGTCCGCTGAAACCCCACACACGAGCGGACTGTCCGCTGAAACACTGTTCAGCGGACAAAGTTGAGCGAACAGTCCGCCCGTGTGTACGTGGCCTCAGGGATCGGATCATTTTTCGGATCAGCAAATAATAAATGAATTTGCAAAAACCTGTGAAAATTCTACCACCATATAGCCTCCACTGTAATATCCACAATCTCCCCCACTGTAATATTGGCTGAGTATGGCTGGGCACAGCTGAGCATGGCTGAGTATCGCAGAGTGAGGCTGGGTATTGCAGAGCATGGCTGGTTATTGCAGAGCATGGCTGGGTATCGCAGATTATTACAGAGTATGGCTGGGTATCGCAGGGTATCGCAGAGTATGGCTGGGTATCCCAGAGTATGGCAGCATTTTACAGAGTATGGCTGGGTTATGGCAGAGTATGGCTGGGTTATGGCAGAGTATTAGTGGGGTTTGGCTGGGTACTGCAGAGTATTGGCAGGGTATTTGAAGAGTATTGGCAGGGTATTGCCGAGTATTGGCAGGGTATTGCAGAGTATTTGCAGAGTATTTGCAGGGTATTGGCAGGGTATTGGCAGGGTATTTGCAGGATATTGCAGACTGAGTATTGGCAGAGTATTGGCAGGGTACTGTAGAGTATTGGCAGGGTAGTGCAGAGTATTGGCAGGGTACTGCAAAGTATTTGCAGAGTATTGGCAGAGTATTGGCAGGGTACTGCAGAGTATTGCAGAGTATTGGCAGGGTATTGAGGGATGGCAATTGTCACAGAGCAGCGCTGTGGGCACTATAGATGCAGCCCACAGCGCTGCTTCCATCCAATCTCTCCTCTCCACTGAACAGATCTGTACACGGAGGGGAGAGAGGAACCGGCGTCATGACGACGCCGGTTTGTTTACAAGTGATCGCTCTGTCATTTGACGGAGCGATCACATTGGGTGTAGAAAGATGGCCACCCCTTCGGAGCTAGAACGAAGCCGTAGCCTTTCCTAAGGCCGAGATCGTGGAGCACTCCACGGATCGCTGCATGTGCCGATCCGAGCGGGATGATCCGTTGCACCCCTAAATGCTAGAGAGTTTTTTCTTTCTAGGGAGAGCTCATGTGATCAGCACAGAGCCAATCAGCACTGTCCAGACAGAGGATCAGGGGTCTTGCAACCTCATAGGACAGTCAAGCAGAATGAAAACTCCTCCTACAAGCTTTACCAGACAATGATAGACATCACAAGACTGCAATATACTGCTGATGAGAAAGGGTATTTAGCAGTTTATATTTACTAAAACTATTGCATTTCCATGTTCTGTGTATTGTGGGAGACCAGATATAGTGAATGCAAGGTTCTGGGTTTAGTAACACTTTAAAGGCTCATTCACACTTGTTTAAAATACTGACGCTTATGCATTACCTATAGCATTAATGCATGTTAATAGATGTGGTTGATAAGCTTTTAATGACCATTAAAATTGCTCCCCCAAAATGTCCTATGTACGTTTGTGGCACAGTTGACAATCGCTTTTGGCTTGTTAAAGCCTCACCACAAATGTCTACAATAGCTGGTTGCTAAGGAATGGGACGGGAAGCCACTGACAGCTGAAAGAAAAAAAACTGCCTGTTTAAAATAAAAAATAAAAACCTACACCAAAATTTCGGTCTGATATGGATTTTAAGGGCAAACCCCACCCCAATTTTTTTTTTAAATGTGGTGGGGTCCCCCCAAAATTTATACCAGACCCTGATCCGAGTATGCAGCCAAGCAGGTCAGGAAAGAGGGGATGAGGGGGTGGGTGCTTTGGGGCCAGGGGGGCTCTGTGCCCCGCAACCCAAAGCACCTTGTCCCCATGTTAATGGGAACAAGGTCCTGCTCCCGACAACCCTGGTCAGTGGTTGTGGGGGGTCTGCAAGCAGGGGGCTTCTTCCCCTGGTCTGCTCCCTCCACTGCCTTCTCTTTACTGTGATGTCTTATCCCTCCGCTGATGTCATTGTCTTCTTCTGCCACTGACGAAAACCCACTCAAAATAAGAGCTGTCTGCCAGATCTTATATAACTATGGGGCATGGCCACCCAGTGACATCAGCCAGAGACCTTTCCCCTTGTGGTGTCACTGCCCCATCACCTCGATGGTGACGTCACAAGGGGGCTGGATCTCAATTAAAAAATAATAATTTGGTGTAGGGTTTCCCCTCAAAATCCATATCAGACCGAAGGGTCTGGTATGGTCTAGGGGGGCCCCACGTGCTTTTTTACCGGCAATTTATTTTTTGAAACTGTTAACGTGGAACCAGCTGACAGCTGATGACTCATCGGTTGTTAAGGACAAGGTGGCCGGCTCCCCGGCCCGCTCCTTAACAACCAGCTAAAATTCTCATTGTACTAACGGGCCACAACTGTACTGCAAATGCGCCACAATCATATGCCAGTGTGGTTTCGGCACATTACCATAGACTTAAATGGGAGGCGTTTACCGGCATTTTTTTCTCTTTCAGATGCCAGTGGGGAACAACCGGCTAAATTTCTCATTGTACTAACGCGCCACAACCGCACTGGTAAGAGGTTTCAAGGTTACAAGGTTACAAATATTTCCTCATTAGGAATCTAGACACATATGAGTCTTAAAGTTAAATCTCTCTGAATGTTTGATGTTTCGATTCTAAATCAAATATAACATTTCAGACTTGTTTTAAAAAGCCTTTTTAGGGCAAATGAAATAATTGGTCATTATCAATGGGTTGTTGTACCTGGATTCAATTAATTAATTTGTTTTAAATCAAATTGTTAAAGTCCAACTAAGCGTTAATTGGCCTTTGAATTAATTAGGAAAAATGAATAACAACATCAACCTTCATCCCAATAATGTGCAAGTACATGCATACTATGGAGAAACAAGACTTTACTGTATTTTTTAAACTACCTAAAATCAAATACATGAATTATGGAAACAATTTTATGCAGCATATCATTGCAGAGACCAGACAGAAACAGATGTACAGACATGTACTATCATAGTCTGTTGGATTATGCATATATTTCAGTAGTGCAGAGCCAGAAAAAATATTGAAGTGAAAGGGTCAGGGGATGCAGAACTATTCGAAAGATTATAGAGCAGAAGAGTAATGACATAAATTGGGGTGGATTTGTTAAACGCAAATAGACTGTGCATTTTTGCAAGTGCAGTTGCTCTAGAGCTTAGGCTCCATTCGCACCTGAGCGTATCGATTTACTGGCGTTTTTCAGACTTTTTTTAAGTCTTTTAAAGCATTTAAAGTATTTTAGAAGCATATTACAAGTGTTTTACAGCTTCCGGCATGTTTTTAGCCAATAGAAAGCACTATGGGGAGGAGAAAGAGGGGAAATTAGGGGCGAAGAGCTGCAATTTGAGCAGAAAACACTCAGGAAACACTTGTAAAACACTTGTAAAGCTCTCAAGTCAGGCATTTCTATTGACGTCAATGGGACCAAAAATGTGTACTTTTTTGAGCTTCAGACATTTTACTTCAGGCAACAGAATGCTCAAATATGAACAGGGGCAATTTAAAAGAATGGGATTTGGCTTGTTGAGCGTTTCAGAGCTACAAGTTTCAAGCAGAAAATCGCTCAGGTGTCACAGGGCCTTAGTAAATGAGGGGGAGCTCTGCTGACATCCATCATCCAGTCATATACAAGCAATAATGAATAATGAATGATTTTTATTTTTATTTTGCTTGCATGTGATTAGGTATTCTTTGTAAAGTGAAGCTTTATTTTATTTACTAAGCTTTTGCCCACAGTACACAGTCATTTTGCCTTAAGTAATTCAACCCTCTTGTGTCCAGAAACATCTGTGAATAAATAAAATGCAACCTTTCAGCACTGTTTCATGTTAGGGCACCGCTATAGTGTTTTATTTTTTTTAAATCTTTATTTTAACCACTTGCCAACTGGGCCATAGCCGAATGATGTTCACAGCGCGGTCGGATAACTTGAATAAGCCCTCCCAGAATCGTGTGTACCCGGGAATGTCCGTGACCGTCGGGTAGTGTTGCCACCTGTCCGGGATTCACCTGAACAATCCGGGTTTTGAATCAAGTGCCCGGGTTTCGAAACCCGGACAAATTTTTCTGACCGGCTCATGGCTCCCCAAGTAACCGAGATAGTCACACACAAATCTATTGCCATCCAGGAGCTGCGGGCGGCTGTCTGGGGGGGCAAGTTCGGCATCACTAGGGGGAAGGGCGATGATGTCAGCAAGAGCAATTTGGCTACACCCACTGTTTGTTTGCAGCACGCTATCCGCACTGCATTACTACTCTCCTTGGGGCACCCAAAGGTGGTCCAGACTGCTAAAGTGTTCAGGTTTGGTTTGGCTTGAAAAAAAGGTGGAAACCCTACCGTCAGGGTAAATGGCCAATGACAGCCGCCCTTTACCATGTGATCCATGCCACAGCAATGCCACATCAGTTCTCATCTGTGCTACAACAATGCCACATCAGTACTCATACATGCCCGCATTCATGCCACTACACTGTCCATCAGTGCCTCACAAAAGTGTAATAGGTAGTCAGATTAGATTTGAAATGTATGCCCCTAGAACACCTGATGGTGCTCCCTGCATGTTGGTCCTCTGTATCTGGCCTGGCTGTGTAAAATTCTCACACGTGTGGTATCGCCATTTAAAGAGGAGTAGCAGAATATGTTTTGGGGTGTAATTTTTGCTATGTAGATGCTATGTTTTAGAAATATCTTATAAATGGACAACTTTGTGTAAAAAAAATGCATTTTCATTCTCTTTCCACATTTTCCAAAAATGTGTGGAAAAAAATCACATGTTCAAAAGACTGATTACGGCCCATAGAATATACGTTGGGGGGTGTTTACTTTCCAAAATGGGGTAATTTTTTGGCATTTACATTGTTCCAGTGCTCCGGGACCTTCAAAAGTGTAAGAGCTAGTCTAGAAATTGTATGTGTAATTTATGATCCAAGAACGCCTTATGGTGCTCCTTGCATGTTGGGCCTCTGTATGTGGCCAGGCTGTGAAAAAGTCTCACACATGCAGTATCACCATACTCAGGAGGAGTAGCAGAATGTATTTTGGGGTGTAATTTGTGGTATGCATATGCTGTGATGTGTGGTATGCACCATGCCTCTTAATAAATACATTGGACTGTCTACTTTACAAAAAGAGGTCATTTGGGGGTATTTGTACTTTCCTGGCTTGTTAGGTTCTCAAGAAATGCGATAGGCCATCAGTATATCAGGTGTGATCAGGTGTGATCAATTTTCAAATGGCATTATAGACTGTAGATTCTATAACTTTCACAAAGACCAAATAATTTACACAGATTTGGGTTATTTTTATCAAAAAAATGTATCAGTATACATTTTGACCAAAATCTATGAAGAACAATTACTAATTTACAAAATTTCATAACATTCATAACATTTTTACAAA
Organism: Lithobates pipiens; assembly: GCF_037356315.1. Classification (NCBI taxonomy): domain Eukaryota; kingdom Metazoa; phylum Chordata; class Amphibia; order Anura; family Ranidae; genus Lithobates; species Lithobates pipiens. The sequence goes on from NW_027507758.1 coordinate 341,299,580, forward strand.
TTATTTTCATTTATTGCGCAAAAAATAAAAACCCCAGAGGTGAGGTGATCAAATGCCACCAAAAGAAAGCTCTATTTGTGTGAAACAAAGGACAAAAATTTTACGTGGGTACAGTGTTGCATGACTGAGTAACTATCATTCAAAATGTAAGAGCACCGAAAGCTGAAAATTGGTCTGGTTATGAAGGGGGTTTAACTGCCCAGTGGGCAAGTGGTTGGAAAGCAGTAAGAAAATATTGTAAATAAAGACATTTCCACATGAAAACAACCAAAATGAGACATCTACAGGGTTTCATACAGAACATGAGAAAAAAAAGGCAGAAAAGGGTACAAAAAGCACCAGTGAGCTGTCTACTCAAGCTAAAAGTGAGGACCCATAGTAAATCTACATAAACAAGAGAGTGGGGAGCAACGAGACATCCTGGGGCACCGATATATTTAAGCATACTCCCTTTTACACTAAAGTCGACTTTAAGAAATGTTGCCATTTGGCAAGGATATTCATGTTCTTAGCCAGGCAGTAAACAGGGCTGCCATAACTCCCCCACAGCCATTGTTTGTTAAAATGATAACCCAATAAACAAAGCACAAACACATAATACACAGGTTAAAAAGCCGTAGATTACTCCTTGTTTAAAATACTTTGCCTGTATGATAGTATTTATTTCAGCCTCAGAAGTGATTCTAGCAGAATACCGTTCTTCATTGTTTTTGTAGTATTCAAACCGAGTGGTTAAAAATGTACTGCTGTTTGCATGCGTATCTCATAGCAAATGAAATAAATAGATAATGGAAACAAATAAGAGGAAAGGCAAACTGTCAATTTGTATTTATTTGTCTACTTGCTTAAGAGATTCGAATGCATTCATTAGAAATTTGCAGGGTATTGGTGTTAAAAGCACCACTTTCCTCATATCCTATTTTTGCCCCCCGGCCCAGTGTTTTACATGTCAAGCAAGGTCGTTTTCAAAACAAATAAAAAATGAGCTGCATGTTGCCTAGAGACAAAGTGCAGGAACGAAATAAACACATTTCTCCAATCTCAGTCACTCTGACTACAAAACACCACATAAAAGAGAAAGTTAAAGAATAGTCAATTTACGCCCTTTACCATGAGCATAAGTACTAATGTGCACTAACAAGATGTTAGCTTTGGACACAGTGATAATTAAAGCCAAAACTAATTATTATATTTTAGGTCCATTCTCAGTAGTCCGGTAAGAGTGTATTCAATTTAATTTTTGTTGTTAAATTGAAAACCTTTAGTGTTACTTTTCACTGAACTATATTTAAAAGCAATTTTGTTAAAATACCAGCTTGAAAAAAAGGAACAACCCATTAAATATTATGAATACATTGTAAAGACTTTACAGGGGCAACAAATTTAAAGCAGCCTTATCACCACAACCAGGAAGTATCACAAACACTGAAAGGGAAATAAAGATGGGGACACAAACATAGTGTAGTGGTTATACAGACATCGATTGGTAGATCAACTTTACAACTGTATAACCACCCTGCCCATCCATGGATCAAAATTCAGACGGTTCCTGCTGCCTGGCTTAAGCCTTCATTGTGATTCCTGTGTCTCCATGGAGTTTCTTGAATCCCAAGCTGTACACAGAACCTTGACTTCTTTGAGAGTCTCCAAGTCACATAAGACCTCATCCAAACAATAATTAAAAGTGCTATGAAAAAGTTAAAAAATCACACAAGAGACACAATAAATGTGCATTAAACATATGACAAACTCCCAAATTGACATATCTGTGCAAATACTGTCCATATAAAATGTGCAAACATAAAAAAAAAAACTATTATATAATATATATATATATATATATATATATATATATACAGTGCCTTGCAAATGTATTCTCCCCCTTGGCATTTTTCGTGTTTTGTTGCCTCACAACCTGGAATTAACATGGATTGTTTGAGGATTTGCATCATTTCATTTACAGAACATGCCCACAACTTTGAAGATGTTTTTTTTTTTTTATTATTATTGTGAAGCAAACAGCAAATAGGACAAAATAACAGAAAAAGTCAATGTGCATAACTATGCACCCCCCTAAAGTCAATACTTTGTAGAGCCCCACCTTTTGCGGCTATCACATTCGCTTTGGATAAGTCTCTATGAGGTTGCCACATCTTACCACTGGGATTTATGCCCATTCCTCCTTGCAAAATTGCTCCAGCTCCTTCAAGTTCGATGGTTTGACCTTGTGAACAGCAATCTTTAAGTCTGAACACAGATTTTCTATTGGATTGAGGTCTGACTAGACCATTTCAACACATTTACATGTTTCCCCTTAAACCACTCAAGTGTTGCTTTAGCAGTGTGTTTGGGGTCATTGTCCTGCTTGAAGGTGAACCTCCGTCCTACCCTCAAAGAGACACACAGAGTGGTACAGGTTGTGCTCAAGAATATCCCTGTCGTTCTTTGGGTGATGTGATATGTTGGTTTTGCACCAGACATACCGTTTTCTTTGATGGCCAAAAAGTAAATTTTAGTCTCATCAGACCAGAGCACCTTCCTCCAAACATTTTGGGAGTCTCCCACATGCCTTTTCGCTAACTCAAAAAGTGCCATTTTGTTTTTTTCTGAAAGTAATGGCTTTCTTCTGGCCACTATGCCATAAAGTACAACTCTATGGAGCGTACGACTTATTGTCATCCTATGTACAGATATTCCAGTCTCTGATGTGGAACTCTGCAGCTCCTCCAGGGTTATCTTAGGTCTCTGTGCTGCCTCTCTGATTAATGCCCTCCTTGCCCGGTCCATGAGTTTTGGTGTGCGGCCATCTCTTGGCAGGTTTGCTGTTGTGCCATGTTCTTTCCATTTGGTTATGATAGATTTGATGGTGTTCCTAGGGATCATCAAAGATTTGGATTTTTTTATAACCTAACCCTGACTTATAATTCTCAACAACATTGTTCCTTACTTGTTTGGAGAGTTCCTTGGTCTTCATGACAGTGTTTGGTTAGTGGTGCCTCTTGCTTAGGTGTTGTAGCCTCTGGGACCTTTCAAAAAGGTGTGTATATGTAATGACAGATCATGTGACACTTAAGCCGCGTACACACGGGCGGACTGTCTGGCCAACTAAGTCCGTCAGACAATCCGACGGACAGTCCGTCCTACTTTCGAATGAACGGACTTGACCACACACGATGAACAAACAGTGCGTTGAAAGCTTGCGCGATGACGTGTACAGCACGTACGACGGGACTAGAAATAGGACGTCCAATACACAGCAATGCAACCTTCCGCCGTGTAAATCCTTTCTGAGCATGCGCCATACTTAGTCCGTCCAACTAGCCTACTCAAGAGCGGACTGTCCGCTGAAACCAAAGTTGGACGGACAATATTACGGAAATTCCGAAATACTTAGTCCGCCAGACTGCACGCTGAAAAAGTCCGCTGAAGCCCACACATGAGCGGACTGTCCGCTGAAATGTGTTTCGGCGGACTAAGTTGGACAGACAGTCCGCCCGTGTGTACGCGGCTTTAGATTGCACAAAGGTGGACATCATTTCACTTCATGTGACTTCTGAAGGTAATTGGTTGCACCAGAGCTTTTTATGGTCTTCATAACAAATACATACGCACTTGCCAATTATCAATTTTTTATTTCTGAAAAATAGTTTTATGTATATATTTTTCTAATTTTACTTCACCAACTTAGACTATTGTGTTCTGATCCATCACGTATAGTTCAGATTAAAAAAACATCGAACTAAAGGCTGTAATGTAACAAAATAGGTAAAAATCCAAGGGGGTAAATACTTTTGCAAGGCACTGTATATATATATATATATATATATATATATATATATATATATATATATATATATATATATCCCTTTCCCGCCGAGCGTACGCACATCTGCGTACTCGGCTTCCGGGGGTTATACCGGGATGATGCACCTGCAGGCATCATCCCGGTACCGTTTTTTACAGCAGGCGATTGGCTATCCAGGCATAACAACCGATGCGGCTAAAAGCCGCTCGGCTGTTATGCCGGAGGAGCGGGAGGGGACGTCCCCCCCTCCCGCCGCCTCTCGCCGCTGTTACCGGTGCTCCCGCTCGATCGGGAGCACCGATTAAAGATCCGTCGGCTCTGGCTGCTGGGGAGGAACTGGAACGAAGCCGTAATCGGCTTCGTTCCAGTCTCCTCATCGTAAACACGGAAGCGACGTCATGACGTCACTTCCCGTTTACTCGGCTGCCAATGGCGCCGGTTTTAAAAAAATATCCGGTATTCAGAATCGCCGTTTTCGGCGATCTGAATACATTGAAGTGTAAAGGAGGGGTGGGGGGTCTTTTAGACCCCCGATCCCTCCATAAAGAGTACCTGTCACCACCTATTACTGTCACAAGGGATGTTTACATTCCTTGTGACAGCAATAAAAGTGATCAAATTTTTTTTTTTTTTTAAACAATTTAGTCATTTAAAAATAAATAAAAAAAATAAAAAAATAAAAAAAAAATTTTCAAAGCGCCCACCGTCCCCGCGAGCTCGCGAAGCAAAGAAAACGCATGCGGAAGTCGCGCCCGCGTACGTAAACGGTGTTCAAGTCACACATGTGAGGTATCGCCGCGATCGTCAGAGCGAGAGCAATAATTCTAGCAGTAGACCTCCTCTGTAACGCTAACCTGGTAACCGTAAAAAATGTTTAAAGCGTCGCCTATTGAGATTTTTAGGTACCGTACTTTGTCGTCAATCTACAAGTGCGCGCAATTATAAAGTGTGACATGTTTGGTATCTATTTACTCGGCGTAACATTATCTTTCACATTTCGCCAAAAAATTGGGCTAATTTTACTGTTTTGTTTTTTTTTTATTCATGAAAGTGTCCCTTTTCCCAAAAAGTTGCGTTTAAAACACCACTGCGCAAATACCGTGTGACATAAAATATTGCAAGAATCGCCGTTTTATTCTCTAGAGCCTCTGCTAAAAAAATATATATAATGTTTGGGGGTTCCAAGTAATTTTCTAGCAAAAAATATGGATTTTAACTTGTAAACACCAAATTCCAAAAATAGGCTTAGTCATGAAAGGGATATATATATATATATATATATATAGTGCAAAAAGGTGCTCGGATTTTCTAAACATCAATAGTTCTTCTTTTTTTGCCGTGAATGAATGATGATAACGTGCACCACCAAAGAAAAAGTGGAATTACCACAAACGATTAGATGAGCTCCTTACCATCTGCTCTGATCCTACAAAGAGACCACCAGACGCTTTGCTGCATAGCTGCCATTAACACCACGATCTTGCATGCAAAGGTTCCACGATTTTCTGAAGTTGTTTTATGCATATAAATTCCATAGCCTATATTCTAATATGTAAGCAGTTTCTGCTGTGTTTTTTTAATCATGCTCACAGTTTAAATGCCCAGGTGTGTGACAGGTTTGCCTTAACAATTAGTCTGTGTATATGTAAATGCATATAAAAATATTTTCATTTGCATTATTTAATATCATTTGCCTGGTGTTTTTTTGCTTCATATTGGACTGCTTTGTTGTGTTGCTTTCAAAATCTACACACTAATTAGCTGAATTACAATAAGCAAATAGCCAAGTTTGAAATTTTGTTTTTTTGAAGAGGCAGGTGGTTTTTAAATATACATCTGTTTAGTCTACATTTGCTGATGAAAATGAACTGACTTATTCCAAAGCCAACCACAAACATAAAAATGGATCAATCAAAGAGATGAGAGTAATCTGGGCTTCCAGATTTGCAACAGCTATGCCCATTTTAAGTATGCACATTCTGCGTATATGGTACTGCTGCAAGTTTCAAGGTTGCAAGGAAAGTACTAAGAGCCAAGTATGCTTATATGGGTAGATGCCTTTATTATCCCACATGATTTTCCATCCTTCCCATGTTTTACCCAAGTGGAATTTGACAACATTTGGTTTCCATACTAAAATGGCTTTGTTAAAATGTCTGGAGTGCATGTGTTAGTGGAAAACAAAATATACATTGACTTTATATAGTAATTGAAAAAGTAATCCGATATTTCTTAAAATAGCATCATTTAAAGATTTAGCACATGCGACAGGGGGAGGCTCTGTCACAGCAAGAATATAGGAAAATTTGACACAGAATTCAAATTAAAGCGGTTGTAAAGTCAGAAGGTTTTTTTTATCTTATATTCTATGCATTAAGCTAAAAGGCCTTCTGTGTGCAGCATCCCCCCATCAGCCCCCCTAATACTTACCTGAGCCCATCTTAATCCAGGATGTTGCAGGAGTGTCTCGGTTGCAGAGGACTTTCCCGCCTCATTGGCTGAGACTGCAGCGCAGCGCCATTGGCTCCCATTGCTTTCAATCAAAATCAGTGAGCCAATGAGGAGAGAGAGGGTGGGGGGAGCCCGGGCAGTGGCTCCATGTCTGAATAGGCACAGCAAGCTGTGGGGGCACACAACAGGAGGGAGGGCCCAGGAGACCCGAAGAGGGACCCGGGAAGAGAAGGATATGGGCAATCTGTGCAAAACCACTGCACAGAGCAGGTAAACATAACATGTTTGTATTAAAAAAAAAAAAGAGACTTTAGTATCACTATAAGGACTAATGCAATGTTCGGAACTATCATTTATGAGTGGAGAAAGCTGTGTTTTTGGTTTTCTCCAGATGCTTTAGTTCTGGATTACAACATTCAATCCTGTATCCAGATTTTTTTAGATGCCTACAACCTGCCTGACTACACAGGTGTGAAGTGCCATTAAATACTCAGAAGCCAGGAGACAGATCTCATCAAGGGGTCAGAAGGCCAGCCAGAAGCTAAGAGAGGGTCTTCCCGAGGTCAGAGGACCCAGCCAGAAGCTAGGAGACATCAGGCCTCAGTTCCAGGAATCAGATCGGCACCTATCACGGTGTCAGGTGAACCCCAATCAATAGGCTAGAGGTTGGCCGTGTAGCTGGGCACTGCAACTAAAGGCTAGAGAGCTGTTTCAGGAGAGCTGGACAACATAGTCAAAGAGACTAGTAAGAGGAGCAGCAGTGCTGCCAACAAGTGAGCCAGGTGGCTCAGTATTTTTGTTTGTGTATATTGTCTGGATGAAACCCCTTTGTGGGCAGCTGGTGTACATGTGAACTTTACGTTTATTTAATAAAAGTGGGCTGCCATGCCCTACAGTTTTGAACTGGTGCAACTCATTGCAAATGCATCTACTGCTTGAGTTTAATCCCCCCAATCTTACACCTAGTATATTCAGAATACAATTGCTTATTTAAAAGACACTGAAGCCAGTTTTTATTACAAAAATACACCCTGAAGTCTTACGTCCAACACAGGCTTAACATTGAGTGGGATGTAAAAATGCCTTCATAAATGATGGTTAAGGATATTTGTTTTTTTCCTTTCTTCTTTTTTTAAATTGTTTGAAATTTGGTTAGCTCTTGTTATTGTCGTTTTCATTTAGTTTATTTTTATTTTCAATATGGCTCTGAAATTATTGTGTTTTTTGAATATTATATATTTTTTTAGATTCCTTTCATTATCATATGTCTAAATGTGATTGGGATTGCAGTTAGGTTTTTCATCATAAGATGGGCATGGGCATCTTCTAGTCTTTATTGCCAAAGCTTAATTGAACAAGAGGAAGGTAAAAGCTAATTGTTTTATTATGCACAGCTGCACCAGATTCTGTGTGCACCAGTTTTAATAAATCTTCCCACTGTGTATTTGGCCACGCTGCAATTCACTGTACCACAGTAGAATACTATGTACAGTATATCACTATATACCTCTGTGTATAACATTATATAGCACTGCATAGAAATGTATAGTAACAACTATCTCTCCTTGCAAATACATTGTCAGTTGTCCCTATCTACACCAAGTCGCCAAACATACTTACTGCTGTGAACCCTGACTTGTTAAGGAAAAAAACACAAATTATTTGCCCTTCTAAGACACATGACCACAGTTCATTCAAGTTTAAGTGCATTATTGGTAATTGGTTGCTATGGCAGCAAACATTGACATTATGTTGAAGTTTTCCCAAACTGCAAACAAATTGAGTTTGAGTTGAACTCATGGTGGATCCGAACCCAAAACTCTTCCCTATTCTTACAATATGAGAAAAGATAACACAATAGGTACCTGGTTAAGACATACAATTTTTTTTTTTTATACTGGCTATCCTAGCAACATATGCACAAGGAATTTATCTAGGTGTAGAAAAGAAAAAAAAACTCCTTTACTGAGAGGAGTTGAACTAGTTTATGGGGTCAGCTGTCTATGGACTCTAGTCTCTTTAACATGCCATGGGTGACATTGATGCTTACAAGATTTTCAGCCATCAAACTGTAGTAGAAGTAACGCGCCACACATGTTGTTATAACTTTCAGCGCGCTTCATTGCTTAATAATGAAATTAGATGTTTAATCGTATTTCCACTGACACTAGGAACACATTCCCTTATGCTAGCCAGATGTTGTAAGCATAGCGCTTATCTGCTTTATATCAATGACATGAAAGCGAACAATAAACATGCCTTGTTTTCAGCCCTAAGCTCAGTGCTCTATTATAAGATAAGAGAGCTCTCAGGAAACAAGGAGTGATATCATCATGGGAAAAACTGGAAGTGCACCATTTAGCTCATGCAGAAACGTGGGATGAAAATAATAGCAGCTCCCCTGTGACACTCTTAAAATATAAGTCTGATTGTAGACCTTTTTTTGTCATGTTAATTCATCTTTTGATGCATGGATGTAGAGACTGTTTCATTTTCCTCTTTATGAATATGAGTAAGAAGCCATCTACATGTTATAAACACAAAAGGAGATCTAAAAGTGACACTGCTGAAACATGTAATGACCTTCAGTCAAAACCTTTGTGATTACAGTCGAAAAAGATAAAATCCTACCAGCACCCATCAGAAACAATAATTAATGCTGCAATGTGCAGCTCAATTGTAAGGATTCTGGTTCCAGATAATGAACTCTAGTTCAAGATCATTTACTATAGAGTATCCTTCATACTTTTCAAGTGCTATGGCAATCTAGCTATATCATTATTCAATCATACAAAAGGGTTTTTCAGACATTTCCCTAGTAAATAATAGCTCTTCTGATATGAATTAGTATGATATTTACTTACTTACTTTACCTGGGTTGGTATAGCTCCAATTAAAGAGGAAGTAAGCCCTGATGGGTTTACTTCCTCTTTCATTCCCTGCAAAGGCAAAGCATAATGGACTACTATGCATTGCATAGTAGCCCATTATGTGTCACTTACCTGACACAGGAGCCAGCGATGTCACCGCTGTCCCCTGTAGTCCGGCGCATCCATCTTTTTGGTGGGGTCTCGCAGCTCCGCCGCTGTCATTCGGCGGAGCCGCGATGACGTCACTCCTGCGCATGCACATGGGAGCCGACACGCGCGGCAGCTCCATTGTTGGAAATGCCGCGCTCAGTACGCCTGCGCGCCGCTGTCTACGGCGCATGCGCCGTAGACAGCGGTGCCTGTCTTCGGGCAAATATCTCCTAAACTGTATAGGTTTAGGAGATATTTCTTGGACCTACAGGTAAGCCTTAATCTAGGCTTACCTGTAGGTCAAAGTGGTTTCTAAGGGTTTACAACCACTTTAAGTGTATTATCATTCCCATTTTCATTTTACATATTATATAGTGCTTTAGCTCCCATTCACACTTGCGAATGGGACTGTTTTCATTTACCCATGGGAAGCTCAGTGGGGATCCATGCAGGGCAGGAAACCCCACTGAACTTAATGGAAGCCTGATAGATTTCTTTGTCCAGAGCCGATTATCCACAGGTAATCACTGCATGATCGATTACATGAGAACAGCCGTGAAAAAGTTACTCCCATTATTTTTCATTGGGCTCCCTGCCCACACCTATTTTCCACTCCATCCCTTGGAGCCCTGGCCACTACATCCACTTAAGGAGCCCTCTTGGAGGGTGACCCTGTCTACCAGATCTGTCTATGGCTACACCAGCAGGGCTTCTGCAGCTGCTCTGTCTGGGGGAAGGTCTGGAAAGAGCTCCCCGCCTCTTGGCCTGAGGGAGACAGAGCACAGTGGAGAGGCTGAGTCTTCCATGGGACATTGCAATCAGCCCCATTCCAAGTGTAAATGCGGCATTAAACAGTACATGGAATAATTCACATGCATTTTTTCCACAGAGGACCATATATCATAAAGCCCCCCACAACTTGCATAACCTTCAATCTCCATGTGGGACTACATGCCAAGATGCTGAATATTTAACAACATTGGTCTGAGAAACCCCCAATAATAAGGGTAGGACATAGACCCCCGAAGTCGGAAGAAGACCCCTGGACTGGCGGCTGCGACGACAAAGAAGAAAGCCGGGCTCCACCGCTAGTAAAAGAGCTAGGAGAAGATAGCAGAGGAGTCCGGCGAGAAGAACCCCCAAAACGGAAGACCACTGGAGCTGTCCAATAAATTATTTTAAAAACATGTGTTGTGTTTTTTTTTTTACACTTTTTTCACCAGGTGAATGGGTAGGGGTACATGGTACCCCAATACTCATTCACATAGGGTGATGGGCCGGTATCTGGGGGCCCTCTTATTAAAGGGGGCTCCCAGATTCCGATAAGCCCCCCGCCCGCAGACCCCGACAACCAACGGCCAGGGTTGTCGGGAAGAGGCCCTTGTCCTCATCAACATGGGGACAAGGTGCTTTGGGGTGGGGGGGGGCCACAGGTTGAGGGCACGTGGCCTGGTATGGCTCAGGAGGGGGGCGCTCGCTCATCCCCACCCCCTTTCATGACCGTCCGGGCTGCGTGCTTGGATAAGGGTCTGATATGGACTTTGGGGGGGACCCCACGCCATTTTTGTGGCATAGAGGTTTTCCCTTTAAGTCCATACCAGATGACGGGGCCATCGAGGTGTCAATCTTGTCGATGGAAGCGGCGACATTGACCTCCTTTGCTAGTCCCATCTACCTGGAGCTGCGTTCAAAATAAATGGACTTTTCTCTGTGTTGGCAAGTCCGTTCATTTCAAAAGTCCGGCGGACCTCCGCTGCAAAGTCAGGCTAAGTGCTCCGCCGGATAGTCCGATCGTGTGTACGCGGCATAACAATAACCATTGCAGCTGGGTAAAACAAGCGGAACCTCAATATACATATATAATAGTAAACTCTTGTATCAGCTTTGTTTAACAAATATACAGTATTTCAATAAGACAACAACTCAAAACCCATAAAAAAAACTAAAGTGCTGTCATGTTTTTTTAATATTTCACTAGTTTCACTTTGTTAGATGATCCTTAGAATTATAGTAACTGAAAATGACAATAGGGTTACTAAGCTCCCACTGAGCTTTTGGAATTCTCTCTACTTATTAGCACAGGATATTATGTATGAACAAAAATATTAACATATTAAAAAAAATCAATTATTGCCCTGTCAGGTTTACATTGCCTTAGGGCTCACTTTAGAATATCAAGTTTAAAACTATTGTAAGATTTCCTATACAATTTTCCTAATGCATTCACATTCTTACTTTAATATGCAAAGATGATCATTCACAAATTGCAATTACCTTTCTCCTATATTATTTTTGTTCCTGTTAACATCCCTTTAAATACTGAAGCATACATTCAGCTGCAGACTGAACACTAAAACTGTTCACAGTCACTACTGTCTACCTTGTGGTGCGCTTCAATATTACTACTGATGCTGCAATTGTAAGCAGGTGATGTCATTTATTAAGGCAATTCAAGGGGATCCTGCTGCAACCTCATTGCATCAGCAAGTGCCAGTGCTTAAATTGTGATGTAATGCCTGAGGACAGTAAGAGGGGTTCCCAATCATGTGGCACTGTGATTGGCTGCACAGTGCTGGCATCATCATGAGCCCATTCTACCGGCTCCTAATCACTGGTAGTTGACTGTGATCTGTTGTTGATAGCTCAGTCACATTTCTGAAGGGGCCGATGAAGCGCACTCCAGATCAAGACAGCTATGCATGTGTGAAACAGCTGAATGTTAAGGCCTATAATAAATGGTGACTCAAAAGAAAGGCAAGTGGAAACACATGTAAAGTGATATCTTTAGGCCGACTCGCTGTCTTTCCCAGTATACTAGTGTATAGCTTGTCAATGTATTAAGGTATTGCTGCTGGGAGCTGGGCTGGTCAATGCATTTTTAAGCCAATGACAGCCTGGGAAGCTATAGAAATTATGTCACATGCCAAGGGTAGATAAGGGGCGTGGCTACTTGTTTAGAAGCTGCTGGCTTCCTTCTCAAGCTCTTTCATTTAGATGTGTGAATGCCTGGGTTTGGCAACCAACTAAATGTGATTGTTTAGAATAGGAGTGTCAAACTTAATTTCATTGCAAGCAGCATCAGCATTATGGTTTCCCTGAAAGGGTCGATTGTCAATGCAATATTGCTAATAGCAACAAATCAGATTTCTGGTTGATATTGTCAGATTATAGGAAAATTAATTCTATGGTTTACGGTATTTTCCTTTTTTCACACTAAATATGCCAGTAAATCTTTTCCCAAAACCTCACGGCAGATAAAAATTAACACAAACAAATTTAACACATTCCCAGCATATTAACTTGCTGCTGGTGTTGTGCTACTTTAAATAGTAAAAACGTAATAGAATAAGAGAAATAACATTTTTTTTGTGCTTATTTTTGGTGTATTTTGTTTAGTTTACTTTTTTTTTCTATAATAGAAAAATATATTTTTACGTTACTTTGTTAAATCATAGCATGTGTGATTGTGCATACTGTGATAAAAAAATAGTAATGCCCTGTACACACGGTCGGACTTTCCGACTGAAAATGTGCTATGGGATCTTGTTTTCGGAAAATCCGATCGTGTGTGGACTCCATCTGAGGCCGCGTACACACGCGGGGACTGTTCGCCCAACTTTGTCCGCTGAACAGTGTTTCGGCGGACAGTCCGCTCGTGTGTGGGCTTTCAGCGGACAGTTTCAGCGAACAGTCCGCTGAACAAGGTTTTTCGGAAATTCCGAAAAACTGTCCGCTGAAACTTTGTTTCAGCGAACAGTCCCCTCGTGTGTAGGCTTGTTCGGCAAACTAAGTTCCGCGCATGCTCAGAAAGGATTTACACGCCGAAAGTTATAATGCAGTGTATAGGACGTCGTATTTTTCGTCCCGTTGTACGTGCCGTTCACGTCATCGCGCACGGTTTCAGCAAACTGTTCGTCCGTCGTGTGTGGCCATGTCCGTCCATGCTAATTTTGAGCGGACTGTTTGCCGAAACTGTTTGACGGACAAAGTTGGGCGAACAGTCCCCGCGTGTGTACGCGGCCTAACTTTTTCCGTTGGACTTTCTGACACACAAAGTTTGAGAGCAGGATCTAAAATTTTCCAACAACAAAATCTGATTGTTTAAATTCCGATCATGTGTCGACATTTCTGACGGACAAAGTGGCACGCATGCTCAGAATAAATTACGAGGCGAAAGCTATTGGCTTCTGCTCTCTTTATAGTCTAGTCGTACGTGTTCTACGTCACCGCGCTCTGAGCGATCGGATTTTCCAACAACCGCGTGTATGCACGATAAGTTTGGGCCAAAATCCCTCAGAAAAAATATGATGGATTTTGTAGTCGGAATATCTGACCGTGTGTACAGGGCAGAAAAGGTTTGTAGAAAGTTTTTGTCCTTTCCCCATTTTTATTTAATTTTGCTTATTTTTTGGATGTGTTTATTTATTTATTTATGGGGTTTTTTCAGACAATAGAAAAAGAATGGTTAAAAAAAGGGAAAAAAACACTCAAAAGCAACTACAATATTTTTGTCTGACTAATGAATTTTGCAAACATGTAGGATTTAAAAAGAAAAAAAAAATAGCATGTCTAATTGATAAAATAAATAATATAATAGGCCTATGTAATATGTCAACACAAAAGTGATTAGCATACCGGAATTGCCAATGGCAACAAATCAGATTTCAGGTTGCTATTGTCAGATGAATGAAAAATGTATTCTGATCACTTCATATGAAAATAATTCTTCAAAGATTTTCCCAATATCTTAGGGCAGACAAAAAAGTTAGCACATTCCCAGCTCATTAATTTGCCGCTGGTGCTTAGTGTGGTGCTGCCTTAAATAGTGACACTGTTGTTTCTCTCAAATAATTCCTGTGGCTAATGAATTCTCAAGTAATTAGAATGTGGGAGTTTCTTCGGTGCCTTTTTAACGGTTCTATTAATAGAATTTAAATTTCCTTATATGTTAGTTTATCCTGGAGCAGCAATCAAAAAGCTGTTTGTTCAGCCAAACTTCTACAAAGTACAAAGAGTAATAACCAGACCTTGAAACACTTTAAAAGTACTATATGATGGAGGAAAAGTAACTTATCCAGGTAAGAACTGTTCTGAACACTGCGTATCCTGAACAACTGTCACTGATTACATAACAAAGACTGTACATTAATCAAGTGTTAAGGGTTTTCTGCTAATTACCTTTGCTTCACAGTTGGGTAAAAGGTGCTTATGATTTGCTTTCACATGTTTAGCTAAAATACAAGCTGGGAAAAAACTGGCTGAACAAACGTTCTATAGCAACAAAAAATAAGCAATATGGTTCATATGAAGATAAAGGTGAATTCCTTTCATTATATAACTGGAATGTCCATTATAATACTGTTCACAGAAATATTCTTGAAAAACCTCTTATTTGGCAATGTTATTTTTTCATAGCTGCTGAAATTGTACATACACAGAAATGAAAAACCGTACTACTAAATTGAAAATGTAGAAACGTCCATTGTTAAAATCCCAACAAACAGCAGTAGCTCTGAAGTCCCCTTCAACATGTGCATTGTGTTGCTGCCCATGCATTGTGGTGCCCTGCATTTTGGGTATGTTGTTAGCGATTGTAACAGTACATTACTGTACTCCTAAAAATGTGCATTGTGCCACACCTCGATATTTGTGTTGCAGTGCATTCCAGTAACACATGGTAAAATTCATATTTTTTAGTGCAGTTCTGCAATACACCAACATTTAGGGGGTCTAAATCAAAAGTTCAAGTAGGGCTAAACCAACACAGCAAGCAGGTCAACTGCTCTACAGTAATACCCTTTCTCTGACTGTATTGTCCACTGTAAACTAACTAAAAACACCAGACAGTTGTACGATAAGAATGATCTGACCATTAAATCATGTCTTCCATACTGTGCATCTCCTCATCTTCTCAAACTCAGCTATTCCATACTCCAGCTCCAGGTCTTTACCTGTGTGTGTGGCCACCAGCTTCCTGCTTCCTCCGGTGCCACAATCACTCGCAGAGGGAGCGCTATTTTAAAGAGCTAGGGTGTGGGTAGATCACTATACAAACAGCACATGCAGATGCTAGTGGTGGACCTCCCTGTGCTCCCTTTTGCCTCCTGTGTGATCCCCATGTATTCCAGCATGCACTTAGCCTTGTGATCCCCATGTATTCCAGCCTGAATTCAGCCTTGTGATTCCTGTGTACTCCAGACTATACTTAGTGTGAGTTATCCTCATCCTGCTCCTGTGATCCTCATGTTCCCCAGTTTGCATCCTGCTCCAGTAACCCCATGAACTTCTACCAGCATCCAGTCTTCCTTCACCATCATATCTCCCCCTGCAGTCCAGTCAGCTGCCTGCTCCTCTGCACCAGTGTGATCCCCTATGAGTTCCAGCCAACCTCTT
Source organism: Lithobates pipiens (assembly GCF_037356315.1). Taxonomy (NCBI): domain Eukaryota; kingdom Metazoa; phylum Chordata; class Amphibia; order Anura; family Ranidae; genus Lithobates; species Lithobates pipiens. The sequence goes on from NW_027507758.1 coordinate 341,315,249, forward strand.
CTTACCAGCACTTGTGCACTCCCAGACTTTGTTTCTTCTCTGTACTGCTGTGTGTTCCTGTGCACTCTTATCAGCCCTTTGAATCTAATGTCCCAGTACTGCAAGGGACCCTGACTTGCTCTTAGTAGTTGCCTGCTCGGGTGAATCAGAGGGCTGCAACTTGCAATTGCGTGCAGCATAACATCTCAACCTTAAAGAGCTCTGGTGAAGGCAAGGTAGTTCCATTGATTATGTCTCTTGCCCCTTATTAGGGCTGTCACTATAGCAAATTTAGCAGACCCACTGTACTTCTCTGTGGGTTTTGCCACTGTTCCCCCAAATGCTACAACCATGTCTCGATTAACCAGTCTGTCCCTAGTGCGAGCGGATTCCCAATATGTGATACTTACAGTATGAGTGTGCATGTTTGAGTTGTACAGACCTCTTTGGAAGGTAATTTACTAAAGGAGTAAACCAGTATCTGTCAAATATCATATTTATAATATATTATCTTGCACATGATTTGGAAAAAAGGGAGGGCCAGCACACTTAAAGGGTAAGTTAATCTTTGTACACTTTTTTTTCCCCTAAATTCCAGCTCCCCTATACACCAATATAACATTCATGTACCTTTTTTTGCAAAAATTTCAAAGCTTTCCATTAAATCTACAGTCACTTACTTTTCTTGTCCTAATCCACGTTTCCAGACATTTCCATTAGTAAAGTCTTCTTCCTGATCAGACTTTAGGTCATAACACAGGAAAGAGTTGACCTCATTAACACACATCCTGCATCATCCCCCTCCCATTCCCAGGTGCACATTTTTTAAATGAAATGCAATCAGTGATCACCCTTCTCACTAAATACACAGATTGCATAGTATATGACCATCTTTATACAAGTAAATAGGAGGGAGAAGGACAGAAACACTTAGTTGTCAACCCCCGCTCACATCTCTGCATAGCAGGAATTCGCATTCCTACATGCCTTTTTCTTTTTTTGCGAACATAGGGCAGCCTATGCACCTGAATGGGCTGCCCTACATACAGCAATCGCCCCAAAGAAGCTTCAGGACATTTTTTTAGAGTGGAGCTTGGTGCATTTTTTACTGCGATTTTTGGTACAGCCCATTTCTGAAATACAAGGAAATGCACAGATGTGAATGGAGCTTTTTTGTTCTTGTGTTATCGCACCAATTTCACTTTCAGGCCCCATTCACATCTAGCATAGTGGGAGTGCACATTTTGTGTCTTGTATTTCCTGTGGCACGCATAGGGCAGCCTGTTGATTTAAATTGGCTGCACTATATGTGATTAATGGGACATTTTGGCGTTTTTTGGGATGTGTGTTTTTTACTGTGCGTTTTGCAACATTTGCCCCTCATTTTTCCACATGGTAAGATGTGTTTTTTCTTCTGTGTTTTAGGTGAACAAACATGGCCATACACTATGCAATCTGATTGTATATTGTGTATTTAGTGAGAAGGGTGAGCACTGATTGATTGCATTTCATTTAAAAAAAGTGCACTTGGGAATGGGTGAGTAGATGATGCAGGGTATGTGCTAATGAGGTCAGTTGGTCAACTCCTTCCTGTGTCATGACCTAACAGGAAGAAAACATTACTAATGGAAACGTCTGGAAACATGGATTAGGACAAGAAAAGTAAGTGACTCTAGATTTAATGGAAATCTTTGATATTTTTGCAAAAAAAAGTACATGAATGCTATTTTGGTGCATAGTTCTGGAATGATGGCCTCCTGTGCATGTGCAGGAGTAATGTCATCCCGCACTGGCCATTGAAGATGGCTAAAGACCAGCACACGGGAGAAAGAGTCTGGCAAGGGACAGGACTAGGAGGAAAGGTAGGTTTTAACTCTTTAGTTTTGCTTTAAAGGGAAATTGTTTTCACTATTGTTTATATATATATATATATATATATATATATATATATATATATATATATATATATACAATCTCTGTTTTCCAAAATAAATATTTAACACATAACAAAGGGTTTGTAGAGTACTGTGGATTAGCTTAAGTGACATAACAGCAGTAGCTACATGCATGTAGACAGGACTTGTCTGCTTGTATTTTTGGATGTAGCTCTTGGACAAAGGAATGAGTCTCTGTGATAAGCTATTTATGGATGTAAATTGCAAACTGGGCTACAGAGTGTTTTTTTTTTATCAGTGAGGCAAAAAGTGCTTTCTGGTGAAAAACACAAAAAGATATTCTTCAATATTTCATATGCACCAAACTATAAATATCACATTGTCATCATTCTTCCTTTAGGCTGATCCAGATATCTTTCCAATATAAACTGATACGTTTTTGAGTGTTGTTTATTATCTAAATTGATATTTCCTTTACTTATGGCAATTTAATTTTGTAATGATTTTGGATCAATTTTTGTTTAGTTTTTTTGTTTTTTTTTCTTAGTTTTTATTTGTGTCTTATGTTTGTTTATATACGTGTAATATTGGACACAGGATTTTTAGAGCACTATGGGTTAACTGCTTGCTTTAATAAAAGGCACAGTTTGCCTGACTAAAACTTTCCGTTGAGCCTTTCAATAATGGATGTGCCATTGGAATAGGTAAACCACATCTTTCATTACAGAAGCAAAATGAGAGTCTTTTAATTTTGAAAGGAGCCTAAAGCTCCAGATAATTGCTCAGGCAAAAGAAAGAAAATTATGAATTATTATTTATCTTTTCTTTTTTTTAACTCTGACCAGTAAAAATTAAATACATTATCTACAACAAAAAAATCTATATATGGTACTGCGTTCCAAATAAAATAAAGTGGTTTAGTGGTTCATATACAGAGCTACGTGTACAAGATCATAAACACTAAAAGTAATTCAGAAATACAAATTAAATTCATACACTAAAAACAATCCATAACAAAGGTACAGTGATGAATAAATAATAAGTGATGGATATTACATGTGCAATAAGTAAAAATATTCCAATATTGTACGGTATCCAAAGACAATATAGATCTAAATGGAATAAAGTGCAAGTGCCATAAAAGTTCACAGTGAATATATATCTTCAAAGAAGATGCTGGTGGTTAGTGTTAAGTGCTGGATTTCAACTAGCATATGTGACAATGTGACTTGAGTGATCCCTTTCTTCAGTGCGATTTACCTTACCGCTGTAAGGTAACAGCATAAAGATAGCCAGGGGTGATCCAGATTTTAGGGTCCTGCAATTGATCTCCCTGAGTATTTTCTTATGGATGGCGATCTGTACGGAGCCTGGTAAATGCTTCTTATATATGTATGTTTCCTTTATATGGATTATTAGCAGTTGAGATCCTCTCAGGTAAACGCATCAGCAGGTGGAGAAAAAAGGAGAACGTATATAAAACTAGTATTTATTTTTTTACAGCGCACATAAGGTACTCACATAAAACTGTTTAAAACAGGGTAAAACATGAGTGAGCAGTGAGCTCGCGGCCTGACGTCACGTCCGGGGCCCATCTATTCTGCTGCGTATCGTCACGATTACGTGACTTCATAAGGGAATAATTAATTATTCATCACTATCAATTTGTTATGCATTATTTTTAGTGTATGAATTTAATTGGTATTTCTGAATTACTTTTAGTGTTTATGATCTTGTACATCACTTTTTTTTATTTGGGGCACAGCACCATATATTGATTTTTTATTATACTTTCTGTTGGGTGGTGTTTGACCTGGTCGGTGTTTGCTGCAACCATGCACTATATATATATTTCTAAATATCTATTGTATCTATCTACATTATCTACAAAATAATTGTATATTCCCTTTAAATTGATATTTCAACATAATTAATCATATTTATATTTATATTTTAAAGTAAATATATATCTTGTTCTTCACATACTAATACAACATGTTCGGTACCTATGACCTAATTCTGATGTCTTACATAAAAGTTTAAAAAGAAAAAGCTTTTTATATTTTTTGCACTACACTATTTTACTAAGTTATTTCTAGTTCATAGAATTATTAACAAGCTTTTCTATGTCCAAGTGACAGAAAAGTAAATCTCTAGTGTAGCCAATGTTCATGTACTGAATTCAAAGTAAGGTCAAGGTCTTTTGAATATGTTCAGTCAACAATATCCCTAACGCAAGTGAAGAGCCCACAGTATAAAATATTAATGGGTGTTTTCCCTTAGAGTCTTCATATTCTGAAGACTCAAGCAATAATTTCCCTGAAGTCAGTGTATGGGTCTGTCAGTTAAGTCATTTTCTTCAACGCAGAACTTCAGTTTGTCTCTACCAGTTGTTCCTGAGGTGACCCTTTTAGAGTATAAGATGCACGTATACAGCACTTCTGGGCTATTAATGGCTACAGGGACCAACAAGGAACAATGATGAGGTTGTTCTTAGATAAAGAATGTTATTTAATGAATGCAAACTCTTACCAATGCCTCACATAAACACAAAACATGGCAAGATATACTTAAAATCTGAAAAAAACGCTGGCACACGAAAGCTTCTTTGCAAAAGTTTATTCCAGCTTCAGCAGTTGCCCAAGGCAAGATATACTGTTCGATGTGGAATACTCTTGGTGAAATTCTCTCACACAGTCCAACAGCACCATATATGTTAAAATCCGGATAAAATAATGGATAGCATGATGCTGAGAATATTTTGACATGAAAGGGGAACTTTGTTATTGAGTAAATTCAGAAGCCCCGCAGTGAGAAAAGTGGACACAGAAGAGAGAATATTGAAGAACATCCTGTATTTTTTTGTGAACATTTTTTTAAGTTTTTAATAAATATTTATTGCTAGCTGTCATTTTTTCTCTTTCACAAAATTTGCATGGAAAAGAATACAGCGTGCAACTACAATTGGATATACAAATTGGAGCATACTATCAATGACTTGCAAATCGGTAGCGGTCGTACAACAAGTAGAGAAATTGTAGCAAATAAAAAATGTTTAGCATATCAAACAGTACATTAACCATACTATAACAGAAACGTAATGTACATGGAAGCAAATTTAAACAGTGCTTTGACTTTGTATTGTGCAAATAAGGGGTTCGAAGGACCATTTAGCGGCTCACTGGATGAGAGGAAGAAAATTACCTGCGCAAATTGTAATTCTATCAGAATCTCATGTATTTAGAGGGATGATTTTTTATTTTTTTTTGCTGTTTCTTGAAGCAGTACCACCAATAAGCTCACCATCTGAATGCTATGAGTATACAAGCTTGGGCCTAATAAGACTAACTGCTAGAATGAAGGGGAAGGTGTAATAAATATTTTTAGCATTCACAAAAAAAAAGAAGGTGCAAATAATAGTTAATTTTTTTTTATCGAAATAACAATTAAACAAAAAGCAAAAACATGTAAATGTACCAGAGGGATGGCAAAGGTGAACTGTGAGTGAAGCAGATTTTTAAAGAAAGTTTTCACTTTTTTGTTTCCTAATAAATTACTACTAATTAGATTGACAAGCATACTCTGTCAAATCTTATAATGCATACTTCATTAAAATAAAAAAAAAGTCAATTTAGAATGATTATTTGGTATATCCCCGAAGAGCCTATAAATTAAGTATGAAACAAATATACCACATAAAATAGCAAAAAAATAAAATAAAATAATATATCATAAACAATTGAGACACATGTCCTATTGTAATTTAATGTTATGAAAAATTACCTCTCCTTTTTAACCTACAGTGCTGTAATTTTCTGTAAAATGCAATGCAATATGGCTAGCTTGAGGCATTCTGTATACAGATAGTGCACAGATAGTCCCCCTAAAAATGTAATTTCCCGCTTGTGTGATTGGCTCACGGATTTTTCCAGAAGTCTACACTAAGATAAAAGTCAAAGTTTTGGCATCTCCTGCAACAAAATATCAGTTTTAGTAAAATACTAAAAGAGAAAAAGAGAAATCACGTCTAAAGGGATGCAGAGCCTGCAATGATTTTCTCATTAGAGCCCTGCAAGTGCAGCAGCTGATTAATATTTATAAAACCACTTTCATTAGATTCACTTGGCATGTGAGCACAGGGGAACAAACATCTTTTTCTTCAAAATAACAAAAGGCATGAATCTGCAAGAAAGTTTGTTAAAATCCTTGCAATGTACAATGATCACCTAAAAAGGAGTTACTCTTTAACACTAGAGAGGAGCTAACTGGGAAGTTTGCCAATACTGCACATAGCAGCGATCCCCATTGAAGTCTATGCTACTTTTGTGACCCTTTTAAGCCTAATTTTGTAAAGATTTCTTAAAAAAGGACATGGGTAGCTGGGTGCTGCCATGGGGGGACATGCACCAGTACAAAAAAACAAACAAAAAGAAAACAAATACTGTTTGGCGGGACTTAAAGGGTAATGTTAAAAAATATACAAATCCTTTAAATAACATGCTGTTGGAATTTCTTGAGTCTGCACATGAAGTTGTGGATGCATAATACTATGTACTTATTTACAAGTGACATTGTTTGCAAACAGACACCAGGGATACGACGTTTATCAGAGTTAGCATCATTGCTGCTAATTGACAGATCTTTAGCAAGCTTTGGTTGTAAATAAAACAGGGGATCTGTCATTAAGGCTCTGTTCGCGCTTGAGCGTTTGGTGCTTTTCTTTCTGTTTTTTTGAAGTGGCATCATTTATTTGAATGGGCGTCCTTCCACTCCAAAAATGTCTTAAAGTAGCTCATGTACCAAATTTTGGTACTGAGCCAAGCATGTTTTGCATTGCATGTTTAAGCACATTTTTCTCATGTTTTGACTTGTGGAAAATGCACGGCAGATCCTGTGACTGCTACCAGTATTCGGGATGCCATTAGGAAATAATTCCACTGCAAGCATGTTGCACATTTTAGCATTTTTTTAACACCTGAGATGAGTGTTGGTAGCAATATTATAGCTAAATTACAGATCCCTGGTGGCTTCTGTTTGACCTGACCATATTTAATTAACCACTTTCAGACCGGACCAATGTGCTGGTCAAAGACCAGACCACTTTTTGCGATTCGGCACTGCGTCGCTTTAACTGACAATTGCGTGGTCGTGCGACGTGGCTCCCAAACAAAATTGACATCCTTTTTTTCCCACAAATAGAGCTTTCTTTTGGTGGTATTTGATCACCCCTGCGGTTTTTATTTTTTGCGCTATAAACAAAAATAGAGCGACAATTTTGAAAAAAACGCATTATTTTTTACTTTTTGTTATAATAAATATCCCCCAAAAATATATAAAAAAACATTTTTTTCCCTCAGTTTAGGCCGATGCGTATTCTTCTAAATATTTTTGTTAAAAAAAATTGCAATAAGCGATTATTGATTGGTTTGCGCAAAAGTTATAGCGTTTACAAAATAGGGATAGTTTTATAGCATTTTTATTAATAATTTTTTATTATTTTTTTTTTACTAGTAATGGCGGCGATCAGCGATTTTTATTGTGACTGCGACATTGTGGGGGACCTATCGGACATTTTTGACATATTTTTGGGACCATTGTCATTTATACAGTAATCACTGCTATATAAATGCAGTGATTCCTGTGTAAATGACACTGGCAGTGAAGGGGTTAACCAGTGGGTGGCAGTGTAGGGGTTAAGTGTTCCTAGGGGTGTGTTACTAACTGTTGGGGGCTGGGCTTTCATTTAGTGAACACTGATCTCTGCTCCAATCACATGGAGCAGAGATCAGCGTCACTAGTTGCTAGGCAGAATGGAGAAATGTTGTTTACAATGGCACTTCTCCATTCGGCCGCTCCGTGAGACGATCGCAGGGATGCCCGCGGCGATCGAGTCCGCGGGTCCCGCGACCGGACTCACGGGGGTCCCGACCAGTGCGGGAGCGCGCCACCGGCGGCGCGCTCCCGATGGCAGGGCGGCAAATTTAAAGGGATGTACATGTACGCCCATTTGCCTGCCCATGCCATTCTGTCGACGTACATCGTCGTGCGCTGGTCGGCAAGTGGTTAATGATGTGTAGCAGTGGGTGAACATCATCGCGTGTGGTGGGTCATTATTATTGATGTGGATCTACTCTGCTGGATGACATGATACAGTAGATGTTGGATTTACATCGGGGACATTGTTATTAGGGTTACAGACCCTTTTCTGGGCAAATCGTCTGAGTGGACATGAAAGGACAGCAAGCCCTCCTGAAATCTGCTCCCTTTATAAATGAGCACATCCCTTGATACTAATTCTTGGAAAAAAAATTGAAAGGTCCCCCATATAAATCCAATGTCAATCACAAATGGTGTAGATGCATGTCAGTCACAATGATCCACTGCCCAATGATGTTGATCCACCATGACTTGATGCCTCATGATGCTATCCTGCTGCTATTCCAATTGCAAGGCCAAACCACCAGCACTGAGGTAATGTAAACAGTGCAGGGTATCCAAGGTAATGTCATTGACCAAATATGGTCAAGAGCATTGATGTCACCCAGGATTCCTGGCCAGTTGTTTACAGAAGTAGGCCAGGGACCTGTCATGTCATTTAGTAAGGGTAGTGCTACCACTACTAAATGACAGACTTCTGTCTGATGTTGGTTTGGGTGGGTGAAATGCCCAAAATTGGCAGTTTGTTCACAAACTGTGAACTTGAAGTTCATCCATAGTTACAGCTGAAACCAAAAATATATATGCTAAAAAAATACAACACAATGTGTTTGCTGACTTAAGCAAAGTCAGCAAACACATCTTAAACATTCCATGTTCATTAAAAAAACAAGCAATTTTATCTTTTGCCAGTTTATACTACAAACATACTGACAAAAGTTTACAGCTGCTGCTCTTTCTGTTTAACCACTTAAGAACTGGGTCTATTTTCAAACTTGTTGTTTACAAGTTAACATTTTTTATTTATTTTTTTGGTAGAAAATTACTTAGAACCCTCAAACATTATATATATATTTTTTCGAACACCCTAGAGAATAAAATGGCGGTCATTGTAATACTTTCTATCACACCGTATTTATGCAGCAGTCTTACAAGTGCACTTTTTTTAAAAAAATACACTTTTTTAAATTTAGAAAATAAGACAACAGTAAAATTAAGCACATTTTTGTTTTTATATTATGAAAGATGATGTTACAGGTTGCATGTTTTGCGCTTACAGAGGATGTCTAGGGCTAGAATTATTGCTCTCGCTCTAACGATCCCGGTGATACCTCATGAACCACATGAACACCATTTTCTATGGGGACACTATTCATGTATGCGTTTGTTTATGCACGCGAGCTCTGTGGGATGCGGCGTGTTATAAAAATATTGTTTTTTGTCTTATTTATTTAACTTTTTTTTTTTTATTTTTTTTTAGCTAACTGCTGCCATAACAACGATATTCCACTTCAATATATAATATAATGACGGTCCGGAAGTGGTTAAACCATATGAATTCCACTTCCTACTTTCTGAGAGGAGCATTTCGAGTGTTGCAGTGAAAGCAGAAAATTAAATTTCTTGGTAGGTTTGATGCCCATTAACGCAATGGTTACAAGGAAACCACATTCAAATATTTTGCCAGAAAAAGTATAGCAGCTGCATTTTCTCAGTAGAATGTGAGAAACCTCTTTCTGTCCATTAGTCATACACAGCTTTAGTGCTCTTTGCTCTCAGAACACTGCTATGCTAAATAACCATTGCTGCATTGAGGTGAAACATGTAGCTCTTGTTGCTTTTCTTTATTTAAAAAAAAAAAAGTATACTGCTTTGCTTTCAGTAGAACGACAAAATGATGGGTGTTCATACCACGGAAATAACAGGGATCTAATAGAAGGATCAGAACAACCTGTACAACACTAGGGTATAGAAGGATTTTCTGACATTTTTAACAAATTGGGAGACTCACCTACACCTAAACTACGTGGGTACACGTTTAACATAGTTCTGATAACAAAAAAAATAATTTCTTTGCTAAATAAAATATTGTTCAGTGCTTTGCAGTATGATAATAAAAAGGATGATAGCTCGCCAAAATGTAAAGTAACTGAGCTGTGCATCTAATTTCTATAACACATTATTGCAGTTTATGTTTGTTTCTTTTGAACATTTATTACACATAGGCGTATTGCTTTTAGCAAGTTATCTGATAAATATATTTTCCAAATTAAAATTTAAATCCTTTTGCAGATTCAATTATTTAGCCCCTAAAGTAAACAGAACTGTTGCTTTCAGACCTGACAGCAACCAAAGAAAAATGAATTATTCGTTTCCCCAAAATTAATATACTGTATAACAAGTCAAGTACTTGTGATTAATACATTATATCTAAACCTGTGTCATAGGTTTAAAAAACAAGATAAGCCTCCAGCTGTAAAGCAGCTACCATCTAATGCCATTTAGCTTACAATTTGCATTTCTGCCTGGGCTACTACAGTATATGCCACAGTAGTGTAAGGATAATCGCCTGTATACATGATCTGTGGAAATGGAACAAACATAGTAGAAGATGCCCCTGGGCTCCAGAAGGAGGCTTCCTCAAAGCGCTGTTTTTTTTTCAGTTGGAGCTTGTGCTGTAGCAAATCCCTAGAGTGTGACAATAGGATTGCCTCATTTGAGGATACAGGCAGAGGCAAGCAATGAGGCAGAGATCAGGGCAGGCAGTGATCAGGTGAAGAACCATTATAGGCAGGAGCGATAGGCTAGCAGCAGAGGTCAATCAAGATCAACCAGATTACACCCTTAGCCCTTGTGCACACGATCGGAGATTCCGTCTGAATGTGTCTGATCGGAGCGTTTTGTCAGATATTCCGACTGTGTGTGGTCTGCATCGGACTGTTTCCGTCGGATTATCCGCCAGACCAAATTTTCCAACTTGCCGGAAATATTTTCTGACAAAATGCTCCGATTGGACATACTCCGATCATGTGTAGAGAATTCCGATCAGACAAAGTGCCACGCATGCTCAGATCAAATTCCTACATCAAAGCTATTGGCTACTAGCATGAACGTAGTCCCATCGTAACGAAATTACGTCATCACATTCTGAAAGATCGGATTTTCCGGCAACTTTGTCCGAACGTGTGTATGCAACAGTTTCGGACAAGATCCGTCGGACAAAATCCGACCGAAAAAATCAGACGGATTTGGTTGTCGGAATCTCCAACCGTGTGTACAAGGGCTTAGAAAATATACAGTAACCAATCAACATGCCCCACCTGCATTTCCAAAAATTCAAAGCATATACTGCATGACAGCCACACCACTGCATTAGACAGGTTTCCCTACGTGGGGCTGAATAGATAAGGCTCCTACTTGTAGCTCCTTTCTAAACACAAAATGGTAAGTAAAGCTCAAACATCGTTATTCCTCATTCATGTCACAACACAGTTTACTGGAAGTGCTATTGATCTGGAGAAAGGTTTTGAGGACTATATTTAGTTAATACAAAATGTGATCAATAATTGTTCCTGAATTCATGGGAATGTGGATTTTTTGGGGGACCTTTCTACCATCTTATGGATAAACACCTAGTTTTTCATTCAAGCAGTTGGCTTTTATAGTTCCTTGTTTGGAGCATGCTATTTTTAGGTGTATGCCTGCAGCATTTGTTGTCCTAAATAATGAACTGCAATGCAGGCAGCTAGAATAAATGCTATTGTGTGCTTTGTTCTGCATCAGTGTCTGAGCAGAAGGTTCCCACCGTATATCCTAATCACTTCATATTTTAAACAAGCAGTAAAGGAGCTCAAAATAAACCCTCATCTGTAGCTTAAAACACACTGGAGTAATTCATCCTCAAAATTCACAGGATGAGCCTTTTAATCATTTAAGTTGTGTCCTTTAGTACCCCCTGCCCCTCCAGCGCACCTGTTACATTAGAGATTAGAAGGCTTGGAGGCTATCAATTTTCTGCTAGGGGAGTGAGCTGAATATGTTGCACTGTTGAATTGAAACGACTTTCTTCTGTATATTTGAGGATTATTTGCTCTACAGTGCCTGCAGCTACAGAGTTCAATAAGGGTCCTTTCACACGGGGCGGATCAGTGCTGATCCGCCCCGTGGATATCCGCTTGCTCAGCGGAGATCGCCGGAGCGATCTCCGCTGAGCAGGAAGAGGACAGGTCTGTCTCTGCACACTGCGCAGGGGCGGACCTGTCACAGTGCCGCTCTTCCCTATGGGAGATCGGGTGACGACGGACCGCAGTGTCCGTCGTCACCCGATCCGATGACGGATGGAAAAATAGCTTTTTCCTCCGTCACACTTTTTCGGATTGGAGCGGGTCGGATGTCAGCGGACTTGTCACCGCTGACATCCAATGCTCCATAGACGTCTATGGAGCATCTGTTCAGGTCCGCCTGAAAAACTGACAGGCGGATCTGAATGGATCGGTAGTGTGAAAGGGGCCTAAGGAGAGTTGTGCATTTTTGTGGATTTGGTTGTGATGACTAGTCCCCCAAATCTGCTCTTCTGTCTGTTCTCCATCCAGTCTTGCACTTTACTATATACAGTATGATATAATGTGGATGCTCTTGCCCACATTCTGGTGCTGAAGCAAAGAGGACCAAAGCTTTGGCTGTCGTGGCACAGGGGAATAAGGTAAATATTCCTCTGTATTAAATCATCCCCCAATAAAATGGGCATATTCTGCTTCATCAGCTGGGAGTAGCATTGTTATTTTAATTTATTTATTCCAAGTGTTTGGCTGTAAGCTTCTGCCCATATTCAAAAGTGGTCTGAATTGGTCAAAGCTTGTTTATGGAGTTGCCATGATATGTTTATCTGATGACTCAGTAATTTTCCTATGTGGTTGGTGAGCATATCAGCTGTGGCAGATGGGCACAGCGCTGTCACTAGTGCAGTAAATCAGAGGCCAGTGACCTAGCAGAGTCAATCATTAAAGCCTAAACCTCCATTCAGGGGTCTCTGGTAAATATAATACTTACCTTAGTCCCTAAAGACCTAAAGCCACCAAAGGGCTCATTCTTGCTGGTGTCTCAAAAGGTCTACAACAGGGATATGCAATTAGCGGACCTCCAGCTGTTGCAGAACTACAAGTCCCATGATGCATTGCAAGACTCTGACAGCCACAAACATGACACCCAGAGGCAGAGGCATGATGGGACTTGTAGTTTTGCAACAGCTGGAGGTCCGCTAATTGCATATCCCTGGTCTGCAACATTTATGACAGAAACTGAGTTGGGATGACCCATACTGATTATCTTGTTTGCAAAAAAGAAATCCCACACTGACACAGCTAAACTTCACATCATATTTTCCCATTTTACAACAAAGTTACAGTTATTAAGCCTTATCCTATTAGGGGCAGGACATAGTTCTCACAATAGGCTTAAACTGAAAAGCTCACAGATGAAATATACTGGACAGCTTTATGAAACACTTAAAGTGGTTCTAAAGGTAAAACATTTTTTTCACTATAATGCTGCGCCCCTCCATCCCCCCCTCACAATATTTCTGTATTGATCCAACACTGTGCCTGCCTGCCACACAACCTGCTCTCACAAGCTTGACTAAAAGTAGTGGGGGTCATTGACGTTGCCGTCTGTCAAATCCTGTGAGCAGAGAGCGAGGTGGGAAGCTGAGCCATACTGTGTGTGTCAATGGATGCACACAGCACGGCTTGGTATCAAGCCCGCATATCTGCCCACATAGTAAGTAGCTTGCTATGGAGGCAGACACAAATGAGAAGACGCAGAAGAGAAGGAGCCAAGGTTGCAGGCGGGTGGACCCCAGAAGAGGAGAAAAGAGGAGAAAAGGGGCAGCTCTGTGCATTATTATTGCACAGAGCAGGTGAATTTGACATGTTTATTATTTTAACCCCCCTGGCGGTATTCCCGAGTCTGGCTTGGGGTCAAAATTCAGTACCATTAGCGGTAACCCAGAGCCAGACTCGGGATCGCATTGTTGGATCCAGGATGAGCTTACTTACCTTATCCCCTGGATCCAGCGATGTCCCCCCGCTGTGCGAGCGCTCGTCCTCCGCTCGATGTATCACATCGCCGGGCTCCGTTCCCTGCGATTGTTGCAACACACGGGGATGGAGATCGGTGCCAAATTCAAAAAAGTAAAACATACACATTACATACAGTATAATGTAATCTTAGAGATTACATTGCTGTATGTAATTATTTCACATCCCCTTTGTCCCTAGTGGTCTGCCCAGTGTCCTGCATGCAGTTTTATATTATAATAACTGTTCTTTATGTCTGGAAACTGGAGATTGTCCATAGCAACCAAAACTGTCCCTTTACATCAAAAGAGGTTTTAGACAAGCTAGAAAACAGCGATATTAAATTAGAATCACTCGCAGAATTGAGGGATAGTGATTTGTGGGGAGATCCTTCATCAAATACTGAAAAGTAATGACAGTGACAATTCTGCAACTGAACAAATTTCAGTGTTTTTGATTTGATTACATTATTGAATAATTTTTATTATTATTATATTATTATTTGGTATAATTATTTATAGTTATTTATTATATTATAATTTATGATTTAATTTTTCAAACTTTATCATACCCGGGATGTCTGCTAGACAGATTTAAGTGAGTTATTCCTAAGAATTACAGGACTACAGTATAAAACGCCAAATTTTCATGCAAAATAATTGTACCGCTTTTAGCACCTAAAATCTGAAATAATCATACCGCCAGGGAGGTTAATGAAAAAATGTACGTTAAAACCAGTTTGAACAAAACTCTTCCTTATACATACTTTCTTACCCTAGCTTTCTTAGATCTCTGTGTATTTTGGCAGAACTGATTAGAAGAGGCCATATGGCAACTGACCTTGTATGACCCAACATCTTTTTCTCTGATACATTTTCTAGGTGCATCAGCTACTTAGAGCATGGAATAGTTTTAAGGGCACATCACTGCTACATTTCTATCTCTTCTTCAGCCACTTGCAAATCTGTGCCTCCCTTTTCAGCTTGCAGGCAAAATACACTGCTATCATAGTAATGTCTGATCTATTCTCCCAAATATACAATCTACTAAAGTTCAAAAGAAAGCTAATATTAGAATCCTTTCATCCCTTGTTTTTCACATTTTAGAGTAACTGTTAAGAGCAAAAAAACTGTACAGGCAACACATTTGAAATATGTTTAGAACAACAGAGCAAACATGCCTAAGGATAAGCTAGACTTTAGTAAAAAAAAAAAAAAAAAAAGAAAAAAAAAAGCTTTATTAAAAAAAAAATCAAATGCTGAAAAAGTTATTAGAACAGCACAGTGTTGTACAAATCCCTAAATATGTCAGAAATGTTCCTCAAGGGTTTCAGTAGTCTTTACAAACACCAAAGTGTATGAAACTTTAGATTGGTAGAAGACAGCAACGTTTTTGTTTTCAGCTATCAACGCTTAATGGTTCAGAGGAATGAGGAGCTGTGTATGTTTTGCAATGAATTGTAGTAGGTATCACAAAATGTATATATGTTTGATTTGGAAATGTTATTGTAGCTGTTGGTGTTTTATTCCATGACATTTTCTACTAAAATGGTAAATTCACAAAAGTAAATATGGCTCATGTCCCTGTTTTCATGAAATTGGAATTAAGAACAGACTTTTTGCTTGTATCAAATGCCGCTTTATTTATTGACATACCTTCTTAGATCCAGTCTGTCCTGACTTGGCATCATCCACAGGCAGCTTAAGGCCCCTTTCACACTGACGTCCCGTTCAGGCCCGCCTGTCAGTTTTTCAGGCGGACCTGAACGGGTGCTCCATAGAGCTCTATGGAGCGTTGGATGTCAGCGGTGACATGTCCGCTGACATCCGACCCGCTCCGATCCGAAAAAGTGTAACGGAGGAAAAAGCTATTTTTCCATCCGTCATCGGATCGGGTGACGACGGGCACTGCGGTCCGTCGTCATCCGATCTTCCATAGGGGAGAGCGGCGCTGTGACAGGTCTGTCCCTGCGCAGTGTGCAGAGACGGACCTGTCATCTCCCTGCTCAGCGGGGATCGACGGAGTGATCCCCGCTGAGCAAACGGATATCCACGGGGCGGATCAGAATTGATCCGCCCCGTGTGAAAGGACCCTTACTCTTCAATAAGACACAGACATTAAATCCAAAGAGGTTGTAAACTCGATAAAAAAAATAAAAAAAAAACCCGTAAGACAAAGGCATAATGAGCTAGTATGCATCACATATAGCTCATTATGAAATACTTACCTTAGAACAAAGCCCTGCAGTGGCACCCGCAACTACTGAGACAGCCGACATCTTCCCTGGTGTTTCTTCCGGGCTCCGGCGCTGTGATTGGCAGGAGCTGCTATGATGTCACTCCTGCACATGTGCGCGTGAAATCTCATGAGAATACACTCCAGACCAGTTCATTGCTAGAACAACTTCTTATGAGATTTCAGCTGCTCTATATTACCCAGGATGTAGCCAAAAGCAGTACAATGTCATTCCCGCTTAGGTGCTGCGGGCAGAAGACGGGAGCAAAATGTTTAACGTTTTTCTTACCAGGTACATTTTACACCAACCAGGGGCAGACTGACAACTCATGGGGCCCCCGGGCAATAGGAGATTATGGGGCCCCCAGGCAATCCGAGATTATGGGGCCACACAGTATACACACACACACACACACACACACAGTATACAATCACACAGTATACACATACATGTACACACAGTATACACAGACATGTTTCTATTGGCTGAGAAGGTACTGGAGAGGTGGGGCAGCTATAATCTCAGATTTTTTAGACCAAAAGGATGTCGGTAAGGGATATTTCAGAGACAGATGTAAAAAAAACACAGATTTTTACATACTGTCCCCGGTTTTACTGAGGCTGGCAACCCTGATGGGGCCCCCTAGTGGCCCGGGGCCCTCGGGCAGTGCCCAAGTGGCCGAATGGTCAGTCCGCCCCTGACACCAACTAATAGTTGTGAATTGTGAAGGCAGAGGGGCCCCTACAGTATACAAAGAGCTTGCACTGTACTACAAGGCTGGCTTTAACCTTGTGCCCCTGAACTGAGTTAAGGGTACTGTCTGCAATCCCACCAATTCAGCTTTTAAAAGTTGCCCCCTGCACCAGGATTTCAGTATTTTCTCTTCACCTGCATCCCCTCCAGCTTCCACCTCTCTCATTTTCTGTATGCAATAGCAGCAAACCTACCCATCAATAGAGAAGCTCACATTACAGGAAGAAGTGGGCAGCTTTGATAAAAAAAAAAAAATGGAAAGACAGTACTTACTGTACATATAGAACATCACAAGTCCAGAATATTTTTGCTTTTAACCTTTTGTCACTATATTAACATTATTATTAGTGATAATAATAATAATCGTCATCATTATTGTTTTATAGGTATACAATAAATCAGCTACAGTAAACACATTCCCCAAGATTTAAAAAAAAATCAACTGTTTTTCAGCTTCTTTCTACAATTTAATAAACTATATTAATAAATAGAGTGAAATTGTAACTTAAGTTTTAAAATGTTTGCCAATCTTGACATCTTTTGAAGCACTTTGTGAGCATTTGAACTTTGAGCTATTGCGGTATGTACATAAAACTTTAATACATGAATAGGCCAATGCCCTACTCTTTAAACTCTGGTATTTCATCAAAGTAAATCAAAAATATTAAATCAAACAGACTAGAAAATATCTTATGTTTCTGTAGTTTTTGTTTGATGTCCCTTCATGAAATAAAGAATTTGGGTGAATTTTGGGGAAAAATAGCCTATTTTATTATTTGTGTGTTCCTAATTGTGCTTATATCAAAAATGTAAGTATTAAAAGATACTGGCAATATTATTTTTAAAGCAAATAAGTGCACTGTCTTGACAAGTCAATCCTCTGTTCACATCTATGCAGCTGAGGTGAGTATTTATAGTGTCCATTCTACCCCTTACACCCATTACTTACCCCTATTATTTAGCTATAATATTATACCATATGGTTATGTCTCTTTATAGATCACCATTGAATTTGCCCCTGAAGAGTTGGTATACCCCAGCAAAATGTGTCGGGCCTACATAGATATGCATGATGTCCATACAGATGATTTTATTTGTCTTTTACATTGTTCCATTCAAGACTTTTAAATACCATCCAGCCCTTCCAGCGGCCTATTTTGTGTAGGGCTTGTCTTCATCCCATGATATACCAAAGTACCATGGCATCAATATGTACAGTGGAACCTTGGATTACGAGGATAATCTGTTTCAGGAGAATGCTTGTAATCCAAAGCACTCGCACATCAAAGCGAGTTTCCCCATAGAAGTCAATGAAAATGAAAATAATTCGTTCCACATTGACATCTATTGTATGCAGTACAGCATGTGGCCAGAGGTGGGGGGGGGGGGTGGGGGGGTGCCGGAGAGACTCGGAAATACTCAGAGACTGCTTGGATGCACTCAGAAACCCTCAGAGAGGCTCAGAAACACTCGGAAACGGAGTGTTTCCGAGTATTTTTGAGTGTTTCCGACTGCAGCTCCAAGCGGCTCCGAACAGGTCAGAGTGTCACCAGCGCCCCGCACCTCTGGCCAAATGCAGTACTGCACATTGCAGAAGCTTGAATCCTGCTCATTTTGTGAGACAACACTCGCAAACTGAGTCAGGATTTTTTCAAAATAATAGCTTGTTAACCGTGTTACTCACAATCCGAGGTATTACTGTATATGTGTTTTTTAGCATGCCTTACCTTGCAATTTTCAGAGGGTCCCAGCTCCCATTTCCTCCCACCACACTGTGGAACCAGAAAGGAGATCATCTCTCCCCCTCCCTCTTGGCAATCATCTGGGACACGTCACAGGTCCCAGATGATTGCCCGGCCAATTACAATAACGGCGCCATAGAGAGGAGGGGGAGATGAGCAGGGCTTCATACACCCGCATCGCTGGACCTTGGGACAGGTAAGTGTCCGATTATTAAAAGTCAGCAGCTGCAGTATTTGTAGCTGTTGACTTTAAAAAAATTTTAAGCAGAACTCAGCTTTAAAGTCCAAAAAAAACTTTTTTGTCAGATATTATGTAATAAATGAATACAAGTTATACTCTGCTTTATATCCTATGTGCTTATTCTATATAGTATTGGCGTAATTTCAAGTCCCCCTGACCAAAATTCTCTTTCTTTCTTTTGAATTGAATGAAGGTTATTGACATGGAGATATCATGTATTAAAGCCATAACTTCTCCAAATGGGGGAAACCACTAGTGTACGGGGTCAATGCAATTGTTATCGACTGTATGGCCTTTCAGGCCATTATTATCATTTGTTAATTTGTATAATTTGTTAATTCCCACCCAATTGTGTGATGATAGTTAATACATTTACGCTATTTTCACACTAACTTTCATCCCCGCAGATCAGGAGGCAGGGCATCAGACCTGATTCCTGATTGGCCAAAGCGCCACGTCGCTCTACCGGATGCCTGGCGCTTAGGAAGAGGAGCGGAAGACTCAGAGAAACACGCTGGAGCGGAGATCGTGGTAAGTGTCACAATGTCAGAGTCGTGCGCAGGGGGGTTGGGGATGCTGCCAGAGCCACAAGCCGCGAGCCCCACGAGTGGGGGTGGTCAGTGGGCACAGTGGCTGCATATGACAGGCACAAGTGGCTGCATTTGATGGGCACAAGTGGCTGCATATGATTGGCACAAGTGGCTGCATTTGATGGGCACAAGTGGCTGCATATGATGGGCACAAGTGGCTGCATATGATGGGCACAACTGGCTGCATTTGATGGGCACAAGTGGCTGCATTTGATGGGCACAAGTGGCTGCATATGATGGGCACAAGTGGCTGCATATGATGGGCACACATTGCTGCATATGATGGGCACACGTGGCTGCCTATGATGGGCACAAGTGGCTGCATATGATGGGCACAACTGGCTGCATTTGATGGGCACAAGTGGCTACATATGATGGGCACACGTGCCTGCATATGAAGGGCACACATTGCTGCATATGATGGGCACACGTGGCTGCATATGATGGGCAATGTGGCTGCACATGATGGACACAGTAGCTGTGTTTGATAGGCACAATGGCTGCAATTGATGGGCACAACAAGGCTGCAATTGATGGGGGTTTCAGTATTTTTCAGTTTGTTTGCGCCCCCCAAAAAAATTTGAGCTGGGAGCTATTTGAAGAGTTCCTACATGGTAGCAGGGTTGAGAAAGGCTGATGTAAATGTTCAAAGTATCAAAGTATGAGTGTGCATTGCCATGTTAACACCGGCTTAAAAAGGTAGAGATACAGTATGTGTAATAAAGGATATTTTTACAGTGATTATTTTTTTAGATTCAGGCCTTAAAATAAATATTTATAAATAATAACACACTCATAAAACATGTTCTGTATCTTTCTTTTTATAAGATATATCAATTCACATAACTGGCAGCTTATCCATTGCTCTCCTGGAAGAGAAGTCCTGTTGTGTCACATTTAATATTTCAGATCACTTGATCTCCTGCAATAATTCACTTTGGTATAAGTCTGCTGTGGTGAGAGGGGGATTTGCCTTATCCTTTTCAAATGTGAAATGTTCCATAAACTAATCCCATAACCCCAAAGTCACATTACGTTATATCAGAATCTGTGTGCAGTGTATATCTGTACATATCTGCAGGTACACAAACTTTCTAGGACTGATCCATGATTTAAAAAGCACATAGCTGCATATATATTTTTAAATGTAGTTTACAAATAAACAGGGCTAGTTATATTAAGCTTTTACTTGTTTAAAGTCATTTTTTTTTAGTTTTGAATAGAGCAGAGAGAGAGAGAGAGATTAGAATGCTTGTCGGTTTTTATTTCTGTCTGTGCCTCCGTTATGTAGATTCACTCTCTCTATCTGACCTGTTTACCATTATCACTAAAAGTGAAAGTAAAAGAAAATCCCAAATTTTGTGTTGTCCCCAGAAATGTTATAGAGGGGAAATCGTCCAAAGGGGGCACTAGTTCTGGTGACCTGGGGGTCCCCAAGAAATTCCCTTAATTTGCAGGGATTTCCTCTCACTTCACTTACTGTTTGGCCATAGGACAGGAAGTGAAGGAAAATCTCAGCAATAAGACACAGATGGCTGAAAAAAAATCTGACAAGGGTTATAATAACCCTTCCTTACTTTATCCAAAATGAAAAAAATATATAACTGGATACTGTACTAAATTAATTCAACTGAAAACAGCATCACTGAAGGAGAAAGTACAGTAGTCTTGCATTAGCCATATTGTATCTAATTAAAAAGCATTTTTGGTGGCAAGGAAAGGAACAACATTTAAAAGTGATACTAAAGTCTAATTTTTTAAAAAAAATATCAAACATGTTATACCTACCTGCTCTGTGAAATGGTTTTGCACCGAGCAGTCCAGATCCTTCTCTTCTCTGGTCCCTACTCTGTGCTCCTGGCCCCTCCCTCCTTTCAAGTGCCCCCCACAGCAAGCAGCTTGCTATGGGGTCACCCATGCCGAGCTGCAGCTCAGTGTGTCCATTCAAACACAGAGCTTCAGTTTGGCCCCACCCCTCTCTGTCCTGATTGGCTAACTGACTTTGATTGACAGCAGCGGGAGCCAATGGTGCTGCTGCTGTGCCTCAGCCAATTAAAAAGGAGAGTCCCAGATGGACGAGGCACTCAT
Source organism: Lithobates pipiens (assembly GCF_037356315.1). Taxonomy (NCBI): domain Eukaryota; kingdom Metazoa; phylum Chordata; class Amphibia; order Anura; family Ranidae; genus Lithobates; species Lithobates pipiens. The sequence continues at coordinate 341,336,784 of NW_027507758.1, forward strand.
GGATATCTCTGGATAGAGATGGGGCTCAAATAAGTATTAGGGGGGCTGCTATACACACAAGGTTTTTTTTATTTAATGCATATAATGCATTAAGATAAAAAAACTTCTGCTTTTAGAACCACTTTAAATAAATTACACTCTATAGTTTATAACAAACAATATTTTGAACTGTGGAAAATTTTAATCTACAGCTATTTGCAAAGGAGGGATGAAACCATAATGGTAACGCTATTAAATATTCTAACTAAGCTAATGACACTTCTTGAGTAGGGATGAGTCAATCTATGGGACATGAACATGAAAAATCAAAAGTGCTAATTTTAAAGGCTTATATGCAAGTTATTGCCATAAAAAGTGCATGGGGATCCAGGTAACAATGCAAAAAAAGTGAAACAATAAAAATGAAATATTCCTTTAAATATCATGCCTGCGGGGGTCTCCTTAGTCTACCTGTAAAGTGGCACATCTATGTGATGTGTAGAACAATGCCGCAGCAAAATGACATTTCTAAAGGAAAAAATGTCATTAACACTTGCTTCAGGCAATATAGATGAAAAATCAAGGAAAAAAAGGTGTGGGCTCCCCCCAACATCAATACCAGACCATTATCTGAGCATGCAGCCTGGAGGACAGGACATACTGATGCCAAAAGGGGACGGTGTCACTCGCTTATGTCAACGGGTGGTCCCCAACCCTTGCCTTTATAGCAGCTGTCACAGCCAAGAGACAGCAGTCGCCGGGAGGCCTCCCATCGAGAGGGAGCTTCTTTTTTAAATTTTTTGGGTCCGTCGGGCGGCGTGAATGAAGATGGATGGACATCGCTGGACACTTTTTTTTTTAATAAAGGAATTGTCAAAAACTGTCTATTAACCACTTCAATACTGGGCACTTTCACCCCCTTCCTTCCCAGACCATTTTTCAGCTTTCAGCGCTCTCGCATTTTCAATGACAATTGCGCGGTCATGCTACACTCTACCCAAATGAAATTTTTATGATTTTGTTCGCACAAATAGAGCTTTATTTTGGTGGTATTTATTCATGACTCCATTTTAAATTTTTACCAATAAAAGTGAAAAAAGAGCGTACATTTGGAAAAAAAAACGTATGCTGATTAGACAGCATGATTATTGCACGTGTGTGCCTTAGGCTGGCCACAATAAAAAGCCACCCTAAAATGTGCAGAGACACACCTGTGCAATAATCATGCTGTCTAATCGAATGCTTCTAATCTAATGTTTGTTGTCGGACTTTCCGATCGTGTGTACACAAGTCCGTCAGACAAAAGTCCATGCATGCTCAGAATCAAGTATGAGCTGGAAGCGCTGGAATTGTAAAACTAGCATCTCTAATGGAGATATCACGCACGTCTTGTACATCTCTACGTTCGTAATTGTTGGCCAACATTTGTATGATGGCGTGTATGCAATACAAGTTGCATCCAACAACCTTTAAACAAAAACCCACGGTTTTGTTGTCGGAAAGTCCGATCGTGTGTACGGGGCATAAGTCAGTGAAAAAAATCTACTTTCACTTTGTCATTATAGGGTACTGAGTGTAGATTAATGAGAAAAACAATGAATTTAAACAACTGTAGTATCAAGCTAAAACATAACGAAAAAAGTGAAGGGGGTCTGGATAATTTATGAATGCACTGAACATATAAAAAAAATATTAATATTTCTGCAATTATTTATGCTTGTAAGGAACCCATCATATGTTGATCATGTGGTATTAAGCTATTTTCTGTACTTGAAATGCAAAGTGTTATAACTGTGAAACATGTAAAATATGACCTAATGACCTACAAATCATAGTCAATGTGGCCTGGAATTGGTTTTGGATTTTTTGACATGCAAAGTGCTACATTAATGTCATCCAAATCAAACTTTCGGAACTACATCCCGACTGAAGCATCCTCTATATCAGTGATATGCAATTAGCGGACCTCCAGCTGTTGCAGAACTACAACTCCCATGAGGCATAGCAAAACTCTGATAGCCACAAGCATGACACCCAGAGGCAGAGGCATGATGGGACTTGTAGTTTTGCAACAGCTGGATGTTTGCTAATTGCATATCCCTGCTCTATATAGTATCTTCCTAGCATAAGCAGCCTAATGTTTAACAGCAATAGTTGTTTTCTAAAAATACATTTGTGTTTAGTTACAGGCTCTTCACTCCCAGCTCATTTACAAAAATCCAGTAACAAATAGCCTACAGAAGGTTATTTTAGTTATAGGGTGTTTTTTGGACAGGTATTGCTAATAGTTTCCTCCTTAATCTATTTGAAACTTGCTCACACAATAATTCTCAGCCAAGAGTCTCGTTTTTATAGCAATTGGAAAAGCTGGAGGAATGCTGGCAGGCACAGCTGTGTGCTTATGCCATAATTCCACTTCAGAATTAGTGACACTATCACAAGATCGCTTCATCATTGTATTAGAGGCTGAGGGAAGCTTTATGCTGTTGCACAGGAACTAGCTGACCACCTATAAATTCACCATCCAACTATGACATCATGGGAAAGTCTGCATATCTATGGTTTAAAAAAAAACAAAACACAAAATCCATAAAGAAGATTAAACTAGGCTTCTGAAATTCCAGGCAATATAAATAATTTCATTAGCTACCAAATTTGTCTGCTCAAAGGGATTTGTAGAAGAAAACATTATTATATTATTAACTTGATAGCAGCCTTGATAGCATGATTCATAATAGTTTTTTTTATAAATCCAAGTGTTTTTTTTTCGTTTTTACTAGATTAACTAATAGACTGAGCACTTCTTTTAACAAATATTTCCAGACAAGTTTCACTCAGGACATTAATGGGAATGCACCCATCATGTACTATTGTTCTGCATAAAAAGGGCCTTACATTTCCACAAGCAAAAGATAATTAAGGTTGTATAAACCAGTGTTTCTCAACTCCAGTCCTCAAGGCGCCCCAACAGGTCATGTTTTCAGGCTTTCTGTTATTTTGCACAGGTGATTTGATCAGTTTCACTGCCTTAGTAATTACCACAGCTATTTCAGCTGAGGAACATCCTGAAAACATGACCTGTTGGGGTGCCTTGAGAAAAGCTGGTATAAACCATTAAAAATTGCATTATTACCTGACTGTTCTTGCACAAAAGCAGAACAGAATATATTAAAGTTTGGTAGTGTGACGCTTCTATGTAAATAAATCCAGTGCAGGGTTTTACCTCCTGTTCGAGCTGCTCGGGTTCCTGCCAATGTACCCTGAACCTAAGTATTATTAAACCTGTGTACCAGTGTTAGAGCAATGTTTCTCCACACTAAAGCCGGACCCTTCTGTTCCTCTAACATTTGCTGTTTCTGACATTCCCTTATTCTGTGTGTCTTTATTCTTAATGTTTCCGGCTGTACAGTTATATTCCCTTTGGCTTCTTTTTGTGGATCCCTTCATTTCCTGTTGCTGTGCATGTCTCTCTCAGTATAGTCTCTGTGTGTACCCTGTGTCCTTCCCACGTGCTATTTGGTTGCATTGTGCCTGGGGTGTGCTAGAGAGATGCATCCTGGGGGCTGCCTCGCCAGCACAACAGCTACACCTCCAAAGGCTCTGGTGAAGAATGGCTCCTTAGACCCTGCAACTCTGGTCACACTGCTCCCACAGTTGTAAAGGATCCGTTCCCGGATACACCTGGTGAGTTGTTCATTGGACCGGTAGCTGTTGTGTTCCAGTCCTAGGTGGTGTTTTCTTCTGATCATAAGAGGTAGACATTTTATTTGCTTTTGACCCAATACATTTGTGACACAGAGATCTTTTCCTTAATAGCTCCTGGCCATTCTAATAATATACCAATTTTCTGTCTGATATTTCTGATAATGTAAAAAAAAAAAAGTCTGCACTATGCTACACCGTATTCAGGTAATAGAATATGGAATGATCTATTTTCTGTGAAACATAGTTTATAGATAAGTGTGTGGTTCTTTAAAAAAAAATTATACTCACGTATGTGGCTGCAGCATTGGTCTGATGCTGTATCTGTCCCCTGGTGCTTCTAATGCCGAGTACACACGATCGGAATTTTGGTAGGAAAAAGCTCTGATGGTTTTCCCAATGGAATTCTGATGGGATTTCACTCAAGTTGTCTTGCATACACATGGTTACAACACATACAACAGGACTAGAAAAAGTTCAATAGCCAGTAGCCAATAGCTTCCATCTCGTAATTGGATCTGAGCATGCGTGGCACTTTGTCCGATTGGAATTCTCTACAAACGATCGGAAAAAGTCTGATCTGATTTTTTTGTCAGAAAATTTGCTCTCAAATTTTTTCCGTCTGAACTTCCGAAGGCAAAAGTCCGATAGAGCCCCCGGATTTTCCGACAACATAATCCGATTGGACCTTTTCCGTCAGAATTTCTGACCGTGTGTACAAGGCATTAGGCTGAGAACTTAGCGATCAAACACTGCTGATCACTCAGTCTTCAGTGGGAAGAGAGGCGGTGACTGTCAGTCACTGAGAGGCTGAGCAAACTGCTGGTCTAGGCATCTGAGCGGATCCTGACTGGAATGGCTTAAAACTGTCACAGGAGAGCAGAACAAAATGCACTAATCCATAAGAGAAATAGGACCAAAAAAGCTTTGATCATACTTCTACTTGAATCTAAACCTTTCAACATAAAGGCTCCTTTTAGTCCTAACCATACTGTATAAAATAAAATAAACAAATATGTTAGGTATGGGGAAATTCCTCTCAATCCAAGCGATGTGGGCATCCTGGAATTCTCATGTGCACTAGAGAACATCTACTACTACAGATAAGAACAACAAGTCCCCTAGAATGGTTGGCCATACATACTAGAAATGTGTCCACATGCCTCACTAAGAATATAGGTATATAATATAAGTAAACAATGGCCCCTCCTCCAAGTCAGTTGTACCCCATCCATGATCTTATTTTTTGGCCCAGCTGACTGTCATTAATGGCTCCGATCTTCTAGGTTCTTTTCTGAGTGGCTTCCCTACTGCATAGAGACCCCAGTGGATCATACACTCAGCATCACCACTATTCACATTGGTATTTTTTAATGAATACAAAGCACTCTCTAATTGGATGCGGTGGAGGGGGTGGGTTGGTTACCTCCACCTCATCCAATCAGAGAATGCCCTCTATGTATTTAAAAAATATAATGCATTTTGTGAAGGGCAGCAGTGCCAAGCAAGTGACTCTCTGTGGTCACTATTATCATGGAAAGTCTTGCAGCACATGACCCAGATGACAGCTGCTATCACTATAGTAGCTGTGACTACTACAGTGATTTATCACCTTCTCTAGCAGTCCCTCAGGTATAAGATATGCATACCTACATCAGTCAAAGCTAGACCAGTGAGTCTATGCAATAAATATATAGAGTTCAGTTTTAAAAATATATGTATTTATTTTTAAAACATAAGTGGGTTAAATGTTATTTTTAAGGTGTATTTAAAGCCAAAACTTACTCCTAGGCAGTGACAGTGGTGCTGGATACTCAGGTGGCTAGGTGGTCTAGAATTTCACCTCAGAGCAGAATGAGTGACTTCTTGTGGAGTGGAACAAATTGGGAAGGTTTTAAAGAGCCTATTATGGAGCCATGCACTCAGGGAGAGGGGGTTAGGGTTCAGGATACCCAAAAATGACCAAAAATGTAAACTTCAAACCTCTGCTTGCAGTCAATACATAAAAAGGATCTTTAGGTTGAAACCAGCACTCTTTGCACTTCAGATTGTTAAGGCAAATTCAATGCAGAATATGTACCATCTGGACAAGCCATTGGCACCTCCTGCACTGTTCACAGACAGTATCTTCTTCTCAACTCTCCAGGATACTCTTCAGTAGTAAAGTTTCCACCCTTGGTGCTCCATTTAGGTAGTCCAGGCCTTCTACACCTCAGGCCCAGGCAACTCTTCTGGCAAAGAGAAGGCCACACATATTTCTATTCATCTCAGCATGCACCACTGGCAATTAACCTCCTAATGGTTGTTCAGGGAGAAGTGAAATATTCATAAGAATTCTTGTATCTTTTCTCCCTATTGCCAGGAACACTTTTCAACAGCAGGCAGAAGCATACAATAAAATTGAGCTTACATAGTTCTTAACAAAACCTGAATTATCAATTTAAAACTTGGGCTAAATACAGTCAAGTACAGTCAAGTAGCAAAATTAAATGTAAGCTAGGGACACTCCTCCTTTGAACATGGTCCCTACACAATATAAGCATACAAATCACTCCAATACAGTTCTTGGCGTAATTTAGGTGGAACTTCATATTACATTCTAAAATGCTGTCCATCAGTCTTTTACCAAACCAAAACCTTCTCTTTAAAGAGAGCCACACTCTAATGCCACGTACACACGACCGGACTTTCCGGCATAAAAGGTTCGACGGAATCATTTCATCGTATATTCCAATTGTGTGTCGGCTTCATCTGACTTTTTTCTTCAAAAATGCTATCCTGACAGACCCAATACGATGCAAGGGCAGCTATTGGCTACTGGCTATTGAATTTCCTTTTCTAGTACCGTCGTACGTCATCACATTCAAAACGAACAGACTTTGGTGTGATCATGTGTCCAGTCCTTTGGTCGGAACTCCGTCGGAAAGACCGTCAGTTTATTCTGACAGAAAGTTGTGTGTATGCAGCATAAGACTTCTGATCATCACTTAAGGGCTATCACGAAAACACCAAGTGGAGCTTTTGCAGTGACTTTGTAAATTTGAATGGGCTACTAGAAAAGTCAGGTCCAAGTTCTGCTACAAAGAGCCAATATGGCTTGACTTATGACAATATTGGATACCAAATATCTAAACCTGAATGGATGAAATTTATAATAATTTGGGGAAAGGAAACAACCTGAATCCAGGGAAGGCCTGGCATGTCCTTATTCATAAGTGCTACTTTAAACTCCTAGTTCTGATGCAGGTGCAGGATGCAAAGCGATGACAAAAAAGCAGCCAGTCAGTTGTAGCAGCATGACTATCATCATTCCACATCTTTTCAACATATCTAAATGGTAACAGTGCCTTGCCTCAGACAACCATACTCATGTTTATTCTATCCTCATGTTCTGCTCAGTGGCTGTACGAAGATTCTGTCTGCTCCTTAGAATCATCTGTTCATGAGCTTATCCTTTTTCTTTCATTTTTGTGTTATAGATGTTCCTATTGTCTTCAGATTATGATGGATTAGGACAATCCTCTAAATGCAATTTTTTTTTTCATCTACCCACAAGCTAAATCAGAAAAATTCTTTACCAATACACTTTTTATACATGTAAATTAAGGTAATAGCTACCACATGTGTATTCAAGCACTGTATTGTCTTTTCTCAAGCATACAATGCATGTCAGAAATAAAAACATTATAGAATATTTTTACCTAGTTAAGTGACTATTTTCCATGCGTTCAATTACCATTTCTCAGCAGCTTTATTCCTTTGTACCTTTCTCACTACTTTAATCAGAGTATGTTGTCTTAGTATGTTTAATTGTGCTGCGCATACCTTATTTATGTCTTTTGATTTTCTTTTCTCAGTTTCCAAGAATGGAGCGTCAGTGTTTTTTTTTCAGTCTCTGATAGATTTCACCATATTTGCTATTCTTTTTTTTTTTTTTTTTAATTAACCTTTCTTTTAATGGATATGTAGAATTATGTTGTGAATGCAGCCACTGCTGCCCTGCTTGTGATAATTATGCTAGAGTGGGTGCCAGCAGAGTGCAGCTGCAATCCACAGATCACCCACTCACTTCCTGGTTAACTGCCAGGAGTAGGGATGAGCCCGATGTTCGAGTCGAACGTAAGTTAGACTCGAACATCGGGTGTTCGCCGCATAGTGAACAATTTGAGGTGTTCGCGGCAAATTCAAAAGCCGCATAACAACCTTTAAAAGTCAATGAGAGAAATCAAAAGTGCTAATTTTAAAGGCTTATATGCATGGTATTGTCATAAAAAGTGTTTGGGGACCTGAGTCCTGCCCCAGGGGACATGCATCAATGCAAAAGTTTTAAAAACTGAAGTTTTTTCAGACACAGTGATTTTAATAATGCTTAAATTGAAACAATAAAAGTGAAATATTCCTTTAACTAATTCAGATCCGCACTATAGCTGAATGACAGCTACAGTGCGGGCCTGCTTTGCCGTGAACACGTCCATTGACGTCCTCCCGTGCCCGAGCCGCCTGCACGCCCCCTGCAGGGCGCGCACGGCATGCTCTATGATCAGCGAGTCTATGAGACTCGCTGGATCACAGATCGGAGTAAGTGGTCATTCCTGACCCCTTACCACGTGATCAGCTGTCAGCCAATGATAGCTGATCATGTGATGTCAACAGAGCCGGTAACTGCCTATTTTTCTCCTCGCGCTGACAGCGTGAGGAGAAAAAAAAATCCGATCGCCGGCGGCTGTGAGAGGGATATCAGTCCCAATCACGGAGAGCTGCCGCTGGATCCTCAAAGCCCACCTGTGCCCCCTGCCAGTGCCACCTAGCAGTAGGCAACAGTGCCGCCTACCAGTGCCCACCAGCGCCACCCATCAGTGGCCATAGTGCCACCCATCAGTGCCCACAGTGCCACCTATCAGTGCCCACAGTGCCACCTATCAGTGCCCACAATCAATGCCTCAACAGCAGTGCTGCACATCAGTGCCACATATCAGTGCCCATCAGTGTCACCTACCAGTGCCCATCAGTGCCACCTATCAGTGCTCATCAGTGCCATCTATCAGTGGTACCTATCAGTGCCCATCAGTGCCACCCATCTGTGCCACCCATACATGCCACCCATTAGGTCCCAACAGTGCCATCTTATCAGTGGCCATCAGTGTTGCCTTATCTGTGCCCATCAGTAATGCCTTATCTGTCCCCAGCAGTGCCGCCTTATCTGTGCCTATCAGTGCTGCCTTAACTGTGCCTATCAGTGCCCATCAGTGCAGCCTATCAGTGCCACCAGTGCATATCAATGAAAGAGAAAAATTACCTTTTTGCAAAATTTTATAACAAACTATGAAATGTGATTTTTTTTTCTAAATTTTATAGATTTTTTTTTTGTTTAGCAAAAAATAAAAATCCCAGCTGTGATTAAATACCACTAAAATAAAGCTCTATTTGTGAGAAAAAAAATTATAAAAAATATAATTTGGGTACAGTGTTGTATGACCGTGCAATTGTCATTGAAAGTGTGTCAGCGCTGAAAACTAAAAATTGGTCTGGGCAGGAAGGGGGTTTAAGTGCCCAGTAGTATGCCTGTAAAGTGGCGTATGTTTCCTGTGTTTAGAACAGTCCAAGACCAAAATTAAATTTCTAAAGGAAAAAAAGTAATTTAAAAGTACTCGCGGCTAATTGCACATTATTGGAGGGAGGTTCTCCATGTGATAGTTAAGATTACTAAGATTAGTGTTCCCTATGATCTTAAATTTTGTCTGCTGGGGCTGGTGGAGCAAATGTCAATCCTCAGGGCTAGGAAAACACTCATATCCCTCTTGTTGTACTATGCACGCAAGGCCATCAGAATGAACTGAAAGCAATCATCTCCCCCTTCTGTCAGGTTCTGGAAGAATCTAGTGAACGCCAGTCTGCCCCTGTATAAAGCCACCTATTCGGGCAGAGGTTGCTCACAAAAATTTGAAAGGGTGTGGATCTGTTGGCTAGATGATCATACTACGGCAACTGATGCAGTAACTAACCCCTAGATTAGCTTTATGGTTATAGTATGATAGCGGATTGACCCAGGTACTCTCATTTCACATTATCCTGTCATTATAGTATTGAGCACAGACTCTCCTGACCTGCCCTGTTGTGGACTGTTGCTGCTTCAGGGGCAGGCTGTTTAGGTTATAAGATGTTCCCTGTGTGGGCACATCTTTGCCCCTGTGTGGGTAATGTTTAGACACCTGCGTGGGCAATTTTTGTATGTCAATTAAAACATTTAGAAAAAAGATTTAAATAAAAGTAAAAATTGTATATGGGAGAAATCAAAAGTGCTAATTTTAAAGGCTTATATGCATGGTAATGTCATAAAGAAGTGTTTGGGGACCTGGGTGCTGCCCCAGGGGACATGTATCAATACAAATTTTTTTTTTAAAAACGTCCATTTTTCGGAAGTAGTGATTTTAATAATGCTTAAAGTGAAACAATAAAAGTGAAATATTCCTTTAAATTTTGTACTTGGGGGGTGTCTCTAGTATTCCTGTAAAGTGGCGCATGTTTCCCGTGTTTAGAACAGTCCAAGAGCAAAATGACATTTCTAAAGGAAAAAAAGTCATTTAAAACTACTCGTGGCTATAATGAATTGTTGGTCCCGGCAATACACATAAAAGTCATTGAAAAAAATGGCATGGGATTCCCCCACAGCCTGGTAATGCACTGTGGGGGAATCCCAACTTTCCATAAAAAAAAATGCCATAAGAGAACAAACCTGACAAAACATCCCTTTATTGCAAATTAGCCACCCAAAGGAAGGGTTAAAAAAAGATGAATGTGTCAATGAAACAAATGAATCTGCAGTTGCTGATCCATTCATTCCCCCCCCCCCCCCCATTCACAAGTACTCAATCTCTCTCCTTCTCCTATTGTAAGGGGGAGGGATCAGTACTGTAAACAGTACCATGTGACCGCTGTGATGACCAATCGCAGCGATCGCATGGTACCCAGCTCCTTGGATCAGCTCTGTGTACCAAGCCGTTTAATGGCAGCTCAGTATACAGTGATTACTTGGTGGCTTGGCTACCCCACAGCTATATATCCAGTGCCATTTATGAAGGGGAGACTGGATAAATATAGGGTCACTGGTATATCATTTTGCAGACGTATCCAAGAAGAAAAGGGGTAAATGTTGCATAGCAAAATCGAATAACTATATCTGAGCATGATGACAGTTACTTAACCATTTCAATACTGGTCACAAACAAAAAAAAGGGCCGAAAATTAATAATAATACAATTAATAAGTGACTGCTGTGATTGGCCCTTTACCTTGATCACAGAGAGCACCCGATCCACACCCCAGGGCGTGTGTGGGAGGCATGTTCTGGAAGGACACCCATGGACACTCTATCAGAATAGCAGAGCTGCGCTGGAGCCATCATTCAGCTATGGCACGAAACTGTGAAGAAATATAGCCTACAACTGCTGTAGCTCTTGCAATACTTTATTTACTTGAGGGAATACAATCCTCCAAGCTCATGGAAATTGACCCTTAGTGGGTCTTAATCATAGCTACGAATAAGATCCACTGAGGGTCGATATGAGTGAGCCTGGAGGATTGTATGTTGAGTTATCTCAAGTAAATAAAGTATTGCAAGAAAAGTGCTGGCTATATTCATTCATTTACCTGTGGTGGAGCAAACAGGAGCTTTCCATTGCTTCGCACTTGCGGACATGGATACCTCACACATGTGAGCAGCATTTATTTACCTTGCACATGATTAGGCATTGAATTTACACCATATTGAAACAATTAAGAAAAAATCTCTTTGTAAAGTGAACAGCATATTTTCCTTTAGTAAATCAACCCCAAGGACTGGGCACACTGCAGTCATCCATAGTGGCCAATACAATTTCACTTTACTAATATCTAACACGAGCATGCCGACAGTTACCCAAGCTATACATTGTGACTTTAAGCCTAGTTATTCAGGTGAACTCACACAATTTCATACCCGCATGTCAATGAGACCTCAGGAGCCATTTCAGATACATCTGTGCGGGTTCCTGCACAGATGTCTATACAAATCGCACCCCAAAGTCACCAAAAGTTGTACAGAAACTACTGTTTCGGACAGTGCCATTGCCAGCAATAGGAAATAGCAAAATCGCATCAATGTGAACCTAGGCTAAAGGTACTTTAAAGGGTACTAAAGGCAAATAGGCTATTTGCAGGCAATGGAATTTTAATTGTGCATGGGAATTTTCACTGAAGTAAATCCCTGCTGACTGCTATCATTTAATCATAAACAAGCACAAATACAGTTTGTTTATTTCTTCCTTGCATGTGCATACCCTGTTTCCCCAAAAATAAGACCTAGCGTGATTGTCGGTGATGGCTGCAATATAAGCCCTACCCCCCAAATAAGCCCTACCCTGTTTCTCCGAAAATAAGCCCTACCCTGAAAATAAGACCTACACAAACTTTAACTAGAGCTTATTTGGGGGGTAGGGCTTATATTGCAGCCATCACCAACAATCACGCTAGGTCTTATTTTTGGGGAAACAGGGTAGGTATTCTTTGCAAAGTGATTTTTTTACCACATTACCTAAGCCAAAGGAAAATTACTTGAATGAAAAAGACCCTTGCTAAGTGAACAACCTATTTGCCTTTAGTAAATCAAACCCAATAGCACACTGTAGTCATTCATAGTGACTAACAGAATTTCACTTTACTGTAGCAAAATAAGTAAACAAAAAAAACTGGTTGCTATAGATTATTGTAGTTTACACGCACTGGGGGTTATTTACTAAAGGCAAATCCACTCTGCGCTGCAAGTGCACTTGAAAGTGCAGCCGCTGTAGATCTGAGGGGCACATGCAAGGAAAATAAAAATCTGCATTTTAGCTTTCACATGATTGGATGATAAAATCAGCAGAGCTTCCACTCATTTCAGACCTACCCCTTAGATTTAGAGTGACTGCACTTCCAAGTGCACTTGCAGTGCAAAGTGGATTTGCCTTTCATAAATAACCCCCATTGCGTCACTTTGTAATTTGTACTTCTTTATTAAAGCGGACTACTTGTGTGTCTTAAAGTGGAGTTCCACCCAAAAATGGAACTTCCACCTTAAGGGAAGGTGACCCCCTGACATGCCACATTTGGCATGTAATTTTTTTTGGGGGGGGGGAGCGGATACCCTCTTTTTAGAGGGTTCCAGCTCCCTCTTCCTCCTGGTGCACCATGGCACTGGAAGGGAGATCATCTCTCCCCCATTCCTCTCGGCAATCATCTGGGACACACCACAGGTCCCAAATGATTGCCTGGCCAGTAACAGCACACCACGCGGCTCGCGCATACACAGTGCGTGCCCGGCTGTGATGCCACAGCCGGGCGCCCACAGTGACTATGTGGGTGCCGCAGAGAGGAGGAGAAGATGAGCGGGGCTTCGTTCCTCCTGCATCGCTGGACCCTGGGACAGGTAAGTGTCTGATTATTAAAAGTCAGCAGCTGCAGTATATGTAGATGCTGACTTTAAATTTTTTTTTTTTAAGCGGAACTTCACTTTAAGCAGCACACAGCACTAGGTAATAAAATAACATAGTGACTGTTTCATTTTGAGCTTGTCCTTCTAATTGATGCAAAACTTACTGTGTAGTAATGGCATATATAGCCATGTATATGCCATTTCTTTGACTAGTACATTTACATGCATCAAATCTATGTTGTTTACCACATATTCAGCTCAACGCATTCATTTGTTATTTCCTGCAATACCATATCTCATAATTCAGTGATAACCCGCACAACATATAATGCAGCTTTGCTTTCTCTGCAAATTGAGTTCTGCTCCAAATACTCTCTCCTAGTCCTTTCAAGCTAAGCACTCTGCTACTTTCTCACAGCCAGCTACTCTTGGCTGCTATGTATCTCCAGCTTATCACCTCTGGCAAAAGGCTTTTGCTTTTCTTGTACTCAATACAAACAGCAAAAGAATCAGCACTGTCATCAAGATGGCAATAATTGTATCAAACAGCCATAGAGGGAGGAACATATGCATGAAAACATTGAAAGAGGGGTAGCTATGATAAAGTGTTGTTTATTATTTATTATTCTGTTCAATAAAAGAATATGATAATTTTTCACTCTTGATAATGGATAGGAATAAATAGGGTGTAGCTTATCAAGATCATGGCAAATATTGAGGCAATTCTAGGTTTGTGCAAACCTTTGTACTTATCTGTTCCAAGTGGGCCTATGCGTTTAAATTACCACTTTGTATATATATATATATATATATATATATATATATATATATATATATATATATATATATATATATATATATATATATATACACACATACAGTATCACACACAAGTGAGTACAACCCTCACATTTTTGTAAATATTTTATTATATCTTTTCCAGTGACAATACTGAAGAAATTACACTTTGCTACAATGTAAAGTAGTGAGTGTACAGCTTGTATAACAGTGTAAATTTACTGCCCCCTCAAAATAACTCAACACACAGTCTTTAATGTCTAAACCGCTGGCAACAAAAGTGAGTACACCCCTAAGTGAAAATGTCTAAATTGGGCCCAATTAACCATTTTTCCCCTCCCCGATGTCATGTGACTCATTAGTGTTACAAGGTCTCAGGTGTGAAAATGGGGAGCAGGTGTGTTAAATTTGGTGTTATTACTCTCACTCTCTCATACTGATCAATGGAAGTTCAACATGGCACCTCATGGTGAAGAAGTATATGAGAATCTGAGAAAAACATAATTGTTTCTCTACATAAAGATGGCCTAGGCTATAAAAAGATTGCCAATACCCTGAAACTGAGCTGTAACATGGTGGCCAAGACCATACCGTGGTTTAACAGGACAGGTTCCACTCAAAACAGACCTCGCCATGGTCAACTAAAGAAGTTGAGTGCACGTACTCAGAGTCATATCCAGAGGTTGTCTTTGGAAAATAGATGTATGAGTGCTGCCAGCCTTGCTGCAGAGGTTAAAGGGGTGAGAGATCAGCCTGTCAGTGCTCAGACCATACTGCATCAAATTGGTTTGCATGGCTGTTGTCCCAGAAGGAAGCCTCTTCTAAAGATGATGCACAAGAAAGCCCACAAACAGTTTTCTGAAGACAAGCAGACTAAGGACATGGTTACCGGAACCATCTCCTGTGGTCTGATGATGATGATCAAGACAAACATATTTGGTTCAGATGGTACACACCAGTGTGGCAGCAACCAGGTGAGAAGTACAAAGACAAGTGTGTCTTGCCTATCATCAAGCATGGTGGTGGGAGTGCCATGGTCTGGGGCTGTATGAGTGCTGCCGGCAGTGGGGAGCTACAGTTCATTGAGGGAACCATGAATGCCAACATGTACTGTGACATACTGAAGCAGAGCATGATCCCTTCCCTTCAGAGATAGGGCCTCAGGGCAGCATTCCAGCATAATAATGACCCCAAACACACCCCCAAGACAACAACTGCCTTGCTAAAGAAGCTGAGGGTAAAGGTGATGGACTGGCCAACCCTGAAACCCTAAACCCTATTGAACATCTGTGGGGCACCCTCAAGCAGAAGGTAGAGGAGCGCAAGGTCTCTAACATCCACCAGGTCCGTGATGTGAGGGGGTCTACTGACATTTGTGAGATACTAATATATATATATATATATATATATATATATATATATATATATATATATATATATATATATATAGGGGTGCACCGAATGGGTTTTTTGGTGCCGAAACCGATACCGAAAATGAAAAATACACTAGGCCGAAAACCGAAACCGATACCGAAACAGCACCGATACCGAAAATTACTGTTTTTAAAAAATATTTTCATACAGCAGATGGTCAGAGACTGGGGACATATTACAGGAGATGGTCAGAGACTGCAGACATGGTACAGGAGATGGTCAGAGACTGCAGGCATGGTACAGGAGATGGTCAGAGACTGCAGGCATGGTACAGGAGATGGTCAGAGACTGCAGGCATGGTACAGGAGATGGTCAGAGACTGCAGGCATGGTACAGGAGATGGTCAGAGACTGCAGGCATGGTACAGGAGATGGTCAGAGACTGCAGGCATGGTACAGGAGATGGTCAGAGACTGCAGGCATGGTACAGGAGATGGTCACAGACTGCAGGCATGGTACAGGAGATGGTCACAGACTGCAGGCATGGTACAGGAGATGGTCAGAGACTGCAGGCATGGTAAAGGAGATGGTCAAGACTGCAGGCATGGTACAGGAGATGGTCAGAGACTGCAGGCATGGTACAGGAGATGGTCAGAGACTGCAGGCATGGTACAGGAGATGGTCAGAGACTGCGGACATGGTACAGGAGATGGTCAGAGACTGCGGACATGGTACAGGAGAGATCAAAGCAGCCTCACCAGTTCCCCTCAGATGCAGCCTGCCTGATAAAAATACATGCACAGTGTTTTCCATGTATTCCAATTGCTTTAGTTCACACCATGCAGTCAGTTTCCGGTGCGGAAACTGACTGCATGGTGTGAACTAGAGCCATTGGAATACATGGAAAACACTGTGCATGCATTTTGTGCAAAAAAAAAAAGCACACGGGACTGCTTCTGGTGTGAACTGGCCCCAAGCAAGCTACCTGGTTCCGTTCCAACAGACTTCTATTGGGAATGCTCATATCGTTACCTCTACTAGCAATAACTTAACCCTTCCCCATTCTATCACATGGCGATAAAAACCTAGCTGGGTCAAAATCAAGATTATTATAATTTTTTTTATATGGCCAATAAAGGGAGTACAGCCTTTGTCCTGTGACCTGGTTTATATAGCATGGCTACATTCACACAAGTGGCCAGAGGTAGATAGTTTCAGACTTGTACTTTATTTTTATGCAGTAAGCAGCATGTTGCATCAAGTACCAATGTGGTCTCTGTAATCAATTTGATTAGTTCTATTACTTTGTCCTAAAAAGGGATGATTAAGGCACACTGCCAGCAAATATGTATTAAGGATCCAATGTAACACATGCATCTCCACTTACCCATGCCCGGATCAGTGCGGTGATCTCCGTGTGTCACGGAGCTGTGCATTGAATTTCCCGGGCGGCTGCAGTAACAATGTCCCGCCTCCTGTAATCACGTCACACTGATTCAATGTCCCGCCATTGGATCAGTGTACCGTCTGTCACAGGAGGCGGGACATTGTTACTGCAGCCGCCCGGGAAATTCAATGCACAGCTCCGTGGCACACGGAGATCACCGCACTGTCGGGTGGGAGGAAAGGAGGAGGGAGGAAAGGAGGAGGGAGGACAGAGGACGAGCCAGGAAAACACCCGTGCAATGGGCGGCACCAGGGGCGGAGCCCCGCATAGGCCCTGCTCCCATTTTCGGCCCCATTATTGGCAAGATTTTCCTTTCTGTAATTTGCCGAAAACACCATTTTCGGCCGATATGTTTCGGCGGCCGAAATTTCGGTGCATCCCTAATATATATATATATATATATATATCTGTATGTATGTATCTATATATATATATATATATATATATATATATATATATAAAAAACAAGCCCATGTTCTACATTTTACTGCCTTTATTTCACATTTAGTATTTATACTTTCATGAGAACTGACAGCTAGAATCCAATTACTTTCAAAGCTGCAGTGTTTCTGATGCTTCAGTTGCTGCATAAGAGCCACTTTAAGATGCCTAATCGTTCATTCAGGAAGCTGGCAAACCACGGTATGCGAATGAACATCTGCATAGAAGGTTATATACTGTGAAACACTGTAAGATGCTATGTGGTTGCTCTGTTCTGTCTTCTTTTTTTAACTAATTTCACATAAAACTATTACATAAAGTCATCAACATCTAGCAAACATAAGGCGATTGTCCAAATATGCAGGAATAAGAGTTTACATTTACGGGAAGGACCAACCAAGGCAAACATGTCTGTTTCATGTCCTAAAATCCTACTGCAATAATGATAACAAGATTGCTTGGGCAACAAGGGAGCATTAAGATAAACCAGCCCAGCAGTAAGAATTGACAATCACAATCTCAAGAATTATATTAGTTATGCTGTACTTTATACCACGCCATCTTAACTGAATGAAACTATTAAATAACCTCTGCTGTTTCAATCTATATGTCAATGAAAGCTCCACATGTTTGATTTTTCATTCTTGCAGAGACGGTAAGTATATTGATCTTAATGCCATCACTGGTTTACTGTAATTTCCAAATAGAAGTTTTATGCTGGCTGATACGGGCTCATCTATTTAAAAATAAAGCTCATATGGGAGAAATGCTGTATTACTTATTTGAATGTAAACCACATAAGTCTGTTCCAGCCAGTTTTTATGCTGCGTACACACGATCGGAAATTTCGACTAGCAAAAGACGGATGAGAGCTTTTGGTTGGAAAATGCGACCGTATGTATGCTCCATCTGACTTTTGCTGGCTGCCAGCAAAAGATTGAGAGCATGTTCTCAATTTTTCGTTCGGAAAAAGTTCAGATCGGAAATTCCGATCGTCTGTAGCAATTCAACGCATGCTCGGAATCATTGAACTTCATTTTCTCGGCTCGTCATAGTGTTGTACGTCACCGCGTTCTTGACAGTCGAAAATGTGCACCAATAATTCCGTAATAGGACTCAAGAATACACTACCTATACAACAAATTCACAGAAATAAATAACTTAAATTTTCCTAAATATAAAGTATTTTTATTTGAAGTCAGCATTTATTTCAAAGTTGTTAAAAGTGAGGCAAATTTTCACATTTATTCAACGTATTAGTGGCAAATAGAATCAGTATTCTGTTACTTAGTCTACTCAAGTGAATTTTATATTTTCTGCCGGAGAACATGGATCAGGGATAGCATATGAAACACATAAAAAAACGTAAATAAAAATCCATTTATTTTTATGTCTGTCATTTTCACACAAAACATCTTCAATCCAAACAATTCTATAAACTGTAAAACAGTTCCATTAACTTTCTAATACATTGACATCACATTTTTTTTTGTTTTGCATAGAGTAAGTGATGCAATAGGAAGTGAAAGGGAAATCTTCCCAAAGTGGAGGGAATCCAATCTTTACATTATCACCCTGGTGTCCCCATTGGAAGACTTAACCTAACCTTGTAAAAATGGTTAAACTTTTGATCCCCCTCTCCTTCTATTTCACTGACAATGGAGCAGAAACAGAAGAGTGCATGTCTTCTCCCAAAAACTTGACAGAGGGTCTAATCCCTCCCCAAACTAACCAAAATTTAAACAAAGTTTTCCCTCTAGTTAAACTTTAACCACTTCAGCCCCAGAAGGATTTACCCTCTTCCTGACCAGAGCATTTTTTGTGATTCAGCACTGCGTCGCTTTAGCTGACAATTGCACTGTCGTGCGACATTGTACTCCAAACAAAATTTACATCCCTTTTTTCCCCACAAATAGAGCTTTCTTTTGGTGGTATTTGATCACCTCTATGGTTTTTGTTTTTTGCCTTATAAACAAAAAAAGACTGACAATTAAAAAAAAACATATATGTTTCTTTTTGCTGTAATAAATATCCCCATAAAATATACAAAAAAACATATTTCTGTATTCAGGCTGATATGTATGCTTCTACATATTTTTGGTAAAAACAAAATGCAATAAGTGTATATTGATTGGTTTGCGCAAAAGTTATAGCGTCTACAAAATACATTTTTATTATAATTTTTTTTCTTACTAGTATTGGTGGCGATCTGTGACATTATGGTGGACAGATTGGACACTTTTGACACTATTTTGGAACCACTGACATTTATACAGTGATCAAAGCTACAAATAGCCACTGATCACTGTATAAATGACACTGGCAGGGAAGGAGTTAAATTCTAGGGGGCAATCAAGGGGTTAAGTGTGTTCCCTGGATGTGTTCCAACTGTAGGGGGGGTGGGCTCAGTACAACATGACAGAGATCACTGCTCCTGATTACAGGGAGCAGTAGATCCCTGTCATGTTGCTAGGCAGAATAAGGAAAAGCCTTGTTTACATCTTCCTGCCCTGCCTCTCCTCGCCGCAATCAAGGGCCGCTGGCGAAAATCGAGTTTGTGGGACCCGCGGGCACGCTCCTGCACCATCGGCAATGCGTGCATGCCTGCTAGATGCCAAATTCAAAGGGACGAACGGGTACACCCTTTTGCCTGTCCAAGCCATTCTGCTGACGTAAATTGGCGTGCGGCGGTCAGCAAGTGGTTAAGTTGATTTTAAGGTATACTGTATCTGCATGTAAAAAATTATACTGTATTATCATTATTATTATTATTATTATACACAATTTATACAGTGCCAACAGTTTACGCAGCACTTTACATTGTATAGGGGGGCACAACACAATTACAGTACAATACAAAAGGTACAGCAGGGCCCTGCTCGTAGAGCTTACATTCTAAAGGGAGGGGGTGGTGGTACAAAAGGTAATAGCTGCAGAGAATGATTTGATAACATAGTTTTTTTTACACAAGTTGTCAGTTGTTAAGTTTCCTCAAAGCACATTCTGCTAATCCTCCCAAGTATGGTGATACCACACGTGTGAGACTTTTTTACAGCCCAGCCACATAAAAGGGCCCAACATCCAAGGAGAACCTTCAGGTGTTCTAGTGGCATAAATTACACATCTAGTTTCCTGACCACCTATCACATTTTTGCAAGCTCTGCAGCACTAGGACAGTGATGACACCTTCAAAATAACCACATTTTGGAAAGCAAACATGTATTTTTTACACAACGTTGTCAACTTCTAAGATATTTCTAACACATAGAATAGGCATATTCAGAATTACACCTTAAAACACATTATGCTACGCCTACCGAGTATAGCAATACCACATGTGTACAAATCTAGGACAGTCCTGCAGAAGTTGCTAATTTGTTAATCCCTCTGGAGTTATTCTTCTTTTACTGAACTGAGTGACGGAGTGATGTAATACCTCAACCACTCTGGTACACCCTTTACACAAAGAAACCCCACAAGTTTAAAATTACATTGAGTGTATTGAAGGTAAGTGTGTCAACAAAGGCAAGGTTATACAACTATAATCACAACCTTGTAATAATTGACTTACTATGCAATGCAGTCACAAAACGGGCTGGAAATTTATTGAGATTTTTTTTTCTATTGGTGACTGGGCCCAAATTGCACTGTACTTATAACCTGACCTGTAAGAGGACCACTAGAGTCCAAACAGAGTTATCTAAAGCATGCCTTTGTGAGTGATGCTTGTAACTGTCTGCCTTGCAATGCCTCATGGGACTTGTAGTTCTGCAACAGCTGAAGGGCCACGGGTTGAGCACACAAAAGAATGTAAAAAAAATAAATAAAAAAAATTCAGGGAGATAAGCTACCTCAGTGACCCAGGGATGCCCCTGCTAAATCCAAGTTGTCTTCTGCAGGGCTTTGATTGATTGAGATATATAAAATGATCTTTAATAAAATAAATAGTGATACAATTGCTAATAATAATGATAACGGGGGACTGTCCCCAAAATGTATTTTTCTTTTTTGCTAGCGTAGTTGGGACCCTTCTTTGGTGGTGCACAAGTGGTAAATCTTGGTTAGGTCTATTGATCCTGTTGTAAAGTGATACTTTAGAAAAGAATGGAAACACTGATAGTTGAAGATCATTTAAAACAAGCTCCAACGGGTAGAGAGAGTAGGATGAATTCTAATTTAATTTGATGTCCTAAAACACATGATATAAGTGTTTCTGTTCAGCTCTTTCACCAATCCTTGTTTGCTGGTACTAATGGCGGAGAGACCCCATTCAGCTTAAACTCCAGATAGACTGGCCTGATGTATGAGGTATGATGTGGGACCACCCGGTCCATACTGAGATGTACAGTATAGACTGTAAGATATGTTTGTAAAGATTTGCTTGCCTCACTGAGAAGTCACTATAATTGGATTCAGAGCTTAGTAAATGAGGTGAAGCTTCACATTGCAAAGAATCCACATTCACATGCAAGGAAATTAAAAAAAAATGAATTTTTGCTTGCACCTGTTTGGACAATGAAAGACAGCAGAGTTTACCCTCATTTGCTAAGCCCTGGACCAACTGGACTTGCTGAGTGCAACTGCACTTACAAAGTCTTTTTGCCTTAAGTAAATCAACCCTTTAAAGAGTCTTCTGAAAATGTAATTTTTTGGCCACAAGTTTTGGGAAATGTGGAAGGAAAATAAAAATTTATTTTTTACAAAAAGTTGTCAATTTCTAAGATATTGCTAACACACAGCATAGGCATGCTTAGAATTATACCTCAAAACACTCTTCTGAGTATGTCAGTACCACATGTGTAAGAACTTTTCATTATTTGGACTGATTATACATCAGACATTGCAACCTGTGTATCACAAAAATCAACCAACGCTGTAAGAAAACAGTGTACTGTAATGGTTGCCTCTGTACGTGGCTGCCCTTATAGAACTGTGTTCACTGGCTAGAAAGTACAGGCAGCTGATCAAAGGTTAAACAAAGGAGTACCTGTGGTTCTAGTAGTGCATGATGGGTGGGACTGGTGCCTCGCAGAAATGTAGCCAGCAGTTATATGGTCCATAAACAGGCCAGGGTTAGTGCAGGCAGCAGACAGAGACGTGGCCAGCAAATAGCCAAAGGATTGGTCCAGGCAGCAGGCAGAAACATCAGACTTAAGGCCTCGGTCATGTAGGACCTGGACACAGGGGTAGAGGCTTCCTTCCACCCAAAGCTCTTTGATGTCTCTGGACTCTAGACCCTGATCCAGGAATCCTGGAGAAACCCAATGAAAACTATAAGCTTGGTTTTCTCTTCTCTGAAAAAACACTTGGGAGCCCCTCAATTCTACATATGTGAGACCCCTGCGTTGTCTTCAGTTCCACTACTATAAATCAGCCCAGGCAGCAGGAAAACATGGTCGATTAACTGGCAGAGCTCAGTTCCGGCAGAAAGCAGAAACTTGGTTAATCAACAGGCCAGGATCAGTTCAGGCAGCAGCCAGAGCCAAAGTGGATTAACAGGCCAAAGTCAGTTCAGGTGGCAAGCAGAAGCATGGTTGATAAACAGGCCAGTGTCAGTTCAGGCAGTAAGCAGAGGCATAGTGGATAAACAACGTCAGTATCCAATCAGATGCAGGTACTGTTTGGGTATTCTGGCGACAATGAGTACTGTCAGAATACAATAGCTTTCTATTTAGTATGGATGGGGAAACCAAGTGATTTCTCCTGCTCCGCCTGTTTACTCACTGATTACTTGATATAGTTGCACTGCTAGCTATGGCTTGGCTGAATATAGAAGGTTACACTAAATTGTTTCAGTCTTAGCACCACCTTGCTCTCCATTAACATGTTAATAAAGTACAGACACTTGTAATAGAAAAAAAAGTGTATTGAACACATCAAAAGTAACCTGAAAGTTTAACTCCACAGATGCACGTATTTGCTTTAAAAAGAAATGCAGCTACCTGATTTTCTAAAATTGGACTACCCTCAGGGTGGAAGTTTTTTTTTTCTAAGTGCATCTCCTTGCAAAACATACTCTTTACAGTGGTGAACTGTTGATTATCCGTCTGCAAATTGGCCTCTAGCCTGAGGTGTTGCACATCATTTACACTGTACAGCAAAACATGGAATTCACCCTTCCAATAATTGGCAACAGAAATATTTCTGTCATACAAGATTTTAATTTGATGCATTTACTTTATTTGCCTAAAATGTACCAATAATAAAGCAGCATATCAAAGCCTAGCTGAACACCATTATCTCACTGACACTTTGATGGTACTGGTCACCAAAGTCAGCATTTTATGTAAATATCTGCAATAGAATATTTGCATCAGCGTGACCTATATGTTGTGTTACATTAAAAATGGTTTCTCTTTTTGTTTTAAGGGCATAAAGAATAAAAAAAAGCAACTGATTCTGCTTACTAATAGTAGTAATACAAAAAAATAATTAAGCAAAAGACTCATAGGTGGAGATTTACTAAAAATGATGCACACAGAATCTGGTGCAGCTGTGCATAGTAACCAATCAGGTTCTAACTTCAGATTGTTCAATTAAGCTTTGACAAATGAATCTAGAAGTTTGTTGGTTACTATGCACAGCTGCACCAGATTTTGTGCACATCAGTTTTAGTAAATACCCTCTCATTCTGTACTGCAGGAATACTATTTTTTCAAATAAAAAATAAAAAAAATAAAATTATAAAGAAAATGAAAGCCATCCAAGATTGACTGTTCAGCCTTGTTCGAAGTCACTGAATTCCTTTAGGCTGGATTCACACCTATGCATTTTTAGTGCATTTTGCATTTTGCAGATTTGCACACGTGTTCCATAGGAAACCATGTTAATTGGACTGGAATACAGCCTTAACTGACTAGTACTCACCTAAGGCTGTATTCACACCTATGCCGTTTTAGTGCTTTTTGCATTTTACAGTTTGCTCTACAGAACGTGTTCCATAGGAAACCATGTTAAATGGACTGTAGGGCAAATCTGCAAAATGCAAAAAGCACTAAAAATGCATAGGTGTGAATTCAGCCTTATAGACTTTCCAAACCCACAGTCCTCCCTCCCTCCAGCAGCTTTCAAGACTTTATCTTTTAACATCAAGCCCAATCAAATGTCAGCCTATGCTCTAAGGCTTGGTTTACACCTATGTGCTTTTTGGTGCTTCTTGCAGAAATGCACTACAGTTCATTTAACATGGTTTTCTATGGGATATGTTTACATCTATGCTTTTTTTCACTCGCTGCTTTTTGGAAAGTGTCAGGGACTATTTTAAATGAAAAACAGAGCTCTTTTTGTTTTTTTTGGCTCAATAGACTTCAATGGAAAATCTGCAGAAAAGCATGTACTGTGTTTTTGCCATGATTTTGCCACGATTTGCAATTACATATTGTAATAATCATAAAAATAATATCTGCGCTAGGTAAATTCAATTATACTAATAAATCGATGAAAATAAATGAATAAGCAGCAGGAGATGATGATATGTAAGAAAGAGAGTCCAAATAGTGCAGAATGTCTCATTCAAACATATTTATTTAGTAAAAAAGGGGGTTCAGCAGCTGTATAAACACACTGGATAGAAAGTTGCAGTCCAAAACACAGAGTAATACTTGCAAGTAGAAAAAAGTCTGTACAGGTCCACAAGTTAAAATCACGTGTGCGCAGAGGGTGTGTGTGCAACGTCCCGACAATCGTTTTGTCATATGTGACGTCATCAGGGGTACACCCACACGTCCGTGCCTGCACTTTATATACTTAATGGGCAAAACGAGGAAGCACTGCCATAGGTCACACAAAAAGTTACAGACCAGTTTGTTGGATGAGTTAAATTAGTCTCAAATAGGAAACACCTCAGGTGATTGACATGTCTAATAGTCCTGCTGTGCAAGCTAAACTAACAAGGCATATGTAAATGGCACATGCTTTCATCTTGTGGGGAAAAAAAAGTATATTAACATGTCCAATTTAAAAAGGGGTTGGCTACCCCGTGAAGCCAGAAGGTTTTACATTATTGAGCAATACAACGTATATATCATGATATACATATATGTCAAAAAGATGTACATTCAGGAACCTGATTACAGACATAATTAAAACATCATATAGGCCAAGAGATATACCAAAAACTAAAACAGAAATGGAAAAGAATAATGATAAAAAATACTCCAAGGGTCAAAAATAGGTGCACACAGCACTTGACCTTAAAAAGTATTGATGCGTATAGAATATTATTCAAGATAGGTTTTTATACCCTCACTGAAAAGCTTCCTTAAAAATAAATAAATAATAATAAAATAAAAATAAAAGACATCTGTTCACAAAAAAGAGTAATCCTGAACAGCAAAAAAAATAAAAAATTGTCAATACACATCTGTTATGGTAAGCAAACAGTGGAGAGAGGACATCAACCATTATTAATAAAACAATTTATGTCCCACTCCACATTTAGGCCCCCTGACACATAGGACCCCAATTTATATATCCAGTTAGTCTCAGCTCTGGATATAGTCCTTCTTCCATTGCTACCACACCAGTGGAGTACTTATTTTTCAATAAAGGTGGTACCCTTAGGGCCCCTATTGTATTTTAGGACATAATGCTTTGAAACGTTGTGTTTATCGAAACCCTTATGGATGTTGGTTATATGTTCCACTAATCTGATGTGTAACATCAAGATAGTGCGGCCCAACATATTCCAGGTCGCAGGAGCACCTCAGAAGATAGACAACACATTTAGTCGTGCATGTAATAAATTACCTTATTGGGTATGTAACTCCTGTGCCCAATGAAGTAAACTCAGTAATTCTCTTTCCTCAATGGACGTTAATTTTGCACGCCTGGCATCTCCCACACAAATAGTACCTTTTAAGATCTCCAAAAAAGGTTGGTCCAGTTGGTGGATCTGGAACGTTAGGAGCTATGGAGTGACTTAAATTGGAAGCTCCCCTGAAGATAACACGAGGGCGTTCTGATAAGGGGGTAAGAACATGATCATTCTTAATGATTGGCCAGTGTCTCTTAATAATTCTCTTAATCGCCCAGTGTTGGCTGGAATAAGTGGTAAAAAAGGCCAAAGTCCTGCTTATTAGCCCCTAAATAGGGTCTATCACTTAAGATATCGTGGCGATCTCTATTACCAATTTCCACTATAAGGGAATCGAGATCTTTGCCATAATAACCCTTAGCTAAGAACCTTGCTCTTAGGACCGATGCCCCTTTGAAGAAATCAGATGAGTTGGTATAATACCTATTAAGGCGTAAAAGCTGGCCCTTAGCCGACAACTACGAACAATAATGGCAAGAGTCTAAAAGGATATACTGTGTGTGTGTATATATATATATATATATATATATATATATTTATATTTATATTTATATATATATATATATATATATATATATATATATATGTATATATATATATATATATATATATATATATATATATATATACTAAATGGATATATTGTAATAATCAATATATTAAAATGTCCTTTCCCTTTCAATCTACAGCCACTGTAATTTTCTATAACTGCAATACAATATGGCTACATACAAATAGTGGGAATCTGCAATAATGTTTGTCATAATCCTTACAGTGTACATAGATCACCCAGGGAGGAATGTTTTCCAATCAAGCCAGAAGAGATGAGTCATGGAAGTTTTCACAGTCCAAACGCAGCAAAATGTTAGCCATACATACATCTACTCTGGCAATATGGTGTACAGGGTTGGGATTTTTTTGTTGAAACGATTTATTTCCCATATTTAAGCTTACTTGAAGTGTGTGTGCAGTGCATCAAGATCATTTTTTTTTAACATGAACAGAAAAATGTATCAAACATACTTCTGAAATGGTTTTATTACTCTATGTGGGTATATTTAAGCCATTTTATATTCTAGTAAAATTGGCAAGTCAATTTAGAAAACACAATGGTACAGAATTGTTTTTGTTCAACTATTCAGATACAATGACTTAAAGTTGTTAGGCTTTCATGAAAGCATGTATATTAGTGAAATGCTCGTTGATCTCATTTAGACATGAAAATGCATTTTGACGGATGTCCTCTATGTCTCCAATATCTCTGGACAAAAGCATTTGTCTCTCCCTCCTTGTGTGTAATGCAATAAAGACAGAGATATCTTACTAATGGGGCAATTTAACATTTGATCTTAGACTTTGCCATGCCTCTCATATTTCTTAGTGGAAGCTTTACACTGGTCTGTATGCAGGTAAATACAGTCTTAAATGCATTTAATGCATAGTACCTTGGTGATAAATTGGTATGTTGTACAGATTAAAGACAGATATGATAAAAATGGTATACAGTCTTTGAGTTTGTCTTTCAGAACTATGTAAATAAACCATTAGAGCACATTTTTTAGAGCATATTATTAAAAAGAAAATAATTCAAGCAGAGACGTTATTCATGATTTGTGATGAACGTCATACTGTGAAAGGCTGTGCAATGAGAATCTCTATCTATGAAATCCATAATGGGGATATTTTTGGCTGCTAGGCTTTCATTCTCAAAGTTCTGCATCTGTCCTAAGCACATTACCTACTGCTTTATGTTCCTGTTCCAGGGAGTCTCTTTCTTCAATCACTTTTTGAGTTCAATGCCTTCACATGTTTAAACAAGAATTTTTTTTTTTAAGAACTAATCAAATCAGGATGTAAATCTTATATAACATTTTATGGAAAAGAACTACTCTTTATCTAGCCATTCAGCAGAGTTGCTTCTATCTAAATTACCGTAAAAGCTTTTATAAAGTATTAACTATTTTGGAACATGTATGTGAAGTCAATGATACCAGGACCTAAACTGCTAATGCAAAAATTTGAAAGACAGAAAATAGTTGACTGATAGGTAAAATAAACACAGAGAAGGCTACACTGGGTCCTGCTTCTATAAGTTCCAAACTGCATAAGTTTATGTTGGGTGAGACGAGTTTTACAAGAGGCTAATCACTTGAACTCATTGGGGTTGATTTACTAATGGTAACAGTTTATTTACTTTGCAGGATCATTGCAGGATCATGCGCCCTCTATCAAGGATAAGCTGATTCACAACCATTACCAGGGATCCAACAGAATGGAACCATGTAAGATCTTGGGCACCTTCTGTTGCGATAAATGCAGTTAATGTGCGTTCATTAAAACCGACGGTAGTTGTAATTACTTAATGATGACCAAAATAAGCCATGCCATTTTGTCAATTGCTGCACAGAGGGTGAAATATTTATTTATTGGTATGTAGTTGTGGAAGCTTTTATGTAGGATGTATGTAGAAAATAATTAATGATCATGTCTATGCCATGAAGATGGGCAATTTATACCTCCTGTTGGGAAGATATATTGCCCAAGTTCATTATTATGGTGAGCCATGCATGCATGTGACATCATCACGGCCATATTGGCTGTGGTGGGCGTTTGGTGCATGCACAACAGGGAATTCATAGATGGGCACTGAGTGGCACCCTCTAGAATTAGCACTGGATATGGGGTTTATCTGGCCAGTGGACTGCTCTGTTGCTATGATGTGGTGTCCAGTGTCCCCCTTCCCGTCTTTGAGTGTATATGGAGCTCTGGTAGCATGGTTCTGGTTTCATGTTGGTAGGCCATGCCGATGGACGAGCCCCTATGATTCTTGGTTGAAGTTTAGTTAGCTTTTACTTTATTTAATTATTAAAGGGGTTGTAAAGACAGAAAGTTTTTTTTTTTACCCCACTGCAATTTATGCAGTAAGGTAAAAAAAAACTTCTGCTTGAAGCTCCCCCTCAGCCCCCAAATACATACTTGAGCCCAATCTTGACCCAGTGATGTGCATGAGTGCCAAGGCTCTCTCAGCTCTCCCGCTCCTTACTGGCCCATACAGCAGCAGGAGCCATTGGCTCTGGCTTCTGTCAATCAAAGCTAGTGATGAGGTAGTGGGGGCGGGGCAGAGCCCAACTCTGTGTTTTTTATGGACACACAGAACAGGGCTTGGAAGCGAGCAGGCATCAGTGCCCCCATAGCAAGTAGCTTGATATGGGGGCACTCGCCGGGGGAGCCAGGGGCACCAGTGGGAGACCTGAGAAGAGGAGGATCAGGCTGCTCTGTGTAAAACCATTGCACAGAGCAGGTAAGTATAACATGTTTGTTATTTTAATAATAATTTTAAAAAGTTTTATAATCACTTTAATTTGTATGTATTATGTTTAAATAAAGATATTTAAGTATAATACTTTATATTTTCAAAATTCAGCTGATCATAGTTTTGTGAAGGTTATGGGTCAAGTATTTAGCTGACTGCTGTTTAGTTTTAGTTTTAATTTGAAGGAAAGCAAGCATTATAAATTAAATACATGCTTTGCTACTATTGAAATCATTGCTACACTGACTAGACATAGTACTCTGGCCAAAGTTCGAAAATCCTTATGTGCCTACAGTACATTATTCGGTTTTCTTCCATGAGAATAACGTCTGCTACAAGCAGATAATTGCTATTTTATCAATTAAAACAGTCACCAAGCATAATTACATGACTTCTCACCAGATAGGGAACATTATTGATTCTGTCTATGCAGAATGTTGCCAAACAGGTTAGTGACTCTCAGAAAAAAACTGAAAGCTTTTTGAACATGAACTTGTACTTTGGACTTTCATCAGTGTGAGAGCAGAATCTAATTGTGATTCCTCTATTATTAAGTGACTGAATGCACAGAAATGAATGAGGTGAGATTTCCCGCCTCTTGCGATATAACTGACCTCCATCTTATGTCTGTCTACATGCCCTTGCAATCACAATGCAAATTGTGGGTCTAAGTGTAGGTAAAGTGAGTGGATCAGTTTGGTAAGGGATCTATGGCCAACATCTACCTGCCACAAATTACCCTGGTACAAATTTACTTATGGGCAAACTGATTCATGAATCCCAAGTGTAAAAGAAAAAGAGGTTGCAGGAGCTTCAGAATTTATTAGAAAATTAGAAAACAGAAAAGAATGTTAGCCTTACTCCAGCTTGATGTTCATTTGTGATTTCATCAAGAGTATAATAAAAGTGTATTCTCTGGATGCACATTTATCACAACTCTGATACAGATAATCTACATGCTGTGAGTGCTGTGAGTGATCTCAATATGAACCCAGTTTGTACAAATCATCTTAGTAATAATCTGTTTTGTGATTTGCAATGTATGATGGATGAATCTACCACAGTAAACTATTCTTGTGCGTTTCCAACAATTGATTAATGGGGTCAAGCTGTTCTTTATAATTTGGTGTATACATTGCAACATGCTCTTTGTAATTCATAAGATTTTTTCAATGGGTATGAAATATCTTATTAAAGAACAACAATACTATTATTGATCATTGATATATATTACTGATATAAATGAATGTCAATTGAACTTTCAACACAGGTCAAGTAAGGCTCTAGTTTCAAATCAGCCTAGGTAATCCTCATAATCATGAACATTGGTGTTTCAGTCTATGTCTTGCTTTATCTCATACACATGTTTAGCCTTGTATTACAATGCCCAATGTATCTTTAGTATCTATTAAAAAGAAGAGGAGCCAAATATAGAAAGTCAAGTACATCAACTATAATTGATCATCATTCTCAGAGGAAATCACTTGGCTATTCCAAACAGAGAATAAATGTCTCAAAGAAAGGATATAAACACGTTTATAAAAGTCAGTATCCTAGAAGTATATAAACTCTTCTAAACTATTAATATTGTGTATTGCCTTTTTCATTAATTGTGTATAGCTTTGTTTTAATTATCTCTACCTACTTTTAAAAACGGTGCACAATGACTTGTGTCATCAGCATGCTTGAAATGCTCTTTAGAAGGCCAAGGTTGCTAGTCTATCTTTCTGTGGTCCAAGTTAGATCCACATTTCCCATAAATCTTTGAGCGTATTTCTTGTGTGACACTGATAGAGAGTACAGTGCTCAGATAAGCAGGAGGCATGCCTCACGAAAGCTAATTAATTATAATATATCTTTACAGAAATGAAATTAGGCTGGCAGTGACTTTATTGACACTTTGATTTCTTTGACAGTTTATTAATTTAAAATGTCTAGTCTGAATCTGCTTGAACATATAATAAAATTTTGCTGAAGGATACATTTGGAAGCATTATTATCATGATTGTACTTAATAAACTTATCAGAGAGGCTCCAGAAACATATCAGTGCATGATTTATGTTTAGGCGGTTAACATTTGGCCAAGTTGTGTCTGGTGCCCATTATGAGGCATATTAATCTAAAGAAGTATAGCAAGTAAACAATCATTTCAGAGAACAAAAGCTTGCCCACTCAACATATAATTTCTACTTTTTCAAAAGTAAACTTAAGTAATTACAGCAACAGTCAATTTATTTTCACTTGTGTTATCTGTGAAAGATATTACCTTAACCTCATCTTTTGTTATTTTGTTGTCCAAAGTAACTTTACTTGTTGATACAATCTATCAATAAACCAGTTTTGCTTATTACCTTGACACACTTTTCAAAACCATTTATTTTGAACACTTCTCTTTCGATTACATTACCTATCCACAGTTTTCACAGAGAGATACATGACTGAAAAACAAATATAGAGAAATTCTGGAAGCAGCATATCTTTTGGATAATGCTATAGACAGAATTGAGTGATATGGGGATGTGTGCATTGACATACAAACAGGAAAATCTTAAATGCCTGATGATGGTAGGTTTCAAATAAATAACTATATCTATAAGTTCTGCACTCATCTTTTGTAGTTAAACAATTTATCGGCTGCTGTGCTAAGATAATAGTAAAAGCTCAAAACAAAATAAACAGAGCGCTAAAGATACCAAAAAAATAATAAGTGCGTTGTGCCATGGTTAAAGGAAAATGCTATTTGGTAACTATGGGAAACACTGTGAGAAAAAGAAAAATATAGATAGATTGCTATGGGAAGCACAGAGAGAGAAAGAAAATACTGCCGTGGTGAACTCAGTGGGAAAAAAGATAATGCTGATAACGTCTTATGAAGAACACAGAAAGTAGCATACAACTGAGATCCCTAAGCTGTTCATGTGTCCTTGTTCTTTCCTGAAGCCTTGATGAAGGGGAACCCTTATAGCCCTTTGAAACATGTTGGTCGGTTCACTGAATATACCATTAACAACTAGTCTGTTGCTCCTCCTTGTAATCCTCAATATTTTGAAAAGAGGCTCACTTGTGGGGAAGGCTTCCTTAGCTTGCAGAGTGTAAACTATGCTCTCTTTGCTTCACACATTACCAGATTTAAAATTTCAAGTCAGGTTTGAATATAATTTGCAACTAGAAGGAAATTCTTGGTACTAACAGTCTGATACATCAGATGTTCTATATGTGAGAGACAGCAAGGAGCCTAAAGAAGGTCTGTTTAGGAATTCTTTATCAACAGCACAAGGTTATTTTTCAGTTTTCAGCACTATCATACTTTGAATGACAATTACTCAGTTATGCAATGCTGTACCCAAATTAATTTTATATCATTATTTTTTAGACAGACAGAGCTTTCTTGTGGCGGTATTTAATCCCATTTTGTTATAGTATATAAAGCAAATAAGACCAAAATTTTTTTTTAAAAACAAAACATTTTGAAAATAAATAGTCTTTCTTTATAAATTTAGACCAAAATGCATTCTGCTACATTTCTTTTGTAAAAAATAAAAATCAGTGTATATAATTTAGTCTGTGTAAAAGCTATAGAGTCTGAAAACTATTTTATCTATATTTGTACATTGTTCAATCCTGATGTACTGACTGCATATCTCATTTCTCAAGGCCCTAAAATGCCAGAACGGTACAAACACCCCCCAAATTACCCCTGGGGGGAATAAAAAACAATTTTAGGTCACAACTTGGAGCTTTCATAGAGCTAACGACTCTTTCTCCACCTCTATGTGATAGAGCTGGGTGAGTGAACAGCCAATCATCAACCATGAAGCACATGCTCCCTCTTACTTTTACTGTACGAACATTACTTCTTCAGATGAAAGGAGCCGCAGGGGAGAAAAGGAAAATGTGCAGTAAAGCACAGGTTCACTTTAGGGTGGTATTCAAATGTAACGACTTGGCTACACTTGACATTAGAAAACATACAAGTCTTCCATTTTTTTGTTTGTTTGCAAATTATATAGGACAGGCTTTAGAATTATGTATAGTTCATGTCAGTGGGGGGGGAACATTTTATCAATATAAGGTATTCAAAAAAGTAGCACTGAGGCAGATTCAATATAGGACTGCAGCACTGCACCAACATAAAACATATCCCAGACCAATTCTTCAAGTGAACCTGCATTCCATTTTTAACTTTCAATGCCTTGGACATGGGAAAGACATTTATAATGTTTACCATAAAGTCAAAAAATTCAGGCCCCAGCAAAAAAGTGAAACTTAATCAGAGAGGGGAACAGAAGAAATATAAGATAATAGCTGGCATTTTGTGGTGCTTGCTCTTAAGTTCTACTTCTACTTTTAAAAGTTTAAAACATAGTCTAAATGGAAAACTGGCTCATGTACAATTATAAATCGGACTTATTTATTTGTAAACATATCATAGTGACCTGCCCAGAATGGTAGACATAAGGGCTACAAACAAAAAAAGAAATAAAACTGAGAGAGGCAGCTTGATTAGCACCGAATGGGCAGCAGATTCCATCAGCATCTTGCTTGATAAATAAACCCAACGGTATGGAGCATTCTGTTACAGAACTGCTATGATTTTATGTTTGTGTCATCTCTTACTCAGAATTTATAAATGCACTGGCACATGGAAAGTGTGATCTTTGAACACATGTGAACATGCTCTGAAATAAGTAAAATAATAAATAAAAAGAGGAAACCCTGGATGTTTTACATTTCTATACAGAAAAGTCTGCCTTACAGGTACAGTGAACATTAATGAATGTCTTGGGTATATACCTATTTTCCTACTGTACCATGCAACATATAATGCATGTAACATTATAGAAAGATAAAGGAGCTAATGTATGGAGAACATGCTAACATAAAATGTACTTGTTGTCCCCATCAGCCAATTAGAATCTTTATTTCAGTTTCAAACCTGGACTACAGAGGTCACAGTTGGAAGCTGGTTTTCAAAGTTAACAAAACATACTTCTTATAACACACTTTGGTACAGCTGTCAAAAAGTGCGTGAAACATAATGGTTTCTAGTCAAATAATTCGGTGCTTCTTATTGTAAGTAGACTCCTGTTGTCACAATTGTTTCTTTGGTTTTATTGTTCAGAGAATGCTTACCTCAACTTTAGTTTGCTAACATAGGGTAGCTTAGTAATGACAAAAATGCAAAGAATGGTTTTCTCAGGTGTATAGATTCTTATTTTGAGGCACAAACAGTGAGCGTTTTCTTTTTCAATAAAGTAGGGAACAAAAACTTCACCAACGACAAAAGTCAGACTAATAATACCTTGAGTCTGCTTTGTTTTTATTTTATTGATATAGAAGGTCCTGAATAGGGATGGGCTGACAGACACCAGAACTTCCAAACACTGCGAAAGTTCAGACCCGAATAATGAACCCCATTAATGTCAATGGGACCCAAACGTCAAAAATAAAAAAAAGTGCCCATTTTGAACGCTTATATGCAAGTAATTGTGCATACCATGGTTATAGGGGTCTGGGTCCTGCCCTGGGGGACATGTATCAAGTAGCAATACATAAAAACTAACCCCCACTTTTGTACTCATGATAAATACATTTGCAATAGACAATTAAACACATTTTGCAATAAACAATTGAAAAAACTGATTATGTGAAATTATGTGAAATAAAGAATGAATAAATACATACATAAATATATAAATAAACATGTGTCATTCAAAAATTAGTCCATAGTCTTGCATCTTCATACATGCAGAATGTGATGATCAGTCATGCAATTTTTAAAGTGCCAAGTGCTGTCTCTATGTAAAGTGCTGTCTCTTTATATAAAGTGCTGTCTGCTGTCTTTAAAGCGGGAGTCCACCGGGACTCCGCGTTTTTTTTTTTTTTTTTAAAAGCCAGCAGCTACAAATACTGCAGCTGCTGACTTTTAAATAGTGACACTTACCTGTCCAGCGCGCCCGCGATGTCGGCACCCGAAGCCGATCGCTCGCTCGGCTGCCGGGTCCCGCCGCCATCTTGGGTATGGGAATCAGGAAATGGAGCCTTTCGGCTTCATTTCCCGGTTCCCTACTGCGCATGCGCGAGCCGCGCGGCGCAATCCGGACGGTCCCCGCTGCCTCTGGGAGCTGTGTGTTTCCCAGCAGGCAGCGGGGCACTTGCTGAAGGGGGCGGGCGCTTGCGGAACGGGGGCGTAACCTACGCTCGTTCCGCAGAGAGCTAGCCCGGAAGTGGGTGCAGTTACCTGGATTATCCAGGTAACTGCACCCCCCTCCCCCCTGAAAGGTGCCGATTGTGGCGCCGGAGGGGGGGGGGATTCCGATGAGCGGAGGTCCATTTTAGGGTGGACCTCCGCTTTAAATAAATTGCAAATAGTGCTCCCCTTCGGTGTCCCCACTCACTCACAACTGGTGTGGACACCTATATTATAAGAGTCACAGGCACTTTATATTGTCCTGGATCTGCTGGAAAATGTAGTCCTCCTTGCTGGTTATGTTCCCCAGTGGTGCAATGGTGTGCCATAACGCAGTATTTTTACTCATAAGTAGACATAAAATAAATGGCAAAAAAGATCCAATTAGCCTGATTCCGTTTATTATAATAATTGGCAAAGTTTCAAGGAGTTACACTCACTTGTGCTGCGTGCATGAAGAAATGCAAGCAAAATACCGAACCGGAAGTTTGCATCAACGTGCATCCCTGCTGCATTTACCCCTCCATGGGGCGTTATCAAAGGCTAAGATGAATGGTGTGATGTACTTAGTACTTGTACTTATACATAGTATTTACATAAGTACATCACAACACTCAGTATAGCCTTTGATAAAGCCTAATATAGGAGCCCACACCAGTTGGTGAGTGAGTGGGGGCACTGAAGGAGACCACAAATTGAACTTTTTTTTTAGAGAGATAGCACTTTATTTAAAGAGACAGCACTTGTCACTGTAAAGATTGCATGATTGATCATCACATTCTGCATGAATGAAGATACAAGGATATTTACTTATTTAGGAATGACACATGTTTATTTTTGTATGTATTCATTATTTAATTCACCTAATTTCAAATAATCATTTTTTTCAATTGTTTATTACCAAATTGGTTTAATTTCTTATTGTAAATATATTTATTATGCATACACAAGTGGGGGTTTGTTTTTATGTAACTAGGCTGTAGCGCTCAAAACGCCTATGCATGTAATATGCAAACACACACTTCCTTTAAAATAATAGAATCACTATTAACAATGTCCCTTGAAGCATAGAGATGATTGCTACTGATAGGCTCACCCCATCCAGTCAAATTTTGGGGTTTTTTCCCTTATTTGTAAAATCTGATTTTTTTTTCTACTACTACAATCACTACTACAATCACTTATACTTATTACATCTGCTTGCAAAAGTTAATTTACCCTGTGATGATATTCTTAGAGCAGATTTATGTATGCATGTATCCAAGGGCCTCTGTTTACCAATTCACATCGATAATTAGAGAAATTTTCGAAATTAGATTTATTTTTTAATCATTGAAATTAGGAATAAAACATATATTAATCAAAGTGAACATTCAACTTTAAAATGGTCAAATTGATTGCAAAGGAATATAAATAAAATGCATATATTTTCTAACACGATTAGGTATAGGCTTCATTCATTAGGACTTAGCAGTTAATCAAATCAGAAGTCATTTACTGTGATTCAGGCATCTGCTTTATCTCAGTTTCTGCTTAGCAGAGTGAAAAACATAAAAAAATGATTTCTGCTATCTTTTTTTTAACAGGACATACAGTGTATATAAAAATTCAGGTTATGAATATGAATGAAATTACCATGTATTACCTCAAATGAGAAATAAAATATTCTATTTAGTGGAATGTTATAATGTGCAATACATGGTAAAACATTCTTATACTTTTAAGTATAGTTAGGAAATGTAATTCTGATTACCTGCTAGAGCTTTCATCATGTGCAACCTACTATAAAGAACTGTGTGCATTTTCTTTAATAAAAAATACTATATTTTATATTAAAATGTGCTGGGTTTCTTTTAAATTTACATATCAGTTTTCCACCCTCCATGCAATCTCCCTCTGCTTCTTTAACAACCAATCACATTCAAACTGCTAAACCAGGCTTGTATTTGGTGGCTGTGGTTTAGTACTGAAATGCTGCTCTTTCACTATTCAATCACAGTCCGAGGGCAGAGAGGTGACCTAGCCTAACTGTAGTAGGGGAAATTAGGTCACCAATCTGGTTGTGCTAGCTGGCAGGGCTAACTTAAAGAATGGATGCACAAAATTACAAATTCAGTGGCAGGAAAAACTGCTGCCATATATGTAATTAGCTGTTTGCCTGAAGTTCAGCTTTAAATAGCTAGCCTTTTGCTTTGTTTTTTTCATAACATAAAAACTGAAAAACATCCAGATGGAAAGTTACATTAACAGAAGATGGACTGGTACATACACACTACAGAAAACATGTTTGACTTTAGTTTACTTTTGTTTAGTATTTCAGTGAAATTGTTGATCAGATGTATGCAGTGTGTAGAAATAGTACCTCCAAATTATCAAGGCCACATCTCAAATACGTTCATTTCTGACAAGTTCCGGTGCCTTTTTTGTACACTGTATGTACATTTAAGTAATTTGACTCTTTTATATAAAGTTTTGTGAATTGTGGCTGCAATCAATAAATGTGTTGAACTAACTGAACGTTTGGTTATAGGTATCTTATAAACCTGGTTCTTTTAAGAAAAAAAACACATATAGACCATTCCAACAGTACACATAACAGATGTTATCTGGATTATACATTTCCAAAATAATTTGGAAACAATCACACAAAAAAGCATAGAAGCCTACCCTGTAATTCCGAGTTTCTGACAACACATAAGGGACACAAAAGGAATTCACTGTGTGATGTGACCCATGAGAATTTGTATAAAGAACATTTAGGGAAACCATCAAGTTAACAAAGTTCACAACATATTTAAGTTTAAGGTTTAATCATGGCTTCCTTTTCATTTCATTTTAACAAGCAGCATCTGTCACCCTTGTTCTCAATTAATAGGGATTCATTTATTATTTATAGGAACCCAGTGGGACGTTATCTTTAACCCTCACAAGTCATTCATTTTATAGCACCACTTTAAGATACTTGCTCTTAGGTACTCTTTGGCACATCATAAAGTGAAATGTAGCAGATGGAACAGGGGAATGTGCAAGAATGGACCCGACTAGTGCTAAAACATTTAAAAAACACATGAAATCCCACTTAGGACACTGTGAGATATACTACTTTTAAAAAGTATAGATGAATAATCACATTACTCCTGGGGGCCATGAATAGTATTTATGTATGCAGTTTTCATTGACTTTACTTTCTAAGCGACTTTCGAACATATCTGCAAGACTTCTGATTAAATGATTCAAATAAAAGAAACCATTAGGGTATCAATATGGAAAATATAATTGCTGACTTTTTATAAAGTTAGA
Organism: Lithobates pipiens; assembly: GCF_037356315.1. Lineage (NCBI taxonomy): Eukaryota > Metazoa > Chordata > Amphibia > Anura > Ranidae > Lithobates > Lithobates pipiens. Next base: position 341,375,591 of record NW_027507758.1, read on the forward strand.
CTTTCAGGGGGTATCATTCCCTTCTTTCATTGCCTATTAATAATTATTAATTAGTTCATTTGCATTCTCTGATTTATGACCATGAGCAACAAATGCAAAAGTGGAGTAACAAGGTTAACATTGATTGCAGCAGGGACTAGGATGGAAGGGTTAAGATTAGAATTAGACTGAGACCAGCTTTATATCCTGTGCTCCTCCACCAATAATTAGGACTGATGCTGTACCTGCTTATTGTCATGGCGTTTATTGCTTCCCATGGCTGACATCAAGTACCAAAGATACAGGGGTAATGTTTGCAACATGCCTGAGGCAAAAGGGAGGAACTGATTTATTGGTCAGTTTAAGTGTGACAAGGAAATGTAAAAGTCTGTGGGGACACCTGCGTTCATCGAATCAGCACCTGAAGGCCATGCCTTACCATGCTCTTTAGATCCATGTCAACTCAAAGAAGACCTTGCTGACAAATGATGACAACAGCTAAGGGGTTGCAAGGGTCAATGCCCCATTAACCAGTTTTAAAATATAACTTAGTAAACATAAAACAATTAGCTATGGGCAACAACATTATGCATACAGCTAATTCTACATTAAGGGACAGTTTTGAAAGGACCTCACAATGAATGCAGATAGATCATAAGCAGTGCATATCATTATTAATTGTACAATTTTAATAACTGAGCAACAATGAAGCAAATAATATGCTGTGTGTTTTAGCACACATTTAAAAATCCAGTTACAAAGGTCACTTTCCTAAATTAATACTGTATGTCATTATTGGGTCTACAGATAATCATTTGACCAGTATGGATCACATGAAATGCTACCTAATTAATCAAATTCCCTCATTGCCCTTTTGCAAAATCTGTATACTTCCTACTCATATGATCTCATGGTAGTTGTCTAATTACAGAAATAAATGTCAAAAAGTTAATAGTAGAGGTTTAGGGAATGTTCTACCAACACTAATAGTAGCAAATCACCAAGATAATCATACCAATGAAGGGAAACTTAACCGATCTATATTGCATAAAATTATGTTCCTCCAACATCCTTTAACATCTCCTAAAAATAAGCCAAAACAGCTGTGTAATATTGGTATAATATGCATACAACATTTAGCTTCACATTGCACATATACAATGTAAGCATTGCAAACATATATTTGTAGGGATTCGATAAACATTTACAACAATGATGAAACCTTAAGTGGCCAATGGTACTTTTCAACTTCCAGTAACAATGGAAAATTACTTCTTGCATGAGACGTGTCATATGAAATAATCAAATTTTGCTATGGCTTTGTGCCTGTTTACCAAGCATGATCACACTATATTTGCATGTAATGATTAAATCACTATCTAATGCTTAGTGACTCATTTAATTCATACACAGATTGGCATTTTAATGTAATTCATGACTTTTAGTCTTATATTTTTCTTAAATGCTCCATAGTCTCACACACAAATCAGGTCTATGTATGCTACTGTACAACCTTTTTACTGTACACAAGAGAGTATTATTAGAGAGAAAGACTTAGACAAGTTAGGGTGGAATAGGCTAAAAAGAACCAAACATGCCTTAATATGTATGTACAGACAAAACTTTATTTTAAAGACATGGCTAAAACCATTGGGAAACTTTCCTTCACTTTCTGTTCTGATGTCATGCTCTCCGAAGGAACGGCAAACTCATACTTCAGATCTCTGTGCCTTGGCCTTGACTTTCGTGCGCATGCACCAGATTGATGTCATCGTGGCTTGGCCATTTAAACGGCCAGAGCCAACTAACCTTGAAGGAAGACAGGGTAAAGATGGAAGCCCTGTCAGTGGTGACAGTGTGTCACTGGAGGGCTTTGTTTTAAGGTAAGTCTTTCATAATGTGCTAATATAAAATGCATATTAGCACATTATGATATTACCTTGCAGAGACAATTCCTTTTTTTTTTAATGGGGAAAGTTTACTACCGCTTTAAGGAGATGTGCCTGGAACAAGGATTTCCCCTCACTATCTTTTTCACAGTGACAATGGTCAACAGAACAGGACAAATAGTGAATCTAATCATTGGAGACATAGACAATAATATAAAACTTGAAGGAGGGTCAAACGTTTCCCCACTCTATCCAAAACATTAAAAAAGTTTTGACTTGAGATACATCAACTTAAAGGATAAGTTAACCTTTTAGGAAAAAATAATAAATGCACATATTTTTGTAGAAAAAAAGTGAATTTATTATTATTTTTATTATTTCCTTTAGGACCCTGGAAAGCATTGCACCCATGATCACTGCTCATCAGTCCATTCAAAACTACAAGCCATCAGCTGCGGAGGCTGAAGGTAGTTGTAGTCTATTCAATCACAGGAAACTGTGAATGAATGAATGATGTAGCCATGTGAGCTGAGTCCCGCAAGGTTGCGCTGTTTTTGAATTGTGACAGCAGGTGCAGGGAGAATTGAGGTGAGGATCAGGGGGAGAGGCTGCAGGAACTGTAAATGATATATTTTGTCCTAAATATGTGTGGAATATGTAACATGTTCCAAAAGGTAAACATATCCTTTAACCAGTGGAATACTGTATAAGCCTTCCTAAAATAGAATGTATCTACTTGTCTTACCTTTACAAATCCAAAAAATAGGAGGTTTTTGCATCCAAAACTGCTGGTTTACAGCACAGATACAGATTATTATAATTATTACTATTATTAGTATTATTATGTCCTTTTTTCTATAATACCATGTCATGCATGGAAACAATTGCTTTTATGTGGGATGCTTTGGAGATCAACAAGAAGGTATAACCAGACAGGTTGTTTTAAGGTGAGCTTAAATGAACCACAATCCCTCTAATAAAGCAGTACAATGAGTAGCAGGAAAGGTTTTTTTATTTTTTATTTTTAAATACAGATATCATTGTCTTCCTAAAATCAGTAAAAGTGTTCTAACTAGGAAATGTATGATAGCTTACTATCTGGAAATACAAGCATGTACAAGTATATGTAATATAACATTACACAATTTATACCATTTCGGAGAAAGGCAAAAATATGACAACAGAATCCGAAATATATATATATATATATATATATATATATATATATATATATATATATATATATATATATATATATATATATATATATTATTTATATTTATTCATTATTAGTGATGACTTGCCTGGGATAAATTTTGTTGAACCCAGTCTATAATCTGTGTGTCAGGTCACCTTGAGGCGAGGTGACAGATGCACACCGTAGGGATCAGGAGTGCACCGCAAGGTTGTGGACCCTATGGCTGACTGCTGCAGACGGGAGACAGGTCCCACCGGGGTTAGAGCATAAGATTCCCTGGGGAGCGGAGTCTAAGAGCCAGCAGGTGTTCACCAGAGCCTCAAGTGGTGACAATGGACTTGGCTGCAACTGGCTCCAGGTCGCGACCCCCAGGGTCCCCCAGCTCAAACCCACAGTAGGCAACAGGAGGATAGGGATGGTGAGGGACAAAGCCAAGGTCGGGGCCACAAGGAGACAGAAATAGTCAGGGATGCGCCAAAAGGTCAGGATCACAGGCAAACAGGGATAGTCAAAGACACGCCAAAGTCGGTAACGGAACAACAGAAGAGCACACGGCAGGTAACAGGAAGCTGAACACACAAAGGAATACACAATGGTTGATCAGCACTCTTGGCATGCAGTGCACAGGTTAATATAAGGTTCCCTGATAGGGCCTGGGGTGGAGCCATGCTTAGAGGAGAGGTTATAAAAACCACCAGGTGGAAGTGGCTGGCCTCTTAGCCTGAACACATGAGGGGAGGTAAGCAAACAGGAAGATCACTGCATAACCATGACACTGTGAACCCCAAACATAGTGTCCAGGCACCACTGAGGTATACAGGAACTGATTATTGTTCTTTTCTGCCCTTTTGTAGGTAAATTTACAAGCTATTGTTAAAAAAGGAGTGTGGATAACAGGGCACTGCTGTTTGGGGGCATACAAAAAATCTTTAAACAATATTTTGCAGGGAGCACGTCTATTAAAGCAGTTTAATGGGCAACATTAAAAATACACAATTCCTTTTAAAATCTATATCAGACCATTATCTGCACCCCTTCGCAGAGAACCTCGTCCCCATGTTAATGAAGACAATGATCTCTTCCCCACAGCTCTGACCCGGTTAATGTAGTGGTCTGCAAATTCTTGAAACTCCCTTTAAAATAGAGAATCTGTCTTTTCGCTACATTAATAAGTATAGGGTATAAAGTACCCTCTGTTTCACTTCTTTCCCTACCTTTTCTGGCCTGGCAGAGTCTGGTTGGATTTAAAGTGGGGCCCCACACTTTTATTGTATGTTTTTTGTGTGAGAAGAACCTCAAAATTCATACCAGACCCTTCTCCAGGATAAGGGACTAGTATGGATTTTAAGTGGGGCATCCACATTTTTTTTTCTTTAACGTGGGTGACCTGACATAGTTCAGGCATGGCCTTTTCTGGTCAGTTAGACTACATGCCTGTCGAAGGGCCTGGTGTGGGTTTTTTAAGGGGACTCCAGACCACATCCTCAATGGTATAGATTGTTTGGGGCAAAACCCCCAAAAATGTCATTGAGTCCTCCCAAAATCATAATAGACCCTTATCTGAGAATGCAGTCTGACTAGCCAGGAAAGGATCATATATAAAATCCTTTGATAAAAAAGAAAAATGAATGTCCCACATATTTCAGAAAATAATGTCCCCTGATGTTCAAAATTATCATCTCACAAAAAAAGTTTCATGATGAACCTTTTCCCACTGATACGTCATCACAAATGACATCTTCCCAGCCTCCTGCTGAATTTGCCCAAACCGGGTAAATATACCATCACTCTGTAAATGTCTCAGTCCTGTAAAAAGAAGCCATATAAGCCTTGCAATCCTGATATATTTGCTAAAAAGCTATAAACAGTTAACAATAACAATACAACACCTACACCATTAAATATAACAGTTCTCCATTTAGCCAACTGCTTACCAAGTAACTGTTTTGCCATCATGTGGGAACAGTAGTTCCCATTCTTTGAATGATGCAGCGGCTCTTTATCTTTTGTCTTGTGTGGGTACATGGTATTCGTGGAACTCTTTAAGAAGGACATCTTTTTTGGATCAACCCTAGTGCTGTAAAATATTTTACCAGTGCCAGTTAAAGGAATCGGTGGTTAATCAAAAACATTTTTAAATACTCACAAAAAGAGATATATACAGATATTTGCATGCTGTTGACCACATATTTGGATCTTTTAACTGATGGCGGATTATATGGGCGTTCTGACACATCTATCTCAGATAACTGTCAGATACTGATATTTAGTATGCAATTTACTCTAATGGCTAACCTAAAACAAGGAACCACGCAGACCAGCAGATACAGCAATGCCAAAAAATACAGTAAGCACTTTGATATTCGTGGCCATTTACAAATAGGATATGCAAATACCTTAAAGATAAACTTGCTGTGACTTCTTAAAACCCTATCTGACTGGCTGCCATACTGATCCAGATGAGGAACACCGATTTCAGGTCAATAATAAAACCAGAGACAGCTAGGCAACTAGTATTCTTAGAAAGGATTCATCAACAGCAATTTCTGTTAATACAGGTTTCATTCAAATAAAAACTCAGTTTGTGTTCCTACATGGGGGTGGATTAGGAACCCTTTCACTGCTTAACAAATTGTATAATTTCAGAACAATGTGCCAACTGTGGGCCTTACAGCTAGTATCTTTAATCACAAATAAATAAATAAATACATAAATAAATCTAATATCTGTTGTTGTAGCCAGAGAGAATGACACATTTTACAAAGCCAAAGCACCATTTACAGAACAGAGACCTGCAAAGAAGCAATGCGTCTGTTTTAAAAACCTCCACTAGTTGAGTCCTCAAAAGACTCCTAATGCAGCCCAGTCATGAATAGCCAGGTCATAAAACAGTCAGGAAAATAGTTTAGGAAATGCACATTCTAAATTTGTTTTTTTTAAACTACCAGAGCCAAACTCTATTCATTTTATTCTTACTATGATGGAGTCACCTTTATAAAAAATGTGCCTCTTTTACAAAGCTCAGAAGGTGGACGGGGCATTTTCACCCTCCTAAGAGAGGCATTCATAATATACAAATCATATTTGCTATCTAACAAATTGCAATTTAATTCTGTATAATAATATGTTGTTTGTTGAATTGTGAAACTTTGTAAGATGGAAATACTGATGTAGGGTGTGTCCAGTGAAGCATAATAAAATATTGGCAAGCCCCTTTACTACATACCTCAGACCCTTTGGCTGGGTGTGTTAATTCTATAACACCATTTCCAGGAACCAGAAATAATGCCTGTAACTCGCAACTGCAGCTCTCATTTGACATCAAAACTACTAAGAGAAAGATGTGTTTCTGAGACCCAGCGACCCTGGCGCATAAGACTGAACTTATTCTGCAAGTGAATTGAACTCTGCATGAGCATTCATCCCATTTAAGCCCTATTTAAGCCCCACTTCCCACCAGGCCTCCACCAGGAGTCCGCCTGTTCAGTGGGAAATCTGTCCACTGATCCCTGCTGAGCAGGCGGATGGCTGGTCCATATCCACTCCGCTTATGCAGAGCGGACACAGACACAGCCTGCTCTTCTCTATGGGCAGTTGGATGTAAACAGGCTGCCTGTCCGCTTATACCCAACTGCCATCCGATCCGCTAGACAATCCTCATCCATCTCTTCTTAGCGGTTCGGCCTGGATGTTGGCGGGTGTAAACGGACACATGTCCGTTTACATTCGTTGGCCCATAGGGGATAATGAATGGTCCAGTCGGGTCCATGCGAAAAACTGACATGTGAAAGGGGCCTTACTGTACTGCTGTGTATGTCTGTTTTGTAATTTCTGTTTCTGTAAATATCTTCTTACACAGTTTTTCTCTTCTTTCATTACATTTATAATTAACCGCTTGGCACCCAGGCCAATTCTCACCTACATGTTAATATCATCGCCCCATGGCAACGTCAAACCTGTGATGTCACCGCGCGCTACGGCCCGTTGTTTAGCACGGGTGTGTGTACTGCAGCCGGCTGGCTGCAATTTTTTACCTATTTGAAGTTTTTTATCTTTTTTTTATAGGCTTAAGGCGTTCTGTTTTACAATAAATCCTCAGCTTGTTCTACCTATGGCTATTTTTGTTTGTTTCCTTTTCTCTGAGCCACAATATATCACCAATTTGTGCAACAATAATGGTTGGTAGTAGAAGATCAATGGGATTACAGTCCTGACCAGGAGAGCCTCCATAGACGGGACAATCGGATCACTTCCGGAAATACTTGAGGAAAAGGCCCTGGCTGGGCAATAGCCACAGGCACTAAATATCTGGGAGCTCGTAAGCGCACAATTCATATGGTGGCGGGATTCACCAAGTAAAGTCACTTATACTGTGGATGTCACTATATTCCAAACTGTTACTAAATACTGCACGGTTTACTGGACATTTTTTGATTGCCTTCTTTTTGCATAATCTTCTTTGGATGTTATTACACTACTGATTATCAACAATCTTTATTATTTACTCCAAGAAAGTTTTGTCACTTTTGTTGTCACTTTTGGAGATGTTATACACTAGATCATGATATCACATTTATGATCTCAATATCCATTTATTTAGGAATATTTAGGTTAGAATTTAAGCGTAACCTGTTGTTTTTAATGTTAAAATCATTGTTATCATAGGTGACACTTTAAAAGCCTTTACAGGTTACTAGTTTAGTGTTACACAGGAGGTCTGGTGTACATGTGTGGTGCGATTGCCATTTAAATATGCATGCGGGACCTACAGTACGTGAGCATTCACATTTCTGCATGAACATGGGGGGGGGGGGGCGCTTTCATTTTTTTTTACATTTTATTATTTAATTTAGTCACCTTTACTTTTTCAACACTGTACCTTTTTTTTTGAAAATTTTTTTTATTAAATTTATACAATCAAACATTCAGTCATGAAACAGAAAGTCAAGAAAAATCATGTAAACATTGTAAAACGATCTTGATAAGAGGGTACAATATGCAAATTATATTTCATGCATAAGATCAGTATGCTGTAGCCGTAAAGTGATTGGTCGGGATCAATATACAGTGTACATAACAATACATACAGGTAACTCGCTGCAATAGAACCTTTATAGAATTTATTGATCCCGAATCCATATTGTTATCTGAAGGTTAGTACAGATATTTAATATAGGTGTGCTTAGTTAAAAAAAGCAAAATAAGATCGCAATATATGAGTTTAAAACTGTGAACACTGTACCTTTTTTTATGTTTTTGTTTTTTATAAACTTTGTTGCTTCCTTGTGATAGCATGGGCCATGGCAGGTTCTCTTTATGGAGAGATCTTGGGTCTTTTAGACCCCAAATGTCTTCTCTGGCCTCCAAAGCATCTGATCACACCAAGACTGGTGTGATCAGATGCTTGTACATACCGGAAATGGGCCTTGTAAACATCAAACTGAAACCAGAAGTGATAAAATCCTTGCCGCTTTCTGATCTCACAGAGAGGAAAAAAAATCAGTTCCTTTCTCTCTGTTCAGTGCACTGGATGGCGGATCTCCAGGTGGGACGGGAGAGCCTAGGAAAGGTAGCAGCGAGAGGGGGGTACCCCCTTCTGCTGCCTGTAGAAGTGATCAAGTGACCACTCAATCACTTCTACATCGATGGCTGAAAATTTTGATACCAGGATGATGCCTGCAGCTGTAGGCATCATCCTGGTATAACCACTGAAACTCTAAGACGTCATTTGACATCCTAGAGTTTGACAAGGGTAGCAAGTGGTTAGAAAACTCTAAATAGCTCTAATCAGAAATTAAAGAACGTTGTCTCTGTAGAGAGCTACCATGGCTTAAAACAGTGTTGCATTCCTGTTTGGCCATGACGTCAATTGTTAGAGACATTTCTTTGAGGTCATATTTGAAACAGTAGATGCTGTGAGTGGTGCGCACTTTCATTAAAAACACATGGTGGTGGCATAATGGTGTGTGTGTAAAGGGTTACCTGTTCAGTTAACCTGCTTCAGTGATGATCATTCTCAGTCTGCTAGTGCTTAGATCATTGTCCTAGACCAGGAAAATCTCTGCACAAGGAAGGATTTTAGAGTGTGATTGGCACACACGTCTGCACTCCTATTGCATGTTTTTAATGCAGTTTTTAATCTACATCTAGAACATGTATTTCCAAGTAAAGGTTCTAAAAATAACAGATGAATTTCTTGTATTATGTTAGTGTGACAGCAATATAATACCTCTGTGATGGTCTCTACGGGTAGCACTTTAGCTAAGATCACATTATTGTCTAGCATTTAATGGAGCAGCAATTTAAGTTGGAAACACACTGTCTTTATAAAGTTTTTGCTTATACAGGAACCTGTATAATTAGTTTGAAAATATAGCATTTCATGAACAATTATCTGGTACATGGCCTTGTCCTATCCAAATCAATGTCATTTCAACGTGGGAACGTGGGGAATTTTTGACATATACATTTATACTCCAACATAAAAAATTGGATGAGAAGTAAGTACCAGAGTATAAGTAGCATTCATACTGTGTTCTACAAAACCAGCCTAGGAAGTAGTTTATTTACTGCTGTCAACAGATTTCTACAGTGATCACCTGCCATTACATCAGTTCAGGCTTTGTTCACTTCATTCTCCATGAATATATCTTAACTAGTAGTGCTAAAGGTATGCAGATCAGGACCTATAAATTCACATGCTGCATTCTTGTAGTCAGTAATTCAGAAAGCATACAGCCCTTATATTTCTCTCATGAAAGGTTTCCTTTAAATGCCTTCCTATGTATTAGCTTAGTGGCCCTTTATCGTAACCATGAAAGATGAATTAATAACAAAAAATGACTGGCAATTTTTTAATGTGGTCCTGAAATCTGGTTAGTTGAATTCGGATCTGCTGATCAGTCATTTAATGGAAATTTTTTATATGTAAATATCCATTTTTCTCTAGTAGGTTGTGTACATTGTACAGATATGCCACTTCATTTGCAGGCTAAAGGCACATTTGCATTTTTAATGCAAAAGTAGCCACGGTCACGATTGCAGACTGACAGCGGTAGTGTCGGTAGTGCAGTGGACCGTCTATTTGGACAGATTTACCCCGGATGCCTGCATACTTAGATGTGCCTCCTTTAATCATCAACCATGTGCGTTGCTTAATGTTGGTCCTTCATTAAATGTAACCATATTGCTACACATAGAGGTGCCTCTCTCCTCTTTTATATTCTGTAGCTCCTGCTGGATTTTGCCTCTAATCCCCTTGTAGAGGTTTCCATTTGTGGATGGACATTTTATGGTTACACAACCACACAACTATAATCTTTTTATATGGACTATAAACTGAAGGATTTGTGAATAAATGGTTGTGGAACAAATCATCTGAGTTTCCATGATTTCTTATGGGAAAATTTGCTTTGATATACAAGTGCTTTGGATTACAAACATGTTTCCGGAACAAATTATGCTCGCAATCCAAGGTTTTACTGTATATAATTTTACATAATCCTGTTGATTCCCTAATGACAGTTGCTCATATCTCTGTGTTTTATCAAAAAAATTCTTCCTTTACCTGATTTTAGAGCAGCTTCTTGCAATCACATCACCGGCTGGCTGTCTCCTCTGTCCGGCTAACAGATGCAGTGGGCGGGGTTGAGATTCCCCCGCTGACATCAGCCGGGATGCGAGAAGAGGAGAGAGAAAGCCGGCCAATCATGTGATTGCGGGGAGCCGCTCTGAAAAGGATGCATTTTTTAATAAAACACAGAGACAGGAGCAGCAGGCATTAGGGAACCAGAGGGATTATACAAATTTTAAACAGTTATGAGAGATGAGGAGCGGAGGTGCCATGATGAACCAGTTTACAAAGGAGAGGGCAGAAACTGGTAGGATCAACCAAGTATTTCAGGTGCTACCAGGGGGCCAAATGACATAGAACAAGCATTGTGCTGTATAACATGCTTTAAAGGAGCAGGATAATTTTTTGGGGGGTTTTAACAAACACTTTAAGGAATTCTCTGTGTCCAGGACCCCCCCAACCCCCCTTTCATTTATCTTAGACCAATATCAATCCAGTGCTGTGCACGAGTGCAGCAGCTTTCTTCTCTCTCTCCCTCTTCACACGACAGATTGATAGCAGTGGGAGCTATTGGCTCCTGCTGCTGTCAATCAAATCCTATGATGAGGAAGGGGGCAGGGCAACACTCCACTGTCTATGTTCTAGACGGAGGCAGCATGAGCCCGCAGATGTACCCTTCAGCAAGTACTCGGAAGGCAGGAGAAGCCAGGCACACCAGCGGGTGACCTCAGAATAGGAAGACTGTTACACAGAGCAGGTAAATATAACATGTTAGTTATTAAAAAAAAATCAAATCAAATAAACGTTTAGAATCACTTTAAACATTAATAAAATCTCCGCTTTGCGCGCCAATAGTATTTTTTAAAATGCATTTTTGCTTTGGTACATGTTCCCCAGAGCAGTGCCCAGCCTCCCCCTTTGCCATTTCTATGACAATCCCTTGTCTATTAGCCTAGAAAATGGACAGAACTGATTTTAACATTCTTCTCATACTGACATCAATGGGATTCAGATTCTGCATCCAAACACCTATGATTTCAGGGAGGTTTGGATTTGGCATCAAAACTTTTGTAATGTTTACTGAACCTGCCTTTAATCCTAACCCAGGCATGTTCAGCTCATATCTAATGAGTCCAATAGAACCCTTTCCCAGTTCAATGGTAAAAAGGATCAAAGATGGATGTGCATATAAATTCCTGATTCTCCATTCTGAGGCCTCTGTGGGACATTTCAGTATGGTTAAAATGTGACTCTACTCAACTGAAGAAGATGACACAACTGTGCCAAATAAAAAAAAAAAAGTTAATTTTTTAAATATAGATCATTACAATTCACAAATTGATGAGACGTTGGATAAGAAATAAATACCAAAACATTCAGTGGAATAAATCTGTTTTTTATTAAAACTGTAAACATGCATCTGCAATTTCTCACAAATGGAAATATCAAAAGTTTAAATAAATAAACAAATTCTAAATACATTGTCATTGGTTCTCATGAAAAAGGACTTTTAATAGATTGCATAATTACTATTAAAGTAAACCTGTTTGAACAGAAATATGAAAGTTACCATTGCTAACTTATTTTAAAAGGTGCACAATCTAGAAATGTTGTATTGATCCTGGCTCCACTGTTTCAGGTTATTAGGGTTCCACATTTTCTGTTGCAAGGGTTCTCTTTAAAGTAGACGGAAAAGCTTAAAGCAGTAGTAAACTCTCTGTCTCTATATATAAATATATATATATATATATATATATATATTAAAACATTTTTTTAAACTGCCAGCCCATTTTTCTCAGTTTTCAGATTGGGTTCACACTCTCTAGTCATTTAAATGGCCAGGCCATTATGATGTCACTTCCATGCATATGCAGAGAATTCACTACACGGAATGGCGCTTGCATTCTCGGAAAACTCAGGGGTTGATTTACTAAAACCGGAGAATGCAAAATCTGGTGCAGCTCTGCACAGAAACCAATCAGTTTTCAGGGTTTTTTTTTTTCAAAGTTTAATTAAGCAAGCTAAAGTTAAAAGCTGATTGGCTACCATGCACAGCTGCACCAGATTTTGCACTCTCCAGTTTTGGTAAACCAACCCCTCAGTGTTCTGAGAATACAGGGAGTACTGCACATGCGCCTGTGACATCATCTCTTGGAGCCGATGACCATTTCTACTAAATGGCACAAGTTCAGGCTGTTTTTAAGGTACCTACAGGTCTTTTTATAAGCTTAATCGTACTGTATGGCAACGTTAGAAAATTCCACTTAAATACCACTTTAACCACTTGCCTAGAGGGCCTTTTAAGTACACAATGGGGTCTATTTACTAAAGCTGGAAAGTGCGAAATCAGGCTCACAATTTGCAACTAACTAATAGAAACCAATGAGCTTCCAGGTTTTATTACCAAACCTTAATCGAATAAGCTGGGGTTAGAAGCTCATTTGTTTCTATGTAGAAGTGAGCCCGATTTTGCACTTTCCAGCTTTAGTAAATAAACCCCACTGTGTACTTAAAAGTGGGGTAGGCCTGTATGTAAAAATCTGCATTTTTTCCTAGAAAATTACTTAGAACACTCCATTATATATTTTCTGAAAGCAAAGGCCCTGGAGAATATGATGGTGGTTGATGTCACATGATATCTGCACAGTGGTTTATCAAATGCACATTTTTCAAAAAAAAATTAAAAATACACTGTTTTGAAAATTTGTGCACACAGACACAATAGCCAACTTTGGTAAAATATAAAAGATGATGTTATGCTGAGTAAACAGATACCTAACATGTCATGCTTTAAAATAGGGTACACCCGTGGAACAGTGACAAACTTTGTTACATTAAAATATCTATAGGTGATGCTTTAAAAAACTTTACAGGCTACCAGTTTGGAGTAAACACAAGGTCTAATGCTCTCACTCTGACGATCACAGCGTTTGCATTTGCACATAAGCACGGGGGGGGGGGGTCACTATAAAATTTTCTTATTATTTATTTTATTTAGGATTTATTATGCTGTCTCATTAGCTTTTTTTTTTTTTGATCACTTTAATTGCTATTACAGGGGATGAAAAACATTGCGTGATAGCATGGGCGGTGGCAGGTACTCTTTACTGAAAGATCTGGGGTCTATTATCCCCACATCTCTAATTTACTCTCAAAAGCAACTGATCAAGCCAAGAATGGTTGGATCAGATGCTCGTATGGCCAGTAACAACTTGTAAACAACAAACCGAAACTGAGAGTGACAAAATCGTTTCTTCAGGCTTCAGTCATCACTGAGAAGGGGAAAGTCCCACATCCTGTAAAAGTGATTGGGCAGTTGCAAATTTTGATACCAGGATCATGGCTACAGCTACAAGGACCATCCAGAATTGGCACTCTCAGAGCTTCCTTCAGAATTAAATACTTGTGCATCAAAGAAAGCGTTCAACATGCCATATCATCATTTGCGCAAAATCTGCAATGGAAGCTGCATTATGCCAGCAACATAAAGGCTATCTCATCTCAATGGTAGCAAGATAACATTATTGGCCGCACACTGGAAATACATTGCAGAATTCGTGACTGCCAAAAAAGATTAGCAAGAGAAATGATGGATTAGCAGAATATAAATGTTTATGCATTTTATATACTAATAGAATCATTTTAATTTTTTTGCCCTGAATGACACTTTTGTGGAGAAAATTCCTTCCCCTCTGTTTGATCTATGTACATTACAAGGATTTTAACAAATGTTGTTGCAGATTCCTACCTTTTGTTATTCTGAAGAAAACAATGTGCGTTCCTCTGTACCCATGTACAGGCATACCCCACTTTTAAGTACACAATGGGGTTTATTTACTAAAGCTGGAAAGTGTTAAATCAGGCTCACTTCTGTATAGAAACCAATGAGCTTCCATGTTTTATTACCAAAGCTTAATTGAACATACTGAGGTTAGAAGCTCATTGGTTTCTATGCAGAAGTGAGCCTGATTTTGCATTTTCCCCCTTTAGTAACTAAACCCCATTGTGTACTTAAAAGTGGGGTATGCCTGTACTGAGTGAGTCTAATGGGAGTGGTTTCATGATTATCTGTCAGCTGTGCACCTGCAGGACTCTAATGAGGAAAATTGCAGGGTCAACATCCCTTTAGCCGTGATTTACTATTGAAAGTATCTCACCGAAAAATGAATTTTTTGTTGCAGGGGATGCCAGAAACTGGATTTATATCTTATTGCATGAGGGGGGCGGGGGTTGAGGCATTCACTACACACACTGTGTACAGAACACCTCCAGGTAACCATATTGCATTGCAATATGCATATTTTTGCAATTGCATTGCAAATTGAAAATTACAGAGCTGCAGATTGAAAGGTAATTTTTAATAACATTCAATTACAATATGATTTGTGTTGCAATTGCATACGCTATATTATTTTTCTTTATTTCCTATTTTTTTTCCCCCATGAAAATGGAGTTACTTTTTAAGTGTTAATTGGCATCAGCTAGGAAATATAAAGCAATAATATACTTTTTAAACAATTTCGTATTGTTTTTGAATTGAAAGAAAATTTGTAGTCCTTTTAAAACTTCTCTGATATACGGCATTGAGCTTCCTGTCAGTAGGGAGGCTTTGGCAGAGCTGTTGCAGCTCTGTCCAGCCTCTCCCTACAGCAGTGGATTACTGGCTGCTATTGTAGATAAATTGCTAGCTGATTGTAGTCAGCAATAGATCACTCATAGAAGCTGCATGAGCAGGTGGGGGGTCTGGCTGTGGTCTCCCCTAACCAGATCCAGACCACCCCTATGAAGAAAGGAAATTTATAAAAATTAATACATAATATATATATACATTATCTCACAAAAGTGAGTACACCCCTCACATTTTTTTAATATTTTATTATATCTTTTCATAAGAAAACACTGAAGAAATTACACTTCGCTACAATGTAAAGTAGTGAGTGTACAGCTTGTATAACAGTGTAAATTAGCTGTCCCCTCAAAATAACTCAACACACAGCCATTAATGTCTAAACCACTGGCAACAAAAATGAGTACACCCCTAAGTGAAAATGTCCAAATTGGGCCCAGTTAGCCATTTTCCCTCCCCAGTATATGACTTGTTAGTTTTACAAGGTCTCAGGTGTGAATGGAGAGCAGGTGTGTTAAATTTGGTGTTATCACTCTCACTCTCTCATACTGGTCACTGGAAGTTCAACATGGCACCTCATGGCAAAAAACTCTCTGAGGATCTAAAAAAAAAAAAAATTGATGCTCTACATAAAGATCACCTAGGCTATAAGAAGATTGCCAAGACCCTGAAACTGAGCTGCAGCACGGTGGCCAAGACCACGCAGCAGTTTAACAGGACAGGTTCCACTCAGAACAGGCCTCGCCATGGTGGACCAAAGAAGCTCAGTGCATGTATTCAGCATCATATCCAGAGCTTGTCTTTGGGAAATAGACATATAAGTGCTGCCAGCATTGCTGCAGAGGTTAAAAGTGTGGGGGTCAGCCTCTCAGTGCTCAGACCATACGCTGCACACTGCATCAAATTGGTCTGCATGGCTGTTGTCCCAGAAGGAAGCCTCTTCTAAAGATGATGCACAAGAAAGCCTGCAAACAGTTTTCTGAAGACAAGCAGACTAATGACAGGGCTTACTGGAACCATTTCCTGTGGTCAGATGACCAAGATAAACTTATTTGGTTCAGATGGTGTCAAGCCTATGTGGCGGCAACCAGGTGAGGAGTACAAAGACAAGTATGTCTTGCCTACAGTTAAACATGGTGGTGGGAGTGTCATGGTCTGGGGCTGCATGAGTGCTGCCGGTACTGGGGAGCTACAGTTCATTGAGGGAACCAGGAATGCCAACATGTACTGCGACATACTGAAGCAGATCATAATCCCCTCCCTTCGGAGACTGGGCCTCAGGGCAGAATTCCAACATGATAACGACCCCAAACACACCTCCAAGATGACTTTTCTCACTTTTGTGAGATACTGTATATACAGCCACACTCTTTTCAAACAGTGATCCCCAGCCTGCTGTCATGGGGAGTGTGGGAATCGTGGAGCAACTGCAGGATCAGCAACATGTTACATGTTCCACCCTTAAAACAGGTGGAACGCATAACATGTTCCCAGAGTGAATGTACCCTTTAACCACTTGCTTACTGGGCACTTAAACCCCCCTCATGCCCAGACCAATTTTCAGCTTTCAGCGCTGATGCACTTTGAATGACAATTGCGCGGCCATACAACACTGTACCCAAATGAAATTTTTATAATTTTTTCCCACAAATAGAGCTTTCTTTTGGTGGTATTTAATTACAGCTGGGAGTTTTATTTTTTGCTAAACAAACAAAAAAAGATGCAAAAAAAAAATAAAAATCATGTTTAATAGTTTGTTATAAAATTTTGCAAACAGGTCATTTTTCTCCTTCATTGAAGTGTGCTGATGAGGCGGCACTGATAGGCTGCACTGGTGGGCACTGATAGGCTGCACTGGTGGGCACTGATAGGCATAGTTAAGGCGGCACTAATAGGCACAGATAAGGCGGCACCGATGGGCACAGATAAGGCGGCACTGATGAGCAAAGATGGGCACAGATAAGATGACACGGATGGGTGGCACGGATGGGTGGCACTAAGGGGCACTGATAGGTACCACTGATAGATGGGACTGATGGGCACTGATAGGTGGCACTGATAGGTGGCTCTGATAGGTGGCACTGCTGGGCACTGATGGGCGGCACTGATGGGCACTGATGGGCACTGGTAGATGACACTGATGGGCACGGATATGTGGCACTGGGGTGCAGCACCTTTGTTGAGGCAGATTGTGGGCACTGCTGGGTGGCACTGTGGGCACTGCTGGGTGGCACTGCTGGGTGGCACTGTGGGCACTGCTGAGTGGCACTGTGGGCACTGCTGGGTGGCGCTATGGGCACTGCTGGGTGGCACTGACGGGGGGCACTTATTTTTTATTGAGGTGGCACTGGCAGGGGGCAGGTGGACACTGGCAGGGGGAAGGTGGGCACTGGCAGGGCTGGCCGTGATCGGGACTGATGTCCCGATCACGGCCGCCGGTGATCGGCTCTTTTTTTTTTCTCCTCGTGCTGTCAGTGCGAGGAGGAATAATAGCCGATTACCGGCTCCGTTGTATCACATGATCAGCTGTCATTGGCTGACAGCTGATCACATGATAAGGGGTCGGGATCGACCCTTTGCTCGAATCAGTGATCAGGCAAGTCTCATAGACTCGCCGATCACAGAGCACGTCACGCACGCCCCTCAGGGAGCGCGCAGGCCGCTCGTGCACGGGACGACATCAATAGACGTAGTCCCGGCAAAGGAGGTCCGCGCTGTAGCCGTCATTCGGCTATAGCGAGGGTCTCAAGTGGTTAAGCAAGATTATGAGAAGAGATAGATTATGCAATTTTGGGGTTAAAGGAAAGTAAATTGCTTGCTTCCTTCATCAATACAGACAGTGTTGATGGCGGGATCCCTCCCGCTATTGTATTCTGACAGTGGGAGGTTTCCCCACTGTCAGAATTCAGTGACCACTGCCAGCCGCTGTAGCCGCTGACAGTGATCACATGAAAAAAAACTGACAGGCTGGTTGTACTGAAGTTGATCTTGCTGAACTGGCCGAATTTCCATCAATCTATGGCCAGCTTAAGGATATCGTAAGTACATTTACTACTTTACATTGTAGCAAAGCGTAATTTCTTCAGTGTTGTCACATGAAAAGATATAATAAAATATTTACAAAAATATGAGGGGTGTACTCACTTTTGTGAGATGCTTTGTGTATATATATATATATATATATATATATATATATATATATATATATATATATATATATATATACACACATATATATAGATAGATAGATATAGATATTTTAGAATATATAGTATAATTTTCTAAAAATAAAGCTTAAAATGGATCCAATACTCACAAGTGTCACTTGACTCATAGTAACATCACAAACCTGTGAAAACGTGGATGTGTGCCAATTCACATCCTTATCGCTAACGCTAACAATTTATGCAAACCAATTTTTTACATACTTTTTACCTTTACTTTAATTACTTACTTTGCATACATTGCAATATAGTGTTGAAAAGGGGAATAAAAAATGGGGATGGAACTTAGCACGAAGGGATGGGGTTTTATACTTTCATATTTTTAGCACCAAACATTTTGTGCACAGGAGTATATCCCAAATATGACAGCTCAGGAATGCCGCTGAAGAATTCTGGATTGGTGCATGCCAAAGGACTGTTCATCCATGTTCCTGTAATGCTTTGATGGGTTTTTTGTTTGACATTCTTATCATTTATATTAGTACACTGCAGTATTTGAAATCAGAACACATCTAAATCTGCTAAGGATTCTCCCTACTCCCTGCCAATCCTGGCATACAAAACATTCATTGTGATTAAAAAAAATCAATCCAGACAAAACCCAGTTAAAAACGTACAAATATTAAGTTTACAATCAAGGCTGTTTTATTGCATGCATGCAGTGAAATCTACAGTAATGAAAAAGTATGTTCACGTTGTTTGCTAAAAAGATGTTTTGCATTAACAGGAGAATCAGCTGTTCTAACCATTTGCTTGGTACAAGACCACATCCAGGCTGAGGAAATGCCACACATTCTTCCACACAAAATAGAATTAGTCACACTTTCCACTCGAGTAGCTTAATAAAGACCCAATGATTTATTGTCTTTTCTGCTGATTTACTTTGAGATACAAGTATTTGGCTTTTATTAGTATAATATTTAAAGCAGGACTATTTCTGAATAACAGTCATAACAGCTCAGAAATGGTATTATGAAACACTGTCTTCGATGTCTGATTATGGATGCTCACAGCTCAGAAATGTCCTTATACAAAATCAAAAACATATTATACCTAATGCTGGTCATATATTTGCCAATTTTGAAGCAAATTTGAAAGTATTTGTTTCATAACATGCAAAATTGAAGGTCCACAATTATGTTTTGATCCCCTTCCAATTTCCAGTGAAATCAGTTGAAGATACCTTAAGGCTGCCATGGTGGCAGTCTTCATCAACTTCCTCCACAAATGGAAGTGTACCTGGAAAGGTTGCAGATTTTTATGGACCATTCAATTCGGAATAATCTTTTTTATTGGGGGGGGGGGGGGGGATTGAAAGGTGATGACAAGATTTCAAAATTTCCAAGGCTAGCCTTATAGTTACAGTATTTCTAACAACTTTTATATGAGCAAGCAGGACAAAGTGACAGTGGAATGGTAAAGGGCACACGGTGCAACAGTTTTACTCACCTTACTACTGGTTCTGCCTTCATTAAGGACAACATAGAAATCCAAGGTGTCACATGCTAAGGGGAGCAGTGGAGCAGTGATATCACCTCCCCTTCAATTATGATACAGCGCTCAGGTCTTCTGATTGGCTGCAAAACCTAAGGAAGTAGTAGTAGTAGTAAGTCACTACCCCCCATTCGTAAGATTGTATACCCCATTCGAGTCCAGTCGCTTTGGTGACGTAATGACATATTAAGACACCTTGGTGGCACAAAGGATTTGAATCCATGCCACTCACTCACACTACAGCCAGTTCCAAATTGAGATGCACCGGTGGCATAAGTCCAAAATCCTCGGCCCTACATACCACTCCATTCATTGACCCCTCAGCAAGATCCGTTGCATCGCCGATACAATGCAGCGGCACAACGATTCGGATCCTTTGTTCCACACACCCCTCACACTCTCTTCAGCCTGGTCTAAATCTAGTTGCATAAGTGTGATATCTCAGCAGCACAACGATTTGAAGCCTCGGCTCTACACTCCACACCATTACTCACTTTTCAGCCCGATCCGAATCTAGCCGCATCAGTGTAACATTGCGGCGGCACAACGATTCATATCCTTGACTCTACACTCCACACCATTACTCACTTTTCAGTCCGATCTGAATCTAGTCGCATCAGCGTGACATCACGTGGCACAACGATTCGGAATCTTGGCCTTACATTACTCGAATAAGGCGCATAACATACACACCTCACTCCATTTATTCATACATTGTTGCGGTCGGTCATTCCCACACGCTCAAATTTCGCCTTCCTGATAAGTCTGCTTACTTGCAATCTTTGTAAGCACGTCTCCAGGGGCACTCAAATCGGCTACTCATCGTCTCCAGTGGCAAATTGCCCATTCACCTATATTCTGTAATTTCCCCTTTAGGTCAGTAGAGTTCAAGTTGGTCCATCCTGCACCAGGTTTGGATGGTATTTCCTTAAAAAATAAAATAAAATAAAAATAATAGTGTGTAAAAAAAAAAAAAAACACACACTGACGATAGAGCTCACACCTTCACTGGGGGGCCAGCTACGCCCCAAACAGCTCTTTGGAACCTGTTTTTAAATTAAACTTCTATGTCACCTTACTACAGGTTCTCAGTCAACCCAGTTCTCTACCTCAACCAGGACTTTGCAAGCTAGGGCATCAAATCAGGGTGTAGTACAAGGGATCTTCCCTTGCAATTTTTCCTTAAGCACCTTTTCAGGAAATGTTTTACTTCACATACATGATTCGAGTTGCTCATCAGGCATAAGTAACTGTCATTCTGTGCATGACACTCTGTTTTTGAAGGGTGACCCTTCACCTAAGCAGACAAAGTCGCTTAACATCAAGCTTGCTGGCAGTGCAGGCGTTAGCCGGCCGAACATACATCAATAAACTACAGATCGCAACATGCCTATTTAGAAATACCAGACCGCAGCTCCCTGCCCCAGTACACCCTGGTTCACAGGTTTATGCTGAGCACAGACGGGCACCCGAGCTATCGGTTACCTGGCCAGTCACCCCTTGGCTCACCTCGGTTGCTACGCACTCTTTTGAGTTTTACTAAATTTCCACTCAACAGCGTTCATACGCAAATTGGCTTCTTCACTATGCCTGTCTTTCCTTTTCCTGTCCTTCTTGTTTTTCCTCCTTTTTCAATCTTTACCTACACAACGCATCTGTCCCAAAAGAAAGCTCTATTTGTGGAAAAATAATATATACATTTTGTTTGCATACAGCATTACATGACCTCAAAATCACCAGTTAAAGTAGCGCAGGGCTGAAGAGCAAAAAATGGCATGAAGGGGGACAAATCTTCCGGAGCTGAAGCGGTTAAAGCCCGACAGAATTTACTATCCCATGTTCTAAACAAAAATCTGAACTGGATAAAGTTAGGCTTTAATTGAATGTATATAGATTTGCTTATCACAAATAGCTATTAGTCAAATGTCTGTTGTACTTCTATCATCCAACCATGTGCAAGCAAAAATGCTGTTTTTTTTTCAAATTTCCCTGCATGTGATTGGGCATTCTTTGGAAGCTGAAGCTTCACCTAATTTACTAAGCTCTGGAGCAAATGCACTTGCAGAGTACACAGCTTATTTATCTAGTAACTCAATCCCACTGCTTTGCTCCCTCACTATAAAAACCTTGGCCAGATCGCCAATGCTTTTGTAAAGCCTCGTACACACGATCTGACTTTTTTCTGCAGACAAAACCTCTGACCTTTGCATACAAACGGCAAGAAATTGCCAGCCAACAAACACAAACGTACTGATGCACTACGTGGTTTTTCAGCTCTTTAGCACCACCCTTTGGGATCCTTCTGCTAATTCCGTGTTAGTAGAAGTTTGGTGAGTGTTGATTCGTGCTTTTCATTTCATGCTTTTCATTTAGCGCTTTTCAGTTCGCGCTTTTCAGTTCCTGCTTTTCAGTTAGTTTGTCCGTTTGTCAACCAGACATGTTGCGGAATCAGAGGAGGTAACATGTTATTTATTATTGGCCTTGGAGTTATTGCTTTGGCCCAAGTCCAGTCAAAGAACAGTAGGAGGAGGAATTCTTGGACGAAAAATTGGTTTGCTTTATTAATCATGACCAATTATGCCATATGCCTTTGCTGCGGGAGCTCCAGGAGAATAATCCAAATGATTTTCGGAATTATCTCTAGATAGCAGACCCCTGCTTTCACAAACGCTTGGTACTGTTGACCCCCTATATTAAGAAGCAGGACACATGCATGGGGCTTTCATTTAATTTTTTGGTTGAATAATAATGATTTGATTTGTTATAGTTTCTATATTTTTGGATACATAGAATGCACTTTTTGGGTAAGTTCTATTGGCAGATAGCATGTCTAATTTTATTTGTTTTCTTTTTTTATTGCACAATAAAAAAATTGTGGAGAATAATACTTGGCTGTGTTTTGTGAGCAGGCAGTTACATTTTAAAAAATACAATGTAAAATTGACAAGGGGCACCGACGTAGTTGTATCTTTGAAAAACTGTGAAAACTGAAAAACTGGGATAATGGTGTTTTGGTAACGTGCCCCCCCAAAAAAAAAAAAAAAAGCATAATAATATTATTCTTGATATCACTAGAAAAAAAAAGCCTTTGAAAATGTGTTTGCAATAAATCCATCAGTATCACCAGCAAAGCAGCTTCATTATTTTCCCATCAAAGAAGAAGAGAATGTGCACTGCATTTCGAGATTTGATAATTTGCCACGTTACGGATGTTAATTCCCATTATGAATGCTAGTTTACAAGACCAATCGCTTCTGGCTCATCCTTGCTTCTGAGCATGCGTGTTTGTACTTTGGAATTTTGTTCGACAGACTTCTATACACACACTTGGAAAATCCGACAACAGACATTTGTCTGATGAAAATTTTAAAGCCTGCATCCAACATTTGTCCGCGGAAAATCCACCAACAATTGTGCAATGGAGCATACAAACGGATTTTCCGGCAACAGCCTGTCATCACACATTTCCCGTTGGAAAATCTGTGGCTTTACACTTTAAAACTACAAATTCACTCCCCTTCCAGTCCCTAAAACCATGGAAATCTATAATGCGACCATTTAGAGAGCACACATATGGCAAGATGCAGAGAAAAGGTGACTAGTATGACAGTGACACTATAATATTGACAATAACCCAAGCAATAATTAACAATATCAGATAGCATACAAGCTAATTATATACAGTAATGAAGGCTAAACCACAAGATAACAAGATCTGAATGTTGATCTGCATGCAAGTCTTGTTATTATGACTTCCTATTTGCCAATTATACAGTTTCTCTGAGCTCTTATTAATTATGGCCTTTGTGAGATTAAGGACATAATGCAAAAAAAAAAAATAGGAATAGCAACCAACTTCTTATGGAGTAGCTATGAGACTTATGGCCTCCTGATAGTAAGGGGTTGATTTACTAAAAGCAAATTGGCTGTTCACTTTACAAGGGAATTTCTTTTTACGAAAATTTTCCCTTAGCTTAGCGAATGAGGTAAAGCTCTGCTGATGTCCATCATCGAATTATGTACAAGCAAAAATATGTTATTTGTTTCTAATTTTCCTTGCATGTGATTGGGTATTGTTTACAAAGCGGATGTTTACCATATTCCAATGGGAAAGTGAACAAAATATTTGCCTTTAGTAAACTGACCCAATAAAAAGTTTGGTATTATTTCCCACAGAAACTAGCTAGATCCGTTTATACATTTGAATGGCTACTCTGGGCAGACACATGTGTCCATGAGGATCACTAATATGGTTATCATATTCCTATTTTCAGAACTCTGCGGGTTTACAGAACTATCCCGAATGACAGCTAGATTGTAAATAGGCTGATTGACTGAAGTTCTTAAGGCAGAACTTCACTCTCTCAATCAACATTGTCTCTTTTTAATCGTTTTGCTTCTAGCATTAGTAAGTGGATAGGGAAGTATATCATATTTGCTCATTTTAAACTTTTTTTATTTTTATTTCTTCAAGTGGGAGTAAACTCCCTTCTCTGACTTCTACCTATAGGTAAGCCTATAATAAAGCTTACCTATAGGTTGTGTAAATATCTCCTCAACGTGTGCCGTTTAGGAGATATTTACAGTACATGCAGCCAGTGACGTCATTGGCTCATGCGCTATGAAGGAACGGCCACCCGGGCAGATCCTTCAGAGCCCTGTTCCGTAAACTGCAGCCCTGGCCAGTCATGCAGCTGTAGTTCAAGAACCTGGAAGGAAGACGGGCGAAGGTGGGAGTGCCTGCAGCTTTGACATCTTAGCGGTGGAAGGGCTTTGTTTTAAGGTAAGTTTAAGATAATATGCTAGTATGCAGTGCGTACTAGCACATTATGACATTACCTTGCAGGGTACAAAAAAAACAAAACAAGTCAAGTGGTTTATTCCTGCTTTTAGTTACTTCCTGGTTTCCAGGCCTAGGCAAATGATGTCATACATCCCAGGAATTTTTTGTAGGGGAGGAGGGGTTTTCTCAACTAAGCACACCCTCTCCTGCTTGAATGCCTGAGCTCAGGGAAGGTGGATTCCAGTAAGTAAATGCTATAGGAATCATTTGACCTTACTAAGCATAACCATGCCCAGAAATGCTAGGGGGTCTTTTTCAAAATGATTGTTCAACAAAATAAAGCATGGAGCCATGGATGGATGGAGTTTGCTTTGATGTTTGTGGTGCTCAGATGTATAGTTCCACTTTAATGCTGATACATTCATGTCATTAGCAGACTTTTTGCTGATATTTTCTGGATTCCAGAAAGAATTGTTAGAGGATGAGCACTAACGGTATAATATTTTACCTAGTAGTAAGGTGTTCTTTTGAAAATCACTGCATGATCATCTAGGAAACAGTTAATAGAAGCCATATGTCGTGATGATCTTCCCATATGTAGTAATACTAACACAAGGCAGGAAATGGTTTTTTTTTAGCAGGAGTCTTATTACCAGACTGAATATTTCATCAGTTTTTAAGTAACTCCACAGAACAAGCCTTGACACACGTTAACAAGCTCTTCGTGTTTGTGTTTTCAGTGGAAATCTCCACTTGTAGCATCTGCCTTGTAATCAAAACTGCACCTGCTGTCTTGATTGGCCTGGGCTTGTTACCCGATCAGTCACACATTCTGCTGATAATTCTACAGCACAGCATTTCTCAAAGGAGTGTTCATTACACCAAAAAAATATTGTTCAGCATAGCGCCTAAAATAGCATGCGATAAATTCATTCAAACATTCAATCTAAAGTATGACTGTCCCTTTAAACGAGGGAACATGATTTTTTTGTACATGGTGATTATGCTGAGTATATATAGCTCTCAACCTCCTTGCAATCAGAACTGGAAACATTCCCCTCTTAGCACTGCATGCAATCTGCAAATTCCTGCATCTGGAACCACAGGTGTGTGCGTAAAACAACGACAGGCTGAGAAGGGCTGCAGCTACAGTATATATGACTATCTGCACAGCCAGTGATTACCTCTAGTGAATGGAGCTGGACGCAGTTTGTAACCTAACTCCTTCTTTGCACAAACCCAACCTGTCTTTTTGTTATATACAGAAAAAAAAAAAAACATACCCACATTGCTAAGCATCATCCTTTTTGCACTCGTTACCCTGTAATAATTTATTAAAAAAATTAACTGGCATCTACCAAACATCCACTGTAGGCACATGTGTTTTAAATAACAGTGGTTCCTTCACTACTAATGATAGTTTGGTGACGGCCATATTTACTGCTTTGTAAGGTCCCTTTCACACCAGCAGACCAATCAGGTCTGCCTGTTAGGCAGACCCGATCAGACCACCCATTGTTCTCTGTCAGGTGGCGGATGACAGCAGACATGTGTCCACTGTCACCCGCCGGCATCCGATCCGATCCAGTCTGCTAAAAAAAGACAGATGGGGATACATTCATCATTCATCCAGCAGATCAAATCGGACCACCCATTGTTCTTTGTCAGGTGGCGGATGACAGCGGCCACGTGTCCTCTGTCACCCGCCGGCATCCGATTCGGTGCAGTCTGCTAAAAACAGACAGATGGGGATACGTTCACCATTCATCCAGCAGATCAAATCAGATGACAATCGGATGGAAACTGACATGTAGTTAATTTCCATCTGACTGCCCCATAGAGAACAGCAGGCTATGTCCGTGTCTGCTCAGCATACGGACCTGCATCAGCCTGCTCAGTGGAGCTGCTGGAGGGATTCCGCTTCATGTAAAAGGGGCCAAAGGCTAGATTCACACTGCTGCAGTCCAATTTTGGAACGAGTTTCAGCACGATTATGTAGTGCAAATTAGATGAAACATGGATGTGGTTTTCATATTCTATGAGGCCAAAGTCATGCTGGAATCGTACCAAAGTACCATTTTCAAAATCACACTATGCTGCATATGCACATTGCAATGCCAAGCTGCGGTTTCCAAAGTGAGCAAAGTCCTTTCTTGTAATAAGAGAGGTATGGACTCCAGAGGGAGATATCAATTTACCCCTGTACAAATCTGTAAGACCTCATCTGGAATATGCAGTTCAGTTTTGGGCACCAGTTCTCAAAAAGGATATCAGGAAACTGGAGAAAATGCAGAGAAGGGCAACCAAACTGATAAGAGGCATGGAGGAGCTCAGCTATGAGGAAAGATTAGGGGAACTGAATCTATTCCCTCTTGAGAAGAGGAGATTAAGGGGCGATATGATCAACATGTACAAATACATAAGTGGTCATTGCCTGGGCCTGGTGCGGACTGTACCGCTACCCGGGTGACACACAGGACTGACTGCTGGACTGTCTCTCTCTCTCTCTTGTACAGCAGGGGAGGTAGAGAAATAGAGACAGTGGGGAACTGCCGAATAGAGGACGGGAGATGATGGAGGAGTTAACTTTCTAAGTTAAGTAGGAGGTGGTTGCTAGGTGGTCCTAACAACCAATCATTATCTTGTGAATATGAAAAATTAACCCCAGCAGTTCTCGCCTTCTGTTTAGCACTGCTTTGTCTCCCCCAGTGCATGAGTACGTTAGGAAGGGGCAGAGCTATGCAACATGCAGGAGGGGGGGGCTGTGTAATGTGCAGGTGGTCCAGAGCTGAAGGGGGATGTGTAATGTGCAGGGGTCCAGATCTGTGGGGGGCTGTGTAATGTGTAGGGGGTCCAGAGCTGTGAGGGGGGCTATGTAATGTGCAGGGGTCCAGAGCTGTGGGATGGGGGGGCTGTGTAATGTAGAGGGGTCCGGTGGTGCAGGGTGCTGTGTAATGAAAAGGGATCCAGAAGTGCAGGGTGCTGTGTAATGTAAAGGGGTCCAGAGTTGCGGGGGTTGTGTAATGTAAAGGAGTCCAGAGGTGCAGGGGCTGTGTAATGTGCAGGGGTCCAGAGCTGCGGGGGGCTGTGTAATATAAAGGGGTCCAGTTGTGGAAAGGGGGTACAAAGTAGTGACAAAGAGATATTGGGTGGTGCAGAGGAATGCAGGGGGCACAGTGGGCTGTTTTTTTTATATGTTAAAGTTGGGGGGTGCCAGATATAGGATCCGCTCCAGGTGACAAACGCTCCAGGTATACCCCTGGGTAAAGTTGATGCAGGGAAAATACGATTGCCTCTCGGGGGATCAGGAAGGAATTTTTCCCCTGCAGTAGCAAATTGGTTCATGCTTTGCTGGGGTTTTTTGCCTTCCTCTGGATCAACTGTGGGTATAAGATTGTGTATATGAGATTGTATTATTATTATTATTATTATTATATATTTTTTTTGATTGAACTAGATGGACTTTTTTTTCAACCTGGCCAACTATGTAACTATGAATAGAAATTGATGTAATTGGACACCACTGAAAACAATGTGATTTCCATGTCATTCGATTCTGTGCGACTCTAGCCAAATCTGAAATCGCACTTGTGAACAAAGCCTAAGTATTCCCCTAAGCGTTCATTCCACAAAAAAAAAACAAAAAAAAAACAATGAACTTTCCCACTTCTCTGTGAATACTGTACCTTGTTTTTTTCCCAACCACATGGTAACAGAAAATGCCAGGGCTCGTCAGTATTAATTAATCCATTGTAATGACGTAGAAAGATTTCAAAAGTAACTGCTCTGCAAGACATGAAGAGTCTTGTTTTTTTCCATGTAAATCCCCAGTTGAACAGTCTTACATTTCTCACAGAAATGTCCTTTAATCCAACAAAATGATGGCAAAGCATGATAATCTAATATATTCTATATTTCGCTGAAACATTTCAGTCTTCAGAAAAGGGAGCAATTTTCTAATTAACTTCACAAATATGTTCGCTCTTACGTCTGTCACAAGTAAACAGGAAGGAGAACATTTCCTCCTGCTGTTGGCAAATGAGAGGGGGGGAAATGCACTATGGAATAAACAAAATCAATTATTTATTGAAATGACTTCTGTGTGGCAGTATTACATGAGTAATCAAAAGCAGATTCGCTGAGCAAATATCAAGGTTAGAAATAAAAGCAGAGTGACCACCTGTAACAGTTTTTTGCTGCCTGCTTTCTCTCATTATTTTTATAAAAAGCAGGGCATTTTTTTTACATTTGTTTTATGATGCAAATATGGAAATGAAACCCCCCTCAATGTTCATATATATATTTTGACACAACCGTTCCATACTCTAAGCATTATCTATGCCAGTGTTTCTCAACCTTTTTTTTTCAGTCAAGGCACCCCTTAAAATACTACACAATCTCAAGGCACCCCTTAACATTCTGCACAATCTCGAGGCACCCCTTAACATTCTGCACAATCTTGAGGCACCCCTTAACATTCTGCACAATCTCGAGGCACCCCTTAACATTCTGCACAATCTCGAGGCACCCCTTAAAATTATGCACAATCTCAAGGCGCCCCATTCTAAAATGTAAAAAAACAAAACAAATAGTTTACATAATGCACAGCATCCACATATGTATGACAAACAACATGAGAGGTGATTTATTTTACAAAGCAAATATACCTTTGCACATTGGTACTAACTAGTGTTTCAGTTTCTCTCCCTTACCCATCTAACATGACCACAGTTCTGATGGAAAGGAGAAGAGGAGGGGCAAACGAGGATGCTCCTTATTATGCAATGATGCCATTATTATTATTCATTTAAGGTACTTATAGAGCGCCGTCAATTTATGCAGCGCTTTACATATACATTGTACATTTACATCAGTTCCTACCCTCAAGGAGCTTACGATCTAAGTTCCCTAACTCACATTCATATAATAGGGCCAATTTAGACAAAAGCCAATTACCCTACCAGCATGTTTTTGGAGTGTGGGAGGAAACCAGAGTACCCGGAGGAAACCCATGCAGGCACAGGGAGAACATGCAAACTCCAGGCAGGTAGTGTTGTGGTTGGCATGGGTTGTTAGGATGCCAGAAACTGGCCTGCACAATTCCCAAGGTTGTAATGCTGCACAATAAAATCTGTAGTTCCGTGTCACAAACAAAAAGCAGGTGTGATCTTACCACTGGCTTGTTGAAAATTTTTAGGCAATTTACAGCAATTTTTTGTCCTTTTTGTTTCCATGGCACCCACTATTGAAAAAAAATGATTTAAGCATTAAAAAGCACAATTCCACAATTGGTATAAAAAATAAAAAAAAATAATAAGACCCATACATAAACAAAAGATGTAATGGAGGTCTTTCGTGATGAAGAATAAAACAAAGCTCAATGCATATGTTAATAAAATGTACAAATCATTGCAACTACTTAAAGTGGTTGTAAACCCTCTGGCAGTCACTGCCCCCCCAACCCCCCATTATACTTACCTGAGCCCCTTCATCTCCTCGGCGGGGTTGCGCTGCCCCTCTCTCGACGGGGTCCCAGCTCTTAATTGGATAGATTGATAGTCATTGGCTCTCGCTGCTGTCAATCAAATCCATTGACGCGGCATTCGCATCTTTGGATGCAAATGCTGGACTCAGCAGTGCACCCACAAGGAAACCCCCTCAGGAGAGCGGGACCAGTTATCTGATGCGGGGAGCTGTCGGGGGACCCTAGAAGAGGATGTTCTGGGCTACTCTGTGCAAAACGAGCTGCACAGTGGAGGTAAGTATGATATGTTTTTTTTTTTTTTCAATAAAACACGATCCTTTACAATCACTTTAATGTATCTAAGTGGATTATACCTTGTTTTGTTCAGAATTTCATTTGTAAAAAATATTCCGTAATCTTTGGAAATGTAGCTGTATATTTCTTGTTATTACAACATCTACCACCAGGGCAGGACTTTGGGTGGTGGGGGCCCCTGGGCTTGAGTCACTTTTGGGCCCTACCGTCTATACATTACCGTATTTACCGGCGTATAACATGCGCCGGCATATAACACGCACCGCAAGTTTACGAGGGGATTTTAAGGAAAAAAACTTTTAGGAGGGAAGTTTAAGGAAAAAAGTTACATTTAAATGCCCATCAATGCAGCCTTAAAGTTATCAGTGTCCATCTGCAGCCTTGCCCCAGTGTCATTTGCAGCCTTGTCATTGCAGTCTTGAAGTTTAAAAATGACGCTGCCAAGATACAGAGTCCTGTGTATCTCGGCGGCTCTTGGGTCCTCTCGGCGGTGTAATGACATATTCGGCGACCCATCACAGTTTGCTTACGGAAGTGACGTTCCGTTGCCCCCATCTTGGTACACCCCACACTCGTCCACAGTAAGGATACACTAAGAAGGGGGAAAGCGGACATGTTGATCGTGAACGTCACTTCCGTAGCAAACTGCGATGGGTCGCTGAATATGTTGTTACAGTGGCTCTCGGGTCCTCTCGCAGTCCCGAGCTGAGCCGAGAGTAGCTGAGTGTACTCGGCTCGGCTTACCGTCATGCCCAGTCCCTGTGTTATGTCCATCATAGAGTGGGACTTGGCATTAATGTGAGCGGAGCCGAGCCGAGTACACTCGGCTATGTATCTCGGGTCGGGGCCCCCTATTGGCCGGGGGCCCATGGGCTTGAGCCCAGTCAAGCCATTAGTAAGTCCGGCCCTGTCGACCACAATCTACCACCATTGAACAGACTAAAATAAATTCTCCTGCTCCTGATGATTAAAGCGATACTACACGTTATTTGTTAGTTGCTTATCGGTTGTAGGGCCCAGAAAGTATAGTGCACATTTTGTTTTTTTTATCCAACCTAAAACACACTGATGCTACCTGACACTGATATTAAATTAAAAAAGCTTTGTTTAATCCTACCTAAAATACACTGACTCCAACCTTTGACTATGACCATGATCCTAACCTTGACCCTGACCTATATCAAACCCTGATCTAGCTATTTTTTTCTTTCTTTTTTCTTTGCACACACTTTTTTTCTTTTTAGCAAGGAGAAAAAGATGCAATGGGGCTGATTTACTAAATGATAATAGACTGTGCCCTTTGTAAGTGCAGTTGCTTCAGAGCTTAGTAAACGAAGGGAAGCTTGACTTCCAACATCCAATCATGTGCAAGCAAAAATGCTATATATATATATATATATATATATATATATATATATATATATATATATTGCATGTGATTGGATATTCTTTGCAAAATGAAGCTTTGCTTTGGAATTCTATGCATTAAGGTAAAAAAAACCTTCAGTACGCAGCTCTCCCCCATCCTGCCCCCCCCCCCCTTATACTTACCTGAGTCCCATCTGAATCTAGTGATGTGCATGAGCGCAGCAGCTCTAGCTCTCCTCATTGGCTCACACAGCAGCGGGAGCAATCAACTCCCGCTTCTGTAAATCATAGCTAGTGACCCATTGAGGTAAGAGCAGGGTTGAGACCAAGCCACGCTCTGTGTGTCAATGGGCAATGTCCATTTACAGGAGCGTGGCTCAGGAGTGAGTCTGCTTGAGTGCTCTATAGCGAGCGGATTGCTATTGGGGGCACTTGGGGGGGGGGGGCCAAAAAGTAGAGGAGTGGGGCAACTCCATGCAAAAACATTTGACGGAGCAGGTAAGCATAACATGTTTGTTATTAAAAAAAAAATAGTACCTTTAGAATCACTTTCAAAAATCATAAAGTAGATCAGTTCTTTATACTGTAATATTTCTTGATAAAGATACTAATATTGTAAAGAAATTTGCATTGCATACTGGGATGACTGCAACACAAATCCAGACTTCATTGAGAAGGTGGGGGCAAGAAGAAAAACTTTTTGGAGCTCAAGAGAACTCTTACACAGATTACACACACACTCATATGATTACACATATATACAATTTGTACCTCAACAAACATAACTATACTTTTTGACATTGTTTTATACTTTGCATTTTATTGTATATTTATTGTATCAATCTTATATTTATCCTGTAAATGCTATTTTTTTACTGAATCCATTTAGATTTTTGCACAATAAATGGAAGAAGCATAGCTGACCGATAAAAGGTATTTCTGTAATTTGACTGAATGCCAAAATAACCTCATTCTATCAAAGCATGTTATCAGATAAGAGAAACCAACCATGAAAGGGGGGTTTGTTTTTACTGTCCTTAAACCCAATGCAAAGTTGGGGTTTCTTATTATTGCCACTGTCCAACAATAAAAGGGGAGGGAGGTTCAAAATGAATTATTGCTGCCAGTTACCACAATGAAAGGGGGAGGAGTTTATTTGTTACTTCCCTTGACCATAAATGAAAGGAGGGGTTAACTAATACCATCACTGTCCACAAATGGAAGGGGGTGGGGTTATTTAATGCTGTTACCAATCATCCATCAATAGGGGGGAGTGGAGGGGGGTAATCGTTTCTGCAACTGGCCACCAATGAAGGGGGGGGGGGGTTAATGCTATTGCCACTGACCACCAGTGCTGGGGTTTAATTTTGCTCCCACTGGCACCAATGTTGACAGTTACTTTTCCTGCCACTGACACAAGTGATGGGCCTTATTTTACTCCCAATTTCTTTTTAACATACCCACAGGCTCTATTCTGTCTAAAATATAGCAAAACAAAGGGGGAAAGGTGCCACACTACAAATCATGTGATGCCCACTATTGACCACACCTACCTTTTGGCCATGCCTATTAAAGCCACATTTTTCTTCATCATTCACTTCATTGTGACCCTCCTAATTCAAAGGTTGCCAACAATGATAAAGCCAGCAGCAAAGAGTGTCAATAAATAAAGAAAGAGCTATCTAAAACAACTTTTTGCAACTTTCTTTCTGGATAGCAGACCCATTAGGATTCTGTTATTCCTTACACTTTAATTAATAAACAAGTAACACATAAGCCTACTAATCAAGTACTCTTGGTGTAAACAAAAGCACTCTGAAACCCATGGGCACATGTAGACTGATGTTAAGAAAACCTTGTAATAAAAAAGTTACAGACCTAAATTTACTGTAGTAAATGATGGTGATCATATTCCTCTTCTGGGAGCTAAAGTAGGTTAGGCTATAGACTTGATAAAAGCCCAATCTCAACATTCTGTCTCTTAACATCTCCCAGAGAACTAAAACTTCAGAACAAAAGGCAGATTGCAATTTGGATTTAAAGACGTTAAAAGCACATTATGCAGACCTATTAGAGACTGATTGGTACCTGGGAGGCAAATTAAACTTGAAATTGATTCAACAATAGAGCCCACTAGACTACCAAGAATTACCAGTGCCTGTATCTTAAATGCAACCACTAAAAGATGATCTACAGGCCAGATGCATCATCACCAGGAAAGCTAAGAACATGAATGGACCACACTAAATAAAGCCTTGAAAAGGAATCATTGCCCCATGCCTACAAGAGAAGAAATTGTGCCAGATTTGTAGAACACTACAATATTTTCAGTACTGTATGTCATGTAAATGATGGATTCTGGCACATGAAATTAGATGATCAATCAAGTTTCTTAACAACATTTTCAACTCCATCTGGACATATGTGATAGCTGACACTGCACCTAGGGGAAAGTCCGACTTGAGAATGTTTAAAAAAAAAAAATCAAGACCTACCTATTAAAACAATAGCAGATTATATACAGTACTAACACTTTGCAAAGGTGACAACATAAAACAGTGTTTGTCAACCTTTTTTTAGTTAAAACACCCTTTAAAATTATAGACAATCTTAAGGCACCCTTTAAAATTATGGACAGTCTTGAGGCACCCCATTCTAAAATGTAAAAATCGATTCCAATAGTTTTACATAATGCAGCAACATTCACATATCTAGGACACCCAGCATTGGAGGTGATTTTTTTTCTTTGCACACTGGCACCAATGTTTCTCTTCTCCTTCAATTTCTCTCTATCAGTAAGCTAATGTGACCCAGTGCTGTGGGAGAGAGGCAGAGGAGGGACAAACAAGGATGCTGTGGTGGCAGCAGACATCCAACTTATCAACTGATGACATCATTGGTTGTTAGGATGCCAATATCTAGAAGGTCATAATGGTTCATAATGAAAACCTATGGCTTTGTGTAACAAAAAGGAGGGCTTCATCCATCTTCTGGCCTGTATACAGTTTTTGATCAAATTTTAGCCATTTTATGTATTTTGCCAATGCACCCCTGAGGAAGCCCCAAGGCACCGCAGGGTGCCTGGGTACCCTGGTTGAAAAAGGCTGACATAGAACATGCAACAAAAGATCATAATCAGAAGTGGATTTAATTCCTGGACAGATGCAGAGCAAATCAAATCATACTAAATTTGAAAAAATCCCAATGAAAATGACTTCCACACATTTGACATTTCCTATCTTCAAATGGTTTTGTAGTAGATACAGAAAAAATGTTAGCTGTACAAAAAAAGACTGGTCTTGCAGGTGTGCAGGGAGTAATGCGGCTCATGAGTATGGTTAAATAGCTTCCCAAATTCGGGAAGAATCTGTCTGATAAGTCTGAGTCTTTGAGACAGTTAACACATAAAGATGCTCTGGAAATGGACGGACGTAGGATGCTTCATTCCAGGCAGTGAAAAGGCTTTTGCAGACACAGCTATCCTAAAATACTTTAACTGAAATACAGCAGTGGTAGTAAAATCTGAAGCTTCTAAAACAGGCTTTAGAGCCATATTAATTCAAGAAAAACAGCTTTTACTTTCGCAAGCAGAGCAGTAA
Source organism: Lithobates pipiens (assembly GCF_037356315.1). Lineage (NCBI taxonomy): Eukaryota > Metazoa > Chordata > Amphibia > Anura > Ranidae > Lithobates > Lithobates pipiens. Next base: position 341,411,104 of record NW_027507758.1, read on the forward strand.
CACCTAGAGAACACCTGAATGATAGTGACTACCTGACTAACTGTGGACTACTTTTCTAGGAAGTTGACTATTTACAGTAAACAAGGGCAAAAGCAGTCATCAAAAATTCAACGCCTGATTTACAAGTTATGGCATCCTGAAGATAATATTCTCTGTTTTCAGTTTGCTTCTGATGTGTTTAAGCAATTCAGAAAAAAGTGGACCTATTTTCCATTGTATTCTGAAAGCAATGGCAAAGCAGAGTCAGCAGTAAAACAGCCAAGAGGCTGATGCATAACCATCTGAGTTTGTTGGATCAAAGAAATATACCCAACCAAAGTCTGGACAGTAGTCCATCACAAAAACGAATGAGCAGTCACAATGCTATGAATTATCAATTGATCTTGTGAATAATGGCAAAAACAAAGCTTGTGAATAAAGCAAGATATAGAGAAGACAAATTTGACGACAATTTCACTATAGATCAGCCAAGGAACCACCTGAGTCCCAGAGAAATGATTCTGAGAAATGGACAAATACAACAAGCAATGACCAAAGACAAAAGTTGTGTGTAAATGAAGAGATGTAGCACCCTCCTAGATAGGCTGCTAGGATTATTAAGTACATTTTAGGGTTACAGTGATACCATTTCTTTAACAGCAGGTACAAGTACCGATAATAGTTCTGGATCTCACAGGTTGTTGATTTAACTATTTCCTCCCCTGCTTTCTAAAGGTTTCTGCAACATGGGGAGGGAAGAATCAAATGGGTAGCTTAATATTTATTGAGTGCCAGCCAAGCCCTGAGTGGGGTGGCCCAGTAGGTGGCTGGAGAGGCTAAAGAAGTGAACACTAGAACAGCAGGGTCTTCCTGTTGAAAGGATTCCTCTACCCTGGGTAGGGGGTGGCTACCAGGCTACCCCCTCCTCTGTTGAGGATTCTACTGAGTCAAGTTGCTATTCATCAATGTAGGGTTGCCACCTCATCCTTTTAAACCCAAACACATATGACTTACAGAGGTTCTGAGGCTAATTTAATGCAGATAAGGCACCAAGTGAGTTTAATTACCACCTTAATCAGCCACAGAACCTGTGTAATTAATATGCATTGGGTTTTTACAGGATGAGATGACAACCCTACATCAAGGTGCCAGCTGTGGCAGAGCCTGTAGGCCTGTAACTTCTGCCATAGTTCAAGTACTAGACATAAATCATAAAAATATATATTTCCCTAGAATGCTTTCTTGTGTCGGTGTGCTTTGGACTGTGCTCCGATGTACTAGCAGCCTATGTACAAACAAGAGAGAACTGCAGGCTTTTCCTTTTCTCCCATTGATTTCAGCTAGTCTCTTTGTTCGTCCAAAGCCCTGTATAATGCTGCCACGATGTTTAGTGGCATCGTCATCTATTCAGCGTCTCCCATTTGGGGGTAGCGCTACACAGAGAAGGCATAGAAACCTGAAAGTAAATCAGAGACATCTGAGAAAGACAGAAGCAAGTGACAGGGTAGCGCCAAGTGAACATCACTTTGGCACTTGTACCCGTGAAACGATATCTGCAGATACAGAAGCAGAAAGAACACTGCAAGCAGAAGAGCAGAAGGTGACTTCAGAAAGCAAAGAGGCTGCAATGAGAAATGGTTTGTCAGTATCAGCAGAAGTAGGTAGAGAAACATCATATGTAATGCAAGCAGGCAGAGCAATCACAAAGACAGCTCATCTGAAAGATTAAGTTCAATATACTTGTTGTATTGATACATTTACATATGTTGATATTGCTCCTTCTTTGTCTTTAATTGAAAAGGTTGTAGGAATATGTTAAATGTATTATTTCCCTGTTTATTTAGATACATAACATGTGAAGATATTCTGTACATTATTAAAACATGCAATATATGCACTACTATTTTTGTCAGGAATCATAACTAAACATCATGGCAGCATTATACAGGGCTTGGAGGAACAAACAGACTAGCTGAAATTACTGGGAGAAAAGAAAAAGCCTGCAGTTGAACATAAACAAGTATATCAAACATGTAACAGTGTCTAAGGAAATGAGAGAACATTCAGAATATTATGGAATGTGCATATATATATGCACAGTAGGTCCTCTTTGCCTGGGGCAGACATCTGCTACCTAAACCCTCTAAGGGAGAAAGCTAATTGGTTTGGATGGATTTTCTGAATGATCACCAATGTTTTCCCTGCTATAGACCAGCACCAGGCAAGTCTTCTTCCATAGATACAAACAGATACTGTATATCTGACTGGTGCAAGTTTCTCTAAAGAAAGAACTAAAAAAACACTTGCATTTGACTACACCACATCTTAAAGAGGAGCTCCACCCTAAAGTGGAACTTCCGCTCATTGGAATCCTCCCCCCCTCCGGTGCCACAATTGGCACCTTTCAGGGGGGAGGGGAATGCAGATACCTGTATAGTACAGGTATTTGCACCCACTTCCAGCATAGATATCCACAGACTCTGTGGGTATTTACGCCACTTCCTGTGGGTCCCCCGCTGTCTGCTGGGAAACACACGGATCCCAGAGGCAGCGGGGACCATCCTTATTGCGCAGCGCGACTTGTACATGCGCAGTAGGGAACTGGGAAGTGAAGCCGCAAGGCTTCACTTCCTGATTCCCATACTGAAGATGGCGGCGGCAGCACCCAAGAGCCGATCAAGAGATCGGCTTCGGTTGCCGACATTGCGGGCGCACTGGGCGGATAAGTGTCTTTATTTTAAAAGTCAGCAACTGCAGTATTTGTAGCTGCTGACTTTTAAAAACAAAAAACGGCAGAGCTCCCGCTTTAAAGTTGTTGTACACCCTGTACAACCACTTTTACCTACAGGTAAGCCTATATTAAGACTTACCAGTAGGTGCTTGAAATATCTCCTAAATCTCCATGGTTTAGGAGATATTTACAAAAAAGCTGAGCGCGGATAACTATAGCACATGCGCCAATGTCTACGATGCATGCGCACTTTAGAAAAGGCACATCGTGCTGTTTCTAATAGGGGTCATGCCGTCAACATTGAAGAAATGGCTGCACTCCTATTTATAAGCGCACCTGTTAGCATGTGAAACACGTCTACCATTTGAACTGTTTGTAACACTTGGGATGTTCGTTTATTAAATAAGAATTTTGATGGATCTTGGAGTGCAGCCATTTCTTTGGTGTTGATCTTATGCGGAGGCAAGCCGAGGTGGGCACCTGTGATATCATTAGGCCTTCTGTCTCACCTGGAGCAGCGAGTCATGCCGTGACTGGCGGCTCCCGGTGCATGCTGAACGACATCACGCGCCAGTCACAGCCGGAGTTCACGGCCCAGGAAGGAAGAGGGTTGAAGATGGACGCTCGCTGCTCTTATGGAAAGCAGTAACATCGCAGGCTTCGGTTTCAGGTAAGTGACACATAATGGGCTACCATGCAATGTATAGTAGCCCATTATGCTTTACCTTTGCAGGGAAAGAAAGAGGAAGTAAAACCCACCAAGGTTTACTTGTTCTTTAAATTCCTTACAGAATACTAAAGATATTACAGTAATTGGGAATATTCAGGTGCTAAAGAATTGTTACCGAACATATCTTTAAATGCAAGCATCATGAAATGTATTCATAACAATCGGTGCATAGTGTACATAATCATTTTAGAACATAGTTATAAACAGTGAAAAGTTCTTGCCCTCTCTCTCAGAGATCAGCAGAAAAAACTTTATCAAATGTTATTTATTCCCAAATTTAAGTATATTTTCCAAAATCCTCCTATTTGGGTACCCAAATTGTTATTTTGCTAAACTGCATAGAATTATATATTCCTTTAACTGGGCTCATAATCTTTCCCATGTTAGCACTCTCTGATTTACCAATGCTGTTGTCTGGAGTTCTCATCAATTCACAAAAGTCATAGTGGCACACTTTTGTTCCTAATAATCCAGCCGTTGATCACTGCTATCACAGCTTAACTAGAAAGTGCAGATGGCTGCACACCAAACTGGAATCCAAATGCCTTTATTCGCAGAAAACCATGAAGAGCACTACATGTACAAGCAAAGGAGGAATGTCTTACATGTTTCACATGAATTGTGCTTTATCAAAGGGGCTTTGATAAAGCACAATTTGTGTGAGAAACGCGTAAGCCATTCCTCCCTTGCTTGTACATGTAGTGCTCTTCATGTTCTTCATGGTTTTATGAAAGTGGATGGTTGACATTCCTGAGCTTCAGAAGCAAGACTGGACCCATGGAATTGTACAATATTTCACTCTTAGGCCGCGTACACACGCGCGGACTGTTCGCCCAACTTTGTCCGCTGAACAGTGTTTGGGCGGACAGTCCGCTCGTGTGTGGGCTTTCAGCGGACAGTTTCAGTGGACAGTTTGACGAACAAGGTTTTTCGGAAATTCCGTAAAACTGTCCGCTGAAACCTTGTTTGAGCGAACAGTCCGCCCGTGTGTAGGCTTGTTCGTCAAACTAAGTTCCGCGCATGCTCAGAAAGGATTTACACGCCGAAAGTTATAATGCAGTGTATAGGACGTCGTATTCTTCGTCCCGTCGTACGTGCCGTTCACGTCATCGCGCACGGTTTCAGCAAACTGTTCGTTCGTCGTGTGTGGCCATGTCCGTCCATGCTAATTTTGAGCGGACTGTTTGCCGAAACTGTTTGACGGACAAAGTTGGGCGAACAGTCCCCCGCGTGTGTACGCGGCCTTATGCTCTCATGTTCCTACATAGAGTTTATTATGCCCACTCAAAGGCTACACAGAAAAAAAAAACAAAAAAAAAAACAGTGATTCTTGTTAGACACTACAAGTGTCAGATTAAGGGGGGGCATTTTTTTTACATGCAGTATGGAGTTGTCCAATTGTCCCAACAGAACCTTGGTAGCCTCTTAAGAAGGTTACTTTCTTTTTTTGACATCAACCATTATTACTTTAACCTCCCTGGCGGTACGATTATTTCGGATTTTAGGTGCTAAAAGCGGTACAATTATTTTGCATGGAAATTTGGCGTTTTATATTGTAGTCCTGTAATTCTTAGGAATAACTCTCTTAAATCTGTCCAAACCAGAGTCTAGCAGACATCCTGGGTATGATAAAGTTTGAAAAATGAAATCATAAATTATAATATAATAAATAACTATAAATAATTGTACCAAATAATAATATAACAATAATAAAAATTATTCAATAATGTAATCAAATCAAAAACACAGAAATTTGCTCAGTTGCAGAATTGTCATTACTTTTCAATATTTGATGACAGATCTCCCCACAAATCACTATCGCTCAATTCTGCGAGTGATTCTAATTTATTATCATTGTTTTCTAGCTGGTCTAAAATCATTTTTGATGTAAAGGGACATTTTTGGTTGCTATGGACAATTTCCAGTTTCCAGGCATAAAGAACAGTTTTTATATTATCCACTTTCAGACCGGACCATTTTGCTGGTAAATGACCAGAGGTCTTTTTACACTTTGGCACTGCGCTGCTTTAACTGGTAATTGCGCGGTCATGCAATGTTGTACCCAAACAAAATTTGCGTCCTTTTCTTCCCACAAATAGAGCTTTCTTTTGATGGTATTTGATTGCCTCTGCGATTTTTATTTTTTGCGATATAAACGTAAAAAGACCGCAAATTTTGAAAAAAAATGATATTTTCTACTTTTTGTTATTAGAAAAATCCAATAAACTCAATTTTAGTCATACATTTAGGACAAAATGTATTCAGCCACATGTCTTTGGTAAAAAAAAAGTCAATAATTGTATATTTATTGGTTTGCGCAAAAGTTGTCACATCTACAAACTAAGGTACGTTTTCTGGAATTTACGCAGCTTTTAGTTTACGACTGCCTATCTCATTTCTTGAGGTGCTAAAATGACAGGGCAGTACAAAACCCCCCCAAATGACCCCATTTTGGAAAGTAGACCCCCTAAGGAAATTGATAAGAGGCATGTTGAGCCCATTGAATATTTTATTTTTTTGCCTCAAGCGATTGAATAATGACAAAAAAAAATTTTTTTTTTTTTTTTTACACAAAGTTGTCACTAAATGATATATTGCTCACACATGCTATGGGCGTATGTGAAATGACACCCCAAAATAAATTCTGCTGCTTCTCCTGAGTACGGGGATACCACATATGTGGGACTTTTTGGGAGCCTAGCCGCGTACAGGGCCCCGAAAACCAAGCACCGCCTTCAGGCTTTCTAAGGGCGTCAATTTTTGATTTCACGCCTCACTACCTATTACAGTTTTGAAGGCCATAAAATGCCAAGATGGCACAAAACCCCCACAAATGACCCCATTTTAGAAAGTAGACACCCCAAGCTATTTGCTGAGAGGCATGTTGAGTCCATGGAATATTTTATATTTTGCCACAAGTTGCGGGAAAATTACAAACTTTTTTTTTTTTTTTTTTTTTTCACAAAGTTGTCACTAAATGATATATTGCTCATGCATGCCATGGGCATATGTGAAATGACACCCCAAAATAAATTCTGCTGCTTCTCCTGAGTACGGGGATACCACATATGTGGGACTTTTTGGGAGCCTAGCCGCGTACGGGGCCCCGAAAACCAAGCACCGCCTTCAGGCTTTCTAAGGGCGTAATTTTTTGAGTTCACTTCTCACTACCTATTACAGTTTTGAAGGCCATAAAATGCCAAGATGGCACAAAACCCCCACAAATGACCCCATTTTAGAAAGTAGACACCCCAAGCTATTTGCTGAGAGGCATGTTGAGTCCATGGAATATTTTATATTTTGCCACAAGTTGCGGGAAAATTACAAACTTTTTTTTTTTTTCACAAAGTTGTCACTAAATGATATATTGCTCACGCATGCCATGGGCATATGTGAAATGACACCCCAAAATAAATTCTGCTGCTTCTCCTGAGTACGGGGATACCACATATGTGGGACTTTTTGGGAGCCTAGCCGCGTACGGGGCCCCAAAAACCAAGCACCGCCTTCAGGCTTTCTAAGGGCGTTACAGTTTTGAAGGCCATAAAATGCCAAGATGGCACAAACCCCCCCCCCCCAAATGACCCCATTTTAGAAAGTAGACACCCCTAAATTTAGGGGTACACTAGTGAGACTAGGTAATAAATGGCGGGTGCCCTGAAACTATAAAAAAATAACTAACCAACCAGCGTCACCTGTAACAGTTATATGGTGATCACTGGTGAAAGGGTTAACTAGGGGGCAATCAGGGGGCTTTATGCGGTAGTATATGGGGGTCCCTGGCGCTATAAAAAGCTGCGGCGAACCTAAATACCTACCTGCCTAACTAGCGTCACCTGTGACACTAATACGGCGATCAGAAAAATGATCGCTTATTAGGCTGGGTTCACACTGGAGCGATGCGGAAACGCCGCGAATCCGCGGCGGGTTCCCGCATCGCATGCCTCCCGGCGGCAGTTCACACTGCCCTATGCGAACTGCTGGGAGTGTCAGTGAAATGTTACTGACACCCCCAGATCAGTTCGCATATCGCAGTGCGATCTGCAAACTCGGATCGCATGGTGTGAACACCCATGCGATCCGATTCTGCTGCGGGCCAAAAAAAGGGTCCCGTGCGAATTTGCGGCGGGTGCGGCGGGTGTGGCGGGTGCGGCGGGTGCGGCGAATGGCTGAACTCGAATCGCACAGAGATCGGATGTGATTTGCACTGCAGTGCGGTGCGAATCACATTCGTTCTCATAAACCGCTGCAATGTGAACCCAGCCTTAGTGACACTGGCGACGGGGGGTGATCACGGGGTTAAACCTTTATTGGGGGGGTTAGGGGGGTACATTAGAACTAAAGGGGGCTAACCCTAACTGCCCTAACAGTTATTACAGTCACAAATGACACCAATGCAAAAAAAAAAAAAAAAAAAAAAAAAATGACATTGGTGTCACTGTGACTGGGGGGCAGGGGTAATTGGGGGGGTGATCGGGGGGTAAAGGGGGGGTGTGAGTGTGCCTGGCATGTTCTACTGTGTGTGGGATGTGTTGGTGCAACTCACTGATCCGCTCTCCTCCGTGTCGGAACGAAAAATACCGACACGGAGGAGAGAATACATCACTTCCTCTCCTGTGTTTACATTACAGGAGAGGAAGTGATGTCACCGGGGATTTCCATTCGTCGGGAGCGATCGCGAGGGGGTGGCCATGAATGAATGGCCGTCCCCTCGTCCGGGATCGCTCCCGAACGAAAACCGACCGCCGCAGGCACCGGGCGGGGGCCCGATCGGGCCCCCGACCCGCGGGAGGCAAAGGACGTACATATATGTGCTTATGCCTGCCCGTGCCATTCTGATGACGTACATCGGCGTGAGGCGGTCGGCAAGTGGTTAAAAAACTGCATGCAGGACACTGGACAGACCACTAGGGACAAAGGGGATGTGAAATATTTACACACAGCAATGTAATCTATAAGTCTGTTTCACTTTTTGAATTTGGCGCTGATCTCCGTCCCCGTGCGTCGCAACGCTCGCAGGGCACGGAGATCAGCTCCGTGATAGATCGAGCGAGACATGGCTCGCTCGTACAGTGGGGAGACAACGCTGGATCCGAGGGAGAAGGTAAGTAAACCTCCTCCTGGATCCAGCGATGCGGTCCCGAGTCTGGCTCGGGGTTACCGCTAATGGTACAAAAATTCCACCCCGAGCCAGTCTCGGGAAGACCGTCAGGGAGGTTAAACCAATGCAGGAATTCCCCAACATTAGTATATATTGTTCATCTATGCTGCATTTTATGCTAGAGGGAAACTTCTGTTCAAATGGACCATACTTCTCAACTCCCCTCCCCCCCCTTTTATATAGACTGGTTTGCAGCAATAAATACTTTTCTAACAATGTATCAGCTTGCCTATATGACAAGCAATGGCGCAATATTTCTTTTATTAACCACTTCAGCCACGGAAGGATTTACCCCCTTCCTGACCAAGCCCTTTTTTCACGCTATGGCACTGCGTTGCTTTAACTGACTATTGCACGGTCATGCGATGTTATACCAGACAAAATTGACGTCCTTTTTTCCCATAGAGCTTTCTTTTGGTGGTCTTTGATCACCTCTGTGGTTTTTATTCTTTGCGCTATAAACAAAAAAAGAACTATAATAAATATCCCCAAAAAATATATAAAAAAATGAATTGCTTCCACATTTTAGGCCAATATGTATTCTTCTTCATATTTTTGGTAAAAAAAAATTGCAATAAGCGTATATTAATTGGTTTGCGCAAAAGTTATTGCGTCTACAAAATAGGGGATAAATTCATGGCATTTTTATTATAATTTTTTTATTTATTAGTAAGATCGGCAATCTTTTTATTGTGACTGCGAAATTGCGGCGGACAGATCGGACACTTTTGACACTATTTTGGGACCACTGACATTTATACAGCGATCAGTGCTATGAAAATGCACTGATTACTGTGTAAATGTCAATGGCAGGGAAGGGGGTTAAACACTAGGGGCCGATCAAGGGGTTAACTGTGTTTCCTCAGCATGTTCTAACTGTGGGGGGGGGGGGGGGGGGGCTCACTAGACAGAGATCACTGCTTCCGATCACTGGCATAAGTCCCCATTCTGCCTTAGTCCATCTCTGCTGGTTACATGTATAAAAGAAAATTGTGCCCTCTGTCACTAGCATTTTACCTGCTTTAATAGTGATGATTACAATATCCTTTTTCAAGCAATCTCTAATGTCATGTTCAAAAAATGTGACCGTTTATCATGTTCTATAAAATCAGCATTCATGTTACACTGATTTATTCAATAAAAAAAAGAATCTGCAGACAAGGAAAATTTCTGAGAAGGGAAAAATAATTTTTAGTCTCTGAGAGGGTCAGGGTTTTTGTTCACTGTTCCAAGAATGATGGTAACCTTTGGGTGCCCTTTATGTGATAACAGGCTAGATTTATTATTATGCCTGTTTAGATTAAAAGCTTAACATTTTATGATCCATTAAAAAGCACAAACAGAGCTGTTTTTTATATTTCTACTTGTAATGGTCCTTTTCTATTCTTTTAAGTCAGCTTGCTTTCACAGTGGTGTTTTATTTATAGAGTATGGACAAGAAATATCTGCAACTTTATTTAAAATGTATATGTATTAAAGTGGCATTAAACCTAAATCCAAAAATGTAATACATCACAGCTTTCCAATCATTAAATGTGGTGCCTTCATTCGTTTTCATTTTTGGGCTTTTACCCCTCTGTTTTCCCTTGGTGATCTGGCCAGTAACACACCTCCTGTATTAGAGTGCCCCCACACTGGATAAAGGAGCACAGGGGGCACCTCTGCATAGCAGCATTGTCAGTATGGGGGAAGGGAGGGGTGTTAGATGCACTAGCAGATTTAAGTACACTAATAAATTAAAGCCACATTCCAGCTCACACTTTTGTAAGTAGTTACATCAAAAAAAAGTGTTCTTTTTGGGATAAATGTGTTACATAAATAAATAAAAGCACCCCTGTCAGTCGTGAATAGTTTGTATAATCCCTTAAACTTCTAAATCTGCAGGACAGCTTGTTGTTTTGAAAAGCAACAGACATACTGGCTGGGTCGCCAGGGCAAAAGAAAGGAAGGAAAGCCTAAAAAGAAAATTAATGCGGCCACCACATCTAAGAATTGGTAAGCTGCAATATATCGTATTTATCGGGGTATAACACACACATTCATTTTAAGAGGGAAGTTTCAGGAAAAAAACGTAAATATTAAATAAGGCAGATAAAATTGCAGTATTGGCGTATAACACGCACACGCTATTTGCACCCGATTTTCATTGTGAAAAAGTGAGTGTTATACGCCAATAAATACAGTAATACATTTTTGCTTTTGGGTTTAATACCGCGTTGAGGAACATTAAAATAAATGAAACAATATTTCTGTCACATTATTAGCATTAAACAAAAAACGTTCCCTATAACACTGCGCTATCCAAAAAAAAAAACAGAAAACAGCTGCTAACACAATCACCAGGATAAAACAGTGAATAATTAACAAATATCAAATCATAGTGTAGCGCTTAAAGAAATTCTGAATGACCCAGTTAGTGCATAATCATACACTAATTAACCCAAACCACCTTAGGTGCAAAAATTCATAAGTATATACAAACTTATAATACAAAAAATAAATTGAAAGTCTCTGTGTAAAATGTTGATCCAATCCAGACGTGAAGTAAGGGTCACCATCCACCTTCTTACAATAAGGCTAACATGCAGACACCCTGTGATATTCCCATCACCTTTCAAAATAAAGGCTTACCGGAGAGCATGGATCCAAACGAATATATATTCGAAGGATCATGCAGGCTTGTACACTCAAAAAAGCGAGATTACAGATGTAATTTATCCAGGGAAGTGACGAGTCAAACTCCTCATTCAGATGCCCCAACTAGTTGTTATATTCTCATCGATAAACTCCAGCTCAAAATGTTGAACTCATACAAAGAAAAATAAGGGGCCACAATAGTGTAAATCCGTTTAAAAGAAAAATTTAATAAAAAAGTAATGAACTCACATGTATCAAGGAAATCAAGCGCTTATTCCATAAAAACAGTGCTACAGCAGTAGTCCCGACGCGTTTCGTCCTCTACAGACGTCATCTGGGGTAGCACTCCACTGTAGCATCCTTACTTTTATAGCAAACAATCAATCAGGGCGAAAATTCCATCTGCCTGTGTCACCACACATCACTTCCGGTTTAAAATGGCGCCCGGCGTGCGTTCCACGCCTCGTTATAATGCTACAGCATGAATTAGCAAGTAGACCATGCCATAACATATATAAAGTAGCTCAATAAGTAAAGCATAAATTGGCCCAAACATTAGAAATGTGCCGAACATTGAAATCTATTCCCCTTTGTTGTACCGTTGACAGCATTTCCGGGTCATAACTACGCAACTAAGGGGCGTGGATATGATTCCAATCATTACCACTCGCGGCCCATCATTCCAACGGAGCCACCCCCACCACGAGAAAATACTCCCATAGTGGGCGTATCGTACGCAGGAAACTCTGATGCTTCCGGCTAGCGGCGCTGGAACGCACCGCGTAGCGGAAGCAACAACATTGCAGGTGCGTGCGGCGCTGCAATGTTGCGGCGCACGCACCTGCAATGTTGTTGCTTCCGCTACGCGGTGCGTTCCAGCGCCGCTAGCCGGAAGCATCAGAGTTTCCTGCGTACGATACGCCCACTATGGGAGTATTTTCTCGTGGTGGGGGTGGCTCCGTTGGAATGATGGGCCGCGAGTGGTCCTTTTGCACCTAAGGTGGTTTGGGTTAATTAGTGTAACATTATTAGCATTAACCAATGTTGGAATAAAGACAATTGATTTTCATTTTGCAAACCAAAACATTCCATATGATATGTAATACTTTGACAATGCTTTTCATTTGAGGTTTTTCCTATAGTTTCACTCTTATGTTAATGAATCTGCTTTATTTACCTATATAATATTAATGGAACAAACAACACAGAAATAAATGGAGTACACTTGCTAGCTGAACATGTATATTAGTGGCTCATCAATATACAATTTTCACATTAGAGTTGAGCTTAGAGCTCATTAGTAAGTTCATGAATAACATTCACATTCTAACAATGATTGATGACAATCCTTTCTGAAGCAAAATAGGAATGCTGCCCTGAAATATAGAACTGGAAGTGTACCAAAAATTGTACAATTTTGTGTTTTATTGACTACAGTCTCACAATTTCAGACGTTTGATGCGTTTTTTGCTTAGGATTATATATTACTGTATCTGATGATAGTTTTAAGACATAACCTATTTCTATTGCTTCTGTACTCCAAGAAAAATCAAAGAACAAGGCAAACCCCACAGTGTTACCTTAACATGAAATTGTTGCTGTTCTAGCTAGTACAATTACATAGTTACAGAGCTAGTCTGGCTGAAAAAAGTCACAAGTCCATCTAGTTCAACCAACAGAAGGGGAAAAGATAATATACAATCCCTTTACGCACAGTGGATGCAGAGGAGGGCAAAAATAAAAACCCAATAAGGCATGATCCAATTTTTTCCAGCAGAGCAAAAAATTCCTTCCTGACCCCCTAGAGGCAATTGGATATTCACAGGATCAATTGTACCTGTAAGTATTAGTATCCAGTTATATTATGTGTATCTAGGAAAGAATCCAGGCCTTTCTTAAAGCAACCTACTGACCTGGCCAGAACCAGCTCTTGAGGGAGTCTATTGCACATTTTCACAACTCTTACTATAAAGAAGCCTTTCTGTATTTGGAGATTAAATCTCTTTTCTGCTAGACATAAAGAGTGCCCCCTAGTCCTCTGTGATGACCTTAAAGTGAATAATTGATTCACTATATTCCGTTCACTATATGGACCACTTATAATTGTGCCTGTTGTATCAGGGAGAATTATACTCTTTTTAACAGGTTGGATCTAACCTGTCCCTGCTATTTACAAAACCAGAAAGAAAGAATAAAGTTTTGGTTGAAGTTTCATTTTCAAGGTGCAACAAACATATCAGATATGTTTGGTCATTAGTGAGCTGGACTACCTAATAGTGAATAGGGCAGCAGCAAGATATAATGTGACCAAAACGGGTTGATTTACTAAAACTGGTGAGTGCAAAATCTGGTGTAGCTGTGCATGGTAGTCAATCAGCTTCTAACTTAAGCTTGTTCAATTAAGCTTTGACAAAAACTGGGAAAAAAAAGGGAAAAACCTGGAATCAACAACCTCTAGGCATAGAGCACAGGTATGAGAGTGAAAAATTCCTGTAAAGATCTATGCAGGAGAGCAGAGTGGAGAGCTTACCCAGAAATCTTGTGGTTAGACCCAAAAAATGGTGAATGAGGTAAGACTCTAGCAGCTACCCAAAACTGAGATGGGGCGGGGCAGGGCCCAGGCCCCATGTCTGAATGGACACACAGAGCTGCTGCTCGGATGCCCCCATAGCAAGCTGCTTGCTGTGGGGGCAATTGGCTGGGGAGAGGGGCCAGGAGCTCCAAAGAGGCACCTGAGAAGAGGAGGATCCAGGCTGCTCTGTGTAAAACCACTGCACAGAGCAAGCAATTATAACATGTTTCTTATTTTTAAACAAAAAACAAAAACAAAAAAAACAAGAGTTTAGTATCACTTTAGTTTCACTGGCATGCAGTATCCCAAATATTTTCTAATCATTGATAAACAACCTGCTCTACACAGCTTATTTGAACTATAGAGGGTGGAACATTGAAAATTTGACGATCACAATTAGGGAGCTTGCTGGGATTTGCAGTTTCACAACAGCTGGAGTGCCATAGACTGTATGTCTCTAGTGTAAGGAAAAATATAAACATTATGTTATACCACATTTGGATGAAGATTAGTTGTATTATACTATTCCCAGGGTGTCACTGTGAAAACCTATTTGCAGGAAAAACCTATTTCACACTCTTTGTTGCCGTAGCTCAATAAGCTTTACCATTGCTAGGCTACGAGCCATTTCATTATATTGGTCCCCAAATGCACCTGAGATATTCTGGATTCAGGCTTTCATGAGAAACATTTGAAAATCAACAAGAAAGGGTGGAGATTGTATATTATACATATATGCAGAAATTAAATACTTATAAATAATAAATATATATTTTCCTAATCTTATCTGGAGTTCTCTAGTGTGGGCAACAATTTCCATCACTTTAAAGATGGCTAGCAGCTTTTGGAACAAAGCTTTTCCCTAAAAGGTACAAGCAGGTATAGTTTGTCTGTATTTGCACATAGTATTTCAATAAAAGCTGAAGTTTATTTTGCTTATATTTTGCTATCTCTGGTTCATTCCTTCCTCTTTTCACCAACATGCTAATGAAAATTAAATAAAACCTTTACGTTTTCATTCAAAAAAATGTAAAGTGCCCTTTTTACATATTTCTGACTATTTTTGACCCACTAACATCACCACTGGGACTCCGTGAGTCTTTATGCAATGTAGAGAGATTATGGCTGGTGAGAGGGGCTGGCAGGGTGCTGTACATAGCAATCTGAAAACATACTAGCACCCTGCTGAAGAGCCCTCAGTCCTAAAGAAAGCACTGGGATGTGCCTTCGGATGAGTTATGCAAACATCAAAATGTCTAGATGGGTGGATGTCAGCCTGGAGAAGTGGGTATTCCTAAGCAGAATGCATTTGCACACCGATCACCCTAGGTAATGCCCATATGTGATGCTAAGTTTCTGACATAATAGCTATGTTGGTGGCAGCAAAAGGCTTATGAAATGGAATTCAGTTGGTACCAATAACCTCCTGAAGATTATTTAAAGGGGTTTTAAAAGCAGAAGTTTTTTTATCTTAATGCATTCTATGCATTGATGGGAGACCCAAGAAGTGGAGGATCTGGGCTGCTCTGTGCAAAACCAACTGCACAGAGCAGGTTAGTATAACATGTTTATTTTTTATTTTTAAACAAGAAAAAAAACAAGACTTTAATATCACTTTCACTAAACACATTTGTTGATTCTTTGCAATAAGGGTAATGAAAAATGAGCAAACTGGTCATGGAAGCTGTGACGGACCGCCTTGCACCCTGGCTGGGTGCCTCTGCCAAGATACAGCTTCCTCCAATCTGGAACAAGAAACCAGGTATTATAGCTGAGAATTGCACCCAAGAACTAGACAACACTAGCTTAGGTGAAAACTGGAACTCTTTATTGTAATTTCATACAATTTATACCACACAAAATCAGATAAAAGCTTGATCACATTATACTTAACAATGCAAACTTTAAACAGTAATATTATCAGTACATCTAATGAACAGCTAGCAGCTAACAATGATCTAATCAAACAGCAATCCAATCAACAGCTAAATAATTACCAGTAAGCTAATTAAAAGCTAGGTCCCTAGACAAGCCTTGATTAGTCAGGGAGTGCCCACCCCAGACGGTAATAGATCTCATTAACCAGATTTATTTCCACATCCATCTTCTCACTGAGTTTTCAGTTGGCAGAGACCATCATTACTTCCTTGACTGCTAAATGTGGTAATAATATGTTGTATTGCATTATATAACAGGACTTCTTCCTGAATGCTTGTAGCTCCCTCAAATGCCAGGGTCTATAGTTAGTAGTCAGTAGGGCTACCCTGCAGTCCCCTCAAAAAAAGTCCCTCCCTCGGTTGGGTCTGTCACAGCAGCATTTTAAAGTGGTTCTAAAGGCAGAACGTTTTTCTATGCATGAAGGTAAATTACTTTCTGCATGCAACTCCACCCTCCAGCACCCCGTTATATTGTATGTACCTGAGCCCAATCCCAATCCAGTGATGTGCATGAGAGCAGAGGCTCTATCAGCTCTCTCTCTCCTCACTGGCTCAGACAGAGGTTCAGGCCACTCTGTGCTAAAACATTGCATAGAGCAGGTAAGTGTGACATGTTTTTTATATTTTAAAAAAAAATAATTGAAGGTTTACAATCACTTTAAAAGTACTGAATATAACAGAAGGAATGGGAATAAGGAGGTGCAGAGAAAAGAAGGAAACAAATAGCATGACAGACCCTGGGGCTTAATTTCTCAACTTATAACTAGCTGAGACAGAACAGCAATAATACCTTCTGTGGTATGAGCAGGCTAGCAATGGTTTCCCTGGTACCTTCTGATAGCCTAGTATTGACACAATCACGCATATCACAAATGGATAAGCAAAACAGTACAAAAATAAACAGACATATTAGATAGATAGATAGATAGATAGATAGATAGATAGATAGAGGTTTTCCATTTTATTCTAGTTTGTTCCCTTTTTAAAATGTTATATAATGTCTGTTGCATACATCATACAGAAGTAAGTTTAACCACTTTCAGACCGGACCATTTTGCTGGTAAATGACCAGAGGTCTTTTTACACTTTGGCACTGCGCTGCTTTAACTGGTAATTGCGCGGTCATGCAATGTTGTACCCAAACAAAATTTGCGTCCTTTTCTTCCCACAAATAGAGCTTTCTTTTGATGGTATTTGATTGCCTCTGCGATTTTTATTTTTTGCGATATAAACGTAAAAAGACCGCAAATTTTGAAAAAAAATGATATTTTCTACTTTTTGTTATTAGAAAAATCCAATAAACTCAATTTTAGTCATACATTTAGGCCAAAATGTATTCAGCCACATGTCTTTGGTAAAAAAAAGTCAATAATTGTATATTTATTGGTTTGCGCAAAAGTTGTCACATCTACAAACTAAGGTACGTTTTCTGGAATTTACACAGCTTTTAGTTTACGACTGCCTATCTCATTTCTTGAGGTGCTAAATTGGCAGGGCAGTACAAAACCCCCCCAAATGACCCCATTTTGGAAAGTAGACCCCCTAAGGAAATTGATAAGAGGCATGTTGAGCCCATTGAATATTTTATTTTTTTGCCTCAAGCGATTGAATAATGACAAAAAAAAATTTTTTTTTTTTTTTTACACAAAGTTGTCACTAAATGATATATTGCTCACATATGCTATGGGCATATGTGAAATGACACCCCAAAATAAATTCTGCTGCTTCTCCTGAGTACGGGGATACCACATATGTGGGACTTTTTGGGAGCCTAGCCGCGTACGGGGCCCCGAAAACCAAGCACCGCCTTCAGGCTTTCTAAGGGCGTAAATTTTTGAGTTCACTTCTCACTACCTATTACAGTTTTGAAGGCCATAAAATGCCAAGATGGCACAAAACCCCCACAAATGACCCCATTTTAGAAAGTAGACACCCCAAGCTATTTGCTGAGAGGCATGTTGAGTCCATGGAATATTTTATATTTTGCCACAAGTTGCGGGAAAATTACAAACTTTTTTTTTTTTTTTTTTTTTTTAAAGTTGTCACTAAATGATATATTGCTCACGCATGCCATGGGCATATGTGAAATGACACCCCAAAATAAATTCTGCTGCTTCTCCTGAGTACGGGGATACCACATATGTGGGACTTTTTGGGAGCCTAGCCGCGTACGGGGCCCCGAAAACCAAGCACCGCCTTCAGGCTTTCTAAGGGCGTAAATTTTTGAGTTCACTTCTCACTACCTATTACAGTTTTGAAGGCCATAAAATGCCAAGATGGCACAAAACCCCCACAAATGACCCCATTTTAGAAAGTAGACACCCCAAGCTATTTGCTGAGAGGCATGTTGAGTCCATGGAATATTTTATATTTTGCCACAAGTTGCGGGAAAATTACAAACTTTTTTTTTTTTTTTTTTTTTTTCACAAAGTTGTCACTAAATGATATATTGCTCACGCATGCCATGGGCATATGTGAAATGACACCCCAAAATAAATTCTGCTGCTTCTCCTGAGTACGGGGATACCACATATGTGGGACTTTTTGGGAGCCTAGCCGCGTACGGGGCCCCGAAAACCAAGCACCGCCTTCAGGCTTTCTAAGGGCGTTACAGTTTTGAAGGCCATAAAATGCCAAGATGGCACAACCCCCCCCCCCCAAATGACCCCATTTTGGAAAGTAGACACCCCTAAATTTAGGGGTACACTAGTGAGACTAGGTAATAAATGGCGGGTGCCCTGAAACTATAAAAAAATAACTAACCAACCAGCGTCACCTGTAAAAGTTATATGGTGATCACTGGTGAAAGGGTTAACTAGGGGGCAATCAGGGGGCTTTATGCGGTAGTATATGGGGGTCCCTGGCGCTATAAAAAGCTGCGGCGAACCTAAATACCTACCTGCCTAACTAGCGTCACCTGTGACACTAATACAGCGATCAGAAAAACGATCGCTTATTAGGCTGGGTTCACACTGGAGCGATGCGGGAACGCCACGAATGCGCGGCGGGTTCCCGCATCGCATGCCTCCCGGCGGCAGTTCACACTGCCCTATGCGAACTGCTGGGAGTGTCAGTGAAATGTTAATGACACCCCCAGATCAGTTCGCATATCACAGTGCGATCTGCAAACTTGGATCGCATGGTGTGAACACCCATGCGATCCGATTCTGCTGCGGACCAAAAAAAGGGTCCCGTGCGAGTTTGCGGCGGGTGCGGCGGGTGCGACACGAATTCAGCCATACTATCTGTATAGCTGAACTCGAATCGCACAGAGATCGGATGTGATTTGCACTGCAGTGCGGTGCGAATCACATCCGTTCTCATAAACCGCTGCAATGTGAACCCAGCCTTAGTGACACTGGCGACGGGGGGTGATCACGGGGTTAAACCTTTATTGGGGGGGTTAGGGGGGTACCTTAGAACTAAAGGGGGCTAACCCTAACTGCCCTAACAGTTATTAGTCACAAATGACACCCGCCGGGTGATCAGGGGGTTAAACCTTTATTAGGTAATAAATGGCGGGTGCCCTGAAACTATAAAAAAATAACTAACCAACCAGCGTCACCTGTAACAGTTATATGGTGATCACTGATGAAAGGGTTAACTAGGGGGCAATCAGGGGGCTTTATGCGGTAGTATATGGGGGTCCCTGGCGCTATAAAAAGCTGCGGCGAACCTAAATACCTACCTGCCTAACTAGCGTCACCTGTGACACTAATACGGCGATCAGAAAAATGATCGCTTATTAGGCTGGGTTCACACTGGAGCGATGCGGAAACGCCGCGAATCCGCGGCGGGTTCCCGCATCGCATGCCTCCCGGCGGCAGTTCACACTGCCCTATGCGGACTGCTGGGAGTGTCAGTGAAATGTTACTGACACCCCCAGATCAGTTCGCATATCGCAGTGCGATCTGCAAACTCGGATCGCATGGTGTGAACACCCATGCGATCCGATTCTGCTGCGGGCCAAAAAAAGGGTCCCGTGCGAATTTGCGGCGGGTGCGGCGGGTGCGGCGAATGGCTGAACTCGAATCGCACAGAGATCGGATGTGATTTGCACTGCAGTGCGGTGCGAATCACATTCGTTCTCATAAACCGCTGCAATGTGAACCCAGCCTTAGTGACACTGGCGACGGGGGGTGATCATGGGGTTGAACCTTTATTGGGGGGGTTAGGGGGGTACATTAGAACTAAAGGGGGCTAACCCTAACTGCCCTAACAGTTATTACAGTCACAAATGACACCAATGCAAAAAAAAAAAAAAAAAATGACATTGGTGTCACTGTGACTGGGGGGCAGGGGTAATTGGGGGGGGGGGGGTGATCAGGGGGGTGTGAGTGTGCCTGGCATGTTCTACTGTGTGTGTAGAGTGTTGGTGCAACTCACCGATCCGCTCTCCTCCGTGTCGGGACGAAAAATACCGACACGGAGGAGAGAATACATCACTTCCTCTCCTGTGTTTACATTACAGGAGAGGAAGTGATGTCACGGGGGATTCCTATTCGTCGGGAGCGATCGCGTGGGGGTGGCCATGAATGAATGGCTGCCCCCTCGTCCCGGATCGCTCCCGGACGAAAACCGACCGCCGCAGGCACCGGGCGGGGGCCCGATCGGGCCCCCGACCCGCGGGAGGCAAGGGACGTACATGTACGCCAATATGCCTGCCCGTGCCATGCTGTCGACGTACATCGTCGTGCGGCGGTCGGCAACTGGTTAAGCACTTCCCGCCCAGCCTACAGCAAAATGACAGCCGAGCGGTGGTTCAGTTATCCTGACTGGGTATCATATGATGTCCTGCAGGATAACAGCCGCCGCGATCCCATGGGGGCGCACATCGTGGCGGGTCGGTGGTGCGGTGTGTCAGACACACTGCTACACGGTGGGGGCTCTTTACCATATGATCAGCCGTGTCCAATCACGTCTGATCACGATGTAAACAGGAAGACCCGGCAATCGGCTTTTCCCCACTCGCGTCTGATAGACGCGAGTAGAGGAGAGCCAATCGGCAGCTATCCTGATGGGGGGGTCTGTGCTGATTGTTTATCAGCACAGCCCCCCCCGCGGATGCCTACACTGGACTACCAGGGAAGCCCCTAGGAATCCCCCAGGACCACCAGGGAAGCCCCCATGGCCATCCACATGTTAAAATGAACGCCCAACAAATGGGCGCTGACTGGCACCTCTATGGCACAGTAAAAATCAGTGATGCCCAGCAATGCCACCCATCAGTGTCATCAGTGACACCCATCAGTGTCCATCAGTGCCTACCTATCAGTGCCCATCTGCGCCACCTATCAGTGCCATCCATAAGTACTCATCAGTGCCACCCATAAGTACCCATCAGGGCCGCCTATGAGTGCCCATCAGTGCCGCATACCAGTGCCACCTATCAGTGCCCATCAGTGTCACCTATCAGTACCGCCTATCAGTGCCCATCAGAGCCACCTCAGAAGTGCCACCTCATCAATGCCCTCCTGCACAGGAGGGAAAACCTCACGTTGTCAGTGAGTGTACCCTTAAGAGTGGTTCTCGATCGGCAATACCTCCATGCATCTGATATCTTTGTTATATAAAAAATAATAAGCTGCGCTAAATCACACAAACATCAAATTGTGTATACATAAATAAAATAATAGTGAATTATGGACTGTTCCCAGCCTCTAAACAAAAATTGATGTGAAATCAAACCATAAATAATAAATGCATATAAATATTATAGACTCAGGCCATGCGAACCGCTCATTCCTTGCAGTGTAAGACCAAGTCGCATGCCCCTTTGTGTAGCAATACAAACTCTAAATACACCCAGTGTATGAATTACAAGTCTGTATGTGTAAATCAAAAGAAAGTTCTCTCAAGAGTGTAAATGGAGTCCTCCACAAATGAACCATAAACGATCCACTGCTGTGTGCAATTAAGTAGTGCTTGATCAGCCACCAAAAGAGATTAAATTTGCCGCTTACCAGAAAAACAAGACCCCCCACTACAGAGGGTCACAAAAGGCATATGGATATATACTCGTCTCCCAATCCAGAGGGGTCCTCTATATTCTCCTTGCGCCACCACTCCAATATAAGGATTGTAGAGAAGCGCTCCCAAAAATCTTTCTCATAAATTCAGAGGGACTCACGATAGGTATACCAAGACCATGGAAGAGAAATAGAACTCCAAATAGTGTAAAACCCTTTATTACTAAAAATTAAAAAGTAAAATTGCACTTACAGTTTGGAACAGTTCCAGGAGAACGGGTCTGTCCGCATGCGTCCGGCCGGCGCAACGGACTCAAGGCTGATGATTTTTTTATACACTGTAAGTGCAATTTTACTTTTTAATTTTTAGTAATAAAGGGTTTTACACTATTTGGAGTTCTATTTCTCTTCCAAATTTTTGTTTAGAGGCTGGGAACAGTCCATAATTCACTATTATTTTATTTATGTATACGCAATTTGATGTTTGTGTGATTTAGCGCAGCTTATTATTTTTTATCTTTTGTTTTTCTGTAGTTATGTGACACAGTTAAGCCGCAGCCAAATCTGATCCGTTTAGGATCAATCTATGTGATTGTTTTTTGCGTCTCACCTTAGCACAGTTTTTTTTCCTTTTTTCTATCTTTGTTATATGCCTGGAGAAAATGGCATGGGACACTGTGTTTGCCAAATCCCTTTTTGATAAACCTGCAGGGCTCATCCACTCTTGTGTGAAGAGTATTGTATGGCCCACCTACAAGAGATTACAGGGGCACTGCACGATGTAAACTACAAAATCAATAGAGCACGTAATAAACTGCTTGATCTGAAAGGAGGTGCCCTTGTTGGTGACAATTCTTGAACATCCATGAGTAATGGATTGGCAGGTGAGGTAGCCTCTTTTCCGGCAATAAAAAATACCTGTTTTATTATCGAAGTAACCCCTAATGTCAAACAAAGGTCTGTTTTTTACTAACTTGCTTGTTGTTTTTTTTG
Source organism: Lithobates pipiens (assembly GCF_037356315.1). Classification (NCBI taxonomy): domain Eukaryota; kingdom Metazoa; phylum Chordata; class Amphibia; order Anura; family Ranidae; genus Lithobates; species Lithobates pipiens. The sequence continues at coordinate 341,433,813 of NW_027507758.1, forward strand.
TTTGTTTTTTGTTTGTTTTTGTTTGTTTTGTTTGGTAGAGAGATAATAGTGTTTTGTAAATGTTAAAAAATTGATTAAAAGTGAACCTGCCTAATGCTCATTCTGTAGAAGCACAAGATCAGCACTATGGACAGCTCATAAGACAATGCTTCTAACCCTTTATTAGCATTATTCAATCTTAGTTTTTCTTAAGTCAATTCAGGGAATCAAGCCCTATGTGTTTTTAAATTTGACCATATAAGCATTAGGCATAGTAGATTCATATATTAATGCTTGCATGCCTAAAGGTGTTCATCACTTTCACAAAGAAATAAGTAAACCTCACCAGGACTTTCAGAAATAGTCATCCTCCAAATGCTTGATGTGCTGCTTCAGGATTGACTTTTGGGCAAGCTCCAAACTGACAAAAAAATAACATTGATGGCTTTTCCCACTGCATGATGGCTCTGACCTAAGACAGGAACTAAAATTCACAAGATTCAAAAAGTGTTCCATGGGGTACTGAGTTAAGGACACTCCAACTTTCTAGAGAAAAGGGATTTTTCAATGAAAGAAAGGCCATTTACTTAGTTCAGCATATTTAATTTATTTTAAATGTTATACTCTACTACAGGGGTAGGCAACCATGGCCCTCCAGCTCTGGTAAAACTACAAGTGCCATGAGACATTGCAAGACCCTGACAATCACAGGCATGACTCCTAGAGGCAGAGGCATGATGGGATTCTGGAGTGCCGAGGTTGCCTACCCCTGCTCTACTAAATAATTAGCACACAACGCAAAGTTAACATTTAATGCTTAAAAGCTTAAACTACAAAAACAAAAAATTGGCTTTTGCCATTGTTTCTGATGTGATTATTGTCCAAAAGCCTGACAATTACAATAGTAAAATCCGTGAACAAACAGCTCAGTAGGAAAATTATTAGTGACATTGTGCTGTATACCTTTAAGTGATAAAACCACAAACCAAAAAAAATGCTATTTTCAAAAACGAAAACATCAAATAAATTACAGTGCCTTAAAGTGGCCCTTGGAGAGTACAAATATGAATAAATAAAACACGTTTGTAAACATAAAGATGTCATGACTTTGCTGTTCTATACATGGAGAAATTATCTATTATTGCAGCCGAAACGTAATTAATTGCCTTCCAGGAAACCTCCCACTCCACACAATATCTCTGACTATTAATCATTAGTCCTGAAGTGACTACAGAAAGAAGCTGAAAGAGGCAAAAGAGATGCTAGCTGCCTAATTGCTCACATAATATATACTAGATCATTCCACATTAACAAATATAACTACATCTTACTGTTATCAGCAGATCTGCAGGGGAAACCATTAATCTTATTGTGTGGGGGGGATGCTGTGGTCCTCCAAAAATCACATGAAATTAGTCACACAGTCAGCAACCCTGCATTGTAAATTATAGAAATATGAGAGTGCGCATCAAGAGTTCAATATAAGAGTATCTGATTAATGCATTCAATTATCCTAATTCTTTTATCCCAATGTATTAATTCTCAACATAGGTGCAGATTTTGCATTGGCCCAGTTAATCTCTGCTACTGTATTTATGACCTACATTTTTCTATTCAAACTTTTCCTTAAATTGAATTTGTTTAAAAAAAAAAGACCTTTGAACAATTGCGGCTGTTAATAGAAGGGCTTCAAAAGGTGTTATAATAGGAAAAGCAAAATGGAGCCTTTTTGCAAGGTTTTGATTAGGCAGCAGATAATTATATTTACTTTTATTGTACCTAAATTTCATTCATAAATTGATGTCATATTACACCAAATGCAATGTGTTTTAATGCAAACAGATGACTTCAGTCTGATCACATGGCAGGCTGAGCCTTCTTCCTCTGTGCCATGTCTCTGGTGCTACGCTCTTCTGGGTGATGCAGATAGCAGTGCTGATCTGAAGACATAAGCCCCACTCAATGCATTATTATACTTTTAGTGACGGGTGTGGTGTTGACACCCCCTCAAGGGGCAGGTCCATGACTTCCTGCACTAACAGGACCTCCAAAGTGTTCCGAGCTGAATGATGCTTGGTGTCATTCAATATGGAAAACTAAAAAGGGACCTATCATAAATCACTGATAGAGAATAATAGTTACTGGCGCACAGAGATTATCTATAGTCCAGCAATAAAATATCTAAGATACCAATGAACAGGGTAAAGAGTAATCCACGAATGTCCATGGTTGTGGGGGTACAGTAAAGGAAGGCACGGTACCACCTGTGGTTGCTACCCTCATAGTTTTGAATGGCTCCATGTAAACCAAGAGGAAAGAGAACAAAGGGAAAGGAAGCACCAGCTAAGTGTAGTATCCCAGTTAAAATAGCAATGAATTAAAAACACTCACAAAAACGTAAACTATAAATGTGCTCATCTGGTATCAAGTCTGTGGATTCCTCCTAAAACTGTCCTGTAGGACCGCTGGCATCTATTCTGACTGCTGGAGGAGGGAGCCTGGAGGAACCCCGGGAATCCACGTTAACCAGCATGGAGTGCACGGTGAAAGTGACGCCACTGGAAGGATAGGAGGACCAGACGAGAGGAGAAACAAGGCTACATGCTCAGAGCATCAGCTCCTTCTACAGGCCTATTTTTTTTAATTCTTTGCAAATAAAACTTTTAACTGGGATACTACAGTTTGCTGGTGCTTCCTTCCCCTTTGTTCTCTTGCCTCATAAATCACTGATATGCTGGTTCACAGTGGCTAATACATTACTAAAACCCATGCCTGCTCAATCTCACTTGTAAATTGTCCTATAAGAAACACTTGTGCATAAAAAGGCTTCTTTATGCTATTCAAATGGAGGAAGACTTCCATTATGCTCTTGTAAAAGTCCTGCCCATAGTCATGAGTTCAAAAAATGTAATCATATAAGGGCAAGAAGGTAATACAGAAGTGGTTTAACAAGTTTCAGCCCTTTGAGGCCTTAATCATAGCTCAGGTTGGCTAATGTTTCACAATGGTGAGAATGCTTTATAAATTCATTAAATGATTCTTCAATTAATATAATAAACACACCGCTATAATACACAGTATATTAAAAATGAAGTGAATTAAAAATATCTAAACAGGAGGAACAAAATTATGTATTTTTCATGGAAAATGGGAAATGTTAATTCCGAGTGACAGATGCACTTTTCTAATGATTCAAGACACAGTGTTGGCAACAACCGGTGCCACTCCATATGCGGTTGAAAATGATTATTTTGTGTTTTGAGAGAGGGTTTCACTGATAGTTGGTTAGTATTTACAGATGACAGCCTTTCACGACTTGTTGTAATTAAATGTACATTTAAGAGGGACATATGTGTTTAAAAAAACAATTTTATGGAAACACTAATGTTTCTATTTCTCGTTTTGAAAATTTTAATTTTTGAATCAATATGAAAAAAAAGAACAAACCCTTCCATTAAACTGCATAAACTGTAAGCTATTGCTATCCGGTGTCTGCAATGTGCCAATTTCTGTAAAATGTACATCCACAAAGAGTGAGGTCCAGCTTGCAGCTATATTGAAATGTAGTGTATATATCCAATAGCATGGTCATTTCACTGCCTAGCAATTCAGACAAAAAAAAGCCCTTGCATGGAACAAGAAAGAGCAACGATGAAGTGAAAAAGCAGCAACTATAGCAGCCAGTCAGAAACTGTCTATCACTGTTCTGCTGCTCTGGTTGCATTTATGTGATTGGTGAGATGGGCCAATGTATTTCCACCTAACAAAATATACGACGACTATCCATAAGTCTGAGATAGGGAGCACAGATATATCAGAAAATGAAGATAAAGCGGTAGTAAACCCAGCTTGGTAATTTTTACCTACAGGTAAGTCTATAATAAGGCTTATCTGTAGGTAAACTTAATATCTCCTAAACGTGCACTGTTTAGGAGATATTCACCCTGCATGCAGCTAGTGATATCACTGGCGCATGCATTTTGGAGGTCCAGCATACCTTGCCAGAACGTCAGCGGTTCATGCTGGGACTGATGTCAGCACGACTCCGGCCAATCACATAGCTGGAGCTCGCAAATCCAGAAGAAAGACAGGGGGAACAGTACAGTGCTGGAGGGCTTCGTTCCAAGGTGGGTATTTCATAATGTGCTAGTGTGTGATGCATATTAGCACATTATGCCTTTGTTTTGCAGTTATTTTTTTTTTACCGCATCCGCAGTTTACAACTACTTTAATAAGGCAAGAGAATATATATATATATGTATTTTATTGGGAATTTATTTAATCTCAGTAAAAATACAGCTGTTCTGTGGAGCTCTCAGTGGTTTGTTAGAGGATCTTAGTGAACAAACAGCATCATGAAAGTCAAGGAACACACCAGACAGGTCAGGGATAAAGTTGTGGAGAAGTTTAAAGCAGGGTTAGGTTATAAAAAAAAATCCCAAGCTTTCAAACATCTCACGGAGCACTGTTCAATCCCTCATCTGAAAATGGAAAGAGTATGGCACAACTACAAACCTACAGAGACATGGCTGTCCATGGTAATTCTGGAGGAGCTGCAGAGATCCATATCTACGGTGGGAGAATCTGTCCACGGGACAACTATTAGTTGTGCACTCCACAAACCTGGCCTTTATGGAGGAGTGACAAGAAGAAAGCCCAAAGATGTACAGTTTGCAAGAAGCCATGTAGGGGAGATAGAAAACATGTGGAAGAAGGTGCTCTGGTCAGATGAGACCAACATTTTTTTGGCTTAAAAGCAAAACACTATGTGAGACGGAAAGATTGCTGTTCACAGATGCTCTCCATCCAATCTGACAGAGCTTGAGCTATTTTGCAAAGAAGAATGGGCAAACTATAGATGTGCAAAGCTGGTAGAGACATACCCAAAAAAACTTGCAGCTGTAATTGCAGTGAAAGGTGGTTCTACAAAGTATTGACTCAGGGGGCTGAATACAAATGCATACCACACTTTTCACATATTTATTTGTAAATAAATTTGGAAAACTATAATTTTCCTTCCACTTCACAATTATGTGCCACTTTGTGTTGTTCTATCACACAAAATCCTAATAAAATACATTTAGGTTTTTGGTTGTAACATGACATAATGTGGAAAATTCCAAGGGGTGTGAATACCGTACTTTTTCAAGGTACTATATGCATTAAAGTCATTAGAAGAACCAATACAACAAACATAATATGTAGTCTGATGGCTATACTAAAACTGGATACACACTATACAATTATCTTTAGATTTTTGCCTTTAGATTTACCAAAACCATATAATAGAAGATCAAACCTAAACACTTTCAATTTGTATGCAATCAGACAGGCACTTGCACTACATAATTGAAGGTAAATCTAAATGAAATCATACAACACAAGTTGTATAGTATGTATCCAGCTTAAGTGTGAATTAACATTCTAATTGCAGCTGATCACAGGCTTTGTAACTATTGCCAGTAAGTATAGATTTGTATATAGTTAGTAGAGACTCCCTTAAAAGCTCCACAATCATGCTATTCTACAGCTGCTCGAGATTATCAGAAATGATAACAGTCTACACTGACTTTCAGTTGTTTCAAAGTCAGTCAAATGTTGCTAGTGTTGGACCTGGAAAAGATTTGTCTATGATGCAGCCTGTGTAGCATAGCCATTCTTTTTCAGTTACCTGGAACTTGGACCAAACTGTTAAATACGCAGTTGACATCCATATATTCATTCCTTTCCTTGGTTCAACTTTACAGTATCATGTGTCTTCTGCTTGTTCATTGGAGCAGTTATGAGGCTTATTCATCTTCATTAAACAGTCTGGAGGTAAATAGCTTACAGAAGAAGCTGCAAAGCTGATCCAAGAAATAGTGGTGTCACTTGACTGGGATTGCAGCATTAGAGTAATGTAAATCGCAAGATTGGCTGGAAACATTTACAAGTCAATTAGCAGGTAAAGCAGATCACATATACGTATTTCACCCGTGCATTTAAATTGTTGGCCTGCTTTTCCTGCAGCAAATGAAGCAAAAATGTTACTGTGTTGGGTGTACCATGTCCTGAAAACGAATACATTTCTTCAACAAAATGAGACAGTTGTCTGGTTCGTCCTGTTTACCAATCATCAATATCATATAATGAATGTTGACTCTTAGGAAGCAGATTGGACAGGGCAGGACAACCTTTCTGCATGACACGCTATCTTCCAGTGCTTAGCCAAAAACAAATTTTGCCATGGAGAGAAACCTTTCAGATTTTTACTCTGTGCACAATTGTCTTTCCTGTCAGTACAATGCTGATATAGTCATGTTCAGTATCAGGAAAGATAAAGAACAACCGTTGAAAGCACAGCTCCTAAATAGGTTGAAAAATAAATTCCCTTTTATCACATCATCCAGCATCCAGCGTACATTGTGTTTCCGCAACATCCAGATGCTTGTTGTTTAGACTTTCAAATGAGGATTCAGCTTTTTTATGTGATATATTTGAAATGCAAAAATATACTAAACAGATTAGATCTAGAGAAATGCAGAGTGTTAAATGCTGTTAAATTATAGGATTTGTGTCTAGTTCATAGAGGTGGTGGTTGCATTTTTTTTTTTTTTTAGGCGGGGATTGGGTTTTCAGATTTGTTTCCTTCTTTTTTTCATCTGGTAAATCTGCCAGTAACAGAATCAAAAATGACAATGCTCACCTTTCAGGACAACATAAACAAGATAGGACATACAGAAGCCAACAGAGGGCTGGGGTTCTGTAGTCCTAAGAGATAGTAGAAAGCAATCAAATTGCAACACATGCACAGAGCACGTAAGTTATCAGCTCACAATGTGCCATCAGGATCAACAAGTCGTTTTCTAAATGTATCGAACGAATATAGCAAAAAACACGCTCAATGGTATATTGAACAGACCAAATTGTACCAAATAAGCATATTTCATTGTTAGAACTTACAAACACTTTCAGGCCCCGTTTATACCTGAGCGATTTTCTGCTTGAAGCTTGCAGCTCTAAAACGCTCAACAATCCCATTCATTTCAATGACCCCTGTTTACATTAGAGCATTCTGTCGCCTGAAGCAAAACGCCAGAAGTTCAAAAAAGTACATGAGTTTATTTTTGGCAGATTACGTGTGTTTTGGCCCCATAAACTTCAGCATTTCTGCTCAAAATAGCAGCTTTACACCCGTAATTTCCCCTCCCTCTTCTCCCCCTAGTGCTTTCTATTGGATAAACAAAAATGCCTGAAGCTGTAAAATGCTTGTAATACACTTCTAAAAAAAAATGCTTAAAAAAAACGCCCAGAAAACACCAGTAAATCTATACGCTCATGTGTGAATGGAGCCTAACAGTTGGAATTAATAAAACTGTGTAATAAAAGAATTAATAAAACTGTGTAATAAAAAAATACAAAATATAATTAAGATTTCATAAAGGTTTGTGGAAATCAAAGGGCTGTAAACCCTTGTGTTTTTTCACCTTAATGCATCCTATGCGTTAAGGTGAAAAAACACCTGGCAGTGACCGGCCCCAAAGCCCCCCCCCCCCCGTTTTACTTACATGAACCCTAAAAACTTAACCCGGTGGGCATGCATTGTCCCTCTGGACAGGGTTCTTGGCTCTTGATTTGGATAGATTGATATCAGCGCAGCCATTGGCTCCCGCTGCTGTCAATCAAATCCAATGACGTGAGCATCGGGGGTGGGGCTGAGTCATACATTCGGCGGCTATGGATGCTAAATGATGGACTCGGGAGCGTGCTCGCAAGGTAAACCCCCCAGGGGAGCACTTCTCCTAGGGGTTTATCTGATGTGGGGAGTAGCCGCGAGAGCCACCGAGGGCCCCCAGAACACGGTGTTTGGGGGCCACTCTGTGCAAAATGAGCTGCACAGTGGAAGTAAGTATGATATGTTTGTTATTATTATTTTTTTTTTTTAATAATCAAAGCTTTACAATCACTTTAATGTTACAAAAAGATTGTGTTTGAGAATAAAAGACTTACAGTTCATTGTGCTAATATATCATGCATGTGTTATTTTCCATAACAATCATTATTGTCATCCATGTGATTGTAATTCTCATCCCTTATTAGTTCCCAAAACTGAACATAATGATCATTATGCCAAATGACAATTAAAATAGCTTAGTGAATTGAGCCTTGAACCAAGTCTAATATTTATAGGAGCTGTTTATGTTTACTGTGTAAAAGAGTAAGCATGCACAGTCATTTGCAGTTTTCAACAGATGACTTGTCATCCCTTGAAAAAGTCTGAAGTGATGAAATATGTTGGTTAGGAGGCATCTGAGTGGGCACCACAGGAAATCATGTGGTGGGGAAAAGTGCTGTGACCAAACAACATTATTGGTTGTGGGTAAAAGTCGGCACTGGCGGACTAGCAGGCGGATTTCTGACACATGCATACATTATAAACATATGGCCTGGTGAGTCAGTGACATTTTTTATTTGTAGACTTTCGTTTGTAATTACTTTCTTTTTTTAACATATGATAGTATAAATATATTATTAGTTAGTATTTTTTATTCATTGACCTCCAAACAATATGTGGTCATTAAGTGGCTTCCAGCAGCCTTTATATAGGTGTTTAGCATTTGCATATCAGAATGCCTGCTGTATTAAATATTTCTCAAAATAGAACAAGCTAAATCATTTTACCAATTTATCAGCAAACTATAAATTATCATCACTTTTTTGGTGGAATTTTTTTCATACACTCTAGAAGCATTATGATTAAGTTAGAACAGAGAAATTGCATCTCTTTAGATTTCTTTTATAACACACACTGTCGGTACTTAGCACTTACTTGTAAAAGATAAAGTAGGTATGCTAACTTCTACATGTCAGCCTATTCAGCATCTGGAGTTTAATAGAAAGTGAAGGAGAGAAGCACACAGTATTGCTGGCACTATATGACCACATTTCATTTTAAGTCTAACATAGGGATGAGCTTTAGGTTTGGGACGACCGCAACTCACGCTATTCACGGTCATAGCAACGAATTACCAACAATGTATTTCCTGGCCTCTGAATAGTGAGCAAGTAACTTGAAATGGCCAGTTATGAGAGTTTTCTTATGCGCCAGCTTCCTCACAATAGAAATAAGGGTTCTCAGCAGCCATTTTTAAGCATGTATTGGAGAAGATACTGTATGGGGTTGTTAGGGAAAAGATAACAGACTACAGGGAAAGCTAGGTGCTAATTCCTGTTGCTGATTGCTTTAACTGCTTATCTATATTAAAGTGGTTGTAACCCCACTTTTTAATTTTCATGCAATCCCCTTTCTTCCATAATGCTGTGTGCCCCAGTGTATGTGCATTATTTAAAAAAAATGCCTCTGTATACCTTATATCCTAGCGCCGTTCGGCGCTCACGTGATCGGCCACCTTTCTCCTCTCTCGATCTGACAGCTTCAGTGGGAGGGGCCAAGGTTCCCCCGCCAATGTCAGCCGGAAGGAGGAGAGGAGAGAAGCGGCCGGGCACATGAGCCCTAAGCGGCTCTAGGAAATGAAGTAAAGAAATGCATTTTTTGAATAAAGCAGATACACTAGGACACACGGCATTATGGACGACAGGGGTTGCATGAAAATTACAGTTATTTTAGCAGCAGGCAGGGAGGGGAGGGCCGACACTGGTATGAGCTGACAGGCAGGGAGGGGGAGGAGGACACAGGAGAGCTGTGGATGATGGAGGCACATAAACTGACCACGGTGTCAGGGCTTAGCAACTATGATAAACCATGGCCAGTTTACAAGAGGGAGGGCACAACCAGGCAGGATCAGCCAGGTATTTCAGGTGATAGAGGGGCCAAATGACACAGCACAAGCACTGTGCTGTATAACATGCTTTAAAGGAACATGATCCATTTTTTTTAGGGTAGCAAATGCATAGAGACACAGACACCCTACGGTCAGCAATACATTAACTGAAATTCCCAGTCCCTTCTGAACCAGCCAAATTTCAATCCTTGCCTGTTGGGGTTTTCCCAAACAGCCAAAGTGAACTACACAAAAAGAAAATGCTGCTCCAGGTGAGTGATGGAACCATGGGGTCTGATGGGGTCTGAGGGATTCCCCCCTATGCCGAATTGTAAAACACAGCAAGGAGATTTCATTCACATGCTATTAAGATGCGCAAAACTCAATTGTTATTGGGCTGAGGTCATACAGTGTGTTTGCCGTCTGACCTAGGTACCTGTGCCTTCCACTCCTTTAGTGTGCCTATTGGGTGCAACAGATGTGCAAATGTACCAGAAGGGAATGTATATTATGATTACTAGACTACTGTACCTAGCTAGAAAACTCATATCTAGACACTGGATGGCACCTAAAGTACCTACTGGGAAACAATGCATTACATATGTAAACTCACTTTCCTTAGGGAACAATTGGCATACCACCATAGGAATGCTGTGTCAAAATTGAATCTTATCTGGCAGCCCATGGGTGGATGATCCTAATCTTGCCCCACCTCAGTTAGTAATGGATAGGTTACTGCGGCTCTAAACTGTTATGAGCCGTCAGAAGAGGTAAGCGGAATGAGGAAAGCAGTTACAATGTGTTCTAGTTTTGCTCTGTTGGATACTTGGTTTCTCTAAATTCGATAGCTTAAAAAAAGAGTTTCCTACTGATTCAATGGATGTTATACCAAGTACTAAAGGTTCCTGATAATTTTTATGCCTATGTGAATTGTAATCTATATGTTTTACTCTGCTGATGTTTAATCTGTATCTGGATGGATTGTACTCATTATTGGATTTGTTTATCCATGGAAAATGTTTGTATGGTCACTTTGTGCATTAACAAATAAAAAAGTTTTGATTCAAAGTGTTTAAAGACCATGCAATTACCCAATACAATATTTTGTTTTTTTTGCAGTAAAATAGATACACTAAAAAATTGTTTTTATTAAAAGCTGATTTCAAATAACTGGAAACTCTTGAAAACACGACCCAGTGTTTAAAGTGGTTCTAAACCCTAGGTGTTTATTTACTTTAACGCATTCCCTGCATTAAAGCAAAAAAAACCCACATCCAGTGGCGGAACTACCGCCATAGCAACACATGCGGGCGCTATGGGGCCCGCAGTCAAGTGGGGCCCGGTGAGGATAGGCTCCGTGGCTCCGCGGGAGATAGCGGGTGAGAGCGGGCTGTCCGCGGGTGGTCCGCGGGCGGCCCGCGGGTGGTCCGCGGGCGGTCCGCGGGTGGTCCGCGGGCGGCCGCGGGCGGTCCGCGGGTGGTCCGCGGGCGGCCGCGGGCGGTCCGCGGGTGGTCCGCGGCTCCGCGGGTGGTCCGCGGGCGGCCCGCGGGTGGTCAGCGGCTCCGCGGGTGGTCCGCGAGCGGCTCCGCGGGTGATAGTGGGACTGGGAGGCAGATGAGAGTGGGCATGAGTGGGCTGGCCAATCAGGGAGCTGACGGGCGGGGGAGCATAGAGATGACATCATCTCTCGCTGCCCTCTCATCCCTGTAGTGCAGTTCCCCCTCACTGTGCAGGCAGCCAGGAAGCAGAGAGATGACATTATCTCTCTGCTGCCTGACTGATAATCTGCTGCCTAACTCTGTGACACAGCAGGAAAGTGGCAGAGCAAGTGACAATCCATAATGTGTGGCAGGCGACGTGGCACGTGACAACCCGGGACGTGGCAAGTGACAATCCGTAACGTGTGGCAGGTGACATGGCAAGTGACAATCCATAATGTGTGGCAGGCGACGTGGCAAGTGACAACCCGGGACGTGGCAAGTGACAATCCGTAACGTGTGGCAGGTGACATGGCAAGTGACAACCTGGATGTGGCAAGTGACAATCCGTAACATGTGGCAGGTGATGTGGCAAGTGAAAATCCATGACATGGCAAATGACAATCCATAATGTGTGGCAGGCAACGTGGCAAGTGACAACCAGGGACGTGGCAAGTGACAATCCGTAACGTGTGGCAGGTGACATGGCAAGGGACAACCTGGATGTGGCAAGTGACAATCCGTAACATGTGGCAGGTGACGTGGCAAGTGAAAATCCGTGACATGACAAGTGACAATCCGTAATGTGTGGCAGGTGGCGTGGCAAGTGACAACCCGGGACGTGCAAGTGACAATCCATAATGTGTGGCAAGTGACAATCTAGGATGTGGTAAGTGACAATCTGTAATGTGTGGCAATCTAGGACGTGGCAAGTGACAATCCGTAATGTGTGGCAGGTGACGTGGCAAGTGACAACCTGGATGTGGCAAGTGACAATCCGTAACATGTGGCAGGTGACGTGGCAAGTGAAAATCCGTGACAAGACAAGTGACAATCCGTAATGTGTGGCAGGTGACATGGCAAGTGACAATCCGTAATGTGTGGCAGGTGACGTGGCAAGTGACAACCCGAGACGTGGCAAGTGACAATCTAGGACATGGCAAGTGACAATCCGTAATGTGTGGCAGGTAACGTGGCAAGTGACAATCCGGGACGTGGCAAGTGGACAATCCGCAACATGTGGCAGGTGACATTCTGCAAAGTGTGACAAGTGACAATCTGCATCTGGTGGCAGGCGACGTGGCAAGTGGACAATCCGCAATGTGTAGCAGGTGATGTGACAAGTGACAATCCTTAATGTGTGGCAAGTGACAATCCAGGACGTGGCAAGTGACAATCCATAATGTGTGGCAAGTGACGTGGCAAGTGACAATCCAGGACGTGGCAAGTGACAATCCATAATGTGTGGCAAGTGACGTGGCAAGTGACAATCCAGGACGTGGCAAGTGACAATCCATAATGTGTGGCAAGTGACAATCCAGGATGTGGCAAGTGACAATCCATAATGTGTGGCAGGTGACTTGGCAAGTGACAATCTGGGATGTGGCAAGTGGACAATCCGCAACATGTGGTAGGTGACATTCCGCAACGTTTGACAAGTTACAATCTGCATCTGGTGGCAGGCGATGATGGCAAGTGACACGCTCAGGGATCCCACTGATTTTGCATTATGGTGAGTTGAACTATTTCATTTTATATAACAGAACAGAAATTGGTTAAAAGGCCTGGAGGTCAGCAATGTGTTCCCTTCAGGGGCTGCATACAGTATACTGCATACTTTGTTGTTCAAAATTTATATAAGCTGTTGCCTGGGTACTGTGCCACATGGGTGTGGTAGTCTGTTGTTTAATAGCATTAGTTCATTTTTTTTTGGTGGGGGGGGGGGGCCCATACAACATTTTGCTATGGGGCCCTGTGATCTCTAGTTACGCCCCTGCCCACATCATTAACTATTCCCCCACCCCAAAATACTTGTTTTTGCTTGTCAGCTAGCCAGCTCTGTCCTGGCTTCTGGCCTTCTCTCCCCTCTCTTTCTCTTCTCACAGGGACCTGGGCAGCACCCATTGGCTACCGTTGCTGTCAGTCAAATCATGTAAGCAGACAGCAGGGGGAGGGGCTGAGCAACACTGTGTCAATAGAAGAATACAGTCTGAGTCAGGAACAAGCCCCCAAGTACACCCCTATAGTTAGTGGCTTCTTATGGTGGAACACCAAGAAAAGGAGGATCTAAGTGTGCTGGTGATGTACCACAGAAAAGGAGGTGCGAGACACTCTGTGTAAAACTACTGCACAGAGCAGGTAAGTATAACATGTTTGTTATTTTCATTAAACACTTCTAGTATGTACAATCACTTTAAATACATTTTTAGGGGATTCTTTAAGGGAAATATATGCACTCTAAATGTAATACCTTTAAAATTAAAGCCATTTAAAAATGACTGGTGTAGGTCCTGTTGACAAAGTCTCCCAGTCCCACTCAAAATGTTTAAAGACCAATACTGTACTAACTACAATATTTTGGGGCCTTTTTGCAGTAAAATAAATACAGTATAATGTGGAGGTTTTTTCCCCGCACCTCAATGGTCAAATGCTCATTTATGCCTAGGGTATCCAGAACAAGTACTTATTTATTCTCCCATTTCCACAGGCTTTCGCTATGCTGTAAGACCAGGTCTGGCAGCCTCTCTTCCTGGCAATTTAGTGGTCGCAGGTTGCAAGGAAGGGAATCCCAATAAACGAGATTGCTCCTCTGGATGAACTTCTGTGCACATATGAGTGAAATTCTGTGCACATATATACATATATACATAATACATTTTCCCGTTTGTGCTTGCAGAAATTAGGCACTTGCTAATGCTAATGCGCATACCCATGCAAGCGTGCATACCTGTGCGAGCTTGTATTCCTGTGTGTGCTGGTGCTCACATGCACTTGTGACAGATGTTGGTGCCAAACAGGCTATTTAAATTGGGCCACTGCTCAGAATCAGTGCTGCTTTGTCTTCAGCCTCCTGTGTATCCAGTGTTTCTGTGATTCTGTATCCTGATTCCATCCTGATTGCTGATTTATCTTGGCTACTCTCTGAACTCCCTATGCACTGACCTCAGCTTGTCCCCTGACCTCTGCTTCTGTCTGCTCGATTGGCTCCTGCTACACTGATTGTTCCAGACCATGTTTGTTTTCTGATCACAATCCTGCCTGTGCCCTGCACCCCGATACAACCTGTCTATGTATGACCTGGCCTGCCTGACTCTGCTACTCTTCCTGCTGTCACTGGTACCTGCCTACTACCCTGCTGTTCCAGCTTACCTACAGTCTGCTACCAGCAACCATCTCAGCTACCCACTGTTGGCAGTACAAGCCTGCCAGAGTCTGCTGCCTACCACCTGCCTACCAGCTCGCCTGCTTACTGGAGCCTTCTGATGACTTCACCAACCTAGCTTGGACACCTGCTCTGCTTCTACAGGACTTCTCTAAGACTTACAGGCACTCATGCCACTCTGTACTCCTGTACCTCCTGTTTACACTATCAGGGGCCCCGAGTCAGAGGTGTAAGAGACTTCCTCTTCCAGGTACATAATACAGGTACTGTGATGTCTTCAAGTACAATGCTGGGCCAATAGTCCTGTATTTATGTGAAGACCTCAAGGAATCACCCACAAATCTGAGCATCAGTGCGAAGATCTGAGTGCTGGTTGTCGGGGGCAAGGGATGAGATAAATAAAAGTGCCTGTTATGGATACCCTAGGCATAAACAAACATTTTACCCAAGTAGTGCGGTGGGTGTTCAGCTGTAAAAACTGCCCTCTGTTAGTCCTCCTGATAAAGTTCCTAATAGAGATAAGTACATACTACAGAGGGATATGCTTTGTTAATATTTCATGTCTGAGATTTACTACCACTTTAAGTTGATTTTTTGATTCAGAAATAACTGGCATGGGATGCACCAGTCCTAACCATGTTTATTGGACCATACATCTGTGGTCTTGTGGACACTGCCCCTGACCTCATGGTTCAGTGATACAGAGAAATCACCATCACACTTGCTATTGGAATGCAAGCATGGCCTTCTGGGAAATAATTGTAGCTGGATACCTGCCACTGTGGTGTAGCACAGGCCCATAATATTGCGGAATGTTACCAACCCCACCAGCTAGAATGGGAGCAGCCTTAAATTCAGCAGTTTTACCAAGCTGACATTGGAGTACTGGGCATGGGAATGATTAGGGTACATTTTTTTCTCCCGCTCCAGGAGCTGCGGAGGAGACACCTGCCTGGTAAAGGATGCTGATGGAGATGGCAGGAAGAGATTCGATATTTATGGTGGGGTTAAATCTTGTGTAACATTTCCCATAGCTTTTCGACCTGTTGTTTTCAACCTGTTGCATCTAAAACAACTTAAAAAAAAAGCATTTTGGATGCTTCTGCTGCTATATTAAAACCCAGGCAATATTGTAAAAGTAAAAAAAAAAGAAATGATTGGTGATATTGACTTTTGTACTGTTCTGTAACAGCAAATACAGTTTAACTCTTTCACTGTCCTGCACTGCACTTTAAACCTCAGGTGGTCAAACTATTTTTGCTATTTTTCACTTTTTTATAATGTTTCACTATTTTATACGTACAGCTACTTTTTACATTGACAGTTTGTGCATACATGTTCTGATGCCACAGGAATAAAAAGATGGTGCTGATGACTTTGTGTATCCCACAATAGTTGCAAAAATGTTTATATATACCATAACGCAACCAACAAAAGGCACCCTAAAATAAAACTGTATTACATTAATAAATAACAAATATTTGTACATATTAAATGGTTTCTTTTTAAAAATCGAAAGAATGTAAAATGTTTTTTGCAAAATCTAGAAAGAGGCTTAACACCTATGTTTTGTGGTAATGCACAATCTGCAGTCCTGTGTTTGTGTGCAGTGCAATAAAATGATTCAGACATAAATTTTATGGCAGCACATTAGAACATTCATTTCAGAGCACTTCCATGTCCATTAACAAACAGAACAGTAAATATACCATTCATGTTTACTATCTCTTCAGTTATGAACGAACACCGGAGTTGTTAGTAGTGAGCTCTCGGGTAATCATTCAGCAAAATAAAGAATCTGTAAACATGTTAGTAATATTTACCAATTCCCCACTGCACTGGCCATCAAACTAGTTTAGATCCTCCCCACTGTGCACCACAGTTTGTTACCCTCTGTGTCCGCTCCAAAACCTGTTCGCTCTCCTGGAACTGAGAGAGCAGTGGGAATTGTAAGGCACACACAAGGCAATGTGTTGTGGAAGAGATACAGAGGGGAGCTGTCTGCCAGGACACAGATGGAAGGATAGTGATAGTCAGAGCATAGTGCAAGGTTGTTTTGGTGTTGGTGGAGGGGTACTCTGTCTGTGATCTGCCACTTGTCTGTGGCTAATAACACCGATGCATTAGGGTCCTTTCACATGGGCTTTCCAATCAGATCCACCTGTCAGTTTTTTCAGGCAGACCTGATTGGTCACTGCAATCTTTCTTTCCTATGGAGTGGCAGATGTCAGAGAACACATGCCCGCTGCCATCTGATCCTGCCTGCAAAGTTTAGATGAATGTTGGTACTATTTTCCATCTGTTTAGCGGATTGGATAGGATCAGATGAAAACGTACAGGTGGTCTGTTTCCATCCGATTTCCCCATAGAGAAGGACTGTGTCCATGTCTGCTGCTCAGCGGGGATCAGCAGAGCCTGCTCAGAAGAGGCGCCCGTGTGAAAGGGGCTTTAATTAGCCAAATCTAGGTGACTCTTAAATTAATGGTCAATAAAAGGATTTTCTTTTAATACGATTCTTTTGATGCTTCTGCCAAAATGTTGCCTCTGTCCAATGTAGTTAGAGGTGATACATGAATCTAGCAAATCCAACCCTGTGGCCTAGTTGCATAGTATGTCAGGAATTGCTAACATTTAAGATAATCAGTAAAGGGATCCTTTACCCTTAAAGCAATGTGCTTTTCTATCTAAGATGGCCGCTTTCAGGTGTATGCTTGGTGATTGACTATTGGCTAATTTTTTACTTGCTGACTAAATGTCAGTGTTCTTAGGAGGGGGAACCTGGCTGTATACCTTTCAAACAAAAAACAACTGAAAAGGGGTCCAAAGTACCTTTTCACCAATCCATAGAGGCTTGGTTGGGTCAGTACAAAATCAGCAATCTGTGACAAATATTCTATTGTGTTAACTGGCCTGAATCAGGGCAGAGCACTGTTTATGTAAACTGATTAGCTCACCACCAGTGGCCACCCAGAAGAGATACATATAGTCCTTATTTTTTCAGCAGTCCCTAATTTTATGTCCCAAGATTGATATACCTAATGATCTAGTAAATATAATAACACTTCCTCCTTGAATTATAATTCTGCCACTTAATGTATGTCAAGCAAAAAATAAGACATACAAATGTTTTCAGTATCTTCCAAGTAAACTTCATTGCTTTTTTTTTTTATTACCGGGTTGAAGGACCCCCTTGCAGTACCAGTTAAGTCATAGCTTCTTGCTAATGTGTTCATAGAGGAGATTATAGTCAGAATTTTTATAAGGCTTTAAAAAAGAACTCACATATAATAAAATGAACAGCCTTCCACAAAGACTTCACTGAAGGTATGTGACAAGCAGCTTTCTAACAGTTATTCAATGACAAATTAGGATTAGGGTGTTTATCAATAAGGCACAGGGAAGCAGTGAATTGAAAGAATTTACTAATACTCCATATCCACTCTTTGTAATCCAGTCTGGTTGCAAAGGCTTATCTGGCTGAGAACAATCTCATTACAGCTCACTGAATAGAGCCCACTATTAGTACTTCTGGCACCTTAATCCTATTACATTTACTTGTTCATACAATAATTTGATTATCTAATCATTTTACATCATTGTTGTTACTGTATTTAGCATCCATAATGGATGCCGGAGTTTATAAAACTGGTCATAATACAATGGCTATCAGAAGACTTGATTATGGTTCTATGCTTAGTGTAATTTCAATGGAGAGATTACATTAACAAATGTAATGTAAATTTACTGCCCTAAGAGTGCATAAAAAATTCCCAGAAGGTCCGATACATTTAAAATGGATATTCTAAAACGGAGTAATATTTATTTTCTATAGATTCAGCTACTAAAATATTATTGTAATTTATGAGTTTGATGAAATTTGGAAATTATTCAATAATAAATACAATTTAGGTTATTTTAATAATAGCACAAAAGAGATATTTTTGAAAAACCTAACAAGAAATATGTCCACCAAGTAATTTACATGTGGCAACTGCCGTTAAAGTGGTTGTAAAGTCAGAAGTTGTTTTTTTTATCTTAATACATTCTTTGCATAAAATAAAAGGCCTTCTGTCCTCTAATACTTACTGGAGCCTCATTTCTATCCAGTGATATCCATGAGTGTCACAGCTGTCCAGGACTCTCCTTCCTTATTAGCTGAGACACAGCAGCTGTGCTATTGGTTCCTGCTGCTGGCAAAGTCAGTTAGCCAATCAGGAGAGAGAGGGGACGGTGCCGAACCACAGCTCCGTGTCTGAATGGATACACGGAGCTGCAGCTTGGCTTGGGTGCCCCCATAACAATCTGCTTGCTGTGGGGGCACTCGACAGGGGGGACGGGCCAGGAGCAGCGAAGAGGGACCCAAGAAGAGGAGGATTCGGGCTGCTCTGTGCAAAACCACTGCACAGAGCAGGTAAGTATAACGTGTTTGTCATTTTTAGAGGCAAACAATTAGACTTTACAATGATTTTAAACAGAAGTCAATCTACTGATTGACTTCTGTTCAACTGCCCTGCCAGATTAAAGTCGCTCGATCAGGCAATAGGAGTTTACCTGCTGTCAGAATATAATAGTGCACCTTGAATGTGTGGTTGGGGGAATCGGTTCAGTTTTTTTAAAATCAGATTAACCATGTATGGCCAGCTCTAGCCTCCTTGTGCATCAGGATGGCTAGTTCTTGCTTTAAAGACATTTTAAAACTCCCACTTTACACAAGTCATTAAGGCATATTTTCGTTTTAACAAGTACTCATTATTTTGGCACTGTTTCTGCCATGAATTAGAAACATCTTGATACTAAATTCCTTCATGTGACCTAAAACCTTACAAGAAGACCACAAGATTACTGTGTAGAATTAGGCGTTATGTTTCTTTAAATAATCCAAATCCTTACTTGGTTAACAGGAAAATACAAACACTTTAGAATTTTGTTTGTCCATTCAGAGGACTCTAGAAGATTACCGAACACCACAAGCTTTCACGAGGAAACCATTTTACGCCGCAAATCCGCAATATTATTTTGTTAGTTGCTATGAATGTCAAAGAATAGGTGCAGCTCATAACATAGGACAAATAACCATATTGTATATATATATATATATATATATATATATATATATATATATATATATATATATATATATATATATATATATGTATATATATATATATATATATATATACACACACACACACACACAATCTATTTATATTTATGTATTCTAGGGAATGTAGAGGTTTATTTTTCCTTTGTATTCAATAATTTCTTCACTGTATCATTTTTTTTATTGTGGTGAATGGAATGTGAAGATAGGCTTGGCAGTTTTTTTTAATATGTTTTATGCTGTATAGTTTAGCTATTATACTTCCTCATACACCATCTTGCATAGCTTTTAGACTTGTGCAGCCTACATTATGGTACATACTAAAGTGTTTTCTTTGTCTGTCTTAAAGAAATAAAGAACAGTGCTGACTCAGCAGGTGTTGTCGTTATCCATTGCTATGCTTGTGCTCCATTGTCACTTTCCCACCATTAACAAGCAAATATTTATAGCCAAAGAAGTAAAAAAGCATTTTTATACAGGTTTTTATTTTTATTTTTACCTGAGGGAACTATTGTTCTAAGCACTTCTGCTTAAAACCAATATACTCAGTTTTTGCTAAGCATCAACCTGAACAGGTCAAGCTATAATACTGTAAACTGATAAAATCCAATTGTTTGTATATATATATATATATATATATATATATATATATATATATATATATATATATGTATATATATATATACATATATACATACACACTATATTGTCAAAAGTATTTGGACACCTGCCTTTACACACACATTAACTTTAATGACATCCCAGTGCATAGGGTTCAATATTGAGTTGACCGACCCTTTGCAGCTATGACAGCTTGAGAATTTCAGCACTATTCCTTATATTTTGCTATTGATATTAGCATGGACAAATTTGGCTCATGCAAGGTTTATCCAAATTTTTATACAGTAATGTGACGTGTGTACTTTTACTGTTGATATTTTATGATACTCATGTTTTGATATGGGAGAATAACTTCTGTAAACAATAAATATGTTTTTATGAAAATAAATTTTTTGTGATGTGACTCACAAAGTCCCTTGGGCTATAAGTAGTTGTGGTCTACAACAGCTTCAACTGTTCTGGGAAGGCTGTCCACAAGGTTTAGGAATGTGTCTATGGGAATGTTTGACCATTCTTCCAAAAGAACATTTGTGAGGTCAGGTACTGATGTTAGACGAGAAGGCCTGGTTCGCAGTCTCTGCTCTAATTCATCCCATAGGTGTTCTATCTGGTTGAGGTCAGGACTCTGTGCAGACCAGTCAAGTTTCTCCACCCCAAACTCACTCATCCACATCTTTATGGACTTTTCTTTGTGCACCAAACCTGTGCTCCCATGGAGCCATTGTGTTCTCCTGGCGGGTGGAATGGGGGAAGCCATCCCCACCAGAAGAATACAGTGATTACTGCTACCTGCTATGATAGCAGCTAGAAATAATCGCATTACAAATCTGACAGGCTGGTTGTACTCAAGTTTATCGATCCAGCAACTTGGGTACATTCAGCCTGCCCATACATGGTTCGAATCTCGACTGGTCCATGTTGAGCCGGACGAGATTTATGGCTGACTTTTTTCATTTTGGGGTTGGTTTACTAAAACTAGAGAGTGCAAAATCTGGTGCAGCTCTGCATAGAAACCAATCGGCTTGTAGTTTTTTGGGCAAAACCTAATTGAACAAGCTGAAATTAAAAGCTGATTGGCACCAGATTTTGCACTCTCTAGTTTTAGTAAATCAACCCCTTTGTGACCATTTTGTGGTGATTACCAATTTCGCCTATCTAGGTGTCCATTTATGAAGCATTGAACAGCGGTGAACCCCAGGATTGCCGCTGATCACAGTCCATAAACAGTTTATGAAACAGAGATAATCGGGCAGAAGTGTTTGAAAATGTTCTCCCACTGATGATCTCCGTACACACAGAATCCTCATTGACTGACACAGTAATGGGCAGTTTATGAAGCTACGATCTCAGCGCTTCACTGGCGATCTGTGTTAGAATTCACACTCCCCGATTCACCAGCTCAGAGGTGGAGAATCGGGAGTGAAGAGGGAATCCCGGGGGATCTGAGAGGGAAGGAGGAAGATTTTTAATTTCCTTCTACCTCGTTCAGACCCCCCAACACTGTAACCATGCCCCCCTGTCATACTTATGTATATATATATATATATATATATATATATATATATATATATATATATATATATATAATGTGTGTGTATATATACATGTATATATAATCTGTGTATATATATATATATCTATATATATATATAATGTGTGTATATATATATATATATATATATATATATATATATATATATATATATATATATATATATATATATATATATAATGTAGGGGGACTCGTTATTTTATTAACATTAACCATGCCGTCTGTCAGTGTACTGAGCAATGATAATTTATCACTGCTTAATAAACTGACATCTCGGTGTTTCGGTGAATTTCTGGTCCTGTAATCTCATAAAGTCTCACGAGATTCCAGTATTAGGGGCCGTTCTCCACTGTTGGAAGCATCTGTAGATCACTTCACTCCTCCAAAAGTGAAGTGATCTACTCCGCATCATAAACAGGCACATAGAGGAGAAAGATCTCCTCTGAGAATGCCAGAGAATGAAGCAGTGAATAGATTTCACTGCTTCATAAATGGACACCTAAAACAGTATATCCTAATAATTGCCACACTTTTTTCTGCATCCTTATTGTATTTCTTTCAACACTTAATCAGGAAGGATTATCTGGCTTTTGAAGTTTGAAGGACAGTGTTCACTAATAAACTAGTTTACAGTGGAGATTTCCACTCAAGAAGAATTCATAAAAACACAGTTTTATGGCTTAAATGATTCTACCCCCTGGTGTTCATTAGATTGTTTTCTATTTCTTTACCAAAGCCAATTACTAAAGTTTCATCAAATAACGTAATAATCTTTAATAAAATGCCATTGACTGCATTTGTTATATCCCCTAAAATATAACCAAACAAATCTGTTACATAAGCATTAGTAAATATCTTAAAGTGAAACTTCACTCTCTTAATCAACATGAAATCGTCTAATCCTTGTGCTGCTAGCATTCTTAAGTACATTAGATAGGAAAGTATATAATATTAACTTGTTTAAAACTTTTTAATTCTTCTTTTTTTTATTTCTTCAGTTACTTCCTGGTTGCCAAGCCTAGGCATAATGATGTCATACATCCCAGGAGTCTTCAGGAGGAGATGAGGGTTTTCTCACCTAAGCACACCCCCCTGCCTGAATGCCCAAGCAAAGGGCAGATGGATTCCAGGAGGTAAATGCTACATGAATCATTTGCCATTACGCAAGTTGACCATGGACAGAAATGCTAGTAATTTCTCAGCAAAATAAATCATGGAGACATGGATGGATGGACGAGTCTGCATTCAATATAAAAAAAATGAAATGAAACAAAAAAAATTAATATATATACAATATATATATATATATATATATATATTTATATATATATATAGCACTGGCTTAGAATTGCCTCTGTAATATATGCTGAGTATTGCTCTCTCAAACATTGCATTTCATTTTCTGGCTAAACTGATCACAGCCCAGGAGATACTCTATTGGGTACAGCTGCAGGATTGAAGGCTGATTGGTTACTGCTGTAGCTAAGAAGGAAGCTCACCCCTAACAACAAAAACAAGGAAGGACATGATTGGATAGCAGCGCAGGACAGCTGTGATTGGGGGGAGAGAGGAAGACATAGGAGGAGAGACACGGACTGGCATTGTGGCAGCCAGACAGGGGAAAGTGTCCCATGTGTTTGTCTCCTGAGCACTTCCAGAGCCTGTGAGGGGAGTTTGCAGTGTGTTCTGCCCTTTCGTCTAATTACCGAAGATGTGCTCAAACACAGGATTTAAAGGGCCCCAACGCTGGCAGACTCTGTGCGTGTGTGTGTGTGAATAGAATTCCCACAAGCCAGTGGTTAGCTAGAACCTACAAGACCTAGATAGGCTCTTAGATTCAGTAATATCACTTTTGGGAAATTGTTGAACATTATTTTTGTATTATGCAACGGACAGTTTCGTTCACCACTCTCTCAGTGCATTTCGGGCAAGGCCTCTCACTGGTGGTTAAAGTGAATGAACACCAATCCTGTTTTAATTTACTGAGCAGTTGTATTATATCATTGCATTTTTTTATTGGTATATTGTTAATTAGTTTATCTATTTTCAGGGCTTATTGCTAGTTTAATTTTTAATAAAGCCCAGCTAAAAGTTTAAATGGTGTATTGGTGTTACTTGGATCTAGGTGAGGGTGAGCCATCACTGGTATGGGGTAGAAGATCCATATATAACAGCGGCCCTTCCGGGATAGCTCTACATATGTATATATATATATATATATATACACACACACACACACACTTCCTATTTGCTTTCAATTGAAAAATGCATCATTTGAGGTATTAGACACTCCCACATTGTAAAATATAGAGTTTTCATGAGCTCTACTAAATCACTTGGTTTGTTGCTGTTCCTTATTTTGTACAGTATAAGATATACTGTCCTCCTTTTAAGCATACATACACATACCAGCTACATTTGCCCATAGTAGGATAAATTAATGCTTATTGATAAAAATAAAGAGAGTGAAAGATACAAAGTGAAGTACTGTTGCAACCAGTCTACATTTTGTACTTTTCTAATTTCAGTTAAGCAAATTGTTTCAGCACTTTGACGCACCCTTATCCGTGTGCAGACACAAATAGATGAGGGGCTCACAAAGTGTTAACAGCGTTTTGAGACCACTTTAACACTTGAACAATGTTATGTAAGGCCGCTAACGTGTGCCATATGTGTAAGCAAGGATTAATACATCAAAGTTTAATTGTCATTTTGGAGTAAGCCAACAGGGGTTTTAGTAACAATTTGCAGCTGCAATTTATTACCAAGGCACTACACTATGCTGTTAGCGTCTAAAATGACACTAATAAACACAGATAAAAATATACTCTTGTTTTATTACTCAAGTTGTTACTTCGCACTGTTTTAGAGTCCAATAAAATAGTGTGACCCAGCAGTTTATGTTATTACACGCGGTCTATGATAGTTTTGCTTGGTTCTCTATATTGCATGGTGGTAGGATAACACTGTGTTTATCTGGCTTTACTGTTGAGTGAGACTGGCAACTAAATGGATCGTAGGTACTTGTACTTTGCTTGTCATGCTCTTGCTAAGTATACTTATTTTACTGCATAGAGCACCTAGCATATGTTCTGCTAGTGCACAATGAGTGCATACCTTGTGGTACCTTCTGTAAATAGTAATAGTAAAACATTTTAAAAGATTAAAGAGGAACTGCAGTCTGCTCACATAATTTGTAATAAAAGCATCTTTGCCATTCTGAAGCTTCCCTCCAACTACTTAACTACTTTGCATATTATTTTATATATACTGTGATTCTGTACTTGCCAAATATGCTGCAGAAATCGCCCTCCTCTCTCCAAGTCTGGCTGCAACCATTTTAACTGTTGGCAGATAAAGCTGCTGCCTGTTCACTTCCTGGATTTACACACGCACACAGAGGCACACCTGTAGCTCTGCAGCCCTGCAGCTTTCATTGGCCCTCTTATGACTCATCCCCCCTCCCTTCCTGGCAAACTCTCAGGAGAGTGAGAGAGAGAGAGCGGTGCACGATGTCATAAGCCTATTTTTTTTTAACAGGACAGGAAACAGGAAGTGGGCTGTATAAGGTATTTACTGGCAGAAAAAAAATGTTACTATCCAAAGTTAAAACAACAAGGGCAGAAAATGTATTGGATGGAAAGTTGAAAAAAAAATGACTGAAGGTCCACTTTAAATAAAGAAACACTAAAATATTACTCAAGTAGTCCCAAAGCACAATGTTACCAATTGCTCCTATTTTAATTAATTTATAGAAGGCTAACATTAGTTGTTTTACAGAGGTTACTAAACAATTAACATCTAATCTATTAGAATAGACCTGTTGTTTACTTTGGAAAAATAATCCATAGATAATGTCCAGTTCAACCCTGCACTTCTCCTAAAACATAGGCTGAAGGAAACCTGTACTGCAGAAATACAAGAGCTGCCATTGGTGACCCCATTGGTTACCTGGGACAATCATTCGGATCAGAATAGTCATAACTAGAGCTGCTCTAAATACTGCCTATTTTACATACCTGTGCCAAGGCAGCGACTTCAAAAGAAAATAAGCTACTAGATCAGCATGGCAGACAGGCATTTAGTAATTTCACAAAATCAGCAAGCCAGGGCTACTTGACTACTGACTATTTTGCATTCTTGTTCCAAGGCAGTGTCTCCAAAAAAACACAAGCTACTGGATCAGCATGCCAGACAGGCATATAGTAATTTCACATAATCAGCAATAGCAGCCATATTTTTTTCTTTCTCCCTTAACCACTTACAGACCGGACCACTTTTTGCAATTCGGCACTGCATCGCTTTAACTGACAATTGCGCGGTCGTGCGACATGGCTTTGACGTCCTTTTTTCCCCACAAATAGAGCTTTCCTTTGGTGGTATTTGATCACCGCTGCGGTTTTTATTTTTTGCGCTATAAACAAAAATAGAGCGACAATTTTGAAAAAACGTATTATTTTTTACTTTTTGTTATAATAAATATCCCCCAAAAATATATAAAAAAACATTTTTTTCCCTCAGTTTAGGCCGATACGTATTCTTCTACATATTTTTGGTTAAAAAAATGACAATAAGCGATTATTATAAAAGAGAATATTCCTGCGCCTAATCAAAGAGTAATCTAATTGTTGCACTGCTGCACACACTGAAATGGGGTACTTGAACCCCAATTGGAGAAGACAAAAGGTAAAAAGGTAGTGGTGCGCGGTACTATGGTGAAGAATCTAGTTAGAACAGGTTTAATATATTCAATAGGTACTCAAAAGATTAGAAGATAAATGTAATATCGTCTCCACTACAGGTAATAAATGGAACGTAGAAAAAGAAAAGACAATATATGTATATAAAAAATATTAAAAATATATATATATGTATATATATAGTGAGGGACCCTCACTCCTATGCGTAGTAGTATTTTGAGTGGTGGACAAATGGATAAGAAAAACAATTAATGATAAATAAGACTAGTGGTCCCAATGCGATTTTTTAGGTAGCAGAGTTGCATAAAGTGGCAGTGCTGAATATAAAGAAGGTCCGTGAAAATAACTACTACTGTATTTGTTTCAGTGACTAAAGTACTATACATAAAATAGTGGACGAAATAAAAAATATATAAAGTGAATCACCATGCGATTTGTTAAAAATGACGAAAAACGCATACAAAGTGCTAATGCTGAACAATAAATAGATCTGAAAAGAAAATCTGCTAAGTCAAAGTATATGTGTAACAGTGTACAAAAGTAATCATTAGCTAGATAAGGCAAAAGATGTAAGTAATGCTTGCCTTGTGACTAAAGAAATCGCATATGGTGTTAAAGCCAAGGGAGGGTTAAGCAAAGTGACTCTGTGCGGGTGTCTTTATACCATAGACTTAAATATCGGTGCAGTGCACTAAATTGAATCATACAATCAAAGAAAATAAATCAAATTGTTGAATCAAAACAAAATCGCATAAACGATCCAAGTGTTGGTGAGAGGGAAACAACCCTCTGGGAATAATCCAAAACAGAAGGAAAAAGGTGCACAGTGTTTGAAGCTATAAAAAATATAAAAAACAACAATGGAACAGTAATCCTAGTTAAAATTGTCCATTCAGCTGGTGCAACAACAAGTGGCGATTAGCCCAAAATCGCATGTAACAAGACAGTCGCCTGCAATGCTGGTGCTTAAAATATATGTGCACTATAAGGTAGAGATTTAAACAGTGATAATGGTGATGGTGGATATCTCCCACGTGGTCCTGTGTAATCAGAATATGGGTGTCCCCTTACCTTACAGCTGTAAGGTAACAGCATATGATATATGTATCCTCAGGGTTCCTGGTGGTCCTTATCCCTCGAGGTCCTATTCACGTGTCCCCGGGTCCTGGCGTCTCCTGCTTACTGTGCCGTATTGGGCTCTGTAAGTGGTCCCTCAGCGGTACTTCAGTGTGGGGGGGGGGGGAATTGGTGGTATACCTCGGCGGTTTTATGCAAGGGGTTAAACAGATAAGGAGGAAGGGAGCCCCATAGTATAGTATTTTTCAACAGTATTGAAATTTATTTATAAAAACAGCTTTGGTACTCACAAACAGACAGAGTTTTTGTATGGTGTATAAACGAGCCTCGAGCTCGATTGCGTCACTTCCGGTAGCGTCCCCAGCTAGCTGGGACGCTACCGGAAGTGACGCAATCGAGCTCGAGGCTCGTTTATACACCATACAAAAACTCTGTCTGTTTGTGAGTACCAAAGCTGTTTTTATAAATAAATTTCAATACTGTTGAAAAATACTATACTATGGGGCTCCCTTCCTCCTTATCTGTTTAACCCCTTGCATAAAACCGCCGAGGTATACCACCAATTCCCCCCCCCCCCACACTGAAGTACCGCTGAGGGACCACTTACAGAGCCCAATACGGCACAGTAAGCAGGAGACGCCAGGACCCGGGGACACGTGAATAGGACCTCGAGGGATAAGGACCACCAGGAACCCTGAGGATACATATATCATATGCTGTTACCTTACAGCTGTAAGGTAAGGGGACACCCATATTCTGATTACACAGGACCACGTGGGAGATATCCACCATCACCATTATCACTGTTTAAATCTCTACCTTATAGTGCACATATATTTTAAGCACCAGCATTGCAGGCGACTGTCTTGTTACATGCGATTTTGGGCTAATCGCCACTTGTTGTTGCACCAGCTGAATGGACAATTTTAACTAGGATTACTGTTCCATTGTTGTTTTTTATATTTTTTATAGCTTCAAACACTGTGCACCTTTTTCCTTCTGTTTTGGATTATTCCCAGAGGGTTGTTTCCCTCTCACCAACACTTGGATCGTTTATGCGATTTTGTTTTGATTCAACAATTTGATTTATTTTCTTTGATTGTATGATTCAATTTAGTGCACTGCACCGATATTTAAGTCTATGGTATAAAGACACCCGCACAGAGTCACTTTGCTTAACCCTCCCTTGGCTTTAACACCATATGCGATTTCTTTAGTCACAAGGCAAGCATTACTTACATCTTTTGCCTTATCTAGCTAATGATTACTTTTGTACACTGTTACACATATACTTTGACTTAGCAGATTTTCTTTTCAGATCTATTTATTGTTCAGCATTAGCACTTTGTATGCGTTTTTCGTCATTTTTAACAAATCGCATGGTGATTCACTTTATATATTTTTTATTTCGTCCACTATTTTATGTATAGTACTTTAGTCACTGAAACAAATACAGTAGTAGTTATTTTCACGGACCTTCTTTATATTCAGCACTGCCACTTTATGCAACTCTGCTACCTAAAAAATCGCATTGGGACCACTAGTCTTATTTATCATTAATTGTTTTTCTTATCCATTTGTCCACCACTCAAAATACTACTACGCATAGGAGTGAGGGTCCCTCACTATATATATACATATATATATATTTTTAATATTTTTTATATACATATATTGTCTTTTCTTTTTCTACGTTCCATTTATTACCTGTAGTGGAGACGATATTACATTTATCTTCTAATCTTTTGAGTACCTATTGAATATATTAAACCTGTTCTAACTAGATTCTTCACCATAGTACCGCGCACCACTACCTTTTTACCTTTAATAAGCGATTATTGATTGGTTTGCGCAAAAGTTATAGCGTTTACGAAATAGGGATAGTTTTATGGCATTTTTATTAATAATTTTTTTTTTTTTTTTACTAGTAATGGCGGCGATCAGCGATTTTTACTGTGACTGCGACATTATGGCGGACACATCGGACATTTTTTACACATTTTTGGGACCATTTTCATTTATACAGCAATCACTGCTATATAAATGCAGTGATTCCTGTGTAAATGACACTGGCAGCGAAGGGGTTAACCAGTGGGTGGCAGTGTAGGGGTTAAGTGTTCCTAGGGGTGTGTTACTAACTGTGGGGGGGCTGGGCTTTCATTTAGTAAACACTGATCTCTGCTCCAATCACATGGAGCAGAGATCAGCGTCACTAGTTGCTAGGCAGAATGGAGAAATGCTGTTTGAGACGATCGCGGGTATGCCCGTGGCAATCGAGTCTGCGGGACCGGACTCACAGGGGTCCCGACCGGCGGCGTGCTCGCGATGGCAGGGCGGCATTGAAAATTGGACGTACCTGTACGCCAATATGCCTGCCCGTGCCATTCTGATGACGTACATCCGCGTGCACTGGTCGGGAACCGGTTAAAGAGTAACCACACCCCCAACTTCCTGCATTCCCACAGCCGTACCCAAAGGCCTATACTCAGCTGTCTTTGCTACTATGTGATCTTTGTTGGGTGGCCTGCTTGAAGCCCTAGAGTGGCCTCTGCAAAGTGCCCTGCCCATAAAACGTCTTCCTTATGGAGAGGCTGTCTACTATTACAACTATATAGTACTACTGTCTACTATTATGATATGGACTACTGTCTACTTTTTTTTGCGCATGCACAGAGCACGTTTCCCAGTCGAGGGAGGGTGCAGTGAAAGTTGCGAGGCACGTGTTTGCGGCACGCCCTAGGTCTGCCAAGGTTAAACATGGGTGAATATCATACTTTAGTGTGGTGCACAGGAGACGATTAGTTAAAAGATAAATGTACTTTATCCTTACACACATTTCTGCTTACTGTATATAGAAAGTGAATTAAATGTATTTAAGTAGGTGACCATATCAGTACAGTGGCTTACCGGCCAGTTAGTACTTCTGCCTGACACTACTAGGGTGATCAGTTTGAATCCCAACCACAACGATACCTGCATTAAGCTTGCTTGTTTGCCCTCTGCCTTTGTGGGTTTCCTCCTGTCTAAATTGGCAGGTATATTATGTATGAATGTGAGTTAGGGACCTTAGATTGTAAGCAGGGACTGTTCAATTTACAGTATATGTAAAGTGCTATGTAAATTATTTTCAATATATAAATAGCTGTAACAGTAAAATATCACACAATTTCAAAGTATTGTACGACGTATGGCCAAATTAATTTATTCTTTTTAAATAAGGAACACATTTCTTCCTACAGTGCTCTCATGTTTTTTTTTACAATAACTTGTCATGCTAAAAATAATAGATTTGCATAGCTTTACTAATGCATCAAATTTTCAAAAAATGTTTTTGATCTGTTTAAAAACGAAAGCATTCCGTTAAAAACAATTGAAAATATATTATTTAAATACACAAGAATTAAAAAAAGAAAAAGTTGAGGTTTTCTAATAAATGGTAATTGAATCAATACCATATTCTCATTCATAATGAAATCAAATATTAGTTCACTAAATATTTTTTTTCCAGTCATTTAACAAATGTGACAGCCAAATGAAGCCAAAAGGAAGGCTGTCAAAAGATTCTTGACTTGTATGTGTCATGATGTGTTTTGCAACTATTAGTTATGCAAGACAGTGCATTGCTTAATAGATTTACAGACTTAGATATATAGAGAGTTAAAAATATATACTCAGCAAGTATGTTAACATCAACTATTTATATCAATAAATTGAAAGTCAAAGAATACATTTTCTTTATTGCAACCTGCATCGGTCCATCTTAACACAATGTCTGCTATACAGTATCTCACAAAAGTGAGTACACCCCTCACATTTTTGTAAATATTTTATTATGTCTTTTCATGTGAAATTTGCTGTCTACTCAAAATAACTCAACACACAGCCATTAATGTCTAAACTGCTGGCAACAAAAGTGAGTACACCCCTAAGTGAATATGTCCAAATTGGGCCCAATTAGCCACTTTTCCTCCCTGGTGTCATGCGACTCATTAGTGTTACAATGTCTCAGGTGTGAATGGGGAGCAGGTGTGTTAAATTTGGTGTTAGTGCTCTCATTCTCTCATACTGGTCACTGGAAGTTCAACATGGCACCTCATGGCAAATAACTGTCTGAGGATCTGAAAAAAAAAATTGTTGCTCTACTTAAAGATGGCCTAGGCTATAAGAAGATTGCCAAAACCCTGAAACTGAGCTGCAGCACGGTGGCCAAGACCATACAGCGGTTTAACAGGATAGGTTCCACTCAGAACAGGCCTTGCCATGGTCAACCAAAGAAGTTGAGTGCACGTGCTCAGCATCATTGTAACATTAGTGTTACAATGTCTCAGGTGTGAATGGGGAGCAGGTGTGTTACATTTGGTGTTAGTGCTCTCATTCTCTCATACTGGTCACTGGAAGTTCAACATGGCACCTCATGGCAAAGAACTATCTGAGGATCTGAAAAAAAAAAATTGTTGCTCTACTTAAAGATGGCCTAGGCTATAAGAAGATTGCCAAAACCCTGAAACTGAGCTGCAGCACGGTGGCCAAGACCATACAGCGGTTTAACAGGACAGGTTCCACTCAGAACAGGCCTTGCCATGGTCAACCAAAGAAGTTGAGTGCACGTGCTCAGCATCATATACAGAGGTTGTCTATGGAAAATAAATGTATGAGTGCTGCCAGCATTGCTGCAGAGGCTGAACTGCTGGGGAGTCAGCCTGTCAGTGCCCATACCATACGCTGCCCACTGTATCAAATTAGTCATCCCAGAAGGAAGCCTCTTCTAAAGATGATGCATAAGAAAGCCCGCAAACAGTTTGATGAAGAGAAGCAGACTAAAGACATGGATTACTGGAACCATGTCCTGTGGTCTGATGAGACCAATATAAACTTATTTGGTTCAGATGTTGTAAAGTGTGTGTGGCAGCAACTGGGTAAGGAGTACAAAGACAAGTATGTCTTGCCTACAGTCAAGCATGTTGGTGGGACTGTCATGGTCTGGGGCTGCACGAGTGCTTCCGGTACTGGGGAGCTACAGTTCATTGAGGGAACCAGGAATGCCAACATGTACTGTGATATACTGAAGAAGAGCATGTTCCCCTCCCTTCGGAGACTGGACCACAGGGCAGTATTCCAACATAACAACCCCAAACACACCTCCAAGAAGAGCTGTGCCTTGCTAAAGAACCTGAGGGTAAAGGTAATGGACTCGTCAAGCATGTCTCCAGACCTAAACCCTATTGAGCATCTATGGGGCATCCTCAAACGGAAGGTGGAGGAGCGCAAGATCTCTAACATCCACCAACTCCATGATGTCGTCATGGAGGAGTGGAAGAGGACTCCAGTGGCAACCTGTGAAGCTCTGGTGAACTCCATGCCCAAAAGGGTTAAGGCATGCTGGAAAATAATGGTGGCCACACAAAATATTGACACTTTAGGCCAAATGTGGACATTTTCACTTAGGGGTGTACTCACTTTTGTTGCCAGCAGTTTAGACATTATTGGCTGTGTGCTGAGTTATTTTAAGGGGACAGCAAATTTTCACTGTTATACAAGCTGTACACTCACTACTTTACATTGTAGCAAAGTGCCATTTCTTCAGTGTTGTCACATGAAAAGATATAATAAAATATTTACAAAAATTTGAGGGGTGTGCTCACTTTTGGGAGATACTGTATACTGTTGTAATAACCCACACTAAACACAGTGATAGTTGTGATGTTCTGGGTCCTGTTAGGGGGATTCCCCTCCAAACTTGGTATGGGAGGGGTGCTCACTTGGCATAGCCAACATTCAGAGAAAGTCTTGAACTGTATATTTTTCAACAGGTACAGGGTATTCTCTGATTGGATGAGGTGGAGAGGAGGGGCAGATGATGTCAAGATCTATCCTCTTCCAATCAGAGAATGCCTTTTATATACTGAAAAAAATACAGGACATTCTCTGTGTGGCAGCAACGCCAAGCAAGTGATTGCCCGATGTTCAGTGTGCAAGGGGGAAACCATTTGAGCGGGACCTTTAAAATCACAGCTATAACTGTATGTAGCGTGGCTGGTTTTCTTATATCCAGATATAAGATATTGATAATTACATTGTGCCAAGCTGGTCCATTGTTAATTGGCAGTAAAAATATTTTTTGCAGTTCAGCTTTAATTCAGAAACACATTTCTTCCAGAGAAAGGTGACTTCCTTAAGTCAGAAGTATGGGTTTGTTTTGAAAAATGTTAAGCTGAAAATGCACTGGAAAAATAATTAAAATATTTATTTTACAATAGTGTTTAATTAGTACAATTAGTTTTCTTGATGACAAATTATAAATATCAACAAAATCTTTTTAATGATAAACTAGTTCTAGCGGCGCTTTACTGTCATTTTAGTGGCACTATTCGGCTGCTTTTAACCCCCACTAGCGGCCGAATAAAGAGTTAAATGCGCCTGTGTAGTGCCGCTGCCGAAGCACTTTGCAGGCACTTCGGCAGCGGTGCCCATTCATTTCAATGGGCAGAAGCAGTTTAGGAGCGGGATAAACACTGCTCCTCCACTGCCCCAAAGATGCTGCCTGCCAGGGGCGGACTGATCATTTGGCCACTCGGGCACTGCCCGAGGGCCCCAGGCCACTAGGGGTCCCCATCAGGGTTGCCAGCCTCAGTAAAACCAGGGACAGTATGTAAAAATCTGTGTTTTTTTTACATCTATCTCTGAAATGTCCTTTACTGACATCCTTTTGGTCTAAAAATGCTGAGATTATAGCTGCCCCACCTCTCCAGTACCTTCTCAGCCAATAGAAACATGTCTGTGTATACTGTGTGTACATGTATGTGTATACTGTGTGATTGTATACTGTGTGTGTATACTGTGTGGCCCCATAACCTCTTATTGCCTGGGGGCCCCATAATATCCTATTGCCCGGGGGCCCCATGAGTTGTCAGTCCTCCCCTGCTGCCTGCAGGACTTTTTCTAACGTCCTGCCAGCACGTCGCCCCAGTGTGAAAGCACCCGGGCTTTCAAACTGGGGCTGCAGGGGAGGTGTTTTTCAGGCGCTTTACAGGCACTATTTTTAGCCCAAAAGTGCCTGAAAAATGCCCCAATGTGAAAGGGGTCTTAGACACCTGTTACCTATATTATTCACATTATACTAAAGTTAACAGACCGTATTTGTATGAAAGGGCATACAGGTCTATAGCAGTAATAAAGGCAATTAACAGAGAAGGAATGTATTCAGATAGAAGACTATATGAATGTGTGACAGCACATAGTGAGTTTGAGCCTTTGAAATGTCAGCTCACAGCTTCAGCACTGAATAACCCTCAGATATTACATTTGATAGTAAAAAAGAAAATTCACTGAATAATTGAAATATTATAAATGAGGTATATTGTAAGTATGATATAATAAAAAAAATATGAAACAAATTCACAGTAGAAACCTTTAAATGTATGATGCACTCCATTAGTTAAATAGGGGTTTAAAGAAATTAAAAGTACCTGTAATAAATAAAAATGACTGCAAAAACAAAAAAAACGTATTTAAAAGAAAGCAAGGACACTGATGATTATGTAAGCCTAAATAACAACAAAGCTAAATTAACCTGTCAGAAGGTCCAGGGCTGTTACCTTTATCATTCATTCCTTGGTAAGTCAGTGACATAGGGAAATTGCAATGTGCATATCAAGTGTTGGAATAGCAGATATGACCATGTTTGTTCCAGATCAGTAACTCTAAGCAATTTGGCTAGGGTAAGAATGGCAGCACCAGAAAACGCACCTATAAGGCTCGGTTTGCATTTCTGTTCAATTCACATGCGATTCAGTGCAGTGAGATTTGAGCCTATTCATTTTGAAAGGGCTCTAATCACAACACATCGCACCAAAGACGTGCATGCAGCAGTTTTGGAACTGCACTGCAACCAGATCCTTTTGTACCATGGGATCTGGTGCGAGACAGTGCCAGCAAACGCATTGTGTTTGGGGGGTCATGCAAATTGCAAAGCCATTGCAGTTTGAACGCGTTGTGGGAAACGCACATGGATCGCGGGTGTTTCCCACACCACATTAGTGTCAACCTTGCCTTAGCCAAAGAGCTTTCACTTTTGCTAAATCTTTTCAGCCTGCCAGTGCAACATGTTCTTCAACTGTTACTTAAATTACTCTATTGGTTGAAGTGGCCACCAATATACCATTATAGCTCTAATGCAATCCACGTTATCCACTATTATGCAGCAGTTCCCATACTTAAAGTGTTACTAAGCCCACAACAGTGATAGCAGCCTGTAAATGTAGTAAAGCATGCTTGTTATACTCACTGTGGAACCTAAGGCCGCGTACACACACGGGGACTGTTCGCCCAACTTTGTCCGTCAAACAGTTTCAGCAAACAGTCCGCTCAAAATTAGCATGGACGGACATGGCCACACACGACGAACGAACAGTTTGCTGAAACCGTGCGCGATGACGTGAACGGCACGTACGACGGGACGAAAAATACGACGTCCTATACACTGCATTATAACTTTCGGCGTGTAAATCCTTTCTGAGCATGCGCGGAACTTAGTTTGACGAACAAGCCTACACACGAGGGGACTGTTCGCTGAAACAAAGTTTCAGCGGACAGTTTTTCGGAAATTCCGAAAAACCTTGTTCAGCGGACTGTTCGCTGAAACTGTCCGCTGAAAGCCCACACACGAGCGGACTGTCCGCCGAAACACTGTTCAGCGGACAAAGTTGGGCGAACAGTCCCCGCGTGTGTACGCGGCCTAAGGGGTTAGTCCTCTGCATTGTGTAAAAAAGCTGTTTGATCCTGTCTTCTTTGACCCTCCCCTTCTTCCACAGTCCACAATTGATCTGCTGATAGAACAGAGCCTTGGAGGCACTCTTTGCATGCTCAGTTTGGTGTGTATTGCTACAGAGTTTTTTTATTCTTGAGAGGGTGCATGTGATCGGCACAGGATCAATCAACACTATCCTGACAGAGGGTCAGGGGTCATGCAGCCTCATAAGACGGTCAAAGTAGAATGATATCTCCTCCTACAAGCTTTAACCAGACACTGATAGAAGTCATAAAAGTACTATATACTGCTGATGAGAAAAAGTATTTAGCAGTTTATATTTACTAAAGTAATTGCATTTTGCTGTTCTGTGTACTGTGGTAGACCAGATATAGTAAATACATGGTCCTGGGTTTAGTAACACTTTAACAACTACCTATAATTCCACAGCAGTTTCCAATCGCTTTAAGTGCCGATTCACACAGGGGCAGCTTCAAAGTCGCCCGACTCTGAAGCCGCCCCATACAGCACGACTTCAGTATGGCTTGCAAAACGACTTCTGTATAGAAGTGAATGCAAACCACTCTGAATTCACCCCAAAGTAGTACAGGAACCTTTTTAAGTCGGAGCGACTTGAGTCACTCCTATTAGAATGGTTAGAAGGTCCCTAAAGACATGGATGAGCGAGTTTGGGGTGAAGGAACTTGACTGGCCTGCACAGGGTCCCAACCTCAACCCGATAGAACACATTTAGGATGAATTAGAGCGGAGACTGCAAGCCAGGCCTTCTCATTCACATCAATGCCTGACCTTAAAATTGTGCTTATGGAAGAATGGTCAAACATTCCCATAGACACACTCCTAAACTCCTTGTGGACAGCCTTCCCAGAAGATTTGAAGCTGTTATAGCTGCAAAGGGTGGGCCAACTAAATATTGAACCCTACGGACTAAGATCAGGATGCCATTAAAGTTCGTGTGCATGTAAAGGCAGGTGTTCTAATACTTTTGGTAATATAGTATATGTCAAATGTGCTTCCCAACACTAATACCTTGATATACTCTCATATACTCTTATATTGTACCACTGGCTGTGGACATATGCTGTTTGAAAGTGTATAAATACTGCTAGTAAGCAGAGCTTTAGTTCATTTCACAGCAACATCATAATGCAACAGGGACAGTACAATTCTTGGTTTCTATGTCTGGTCTCATGGCATCCATGTCCAAACTAATGGCATTTGCTAGAAATCCCCTGACAGCGACAGGATGGCATGGAGTTGTAATTCAGCGTTAGACTGGGGGATTTCTAGCCTATGCCATTACTTTGTAGATATTGAAGGGTTATGTTGGTGCTGTGGAGGGGCGATGAATAGCGATTATTGGAATTGGTAATGGGGATGCTAATATGGCATCTGGGCATATGTATATATTTGATTTCCTGTATGGAATAAAGCTGAATCCATTCACACAGTGAAACTCTCTGTTTTGGTATACTTTTATTCAGTATTGATCACGTCAACTGACCATGCCAGCTATATATTGAATTCTGAAATATTTCGGAAGCATACCTGCCAAGTTTTGGTAAATAGGAATGAGAGACACCAATTAGCAAAAGTATGTAGGCATGGGACACCCCCCCTTGCTGTTTTACCACTACTAATCCTTTATACTGGCATTTGAAATTAATTTACAAATGCAGCAGCAGTCAATTAACCTACCAGCATATCTTTGGAGTGTGGGAGAAAACCAGAATACCCAAAGGAAACTCATTCAGGCACAGGGAGAGGATATGCAAACTCCAGGAAGGTAGTGCCATTGTTGGGATTCAAACTGACAACCATAGCTATATACAGGGCTTTTTTTCTGCCAGAACGCAGCGAAGCGCTGTTCCGCCACTCCCGGCAGTCCCCTCCTCACATAACACAGAATCCGTGGCTGGGACCAGATTCTGCAATGGTCGGCATTTCCTGGGGTATTCCAGAGGCAACTTCTATACCTGCCTGCTGCCTGTCAGATCCATGTAGAATGCCAAGGACCGAGTAAAGGGCTCTGAAAGTCCTCCTAGGCTCTGTGCTACACAGACCTGACAGTCTGAGCAACACAGATGAGACTGCAGTAGGCGAAGAAAAAAAAAGTCCACTGTGCCAAAAAAAATGGAGGTGACTGCACCACACTAAAGAAACCCTTAAGAGGTGAGAGAGCTGCGAAGGTAGTTATAGATGGGGGGTGTGCAGAGGTGACATGTTGACCAAGGGTAAAAAGGGAAGTTGTGGGGGGGTCACATGCTAAGATGAATTGTGGAATGTGGGGGGTGATCTGTGGATTGGGGTTGGATAATCTGTGGACAGGGAGGGAGAAGGTGACTTGTGGAGGGGCGTATAGGGTGAGCTGTGGAGGGTGAGATGTGGATGAGAGGAGAGAAGGTGACCTGTGGATGGGAGGGAGAGCTGTGGACGGGGGGGAGGGGGTCGGGAGGGTGAGCTGTGGACCAGAAGAAAGAAGGGGTCCCGTGAATGGGGGGAGCTGTGGACGGGGGGGGGGGGGAAAGGTGAGCAATGGACCAGAGGAGAAAAGGTGACCTGTGGATGGAGCTAGAGCTGTGGATGGGGAGAGGAGAGAAGGGGACTTGTGGATGGAGAGAGAGCTGTGGATGGGGGAGAGGGTGAGCTGTGGAGCAGAGGAGAGATGGGGACCTGTGGACAGAGGGAGAGTTGTGGATGGGGGGCAAAAGGTGAGCTGTGGACCAGAGGAGAAAAGGTGACCTATGGATGGAAGGAGAGCTGTGGATAAGGGGAGAGGAAGAGCTGTGGACAAGAGGAGAGAAGGGGACTTGTGGATGGGGGGGAGGGTGAACTGTGGACCAGAGGAGAGAAGGGGACCTATGGATGAATGGAGAGTTGTGGATGGGGGAGAAGATGAGCTGTGGACCAGAGGAGAGAAGGGGACCTGTGGATGGAGGGACAGTTGTGGGTGGGGGAGAAGGTGAGCTGTGGACCAGAGGAGAGAAGGGGACCTGTGGACGGAGGGAGAGCTGTGGATGGGAGGCAAAAGGTGAGCTGTGCACCCGAGGAGAAAAGGTGACCTGTGGATGGAAAGAGAGCTGTGGATGGTGGGAGAGGATGAGCTATGGACCAGAGGAGAGAAAGGGACTTGTGGATGGAGGGGAGAGGGTGAACTATGGACCAGAGGAGAGAAGGGGACCTGTGGATGGAGGGAGAGTTGTGGATGGGGGAGAGGGTGAGCTGTGGGCCAGAGGAGAGAAGAGGACCTGTGGATGGAGGGAGAGCTGTGGGTGGGGGAGTAGGTGAGCTGTGGACCAGAGGAGAGAAGGGGACCTGTGGACGGAGGGAGAGCTGTGAATGGGGGGCAAAAGGTGAGTTGTGCACCCGAGGAGAAAAGGTGACCTGTGGATGGAAGGAGAGCTGTGGATGGGGAGAGGAGAGAAGGGGACTTGTGGATGGAGAGAGAGCTGTGGATGGGGGAGAGGGTGAGCTGTGGAGCAGAGGAGAGATGGGGACCTGTGGACAGAGGGAGAGCTGTGGACGGGGGGCAAAAGGTGAGCTGTGGACCAGAGGAGAAAAGGTGACCTATGGATGGAAGGAGAGCTGTGGATGGGGGGAGAGGGAGAGCTGTGGACAAGAGGAGAGAAGGGGACTTGTGGATGGGGGGGAGGGTGAACTGTGGACCAGAGGAGAGAAGGGGACTTGTGGATGGGGGGGAGGGTGAACTGTGGACCAGAGGAGAGAAGGGGACCTATGGATGAAGGGAGAGTTGTGGATGGGGGAGAAGGTGAGCTGTGGACCAGAGGAGAGAAGGGGACCTGTGGATGGAGGGACAGTTGTGGGTGGGGGAGAAGGTGAGCTGTGGACCAGAGGAGAGAAGGGGACCTGTGGACGGAGGGAGAGCTGTGGATGGGAGGCAAAAGGTGAGCTGTGCACCCGAGGAGAAAATGTGACCTGTGGATGGAAGGAGAGCTGTGGATGGTGGGAGAGGATGAGCTATGGACCAGAGGAGAGAAAGGGACTTGTGGATGGAGGGGAGAGGGTGAACTATGGACCAGAGGAGAGAAGGGGACCTGTGGATGGAGGGAGAGTTGTGGATGGGGGAGAGGGTGAGCTGTGGGCCAGAGGAGAGAAGAGGACCTGTGGATGGAGGGAGAGCTGTGGGTGGGGGAGTAGGTGAGCTGTGGACCAGAGGAGAGAAGGGGACCTGTGGATGGAGGGACAGTTGTGGGTGGGGGAGAAGGTGAGCTGTGGACCAGAGGAGAGAAGGGGACCTGTGGACGGAGGGAGAGCTGTGGATGGTGGGAGAGGGTGAGCTGTGGACCAGAGGAGAGAAGGGGACTTGTGGATGGAGGGGAGAGGGTGAACTATGGACCAGAGGTGAGAAGGGGACCTGTGGATGGAGGGAGAGGTGTGGATGGGGAAGAGGGTGAGCTGTGGACCAGAGGAGAGAAGGGGACTTGTGGATGGGGGGGATAGCTGTCGACAGAGGTGAGAGGGTGAGCTGCAGACCAGAGAAGAAAAGGTGACATGTGGATGGGGGGGCTGTGGATGGGGGGAGAGAGTGAGCTGTAGACCGGAGTAGAGAAGGTGACCTGTGGACAGGGGAAGAGGATGAGCTGTGGATAAGTAGGCGGTTTTCTGTGGATAGGGGTTTAGGTGATTGTTGACCACACCCATTAATGTCGGGATTGGAGGTGAGAATGGGGCAGGGTTGGGGATGGGAGGGGTGGGCTGAGGCTGGGGGTGGGTAGTTTACTGGGGAGGGTGGGTCCCTGCACATATTCTCTGGAAAAAAAAAACTGGTTATATACAATGATGTTGCTAAAAGCATATATATTTTGAGCCTCAGATCTATCACAAAACATTTTCTATACTTAACACCTTTAAACAGTGATACATTAACTATTTTAGTGTTGACATGTTTTTATTACAATACATCAATGCATAATAATAAAACATTTCCAAATATCAATTGAAAGTATGCACATAAAATAAAACCTTTTCTTGCAATTATTTAGTTAAAAATGTGTGTTTTACAGAGAAAGAACTCAATGAAAGATCATTCCCCCATCCATCCTTGACATGTTTACTCACTGCTTTTCAATTCCTATTATCTAGCCCAATTAAAATTGGATATGCCATGTTAAAAAGGATATGTCACCACTTGTATAAAATATGACAGCTCCATATTTTTTGTACTTGAAAAATCTTTGCTTAGATAGACAAGTGTAGTAGTCTAGTATTGTATATATCAATACAAAACAAGGAGATTCCACAAGTATAGTCCAACTGAATAAAAAGAAGTGTGATGCAGGAGAGAAATATTTGAAGCTGAAAGCACCATTTACATTTGTATGACTCCAAAGTCCAGTGACTTTGGAGTGCAACTTTGGTTCAACTTTGGATGGGTGTGAACTGGATGTGACTTGTTGTCGCTATGCATAGTCGGACCCACTGTTGCACCATTGTTGCATGTAAAATATTCAGGTAACTACTTTGAAGTCACTACAACCTTAAGTCACACATATATGAATGGTTATCATTGGAAAACATTGGTTATCACTTGTCATGGGACTTTTTTTTTTTAAAGTTTGGATAGATTGTAAAACACTTAAATATGTATTACATTTTCTAACTGATTGTGAGGACTAAAAACCTCTGATGTAGACAAACATATAGTCACAGCCTATCCAAGCCTAGTAGTGGTAACATTCTTCCACATTTTTACACATGCTGTTGCATACCTCCCAACTTTTTTAGATGGTAATGAGGGACACCTATCAGCAAAAGTATGCAGGCATAGGGCACACCCATGTCACACCCCCTTAAAGGAGAATTGTACAAAAAAACAAGATTGGTTAAACCCACAAGTGCTTTTTTTTCATTACTAATCCTTTATATTGGCTTTTGGAATTTACAAATGCAGAAATTTTGAGATCTGACGAAAGGTTTAGCGCTGGAAAACACCTTTGGATAGATAAAAAGTGCATTTTATATTCATCTATATAGATCAGACCAAAAGAGGGACAAATGAGGAGGAATGATAGACAGAGGCACATTGCTCCAAATCAGAGATTGTCCCTCGAAATCAGGGACACTTGGGAACTATGCCGTTGAAAGACTGCACATAAACCTGGGCCCAGTGATACAGAATAATGGCCATTCAGAGTGACATTAGGGGGAGAATTCTTTGGGTCTGGAACATGAACACATTTTTAAGGAACTGAGAGAATTTCACAGGGAAGATTGGTGTTTTGTAACTGTGGTTTACAGTATTATTTTAAACATATATAATTATACAGAAGTAATACAGAAGTAATACAGTAATACAGAAGTAATGTAGCATTGACATTTTTTACAAACAGAAAATAAAATGTTAAATATTGCTGGGTGAAATATGTATCAGGCCTTTAAAGTGAATCATAAAAGTTCCAGGTCAGTGACATCACAAATGGAGTGTAGTGTATTAGGCTTTATGGCCTTGACCAATCACGTAGCCTGGGAACCAGATAATGAAGGTTTTGTTTCTCACAATGATATTTTGCTTTGTGATACAATACCTTTTAACATATTAAGCCATACCAGTGCTAATCTCTAACAAATTTCCAAATTATGTAGGCATAAGCGAATCAGGAATACAACGTTCATTTGTACTGGCAGATGTAGTCATCAAAAAATCACTCTAAAATCTATTTAATCTAGCTTAATAGTCAACTGAGCACCTGACAAAGACCCGAATATTATATCATACTATATAGTGGGGGTTATTTACTAAAACTGGAGAGTGCAAAATCTGTTGCAACTCTGCATAGAAACCAATAAGCTTCCAAGTTTTATTGCCAAAGCTTAATTAATCAAGCTGAAGATAGAAGCTGATTGGCTACCATGATTCTGAGTGCACCAAATTTTGCAAAGAAGTCTGAAGTAGCCGTAAGGGCCCTTTCACACTGATACGCTTTTAATGCGCTTTTGTATAGCTTATTAGCCCTTTCACACTGATGCACTTTTAATTTAAAATTGAAAATGCCTTTTAAAAACGGAACCAAAAATGCAGCATGCAGGACTTTTCAAAGCGCACCACACCTGCAGTGTGAACAGTTACATAGGATTTAATTGGGAATAGTTTACATGTGTTTTTGTTGCCCTGGAAAAACACAGCAAAAGTGCACCAGTGTAAAAGGGGCTGAGGGGTAAATATCATGTTATTAGAAGGTACTTCTTTCATTCCTATTTTATTTCAAATTATATTACTCTGTAAATTCTAGGTGTGACAAGAACAAACATCTAAAAAAGTCCAAAGCACCCATTATATACAGTATATCAGTAACTGATATGGGGCAGCGCCAACAAATGCTTCCTTGGAGATGTTCCCTCTAAACATTGCTACTGTAAACTGTTACATGACATAACATTAAAC
Organism: Lithobates pipiens; assembly: GCF_037356315.1. Taxonomy (NCBI): domain Eukaryota; kingdom Metazoa; phylum Chordata; class Amphibia; order Anura; family Ranidae; genus Lithobates; species Lithobates pipiens. The sequence goes on from NW_027507758.1 coordinate 341,477,633, forward strand.
AAGAGTGGACTGTTCGATCCGTGCTATAAAATAAACACTGATATTTTGTCAAATGTTTACACTGAGAAAAGCTGTGATAAAACTTAGCCAAACTGAAAAAATAGCAAACAGTCCATTGTGGTAAAGAAGACAGTCTTTTTCACTTTCACTTTTAGCATAGCAGTAAAGTGATAACCAATGCTTTTTTTTCTTAAAGTATTTGATTGTCTTGACCTCTCTCTGGACCTAAAAGCTAAAGTTTAGTATACATTTTTTGAGGGATACAGAACCATACATATTAGTTATATATAACGGTGTGTATCCCATTATCCGCAGTTGTCTGCTTCTGCTGAAAGTCTTCCCTTCCAAGCTTCCTCAAAGCCACCCGATACTGCCCTAAGCAGTTGTTTTCCAGGGCTGTACAAGTTAACTGTGGCCTCCCCTACACAGAAAAGTTAGACTGCCTGCCAGCTACCAGGGCAGATCTGGGGGGGGGGGGGGCAATGGGGCAATTGCCCCCCTGTGAAATTAGTGATGGGCCGGCGCTTGAGCGGGCAAGCCAGTCAGCAAGTCTACGGGTGAGTGAGCGGGCGGGCCAGTCAGCGGGAGAACAGGCCAGTCAGCAGGCCGGTGGGTCGGGGAGCAGAGAGAGGACTCTCACAGCCCTCCCTGCATCACTGCAGTTTCACCCTCACCCTCACTGGCCTAGGCGAATGATGTAGATGGAAACCAGAATTACAAGAAGTAAGGTATTTATAGACAGATAAATGTAATTTTTTTTATACAATGATATTAACAGAGTGGTAGACAAGTCGTATAGAAAAAACTTTATAAACTGACAGAAGGTCCCCTTTAAGGATTATCAGTGCTATTTGGTGTATGCGGAGGCAAAGGGGAATCAGGGGAAAGGGTACTTTATTGTTGATTTAAAATGTAGCACCTATGATGGATGATGAAGGGACAGCACTAGAAGTGAATCAGACTCTGCTGCAGTAAGCAGAGTGATAATTCCTCCCTGTGCTGCTGATCATTCATTGTACAATAAGTGGGCTTTGGGAGTATTCCTGGTCAAGCAGTGCTGTAGATGCAGAGTAGGTTGAGGTACTGACTTTACCGTCCGGTAGGGGTGTGTGCATTACAAGACTTGCTGCACAGAACAACAAAAGCTTTGGTGCAGGAAAGCCATTCCCATCTATGTATTTAATTTGTGTAATATGTTGCCTGGAGCTTCATGATCATTTAGAAAATTACAAACACGATGACTTTTCATTGACGACAAACTAAAAGCAATGCCACATGTATGATTAGAGTTCAGACAAGGGGTTTTGTCAGACATTATTCCACCATGTTTAAATACATTTTGCATATTATTTCCCAAAATCTGTAATTACCCTGGTCTGCCAAAACAACAGCATGTATTTATCTTCTAAAATGTACTGTTTGCTGCATAATTTGCCGTAAGATAAATTAAGTGTGAAAGAGAAAAATGCTTAAACATATTTTCCCGTTTGGCTTGGTAGACTATGACAAGGGATGAGTAACTGTGAATGTGTATATGCGTGTGTGGGAGACGGAAGAAAATGAGGACTGTGAACCTGTAATTGTCCCCCCACACAGTTGTTCTGAGCAGCCTATAGTTATCATGCGTACGACTGCCCTTACTAACCAGTCTGAGGAAATGTCGTATGATCTTTTTTTTAACACACAAATAAAATATTTTTTACAACAGATCAACAAATTTGTGTTTGTCTAATGGTCACGTTTAACTTTGTTTAAAATACAAACAGCAAAAACATAAAAAAAAGTTGTATAGAGTTCCAGAACTAAGCTTGCTAAAGAATCCTCAGCATCCGACATACGTTTGGGAGTGTCAGATGCCAACCGCCCCCCATTGCACAGTGTGGTTTTTCCCACTTGCTGATACATCACTACAAACTATACGAGTGATATAGGGCCAACTGGAACAACCATAGCGTGCAGCAAGGGACAATGCATCCAATACCCCAGAAGTCTGTAGAGTGCTGAGGATTATTCAGTGACCAAAACCTTTCCTGAGAGATTGGCAGTGCAAGCAGTGGGATAACATCCTCTTCTTCCACAGATGTCTACTCACTAAAATCCGGTGGACGCGTCCTCGTTTGTTTACATCTCAAAAAGCTGTTTGAGACGACCCAGTGCAGCCATGTTGTTTGAAAACCATAGTCAGTCGTGACATTTTTTTTTTTGTAGCAGTGAACACCCCACCACTATTCAGGACCTATTTATATTGTCTTCATCTTATACAATTAACAAGCTGTATTTCAAAACATCCTTTTCAGTCCATTGAGCGGTTGCCCCAGACCATCTCAACACTATTAACTAACTTCAAAACAAAAACAGGGCAACCAAATAATCTTTTGAGTTAGCTCATCTACACCCCTTTAACAGCACAATTCACAACGCAGTCTCTCTCTAATGACCATTATAAAATCAGCAAGCTTTCAGGCCTGGAAAACTAGAATCCTAACTGATATTCCTCCTCACCTCAGACCTATCACCAGTCATAAATAGCTCCACTGGTGGAATAGCTGAATATGGATTCCTGACTGGCTGTTATTAGCAAAAGAATTCAAACTTCAGTGTTTTTCATGACTGCTGAGTTGATAATAATACAACCAGAATAAGGACATATTTACCTGTATCAGTTAACTAGCAGCAGAAGTGGATTAGGCCCATTAACTTTCCTAGGTGAAATAGCCATCTGATACCTATCATATTTGTAATGACTCAAAGTGTAATTTCATGCTGGACAGTGGACAATAATATACACTAATATAGAGGTTGGACAGTGACCTGTAGGTATTTAACCACTTGCCACCCACCCACCGTCAAATGACGGCTGGCGATGCGGCTCTCGTTCTGGGTGGACGTTATATGATGGCCTCCCAGAACTACTGCTCTCACGCACTCCCGGTGATCGTGGCTGCGCAATGTTGCTAGGACACAGCGCTACCCCGTTCTGTGTAAAGTGCTGCATCCATACCCAGCTATTTTGAAAAGATGAAGAAAAAATGGTGCAGTGTCCCCCCCAAAATCCATACCAGACCCTTATCCGAGAATGCAGCCTGGCAGGTCAGGAAAGTGAGGAACGGTCGAGTCCCCCCTCCTGAACCATACCAGTCCACATGCCTTCAATGTGGGGGGTACTTAGGGGCAGTGTCCCCAAATGTAAAAAGTTTAACGCCATCATCAATCACGCTGCTTGTCGCACCTGAAAAAGAAAGAAAAAAATGCTCTACACTCATTGAAGGCCAACTGCCCTTTCACAGTTCTTATATAGGTAAGGGTAGGGCCACCCGGTAACGTCACTTGGTGGCACCGCCTCCTTCTGATGTCTTGGACCGGTGAATGCATTACCTATATAAGAACCAAATCTGGGGAAGCCCATTGACAGCTGATGACTAATCTCTAATCTGCTGTTAAGCTTTATCCAATCAGGGTTCAAAATGCACTGTGCAGCACATAGTGCATTGCAGGGTGTTTGAGGGGGCAAACACCCCGCCGAACACCCTGCAATTTTTGGTGTTCCCCCGAACGGGGTGAACAGCCAATGTTTGGCCTGAACTCATGTTCGGGCTGAACCATTCACCCAACTCTATTGACAAGTGTCTAAATCTTGCAAACGATTAAAATCGCCAGTGTTCTAGACTTGAAGTAGAACTAATTAACTGTTAAAACTTTTTTATTCGTTTTGGAGATAGTAGAGAGAAATTGGAACAGATTTATATATATATATATATATATATATATATATATATATATATATATATATATATATATTTTTTTTTTTTTTTTTTTTTTTTTTTTCCTTTGCCCTTGTTAGAGAGATTTACCCTCTTGATTTGTCTTGGTGCCCATTATTACTGAAAGGGAAGAAAAATTACAAAAATTGAGTGTCCATCAGGACTGGAATAAGGAGGAAAACTTTCAATTGGGACACTACTTTGGATGACCTTGCTAAATAACAGAGATTCTCTCACTTGGATGGATTTACCCTCCCTTCTTATGGAACAAACACATCTCCTCAAAGCACCGGAGCAGACTTTAGTGTTTTTTTGTCGAATACTCCCATTAACGAGGAGGGATCAGTAGATGTGCATTTCAAGAGAAAAACTATCCTTCAAGAGCGTCTACATTGGCTTTTTTTACATGACCAAATTTATTGGAAAAATGGAGATACCCCCAAGTGCACCTCCTATTCATATATACAAAATAAAAAATAAGTCAAGCCAAACACTCATATTCTGCAAAGAGAGGTACTAGAGATATTTATTGGTGTGCCCTTTTTCAACTTTAGGCTTACTCTTCTGTATGTATATCATCCTATGACATGTTTCTTTCACTTGCACTAAAACATTGGAATTTTCAGCTTACAATAACTGCCTTATATACATAAATATTTAAGTTGGTAAATGCGTTAGTAAAACTCTACAAAGAAAACTTTCTTTTTTGATGTCACAAAACACCTACGGTATTTAGGAAACACGGAACAGAGTATTTTACATCCATACAACACCCTCCAATTGTTTTATTCCCTACATGCTGTGATATTAAGTCGGAATTTAAAAATAAGATAGAAAACTCAATTTGCTGAAAAAGGGGCCCATCCAGTAGTGTCTGCAGCTGCAAAATAAGATCAGACATCTTCTTCATTGTGTAATAAGTTGTGCATTTCCTGCTTCCTGTTTGGACATTCCAACTAAAATTGCTCCAGATTGTCCCCAGCTTCTATACAAAGATATATCAAATTTCTCTTTTGAGATTTACAAATCACAACAAAATGGCTTTTGATAACACAAACTGTCCATTAGGAAATTTTCCACAATTTACTGTTATAAACATTGTAAGTGCCACTCATTCAAATATGCATACACACAGATTTGCTTTTCATTTCACATTTATGACAAAACGAGGCAGCCATGAACAAAATAACAAGAAAAAAACAGTGCTCGCTCTCAAAGATAAATAAACAAATGTATTTCACCAGAAGGAAAGCAAAATCAGCATTTGGTTCTATAAGGAAAACATGCTATAAATATATATTCATAAAATATGGTACAGTAATATCTGTTGACTGTGTATGTCAAGGGTTTTTACATCATTAAATTGCATTATTTAAAAAAAAAACGAATCTTTCCAAATGAATTTTGTTTAGATACCATCCTACTCCTGAGAGCTTCAGACAACAAAAATGAAAACATCACTTAAAGTGTTACTAAACCCACAATAGTAAAATCAGTTTGTGCAGTAAAGTTTGTGATTGTTATATTCACTGTGGAACCTAAGGGGTTAATCCTCTGCATTGTGTAAAAAGGCTATTTGATCCTGTCTTAGCCCTTGTACACACGGTCGGACATTCCAATGGAAGATGTCCGATCGGACCGTGTGGTCGGATAATCCGACTGTGTGTGGGCTCCATCGGACTGTTTCCGTCGGAATATCCGACGGACAAAGTTTTAGAGCTGGGCTATAAAACTTTCCAACAACATGATCCGATTGGACTTTGTCCGATTGTGTGTAGAGAATTTCGATCGGACAAAGTGCCACGCATGCTCAGATCAAATTCCTAGACCAAAGCTATTGGCTAATAGCCTGAACATAGTCCTGTGGTAATGAAATAATGTCATAATGTTCCGGACGATAGGATTTTCCAACAACTTTGTCCGACCGTGTGTATGCAACACAAGTTTCGGACAAAATCAGTCGGACAAAATCCAACGGATTTTGTTGTCGGAATGTCTGACTGTGTGTACAAGGGCTTACAGTATAGTATAGTGAATGCAGGGTCCTGGGTTTATTAACACTTTAACCCTAGTGCTAGAGCTCTGATAATCCCTTTCCTCAGAATTGCAGATAATAAGCACCCGATGACACCAGGAATATCTTCAATTATTAGTAATGTGGCATTAGAATAAAATGTGGCCAACTCATTATGGACCAAATTGAGGTTCTTGGGTTATGAAATAGAGGAAATCCCTGCCCCTATACGTGACACCACTGCTCTAAGTAAAGTATTGTAATTCCTTAGCATAACATGTATTCCATGAAGGAGGTTACATGAATGCACTTCCTTTACAATCCTAAGAATAAAGTTTCCCAGTTTAAAAAATCTGCTTGTATTTGCATTGGAACCATTGTATACAAAATGTGGCACTTATTTATTGTAGAGTAGTAAATGGTCATTGTTTGCTTTAGCGTGTCCTATATATATATATATATATATATATATATATATATATATATATATATATATATATATATATATATATATATAAAATATAATATAATATACACACACAAATGTGCATTTCTGTAAAATCAAAAAAATTTTTTCCAAGTGCCGCTGTATCAATATTGCTATATTATGATGAATGTGACTAAGATATTCTCTACGCTGGTCACGCTAAAGCAACTTTGTTAGAATTCCATATAGAAAAGACCTGTGATTGCCTCGTTTCTTGTACATATTATTAACCACTTAATCCACACCCAGGCTCCTTCTTTCCCCTTAGACACACACACAATGAAAGAGCCCTACTGTGACAAAGCTCAGCAAAATGTAACAAAGACTTGAAAATCTATTAACATCAATAAAATCAACTTAAATTACTACAAAAAAGTATGATTACAGAAAAAAAAAAAAAAAAAATATATATATATATATATATATATATATAAATTAGTAAGTGTACAGTATGTTGGTAGGAAAAAGTCAAGGGAGCAGAAAGACAGCTACTGACGTCATTAGCAGGTAGACCGGTGGTTTGAAAAGTGGGTAGGCAAACAGTGCAGCAGCGTGAAATGTGTAAGTAAGCAGAACAGCTTATTATTCAGGGACCAGATGAATGCCTGCTGGAATCTTGAGTGGGAAAATGGCTAAATAAAACTGGTAAGAAAAAACAAAACAAAAAAAAACATGTGTGACACTTGTCAAGCTACAAAAGCTCTAAATTATCCTGCTGCTTTGGGACTGCTTTGAAATCAATGTGGAAACATTATGTTTCAGGTACCTTAGGTGAAAACATAACATAATAACAGCAGTAGGCAGCAACATAATGTAAAAAAAAAACAAAAAAATATGTATGTCTTGTAGCTGAAATTAGCCTTTTTTAAGTCAGACCTAGAAAATAATAACAAATCAATCATTTCAGCAGGTAATGCATTGTTATAATTTTTGGAGTGCTAAAAATAGACACGCTATTTAAAATACAATTTAATCCAGAACAGATTTGTTCTCTTATCCTTCTGACACTTAAAATGTTACTAAACCCAGAAGCCTGCATTCACTATGTCTGTGTTCTTCCACAGTACACAGAACATGGAAATGCAATTATTTTAGTAAATATAAACTGCTAAAACTGCTAAATACCTTTTCTTATACACAGTATATACCAGTCTTGTGACTTCTATCAGTGTCTGGTTAAAGCTTGTAGGAGGGGTTTTAATTCTACTCTGACTGCCCCATGAGGCTGCAGGACCCCTGACTCTCTGTCTTGACAGTGCTGATTGGCCCTGTACTGATCACATACATCCTCTCAAGAAAAAAAGAAAACTCTCTAGCGATACACACCAAACTTAACTGTTTCAGCCCAGGAAGATTTTACCCCCTTCCTGACCAGAGCACTTTTTGTGATTCTGCACTGCGTCGTTTTAACTGACAATTGCGCGGACGTGCGACTTGGTTCCCAAACAAAATTGACGACCTTTTTTACCCACAAATAGAGCTTTCTTTTGGGGGTATTTGATCACCCCTGCGTTTTTTATTTTTTGCACTATAAACAAAAAAAGAGTGACAATTTTGAAAAAAAAAAAACATTATTTTTTACATTTGCTATAATAAATATCCCCCAAAAATATATAAAAAAAATGTTTTCCCTCAGTTTAGGCCGATACGTATGCTTCTATATATTTCTTTTATTGATGATTTTTTGAATAAAGAAGCTTTTATCTACATTATATGGGTGTGCAGCCATCCAATCTTCTTTCTTCAAGCAAGAGAAGGTGTGTATGCATTCTCAAAAAAATAAAATAAAAAATGATCAGCAAAGCAAAATAATTTCAGTTATTTATCCCACATTCTATTTTTTTTACACGGTCATTAAGGGACAACAATACACAATGAACAATTGTATGCAAATCCAATGCAAATCCAATGAACAATGGTTAAGATGCCTCAATCCAAATTAATTTTTAGCAGCTAAAGGAAGCCATATGCCAGTTACCGAACAAGCAGACTTGCGCACACGGGTTCGGACTTTTCCAGCAGACTAGGTCCGAAGGACTTCCTGTCGGACTTTTGGCGGAGGTCCAACAGACTTTAAAAATGAACGACTTGCCCACACATGGACTAAAGTCCGTTAATTTTGAACGTGACTCCAGGTACGACGGGACTAGAGAAGGAAGTCAATCTCGTCGCTTTCATCGGGGAGATTGACACCTTGCGAGCCCCATCGCCTGGTATGGATTTTAAGGATAAACCCCTATGCCGAAAAAACGGCATGGGGGTACCCCAAAAGTCCATACCAGACCCTTATCCAAGCACCCAGCCCCGCTGGTCAGGAAAGGTCAGGAAAGGGGGTGGGGACGAGCTTCTTCCGACTTCTCTGTGCTTTCTGGTTCTTCTCGCCGGGCTCCTCCCCTATCTTCTGCTCTTTTGCCGCTCTTTTGCTAGCGGAGGAGCACGGCTTTTTCCTTCGCCGTCGCTGTCTTCTTCTTCCTTCTTCTGTTCTTCTGATGTTGACACAATGCTCTCTCCCGCTGTAATGCCGTGGCCAAGGGCCGTGGTCACCGGGTGATGTCACATGGGGACCCCGCCCCTTATGACGCCACAGTCCTACAGTCCCATCGGAAGAACAGAAGAAGGAAGAAGAAGAAGAAGATGAAGAAGACTGCGACGATGAAGGAGAAAGCTAGGCTACTCCGCTAGCAAAAGAGAGGCAAAAGAGCAGAAGATAGCGGAGGAGCCCTGCTAGAAGAACCGGAAAGCACGGGGCTGTCTAATAAACTACTTTAAAAACCTGTGTAGTGTGGTTTTTTTTTGCCACTTTTCCCCCCAGGTAAATGGGTAGGGGTACGATGTACCCCATACCCATTCACCTAGTGTGGGGGGCCAGGATCTGGAGGCCCCCTTGTTAAAGGTGGTTCCCGGATTCCGATAACCCCCCCTGCCCGCAGACCCTGACAACCAACGGCCAGGGTTGTTGGAAAGAGGCCCTTGTCCTCATCAACATGGGGACAGGGTGCTTTGTTGCACCTTGGTGCATTATGTAATAATTACCTGAGGTTCAAAGCCCTCTCTGCGGTGCTCATACACAGCAGCGGCCGGCGACATCACTCCTGGGGGGTTACTTCTGGGTATCGTGGCTCATGCAAATACAGGGGATATCTCCTAAACCGTGCAGGTTTAGGAGATATCCTGGGTAGCTACAGGTAAGCCTTATTATAGGGTTTACAACCACTTTAAGCTACGTGTCATTAGTACACACACAAAAAAGGAAACCAGTGCTATATAAGCATTGGTACTCAAATGAATATTGTACCAGTGCCAAGTAATTAAAAATCCAGCCACTGTTCCATTTGTAATTTAGCAGCACTGTGGTGACTAGTCTGAGATTGGATGCAAGGTACCACTTGTACCGTTACCTCGAGTTCCTAAAACAGGAATGGCCTACAGTATGCCTCTACACAGCAAAAGCCACTACTCTCTAGCACTGCCTTCTTCTTTGAGTTAAGGTTTATACAGGGCTTTTTTTCAGTGGGAATGTGGGGGAATGCAGTTCCGGCAGCTCCAGCACTGAATGTATGTAATTCAGTGTCTATTGATCTATGTTTGTGGGGTGGGAGGGGGTCTATTGTTGCTATAGAGGTCATTTGTTGCTGGTGGGGATCTACTGTTCTTGGGTGTGGGTCTTATGCTGCTGGGGGTCAGTGGGATCTAATGATGCTGGATTCAGGGAAATCTGTTGTTGGTGCTGCAAGTCTATTGTTGTAGGGGGAGGGGGTATTTTGTTGCAGGTAATCCATTGTTGTTGGCTGCTGGGGAGTCTATTGGTGCTTGCTGCAGGGAGATGTTATTGCTGATGGGAATCTTTTTTTGCTGGGGAGGGGGTACTTTGTTGCAGGTTGTAAATTGTTGCTGGGGGATCTATTGTTGTTGGGTGCATTGGGCCTATCTTACTGCTTTACTTGTTATCATTAACATGTTCTATACAAATGACTTAGTACCTCAATGTTACTTAGTTCTGTATTCTATAAAAGGGGCAGTACTGGGAGGTGGGTAAGAGATGGAACCAAGGAATGATGCAGGAGGTGGGTAGGGTATGGAGACAATGGGAGTTCCTGCACCTATTGTCCAAGAAAAAAAAGCCCTGGGTTTATATGTATCAGCAATAATCAATCATTTACCCCTGCTCCAGGTGGCCAGAAAGCTACTTTTCTGGGTCAGAAAGAATGCTAGGATTAATAGAGAGACCCACAGATGTAAAAACAAATACACATAGGACAAAAATGGGACTGATCTGTGAGCATCCACCTCTAGAGAAGCAGCCTAAACCGCTATGAACTCTATAAACTCTTATGCCCTGTGCACACGGTTGGACATTCCGAAGACAAAATCTGTCAGATTTTTTCAGACGGATTTTTGCCCAAACTTGTGTTACATACACACGGTCGGACAAAGTTGTCGGAAAATCCGATCGTTCAGAACGAGGTGACATAAACCACGTATGATGGGACTAGAAAGAGGCCGGTAGCCAATAGCTTTCATCTCGTAATTTATTCTGAGCATGCATGGCACTTTGTCCATTGAAATTGTCTACACACGATCGGAATTTAAATGATCGGATTTTGTTGTCGGAAAATTTTAGATCCTGCTCTCAAACTTTGTGTCTCAGAAATTCAGACGGAAAAAGTCAGTGGAGCCCACGCTCGATCGGATTTTCCAACAACATGATCCGATCGCACATTTTCCGTCAGAAAATCCGACCGTGTGTACAGGGCATTACTCATATAGACTGGCTCATTTACCACTAGCTGTAGTTAGCTGAACTTCCAAAGAAGTTTAAGGACCATATAACGACTAACCCTTTCCTTTGTTTTTCTTTGATATCACTCATTAAATATGTCTTGTGTAAGTATCTCAATGCAAAAAATGTCTTTGAGGGCTAATAAAAGCTTTCGTTTTTTTGTGATACACATTTTTGGCTAGCAATACATCTTTAATCCAAAGATTTGTTCAATGTGTTCATACTCTTACAATTCAAAACATCTCAGCTCTTGGAATAAGTTAAAAGGCATTTTCATTCATCCAATTTTAGTTTCTTCCTCTGTAAAACTTTTAAAGCTGTTGATAGGAAGCGAAAAAAAATCTATTTTAGAAATTCAGTATTCAGTAATTTAGTATTCAGTTCAGTGTTGTTGTCTCAGAGCAATGACTTCTGTGGTCTTGTATTCTCTGAATTAGTCACACTGCATAGCCTTGGCTGCAGAGTTTTGCCAAAATCTCTATTGACTAGGTACGCCAGCCAGTTCTAAGGACAAACTCTCTAAACGCTATTATTACAAATACCATTGATTTTAATTGATTCCATTTTCATTTTCAATAATATTGTAACTGAGGAACGATGAAAAGGCGAATCTGAAATGTCTCTTTATCTACTGAAATCATAAGCAATAATTGTACAGTATAAGTATATAAACATTTCCACCCCATGAGAACTCGCACCCTTTATGAGCAATTGCTGAGAGCATTATATGTAATATGTAATGCATTGTGCACTGAAGTAACAGAAAAAGGAAATTATGAGAAATTTCTTCAATGGCGCAATTAGGCCTCATTCAAATGGCTGTAAACAACACATATACAAGCATTTTTTAATTACAGATCTGAATGCAGGTGTGGGTAAACGTGAACTGCTTTCAGATCCGTAACCTAGAATCCAAAAATCTTTGTCTATGAACATGCACTTTACATGCTTAAGCATATAAACATGTGTATATGCATTTGTAAGCACCTAAATTAAGTCTAAGCAAAGGGGGAAAATAAAACAAATTATGTACGAATGCGTGTCTTTGCACATTTAAATGCAAATATATACGCAAGTATTTTACTGATCATTATTTCGAAACAAAAAGCTCTGATGGTTTTCCCGTCGCAATTCCGACAGAATTCCGCTCAAACTGTCTTGCCTACACATGGTCACACCAAATTCTGACCGCCAGGAACACGGTGACATACAACACATACGATGGGACTAGAAAAGGGAAGTTCAATACCTAGTAGCCAATAGCTTCCATCTCGTAGTTGAATCTGAGCATGCGTGAGTTTTTGCGTGTCGGAATTGCATACACACGATCGGAATTTCCGATAGAAAGTTTCTCCATTGGGAAAATTGAGAACATGCTATCAAATTTTTGCTGGTGGGAATTCGGCCAGCTAAATTCCGATGGAGCATACACAAGGTTGCAATTGGGCCCTATTAGTCATATACCATCCCCTGTGTCATGTGACTCATTCGCGTTACAAGGTCTCAAGTGTGAATGGGCAGCAGGTGTGTTAAATTTGGTGTTATTCGCTCTCACTCTCTCATACTGGTCACTGGAAGTTCAACATGGCACCTCATAGCAAATAACTCTCTGAGGATGAGAAAAAAAAGAATTGTTTCTCTACATAAAGATGGCATAGGCCATAAGAAGATTGCCAAGACCCTGAAACTGAGCTGCAGCACAGTGGCCAAGACCATACAGCTGTTTTACAGGACAGGTTCCACTCAGAACAGGCCTCGCCATGGACGACCAAAGAAGTTGAGTGCACATGCTCAGTGTCATATCCAGAGGTTTTCTTTGGGAAATAGACGTATGAGTGCTACCAGCAATGCTGCAGAGGTTTAAGGGATGGGAGGTCAGCCTGTCAGTGATCAGACCATATGCCGTACATTGCATTAAATTGGTCTGCAGGGCTGTTGTCCTAGACGGAAATCTCTTCTAAAGATGATGCACAAAAAAGCCCACAAACATTTTGCAGAATACATGCAGACTAAGGACATGGATTACTGGAACCATGTCCTCTGGTCTGATGAGACCAAGATAAACGTATTTGGTTCAGATGGTGTCATGTTGGTGCCACGGCAACCAGGTGAGGAGTACAAAGACAAGTGTGTCTACAATCAAGCATAGGGGTGGACGTGTCATGGTCTGGGGCTACATGAGTGCTGCTGACACCGGGGAGTTACAGTTCATCGAGGGAACCATGAATGCCAACATGTATTATGGCGTACTGAAGCAGAGCATGATCCCCTCCCTTTGAGAGACCTCAGGGCAGTATTCCAACATAACAACCCTAAACAAACCTCCAAGATGACCACTGTCATGATAAAGAACTAAAGAAGCCGAGGGTAAAGGTAATGGACTGGCCAAGCATGTTTCCAGACATTAACTCTATTGAGCATCTGTGGGGCATCCTCAAACGGAAGGTAGAGGAGTGCAAGGTCTCTAACATCCGATGGCTCTGTGATGTTGTCATGGAGGAGTGGAAAAAGACACCAGTGGCAACCTGTGAAGCTCTGGTGAACTCCATTCCCAAGAGGGTTAAGGCAGTGCTGGAAAGTAATGGTGGCCACACAAAATATTGACAATTTGGACCCAATTTGGACATTTTCACTTAGGGGTGTACTCACTTTTGTTGCCAGCGGTTTAGACATTAATGGCTGTGTGTTGAGTTATTTTGAGGGGACAGCAAATTTACACTGTTATATAAGCTGTACACTTACTACTACTACATTGTAGCAAAGTATTATTTCTTCAGTGTTGTCACATGAAAAGATATAAAAAAAAAAATTACAAAAATGTGAGGGGTGTACTCACTTTTGTGAGATACTGTATAATCAAGGTATTTTAAAACTATGACATATGTTACTATCTTGATTTTATGCCCACATTCCCCACATTTTATTTTGCCCCCAGTAATACCCATGAACAGGGCCCTCCTAATCCTTTTGTTTTGAATTGTATTGTAACTGTAAAGTCTCCCTTAATATAGTAAAGCACTGTGCAAACTGTTGGTGCTATATACAGTAAATCCTATAAAATAATAATAATAATTATAAGAATTGAAGGGATGATGGGGAATTACAGAATAAGGGTATTAACAAATGTTTATCACTGACCTAGAGAGAAGTTGGAATTCTACTTTACAGCCGAGTAGCCAGGCCAAAGCCAAAGTCTGAATGTACTAGTTTGTGCTGTAAAATGTTATGTTAAAATATTTATGTGGGTTATTGATGGACTGCCAAACTCCCACCTTTAATTTCATCATTGAGACTACTAAAACATACAGTAGTCTATGTTTTGCATTCACTAAATATTGGTATTTCATTAAGAATATCATCAAATAAAAACACAAAATTGCATTTCACACAAATATGTTATCTTTTTAAGCAGCAACTTACATGCTACATCTACTTTTTTTTTTTAGAATAACAGGACACCAGCATTATATTAAGTCTATTTTTGACCGGCATTCCCTCTCTTCGTTTCCAGTCTGCCAGCTATTACTGTCAATTAGCTGAAATGGAAGGGTACAGACTTACTTAAATAACAAATGATAAATTTGGCATGTAAAACTAGAGGTTTTCAGCATAAAGGGATCTCTTATTAAGTGTGCTGTCAATCAAGTTACTTGCTTCAATAAACTGAAGATTGAATCGGCTACACTCCAGATGTTGATAACATAATTAGGGTGAACACTGATGCAGAATCACCAGCTGTAAGCTGAATTGATGACTGGACACATACAGAACAAGCAAACAGGCAGTGACTGTTTCTGATGATATACATAAGGGACAGACGATGTCTGAAATGTGTTCCTTTTGCTAATTAGATAGAGATAATATACAGATGTTAGTGCAGCTCCTGAAAAAAAAAACATTAGCATTGCCTGTTGCCAGATGCACATTTGTGAAGTTCCCTGAACAAAATAACAGTCATGCTGGTTGTTCGAAGAGCTTCACTGTAAATTGGGGGCTACTTTTTCCATGTATTGCTAACTTAAGTTGCACACTCATTCAATTGCAATAACAGATTTTAACAGTTGTGTAACATAAAACACAACTTAAGCCCCATACACGATCGGAAAAAAACACCCTGCAAGATAAAGGCATAATGAGCTAGTATGTTATTATGAATTACTTACCTGAGAACGAAGCCCTCACAGCTGTCCTCGTCTCCCCCTCCGGCCAGCGACATCGATCCTGGAGGTTACTTCCGGGTATCGCGGCTCTGGCGCTGTGATTGGCCGGAGCCGTGATGACGTAATTTACGAGCATCCACTGGAGCCGCCGCTAATGGCACAGTACAACTGAAGCATCGGCACGTATGTGCCATTGCTTCAGTTGGCTTAAGTGCGCATGTGCCGCATGACGTTGGCACATGCAAATACAGGGATATCTCCTAAACCGTGCAGGTTTAAGAGATATCCAGTGCAGCTACAGGTAAGCCTGATTATATTGCCTAAGGAAATGTATATTTTTAAGCAAAAAATAAGGTCATTTTGAAAGTGATGGTAGCAATATATTTCAAAATAGTTGGGACAGGGCAACAAAAAGCTAACAAAGTACTGACAACGTAGAGCTGAAAGAACATTTTTCAACTAATTAAGTTAATTGGCAAAAGATCGGTAACATCATTGGATATAAAAAGAGCATCTTAGAGAGTCAGAGTGTCTCAGAAGTAAAGATGGACAGAGATTCAGCAATCTGTGAATCTGTGAAATGTTGCATCAAAAAATTGTCAAACAATTAAAGAATAATGTTCCTCAACATAAAATTGCAAAAATCTTTAATATATCATCATCTACAGTACATAATATCATCAAAAGATTCCAAGAATCTGGATAAATCGCTGTTCACAAGGGATAACTGATAAACAATATTGGCTGCCCATGACCTTCGGGCCCTCAGACGGCGCTACATTAAAAGCAGACATGAACCTGTGATGGACATCACTGCAAGGGCTCAGGAATACGTCCAAAAATAACTGTATGTGAACATCCAAAAATGCAAGGTAAAGGTCTATCATGCAAAAAATAAGCCATATCTTTTGCAAAATGGAAAAGTGTTCTGTGGTCAGACAAATCAAAATTTGACATTCTGCTTGGTAAACATGGGTGCTGTGTATTTTAGACTAAAAAAGAGAGGAACCTTCTGGCTTGTTATCAGTGCTCAGTTCAAAAGCCTGCATCCCTGATAGTATGGGGGTTTGCTAATGCGTATGCAATGGGCAGGTTTAGCACCACCAATGCTAAAAAATATATCTAGGTTTTTGAGCAGCATATCCTCAGACAAGAATGGGACAACATTCCTCTCCAAAAACTCCAGCAACTGGTCTCCTCGGTTCCCAGATTTTTACATGTTGTTAAAAGAACGGATGCTACACGATGGTAAACATGGCCCTCTCCCTCCTTGTTTTGGAATTGGGGTTGTGCTTTGCCAGCTTCTAATTCCCGAACCCAGAAGGAAAACCGGGTAAAGATGGATTATCTGACAGAGCCTGGAGGGCTATATTTACACATTATACTTACACATTATAAGTAAGTTATAATGTGCTAGTATGCTGTGTATATTAGCACATTATGACATTAGCCTGCAAGGGTTTTTTTTTTCCTGCACAATGTAAACAAAGTACACAAGCCCTAGAAATGGAGAAGTACTGAGATGTCATCTGGTTAGGGTTTAGATCTACTTTAAAAAACTCAATAATACCAACCTGCCTGGAGCCAACTCTGGCTGGACTCATCTTTATGCTCTTCCAAAAGAAGATTTATAAATTGCTCTCATGCTGGTACATGACAGGGGTAGCCAAATAAGTCCCCGCTGCATCTCCTCTGTGTATTCGGGGATAGAAGGAACCAGGAAATCTTCATATTTGGTGGACATGCCTCAAAGCCCTACTATATTGGTTCTGGGTCTATGCAATGATTCGCATGGTCCTAAATGTTTCGCTCACACGCAATCTCTGGGAAGCATTGCTGCATAAGTCGATCCTGTCTTTGACTAAAGCCCAGAGTAACGTGGTGGGGTTTATGTTCCTGGCTGCCTGACAGACCCTGGCCAGAGCCTGGAGCCAACCATTTCTTAGTTTTGCTGCAGTTAAGCAGTGGCTTTTGGGAACCATGATGCATGAGAAGCTCACATTCATTACTGACACCCACACTAAATTCCTGAAGATTTGGGATGCATGAATAACCTGCAACAAACATTTAAACTTGGACCATTCTTTACTCTCCATTTGACTGTTTGGATGGATATCCTTTGTACCTTGCAAGGGGTTGTCCCACACAAAATTATTTCACCCCTCCCACATTCCCCCCAAGCAAGTCTCTCTCTACCATTTCCTCCTTGTTTCTGCCCACTGCAAATTTTGGGCATTTATTAAGCTTACATTACTCTTCTCTCCCCACCTTTACTCCTGGGTTCTAGAGTACCCTATTCCTTCAAATGCCCTCATCAATGCATACTCTCTCAAAGTTAGTGTTACCTTTGGAGCTTCTCTAAGCTTGCATTACAATTGAATATGTACATTTATTTGTGCCTTATAGCTTGTGATGTTATTTGCAGTGTTATCTCTGCTCTATTCGGTAATCCTATTTAAACTGTTTTTACATGCCTCTCACATTTCTTTCTTTATGTGACTGTCTTACATACCTTGTACTAATACCTAAAAACCCCTATACAAATTTTGTGAAATAAAAAAAACTCAATGTCCTGGGTTAGGAACTTTGAAAGAAAATTACTAAATGGATATTGATTAAATCACTATCTAATAATCAGGGACATAAACAGTATATTATTATATTTCTTTATCTCTAACCTCACGTGTAATACAACAAATATCCATACCTGAGTCACCCAGGAAAAAAAATGATTTGGCTTCCACAAAATAGCTTCTAAACAGGCTGAATGGAACACAATGCTTATGGAATCACATGGAATCTTCTTGGAGTTAAACATTTACCTCTACTGCCTCTGAAAATGTATATTTAATTACATATTAAGCATGGCTTTATTTTCTGCAGTGTGTCATTAAGCAAATTACTTTAATGCTGCTACTGTAAAAGTGATGAATAGTTATTGTTCTAAGGCGTATAGCGGATTTATCAGATGGGTTTTTGAATTTTGCTAATGACATTTAATGCATTTTGCATTACAGCAACATGTCTGCTGTATTTTGAGAAAGTTACAACAATGACTTGTTTAATTTTAGGTTATTTTTCATTATTCACTCCTACATGTTAGGATATTTAATGAAGCAAAATGTCACAAGTTTTGAAACATCCCACTATACATGTAACTGTTATATGAATAATTTTCTTCTTTTTCCATTTTTTCCATTTCTTCTTATTTGAGTTTGAAAGTGTGCTGGTAAGGTTTTGTGCTGGTAAGGTTTTGTTTTAGTGCTGGTAAGGTTTTGTTTTAGTTAAAGCCCATTGTCATCCTGAATTCATATAACTGGAGCTGGCACACAAAACCTTTGCCACAATTATCTCATCCACACGGTTACAGTTAAATTTATTGCAGGTCCTTACCTACTTCTGTTCTGTCTATATTGATGAAGACCTTACCAGCACACTTTCAAACTAACTGAAAGTGCCAGGGTGTGTCTTTACCAATACCACTTAAATTACCACTACTGCATATGTGATAACTTCTAACACCAGTAATTTGAGGGAAACAGTTACAATGGCCTGCTTAGTTCTGCTTTATTCAGTCCTATGCCAAAGGTCTTCTTTTTGCTTGAGGTGGGTTTTGCAGTGTATGGAAATTCAAAACCTGCTTGAATTATGTACATTTCAGGTCAGACAGAGGCCAATGCAAGACAAATGAACAGGTGATTGAATTCTCTATGATCCCTGAAGTGTCCTACACAGATGTCAAACTTTTGCCATCAACACTAGCCCACAGTTCATAAACACAGGCCCCAAGTAAAAAAGCTGCTGCCTTGAAACCTAATTTTCCTTTCATGTCTATATGAATATAACGCATGAAAGACTGCACTCCCTTTGTTTTGTTTCAAGCACCGCTTTATGCATTGGCATAAACCTCTGTCCTTCCAGTCAGTATGGTCACCTTCTGAATAAGCACCCTATGCAGACAACTTAACTCTCCAATAAGACATGGCAGCTTAACCCAACTTAGTTTCACTTCTTAAAATGCAGTACATCAGATGTCCAAAAAGTAATTTGAAGTTTAAAGAGACTGGTATTAGCCTGTTTGGAAGACAGGTAGCTACCTAAGTGAACACGAAAAAGAAGAGAGTGGTTATCTAAGGACTTAACCAACTACATACAGGGAGACTGGATTTTACCATTAGCAAATATAAAAATAAAAAGTTGTAGTTAAAGTGAATTGCCACTAGATGTCAGCATCAAGACATGTATACATACATAATTAAATACAATTCCACAACAATGCATACTTGATAAGTGAAAATAAGTGAAAATCTTTTGCAAGTGAAAATCTTTTGCAAGTGATCCTGTAATTTGACTTTAAGTTCCTTACAGACTTCTAGTAAAAGCAATGAAAAAATTAGAGTGCATGGGGTAATTCTTTGGCAATTATCGAACAGTTATAACAAATACTTTTAATAGTATATTTCACAGACAAAAATCAAGCAAAAATTAAAAGATCAATATTAGGCTTTAAATACACTTTCAATCAATAGTACTGGCTTGTTACAAAACTATTTCATACATATTCTTACTAACTCTCCTGTTGTACATGGTGCCCAGTTCTGGTAAACTCAAGTTATTACAAACTTCTCCAAATATTGCAGATACCAAAATGTTACAGAATTGGAATGACACCATTAAAAAGTTCTGCAATGCAAAACAAGGAATCCATAGAACATTTTTTCTTGTTTTATTTATTGCAAATTAGCACATGTGCTAATAATGTAATAATTAGCATTCAGCCAGACATAATAATGTTATAGCACTTTACAGGGAAATTATATGTCTGGACATATTTCTGCTCAGCTTGAACTGAGGAAATACATTTCAGAATGACAAATACAATGGAACTCAAACAAGAAAATTGCATTTGTATGTAAATAAAAGCATTTTGCAATACAATAATTTTTTTTTTAGCAGTTTAGTCAAATTTACAGTGCACAAGAAACACTAAGGGCCGGTTCACACTGCAGGCGCGGCGAGGCGTCTCCGACTTGCCTCGCCGCGACCTGCGGCGACCTCAGTGGCGACTTGCAGAGGACTTCTGTATAGAAGTCAATGCAAGTCGCCCCCAAAGTCGCCCAGAAGTAGTACAGGAACCTTTTTTCTGAGTCGGAGCGACTTGAGTCGCTCCTCTCAGAACGGTTCCATTGTACAGAACGGGGGCGACTTGCGGGAGCGAGGCGAGGCGAGTCGTGTCGCCTCGCATCGCCCGCTGTGTGAACCGGCCCTAAGGGGGTCTATTTATTTAAAAACAAAATTACTTTACGAATGTAACAAATAATATCTGTAATGTTTGTAATATGTTTCCCTAACATGCCCTAAAATTTCATCTTAAGAGAAAAATAGCCCTAGGAACATTTGATCATAAGTGTTAAAAAGCATTCACAAATAGAGAAACTAGCCTAACGCTATAGACTAAGGATATTCAACCAGCAGAGGAAATAATATGAGAAAGAACTTAGCACTGTGGAAAGTCTATGGA
Organism: Lithobates pipiens; assembly: GCF_037356315.1. NCBI lineage: Eukaryota > Metazoa > Chordata > Amphibia > Anura > Ranidae > Lithobates > Lithobates pipiens. Next base: position 341,498,356 of record NW_027507758.1, read on the forward strand.
GATTTCTGTGTGTAAAGATGAACAAATATGTATTTGGCCAAATTAAATTCCAACTGCAGTATGAAGTAAAACATTGAGCAGTGGTATTATTACCAGTGCTAAATGTGATGGCTACATGCTCTGGGTTCCAGGTTTTCAGGAACCCTGCACCCTAAAAGACTCATCTAAATTACGAAGCCCCAAAGCTCCCGAAAGCAAAAATCTGACACCTCACAACATGTCCAAACACATCACTTGACCTCGCTGAATGACGACATCTCCTGGTCCCTGCCACTGCAATGCAGACAAAGGGGTAGAGTCTACTGAGTGACATCGTTGCCCATATATGGACATGATCACTTCCTCAAACTCAATCTTTCTAAAACTGAGTTTGTTATATTTCTTCCTTCACGCCCCCCCGTGACTTCACCATTAATATCACCAACACAACCATTGGTCCTTCCACACATGGCAGGGTCCTTGGTGTAATCCTTGACTTTGACCTCTCCTTCAGCCCCTATATCCAATCACTGACTAAATCCTGCCGCCTTAACCTCCGCAACATCTCCAGAATTCAACCTTTCATGACTAATGACACCACAAAGCAACTTATTCACTCCTTGATTATTTCCCGCCTTGACAACTCTCTTCTTAATGGCCTACCCAATGGCCTACCCAATGGCCTACCCTTAAGCAGGCTTCCTCCCCTTCAGTCTATTATGAATTCTGCTGCTAGACTAATACACCTCACTGAATGAATACATTAATGAATACATTAATGAATAACTTATATAGCGCTACATATAGCACTACATATGCAAACTAATATGCCAAGCCACTAATTGATCCATGACTGCTGCTCCTCTCTGCCAGTCCCTTCACTGGCTCCCCCTGCCTCACTGTGTAAAATTCAAAATGCTAACCATAACATACAAGGCCATTCACAATCGCCCCATCTACATCACCAACCTCAACTGCAGATATTGTAATCGCCCCCCACGCTCCTCCCAGGACTTCCTGCTCTCTAGCTCCATTGTTACCTCCTCCCATGCTTGCCTTTAAGACTTCTCCAGAGCATCGCCCATCCTCTGGAACTCCCTGCCCCAGTATATCTAATCCACCCCTACCTGTCCACCTTTAGGAGATCCCTGAAAACGAATTTATTCAGGGATGCCTATCCCACATCCACCTAACTGTCCCCGAGCCACCTCCATGAAATCATTCTCTGCAACTATTACCTTTTGTATCACCCCCTCCCTTTTAGAATGTAAGCTCTACGAGCAGGGCCCTCCTGTACCTTTTGTATTGAACTGTACTGTAATTCTGCTGTCCCCCCTATACATTGTAAAGCGATGCATAAGCTGTTGGTGCTACATAAATCGTGTATAATAATATTTGGTTAATAATGTCACTGAGATGTAGAAAAGCTACATTCCTGCATAATATATTGTATAACCAGTTTCAGTGACAATACATATCTTGCAGGGGCTGTAGTTCCACATTCCACAAAGGCAATAATCATTATGGATTTTTTAATTTAAGCTTTTAATCGTATTTATCATGATAAATAGAGATAACCCACTTAAGGTAAATGATAAAATCATCTGACATACAAGGAATAGTAGATTAGTGCATTTTAGGTAACCTGCAATGTTATTTAGGGTCAGCTTATTTGTTTTCTAGCAATCCTTTTAGACATTTAAATAGCATATATTACAGTACTAAACTATTTTAGATTCAATCTACATTGTAAATCAAGGGTGCCCATATTGCCTAGAGAAAAGATATTCTAACACTTTTATCACCTTTTCCCCCGTTATACAAATTTTCTATAACTCACACTGTTAACAACATGAATAACACCATTTACATTCACTTCTATGTTAAAGTACAAAGCTCTCATACTAACACTCACCTGAACAAAATGTCTCAAAATTGGACAATATTATTCGATGTAATGTAATGTAAATGACGTGCACTTAATATGAAGTGTGTAATCAGTGTGACAAATAACGTCTTTATTGTAGCGCGCCGGTACACAGAATAGTTTTATGGTAGACAAAAGGTTTCTAGTTGACTTATTTTACTCACAATAGGAAATACATAAATTATTAGCAATTTCAGAGATTTCTATGATAATTTTAAAGTGTGACAAGTGTAATTTAACTAGTTTCAAAGGCTGCACCATTATCATCTACAAGCATTGCAATTCACCGATTAAAGAATGTACGTATTATGGTATATTCAACAAGTTGCTTAACTGTACAAAGGTTACTAAATTAATTTTTTTGTATACATTTAACATTTATTTCAAAAAAGTTTTAACTCTAGAAAATTACTATTGTATATACATTAAAACAAATTAATACATTAGGGTGATTTATAAAAATGAGACAAGTGTTTGCTGCCCATAGCAACAAGTTTCAAGATTTCAGTCTTACAATACAGATTAAAATATAACGGGGAATCTCATTGGGTGTTACAGTCATAGAAATGGAGGTACTATGTTTAACTCCCCATGTTTATAATATGTCAGTACCTGCCTTCATATTGAGCTAAACAAATGTCTGTCTATCAAATCTAAATAAATTGCTTGCTGTTCACACTCATCAGCATTCTCAGATATCACTATTAGCAATGCTGAAAAGCCAGTTCACAACATCATCACCATAACCCTCAGTGGGCCTATTGCACTAGTTCTAGTCAGAGCCTACATTACTAATAATCGTAATCAGTGTTCTGGGATTTGTAGTAAAAAAAAAAATGTAGGTGACTATAAAGTTGCCTGATCGCTTTTACCAGGCTTGGTATGTGCATGCCCCCCCCCCCGGCTCCCCATGGTTCCTGGGCTCCCTTGCTCATCCTAGGGACCTGGAACAAATACTTTGATGGTGGCAAACAGGAGAAGATTAAGGAATATCTGTTTACCAAACTGATCTGCAATGAATGAACCCTGAAGCACTCAACACTGAGCACTTCAAGTTTCACAGCTGTCAGAACCAGGACAGTGAGCACTGTTTGTGCTTTATCATCCTTACTGGAGTGCAGAGCAAGCAAAGCTATGAGATTACCTGGTATCACATAGGGTGCTTTGTCAGTCCCCGTGTTATAGCAATAACGTTGAATGAAACGAAAAAGTATTTAAAAAATGTAACTGCAATAAAAAAAAATGAAAAGCTGCTCTCCCCCAAGTATGATATGTGAATGCAAACACGTAAATGGTATTTTCATGAAATAATCTCATCCTTTAAATTTTACAAAAAAAAAATGGAATTGTATCGTGCTTGTGTACACTAAAATCACAAAATAATTTTAAATAAAATACAGGTTTGATAAACTGTTGCGCAAATATCAATTGACTTAAAAGTTCCCACCATTCTTTTATTGTATAGGTTAATATCCTGCATGCCCTATGTTTGCATCACAAAGTCCCAATCCCAGTCCCATCCCAAGCACGTAAAATTAACAAAATATTTTCTTTCCTTTTTCTTGTAAAAGTGACCATTAAATCATAAACTGGACACAACGCAAGGCGTTTAAATTTGTTGTTTATGTCTAACAATTACATCCACCATGATACCTGGTCACAATATAAATATAATATTTTTTCTTACACAGTCTTTAAAAGTAATGGAGTTGCAATCTTCCAAATAGAAACTTCTACACTACTAGCTTCAGAAGAAAAATAGCTGTAGAGAAACAACAATTATGCTATATTATCTCATTGATGCTGGACAAGGAAAACGTCTGTTTTTACTGTGTATTCTGCTCTGGCAAAAATAAAATCACTATACATATTAAAGCTTTGTTTTTGAAGACAAGTCTGTAATCAGTACATAATATTCTTCTGGCAGATTCATGCAGAACATTTTTAAGTACCAATAAAAGAAAACTGTTATATTATTATACAGTTGCTTACAGTTTTCTCATTAGTGTTAAGACAGAAGTGGCCAATGTGATCCCCCAATACAGATTATAAAGATAACCTTTCTCATAACCCTTGTAAGATAATATGTTGAGATGAGCAGCACAGTAGCTTAATAGTTACCGCCAGGGCCATCTTTAACACGGGGAAAAAGGGGCACCTGCCCAGGGCTCTGTTATTGTTGTTGGACCCTGCGCTGCCCACCTCTTGAGCCCCGTGCTGCCTGCCGAAGTCAGGGCTCCTCTCCCGGTGGCCGCTCTGATCATTCTGGTACACACACAATCTATGAGAGCAGAGGAGGAAGGGGGCGGGGAATCTGCATAGAGGAAGCTGCCTTTAGAACTGGGATGCTGCACGGACTTTGGAAGACAACATGCTATGAGTAGCATTTGGAACAGATGAAAACTTTGTACTGTAATGAGGGGGGCTTTGTGGGAGCAGAGTCTTGCCTTGTACTTGGGGGCAATGGAATGTGGAGCTCTGTACTGGAATCTGGGTGGGGAGGAGAGCTTGCACCCCTGCACTCTGCACCCACCTCACCTCCTGCACTCTGCACCCACCTGAATCCTGCACTCTGCACCCACCTCACTCCCTGCACTCTGCACCCACCTCAATCCTGAACTCTGCACCCACCTCACCCCCTGCACTCTGCACCCACCATACCCCCTGCACTCTGCCCCCACCTCACTCCTGCTCTCTGCACCCACCTCACCCCCTACGCTCTGCAGCCACCTCACCCCCTGCACTCTGCACCCACCTCACCCCCTACACTCTGCAGCCACCTCACTCCTGCACTTTGCACCCACCTCACCCCCTGCACTCTGCACCCACCTAACTCCTGCACTCTGCACCCACCTCACCCTGCACCCACCACACCCCCTGCACTCTGCCCCCACCTCACTCCTGCTCTCTGCACCCACCTCACCCCCTGCACTCTGCACCCACCTCACTAGTGCACTCTGCACCCACCTCACTCCCTGCACTTTGCACCCACTTCCCTCCTGCACTCTTCACCCACCTCACCCCCTGCACTCTGTACCCACCTCACTCCTTGCACTCTGCACCCACCTCACTCCCTGCACTCTGCACCCATCTCACCACCTGCACTCTGCACCCACCTCACTTCCTGCACTCTGCACCCACCTCACTTCTGCAGTCTGCACCCATCTCACTCCTGCAGTCTGCACCCACCTTACTCCTGCATTCTGCAGCCACCTCGCCCCTGCACTCTGCACCCACCTCACCCTTGCACATAATTCACCCCTGAACCCTGCACTCTGTATGTAGCTCACTCATGAACCCTGCACTCTGCATACAGCTCACCCCTCATGTAGTGATGTAGTAGTGTAGTAGATAATAACTAACTAAATTATTAGTATGATGCAAATCATTTCCAGCAGCAACCCGATTCTTCCAGAGAGATGCATGTATTTAAACTTCAGACAGAACAAAATCCATAAGATACTTGCAACAGACAACAAAATCCAACAGAGGAAATATATAATAGCTGACAGGTTATTTGTGAAGCATTCATACATCATCAGTAAACCCATTTCCCTCTGTCACCTTCATGGAGAATGAAAAGACTGCCAGCTTGAAATGCCCACCTGAAATACTAGTCTGACACTGGGGGGGGTTCCTGTTAGGTCAACCGAAAATACTTTTTGATCTTATTGTTACCTCCTTAAGTCATGAGAACTCCCTATGTGTATGATGTTATGTTTACCCTGCTGGGAAATGCAATATATGCTAATTTATAACAAAAATAAGTTAAAGAGAATTATTTTTACTGAGGGTTATTGCTAGGATTATAAAAACACAAGAAAAACATGGTGCTCGTAAAGGAGGCAAAGTGTGTTGTGTACTCTGCAAACCATGCACTCAGAATGTTACATATTACTGATACCTGCACTCTTTATGTTACATACATCTGACACCTGCACTTTGTATGTTATATACTCTTGACTCCTGCACGCTGTATGTTACAGAAACTTGTCCCCTGCACTATGTATTTTACATGCTCCTGGACCCTGCACTCGGTATGGTATGTACTTCTAAACCCTGTACTTAGTAAGTTACATATTCTTGACCCTTGCACTCTGTACATTACATATAATTGCCCCCTGCACTCTTCCATAGTTACATACACTATATTGTCAAAAGTATTGGGATGCCTGCCGTTACATGCACATGAACTTTAACAATAAGTGTAAAATAATATCCGCGCTTAGTAAAAATTTAGCAAAAACAGCAGCTGAACATTATAACCCAGATACTGGGCACAAAGTCAAAATGTGAAAATATAACGTGCAACACTAAAAATACAATTCAAAATAATGCAAATGTGAATATAGCATATAAAAACTGTAAAGTGCAGATGTGCAAAAGTAGCTTTGGCTACTATACAATAAGGATTTCATATGTGACCAACACAATACATAGATACACACGTTATATTATAAAGTGCAGTAAGATATAAAGTGCCAAATAATAAATCATTCAACAGTGCAAATGTGAAAAAGTTCATTAATGGCTGGAATTTAATTAAAAAGATCCCATGTGAGATATGAAGCCTGGATCAAATGCTTGACATCGTGATACCCATCACCACAGTGAGGTAAAAGGCTTACCAGAAAGCCACCGACCACTTTTATTCAGTGGGGTCACTAAGAGCTTGTTGGATCATGGATGCCATGAAAAGATGTCCAAATGTTCTGAGTATTGCCCATCAGAAGCCTCCACAGACACAGGGCGATGATCAGACCAGATCAGATACCCCCAACACCAGGAAGTGCTGATATGCAAAGAAACAAAGACTTCAATAGTGCAGTATTGTCTCTTTAAGATATTTTTAATAATTTTTTAAGATATTTTTAATGGTAAGTGTTGCAGTGCTGCATATGTGTTTTTGACTTCTGTAATAAAGTTTGAAGCAGTTTTAATGATATATATATTTTTGAACAGCGAAAGCTTGTTGGCAGCACATCGAAGCAAGCCTTTATAATGAACTTTTTCACATTCGCACTGTTGAATGATTTATTATTTGGCTTGGCACTTTATATTTTACTGCACTTTATAATATAACGTGTGTATTTATGTATTGTGTTGATCACATATGAAATTATTTTCGTATAGTAGTCATAGCTACTTTTGCACATCTACACTTAAAGAGAAAGTAAACACTTACAAACGACTTTGACCTACAGGTAAGCCTAGATTAAGGCTTACCTGTAGGTCCAAGAAATATCTCCTAAACCTATATGGTTTAGGAGATATTTGCCCGAAAGCGGGCACCGCTGTCTACGGCGCATGCGCATGCGCAGGCGCACTAAACGCGGCAGTTCCAAGAATGGAGCTGCCGCATTTGTCAACTCCCGTGCGCATGCGCGGGAGTGACGTCATCGCGGCTTTGCCGAATGACAGCGGCGGAGCTGCGAGACGCCACTCCCGTGCGCATGCGCGGGAGTGACGTCATCGCGGCTTCGCCGCTGTCATTCGGCGGAGCTGCGAGACGCCACAAGCAAGATGGATGCGGCGGACTACAGGGGACAGCGGTGACTTCGCTGGCTCCTGTGTCAGGTAAGTGACACATAATGAGCTACTATGCGATGCATAGTAGTCCATTATGCTTTACCTTTGCAGGGAAAAAAAGAGGAAGTAAACTCATCAGGGTTTACTTCCTCTTTAACAGTTATTATATGTTATATTTACATTTGCATTATTTTGAATTGTATTTTCAGCGCTGCACTTTATATTTTCAACTTTAACGCCATCCCAGTCTTAGTCTGTAGGGTTCAAAATTGAGTTGGCCCACCCTTTGCAGCTATAAGAGCTTCATCTCTTCTGGGATGGCTGTCCACAAGGTTTAGCAGTGTGCCTATGGGAATGTTTGACCGTTCTTCCAGAAGCACATTTGAGTCTCTGCTCTAATTCATCCCAGAGGTGTTCTATCAGGTTGAGGTCAGGACTCTGTGCAGGCCAGTCAAGTTCCTCCACTCCAAACTTGCTCATCCACGTCTTTATGGACCTTGCTTTGTGCACTGGTGCACAGCCATGTTGGAAAAGGAAGGGGCCAGCCCCCAATTGTTCCCACAAAGTTGGAAGCGTGAAATTGTCCAAAATGTCATCATGCCGATTTCCGGCTTCTGTAAGAGGAACATCAGTCCCACACAGCGTCCACCAGTGCTGCTCACCAATGCTCACCAGTGCTTCTAACCAGTGCCCACCAGTGCTACCTATCAGTGCCAATTAGTACTGCCAATCAGTGCCCATCAGTACCACCCACCAGTCCCCAACCAGTTCTGATAATCAGTGCCCAACAGTTCCGCCTTATCAGTGCCTATCAGTGCACATCAGTGCAGCCTATTAGTTCCCATCAGTGCAGCCTATCAGTGCCCATCAATGCAGCCTCATCAGCACACATCATTGAAGGAGAAAAATTACCTGTTTGCAAAATTTTATAACAAACTATGAAAACCGTTTTTTTTTATATTTTCGGTCTTTTTTTTGTTTGTTTAGCAAATTATATTAAATACAACCAAAGGAAAGCTTTATTTGTGTGAAAAAAAATTATAAAAATGTAATATGGGTACAGTGTAGCATAACCGTGCAATTGTCATTCAAATTGTGACAGCGCTGAAAGCTGATTATTGGCTTGGGCAGGAAGGGGGTATATGTGCCCAGTAAGCAATTGGTAATCACTTACCTGTCTAGGGATCCAGTGCTGTCCTCACTCGGGTCAGTTCTTTGCCGGTCTTCGGATCCTCGGCATAGCCGTGCCTACTGTGGGAAGCTGGCTGTGATTCCTTTTGGCTCCACAGTCTGCTTCCCAATTTTCATATGCAAGCCCCACTGCACCTTGTAAATGGTTCAGCCTCCTGGGACCTGTGAATTATCCCAAGAGGTTGCAGGTGGGGGGGGGACTAGTGGTAGAAATTTTGCTTTAATCGCCTAGGCGATCCTGGTGGAAATGGGAGTGGGGTACCTGCCCCCCTTCCCCATCTATGAAAAAAATAATGTGCCAAAAGTTTAAGAGGAGGGAGGAAGGGGATAGAGAAACAAAACTTCCCTTTGTGGGTGAAGTTTTGCTTTAAAGAGTATCACGCACCTTAAAGAGTCATTTTTTGGTAAAAGTACTGTGGCAATTGTGTACAGTATATACATTAAATAGGCTCTCATTCAGTTTATCTATCTTTAAATCACTCCCAGGGTAATGTAAGACTTGGCTATACTCACTTTTACCACCTTTGTGTTCCTCAGATCTTCCACAATTCTAGCAATTCCCTAGATCAGGTGTATGTAATGTACAGGGGTCAGGTGTATATCATATATAGAGTGCAGGGGTTAGATGTATGTAATTTATATTACAGGGGTCCAGTGTATGTAACGTACAGGGGTCAGAAGTATATAAATTCAAGTGGAATGCAACCTTGATAATTCATTTCACTATTGCCTGTTTATTATCAAAGTAGTATCTCATATTCACACACACGGTATGCACACATACACACAAACACTGTACGCAAAAACACTGCACACACACACAAACACATAGAAGTATGTATTCACACATTGTATATACCTAAACGCACATACATATAGGCACACAAACTGTATACACATAGATACACACACTTACTTACCCATCTGGTGGCATGACTGGCTGTCCCACCAGCTTCTTCATTTCCCTGTGTCCCCACTCCTGCCTATAGCAAAACACAGGGGCAGAGGTGCTGAGGAAGAACAACTTGAGTCTGTGCACTTTTTAAGGCCAGCGGATGCCCTCCTCGTGTCTGTGCAAAACATATGTGGCTCCCTAGAGCAACATGTTGGGAAGCCACAGGCAGCAAATAGTTGATCATGGGGAGCAGTGACATTGGGGCTTGGGGAACCTGAAAAGAGATGAAGACTTTGTGCCCTGAGTGCCTGGTGCTGCATTTCCCCTTTATAAAATTAAAGCTAATTTTACCATGCTTTAGACTGGATAACTAACGCTTAAATTATTTCAAAGACCATGTCATGCAAATTGTAAAGTTTGTTACCAACTGTTAGACTTGGAGATTAAAAAAACAAAGCCATAAGCTAGAAATTGTCTCCAAGTTATTGCCTACATGAAAAATATCGTATCAAAACAAGATTTTAGGGACAGATAGCACTTGATTCACTAAAGCATGAATCAGCCAAAATTAATCAGGCTCCATGAACTGTGGCTACAAATCTCACGCCTTCACAGCTTGGCAGTGTGCTCATTTTTAAAAGCAGCTGAGCCTGGATAGTGTTCAGTTGCTTCTTAGTCTGAGAATAAAAAAAGCCTTTTTTTTTTTGCCTGTTCTGCTCCAAATCTGTACAACTCAGTAGATTTATTTTATTATCTAAGCCCTTACAAATCTCTTTAACAAGAACGCAAGCTTTAAAGGGAATCTATAACTTATTTAAAGAGAAAGTATAGAAGCTTTAAAATAAAGATTTAAAAAACAATTTTGGTAGAAAATTATGAAATTGTATATGAATATTATATATCATTCTATTAGGCAGGTGGAGTTCTAGGTTTCTGTTCACATATGCCCTTGTATCTTCAATTCATGCTACCTGTTGTATATCATAGTTATTTACTAAGGCTATATGCTTACTTGCTGGGTCTTTGCCGGGACTTTTTTCTCAGGGAATAGGTGCAGGAACTCCACCACTTCATCTATGCCCCCTACCCATCTCCGCGCACCATCCCTTGGTTCCACCCCCTATCCACCTCCCAGTACAGCGCCTTTAAGAGAATACAGAACCAAGTATTTTGTGCTACTCAGTTTGATAATGAAAACAAGAAAGATATTAAAACACCCCTTGCAATGAGCAACAATAGACCCCACCCCAGCAACAATAGACTCCACCCCAGAAACAATAGACCTTCTGCAGCAACAACAGATCCCCCACACAACAAAAGACTTTCCACTCAGCAACAATGGACCTCCTACAACAACAAAAGACTTTCCCCAAGCAACAATGGCCCCCCTACAACAAAATACCACCCAGCAACAATAGACTCCTAGAAGAAATAACAGATTTCTCAGCAGCCAGCATCAATAGACTCTACAGCAGCCAGCTTCAATAGACTCTCCAGCAGCCAGCAACACTATACTTGTCCCTCAACAGTAGATCCCACCCAGCAACAAGTGACCCCCCCAGCAAGATAAGACCCCCCCTTAACCAGAAACAGTAGCGTTACCCAGCAACAAAACAGATCCCCACCAGCAATAATAGATACCCCAGCAGCAAGCATCAATAGACCCTCCAGCACCCCTTTCCAGTACATACATTCAGTGCTTGAGGTGCCGAAACTGTGTTCCCCCCGTGTTCCCGCTGAAAAAAAGCCCTGGTCTTCGCTCTAAAGTGACAAAGCAGGGGCCCTTCTCTGGTCTCCAAAACTTAAAATGATGCGTATGTTTTTACCTGGCTTGGGTCTATGTGCATGAAAACTCACCAAAACAGTGCACACAATGACTATTATACTGACAGCTTATTCGTGAGCATAACTTCCCTTGCCTATCAGTAGCAAGTAAATCTAATCATTTTCAATTGTTTAGGCTTTGAAAAGTGACATCTCAATGAGTTAAAAAAATATCAACATTCTGTATTTAACATTAATTAACCTATAGTATAATTCTACATGTGATATGAATAACTATATTTATTATAATATTTACTTTTATTAGCTTGAAAATGTCATATATTTATTTTGTGCTTATTAAAAAGCTTAATAGTATGTCATTTCAAAATATATTTCGAGATCAGGGAACAATACACATCAATTATATACTTGTAATTTACTGACCATGAACATTACCAACGGAGTGTAATTCTTGTGCCAAGGGAACTGAACACTGGTCACTCTTGTTGGCACTGTGAGCCTGACCTTAGCAAGTCAGGCTCTTTCTTTTGATACAGTATAAGCAGTTGTTTAAAAGGGGTAAAAATGAAAGAGAACATACAGCTACTAATAGCTGCAGGAGGAGAGGGGAGGGGCAGGGAGGAGATTGCTCACATGTAGGAGATGACATATAGGGAGGGAGGGGGAGAAGCGGGAGTGAGGAGAGACTACAGGATCACGGAGGCACATAAACTGAACATGGTGTCATGGATCAGCAGCCATAATTACTGTGGTCAGTTTACTTTGAGGTACACAGGAACTGGCAGGATCAACCAGGTTTTTTTACAGCAAAGAAAGGGGCAGATTAAACAGCACAAGCACGATGCTGTTTAACCTGGTTTAAAAGAACATGATCTCCCTTTTTTTTTAGGGTTACAACCTCTTTAAGTAAAATCTTTTTAATTACATATCTAATTGTAAATCCAGTGTTGTCATCACTAAGTCTCTGTGCTTCTCAACAGAGTGCTGTATATAGCTTTGTTGAAAACATCACAGCATCTTGCTTCAGTACTCATCTTAAAAGCTTCCAGCCCTGAAGCAAGCAGGTGCACTGGTTCTTAGGAGGAATTATGCATATAATAAAATGTATTTTTTTCCCCAAAATAGTTATTATTTTCTGGATAAAATGTACAAATAAAAGGTTACAAAACTGATATATCAAACAAAACTCATACAGTGTATAAAGATAAAAACAGTATGTATGAACTATAAATATTAAGGTATACTCTTAAAATATTTATTAAGCATGGATGAACAATCTGACACTTTGTCCATACCCAATTAATCTGAGCAAAAAGAAAGAGAAAGTTAAATAAAGCAAAATAAAATAAATAAGAATTCAAATAAAATAAAATACATTTGATGAAGAATTAAGAAAAAGTTATGACAGATATTGCTGCACATATGTGGGAAACTCTTTTTTTAATTTCAAAAGCTATGTGAACTGTCAGAGTAGTTTCCAAGAAGGTTTGTTGAGATTTAGGGTGTGATAAATTTGTTCAGTTCTTATCTGCTTAACCCTTTCACACCTAACCCTATTTCTGATATTTGTTGCTTACAAGTTAAAATCAGTATTTTTTACTAGAAAATTACTTAGAACCCTCAAACATTACATGGTGATCCAGGTTAGAGGTTAGAGTTACAGAGGTCTTTTGCTAGAATTACTGCTCTCACTCTGATGATCGCAGTGATAGCTCACATGTGTGATTTGAACACTGTTTACATTTGCGGGGCATGACTTACGTATGCGGTTTCTTTGTTGCGTGCTTTAAAAAAAAATCCTATTTATTTATTTGACATTGTCCCTTTAAAAAAAATATATATCTGATCACTTTTATTCTCAAAGAGGGTGATTAGGTTGATATTTTGAGACTAGACTAGTGATGTAGCTGGGGGCAGAGTTGTGGATGGCTTTGTAGCTAATTGTAGTATTTTGAATTGAATTTGTTGGGCGAGTGGCAGCCAATGGAGGGATTGGCAGAGAGGGGTAGCAGACACAGAGAGGTTTGTAAGGTGGATGAGTCTGGCAGCAGCATTCATGATGGTTGTTATCATTAGGGAGCCAACTGCCCGCTCTTAAAAATCGGTACCAGGTTGATGCCTGCAGCTGCAGGCATCATCGCTGTATAACCGCTTCAAGCCCCGCACGTAAATTTGCGCAGAGTCGGCGTGGAGGAGTTAATGAGTTAAATATACAAATGATAAGATGTCTTAATAGTTGGGTGTCAGTCAGGAGGAGTAGGAATTCCTAAGCAGCATACATTTGCTTGCAGAGTTCCCTAGGTAATGCCCACATGGTGAACTTCCATGATTAAAAGAATTGAAATCCAATGAATGAAAGGGATGGGACATGGGCAGAAAGGATGGAGAGGAAGAGCTACTGTATATGATGTTGGATGTCCTTCAGGTAGGAAATTACATAAATTCTCCTTGACTGGCTGCAGCTTCTAATGCATTTTGTGGAAAGCGTACAGTGAGCAGTGAAATCAAAGATATTCCAGTATAGCCTTTCCATATATCTGTAAATATCATTCAGCACTCTCTTATGTAAGGTTAGTTGTATTTTAAGTTAAATGGCTTTAAAGATTTGAGCATAATGAACACTGCTGTTAGTTCTCTTTGATTTTTTTTTTTTCAAATGGTTTAATGAATTCAAAGTACCAAACTAAATAAGCCTTTATTGTCATCCTGGTAATCTTTCAACTTAATTATAAGAGTGTCTTTATTTTTAGCATATAAGTTAAATTAAAGTTACCAGAAAGAAGCCTTATAATATTAATTAGGTAAATGCATTCAAGCATGCATCAATCAAGCATATTCTTTATCAATATTCTTTATTATAATATGGGATCTATGCAGTAAACCATCAATCATTTGAATTTTTTACAGTCATAGTCATTCACGAAAGATGACTGCTTGCATGTACTGATGTATCTATCACAAAATAAAACTGTCCACTGTGGTATCTATGTTCAGTCACTGAATCCAGATCATCTTAATCTCTCTGTGGCTGCTATTCATAGCAATGACTGTTTCCTTAGCATACTTTAACAAAAATGCAGAAAGAAAATATGTATGTGTACCTAAAGCCACAGCTATTGTGAAGTGATAGCCTTGCCTGAATTTCATGGAATGAACCATTGTAGATAGTGCTGACCTTTAAAAGCTCTTAAAAAAAAATTGTTACCATACTGAATCTCTTAGTGACAGCAGAGTTACTATAATCAATAATGGCCAAACAAGAGACATTGTCTTAACAAGTCTGATAAACAAGGAGAGAACTACATGCATCACCATCCTGCTGCCAGTCCAGGCCCTGTTGTATATTTGTCCCTGACTGCACCAATCATCTATTGCAGCACTTACATTGTGAAAGACTTGTTCCATATTTTTTTGTACTGAGAAAAAAAGAATGATTACAGGTATTTTGCATTTCCTCATATCACATCAACCCAAGCGTTGGCCCAGTTATCAACAAAGACACTGAAATTGACCCATTAGTTGCAAATATTGGGCATTCTCCATATGTTTTCCTTACATATTATCTTATACAGTATTTGAGGCCACTGAATTTCTGGCATGTTCAAATTTCACTAAGGTGTTTTTTAGCCTTAGATAAACTGTATGTTTTGATGTTAAACACATGCATGCTTTGTACAGAAGGCTATTCTCCTGGAATTTAGAACTGTTAGGAGATTTGTCAATTAAGATTTGACCAGTTCTAGGGACAGCCAATCACATCTGCATCCCAGTAGTATAGTAGAGTCAAAGAAAAATGGGTAGGAGTTACCTTCCATAAATAAATAAGGATTTTAAAGGATCCTTTAAAATCCTAATTTATTTATGGGAGGTAACTCCTACCCATTTTTCTTTGACTCTGTTAGGATATTTGGTTTTTACTTTAAGAAACATGGGGTAGCCCTATGTTATTACCCTATGCCCTGATTGCAAGTACATATATTGTCTCCTGCAGATCAGCACCCTGCTTTACCTTGAAATGGTAAAATAGTTTTTAAATTATAACAAGAATTTATTCAGACTTGTAAAACTACTGATGTTTCCATTTAAACAAGACTCATAATTATAAAAAACAAACTTGCATAAGAAATGCATTTATTGGAGAGCAATTATATTAATAGCTGATAAGCCACTTTGACAGCAATGACGGACAGAATGTTTTAAAGCTGAATTCTAAGTATGTTTTTTTTTTCATAGTTACAATAGACCAGCTTGGACCAATGTAAGTATACATATTTCATATTTCACCTGGCAATTCATGTGGAAAGGGAGAATCACTAGTAGCTGCCACTACTATAGTGAACCTAACTTCCTTCCGGGTCCCATGCTCACGGGAGACATTCAGAGGAGACCTTGTATTGTGCTTAATGAATGCCAAGCATACTCTGATTAAATGAGTTTGAGAGGATGGCACAAAATCCAACCCCCGTAAGCAAAAACCTTAAATTTACATATCTATGATTATACAAGTCATTCAACTATATATTATTATTATTCAGGATTTATATAGCGCCAACAGTTTGCGCTATTAGAAGGTATTAGAAGTCATAAGTCAATATTACAACTCAATGTCTGTATAAAGCCAGAACTATTTTTATTTTGTTTTGAGAGTCATCCACAGAGTGGATTATGGAGTGAATGAACAGAGAGGAGCAGTGTTAAAATTTCTGTCACATTTTAATTGCTGTCTGTGACTCTACTGGGGAGATTCACCCTTACCACTATTTCATTGTACAGAAAGCAATGGCAAATGCAAAATGTTTGTGTTGTCATTGAAATAGTAAGAGTACATTTCCAATGAGTACACCTGTTTTGGGGACAACAATGTAGGTAGGTGCAGTCTGTATTCACCATTGTAGGTGGCACTCGACCAAAGCAGCAATGCAGAAGGAGAAGGGAGTTGTGAGGAATTTGGTTCCTCTATGACTTCTTGCAGCCACAGACAGACAGCTGTCCAATTAGACGCTGGCACAACACATGACATCGATGGTCATATTGGGTCAGGCAGAGTCTATTTAAGACTCTAGCTCCAAGATGCGGTGTGCTTTATGCGAGTAGATAGTGTAAGGACAGGTTCCCCGTCTGGCAGGGACAGTGTTCTGGAGGAGTAGGGCCAGTGCAGGGACTACATCCATCTCCACTCCAGGAATCCCCCCTTTTGGGTGTGGACTGGCCAGACTGCTTTTCTGGGCCTCATTACAGACGCAGTCGGCATCATCCAAGACTATAGACCACTGTTAATGTTCATAAGTGTCTATGGATGGTTGTGCCTACCTGCTGGGCCTAGCTGTATATTGTTGGAACTTTCTGCAATATACAGCTCTTGTCTATCTCGAACTATGTGTGTTTACTGCCTGCCCCACCAGGCTGCACCTTGCTCAAAACTGTTTAAGAAGAGTACTTTTCTATTACTTTCTGTTGCGTCTCTAGGAAAAGAAGTAAAGAGATATTTCGTTTAAAAAAAAACAGACACAATCACTACCCTATCCAAATTTGTCAAATTAAAAAAAGGGTTTTCATATACTTTCATTTATTCAAAGTGGGTAACAGCTTTTCTGACATTTTTGTAATCATAGCTCTTTAGGAGGAAAAAAAATGTGCAACTTGTTTTATACTGAGGCACGTAAACTGACCACAGTTATAGTGGATCAGCAGCCATGATTATTGTGGTCAGTACACATAGGGGGCCATAGGAACAGGCAGGATCAACTAGGCATTTTAGAACATAGAAAGGGACAGATTGCACTGCAAAAGCACTGTGCTAGTGATCATGCTTTAAAGAAACAGGAGCATTTTTTTAGGCGTACAACCACTTTAACCTTGACAACAATACGTTTCTTCACTAATCTCTTAAATTGTATTGGAAACAGGTATAATCAAAATGATAACACCACTAGAACAATGTTCTTGGCTTTTAACAGAGTCACTGAGAAAAGCTAACTGGAATACCTGCTGACATTGCTTTCTGGTGACTATACTCAAAGGCTGATAATTAACTATGAACATTCAACTTGTAATCAGCTTTGAGTTAAACAACCCGTTAAATCCAAGATGTGATGTGACCTAAATCAAGCCAATTTGCTTCCAGTGTATGTTTAAAAAGAGTTTCCTATCATTCAAATGTCAACTAGGTTATTCTTTAAAACCTTTTTTTTTTTTTACTATTTTTACAAGAATATCATTCAACACCACCCCCATACTCCCTTTCCCTTCTTTCCCTAATTTTCCATGCCTAGAGAAGTATAATCAACTGCTCCATTTATTCTGTAATCTTCATTGTTACACTGTTAACAGTTAATGTATTTCATGATTCTAAGACATTCTCTGAAGTAAAGGGGAAATGGTCTATGATGTTTTCTAAAGAAATAGATTCCAAAAATGTGAGAACTAGACTGTGGAATCTCTCAGAATCTAGTAACTATTAAAGTGAATTACTCATAGGAATTGATGTACTAAAGGCAACTGGGCTGTTTACTTTGCAAAGGAATTTTCCCCATAGTTTAGTAAGTGAGGTAAAACTCTGCTGACTTCCATCATCCAAGCATGCACAAGTAGAAAATTCTGTGTGTCTGAAAGTCTCATTGTCACAGCTTGCCTCTGTCTGAAGTGCCAGGCTGGCATCATTGAGTGGGACAGTGCATTTAAAATGACTCTCAAAACAAAAAAAGAAAAAAAAAAACAGATTAACAGATTGGAATTTGATCATTTACAATTTCTATTGTCGGATAATTATTTTGCAATTTTCGATACAACTACTCTCTGTTAAAAATTATAGAAAGTTAAACTCCACTGCACATAAATACACCATATTTAAAAGTAATATCCATGGACTACACTGCTTGATTTACTACTTTATGTTCTAAGAATAAAATCTAAGGACAAAGCTGCAGTACACACAGATATAAAAGGCCAGAATTTAAGTTATTGTTTTTTTACAAATAATTTAATGTACTTTACATACATACAGATGCCAAAAATACTTGGATCTATCTTACTATTAGCCATATATAATATATGATTCAGCAACGGTACCTGGATCACAAGACTGGATGTCTAAATTTCAAATCTCTTGTGTACTTACCTGTTTATTTTGGAAATGTTTTAAAAATGAGGGCTAAAATTACTGTGATGTCTAAAATACTACTGACGTAGTGTCAGGCTCCAAAGCAAATACAACAAATGAAAAAGGAAAAATAACTATAATAATAAAAAAAAAATATATATATATATATATATATATATATATATATATATATATATATATAGATAGATATATAGATATATATATGTATATATAGATATATATATATATATATAGTCTGGGACAGCAACTTGAAAAGCATTCAAACTAAAGTATAGATATGACAGTTATCATATCTAGGTATGGTAGGTATCTCCCCCATGTCAGGTTTCCTTTTATTCATATGCCATATACCAATTTTGGAGATACAACATATTCTCCACCCACAGGTTTGAAATTAACACATTACAAAACAAAGTACAGATTTTAACGTTTTTCATATTATATGTTAACACTTCGTCAAAGGCTAACTCTGTTGTATATAATGCTGCTTAGATCCTGGTTGGTTTCATGCTGTTCCAGGCTATACCACAGAATTTTGATGAAAGAAATAATAATTTCCTGATGTGAACTTTGAAAGGTTCTAAATTCAATATCTGTGGCTGAACTTTCATGTTTAACATTGATCTTTTTTTCTCTAAATCTTCACATAGGTCGTGTACAATTGGAAAATGAATGCTAGTGAACAGATATTGCAAAACCTGCGCAAATAGGAATCTATAATAAACATAGCTGACCTCAAATACATTAGTTTACCATGCTAACAAACCTTAAGGTTGCTTTTAACAAGTTGTTACATTTTCACAGTCAATACATAAAATTTGTGCAATAGAAATAATAGATTGTTTTTTTTTTTTTGCTTTGTACATATTTTGTTATTTTTGTAACTGAAGGCAAAACTTTTTTCAGTTTTGGATAAAGAGTTGAGGGATTAGAAGCCCTGTCCGTTTTTAATGCTGTCTGTGCACCCATTAAGGAGATTTAACTTATCTTTTTGTCTTGTTTACCATTATCATGGAAAGTGAAAGTGAAAGAAAATCCTAAATTTTTGGTTGACATAACAACAGTAATAGAGGGGAAATATCCCAATGGGGTCACTGATTCTGAAGATACTGGTGACATCCTGAAGTTCCCTCACTTTGTAGGAATTTCCTCTCACTTCCTGTTTTGGCTATGGAAATCTCCCCTATGAAACACAGATGGCAAAAAAAACAAAAAAAAAAAAACGTACAGGGGTTATAACCTTCCCTTACTCAATCCAAAATTAAGAAAAAAAATGCAGCATAAGAATTTGGGTGGCTACAATTTGTAAAAAGATTTATAAAATAGAAAAAAAGGCCTTTAATATGGCTGATGGGTCATTGTGGGCATTCCAATGCACAATTAGGGCAGCTAAAATAGACTACAAGAGGCACATAGCAGATGAGAGTAAACCCCCCCCCCCTTCAAAAAAAGTAAATATATTAATAAATATATTAATAGTAAGAAAGTGAGGTCAAACCCTATAGACTCCATAATAGATTATCAGGCTAAGTTGGTTATAAATGACAAGGAGAGGGCAGCTGTTCTAAATGTATTCTTCTCCTCAGCTTTTACAAAGGAATGGGATTTTTAGTAATGTATCACAGAATGTACCTTTGTGGCTAACAGAGTAACATTTCCATCTTTGCAGATGACACCAAGCTATGTGGTGCAATAACGTCCTTACAGGATGTCACCAATTTACAAGCAGACCTCAATGCTCTGTCTAATTGGGCGACTATGTGGCAGATGAGGTTTAATGTTGAGAAATGTAAGGTTATGCACTTGGGGGCTAAGAATATGCATGCATCATACACGCTAGGGGGAGTACAACTGGGGGAATCCATAGTGGAGAAGGATCTGGGGGTTTTGGTAGATCATAAGCTCAATAATAGCATGCAATGCCAAGCTGCGGTTTCCAAAGCGAGCAAAGTCCTTTCCTGTATTAAGAGAGTATGTACTCCAGAGAGAGAGATATCATTTTGCCCCTGTTCAAATCATTAGTAAGACCTCATCTGGAATATGCCGTTCAGTTTTGGGCACCAGTTCTCAAAAAGGATATCGGGGAACTGGAGAAAGTGCAGAGAAGGGCAACCAAACTGATAAGAGGCATGGAGCAACTCAGCTATGAGGAAAGATTAGAGGAACTGAATTTATTCACTCTTGATAAGAGGAGATTAAGGGGGGATTTGATCAACATGTACAAATATATAAGGGGTCCATATAGGGAACTTGGTGTCGAGTTATTCACTTTAAAGTCAACAAAGAGGACAAGGGGGCACTCTTTACGTCTAGAGGAGAAGAGATTTCATCTCCAAATACGGAAAGGTTTCTTCACAGTAAGAGCTGTGAAAATGTGGAATAGACTCCCTGCAGAGGTGGTTATGGCCAGCTCAGTGGATTGCTTTAAGAAAGGCCTGGATTATTTCCTAAGTGTACGTAATATAACTGGGTACTAAAATTTATAGGTAAAGTTGATCTGGGGAAAATCCGATTGCCTCTCGGGGGATCAGGAAGGAATTTTTTCCCCTGCTTTAGCAAATTGGATCATGCTCTGCTGGGGTTTTTTGCCTTCCTCTGGATCAACTGTGGGTATAGAATTGGGTATATGGGCTGGTATATGTATGTGTGTATGTATATATGTATGTATGTATATGTGTATATGTGTATATGTGTATATGTATGTATAGTATATTTTATTTTATTTATTTTTATTTTATTTTTTTTGGTTGAACTGGATGGACTTGTGTCTTTTTTCAACCTGACTAACTATGTAACTATGTAACTAACTAACAGAAGCCAGTGTCCAAAAAAGGCTTGAAATACTAAATTAATATAAATGACCAGGACCTGATGGCTTACACAGAATTTAGCCAGGTAATAGTCAAACCGCTGTTTCTAATTTTTATGGTCGGTTTAAGAACTGGAATTGTACCAGCTGATTGGAGTCCGGTAATAGTCAGCCTAACATCAATAGAAAACTATCGGAGGGGATGATAAGGGACTATATCTAAAAATGTGCACATGCAAACAGTATCATTAGTAGTAATCAGCATGGATTTATAAAAGATCATTCCTGCCAGACCAATCTGCTAGCATTCTATGAGAATGTCAGCTGCCATCTAGATAAAGGAAGGCCTGTGGATGTAGTATATCTGGATTTCACGAAAGCATTTGATACAGTTCCCTATAAAATTGTGATTCACAAATTGAGGTCTGTTAGCTCAGACCATAGGCTAAGTACCTGGATAGAAAACTGGTTACAGGGGTGCGACCTTGGCTCTGTCCTAGAACCAATTCTGTTTAAATTATTAATAAATGATATAAAGGTTGGTATAAATAGCTCAATCTCTGTGTTTGCTGACAATACAAAGCTAAGCAGGACAATTACTTTATAGCAAGATATAGACACTTTATGGCTTACAAGAACACCTCAATAAAATAATGGGAAGGGCAACTGCAATGCAAATGAGGTTTAATGCTGAGAAATGAGAAGTGATGCACTTGGGGGCCAAAAACATTAATGCAAGTTACTTGCTAGGGGAGAACCTTTGGGGGAATCCAGGATGGAAAAATATCTGGGGGTCCTAGTAGCTCACAGACTCTGCAATTGCAAATGACCACTTCACAAAACTCTGGTTAGGCCACATCTTGAGTATGCCATTCAGTTCGGGTCACCAATTCTCAAAAGTGATGTGCTGAATCTGGAGAGAGTCCATAGAAGCTAATAAGGGGAATCCAGGGCCTCAGGAATGATGGCAAGCATTATACCTATTCTTCCTGGAGAAGAGACACTTGAGAGAAGATATGATAGCGATATACAAATGCCTCAATGGTAATTCTAGCATAGGGTGGAAACTATTCAGTTTCAGGGAGCTTAAGAAGACACACGGTCACTCATTGAAATTAGAAGAGAAGGGGTGCAACCTTAAACTGTGGTGTCAGCGGGAAGTGTTGACAATTAAAAAAAACTTTTACATAGGCACCATAGAGAACGCAATATACAGGGATATGAGAAATGGTATTAACATGGACACACTCACACACACGCATATACACACACCTACCACTAGTGAAGTGAAGAAGTGCAAAACAAACTCACAAAAGCCATAAGCTACAAGTGTTAAATATAATGCAGCTCAAGTGTGGGCATCAAGGCTAAGATGCTGGAATCCCACACACAGACCTAAACTTCACTTGAGTGCCGACATAAAAGCAAATGCGTTCTGAGGGATGAACCCTATTCCTCAGAGCATCATTCACCTGCATGTTGTATCAGAGTATATATACACCTATTAGAGCCATGTGACCCTCACTGGGCTGTTCCTCCAACAAAGAGGAGGGACCTCAATGAAAAAACATAACAATACATAAAAATATATAAATAATTCATGCACTACATCTTTTCAGAAACAACACCATGCAACATAATGAACTGCAGAAACAGAAGATTAAATACCAAAGTAAATAGTCATATAAATGTATAGTTCAATAGCGAAGAAACACCCCTAGATCGCTGGATGTCCCAATAGTCTAGATCCAACATGTGTAATATCATAAAAATAAACATCAAAATAAAAATAAAATTCAATCAAGAGATCCAAAACCAAACTGTGTGCTGAACCAGCAAGAGTGATCTTAACAAGTGCGGAATGCAAGCTGCCATCTTGTTGTATAGCAGCCACATTCATTGGATTTACATTACAAGACATGCCAGGATGGACATGGTGTAAAAAAAATGTTTGGGGTAAGATTACCATTCTCTTGCTGGTTCAGCACATGGTTTTACTCCTGCGGTTTATCATGGTGCCGGATGTTGTTTATGGGAGATATATAGGTTTATAAAAATAATAACGAATATTATTACATAGGTTTTTAAATTGACAAACTCAAAGAAAAATACAGTTGTCCAAAATCATTTCCCTAAATATAATATTAACAATTTAACAGACCTAACTGAACATACAAACCTACATTTTAAACACCCATGTCTTAAGAAGGTAATTGTTGAGGTTTTCATGTTTCGTGTTACTAATTTCTTCTTCAACTGACTGATAAATTGACAGACTGGAATACAGTGGTTAGCATTTATATCTGGCAGTGCCAGGAGCACTGATTGAACAAAAAAAGAGTCATGTATGGCCTCCTCAACAAACATTTAAAGACATTTAAATGGATTTTATGAGTGCACAATAGGCTTACTGATAACATATTTGGAATCAAGGAAATCATAGTTCTAGATGATCTGAGCAGACAAATAAAAAAACACACACCAATTAAAGTCATATAATTAAATACAAACAAATTATATTTTCTTTAAATATGATTCTGCCATGTCATACAAATTATCAATTTCTATTTAATAACTGTAGCATAATTTCTACAAGTATAATGATGTAATAAACCTTGGCTAACAAAATTTTGTAACCCATCTGTAACTCAATTTTAAACTTAACAGAAATGTACATCTGCAAACTATAATTCTCTCTTTCTTTGGAGCAATTTATTTGTCCCTTGATTCCATAAATATTTAATATATAAAATATTCTGATGATGCTGGATTGCTTTCTGACAGTCTGCAAAAAGTCCATTTTATAAAATATCTAATCCAGTAATTACTACACGTTGGAAAAGTGTCAACTCTTACGGCAGTTCCATTAACGTCTCATTGCTGACAGCACTATATCCAAATTTACCTGGAGCATAGTGCAGGAAAAATACTGCATTTTGAAAGCAATATATTTAGCATAGGCTCATTAAACTCTATATATTACCTTTGAAATATTACAGTTACTAAAGCCCTTTGTAACTTTGGTGTCAATTTTTACATGTTATATCTAGAGACAAACAAAGTTGCAATTGTTCAGTTTATGTGGTAATTTGCTTTTTATCTATCAGCAATGCAACCCCCTAAGCCCTTGTACACACGGCCGGAGATTCCGACGGAATGTTTCCTATCGGACCGTCTTGTCACATATTCCGACTGTGTGTGGTCTGCATCGGACTGTTTCTGTCGGAATATCCGACGGACCAACTTTTACAACTTCCCGGTAAAATTTTCCGACAAAATGCTCTGATCGGACATACTCCGATCATGTGCAGCTATTGGCTACTAGCCTGAACGTAGTCCCGTCCTAACGAAATAACGTCATCACGTTATGTACAATCGGATTTTCCGACAACTTAGTCTGACCGTGTGTATGCAACATCACTTCCGGACCTCTTCCGAAATTAATCCGTCGGAATTACTCCGACGGATTTGGTTGTCGGAATCTCCGACCATGTGTACAAGGGCTAAGAGTTATGTTCAGCAAGCATTGTTTTACTAATTTTACCATTGGAATCATGCTAATATTTATTACATGTCTATCGCAAACTTAAAACTGAACTCATCAGCAGTAAACTCCTAATAAAATTATACCCCCCATTCCTAAATAGCAGGATTTGTCTTGTTTAATATAGGGGTAGTATAGACTAGCGTACATGATACAAGTTTTTTTTTTTTTACTGTTGACTAGACTTAATTTCTAATGTTAAAATTTCAACTTAGGGAACAAATGAACATTAAATATTGGTAAGACAGAGATCATGTACCTCTTGATCCCAAATCCCACTCAGAAATACAGTATCACAAAATGAGTAAACTAGGCTTGCAGTAATCAGATTGTAAATGTAATTATGGTACACTGCCCAACATTTAAAAAAAAATCCCCACACTTCAATCCAGGGATGTGTTCGTTTGAAGCAGCTCTCTCACTGCATTGATAGGACAGAGAAGCAATCAAATCCTGAGAGAGATGAGCAAGGGGTGGGACCAAGCCGCGCTGTATGTCTATGGAAACACACAGCCTGGCTTGGAAATTAGCCAATGTGTCTACTCCCATAGCTAGCGGTTTGCTATTGTGGTAGACATGAAAGAGAATGAGCTGGGAGTGCCGGCAGGGGACCCCACAAGAGGAGTTTCGGGGAGCAGGTAAATATACTATGTTTGTTATTTAAGAAAAAAATATTACCCTCTACAGTTGCATTAATACCACTTCAAAGAAAACCTCAATTATGGGAGATCTGAATTTTTTTCTTGTGCATATAGTGCATTGGTCAAGCACCCCCTTGTTAATGTCTCTCAGGTTTTGGGAGGCTTTTGCTTAACATCTTACAAGTTAAGCAAAAGCCTTCCAAAACCTGAAAGACATTAACAAAGAAAATGCTGCCATTTTCTATCAAGATCAGTGGATTACTGTGTGACCACTATACAATTATTACCACAGTATTTAAAGCAATAATAAACTCAAAAACAAACATTTATTATATTGCAGCTTGACAATTCTTAAACGTGATGGTGGTATTTGTTTCCTTTTTTAGGCTTTTTTTCTTCTATTTTCATCTGGTGATCCAGCCTGTAAGTCTGTTGTATTTCACAGCACAAAATCTCCAGCACAATGTATCAGTTTACATGGATTAGACAAACCACTTTTCACTGAAATGGGTAATTAAATGATCAGCTTTTATTTATTCATGCCAAACCTTTAGCCCAAACACAAACTGCTGTAACTGATTATAAAGTGTGAATTAGTGTTTGGCTTCATTTTGTTAGTGATAATAAATCTGCTAATACATTTAACACTCCCATCTTCCCCAGACTGACAATGATGCGGTCTCCTATGCTCATTCTTCCAGAGTTGTGTCTCATTAATACAGGAGGTGTGATAAATATATGAAGCAGCTCTAAAAAATTTAACTCAATATTGTGAAAACACAAAAATGATTCAATATAATGACATCAAACTTATTTGGTGAAAAAACGTGTATAAAAAAATCACACAAAATATGTAAATAAGTGTCGATAAGAGCCCATTCACAAGGGCTAAAAAGGAAAAATATATGCGAGACAAGAAAGTCCAAAGTAAACAAATCATCCACGATTCATTTGCTCCACCGATGTCCCCGCAATCACAATTCGTAGTGCTTCCACCACCAGGCGACACCAAGTATTGAAGCTTCTTACCGGATCATGTGGACCACCATGCAGTATGGTCAAATGTGCGTGTTACATCTCCTTATGAAGGGAAACTCCAAAGCACCAAACGTGATCCAGTCAGGGTTGGTTCATCAGCAGGATGAAAAATAAAAAGTATTTACACCCATAGTTTGACCCATAAAAAACATTTAGGCTGGGTTCACACTAGTGAGAATTGGATGTGGGTTTCTCTGCATCCAATTTGCATGACAGGAGATTATGACCAGCTCTCAATGAAGCCAGTTCACATATCACCATTGTGGCTGTGGAGCAGATTGCATAGGAGTCCTGTGCATCTTTGGCTCCATTTCAGGTCCAAATTCAGGCAAAAAATTGGCCCTGATTCATCCCATAAATGGAGAACAGGGATGCACCGGACCCCTGTTGCGAGCCACATCAGGCAGAAGTGTGAATGCAGCCTTATTCGAAAAATAACAAGTGAAGCTTGCAAACGGATTCACACTAAGCAAATCCTTGGGCAATAAGTTTAAAAAAACGCATAAAGCAATAAAAACAGATACAAAAGCTCTCCAAAAAAAGCAGCAGGTAGTGTGGCTGCACTGGACTCACCATTGGAAGCAACCAGCCCAGGAAATGTGATGATTACCCTTTGCACTGCAATTATGAATTTCATAAGTCAACCTCTGAGAATATTAGGATAACATTGGACCACTATCTGCATGGCCGGCTATATATTATAGCAAGTAAGGGGGCTATATATTTTATTATAACATTTATATCATTTATTTTGCTTTAGCCAAAATGCCAGCACTTTCTGAAATTGCTGTCTCTCTTTGAAAAGACAGTGCCATCCTACTAAAAAAGTAAACAAACACTGTTTTGTAAAATACATGTATAATAGTTATCTTTATTGATTCAATTACCACCAATTTTGGATCCTCTGCAGAGCTACAGTAATTGCCTGAAATCTTTAGAATTTGACTCTTCCGGAAGTGTAGGATGCTACTGTCCCCCCACTGCATGCTGTGGCTCCCCCTAACCTGCTATGTCCCTGGTATATCCCCTTATGCCACGTACACACAACTGGTTTTCCAGTCAGAATAAACTCTGATGGTTTTTCCGATGGAGTTCCGCTGAAACGGTCTTGCCTACACATAATCACACCAAAGTCTGATCGTCTAGAACATGGTGACGTATAACACGTACGATGGGGCTAGAAAAAGGAAGTTCAATAGCCAGTAGCTAATAGCTGCCCTTGCATCGTTTTTGGTCTGTTGGAACAGCATGCAGACAAACGGTTTCCTTATAGGGATTGATTCCATCGGAAAGATTTAAAATATCTTCTATTTATAGGTCCGTCAGAATTTTCTAAAAAAAAAAAAGAAGTCAGATGAAGCCCACACATGATCGGAACATCCGATGAAATAATTGCATCTAACTTTTTCTGCAGGAAAGTCCGACCGTGTGTACACGGCATTAGAGCCACAGGAACACATTAGTGATGTAGCAACTGGGAAGAGAGAACTACACGGCTGGCTATAGCTACACACGATCGAATTGTCCAGCGGACTTGGTCCGGCAAACAATCCAGCAAACAATCCGCCGGACTTTATAATGAACGGACTTGGCCACACACGGACACTCCGAAAGTCCGGCGATTTCTAATGCGATGACGTACAGCACGTACGACGGGACTAGAAAAAGGAAGTTCAATAGCCAGTATCCAATAGCTTCCTTCTCGTACTTGCTTCAGAGCATGTGTCATTCTTAGTCCGCCAGACTAGCACACTGACGAATGGATTGTCCGCTGAAAGCCAAGACCGGTGGACAAATATTGAGTCAAAAGGACTTTCTAAGTCCGCCAGACTTTATGATGAAAAAGTCCGCTGGAGCCCACACACAATCTAATTGTCTGGCGTACTGTGGTCTGATGGACCAAGTCCGCCAGACAATTCGATCGTGTGTACGTAGCATTAGAGAGTAAATATTGCCTGCAATGAACTCAGTAAAGGTATCACACATGTATTTGGTTTACTTACTTGGAAAAATTAAGCAAGTAACAATACTTACTCAACACTATAAAAAGCTGGATGTATATGCTGTATATAGATTCACTATATTTTACCGTATTTCTAAACAGCAAAGTCAATTGCATAATAGTAAGAGAAAATTTTATTTTAGCTTCATTCAAAGTGATTATGCTGCCCTAATGAATGCTTATTTTATGAATATACTACACACCATCAGCTGCAATCATAATCATACTAGCTGCTATTTAAAATGGTGCACTATGCTTACTTTAATTATATCCCCCAAGCAAAAACAATATTAACCCAAAAATGATTTAATGCAATTTGCTTGCGCAGCAAAAGGAATACAGGCAGAAACACACATCTCTTATAATAAAAAGCAGTGATTGCAGATATGTATTTATGATTGTTATGGGGAAAAAAGATAAGACACATTAACTAAGATATTAGAAAGCTATTAGAAAACGTATTACTATTTTGCAAATATAGCAAAAACATGCCTATATCTGCTTTCTAATTTCTCCAAGGATTATGTATATTTGATAAGAACAAGCTACAGGGTAAATAATTAAGAGTGTCTGTCCTTCTTCACCCTTATGCTGTAGTCATCCCCAAAAAATATTTACTGCATGCCACTGTTAATCTAAACTAGCTAGATAGCAATTACATCTAGGGTAGTTTTATTCACCTTGTACTAATTAGGGAAAACCAATAACCAGAAAAGACTTTTAACTGAGACATTTGTGCAAGAGCATGCATCTCTGCTCCAGTGAGACTGCAATTTAATGATTTGTGTGTTACATTTTTTTTTAATGGAAACGTTTAAACTGACTTATTGGTATTTACCTTCTACAAATGCTTATTATGTGTGGTTGATTAAAATCCTGAGGGCCCATTTGAACCTACACATGGCGGTGTGTTGGGGTAACACACACGTTACTGCAACTCATCGTGCCTACGTTAGTACATTGTGGTGTCATTCAGTTTAATTTACACCCTAAAGCCGCGTACACACGTAGCCGTCTGTCCGACGTACTTAGTCTGGCGGACTTCCCGCCAGACTGTCCGTCGGACTTTCCGAACGGGCTACTTGCCCACACACGGCACTTTTTCAGCGGACTAATACGGCGTACTAAGTTCGCCATACTATCCGCCCTACTTTTGAAATGAACGGACTCGCCCACACACGCGGAGGAAAGTCCGCTCATTTCAAGCGTGTCTCCAGGTAGGCGGGGCCGCCTGGTGTGGACTTAAAGGGGAACCCCAACGCCAAAAAAAATCGGCGTGGGGGTCCCCCCAAAGTCCACAACAGACCCTTGTCCGAGCACGCTACCCGGCCGGCCAGGAAAGGAGGGGCGAGCGAGCGCCCCCCCCCTCCTGAGCCATACCAGGTAGCGTGCCCTCAACATGGGGGGTGCCTTGGGGAAGGGGGGGCCGCGCGCCCCCCCACCCCAAAGCACCTTGTCCCCATGTTGATAAGAACAAGGGCCTCTTCCCGACAACCCTGGCCGTTGGTTGTCGGGGTCTGCGGGCGGGGGGCTTATCGGAATCCGGGAGCCCCCTTTAATAAGGGGGCCCCCGGATACCAGCCCCCCACCCTATGTGAATGAGTATGGGGTACAATGTACCCACAACACACAAGATAAAATATTTTTTTGCACAGCTCCGGGGGTCTTCCCGCCGGACTCCTCCGCTATCTTCTTGTAGCTCTTTTACTAGCGGAGGAGCCCGGCATTCTTCTTCATCGCCGCGGCCTCTTCTTCCGACTTCGGGGGTCTTGTCCCCCTCTTCGGTTCTTCTGCCGGGCCACCGCGCCTTCTTACAGCTCTTTTACAGTCGGTGGCCCGGACTTCTGTCGTCGCCGCCGCCTTCCGTTCTTCTTCTTCTTCTTCTTCTCCTGGAGATGTTGACTCGACGTTCTCTCCGGCCGCAATGCCAGGGACATGCTGCGCTGCGACTTATATAGGGACAAGGGGCGGTGTCACATGGGTTGATGTCACATGGGTTGGTCACATGGGTTGATGTCACATGGCGACAGTCCCAGCATCCCGCGGGACTGTGACATCGTAAGGGGGCGGGGTCACCATGTGACACCAACCCATGTGACATCAACCCATGTGACACCGCCCCTTGTCCCTATATAAGTCACAGCGCAGCGCGTCCCTGGCATTGCGGCCGGAGAGAACGTCGAGTCAACATCTCCAGGAGAAGAAGAAGAAGAAGAACGGAAGGCGGCGGCGACAGAAGACCGGGCCACCGCCTGTAAAAGAGCTATAAGAAGGCGCGGTGGCCCGGCAGAAGAACCGAAGAGGGGGACAAGACCCCCGAAGTCGGAAGAAGAGGCTGCGGCGACGAAGAAGAATGCCGGGCTCCTCCGCTAGTAAAAGAGCTACAAGAAGATAGCGGAGGAGTCCGGCGAGAAGACCCCCGAAGACGGAAGACCCCCAGGGCTGTGCATTAATAATAGCGTGCTCGGACAAGGGTCTGTTGTGGACTTTGGGGGGACCCCCGCGTCTATTTTTTTTGGCGTTGGGGTTCCCCTTTAAGTCCATACCAGGCGGTGGGGCCAGCGACGTCTCCTTCGCGGGCCCCGCCTACCTGGAGACCCGCTCGAAATGAAGATTATAGTGTAAAACTACATTCTAAGTCCGCCGTACTTTCGGGTCAAAAAAGTATGCCGGAGGCTACACACGGGGGGATTGTTTGGCGGACTTGAGTTTGCCGGACTTTTCCACCCGCTTGTTTGATCGTGTGTACGCGGCATTACACACTAAAGAAACTCAATCATGGGTTGTGGTGTGCTGTGTCAGAATTTTGGTCTGTTTTTGTGCATTGAGAGCCCATTCAAAGGAACAAATCTCTGTCACTGCTTTAATCATACAGAACAGGAAGAATTGATACACATAAACATGATCTGTTAAGCCGCGTACACACGGGCGGACTGTCTGGCCAACTAAGTCCGTCAGACAATCCGACGGACAGTCCGTCCTACTTTCGAATGAATGGACTTGACCACACACGATGAACAGACAGTCTGTCGAAAGCTTGCGCGATGACGTGTACAGCACGTACGACGGGACTAGAAATAGGACGTCCAATACACAGCAATGCAACCTTTCGCCGTGTAAATCCTTTCTGAGCATGCGCCATACTTAGTCCGTCCAACTAGCCTACTCACGAGCGGACTGTCCGCTGAAACCAAAGTTGGACGGACAATATTACGGAAATTCCGAAATACTTAGTCCGCCAGACTGCACGCTGAAAAAGTCCGCTGAAGCCCACACATGAGCGGACTGTCCGCTGAAATGTGTTTCAGCGGACTAAGTTGGACAGACAGTCCGCCCGTGTGTACGCGGCTTTAGATTCACGGATTATTTTTCAACAATCATTTTACCAGAATATTAGAAGTTGAAAAAAGCAAAAGCAAAAACTTGACTTAAAGTTTACTTTAACATAACACTCTAAGCCCTTGTACACACGGTCGGAGATTCCGACAACCAAATCCGTCGGAGTAATTCCGACTGATTAATTCCGGAAGAGGTCCGGAAGTGATGTTGCATACACACGGTCGGACTAAATTGTCGGAAAATCCGATTATACATAACGTGATGACGTTATTTCGCTACGACGGGACTACGTTCAGGCTAGTAGCCAATAGCTTTGGTCTAGGAATTTGATCTGAGCATGCGTGGCACTTTGTCCGTCGGAGTAGGCTACACATGATTGGAGTATGTCCGATAGGAGCATTTTGTCTGAAAATTTTACCGGCAAGTTGGAAATCTTGGTCCGTCGGATATTCCGATGGAAACAGTCCAATGCAGACCACACACAGTCGGAATATCTGACAAAACGGTCCGATAGGACACATTCCGTCGGAATCTCCAACCGTGTGTACAAGGGCTAAGTTGTTCGATAGTACATTTAGTCATGAAATTCTCTTCATATAAAAAGGAGAGGCACTTTAGGAAAAAGGGATGAGGTTAAATAGTTCCAAAAGATACAGTTGGGAGCTATGGAGAAGCCTAATATGTTTGCTTTTCTAATGGAGTTGAGAATGTTCCCTTCGTAAAGTGAATCTTCACCCAGGTCCCATTCACACCTACTGTGTGCATTTGTTTGTGTCTGTGTGTGGTTGATTGTAGACACATTGCGGGTTTTACATATCTTACAACTACATTTATGTCATGTTAGCCATCTATTCATGCATAACATTTGGAGTTTAAAATTGAGTTAAAGATACAAGCTTTTGGGACACCTAGTTCTTTTCCTCAAGTTATGCACAATTCTGAAAATGGTTCTGAAACCTACTTACACTATAATACCAATAGTATTGTGACGCCTGCCTTTAAACGCACATTAACTTTAATGGCATTCCAGTCTTAGTCCGTAGGGTTCAATATTGAGTTGGTCCACCCTTTGCAGCTTTCAACAGCTCCAACTCTTCTGGGAAGGCTGTCCACAAGGTTTAGGCATGTCTATGGGAATGTTTGACCATTCTTCCAGAAGCACATATGTGAGGTGAGGCACTGATGTGTAAGAGAAGGCCTGGCTTGCAGTCTTCAATCTAATTGATCCCACAGGTATTCTATAAGGTTGTGGTCAGGACCCTGTGCAGGCCAGTCAATTTCCTCCACCCCAAACTCACTCATCCATGTCTTTATGGACCTTGCTTTGTGCACTGCCTTGCAGTCATGCTGGAATAGGAAGGAGCCATCCCCAAACTGTTCCCACAAAGTTAGGAGTATGAAATTGTTCAAAATGGCTGACGCCTTAAGAGTTCCCTTCATTGAAACTAAGGTACCAGGCCCAACCCCTGAAAAACAACCCCACACCATAATCCCCCCTCCACCAAATGATTTGGACCAGTGCACAAAGCAAGGTTCAAAAAGACATGGATGATTGAGTTTGGGGTGGAGGAACTTGACTGGCCTGACCTCAACCTAATAGCACACCTTTGGGTTGAATTAGAGCAGAGACTGCAAGCCAGGCCTTCTCATCCAACAACAGTGCTTGACCTCACAAATGCACATCTGAAAGAATGGTCAAACATTCCCATAGACATACTCCTAAACCTTGTAGACAGCCTTCCCAGAAGAGTTGAAGCTGTTATAGCTGCAAAAGGGTGGGCCAACTCAATATTGAACCCTACAGACTAAGACTGGGATGCCATTAAAATTAATGTGCATCTTATGGCAGGCATCAAAATACTTTGGTAATAATAGTGTATGTTGCAAATTTTGAGACATTCAGCAATGTTTTTTTGGAAATGATTGGTTTCCTCTGTAGTGTCCTTTCATAATCAACACTATCAATCACAGTTTTTTCAGTTGAGCATAGACTTTATCAAGTTCAAAAGAATGTTCTATACAAGATGTTGTCTCTTAGCAAGATGTACAAGATTACTGTCCCTCTTTTTTACACTGTTTGTCCACTCAAGCTTTTGATAATGTAGATAGAAACCTTTCCCAGACATAGTTGAAATCTATTTAAATCTTTTTGTTCGGTGGACCCTGTGTTCAGCACTCAGATGATCTGTGCTTGCTGTTAGAATGCTGAAGAAAAATTTTAAGGCTTTACTTTTAATTTGAAAAGAAAAAGTTTTACTGCTAATAAACACAACAATTAACCTGCAAAATGAAGCAAGTTTTTCTTCCTTAAACATCACCAGGACTATTTAGTAAAAAATTCACAAACCTGAATTGTGAGATCAGGGTTTACAAGTAAATGGATTTGTAAGTCTAATTATTTCTCAGTTGGTTTAGCAAATACATCTACTGTTAGTTAGTGTTTTAATAAAGAAAAGACAGCTGAGACAGTTGCACTTTTTCTAGTTGGTCACGAACTGGATTTATACAGGTTAGCAGTCTGTTTGTAAAAACGTTGAAATTGTTTCCCGAATCCCAACTCTGGAAATTGCAAAAATAAAATCAGCCCCCTGATGCCTCTCTTATAATATACAGGGCATAATTGCACAATGATGTCCTTTTCTATGATGTAGTGTCAATAGTGGAGGAGAGTACGGAGCTTGAAGCTAAGTTTTTACACCATATTCATCATCCCCTAGAGATTACAAATATTTGACCCTTGCAGTATGGGAGGAGGGGGCAACTGCAAGGGTAGTTTTTTTTGTAATTCCTGGAGTTAGCCTTGGAGCATATGTTAATGCACAAAGGTGCTTCTCAGCAACGTTATATTTATTATCATTGTACCTCAAGGAACAACAGTACAATATTGCCAAAAACCTGTGTATTTATTCATTAAACAGCAGTCCTTCAGTCCTGTCAAGTGACTGTGCTTAGGCCTGAGTGTAGCATCTTTGGATCATTTTGTCAAAGGGGTCTGCTGCAAACTGGAGGGAAGCATAAGAATGTAGCAATTTGTTTGGTAAGTAATAAATACCTCTAAAGCTCAAATGTACATTTTTATTTAAACCTGGGCTGGATAAAATCAGTAAGTCCCAGAAGAAAACTTGAATGCGTGTCTAGAGGCTGCAGCTAAAAGCACAGGAAAGCTCATGCCATAGTAATGACAAAGTGAGTCAGGGTTGGACCTCTGTGCAGAGTACATTACCCTCACACAGACATGAGTGGTCTTTAGCTCAATGGCCCTGCAAAGCATTGCTTCATGCTTAGTGCATTATTGTAATATCTACGACTTACAACACTGCCACAACTTGATGGTGTGAAGAAGCTCTTAATGCTTTCATGTAGCTTGACTTTACTGGCCTCATTTATATTTTAAATACTGTTGAACTTTAACCACTTACAGACCGGTCCATTTTGCTGGTCAAAGACCAGACCACTTTTTGCAATTCGGCACTGCGACGCTTTAACTGACAATTGCGCGGTCGTGCAACGTGGCTCCCAAACAAAATTGACGTCCTTTTTTTCCCACAAATAGAGCTTTCTTTTGGTGATATTTGATCACCTCTGCAGTTTTTATTTTTTGCGCTATAAACAAAAATAGAGCGACAATTTTGAAAAAAACGCATTATTTTTTACTTTTTGTTATAATAAATATCCCCCAAAAATATATAAAAAATAATTTTTCCCACAGTTTAGGCCGATACGTATTCTTCTACATATTTTTGGTAAGAAAAATCACAATAAGCGATTATTGATTGGTTTGCGCAAATGTTATAGCGTTTACAAAATAGGAGATAGTTTTACGGCATTTTTATTAATAATTTTTTTTTACTAGTAATGGTGGCGATCAGCAATTTTTTTGTGACTGCGATATTATGGCGGACACATCGGACATTTTTGGGACCATTGTCATTTATACTGCAATCACTGCTATATAAATGCAGTGATTCCTGTGTAAATGACACTGGCAGTGAAGGGGTTAACCAGTGGGTGGCAGTGTAGGGGTTAAGTGTTCCTAGGGGTGTGTTACTAACTGTGTGGGGGCTGGGCTTTCATTTAGTGAACACTGATCTCTGCTCCAATCACATGGAGCAGAGATCAGCGTCACCAGTTGCTAGGCAGAATGGAAAAATGCTGTTTACAACGGCATTTCTTCATTCGGCCGCCCCGTGAGACGATCGCGGGTATGCCTGCGGCGATCGAGTCCGCGGGACCCGCAACCGGACTCACAGGGGTCCCAACCAGCCGGCGGCGTGCTCCCGATGGCAGGGCGGCAAATTTAAAGGGACGTACAGGTACGCACCTTTTGCCTGCCCGTGCCATTCTGCCGACGTACATCGGCGTGGTCGGGAACTGGTTAAATGCTACACTTACTTTTTTTTGAGCTTGCATGTAGTCAACATTAAAAAGTTATTCTAAGACTGGAATCAACTTAATTATTGTTTGTACCCACCATTTTTGTGACAGCAATGTCTTTTGCATACAAGGAACAAAAAGAACATTATACAGATTTTATTTTTTGGGACCCTTAAAAAGACTCTAACTAACCAAAACGTGATCTACAGGCCATTCCACATGATTAGTCAATATGAGAATAATAGACATATTAATATTTTAAAAATGGATTTATAAAGTGTATTCTTACTTGCCACGCGCAAACTATCATTTTCTATGCAGGGGACATGAAGAAATAATTCTACACTTGTATTTTCTGTTGGTACAGTGTTTTTAGGAGCCACAAAGTTGCCATAAAAAGGTTACCAGTGTGCAGTGGAAATGCT
Organism: Lithobates pipiens; assembly: GCF_037356315.1. NCBI lineage: Eukaryota > Metazoa > Chordata > Amphibia > Anura > Ranidae > Lithobates > Lithobates pipiens. Next base: position 341,534,954 of record NW_027507758.1, read on the forward strand.
GCTATAGTACCAGACACTTTTAAATATCTGCCAACTGGCACTACAGTACAGTGGGTTTACTGCCATTTGCTTTAATACAGGTAGATGATTTCATTAAAGCATTAGTAGAGTCATATTGTGCTAGTAAACTGTGCGTTAGTAAAGTCATAATGGGCTAATGAACGTTGAGGAGATACTCACTCTACCTACAGGTAATCCTATAAAAGGGTACAAATGAAAAAGCAGACTTTACTACCACTTTAGGCAGACAAGTTTGACATAATGCCATAGATAAGGAAAGCTAAACAGTTATAGCTCCTAGTGAATACTCACAGACTCGTGATTATATTTAATCAAATGTAACCACATAATATAACATATAACTACACATTGCCTTGAATTTGCCATCTACTTTACAAGTATACCTGGAAATGTTAAGGAGCACTTGTAATGAAAATTAGCCTGATATGCACTTTGTAGGTTTACTCCATCAGACAATATTTTTTTTTGTGTTTTTTGGTTTCAACAAAAAGTGCTTTACAGGAATACCTGGAATTACTGTGGTACATCATCTGCTGCAGTTTTTTTGGATGATTTTGTGATGAAATAATCAAACAGCTCAAGAATCTGTAAGAGGGTCGAGGATTATTTGCAGTAGTTTAAGTGCATGTCTATGGGTTCAAACTGAGTTTAAGCTTGCTCAATTCACTGCAATATAGTTGAATACAGGCTAAATCACAGGCCTTTGCAGGTAAACATTTATGCAAAAAATCACCTCTTGATTTACATGGTGGATATGATATGCAAACTGCAAGTCATTAGCTCTGCTGTATATCTGGCAGTGCATATGGCAATAATTAAATTACCTAAAATAATTTAATGCATGATAAGGAAGTTCTGCAGGAAATCACGTCAATTAATTGAACTAGAACAGACATTTGCTTTTACTTACAGCATCAAATGAAATAAGTTATGGCATTTAAACCACTATGTGAGACTCACAAAGAAATAGATATATCGTTGAGTTGGATGTCAAACCGATGACAGACAGACAGATAAATCGATAGATAGATTAACAACAGGTGAATTAACAGCTCAACAAAAAAAAAATATCAAATTTTAGTTTGAAATATAACACATTATATCCATATGTGTGGCTGGAACTCCGGCCTAGAGAAAAATGAGTCTGCAAGTGGAGCCTGTAATTGCACTGCAAACTGTTAAATGCTTGTTTTGTCAAAGGGCATAGGATTACACACTATATTTTTACCTTATTCCTTGTTCCCCCCCAACAGCCGACACTCTTCTCCTCTCCCCTGCATAGTCCTGCTTTGAAGGTGAAGATGTCCGAAAGCTGCAACTAGTCGAGAAGTGTAGAGAAGTATCTTCGGGGAAATGAACTTGCAAACAGTAATAAGTTTGCAGGAGCAAGTATTTGGTTAAGTATGTTCCCTTTATACCTATCCCTTTAGACATAATGAGCATTTACCCCTGCAATTAGGTGAAGGTGGAGGCCCCATTACAAGAATAACTTTTTGTCCAGGTGGAGTTCAGTTTGAAGGCTCTGCTTAAAAAAAAAAAATAGGAATACAAATATTCAATTTTAAACAGCAATGATGATATTGTAATCCCTTCCCCAGAGTATAAATATAAATAATACAAAATGGACAGGCAGTGTGCAGGTGCTAGTAGGAAAGAAGTAGAGTAGGAGTTCCTTGTGTGGTCCTAATGTGATATCATGGGGTCTGGAAAACAGAGATGTAGAACTCTGTGAAGATGGATTTCACTGGCTGGGGAACACTGTGACATCCTATGCCCTAGATGAGCTTGGCCTAGAGCACAGGAAGGAAAGAACCATAAAGTGGGTAATGCTGACATCTGCTTCTGGAAAGAATGACTTTTGTGAAAATCAGCATGGACTTGTCTCTATTAATGCCATCAGTGACTGATACCTGGAAGAGTTATACCTGATGTGGCCAGGAGGAGTAGGGTCAAGAGGTGAAATGTGTGCTAAGAATGTGGCAGTAAGTGAATATGCCATGGTAGAGTATATTCTCTAATGACTCCCTCAGAGAGTGGGTGCTCACACTAGCGAGAGTTTAGTAGTAGTAACTACACTAAGGGCTCATTTACACTTGATTCAAACATGGCATTGGACACGTTTTTTTTTTAAAGAACTCTAAACGTCAATCAAAGTGCCTGTCACTAAATAAAATGGTAAGCTTACAGTCCTGTTCACATATTGTGTTTACTTTGCTTCAAAAATTATACCCCATGTTGCTTTAATGGTGCTTCAAAGTGGCTTTAAAGTCTTCATAGAAGTCTATGACAAAGCTTGCTTGAAGCACCTGAAGCTTTTAAGAGGATTTTATTCAGCTCTAGCTTTGCTTTGCTTTGTAGAAATGTGGAGGGAAACAAACAGGTAATGGAATTCAATTAGGATGGAAAGGGGTGATGCTTATCCCATTTTACCACTGTGCACTACATCAAAGAATGCAATGGTATTTAGAAACCCATACTAATGAATCCGAATTAAGTTTGAGCAGCTTAGACTAGGCAGTCTAAATAAAGCTGGATTTTGTTTGATTGCAGTACTGTTGTACTATGCCAATAAAGTTGTTGTTTTTTTTCTTTGTTTTTTTTAACTGACACTGCTATAATATGGTGACTACAAGTCAGCTCTCTTCTAGATATTGAGTATGCGAATGTCTTGAACCCCAGAGATGTTGCGACAAAACAAATATTAAGCAGTCCTCTTATTTCAGAACTTGGCCTCTCTCTCCCTGCATTGCATAACTGGCTCATAAGGCTACCAATTATGGGGATGGTTTAGCAGTACCCATAAAAAAAGACGAAATGAAATGCTGCTAAAAACTGACTATATCTCCCTCACATAAGAGAGTTCTTTAAATCTTAAAATAAAGTCCTGTTAGCTGAGATCATTTTTAAACAAAATGCCAAAGTTGCTGAAATTGTAATGGCCAGGTCCCAATTTCTGGTCCTGTCAATCTGTCATCTGATTGACAGGACCAGGATTGTATTTCCAGTATGAGCCAGTAAAGCAAATATCACACTTTATAGTTTGTTGAACCTAATTATTTTTTAGGCACATTTAGGGTTCATGGGTTACATAGTTTTATAATGTGACAAAAATAAACGTATTTTTATATTATAAGACTTGTTTACAGATTTCATTCGTAAATCATATTTGTCAAGCTAAACTCCGTGAAAAATGTGGACAAGAAAGAAAAAAGGTAAACAAAATTGATCACACCAGAATGTATTTGTTAGGATACAAGGTTACAAACCTCATGTTTTGGTGCATTATATAGGATGACGACAGTATGAAGACAGGATATTTGCTCTAACAAAATAAAACCACAGTGATCCATTAGCTATTTTTTATAACTGCACACACCTAAACATCAATAATTATTAAAAATTAAAGAACATAAACTGGTTGTACAAAATCGCATCCTAAGTACTTTTTGTAACAAGGGATTATTTGACCTTGTAATGCGTAAAACTATTTTCTCTTTACCATACAGCAATTTATTTGATTTGTATTTTTTTTTTAAAATATGTATTTTGTTCCGGATATGAGGTTGAGAAAGAAGATTTCATCAAGAATGTACACAGGTGATCAGGTTAAGATTAATAATATTCCAATAGAGGAGCAAGGTGATATTTAAAATAAATGCAGAGAAAGGCAACACACATTTCAAAGCCAACAGATATTTGCTTCTTTTTTCCAAACTGCAGTAACGCAATAGCCATTGTGTCATTTTTTATAGGTTTGTAAGACAAGAGGGCATTGTAATGCGACAGTCCAATCTGAATCAGCAGCATTGGAAGCTTTGTCACAGAAGAATGAACTGTGGAGGTGTGGGTCACTCTAGGATCCTGCCCACTTTCAACTCTAAAGCTCCCTTTCCCAATAAACAATAAAAATACTGACACACACCACTGGCTAAAGGACAACAGTGTCAGCTTCTTATCCAACTACAAAAAAAGCCTGAATGTAACCTTGTTTCTGGACCTTTCCAACAGTCTGGAACTACATTTATTTATCAGGGGTACTTATACATAGCTAATAATCTATGCAGCACCATACACATATATTGTGCATTCACATCGATCCCTGCCCTCATGGAGCTTACAATCTAAGATCCCTAACTCACATTCATACATACACATATTAGGGCCAGTTTAGACAGGAGCCAGTAAACCTACCAGCAAGTCTTTGGAGTGTGGGAGGAAACCAAAGTATCAGGAGGAAACCCACGCAGGCACAGGGAGAACATGCAAACTCTAGGCAAGTAATGCCCTTGTTGGGATTTGAACCAGAGTCTCCAGTTCTGCCAGGCTTAAGTGCTTTGCCCAGGTCACTTTATTTCAGACCCTCCTGGTCTCGATTACTGGAGTTTTTTTCACTCAGAATTTGTAACAATTATAAAGGTAGTTGATGCACCATGTATTTCAAGAAACGTATTGCTCTTACCCAAATTGTGTTTCCCTGGCCCAGTCCTATATGCCGAGATAAACTCTAGGTCTCAATTGGTTACAACTTACTTCAACTTCCTTTATCGGGGGCACCCTAGACAGGTGTGACTGTATTCCCCATTGCACACACATATCTGGTGATCCATTTTACACTCCACACTTTTGTCAAGTGTTCTTAGAAATGGGGTTTTGCACACAACCACTCCCTAATGTGTCCCATCATGAGTTATCATCATATTTCCCCCAGACACAACAACATTTGTTCATTTTTGGGTAAAGTGCAAGAAATTCAGAGTGCAGCATTTTATCTCCCCTTCCTGCTAGAAGTTACCAGGTCCCTCCTGCCCAACTTCGGTGGCTTTGGAACTGGACTTGCAACAAATGTCAAAACTTGAAAGAGGGTCCAACCTGTCCTTCCACAACAAAAAATTGGTTTTGCCTGGAGAGCATATAAAGCTTTTGTGTTCAGACTAGGTTTTACAAAAGCCTATTCAATTCCTGAAATTATGGTTTGCACAACAACCTGCAAGTCATTAGTACCATTTTTCATTTACTGTTCTGGTTTTGGAAAATTACTCAGTTTCTTAGCATACATTGTATAATGTATTACTTCTTATTTTACTTCCCACCAAAAGATCTTGGTGATAAGTGGATAATGTACTATGTGCATACATAATTACCAAAGACTGCATACGTTTAAAATACTGTGCACAAGAAAGGTTTGACAAATGACTCACCTATGGCTGTCTCCGTATTATCACACAGAACATATTTCAAGCTAAAGGTTGCCAGCTGTAAACAAGTTAGCCTGTTAATAAGACTAAATATTTTCAATGATTTGTGACAGGGATTTACAACTCACAAAGCTGCAGCTAATAAATGTCAATGCATACATCATTTTGATGCAGTTTTACAACATAAATATTCAATAACAAAAATATGTAAAGCAATATGACTGCATAAGGCCCAGCTCCACCATGGTGGTAAATGTGATATTGCTCATCTGGACAAAAAAAACTCCAGAGTTGTAAACTAGGGGTATAGCTTCACCTTTAGTAGTCTTCTTGTCCTTAAGGCAAGCAGGCCTACCAGATACCAGAACCTAATGCACAACACTTTAAACAAAGTACTCTGGTTATACAGTGGACCAAAGGTAGCAAAGGGAACATGTACCGTAGAATGGAGGAAACAAGATGAAGGGCATCAAGGATGGGTGGCAGGTAGTAGGAGTATGGTCTGTGGATGTATCAAAGGTCTGGGCTGGCAGCAGACAGTAAGCTTATTCATAAAAATAGAAGAGGTTATGGTGAGCTGCAGACAATAATGGCATTTATGTATGCCACAAGCATAAGAACAGGTGGAAGACAGAAGAGGTATCTGTGAACTTTAAAATTAATGAAAGGAACAAGCAGGCAAAATAATCAGGTGCACTTAGTCAGCATGAAATGTTATGACAAGCACAGAGGCACAGACTAGTCTTCTTTAAATTAGATGCCTTCTGCAAATCTGGAGCAGGGGGCATGATACACAATGGGGGTTATTTACTAAAGGCAAATCCAGTTTGCACTACAAGTGCAAACTACAAGTGCAAAGTGCACTTGAAATTGCACTAAAAGTTCACTTGGAAGTAAAGTGGCTGTAGATTGGAGGGGGACATGCAAGGAAAATAAAAAACAGCATTTTAGCTTGCACATGATTGGATGATAAAATCAGCAGAGCTTCCACTCATTTCATATCTACCCCTCAGATTTACAGTGATTGCACTTCCAAGTGCACTTTCAGTGCAATTTCAAGTGCACTTTGCACTTGTAGTTTGCGCTTGTATTGCAAAGTGGATTTTCCTTTCGTAAATAACCCCCAATGTGTTGCTCAGGTTCAATTTTTCAGTTGATGATGCTCCTCTTCCGAGTCAAGGCTGCCATGAACACACTCTCAGGGGGTGCATCATCACACTGTCATGAGCTCACAGAATTCTATGCAGAAGTAAGGAATACCCATCATCACAGGGAAGGATCTGTGACCTCAGTGTACTGGCCAAAAGAACCGTGAAAAAGTGGTCCTCAAGGAGGAGAGGGGTGGGCAGTCTCCCTAACTGGAGCTTCGCTGTTGGCACATAAAGTTTAACTTCAGCCAAAATGTTTTACATTTTCTATAAATTGAGAAGTAATCTTTTTAAATATTTATTGCTCTCTGGGGCCTGATTGAGGAGATTTTCAACCATGTCCTGGTGACATTTTCACCTGAACAGGAATTAAATGAAAAATCTAGGAATTGGGAAGCATATGCTTTTCTTCTTCAGGGAGGAAAAAAATGTTTACTTTATTCTCTCCTCTTCAGCAACAGATACTTACCTATTCTTTACTTGCGCACCACACTGTTCAGCTGCCAGGAGCAAAGAAAAAACCTGTGTAACAAGTACCAATGCTGTCATATGAAGAATCTATAGAGCTATGTATGCTATGACTTGAGTAATTCAATGTTTACACAGGATGGTTTCTCCTGGTTCCAGTAGGTATGTGGTATGGGAGGGAAGCGAAGAAAAGGGAAGTATGTTGCTCGGAGGAGGGAGGAATTACCCGCTCGCTGTCTGGAGCAATTTTGACATTTTTCATATACATGTTAATATCATATTGTTTTATCAATATTCTTTCTGTGTGCGCTGAGGGAGGGATACTGAACATAGTTTTACTATCTCTCATTCTTTGATATTTATGTTAATATCAGCATTTTTTGGCTAGAAAATAATTATAACTCCCAAACATTATATATTTTCTGAAAGCAGAGGCCTTGGAGAAAAAAAATTTGTCTTTCGAAATTTTTAATGTCACTATTGTAAGCTGTTTATCAAACATGAATTTTCAGGAAAACAATACACTTAAATTAATTTTAATGCACACAAACTATACACTATCCACTTTTTTTAAAATATAAATGATGCTGTTGCATCGAGAAAATAGATACCATACCTGTTAAGATTTAAAGTTGCATATGCCTGTGAAATAGCAGCAAATTACACTACCTAAAATTGTCTATAGATGATGCTTTTGAAGTCTTTAAACACTTCAGCCCCCTGAAGAATTTACTCCCTTCCTGACCAGAGGACTTTTTGTGATACGGCCCTGCGTCGCTTTAACTGACAATTGCGTGGTTGTGCGACGTTGCACCCAAACAAAATTGACGTCCTTCCTTTCCCACAAATATAGCTTTCTTTTAATGCTATTTAATCACCTCTGCATTTTTTATTTTTTGCGCTATAAACAAAAAAAGAGCAACAATTTTGAAAAAAAAAGCAATAGTTTTTACTTTTTGCTATAATAAATTTCCCCAAAAAATACATAAAAAAGCACATTTCTTTCTCAGTTTAGGCCGATATGTATTCTTCTACATATTTTTGGTGATTGTTTTGTGAAAAAGTTATAGCATTTACAAAATAGGGGATTTATGGCATTTTATTATTTTCTTTTTTTTTTTATTAGTAATGGCGGTGATCTGCGATTTTTTTGGGGGATTTTTTTTATCATGACTGTGACATTACCATGGACACATTGGACACTTTTCACACTATTTTAGGACCAGTGACATTTATACAGTGATCAGTGCTGTAAAAATGGACTGATTACTGTGTAAATGACACTGGCAGGGAAGGGGTTAAACACTAGGGGCGATCAAGGGGGTTAAGTGTGTCTTAGGGAGTGATTTTAACTGTGGGGGGATGGGCTCACTACATCATGACAAAGATCACTGCTCCCGATGAAAGGAATCAGTAGATCCTTGTCATGTTGCTAGGCAGAACAGGGAAATGCCTTGTTTACATCTCCCAGTTCTGCCCCTCCGAGTCACGATCGCGGACCCCTGGTGGACATCGAGTCCACAGAACCCACGGGTACCCTCATGGAGCATACTTAGCCATGTCTTAAAGGGGACGTACTGGTACGCCCATTTGCCCAGCCCTGCCACTGTGCCGATGTACATCATCGTGCGCTGGTTGGCAAGCAGTTAAGGGTTATCTCTTTAGAGCTAATCATGAATTAGAGCCCTAGAATTATAGCTCTAATTCCATGTTTATGTCAATAATTAACATGTGTGGTGCAATCACCAGTTAAATATGCGTGCCGGACCTACATGCTCAATGTTATTTGCATGTATGCATGGGGGAAAGGGACGCTTTTATATATTTTTTTAATTCACTTTATTTCAATTTTTATCACTGAACTTTATTGCTATCACCAGGACATCACTCTTAATGGAAAAATCAAGGATCTTTTAGACCCCTGATGTCTACCCTGCCCTTTGAAGTGCCTGATCAAACAGAGATCATGTTTAATTATGTTTGATCATCTGCTTTCCTGGCAGTAACAGCTAGGAAATTATGGGATCATTTGTCACAGAGGAAATCTGGGAATGGATGTTTCTCTATTCCCTCTGTGGACAGCTGTCCTGCCTGTGGGAGAATACCTCATCAGTATCATGGCACTTGCTGTCCAGGATATTTACATACGTACGCTGAATGGCAAATGGTTAACGTGAACCAAATTTTCACTTTAAGTTTAATGTGTATATAAACCCTATCAATTAACTTCTCTCATTTGCTGCATTTTGGTCAGTATTATGCCCCGTACACACGGTCGGACATTCCGACCACAAAATCCATGTGATTTTTTCCGACGTATTTTGGCCAAAACTTGTCTTGCATACACACAGTTGCAGAAAGTTGTTTGAAAATCCGATAGTTCGGAACGAGGTGAAGTTCGTAACGTACGACGGGAATACGTAGAGGCCAGTAGCCAATAGCTTTCATCTCCAATTTTTTTCTGAGCATGCATGGCACTTTGTGTGTTGGAATTCTCTACACACGATCGGAAAAAGTCAGATCAGATTTTGTTGTTGGAAAATTTTAGATCCAGCTCTCAGACTTTTTCCGTTGGAAATTCCAACAGAAAAACTCTGATAGAGCCCACACACGATTGGATTTCCCGACAACATAATCCGATCGGACTTTTTCCGTCGGCATTAAAATAAATGCATTTTGTTATATCTGTTTTATAATTACAAAAAATACCTGTTGATCTTGTCAGAAATTTAGAGAAAAATAAAAACAGTTATCCCTCTCAGTTCTTCACTTGGACCACAAGTCAATAGGAAATTAAGAGCAGGGTACATTAGGATTTAAGGATAAAATACTGGCATACATGTATAAATTACAGAGATGCAGAGATGCACTGCATGTGTGTTGTTTTATTTTGCCTTGACATGTGTTTTAAATCTTAACACTGTATTACGACCCTTAACATTAACCCTAAAACCTAACCCCACATTGCTAATCTGCTAAAACATAATCTTAACCTTTAACTCTAACCTTAACCTAGCCTATAGCTATCATCTGAATCCCTAAATGTCAGACTTGCCTTATCAGTGCTGAATTCCTACAGTCCCATGCCAAATGCAATGATTACTAATCTCACATGTTCACCGTGCTACGTTGTTTGTTCAGTGTTTAGCTATTCTGAAATGTACCTATCTACTTTTGCTGCAACCTTTTTTTACAGTTATCAGATAATATTTTTACAGTTCTGAAGTAATACATCTTCATTAGGTCTCCTAATTGCTTTCATTTTGCTTGACCTGTTGTTTATTACGTTTCCTTTTATTCAAAATATTCATGACTCTAAATCAATAAAAATAGAAAGTCTTCTAGCACAGCCATTTTGTGATCACATTATTATTATACATTAATGCAGCTTTAGCCTCGCTACATTATATATTGATTGATAATTGGGGAATTCATCTCTGTGCTGCCCTTAGCTCATCTAGAAAGACTCAGTAAGATAAATTCCTGCTGTGGGTTTCAGCATTGATTACAGTGAAATATCAAAGACAGCATTGTCTGGTCTACATAACAGATCAATTCTACTTGTACAAAGAAAGCTCCTAATAACCATATTTATCTTTTTAAGAAAATATGAGGATCTCTCTCCAATAGGATATACTCCTATAGACAACAAAATGTTCTACCCGTAAAAGGGTAATGCTTTGCTGGTACAAGACTGGAAAAAAGGTATGGAAAATGAATCTGCAGAAGGCAAGTCACTCAGAGGAGATATGCAATCATTGGATTTTCTTTTGGCGTCACTGGGTTACCACTAATGTAACAGAATCAGTAATCGGTCGAAAGATCAGACAGAGTAACTGTAACTTTCAGTTTACTAAATACGTGCAAAGTTAGAATCAATAGTGTGACACAGCAGAGTAATACAAAACAGATTATGAAAGCTGTACAAACATGGGCTCTTCACATAAATGGTTCTCTGACTCAATCAGGGTACTATGTGGCTAGGGATGAGCCGAACACCCCCCGGTTCGGTTCGCACCAGAACTTGCGAACGACCCCCGCGTTCGGTACGAACGTTAGAACCCCATTGAAGTCTATGGGACTCGAACGTTTGAATTGGAAAGTGCTCATTTTAACGGCTAATATGCAAGATAGTGTCCTAAAAAGGGTTTGGCGACCTGCCTCCTGCCTCAGGGGACATGGGTCACTGCAAAAAAAAGTTTTAAAAACTACCGTTTTGGCGGGAGCACTGATTTTAATGACGATTAAAGTGAAAAAAAAAAAGTGAAATATTCCTTTAAATATGGTGCCTGCGGGGTGTCTGTAGTATGCCTGTGAAGTGCCACGTGTTTCCCGTGTTTAGAACAGTCCCTGCACAAAATTACATTAAACGGAAATAACACCATTTAAAACTGCTTGCGGTTTTAATGTTATATCTGGTTCCTGCAATATGGTTGAAAATCATTGAGAAACATGGCATGGGTAGCCCTCCCTGCCCATTACCAGCCTATTTGGGTCTTGTACGCATATTAAGGGGAACCCCGTACCCATATTAAAAAAAGGAAATGCGTGTGGCCCCCAGGCCCTATATACTCAGAACAGCAGTATACAGGCGGTGCAAACAAGACAGGGACTGTGTAGGTTTGTTGTGTTAAGTTGAATCTGTTTGTCATTTTCAACCGGTACATTTTTAAAGTGTAGCTCCAGTCAAAAAAACTATCTTTAAGCTTTTTGGAAAACATAGGGAAGGGTTATCACCCCTGTATAATTTGTTTTGTCGTCCATCTTTTTTCATCTCACTTGCTGCTGTCTCCTTGCGTTTGCAAGTAGGAGATGTTTGTAAGTTGGATGTTTGAAAGTAGGGGCCTGCCCTATATTATAGCGGTATGTACTGGGTACAGAGCACGCAGACAGCACGCACTATCTCCTAACACTACTGACTGCAAGCTCTATTATTAACCACTTGTTAGCCCAATGTTTGCATAAAGTGAAAGATGAAGTTATGCTGAGTAAATAGATATCAAACATGTCACTCTTCAAAATTGCACATGCCCGTGGAATGGCGCCAAACGTCGCTACTTAAAAAATCCCCATAGGCGACACTTTAAATATTTTTTTACTGGTTACATGTTTTGAGTTGCAGAGGAGGTCTAGGACTAGAATTATTGCTCTCGCTCTAACATTCTCGGCGATACCTCACATGTGTGGCACATGCGAGCACATGGGGACATGGGCGCTTTAATTTTTATTTTATTTTTTTATTGTTCATTTTACTTTATTTATTTTAGTTTGACATTTTTTTTCCCAAAAATATATTTTTGATCACTTTTATTCCTATTACAAGAAATGTAAACATCCCTTGTAATAGGAATATGGGGTGACAGGTCCTCTTTACAGTGAAATCTGGGGGGTCAATATGACCCCACATCTCACCTCTAGGCTGGGAAGCCTGAAATAAAAAATAAAAAAAAGATTCTGGCTTTGATCGTACTGGCGAGTTGGTAGAAGCACCGGAGGGCGGTGAGGGGTGGGGGGCGTCTATGGCTGGGTATTTCAGGGTATCACCGAGTATGGCTGGGTATCTCTGAGTATGGCTGGGTATGGCAATTTATGGGAGGGTATTACAGAGTATTGGCGGGGTATTGGCGGGGTACTACAGAGTAATAGCAGGGTACTGCAGAGTATTGGGGGTACTGCAGAGTAATGGCGGGTACTGCAGAGTATTGGGGGGTACTGCAGAGTAATGGGGGTTACTGCAGAGTAATGGGGGGTACTGCAGAGTAATGGCAGGGTACTGCACTGCAGAGTAATGGCGGGGTACTGCACTGCAGAGTAATGGCGGGTTACTGCAGAGTAATGGCGGGGTACTGCAGAGTAATGGCAGGGTACTGCACTGCAGAGTAATGGCAGGGTACTGCACTGCAGAGTAATGGCGGGGTACTGCACTGCAGAGTAATGGCGGGGTACTGCAGAGTAATGGCGGGGTACTGCAGAGTAATGGCAGGGTACTGCAGAGTATGCACTGGTATTGCAGAGTATTGGCAGGGAATTGAGGGGTTAAATTCGGTGAGCAGCGATGTGGGCACTGCAGATGCAGCCCACATCGCTGCTGACACCGATCTCTTTCCCCTCCGCTGTACCGATCGGTACAGAAAGGGGAGGGAGGAACAGGCGTCATAACATGACGCCGGTTTGTTTCCAAGTGATCACTCAGTCATTTGACGGAGCAATCACGTGGTAAACGGCCGCTATGAGCGGCCGTTTACCGTGATGCGCCGGGTCCATCACGGATGCTCTCGAGTGCGCACACCTCGGGGCACGCGAGAGCAGAATTCTGGGAGGCCGTTAATTAACGGCCTCTCTGAGTTAAACAACCGCCCTGAAGCCGTTAATCGGCAATGGGCAGTTGTTAAGTGGTTAAAGCTAGATCACTAGCTATATAGGTGAGGTGAATATAGTGGTGTATACTGCAGTCAGGGCACAGACAACAACCACTACACAGCAGCAAGATAGGAAATCAGCCAAAAACGATTGGTGTGTACTGTGTTGAAGGTACACAGAACACCCACTGCTTCAGATGCAAAGTAACACACTACAGGAGGCCGCCTTAAAGGCGGCCTTATATAGTGTGGGGCGTGCACTACACAGCCTGAGCTATGATTGGCCACAGGCAGGATGCCTGTGGCCAATCATGGTTCTCCTCGCTGCCGGCGCTGCGATTGGCCAAGCATGCGGGGTCACAGTGCATGCTTGGCCAATCATCGGGCAGCAATGCACTGCGCCAATGCAGTGCATTGTGGTCCGCGCGCGTCACTCGAATTTTGACGCGAACGGCCAAAACGTTCGGAATTCGCCGAACGGCTGAACAGCCAATGTTCGAGTTGAACGTACGTTCGACTCGAACACGAAGCTCATCCCTATATGTGGCTACATAGCATAGTCCCTATAAGACAACAGAGAACCAAGCTAAGAACTACTACTTCAGTAAAACAGTTCAAAAGACAAACAGCTACTTGTGCTTATCCTTATAAACAGCAAACCTCACAGTAATAGTCTAGGATAGCTCTGGTAACACAGGCAGAAAGCTGAAGGGGTTCAAAGCCTGAAGAGTGAGTAAATTGGCAGTTACATTTTCAATGGTCAAGCTGATCATATACCTAGAAAAAAATTAAAGTTGTGATGTTATGGTAACAACTGTGATAATTTGGTAATTTTATTTGGTGCACTGCTTGTAGTAATTTGAAAAAAATACATTTAGGCTGGCCATACATGGGTTCAGTAGGAAACAGCTGAGATTCAAACCGTTAATGGGCAAGTTGATTGTAGTTGATTGATCAATCATCTTGGGTACAACCAGCCTGACGGATTCTCTTGCAATTATCGCTAGTGGCTGCTATAGCCACTAGTGATATTCACTGTCTTCTCCTGGTGGGGATGGCTTCCCTCACCCACCCCCATCCCTCCAATGGGAGAAGACAATAGCCCGGCAGGAGGGATTCCTGCATCAACACTGTCTGTGTTGATGTGGGAACCAAGCTAATTTCTTTCCTGCACTCCGTGGTTGCAGGAAAGAAATTTGCTCCATGTATGGCCGGCCTTAGTAAAATTAGCAAGAAGAATGACAACAGACAATAGGACAAGAAAATCATGCACTGTTATGTGTTACAACATATGTGTTTCCTACAAAAGACAAATTACAAAGGACCCTTAACCCTTTTAAAGTTATTTTTATTAAAAATAAATATGGTATATTATTGTGGTCACGTCACCTGATTGAATGCAGTAATGTGTTCATTAAAAAATATAAAAAATAAAGCTAGCATAAACACATGAATTGAACTTGTTTTCCGGCTTTTGTAATCCCCAGCACAGCTTCACTCAGAGTCTAGGAAAAAACTTGGGGTCAATTAGGAGTCCTATATTTATATTTGCTGAAAGGGAACCTGCTGACAGAGCACATAAATGGGGTCATCAGTCTATTGCTGATCCTTCCCTGCCCAGTCACAGGCTGGGAGCAAGGAGGTGACCTCGCTTTATTGCTTAAGTGCCGCATAGAAAAGTCAGGTCATTAAGCTAGCTGTGTTGTGTAATTCTCTGTGTTTTGTGTAAGTCTTAACACTGGATTCACAGCTATACAAATCATTTGGCAGGTAAGTCCCTGCCATGTATTTCATTTGTAGCTGTTTGTATGTAGTTCAGCCTTAATGTGTACAGTCTCACCAATGCACCTTATTGTTTTAACAGACCTGTATCTTTGTACAGTTTGTAATTAAATACATATAATAAGTCAGC
Organism: Lithobates pipiens; assembly: GCF_037356315.1. Taxonomy (NCBI): domain Eukaryota; kingdom Metazoa; phylum Chordata; class Amphibia; order Anura; family Ranidae; genus Lithobates; species Lithobates pipiens. The sequence goes on from NW_027507758.1 coordinate 341,550,057, forward strand.
TATAATTAGCAATCACATAAAAATACCGTGCTTACTATTTATTAAGGCAAAAAATTAATTTGCATGATTCCCCCATCAACACAGACAGTGCTGACAGGGGAATCAGGAATCATCTGCTTCCGGCAGGTGGGAGAGCGTGGGGGAAGCCGGAGAAGACAGTGATTATTGCTAGCAGCTATAGCAGCTGCTAGCAATAATTGCAAAAGATTCCGGCTGGCTAGTTGTACCCAACTTGATCAATGCAGTCAGCCTGCCCATTCACGGTTTGAATCTAGATTTGAACCATGTATGGCCGACCTAATACTGTACAATAATTGTGTGTAATCATTTCTATCTCTCCAGTTCCAGTTCGCTCCTAAACACAGAATGGTAGAGTCTTTAGCACACTTATAATGTAATTGATTTTAAATCAGAAGTAAAGCAGCCCATAAATGATTGATTTTTTTTTTTTATTCATCCAGTTCAACAAAAAAATGACTTGATTTCCCCATCCACACATTTGTGGTGAATGGGGGAATCACTCCCACTGAGCTTTTATAATCGCGGGGAGAATTATCTTCCGTCAGAATACACTGATATAGCTGTCAGCTCTAATCATGCAGCAGTTTTCTGACGGGCTGGTTGTACAGAAGTCAAATGGTAGATCAATGTCAGTACAACCAGCCAGCCCACACATGGATTGAAACTTGGCGTGTCCCTGCTAACCTGGCCAAATTTAGGTCCATCTATGGCCGGATTAATCCTGCCTGGATCATAGTTGCATTATTTGTATGTACACTGAATTCATGGAGTCGAAATCTACAATATGGGCATGATATAAGATCATACAAATATAGAGCATTGAGCATTTATCAATAGGAAAGTGATTTGATGTTTTTGTAAACTTTAGAGCTGAATTCTAGGTTTTGATATCTATTGCATAGTTACATTGGTCCAGCTTGGCACAATGTAAGTACTCATATCGCATACCTAAAGGGCCACTGGGGAAGCTGACAGTCACTGTACAAGTCAGTCTTACTACAGATCCTGTGTTAAGTGTTTTCTCCTCTGGACACTGACTGCAGGGGTTAACTTTCTTGGCATTATCTCCATTCACAATGAATAAAAAGCACTCTCTGAAGAAGGGGAGGTGGCATTAGAATCATCCATCCCCATGAGTGAGCACTGGTGGGTGGAGTGAAATGTGTTGGGGGTGTGACCTGGTAGGGGTACAAGCTGAGACTGCCATTCACCATCATACAGCAGGTCTTGACATGATATGTGCCTCCCGGGCATCTAGTCACTCTCTACCATTGCCTGGAGCAGCCTTTTTAAACCAGGGTATCTTGAGGTTTCTTCAGGGGTACTTTGGCAAAATGCCTAGAAATTGCCCCAAAATTGCATATAAGACAGTGGGTGGAAGAAACCTGCCTTTTAGTTACACAAAGCCACAGATTTCATTGTACACCATTTCTTTATGACAATCTCCTAACGACTAATGACATCATCAGTTGATAAGGAAAATGTCAGTTGCCAGCATATCATCCTTGTTTGACCCTCCCTTGCCTTTCTCCAACAGCTTTGGGGTCTCATTAGCTAAGTGATGGAGAAAAATTGAGAGAAGAGAAACAGTGGAATACTAGTCAGTACCAGTTTCCAAAAGTGTATTTGCTTTAGAAGAATAAATCCCCTCTAACATTGGGTGTCCTACGTGTATTGGTGTTGCTGCATTATGTAAAACTATCAGAATGGTTTTTAGAATGGGACGCCTCAAGCCTGTCCATAATTTTGGAGGGTGTCTCAAGATTATCTATAATTTTAAAGGGTGCCTTGACTGAAAAAAGTTTGAGAAACACTGGTCTGGAGCATAGACAAGCTTCCTTCATGGCCAGCACTCACAGGGGGGGCACAAGACTTCATACAGCCTGAACGCCTCACACACAACCTTGGATTACAACCTCCACTTCATTCAGTGCCTTGTATTCACTGTGTTCTGTGCATGGCAGCAGTGCCAAGCAAGCGATCCCCTGTGGTTAGTGAGCAGTGGGGAAGCCGCTCAGCACAGGATCTGGAAAATCACAGCTATCACTGTAGTAGTGCTGATTACTACAGTGATTTTCCACTTCTCCAGCACCCTCCAGGTATAAGATGCACATATTTATATTGTGCCATGCTGAACCAATGTAATTGTGCAATAAAGATTATACCTGGAGTTCAGCTTTAATAAGTTTCTTTTATAAGTACACTAGAGCAATACTACAGTCAGAACACATATTCCCTGTAAAAACATTCATAAAACTACAGTATGTGATAGAGGTCGACCGATATGGGTTTTTCTCTGGCCGATGCCGATGCCGATATTTAGAAATCATGGCGGCCGATAGCCTATATATGATGCCGATTTTTTTGGGCCGATATGTTAGGCCGATTTTATTTTATTTATTTATTTATTTTTAATCCCCCTTGATCTAACACACCTTTCCCACTGGGGCGTTTTTTAAGGCGCTTTTGGGCTAAAAATAGCACCTGTAAAGTGCCTGCAAAATGGCTCCCCTGCAGTCTGCGTGAAAGACAGAGTGCTTTCACACTGAGGCGATGCGCTGGCAGGATCTTAAAAAAAAAGTCCTGCAAGCAGCACGTTTGGAGTGGTGTATACCGCTCCTCCACCACTCCTGCCCATTGATATGAATGGGCACCACTGCCGAAGCGCATGCAATGCGATTTGGCAGCGGTGCTTCATGGGCGCATTTAACCTCTTCCTTGGCCGCTAGCTGGGTTATATGTGCCCCACTAGCAGCCAAATAGCACCGCTAAAATGATGGTAAAGAGCCGCTAAAACTTGCGTTTTACCATCAACGCCTTCCCGCTCCAGTGTGAAAGCAGCCTTCATAAGTGATACAGAAAATTTCTTACACTTAAACATTTATTAAACAAAACAAACCTCCAATCAGTTTACTTGTATGTATGATTTAGATAAAAAAAAAAAAAAAAAACTATATATTAAATAAAAACAGGTAGTCAAAACTTTTGGACAAAAAAAAAAAAAAAAATGGGCTAACTTTACTGTTTTTATTTTATTTTTATTTTTTAAATGGTGTATTTTTTTCCCAAAAAAATGCATTTGAAAGACCTCTGTGCAAATGCCGTGTGACATAAAATATTTTATTCCCTAGGATCTCTGTTAAAAAAATATATATCATTTTTGGGGGGTCTAAGTGATTTTCTGGCAGAAAATACAGGATTTTTACTTGTAAGCAACAAGTGTCAGAAAAGATTTAGTCTTTAAATGGTTAAGCTGAGAACTTCTACACACAGAGATGACTTCATTCATTCAAGTGTAAACATTGTATCATTTTGTTCTTTTCTTGGCAGCCTGCCCAGAGAGGAGGAAAGGGTTTCTATGACGACTCAGTCAACTTGCACTGACTTCTATACAGAAGTCATTTCAAAGTCCTGCTGTAGTTCTAAATCGGCTTTTTATCAGCACAATCGGCCGATGCCGATTATTTAAAAAACGGCAAATATTGGCCGATATATCGGCCGGCCGATATATCGGTCGACCTCAAGTATGTGACATATAATGTCTTTACTTTAGAAGACTAGATTCGTTTCCAGCACAATTGCTGTGATTTGCAATCATCTTGCTTTGTCACTGTTGGATTAGATTACACTGTTAGCAAGGATAGTCTGTGTCTTGAATTCACAAAGGTAACCAGTGTCACTGTCTGGCTTTTGGGGACTTGCCTTTATTTTATATCAAATGGTTTTTATTGCAAAAGAAAAAACATAACAAAGAAAAATACTGCAATACACTCCAGTTTGTCGTATTGAATCCAATTACAAAGCAAATAACCACATCTTGTAATAACTAGAGAAGATTAAAAATTCATATCATTGCACTCGCATTGCATACCTTCAATTGTGAAACATTACTAACCCGAGCAGGTATACCAATGTCTAAACATTTCTTGAAGTTTTCTTTCACTGTTAAGCACCCTCTATCCAGTCAATACACATGCAAACCTTTAGACTTATGGGCATTGCAGCAGCCTCATTTAAACAAGTTCTTTGGGACTAAGGCCCAATGTGTCAAGCCAGGGGGCCCATAGTTTGTCAAATTTACTAGGCCTCCCCCATGTTGATATATGTACTGGTTAAGGATAAGGGTATTACCCATGTGTTGTATCCAGGATTTAACAGTTGGAGGAGTGACAGATTTCCATCTTATAAGAAAGGCTTGGAACAAAGCTCTAGAGAAAGTTGTCCTCATTATCTCCTCTGGAATTGCCTCCTTTAAGATGCCTAGGAGGCAACATAGCGGATCAAGTGGAACATTAGTTTAGAAAACCTTACTAAATGTGGCAAGAACACCACTCCAGTATTTATGGAGCTTGGGGCATCGCCAGAGGAGATGATGTATGATTTTCTCATGCGATTCCCCATATCTGAATCCTGTTACTTGTGGACAATCATGCACCCGGGCAGTGATAGGCTCAATGGCAAGAGAAAAGAGCAGAGGGGACAGGGGGCATCCCTGCCTAGTGCAAAGACCAGTGACATCCTGTCAGACATCCATATGGCAGATTGTGGAGAGCTATACAGTATACATGTCCAAGCAATAAATCTGGGACCAAATCCAAATTTAGATAATACACCAGAGATACCTCCAACTAACACTGTCAAATGCCTCATTGGTGTCAAGAGAAAACAGGGCCCTATGCCCAGTATTGCCGGATAGGGTCTCCATGTTCAAAAAAGGCCTTCTAAGGTTAGTTGCGGTAGATTTACGTGGCATAAAGACTGCCTGGTCTGGGTGGATAATAAAGAGGAAAACCTTATTCACTCTCAAGGCAAGTACTTTTGGTAAAATTTTTACATCACTTTGCAGTAAGGTGATGGGTCTATAGGAGCTCGGATCTAAGGGATCCTTTCCTGGCTGTAGCAGCATTATAACATTTTTTGGGAACTTTGCTAGCTGAATATAAGTTTTGAACATTGCTACTTGTTTTTAGATGGACTGTTTTAAAGGCAGTAGGTATGGTTATTGACTCAATTATGTATTAATATATTTTGTATTGTGTTTGGAGTTGTCATGCATCAACACTATTTCATTTTTAATTATTTGAATCTTATAGATCGCACTGCCCTATAACTAGCTTTTATTCATGTAACAAGCTGAATTCTCTGAAACATATATATGGCAATGTGTAGAGAAAAATATGCAACATATAAAAAGTCTATAAACTGTGATTCATAGGCACCAATGGTGAAAAATCACAGATGAACGCAGTGATATAAATCCACGGACTAAAGGCTCTCAGAACTCTCACCTCCAAATAGATAAAACAAGCACATCAGAAAGAACTGGCCAACTCCACTCCTCGTCTCCAGCCACCAGGGGGGTCCTCCACTGTAGCAGACTATGCAGCGATATTCTCCACAACGGGAACAAGGGGGCCATATAATGCATATATAATTATACTGTAGTAGCAGGGAGGATTTTCACAGAAGTGTGCAGCTCAAATATGTAATAAAAAACATGGAGAGAGAGGGAAGGCTCTGATAGTGTAGTACTTGGTTAAAATATAAGGGTTTAATAGAAGAAATAAAAATTGGACTCTCACATTTAGATAAAAAAACAACAGCACAAGAAGTAAAATGGTGTATTGGCGTCTTCCGCCAGTCCTACTTCACTTCCGGTATGACGTACGGCCATTACATTGCACACCCCATACTTAGAAAGCCCAGGTATTACACTTTCTCTCTTGTGTGTGAACAGAACAGTGAAGGAGTGAAGAGAAGGAAATAGCAAGCAAGTGGATGGGAGGGGGAGGATTGGGGGTGTGTTTTGCACATCTGCCATACTCTAAGTGTACACATTACTGTAGAGCCAGCGTCTCATTTCTAATTTTAATTCACGTGACACATATATACAGTATATGCAGGGGGGCCCAAAAAAATGTATACACACTTCAACATGACAAATATATGGATACAAATGTTATTACTAAATTTATATAACCATCTAAGGGTTGCTGTATGTGATGTTTGAATTATGCAATCAGATTAGCTGCTCAAAGTGGTCACCATTAGCAGCATCCAGACACTTGATCTCGGCGAACTACTGCATGAAGAACATTGACATTGAACATTGTCTAGAGTATCCACAGGAATTGCTCTGCATGGTGTTTCAATTTATTTCCATAGTGCAGTCAGTGTAGGTGGTTTTCTATGGTACACCGCACCTTAACTGTTCCTCACAGATAGAAATTGTAGGGTGTTAAGCCTGGGGAATGTGGAGGGAGATCAACAGCACCTCTACGTCCTATCCAATTTCCTGGCAGAATGTCTCATGTCTCGGTAGTAGTGAGGTGGTGCACCATCTTGCTGGAAGTTAAATTCCTCTTTATTAGGGGGATACATTCAGTGTGATTGGTGTGCCCTGTAAGCGGTAACCAGCTGTTACCGCAATCTCCTCCTCACACACAATCGGTATGTGAGGAGGAGAACAGGGTAACAGCTTGTTACCACGGTTTGTTTACATTATGTGACCGGCTGTGATTGGACATAGTCGGTCACGTTGTAAAGAGATGATTTTTATTGGCTCTTTACACTGAACTGGGATGGACTGTGTCCGAGGGACATGCCTCATCTTCGATCACCTCGCTTCACTCCCCCAGGATGGCAGAGTACTCATGCGGATGTCATATGACAATGGCCCAGTATGGAAGTGGTTAAGACTATCTAAGTATCTATTTTATCGATATCCTCTAAAGGACATCATTAAGACCCCTTTCACACTGAGGGAGTTTTGCAGGCGCTATAGTCTTACAAATAGCGCCTACAATCCGCCCTCAAATAGCTGCTCCATTGTCTCCAGTGTGAAAGCCCTTGGGAGTATAACTTTCTATGGAGTGGTGCGCTTCTTTAGAGCGGTGTGTTTACCGCTCCCTCCGCTGTTCCCCATTGAAATCAATGGGTCAGCTTGGCTATATCACTGGCAAAACACCGCTATTGTGGTGCATTGTGGGTCATTTTAACAATTTTTCAGGTGCTAGCGGGGGTTAAAAGTGCCCTGCTGGCGGCCAAAATGCGCTGCAAATCCGACGGTAAAACATTGCTATTTTTTGCATCGTTTACCACCAACGCGATGGGCAGCACAGTGTGAAAGGGGTCTAAATTAGAAGTTCAGCGGCTTCTTAAAGAAACATCTTGGAGCAGTCTGCCTTTTTAGGCTTCATTGTAATCGAACACGCCAAATGTTCTTCGTATCAATATAGCCCTTTTAAACAGAACTCTAGCTTGATAAATGGAAAACTACCCAAAATCTTTGATGAATCTCAATAGATGTTAATAAAAAGCTATGTTTTATTCTTATGATGATGGTGCATGCTAGAACACCTTTGCCTCATTTGCTTGTTTTAGCTTACAGAGCCAATTTGAAGACCTAAAAAATCTTTGCAATTGGGTCAATATATCAATCATGTAACCTTTTTGGTTCTTATTTTTCCTAAATATTTATATTAATTGCTGTAATTTTAGTTAATTAAAAGTATAACCACATCTGGTGACAGTGAACCAATCCTACATTAGATTTTAAATGTTCGGTACTTTGCTTTTCATTTCTAAAATGCCAGTTAAGTTCTTGCACACCAAATGTATTTGTTCCTGTAGCAGTGACAGTAAATAGAAGGCACACAGAAAGCCTTGAACTTTGACATGCTCTGTTCTTACCCATGGCAGTAGAACAGCTGGATAGAGATGTGAAATATATCTTTGCTAAGTACTTCTGCTTTGCTGCTGTATTCTAGGAGCGGGGAATAGACCATGAAGAGTATTCCTTACACGGCTGATGTGTTTTGCAAACTGTTCCTTCATCTTGTTAACTCTTCATGTGTCTCTTAAATGCATTTGCTGTCAACCGATATCTGGATTGGGAAAACACCTACTTTATATTTGTTATATATATGTCCCTGTTCACATCGTATAACTTGAAAAAAAAATTACATCGCAGCAGATACTCTAATGCCCTGTACACACGGTTGGACATTCCGACCACAAAATCCGTCGGATTTTTTCCAACGGATTTTATCCGAAACATGGTTGCATACACATGGTCGGACAAAGTTGTCGGAAAATCCGATCGTTCGGAACGTAGTGACGTTCGTTACATATGACGGGGCTACGTAGAGGCTAGTAGCCAATAGCTTTTGTCTCGTAATTTATTCGGAGCATGCGTGGCACTTTGTCTGTCGGAATTCTCTAGAAATGATCGGAAAAAGTCAGATCGGATTTTTTTGCCGGAAAATTTTAGATCCTGCTCTCAAATTTTTTCCGTCGGAATTTTGAAAAACAAAATTAGGCGTGCTGTGTGAATGGGAACATATAACACACATACTTCATACACACACTCACTTTATAGGTCCAGTAATTTGTGGAAGGCTAGGAGTGGACATATATTTATTTTTTATGGTTCAGTGGCCTATTAGGATTGAATGTGAGACCCCATAAAATGTCTTACTGCCAGTAGCATCATAATCACTCCTATAAAATGTAGCCCCGTGCAGATCTCATGGGTAGGAGACTTGGCTGTAACTTCTAGAAGTGATATCACTGAGCCCATCACAAAATGGTCCACCAATGTTAAAGAGAATATAAATTATTAGAAGCCCCAAATTCATGTGTTGGGTGCTAAGTGGCCATCTACTTCCTGCTCTCCTGCTTATGTCCAATAAGCTGATTCCACTAGTATAAAAAAGTGTAATTATAAGGGTTAACTCTTCATACCGTTATTAAATAAATAAATATGATAATGTGAATTGTTGGTTACTTTTTTTCTGATCATTTGTAGGTATTTTTTGCCAAAGTGATCTAGCCAGTGGTGGGATAAGGTAATTCAATGCCCAGGACGAAAATGCCAAAATGCGCCCCCCCTCCCCGAGCAGGGGGCGGAGCTAGCTGAAGCATGTGCAGCACACCAAAACATATGTAATGGCACGTGGTGCACTAGTATTACATACACCAATTTGATTGCTTTGATGATGGCATGGTTTACAGCCAATAAGGAGTAATATCAATAGCTGCCCAAGGGCAGGAGTGGACTAACCATTTGGCCACTCGGACACTGCCCGAGGGCCCCAGGCCACTAGGGGGCCCCATCAGGGTTGCCAGCCTCAATTTCTGCACAGTCTTGCTTTGATTTATTAAAACTTTGTAATATGAGGACAATCCTAAACAATTCATTATCCAATTAGTAGCATCCAATCAGGCAGGCCCTTGTACTACATAGTTGGTGGTAGATCCAAAAGATATTGTACAATCAGATTGTATAATGAATGGTAAGCTGCCCATAGATGGATCAATTTTTTTGATCAGTTAGTGTCTGATTGAAAAAAACTGAGCAGATCCCTTCATTCACATAAGCGAGGTGGATGGAGGAATCCTCTCCATTGAGACATTGCATTGTGATAGTGGTCAGAATACATTGATTAGTGCTACAGATCAAAGGAAAAATTTCCAACAAGCTGGTTTGAGAGAAGTTGATCATACTAGATGAAAAAAAACTCCTCTGAAGTTAGCCTTACATTTTTATTCAAAATAAGATTTAAAAAGTCAAGTTTCCTAATCATAAAATAAAAATGTTCTGCTCTATTTTGTGGCAGTACTACATACCTAAGGAAAGCTTTGTTATGTTTGTGAACTCTCCATATAGTTATAATAGTTATTAAGGTTTTGTGGGGGGGGGGGGGGATTATTAATCTCTACTATAGGCTTGACTGTTTAGGGATAATCATATGATTGCAATGTACAGTATCTTATATCTGATCCAACACAGGTACTTGCAGGCAGCGCATTTGAGAACTGTTGTTACTTGAGATAGTTTTTCAGCTAGGCCATGTTCACTTTAAGCCTCCGGAACCCTATATAAATGTACTAATCCCAATTCCACCATGAGAACTGCATGTGCATCCATCAAGACCCTACTGTAGAAGTTCTAGTCTGCAAGCAGGTTTCAATCAGAGCAATCCCTATGTGAATGATTATCTGGAGTCGGTCAGCGTAACTGTTAAATGTTATACTGCTGTAGCTAAACCTGTAAAAGCAAAAAAGAAATGTTTTTTCTTTAAAACCCAACACAAGGAAAAAAAAACACCTGTGAACTGGGGCTGCTACTAGGGTTAAAAGGTAATTTAGTCTAGGAGCAGAGGATTATGGTGTAAATACTTTCCTCACTCCTCACACCAGTGGACTCCTTCCAGTGCTGTAAGCTGCTACTGGCTCTGGTCATATTCCAGCCTCCTCAGGGTATCATATAGGGATGAACCGAACACCCCCCTGGTTCGGTTCACAGAAGAACATGCGAACAGGCAAAAAATTAGTTTGAACATGCAAACACTGTTAAAGTCTATGGGACATAAACATGAAAAATCTAAAGTGCTAATTTTAAAGGCTTATATGCAAGGGTTTGCCATAAAAAGCAGCATGCCCCCCCCCCCCCCCCCAGTCCATTACAAGGCCTTTGAGTATGGTATGGATATTAAGGGTAACCCCGCACCCACATTTTTTAAAAAAATAGCGTGGGAGTCCCCCAGGTCACCAGGCACTATATACTCTGAACAGCAGTATATATACTATACGGCCTGCCCTTTATACTCTGGAGAAAATTGGACCTTAGGTGTTGGTGGTACTAGAACACTGTAAGCCCTCAGTTACTCTTGGTGGGCGCAGGAATGGGCCGTGCTGTGAAATACTATATAGAATATTGTAATTACATGCCCCGGTAAACTAGGGCAGAGAAATTGGGCCTTTGGTGGTGGTGGTACCAGAACACTGTAAGCCCTCACAGTTACTCTTGGTGGGCGCAAGAACGGGCCCTCCTGTGAAATATTATATCAAGAATTGTAATTACATGCCCCTGTTAAACAGGGGCAGAAAAATTGGGCCTTTGGTGGTGGTAGTGTCACAACACTATAAGCCCTCACAGTTACTCTTTTTGGGTGCAGGAATGGGCTCTGCTGTGAAATATTAGATCAAATATTGTGATTACATGCCCCTCTTAAACAGGGGCAGAAAAATTGGGCCTTGGATGGTGGTAGTGGTGCCCCAAACCAAAAATATTGTTGGAAGCTAGCATCATCAAGATTGAGGAGGAATAGGATAGATAGCATAGGCAGTCTTCAAGGGATCCCACATCCATAGCAATTTCAATCATCAGAATCAGGTGCTTGATAGCTGCTGATCCAAGACTAATTCATTTTTATGAATGTGAGCCTATCAACAGAGTCTGCGAACAGGCGCATTTTTTAATCCATTACAGACCCTCCAGTGGCACTGAATATGCATTCAGAAAGCACACTGGATGCAGGACAGGCCAGTAGCTCAACTGCATATTGAGCAAGTTCTGGTCAGTGGTCCATCCACAAGACCTAGTAACCCAGTGGATGCTCTGTTGGAAAGGTATCCAAGTCTGCTCTTGCCCCTAAATATTCCTGCACCATGTAATGCAGATGCTGGCGATGGTTGCTTGAACCAATCAGACCTTGGCACTGAGGACTGAAAAATGTTTTAAATTTATAACTATATATACTAGACTGAATAATATATATATATATATATATATATATATATATATATATATATATATATAAAATCTCAAATACACTGCCACTAACTGAATAACCTGCCTGCTTAATCTAAATCAAGCTATCTCTCTGTCCACACCAACAACACTGCACATCGCCACTGTATAAGCAGCCTTATATTGTGTGGGGCATGGACATAGTCCCCCTGAACCATGATTGTGCCTTTGGACAATTATGGCTCTCTTAACAGAGGGCACTGTGATTGGCTAAAGCATGCAGGTCAGTCAATCATACAGCGATCTCGCAGTGTATTATGGGCATTCCATGGTGCTTGAATTTGCCGCAATGAAGTTTCGCTCTTCAGCAAATGGGCGAACACCCAATTTTCGAGTCAAACTTATGTTCGACCCGAACATCAAGCTCATCCCTAGTATCATACAGGGTTAATGACCCAGTATTGTACGTAACGATACCAAGGCTCTGCCAACAGGCTAGAGCCTAGCGCAGAGGAAGAGACCCCGGAACTGGCTGAAGTGAGGAATCAGGTAAGTGAAAAAAGTCGTTTGACAACCCCCTAGACAAAATAAGCAGTTAACCTTTGCATTGCAGGGTGGCCCCACTGAATGGGTGTTTTTTAGTTAGTTTTATCTTCTAATTTTGTTAGGTTTATTTTTTTATGTTGGTGCACTAACAATTTATTAATTTAAATGTATGTTTCATAGGGTTACATTATTAAAAAAAAAACAATGTTTATTTTATTTGTAATTGAAAACTTTTAACACACAAAGAGTTGGAATGTCTCACTTTCAGTTGAATATAAATATATAGCAAAAAGTGACATCTAAAAAAAGAAGGTCATGGCATTAGCATGGCCAAGGTACTTTTACATAGGCACTTAAAAGACAGAAATGTTAATTAGCAGCTGGTGTAATTATGGTACATAAGATCTTTCACCTGGAATATGCACTGTCAACATTTCCCAGTTTTTTGTTTTTTTAATAAAATAATGTTTAGAACATTGATCCACATAATAGTATACAATCTAGAATACAATATAGTATACAGTATACACTGAAAAGCAGTGTTATAAGAGGAATATATATTTATCAAAAGTTGACCAGCCAACATCTTTAACACATAGTTCAGAAAAAACAAGTCGATCAGAGCCATAAATAAATAATATCGGGTTGAACTAGAGGGAATAAATTAATCATGTAACGTTAGTGATCACTACATATCTGCAGGCATCCTAGAACATAACAACTATGAACTATTTTCTAGCCAAACAATTTTTTTCTTCAATTATTGCAGATGTGTAAGGCTGAATTTACTGTCTATCAGGGCAGAATACAATGCACATCACAAAGGAGAAAATGGTGACAAAAAAAGTTTTATTTAATAAGGCCTGAAAAAAAAAACACAGCAGCTATGTGCAATGTTTAGTAGCCCATGACAAAGAAACAGCTAAATCTTTATGTCATATGTATGTGTCATTTTACCCCATAGTTCAAAAAAGTTACTGGGGAAAAAAAAGCATCAGTGAGTTTAACTGGTCTTCTTTTGTTGTGCAAAATCTTCATGTTCTGTATAAATGGGGCAATGGTAGGCAAGTGTCTTTTGTCTAGGTACTTTGTCGAAAGGTGTCTTTCTTTCCCAGTTTAGAAAGTATTTGATTTTTTTTATATATAAGGCTGGGTTCCCACTGCTGCGGCTACGAGAATCGGATGTGATTCGCACCGCACTGCAGTGCAAATCACATCCGATCTCTGTGCGATGAGAGTTCAGCCATACAGATAGTATGGCTGAATTAGCATCGCACCCGCCCCAAACTCGCACAGGACCCTTTTTTTGGTCCGCAGCAGAATCGGATCGCATGGGTGTTCACACCATGCGATCCGATTCCTGTCCGAGTTTGCAGATCGCACTGCGATATGCGAACTGATCTGGGGGTGTCATTAACGTTTCACTGACACTCCCAGCAGTTCGCATAGGGCAGTGTGAACTGCCGCCGGGAGGTATGCGATGCGGGAACCCGCCGAGGATTCGCGGCGTTCCCGCATCGCTGCAGTGTGAACCCAGCCTAACTGTTTTACTATATTTTAGCAAAGACTGATAACAGGATAATATTGTACGCAGGCCTTAAATATTTATAAAATAACTTTTTGTAACCAATTTGAATTGTTGATCTTCTCAACCACCTGCACATAACGACAGTTAATATTTCCAAAATATATCACAGCAATACAAAGATGACTAATGGACAAATTAATTAAAGTGATTGTAAAGGCAGAAGTTTTTTTATCCAAATGCATTCTATGCATTAAGATTAAAAACCTTCTGTGTGCAGCAGCCCCCCTAATACTTACCTAAGCCCCGTCTAAATCCAGCGATGTTGCAGGACTGTCTCGGCTGCCCGGGACTCCCCTCCTCATTGGCTGAGAAAGCAGTGTGGCACCATTGGCTCCCTCTGCTGTCAATCAAAGTCAGTCGGCCAATGAGGAGAGAAAGGGGGTGGGATCGGGCTGCGACTTTGTGTCTGAATGGACACAGAGAGCTGTGGCTCAGGTGCCCCTATAACAAAGCTGCTTGCTGTGTGTGGCCCTCAACAGGACTGAGTGGCCAGGAGCACTGAAGAGGGACCCGAGAAGAGGAGGCTGCTCTGTGCAAAACCACTGCACAGAGCAGGTAAGTATAATATGTTTTGACTTTACAACCACTTTAAGTCAGCTTCTAGAGTAGATATGAACAATGAATGTGTTGTGAGATGAAGTTTATGATGTAGGACTTGAGCAGCACCCAGAGGCAGTGTTCAGGTCCAGTGTATTGGGGGCCATTGTGATCCTGCAATGTTTTATGGGGGTGGGGTTTGTGACCTCTGACTGACTACTGGAAAGAATTAAAAAAGAAATTAGAAGAATGGAAGGTCTTGCAAGACGACACGGGAGGCTCACCAAACAACATTAGTAGCTAAATCTTCTCCTTTTGAAAAGGTTAGATGGCCAGCTGCTATGCTGACTTATTTAGGAAGGAGTTCAAGGAAAGTCAGAGTAAAGTTAGAAGTCCTTATTAGCATGCTTGTTTTGAATTAGTGACTCAAATTATTGAAGCCAGAAGTTCTTCATGACAGCCAGGCATCTAGAATTTGTAAAGTAAGAAGTAAGCAAATGGCAACTTTCATGTTTCTCCCAAGAACAATTTCCTTTAAGAGCAAACAGTCAAACATCTGCAAAATTCACATGAATCACCATCAGGGCCACCATTAGAAATATTGCAACTCTACACAGCATGCCAGACAATACCCCCTCCCCGCACCCTCAGTATCTCCCCATCCACCCCCTACTACCACACATTCTTTACCCCTGCATCCCCCATTACACCTCATTCTACATCCCTGAATCTTTCACTACTCTTTCTGTACCCTCATTATGCCTCACTCTGCAGCCCCCCAATTACACCACACTCTGCACCACCTGCATCCCCCATGGCCACATATTCTGCACCCCCTACTACCCCAACTCTGTATTCTCTGCATTACCTGCACTCCACATCCCAATTACAGTACACACTGTACTCCTTGCCTTCCCCATTACCTGCATTCTGTATCCCCCATTACTCTTCAATTTGCACCCCCATTACACCACGCACTGCACCCACTGCATCCCCTAATATCCCGCATTCTGCAACCCCTGATCCCTCATTAAACCTCACACTGCACCCCTGAATCTCTCACTCATTTCTTTGTACTCCCCTTAAACCTCACTCTGCACTCCCTGCATCCCCTATTACACCTCAGTCTGCACCCCTGCTACATCTACTACCCCACATTCTGCACCTCTCATTACCTCCACTCTGTATTTCCCCTCCGTAGTCCATGCATCCTCATTACCTGCAATTTTTTCCCCACCACTCCTCAATTTGCACCTCTATTAGACATCCTCCTGCATCCCCTGTGCTTCTGTACACAGCTCTTTGCTCTGAACTTCCCTTGCTGCAAGCTCTGTCCATACATGCTTTCTTTTGTGTCAGGCATGGGGGATTCTGGGAGTTGTAGTTAGATAGGAATGAGGAGTGGAAAAGGGGGGGGGGCATGGGATGGAAGGAGGTAGGATTCTGAGTCACCCACAGGCAGTGGGCCTCATTGGGTCAGCAGGGGGGCCCAGTACAGAAAGGATTCTTGTATATCCCTATCTGCAGCCCTGATCACCATAACCAAAGTTGAACTTTGCTTTGTGTATTAGTTACCTCATCTCTAAGCCACTATTATTTACTGCACTTTGCTTGTTGTTTATGCCTTTTTTAGAATATAGTCCTTGCTGCAATAACCATTAAAAGCCCCCAAAATGTGGATTATTAAACTGCATCTATGTAAGAACAGAAACATTTTGCTCAACTCTGTTTGATTTGCCTTTGAAAATTAAGCTATCCCCAAACATGCCATTATCACAAAGGTGTCAAATTCAGCTAGAAAACTCATTAATAAAGCAGTGGAAACAAACACAATAATAAATCACTAGCCAACTACCCTATATATCTATGTGTTTCCTGGACGATTGTTAGGCTGTAAAAAATTCTCAGATTATGTCTTTGCGTTCTTAACTGCTATGAAGTTTCCCATTTACGTAAGTGCCTTTTCTGCAATTTAGCTCTTTGTCTCACAAAGTAGGTATTATACTAAAGACGTAGACTATTCACATTGTGGCGTCAGTACTGCTGTCCATAGCAACAGTCAATCTGCTAGCTTAAAAAGAGCCAAACGGTCAACGACACAGCATTTGTAAAGAAATGATTTTAGGCTTGTAATGTAGGTTTAAAAGAGAACTAGTGCCAATTCTCAAAATCACAAAACAACACAAAGCTTGTGGAAACAAAGCCCTTCTATAAGAAAGATGAGATGGATTCTTATATTTACAACATTATGGACTGTCACAAAATACATAATCATATCAGTTGACTACAGACCTTTATTACTCTCTGCAAAATAACTTTTCTCTGAACTACCCCCTTTATTATAAATAACCACTTCTGGTCAGCGTCCAAACTAAAAGTTCAAATGAAGCATGGACATTGCACTTTAACATGCATGCATACATTTTAGAGCACTGTTCATTTCAGACCATTATGAGAGTTTTGCATGTACCTCTGTGTGTTCTGCAAATGCTTAAATAGAATAAAGATACACCACAAAATTACATTATAATATAAAATGTGTAGTGAGCACATTATGTCACACTTCGAAATCAAAGAACTGTTGCGAAAAAGACAAATATGGTAATATAATAACATAAAATAGCTACTTCAGTAGATTACAATGTATTCAATGCATTTTCTTAATCTATCACTTAGAAGAATAATAAACATTCTTGTTGATTTCCAGAAGATATCCCCCATTGTGTGAAACAGACATGTGGTTGGTCTGCTTTCTGACTGTACTTGTCAGTTTACCCACACACACACACATATATTTCAAATAGATTCTTCCATTCCTGCGTGTTATAAGGCCATAAATACGGTAATTTCCTGTATGAGGCATCAAGATGGTATCTGATTGCTCACACACTTTTCCATGTGAACTCTAGGAAAAAAGACTATATAATGTCTTGTAGTTCCTTGTTCTTGTTAGTACTTCCATTTCAAACTTTCCCATATTCTCTCAATAGTTTAGGTATGCACTCCTGTTTCTGGGTCAAAAGGGACACTTATCTTGAAGTGGTTGAATCCCCTCTCCTCTAGTTCACTTTATGAATCAAATAGAGAGTGGACCTCACTTTGAAGGTTTAAGTTAAATGCCAAGAGACCGTATACAGAGATCTGTTGGGGACTTGAAGGAAGAAACATTCCCTAAACCTGTCATATTTTCCCCAAAAAACATTGTTTTGGGAGCATGTGACATGTACAAAAATGTTGGGATAAATCACAAAAATATTGGTGCAGAAAACTTCAGGGACAACATCAAAAGCGACAATATTTGTCCATCAGGTTCTACAGATTGTTGTTATAAGGGAGCGGGTAGAGGATCTCTTTAACCCAGAGGACAGAAAATGTTCCTCAAAGAAGGCTAAAGCCAACTAAGGCATCAAAACAATACCCTTTGCCTTGTTGCTGGTTCTAGGGGTGGGGCCCAACATTGGCAGATTTATCTCCACTCAATCAGGAAAGGGGAGCTACAGCCTATTACGAGATCACTGTAAATTGTTATTCAGTTCAGAGAATAACAATTATGGCTCCCAGATCATGGGAGAGTGCCAAAAAGTAATCAGCATTTTGCCCAGAATTCAGCTTGTTAAAGAAGAATTCCCTGTTTTCTTGAACATTGTTTGCCTTACTTTATATTTACTTGATGTGGAACATTTTTAGATACTTCTGTACATATTTATAACCAAACAGCAATGCAAAATGAAATGTGAATACCAAGGTAAGCTACAGTATGGGTCATCTTTGACCTTTGTCCTACATACCTTTCCCAGTATAACACATGCAAAACATTGAAAAATATCCAAAAAATAGTATTCCAAATTCCAGACGGATCAGGTTGTGCTGAGATTGATTTTGTAAGGCTCAGTGTAAAAGACAAGAAAAAAGGTTGGGCCAGTACACTGCTTGGTAGGGGGAAAGAGTAACTACAGAACTCCATTCTCTCTAGAAGAACCCTTACTTTGTCCTAGTTTCAGGTAATCGTTGCCATTGTAACAACCTATTAAATGCCACTCAAGTGTGGCATGGTGAAGTATTTTATTTTAAAAAGTTGAAATAGTTTATTATACCCAATTTATATACAAACTAAATGTATTTAAATTAGGGGTTATGTCTACTTTTAGCATACTGTACTTTATACATTTCCAAAGAAAATTAAATGCAAAATATAGAAGGCCATAATAAACTATAATGAGTCATAATTAGTCCAAACATTTATCCTTTTTTTTCTTCCTATTTTTTAAGAAACCATGGATTTTGATGATTCGCAGACCTCTATTACACAGCTATAAATGCTATTTTCCCAAAAAAGAAGCCAAGAATAATCAGGAATGACTTATGTGTAGAAATCCAACCATTTTCTCAGTAATAAATTATACAACCCTGGCGAGCAACTAACTGGAGAATGTATGGTGTCAAACATTTCGAGAGAACATTGAAATATATAGTTTTATACTCTTTTTATTCTAATATGTTTGTTTAAATGAAATCACACATCTGTAAATTGTACATGCTACTCCCGGCACTACTGAATTGCTTTGTGCTGTGTTTGATCAGCATAGCTGAAACTGATCATTTTTTAGTATGTTTTTAAATGCCTGTTACAGTTTTAATCCACCATTAGGAAAAAAATAATGGCCAGTAAATCCTGTTTGTACTTATAAATCAGACCCATTTCCTCTAAAGCATCACCTATTGAAAGACACAGAGAATCGTTCTTGAAAAGCTAATGGAGCATAAAGCCAGCTGCTTCATCTCAGTCATCTGTTTTAGTGAATCTCTCTTTACAAACTGTTCATTATGCAGTTTTTTAACATAAACAAAGCCTAGAAAAACTTTGCTTGGTTGACCAACAATACGTCACTGTAAAGAGACCCTGTCACCAAAACAAACACCATATTTTTATTTATTAAAGAGCAGCAGAGTGCTGTGTTTAAAGAGGAGGTCCACCCCCCCCCCCCCATGAAAAATACAAATACTGCAGCTGCTGACTTTTAATATATGGACACTTACCTGTCCAGGGAGCCCACAATGTCAGCTGATCTTTGGATCCACTGTCGGGTGCAGCCGTCGACATTCCTGGTAAGGGAATCCGGTTTCCTACTGCGCATGTGCGAAGCGTGCTGCACTTTCTAATTGGTTCGGAGTAAGGAGGAGAGGGCTGAGATTCCGAAAGAGTGAGCTGCGGCCCCGTCTCCAGGAAGTGGGGAATGGTACCTGTGAAAAACGGGTACCCGTTCCCCCCCTCCCCCTGAAAGGTGCCAAATGTGGCAGCAGAGGGGGGAAGAGACGGATAAGGAGAAGTTTCACTTTTGAGTGGAACTCCCCTTTAACATCAACAAAAGCCCTCCAGCAAAGATTTTTGCCTGCCACACAGGAGATGATGAGCAAACCTCTCCTTTCAGTTTTGGAGAACCAGATTTCAATGGATTGTCTTTAGGTATGACAGCGCGGATGAAAGTAGTATTCTAAGCATTATCCAGCTGAGGGACCAGGTTACTTGTTCTATCACAGAGAGGACTCCCACTCCTTCCTGGAGGCTAAGACATGATAACAACAAAGTGCCCAAATGAGTCCAACCCAGGAAAATGACTCAAGGTGGGGTCCCTTTACATCTGTTCTGGGGAGCCAGCCCTAAATATGGATACACCCCAGCAAGTGGCATCCCCCCCCAGTGAGATGACTCCTGCCACAGACTCTCAGGTCTGTAGAGACAATTTCAATGTGTTTCTCAGAGCCCAGAATGCTAGCGATAGAGAGAAAGGCTGAAAACATCTAAAAAGCAAAGGAGCATAGTGGAGATCATCCTGAAAGGGTGCCTCAGAAACCCCTGCCTGGGGAACAGTCAGGGGTGTGTGGAGCATTCAGGGAACCCTCTTTCTCTCTTTTCCCTCTTACCCTCCTTTGTCAACAGTCGGGGTGAATTCTCTATTCTCTCTCTCCAATCGCACACAGGAAGTAGATATTTATACTGAGGGTTAAAGCTGAACAGTCTTACCTGCCAATGACAGGTAGCTAGCAACAGTATACACCTGTCAGGGCCTCCCTTGCAGGTGTTAGGCCCTTTCAATGGGGTTCTGAGTGCAAGGGTCCAGAGTGCCCCACAAGATGATGAAGAGGGTGAGTGTTTATCTAGGGTACAATTCCAATGTTTCATCGCCTGTCAAATGCATCTGAAAAGCGATCTGAGCATGGGTGTATCTTTCCCTTTTTGCTAATTTCAAACCACTAGAGTATGGGCTGAGGTAACTCATGCAGTTGGATTATGTCCTCAGTGTTCACATAGCAGTAATGCAACTAGACCCAAATTTCTCAGACACTCAAAACTTGGGCAGATGCACATGGTTCTTCACAAGAAGCCAGTTGCTTTCTCCAATGCTAGTTATTGAACGAGTTCTTGATTTTGTGATGAAGTAGGTTGATTAAAAAATGAGGTATATTTACTTAACAGTTGCAAATAAATTATGAATTTATAATACATTCCTTATGTCAATAACTAAATTGAAACAATTGTTTCTGTAGTCTATTTGTGCTCTAATTTACGGCAACGGTCAATATCATATCTCTGCCTGCAATGAACTGCCATGATCTAATGTATTTCTCTTCCTGGATTCTGTATATGGAGTACTCTGATAGTGTCATTGACTCTGACAGAAGTGCATGACATTTTCTAGTCCTCTAGAATAATGAAAGCAACAATTTTCAAGAACATTTCTCTTAGAAAAATACTTCAAAGGTTTGTGATATTGATATAATAGAAATTGTTTTATGTCATTAACTGAAGGTATCTAAGTAACAAAAGTGGATCTATAAAATTTTATTGGAAATTAAATAATGTAAAAGTTAATGTTAAATTAAACAAAAGTAACTATGGTCATAGAAATCAGCTATCAGATCTATGCAAAAGTCATCTTTCACCCCTCCTTTAAAGCTCATCTCTCGTGCAAACATTCAAATCGACAGAATGTGGTCATTGTGAAAAAAAATCATGCATGAAGTCACATTGGAAATTACTGTTTTGGGGATTTACTGAAGGTTGTCCAGCATTAAGTACACTTGTGCCTTTAAAGCGAACTGTCAGTTATTTTTTAAACTTTCCATCTATTAAATCTTCTGCCCTTGTTGTTATAACTTTGTATAGTAAAACATTTTTTCTCTGCCAGTAAACACCTTATACAGCCCACTTCCTGTTTCTTGTTTGGTAAAAAGCCTAGGCTTATCATCATGCACAGCTCCAGTGGTGGCTGGTGTTTTTTTTAGAGGGGGCAGCAAATGACCCCCCCCCCCCCCCGGGCCGCCGGTAGAGCAGCATTAGCACAGCTGCCACCTACCCTTCCCCCACCGTGGTGCGGCACTAACACACACCCCCACCACCAACACCACCTGCTGTCCTTACCCTGGATGTGAGAGCAGTCGTCGGATGTGGCCATCTTCCAGCATGGCAGGCTCGGGG
This sequence comes from Lithobates pipiens, assembly GCF_037356315.1. Taxonomy (NCBI): domain Eukaryota; kingdom Metazoa; phylum Chordata; class Amphibia; order Anura; family Ranidae; genus Lithobates; species Lithobates pipiens. The sequence goes on from NW_027507758.1 coordinate 341,571,762, forward strand.
AAAGCTGCTCCGGTGTCCTCTTCTGGAGAAGCTTCCATGGTGTCTCCTCTCTGCTCCTCCCGGCGCTAGGTGTTCAAAAGGATCACCTGATGTTTTGGCCAATCGGGAAACAGATTTCATACCTGCTTCACAATTGGCCGGGAGGAGGATCAGTGTTGCAACAGAGAATTTTCATTCACTGTTAGAAACACACCTGGGTGGGCTCCAGACGCAATGCCTTGCATCCCGAGTCCATCCTATTTTGAAGCCTAATAGAGCCTCTGGCTCTAATCGGAGTCTTCAAAAAAAAAACTAGCCGCTGTAATTCATTCACCCGGTGACCCAAAAGGGGCCAGACACATGAATAGGGGACGACATTGGATAGATTTATGCTATGCATGAATCTTTCCACTGCATATAGGGAGGTGGCTGGAGACAGGGGGCGGCGCCCGGGCGCCCATAATGGGCAGGCCACCACTGCACAGTTCTCTCTTTCACTCTCCTGAGAGTTTGCCAGTGTCAGAGAACTCATGCAGCAGGTGCTCATTCTTGTGCAGTAAGTGCTCATTCCCATTCAGCAGCTGCTAATGCCCATTCAGCAAGTGCTAATTCTAATGCGCATGTGCAGAGTCACAGACCAAGATGAGCAAGGACTGGAATGTGCATGCGCATTGGCAGATATGTGCAAGCACGTGCGCATACACATTAGTGTGTGCATGCATCCGTAGATTCTGGCGCCCAGCAGCCTATTTAAACTGAGAGTCTGCCTGGCTTCAGTGCTGGACTGACTTCAGCTTTGGTTCCTGTGCTTCCGATTCTTATCCATGTCTGCTGACCTTGTTCCTGACCGGGCTACGTCTGACAACTGTCTTGGATCACCCCTGCCTGCTATATCTGCTTTTTTCTTATGTTACTGACCCCAGCTTGGATTTATGACTACGGCTCCTTATTTAGTACCCCACTGCCAGCATGTTACTGACTACTGCCTGTTCCCAACCTTGCAACTGATCCTGATTCTGCATCTGTCTGCCTGGCTCCCACTGAACAAGGCTTGTGACCAGACTCCAGGCCACCACTGGGGGGGCTCCTGTGTCTTCAAGTTACAGAACACTCCTACAGCTGCTAGGCACCTGTACCCTTCCACTGCCCTAACAGTCCCTGTCTCCACTACTAGGCAGAACCGTCTTTAAGGCAGGGCAAAAGAGGAAGCTGCCCTGGGCCCTGTGATTGTTGTGGGGCTCAAAGCAGCTGCCTCATACTATCCCAGTATCTCAACTATCCCAGTTTAAATTTTCTAGTCCCTTGAGGTTTTAGTCCCATGCTGTGTCCTGATATCTCAATGTGAGATTTTACTAATGCTGCCCAGCTCTGCCCTATTGTTGTGTACAGATGACTCTCCTGCAGATCCTGTTTATACATGTAAATACCGGCATTAATATGTAAATAGCGATGGCATTCATATGTACAATATAAATTATATATTATATTGGTAGTCGGTAAAATAAAAATCAGCATTGCCATTCATCACACCCTCCCCTCCCCCCCCCCAGCACTGCCACTGATCCCAGTCTATTAATGGGTCCCCCCACTTCCCCAGTCCATGGTGTGCAGGCAGTTAGGAGATGATTTGCTGTAACCTCTAGCAACCAATCAGTAAGCAGTAACGATGTACAGTAATCTCTAGCAACCAATCAACAAGCAGAATTCATGCGCTGTAACTTCTAGCAACTAATCAGTGAGCCGTAATGTATGATGTAACCTCTAGCACCCAGTGATTGAGAGGTAATGATACACTGTAGCCTCTGGCAACCAATCGCAATCGCTGCATGATCTGATTCATTAAACAGATTTTGAGTCTAGCTGCTATTTATTGTGTGTCTCAGAGCAGGTGAGGAGTGAAACTGCATGGAGGGGGATCCCAAGAAAATTTTTTCCCAGGGTTCAATCAATATTAAAGAGGGCCCTGCTACCACAGGTGCTTGGACAGGAATTGTGCAAGAGGCCGCCTTCATCGTCTCGGGCTCCACAGTCAGGTACGTCACAGCCAGGAAGGGAGGGGCATGTGTCATAAGAGGGCCAATGAGAGCTGCATGGCTGCAGGGCTGGAGGTGTGCCTCTACGTGTCTGTGTAAATCCAGGAAGTGAACAGGCAGCAGCTTTAGCTGCCCACAGTTAAAATGGATGCAGCCAGTGGAGGGAGATTTCTGCAGCATATTTGGCAAGTGCAGAATCACGGTATATATAAAAAAAAAATGCAAAGTGGTTGGAGGGAAGCTTCAGAATGGCAAAGATGTTTGTATTACAAAAGATGTAAGCAAACTGCAGTTCCTCTTTAATGTGTATTTCCACCTATGCAGTCAGATTTGAGAATCCCCTACTGTATGTTTGTTAAGTGTTCCCATTCACAATAAATAACAATATATATATATATATATATATATATATATATATATATATATATATATATATATATATATTAGGTTTTTTTTTTCTACTGAAGTAGGTTTGTGCAAAAGATTCTATAGGCAGCTTGTACAGTATAATTCAGAATAGCTTGCAATGTGCAATCAGAGTATAGATTCAGTGACCGTTGTTTTTTCAAGTGCATTTGCATACACTGTAGCATAGCTTGAAATGTTTAACCATTTGATAGAATAGACAGTGTGTATATCTATTTTACAACTGATAATGCAAATCTGCCAGCACAGTACTGACAGAGTTAATTATGGTAAACATAACTCCTAGCCAAGTAGTCTACGAGTTAGGATAGCCTAATTTTTCAGCAAGTAAAAAGGTAAGCAGTAATGTTTTAAATAATGTTTAAATGTATGCTATATCAATGGGAACACGAAACAAGTATAAAGTAGGTGTTATGCCAATTTAGCTGCAAAAATCAATAGTTTCTAATCACCCCCACCACCACCTTGGTCTCAGCATTCAAACGTTACATAGAAAGAGGTGCGATAAAATCAGCTACACTTTAGAATAATTCCCTCTGGCCTGCTGGTGGGTGGGGCTAAAAATGGCAAGTGTAGTATACCTTGATGCATTAAGTGTTTTAAGAAGCAGCATACATAGTTAATTGTGTAGAAACAAGGAGATATTAGTGACGTAGTTTGATAGTGATAGGCTTACATCAAATTCAATTATTGTATGTGCTGTTAAAAAAAATATGTAAAAATTGTCAATCTTAATAAATGGACTACAAATGGGCAATGGTTATAATACATGGGCAATGATTGGGAAACCATTAGAATAAAAGGGTGACAAAGCAAGCAATTGTTATAATACAACATGAGCAATCATTATAATCATTTGTTGTAATATACAGGCAACAAATGTACAATTTTTTATAAAATGAAGACAACACATTGACAAGAGTTATAATACACGGACAACAAACAGGCAAGCATACGTTGCAATACAGAAGCAAAGGCAAACAACAGACAATCATTACAATATGCAGACAATAAATGGGCAGCCATTATAATATGTGGCCAACAAACAGGCAATCATTAAACTACACAGGCAACAAATGGCAATCACGAAACGTTTAACAATTGGCAATCGTGAAACTATTAAGGCAATGACCACAACTATTGTATCACAAGAGACCAATCTACTATGATGTTTGAAGCACGGTTAATGGGAGAGGCTTAAGAGCCAAAGATTCTATGCCAATAGGCATTTGAGCTTTAAACTCAGCTCTGACTCTCTATATACTGTAAGACCACATCAGTTTTGCATTGTATGATCAGTACTCACCATAAAAACTAGAACTAGAATAAAAACTAGAACTTTACACAATGTTCTAACAAAGTTCTTCACATCAGTGGCACAACACAAAAATAAAAAAATAAAAAAATTTAGTCAATCAAAAGTAGAAAAATTGAGGTAAACTATTCCTTTAAATTCTTGCATTTCAGATATCTACCTCAGTATATACTGAAAGGCAACAGCTGATAAGACTGTTTCGGATTTTGGCTGGAACAAATGTGGTTTGTAAAGCTATTCTTCTTTATGGATCATCCTCTGATTAAGGTTTTATCTGTAATTGCTTTTTTATAACAGACAATCTGCTAGATCTGGTAAATACCTCTTTCTTAGCTTCTTTGAATAGACCTGAAATGATAGTGTCTATGAAACTGAGTTTGTTAATGTAGCATGCCTTGTGTATAATGATATCTATCACTAGCAAAGCATTAAGAATGTCAGTGGCAGACTTTTAATCACGTATCTCTTTTGAAGGATCATACTGGAAAAGGTGATAGAATAAAAGTTGTACACGTTTTCCAAGAAAGAAAACGCATATATACTGTATCAGAATTTTTCTAGAGAAACTGTTATTTTAAATGGGGGCTTTGGGTCTTAATGTACCGTAAACTAAGTACATATAATAAACAATGTGCTTTTTAAGTCACGACATAAAGACAATGTTAAAATCAAAATATAGCAACTAATAAAAAGTTCTGTAAAGAGAACCGGTCACAAATGGACATTTGTAATAATCAGAATTTCCACTCTGTTATTAAAGTTTAGCCTTACCTCTCAAGGAATAAGATTGTTTTAACTGAAGGGAGCTAGTTGATATATCATTTTTTTTTAAATGAGAACTATACACCAATAGTCAAATTTTTTAGCTTTTCTGAGTCGTTACCTCTTTTATTCTATGATTTTTACTTTAATCCTATATATTCCCCGTCAAAACAGAATTGTCATGCTGAGTATCAGGCCATCCTACCTTCTATCAGAGAACAAAAGTGCTGTTAAGATCTCCCAAAGAAAACTAAAGTTTATCAGCACTAATTCAAATTACTGAACTGGGATTTCTGCTTTGGCAAAAATAAGAGCACTCAAATCGATCCCTGAGCCCGGCCATAAATTATTCGACTCTCGGCTGTTCCTGCAAAAACCGGCCAAGATTCAAGCCATTAATGGGCAGGCTGAATGTGCCAAGTTGATTGATCGATCAACTTTGGTACAACCAGCCTGCTGGATTCGCTTGTGATTATTGCAAGCGGCTGCTACAGCCACTAGCGATAATCACTGTATTCTCCTGGCGGGGACAGCTTCCACCGCCCTCCCTTGCCTGGAGAGGACAATTGCTCAGAAGAATCACCTGTCAACACTGTATGTGTTCATGGGAGATGCACATTTCTTTGGTTGCAGGAAAGAAATTTGCTCTGTCTATGGCCTGCCTAAGTAATAATGCTGCTATATTGTATCAACTTCAGAACTGAGGTACAGAATCTTATTAATGCCCTTTTCACTTTTTTTTTTTTTGAACCTTTGTTCCATAAACAACCATACCATCTTGACCTCACAGCTCTAAATAGACAGGGCTATGGTGCCAAGGTCCAGTAAACATTTTTTAGAATGACAAAAATAGATGTGTTACTATTAAGTTGTGTCGACTTTTTAGGCAAGATGCCAAGAAACCAAGCTTATCCAGTAGGAGTATAATCCAACTGATTCATATTTATCAAAGATTTTGCATTGATGACAACTGTAAGAAGTGCTCAGAGAATTTTTTTTTTTTTTCATTGCACTGCTTTCAAGCAGCAGATGGAGTGAGTTTATGAACCAGACTACAATAATATGCAAAAACTGCTGAAATGACTCAGTATTGCTTTGCTTTGGTTTGAAGTTTGATTGATAAATCCCCCTATTATCTTAACACCATGAAAAATATTAGTAATCTTTACTTAAATGTCACATCCATGTTTTGCAATATGTCAAATTGACAAAGAGTTTAAACTTTAGTTCTCATTTCTGTTAGTTTTTGCCAGTAATGACCTTCTGTTAACTGCTGTAGTTCCTTGCAGAATTGATTCACACCATGTCGCCAACACTTGCCATAGCTCTAGCCAAGTGTTTCTGCTTTTCAATAGCAATATGCAGAGGGAATCTGCAACAGGAAAAAATCATATCCAGCTGGGAATTCCAAGGCACTCTAGTACAGGTCCAGTACTTGAAGTTGTTGCAATGAACTGTAAAGTTTTGCACATATATTTGTACTGTTGAAATCAAATACATTTGTGGCTAGATTTAGGTTGCATCACCAATCATTTTGAAATCAGTATTAAAGTGCAGTTCCACCCACTTTTACATGGTGGCCTTAAACTAAAGACCACCCCTCCATCCCTCGTTTTTGGATATCTATATATATATATATATATATGTATATATATATATATATATATATATATATATATATATATATATATTTTTTTTTTCCTTTCATACCTTTTTTTTGAAGTACTAAGTGTACTTCCGTCCTAGCTCGGGCGCGGCGCAGGATGTCATGCCCTTTTCTGCGGCGAGCCCTCCACTCTCAACCCCACTGCCTTTTGGGACCTGACTGTGTCCCAGGAGACAAGCTGGCCATTCACAAAGCACAGCGCGACTCACGCATGCACAGTAGGAAACTGGCTGTGAAGCCTGAAGGCTGAACTGCCAGTGTCCCTTAGTTGGAATGGCAGTGCCTGCACCCGAGACGGTGGACAAATCAGCCTTGGGGGGCCAACATCACACTCTCCCTGGACAGGTAAGTGTCCTTATTTAAAGTCTGCAGCAACAGTACTTGTAGCGGCTGACTTTAAAAAAAAAAAAAAACTTTTGTGGCTGGAACTCAGCTTTAAGTGACGAGGTAAATGTTTTTATCATTCTGTCAGTAAGTTCAATTTCTTTTCAAGTGTACTTCAGCAGCTTTCCAACTTGACCTGATTGGGAAAAGTTCCAATAATCGGTTCACACAGGCTCTGAACAGTGGAAATAAAAATATTTGGCATTTTTCTAAGATAGGAAAGTGTTATACTTTTTAGTACAACATTTTTAGACAAGGGACAGACCCTTGTATCATAGAAAATGAGGCATCATTAAGAAAGACAACAATCTGTTAAACCTATTGCTACTTTATTCTTTTACAACTACATTTTCCTTTACACTGCTGTTAACACTACCTACCAAGGCAGTAATTTGAAGAATGGATAAAAAGATTATTGCACTATAACCACTTTCAGACCGGACCATTTTGCTGGTAAATGACCAGAGGTCTTTTTACACTTTGGCACTGCGCTGCTTTAACTGGTAATTGCGCGGTCATGCAATGTTGTACCCAAACAAAATTTGCGTCCTTTTCTTCCCACAAATAGAGCTTTCTTTTGATGGTATTTGATTGCCTCTGCGATTTTTATTTTTTGCGATATAAACGTAAAAAGACCGCAAATTTTGAAAAAAAATGATATTTTCTACTTTTTGTTATTAGAAAAATCCAATAAACTCAATTTTAGTCATACATTTAGGCCAAAATGTATTCAGCCACATGTCTTTGGTAAAAAAAAAGTCAATAATTGTATATTTATTGGTTTGCGCAAAAGTTGTCACATCTACAAACTAAGGTACGTTTTCTGGAATTTACGCAGCTTTTAGTTTACGACTGCCTATCTCATTTCTTGAGGTGCTAAAATGGCAGGGCAGTACAAAACCCCCCCAAATGACCCCATTTTGGAAAGTAGACCCCCTAAGGAAATTGATAAGAGGCATGTTGAGCCCATTGAATATTTTATTTTTTTGCCTCAAGCGATTGAATAATGACAAAAAAAAAATTTTTTTATTTTTTTTTTACACAAAGTTGTCACTAAATGATATATTGCTCACACATGCTATGGGCGTATGTGAAATGACACCCCAAAATAAATTCTGCTGCTTCTCCTGAGTATGGGGATACCACATATGTGGAACTTTTTGGGAGCCTAGCCGCGTACGGGGCCCCGAAAACCAAGCACCGCCTTCAGGCTTTCTAAGGGCGTAAATTTTTGAGTTCACTTCTCACTACCTATTACAGTTTTGAAGGCCATAAAATGCCAAGATGGCACAAAACCCCCACAAATGACCCCATTTTAGAAAGTAGACACCCCAAGCTATTTGCTGAGAGGCATGTTGAGTTCATGGAATATTTTATATTTTGCCACAAGTTGCGGGAAAATTACAAACTTTTTTTTTTTTTTTTTTTTTTTAACAAAGTTGTCACTAAATGATATATTGCTCATGCATGCCATGGGCATATGTGAAATGACACCCCAAAAAAAATTCTGCTGCTTCTCCTGAGTACGGGGATACCACATATGTGGGACTTTTTGGGAGCCTAGCCGCGTACGGGGCCCCGAAAACCAAGCACCGCCTTCAGGCTTTCTAAGGGCGTAAATTTTTGAGTTCACTTCTCACTACCTATTACAGTTTTGAAGGCCATAAAATGCCAAGATGGCACAAAACCCCCACAAATGACCCCATTTTAGAAAGTAGACACCCCAAGCTATTTGCTGAGAGGCATGTTGAGTCCATGGAATATTTTATATTTTGCCACAAGTTGCGGGAAAATTACAAACTTTTTTTTTTTTTTTTTTTTTTTCACAAAGTTGTCACTAAATGATATATTGCTCACGCATGCCATGGGCATATGTGAAATGACACCCCAAAATAAATTCTGCTGCTTCTCCTGAGTACGGGGATACCACATATGTGGGACTTTTTGGGAGCCTAGCCGCGTACGGGGCCCCGAAAACCAAGCACCGCCTTCAGGCTTTCTAAGGGCGTTACAGTTTTGAAGGCCATAAAATGCCAAGATGGCACAAACCCCCCCAAATGACCCCATTTTGGAAAGTAGACACCCCTAAATTTAGGGGTACACTAGTGAGACTAGGTAATAAATGGCGGGTGCCCTGAAACTATAAAAAAATAACTAACCAACCAGCGTCACCTGTAACAGTTATATGGTGATCACTGGTGAAAGGGTTAACTAGGGGGCAATTAGGGGGCTTTATGCGGTAGTATATGGGGGTCCCTGGCGCTATAAAAAGCTGCAGCGAACCTAAATACCTACCTGCCTAACTAGCGTCACCTGTGACACTAATACAGCGATCAGAAAAACGATCGCTTATTAGGCTGGGTTCACACTGGAGCGATGCGGGAATGCCACGAATGCGCGGCGGGTTCCCGCATCGCATGCCTCCCGGCGGCAGTTCACACTGCCCTATGCGAACTGCTGGGAGTGTCAGTGAAATGTTACTGACACCCCCAGATCAGTTCGCATATCGCAGTGCGATCTGCAAACTCGGATCGCATGGTGTGAACACCCATGCGATCCGATTCTGCTGCGGGCCAAAAAAAGGGTCCCGTGCGAATTTGCGGCGGGTGCGGCGGGTGCGGCGGGTGCGGCGAATGGCTGAACTCGAATCGCACAGAGATCGGATGTGATTTGCACTGCAGTGCGGTGCGAATCACATCCGTTCTTATAAACCGCTGCAATGTGAACCCAGCCTTAGTGACACTGGCGACGGGGGGTGATCACAGGGTTAAACCTTTATTGGGGGGGTTAGGGGGGTACCCTAACTGCCCTAACAGTTATTAGTCACAAATGACACCCGCCGGGTGATCAGGGGGTTAAACCTTTATTAGGTAATAAATGGCGGGTGCCCTGAAACTATAAAAAAATAACTAACCAACCAGCGTCACCTGTAACAGTTATATGGTGATCACTGGTGAAAGGGTTAACTAGGGGGCAATCAGGGGGCTTTATGCGGTAGTATATGGGGGTCCCTGGCGCTATAAAAGCTGCGGCGAACCTAAATACCTACCTGCCTAACTAGCGTCACCTGTGACACTAATACGGCGATCAGAAAAATGATCGCTTATTAGGCTGGGTTCACACTGGAGCGATGCGGAAACGCCGCGAATCCGCGGCGGGTTCCCGCATCGCATGCCTCCCGGCGGCAGTTAACACTGCCCTATGCGAACTGCTGGGAGTGTCAGTGAAATGTTACTGACACCCCCAGATCAGTTCGCATATCGCAGTGCGATCTGCAAACTCGGATCGCATGGTGTGAACACCCATGCGATCCGATTCTGCTGCGGGCCAAAAAAAGGGTCCCGTGCGAATTTGCGGCGGGTGCGGCGGGTGTGGCGGGTGTGGCGGGTGCGGCGAATGGCTGAACTCGAATCGCACAGAGATCGGATGTGATTTGCACTGCAGTGCGGTGCGAATCACATTCGTTCTCATAAACCGCTGCAATGTGAACCCAGCCTTAGTGACACTGGCGACGGGGGGTGATCACGGGGTTAAACCTTTATTGGGGGGGTTAGGGGGGTACATTAGAACTAAAGGGGGCTAACTCTAACTGCCCTAACAGTTATTACAGTCACAAATGACACCAATGCAAAAAAAAAATGACATTGGTGTCACTGTGACTGGGGGGCAGGGGTAATTGGGGGGGTGATCGGGGGGTAAAGGGGGGGTGTGAGTGTGCCTAGCATGTTCTACTGTGTGTGTAGAGTGTTGGTGCAACTCACCGATCCGCTCTCCTCCGTGTCGGAACGAAAAATACCGACACGGAGGAGAGAATACATCACTTCCTCTCCTGTGTTTACATTACAGGAGAGGAAGTGATGTCACCGGGGATTTCTATTCGTCGGGAGCGATCGCGAGGGGGTGGCCATGAATGAATGGCCGCCCCCTCGTCCCGGATCGCTCCCGGACGAAACCCGACCGCCGCAGGCACCTCGCGGGGGCCCGATCGGGCCCCCAACCCGCGGGAGGCAAGGGACGTACATGTATGTCCTTATGCCTGCCCGTGCCATTCTACTGACGTACATCGGCGTGCGGCGGTCGGCAACTGGATAAACAATTCAGAGGGATCATTAGACAATTTATTTACACAGATCTCTGCATCAGACAAAACATAGGACAGAGGGTTCAAAAGTGGGACAGTCCCTCTAAATAAGAGACTTTCACATCAGCCTTTCACAACTGCAGGGAGTTTAAGGGTAGTAATAATTATAGCTGTCTATAAAGACACAACACAAACACCATAGTCAGCACATAAAGAACATTAGCTAGCAAATATAGTTTTTCTTCTTCGCATTTAAAACACCAAATCCACTTTTGTTGAGGAAAAAACATTCCCCTCTGGGTGATCCATGTACATTACAAGGATTTTAACAAACTTTGTTGCAGATACATACCTTTTTGTTATTCTGAAGAAATCCCTGTGTGTTTTGTCTGTGCCCATGTGGAGAGGGAGTCTAATGGAAGTGGGTTCATAATTGACAATCAACTGCTGCACCTACAGGGCTCTAATGAGGAAATTTGAAGGATCTGCATCCCTTTAGACCTGGTTTCCTACTTGGAGTATCTCACCAAAAATTAAATTTTTGTTGTTGCAGGGGATGCCAAAAATCCAATTTGTATCTTAGTGCAGACATCTGGGAAAATCAGTAAGCCAAATACACAAGCAGGAAATTGTGTCTTGGGGGGGGGGGGGGGGGGGTTATGTACACATTCTGTGTACATACCTCCAGGTGGCCATATTGCATTTTTTTCTGCATACTGCAGAAAATTACAGAACTGCATATCAAAATGGAAAGGTAATTTTTAATAATAACATTTAATTACAAAATGTCACACTTGCATATTCTTGATTTTTATTTATTTATTTATTTATATATTTTTCCCAGAAGAACGTGGCATTACCCTTTAACTATACATCTTTTGAATTTCTAGACATCTTTCTATTTCTACATCTTTCATTCTTTTGACAGTCACATGCCAGTTAACTAGATACATAATCTGCTTTTGACTAATCAGTATCGTATTTGTGTTAATATACTAATATTCGGTTAAGTTAAAGCGGAAGTAAACCCATTCATAAAACAGTTTCATTTCTGGCACATGCAGGAAATGTAACACTCCCATTGGTTGCACTCTCAACCAAACTTTCAAACCATCCATTGGCTGGTGTCATAACTGATCACATGTGCAGCATCATGGCAGTTGTAGATTAAACAGAGGCCAAGATGGCAGCTTCCTTGGCTGAAAACGATAGGGGGGTTTACTTTAAAGCCCAACTAAAGTCACAAAAATAGATGGTGTTAGCCCTTGTACACACGGTCGGACATTCCGATGGACAATGGCGGTAGGAGCGCGTTGTCGAATAATCCGACAGTGTGTGGGCTCCATCGGACTGTTTCTGTCGGAGTATCCGACGGACCAAATTTTCCAGCTGGGCTATAAAATTTTCCGACAACATGATCCGATCGGACTTTGTCCAATCATGTGTAGAGAATTCCGATTGGACAAAGTGCCACGCATGCTCAGATCAAATTCCTAGACCAAAGCTATTGGCTACTAGCCTGAACGTAGTCCCGTCCTAACAAAATAACGTCATCACGTTAAGTACGATCGGATTTTCTGACAACTTTGTCCAACTGTGTGTATGCAACAGTTTCGGACAAAATCCGACGGATTTGGTTGTCGGAATGTCCGACCATGTGTACAAGGGCTTACACTTTTGATTATACACAAGTTATATAGCACCAACAGTTTACGCAGCGCTTTACAATGTATAGGAGGGGGGACAACACAATTACAGTACAGTTCAATACAAAAGGTACAGGAGGGCCCTGCTCGTAGAGCTTACATTCTAAAGGGAGGGGGTGGTGGTACAAAAGGTAATAGCTGCAGAGAATGATTTGATGGGGTGTTAGACTTTAGTTTGTAAGGAAATGGTACAATTACTATTAAAACACTTTTGACTTTCCCTTCCAGAATCTTGATTACCCGTAACTCTCTGAGCAATATAGAACCAGTCATACTGTAGTTCTTTTGGTAAAACGCTTCTCCATTGTGTGGCCACAATGCTGAAGGCATTTGATACTGAATGTATGGATGATCTGAATTTTTTTATCTGCAATATCTGCTAAAGAGGATTAAATGATTTACAGGAGTTTCATTAACTTATGACAAAGGTAATGGTTTAAATATCCTGAACAAATAGTCAGAAAAATGTACATTTGTTATTAGTATAACATTATGTGATTCACATTTTGCTAAAATCCTGAACTTGGTCTTAGCTTTCAAAATGTAAATCATTCATCAGCATTAAACATAATGCTATGAGGGGCTGTCAGGCAATTTAGGCCATAACATAGGAAAAGTTACAATTAGATATAGATTTTATGTGTTCTAACAGTAAAATGGTAATCAGCCCAAATGTAACATTGAATATTTGGAAACTGTTCTAAAAAACTCAGTAAAAGGGAAAAAACAACATTGCTAGACATAGCAGTCTACTAGGAGCTGGACTTCATTAAAATATGCCCTAGAGTGGTGGAGGTCAATTTCTCACTAGTTGCCATAGACAAATGCTCTCTTTTCTATCATCTACATTCTGTGAATAAGTTTTGCAGGAAGGCACTATGCTTTCTGTAAATGGAAAAACATGAAATTCTGAAAACGAAGACATACATATGATTTCTTTATTAAACATATTTACTGAAAGGGTAACTCCACTTTGGGGGGGAAAAATTGAAATTAAGAAAAAAATAATATATTGTGAAACAATTGAATGTAATTAAGAATTGCCTTTCCTTTTCAATCTGCAGTTCTGTCATTTTCTGAAAATGCAATGCAATATGGCTACCTGGAGGTATGTACAGAACACCCCCCCAGGAACATAATTTCCTGCTTGTGTGATTGGCTCACCAATTTTCCCAGAAGTCTGCATTAAGATACAAGTCAAATTTCAGGCATCTCCTGCAACAAAATTGTAATATTTGGTGAGATACTTCCAATAGGTAATCACGGCTAAAAGGATGCAGGTCCTGCAGCTTTCCTTATTAGAGCCCTGCAGGTGCACAGCTGATCGCTAATTATGAAACCACTCCCATTAGACTCACTTTTCCACATGGATACAGACAAACACACAGGGATTTCTTCAGAATAACAAAAGGTAGTAATCTGCAACAAAGTTTGTTAAAATCCCTGCAATGGAAATTGGTCGACTAGAAGGGAATGTTTTTTTCTCAACAAAAGTGGAGTTACACTTTAAACTCCAAGATATTTTACATATGGCATATATGTTGTATGATTATATTATCCAAAGGCAGGCACTCTAACTTGGTAATTTTTAGGTGTGGGGTTAACCCCATACAACTGTTTTCTAACCTGTGACCATTTTAAAAGCCAATTTCAGAATCCGGAACCCTCTCTTTAGCACCCTGGAAAAATATGTTATAATTTTTTCAAATGCTTTTTACCTACCCTCTGCTGATGTCTTTTGACCGGTCACGTGACATGCTGAGTTTATTTTTTCCTCTTTTTTTCTGCTGGAGATGTATTATCTGGGATGATGCACCACTCAATGAATCAACACACTTCGATTGTAGGGCAGGGAGTGGGACATATTCTCCTACACTGAGTGATGCTCGGTGTCATTCTTCCCAAAGACTAAGAACATCATGAGGTCCTATGTGGGGCAGATCTGAACTAAAGGTGAGTATTGCAGCATGGGATACCTTTGTTTAGTTTTTGGTATTTCAGAGGTCCCAGGACATTTAAAGAAAAAAAAATGCATGCAGTTGGATTTTGCCCATAACTCATAAAACCTACACTTATTTGCCCCATTTTACAGTTAAATACTTAAAAAAAAATCACACTTTTATAACTGATAAAACATTCATTACAAATATTTTTGTTGACTCTATTATTATTGATGACCATTTATAAAAAGCCTGGGCTCCTTGCTGAGCTGAGATCCCACTTGAACCGAGCATCAAAATAACTAGTTTAAGTCTTATCTGGGCAAATCCAACTTGACTTCATTTAACTTACAAATATGTTAAATGTGTAAATTGCTGTAATGTTGCTAGCATATTTTGCACGCTGGGAACACAAATATGGAATAACAAACGAATAGCACATGTGCGATCAGTGCTGTAAAAATGCACTGTTTACTGTGTAAATGTCACTGGCAGGGAAGGGGTTAACACTAGGAGGCAATCAAGGGGTTAAATATATGTTCCCTGGGAGATGATTCTAACTGAAGGGGGAGGGGACTGTGTAGGAGAGATGACAGATTGCTGTTCATACTCTTTATGTAGAGACGATCTGTCTCTTCTCCCCTCAGAACCGGAAACTGTTTACATACACAGATGTAAGTTCTCCATGTGTCAGCCGCGATCACGGGGGCCCAGCGGTGACTCGCACCAGCTCCGGGGACGAGCAGCAGACGCGCATACCCCTAGTGACCACAGAGAAAAGCAACATTACAAAACGTTGCTTCGCCAAGCCGTGCCATTCTGCCACAGTAGAACTGCGGCGGCTGGTCGGCAAGTGGTTAATCGCATATATACTGTGCACTTAGCCCCTATGCCAAACCATAACTGAGCTAGAGGCCACTATATCAACAAAATGTGAGAATAAATAAATATACCAGTCACAATCAGAGCTTCACACCTTTTACCATTCACAGATCTTCAGAATAGTTATTTTTCTTCGACAAAACATTAAATATGAGTAATTAGCTGATATAATTAACTTTTTGTTTTTGATTCATTTTGAATTTCCAGGTGTTGTTTTGACAAATTCAAAAATTAAACTAATCAAACAAACTACTGTGCCATCATTTCAAGTTTTCAAATTTATAAATAGAAACTCATAAATTAGAATAGAATTATATTGCCCTTTTCAAAATTCACTGTGCCTTTCTTATTGTAAACAGTTTGCCACAAAAAGTTCACCACCTCAGGGAATTCAGTGAAGGAGAAAAACATTTTTTTCCCTTTATAATTTGCTTCCTGTTATTATCTCCACACTTAACACACAGCACAACAGAAAAATAAATTCTATTAAAACTCAAAAGTTCAGCGACAATGCCTAATTTTTAAAACCCATTCTAAAGAAAATACAATAAATAGCATAGCATGGAAATAGGGTATTATGAGATATTGTTTAGAGAAGTGAAAGACTATTAAAAATGTGTTTTATATTCAATGACCAACAGCGTCTGAAAAAAAACTAAAAAGAATAAACATTTTTTTTTTCAGAATACCATGTAATACCACTGAAAAGCTAAAAGGTTACATTTGCAAATTATCATTGTTTCAAATATAACTGTGGAGGAATATGTGTAAGATTTACTTTACACAGACTTCTGTATTTTGTAGGGCTAATCCATTAAGAGAAGCTACTCCAGTCTTTTGTCTACAAATTCCTGGTTCAATATACACTGGATATAAAAAGTCTACACCCCCCCTGTTAAAATGTTAGGTTGTGATGTAAAAAATGAGACAAAGATAAATCATTTCCAAACTTTTTCTACCTTTAATGTGACCTATAAACTGTACGACTCAATTGAACAACAAACTGAAATCTTTTAGGTGGAAGGAAGTAAAAATAAAAAACAAAAATAATATGGTTGCATAAGTGTGCACGCCCTTAAACTAATACTTTGTTAAAGCACCTTTTGATTTTATTACAGCACGCAGTCATTTTAGGTTTGAGTCTTGACTGGGCAATATTTGCCCACTCTTCTTTGCAAAAACACTCCAAATCTGTCACGTTGCGAGGGCATCTCCTGTACACAGCCCTCTTCAGATCACCCCACAGATTTTCAATCAGATTCAGGTCTGGGCTCTGGCTGGGCCATTCCAAAACTTTAAACTTCTTCTGGTGAAGCCATTTCTTTGTTGATTTGGATGTATGCTTTGGGTCGTTGTCATGCTGAAAGATGAAGTTCCTCTTCGTGTTTAGCTTTCTAGCAGAAGCCTGAAGGTTTTGTGCCAATATTGACTGGTATTTGGAATTGTTCATTATTCTCTCTATCTTGACTAAGGCCCCTGTTCCATCTGTAGAAAAACAGCCCAAAAGCATGATGCTGCCACTACGATCCTTCACTGTGAGTATGGTGTTCTTTTGGTGATTGTGTTGTTTTTGCACCAAACATATATTTCGGAATTATGGCCAAAAAGTTCAATCTTGGTTTCATCAGACCATAACACATTTTCCAAATACTTTTGGGAGACTTCAGATGTGTTTTTGCAAAATTGAGCCGAGCTTGGATGTTTTTCTCTATAAGAAAAGGCTTCCATCTTGCCACTTTACCCCAAAGTCCAGACATATGAAGAATACGTGAGATTGTTGTCATATGTATGACACAGCCAGCACTTATCAGATATTCCTGCAGCTCCTTTAATGTTGCTGTAGGCCTCATGGCAGCCTCCCTGACCAGTTTTCTTCTTGTCTTTTCATCAATTTTGGAGGGACATCCAGTTCTTGGTAATGTCACTGTTGTGCCATATTTTCTCCACTTGATGATGACTGCCTTCACTGTGTTCCATGGCATATCTAATGCCTTGGAAATTCTTTTGTACCCTTCTCCTGACTGATACCTTTAAATAATGAGATCCCGCAGATGCTTTGAAAGCTGTCTGCGGACCATAGCTTTAGCTGTAGGATGCGACTAAGAAAATGTCAGGAAAGAACTACTAGAACAGCTCAACTGTATTTGGGTTTAATCAGAGGCACTTTAAAAGAAGGCAGATATGTAGTGACTCCTATTTAACATGAGTTTGAATGCGATTGCTTAGTTCTGAACACAGCTACAATCCCAGTTATAAGAGGGTATGCACACTTATGCAACCACATTATTATTATTTATTTATTTTTTACTCCCTTTTGCTCCCTCCCCCTAAATTCTTTCAGTTTATTTTTCAATTGAGTTCAACAGTTTCTAGGTCACATTAAAGGCTGAAAATGTTTTGAAATGATTTAGTTTTGTCTCATTTTTTTTACATCACAGAAACCTGACATTTTAACAGGGGTGTGTAGATTTTTATATCCAATGTATACATTCACACACATTTATTGATGAGGTCACCTGAGCAGGCTGGCTCTCGAGCCACTACTCTGCGTGTCCATTCAAACACAGAGCTGCGTCTCAACCCTGCCCCCTCTCGCTTCTCTTTGGCTAACTGGCTTGAAAGCTACTGCTCCAACCAACGAGGAGCGAGAGTCACCGGAGAGTCGAGGCTCTCGTGCATATCAATGGATCACAATGGGACTCGGGTAAGTATTGGGGGGGGGCTGGAGGGGCTGCTGCACAGAGAAGGTTTTTTACCTTCATGCATAGAATGCATGAAGATAAATTACCTTGAGCATTTAGAACCACTTTAAGCATCCAACTACCTTCCTTTATTTACTGTGTATTCAGATTGAACACTTCTTTCCAACTTTAACCAGCCTTAACTTGCTCAAGTTGTAAACACTGATGCAAATATAGTGGTGGGGAAGATAATCACACAATTCCTTGCACTTTGGAAATCTGGCTTGCTGTAGGAATTCCACTAAAGTTATGCTTTTGTTGTGAAATAGAGACATACATGGTTAGTGCAGAGCAAGGTGACAGCTATATCAGTTTTTAAATGTGGTGTTCATTGGAAAACATAATTCTGAGGTGCTACTTTCCAGACTTTATCATGTTGTTGGCGATATAAAAGGTCATAATATACTATTAAAAAAATGTGCATAATAATCAGACATTCACTGTGTGTGCATTTAGAAATGATGATATTCTATGTACTACATAACTATAATTTCAGCTATAGTTCACAAACTCATTGCTAAAGATAGTCTGCAGAAAAAAGACAGCGAGATTTTCTATTTTTTTTAGACATGGCTAGTATTTAAAAGCATGGTAAATATTTCTATCTGCACCTTGTGCGTTTGCCTGCATAAGATGTGCATTGATCATGTAGTTTCATGGTGTCATTTGTTGCCTAGTGTGCACAGCCTATAGTTGAATAAACCTTCACACTCTTGTGCCAGAAGTTTCAGTTTGTGTTGAAATATGAGAAATGAAGCATGACTCTTTACATGTTAATACATGACCTCTGTCTGTAGACTGAGACCTGACACTTCCTGTGAACAAATTACATAGCCCACAAATTCCTGGGTCTCTCAGTCTAGTACTTCTGCAGGGAGATCTACAAAGTAATAAGATCTGACAGACACAGGCAGGCAAAGCATCCACAGACACACAGAGAGCTCACTTGCAGATTTGCAGTTTGTGCCACAAATGTGCAAGTGCTAACATGACAAAACATAATCTCCAATGAAGAGGGGGTGACAAGGCATGCATCTGATGCTGTTTGACCTGAAACAGTACATTTTTTGTACCTTTTGGTGCATAGCTAGGTGAATGAATACATGGACCTAGAGGGATGGATTAGGCATGGCACTACAAATTGCAGCACATCCAGGAATTAAAATCATTGAAGTTTATTGGAGATCCATAAAATCATAGGAACATGACACACAACGTTTCAAAAGGTGCTCAGTGGACACGTTTCGCACAAACATGCTTACTCATGAGGATGTGCCTGAATGTGCCGCTACCTTTCTTTGTTTCACTTGGATTTCTCTGGATGTGGACCAGGCAGGCACCCAGCTTCATTTAGCAGCATACAGTGATGTGAAAAAGTGTTTGCCCCCTTCCTCATTTCCTGTTCCTTTGCATGTTTGTCACACTTAAGTGTTTCGGAACATCAAACCAATTTAAACAATAGTCAAGGACAACACAAGTAAACACAAAATGCAATTTGTAAATGAAGGTGTTTATTATTAAAGGTGAAAAAAAATCCAAACCATCATGTCCCTGTGTGAAAAAGTGATTGCCCCCCTTGTTAAAACATACTATAACTGTGGTTGTCCACACCTGAGTTCAATTTCTCTAGCCACACCCAGGCCTGATTATTGCCACACCTGTTCACAATCAAGGCATCACTTAAATAGGAGCTGCTTGACACAGTAAGGTCCACCAGAAGATCCTTAACCAGTTGCCGACCGCCGCACGACGATGTACGTCGACAGCATGGCACGGGCAGGCATATTGGCGTACATGTACGTCCCTTGCCTCCCGCGGGTCGGGGGCCCGATCGGGCCCCCGCCCGGTGCCTGCGGCGGTCGGTTTTCGTCCGGGAGCGATCCGGGACGAGGGGGCGGCCATTCATTCATGGCCACCCCCTCGCGATCGCTCCCGACGAATAGGAATCCCCCGTGACATCACTTCCTCTCCTGTAATGTAAACACAGGAGAGGAAGTGATGTATTCTCTCCTCCGTGTCGGTATTTTTCGTTCCGACACGGAGGAGAGCGGATCGGTGAGTTGCACCAACACTCTACACACACAGTAGAACATGCCAGGCACACTCACACCCCCCCGATCACCCCCCCAATTACCCCTGCCCCCCAGTCACAGTGACACCAATGTCATTTTTTTTTTTTGCATTGGTGTCATTTGTGACTGTAATAACTGTTAGGGCAGTTAGGGTTAGCCCCCTTTAGTTCTAATGTACCCCCCTAACCCCCCCAATAAAGGTTTAACCCCGTGATCACCCCCCGTCGCCAGTGTCACTAAGGCTGGGTTCACATTGCAGCGGTTTATGAGAACGAATGTGATTCGCACCGCACTGCAGTGCAAATCACATCCGATCTCTGTGCGATTCGAGTTCAGCCATTCGCCGCACCCGCCACACCCGCCGCACCCGCCGCAAATTCGCACGGGACCCTTTTTTTGGCCCGCAGCAGAATCGGATCGCATGGGTGTTCACACCATGCGATTCGAGTTTGCAGATCGCACTGCGATATGCGAACTGATCTGGGGGTGTCAGTAACATTTCACTGACACTCCCAGCAGTCCGCATAGGGCAGTGTGAACTGCCGCCGGGAGGCATGCGATGCGGGAACCCGCCGCGGATTCGCGGCGTTTCCGCATCGCTCCAGTGTGAACCCAGCCTAATAAGCGATCATTTTTCTGATCGCCGTATTAGTGTCACAGGTGACGCTAGTTAGGCAGGTAGGTATTTAGGTTCGCCGCAGCTTTTTATAGCGCCAGGGACCCCCATATACTACCGCATAAAGCCCCCTGATTGCCCCCTAGTTAACCCTTTCACCAGTGATCACCATATAACTGTTACAGGTGACGCTGGTTGGTTAGTTATTTTTTTATAGTTTCAGGGCACCCGCCATTTATTACCTAATAAAGGTTTAACCCCCTGATCACCCGGCGGGTGTCATTTGTGACTAATAACTGTTAGGGCAGTTAGGGTTAGCCCCCTTTAGTTCTAAGGTACCCCCCTAACCCCCCCAATAAAGGTTTAACCCCGTGATCACCCCCCGTTGCCAGTGTCACTAAGGCTGGGTTCACATTGCAGCGGTTTATGAGAACGGATGTGATTCGCACCGCACTGCAGTGCAAATCACATCCGATCTCTGTGCGATTCGAGTTCAGCTATACAGATAGTATGGCTGAATTCGTGTCGCACCCGCCGCACCCGCCGCAAACTCGCACGGGACCCTTTTTTTGGTCCGCAGCAGAATCGGATCGCATGGGTGTTCACACCATGCGATCCAAGTTTGCAGATCGCACTGCGATATGCGAACTGATCTGGGGGTGTCATTAACATTTCACTGACACTCCCAGCAGTTCGCATAGGGCAGTGTGAACTGCCGCCGGGAGGCATGCGATGCGGGAACCCGCCGCGCATTCGTGGCGTTCCCGCATCGCTCCAGTGTGAACCCAGCCTAATAAGCGATCGTTTTTCTGATCGCTGTATTAGTGTCACAGGTGACGCTAGTTAGGCAGGTAGATATTTAGGTTCGCCGCAGCTTTTTATAGCACCAGGGACCCCCATATACTACCGCATAAAGCCCCCTGATTGCCCCCTAGTTAACCCTTTCACCAGTGATCACCATATAACGGTTACAGGTGACGCTGGTTGGTTAGTTATTTTTTTATAGTTTCAGGGCACCCGCCATTTATTACCTAGTCTCACTAGTGTACCCCTAAATTTAGGAGTGTCTACTTTCCAAAATGGGGTCATTTGGGGGGGGTTTGTGCCATCTTGGCATTTTATGGCCTTCAAAACTGTAACGCCCTTAGAAAGCCTGAAGGCGGTGCTTGGATTTCGGGGCCCCGTACGCGGCTAGGCTCCCAAAAAGTCCCACATATGTGGTATCCCCGTACTCAGGAGAAGCAGCAGAATTTATTTTGGGGTGTCATTTCACATATGCCCATGGCATGCGTGAGCAATATATCATTTAGTGACAACTTTGTGAAAAAAAAAAAAAAAAAGTTTGTAATTTTCCCGCAACTTGTGGCAAAATATAAAATATTCCATGGACTCAACATGCCTCTCAGCAAATAGCTTGGGGTGTCTACTTTCTAAAATGGGGTCATTTGTGGGGGTTTTGTGCCATCTTGGCATTTTATGGCCTTCAAAACTGTAATAGGTAGTGAGAAGTGAACTCAAAAATTTACGCCCTTAGAAAGCCTGAAGGCGGTGCTTGGTTTTCGGGGCCCCGTACGCGGCTAGGCTCCCAAAAAGTCCCACATATGTGGTATCCCCGTACTCAGGAGAAGCAGCAGAATTTATTTTGGGGTGTAATTTCACATATGCCCATGGCATGCATGAGCAATATATCATTTAGTGACAACTTTGTGAAAAAAAAAAAAAAAAGTTTGTAATTTTCCCACAACTTGTGGCAAAATATAAAATATTCCATGAACTCAACATGCCTCTCAGCAAATAGCTTGGGGTGTCTACTTTCTAAAATGGGGTCATTTGTGGGGGTTTTGTGCCATCTTGGCATTTTATGGCCTTCAAAACTGTAATAGGTAGTGAGAAGTGAACTCAAAAATTTACGCCCTTAGAAAGCCTGAAGGCGGTGCTTGGTTTTCGGGGCCCCGTACGCGGCTAGGCTCCCAAAAAGTCCCACATATGTGGTATCCCCGTACTCAGGAGAAGCAGCAGAATTTATTTTGGGGTGTCATTTCACATACGCCCATAGCATGTGTGAGCAATATATCATTTAGTGACAACTTTGTGTAAAAAAAAAAAATATTTTTTTTTTTGTCATTATTCAATCGCTTGAGGCAAAAAAATAAAATATTCAATGGGCTCAACATGCCTCTTATCAATTTCCTTAGGGGGTCTACTTTCCAAAATGGGGTCATTTGGGGGGGTTTTGTACTGCCCTGCCATTTTAGCACCTCAAGAAATGAGATAGGCAGTCGTAAACTAAAAGCTGCGTAAATTCCAGAAAACGTACCTTAGTTTGTAGATGTGACAACTTTTGCGCAAACCAATAAATATACAATTATTGACTTTTTTTTTACCAAAGACATGTGGCTGAATACATTTTGGCCTAAATGTATGACTAAAATTGAGTTTATTGGATTTTTCTAATAACAAAAAGTAGAAAATATCATTTTTTTCAAAATTTGCGGTCTTTTTACGTTTATATCGCAAAAAATAAAAATCGCAGAGGCAATCAAATACCATCAAAAGAAAGCTCTATTTGTGGGAAGAAAAGGACGCAAATTTTGTTTGGGTACAACATTGCATGACCGCGCAATTACCAGTTAAAGCAGCGCAGTGCCAAAGTGTAAAAAGACCTCTGGTCATTTACCAGCAAAATGGTCCGGTCTGAAAGTGGTTAAAAGCTACACATCATGCTGAGACCCAAAGAAATTCAGGAACAATTGAGAAAGAAAGTAATTGAGATCTATCAGTCTGGAAAGGGTTATAAAGCCATTTCCAAAGCTTTGGGAATCCAGCGAACCACAGTGAGAGCCATTATCCACAAATGGCGAAGACATGGAACAGTGGTGAACCTTCCCAGGAGTGGCCGGCCGCCCAAAATTACCCCAAGAGCGCAGCGACGACTCATCCAAGAGGTCACAAAAGACCCCACAACAACGTCCAAGGACCTGCAGGCCTCACTTGCCTCAGTTAAGGTCAGCGTTCATGCCTCCACCATCAGGAAAAGACTGGGCAAAAATGGCCTGCATGGCAGAGTTCCAAGGAGAAAACCACTGCTGAGCAAAAAGAACATCAAAGCTCGTCTCAATTTCTCCACAACACATCTTGATGATCCCCAAGACTTTTGGGACAACATTCTGTGGACCGATGAGACAAAAGTGGAACTCTTTGGAAGGTGTGTGTCCAAGTATATCTGGCGTAGAAGGAACACTGCATTTCATAAAAAGAACATTATACCAACAGTAAAATATGGTGGTGGTAGTGTGATGGTCTGGGGCTGTTTTGCTGCTTCAGGACCTGGAAGACTTGCCGTGATAAAATGAACTATGAATTCTGCTGTCTACCAAGAGATCCAGAAGGAGAATGTCCGACCATCTGTTCGTGTACTCAAGCTGAAACGAACTTGGGTTCTGCAGCAGGACAATGATCCTAAACACACCAGCAAGCCCACCACCGAATGGCTGAAGAAAAACAAAATGAAGACTTTGGAGTGGCCTAGCCAAAGTCCTGAACTGAATCCTATTGAGATGTTGTGGTATGACCTTAAAAAGGCCGTTCATGCTCGAAAACCCTCTAATGTAACTGAATTAGGACAATTCTGCAAAGATGAGTGGGCCAAAATTCCTCCAGGACGCTGTAAAAGCCTCAATGCACGTTATCGCAAACGCTTGGTTGCAGTTGTTGCTGCTAAGGGTGGCTCAACCAGTTATTAGGTTTAGGGGGCAATCACTTTTTCACACAGGGCCATGATGGTTTGGATTTTTTTCACCTTTAATAATAAACACCTTCATTTACAAATTGCATTTTGTGTTTACTTGTGTTGTCCTTGACTATTGTTTAAATTGGTTTGATGTTCCGAAACACTTAAGTGTGACAAACATGCAAAGGAACAGGAAATGAGGAAGGGGGCAAACACTTTTTCACACCACTGTATGAGATCCTGCAGGTGGCTTGTGAGCGGTGTGTACATAGCTCTCTCTTCCACTACAAATTGCAGCCACAACATGTGAGCCCATCAATACAAGGTCACAATGGAGATATTTGCTAGCACACCATGGATAGATGATTTTTATTGCATTAACACACTACATTGTCGACCCATGGTGTGCTGGCAAATATCTCCATTGTGACTTTCTGAACCAGTTCCCAGCTGGTTGTTGATGCAGCACCAAACTCTTTTAGAGCATATCCAGGAACATGTGTGATAGGAATATGGAGTATTGCATTGTTGCAAGGAAGGGCAAACAACCAATATAGGGAATATAACTACACTAATACCTAGTTAAAGCAACAAAAACATCTGAAAGTGTACAATGCTTTTATAAACCATAACAATAAACTTTTCATTTGTTCCCTTTGGTCTGTAATATATCTTAGGAAGAATTTTGTCACATCTGTTTGATAAATGCAAAAAAAAAAACCTCTTGATCTTGTCAGAAAGTCAACGCTGTCTTATGTCCTTTCCACACTTTCATTGTTATCTCAAAGAACCTTCCTAGTTCTTATCTTGGACTACAGAATAATTAGCCTTTGTGATATGACAACACTTAAGCCACAAAAAGCTGTGTGCTGTCAGTCCACAACAGGACTAGCAGGGGTTAAACGAATAAAACTGACAGCTCTAGTTGGAGCACTTGTGCTAACAATCCAGTGTTAGTACAGTGATCTTCCCTGCTGTGCTATTGTTTTCTGACAGGAGAATGGCTCCCTCGCCAGAACACTTTGGTAAACACTCTCAGCCATTGGCTGAATATGCCAAATTACACCAAAAATATGTCATAGGCCAAATTCTTTATACTGCACTGCCTACCATTTGAGATTAGGTCAGTTGGCTTGGAAGGACAATAAGAGGACTTTTGCTTAGGCTAGCCCTCTCACTATAAAATGGCAAGGTACAGCAGTCATATTGACAATGTGCTTTATCTGTGACAGGGAAAGCATAGGGGGTGCTGTTGATAAACTGCACAGAAAGAGATAAAGAGATTAGTATATGGCCTGTAGGCACTGACAGGTCTGTTAAAGTAGATCTAAACCCCTACTGAATGTCATGTAAGTAGTAAAATTATTTGTAGCCTAGAAAAATAGGGGGAATTCTACCTCCTTTTTATCCTTTAGTACATCTTAATGCAGCTGATGTCCTGCAGCATATTGCAGCCTTTCCCTGTCCACATGCACTGTGGTGATAACAGGTTGCATGTGTTTTTTCACAGAGCTTATTTTCTAATTGTTGCTGGCTGCAATTGTTTTTTTTTTTTGTTGACAGATACTTTTTTTTCTTTTAATTGGGGTCTTATCCCTTTTCTAAATTATTTCTAGATTATTTTTCTTTAACTTTTAGCTTGTCGTGAAAAGAGTATATCAAACACTTTCATTTCCATTTCCAATTAAAATAAAAACATAATGTCCCAGAGACACTTCGGAAAAAAACTGACCAGTAGCATTGTGGTAGTTTAACAAATAAAGCTAGAAAAAATGTTCAGACACAAAGCAGTTTTGTTTTCGAAAAATCCAGATACAGTTTTTCTTTTATTTATTTTTTTTGGTAGCAAGATATCTTTTTTTAAGCGCTAAGAAAAAATGCCTGGCTTCAGGGTATAATATCAAGCAGTTAATCTAACATTCCCCAAATACGCACCTGTTGCATGTGTGTTAAATAAAAGTGAATGATTCATCACCAGTGAATATTTAGTGACAGTTACATTTACTATTTTCTATGCATGTCCCTTATTGTACCCAAGGGCCACAACCTAACTTTGTTCTGCAGCAAAGTGAATATTAGGCGGTGCCTTACACGCTGAACCTCAGGTCTTGGGAAAATTGGCAACTCAGGGACCACATTCTCAAAACAAGCATAAGCCTAAATGTGGGGACACAAGACAGTAAAAACAAATGTGAGGACAGAAGGCACAGCGAGTTCTCTTACGAATAAATTGGAGCGTCATTTTTTTTTTTTTTTGGCAATGGGAAGGAAAAGAAGAAAGAGAGATGCCAGGAGGCAGAAAAGTTGGCATCAGTGGCAACAGCGAGAATAGGAGTGGAAACATTTTTTTGCCTTACTTAGTTATCTTACTGATGTAAAATAAATACATTGATTTTACCAATAGCATCTGCAGTGAGTGTTTGGTAGCCCTCTGTGATCCAGGCTTGATTGATATTAATAAATTTAACTTCTTAGTCATAAATCCTTCTCCTGCACTGAAGACCCTCTCTGACTTGACACTTGTGTGTATATATACAGTGCCTTGAAAAAGTATTCATACCCCTTGAAATTTTCCACGTTTTTGTCATGTTACAACCAAAAACATAAATGTAGTTTATTGGGATTGTAATAGAACAACACAAAGTGGCACATAATTGTGAAGTGGAAGGAAAATGATAAATGGGTTAAAGTGTTTTACAAATAAATCTGTGAAAAGTGTGGGGTACATTTGTATTCATCTCCCCTGAGTCAATACTTTTTAGAACCACCTTTTGCTGCAATTACAGCTACAAGTCTTTTTGGATATGTCTCTACCAACTTTGCATTCTAGAGAGTAAAATTTTTGTTCATTCTTCTTTGAAAAATAGCTCAAGTTCTGTCAGATTGGTTCAATTTTGGCCTCATCTGACCAGAGCACCTTCTTCTACATGTTAGCTTTGTTAGCTTTCTCACAAACTGCAGACAGGACTTCTTATGGCTTTCTTTCAACAATGGATTTCTTCCTCCCACTCTTCCATAAAGGCCAGATTTGTTGAATGCACCATTAATAGTTTTCCTGTGGACAGATTCTCCCACCTGAGCTGTGGATCTCTGCAGCTGCTCCAGAGTTATCATGGGCCTCTTGGTTGCTTCTCTGATTAATGCTTTCCTTGCCCAGCCTGTCAGTTTAGGTGAACGGCCATGTCTTGATAGGTTTGCAGTTGTGCCTTACTCTTTCCATATTCGGAAGATGGATTGAACAATGCTCTGTGAGATGTTCAAAGCTTGGGAGATTTTTTTATAACCTAACCCTGCTTTAAACTTCTCCATAACTTTATCCCTGACCTGTCTGGTGTGTTCCTTGGCCTTCATGATGCTGTTTGTTCACTACAGTTCTCTATCAAACCTATGAGGGCTTCCCAGAACAGCTGTATTTATACTGAGATTAAATTACACACAGGTGAGCTCTATTTACAAAGTAAGTAATGTCTAAAGGCTATTGGTTCCACTAGGTTTTAGTTAGGGGTATCAAAGTAAAGGAGGCTGAATACAAATGCCACACCACACTTTGTAAATATTTATATGTAAAATATTTTGAAAACCATTTATCATTTTCCTTTCACTTCACAATAATGTGCCACATTGTGTTGGTCTATCATATATAATCCCAATAAAATACACTTAACAAAATGTGGGAAATGTTAAGGGGTATGAATACTTTTCAAGAATATATATATATATATATATATATATATATATATATATATATATATATATACATATAGGCTGTGCCCTTCTAAACTCATTTTCTACTATATATATATATATATATACATATATGTACTGTATATACAGTGAACATCAATTAAAGCAAAGTTTATCTGTGAAAATACAGTTCATATGTGATAAATCCATACACCCTTGTGAATCTTCTATACCAATAATGTGCCATGGCTCCCCCCACCCTTCACTACTGCGCTCACCTCCAATATAGACCTGTTCCCAGATCCAAAAACGCCTTCCCCTGCTGGAATATATACAGCCACATATTCACTGCTGGATAATCTCCTTCTTTCCTCCACTTTCCTTAATGAGCATTCTCTTTATCTGGGTAAATCTCATATGGCCCTTTAAAACTGCTATTCTCCTTCATCTGCCAGTGACCTAATTTAAAAAAACAAACGTACTCCCATAGTGTAATATTTCAGACTTCCACATTTAATGATATAATCTGCACTTATTGAATTAAAAAAGAGAAAATGCACTTGAAAACCGTACAACGGGGCTGCAGCTCCCATGTTACTCTCAGTACTGCGTCGCCCAACTTTTGCCCGATGCGTATCCTCATGGTCAGTGCATGCTATTATCTTAAGAGTGTTACTAAACCCACAACATTAAAAGCAGTCTGCATATGCAGTAAAGCATGCTTGTTATACTGGAACCTAAGGGGTTACTATTCTGCATTGGGTGTATTGGGTGGGTCTTCTCAGTTTGGTGTGTATTGTTAGAGAGTTTTTTTTTTCTTGGGAGAGTGCATGTGATCAGCACAGGGCCAATCAGCACTTTCCAGACAGAGGGTCAGGGGTCCTGCAGCCTCATAGGATAGTACGAGTAAAATGAAAACTCATTCTACAAGCTTTAACCAGACACTGATAGAAGTCAAAAGACTGCTCTAACTGCTAATCAGAGAAGTTATTTAGCAGTTTATATTTACTAAAACTATTGCATTTCCATGGTGTGTACTGTGGGAGACCAGAAATAGTGAATGCAGGGTCCTGGGTTTAAGTAACACTTTAAGCACATATTTGGTCCCCACCAGCCCTGGTACATCCTCAACACCCAGCATGTGATACTTCTGTTTAATACCTTGCTATCCCTGTTTGTGTTTATTTCACCAGGGCAGGGAAGGTATTAGAGGGAAAAAAATCTAAGATAATAAAAGTTAAAAAATATATTGTTAAACAAAATAAAACACGTGTGGAAATCTGGTAATTTTGAACCACCCGGGTCATGAACTGGAGTGTGTGTTTTCACCAGTTAGTATGGAAGTGGTTGAGATGTTAGACAGCTTTGCCAAGGTTGTATTCAGATGCTGGCCATTGAGGTAGTTTCTTTCTTCTGCTCCAGCAACTGAGAGAAGCAAAACCGGTCTTGGAAGGTTGATACTGAAGAGGGTGGAGTGGGTGTTGGCAAGCGTTTCTTTGAGTGTCAAGGCCTAATTCTGGGAGAGGGAGCCTATTGCCATAGGACTGTATGCTTAATGTTTGCTGTTGACTGCCCTCATATCCCTGGAGAACGATGCACAAGAAAAGGACAACAAGGACTAAAGGAGGGGATTGAAACTACTCTTTCACCCTATGTGGTGGCCAACAACATCCATTTGGGTCCACCTTGCAGCATCCAGCTGCCAATATTTTACCCAGTTTGCATTGTCACCCCTGTCCATGTTTGCTTGACTTGGGTAGGAAGGGCCTTACAAAGAATAATAATATAATTGCTTGACTGATTTAAGCAATTCTACACCATGTATAATTCTGAGGCACTATTCCTGTTGCTTACCCCCAGCGTGTTATGCCATGGAACAGACTACAGGGGTCCTCTACAAGCTTCCACAAACAAAACATAATTTTAAATTGTGGATTCTTTAAATATTTAAATTGCCATACCAACTGATATTTGCGTGACCTGGGCAGAGATAGCCTCATAAGAAGAAAATAAATAATAAAAAATAGGCTTCCCCTGGCCGTGTCCAGTTTGCCATGCCTTTTTTTTTTCTAAAAGAAGTTGCATCACATAAACTTGGCATTCACTGCTAATTTTGGGTCCCTCAAATTTCAAAGAGGAATCAATTAAGCTCCCTCTCTTTCCTTGCAACTCAGAAAGATTCACCCATTCCTAGTAAAACTTTGTAATCTGCAGTATAACTTATCATACACTTACTGGTAAATAGACATTACCTATTGATATTCATCTACTGATTTCAATGTGTAACGATAATATGCTGACTAAGAAAAGGTGTTTAGTTATCTGTTAATGTAATGTTTTGTGTACAGTTCCTTTTTGGATATAGATATACCTACCTTTTTTTTAAATAAAACCTTCCCATTTTCATTGCAATATACAGGTGCATCTCAAAAACTTAGAATATCATCAAAAAGTTAATTTATTTCAGTAATTCAATTCAAAAGTGAAACTCATATATTATATAGATTTATTACACACAGAGTGATATATTTCAAGCATTTTTTTCTTTTAATTTTGATTATGGCTTACAGCTAATGAAAACCCAAAATTCAATATCTTAGAAAATTTGAATATTACATAAGACCAATAAAAAAAAGGATTTTTATCCACTTGCCAAGTGCCAACTGCCTTCCGCAGATATACTGCGGCAAGGCTGCTCTGCTGTGCAAACTGATGTACTTGTACGTCAGTCCATGTGTGAGATAGTGTGGGCGCGCGTGCTGCACACTGGGGGCGTGTGTTGGTCCGGCGGACATCAAGCACCCATGCTCGCGGTATAGAGAGTTAGAATGGGGATCTGCCTATGTAAACAAGGCAGAGTCCCGTTCTGACAGAAGACAACACTGAGATCTTGCTGTTCCTCATGATCAGGAACAGCAATCTCTGTGTTGTTCCAGTAAGCCCACCCCCCACACAGTTAGAACACACCAATGGAACACAGTTAACCCCTTGATTGTCCCCTAGTGTTATTGATCCGTGCATTTATATAGCACTGATCACTATATTGGTGTCACTGGTCCCCAAAAAGTGCCACTTAGGGTCAGATTTGTCTGTCACAATGTTCCCTCTAAAAATTGACAGATAGCAGCCATAAAATTCCAAAAAAAGTCCATAAATCTATCCCCCTTTTGTAGACGCTATAACTTTTGCGCAAACCAATCTATATGCGCTCATTGCAATTTTTTTACCAAAAATATGTAGCAGAATACAGATTGGCCTAGACTGTAGACTGAATACATTTGTTTTTTATATAATTTTTTTGGATATGTATTATAGCAGAAAATAAGAAATATATTTTTTTAAAATGATTGGACTTTTTTTTATATAGCGCAAAAAATAAAAAAAACACAGAGGTGACCAAATATCACCAAAAGAAAGCTCTATTTGTGGTTAAAAAAGGACACCAATTTTGTTTGGGTACTAAGTTGCAGGAAGTTGCATGAATTACTGCATCAATACAGTGTGGCATGGATGCGATCAGCCTGTGGCACTGCTGAGATGTTATGGAAGCCCAGGTTACTTAGATAGTGGCCTTCAGCTTGTCTGCATTGTTGAGTCTTGTCTTCCTCTTAACAATACCCCACAGTGCCTATATGGTGTTTAGCTCAGCTGAATTTTCTGGCCAATCTAGCACAGCGATATTATGATCACTTAACCAGGTATTGGTACTTTTGGCAGTGTTGGCAGGTGCCAAGTCCCACTGGAAAATGAAATCAGCATCTCCATAAAACTGGTCAGCAGAAGGAAGCATGACATGCTCTAGAATTTTCTGTGCTGACTTTGGACTTGATAAAACACAGTGAACCAACACCAGCAGATGACATGGTTCCCCATTCATCACTGACTGTGGAAACTTCATGCTGGAGCTCATGCAACTTGGATTCAAAAAGAGGACTTTGGACTACTGAGCAACAGTCCAGTCCTTTTTCTCCTTAGCCCAGGTAAGACGCTTCTGATGTCTCTGGTTCAGGAATGGCTTGACACAAGGAATGCAACAGTTGTATCCCATATACTGAATACGTCTTGTCCCAAATTCTTGAATGGCCTTTGTTTCACAATCCTCACAAGGCTGTGGTTATCGCTGTTGGTGGAGCACCCTTTCCTACCACACTTTTCCTTCCACTCAACTTTCCACTAATATGCTTGGATACAGCACTCTGTTAACAGTGTGATCATTTAAAGGCTCAGGAAACCTTTACAAGTGTTTTGAGTTAATTAGCTGATTAGAGTGTGACACCATGAGTCTACATTGTTGAACTTTTTCACAATATTCTAATTTTCTGAGATACTGAATTTTGGGTTTTCACTAGCTGTAAGCCATGATCATAAACATTAAAAGAAAGAAATGCTTGAAATATATCACTCTGTGTGTAATGAATCTATATATGAGTTTTATTTTTTGAATTGAATTACTGAAATAAATTAACTTTTTTTGAAATTCACATTTTTTTAAAGATGCACCTGTAGCTTTTTGAAAACATTACAGCATCTTGCTTTCCTTTAGCTATGATGCAAGCAGTGGGCTGACTCTTAGTAGCATATACACTAGGAGTATATATGCAAATACTGTATATAAATTCCTTGATGGGTGGATGTGATTCTAGAGGAGTGAGCTTTCCTAGGCTAATTGCATTTCCATGCAGAGTACTGTGAAGGATGCCCACATATGATGTTTGGACTCCATGATTAAGATAATTGAAATCCAATTAATGAAAGGGGCAGGCCAGGTACAGTCAGATTGGCAAGGAAAGGGCTAGATGATGCTGTATGTCCTCCAGACAGGAAAGGAGGTGAGCCATACTTAAATTGCTGCAAGTTTTAGAGAATCTCACAGTGTGCACTGAATCTGTACAGCTTTGCAAGACTGAAGCTAAGGCTGGAGTTCAGCTTAATGCAATTTCATAATTCCTGATAAAGTAAACAAAATATTTTGGAGATGGGTAAAATAAAATGACAAATTGTTTTGAAAGACACTGTGTACTGGATATGACTCTCCCATGTGAATAGGAGAACGTGAAGCCCACACGCATGCTGTGATATAAAGAGCAATTAGGATATCTTATACTTTCCAAGTTGGAAATGGGAAATCCAGCCCACTCTTCCTTCAGATGCCACACCAATTACGCCCAGTGTTTTCTAGCCTGTGTTTTGCCCTTCCTAGCACTTGTACCTGATTAGCAATATCCCGCTGAGTTTGTGATGATAAAATGAAAGTATTTATATTATTATTATCATAAAATTTACAATAGTTCTGATGCCTCAACATCAGAAATAACAGAAATAAACATTAAATAAAATATGCTAACCAGTTTATGTGTAGCTCTCTCCACAATATGCACTTCCATACACCTACCCATTCTAATAAAGGTTCGCTTCACGTATAACATTCCACTACTTTTAGGGCTACTAGAGCAAGAAAAATTACCAATTTACCAAAACAAGATAAATTGATGGACCGGTATTAAAATTACATGTTACAAAGTTTATTTAAAAATAAATACATTTGGCTCATATGTGTAATGCAAAATCTAGATAAAATATAGTAATAATAGGCTTGATAAAAAACAAAATCAACACCTATTTTGTTAGTTACTAGAAAATAACATTAAATACTCTAGATTTGCAGCACTTTTAAGGATGGTAAATTGCAGGACTTGAGGGCAGCAGTCAATGATATTTTGTTAATTAGAATGTGCCATGAATCACTGTTAATGCCCTGAAACAACTTTGACTAATCTTTAAATGTCTAATGACTTGCTAAAGAATGGCAGATGCTCTGACAGTATATTTTCACTCTATTGGTTTGTTGTCTTGCATACAAACACAGCCTTTAAAAGTCTTCACTGCTCCAACATCCAGAGATCGCACAGCATTTGCATGGATCTCATTTCCCAGTTTTTCAGCCATGTAACATTTTACAGACTGTCAATGTTTGTCAAAATAGCTCTTCTCCTTTCTTCAGGCCATGCATCACTCTCAGCTCAGATTTGATGAAGTATCCTTCTTCATAAGATCGAATCAATTTCACATGAAAAACAAAACAAAAATATTATCTTATAGCTTTCTGAGCAGCTATTTTTCCTTTTGAATGTGTTTTTGTGAAATATGTGAGCATAAAAAGCAATAAATATTTTGCAGAATAAAATGTACACTGACTGTTGCTTCTTTCAAAGGGAGTATGACTGCTTTGGAATTAATTTGGTCCCATCCGGGTTGATGCTTATTTGCACCCCCTTCATCCCCAAAATGGCCAACATCATCGAAAGAAGTGACAATCAGTGTACATTTTATTCTACAATATTTCTTTTTCTCCTATTGATGGTCAAGGCTGAAAAGTGATAGCTAATAAGGATGAAGCACTGCTACAGTGATGTAGATGGTTTGTACATATGCCAGCTTTTAACGGAACAACTGATACACTGAATTTCGCAGTTTCTGAGAGGAGAGTAATATTTGCCAACATTGACACATGAAGCTACTTTCTAATATGCATCTTGAGAATATTAAACAAAAAGCTTTTGCTTTGCAAACTTCAGATCATAATCTCCCCCTTAAAGTGTTACTAAACCCAGGACCTTGCATTCTCTATATCCCACAGTACACAGAACATGGAAATGCAATTATTTTAGTAAATATAAATGGCTAAACACCTTTTCCCATCAGCAGTTTATAGCAGTCTTGTGATTTCTATCAGTGTCTGGCTGAGCACTATTTAAAGCTTGGAGGAGGAGTTTTCATTTTCCTCTGACTGTCCAATGAGGTGGCATGACAGCTGACTTTCTGTCTGGACAGTGCTGATTGGCCCTGTGCCAATCACATGCACCCTCCAAGAAAAAACTCTCTAGCAATACACA
Organism: Lithobates pipiens; assembly: GCF_037356315.1. Taxonomy (NCBI): domain Eukaryota; kingdom Metazoa; phylum Chordata; class Amphibia; order Anura; family Ranidae; genus Lithobates; species Lithobates pipiens. The sequence continues at coordinate 341,606,672 of NW_027507758.1, forward strand.
ACAAACTGCGCATGTGCAGAGTGCCCCCAAGGCTCTGTATTATCAGGAGGTGGATTGGGGACTGTGGAAGAGGGGAAAAATCTGAGAAGACAGGATCAAACAGCCTTTTTACACAATGCAGAGGATTTAACTCCTTATGTTTCACAGTGAATATAACAAGCATGCTTTACTGCATATACAGACTGATTTTACTGTTTTGGGTTTAGTAACACTTTAAGTCTCATTTACATTTTTGACCCTTTTCTTTTTTTGGTAGCAAACAGCAGAGCTGGAACAGAGTAACACTTTGGCTTGTGTTCTTAAAACTCAGCAAATTGAAAAGATGAAGTTACTGGAAGTGGGAAATCGAGCAAGTTACAGCAATGCTTTTTTTCACACATTCACATCTGCTATTTGTTTTTGAGAAGTTCAGATCTGATGACCTGCCATTTCTTTCTTCTTTTTTCTTGATAAAAATCATAAATAAACCCTCTCCTTTCCTTCAGGAGTTACTGTCCCAGCCCACCAAGCCCATGGTCAGGTTTTTCAATAGAAAGAGAGACCATGGAAAAACCCCTAACACCATCTGGTCAGTTCTCCAACACCCAAGATTGGGGTATCAACACATACTCTTGGTGGACAAGTCTTGAATCTCTTATTTCAATGTATTTTTGTTATTATTAAAAAGTGAAAATATGCCATCACTCAATCTGCCAGTGTGTTAACATTTGTGCCTGACAAATCTTTGGGTCTTTTATATGCTCTCGAAATCAGAGGATTGGTTAATCAAGGTATGTCCACAACTTCAGAAATGTACCTTGGGGAGCAGCTAGATCACAGGTTAAATGCCAGGAGACAAACATTCATAGTTCAACAAAATGATATACTGTATATACCAGCACTATATCAAATATAACTTAACAATATTGTGAATACAATGTCAAAAATGTATAATGTGTAAAATTAATTCCAGTCAGAACCAAGACACAAAACTATCATCAGTGATTAAAAATCTGTGTCCAGTCTGTGTTTAACTCCACAACTTCACAAACGTATTTCCACCTTCATGTTCTGTGTGATATAAATAGTTTATTACCGGATTCCCATGACCCCTTATAACTGAGTCAAGAAACGCTTATTTCAGATGAATATGCATACAGTAAAATCTTGGGTTCAGAGTAACTTGGTTTGCAAGAGAAGCAAACATTTTTTAGAAATTTTGACCTGATATACAAGCAATGTCTTGATATAAGAGTAGCGTCATGTCACAACAGATAAAAGAAGAGAGGTGCCTCTAAGTGTAGCAATATGGTTACATTTAATGAAGGTACAACATTTAGCAACTCACATGATTATTACAAGAGGCACATCTAAGTATGCAGGCATCTGGGGTAAAGCTGTCCACATAGACCATCCTCCCACTGCCATCAATGTCCTCCCTTCCACTCCGGTAATGATTGCAGACTGACAGCGGTGAGATCCAGCGGTGCGGAGGACAGTCTATGTGGACAGCTTTACTCTGGATGCCTGAATAATTAGATGTGCCTCTTTTACTCATCAATCTTGTGAGTTGCTAAATGTTGTACCTTCATTAAATGTAACCATATTGCTACACTTAGAGGCGCCTCACTTCTCTTTTATACTCTGTAGCTCCTGCTGGATTTTGCTTCTATTCCCCTTGTGGAGGCTTCCATTTGTGGATGGACATTTTATGGCTACACATGGTTTCACATTGCTATAATCCTTTTTATATGGACTATAAACTGAAGGACCTATGAATAAATGGTTGTGGAATGAATAATTTGAGTTACATTATTTCTTATGGGGCAATTCGCTTTGATATACAAGTGCTTTGGATTACAAGCATGTTTCTGGAACAAATTATGCTTGCAATCCAAGGTTTTACTGTAGTTGGCTGGACATCAGTATTTCTCCCCTCAGTCAGGGCTATTTTGCTCGGTATAAACAGGACTTCACACCCTCTACCACTCTTTTCCTCTATTACTCCAGCTGCGGCCCCCGATTGCCTCCAATACTCCTCAGCTCAGACCAGCATTAAAACAAATATAATTCCATAGTGTAACATGTATAAGATCCGAACTGTCTGACTCAAGCAATATTATACTCACATAAAAATAAACATGACAATGTTCTAAAATTCCAACACTACAAATAAATGAAAGTCTAACTGGATTTTCATGATTTATTATAAATAGGCAAGTCCTGAAACACTTTCCACCATTAAGACCAGGACATTCAAGCTGTTACATTCTCCAGTGCAGCTTTTTCTTCCTTGTAAGTAAAAATTACATTTGCCACAAGCTACAGCTCCTCTCCTACACTTTTTCCAATTTTCGCTCAAATCCACCTCTTACGATCCTCAGCTCAGGATCGGGATTAAAACATAAACAACACCAAAGTGCACTATGTTTATAAATTTGAAATGGTTTATGTACATTATAAGGTATTTTACTCACATAACAAGCAATGTGCAAGCCCCTTCAAAACATAAAGAATCCCCATTATTTTAGATGAATAATAGGCTCCCCTGACTTACATGTAAGAACAGTCCACAAGACATTCAGGTCACCCCCCTCTCAACCAGATAAGAAGGAACCACCATCTAATCTATTCCTCTATTCCTTCAGTTGTGGCCCAGTTACAGCTCCTCTTTGGCTCCACAGTGCAAGACCCGCATAAAAAAATAAAAAAGACCATAGTACAACAAAGTTTTCTACACTATGTGCATATTTATTTTTTGAATATTGCAGTATGTAGCACTAGTATATTTAAAAATATGTTCATTTATATAACACAGGGTTGTTTTTCCTGCATCTGCGTTTGGAAAGGGTGATTTGTTCTTTTTTAGCACATGGATTAATCATATTTATATACGCATTCTTACTTTTGGATAATGGATGTCAGCAGAACTTCACATCATTCACTAAGCTTGGATGCAAATTCCCTTGCAAAGTGCAACTTTCCCTGAAAAGTGATCAGCCTATTTGCCATTAGTGAATCAACTCCATCAGTCATAATGTCCCTGAGGGATCCTGCAGGAAACATAAGTTTTAGTACCCCATGCATGGTCATTTTTAGTGCATTACAGCATGCAGGTTAAGCAACACATTTGGATAGGATCGGGGGAAAGTGAGAACCCATGTTGGGTTTTACAGCTATTCAGGGCTTCATTACAGCAATTCCCCTTCACTTTCTGTTCTGTTCTGTTCAACAAAAAAACCCTGAGGAAGATACGTCATCCCTAGTATCGACATGCGTAGTGGAGGGACCAGGACGGAAAGAGAGGTAGTTTGTCTACCTAGGATGTGATACACGCCATACCCTTACCTATCTGTTACTTTATACGCCTTACTAAGAGCGGTGCACTGACGTACCTTATACATATGAGTACCCCGTCAGGGGAGTGTGTTTTTATCTTGGGTCTTTTCCTTTAATATACCTCCGAGATACGGCATTGGGAATCTGTGATCCAGGAAACAGCTTAGAACCCAGTAGAGGTTCATTAATATTATTTGGAATTTTTTTGTCACTATCAGATGTGTGTATGTAATTTTTGATTTATATATTTAGACTTTTTTTTATATATGTTTACATGTGTCTGTGGGTTTATGGGACTAGACTATGCTGCAGACTCACATGGTGTCACACTTTTAGTGCAGCGTAATATATATTAGTTTTAACAAAAAAAAAGTTGACAGAGGTTCTAACATTTTCCTACTTAGACCCCTGAGGGCATTTTGCAGGCGCTATAGCGTTAAAAATAGCACCTGCAAAATGCCCTAAAACAGTTGCTCCATGCACTCCAGTGTGAAAGCCGGAGGGTGGAGCGGTGCGCTGGCATCAGAAAAAGTCCTGCCAGTAAAACGATGCTCCGGCGGCGTTTTGCGGGCTGATTTAACCCCTTTTTGACCCCTGGCGGGGGGGTAAAACCACCCTGCTAGTGGCCAAGTAGCGCTGCTAAAATGACGGTAAAGAGGCGCTAAAAATAGCGCCACTTTTTCGCTGACATCTTAGGTGGCGCAGTGTAAAAGGGCTCTTAAAGTGGTTGTTAACCCACTTAGTGTTGTTGCTACCATCCCCTCTGTTATAATAAATGCTGTGCCCCACTGTATGTGTTTTGTAAAGGATCAACCGATAAATACCTTATTTTATACTGGCGATCAACAGTCACATGACCGACCGTCTCTCTCCTCTCCAAGTCTGACAGCAAAGCGGGCGGAGATGAGGAACCCCCACTGACCTCAGCTGGGAGGAGGAGAGAGAAGGTCGGTCACGTGACAGCTCAGCGGCACTATAAAATAAGGTATTTATCAGTGGATTTTTTACAAAACACATAAAGTGGAGCACATCATTTACTATAACAGAGGGGATTGTAACAACAACAATATCTTATGATACCAGGAGGAAGGGGTGTGGGCACTGGTATGAGCTAACAGGCAGGGGGGAGGAGAAGGAGAGCAGAGAGCAGGGCTGCAGATGACGGAGGCATGTAAACTGACCATGGTGGGCAGTTTAAAGGAGGGAAGGCATAGCCAGGCAAGATCAGCCAGGTATTTCAGGTGTTATAGGGGGCCAAATGACACAGCACAAGCACTGTGCTGTATAACATGCTTTAAGGGAACAGGATACAATTTTTTTCTAGGTTAACAATCACTTTAACGTAAAAAAAGGCATTTTAAGTTAAGTCTGTGTTGACGTTAGATTTACTCTCCCTCTCTGTTCTCTGAACAACCTTTTTACCAGAGAGAAAGTGATGGGAGCTTTTAACAACAGTAAAATTTAACAGGATTTCTAATCCTTTCCTACTCCATCCAAAACTAAAAGAAAAAATGAACTATAGATACCCTTCATAACAGAATTCCAGGAATTTGTTTGTGCACTGTTTGCTTTCTCCCCTCCTCAAATACATACCACAACTAAAGGCATTTTATGGAAAAGTTGTTATCATACCTTAGTTTTCAGCTCAAAGTTTCAATCTGGTGATCTTCATGTCCCTCACTTTAATTGGTGGTCTACCGTATTGCTCCAGGACCACAAATCTTGACATATAATACTGTAGCATCATTAAATGTGTAAATTTTGGACATATTTATGGGTGGCGACAAAAGCATTATCAAATTGAATATTATGTCCCTGGTTATCTGACTATACTCCCCTTTCCTAAGACATATGAAGTGATAATGTCTACTGATATACAGTCCATGTAATTTTGGTAAGACTGTGTTTTTTTTTTTTTAATTCATGTTTTAGCATTCAGTAGAATTATTGTTATTGGTATAATTACTTTAAGGTCATGACAGATTGCATGCCTTAGATCCATGCCTTATTACGCGTTGTGCTCAAACCACTGCAAAATGGCAGTGGCAGAGTGTCCATGGACATCAGAGGACTGTAGATTTATGGGCATTCTTTGAAAAAGACCTTCAATTATCAGATTTGCAAAAACTGTTTAGGAAGCCTTCAAGAATGACATACCACAGACACGCAGCTTATTAAGACAGCTAAGAATAGTTAAATGGTACAATTTGAAAGGAATTACCATATTTCAGGATTATAATATGATATACAGGAACCTTTTAAGGATTATAGAAGACCAAATGAAAATGTTCATGGGGTCCTAATAGGTCACTTTTAGTAAAGCTAGTTCTAGAGAATTTTTACAGATAAAATACTAATATTTTTACTAAGGTCTTAAAGTAAAAGGAATACTGATTCATGGGATAGAATACAATGTTAATCATCATAAAACAGAATACATCTAAGTCCCATAGTCAGAAAAAAAGCAGGGAAAATGGTCTCTGCAGAGCTGCAAGAAATACAACAATGTCACTAAAACTTATTTTTGTTTAGCTATTACCCTGTTAATTGACTTATTACAAGCCAAATTAGTTCACTTCAAGCCTCATTTGACTCAGTAGTCTCAAATGCTTATAGGTGTATTTAGTGGCTTTAATTCTACAATCCTAAAGAAGATCCATAGTAACAGCATAAGCTTTTATTTTATAACATCAGTATTATAATAACAATACAATAATTTCTTTGACATTCCAATATAAGCTTACTTAACAAACTAATTTTATGTTGTGAATGCTGTCTGTCTTCTGGCCATCTCTTTCCATGTCTTGTATTCCCTGCATGCTTTGCAGCTTCTCCTCTACTGTTTACTTTAAATTTCTAAGGTCCAGGGGCGTATGTACCATGAGGCAATCAAGGCCTTGCGACCGCCTTATTTACCTAATTAAAGAGCTGCCTCTGCCGGCAGGATGAGGAGAAGCAGCAGACGGGAGGCCCCTATGGAATAAGTCACACACCGGGCATTGTAATGGAGGAGGCAGTGGAGGAGGCTCAGTGTCTCCGGTTGGGCCACTCAAGGCGCTTCTTCATGTAGCAGCATCAGCCGTCTCCTCTCATCTCCTCTCTGCCACGTTCAGCCACCACAAAGCCCCCAAGCCAAGATAGCGGCCTGGATGTTTGTTTGTTTTTTTCCTCACATCCTCCTCTGCGACTACAGCCAGTTGGGGGCCGGTCAGCTCGGCAAGAACAGACAGTGGTGTGGGCCAATGAGTGGTAAGGGGAGCTGTGACATAGCGGTTGGGGCAGCACAATGACAGGAGGGGGATGTGTGGCATGACTCATAGAGGTGAGGCATGAGAGAAGTGATAAGGGTGCAGAGATGTATAGAGAGAAGAGTTTATATAATGTACAGGAGAGAGAGAAGCGCTTATATAATGTACAGGAAGGAGAGAAGAGTGTGAATAATGTGCAAGTGGGAAAGAGAGAGGCCTGCTGACCCCATCATCTGCCCCATTGCCACATACTTTGCCTTATTGACCCTGTCCTTTGCCCTTTCTGACCTCGTCCTATGCCCAGCTAACCCCATCTTCTGCCCACTGATCACATGCTTTGCCCTACTGACACAGTTCTCTGCCCTACTGTCCACATCCTCTGCCCCACTGACCACATGTTCTACCCTACTGACCCTATCCTCTTCCGTGCTGACCCCATCCCCATCCCACAGACCTCATGCTCTGCCCTACTGTCCCCAGTCCTATACCACACTGAGCCCATCCATTGCCCCACTGATCCCATATGTGGCACTTGGACGAATCATATCTCAGGGTCTGATAAGGAAACTGCGAATGGCTGAAGCATCCTCATCAGACCCTGAGACAAGAATGGTATAACACAGCTGGGGTGTGACAAATTTAGTTTGGGAGGGGTGCCCAATTTTAGTCTTGCCTATGGCATCACAAAACTAAAATACACCCCTGACTCCATCTCCTAAACCTCCTCTCAGCATCTCTGTAGTTCAGAAGGCAGGCTTTGTGAAATGTGTGACACAGCAATGCCCACTCACAGAGCATAGTCACAGAATTCAATGAACTAAATGTGTGAGGATTTTCACAAAGTTACATTAGAAACTTCAATATTTCTCAGATTAAGAGGAGTAGGCTAGAAATAATTGAAATTCAATGTGGAAAAGAATGCATTAATTTAAATTTTTTACCATATACAGTATATGCATTAACAACTGATTGGTAGTATTTTTTGAATACTACAGGGGTATATATGGTAACAAAAACAGTACATGAGCAAGGTTATGCAAGGTTGCAAGGTTATGTTTTGAGTCTTAAATTGTGACTCTGGGCAGAATATAGATATATTGTATATACAAAAAGCTAAACTATTTGGTTGGCCAGACAGCTTGGTTTTCTTATTTTCCTAAGAAGAGGGCACAGAAAGGACCCCCCTAAGCATTTAATGGTTTTGGGTAATAATTCTCTGTGATGAAACGTACCAATAAGAAAACAACACTATTTTGAGCCTCAGCTTCCTCTCTGGGGGGACCTACAGCACATGCGCTTAGTGAATTGTTATGTTATCTTTTCTATAAAGTTTTACCAGTCCAGTAATATACTGGCTGAATTGAATTTTTACCTAGAACAGCAAGCAGTGAACTTCATTTCAACAGAGTAGACTTTTTTCATCTCATGTTTCTCTAGGGAAGATATTTAGAATTCTGCCCAACCACACTAATTTGCACACCCTTGTCCCCTGTGACATTTTGTGGCAGTGGGGGTGACACCCGCCCATCCCTGTTACAGATCTACAGTGGTCTGTGTCACCACCCAGCCTCTAGACTATCCCTTGATTAGGAAAGAGCTTCATGAACCAGAAAAGCCCTGTGCTCTCTTCCTTCTCTTGTGAACTAATTAGAGATCTCCTTCTCCAGCCTTACCAGTGCAAAGAGTCTCATTTAAACTTCACGTGAAGTCTGTTTAATGTTGCGCAGTGGGTTTTGGCAAAATATATAGATTTGATACAGTTATAAAAAATACATTGTAGCAGATCTAATAGCATTTTAATAACAAAATGGAATCCCCGTTTAAAGTCTAATGTTTTTTAGACTCCTGATTTCTTGACCCCTCTTCCCAGTGACTCCGGTGGCTGAAACATATTAGTATGACCCTTTTGTAAAATGCAATAAAGACAAAACTTCAAAGTGTCAGACTTTTATTGTAGGACTGGAGATGCATTTTACATCTTGGTTGCCCCATCACTGTTTATTTAACAAGAAATGGGTAGTTCTTGGTGGAGCTGAAGACATACAAGTGCCAGTTCAAGTTTTTGTCTATAACATTTTACTGCCCTCTCTGCCCCACCACTGTAGTGAAATAGCATTACAGTTCTGTGGAATGCACAGAGCAGAGGTGGTGTTAAAGAGCAACTGCAGTCTGCTCATATAATTTGTAATAAATCATCTTTACCATTCTGAAGCTTCCCTCCAACCACTTTGCGTATTATGTTATATATACTGTGATTCTGTACTTACCAAATATGCTGCAGAAATCTCCCTCCACCAAGTCTGGCTGCATCAATTTTAACTGTGGGCACCTGAAGCTGCTGCCTGTTCACTTTCTGGATTTACACACCTCAAGCCCTGCAGCTCTCATTGGCCCTCTTATAACTTACCCCCTCCCTTCCTGGCAAACTCTCACAAGATTTAGAGAGAGCTGTGCTTGATGTCATAAGCCTAGGCTTTTTAACATACAAGAAACAGGAAGTGGCCTGTATAAGGTATTTACTGGCAGAAAAAAATGTTTTACTATCCAAAGTTAAATCAACAAGGGCAGAAGATGTAATAGATGGAAAGTTCGAAAAATAACTGAAGGTCCGCTTTAACCACTTACAGACTGGAAGATTTGGCTGCTTAATGACCAGGCCATTTTTTGCGATACATCGCTTTAACTGACAATTGCACAGTTGTGCGGAGCTGTACCGAAACAACAATCAACAAAATTGACCCCACAAATAGAGGATTTGATCACCTCTGCGGTTTTTATTTTTTGCGCTATAAACAAAAAAAGAGAGACAATTTAGAAAAAAAACTATATTTTTTACATTTTGCTATAATAAATATAACCCTAAAATGTTTTTAGAAAACAAATTTCTTCCTCAGTTAAGGCCAATATATATTCTTCTACATATTTTTGGTAAAAAAAAACGCAATAAGCGTATATTGATTGGTTTACGCAAAAGTTATAGGATCTACAAACTATGGGAAAGATTTATGGCATTTTAATTATTATTTTATGGATTTTACTAGTAATTTTTAGCGGCACTGCGACATGCGCACAGATCGGACACTTTTGACAGATTTTTGCGGCCATTGACATTTATACAGCGATCAGTGCTGTAAAAATGCACTGTTTACTGTGTAAATGTCACTGTCAGGGAAGGGTTTAACACTGGGGACGATCAAGGGTTTAAATGTGTGTTCCCTGTGTGTGTTCTAACTGTGAGGGGATGGGACTGACTGGAGAAAAAGACATATCGTGTTTCCTACTTAGTAGGAACAAATGATATGTCTCTTCTCTTTTGACAGAACAGGGATTTGCGTGTTTACACACACAGATCCTTGTTCCTGCTCTCGTGCATGCGATCGTGAGTGGCTGGCGGCGATCGCACCAACCTGCCAAGCGCCTTGGCTTCCCCGCTGTGCAGCAGGCATCTGCTATCACCCTTAAAGGTACAGGCGTACCCATACGGCAATTTTTGGGAACTAACCACTTGCCAACCACTTCGGCAAGTGGTTAAGCAATCACTTACAGTTAAAACCTCCTAAAAACCGATGCAGTTATTCTGCTTCCTGTGATGTCTGCAATTGATAGATCACAAGACCAAGCACTTGCTTGCCAGTCATCAATAACTATCTGTCAGCTATATTTAAGTTGGCACATTTTGAAGTACTAAAAACCAATATATTCCTCTTGCAAAAGCTATTCTTATCATGTATCAAGCTCAATTTATAAAAATTGCTACAAATGAAAAAAATTTATTAAAAAAGTGTTTCCCATACTGTGACAGACCCAGCCAGGACAGGGGCTTTTGGAGTGGATTGCAGGGTGGCCTCTTACCCACTGACTATGTGCCCTGACTTTTATGGGAACACTACTCTTTGGAAGGTGTATGCCTGGGGGATCCTTGGAGTGATCTTGTTTCTGATTCAAGTTCATATCTCCTCAAAACACACAGACTCTGGGAACCTAGGCCCGAGATCCATGTTTAGGGCCTAGATGTCCCATTAATAACAATGACTGCTTCACAAACTCATAGCAGATTTTAATATCATCAGTAAGCCACCTGGTGCTAGTGGTCTCCTGCTATAGCCTGTTTATTAGGGTGTTATTCTGCTAAGTATGTCTTTCCTATTGTTAAGATGTTAATTGGGACATATATTTTTTTTGTCCGTCTGAACAGCTCTTAGAGATGAGATTAATCTTGTGAACAATTTAAATTGTTATAGAACTATTGTGAGGTGTTATGTGTTTATATTTATAAATATGTGTATTGTACAGTACTTTGTATTCAGTGTTGTAGGTGCCGAACAGTCTAGTCACCTAGGTTGGGTTAAGTGCCTAGTTAATTAGCTCATGTTAATACTGTTTATGTTGGTTGTTCCTTAGTTATGTTAATTATATCCCTGTATGCAGTTGCCTTTGCATATAATAATATGATCAGCCATATCTGATTGTGTACTATATCAATTCTGTGTGAGTTTTCAATAAACAGTTCCAGTTCTCATTATACGAAATACAACAAAGGCACCTTTAGATATTTGTCCTAAAGGAAATCTAGAAAGAGAAACCTATAGATAATCAATCTTATCATTCTTTTAATTGCTTATTTTTCTATTCCTTCCCATTTTTCTCATAGTAGCCAGTTTTACTTATGGCCGGCAAATCCACCTCCCACTTCCTGGAACTCTGGGACTGCCTCCTGAAGCATGTGACAGGAATTTCCCAGAATTCAGCTGTGAGGCTAGGGTTACATCACCAGTGCCTCACTCAGCCAGGAAGTAGCAAAACAGTAACTACAAGTAAAAGCAAAAGATGTTTGTTTAACTAATGAATGTAAGATAATTTCATATCAATATGCAGAGCTGAAAGACAAAACAAAAAATGTCAGCGCTCAGTGTGTAACATTAGGTGAACATAAGACTGGCAGAAATGAATAGCCATCATGACATTAAAACAAAGAATTCTCATATATATAATTTAGATGAAAAGTGGGTAAACTTAAATTAAACGAACCTAAAGTGTAACTGGAGGTTGCCAGAGCAATGAGAAGTATCTAACAATGAAACAGTGAGCTTGGGGGAGCATCAATAATCCCTCTTCATTGAGGGGTCCTGACCCAAACGGTAGACCTGCTGGCAGGCGTGGTCTGAATAGCGTGCTGATGGAGGAAGTCGGTGATCACGGCTGTGGTCAAAGTGCTGGACTGCTCTCCACAAGGCTGCTCACTGTGCAGGCTGACATGCAGATGAGTGTGGAGGGGAAAACCGCAGACTGTCGGCCACCTAATCAGTACCCATAAGTGCCGCCTCATCAGTGCCCATAAGTGCCACCTCATCAATGCCCACAAGTTCAGCCTATCAGTGCCCATCAGTGCCACCTCATCAGCTCACATCAGCGAAGGAGAAAAATGACTTAATTACAACATTTACTGACAGAAACTAAGTAAACACATTATTTTATTTTTTTGTAAAAAATAATAAACCCAGTAGTGATTAAATATCACCATAAGAAAGCTCTATTTGTGTGGAGAAAACAATAAAAATTACATTTGGGTACAGTGTAGTATGACCACGCAATTATTATTCAAAGTGCGACAGCTCTGAAATCTGAAAAATGGCCTGTACAGGAAGAGGGTGTAAGTGCCCTGTAGGCAAGTGGTTAAGTTGATTTTCTTTTGCATTCCCATTGAAACGTACAGGGAAAAGTATTTATACTATGAACAAAAACCTATGTGTCCAATCCCCAAATAATAAAAAAAAATCAGATATATGAAAAGGAAAAAAATTGGTAATGTTATATCTAAATTTTGTTACTGAAAAATGTCACACCTGCATCATGTGTCAGCCCTGATTTGTTAGGGCAGCAGGATTGTGTAAGATGAATCAGACAGATAATATTTGTAAGGCAATGAGAGCTCATAAATGCATACCTTTTCATTATACTGTAGACTGAGTTTCTATGTGAGCCGATGTTATCTTATGAAAATTATAATGCATAAAAAGTCAATCATTTTCTGGAAAGCTTATAAAAAAGAGCATAAATCACTCTTAATAAGTCATGCCTTTTAATGCTTACTTGCTGTCTGATTAACACACAGCCTACTTTGTTAATTGAAATGAGAGTTTTTATCCATCTGCAAAGCAATCACAAGGCAACTAAATTAAATGCCTTTTCTTAACTCTGGCGCAATTTATCAATATGTAGCAATGTGCTGGTAAATCTACACAAGCTAACGATGCAATCCACTATGACAGAAAAATTGCACTGAAGCCAATATAAAGAACTCCCTAAAATGTGAGCCATTACTGTAGTTTAATTAGTGTGCGGCCTGATAACTGTTGCTAATATGTTCAAACAACAGGTGCTATACCATTATCTCATATATTTGCTATATGTTCTGAACCTCAGTAATTTTCACCCCTTGCAAGTGGGGGCCATCAACAGCTTGTAAACCAACTAATTACTAATAGGATGAAAGTAAACAGATAACACCCTTAAAAGCTCATACGTAAGCTGGGCCCAAATGTGACTATAATGGCTCAGAAAGTGAGATCTGGCAGAAGAACAAATACTTAACCAGCAGGTTCCCCATAATACAAATATATTAATGTTATCTTAAAGTAGTGGGAGTTAATTTATTTTTAATAGAGGGGATTGTGCGGTCAATCTAATGCCCCGTACACACGAGCGGACTTTTCGACATCCAAACTCCGACGGACTGAGTCCGGCGGACTATCCGATCGTGTGTGGGCTGCAACGGACTTTAGCGAAGCTAAAGTCTGACGGACTTTAGAAATGAAGCATGCTTTAAATTTTCCCGACGGAACTCCGCCGGACCCGGTCCCCTTTGAAAAATCCGCTCGTGTGTGTGCTACTCCGACGGACTAAAACCGACGCTAGGGCAGCTATTGGCTACTGTCTAGGAACTTCCTACGTCGAATCCAGTCGTACGTCATCACGTTCGACTCCGTCGGAGTTTGGTGTGATGGTGTGTGGTCAAGTCCGTTCGGTCGAAAAGTCCGCCAGAACTCCGTCGGAACTCCGGCGGAACTCCGGCGGAACTCCTTTGGAGGTCTGTCAGACTTAATCCCTCTCGTGTGTACGGGGCATAATAGTATTGCAGACATAATAAAATGAGCTACAGGCTTGGAATAAGAATTTAGAAAACAAAATTGTGTAAAAATGTTAAAAAGACTGTTTTCAAAGCTATTTTTGAAAATAACACTTTATAAATGTGCAGAGATAATGTTTTGTGAAGATGAGTAATAATGGACAGGTAAAATATGTAACATTTTTATATGATATCAATATAAAATAGTACCTATACCCTAAATTACATAATTTCTCATACTAGAAGGCACACACTTTTCACATTTCTAATTGTTCACGTCTAGTCTATTATCAGGTAACCATACTGATACCTACACAGAGCATGGCTGTAGTTTACTAAAGGTGTAGTGGTCTAACAAATAGTGGCCCTAATAAATCCATTGAACTGAAAGGATTATGAACGTAAAAAATAAGTAGGCTATAATTGCCATGTGCTGTTCATCATTATGATCTTCTAGCTAAAATACCTTCCAAGTCACTTACCTGAAACAAATTTACAACCAGTGGTGTCAAAACTCCTAATCAAAATATTTATGAATCTACATTGTTAGAGTCAGAACTGGGGTATCTGGGGACCACCAGAGTAAAGGAGAAGGAGGACCAACCGAGCTGTACTCTTTGTGTGCCATGGCAAATACTGGGTGTGGCTACAAAGCACTGCATATTGGATGTGGCTTAGAGGGGCATGGGCAAATACAGTCTGAGCCTGTTCACACTAAAACACTAGCCAACTTTAAAAAATAACTTAATTAAAACACTTGGGGCTACTTATCAGCCAGCAACTGTTAATTGCTTGATTTCAAAACATTCTGAGTCATGGATGATCCAAAACAAATAGCTAATCAGAAAATTGAACTTCACTTTGCAACTTTTCACTTAACTTTTTTTGCTGCATGATTGCTCCAGGTCAGTGATTCTAAGTAATGAACCTAGTAAAAGCCAATCAAAAAGTAAAGGCAGAAGTTGGATAAAAAAGGACTTCTTATTTATGATATCTTCATATTTCTCTGCATTGGTTACATTTAGTATGAATCCTCTAGGAGCACAGATGCTTGAGGCCTCATATATGGCTTTTGCAATCTCATTGCAGGTTTGTGTAAGTAAAAGATGTGATAGTTCAAGGATAACAAAGATTTTAATGCCGTATCCTCATCTTTTCACCCCAATGTAGTGCATATTTCTTACTGGTTATAAGGGGCAGGCCCATGGAGATCTTTTCTTTATGGCCTGACTGACTCCATGCAGTCTTCCTTGACTTCTTCACTTCAATGCTCACACATTAGTAGAATACACTCCTACATTTCAATGGAATGCCTGTCCTCACCCAATCAGACTGTTTATAGGTCTTCAGTTGAAATCCACGGAATTCAGAACACGCCTGGAGAGGGGGACGGGGAGTATTGGCAAGGTGTGAGACTTGCAGGAATGGAGACATTTTGAAGCAAGGCCGTATGGCACCTAGTAGGTTACAAAATGAATAAACATGGTCCAGAAGATCTTCCCATATCCAGGTCTGCATTAATCAACCTACTGTTGACTTTAGTAAGATATGTGCAAAGTGCCCAACTACCAAACATTTCCTCTTCAGCTGTCCTTTTTTTGACCTAATGTATAGATCAGTATAAAAATGTATTTTAAAAGTGTTATATTGCACGAAACCTTTAGTTTAATACAGCAAATATTAAGAAAAAGTAGCAATAAAAAAAGGCATTTGTGACTTTAATCAACATTTTTTTGTATATATTCCTTGTGGTCAGTGGAAATGGTGGCGTTGCAGGGGTATGCCCTTTGTCTACATGTTAAAGAGGAAGTAAACCCTGATGGGTTTACTTCCTTTCATTCCCTGCAAAGGCAAAGCATAATGGGCTACTATGCATCGCATAGTAGTCCATTATGTGTCACTTACCTGACACAGGAGCCAGCAAAGTCACCGCTGTCCCCTGTAGTCCGGCGCATCCATCTTCTCGGTGGGGTCTCGCAACTCCGCCGTTGTCTTTCGGCGAAGCCGCGATGACGTCACTCCCACGCATGCGCACGGGAGCCGACATGCGCGGCATCTCCGTCTTTGAAGATGGCGCGCTCAGTGCGCCTGTGCGCCGTGGAAAGCAGTGCTTGTCTTCGGGCAAATAACTCCTAAACCGTATAGGTTTAGGAGATATTTCTTGGACCTACAGGTAAGCCTTAATCTAGGCTTACCTGTAGGTCAAAGTGTGTTATAAGGGTTTACAACCACTTTAAATACTAAATGGTGTTCTTCATTCTCATTTCAGAAAGTTTAAAAATATTTACATGTGTTTTGCAAGGTTCTATAAAAGTGCAGTTGTTTTAGTGTTATACCGCGTACACGCGACCGGACTTTCTGGCAGACTAGGTCCGACGGGCTTCCAGACGGACTTTTCAGCAGAGCTTCGATGGACTTCCGAACGAACAGACTTGGCCACACACAGACAGACTAAGGCCGCGTACACACGCGCGGACTGTTTGCCCAACCTTGTTCGTCAAACAGTTTCGGCAAACAGTCCGCTCAAAATTTGCATGAGCGGACTTGCCCACACACGAGCGGACTGTTTCAGCGAACTGTTTGCCAAACAGTTCGCTCAACTTTTGAAATGAACGGACTCGCCCACGTAAGGAGGAGGCAAATCCGCCCATTTCGAGCGCGTGTACAGGTAGGCGGGGCCCGCGAAGGAGATGTTGCGGGCTCCGCCGCCTGGAATGGGCTTAAAGGGGAACCCCAACGCCGAAAAAAATGGGCGTGGGGGTTCCCCCAAAGTCCACACCAGACCCTTGTCCGAGCACGCTACCCGGCCGGCCAGGAAAGGGGGGCGAGCGAGCGCGCCCCCCCTCCTGAGCCGTACCAGGCCGCGTGCCCTCAACATGGGGGGTGCCTTGGGGAAGGGGGGGCCGCGCGGCCCCCCCACCCCAAAGCACCTTGTCCCCATGTTGATGAGGACAAGGGCCTCTTCCCGACAACCCTGGCCGTTGGTTGTCGGGGTCTGCGGGCGGGGGGCTTATCGGAATCCGGGAGCCCCCTTTAAGAAGGGGGCCCCCGGATACCGGCCCCCCACCCTATGTGAATGAGTATGGGGTACAATGTACCCCTACCCATTCACCTGTGAAATAAAGTACAAAAAAAAACACAACACAGGGAAAAAATATTTTATTGCACAGCTCCGGGGGTCTTCCGTCTTCGGGGGTCTTCTCGCCGGACTCCTCCGCGATCTGTGTGTAGCTCTTTTGCTAGCGGAGGAGTCCGGCTTTCTTCCTCCCCACCGCCGGCCTCTTCTCCCGACTTCGGGGGTCTTGTCCCCCTCTTCGGTTCTTCTGCCGGGCCACCGCGCCTTCTTGTAGCTCTTTTGCAGGCGGTGGCCCGGTCTTCTGTCGCCGCTGCCTTCCGTTCTTCTGTCGCCGCCTTCGGTTCTTCTGCCGGGCCACCGCGCCTTCTTGTAGCTCTTTTACAGGCGGTGGCCCGGTCTTCTGTCGCCGCTGTCGTCGCCGCCGCCTTCCGTTCTTGTTCTTGTTCTTCTTCTTGTTCTTCTTCTTCTTCTCCTGGAGATGTTGACTCGACGAGCTCTCCGGCCGGAATGCCAGAGCCGCGCTGTGCGGTCACTTATATAGTGACAATGGGGCGGTGTCACATGGTATATGTCACATGGGTTGGTCACATGGGTTGATGTCACATGGGGACTATGACATCGTAAGGGGGCGGGGTCACCATGTGACCAACCCATGTGACATATACCATGTGACACCGCCCCATTGTCACTATATAAGTGACCGCGCAGGGCGGCTCTGGCATTCCGGCCGGAGAGCTCGTCGAGTCAACATCTCCAGGAGAAGAAGAAGAAGAACAAGAAGAAGAACAAGAACAAGAACGGAAGGCGGCGGCGGCGGCGACGACAGCGGCGACAGAAGACCGGGCCACCGCCTGTAAAAGAGCTACAAGAAGGCGCGGTGGCCCGGCAGAAGAACCGAAGGCGGCGACAGAAGAACGGAAGGCAGCGGTGACAGAAGACCGGGCCACCGCCTGCAAAAGAGCTACAAGAAGGCGCGGTGGCCCGGCAGAAGAACCCAAGAGGGGGACAAGACCCCCGAAGTCGGGAGAAGAGGCCGGCGGCGGGGAGGAAGAAAGCCGGATTCCTCCGCTAGCAAAAGAGCTACACACAGATAGCGGAGGAGTCCGGCGAGAAGACCCCCGAAGACGGAAGACCCCCGGAGCTGTGCAATAAAATATTTTTTCCCTGTGTTGTGTTTTTTTTTGTACTTTATTTCACAGGTGAATGGGTAGGGGTACATTGTACCCCATACTCATTCACATAGGGTGGGGGGCCGGTATCCGGGGGCCCCCTTCTTAAAGAGGGCTCCCGGATTCCGATAAGCCCCCCGCCCGCAGACCCCGACAACCAACGGCCAGGGTTGTCGGGAAGAGGCCCTTGTCCTCATCAACATGGGGACAAGGTGCTTTGGGGTGGGGGGGCCGCGCGGCCCCCCCTTCCCCAAGGCACCCCCCATGTTGAGGGCACGCGGCCTGGTACGGCTCAGGAGGGGGGGCGCGCTCGCTCGCCCCCCTTTCCTGGCCGGCCAGGTAGCGTGCTCGGACAAGGGTCTGGTGTGGACTTTGGGGGAACCCCCACGCCGATTTTTTTCGGCGTTGGGGTTCCCCTTTAAGCCCATTCCAGGCGGCGGAGCCCGCGACGTCTCCTTCGCGGGCCCCGCCTACCTGTACACGCGCTCGAAATGGGCGGACTTTCCGAGCGGGAACAGTTTGCTCATTTCAAAAGTAGCCTACACACGGGCGGACTGTTCGCTCAAACACAGTTTCAGCGGACAGTTTTTCGGAATTTCCGAAAGACTTTGTCCGTCCAACTGTCCGCTGAAACTGTCCGCTGAAAGCCCACACACGGGCGGACTGTCCGCCCAAACACTGTTCAGCGGACAAGGTTGGGCGAACAGTCCGCCCGTGTGTACGCGGCCTAAGTCCTTTTGTTTTGAACGTGATGACGTAAGACAGGACTAAAAAAGGAAGTTCAATAGCCAGTAGCCAATAGCTTTCCTTGAGTCATATTTGGTCCGTCAGACCAGCATACAGACGAACGGTTTTCCCGATAAGAATTTTTCCCGGAGTCCATCGGACAGATTTGAAACATGTTCTATTTCTAGGTCCGTCTGATTTTTTAAATGAAAAATGATCGGTTTGGCCCACACACGATTGGATTGTCCGGCGGACTGATTCCATCTGCCGGAAAGTTTGGTCGTGTGCACGCGGCATGAATGACTTAATATAGACTAGTCAGGAAACATATCACTCTAAACAGATCAAACATAATCAATATCTTCCAATAGATCTTTTTCTAATGGGTGATGTATTGGTTAATGGGCACAATGCTTTCTGATTTTTATTTCGGTTTAAAAGCAATGCAAGATGCTGGGAAAGTATTTATATGCTAGGAAGGGAAAGATTCATTAAAGTGTGATTGCTGCGATTACACGAAGATTACACATTATGTGCCATTGACTTGAAAGGCAGTTAAAAGGGCAATTGCAGCATTTACTATTTAATGAATTTTACACACAGATATTTAACTATTCGAGGGCTTCTTTTGTAACGTTTTCCACATTACTAATTCATGAGATGTTACATGTTGTGGGTCAAGCGATGTTCAATCTGTATTACATTATGTACCATTGTTAGCAGCACAGCATAAATCAGCCTCATGCAAGAAATAGAAAATATACATATGATATTAAATGACACTTGGTAAAGCAAATAGGTTGTAAAAATCAAGGCATGAAAAATACAGTATATATCTTGAACAATCGTTAAAGGAATTAGATAGTGTGTTTGAATATATATATATATATATATATATATATATATATATATATATATATATATATATAACATTTAGACAACATTATAGGCATTTTTTGGTTTAGCTAAATAGGAAATATTGCACATGGTTTACCATTGATAATCAGAAGGTGGTGCAATTGAGTTGGGAGTCAGTTATACACCACCATTTTACACTTTAGCTGTACCTGAATCTACTATGAAGATGTCCCTACATGTCCCCTCTATCGCTCTGTTCATGCAAACTGTACCAAGGGCAGCTGCTGGACTTCTTAATAGGAAAGTCCAGTGTGGTCTTCACATGTTATATGCATTTTTTGGTTTAGATAAATAGGAAATATTGCACATGGTTTACAATTTGCAATTAGAAGATGGTGCAGTCGAGTCAGGAGTCAGTTATACACCACCATTTTACACTTTAGCTGTACCTGAATCTACTATGAAGATGCCCCTACATGTCCCCTTTAGCGCTCTGTTCATACAAACTGTACAAAGGGCAGCTACTGGACTTCTTAATAGGAAAGCCCAGTGTGGTCTTCACATGTTATATCATTAAAGTAACCTTAAATAAATGAGTATTTGTGCAATAAAAAAAGTATACAAAAAATTATATTTTTTTAAATATTTTTCTATTTACATATTGCCTTTATAGTTATCGATTAACAATAATACTCCAACCTAAACAAAAACATTTCAACAATTTCATATGGCAGAGCTTTTTGAAGGATGTGCTTTTATTGGATTCAGGTAAACTTAAAGTGTTACTAAACCCACAAGAGTAAAATCGGTCTGCATATGCAGAATAGCATGCTTGTTATACTCACTATGGAACTTAAGGGGTTAATCCTCTGTATTGTGTAAAAAGGCTTTTTGATCCTGTATGGACAGATCCACCCCCCCTACAGGGTCTCTCTTGGCAAGGCCAGATAAGACACAGAGAGGGTAGTAAAGCTGCACATGCTCAGTTTGGTCTCTATTGCTGGAGAGAACATTTCCTTGTTGAGCTGAGATTTTCAGGTCACATGGTATTGACATCACAATTTGGGAGTGTATACAGATCCTAAATGACAGCCCAGTCCCTCCCTCCTCCTCCATGCCTAGTAACTAACAAAGAACACAGTAGGTGGGATCTCACATCTTGATTGGTGGATGATCTGCCTCCCATAACAGCACGAGAACACAGGCTGTAGTGGAAATCTCCTCCTACCTAAACATTAGCACTCAGGTAAACCCTGCAATTTACCATGTGACCATGGTACTCAGATCAGCCAAAAAGGTATATAGTGGCAGTATTTGAATGTAAAAAGAAGATTCATAAGCTGTGGGCATTGCAGGGGGGCGAATTAACTCTTTTTATATTACTGAGTTTAGTAACACTTTAAACATCCCGTATGATGGTAGACTGTAAATTCAATGTACCAGTAATCATAGCTACCAAGCCGGGCACCCCATACACACTATTTGATTTTCTGAAGATTTTTGTCTTCAGATTTACCAAAACCATATAATATGAAGTCAAACCTTAAGAGTTTAAATTTGTATGCAATCAGGCAGGCCCTTGCACTGTATGGTTTTGGTAAATCTGAAGACAGAAATCAGCAGAAAATCTAATAGTGTGTATGGGGTCCAATACAGTCCCTGTCTTGGAGTAGATGCCCATCCCTCTTGGAGTAGCTAACACTATCAGGAGTGCAAGATAAGCATATATTTTTCATATGGCAACATATTTAAGGTAACACTTTATCTTGTGTATGCCTCATCATTAGAATATAACCCAATAGCACTTCTGTCTCTTAAAGCAACTCTTTGTTTTACCAATGTTTAAAAAAAAAAAAAACCACTGTCAAATTGTAATTTACAGCTTATAAACAATTATTTAAAGTGGAGGTCCACCCTAAAGTGGACCTTCCGCTCATCGGAACCCTCCCCCCCTCCGGCGCCACAATTGGCACCTTTCAGGGGGGAGGGGGGTGCAGATACCTGTACAGTACAGGTATCTGCACCCACTTACGGGATAGCTCTCTGCGGAAAGGGGCGTAGATTACTCCCCTTTCCGCAAGTGCCCGCCCCTTTCCGCAAGTGCCCTGCTGCCTACTGGGAAACACACAGATCCCAGAGGCAGCGGGGACCGTCCTTATTGCACAGCGCGACTCGCGCATGCGCAGTAGGGAACCGGGAAATGAAGCCGAAAGGCTCCATTTCCTGATTCCCATATCCAAGATGGCGGCGGCAGCAGTCGAGAGACGATCTAGAGATCGGCTTCGGGTGCCGACATCGCGGGCGCGCTGGACAGGTAAGTGTCACTATTTTAAAAGTCAGCAGCTGCAGTATTTGTAGCTGCTGGCTTTAAAAAAAAAAAAAAAAACCCGGACTCCCGCTTTAATGTCTAATCAGTGAACGACAACTCTGATCAGCTCTGTCCCACAAAACCCAGATAGTTCCTAATAAGTGCAGCCCGCATGTCAAAGACACACTGCTTTCCTATGACAATAATAGATTACTACTTTTTGCAAACATTGGTAGGACTGAGGGAGAGATGTAGCTACTGACTCCTGGCAAAAAGTCAAAATGTGCATATCAGTAACATCACTACTTAGTGTAAACTTTGCTGGCCTTGAATACCAAGGCCAAATAAGAGCTACCCTGTGTCTGTCCCTGCGATGCCTTGTTTTTGGAGGCAAGGGTTATTGTTTTTCTAAAATTGGGGTTATAATCTTTGGCAAACATGTAATAGTGTTTCAGTTTGCTACTAAGTTGCTCATTGCATTTGAGCAGACCCGATGTTATCTAAGAAACCTGAACAGTAAATATGTGGAAATTGTGTATGTTGCTAAGCCAAACCTACATCCCTTATGTTTATTTAGGAAAAAAAACATTAGAAATCTGGACTTTAATGGTGTCAATGTCATCAAACAATTAAGAATACTTTTAAAATTGTATTTATATATTTACAACAAACATATTCACTAATCACACGGTAGTATTATCTTCCACCATAACAAGGCTTGCTTATGGTCCCATAATTAGTGGAGGGAGCGTAATATCTCTATACATTTCATAGAATGGCATCCATTTCAGTAGGAAATGTTCAGAGGTATTGATCTAAAACAGCATTAATATGCCATTGCAAATTTATCAGACAGTAACATTGTATGCACAGTATGTATCAAAATTAGGTATTCAACTTACTGTAGACAATAGAGTACATCTAACCAACAGCTAACAATCAAATAATGTTGTTCCGTGTGGGTCTGTTCCTGGTCACTCCTCAACACACTTAAAGCGGGAGTCCGACGTTTTTTTTTTTTTTTAAAGCCAGCAGCTACAAATACTGCAGCTGCTGACTTTTAAAATAATGACACTTACCCGCCCAGCGCGCCCGCGATGTCGGCACCCGAAGACGATCTCTCGATCGTCTCTCGGGTGCTGCCGCCGCCATCTTGGGTATGGGAATCAGGAAGTGGAGCCTTGTGGCTTCATTTCCCGGTTCCCTACTGCGCATGCACGAGTCGCGCTGCGCAATAAGGATTTTCCCCGCTGTCTCTGGGATCCATGGGTTTCCCAGCAGGCAGCGAGGGACCTTCGGAAAGGGGCGTAGATTTTGCAGGAAAGGGTGGCGTAGCTTCTGCAGAATCTACGCCGGAAGTGGGTGCAGATACCTGTACAGTACAGGTATCTGCACCCCCCTCCCCCCTGAAAGGTGCCAATTGTGGCGCCAGAGGGGGGGAGGGTTCCAATGAGAGGAAGCTCCACCTTAGGGTGGACCTCCGCTTTAAGGGGGGATGGTGTGAGAAAAAAAGGAAGGTGTATGTGACCACATTAGTGATGGATGTCTGCATACAAAGTACTACGTTTTACTAATTTTAAGCCTTATTAATATATACCATTTTTTTCATGGATTGTCTTTAAAAATCAGGTTAGTCACAATTTTTCCCCATCCTGGGTGCTTGCTTGTTGATCTTAGCAACAAAACATTGCCCTAGTTACTAAAAATATACAAGTTTATGAAAATAAATCTTAAAAAATGTATAGTTTAGTTTGGCACAGCCTGTGATGCCCAATGCTGGATTTAGAAGAAGGCTGATGCTTAGAAGGCCTCATGATTGTATAAATGATGGTACTAACAGACATATAAAGTTTTTTTTTGGCAAATTCTTCATGCAGGTTTTCAGTAGTGTATCCACACATATTTTGCTACCTACACATATTTCCCAATAAAATTGAATTGGTCTCATGACCTACACTCTTCTGTTTTGTACTCACAAAATTATACTCTCATTCTACATCAGCTGGTACCTATGTAAATTTCTCTGATATCTATTCAGTATTATGTAGCTTGATTTTCAGGGTGTTGTGCTGTACTAAGGAAACAGAATTGAAGACACAATAAAAATTGTGCCTACAACTTTCTGTGTATGCGGACAAGATTACCAGAGACCAGTTGAGTTTTGGCACATCAGTGTAAGTTAATGTAGTATAAATATCGCATTAAAAGTTACTTGTGCACAGCAGACACATTTTGGAATCCGTAAAAAGGGCCCATGTAGCCAACTATTTTAAGGCAACTGTCACTTTTTAGATGAGACATCCTTTATTTTCTTTAAAATAATGTATATTCAACCAGCCACATCTAAATAATCACAGACATTATTTATGGAACTTGTGCAGAAATTCTGTTTGAGCTTGTTAACAATTGTGCCATTTTTGGCTACAATCCAGCCTACTCTAACTCCATGATTATTTTGATATATGAATATGTATTTCAGTAAAGCTAGAGCATCTGTATGTCGCAAACCAAAGAAATAGCTAAATGCTAACAAACGATACTGTAAAAATGTTTTGAATTACAAAAACACAGGGGAAGCATAGTAGGTTGTTGCACATGCACATACAGTATTGACAACTGAGGGTATGTGGCCAATGATTTGTAAGCTTCAAATAGTGAGGTTGGACTATGTCCAGAACTGGACAAAGTAATTTGCTGCAATAAGGAAAGACTTTGGGATCCAAATGTACAGAATCCTATTTTAAAATGTATCTTACATTAACCTCCCTGGCGGTATGATTTAGTCTGGAATTAGGTGCTGAAAGCGGTACAATTATTTTGCATGGAAATTTGGCGTTTTATTTTGTAGTCCTGTAATTCTTAGGAATAACGCTCTTAAATCTCTTCAAACCAGAGTCTAGCAGACATCCCGGGTATGATAACGTTTATAATATAATAAAGAATAATAAAATGTATTCAATAATGTAATCAAATCCTAAAACACTGAAAAAGGGACACTTTTTGGTTGCTATGGACAATCTCCAAATTCCAGGCAGAAAAAACAGTATTTATAATATAAAAGTGCATGCAGGGCACTGCACAGACCACTAGGGACAAAGGGGTGTGTAATTTTTAATACAGTACTGTAATCTGTAAGATTACAGTGCTGTGTGTGTTTTGTGTCTTTTTACTTTTTTGAATTTGCCGCCATTCTCTGCTCCCGTGCGCTGTAACGTCGCAGGGAACGGAGCTCGGCGGCATTCGGCACTGTGAATCGAGCGGAGGACAGCTCGATCACACAGAGCGGAGTACATCGCTGGATCCAGGGGACAAGGTAAGTAAGTCTCCCTGTGTCCTCCCCTGCATCCAGCGATGCGATCCCGAGTCTGGCTCGGGGTTACCGCTCCTGCTAGACTCGGGATTACCGCTAGGGAGGCTATCCTCCCTGGGTCCGTTGAAGACTGTACCCTACATTGCTTTTATATGTTTTATTTTGTGATCACTTTTTTAATTGTGTACATCAGAAATTTCTTTAATAAACCAACTGTTTTTTTTTGATCTACACTATCTGGAGCCCCTTTTCGTTTTTTTTTCTTTTTCCATATGTTACTCATGCAAACTTTTATCTGAAATCCGAGTTTGGAAATGCCTGGTTCCTGAAGTACCATTTGTTCCTGGAACTTGGAGATCACTGGACAGCGGCCTTTTTGTATACCTACTTCTATCCGTGATCCAGGGCGGTCAAACGAGGACTACATACCGGGATTATTCCTATTAGAAGCCAGAGCATAACCTTCGGTGAATATAAGCCTTTCTGACCCACTGTCGTATGACAGGTGGGCCCAACACCATTGGTAAGAGTACCCATCTTACATCTTTAGAAGGTTCTCCTACAAAAATCGCTTCGGGCAAATAGATTGTCGCTGTTGATCTTTTCCTCTCCTCTTGTCTCACCTTGGATGAGAAGATTGGGTCCTGTGTTTTATTCAGCACAATAAGAGGACATTTTTATAAGAGAGACAAACTGACAATAGTTTTTCATTGATACTATATTGCACAATAATTGCATTGCACAATAACTGTATATGATCAGCAGTTTTATTATGCATTATATTGCACAATAATTTCTTATGATATTTAGTTTTGTCTGCACTGTATTGCACAATTATGGTGCGATCATACATACTTTTTTAGTATTCTTACTCATTCACACTGATTGTTTTCATTACCATAGCGCTACACTATTTATTTTATAGAAAACAGGGATAACAAATTAGAATCACTTGCAGAATTGAGTGATAGTGGTTTGCGGGGAAATTTGTCTTTAAACACTGAAAGTAATGACAACGATAACTCTGCAACTGAGCAAATTTCAGTGTTTTTGATTTGATTACATCATTGATTAAATTGTATTATTATTATGTTATTATTTGTTATAATTATTTCTAGTTAATTATTATATTATAATTCATGATTTCGTGCTTCAAACATTATCATACCCAGGATATCTACTCTTGTTTGGACAGATTTAAGTGAGCTATTCCTACGAATTACAGGCCTACAATATAAAACTTTTCCTTCCAAACTTCCATGCAAAACTTTGTACCGCTTTTAACATCAAAAATCTGACATAATCATACCTCCAGGGAGGTTATATAGATACAGATATGTAAGTGTAAGTTACATCTTTAAGATGTGCATAGCTTTATGTCATATGGCAGTGTTTCTCAACCTTTTTTTTCAGTCAAGGCATCCTTTAAAATTCTGCACAATGTCGAGGCACCCCATTCTAAAATGGTAAAAAAGTTTTACATAACGCAGCAACATTCACACACGTAGGACACCCAACATTAAAGTTCATTTATTTTTTTCAAAGCAAAATACGCCTTTGCACACAGGTACTGACTAATATTCAAATCTTTCTCTTCCTCACTCAGTTAATGTAACCCCAGTGCTGACAGAAAGGGTCAAACAAGTATGCTGTGCAGTCACCTGACATCCTCCTTATCAACCAATGTCATTGGTTGTTAGGAGGCTATCAAATAGAAGATTGTAATGGTGCACAATAAAAAAAAACGTGGCTTTCTGTAACTAAAAGGCAGGCTTCATCCACCCTCTGGTTTGTATACAATTTTTGGGTGATTTTCAGGAATTTTGTCAAGGCACCCATGAAGAAACCTGAAGCACCCCAGGGTGCCTGGGCACTCTGGTTGGAAAAGGCTGTCATATGGTATGTATAGAATAAATTGCTGTGAGTCACTGCTGTAGCCTGCTAAACTGTACTCTATCATATCCATAAACTAACAAGATATACATAGACCTATGCTCAAATGTCAACCTAAAACTGAGAAGCTGAAATTATTTATCCTGTTGAATATGATGCTTCAGGTTCCCATTAAAACTATACAAATTCTTCTGAAGGTGAGATGATCAACCAAAGTCTGAACTTAAATCTTCCTCTTCGGAAAATATCACATGCCTAGGCAGCATTGGAAACTGGAATGGTGGTTTCTCCAAGAAATGTGAGTATTTCAGCACTGCTATTACTTATTTTTATCTAAACCATCAAGACTGTTAACAAAATGTTATATTATATGCTTTTGATTACATTAATATTTATGCTTTTGTGGAGTGTTCAGTAAGAAAGCAATGATCACAATTCTGATGTCTCAACTGTGTTCCCACCAGAAAGCCTATTTTCACACATCATAAATTCACACATATTGTGGCACTTGTCTAAACTGCTGTTCAGTGGTACTCTACATTCAATTTGTTTCAACAACTCTAGATGCAATACAGACCTAAATGCTAAAGTGTATTATAGCACACTTCACCAATTCATTGATGCATCTGTACCTGCAGCATTGCCTGTTCCATAGAAATTTCTAGCACGTTCATATAGAACAGTGATTCTCAACCAGGGTTCCATGGAACGCTAGGGTTCCTTCAAACGCTGCTAGGGGTTCCTTCAGCTATGGGCAATTTCTGCCTTTCAAATAAGTTCCCACTCACACTATTGATCTTTTTAGCTATCTGTAAGGAGGTAATTCTTCCCAATGACCACAAGTGTAAGGACCATTCTTCCCACTGACCATCACACTATTGTATCACGAGTTGCAGATTTCAAATTTTTAGCAGGGGTTCCCCGAGTCCGGAGAACTAGTTCAAGGGTTCCTCTGTGTTGAAAAGGTTGAGAAAGGCTGATATAGAAGGGTAAAGCAGAATTCCGGCACCCGTAAATATAACATTCCCATTGGTTTCCCTCTCAACCAAGCTGTCAAACCATCCAATGGCTGGTGTCATAACTGATCACATGTGCAGCATCAAGGCAGTTGCAGATTAAACAGAGGCCAAGATGGCAGCTTTCTTGACTGAACAAGATAGGAGGGTTTACTTCCACTTTAACTATTTTTGCTCTACTATCTCTAAATGCTCATAAAAGGGTAATGTTCATGTTATTCATATTATGTTTTTTTACCCTTCAAATGTTTACCACTGTGTTTCTAAGATTATTATGTTTAGTTTGAAAATATATATATTTTTTAAATTGCTATATAATGAACCTTACATGACATGGTACCCTGCAAATATAGCATTATCTAAAATCTAGAATCATTATAAAAAGGCAGAATCGTGTATAACTCTGAATATTATTCAAGTCCCTCCACAACACCAGCAAGCCTGAAACTATAGTGGGAATAGCCATCCATCCTTTACATGGCTTGAGTTGCAATTCCTAGCTATTACATGAATATGGTGATCTGCACCATAGACAAAGGACAACATAAACTTTTCTATATGTACAGACTTCCAGTATGCATGCATTATGCAAAAAAAAACAAAAAACGTATGGTATGATAACTATAATTAATAATAATAAACAGGACTTAAATAGTGGGAACATTTTGTGCAGCACTTTATAAAGGCAGACAGTACAATTACACTACAGTTCAATACATAAAAATAGGAGGTTCCTGCTCATGGAGCTTATACTCTGGTATTGCATTCTAATATCACAGATAAAATAGATGTAATCACAATGTGGACTATTGTGGATTATTATGAATTGCGTAACATGCCTGTATTGCATAATGTGTAAATCCCTATGAAAGATTAGTTCAAGTACAGGCATGGGCAAGTGTCTATGCATAAAACTATGCCAGAAAAACAATTGCTGGCATTTACAACCTAGAACATGAGCATTTGTGCCGTGAAAATAATGTAGCAACGAAAGTGAATGTGATTAGCTAAATAACTATGATAGAGTGAGAACTGGGCGTATGAAAGGTATCTCCCCTTATCCCATGTTGCAGTTTTCCGACTAGTTTCAATTCCACTTAGCATTATTCAACATCATTAAATATAACTCCAGAATTATATTTCAAATGAAGAGGAGACATTGGATCTAGCTTGCACTGTAGAAAACAG
The DNA here is from genome assembly GCF_037356315.1 of Lithobates pipiens. NCBI lineage: Eukaryota > Metazoa > Chordata > Amphibia > Anura > Ranidae > Lithobates > Lithobates pipiens. The sequence continues at coordinate 341,635,908 of NW_027507758.1, forward strand.
TAACAACATAATCTATCACCCCCATAAAAGAGCTCAGTTCCTGCCAGGTTTTGATAGAAGGGGTTAACGCTTAATCCAGGCTAAACAAATACTGCCTAAATGCATGAGTCTGGATTTTAAGTATTATTTACACCTAAAATGTGCGTTTTAACATGTTTTCAAAAAATGGGTAATTAAAACACCTTGTCAGCCAACGGGTTAAATTATAAGTGTACATCTAAATAAAAAAAACTGATTGCCCCCAACTGATAAACTCAAAGTCCCAACAGAAGACTATATATGAAGCAGAAGTAGGAAACATTTTTGAAGTAGACTATAAATTTGTTGCACTTAAATGTCAAAAAGCATCTAAAACACGGGCTGTTATATATATAGCGAAAACCCAAACTTGATTGAGTTTCAGCTTATATATCAGGTTTTAAGGATGCTGGAGCATGGATTAAGATAAGTATTACATTCCTCAATTTTTAAACCTAATGAGCATTTAGCCTATCCAGTGCAGGGCAGGAAGGATCCATGCATAGGGTTAGGTGCCTGGAGTTGATTAAAATGATTAAAATGGAGTTGATTAAAATGCAAATGCAATACACCTAAATGTAGCTGCTAGCTAAATGTGTGATAACTTGCCTTATACAACCTTTATAACAAAAAAAAAAAAATCAATAGCCTTTGGTTTTCATCAATAAAACCAATATTAGGAACTCTTTTTCTAGATGGAGTGTGAGGAGCCTAGCATTGCAGCTTAAGTTTAACAACGGTATCTCACAAGGGAACACCTTGTTAACAAATAGCCTTTATTTGACCACTTTTCCGCGTTTCATATCAAAACGATAACTGGTGTTTAGATATCAAATGCTAATTATGACCCAATCCTGACAGCACAATTATCAGTACTTTATTCTGTTAAGTAATCTTATCTAAACATTTTACAGTTACACACAGATCTTTTCTATCACATTCTTCATTGTTATAAACCAATTCACAGTCCATTACAGGCATATTTGCTTGGAAGGCAGGGTTCCCTTTGATCTTAATTTAAGTAGATTATGTTTAGGTCTAAACTTGAATAGTCATATTACCTCTTCACTAGCTGCATTTGTCCTGGGGGGGGGGGGGGGGGGGGGGGTTGAAAAATGACTGCTTGTCCAGTGAAATACAGTTTATATAAAACAAAATATACAATATTATTGGATCTTTAGAAACATGACCTGTTGTCAAAGAATGCATGCATGTTTAAATTTTCTAGTAGTAAAAAAACAAACTTCTGTAAAAGTGGTATTAACCCCCCACACCCAACGCCCCCCCTCCCAAAAAAAAAAAAAATCATTTTGCTGCAGCCTACCGATTCTTAGATGTGGTAGGTGCATTCGTTTTCTTTTTTAGGATTTTTTTTATTTTTCCCTGGTGATCCAGTCAGCAAGTAATTGTTCAGCTTCTTTTAACAGACCAACTGTTCAGCAAAAGTGGCAGTTAGACAAACTATTTAACACTGACACACACACACACTATTTAACACTGACACACACAGCCTACAATGGCCAGTTTTTATTCACTTACGTAAAATCCCTTAAGCCCCCTACACACGATCTGAAAAACAGACGACAGATCGGGCATTTTTTTTTTGCATGCTAGTCATATCGAACATGAAGAGCTTTTTAAAGTTACAAAAATTCTCGTACGATAGAATAAAAAATCAAAAGTGATGTCATGTGTTGTGTATTTTTCTTGTATTTTCGGACGCCAACTGTACTGAGTAGCCACCCTGGCGGTATGATTATGTCAGATTTTTGCGTCTCAAAGCGGTACATTGTTATGCATAGAAATTTGGCGTTTTTTATTATAGGCCTGTAATTCTGAATAACTCACTTAACTCTGTCCAAACAAGAGTCTAGTAGACATTCCGGGTATGATAACGTTTGAAACACAAGATCATAAATTATAATATAATAAATAACTATAAATAATTATAAAAAATAATAATACAATAATTAATTAATTAATAATTAATATAAAAAGAATACAATTTATTACCTCACGATTCACTATCACTCAATTCTGCAAGTGTTCTAATTTACTATCACTGTTTTCTAGCTGGTCTAAAACCACTTTTGATGTAAAGGGAAAAATTTTTGACATGGACAATCTCAAGTTTCCAGGCAGAAAAAACTGTATATATAATATAAAACTGCATGCAGAGCACTGAACAAAGCATTAGGGACAAAAGGGAGGTGAAATGATTTGATAAAGTAATGTAATCTGTAAGAGTTTTGTGTACTTTTTGAATTTGCCGCCGGGCTCTGCCCCCATGTATCGTGACTCTCGCAGGAAACGGAGCCCGGGGGCAGGACACAGCCCGCAGACACAGCGGGGGGTGACAAAATAAGTACGCTGCACCAGGATTCTGCACTGCAATCCCAAGCGTGGCCACATTCGGGAATATCGCCAGGGAGGTTAAACTAAAATCGAACGATCTGGTTTCGTACGAGAATATTTTCGTGCTTGTCGGATTGGATAATATCAGATGAACTGTCATGATTGGCTCTCGAAAACTCTGTACTAACAATCCAATTATCTACGATCGTGTCAAAAGCGGTATTTTTCTTACGATTTTTTGGATCATGTGTACGAGCCATTATCCAAAGAGGACATTTTTTTTTGCTGTAACTGCTTAATCACTTCCGGACTGGCTCATGACGATACATGTTGGCACTTTGAAGAGGAATATCATTGTTATGGCAGCAGCTAGCTGCCATAACCCCAGTATTCTCTTTCTCTTGAGTATTCTCTTGAGCGGTCCAATTTCAGATAAAAGTGGTCTCTGCAGCGGATTCACAGCAAGATCACTTTTAACAGTTGAGGGAGAGGACCACCCCTCCCGCCATGCTCCGGTGCCTTCCGCCACTTACCGGAGCTGCCGGCAGTGGCGGAGGCGATCGGGTCCTCTTCCCTGTTAGGTATGGAGCTGAGTGAGGCGAAGATGCCCCCCACCCAGCTCCATACCATTGCAGGGCGGAAGCTCTTAAAGGGACATTTATTTATTTATTTTTTTTAAACGCCATTGTTTGATTTTTGATTTTTTTATTGCATTTTAGTGTAAATATGAGATCTGAGGTCTTTTTGACCCCAGATCTCATATTTAAGAGGTCCTGTCATTTTTTTTTTCTATTACAAGGGATGTTTACATTCCTTGTAATAGGAATAAAAGTGACACTTTTTTTTAAAAAAGAGCAGTGCAAAAATAAAAAAATTAAATTAAAATAAATAAGAAAATATATATATATATATATATATATATATATATATATATATATATATATATATATATATATGAATAGCACCCACATATGAAAACGGTGTTCAAACTTCTCTGTACCTCAAAAAAGGCAACCTGTAGAATTTTTTAAACATCGCCTATGGAGATTTTTAAGGGTAAAAGTTTGTTGCCACTCCACGAGCGGGCGCAATTTTGGAGCGTGACATGTTGAGTATCAATTTACTCGGTGTAACAACCTCTTTCACAATATAAAAAGAATTGGGGTAACTTTTTACTGTTGTCTTATTTTTTAATGCAAAAAAAGTGTTTATTTTTTCCAAAAAAAGTGTGCTTGTAAGACCGCTGCGCAAATACAGTGTGACAGAAAATATTGTAACAACCGCCATTTTATTCTCTAGGTTGTTAGAAAAAAAAATTATAATGTTTAGGGGTTCTAAGTCATTTTCTAGCAAAAAAATGGTTTTAACTTGTAAACACAAAATCTCAGAAAAAGGCTTGGTCCGTAAGTGGTTTGTTTTTGTCCATCTAAATCAGCTAGTACCTCTTACACTACACTTTCTCCAGACTGACAACGCTGCTGTCCAAAGGTGTCTCTATTGCTCCTCATCCAAGGAGTTAAGACAGGAGGTGCATTACTGGCCTGATCACCAGGTGAAATGAAGGAAAAAAAGCTAAAAAAAGAAAACAATTGCATCCACCACATTTAAGGATTGGTCAGCTATAACATTCTTTTTTTGTTTATGGGTTTAATACCACTTTTAGTGTTCCAACCAGATAGCAAGCAATTGTGCTGCAAGTTTGAAAATGACTTGCTAAGCTATTGCTAGACTTGCCAGGCTTCACAAGTTTGTTGCACAATTGCAGCAAATCCGCATTGCATGATTTCAGATCAATGTTCTTTGCTACAATTTGCTACAACTTGGAAAAGTGTCAAATAGAAGTTGTGCTTCAAGTGCTCTGCAAGTGTACAACTTACCAGTGATAATGTGCAGCCTAGAATAAGGCTTACCTATAGGTACTGTAAATATCTCATAAATGTGCGCCGTTTAGGAGATATATACTGTATACTATGCCGATGCCGTTTCTTTAGGAGCATGTGTAATGACCTGCGGCTCCTGAGACGCATGCACGGAAGTGGCGTCCCGCAGTCCACGGCCCCGAAAGGAAGACGGGGAAGATGGATGTGACCTGTAGTAGGGATGATGCTGGCTTACTAGCATATTATGTCTTTACTTTTCAGGGAAGAAAAAAGGAAGAATAACCCACCAGGGTTTACTTCCTGTTTAACAGACTTACGATTCAACACTGCCACAAATTTGAGGCAAATTATCCTTGCTATCTAGGCATTTCTCGCTCTGTATTTTTTTGCAAGAAGGAACTGTGTTGAGTCCGCAGACATGCAAACAGCCACCAGGTTTTATAGGAAATTGCTCTGAAGTACTATTGTCTGAATTTCCCATGTTCGTAAAACTATCATTCCTATCTCATTCCCAATCAGAATTTTAAAAATGCATAATAATTCTGACAGTAATCTGACAATTGTTTTCTAAAGATGTTTCGTTTGAAGATTAAAGGTTTACTAAGTCTTTAGTGTGCATCTGGATGGGCTTTGCTGCCAAATAAGGAACTACTATGGGAACAAGCACTGTAGGAGCTCCTTGGTCTACACGACTGAATACAGTCCAAGCTGCAGCTGTATCACAGCAGGGATTCACGAGCCTCAGTGCATTATTTCTGTGCTTTAGAAGAGGTTCTGATGAACACTTCTGGGAAAAGGAGTCATAGGAGTATGAGGAACTGGCACTGCATATGGCCAGCTCACATTCAGTTGGAAGTAGCAATACTAGACTTCTTATTCTCAGATACACTGGACTTTAGTACTACTAAGGGTGATCCTTTATTAAAACATATTTTAAATAATATTGTTGCTGTACTAAATCTAGGCAATATGCACTAACAGGTTTATTTAAAACCTTGTTATAAATAAGAGCTCAATTTCCGTAATGCACTACTCCATTATAATCAATTAGATTTCATTTTATCTTACTTACATACTTACAGGAAACTGAAATAGTGAGAACTCAACCCCAAAATCCTGACCGACCTACTGTCTAAACAATAATTAAAAGAATAATATTTTTAAAAAAGCCTTTCAAATTGACCTCTGTGGCAAAAAAAAGCCAATGTTGCCCCTCTAGAACCTTGTTATAAATAAGAGCTCAATTTCCGTAATGCACTACTCCATTATAATCAATTAGATTTCATCTTTATCTTACTTACATACTTACATTAAACTGAAATAGTGAGAACTCAACCCCACAATCCTGACCGACCTACTGTCTAAACAATAATTAAAAGAATAATATTTTTTAAAAAGCCTTTCAAATTGACCTCTGTGGCAAAAAAAAGCCAATTTTGCCCCCCTAGAATCAGCCTGTCATGTGGCCATTAGCCTAGGCACTTGGTCATGCCTGAACTTGAATCCTTCCTTTAAGATGAATTTACATAATCAAATACCTAGGTTACATTTCCTGAATTATTATTATTATATAATATTTGCAAAGAATTTATGAGAGATGCACAGCAAGAAGGTCAAAATGTGGGAGGAAGATGTGAGTTTTTATTATGGGTCCACTTTTAATTCAAACCTTTCAAGCTGTATGCATTCCTACAATAGCAAATATAATGCAATAACAATCTGCTCCCTTGTATACTTTCCTAGCAGTATCAATATGCCAGAAGATAGTCCAATAAAGTAAGACTGCCATGAGAAAATAAGAGGTTTATCATGGATAACCTACTTCTGAAAATGATAGTTTCTGGGTTTTCATGGTGACACCCCGGCCTCAATACTATGACAGTGATCTGGAACAAGTGGGCAGACAAGGACTGTCAGCATAAAAGAAGGGTGACTTATCCCAATGTTTGGAGGCCAGTTGTACTAATGCAAGCAGTTTAACAGGACAGTCCACCAACTATCATTTTTGGGAGTAGAAGCCTTTTTTCATAAATGTAATTTTAAATCTGAACACCAGGCAGATTTAAAAGATAGGGAATAACAAAGCTCCGCAATCAATAATACAGCAATAAATGTATTTTATACTACAGGTATTGGAATCAGCCTCTTGTAATCCCCTATAAAGAAGGTGGGGAGGCACAGCACAAAGAGTCAGTTGTGCTGCGGTGCTCATGGTCTAACAAGGAACATGCGGACAAGGGGAGATAGCAGAGTGACAGGGAGATAAGCTTATCAGTCTGCAGCTTCTCCTGTCACTGTCCAGTGGCTGGCTGGGGGACAACCAGTCTTACTTAATGGCATCAGAGAAAAATAGGTATCCTGTCCTTCTGGGCAGGGCTGTGCTGTATGGCATGGCTTTGTAAAACTCAGGAGTGGGTAGAGTAAATTAATAAAAAAAATCCTTTGATAGGTAAAGTAGCTCCCATATATACTATCTATTTTATTCTTGTATTTACTGATTAGCTTTCAGTCCAGCGTTAAAGTAGAACTATAGGCAAAACATTTTTCTTTTCATTTCGGAGTAAGGGAGGGTTATAACCCCTGTTGATTTTTTTGCCATCTGTGCCCTATTGAGGTGATTTACCTTCACTTCCTGTCCCATAGCCAAAACAGGAAGTAAGAGGAAACCCCTGCAAATCCACTGGGTACCTCCCAGGCCACCAGAATTAGTGTCCCCATTGGAATATTTTTCCTCTATCAGATTTCTGGGGACACCCCAACATTTAAGTTTTTCTTTTACTTTCACTTTCAATGCAAATGATAAACAGGACAAATAGAGATGATGAATCTCCGTAACAGGGGCACAGGCAGAAATGAAAACTGGCAGGGAGTATAATCCCTCTCTACTCTATATAGCCAAAACAAAAAAAAAAATGGTTTGCTTTTTGTTATTCTTTAAGTGTTATGCATCGTGCTGAAAAGCAACAGATATATCTATAGTGATTAGGCACCACCCAGGAACATTATTGCACAATCATTTTTCAACAGGGCACTTTGTAACATCAGTAAGATGTTCTAATAACTAGAGAAAAAAAAGAGCAGATCTCAGACTGTCAGCTGAACACAATGGCCCAGATTATACGGAAACTGCTTTATTATGACGAGTTTGGTGTTCTGGTCACATTAGGTATTTATAGTAGTGTTCTAGGTCTATAGTATATTCAGGTTATAAACCTTGTGGACAAACATGTAAGGATTCGTCGATTTTTCATTGTTAACTAATAATAACCTTATCTAAGCTTGATATTTTGAAAAACAGTTTATGTCAACATGCCATATGAGCAAGAATTACATAAGATGTCTGTGGTATGCATGGGCCACATCATAGTGCTTTAGACATAAATATAGATTGGGAATAAATATAGCATAATTCTGCAGAAGACTAAATATGACGATTTCTATGGTGTCTAAAAATGCTGCGGGGCAACCCAATACAAATGTTATAGCTTGGATGATAATATGGACTTCAGATTGTGTTCTTAGGGAGGCAGCAACCTCAGAGTGACTAATACAAATAGGTCTAAATTTTATATATATATTGGTTATAAAGTTATACCTCAAAAAAACTACAACCAGTGAAACATTATCAAATAAAGTTAGGGGGCGATATAGGCATTCTCATACACTCCTGTTTGATTGTGACCTGATCCATAAGCGCGGCCTCTTGTGTATAGTTTGAAATGTTATAGCTTGTTCACATTTGTTTTCGTCTTTTATACTAGAATTAAAAAATAAATAAATAAAAGAAATACACTTGATTAGACGGAGACGGCTCCACAGCAATTGCAGGTGTTTCCCTGGTGATCTCTGTTCTGCAATCGCCATGACAATAATAGAAAAAAGTAGATCTTGCTTTGAATTTATTTTGAGTGGGAGATGCTTGGGTTCAATTTCCAATAGCTATAATGAATCGCTAGACAGGAAAGTGATATTTATTTTCATGTAGTGAGTCTATTACGTAAAATCTTGCAAGCACATTTAATCATATAACAAAGACCTCACAAGGTATTATTAGGCACAGAAGTCAATGTGGCATAAAAAAAACTCTCATTAATTTTCTTTTAAGAATGTGAGGAAGGATTAGAATCTTTTGTCAATTTTCTCTGATGTCTAGTTCCTTACTGGAAAGATGTCCACCCATTACATAACAAGAACTGAGAGTAGGGGCTTGTGGCCATGGGCAACTGCATTGTGCTTTCAAGTTTCATTTTTACATTAAAATTGGTTAGAGATTGTTCAGAGTTCTCTCAGAGGTGCAGTTTACCTGAAGTTGGCCTCCTCCTGATGAGTTTGGGTTTTGTTTCAACTCAGAAGGAAGCTATTAGTGCCAGGCCAATCTCAACCCCAGATAGCAAGCAATTATGCTGCAAGTTTGAAAATGACTTGCTAAACTGTTGCTTGTTTCAAAAAGCATTACTCAAGTATCTTCAGAAATTATGTATCACATCCATTATGCGTTCTCCTTCATTAACATTAGCAAGGATCAGTCTGTGGAGACCACATAATAATGTGACAAGACGCTCTCTGTTCTAAGCTGGACTGTCAACGAACTTGAAGAAATTTGTCTAATTAGCATGCAATGATTCATATGTATGCTATCCTCTTTAGGATACAATAGCATATCATTTCACGGGGTGTTTTAATTTTTATCATTATTATTATTATACAGGATCTTTATAGCGCCAACAGTTTGCACAGTGCTTTACAACATGGGGGCAGACAGTGCACTTTCAATACAAATCAATACAGGAGGGATCAGAGCACCCTGCTCTTTAGAACTTACAATCTAGAAGGGAGGGTCAAGTGGAATAAAGGTAATAACTGTGGGTGATGAGCTGATGAAGAAAATTAAAATACAGTGGTTAGGTGTGGGTAGGGTAGGCTTCTCTGAAGAGAAGAGTTTTCAGGAATTGTTTAAAAGCTAATAGAGTAAGAGATAATCGGACATATTGGGGTAAGGGGTTCCATAGGATTGGAGATGCTCTGGAAAAGTCTTGGAGGCGAGCATGGGAGGAGCTTACAAGGGAGCTAGAGACCAGGAGGTCTTGAGAGGAACAAAGAGAACAAATAAGTTGGTATTTAGAGACTAGGCTAGTGATGTAGCTGGGGCAGAGTTGTATGTGGCTTTGTAAGTAGTTGTTAGTATTTTTGATTAAATTTATTGGGTGAGCGGAAGCCAGTGGAGGGATTGACAGAGAGTAGTAGCAAACACAGAGCATTTGGTAAGGTGGATGAGTCTGGCAGCAGCATTCATGATGGATTGCAGGGGGATAGACTAAGTAGAAGTAAGCCAATGAGAAGGGAGTTGCAGTAATCGAGTCAAGAGATGACCAGGGAGTGAATTAAGAGCTTTGATATGTTCTTGGTTAAAAAGCGGCATAGTTTAGAGATGTTGCAAAGGTGGAGGCAGCAAGATTTGTACAGCGATTGGACGTGGGGCTTAAAGGAGATTTCAGAGTCCAGGACTACACTTAGGACTTTGACATGCGGTGATGGGCTTATAGTTGTGCCATCAATTTTGACAGAGAGATCAGGGAAAGGGGCACATGGGGGAGGAAGAATTATAAGTTCAGCTTTGGATAGATTGAGTTTGAGGAAGTGATGTGACATCCAGACTGATATATATATATATATATATATATATATATATATATATATATATATATATATATATATATATGATAGTATATTAGTGATACGTGAGGAGATGGAGGGAGTGAGCTGAGGGTTAGAGAAATAGATTTGGGGGTCATCAGCGTAGAAGTGGTATTGGAAGCCAAGGGAGGCTGACCTGGGGAGGAAGTGTAGATTGAAAATAGGATAGATCCAAACCCAGAAACTTGGGGGTCCCCAACAGAGAAAGGAATAGGAGGAAGTAGAGTTACAAGATACGCTAAAGGTACGGTTGGATAAGTAGGAAGAGAACCAGCAAAGAGTACAGTCAGGAAGACCAAAGGCAGTGAGTTTTTTGAGGAGAAGAGGATGGTCAACCATATCAAAGGCAGCAGAGAGATCCAGGAGTAGGAATACAGAATAGTGTAGTAGATAGTTTGTTAGTTTTAGGTGAGCAGTATCTGTGGAGTGTTGAGGACGAAATCCAGACTGAAGGGGATCAAGAACGCTATTATCAACAAGGTTTTCGCTCACTCAGTCAGTTCTAGACTAGACATTCAAGCAGTTTGGATAAAAAGGGGACCAAGGAGATGGGGCATAGGTTGTTAAGATTGGATGTGTCCATTGAGAGATTTTTAAGTATGGGTCTGACAATGTGTGCATGTTTTGGAGAGTTGGGGAAGAAGCCAGAAAAGAGGGAGAGAATGAAGATGTAGATGTGGGTTAGAAAGTGTAGAATAGAGCCAGAGGGTGAACGTAGAATTTGTGGTGGAACAGGATCCAGAGGGCAGGTCGTAAGATGGACATTAGCAATTAATTTAGTAACCTCATCTATAGTGGTGGGGTTGAAAGAGGGAAGTAATGATTGTACCTGTGGGCATGAGGTGTAAAGCGTGGAGAGTATCTGAACAGCAGTCGGCAGGAGGCCTCCCATGGAGGCGGAGTATTTTCAGTTTTTTTTTCCATCAGCGCCATGATTGATGGGATGCTATTGTGACAAGACGCTCTCTGTTCTAAGCTGGACTAAACCAAATGTCATACATGTAGGGTTAACATACTTCATCATTTAATGATCTAACTGCAATAACCTGAAACCTTATTGATTGCACTTAAGCCTCATACACACGATAGGACTTTGTACAAACTTTCCCTTGGATTTTTGTACAAAGGGCGTCGGCCCTGAACTTGTATTGCATACACACAGCAGGACTTTTTCAGCCAACTTTCACCAAATCACGTGGTTTTTCTGCTCTTTACCGCCACCTTTGGTCAACTTCTGTATTGTTGTCTGATCTTTTGCATTGGTTCTGAGCATGCCTGTTTGTACTTTGTACAAAAGTCCTATGGTTTTCTGTACACACGATCAGACTTTGCTCCATCGGACTTTTGTTGCCAGAAAGGTTGTCCGTTCGCACAGCCAACAAAAGTCAGATGAAAACCAAAAAAGTTTGTCCGATGGAGCGTACACACGGTCGGATGTTGCTCCAAAACAGCTAATTTGCATGTTTGTTGTCAAAAAGTCTGATCGTGTGTATGGGCCTTAAGAATGACTTCTTTGCTATTTGACTTACTGTATAATATTGTTGGCCGATTATATATTTTTGAGTCACATATACTTACATAATTCTGCATCTATTGAAAAATAACACTTAAATAAGTAACCTTTATTAAATGTACAACTGAACCAATATAGACATAAAGGATACAGATACATGGTCACGGAGGTTACAGAGTATGAGTTTTAACCTCAATAGGCTTTTTAAGAGAAAGGTGGGAGTGGTCTTAGGTCCTGTACTCCTAATTCATGTGCTTGTAGGGACCTGCAAGAGCCATTGAAAGAAATCACATATGCAGGAACAACATGTGGATGATCTCTGTCCTTATAAGAAATTAAGTTATCAGAGTGGCAATATTAATGTGCCTCACCCATAATAATCTAATCAACATACTGGACCTAAAGAGCTGTGGAGCATTTTGCCAATAATCCATTTCAGATTACAGTACAATATTTGTGTACTGAGTAATTCATTGTTATCACAATTTAGGAGTTTTCTGTCTGAAATATGCACATGAACAGCCGTCCTGGTTCTTCCTAGTTGAATTAATTTGAAGGATGTAGAGCACAATTTAAACAAGGAGAAAGCAGGCGCCAGTTTCAGTACATACATTTTTCATGTAAAACTGAACTCCAGGAACTCAAAACTATTTCTAAAATGTACTGGCTTACTATAGGTTAAGTCCAACCAGGTGCATTTCACTTTGTGAACCTATGTCTTCTATTTACAATGGACAGTTTTACTGAGCGTTGGGAGCTATCACTATACTTCCTGTACTCTAACAGGAGCGATGCTGCTTTCTCACACAGCAGCCGCTCTGCTGCAGCCCTCCCCTCTGCTGTTCATTTACAGAAGACTTTGTATTTTTTGAATGGGTTCACATAATAGAAAGCACTCTGTGACTGAACGAGACAAGAGAAGGGGCAGACAGAGCAGCTTCAGGTGACTCCAAGGAGACCCGAAATAAATAAGTCCATGAGGTGGCAAGCACTGATTAAGCACAGGAGTGTGACACATCATTGCTGTTTTTCTTAGAGCTGTATGTGCATGCCTAATCCTTGCTTTTAATGGTTCTTCAATAAAGACATAGGGGGTTATTTACTAAAGGAAAATTCACTTTGCACTACAAGTGTACTTGAAAGTGCACTGAAAGTGCACTTGCTGTAGATCTGAGGGTTAGATCTGAAATGAGGGAAAGCTCTGCAGATTTGATCATCCAGTCATGTACAAGCAAAAATGCTGTTATTTATTTTCATTGCATGTCCCCCTCAGATCTACCGCGACTGCACTTCCAAGTGTACTTACTGTGCACTTCCAAGTGCACTTACTGTGTACTTGTAGTGCAAAGTTGATTTACCTTTAGTAAATAACCCCCATGGACTTTTAATGCTGTAAGTGCCGCCATCTCCTATCTCTTTATGCTACATGAATTTGGTTGCAGGTACTCAGCTCCTCACAGCAGTACAGGATCCTACGGCGTTACCTTAGGAGCAGTGCACCCTTCTATCTCTTTTACCTTGTTGGACTTAACCCGTTGTAAACCACCCCATGTAATAAGTGTCTGAATTCCTGCAGTTCAGCGTTAAAAAAAAAAAAAAAGAGTGGGGGATAGAAGACAGTTTAGAAACTCATAGATGGTAGACCCTATCACTAGAACTGTCAAAGTGAATAAAGCTACCCATATACAGACTGATTACTTCAGGAATAAGGTTTCTTGAGATCTCATCTGAAAATAAATGGCCTGTGCATGTATAAATTTGACTCCCTCTAAATATGAACACATTGTTCTAATAGAACAGTCCTGTTCTCAATAGTATACGGTTGCCGTTTTCCCTTTTCTATTGATCTCTCATGATGCAATGGTTTGCTTGTGCACCAAATCGCTGAATGTTAGAAATGTGACAATTTCCACATTCAACAGTCAAATCAGTTTCAGATTAGCCCAATAATCTGTGAGCAAGAGTAGGGTAGTGTAATATGCAAAACACAAGCAAAAGCACTAAGTTGAAGAATAAGGGCCAGTTCACACCATATGCTTTCCAGTGCATAGTTGACAACATTTAAAAAAAAAATATAGGGACACTTTTTTGGCTGTAGGCAGAGTCTTATTATAATTAGGAGGTTGGGCATGCGTTTAAGCATGGCTCAAATGGGTGTGGTTAGAGTCTGAGATGAATGAGGGGTGAAGGGAGAAAAAAAGCGGGAAGAGAGAGAGAGAAAGAAAGAAAGAGAAAGAAAGAAAGAAAGGAACAAGGGAAGGAGAGTGAAGGAAGGAAAGAAAGAGGGAGGGAGGGAAGGAAAGAGAAGGAAGGAAAGAAAGAAAGAGGGAGGCAAGGAGAGAGAAGGAAGGGAAGAGGGACAGCAGGCACAGATTCTACACCACAATAGAAATGTGTATTCCAGAGTTTAACAAATCAGCAGATAAAGATACTCCAAACACCCAGTGGGACCGCTGAGCGTATCACCTGCCACCAGATGCCATCAGGTGCCCCCAACAGAGTCCGTCCTTGCATCAGGTGCCCCCAGTAGAGTCCATCCTTACATTAGGTGCCCCCAGCAAAGTCCCTCCTTACATCAGATGTGCCCAGAGGAGTCCCTCCTTACATCAGGCGTCCCCAGCAAAATCCCTCCTTACATCAAGCATCCCCAGCAGAGTCCCTCCTTACATCAGGTATCCCCAGCAGAGTCCCTCCTTACATCAGTTGTCCCCAGCAGAGTCCCTCCTTACATCAGGTGTCTCCAGCAGAGTCCCTTCTTAAATCAGGCATCCCCAGCGGAGTCCCTTCTTACATCAGGCGTCCCCAGCGCAGTCCCTCCTTACATCAGGCGTCCTCAGTGGAGTCCCTCCTTACATCAGACGTCCCCAGAGGAGTTCCTCCTTACATCAGATGTCCCCCCATTGAAGCCCCCCTTAATCAGGCGTCCCCCTATTGAAGCCCCCTTACATCAGGTGTCCTCCCATTGGAGCCCCCTTACATCAGTCTCCCCCCATTGGAGCCTCCCTTAATCAGTCGCTCCCCCATTGGAGCCCCCCTTAATCAGGTATCCCCCTATTGGTGCCCCCTTTATATCAGGTTTCCCCCATTGGAGCCCCCCTTACATCAGTCATCCCCCCATTGGAGCCACCCTTACATCAGTCCCCCCCATTGGAGCCCCCTTACATTAGGTATAGCGGTACCTCTGCTGCCATTATGGTTTCCCCGTTCCCCGAGGGGCAACAAAATAGAGGTGGAGCCGGCCGCGTGGCTACAATAGAAATTAAGCTGTGGCGCCGTCCACCCCTGCCCCTTTCCATAACAGGTCAGAGATGAACCGGCAGCAGGGCAGGGGGTGGGGGCGGTGCCGCAGCTTAATTTCTATTCTAGCCACCCATGTTCTTCTTCTGGTCTTCTTAAAAATGGCGGCCGGCAGAGACCTCTAGCGGGGCCGGCGAAAAATCAGGAAAAAACAGATTTCCCGGACATTTCCTAGGACACAATAAAATCAGGAAAAGGGTCTAAATCCCAGCAATGTCCTGGGAAATACAGGACAGTTGGCAAGTATGCCAGTGCATTCTTAAAATGCGTCCAGTACAGTACATTGCACAGTAATTGCAATGTATCTCATTGGTCTTTGTTCACACCAGTGCAGTCAGTTCCAGTGCTTTTAATGAAACAACAATCTGCTACATTTTTTTTTCTGGAACACATCAAAATGCATGTAAACACATGTAAATGCACCAGAATGCACTTAGGAAATATGCCTGCGACAAACACCGATCTATGCTAAAATAAAAGTTAACAAAAAAACCTCCCCCAAAAAAATACAAAGAAACAAAAAAAACTGCAAATTCGATGGACCACTTTGTCTTTTTCTGCCATCACTTTTCTATGTTTCTATGTAATACAAATGTGTAATCTTCTTTTCTAAGGTGCGAGGTGCTTTCATATTAAGTACAAAAATAACTTTTGTGAGCTTGTTGACCTGGTGGAAATACAGTCTTAATTCGTGACAGCAAGCAGTAGAGCAGTGAAACAAGGATATTTGTCAAGTAACAAAGCAATTAATTTGAAGTCTATGTTTTTATCAACCTTAATAATTCAATGACCTTAATATAACAAAAAAAATTGCAAAATGGCACCATAATATGACTATTTGATATAATCAGAAGTATTTTTAAGACTATTTTGTGAAAGGTCACACTGCACTCTTTCCATAAACTTTCTTTTAGTACAATCAAATCTGGTTAAAGCAATGAATTTTCTGTTAAAGAACTTTATAAGGACTATAAATCGGTGGAGTGGATGTGGACGGATCCATTCCGCTCACTTTGTTTCCCCATTCTGCATAAAAATAAATGTCTATGGGAAATCGTGGGCACTCAGATCTACAGCCATAAATAGGCAAAGGCTAGCAGGACTCACAATATCTCTGCGGTGTTCTGTGTGACTGAGGAGGACTACAAGCTGAAGGCCCAGGAGGACTACAAGCTGAAGGCCCACCAAAAAAGGGGGCATGGAGATCACTGACAGCTACACTGCATGTGTTTTTTAAATCTGTTATGAGGGAAACAAGGAATTTGCCATTGCTGATCCCTTCTGAAATTGCTGGATGTCTGGTTATCAAGTTGATCAAATGACCTGATTACTTTTTCAGCCACTAACTCAGAACAAGTATACAGATCAGGGCTTTTGACTTTTTTTTCTGACTTTCCTAATCTACATATGTATTTCAGGACCGTGCCTCAGATAATATGGAAGCCATGGAATCAGCATAATAGCCAAGGAACTCACATTTTCAGAAGGAGACCAGCAATAACAGTCTTTTTTATTCATTATAGGTCAAAGTACACCTGTTTTCTACTTTGGATAGAGTAAGGAAGGGTTATAACCTCCGTAAGGATTATTTTTGCCATGTTGTCTCATTGCGGAAATTCACCTTCACTTCCTGTCCTGTAGCCAAACAGGAAATGAGAGAAAATCCCTGCAAATTAAGGGAATCTCTTGGGGACTCCCAGGTCACCAAAACTAGGGTCCCCATTAGAAGATTTCTCCTCTATTAGTTTTCTGGGAACAACCCAAAATTTGGGATTTTCTTTTACATTAGCTTTTCGATGATAATGGTAAACACAGAAAGTGTAAATCACATTGAAGCAATAAAAACTGACAGAGGTTCGAATCCATCTCCCCTTTAGTTATACTTTAACTTAATACTTTAATACATTTGAAACATAACTTTTTATTAGGAAGCACAATTTAGAGATGTGAAATTCTTTGTGCTTGAGTATATTGCCCATTGCAAGTACAGTCCGTTTACTGTAATGAATAGAGGCACTGGTTGCTTAAAGTGGACCTTCACCCAAAAATGTCACTCATCAGCATCCTCTTCCTCACTCCAAGCCCTTTACACAATTTTTAGCAGAGGGAGTACCTTTTTTGGTGACACTTGCTCCCACTTCCTCAGTCCTCATCTATGAGATCCCCTCAGTCCACAAGGATACAGCTAGTCAGCAACCAACCAACCATTATGGAGGAAAAGTACATTTTAAAAATTTGTATTAGACAGGTAAATTGTAAATATGAAAAATTCATATGCAATATTTCATGTTAGTCAGCAGTTGCAACTCTAGGATCCTTTTCAAGTGTATACCAGGCTAACCTTAACTGCTATAATTTAAAAAAATATTTACAGATCTAAATGGATGAAGCTCAAATTAGACACAGCTAAACAAGTGAATGGAGTGAATAAGTCCATCTCCTTCACTGCTCTGTACATACCTTCCAACTTTTTGAGATGTGATTGAGGAACACCTATTAGCAAACATAGTACCCTGTTTCCCCTAAAATAAGACCTAGTTAATATATATATATATATATATAATAATAAGTCCTTCTATGTCTTATTCTCAGGGTAGGGCTTATTTTCGGGGAAAGAGGGTGGGGCTTATTTGGGGGGTAGGGCTTATATTGCAGCCATCACCGACACTCACGCTAGGTCTTATTTTAGGGGAAACAGGGTATGTAGGCATATGACACGCACCCTGCCTTAAAGAAAACTTAAGCAAAAAAAGATCAGTTAAACCCACAAGGGCTTTTTTTTTTACCACTACTTTTCCTTTATACTGTCGTTTGAAATTTACAAATACAGCAATTTAGAAATTGGATGAAAGGTTTAGCACTGGGAAACATTTTTTTTTAAGATAAATAGTGAATTTTATGTACAACTATTTAGATCAGACCAAAATGAGGGACAAAAGAAGAGGAAAGAGGGATGGATTTTGTTTAAAATTGGGGACAGTCCCTCGCAATCAGGGACAGTTGGGAGCTATGCTCTGTATGACTCTGTACAGCTGGAGGCAGTCTCAAAAGAGAAATCATAGAATGCTCAACACGACCTGGATGTTTATGTTTTTAAAAAAAAATATATATATGTATAAAACATCAGTTTAAAACATGAAAAAAATTATCAAAAATGATAGTTAAATGGACCGCGTTTTGCTCTAAAAGATAACTCCCAATTCTCTGGGTTACTGCACTTTTTTTCCAAAACAGTGTGTGATGAAGTTCATTCATCAAAGAGGAGATGTAATTAAGCAGCAGCTGCTGCAATATAGACTGGCCTTTCTCACATAAAATTTTGAGAATTGCAGAGACGGTTTACAGAAAAATATTTGCATGTGCAGCAAGCATTGCCAGGCTGGATTGATCTAATTTACAAAGAGCACACACCTAAATGCAAAGTAACCCCAGCAGCTAAAACTGTGAGGTGACCTAGGTAACAGATTTACATATTGCAAACTAGGACTTACAAACTATCTGGAACAAAAGAAACACAATAGTACATCTAAACACAATCGTAAAAATAAAATAAAAAAAATCACAGTTTAATTAAGGATTTTTGTTAAACACAATGATCTCTCAGGTCCCCAGGAGATCCTGACAATGCATGCTTATCTTCCATTGGGATATCAGCCTGTATGCTTATTGTGCCTTGGTAGGGGGTACCCCATAATTTTTTATTAGTTTGTTAAAAACGTAAAAAATATAAAGATGAATAAATAAGTGAAAAAAAAGAAGTAATCTCATGTTACTGTAATAATTTATTTTTCTTGTAAAGGTTGATTTACGGCTCATTCATACCAGCCTGCATGCTAAAACGAAACACTGTGTATGACAGTTAGGGGTGCCTTGCATTGTTACGTAGCAAGTATCTGCTTAACTTTTTTTCTTTTCTAACATTTGTAACAGTGCACCACTGTGGGGCACTAACCAACAGTGACTTCAAATGAGCTAGGGTACATTTAAAAAAAGATCAGCATGACTGCATTTTTAAGCAGCACATTGCATCCCACCACAAGGCAGCATTGTTGAGTGAACAGAGCATGCAGAAAACAATTGTATTCTAAGTTTCTGCTGTTACTCACGCAGAGACTTAAGCTGGCCATAGACGGTTAGAATGTGGAATTGAGATTCAAATCCTGTATGAGCAGGCTGATTGTACCCAAGTTGATCGTTGATCAACTTGGGTACAACCAGCATGTTGGATTTTTTATGCAATAATTGCCAGTGGCTATAGCTGTTAGTAAGAATTACTGTGTGTTCTCCCTGCCCTGGTTTTGCGGGTGGGATTCTCCCATAAATACTGGCCTGTGGTTGCAGGAAAGAAAATCTATGGCTGGCTTTATTTTGTATCATCTCAATTACGACACATACCGGTAGCTTGATGGAGTGCCACTTATAGGGAAGAACACAACCAGGCAATAGTATTGTCTTTCGCAACCACACATAGTATTTCATCTCCCAATTAGAAGCAGATGCCTTAGCTGACAATCTACACTGCCCCTTCTTCTATACAAAAGGTCCTATGGGAGATGAGGCTTAGTATACACTATGAGGGGTATACTCCAATATGAAATAATGTATATTTTGCAGAATTTAACAATTTTTGTTAATCTGAAGATATACAGTATATCCATAACATATTTTCTAACAAGGTGCTTAGACCTTCCCAAACACTATAGGTGGAGTTTTAGCTTCCACACCATCAATTGTTTCCATTCTTACAATTAGGACATGATCTGTCTACAATCAGGTTTCCGGCAAGTGAATCTGAATAATGTCGCAGGAATAACACTCCTGACACAATCTACCAAGAGAAATTGGTTTAATTTACACTTATACTTCACCCTTCACCAGAATTTAGCTTCTAAAATTCCTTTACCATGTAGAAAAGGGTGTGTGGGGCATCTGGTGGGGACCTATGTCAGCGAACAGTTAGAAAAGGGTGTTAGAGGGGTCCCCATGGTGTTTCTTTCCTTCACCCAGAGACTTAGCCATCTTTTTATTTTGTATAGGGTGTATTGTACTCAACAAAAAATATTTCAGTAGTGCTGTAGGGATACTGCAGATTATCCTGGATGTCAGCGTACTCCTGACCCCATTCATTCCATGTGGAAATGTCTCAAGCTCTTTTGCTATTAGAAACCTATTGTAGACACCATCAATAATACATTCCATTGCTTAATTCCTCTAGATTTGCTCTTATGTTTGTTCAGTTCGCTTGATGAGGAGGAACTTCCTCCTGAGGTATTCGCTCCAGTTTTTAGACTGTTATTTGTGGTTGGCAAGGTGATTACACAGAAGTGTTTTTCTCCCAATCACCTACCATTGCAAAGTGAAAGAATCAGGTTAACTTTGTGTTGCCAATGATAAAGCTGATTTTCCAGCACAGAGGGAGTCCAAAGAAATGTAATTCATTTTGGGAACCCTGCTTCTCAGTACCTAATCTAGCATCTAAAACACTTATTACCAACAGACTACCATTTCAATGAAACACAACAGTCAGTTTTCCTTGAGTCAAATGTTATACTTATACTATATTCTTCTGATTTGTATAATTGCAGTAATCGTGATAAAGCTTGTTTGTTTGAATTATGAATTATTACCTGCAACATTATAAAGATGGGGATAGATCAACCCTCGTGGAAAATGTACAATCCTTAATACTGAAATAATGATTGATGTTCTTTTAAACAGTCTTGTAGAACTCATAATATCTATGGATGACGATTCTTGAGGGTGGAAAAGAATATGGGATGATTATTTTGTGTCGTATATATTTTAACTGCTAATTAAAATGCAATAAAAATATAACTTGATACAACAACAAAAATCTCCATTTGTGAAAGGATTTTCAAAGGGTTTTCTCTGCATGTTCAAGTTCCTCAAACATAACAGTAGATAGCTGGGAGAATTATATTATATCTTTTTGAACTACTGATGCTAACTTACGTTGGGTCTTTCTCTGGCTGCTATCCAAAAGGAGGAACGCATGCATGGAATCAATTCAGAGAACTCCACAAAACTCCTTCTCCACACTGGCATACATATTGAATGTGTGTAAAACACTAAAAATACTTGTTACGTTGTGTCTGTTCTATGTGCCTATGTGCCTAAGGGCTGGTGAGCAGAGCGATCTGGCTGAAATCAGCACAGTGATGATGCTCTGAGCTCAGCGGATCATAGTTTCCTTTTTTTTTTCCAATGAACTTTATTGAGATGTCACACAGACATCTCATAAAGTCCAATTGCCAGCCTCGCAGTACGAGGTGGTGGATTGCTTGCACTGTGCTGCGCTAATAAAAAATACTGCATGCATTATTTTATTTTCTTCAGAGCACTGTGCCCGCACACCACCACAATACAGTGGTGTATACCAGGTACATAGGAGACAAGATATTTTGCCTTGTTCATGCGGTGGACTGTGCTGGAATGTACCGCCCAACTCAGTCCCACTGCACCTGGTGTAAACCAGCCCTAAGCCTTTCATGGTAGCACTTAAACATGTATTTTATAATTGATTAATTTTGTTTGTGTAGAGCTATACATATGGTATTCAAACAACTGAGCATACAGTATATCTATATAACTGAAAAAAACAATACCATGGCATGATGTTAATGTTATATATTCACACACGTGTATATATATATATATATATATATATATATAGAAAGGCCAGTATGGTGGCCTGAAATTATGGGAGGAGCCCGGTGGTGTATATAACCTGCCGTCCGCCCATCTTCCTTGTCGGTTCCGGTGCGCGATATCTGACACGTCAGATATCAAGGGCCGACTATCCAGATCAGACGCAGCGAGCCTGTTCGGCGGTTCCCGCGTTTTCGTCTTCAATTCGACAATCCCGTCTCGTCCATCAGCGTCCGTAGGTTCGTCGTCGCTGTACCCATCGAATTTGTCGCTCGGGCCGGCTGTCGCAGGTAGGGCTTCGGCACCCTCTTTTATTACGTTTTCGATGTACCATTATTTTGCTTGTACGCACAAGCCGCTCTGTTCTGTCATATCGAATGTTTCGGTGGCCTCGTACACTTGTCACTGTATGCTACTTTCGACGTAGGCGTTGTCATCATTCGACACGTTCGATTACGCCACGACAGGCGATTCATTCGCAGCTACGGCATTCGAAACCGTTCGACTGCCGTGCATTTCTATTGTAGCGGTCGAATCGTTCGACCCACAGCCGACTGCTTGTTACGACAAGGCAATCAGTCCGCACGTGTCGCTGCTCTGCTCCAGTTCGAATGTGTCTCTTCATTTCTTGCAATTATGTTATGTGTCTCATTTCACCTCGTTCAAACATTTCAGTCCCAGTCATTTCTGCTGCTCCAATATCATTTCTGTCACTAGTCGCGCTCCGTCGCGAATCCTGTCGCACCGCTGGTGCACCGATTCGCTTTGAAGTGCCCCAGGGTTCGGCCTCATTTCTGTACATGCTCCAGAGACGGAATCACTTGCAGGTTCACGCTCGGTCCCTGATTCTTGTCTTTGTCATGGCATATCATTTCTGTCACTTATTACGCTCCAATTCGAATCCTGTCGCATTCCTCTATGCACCGATTCGTCCTGGTGCGCCCAGCTGCTACGCCTCATTTCAGTACATGCTCCAAAGACGGGATTCATTTGTTAGGTGCATGGGCTCGTCTTCTGATTCCAGTCTTTGTCATGGGTTTCATTTCATTTCACCTATCACGTTCCGGTACGAATAGTCATGTTCATGGACCAATTCGTCTCGGCGTGCCCCAGGAATGGCCTCATTTCAGTACATGCGCCAGAGACGGATTCATTATTTGCTACCATCGGTCCACTCGTTGAATCTTGTCTCTGTCATGGGATATCATTTCTGTCACTTATTACACTCCAATTCGAATCCTGTCGCATGTTACTATGCACCGATTCGTTCTGGCGTGCCCAGCTGCTACGCCTCATTTCAGTACATGCGCCAGAGACGGATTCATTATTTGCTACCATCAGTCCAGTCGTTGAATCTTGTCTCTGTCATGGGATATCATTTCTGTCACTTATTACACTCCGATTCGAATCTCGTTGCATTTATTTGATGCACCAATTCGTTCCGGTGTGCCCAGCTGCTACGCCTCATTTCAGTACATGCTCCAAAGACGGGATTCATTTGTTAGGTGCTTGGGCTCGTCGTCTGATTCCAGTCTTTGTCATGGGTTTCATTTCATTTCACCTATCACGTTCCGGTACGAATAGTCATGTTCATGGACCAAATTCGTTCCGGCGTGCCCCAGGAATGGCCTCATTTCAGTACATGCTCCAGGTTCCGCTTCGTGCTCGGTCGCAAGTTTGTGGCATGGCGATTCGGATCTCTGTCATGGCAGATTCACTCATTTCACGGTCACGTGTTACTTCCCGCTTCTAGTCCAGTTGGTTTTTCAACGTTGGATTCTTATCGGGGGGCCTTGCTCATCAGCCTCATTTCACTAAAAAAAAAAAAAAAAAAAAAAAAAGGAGGGGAAGGAAAAAAAAAAAAAAAAGGGAAAAAAAAAAAAAGGGGGGGGGGGGGCGATTCAGGGGGGTGGGAAAGAGGAAAATTTATTTCCTTCCTTGGTGTCGTTTATCTCGTGTGTGACGTCTCACTTCCACTGTTAGCTAGCCTTCGTCAGGTGGGAGTCTCAAACAAACTTCACCTTCATCTCCTCAGGTCAGTCGAGTTCAGTAGGTCCAGCCTGCACCTGGTCAGACGGTGCCTTCTTAGGTAAGCATAATCATCTAGCGGGAAATGCCCTTCAGCAAAGCTGCCTTCTTTGAAACAGGTATTTCTTTAGGAGTCTCCAACCAGTTGTAATCCATCTCACCCCTTATAGGTCCGTATTAGGAGAAAGAATCGCATCAGAGGGCTTGTGGCCTCGTCAGACCCAATTTCCGCCACCATGTCCCAGGCCGGCAGCGAGGACCTCACGGCTCCATTGTCTCCATCCGGTTCAGAGAATGGCAGCCAAAGGGCCTTCAGAGCTTGGACCATTCCCAGGCTAACAGCCGAGCTAAGACGCAGGGGTGTCCCCTTCCCAGCAACAGCCAGAAAGGCAGAGCTTTTCCGGCTCCTGTTTCCTCCTCCCGCGGCGGTGGAGGCTTCTACTCAGCAGGCCTCCTTAGGCTCCATCGCCTCTTCTATCTCCCAGCTCCACACCCTGGTGTCATCTATCACGACCTCGATGACAGATCTGCAGGGCCGAGTAGCCCTCCTCGAGACCCAACCCTCTGTCTCTCCGCCTGTACCAGCGTCCCTACCAGTTGTGAGCCCTCCTGCAGGTATCCCCGGAGCTGCACCGATAGTGTTCCCATCGCATATGGTGTCAGCAAACATCAGGAAGGACATTTTAGAGGGAAAGGACGTCAATTTGGCTTCCTTGCTGATCTCAATTCATGAGCTGGCAGAGAATAAAGCCTATACTTGGGGGGACGTATCAGTGGTCCTCAAAGCTAAGGACTCCAGATTAGATAGGAAGCTCTCAGTTACTGAGTTTACCTTAGCTTTCGGCATGATGAGGGACATCATTTGCTCGGCCTCCCCTGGCAGGAGGGAGGAGCTGGATCGGTACCTCCATGTGGTAGTTGACCTGGGCTACAAATACGGCGGATCTTCTTTTTATGACTACCACCGATCCTTCTCCGCTAAAGCAGCCGCCAGGCTTTCCCAGTTCCAGACCCCTACGGATTGGAGCACAATGGACACAGAACTGTTCTGCCGCCACTTCGCGGGGCTTCGGTCCCCTCTGTGTACAATCTGCCAGTCAGCAACACATACTGCGGCCTGGTGCGCTACCTCAGTGGCAGCCCCGCCCTTCGTCGGCCCATCTACCTCGGGGGCCGCTCAGGGCCTGCAAGTGCCAGCTCGCCCGCCACAGACCGATAAGCTAGGGCGCCCAGTTAAAACCATGGGCGGTGCTTCGATCTGCAATAATTATAACAGTGGGTCGTGTAATTTCAGCCAGTGTAGGCTGCTCCATGTGTGCACCCAATGTCATAGAGCTCACCCCCGGCTCATGTGTGAGATCAAGCAGCTCAAAAGGTCCTGACTAAGCCGGCTCAATGTGTCGTGGCTTAGCGTCTACCTATCCAGCCACCCTACCCCCTCACTGTCCACCTTCCTCGTCCAGGGCTTCACGGAAGGCTTTCACACTGGACTCATCTCTCTCCCTCACGTCACACACGAGTGCCAGAACCTCCGCTCAGCAGCCACGGATGAGCTTGCCATCGACCAACTGCTGCAATCTGAACTAGATCAGGACTTTGTCATCGGCCCTTTCATACAGCCCCCATTCGTCACCTGGCGAGTCAGCCCTATTGGGCTTGTCAAGGGCAAGTTCTCTAATAAACTCAGATTGGTTTATGATTTGTCAGCGCCTCATTCCTCTACGGTCCCCAGTCTCAATTCCCTTATTCCCTCTGAGGAGTTCTCCCTTAAATATGCATCAGTAGACATGGCCATCCAGGCCATTCTTAAGACAGGTACAGGTACCTGGCTCTCCAAGGCCGACATCTCAAATGCTTTTAAACTTCTTCCTATCCATCCTTCCCTCTGGTGCTGGCATGGAATCAAGTGGAGGCAGCAGTACTACTTTGCCACTAAGCTCACGTTCGGGTCCAAGAGTAGTCCTTGGCTCTTCGACACCTTCGCACAGGCTCTTGCTTGGATCTTGTTACATGTAGCCCAGTGTCGGGAAGTCATTCATTATCTGGATGACTTCCTGCTGATAGAGCCGCCCGGCTCTCCCCCACAAGATCTGGCTAAGTTGAGGGGAGTCTTCGGTAACCTTAATGTCCCCATTGCGGAGCACAAGGTGGAGGGTCCGTCGCAGGCTATCACCTTTCTCGGGGTCAGCCTAGACACTAACACCATGCAGGCCAGCCTTCCCCCGGATAAACTGACCCGCATCAGGACGGTCCTGAGGGACTTTACTCATGCCAGGACTTGTACCAAGAGACAGCTCCAGTCCCTCCTTGGTATGCTCAATTTTGCTATGCGCATCATCCCCCAGGGGCGCTCGTTCGTGTCACGCCTGCTGGCCTTATTATCCCACTCTCAGGACCCGGAGCAAGTACTCAACCTGGATTCCGCGGCTATTGCAGACCTAGCCATGTGGGAGGAATTCCTGTCCTCCTGGAACGGAGTGTCCCTGTTCGTCCCCTCCGTGTCCGCCCTGTCACCTCGGGTGGTGACCGACGCAGCGGCCTCCACGGGCTTTGCGGCTATTTTTGGCAACCTCTGGCTCGCAGCCCCCTGGCCTCCACAGATACTGGCTATTCCTGGCTTCACTGAGACGTCCTCCCTGTTTGAGCTATATCCCATTGTAGCCGCTGCACACACCTGGGGCCGCAGCTGGTCAGGCCAGACGGTGGTCTTTTCTACAGATAACCTGGCCACTGCGGAGATTGTCAATAAAGGCAGGTCCAGATCTCTACAGATTATGTCCTTCCTGCGGCGACTGACCCAGCTCTCATTATTGTTTCAGTTCAACCTTCATTGTTCTTTTGTCCCCGGCAAATTTAATCAGGCGGCGGATGCCCTCTCCCGCTTTAACTTTGTTTCGTTTTTTGATCAGGTACCCGGAGCCGGACCAACTTCTGCAGCTATCCCGGACTGGTCTCAACTGACATTGGATTAGCCCCGCACTTGTCAGCAGCGACTCAACTTATTGATCACTCCCTCTCAGACAATACCCGCAAGGCCTATCAGTCGGCCTGGAGGGCCTTTACTCGCTTCATATCGTCCCACAATACAGAGACCTCCCGGGTCAAGCAAGTCCTTGCCTTCCTTTCCTACTGCCATTCGGACTTGGCATTATCGTTCAACACAATCCGATTGTACTTGGCCGGGGTACAACACTTCACGTCCCTCCAGGACCCTACTAAGCCCTCCTTATTCTCCTGTCACGCCGTCCGGGCACTCATGCGCGACATTCAGAAACGTCGGCCGGTTTCCAGCATCAAACGGCTGCCTATCACGGGCGAAGTATTCAGGGACATGTCAGACATTCTGGCCTCCTCACCTTTCGGTCTCCATGTCAGTGTCGTCCTGCAAGCAGCCATACACCTGGCCTTCTACGGCTTCTTGCGGCCAGGCGAATTTACCTGCAGTAGCCCCTCGGCACGTATGCTGTGCAAACACCATCTAGTAAGGTTTGAGGACCATTTCATCCTACATTTAGCGGTCTCAAAGACACAGCAGCTTGGCCCAGGTACGGACATACATCTCTATAAGACCCACAACCGCTGGTGTCCGGTCGCTGTCCTCACCCGCTTGCTGACCCTTTTGGCCGATCAACCAGGGACTGGCCCACTTCTCCCCTTTCACTCCAAACCTCTCAACGCAGCCCAGTTCATGGAGCATGTCAGGATACTCCTGAGCATCCTTCACCTCAATCCTGCGCACTACTCGGGACATTCGTTTCGCATCGGGGCAGCTTCAACAGCCTCCCGCCAAGGGGTCCCGGTCCACGTCATCAAAAAGTTGGGTAGATGGAAGTCCTCCTGTTTTGCCCGTTATGTACCCAATCCGCAAGTTGAGATGGCTCAGGCCTTTGTCAAACTTACCCAGTAACAATCTTGGTTCAATAAAATGCATCCCCTACCTGAGTGTTTTGCCCCCTTATTTTGGTATACCGTACGTTAGACCAGGGCACACTTTCAGGTCCATTTCAGGTAGCGAGTTTATGTTGTCCTTGTCTATCATCCTTGTCCGTATCGGTCAGAGGGCTCTTCACCATAAATAGAAAGGCCAGTATGGTGGCCTGAAATTATGGGAGGAGCCCGGTGGTGTATATAACCTGCCGTCCGCCCATCTTCCTTGTCGGTTCCGGTGCGCGATACCCGCCCACCCGTCCCCTTTTATCAGGCCTTCACTCTAGCATACTCCTCATATGAGTACTCATTTCACCCATTTCATATTCATTTCATTTTAGGGTATGCCCCCTTATTTTGGTATACCGTACGTTAGACCAGGGCACACTTTCAGGTCCATTTCAGGTAGCGAGTTTATGTTGTCCTTGTCTATCATCCTTGTCCGTATCGGTCAGAGGGCTCTTCACCATAAATATATATATATATATATATATATATATATATATATATATATATATATACACAGTACAGTAGTACATATACATACATATAACAAATATATGGCTGTGGGCATAAGTGGAGGAAGATATATATATATATATATATATATATATATATATGTATATATATAGATATAGATATCTATATATATATATATATATATATATATATATATAGATATAGATATCTATATATATATATATCTATCTATATATATATATATATATATATATATATATATATATATATATATATCTTCCTCCACATATCTTCCTCCACTTATACCCACAGCCATATATTTGTTATATGTATAGTTATGCATTCAATCACACATAACCTCATTATCACCTATGCACATGCAATAGCATTACTTCCTATTTACACAGTTGTCTACACAATCATACACACATCCACAAAGCTGCTTGGACACATGACAGCTTAGATAAATTAAACATCCTACGTAAAACAGAAACCCTGTCTTACAGTTTTCTCTAATAACTCACATCAAATTAATTCATTTTACAAAAACAAAACAAAAAAACATAATGTTTAGGTATATACACATAACGTACATATTTTATTTAAATATCTCTCTGTTAATCTCAATCAAGGAACAAGCACAGTATTTAGGTATTAAATAAAAGACAAAAGGGGGCAGTGGAACACCAGGCAGGTATTCACACGGCCTATGGTATTCTGCGTTCACATGTGTGTGACACGCTAGTGCATGTATGTTGCCATGCATTTTTATGTGCATTACTGGGAATTACATATGGGCATCCCATTCATTTGAATAAGCCTACTGCATCTAAATTGCACCAAATAGGTGCATTTTCCCTTCTTTATTAGTCATGCCACACCATACTTTTTTATCACGCAATTTTTCACAGAACGTGCTTTGAGGTAACATTACCAATAATGTTTTTGAGTTTGTTTCTGCAATGCACAAGTGTGAACAGCATGTAACACATAGCAAATTATTCATTTTCCGAGACAGCTTCATGTAAAAACACTTAAGTAACCCACATTTTGGCCACACTGCAATAAATGGTGATGATTCTGCTTCAGGTGTCTCCAGACTAGGCTTTTAAACTCTGGCAGTAAAGATGATATCAGTACATTAAGTGGCTGTTGACTACTTGCTTTTGTGTCACCCACTCACTTGCACACTTCACTTGGCTGACGCTCATGAACTGCTGTCATGCGCTACCATAAGTGACAGTCCTAGATCACATCTGTAAGGCATATTGTAACAAGTAAAGGTGAACCCTACTGCTGACAGACAGGATTTGCATTTTACCTTGAATACTGTGAATTATATAACTACTTCGATAAACATTTTATGGTATTTATCGCAATAGCTCTACATTTTAATTATAGGCAATTTGCACAGTGGATGACGTTCTTTCTTATGAGGGCTTTATTAACAGCCTAGAGTTCCACTTTAAAAATAGAACAGAAATACATTATACACTGCATGCTTCATTTATCCCCTTTTGTTTATATTGTATTCCAGCTTTCCTTCATGTAATTTTGTGAGGTGTTGCATACACTGTTCATACTGTGCACATAAAATACAGGTGCGTGGGTGTTGTGAGGTGAACATCATGGAAGAGAAAGCTTTTCTGAATAAGTGAAAGAGAGAAACAGAAATTAATGTTGAAAGACAATGTTTTGAGGGCTTTAATAGGATTGCAAACAGCAATGTTGCTTATTAACCCGCAGCAATCAGAGTATAGTTTTAAAGAGAACAAGTCAAGATTGGCCTTCTTCAAATACAGAATATTTGGTTAGATATTAAATTATTATGACTGTGAAGACTTAAGAAATTATTATTCTTGTCCCATTACGTAGCTATAGTTAGACCCGGTGAATATCTAAATGAATCTTGAAACACATCTTAAATTGGCTTTAAAATGATCTTCAACTAATCTCAAACTGACCAATAATTGATCTGCATTGTCATGGTCCCGCAATTATGTCTTGGTTCTCTTCAGCTGACTGGCTCGTTTGGGTTTAGACAACCAGCTTGCAACGAACGAGCCTACCCTCTGGCTGCTGTGTGTGTCTGGTCACCTCCTGGGAGATAACATGAGTATATGTCATTCTCACCAAAGCCACAATGGAGGTTAGGGCCGGCCCAGAGTAAAATTAAAATAAAAAAACAACTTTTGTTATTACAAAGAGAGTGTGTGTGTGTATATGTGTGTGCGGAGATTGAATGGAACAAACTTTTGGGAGCTTGGTTTAGAGTCCAACAAATTCAGTAGAGGGCAGTTAAGATATGAAGGTATGATACAATTGTTCTCAGGTCCTCAAACACTTAGGGAACAACCACACCAGAATGCCGTATGCAGCAGAGCGTGAATTTTAGTGCACAGAGAACCATTACGTTAGACAGTCCATTTAAAATAAGTAGGCTGTAGCATACCTTTACATACAAAAAATAAGTTCTGCACATATAATGCATTGTAATGCTCTATAACCCAAGTGCATTGTGGCATTCAAAATAAATAGTGCCACAACAATGTGTGCATCGTGCACTACTTAAACAGAACGAAAGGGGATGAATAACGTATGGTTACCAACCAGCAACTAGAAGCCATTACCACAAATCTGAATTTGTTAAACCGATGAAATATAAGTTCTTGCCAGAGGTAAATTGACATTACTTGTATTTTAAAATCACATACATATATTTCCATTAGTGCTAGTAGTAAAATGTGGGGAACTCACTTCAGCAGAATTTTAAATAAAGTCTACATGATATGGCAGAGAATGTTAAATTGTAGTAAAATAATACACCATACGATATATACTAGTGTAGGCTAAGCCAGTGTTTCTCAACTCCAGTCCTCAAGGCGTCCCAACAGGTCATGTTTTCAGGATTTCTATCAGATGAAACAGCTGTGGTAATTACTAAGGCAGTGAAACTGATCAAATCACCTGAGCAAAACAAAGGAGAGCCTGAAAACATGACCTGTTAGGGCGCCTTGAGGACTGGAGTTGAGAAACATTGGGCTAAGCTACTGTCATTAAACTAATGTATCAACACATATGTAAAGAAAAAAAAAACAAATAAGAAGGCAGGAAGTGAGGAGAAACCTTTGCCAGGACAGGGAGCCCCCTCTTATACAGCTGTCACTGGAATGGGCATTCCTAGTGAAAAAGTTGAACCCTATTTCTTTTCTGGTGTCTACTGTAAAATTTTGCAGTTATAAACATTTTCTCTCTGTAATGACAGTCACTAGCACAAATAGTGAGAGTGAGTCCTTTCCTGTAATGAAGGTCGTTATGACAAATAATGACAGTGACTCATTTCCTTTAATGATGGTCACTAGGACAAATAGTGAGGCTAAGTCTTAATCTGTGATGATGATCACTAGGAAAAATACGGTGATTCATTCCATGGTGGTGTTGAGGACTCATAGTCAGGGTAAGTCTTTCCCTGTAATGATGGTCACTAGGACAAATATTGAGGAAAAGCCTTGACCTGTAATGATAGTGACTAGGACAAATAGTGTGGATGACCCTTGACCTGTAATGATGGTCACTGGGACAAATAGTGAGAACAAATAGTGAGGATAAGCCTTGACCTGCAATGATCGTCACTAGGATAAATAGTGAGGATGAGTCTTAACCTGTAATGATAGTCACTAGGACAAATAGTAGTGGTGAATCTTCCCAGTGACACACATTCAATAATATAAAACCCAATGGCAAATTAACATGATGTATCCAAATAGAAAAAAATGTTTGGCTTTAGGTACTTTTAATAGACAATCTTTCTTGAAATGAAAACGTTGGTAGTCATAAGTAGGGATGGGCCGAATGGACCCCTGTTCGGTTTGCAGAAGAACTTTCGAACACTGCGTATGTTCGGACCAGAATAACGAACCCCATTAAAGTCAATGGGACCTGAATGTCAAAAATCAAAAGTTCCCATTTTGAAGGCTTATATGCAAGTAATTGGGCATACAATGGGTATAGGGGTCCGGGTCCTGCCCTGGGGGACATGCATCAATAAAATAAAAGTTTGTGAAAAATGTCATTTTTAAATGAGCAGTGATTTTTTAAATTTTTAAAGTGAAATCCTAAAAATGAAAAATTCCTTCCAATATAGTGCCAGGGGGGGGGGGTGTCCACTTAGTCTAGAGATTGTTTGGATGTATTCTGGTGCCACTTTGTATAGAAGTAATGGGTGTGTAAAAATTGATCTTTGGGTGTTGGGGGCTCCTTCCCATCTGTAATCCTATAGAGGTACTCTTGATGAAAGCAAATTTGGCCTTGCTGTAAAAAATTGCAAACATACCATGCCTTGCCTGAGGACTAACCACCACATCCACCTTTGCCTGTGGACACATTTGTTGCTGGCCCCCTTACAGTGCCAAGGGAACGTCTGCCTCTTCTTGTTGTCCTCCCAGACATTATTGGGGGGGAGGGGATTGTGCTTATATGCAAATGTAAAGAAGAAGTTGAATCTGTACGTAGATGCACTTTAATCAATGTAAAGAGGTGTTTGGTGCACTTTAATTTGAGTACTCACACTACACAGACACACTCCACGGATACAATATAATATACTGCAATATAATGTGCTAAATGTGTGTACAGTGACACAAGGAAATATATGGAGTTAAAATAGCAGTATACACGCAAAAGACGTTAAACTACCAGTAACGCACACAGAAGTAAATGGCGTTAAAATGGCAGTAACACACACAGAACTATATGGCATTAACCCCCCTAGCGGTAATCCCGAGTCTGGCTCGGGGTAGGAATATACTGATAGGAGCGGTAACCCCGAGCCAGACTCGGGATGGCTTCGCTCGATGCAGGGGAGGACACAGGGAGCGTTACTCACCTTGTCCCCTGGATCCAGCGATGTCCGCCGCGCTGTGCGATCGAGCTGTCCTCCGCTCGATTCACAGTGCCGAATGCCGCCGAGCTCCGTTCCCTGCGACGTTACGGCGCACGGAAGCGGAGAACGGCGGCAAATTCAAAAAAGTTAAAACACACAAAACACACACAGTACTGTAATCTTACAGATTACAGTGCTGTATTAAAAAATACACACCCCCTTTGTCCCTAGTGGTCTGTGCAATGCCCTGCATGCACTTTTATATTATAAATACTGTTTTTTACTGCCTGGAATTTGGAGATTGTCCATAGCAACCAAAAAGTGTCAATTTTTCAGTGTTTTAGGATTTTATTACATTATTGAATATTTTTTATTATTCTTTATTATATTATAAACTTTATCATACCCGGGATGTCTGCTAGACTCTGGTTTGAACAGATTTAAGAGCGTTATTACTAAGAATTACAGGACTACAAAATAAAAGCCAGATTTCCGTGCAAAATAATTGTACCGCTTTCAGCACCTAATTCCAGACTGAATCATACCGCCAGCGAGGTTAAACTGGCAGTAACACATGCAAAACGATATGGTGTTAAACTGGCAGTAAAGCACACAGAAGTAAATGGTGTTAAACTGACAGTAACGCACAAAACTATATGGCGTTAAACTGGCAGTAACACATGCAAAACGATATGGTGTTAAACTGGCACTAAAGCACACAGAAGTAAATGGTGTTAAACTGACAGTAACGCACAAAACGATATGGCATTAAACTGGCAGTAACGCACACAGAAGTAAATGGCGTTAACCTGGCAGTAACCCACAAAACTATAGGGCGTTTAACTGACAGTAACGCACAAAGAAGTAAATGGCGTTAAACTGTCAGTAACACAATCAAATAGATGGTGTTCAAACCGTCACTACACTGACGCTATCTGAACTGTCCCTACTCTAGCTATACACTAATGTAAAGATTACTGACACGGTCTCACTACACTACACTAAAACTATATGAGCTGTCCCTACTATTACTAATACTATTCTAGCTGCACACTATGCAAAGCTGAATGATGGTCCTCCTCACTACACTCACAATATCCCTAGACTGACACTAAACTAATATTCTAAACTGACAATTGAAGCAAAATAGCACAGTATAGCACACTAACTAACCAATAGCACTGAACAGAGCCCTGCTCTATCTCTCTCCACGCCTAAATCACACTGAAAATGGCTGTCATTGAAAGAATACTTTAATACTGTGGGGCGAGAATGAGCCATGATTGGATAAAGTCATGAATACAGTGTCCAATTATGACTCTGACAGGGCTCTGTGCCCTGATTGGCTGAAGCTTTCACTGCTTCAGCCAATCGGGGCTTGCAATGCACTGTTCAGCGCCACAATGCATTGTGGGGCCGAACAAACGGTCGAACCACCCATTTGTTCGGCTGTTCATCGAACATCTGAACAGCGAAAGTTCAGCTCGAACTTATGCTCGGGCAGAACCGTTTACCCACAGCTAGTCAAAAGGTAAGACTAGGATATCTGCAATGTACCATCTATGTAAAGTATCAGTGTGAACGATATACAGCCGAACCTGTAAATTTCAGGCTTTAATCCTAGTGTGTTTTTTGTGATTGCGGCATACTTAGGTTAAAATGACTGCACTGCATGCTCCTCAGTGCTGTGATCATTACCTTGAATATTCACTTTTCTGCCTGCTGTTACTTGGAGGGGAATTAAGGTTGTCCTAAACAGTCAGAAAGTGGTTCAAACATTTTGAGAAAATCAGATTGAAAAAAAAAGTAAGGATGAAGGGATTTTATGTAAATTTTCATTTACAAAAGGCAGCATGAGATCTTTCATCTGCATGTGTTATTCCATTAAATGATAAAAAAGTGGCAATTTCAAACCTACACAATACGTGGAAAATTAGCTTCCCTGTTGAAATATGCCCTATTTTCAGAACACTCCTGTACAGCATATCTTTCCACGGATTTTAAAACCCAGAAGATTTTTATTCATATAAGTTTTGAAATTAAAAAGAAATAACACTTTACACATAAAAGGTATATTTAAATTTTAACCAGGAAGCAAATGTTTTAATGAGCATACACTAATAAATACCCTATACTACCCTGTTGTTCGGGGCCCATTACAATTTTTGCTATGGAGATATGTGGTTTCTAGTTACACCCCTGCTTATCATGAGCCAGCCTACCAGAAGCCACCATTAAAGCACAAATGTGGGTCATATTCTGACTGTTCATGACACTTCACATTCCTGGAGTGCCATCTTAGTGCTACATACCATTAACAAAAAATAAACAATTAAGTTAAAATATTAAATATTGCAATATTTTTTTTTCACACCACAATAAAGCAACAGTATTCCAGCAGGTAAAAAGGAATTACAATTGTCAGATGTATTGCATTTCCCAGGTCTGTTTTATTAGCCAAAATGAGAGAAGCTCCATAGGAACCAGACACAATAAGATTCATTTTCATTTTTGAGGTCAGACATATGTCATATACACTACTGTGCAAAAGTTTTAGGCAGATGTGTTAATAAAGTAGGTTATTTTTATCAATTAACAAAATGTAAATCAATATTTGGTGTGACCACCCTTTGCCTTCAAAACAGCATCAATTCTTCTAGGTACATTTGCACACAGTTTTTGAAGGAACTCAGCAGGTAGGTTGTCTCAAACATCTTGGAGAACTAATCACAGATTTTCTTTGGGTGTATGCTGCCTCAAATACTTTTGTCTCTTCATGTAAACACAGACAGGTGATGTTGATATCAAGGCTCTGTGGGGGGGCCCAACCATCACTTTCAAGGCTCCTTGTTCTTCTCTATGCTGAATATAGTTCTTAATGACATTATCTGTACGTTTGGGGTCATTGTCCTGCTGCAAAATAAATTTGGGGCCAATCACATGCCTTTTTGTTGATATGGCATGATGGATAAGTATCTGCCTGTACTTCTCAGCATTGAGGACACCATTTATTCTGACCTAATTTCAACCCCATTTGCAGAAATGTGGCCCCAAACGTGCAAGGATCCTCCACCATGCTTCACTGTTGCCTGCAGACATGTGTTATTGTACCTCTCTAAAACCCTTCTGCAAACAAACTGCATTTTGACTCATCAGTCTAGAGTGTTTGCTGCCATTTTTCTGCACCCCAGTTTCTATGTGTCTGTGCATAGTTGAGTTGCTTAACCTTGATTCCGTGTTTGAGGTATGGCTTTTTGGCTGCGGTTTTTCCATGAAGACCACTTCTGGCCAAACTTCTCTGGATAGTGGATGGGTATAGCTGGGCCCCACTGGTTTCCACCATTTGTGTGCTGATGGCACTGCTGGACATCTTCCAATGTCAAAGGGAAGTAAGCATGATGCTTCTTTCATCTGCTGCATTAAGTTTCCTTAACCAACCACTGCATCTACAGTCCTCAACATTGCCGGTTTCTCTGTGCTTCTTTAAAAGAGTTTGAACAGCACATCTTTAATTCCCAAACTGCTTTGAAATTTTTGCCTGGGCGAGATCTTGCTGATGCAGTATAACTTTTTAATTCATCTGTTTCCCTCTACCCCTTTTTGTAAATAGTCTGTTCACAAAGGTCAATAGTGAAAGCTGAAACGTACACTTTTAGAACAGTGATTTGTACCTTATCCCACAGTTCCATTAAATTTTTCGGTGAGAGGTATCAAGCCTGAAAATTAAAGTACTCTACTCCAAATAGTCCATAGTACTCTGGGAATCCTATATTCATGTTTATTTGTAAAACAAATTTTTCATTATATGTATATGTGTAATATAAATACAGATATAAATTAGATCATCAGTTTAAAAACTTTAGGGACTTATTTATAAATGTTTTCACTCAGCAATCACATACTGTATTTTTCTAATTTACTCACAGGGTAAATGCAAACTAAGTAGATTTGAAGTTAACATACCGGAGTTGTTTTTCTATTTGTGTTTTGAACAATTGTTTTCTCATCTCTTAGCACTCTTTACTCATAAGATTTTAAAACACCCTTTTGTCCCTTTACTGTCACTTTTTTAAATAGT
This sequence comes from Lithobates pipiens, assembly GCF_037356315.1. Taxonomy (NCBI): domain Eukaryota; kingdom Metazoa; phylum Chordata; class Amphibia; order Anura; family Ranidae; genus Lithobates; species Lithobates pipiens. Next base: position 341,672,729 of record NW_027507758.1, read on the forward strand.
TATTTTTTCAGGTTCTTTCAGTTGTCTATTTAAAGGGAGTGGGTAAAGGGGTCCTATAATCACAGAATGCACTTTTATTTTATAACGTCAGCAATGTAAAAGTAATGCAAACAATAGTTTTATTAATTAATCCAATATAAGCCCTACTTGAAAAATGTCCTCTCATATTGTAATTGCTGCCTGTCTACTGGCCAACTCTTTCCACAACTTTCTGGATTTCCCTGCATGGTTTGCAGCTTCTTCTCTGCTGTTTACTTACAATTTCTAAGGACTACATATCCCATGGTACCTTGCTGCCTGCATGCAGTGATTCCTGTGCTGACTCCACCTCTCCTCTCAGCACCTCTGTAGTCTGAAAGGCAGGCTCTGTGAAATTTGTGACACATCAGTGCCTACTCACAAAACATAGAGAATACGTGTCACAGCATTCAAGGAAGTAATTGTGTTCAGAGCTTTACAAGGCAAGTTTACAAACTTCAAGATCATTCAGATTAACCACTTGACCTCCAAAATACTTACCCCCCCCCCCCCCCCCGTGACACTAGGTTACTTTAAATTACAATTGTGTAGTCATGCACTGCTCTATCCAATAAAATGTATGGCACACCCTCTGCGCACACCTATGGGTATAACCTATATGCTAAATATAATTTACACCTAAATGAAAGAGATTCTGCTGTGCAGGAGAGGTTTATTGAAAGGTTGGAATAGTAGTTAAACTAGTATCGAAGGGTGAAGGAGAGTTAAAGAAGTAGGAAAATCTCTTTATTTATATTTTAACCTACAGGTAAGCTTATATTAACCTCCCTGGCGGTACGATTATTTCGGATTTTAGGTGCTAAAAGCGGTACCATTATTTTGCATGAAAATTTGGCGTTTTATATTGTAGTCCTGCAATTCTTAGGAATAACTCACTTAAATCTGTCCAAACCAGAGTCTAGCAGACATCCCGGGTATAATAAAGTTTGAAAAATGAAATCATAACTTATAATCTAATAAATAATTATAAGATTGTAAGATTACATTATACTGTATGTTTACTGTTTGTTTCACTTTTTGAATTTGGCGCCGATCTCTGTCCCCGTGCGTCGCAACGCTCGCAGGGCACGGAGATCGGCGATGTGATGCATCGAGCGAGACACGGCTCGCTCGTACAGCGGGGAGACAACGCTGGATCCGAGGGAGAAGGTAAGTAAACCTCCTCCTGGATCCAGCAATGCAGTCCCGAGTCTGGCTCGGGGATACCGCTTTTGGTATGAAAATTCCACCCCGAGCCAGACTCGGGAATATCGTCAGGGGGGTTAAAGCTTACCTGTAGTTAAAATTAATGTCTCCTAAACATGTACCATTTAGGAGATATCGTAGTGAGCAGGAGATGGTGACATCAATGGTGCATGCACTCTGAAGGAGCAGCATACCCGTGCTATTCCTTCAGAGCTGTATGTCATGCCTGAGACGTGATCGTAGCTCAGCCATTCATGCCACGGCAGCCCGCGAACCCAGAAGGAAGATGGGGGAAGATCGAAGTCTCTGCAGTGGTGACAGCGTGCTGCCAGAGGGCTTTGTTTCAAGGTAAAGCTCTCATAATTTGCTAATATGGGTGCATACTGGCACATTATGACATTGCCTTGCAGGAAGAAACGTTTTTTTCAATTAGTTTACTACTGCTTTAAAATATAATGGGGCAGATATATCAGACAACAGTCAGACAGTAATGGGAGGTGGAATTGGGGAAGATAGGGGAGGGTTATAGCCAACAATAAGAAGATTCCATGTTACAAACAAACATTGGCAATTACAGTACTATTTGTACTACAAAAAATATCTAATAACTACAAGTGTAAAATGCAACAATGTATTATAGCATTTGCTCACCAATGCCAGATATCTGCCAAGCAAAATAGGACAGTTGGAAGCTTTGATGCATAAAGAGCACTATGATTTAATTGGTATTGCTGAATCTTGGCTTCATTCTTCATACAATTGGGCTATTAATATTTCTGGCTATGATCTCATTATGAGAGATAGAAACATAACGCAAAAAGGTAGCAGTGTCTGTCTCTGTGTTAGAAATTATCTTAAAGTCAGTGTAAAAGAGAACCTTGTTTTGGAGATGGTAATGGAGCTGATGGGTGGAGTTATGTGGGTGTGCATATTGTGAAGCTAATTATTGGAGTTTGTTTGTTGCAGCCCCCCCCCCCCCCTCCAGTGTTAATCAGGAGCTGGAGATTTAGGGGTGGATTTACTAAGTGATAGACTATGCATTCTTAAAATGCATTTGCTCCAGAGTTTAGTAAATACGATGATCCTTCACTTTGCAAAGCACACCCAATCACATGCAAGGAAAATAAAAACAAATTAACTTGCACATAATAGGAAGATGGAAGTTCTCTTATTTACTAAGCTCCGGAACAACTGCACTTGTAGAGTACAAATGCGCTTGCAAAGCGCAAAGTCTAGTTGCCTTTAGTAAATCCACCCCTTAGTTCCTCACATATATAGAAAGGGTTGCAAAGTCTTGGATAGTGGTAAGGATGGGTGATTTTAACCACCATGAAATTAACAGAAATTTACTGTAATGGCACTGCTGGAACAGTAAAAGGACAGAAATGTGTAAACCTATTACAAGGCAATTTTATGGTACAGTTTATAGAAGCTCCAACTAGAAACGATAATCTGTGAACCTGTTGATCTCCAACAATATTCATATTAAGAAAATCTGAGTAGCAGTGACCATAACGTGATTTCATTTTAAACAACGCGCATATAAAGGAAAAATGACAACACTTAATTTAAAGATAGCAAAGTGCCTGTACACAAACACATTACAAAATACAGTATATTCCCATGGGCAGAATATTCAAAAGGCTAAAAGTTAAACATATGTGGCTCATGTCCAATGTTTAAAAAGCCACAGAGCCAAGAAAAAGAATATAGCACTTCCAAATCTAAAAGTGAAAGAACACATCATGACAAAGAATACTGTATAACAAAATATGTAAAAAGGAAATCAAGATCACAAAAATTAAAATGTTTGGTTTGCAAAAAGATTAAGGCCTCGTTCCCACGGGCACACTCAAGCGCATGTCCGTACGAGGGTTATGTCTGCCTGCATATGTCAGTTAGGATGCAGTTTCTGCACAGGCACAGATGCTGCTCCCACTATGACAACTGTGTGGGTGCAGGTCCTCGAAAGCAGGCGGTGTGCATTTTGATAACTGTATGCACCGGAATCGATTTCAAAGTGGGAGCAGCGGCTGTGTCTGTGCAACTGCTATTTCCCAATTGGCATGAATATTACTGCCTACACATGGATACACAGAACACCTGTGCATCCCTGTGCAGGCAAACATGGCCCCTTGTACCTGCCTAAGAATATATTAATAATAAATTGAGGCCCCTTACAAGACAGTGGGGTTGATTTACTAAAACTAGTGCAAATTCTGGTGCACCTGTGCATGGTAACCAATCAGCTTGGACTGAACTTTATATACAACTATATAGATCAGATCAAAATGAGGGGCAAAAAAAAGGAGGAATGAGGGGCAGAGGGGCATTGCTCCAAATCAGGGACAGTCCCTCAAAATCAGGGACAGTTGGGAGCTATGTATGCATACATTGCTAAAGCTAATGATTTATAATAACATACTCACAGACATGCAGACTATAGTCATTTATCCAAGCAAGTCTAAATTATTGGAAATCTGCCCACTGAAACGTAGCAAGTGTCGTCAATTAGGCTCTGCTTTCAATCAAGACCTTCCTTGGATGATTAATATAGCGGAGCTTTTAGCATTGTGCTCTATAGAAATGTAAATGAAAAAGTCTTCAGCAGAGAGTAAATATATCTTTATTCTCTTGATTCTAGTGTTAAAAAAGGGTTGCTGCTCTGCACATAAGCAAGGAAAACAGAAAATGTATACAATACACCTACTATGCACATTTCAGGCAAATGCATTAAGAAAGTAAGCTGCTTTTCTCAGCTGTTTTGCCATTTCCACTTGCCAGATATGCTATTTGCAATTTAAAATTGGCACTCTTTCCACACAGACAATTAGTTAAACGCAGTTGGCGATTACCCTTGTTTACCATGCTGCTCTGGCGCATTACATTCCCCGAAATGTATTTTCACCCCCTCCTATTTATCTTGCTTTTCAAATCTGTGTGTGTAGGCTTGTGCACATTAACCTTATCATCGATAAGATAATATTCTGTAAAGTTTTCAAAGATTTTGGATAATGGTTACTTGTCCTTTACAGGGCTGTATGGAAGGATACAGCGAATATAGTAGTGGCGGTGCATCCATAAGGGCACGCGGGCGCCGCCCCCTCTAACACCAACAGATAGATTCATGCATTGCATGAATCTATCTATGGCCGCTGCTGCCACCCCCTATTTAAGCGGCTGGTCTCTTTTCGGGCGCAGGGCGCTTGAATTGAAGCGCGGGGGGGGGGGGGTTGAAGCACCTGATTAGAGCCATAGGCTCTAACAGGCGTCAAAAAAGGTGACAGCATGGTGCTCGCAGGTCACTCAGCTGTGTTAGAAAAATGAATGAATATTCGTCTTCCTAACACTAAACCGCCTCTCCGCCAATTAGGTGCTCGAATCTGTTACCCGTCACCTGATTGGCTGAAACGTCAGGCTCTGTAATTGGACACCTAACAGGCGTCCAATCATAGCAGAGGACAGGAGAAGACATTGAGGAGCAGGGTAAGTGCAGACGGAGGGTGGGGGGCCCACTTGCAGCATTTGATATGGCACAGTGGGAGCATTTGATATGGCACAGTGACTGCGTTTGATGGCACAGTGGCTGCGTTTAAAGGCACAGTGGTGGCATTTGATATGGCACAGTGGCTGCGTTTGATGGGCACAGTGACTGCGTTTGATGGCACAGTGGCTGTGTTTAAAGGCACAGTGGTGGCAATTGATGGGCACAGTGGCTGCGTTTGATGGCACAGTGGCGGCAATTGATGGGCACAGTGGCTGCGTTTGATGGCACAGTGGCTTTGTTTAATGGTACAGTGGCGGCAACTGATGGGAACAGTGGCTACATTTGATGGCACAGTGGCAGCAATTGATGGGCAAAGTGGCTGTGTTTGATGGCACAGTGGCTATGATTGATGGTACAGTGAGGCTGCAATCGATGGGATTTTTTTCAGAATTTTTCAGTTTGTTTGCACCCCCCCCAAAAAATTTTGAGCACCAGCCGCCACTGGAATATAGTGTGTTACACCTGCTTTATTTTCATTACATTGAAGAGCCTGTAACTGACCCGAGAGAAGGGAGAATTTGGGTGCTGAAGGGCCTTGTCCCAGCACTGCTCATAAGCAGGAATGAGCAAAGTGATTTTACCAAAATGGTTTTCGCAGTAAAAATTATTGTTTTCACCATCAGCAAAATTTTGCCTCAACAGAAACTCCCAATTTTGAGGATGTATTTAGGGCAGAAACTTTTTTTTCATTTAGTGGTTTTATATTTTTGTATATGACTGTTATTTGTGTACTATTACATTGTAAAATAAAAAGAGGTTAACATGAAGTTATTTTTTGATGTAAAAACAGGGCCTGATAGCAGGACCAAGATAGCAAAAGGAGTTCCCCCGACCACCAAGTGCCATTTAAAGCCCACTGCATCTATAATAAACACCAAACACCTTCACTAAAAACCCCAATGCTTTATGCCAAAATAATAACATCTCGTAGAAATGTCCTGAGTTTTTATAACATTTGGGGAAATGAAAACTCTCAACTGCATTCACCCCTAGTCATAAGGCACTCTGTGGTAAAGTGTAACCATCAGCTCTTCAAATGTATTAGTAATGGCAATATTTCTAACACCTTCATTCAAAAAAAGACCATCTCAGAAAGACCCCATATGCTATATACTCAGAATTTCATAATTATTCAGGAAGACTAATCTGCTCCAAAAACAATTAAACAAAACTGAAAGTGTTTTGCATCATATCACTTAAGTTGATTTAGGAAAGCTGTAGTTTATCTAAAAAAATAAAATAAAAAAAAGGGTCACCCATGACTATAAATGTTCAAAGGCATATTGGGGTTGATTTACTAAAGGCAAGTCCACTTTGCACTACAAATGCACTTGGCAGTGCACTTGGAAGTACAGTCACTGTAGATCTGGGGGAGACATGGAAGGAAAAAAAAATGCTTTTTAGATTGTACATGATTGGATGATAAAATCAGCAGAGCTTTCCCCCATTTCAGATCTTCCTCTCAGATCTACAGCGACTGCACTTCCAAGTGCACTTGTGCAAAGTGGATTTGCCTTTAGTAAATCAACCCCATTGTGACTGAGGGCAATGGGTGACAAGCCTAATTATACTTTACCCAAGTTTCCATTAGAAAGGCCTTTGTATTAAACTTCCTCTGCACATTGGATGACAGTCTGACGATATTATGTTTTTGCAGTAACTGCAGGCAAAATTGGCTAAAGCTCACTTGATGAAACACTATTTGGCTAGGTTAGAAGACTTTATGTAGTTGCTCCTGTTTTCTCGTTGGCTAGCCAGTGCCAGAGATATCTTAATAGTGCATCCACAACTGTGCTCTGTAGGTAACCATTCATGTTTATGGATGTGTGAGATTAAAATGATGGGAACTGCCATTACTCGCTTGTATTGGCAGGTGTCAACTCTAAAGCTGTATCCTCGCCTCATTATTTAGTGTGTCAGGCAAAGAACAAATATAAACCTATCAGACGCTTTTTCCAGGAGAACGATTCGTTAAACAGCAAATGCAGTCCTGAAATCTGCACCTTCAAAGACTAAACAGGAGGGAAAGTTAACGATATTTCTACCCTAACAGGTTTTCTCCCTTGCTGGCCATATGCCCCTAGATAACTGCATGCATGACCTCACCATTAGAAAAGAAGTGTTTTTGTCCAGTTTCAGGCATAAAAAGATACTTAAGCTGCTTGACCTTTTGCTTAACTTGATCTTTTATGTGTTTGCAAGTTAAGGAAGGAAGATTGGGAATAAGCAGGCACAACATACCAATGATCTTGGATTATCCTATGAGAAATAACAGTGAAGAACAAGGTTGTTATGACTGTCCATTTGATCAACGGGCAAACAGTATCTGCTCATCGTATTATCTGTGACCAGCTTTCCTCCAGTTTTCCTAAAATGGACAGAATATGTTGCTTACTGTTTCTCATAAGTATGCTTTCAGTATCACATTTGAAAATGCTCATGTAGGAAAAAAACTCTATTCTTATGTGTGCAAATAGTCATTTAAGTATTGCTGTTCTGAGAGACAACATTGAACTGCGTTGTGCATGTAGTTTTGAGGTTAGTGTGCTTGTCTTGCAGCAAAAAGTCTGATTTGAATCACAACTCAGGTCACTGTCTTCCTTAGTCGAAAAAAAGTATAATTTTGATCAAACTGTAAAACAAATTGTGTCGGCAAAAAGTAAGGTATAGACTAGGAGAACCTTAAGCACACAGGAACATAAATACGATGTTCTGGCCCAACTAGTCCAGAGAAGGGAAAGCACTGGTACTATCAAATATTTTACACAACTCTGCTGAGTTGTTTGCATTAATGACCATTAAACACCAGCAGATTCCCACCCAACTAAGGATAACAACAGTGTCCCATCCTTCAACATTGTGGTCAATAAACACAAGCTGGGTTGGGTGCATGCCCAGCCTGCCATGGGCTAGCTGCTGACTGAGGATACAGCGAAGGGACTTTGTGGTCCAGCCAAGAAAATCAAAAATCAGCTCTGCTGATTTTATCATCCAATCATGTACAGTCAAAATAATTGGTGGTGCAGTGGTGTAGTGGTTAGCACTCTCACCTAGCAGCAAAAAGGGTCACTGATTCAAATGCCAACCACAACACTACCTGCCTGGAGTTTGCATGTTCTCCCTGTGCCTGCGTGTGTTTCCTCCAGGTACTCCGGTTTCCTCCCACACTCCAAAGACATGCAGGAAGGTTAATTGGCTTCTGTCCAAAATTGGCCTTAGTGTATGAATGGGGACCTTGGATTGTGGGCTCCTTGAGGGTAGGGACCGATGTGAGTGTGCAATTTACAGGGATAGGGACAATTGTAGACACTCCCTCAGGTTGAACTGGATGGACTTATTCAACCTTACTAACTATGTATGTAACTATGTAACAGATGTCATTGGTGTCTTATGCATTTTGGTGTGTGCAGCAAATCATATGAGTATTATGCACACAGTCACTTTGTGATTTATTACAGAAAACCTTACGAGTATCATGCACACAGTCACCTTTTGATTCATTAATGCACGGTTGCACTTTCAAAAAAATTTCTTTTAAACATTTTTTCCATTTATGAATATAGTTGCACTGTATTTTTTGCCATTAGTAGGGCTATCCTATTTATTTATCATTATCTTTATTTATGGTTGTAAATTAGCGCATCACACCCCTACCCTGTTTTAAAGTTTACATTAGTGAGAGCCAACTCATATAGTGATTGCTGCTTTTTTCATTCGCTGTTTTTGGCTTCTTCTATTGTCCATAGAGCGCAGAAGTCCCTAGCTATACACGGTGTATGATACCTGACTGCTTTTGCCAGTAATACAGCTGACATTCTCCACTTCTTAAGAAAGGCAGACATTATACCAGAGATATTGCCAGTGGTACCTAAGATTAAGAAGTGTGGGATTTCAAAATAACAAACATACATACTCATCTAGATTGATGCAGTATCGGTCCTGTGCTGCAGTTGTTCTTTGCTGCCTCTACACCAAGAACTGAGCAATCAAATACCACTGATCGCTCAGTTCTCGGTCTTCAGTGAGCAGAGAGCCGGTAACTGTCAGTGGCGCACTGGGCTGTGGAGGGGAGGGAACAACTGGTTCAAGCTCTCAACGGCGCCCTGAGAAGTTGAGCCAGATGCTGCCCAGGCATCTGGGTGGATCAGAACATAAAAGTTGGGAACCCTCCAGAGCCTGGACCGGCTGGGTGACCTCAGCCCACTGTGGACTTTACCCTGCTGTTGGCTGAATCTGGGTCATAGGAGTGCAGAACTAAATGCACTCCAGTGACCCACAGGAGGAGTGGGGCCAAAAGAGCTTTGACTCTACTTCTCCTTTAAACAAATTGTGAATATGGAAAGTGACCTATTTGTAAGATCATTGTCCTTGGACCACTAAGGACTTAGAACAGCATTTATATACTTAGAAAGCTGTAAGCTCCTAGGAGGCAAAGGGATGCGAATGCACACTGTAAAACTCTGTATATGCTGTTGCTGTAAATATAGCAAACACAAAAAAATACATATAACTGTAATGGAAAACATACGCTACTATCAAAATCAAAATACCAGTTTATTATGTGGATACATCATTATTTTTGTACAGAACAAATTAATTATAGTTGGTTGATCATTAAATGTATTCCACTATTTTACACTAACAGTTTTTAAAGTTTTATAAATACTGGGTAAAACATAATTTTGCAGAGACTGAATTAACAATAGCTGTGTCATCAAAGTAGCAAGCAGCAATTACAGCAGTTAACCCACTACAGAAAGGGTAAGATGTAGCTTTTTTTCTACATAATTTACATAATTTACATGTACTAGTAATAAAAAAATTTAAAAAAGCACAGATTTACTTGACTATACTTTACCTTATCTTACCTCACTTTTTTTTTTTTTGCAACCACTTGCATACTGGGCACTTAAACCCCCCTCCTGCCCAGACCAATTTTCAGCTTTCAGCGCTGACACATTTTGAATGACAATTACGCGGTCATACAACACTGTACCCAAATGAAATGTTTATAATTTTTTTTCACCCAAATAGAGCTTTCTTTTGGTGGTATTTATTCACAGCTGAGGTTTTTATTTTTTACTAAACAAACAAAAAAAATGGAAAATTTTGAAAAAAAAATTGTGTTTCATAGTTTGTTATAAAATTTTGCAAACAGGTAATTTTCGGCATTTGCACTGTAAAAAATAAATTACTACTTGTGAAGTGTGTGCTATTTGTGTATGCTGCTGTGTTCTATAAAATGTTTAATTTCATTTAGCTTGTATAGTACAATAAGCACATAGCACATAGCACTAAGCCCTACACAGGGTCGGACATTCCGATGGACAATGTCCGATAGGACCGTGTTGTCGGATAATCTGACAGTGTGTGGGCTCCATCGGACTGTTGCCATCGGAGTATCCGACGGACCAAGTTTTCCAGGTGGGCTGGACAACATGATTCGATCGGACTTTGTCCGATCATGTGTAGAGAATTCCGATCGGGCAAAGTGCCACGCATGCTCAGATCAAATTCCTAGATCAAAGCTATTGGCTACTAGCCTGAACGTAGTCCCGTCCTAACGAAATAACGTAATCACGTCAAGTACGATCGGATTTTCTGACAACTTTGTCCAACTGTGTGTATGCAACAGTTTCAGACAAAATCCGTCGGACAAAATCCGTCGGACAAAATCCGACAGATTTGGTTGTCGGAATGTCCGACCGTGTGTAAAGGGGCTAAGACTCTCAGCTCTGACTGGAGTACTACTGACCGAAACACTCCTTTAGAACCTCATCTATTAAGATACCGTCTCGTATTGCTTTCACAGAATGCAAGGTTATTTTGTGATTGAAGTCGGTGAGGATTAAGATCACATTTTCTTAAAGCGGTTGTAAACCACCGATGGTCAAAAAAAAAAAAAAAAAGAAAATGCGAGGCAAAATGCATAAATACGGAGCTATTGGTACAAACAGGGCCGTCTAATATTGATTGGACCCTGGGCAAAAATTTTCTTAGGGCCCCCTCCCCCCATGCAATTTCGCTCTCCCTCTTCTCTGAGACATACAATATATAGCAGCTAGACTTAAAATCAGTTTACTGTATCAGATCTGGTAGCGTTTGCGATTGGTTGCCAGAGGTTACAGCATATCATTACTGCTTACTGACTGATTGCTAGAGGTTACAGCACTCCTTAAGGCTCACTGATTAGTTGCTAGAGGTTACAGCACATCTCTGCTTGTTGTTTGGCTGCTAGAGATTGCTGTACAGTAATACTGCTCAGTGGTTGCTATAGGTTACAGCACATCTTCTCCTCACTGCAGGGGGGCATGATATACCTATGAATGCTGCCTTTATTTACATATCAATGCAGTTGGCCTCAGCTATTTACATATGCATGTCACTTCTATTTACATATGAATGCCAGTATTTACATGTAAACACAGGTCTGCAGGTGAGTCATCTGTACACAACAATAGGGCAGAGCTGGGCAGCATTAGTAGCAGCACAGGACTAAAACTTCAAGGGACAAGGGAATGTAAACTGGGATAGTTGGCAAGTATGAGGCAGCTGCTTTGGGCCCCACAACAATGACAGGGCCCAGGGCAGCTCCCCTTTTGCCCTGCCTTAAAGACGGCCCTGGGTACAAAGCCCTCCAGCACTGTAAAGTCACTGCTTAGAGGGCTGACATGTTTCCCCTGTCTGTCTTCTGGATTTGCAAGCAACGGCTATGCGTTTCCAGCGCAGGCTCTGAAGGTCTGGCACTGTAAGCAGGACCTTCAGAGCGCATGCGCTGATTATGTCATTGGCTACATGCACTCTGAATATCTCCTAAACTTTAACAAGTTTAGGAGATATTCACAGTACCTACAGGTAAGTCTTAGTATAGGCTTACCTGTAGGTGCAAGTGGTAGTATAGAGTTTACTACCACTTTAATAGAGCAGGCAACGCTATGATCTGTGTACTGCTTCTGGAACTGTACGAGCTAAATGAAAGTAAAGGTTTTCCCAAAGCCAGCAGCAACCATACATGTCACACACTTTATGAGTGATCATTTATTTTTACAGTGCAAATTTCCCAACATATTTTTTGGCCAGTGTTCAGCTTTAAATAATGACTGTAGTTTTAAAACACATTAGCTCTGTCATTATATATTGGAACATAATCCAACTTTGTAAGTATAACCTCTTGCCCCATGTTCTTTGTTAGCTTAGCCTTTACTGCATTTCTTTACAAAAAGGATCAACACTAATCAACAGAACAGCATATAAAACAACTAGCTTTGTAAATTAGTGCCAGGAGCCATACATGTTTTATTCTATAGTGCAACTCATTCATGTAATGACTGGTGAAACAGATCACAAACTGCTAGAAGTAGGCAGTCCTGCATATATTTACATAAACCTTGCTTGTCCCAGTGGTCATCAACCCTGTACTCAGGGCCCACTAACAAGCCAGGTTTTATGTATTACCTTGGGGGAGATGCAGACTAGAATACTGCAATCACTGAGCAGCAAATGATATCACCTGTGATGTATTTCAGTTATCTTACAAACCTGGCCTGTTAGTGGGCCCTGAGGACAGGGTTGATGACCACTGCCTTATACCATGTGATTATAGACTTCCAACAGTGAAAAACTCAAAAGCAGAGTGGATATTTATAATGCTGCCTTAAGCCTTCCCTATTCTCAGCACTGGTCTGAGGCATATGGTTTTCTATGCTATTAACCTTCCTGGCGGTATTATTATGTTAGATTTTTTCATCTCAAAGCGGTACAATGTTTTGCATAAAAATTTGGCGTTCTATAGTAGGCCTTTAATTCTTAGGAATAAATCACTTAAATCTGTCTGAACAAGAGTCTAGCAGACATCCCGGGTATGATAAAGTTTGAAACACAAAATCATAAATTAAAATATAATAAATAACTTTAATAAATTATAAAAAATAATATAATAATAAAATGTATTCAATAATGTAATCAAATCAAAAACACTGAAATTTGCTCAGTTGCAGAATTGTCGCTGTCATTACTTTTCAGTGTTTGATGACTGATTTCCCCACAAATCACTATCGCTCAATTGTGCAAGTGATTCTAATTTATTATCGCTGTTTTCTAGCTGGTCTAAAACCACTTTTGATGTAAAGGGACACTTTTTGGTTGCTATGGACATTCTCCAGTTTCCATGCAGAAAGAACAGTATATATAATATAAAACTGCACGCAGGGCACTGGACAAACCACTAGGGACAAAAGGGAGGTGAAATGATATGATACAGTAATGTAATCTTACAGATTACAGTGTACTGTATGTGTGTCCTGTATTTTTCACTATTTTAAATATGCCGCCGGGCTCCGCGGCCATGTGTCGCAACGCTCGCAGGGAACAGAGCCCAGCACAGTGATGAATCGAGCAGAGTACACAGCTTGCGGACACAGCGGGAGTACATCGCAGGATCTTGGGGACAAGGTAAGTAACTTTGCCAGAATACTGTGATGCAATTCTGAGTGTGGCACAGAGTTACCACTTTCGGTAGTGAAAATTCACCCCTGAGCCACACTCGGGATTACCGCCAGGAAGGTTCACTCTCACAATCAACTTCACTCTCCCAATCAACATTGATTATTTTTACTCATTCTGCTAGCATTAGTAAATAGATATCAAAGTATATCAGATTTACTTGTTTTAAACAGCTTTTTTACATTTCTTCAGTTACTTCATTGTTTCTTGCCTAGGCAAATTATGTCATACATCCCAGGAGTCTCCAAGGAGGGGAAGAGAGGAGGGGGGTTTTCTCAGCTAAGGACATTCTCCTGCATGCATGCACCTAAGGGCAGATGGATTCCAGGTAAATGCTACATGAATCATCTGCCCTTCCTCAAGATGGCCATGGCGAGAAATGTCAGGGGGGGGTGTTTTTAAAGTGATTTGAAGCAGCAAAGCCATGTGTGAACAGCGCTTCACTTTATAAATTGTCCCGCAGTCTTCTGGGACCTGTGATGTGTCCCAGAAGGCTGTGGGGGAAGGGGGGCAACTTCCAGCTCAGATCGCCACAACACATCTGGCCAGAACCGGGAGCAAGTACCTGCCCAAACCAGGTACCCGCTGCCCCCCAAAAAGTGCAGAATGTGGCAGTGGAGGGGAGGGTGGATGAAAACAAGTGTAACTTCCCCTTTTGGGTGAAGTTCAGCTTTAACTGGAATGGTTTGTTCAAATAAATATTTTACAGTGCATGGCCTGCCCAGAGCTAGCATGTTGTTTCTATTCTTCTATACACTTGGCACACATCAGAATCACATTAGAACCTGGCATACGCACCAGGTCTGACTGTACGCAAGAGAGCACAGTGGCTTAATGGTTGGTACTTTTGTCTTGCAATACTGGGGTCAGTGGTTAGAATCCCAACTAGGGCATTACCTGCATGGTGTTCAACTTCTCCCTGCACCTGTGTGGGTTTTCTCCCATACTCCAAAATACATTTTTTAGGTTAATTGGCTCCTTTTTTAAACTGAATCTTGCTTGTATGTGTGTGATAGAGACCTTCGATTAGAAGCATCTTGAGGGCAGAGACCGATGTGAATGTACAGACTTGGCTCTATTTTAGGCACAAGCTAGCCCACAACATTTTTGTGGTCTGGGTGGAAAGATGGTGTGCTGGAGAATAACCACACAAACCTATTGAGCACATACCTGCTCAATATTGTACACAGTGGCCTAGTAACTATCAATCCCACGTAATTTAGGAAGATAAGAAATGGTTGCACATCCAGAGGTTCCAATGCCTGTATTGAATCACCGTAATAACACCAGGGACACCAGCATACAGTGGCTTAAATATGTGACTGTATGCTGGTGCCCTGGTGTTATTATGGTGATTTAATGCAGGCACTGGAACCTCTGGATGTGCAACGATTCAGTATTCTACGGAGGCGGGCCGGGGCTGACACTCTTAGGTTCCATTCGGACTCTCTATACTTATCTGGAGCGGCAGGTTCTTTTCTCTTTGATTACGTAATTTAGACATGGACTTTCTCCATCGGATACATGTAGCTTCCAAGATTGATAGGTTACACTATCGTTCTTGATATGCTTGATCTTAATGGATGATGTTGCAGAAAACGTGTGACATCCCAGAAATGACAATACAGAGAGATGCAGAAGCCACATGTCTAAAATTCAAAATGAAACTGCTCAGAGCATCGTCATGCCAGCATTGTTCATTCTGCAGCTAAGAAGCTCATATTCAAATTTCTGTTGCTTATTGTTTCCCTAGAATAGTGATATGTCATGCTCCATAGCAGCTGCTCTATACCTGTATGTCTACCTACAGGCAGACAAAAGTCCAATTTGTGTGTTCTGCATCACGTCCATTTCAGCAGAACACAGATTTATTGTTCAGCATCGATGTTCTTGCTTTGTGCAATACCACGTTTATTTGCATAATTCAATCTGCACATGATCATATTTTCAAAACAAATGAAGGCATATTTAACAGCCGTAGGTTTGGTAATATTTATATGTAAATAATAACTATACAATGTAACTATTCAAACGGCTTATAAGGTTATATTACACATCCTGCATTTGTTATCCAAACTAATCAGTATCTCAGTAGATTGCTCTGTGTATTATTCACCAGCATTATTAATGATCATAAAGCTGTCCAAGAGATTTTTGGAGGGGCAGTTGCAGAGCTGGAAGGAATGTTTGCTCCCTGTGCTCCACTTTACAAAGGAAATGTAGCAGAAAAGTGAATTTACTTATAATTTCTCTACTTTTTACCTGTCATTTCCAGCATCCTCCTGGCCATTATTTACCTCCTCTGCCTCTATTTTGCATGTTCTATAAAAGAGCGATCACATTGCAAAGTCACCCTTGGTTTGCGACTGGATGAGAAAAAAAGGAAACTAAAAATGAGCACCTGTCTTCCTTTGACATTATCACATATTCTGATCTGAGGCATATTCACAGGTACAAGTTCTTCAGCAAACCAGTACAATCATTTTAGAATTACATGGCTAATATCTGTGCAAAGTCATTTGTATCTGCCATTAGTTTCTTCCATATAAATTGCTATCTAAAAGAGTTTAATAGCAATTAACATAAAACATGCATACGTTTTAATATTCTTTTCTTTAATAGCTATGACCATGTGGGCTTTTAATGAAATTTCCTTTGCTGGATGCCCTTATTAAAGAGAGACTGTTACAAATGCAGCTACCGGCTAGGGCAGTGATGGCAAGCCTTGGCACCTCAGATGTTTTGGAACTACAATTCCCATGATGCTCAACTACACTGCAAAGTGCAGAGTACACAGAGGTTACATAGTAAGGTTGCATAAATACACAAGTCCATCCAGTTCAACCTGAGTGAGTGTGGGTGTGTGTTCACAATTGTCCCTATCCCTATACATTGTGTCTCATTAACCACTTGCCGACCACCTCACGCTGATATACGTCAGCAGAGGGGCTCTTACAGGCAGAATAACGTACCTGTACGTTGCCCTTTAAGAGGTGGCCACGCCTCCCCCCACAGTTAGAAACATTCTCCTAGGACACACTTAAAGTGGATGTAAACCCGATTTATTTTTATTTTTTTTATGTCATAATGTAGAGTATAAGATTTTATTGTTCAGTGAGATAAATCTTGACAAACAGAGAAAACTTTGTCAAATCCTCCCCCTTGTTGTGAGTGACAGACGCTTTACATATCTCATGCACTAGTCTAAGAGACATGCATTATTTTTTAATTCTCTACCACTCCTTTCTTCTGCTGCTCTGCAAGGATTGGATGTTCCACACGTCAGCATAATTGGGCATGCTGAAGTCATGTGGTGTCCTATAGATCAAAAAAATCTCTTTTAGCGCTGGAGTTTTTATATTGTTATATATGAAGTCATGTGGGGACTTTCCTGTCTTTTCACTGGATGTTAGTGATCATAGCAGAAGTCCAGTGTAAGAAATACACAGGAGAATATGCATATTGACAAGGGGAGTGTAGAGGTGGGCGGGGAGTCTACTGACATTATGACTCCACCTGCCAATCTCCAGACAACAGACCCACCCACAGAATATGCAGTTTTTCGGGTTCTCATAACAGACAGAGGGGAGACATTTGACAGATAAGGATACATGCAGGAGGCATGTATATCCTTCTAGATAACCCCTATGGCAGTAGTTTAGAAAGGATCACATTGGGTTTACATCCACTTTAACCCCTACATTGCCACCTAGTGGTTAACCCCTTCACTGCCAGTGTCATTTACACAGGAATCAGTGCATTTGTATAGCACTGAATGCTGTGTAAATTAAAATTTTCCCAAAAATGTGTCAAAAATGTCCGATGTGTCCGCCATAATGTTGCAGTCACAATTAAAATCGCCAATCGCCGCCATTAAAAAAAAAATTATTAATAAAAATGCCATAAAATTATCCCCTATTTTGTAAAAGCTATAACTAACCAATCAATAGTTGCTTATTGCGATTTTATTTACCAAAAATATGTAGAAGAATACATATCGGCGTAAACTGAGGAAAAAAAATGTTTTTTTTATATATTTTTGGGGAATATTGATTATAGCAAAAAGTAAAAAAGAATGTGTTTTTATCAAAATTGTCACTCTTTTTTGGTTTATAGCGCAAAAAAAAAAACCCACAGGGTTGATCAAATACCACTAAAAGAAATCTCTATTTGTAGGAAAAAAATGGACATCAATTTTGTTTGGGAGCCACGATGAACAAATGCGCAATTGTCAGTTAAAGTGACGCAGTGCCGAATCGCAAAAAGTGTTCTGATCAGGAAGAGGGTAAATTCTTCCAGGGCTGAAGTGGTTAAGATGCTCGTCTATTATTATTATTTAAGGTACCCATATAGCACTGTCAATATACGCAGTGCTCCACACATACATCACACACTCACATTGGTCTCTACCCTAAAGGAGCCGACAGTCCAAGGTTCCCAACTCACATTCATATACTAGGGCCAATTTTTTTTTGGGCAGATGCCAATTAACCTAGGTTTCTGTGTGTATATACATTTTTTTTAATATTCACAAATTTACTCATTTGCAACTACGTGCTTCAAGTCCCACCTTCCTGCTGTTTCTTTCATATTGACAGGGATGGAGGCACATGACCTTACCAGGCCATGGCTTCATATAAAGTCCCAAACCCTTTCTCCTTGTTGTATCACTGCCCTGGGATTTACAAGCAAAATAAAACAATGTAAAACAATGTCATACACACAATTCAGAAACAATGCATTCACTTTAATTTACCACTGCCCTGTGCCTGGACTCCATAAAAGATTATTCAGCATGGGTGACTACAATTAAAGCTGAAGTTTATGTATGGTAATCTTGACATTGTTAAATTGGTCGAGCTTGGACCAATGTAAACATGTATTTACCTTATCTGTGGGATCCCCTTGGAAGCTGGAATTCACGGGCACCATTACTACAGTGATAATCGCTGGTTTCCGGGTCCTTTGCAGAGCAGCTGCTGCATTGCCAACACAGGAGATTGTCCACTTGGCATGGGCACCATTCAGAGAACACATTGCATTAATCTAGAGATCACGTTGAATATCCTTGATGAATGCAAAGTGTTCTCTGATTGAACAAGGTGGGGATTATGATATCATCACCCCGCCTCTCCACCTTGTTTATTCAGAAAACGATTTTACAAGCAAATAACCTGTATTATCTATCAGGGCACGGGACCTGGAAACTAGTGGAGATGACTATAGTAGCGGTGCCTACTGCAGTGATTTCCACACAGGTATGGTACATGCATACCTACATTGGTCCAAGCGGGATCAATGTAAAAATGAACATACCTAAACTTCAACTTTATTTTAATACTACATTCTAACATTATTCTAAGCAATGATGGACTTGGGCCATATCCAGCTTCCCTCCCTAACCCCCTCAACACAACAAACCAGGAAAGCTGCAGCAGTTGGAGGATGTAAGAATACCACTGCAGGGGGTGGTGGAAGGGTTAGCTGGTTTTATTGAGGAAGATATAGGGATGGATAGATGTAATCCCTAGCATGAATTTGTACTTTAACCACTTCAGCTCCGGAAGATTTTACCCCCTTCATGACCAGCCCATTTTTTGCTTTTTAGCATTGCACTGTTTTAACTGGTAATTGTGTGGTCATGCAATGTTGTACCCAAATTAAATTGATATTATTTTTGCACACAAATAGAGTTTTCTTTTGATGGCATTTGATGGTATTTGATCACCACTGGGTTTTTTCATTTTTTGCAACATAAATGAAAACTTTTGAAAAAAAAACTATATTTTTTTAACTTTCTGCTATAAAATATACTGTATCCAATAAAAATTAAATCATATATTTTGGCCAAAATGTATTCTGCTATATTTCTTTCTTTAAAAAAAAATCACAATGCTGTACGTGTAAATTAATTGGCGTACATGAACGTTATAGCATCTACAAATTATGATACTGTATATGTATTGGAATTTGTATTTATTTTTGTTTGTACTACTAATGGTGGTGATCAGCCACTTATAATGGTACTGCAGTGCAGACAAGCTGACACTAAGGCCCCTTTCCCACGTCCATGATGATCCGTGATGATCCGCCCTGTGAACATCCGTTTGCTCGGCAGGGATCATTCCATTTATCCCCGCTGAGCCGGCGGATGACAGGGCGGTCCCTGCACACTGTGCGGGGACCTCCCTGTCAGATCTCCGCTTTCCTCTATGGGGGATCGGATGAACATGGACCGTCTGTCCGTGTTCATCTGATCCGCTCTGCAGACGCATAGAAAAATAGGATTTTCCTTTGTCTGCAGAATAGGACCATAGCGGAGACAGATGATATCGGGTGTCAGCGGATGTTCATCTGCTAACACCCGCTATCCAATAGGGATGCATGTATGTCTGTATTTCATCTGAAAATGGATGGATGAAATACGGACATACGGCCCGCGTGTGTGAAAGGGGCCTACTGATGCTCGGGGGGAACCGACTAACCGCCACTGACAACACCAGTGACACTAATTCAGTGGTCGGTGCTAATAATATGCACTGCCACTGTACTACTGACACTGGCTAAGAAGGGGTTAACCTCTAGGGCAACCAAGGGGTTGAATGTGTGCCTAACATAGTTTACTGTGTGTACTGTAATGAATGAGCAATGTGCCAGTTTAACTTCCTGCTTTGCAGGGAGAAAAGAAACAGCACATCGCTGCTGACAGTGGAGAGCCCTGTGTTGTTTACCAACACAAGGCTGTCTTCTATAATTCACTCATAAATGATTGGCTGGGACCTACTGATCAGCTCATGCTGTAGCGAATGGCAGCACAGCTGGGGTGGCGGGCATGCATGTATGTGATCCAGCGCTGCAGGGCCGACCTGCTGCAGTATAAGTGTGGTGGGTGGTCCTGAAGCGGAGGAATTAAGCTCTCAAATCCATGCCCAAAAAAGGAAGGCAGGGAGGAAAAGGAGTAGTTACCGGTATTTCCCTTGGTCTCCTTGCAGCTAATCTTTTCCCCAATAATGACTTAACACTCATTGTTCTGTACTGTGCCTCTGTGGGGAAGCAGCCATGTTGGTAGTGGCAGGCCTTTGCTTCCTCATGTCAAAGCCTCCAAACGAAGGTACAGTGAGCAACACAACAGTGAAATCACCACATTTATTCAGAAGCAGCAGTGCCTTAGATCTCACACAGCAGATATAAAGTGTGAGGCTGCAAGCACAAGCGCCTATGCTCTTTCATTAGGGAGTGCACTCTTTTTTTTTAAAGAGGAATTTTAGACAAAATGTAGATTTTTCAGAGTACTGTTTAGGCACAATTAAAAATTTTCAATGTACTCTATAGCATAGCAAATCTTTATTCAAGTTTTATTCCACTTTAAGCTTCCTTAACACTAAAAAATGATTTATTCCCCCCTAAATGTTCTTTATAAAGCAAATCTTAGGGAACCACTACATTATACAAGGCAGAGAGCATGAACTTGCAGGATCTGTCAAAAATCCAAATCCAAAATGATTTCACTTTCAGATCAGGCCAAATGCTAGACATATTTGGATAATACAGCCTGTGCTTATTTACTGAGGGTCCATGACAACTTTAATTGATATTATAGAGCCATTTATTTTATTGCCAAGAAACTGCTCTAGAATTATTCAATTACTAAATAAAGACTGTAGCTTAGTATTGCAACCCTAGTCAACTAAAACAAACGAGTCTGTCTGATAACATAAACAGAAAGCTGAAAAGCAGAAAGGCCGAATGTGAGAACGCAGGCAGGATGGAGATTATTTACAGGAAGTAGTGCAAGAAACAAATGAGTGCTTTTATACATGTTAATGTCTATCTGCACTTATGCGTAAAGAGTAACTTCACTTTTATTGCAATTTATGTACACTGCAGAGACTAACGGATAAGTTCACTTAAAAAAAAAAAAAAAAGTAAAAAAAATATGCATTTATTATTGATTGTTGCAGAAGCATGGAAAGCATTGCCCCAGCAATCAGCAGATCACTGATACCATGCAGGTCTCCAGTGCGTTGGTTTATCCGTACATCCCATACAGTTAAGCTGATACTCCCTGAAAGGAACACTCAATGAACTACCACATCACTCCACAGCGCCATGGTAGTTCATTGAGAATACAAGCCAACAGCCGCAAGGGATGACGGGGCTTGTAGTTCATTCAGTTTCTGAATAACACGGCCATGTGGGCGGAGCCCAAACAGTGACAGCTAATACAGGGAACTTATCCCCGTTCTGCTACCACAGGGAGAAGGGGGTGAGGGCAGCGGATGGCGGCTGCAGCACTGGGAACATGTTACATGTTCCACCCTAAAATCGGGTGGAAAATGTATCGTGTTCCTGAAGGTATACTTATCCTTTAACCTCCCTGGCGGTATAATTATTTCTGATTTTAGGCGCTGAAAGAGGTACAATTATTTTGCATGGAAATTTGGCGTTTTATATTGTAGGCCTGCAATTCTTAGGAATAACTCACTTAAATCTGTCCTAACCAGAGTCTAGTAGACATCCCGGGTATGATAACATTTATAATATAATAAATAATGATAATAAATAATAATAAAAATTATTCAATAATGTAATCAAATCCAAAAACACTGAAATTTTCTCATTTGCAGAATTGTCGCTGTCATTAAATTTAGTGTTTGATGACGAATTTCCCCACAAATTACTATCGCTCAATTCTGCAAGTGATTCTAATTTATTATCACTGTTTTCTAGCTGGTCTAAAATCACTTTTGACATAAAGGGACACTTTTTGGTTGCTATGGACAATCTCCACATTCCAGGCAGAAAAAAACTGTATTTATAATATAAAAGTGCATGCAGGGCACTGCACAGACCACTAGGGACAAAGGGGATGTGCAATTTTTTATACAGTACTGTAATCTGTAAGATTACAGTACTGTGTGTGTTTTTACTTTTTTAAATTTGGCGCCGATCTCCGCTCCCGTGCGCCGTAACGTTGCAGGGAACGGAGATCGGCGGCATTCAGGCACTGTGTGAATTGAGCGAAGGACAGCTCGATCACACAGGGCAGGGACATCGCTGGATCCAGGGGACAAGGTAAGTAACTTCTCCCTGTGTCCTCCCTGTATCCAGCGATGCAATCCCGAGTCTGGCTCGGGGTTACTGCTTATGATACTAAAATCCCAACCCGAGCCAGACTCGGGATTACCGCTAGGGAGGTTAACAAACTTTGTAGCAGATTCCTACCTTTTGTTGTTTTTTGGAATTATATAAATATATTTTTTTACTGTGTTCTTTGGAGACTGATTCAGAATGAAGGGTCTGGTTCATTATAATCAGCTGGTGCATTCTCGGTGTTCTAATGAGGAAAGCTGCAGGGTCTTTATCCCTTAAAGCGATATTAAACACACACTGTTTCATTTACATTGTCCCTTCTGTTTCTGAATGCAGATAATGGCACTGTAATTATTAAAAAAATGTAATAAGTACCTTTTTCCCAATAGATATACCCAGATCTTTCCCAGCCTGTCTGCAGGGAAACATAAGCAGGAGGAGCTTCTAGTCCTCTGCTGTTGGTCACATGTTCAACATAAAAAACAGAAGAAAAACATGGAATACAGAAGAAAAACAAATAAATGATATCAATAAACTGTTTTAAATTGGCATACACATATATATTTGAAATCAAATCTTTATTATTTTGTGGAAATAACATGGTGTGGGTGGATTTCTGCCAGTCATAGACTGTGTCACACCCTCCAACAGGGTGGTGTAACCTCCATTAATCAAGATATAATATCCCACCCCCATTGTGTTTAGCTGATTAGTGGGCAGGCCCACAAATGTAACTCTACAGTCACATGGGCTACTCAGATGTGCTAGGGAGGAAATGCTCGGCATAGAAACTCACTGAAAACTGAGAATGTGCAGAGTTGCCAACACTGCTCTGCAAAATTCCTAGCTGAATTGGGAACATGAACAGAAGATGGAGATAGACAACAGCAGGATCAACCAGGTTTTTTTTGCAGAATACAGAAAACAAAGGAGTATGAACACCATTATACTGATAGTTTTTTTATGATGTGAGTTTAGTGACACTTTAATAAGTAGTGTAAGCTAAAATTGTGAAACCCAATGTAGTAGGTACCTAAAATTTCATTTTATCTTATTGCAGTCTTCTGGGAAAACCAATGAGCCCATCACACAAGCAGGAAATAACATTCCTGGGGCCATTATGGGTTTTCATATTGCATTGAATTTTACAGAAAATTACAGCGGCTGCAGATTGAAAAGTGAAGGTAATTTTAACAATATTACTTTACAACATGGCTTGCATATGCTACATTATATGCTATATTATTTTTCATTTGCTATTTTGTGGCACAAAAGTGCAGTTACCCTTTAAGCATAAACTTGTTACCTGAAGAAGGCAGTACCTACCCTGTTTCCCTGAAAATAAGACCTAGTGTGATTGTCGGTGATGGCTGCAATATAAGCCCTACCCCCCCAAATAAGCCATTGTAGGTCTTATTTTCAGGGTAGGGCTTATTTTCTGGGAGACAGGGTAGGGCTTATTTGGGGGGTAGGGCTTATATTGCAGCCATCACCGACAATCACGCTAGGTCTTATTTTTGGGGAAAAAAGGTAGTACCTGAACACAATCTTAGTTTTTCTTCAAAGTACCCCAAAACTCCAAAAATGGGATATATTCTATTATGCAAATCTTGATGTTCGGAGGAGCATAGTATGTTTGCATACCCCCTTCCATTTACCAAACCTTGCTATTGGCTGCTAAATGTGATGGACATCCTCATTGGACAATAGCAAGATACAGATGGAAGGTGGAGTACACTTTAAACATTTACTAGAGATATGACAGTACTCATTATCTTCTATATGCTTGCTATCTTCCTGCCAAAATAATGTAGTTCCCCCCAAGGATGCCTCAAGCAGAGAATCTCATTTTTTTTTTAAAGGCAGAAAACTTCTGCCATAAATCTAATGCTTTTGTGTGCCTTTTAAGCTTTTTTTTGCAGCCATCCTGTAGCACCTGAAATTAGCTGAGGTTTGTGATTCCTTTTTTTTTTTTGTCTGCATTACCTAAAGCCATATCTCTACTGACTTTTACAGGTAATAACATGAACTAGACGCATTTCTCCAGCGTTTCCAGTGCAGGCCAGGCTTATATAAAATCAACAAGGCAAAGTTTAGCTTTGACAGCTATTACCAGTCATGCTTGAAACATTATCGACCATAGCTAGTGCTTCCGATGAAAGACTGAAATATTAATTTATGGTTTGCTAAAAGTAGAAGAAAAAATAAATAAATGAATTGCAATTTGCGTATAGAGAGATACAAGTCCAATAAAAAAAAAAAAAAAAACAAGTTGCTGCTTCAGAGTCACAAAGGACATTAATTCTAACCACAGACTGCATAAATGACAAGCAAACATTGTGGGAAAACAGTAGCAACTCCTCCAAATCACTAGAAACATTCGAGTCCTCAGGGCAAAGCAAACATTTGTTTTCAATCAGTGGCTCATTATGTACTCTGCTTGATGGAGAATCTTATTTATGCCATCAGTTCAACAGTTCTCAAAGTTTCCTTAACTTTCTACAGGTTAAATCAGGCATTCTGTCGCTGCTTTATGGAACAAATTCATTCTCATTACATTTACAGCTCAGACGTACAGTCTTGGCTGTGAGAAAGGCCGGTATTACACTGAAGGCCTCTGGCAGCCAAGAGGTGACATTAAGCACTCTTTTTTTTTACGCATCCTAACACCCTGACTACAGCAATTTTGCTTGGAGAAATCGCATTTACTAAAGGAATTATGCGTTGAGGAATCACATTTACTAAATAAAGCACAAACAGATGATCTACATTAGCATTGTACACCGACATCGACATCTAATCTTGTATTTTTTACTCAATATGGCCTGGGAGCTTCTGAAATTGGTGTACTGATCTAACCATGCCTGCCAAAGTTTTCAAATAATCACCCAACACTTTACTACTTAGCTGAAATACCACAGGCCATCGTGCAGAAATGTCTTATGCCGCGTACACACAATCGGAATTTCACCCAGCAAAAGACAGATGAGAGCTTTTCATCGGAAAATGTGACCGTGTGTATCCTCCATCGGAATTTAGCTGGCCGAATTCCTGCCAGCAAAAGTTTGAGAGCATGTTCTCAATTTTTCAGATCACGTGTATGCAATTCTAACGTGCAAAAACTCACGCATGCTCAGATTCAACTACGAGACGGAAGCTATTGGCTACTGGCTATTGAACTTCCTTTTTATAGTCCCGTCATACGTGTTGTACTTCACCGTGTTCTTGACGGTCGGAATTTGATGTGACCATGTGTAGACAAGACAGCTTGAGCGAAATCCCGTCAGAATTCCGTCGGGAAAACCATCAGAGCTTTTTCCGATCAAAATTCAGATTGTGTTTACGCGGCATTAGAGGTCCACATAATATTAGATACCAAATTTGACACGTTTATCAAATTAGAAGGGTGTTATAGCAGTATAAAAAATTATTACACTGATATTGGGCTTAAAACACGCCTGCCATTTTGAGGGTATAAATATATATA
The DNA here is from genome assembly GCF_037356315.1 of Lithobates pipiens. Taxonomy (NCBI): domain Eukaryota; kingdom Metazoa; phylum Chordata; class Amphibia; order Anura; family Ranidae; genus Lithobates; species Lithobates pipiens. The sequence continues at coordinate 341,698,582 of NW_027507758.1, forward strand.
TATATATATATATATATATATATATATATATATATATATATATATATATATATATTAAAGTGCTTGTTGTTTGACTGCCTCTGGTGGCTTTCCATCCAAGAAATTTGTATTTTCAGAAGTAAAGTCAGTAAAAGCAGGCTAGCTTCACATTGCAGTAATGTGCAATACCGCAAAACACACAGTGGCGTTCTTTGCATATAGTAATGTGTTGCACTGAATTTTTTTTAATGATTTCCCAATGCACTAAAGGAACACACCTGCATTGAGCACACCACAATGCATAGTAATACACTACAGGGTGTTGTGGTGCACTGCTTCAGAAAACATAGTGCAGGTGCATTTTCTGGTTCAATGTGGGTGTATTTCCATCAAAATCAATGAATGAACTACTTTAAAGCTCTGCATGTTAAGGTGTTTGCATTTCTGCACTAGACTAGAAGAGTCTGAATGGGGCCCTAGGTATTGACCCAGAACAACCGTTCAGAAACTGAAGACAGTGAAGAGAAAACTCTCATCTGCATACTCATTTTGCATCAGTAACTATGAAAGTTTTGAAGTTATTGTATCGGCATGACAGCAAGGCAGTTGGCATTTTCGGAAGGAGAGAGGCTCAACAATGGAAGCCTAAAAACACTTACAAAACAGGTTTCCCATAAGTAAACTGGCAAACATCATTACCCTCCTACATCCTCAAAGCTTAAAGTTTTATCTATTTGCACCAATGCTAACTCAGTACATCCCAATGGACCTAGTACGTGATTGGTATAGGCTCAATTGGATTTTACTATGTGAAATTGTGATTGTTATTCCAGCCATTTTACAAGTGTGTTAAACTCACTGACAGCCCCCTATGTGGAGTGTTCCACCATCAGAAGACAACAGGCGCAAGTACAGAGCACATCATTAATGAAGATTGGCTCTGAAGCCCACCTTCAATTGAGGAAAAGCAAAAAACTAAATACGTAGATTACAGGGACTGAATACAACAAGTACTGAAAGAGATTTTATAGTAAAGTTGGTAAGTAGTAAGGTTATTTCCAGAACAATTCTTTATTTCTATGGACAACTATAAAAAAACTATAAGAAAATGCAACAGTAAGAAATTAAGAACATTTTTCTATACTGGCTTCTCCAAATCAAGTCATTTTCCTCCTATATCAGCACACAGCAGGGAAGCTCCTCTCCAGGGAGGGAACGATAGCCCTTTTCTCAAGACAGTACCAGAGGGTGTCCCTGTGCTCTTCTCTAGGTTGGCCCATGTGGCAAAAGGAAAGTAATCATTTGATTCCCTCATCCATGCTAAACAGTAACTGATTGGATGCAGCCACTGCTCAGGACAAGAATATTCCTTTTTTGGCCAATTTAGTGGAAATGGATGAATGGACGTAACATGGGGAGATGACTCTCCGCCCGACAAAGTCAGAACTACATACAAATGAAATGAACAACAGCTTTCCTGTTTTATAGAGAGATGCACTAAATACCTTTATCATTTAATGCTTGACACTCTATTGTCTATATTTTAAAAGAATGCGTAATAAAGATTATAATGTCTAAAAAAACAATAAACACAGGTTTTAAAATATGAAGCCATGGTTATTTCTAGTAAGCCGGAAATTATTTGCATAATTGCAAATCCCTACACTAGAGCATTTGGCAAATATCACAGATAATCACAGTACCTGAGTTGTGTTTACGAGTTACAATGTGACAATGTACACATGACTAGCTTACCTCTCTATCATCATTGCTAAACACATGACTGTAAATCAAAGTTTCATCGGGTCAAACACAAAACTTGCATTGTTAACAATGTGTAAACAGCAAAACTGCACACACACATTTAAAGACAATAAGTCTATTTAGATGAATATATCTGTGGTGAACATCCCTTTATAGGGGCACCTCACGTGCAAACCTTAAAAGAGATATATGGTATTTTTTTATTTTTTTTCAGAATCATACTTACCTAGGTGGATGTAGCATTGCTCAAATGCTGCATCTGTTCCCTGCCAGCTCTAATGCCGCGTACACACGATCAGACTTTTCGGCAGACTTGGTTCGGGGGACCGGAATCTGCCTGCGTGGGCTCCAGTGGACTTTTTTTTCCCCAAAAAAGACCTAGAAATAAAACATGTTTCAAATCTATCTAAAAATCGGGAACACCGTCCGTCTGTGTGCTAGTCCAACAGACCAAATACGACGCAAGGACAACTATTGGCTACTGGCTATTGAACTCCCTTGTTTAGTCCCGTTTACGTCATCACATTCAAAACGAACCGACTTTTGAACAGACTTAGTCCGGTTGTGTGTGGCCAAGTATGTTTCGTTAAGAAAGTCTGTCAGACCTCTGCCGAAAGTCCGTCGGGAAGACCGTCGGACCAAGTCAGTCGAAAAGTCTGGTCGCGTGTTCGCGGCATTACAGTGAATGATCAAACACCGCTAATCACTCGGTTGTCACATCTCTGTGAGCAGAGAGCTGGTGACTGACTGTCAGTCACCACTCTCTGCTCTGCCCCTTCCTCGCTCATTGGAGCGATGGGCTGTGTAGGGGCGGGAGTGGCCGTCTCAGGCTCTCAGAGGTTTGCTGAGAGGCTGAGTCAAGTATCCCGACTCCATTGTCGCGATCTTGCCCGAGCCCTGACTGCCTCTGTGACGTCAGCCAACAGCGGACTTCAGCCTGCTGTCTGCTGAAAACAGGTTATAGCAGTGCAGAACGAAGTGCACTCCTTTGATCCATAGAAGGAGTACAGTCAAACAAGCTCAGGCTGTATTTCTCCTTTATAGGAAGAAAAAAATGTTGTAAAATCATCTTTCATTAGTTTACATCGATACAGATAGACTCTCAGCTAAGGTTACGTTGATCCAGTACTTTCATCTATTACCAAGCAACACTTGGGATCTTCACTAGCAGTAGAAAACCGGTGAATGGCCATAGAGGCCATAGAGGACGAGTGCTGCCAAGTAATTCTCCTAGCAGGAGAAAGGCATCTTTTAAGCCTAGTTTTGTCAAACACATCTAGGTACGCCAAGTGCTTGGATGTTTATTTATTTAATTGGCTAGAATATAAATTTATTCTGGCCACTGAAATGTAAAAAAAAACGTGCAAGCGCTAAACGTGCCTTGCGCTGATTTGTGTTTATCGATAGGTTTAGGTGCATCAGGCATTTTTTATACTGAAAAGTTCCTCTCCTGAAGAAGAAGAAGAAATGCCTGTAAATGCCCATAGTGTGCATAGACATAGGCTAATATGGAGGCTTAAATGCCTGTAAAAGCAGCATTTTTTTGCATAAGTGTACATAAGGCCTAATATAAACAAGACAACCTGCCACTAGTTTTAACCTGATATATCTTTCCACCCCTTAAAAAAAGAAAATTCACTAATGCTTTAAAAATGTTTTCCTCTCTGATAATCCAAAGCTGCAGACAAGGCCATAGTAAGAGCACGCGAGGGCAGCTTGGTCTGCTAATTGAGCATTCCTGCACAAGATTTCAACTATAACAACCCCCAATGTAACAAATATCTGCTTATACCTTGTGTAGACATAGCCCTGCATGTATTGCTGACAGTATAAAATAAGAATGAAAAAACTGACAAATGTCAAACTGTGATTAAAATAGGGCTGTATTTAAACTTTGCATTATAATCACAACTAAAATATTTTAAAAAAACAACTGTTTATTATGCAATCATGTTTTGCCATTTGCCCTCCAGAATATTTACCCTCCTTTATGACCAGGCCATTTTTTGTGGCGTTGCGCCACTTTAAGACCCCTTTCACACCCCACTGCTGATAGCGTCGGCGGTAAAACGCTGCTATTTTTAGCGGCGTTTTACCGCCGGATTTGCGGCGCATTTCGGCCACTAGCGGGGCGCTTTTACCCCTCTGGGCTTTCACACTGCACACAATGGTGCAGCTTCTTTAGGGCGGATTGCGAGCGCTATTTCTAACACTATAGCGCCTGCAAAACGCCCTGGTGTGAAAGGGGTGTAACTTACAATTGTGCAGTCATGCAACGCTGAACCCAAATTGAATTTATATGAGTTTTTTTTTCCACACAAATAGAGCTTTCCTTTGGTGGTATTTCATCATCTCTAGTTTTTTTTTTATTATATAGAACAAAGATCAACAATTCTGAGGGAAAAAAATGTGTTTTTACATTCTGCTATATAACATATCCCATAAAAAAAAATCTAATCTAAAAAATGTTGGGCAGATTGTCTTTGGTACAAAATCCCAATAAGTGTATATTGATTGTGTGAAAATTATAGCGTCTACAAACTATGGGCTGTATATTGGAATTTTTTAATTTTATTTTAGCAATGGTGGCGATCAGCTTATAATGGTACTGCGATAGTGCGGAGGGAAATCGGACACAAAGTGACATTTTGTGGGAACTAATTAACTAACACTGACATCACCAGTGCCCTTATTACAATGATCGGTGCTGATAATATACACTGTCACTATACTAATGACATTAAGCAAGAAGGGGTTAACATCTAGGGTCATCAAGGGGTTAAATATGTGCCTAACAAGTGTTTGTGCGCCCCCCTACCCGGAAATGCAGAATCATGTTTGTATATATATATATATATATATATATATATATATATATATATATACAAACATGATTCTGCATTACCGTCTCATGTAGCTTTACTGCTACAGAGCGGCCGCTCTGCACAGAATTACATATATATATATATATATATATATATATATATATATATATATATATATATATATATATATATAATTCTGTGCAGAGCGTCCGCTCTGTAGCAGTAAAGCTACATGAGATGATCATTATGTACTACTCCAGGAAAATAGTTTAAAATGTATCTATACACAAAAACAAAAACGGGTAATGTTTTGTAGCTTCCTTGGCGGTATGATTATGTCAGATATTTGCGTCTCAAATCGGTACATTGTTTTGCATAGAAATTTGGTGTTTTATATTGTAGGCCTTAAATTCTTAGGAATAACTCACTTAAATCAGTTCAAACAAGAGTCTAGTAGACATCCCGGGTATGATAAAGTTTGAAACACAAAATCATAAATTATAATATAATAAATAACTATAAAAAAATAATAATGTAATAATAATAAAATGAATTTCCCCACGATTCACTATCGCTCAATTCTGCAAGTGATTCTAATTTATTATCACTGTTTTTCTAGCTGGTCTAAAACTGCTTTTGACGTAAAGGGACATTTTTTGGTTGCTACGGACAATCTCAAGTTTCTAGGCAGAAAGAACAGTATATATAAAATAATATAAAACTGCATGCAGGACATTGGACAAATGGAAGGGGAAATTATTTTATACAGTGTACTGTATGTGTTATTAATTTTGTTCTTTTTGAATTTGCCGCTGGGCTCTGTCCCCATGTGTTGCGACGCTCACAGGGAACAGAGCCCGACACACAGAGCTTCGGGCAGAGGACAGAGCCCACAAACACAGCGGGGGGACATTGCAGGATCCTGGGGACAAGGTAAGTAACCTGCACCATGATCCTGAGATGCAATCCCGAGTGTGGCTCGGGGTTACCGGTAATGGTACTGAAATTTAACCCTGAGCAACGCTCACGAATATTGCCAGGGAGGTTAAACAGTGTCATGGATAAATACCCAAATTCTTGCATGTTGTTACCCTCTACAAAGTAGCACACACACATGGATGGGAAAGGAAGGGCCAGTACTGTAATGCCGTGTACATACGATCGGATATTCCAGCAACAAAATCCATGTTTTTTTTTCCGACATGTGTTGGCTCAAACTTGTCTTGCATACACACGGTCACACAGTGTTGTCGGAAATTCCAAACGTCAAGAACACGGTGATGTACGACGAGCCTTCTACTTGATTCCGAGCATGTGTAGAACTTTGTTTTCAGAAAATTTGAGATCCAGATCTCATATTTTGTGTGTCAGAAATTCCGATGGAAAATGTCCGATGGAGCCTACACATGGTCAGAATGTCCGACAAAAAGCTCCCATCAAAAATTTTCCGGCAAAAAATCCGACCGTGTGTACGCGCCATTAGTCTAGGTCAGTCTTTCTCAACCTTTTAAAAGACAGAGGAACCCTTTCTGCTCTCAGGGAACTAACTCATAATACTGTACATTAGCGTAGACAGTGGGAAGAATGTTCCTTACACTTGTAGAGTAGATGTAAACTCCCCTTTTGAACTTGTACCTACAGGTAAATGTATAATAAGACTTACCTGTAGGTACAGTGAATATCTCCTGCACTCTTTAGGAAATATTCACAAGGGGTGATGTCACTGCGACTCTGGCCATTCATATAGCTGGAGCCATGAACCCGGAAGACAGACCGGGTGAAGATGGCAGCCCTGGGGATTTGAGACTGCGCTGTGTGGGAGGGATCAGTTTTATGGTAAGTCTGTCCGAATGTACTAGTATGCGGTGTATACTAGTACATTTTGACTTAACCCTACAGGGGGGAGCACTTCATTTTTATTTTAGTGGTGGTTTACTACCACTTTATGAAAAATTACCCCCTTACAGATAGCTAAAAAAAAATCATTGGTGTCAGTGGGAACTTATCTGAAAGGCAGAAATTGCTCATTGCTCAAGGAACCCCTAGCAGCCACAAGAGGAACCCCAGGGTTCCACTGAACCATGGTTGAGAAACTCTGGTCTAGGTTCTACAGCTTAGCACAGTGCTGTCAGTGTCAGCCTCAAGCACAGAGGTGGTTTGGCTTGTACAGCATAAAAACTAGTGTTTTTTGGGAATCCAGGAGGTATATGTGCAGTGTATAGCCTGCTACCATTAGCCTAAAATACACAGCCACTGCCGCAGGGGGGGGGCTGTACCAAGCAGTACTTGTGCTAAAGTGCTCGTGTGCATGAGGCTTAAAATCTAACTCAGCTTTAGTACAAAATTACATGTTACACCTGTATTTAGGATGTAAAATTGTGCAAACGGGAGAGGATTGTTGCACATAGGTGACATTTTCAGCCAGAATTGTAAAGTAGGGAACGTATGTGGAGCTTATAGTCAAACCAAGAAGATTATGCTTTTCGAGCCTGAAGTTCGATGTTTAAGTTTCAGCTTGCATAGAAAAAGCTTACTTCTCCATTTCCCATTCCCCAGACTCTGAAGCTTTGTGATACTTCAGACTTCAGGTATCAACGTGCCACCATGGTTGGGGAGACCAGGATGCTAGGTTTGCAGGACTCTTTTCTCAGCAGTAATGAAATACATTACAACAGGCAGTAATTGGGGTTTGGTGTCTCACTAGTAACAAAATACGTCTTATGTTTTCTGACAGCTGAGAGTGCAAAGTAGGCTTTATTTATTACAATGTACATTTTTTTCTGCAAGATCTGTGTTCAACAGGAAGTGCCTGTATTAAAAATAGATGTCAAGACTAATGGGACTGATTTTGTAACAACAGAAAAACGGGCTGTAGCAGACGCACACGTGGCCGGTGGCTGCGATGTCTGTCAGCGACCCACAATCGCTCCTCACAGAGACACAACAGGGATCTGTCAATGTAAACAGACAGATCCCTGTCTATCAGGGAAGTAGAGAGAGATCTGCTGTTCCTAGTGATCAGAAACAGCTTTCTCTCTACTCCCTGTCAGTTCCATCCCCCCACAGTTAGAAGCACCTCCCTAGGGAACACTTAACCCCTTGATTGCCCCCTAGTGTTAACCCCTCCCCCGCTAGTGTAATTTATACAGTAATCAGTGGCTATTTTTAGCTCTGATCGCTGTATAAATGTCAATGGTCCCAAAAAAGGGTCAAAAGTGTCCGATCTGTCTGCCACAATGTTGCAGTCCCACATAAAATCATAGATCACTGCCATTAGTAGTAAAAAAAAAAAATTATGATAATAATAAAAATGCCATAAATCTATCCCCTATTTTGTAGACGCTATAACTTTTGTGCAAACCAATAAATATATGCTTATTGCGATTTTTTTTACCACAAATATGTAGAAGAATACATATTGGCCAAAACTGATGAAGAAATTTGTTTTTAAAAAAATCTATATTTATTATAGCAAAAAGTTTTTTTTTTTTTAATTGTCACTCTTTTTTTGTTTATATCGTAAAAAAAAAAAAAACAGAGGTGCAGAGGTGATCAAATACCACCAAAAGAAAGCTCTACTTGTGGGAAACAAAAGGACATCAATTTTTTTTGGGTACAGCATCCCACAACCGCGCAATTGTCAGTTAAAGCGGCGCAGTGTCGTATCGAAATAAATGGCCTGGCCATTAAGGGGGCAAATCCTTCCGGTCCTTTAGTGGTTAATCGCCACTTTTGGGTGCTTTTAACCCCAAAGAAGGGGTTAAAACCTCCTGTGTTGAGGCGCTTTTGAAGCGCTTTTCAGGCTTTTCAGGCAACTCATTGCAATGGGCAGGGGCGTTTTGGGAGCGCTGTATACAGCACTCCCAAACCCCCCAAAGATGCTGCTTGCAGGACTTTTTCTAACGTCCTACAAGTGCACCGCCCGGGTGTGAAAGCACCCATTGCGATGAATTGGAGGCAATTTTCAGGCGCTTTACATGCATTCTTTTCAGTGCTAAAATGCCTAAAAACTGCCTCAGTATGAAAGGGCTCTAAGTGAAACTGAAAGAAAATCCAAAATTTTGAGTTGTCACGAAAACAGGAATAGATGAAAAATCTTTTAGTAGGGGCACTAGATCGGGTGAAAACCCAGGGATTTCCTCACTTTGGAGGGATTTCCTCTCATTTCCTTTTGTGGCTATTTGTCAAGAAATGAAGGGAAAGGAAATGATAGAAACTGACAGAGGTTCTAACCTTTCCTTAGAAGTTTCGACTTTAGTTCTACTTTAATCAAGGTTACTGATTGATCAGTAGGCAACAACTCCACCTCTGTTCCCATTTCTTTTTGTACAGTTTTAATGAATTAGCGCCAATGAGTCCCAAAATATAACAATTCAGGGTTTGCATATAAACAATATTTCATCATTGGTCTAGCTTGATATTTCTGGTGCGTTAAGCTGTCAGAGTCGAAATGTCTGTGAAGAGATGTGTGCTCATGCATAATAACAATTTATACCCAATATGAATATTTCATATGTTTTAGTGTAATCCTGAATGTGTAACATTATATATTTAGAAAGGTTGTCTTTTGACAGTCAGCTGTATAGACAGGAAGAGTGCTTGACAACCAATAAGAACACAAATGAAATACTTCTTTATACAAGGTAGTGTTTTTATATATACAAATGTATAAAATGATGTTTAGTCTATATTTAGTTCCAAACAGTGGTGGACGTAGATTTGTTTTCTTTTGGGGACCGTGCCAAGCATGAAATTCCCAAGCAGAGAAATACCAGCATTCCGTGCATATAGTACTGTCAGAAATGGCTTGGTACTATACAGCAAAGCTTGGAAGGTAAACTGTCAATAAAACAAAGAAATGAAATCAGAAATTAAGATGCAACCTGATTAGCTATTTGTGGTTCTGCTTTTTGCCTTTAAAATGCATCTGTAGCCTGCAGTAGCAATTTCGACCTTTCTCTGTCACACTCCTGCTTTGGTGGGCTCTGGACCCCAAACAGCATAAACATACAGTGACATTTCAATATTGAAGCTAACCTTATTTTCTTTCATTATTTGGGAACTTGACCAAAGATGTGAGGAACTAGTTTGTTAACTTTGGGGTCATGGGCGTCCGCAGGTAGGGGCAAGGGGGGTCAAGTGCCCCCCCCCCCCCCTGGAATCAGGGATGAGATCTTAAATTCAACACAGTTCCATTGCTATGGGGGTGCAACCACCAGTGGGGTGACACCATCAAGGTTCTGCCAAGCCCCCTATCAGTGTAGTGTGACGGCGTTCTCCTTTCCATGCTCAGTCCAGCAGAGAACTCGGAGGCGCTGTGACAGGAGAAAGGCGAGCTGTGGGCTATCAGGTTTCCCCCGGTCACCCCCCCTTTCTCCTGTCAGGGAGAAGAGACGATGGCTCTCACCAGGTTCCTCACCCAGCTTCCTGTCCGCTCCGTTCCTTCCCTATTTGCCATAACTGAGGGCCAATCAAAGGAGACTAGGAGAGGAGAGAATCATGGCACATGTAGTCCCAAAGATTGGCGGCCCCATTTTCCACAGGGAGGAGGATACAGCTCGATCGAGAGAGATTGAGAGACTGCAGCCTGGAAAAAAGCTGAGGGAGAGAGTGCTACAGTAAAAAGAACAAGGAGTGCACTGGGCAGAAGCCAGAGAGAGCCACACTGCCCAGCGCCAGGATACAGACATGCTACACTACTGACCAGAGTCGCCCCCGGGAAGAGTGAGCGAGTGTCCAGCCGGAGGGATCACTGGTGTTGTTTCGCTGGGTCTGGCAAGAGGGCCTGTTGGCCATTATCCATTACTTATCCTAAAGAGTGTACTACGTCTGCAGTCTCTGACCATGATAATGTGATAATGACATTGTCGAAAAGGGGCCGCGCATGGGTGACCCTAAAATTATGCCCCCCCTTGAAAAAAGTTCTGCGGACGCCCATGTTTGGGGTGTAGTTCTAAAGTCCTTTTACTTGGTTATAACAATGGTGGTTGTGGTAGGAATGACAGGAAAGACCTTAAAGTGATTGTAAATGATCACCTTGTAAAACAATCCATTCAGTTTAAAATAGAAATAAAAGGCAAAACATTTTTATTTAGATATAAAAAAACATTATAAATATCTTTTTTTATAAGTGATCACATTCCCTCTGTTCTCAGCTGCATAAGAGCTGGTGGGAGGAGAAGCAGCAGCACACTGAGCTTCCCAGTGAATGGCTGTGCAGCAGGGGCATATAAGGACAAGTCTTATCATTGGAGGAGAGTACACTGAGTTCCCAGCATAGCTGAAGAACTGACCACAGTGTGCTCTCCTTCTTAGTGTGGTCAGTTTTAATAGGCATGCAGGGAGACTGGAAGGAACATCAGTGATTTCACAGAAAGGAAGCAATACAGAGAGAACCGGATACGTTCTCATACAACTACATGGTGCAGGAGGCACATATCAGGAATATGAAATGTTGGGGTAACAAATGCTTTAAATTCCACTCGCTCAGGTTGAACTGGGTGGACTGGTGTCTTTATTCAACCTTACTAACTATGTAACTATGTAACAGGTGGCAGTGGTTTGCCATGCCTGTAATGTAATGGTGACGATATGATTTTAAATATACGACTGTATTGTCAATCAATTTACTGTCCAATAAAAAAATACGATTAGAAAATTAGAATACTAATGGGAACAGTCCATGCGCCATACACTTAACAATCATATTGATCTATCTACTGTACTTTCCTACAGCTTGATTTTCCATCCAGAATAATTTCATCATTGATCAGCTTTTGCCAATTCGATTAATGGGGAAAAGGGGAAGATTTCATAAAACTGGAGCACACAGAATCTGGTGCAGCTCTGCATAGCAACCAATCAGCCTCCAAGTTTTATCGGCAAAGCTTAAGTGAACAAGCTAAAGTTAGAAGCTGATTGGCTACCATGTACAGCTGCACCGGATTCTGAGTGCTCCAGTTTTATTAAATCTCCCCAATATGTGTATTTTCGATAAACCATAGATTTGATCATGTAGTTTGATTCTGCAAAGAATCTTTCTATCAGACTGCTATTTCTTTTATAGTATAAACACTATATACAGGAAGCATCAGAGTGTATTAAAGGAATCCACTGGACATCCATAACCCTCCATAATAAGCCATATAAGAAAATATCATCACTTAAACGGTCAAAGAGCAACACTATCTATATCTATATCATCTATATATATCAAGAGGTGCTTTTCCGTATCATTTCCTCAAGTGACATTTACATTGCAATATCCTTTCTATGCCACGCAAAGTCCAGCAGTAGGTTACAGATCGGGATAAGGGAGATTTCCCATGACTACCCAGTGGCACTACTGCTGCAGGAGAATTTTAGAACTGCCTTCCCTTTACCAGGGTATTAATGTGTAACATGTTATATTCTGCATAGGGGGGCAACATAGATCCCCAATTCTTATAGTCTGGTATTCTGCAGCAGATCTCATTCAGATTCAATTATCTGTGGCAAGAAAACATAGGGGGAAGTGAGGGACTTTACTTCCCTATCTCTAACTCTACATTTTTCTTTACTTAAAGTGACACTAAATGATACTCTTTATTCTCCAAAAAGAATCCATACACATCTACTACTTAATTGCCATGTAATCTTTTTTTCATGGAACTGTTTTTCAATGTGTTTTTCTGCCTCCTTGTAACATCCTATGTGAGCTCCAGTACTGCTCTATGCACACTACACATCCCATAGTCCCTAGTCCATCGTCCATCTCGGGGGTGAGGGTGGCTACATCTCTACATATAATACATATAACCTAGCAATCATCTAAATTACTGTCACTTTAACCCTAAAAATGTTTTACTTAAAAAGGAGCTCCAGCCCCCCCCCCAAAAAAAAAAATTCAAGACAGCAGCTGCAAATACAGTAGCTGCTGACTTTTAATATTAGGACACTTACCTGTCCAGACATTCAGCGGTGTCCTCACCTGAGCTGATTTACTTAATCGGCCGGTGGCGCCGCCATCTTGACTAAGGGAAACCAGTCTTGCAGCTTCACATCCAGTTTCCTACTGTGCCTGTGCGAAGCGTGCTGCACTTTGTGAATGGGCTGCAGTTTTCTCAGACTTGTGAAGTCCCAGAAGGCTGCAGGGGAAAGTGGAGGGGGTGAATTGAGGCAAAATTGGGACTGGGTACCTGTCAAAACCCCCGCTCCCCCTCAAAAGGTGCCAAATAGGGCAGCGGAGGGGGAAGGAGGCAGACAAGCGGAGCTTTAGGAGCAAAAGATGGCACTGGATATGGAAGACAACAGACTACCATGAATGTCTTTTAAAATTATTGATTAATTTTTTTTTTTTAATTCATGGTTGGCACCCCGAGTACCAGAAGTGTAAAAGAACCCGATATAGGCGAAAACTCACTCAAGCTCCATTGCATGTTAATAGGAAAATGAACTGAATAACGGTGCTCAGGCCATTGTGTCCCATACATCAAAATTGCAAAAAGAATTCCAGCAATTCGATTGCTTCTTCTTAAATCTTTATTGAGCACAAACAGTAGTGTGACATCAAAACGCTAACATGTTTCGGCAAAAGCCTTCCTCATAGCATGATATGAGAAAAGCTTTTGCCGAAAGATGTTAGCGTTTTGATGTCGCACTGCTATGAGAAAAGCTTTTGCAGAAAAATGTTAGCGTTTTGATGTCGCACTGCTATGAGAAAAGCTTTTGCAGAAAAATTTTAGCGTTTTGATGTCGCACTGCTATGAGGAAGGCTTTTGCCGAAACATGTTAGCGTTTTGATATTGCACTGCTATGAGGAAGGCTTTTGCCGAAACATGTTAGCGTTTTGATGTCGCACTGCTACGAGGAAGGCTTTTGCCGAAACATGTTAGCGTTTTGATGTCGCACTGTTGTTTGTGCTCAATAAAGATTTAAGAAGAAGCAATTGAATTGCCGGCATTCTTTTTGCAATAAAAGAACCCGATACCCTTCAGCACGAGATCGGAGGAGCTTGCTGTATTTTTTCTGTGCACCTTTTTTGCTTGAAACACCGGCCTGATATTGATGGACACAAAGCTTGCAGCTTAATACCATTTCCAGATGTTCCCAGTTACTTTCCCGACTAGTGTTAAACATTTGCACAGTATAACCAGCCAGGGAGTAGTGGGCCAAAAGGAACCAAAAAGCCCCCTACTAAAAGACAGTGCCGCATACCGGATATAACTGCTGAAGGATTATACAGGACATGAGTTCTTCATTTCAGCAGCAGGTGTTTGGTGTGCAGCAGCTGCCCGGTACATCATTTCATATGACAAAACAAGCAAAGAGCAATAGAAACCTATTACTTGCAGCAAATAATAGCTCCCTTATCCCTAGTACAGTATTTATAAACAAAAATGAAAAGAAACATGAAACAAAAAGGTACTTGAAACATTTGTTGATCAAATAAAATAAACAGGCTACAATTTCATCTATACCATCAGCTCAGTGGAGGCAAATAGACTTTTCACTTTGCATTGGAAGTTACTTTTGGCAGCTCTGCTGTCTTCCAATCATGTGCAGGCAAAATGCTGCTTTTTATTTATCTTGCACAAGATTGGGTGTTCTTTGCAAATGAAATCTCTCCACATTCTCTAAGCCCCAGGTGGAAATTCCCTTGCAAAGTGTCTGATTGCCTTTAGTAAAACAACTCCAATGTGTCTACCGTCGATAAAAGTGACATTATGCAAACTAAATGCAGCCATGACAATGCTGAAATTTACAGCAAATCAGAGACATTTCCAAAGTGCCCAGAACAGCATTTAATATGAATCTGAAGACCAAAGCACAGTGAGTCCTTAATGCATTATTGAAATTCAATTTACACAAATAATAAGAACATTTGTATGACCTGAAAGCTGAAGCACATGACTAAGAACAGAGTTCACATACAACAAAGCTGCATGTTCCTAGCCATTTTCAGAAAGTGCATCGTGAGTCACAGGCAAAGCCCACCAGCAACAGTTTGTGGTTTCCGCCTTCTTTCACCCACAAGAAGAAATCTAATTATGTATTGGATAACAAGCTACTAACACTCCTTATTACTATTTCAGAGCCGTCTTTCACTTCTTCAAACCAAGTGACACTACTTCCTTTTCATGTGAGTAGAAGGCAAAACACATGCTTTGACTACCGATACCCATTCATTAACCTATTAATCTCTTGCAACAGGATCCATCAAGAACAAGTGCAACAAGATGTGCCCATCTTTGTAATGAACTATTATTCATAGGGCAATAGCTCTTGGACCATTTTCACACAAAACCTCTACAAGTCACATTTTCTGTAACGTGTATCGAAAACCAAAAGCAGCTTTCCTATTCTTAGATGTGATGGCTGCAGTGTTTTTCTTTTTTTAGCCTTTTTTTTCCTTTATTTTCACCCGGTGAGTAACACATTTCCAGTCTGAAGCTGGCTCCACTCCAATGAAAGAGCAAGGGGGAGAATCTTTGACAGCAGCATTGTCTACCTGGGGAAGTTAGATTTAGAAGGACTTGACCAAATAAAAGTTGGTTTTCAGCTAACATGTTTTTATGTTAAGTTTATATTTTTGTTTATGTTATAGCAACAGTTTTTGTTTTTCCCTTTTGGGATAACGTTTTTACATAATTAAATAACAGCTGACCATTGTAAGGACCGCATTCGTGTTGAAAGGTTTGTCTCAACCCTCTGTCACTTTTGCTGGTTTGTTAAAAGAAGTTAAAAAATAGACCTACAGGCCTGAATCCCCAATTTAAAATCAAGGAAAAAAGCCTAAAAATAATAAAAAAAATGTGGCCACCACAACTAAGAATTGGTTAACTGTAATATATGAATTATTTGTTTTTGGGTTTAGATACACTGGGGTGATTTACTAAAACTGGAGAGTGAAAATTTGGTGCAGTTCTGCATTGTAGTCAATCTAACTTCAGCTTGTTCAATTAAGATTTGACAAAAAAAACTTGGAAGCCGATTGGTTTCTATGCAGAGCTGCACCAGATTTTGCACGCTACAGTTTTAGTAAATCAATCCCACTTATTGTAGCTATGATAATGCACTTGCAACACAATTGAGTACTGTCCTTGATACTTTTTATTTACACAAAAAATTTAATTTTTCAGGATCTCTAGATTTCTGGGGGTTCTACCCTTTTCTTATAAGGCCCAAGCAGTACCAGTGTGGTACTGCTTGGACCTTCAAGGAAAGGGTTAAACACATCCAAAGTGTGCCCTGATAATGTAATGCTGAACCCCAGGGAAACGAAAAATGGACTGTCCTTGCATTACATGGGTTAAATGCTTGTTTAGGTCTAGGTGACCCCAAAAAGCAGCTTTACTCCCTCGGTCCTCCATTTGAGGAGGCTCCCTTCAGGCGGTAAGACTGGTCTCTGCAGCCCAACTCCCCTCCCCCCCCCCCCCATGCTCTGCTGGTTGAAGGTCCTCTGACATCATCAAGTCCAATGTAGAGGCCATAGATCTGCACTGGACATGAGGATGCCAAAGAACCGTCCACTGCCAGAGCATAGGGGAGTAGAGGAACACGCCGGCTGCCTGGAATTAGGTACATAAAAATTATTTTTGTGCCATTGAAGATCTAAATAAACATTTAGCCCTCGTACACATTGAATGCAACTTTGAAATTGTACATCTTCATCTAAAATTGCAAGATTTCAAAGCTGCATGTCAGTGCGACTTCAGGAGCGACTTTGAAAACATCTGTGCGTTTTCATATACAGATGTCTATTCAAGTCGCACCCAAAATCACCAAACGTAGTGTAGGAACTACTTTTTCAAATCGATGGGGCACCCCAAAGTCGGCATAGCATTGATTTGAACATGGCCATTGCTGACAATAGAGTGCGACTTATCATGCGATTTGCCCTGTCAAATAGCATGACAGGTCTCTCCAATGGGAACGAGGGCTAAAAGCAGTGTTAAACCTTACATATACCCAGTGAAGGGACTAGCCTCAGGTGATACACAGAGCTTAAACAAATCCTCCCACATAAGTTGTATCTGTCTATCTGCAGTCTTCTCTACTTCTGTTCAAAGTGCTAAATTTTAAAGTTTGTCTGAGAAATCAGAAAAAAGGGGGTAGAGAGCTGAAGTTACACTCTGAAATTACACTCTTAGAGTAAGGAGAACTCTGAGAGCTTATTGAAGGAAAGGGGTGCACTCCTCTCCACACAACACACAGGAACAAAGCTGAGACTGCCAACTAGCTGGTGGTCCCTCCTCTGTCACCATTTTTTTCTTGGTGTCAGAAAAACTTTTCAGAAGTGGCTCAAGATGATAGCAGAGGAAGGAAGTAGCAGACAAAAGTGACACTTAGTGCTCTTAACTTAGGCAAATATACACTATAAAGCAGCTTTTCTCAACCTTTTAAACACAGGGGAACCCTTGAAATAACATTCCAGTCTCGGGGAACCCTACTAAAACTGACTATGTCTACAACTCATGATACAGTACTGTGGTGGTCAGTGGGAAGAATGCTCTTTACACTTGTCGTCATTGGGAAGAATTACCCCCTTACAGATAGCTAGAAAGACCAATGGACTCAGTGGGAACTTATCTGAGTGGCAGAAATTGCTCATTGCTCAGGAAACCCTTACTAAACATGACTATACCTCTACAACTCATGATGCATTTGTGTTATGGTCAGTGGATAGAATTACCTCCTTACAGAAAGCTAAATAGATCAATGGTCTCAGTGGGAACTTATCTGAGTGCAGAAATTGCTAATTGCTCAGGGAACCCCTACTAAAAATGACTATACCTCTACAACTCATGATGCATTTGTGTGATGGTCAGCAGAAAGAATTGCCTCCTTACATATAGCTAAAAAGATCAATGGTGTCAGTGGGAACTTATCTGAGTGTCAGAAATTGCTCATTGCTCAGAGAACCCCTAGCAATTTCTGGAGGAACCCTAGGGTTCCATGGAAGCCGGGTTGTGAAACCCTGCTATAGAGCGATATGATTTGTTCATATTTCATACCTGAGGTGTACAACCACTTTAGAGGGTTTGTTCACACTTGAATACATCTCTAATGCTTAACAAATGCTTCTATAGTGCTAGTATGGGCTTTAGGCTTACGTTAATGAGCTCTATTATGGGTGTTAGACTGGTGTTTTACAAGCGTTAATGATGAGTTAAAAATGCTCCTCATATGCCCTATGGGCAGTTTTGAAATGTTTGATGAGCATTAAGGCCCGTTATAACTTCTCCACAAGCGCCTATTCCATTACAGTTAATAAACTAATCTTAACTCCCTGAAACCACAATGCAACTGCCTGCCAGAGCGTTTCCGAAGCACTACCATAGACTTGAATGGGAGGCGTTGAAAGGCTTCAAATGCCTCCTGACTCAACATGAGACTTTAATTTTGAAGCAACGGGGCGCTAACCCTTAATGTTTTGATAGTGTAAACAGCACTGTATGCTGTCCATTGTATCATTTGCCTAGGCATTTGAGGGGTGTTTTTTTTTTTTTTTTACTCCTCTCAAATACCTGCTTTTAATGCCAGTGTGGTGACCTTATCCTTACCCATACACTTGCAGTGTGGGGCAGCCCATATTTCCTTTCCCTGGATTACATTTTCAGGGAAAGCTTTTGAGGTATCTACTCCCTTCTTCTAAGGTCCAACCACCAGTACTACCTGGACCTTAGAGGAAGGTTCAGTGGAACATTTTTCTTTCCCAGGATTACATTTTTAGGATAAGCTTTTGAGATGTCTACCCCCTTCCTCTAAGGTCCAACCAACAGTACTACCTGGACCTTAGAGGAAGGTTCAGTGGAATGTTTTTTCTTTCCCAGGATTACGTTTTTTCAGGGCAAACTTTTGAGATGTCTACCCCCTTCTTCTAAGGTCCAACCACCAGTACTACCTGGACCTTAGAGGAAGGTTCAGTGGAACATTTTTCTTTCCCAGGATTACATTTTCAGGGCAAACTTTTGAGATGTCTACCCCCTTCTTCTAAGGTCCTACCTGGACCATAGAGGAAGGTTCAGTGGAACATTTTTTCTTTCCCAGGATTACATTTTCAGGGCAAGCTTTTGAGATGTCTACCCCCTTCCTCTAAGGTCCAACCACCAGTACTACCTGGACCGTAGAGGAAGGTTCAGTGGAACATTTTTTCTTTCCCAGGAGATGGACTTTTTTTTTTTTTTTAAAGTATCACAAACAGTACTTAATTGTTTCATTAGAAGGGACAACACACAACAACGTTGATCGGATAGAATTCAGCAAACTTCCAATGTAGAAAGCAACCCCCTCCCAATCCAGAAATGATGGCCCACCAGGGATGGACCTGTGAAAGCAGTGAAATGGATGTACTCACACGAAGACGTGGTAGACAAAAGCCCAGCCCCTGGGTCTCTCCAGCACGTTGTAGAGATAGTTTTGAAGCTTCCTGTACTTGACGTTCCTCCTGCAGCTCTGACTGCTATTATAAGACAGCGGCTTCCCCAACAAGCTCATCCGAGCTCCCTGCTTCCCTCGCCGGCTCTCCTGCAGGTTCCCCACTCCTGCCCCAGCGCTCCGGGCCGATTCACCTGTCCCCAGCAGTAGTAAGCCATCTCCTCGGTTGGAGTTGAGGAGGACCCTGCTGCCCCGGCCGCTCTCCACATCCTTCATGCCGTAGTAGCGCTCTCTGCCCCGTCCTCTCCCTCCGGAGCCGCTCTTCATCCAGAGCCCAGAGCCGCCAGGCTCCTCGCCACCGCTATGGTTACGGGGCATGGCATCCCCGGCACACAGGGCACCGCCTGGAGAGAGAGGGAGATCGCAGGCTGACTGCTGTCAGATCAGATCGGGCACACAGCACATGTCACAAATCCTTCACTGTCATTTAAACTTCGGCATAGTCTTCAAGGAGCAGTCCGCCTTGCCATCGGATGGATCATCCCACCCCACCGGTGTCTGCCTCCTTCACTCACACCAGTAACCCTTCACCAAGTCATAGATCCAGTGCGATCATCAATATAGAGCTCAGGGATGGGGGGGCTGTCATCAGCTGTCACTGGAACCTGTAGATGATCCCATCAGCCTGGAGCTGGAATTCCCTTGCTCTGTGCACAGGAGGGGCCACAGCACTCAATGCAAACACAAGTGATCCCACAGCTCCCTACATCCACTGCTGGAGGAGGAAAAAACAACAGATCACACACATAGGATCAAGTGGCTGTCAAAGTAGAGGGGGGGGGGGGCAGGCAAGTCCAACTTGTAGGCAGCTCCTAGCCCTCCCTCCTAACTTTTAAATCCCAGCACTTGCACTAGTCAATGGAGGGACTGCTGAGCACTTCTTCATGTGCTTGATCTGGGCTCTCTACAGCTTTGCTGCTGCTGATGTGGGAGTGGAGGAGGGTGGGGGGGATGAACAGAAGCTGTTAACACTGCGACTACGGGCTGGAGTGTGGGGGAGAGGCAGCTGGCTACATTCCTCCTTCCTCACCACTGCATCTTCGCTTTCTATTTCCTACAAGTCTACAGCCCCAAGTCACAGGTGCAACCACAAACTTCAAGGGAGGGGGGTAAGTGGCTCCTGCTGCTGCTGCTGCTGCTTCAATATTATATAAGACAGCAAGAGCTAACCCTTTAAATAGCTTTGAGGGTAGAAGTAGAAGCAGCTGCCTAGTCTGTGAACCCTTTTTACAGGATTAGGAGAAAATGCTCAATGACATATTTCAAAGAAATCATTAATGAGATTCTATTCTTTCCTCAAATGTCAAATGGCTTCCAAAGCTGCTGGAGGGTGATTTATTTAAAAAGATGAACTTCAGGGAGAATGCTTCCTTGCAGTGGGGTTGCCCCAATGCTCCTTTAGGTGTAAGGGGCACCAAAAGCATCCTCACGCTCTATTCTACTCCCCTGCACTCCAACAGCACACTGTCCCTAGGTGTCCTCAGGCTCTGAAGAGCTAGGGGGTCTGCATTGGACTTGATGAATCAAGATAATTAGTGCTGAGAAATACAGGCAGATAATTATCCATTATGTCATACCATGAGTTGTGTGATTGGCCCCAAACGTAACTTCCCTTTGACACAGGAGTATGTCCAGCAGTGCAAATGGTACATTCATTCCAAGACCCACCTCTTCTAAGAAGCAGGACAACACAGGACGGACCAAGCGCCTTGAGGCGATTCAATTCGCATTTGCAGCGCTATACAAATCATTCATTCATTCATTCAGAACTGGCAGGAACCAGTGGGATGTAGTTACAATGTAGTTTAATTAAAGGTGTTACGGTTTTACACTATGTTGGTCTTATCTACTTTTGTATGGGCACACGGAAATTGAGGAATTGCTAACGGGAGAGTTAATTGAGGATTGGTTATCCGTTGAATGAACCGAAGGCTCATTGTATGGTGAAGTCTGGTGAGTGGCTATTCTTTGAGGTGGTGGTGGCATGATCTTGTTTTTGGGTGATATATGTGGAACACCCACCAGAAGGTGAACGTGAATAAAGTTGAAACAACGGGAGCTGATTGAAAAGAACCATTGCATAAAAAGGACTGTGATCTAATGATTTAATGATTGAATAAGATATGAATTCACATGAAACTTATGATACAATATAATTAGTCTTTTTTTTGGTTAAAACTGTTTGGGGGTTATTTTGGGGTGATTACTCTTTGCGACAATAGAGGTAGTGTATATATATATATATATATATATATATATATATATATATATATATATATATATATATATATATATATATATATATATATATATATATATATATATATATATATATATGAGTTTGGTACACATTCGGTTTGACTATACTTTATAAATTGGGGAGGACTATTAGAAGGAGGCGCAACCCCCAAATATATATTGAGCACTTATCTTTAACCCACGGAGTGGGTGAGTTAGATTGGGTTTGCAGTGCACCTATAGGGAAAGAAGGGGTAGGTCTGAGCGCCGGTACAATTATAACATTTTTTTTCGGGATGTAGTTACACTCATCTACTGTCGGGAGAAGTCAGTCCAGAAGTGGTCTTCATGGAAGAATTGTGTCAAAAAGCCATACATTGAAAACAAGGCTAAGAGACTCAACTATGAATGTAAACATAGAAACTGGGGTGCAGGAAAATGGCAGTAGGTGTTCTAGATTGATGAGTCAAAGTTTGAAACATTTGGCTGTAGCAGTAGGCAGTTTGTTCAATGAAGAGCTGGAGAGCAGTACAATAATGAGTGTCTGCGGGCAATAGTAAAGCATGGTGGAGGTTCCCTGCAAGTTTGGGGCTGCATTTCTGCAAATGGAGTACAAGATTGGAGGTTAAAATGGTTGTAAACCCATTAAAAAAGAAAAAAACACCTGCAAGACAAAGTCATAATGAGCTAGAATGCATAGGTGACCATACAAAGCACCGGCCGACTACATCACTCCCCCGGGGGTTACTTGCGGGGAATCACGGCTCCGGTGCTGTGATTGGCCGGAAGCCACGAGGACGTCACTCCTGCGCATGCGTGCGGTAACGGCAAACTCACTGAAGCACGTTTGTGTCAGGGCACATGTACCAATGACGTTGGCAAGTGAAAATACAGGGGATATGTCCTAAACCGTGCAGGTTTAGGAGATACCCTGGGTAGCTACAGGTAAGCCTTATTATAGGCTTACATACCTCCCAACATTTTGAGATGGGATTGAGGGACACCTACTATCAAATGTATGTAGGCATAGGACACGCCCGCTGCCACACCCCCTTAAAGGAGAAATAACAAAAAAAGGTTAATTAAATACACGGGGACTTTTTTTTTACCATTACTATTCATTTATATTAGCTTTTCAAATGTACAAATGCAGCAATTTAGTAATTGGATGAAAGGTTTAGCACTGGGAAACACTTTTTGAAATATAAAAAGTGCATTTTATATACAGCTATATAGATCAGACCAAAATGAGGGACAAATGAGGAGGACAGAGGGACAGAGGGACATTGCTCCAAATCAGGGACAATCCCTCAAAATCAGGGACAGTTGGGAGCTATGGGCTTAGCTGTAGCAAAAAGTGGTCTGTAAGGGTTTACAACCATTTTAATGGTGTCTTTAGTGCTGAGAAATACAGGCAGAGTTTTATCCATCATGTCATACCATGATGTGTGTGATTGGCCCCAAAACTTAAAGGGTGGGGGGTAAATTGGCTGCTGCTGCTTCCACATTATATAAGCCCAGCAAGAGCCGACTCTTTAAATACCTTTGGGCAGGGCCGTCTTTAAAATTGATTGGACCCTGGGCAAAAATTGTCTTAGGGCCCCCCTCCCCCCATGCAATTTCGCTCTCCACCTTCTCTGAGACATAAAATAAATAGCAGCTAGACTTAAAATCAGTTTACTGTATCAGATCAGGCAGCGATTGCGATTGGTTTCCAGAGGTTACAGCATATCATTACTGCTTACTGACTGGTTGCTAGAGGTTACAGCACTCCTTAAGGCTCGCTGATTAGTTGCTAGAGGTTACAGCACATTTCTGCTTGTTGATTGACTGCTAGAGATTGCTGTACAGTAATACTGCTCACTGGTTGCTATAGGTTACAGCACAACTTGTCTTCACTTCAGGGGGGCATGATATACCTATGAATGATGCCTTTATTTATATATCAATGCAGTTGGCCTCAGCTATTTACATATGCATGTCACTTCTATTTACATATGAATGCCAGTATTTACATGTAAACACAGGTCTGCAGGTGAGTCATCTATACACAATAGGGCAGAGCTGGGCAGCATTAGTAGCAGCACAGGACTAAAACTTCAAGGGACAAGGGAATGTAAACTGGGATAGTTGGCAAGTATGAGGCAGCTGCTTTGGGCCCCACAACAATGACAGGGCCAAGGGCAGCTCCCCCTTTTGCCCTGCCTTAAAGACAGCCCTGGCTTTGGGGTAGAAGTAGAAGCACCTGCCTAGTCTGTGAACCCTTTTGCAGGATTAGGAGAAAATGCTCAATGACATATTTCAAAGAAACCAATAATAGGATCCAATTCTTTCTTCAAATGTCAAATGGCTTCCAAAGCTGCTGGAGGATCATCTATTTAAAAAGCTGATCATTAGGGAGAATGATCCCTTGCAGTGGGGTTACCCCAATGCTTGTTTAGGTCTAAGGCTGGATTCACACCTATGCATTTTTAGTGCTTTTTGCATTCACATATTTACAGCAGAAAGAAACGTTTCAAAGGCACGCAGGACCCCTTCATCCTTAAGGGGTCTTGCGTGGCTCCGAAACGTCACTTTCTACTGTAAATATGGATTCACTGATTAAAGTTTTGGAACCATTTTTGGAGATCCTGGTGTGCTGGTGACATTTTGTTCTTTGACTATACACGGTTCCAGCTAGTGGTCACTGCAGCACCCATTTCTAAATGAAATGTATATCTATTGTGGCCCCCCAACGAATCCCAGAGCGCCGGGGGCCACAAACGATATATATGCTGGCTGCCTTGGAAAGGGCAGGGAGGGGGTGGGACGAGTGCTGTGTATACAGTGAGCATTTCCTGTTTAAACGGCGGCTTCTGTAATAGGAAGTCCTGTCTCCTGCACTGCCATTGGATGACTGTTCTGTCCATCATTGGAGGTGGGACTTTGTATTAAAGAGGCTGCCGAGAAAACAGTTTTTCCTGAATGTAATGTGTTGGTGCTCATCCCGTCCCCCTCCCTGTCCCCTCCAAGGCGGCAGAGGGGCATGGATCAGTCTGCACTGATGGCAATAGTGTGTTTGCATTCATGGCAATGGGGGTGCTGCATTCATGGAAATGGGGGTGCTGCATTCATGGCAATGGTGGAACTGCATTCATGGCAATGGGGGTGCTGCATTCTTGGCAATGGGGGTGCTGCATTCACGGCAATGGGGATGCTACATTCATGGCAATGGGGGTGCTGCAATTATGGCAATGGGCTGCTGCATTCATGGTAATGGTGGGGCTGCATTCATGGCAATGGTGGGGCTGCATGCATGGCAATGGGGGTGCTGCATTCATGGCAATGGGATGTTGCCTTTATGGGAATGGGGGTGCTGCCTTTATGGCAATGGGGGTGCTGCATTCATCGCAATGGGGGAGCTGCATTTATGGCAATGGGGATGCTGCAGGCATGGCAATGGGGGTGCTGCATTCATGGCAATGGGGGGGCTGCAATTATGACAATTGGGGTGCTGCAATTATGGTAATGGGGGTGCTGCATTCATGGCAATGGTGGGACAGCATTCATGGCAATAGAGATGCTGCATTTATGGTAATGGGGGTGCTGCAATTATGGCAATGGGGGTGCTGCATTCATGGCAATGGTGGCGCTGCATTCATGGCAATAGTGGGGCTGCATGCATGGCAATGGGGGTGCCACATTCATGGAAATGGGGGAGCTGCATTTATGGCAGTGGGGGTGCTGCCTTTATGGCAATGGGGGTTCTGCATTCATGGCAATGGGGAGCTGCATTCATGGCAATGGGGATTCTGTATGCATTGCAATGAGGGTGCTGCATTCATGTCAATGGGGGTGCTGCAATTATGGCAATGGGGGTGCTGCATTCTTGGCAATGGTGGGGCTGCATTGATGGCAATGGAGGTGCTGCAATAATGGCAATGGGGTGCTGCATTGATGGCAATGGAGGTGCTGCATTGATGGCAATGGAGGTGCTGCATTTATGGCAATGGAGGTGCTGCATTCATGGCAATGAAGGTGCTGCATTTATGGCAATGGAGGTGCTGCATTCATGGCAATGGAGGTGCTGCATTCATGGCAATGGAGGGTGCTGCATTCATGGCAATGGGGGGTGCTGCATTCATGGCAATGGGGGGTGCTGCATTCATGGCAATAGGGGGTGCTGCATTCATGGAACTTGTGAGGCTGCAGATAGGCACTGATTAGGCTGTATTGATGGGCACTGATCCTTATTTTGCTTCATAATTCTCTATTTAAAAATTAAAAAATTTTCCCCTGAAACTTCCCTCTTAAAGTGAAGGTGTGTGTTATAGACCGATAAATATAGTATATCCAAAAAACATGCCTGAGCTCATCCTTAGACTCTTCACGACACACAGCTACAAGAGAATTCTTGTATTAGTGCTCAGACGAACACACAAATTTTAATGGTTTCAAAGAATGTCAGGCAAAATGGTCGGCCCTCACCCGTGTTCACTTCATCAAATCTTGCCCTCTTTGAAAAAAGATTGGACACCCCTGCCCTAGACACTTAAGTTTACATATGTTTCAATTTAAGGGTTCTCCATGAAAAGATCCAAATGAAGAGATCCAAAAATGTTACTTTTAAAAATACTGAATTCCAGACAAACAGCTAAATGCAAAGCTGGTACATTCCTATGTGAACTATACCTCCCAACTTTTTCAGATGGCAACGAGGAACACTTATTAGGAAAAGTATGTAGGCATTGGACACGCCCCCTGCCACACCCCCTTAAACGAGAAATATACAAAAAAAAATTGTTGAACCCACAAATTGCTTTTAATTACCACCACTATTCCTTTATATTAGCTTTTGAAATTTACAAATGCAGCAATTTAGAAATCGGATGAAAGGTTTAGAACTGGGAAACACTATTTGAAAGTCAAAAAGTGCCTTTTATATACAAATATATAGATCAGACCAAAATGAGGGAAAATGAGGAATAAAAAGGGACAGAGGGGCTTTGTTCCAAATCAGGGACAGATCCTTGAAATCAGGGACAGTTGGGAGCTATGTTGAACTGTCTAATGCAGTTTTTACTTTTGCCTGGGCAAGAATGACACTGCACTTCTGGTGCCTCATGATGAATGTGCGCCAGTGGATTCCATGCCAAAACCTGGCCTGTGGGACCTGGCAGTGGCTTTTGGCATATCTGCTCACGCACAGGATTTTCCCCCACACATACGCAAAGAAACCACAGTAATGGAGGCCCTGGATCTGCTGCAGGTCTCTGCTGGGTCCCAAAGGCCAGTAGAGCCAATCGTCAATTATGGAGGCACTGGTGGGAGGGGCAGCTCCACTGCAATGAGGATTTTTACTTTTCCGGGAGTTGGGCTTTAATTTAAACTTGTAATAGATATCCTGCAAAACATATCTTTCTATGCTGTTGAAAAACATATCTGGAACGTAGGTTCCACCCTGTAAAATTTACCATAGCAGGAATTTTTAGGAAGACTCCTAAATTGGAGGGTAAAACACAATTATCTGGGAAACATCTGTTTTAATAGAAATCTGCAATCAAGCAAGATCACAGTGATACAGTGAAGATTTAAATGATGAAGATCTTGCAAAGTAATAAGCAGTGGAAAATCAGTGATTTTATATACTGTATATATATATATATATATATATATATATATATATATATATATATATATATATATATATATATATATATATATATATATATATATATATTAGTATTTCTATGCTTTCTGTTTATACAACACGTAGGTTTTTATAAGAGAAGCAGAAGAATGAACACATGCGTAGAAAACAGAGAAATATTTTCACATAAGCATTTGCTTATAATTAAAACAGTAGATCAGCAGGCACAGATCGTGGAGATAGAATGACCCTTAATTCTCAGGAAATACCCACAGAGACAGGTCACAATGATTGCTTGGAGAGATCAGAGCAGACACAGCACTACATCTCTATCCTGGAAGCTCAATTTCTGTGTAGTCAAATAATGTCTTTCCTTCTCACAGATCAATTGTACATTTTAACTTTGAATGCTGTTTAAAGGTGCAGCCTTTGTACTGCCACCAATGGAAATGATCCCAGTTTAATAGGATAAGAACATTTCATGTTTATGCATGGCTTGTGAAATATGGTCCAGAGTTTAAATTAAAGAGGGGAAAACTAATTTAGCTGGAAATGCAAGTGACTGAAAAATACCTATACGTCATTTTCCTAGTCGGATGCCAGCATAACTGATCTCATATCTGAAGTGAGAACATCCAAATATTTAGGAACTTGTCATTCATGGTAGTGGTGATCCAAAAGTGCTACATAACATAACATGTGAAACAATTCAGAACTCCAAGGGTTAAAGTGCATCTCTAAAACAACAAATAGTGTAGCGCTAATTTAAATAATGATATATTCACAAGGGAAAATATCTGTGTATGAACAATCATGTATGCTGAAAAAAA
This sequence comes from Lithobates pipiens, assembly GCF_037356315.1. Lineage (NCBI taxonomy): Eukaryota > Metazoa > Chordata > Amphibia > Anura > Ranidae > Lithobates > Lithobates pipiens. The sequence continues at coordinate 341,726,265 of NW_027507758.1, forward strand.
CAGTGGATAAAGTCCTCTATAATATAGCTAATACACGTGAATTGTGATAAGAAATTTTCTTCAGAAGAGATAGACGTTTCACTGATCAGGTGTAACCAGATGTGTCAACTTGTCTGAAGTGATCTAGAAGGTAGGTGGAATACTCTTACCAGATGAGGTGGACTCGTCAGTCTTACGACAGTTGAGTCATGCCCCTGTTGAAGACATTCTTTGTCGAAACGCGTAGGGCTCGCATCTAGCACCCCCACATTGCTTTTATTTTGTTCTTTTTGTGATCACTTGTCATAATTCATGTCCTTTTTTATGACTTTTTAAATAAATACCTGATGGTAATTTTTTTTGACCTGCACCATTTGGAGCTTTCTTTTTTCTTCATTACCATTCTTGTGAACCTCTCCTGCATCCGGGGCCCGAATTTCAATTGGGTCACACCCGATCCGGACAACTTGAGGAACATCCTGAGAGACGCCTCCCACGGCTTTTTCACCGTTTGGAGCCTTCCTAGAATCCGGTTTGACTACCTCCAATCCATCATCTGGTCCCATGTGTGGACCCCAAGCGTTTTTGACTCAACTGTCGTAAGACTGGCGAGTCCACCTCATCTGGTAAGAATATTCCACCTACCTTCTAGATCACTTCAGACAAGTTGACACATCTGGTTACACCTGATCAGTGAAACGTCTATCTCTTCTGAAGAAAATTTCTTATCACAATTCACGTGTATTAGCTATATTATAGAGGACTTTATCCACTGTTTTTTTCAGCATACATGATTGTTCATACACAGATATTTTCCCTTGTGAATATATCATTATTTAAATAAGCGCTACACTATTTGTTGTTTTATATTTTTGAACTTTGTTTGTTTGAAGTGTTGGCAGCTGGTTTTTACCCTTTCTTCAGTTTAACATAGCGTGGTGTTTTCCCCCCTACCTCCACTTTTGTAAAGTGCATCTCTACCCGCAAACCTTTTTTTTTTTTTGGATAGAATGGAGAAAGGTTAGAACCTCTGTCAGGTTTTATTCCTATCTGGGGCTAGATAATGGTATCCATACAGTACATGCTTTGATTTTATTATCTGATCGATGTGTGATTTGATCAAAACAATCAAATTTGCAGACAATGGAATGGTAATATATTTCCATTGAAGAAGGAAAGGGGAAAGAGAGGCACCAAGCCGCCAACAATGTATCATATTTATTGTATAAAATATGCAGTTAAAAGATGCACTCACAAACGTCAGTGTAAAGCGAGCATGTGACTAGCTCCACAGAGGTCACCAGTGGGGAGTCCGATCCAGGCTGAAGCGGCCAGGGTGATAGGTCTGCTGCGAGGCTTCATGCAGGGGTAATGGTAAGCCGTTGAGAAGCTCCCACGAGGGATCCAAACTTTTAGGGGAGCTGTCAGCTGCCAATGATGCAGGAGCCAATCAGGAGCGTGTTTCGGAGGATAGGTCCTGCCTCCTTCAGCAGCCGCCGAATTGCAAGGGTTAAAATGCATCTCTACCCCAAATCTTTTTTTTTTTGATAGAATTAAGAAAGGTTAGAACCCTTGTCAGATTTTATTGCTATCTGGGGTTCCATAATGGTGACCATACATGCTTTGATTTTATTGTCTGACCAATGTGTGATTTGATCAAGCAATCAAAACTGCTAACAACTGAATAGTAATCGTTTCCCATCCAATCGACTTAGATAAGATTTAGATCAGATTCAATGAAACAGTAGATTGGCCAGGGCAGAAAATTATTGATCATTTTGCATCGATCGTTTGTTCATAAAGTAGATCATATTTCAATTGATCAGTTTTTAATATTTAACGGGTGAAGTAGAGATGTGATTGGTTATTTACAATTGCAAATTAAGATCACAGTGTAACTATTCATTAAAACCAACATATGTTGCCCATATGTGGCATGTTGGTTGTAAGTGTTGTCAATTGTAGACCAATTTTCCTATTGGAAGAGGCCAATTAGAAATTAAATTAGTAATTTACTGATGTACGTGGGGACACCATTAGACAGATTTTTTGTCACGTTGTGTTTTGGGACAACCTTTTAGTGGACAGGAAGTGAGGGAATATGTGCAATTGGTAAACAGACCGCAATAAAAAGTTGAGGAAAGTGAAATAATAGCTCTGGACCTGTAGGGTTATCCCACTGGTACTGCTATTCTAAAGTACAGTATTGATGTTGGTGTGAATGATCTGGTTCCCAGGCAGGCTTCTACACCCCAGAGGGTCTCCACAGTCTCCTTGGCTTGTAGTGTAATGTAAGAAAAATTGAAATTCCAATTATTCCAATAAAAGCCAAGGAGGGCAATAAAAAAAAAAAGTAGCTATTATGTTTTGGGGATCCAAGTGCACCCTCTTTATCAGGACTAGAAAAAACATGAGGACATCTTCATGTCAATCTGATATCAATGCAATATCCTCTCCTGGGGGTCATATTTAATACCAAATACGCAATAGTACTGAAATTATAAAAAAAATGAATGCCATGTAGCATTGAATTGATAATCAATATAAAAGAACTTCAAACAGATGTGAGAACAGATGTGATTGGAAGCCTGGGGGGTCTGAGACAATCAGCAAGCTTTCACTACATCTTTTGCACATCCATCGCTATCATTCCTGTCGTGATTGGCTCAGACCCTCTTAGCTTCCAACACTGCCACTCCTCTGAGTACAGACACACCTTCTTCTTCGTTCGTTCCTCCCCTGCATCTTTTTTGGCACTATTTTAGTCTTATAAGCATGGCTGTTTTGTTCATATGGTTGCTGCCAAACTCACTGCTGAGGACTCAGGTCTCAGATTACACTCAGCTCTCCTCTCACAGCTGTGTAGTGTGTGACATCAGATCCCTGCCCCCTGGCTGCTGACTATCAGAAATGCTGTGTACACTTTGATAAGTAGCAGTTACAAGAGGACTGCAAATAAACAGGTACACCTTATGTAGGAGGATTTATTTAATCTATGTGTATTACCCAAGGCTAGTCACTTCACTGGGTATACATAAGGGTGTATAACCACTTTACCTTAAAAAAAATCATTTTTACTTCTTAGAGAGACTTCCTCTCCTGGAGACAACCTTTTTTAAGTCTTGGATATACACTTTAATGTCTTAAAGCTAAACTCCAGACAAACATTAAAGGCACAAATTAATGGACCTCCTTATTCATTAACCTCCCTGGCGATATGATTAGTTCTGATTTTAGGTGCTGAGAGCGGTACAATTATTTTGCATGGAAATTTGGCGTTTTATATTGTAGGCCTGTAATTCTTAGGAATAACTCTCTTAAATCTGTTCAAACCAGAGTCTAGTAGACATCCCGGGTATAATAAAGTTTATAATATAATAAATAATAATAAAAATTATTAAATAATGTAATCAAATCCAAAAACACTGAAATTTGCTCAAGTGATTATAATTTATTATCGCTGTTTTCTAGTTGGTCTAAAATCCCTTTTGACATAAAGGTACACGTTTTGGTTGCTATGGGCAATCTCCAAATTCCAGGCAAAAAAAACAGTATTTATAATATAAAAGTGCATGCAGGGCACTGGACAGACTACGAGTGACAAAGGGGATGTGTAATTTTTTTATACAGTACTGTAATCTGTAAGAATACAGTACTGTGTGTGTTTTGTGTGTTTTTACTTTTTTGAATTTGGCGCCGATCTCTGCTCCCGTGCGCCGTAACGTCGCAGGGAACGGAGCTCGGCCGCATTCGGGCACTGTGTGAATCGAGCGGAGGACAGCTCGATCACACAGCGCGGAGGACATCACTGGATCCAGGGGACAAGGTGAGTAACTTCTCCCTGTATCCAGCGATGCGATTCTGAGTCTGGCTCGGGGTTACCGCTTATGGTACTGAAATCCCAGCCCGAGCCAGACTCGGGATCACCGCCAGGGAGGTTAATATATAAAAATATAAATGTATATTAAAAAAAAAAGGAGGCAGTGTAAGTAGCTGAATTTGGCTTACTATCAGTAACCTGCAGTCTCTGTAAAGCAAAGCTCAGATAGAGGGAGGGTGAAGTAGCACAAGATGTGCTGTGGTGCAAGGAGCAGGCAGATAGGAAGAGAGAGCAGAGTAACAGGGAAATAAGCCAATCAGTATACTGCTTCTCTTTTCATTGTCTAGTCACAGGGTGGGAGTAGGGTGGAGACCAATAAGTGAAGGTGCAGGAGAAGGAAATCAGGTTCTCTCCCCTGTCAGGCAAGGCTGCATAGCAAAGCTGTGTAATGCCGCGTACACACAATCGAATTGTCCGACAGAATTGGTCCGGCAAACAATCCAGAAAACAATCCGCCAATTTCTAACGCGATGATGTACAGCACGCACGACGGGACTAGAAAAAGGAAGTTCAATAGCCAGTAGCCAATAGCTTCCTTCTGGTGCTTGCTTCAGAGCATGCGTCATTCTTAGTCCGCCAGACTAGCACACTGACGAACAGATTGTCTGCTGAAAGCCAAGTCCGGCGGACAAATTTTGAGTCAAAACTACTTTCTAAGTCCACCGGACTTTACGATGAAAAAGTCCGCTGGAGCCCACACACGATCGAATTGTACGGCGTGCTGTGTGTACGCGGCATAAGGTAAAAGTGTGAAGGACGAGCTGTCTGCGGATTTTCAGATCATTATTATGGTGCATTTGACAGATGATTTGACTTTTACATCAGACAAAAGCTGGATGTGCAGGCTATAACATTTTTGTCTGATGTGAACTCAATGCTGATTTTCAGATGGTAAGTACAGAAATCCGTCACACAAAAGTTGAAAATACAGACGCGCATGCTCGGAATCAAGGAACGACTGGAAAGAGTTTGGTCTTGTAAACTACTTTGATACTACCTAATCTAGAATTAACATTCGTGGTGCAGCAATTGATGAAATGTCAAAATTCTCATCTTCTTTAATGGGATAATAATGAAGCTGCATGTAGTTATGCCAAACGTATTTTAAAAGGCATTTGTTTTGTACGATCTGAAAATCGCTCACCAAACTTCTACTAACATGAAATTAGCAGAAGGGGTCCAAAGGGTGGCGCTTGAGAAATGTACTTTCTCATAGTACGTCACTACGTTCATGTTTGTCAAACGGCAATTTTTTTTATGCTTAGTGTGCTAGACAAAATCCTGCACACACCCTTTTGACAAAAATCAGACACTCAATCGTCCAACAGACCGTGTGTACGAGGCTTAAATCTCAGAACAGGAAATACATAAATACAAATCCTTTGGCAGGCAAAACAGCTTCCATATACAGTATGTATTTCATCTGTGTATTATCATGTTTGCCTGGTGTTAAGCTTTATGGCATGCATATTGTATATAAGATGTCTATTACATGCAGCTAGCATAAGCACCTGGATCTGTATTGATATCAGCCTCTTGTGATCCCCTGTATAACTATATATAATATAATATTATATATAATAGCATTTAGAATAGGGGAGGGAGAGATTTCATTCTGAACCAATAAAGGTTCTATTGCTTTGTACTGTGCTGCCGGTCAAAGAGTGTGATCATACTTTGCAGGAGACAAAAGTGGATGAATAACCTCATCAGTGTAGTGGTGGTTGATGATTTAGCTGGCTTGTCTGGATCATATCACCTGCTACACAGAAGTCATATGAAGGATTTTCCGCAAGACACATTTTCAACTTTCTGCCACTGATTCTGCTCACAGCTCCCCATATAAGAACTTTTACTAACGGTGAGCAGCTAATTAACGTATATGTGAAACCTCAACTTGTAAAACAATCCATTCGCTTTAAAATAGAAATTAAAGGCAAAACATTTGTGTATGCATATACATTTTTTTTTTATAAATGCCTTATGTGTATTTTTTTATGTGATCACATGACCTCTGTTGTCAACTGGCTTACAGAGCTGGGGGTGGCAACTGTGGGGGGCGTGTCAGCAGAAGGAGAGAAACAGCATAACACTGATCTTCCCAGTGATTAGCTGTGCAGGGGGTGTGTCAGCACAAGTCTTGGCTATTGGAGGACAGGCAGGCTGAGCTCCCAGCACAGCCAGAAAACTGACCACACAGGATGGATGTGTTACTATGGCTAGCATGGTCATTTTAAAATAGAAAAGCAGGGGAACTGACAGGATCACCAGGTATTTCACACAAAGGAAGCAATACAAAGACAACAGGATACAACCAGTGTTAATTTCGTCAACAAAAACATTTTCGTCAAAATTTTCAGCAGAGGCCTTTTTACAGTGATGAAAACAAAACAAAATGTACACCACATTTTCATCTGCTGACGAAAATTAAAACGAAAATCAATTACGTTTTTGTTAACGAACGAAAATAAAACAAAAATTACAGATAGAGACGTTTACCCTTGTGAACTTCCGGTTTCCACGAAGCTCCGCCTGATTTTGCTCCCAGCAAGCAAGTAACTTGAGTGTATAGCATACTTCGCTTAGCAGCAGTTAGCAGGCTATGCAGCCAGCACAACAGGCCTCTGAGTCCTCAGACAACCCTCCAGAGCAATACCTCCAGGCGAGAGATCCACTCCTGACAATGACCGTCCAGAGCAGAGAGCACCATCCAGAGCACTGTGCAGCATTACAGGCCTCTCATACCACCATCCAGAGCACTGTGCAGCATTACAGACCTCCTCAGATCACCGTCCAGAGCACTGTGCAGCATTACAGCTACCATCCAGAGCACTGTGCAGCATGACAGGCCTCCTAAGATCACTGTCCAGAGCACTTTGTAGCATTACAGCCACCGTCAAAAGCATTCTGCAGCATTACAGGCCTTCTCAGATCACCGTCCAGAGCACTGTGTAGCATTACAGCCACCGCCCAGAGCACTATACAGCATTACAGGCCTCCTCAGACCACTGTCCAGAGCACTCTGCAGAATTACAAGCCTCCTCAGACAGACCACCATCCAGAGCACTGTGCAACATTACAGGCCTCCTCATAACACCATCCAGAGCACTGTGCAGCATTACAGGCCTCCTCAGACCATCATCCAGAGCACTGTGCAGCATTACAGGCCTCCTCAGACCATCATCCAGAGCACTGTGCAGCATTACAGGCCTCCTCAGACCATCATCCAGAGCACTGTGCAGCATTACAGGCCTCCTCAGACCATCATCCAGAGCACTTGAGTGTATAGCATACTTCGCTTAGCAGCAGTTAGCAGGCTATGCAGCCAGCACAACAGGCCTCTGAGTCCTCAGACAACCCTCCAGAGCAATACCTCCTGGCGAGAGATCCACTCCTGACGATGACCGTCCAGAGCAGAGAGCACCATCCAGCACTGTGCAGCAGTATGACAGTATGACAGTGCGCAGGCGCACTAAATGCGGCAAATCCAAGAATGGATTTGCCTAATTTGTCGACTCCCTGCGCATGCGCGGGAGTGACGTCATCGCGGCTTCGCCGAATGGCAGCGTCGGAGCTGCGAGACGCGACTCCCGTGCGCATGCGCGGGAGTGACGTCATCGCGGCTTCGCCACTGTCATTGGTCGGAGCTGCGAGACGCCACCAGCAAGATGGATGCGGCGGACTACAGGGATCAGCGGCGACTTCGCTGGCTCCTGTGTCAGGTAAGTGACACATAATGAGCTACTATGCGATGCATAGTAGTCCATTATGCTTTACCTTTGCAGGGAAAAAAAGAGGAAGTAAACCCATCAGGGTTTACTTCCTCTTTAATACCATAAATAAGAACATGATATTCGATTTTTTTACTCCAGGAGTATATAATGAGTTTGAAAATTCGATTTAACTAAATACATTTAATTTTAGTTGACTAAATGATTTTATTTGACTAAAATGTACTGGATATATTAGTCATCTAAAATACGACTAAAACCCATCTTACTAGCTGCCAGACTGTCCATTACACGATTATGGAAAATAGAAAAGACGCCTTCCATGGAACAAATGCTTGAACCGGTAAACCTTTACTATAGCTATGAAATAGCAATGGCGTCTAGTGGTGATTACCTAGCAAACAGTAAGAAAGTGTGGCTACCGTGGGAAATATAGTCAGGGGCAGCAAAATTCCTTTAACAAGCTGAGTTTGCATTTAGTATAGTCATGACTCAGCAATAAGTTGGACTTTGATACCATCAATTAGACTAGTTATAGGTTACACAACAGTAGCATGATGCAGCTCTCCCCTAGGCAACAAAAGAGATCCCAATGGGGTTGTCTGGAGGAGCATTAACTACTAATATACGATAGCCTATATCTACTGTATAAGTTTAATGTGCAAAATTTTATGTTAGTACTTCTGTAAACATGTTCTTCTGTATTAGAGTATGTGTGTTGATGTGTAAATGACATACAATGTATACATTGTTTGTTATTCTTGTCATCACTATAAAACAATAAAAACTATTTATGATAAAATACGACTAAAACTAAAATCATTGCAGGTTACTAAAATGGTACTAAAACAAAAATGGCATTTTAGTAAAAAGACTATAACTAACATTACATCAAAATTTGATGCCAAAATTAACACAGGTTACAAGTTACAACATGCGCATAGTACAACAGACACATAACAGGAATATGAACTGTTGGGGTAACAAACTCTTTAAAGGGGTTGTAAAGGCAGAAGGTTTTTTTAACTTAATGCATTCTATGCATTATGATAAAAAAATCTCTTTGTGTATAGCAGCCTCCCCAGCAAACCTTAATACTTACCTGAGCCCCCTCTTTGTCCAGCAATGTCCACGAATCCCTCGGCCAACTGGGACTCTCCCTTCTGATTGGCTGAGATACAGCAGCGGTGCCATTGTCTCAAGTGCCTGTCAACCAAAGTCAGTTAACCAATCAGGGGTGGGGTCTGGCTGAACGGCAGTTCCGTTTCTGAATGGACACACAGAGCTGCGGCTCAAGTTGCTTGCTATGGGGGCACTCAACAGGAAGGAGGGGTCAGTAGCAGCAAAGAGGGGCCCAAGAAGAGGAGGATCTGGGCTGCTCTGTGCAAAAAAACTGCACAGAGGAGGTAAGTAATAACATGCTTGTTTTTTTTTTTTTTTTTTAACGAGACTATACCTTAACATATCTATTTTTAAAAGTACCCTGTAGAACAAAACTAACAGAAAGAAATTATAAACTGTCTGAAAGTTGCTTGAAGTGTTTGATAGAAAGTCAGAACAATCAGGGGAATATGTTGTCAGACTGGATTTCTCTTTCTAGAATGCTTCTGATTACTTTTATCAGGTAATTACTATTTTCCTTGTTCTGATCATGTTACAGAGGTGCAATACAAAAGCAGGATACACGTTCACTGAGGTATGGTGGAAATCACACTTTGACAAATTAGTTAAAACCATGAGGGAGAAAACTATAAATGTGTGCAAGTTACTTTAGCTTTCCCCTTAGAAATGTAGGATGTCATACTGGACCGGTCATTAAAATTTATACTTGAAACAAAACAAAATTGGATTAAAATAACCACATTGTTATTTCAAATGTATAAAAAATGTATACTCACTGCTTGTTATGAATAAATAAGTTCTATAAATTCCCCAGCTTCCAGCCAAGGCAGCCTGAATGACATTATTTCTGCCTGTAGCATAACAATAGTCATAGCAGTCCACACAAATCCTATGAGGCCTCGCATAGAAAGGGGCCCTATTCAAGTGGTTCTAAAAGCTGAAGTTCTTTTACCTTCATGCATCCTATGCATGAAGATAAAAAAAAAACGTTTGGTGTGCAGCAGCCCCCCCTAATTTACCCGAGCTCCCTCTTGATCCAGAGATGTGCGCAAGAGCATCGGCTCTCCGAGGACTCTTCCCCCTCATTGGCTGAGACAGCAGCCATTGGCTCTCACTGCTGTCAGTCACAGCCATTGAGCCAATAAGGAGAGATAGGGGGAGGAGCTGCTGCTCTGTGTCTGAATGGATACGCAGAGCAGTGATTCGGGAGAACGCCTGCTTGGGTGCCTCCATTGCAAGCTACTTGCTCTGGGGGCACTTGGCAGGAACGAGGAGCCAGAAGCAGCAGTGGGACTCAAGAAGATAAGGACCAGGGCTGCTCTTTGCAAAACCACTGCACAGATTTCATGTTTATTATTTTAAAAAAGTTTGCCTTTACTATCACTTTAAGGAGGTCATTAAGGAGGAATTTTGCAATTCTTATACCTGTATAGCCAGGCTGCTTCCCAAAAGCACACTCACAAGTCTGACAATCCAGTCATGTTCCCTAGGGACCTGCCTCTTTACCGCTGCACATCCAGTCATGCACCACCATCTATTTTGATATCACCAGGGCCGGCTGTCTCTTCTGTATGTTCTTCTCTCAGAGTGGAGGCCCGCCTTTAGGTTGAGTATTCTCACATATAAAACAAAGACAATTCCATAGCTCAACTCACCAACCAGTCTGCTGACCAACCAAATTAACCTGTCTAACCGTCTGTTAAAAGCAGGGGTTTAGTTAGCACACATTTGCAAATGCATGTGAAAGCTGCAAGGCCTTGTCACGGCACCCTGCATTTCTTGCAGTCCCAACACTACAAATGTATAAGTGTCTCCACAGTGGAAGCGCATGCAACTCATATGGCTACCTCAGCCTTGTCCCTGGGCATTGTTAAAAACAGCACGAAGTAAAGGTACCCCATGCGTAGTAAAGTGATCCTGTACAAGGAGCCTAGCGTAGCCCAGAAGAACCCACCCTGGGGTAGGCCTCTCATGTCACCCTTGCTTGGCGCCCAGTGAGGAGGGAAACATGGTGTGAAAAACAACTACCACCCATCCCTTGCATGCCAGTACTGGATCACAAAGGTGGAGGACTTAAGTTGACATTTCGGTAGTGCACCAGTATACCAAAGTACTCATTGTTGGTAATCTAATGATTCTAGAGCATTCTAGAACCCTTTATGGTCTTTCACTTACAGAAAATATGAAGTAAAACATACTAGTATTAGGACATTAATCCTTAATCATCTTAAAACATACATTGAAAGCTGAATTGATCATGCCGAGAGAAAAAGGATGTAGCACAGCCCAGTCCAAGGACATACAATCCAACTGCCTTTATGCTGATCCTTTGTGTTTGGTCGCATGAAGGCCAGGACTGGGACAAAAAATAGGCCCGGGCATTTTAAACCTCACAGCCCGATCCCGGGGGGTAGTAAAAATGGGGAGAGGGAATTTGTGAGGGTGGTTGGCGATGGGATATACATTATGAGAGACATCCCAATCCAGTATAGAGTCATCCCCATATAGCAAAGAGACAGCCCCAGATCAGCAAGGAGAGAGCCCCAGACCAGCAATGAGACAGCCCCAGATCAGCAAGGAGACAGCCCCAGATCAGCAAGGAGACAGCCCCAGATCAGCAGAGACATCCCCAGACCAGCAAAGACACAGCCCCAGACCAGCAAAGAGACAACCCCAGACTAGCAAAGAGACAACCCCAGACTAGCAAGGAGACAGCCCCAGTCCAGCAAAGAGATAGCCCCATACCAGCAAGGAGACAGCCTCAGACCATCAAAAAGACAGCCTCAGACCATCAAAAAGACAGCCTCAGACCATCAAAGAAACAGCCTCAGACCATCAAAAAGGCAGCCCCAGACCAGCAAGGAGACAGCCCCAGACCACCAAAGAGACAGCCTCAGATTAGCAAAGATTAGCAATACACACACCCTTTTCCTGCCGCTACATAGCAGGATTTTGGCTCTACCACACAGGATCACTAGTGAAAAACTAGGGTTTTCACTGCGCTCACCTTCCTCCCTGTGCAGCCGTCACGGTGTTAGGAGAGAGGCCGCCATCGTCCCCTGAGAGCAATATATCCAGCGGCCGGGCCAAGGAGGTTTCTGTCTCCTGCAGGCACTTCCTGTGTGTCACAGGAGCCATCTCTCCTGCATTCTTCAGCACCTCATAGTTTGCTGGCACTGGCCCTGCTTTAGGCACGGCCACATAGCGGGAGGTGAGCGGTGGCCACGGTCTGTGTTAGCCCAGTCCAGACTGCGGTCGCCACTCACCTCCCACTGTGCGGCCCAGTCATCAAGAGGTCGCTCTTCCTAAAACATGTAGCCTGGAGGCACCCGGCCCACTGGACAAACACCAGTCCAGTCCGGGCCTGCTCACATGGGATAAAATTTTTAGCACAGTTGCAGCATTTGATGGAAAAGATTACTAGTTCACTGAATTCTTTTATTTGTTGTCTGGAATTGCTCTTTAACTGTCTAAAAAGTCATATTAGGAATATTTTCAGTTCCCGGCAGAACTGTACACCACATAAAGCAGGTACTTTATATAATAATGATAAGCAGAGGAAGGCTTAGATATTTATTCCTTCCTACTGATAACGTTACTTTGCATAATGCAGATCTTACCACACAGGTAAAGTCTGTTTACAATAAAAAATTACAAATAGCAATAATGCAAATTGCATTAAAATAACACAGCCCCATTTTAGTGTGTTAAAACAGGTCATCGTCATACTGCATTTTGTATGTTGCATTTGTCTTATTACATAAGTCATTGTATTTTGATCGACTTTTATTGGGCCAAACTCCTTTTAACCCTATTTTGCATAATGTTCTCCTGCATTTAACAAAATAACTTTACTGTATGATTCTTGGCAATTACAACTTATAAATGTTCATATGAAAGCTAAACTCTAAGCAACAGATAAATACACAGTTAAAATATATAGAAGCTGTGATACCTGCCAAATCACTATTGTTTATGTTAATCCAGTCATGGGATTTACCTATACTGACCTACAGTAAAGCAACACAGCTAGGTCTCTTCCTGCTCCCAGCCAGTGATTGGACAGTGGAGGAGCAACAGAATGATGAAGTCATCTCTCTGCTCCCTTCACTTGTCAACATGTGCCCTGTCAGCACATGTAAATTCAAGGCACCTGGATGGCCCATATTTTGGCTCCCCCTCTCCTTGTGTAAGTACTGCTGTACGTTGGGATTACAAGAGGCTGAAATCAAGTCAGATTGAGATATTTGTTAAATACGTGCATGACTACAATTATTTGTGTTTTTCTAATAACTACTTGGATTTGAGCTTTAAAGTGGTTCTAAACTCAAACTCCTGCTGCTGTCAGTTAACTATTGTGAGGAGGGAGACAGGGCTTGACTGGGACATGACTTGTAAGCACTGTGTGTATCTATGGACACACGCAGCCGGGCTCGGGAGTGGACCTGAATGGGTGCCCCATAGCACATGTCTTGCTAAGGGGGTAATTGGAGGAAGAAGAAGCAGACAGCATGACGAGATAGATAGCCCTAAAATTGCACGCACCCATGAAATGGTGTCAAACTTTGGTGCTCTATATTTTCCATAGGTGACGCTTTAAAAGCCCCTTTACAAGTCATCAGTTTAGAGTTAACTCTGAACAATGGGCCTAGAATTATTGGTCTCACTCCAGCATGCACAGCAATATATAGTACGTGTAGCACAATCAACATTTTTATGTATAGGCACCCAAGATGTATGCATCTACATTCATATCTGCATGTGGGTGGGGGGGCACTTAAAGTTTTTTGGGGAGAGGAACGTTAAGTTCTTGGGTAGGGATGAGCTTCGAGTTCAGCGAACAGTGAACAATTTGGGCTGTTCGCAGCAAATTCGAAAAGCCGGAACACCCTGTACAAGTCTATGGGAGAAATCTAAAGTGCTAATTTTAAAGGGTAATATGCAGGTTACTGTCCTAAAAAGTGTTTGGGGACACGGGTCCTGCCCCAGGGGACATGGATCAATGCAAACAATTTTTTTAAAAACGGACGTTTTTTCAGGAGCATTCAAGGAATTTTGTAAAAGTGTGTTTGTCTTATTTAACCATTTTTACACTTTCTTTGTGAAATGGTAGGGGTACTTTAGTACCCCCTTACCATTTCAAACAGGGGGGGGCCGGGATCTGGGGGTCCCCTTGTTAAAGGGGGCTTCCAGATTCTGATAAGCCCCCCGCCCGCAGACCCTCACAGCCACCGGGCAGGGTTGTGAGGATGAGGCCCTTGTCCCCATCAACATGGGGACAAGGTGCTTTGAGGGGTCACAGACCCCCAAAGCATCCTCCCAATGTTGAGGGTATGTGGCCTGGTACGGTTCAGGAGGGAGGGGGGTCGCTCTCTCGTCCCCCCCTCTTTTCCTGCGGCCTGTCAGGTTGCGTGCTCGGATAAAGGGTCTGGTATGGATTTTTAGGGGGACCCCCACATCAATTTTTTTTTTATTTGATGCGGGGTTCCCCTTAATATCCATATCAGACCTGAAGGGTCTGGTATGGATATTTAGGGGGACCCCCACATCAATTTTTTTTTTAATTTGACACGGGGTTCCCCTTAATATCCATCTCAGACCTGAAGGGCCTGGTAATTGAATTTAGGGGAACCCCCACGCTTTTTTTTTTTATCAATGAATGAATGAATTGTCGGCTAATACAGAAAACACTAGTTGAATGTTTTCCGTATTACGGGGAGCCGACAATTTAGCCGCAAGTGATTTTAAAAGACTTTTTTTCCTGCACAAATGACACTTTGTGCAGGGACAGTTCTAAGCACCAGAAACATGCGCCCCTTCACAGGCATACTATAGATACCCCCCAGCTACGAAATTTAAAGGAATATTACACTTTTATTGTTTCACTTTAATCATTATTAAAATCACTGCTCCTGAAAAAACGTCCGTTTTTAAAACTTTTTTTTGCATTGATCCATGTCCCCTGGGGCAGGACCCGGGTCCCCAAACACTTTTTAGGACTGTAACTTGCATATTACCCTTTAAAATTAGCACTTTAGATTGTGAACGTTCGAGTCCCATAGACTTTAATAGGGTTCTAAAGTTCACACGAAGTTTAGGTCTGTTTGCAGGTTCTGGTGCGAACTGAACAGGGGGGTGTTCGGCTCATCCCTATTCTTGGGTGATAATGTCTTTTATTAAACTGATGTTTGCTGATCTCCCTCCCCAGCCATATGGCTCCTGGGTCTGCTGATGGGCATGTGGAACCCAGGAAATATGGCAGAGGCACATGTTGGGGGGGGGGGGGGGGGGTTAGACAGGCAGGTGTGTGTGTGTCCCCCTGGACAGTCGCTAGATCACTCCATCTAACAGATGTCATATGGCTTAAAAAATAAAATAAATAAAGAACATTAGTAGTCTCCTTTAAATTTAATAAAAATAATTTTGCTAAAAAAAAATGTTTTACTTACTTGATAAACCCTGTTGTTAGGCAGTTGTCCTAATTTGCCTACTTCCTATTCCGCAGCACTCCTATTTCTCTTCCTGACTCGCCTGGGCTCATGGGAAATGATGACCCATCATTTCCCATGAGTCTGCGTGGTTTACTGTGTTGAAAAATTGCGTTGTTTTGGCAACTATACAAACAAACAGCGCTACGGCCAACTTTTAATTGCGCATGTGTGAGATCAAGAGGTGCATGCTGGTTACCCATGGATGTCTATCAGGAAATCCAGGAAATCCATTGAAAAAATATTGACTGGGCTTCACATTCCCATACTTAATATGGAAATGGCCACAACATCAGGGACAAGATATTAAGTAAGTTCTAAATATGAATACAATATAGAACGGGAATGATTGCTATATGATTATTGGTTATATGCAGGGGCGGACTGACCATTGGGCTACTCGGGCACTGCCCGAGGGCCCCATGCCACTAGGGGGCCCCATCAGGGTTGCCAGCCTCAGTAAAACCCAAGATTATAGTTGCCCCACCTCTCCAGTACCTTCTCAGCCAATAGAAACATGTCTGTGTGTACTGTGTGTGTGATATTATACTGTGTGTGTGTTTGTGTATACTATGTGGCCCCATAATCTCTGATTGCCTGGGGGCCCCATAATCTCCTATTGCCCGGGGGCCCCATAATCTCCTATTGCCCGGGGGCCCCATGAGTTGTCAGTCCGCCCCTGGTTATATGTTGTAATACTGTTGGGATCTCAAAAAAAAATAAAAATAATGGCCGGAACACCACTTTAACTAAATACATTCCAGGTGCAAAGTCTTAGCCCTTGTACACACGGTCGGAAATTCCGACCAAAAAATCCATCAGATTTTGTCCGAAACTGGTGTTGCATACACACGGTCAGACAAAGTTGTCGAAAAATCCAATTGTTCGGAGCGTGATGACGTTAGTTCATTACGATGGGACTACATTCAGCCTAGTAGCCAATAGCGTTGGTCTCGTAATTTGATCTGAGCATGCGTGGCACTTTGTTCGATCGGAATTATCTACAAACGATCGGACAAAGTCTGATCGGATCGTGTTGTCAGAAAATTTTATATCCAGCTCTCAAACTTTGTTGGTCGGAAATTTCGAAGGAAAAAGTCAGATGAAGCCCACACACGGTTGGATTAGCCGACAACGCGGTCCGATCGGACATTTTCTGTCGGAATGTCTGACCGTGTGTACAAGGGCTTACAGTTTGTTTTCTTTATAAAGTAGAAAAGGCAGTTCCTGCAAGTCCCCTGCCAGAATGGCGTAGAGGAGAACCTTTGCTCTGTGAGAGGAAGCAGTGGTCCCTCTGCAAAGACCTGAGACTCCTACTGCTGAGCCAAACCTAGAACTTTACAATCAGAAAGAAATCATGCTCCTTTCCTGTTTGAAACTTGTATTATATTGCATTTATCTCTTGATTGAGTTATGCTTTGGGTAAATACTATAAAACATATATATAAAAAAAAAGAGAGACACATGTTAAATACACCTCATTTATTTGTTCTTTAGTTTTACTGCAGTGACTCTGATGGAAGATCCTTTTCTCTGCTGGAAATATACACCAGCAATGCATTTCAGGCGTATGCTGACAAGCCTAATAAACAGCTGAGTAGTAACAAACAAGCTTGGGTTGTCAACATTTGTCCTTTCATGAGATTCCTAGTGTTCTTCATCTGCTTTTCTTATAACTTTTATACTTCAAGATTGGTAACCTAGCATAGGAAACGTTAGTATTTTTATGAAACTAAAATAGTGAAATAATCATGTTTCTTTTGTTTATTTTAGTAAAATCTTTTATTTCTAAGACTTAGAATACTGTAAGTAACATAATGCACAGTATGAAACATTTTTACGTTGTACCAAGGTAAAATACAAAATATCAGTCAGTATTCCTGACAAGACGTGTATACAATAAAATTATACAAAAAGGAGGAAGGATGTTGGTGGGATAAAATGGAGTAAAAGAAATAGGGGGCAGAATATTTTGCAGGTGCATACTAGGGTGCAACATCGGGGCTCAGGGATCCCCATGGAGTTGCCTTTCTCTAAGTGCATGAAATTATTCCAGTAGAGCCACATTGTGCGATTTGACATGTTTGCTTTGTTTTTTCTGTATTACCGGTCAATAGATTCATATTTCTGGTCAGCTAATATTGTGATCATGTACACACCTCTGTAGCCAGAAGACTTGCTCCTCTGTTATTTCTTGGTTTAGCATTACTGCTTCCTGAGTCAGCTCCTGATCTTTGGACAATGATATCAATGATGTATTGACTAATGATGTGGAGCTGAAGGGGAAGCTAAATCAGGAAACTGTAGTGCTGAACCAAAATACACAATAGGCGGGATTTACTAAAACTGGAGCACACAGAATCTGGTGAAGCTGTGCCAACCAAGCAATCAGCTTCTAACCTCAGCTTGTTCAATTAAGCTTTGATAATGAAGCCTAGAAGTTGATTGGTTCCTATGCACATCCTCACCAGATTCTGTGTGCTCCAGTTTTAATAAATCTCCCTCAACAGGCCTGGACCGAGGCTGTTGTCCTTACAAAAGTGACCTGTTAATCACCAGGCCACACAGCGGGAACTAAGCGGTGATGGACAGGGCTAGCACAGACCGTGGTCGTCGCTCACCTCCCACTATGCCGCCGTGCCTGTGTCTCCTCTCCCAACTCTCCCACCCTAAAGAAAACAAGTGACAGGTAGACAGCTCTTGCTGCCATTTTCAGCCATTTGAATGTAATCAGACATTTAGCCATTACCTGTGCAGTCCCCTTTATATAACAGTACCCCTTTACATTACAGTGCAGAAGACCGATACCATGGATATCCTGCCACCAAGCACCCGGGCCCTGTAAAAATTGGCTGCTCAGTCTAAAATGCTTGGGCTTATTTTTTGTCCCAATGTCATGTAGCCATCTGGAGTTTAGGCAGGGCTGCTCCTCACAAATTTACTTGCCAGGAATAGTTATCTTGGTTAATTGTTAGAGATCTATTGATTTCTCCCTAAGTTTGGCCTTGTTGCACTTTTCTCTTCTACCACTAGGTGGCTGGGTATTTGGTGGTACTAGATATGAGAAGGGCAACGTGAGGTTAGATTATGGGTATATGGGGTATCTCAGCCAATGGGCAGGGGTTTTCTTGAATCCCTTGGCCTCCTGGGAGAGCCTATACAGTATCTCACAAAAGTGAGTACACCCCTCAGATTATTGTAAATATTTTATTATATCTTTTCATATGACAACACTGAAGAAATTACACTTTGGTACAATGTAAAGTAGTCAGTGTACATCCTGTATAACAGTGTAAATTTGCCGCCCCCTCAAAATAACTCAGCCATTAATGTCTAAACTGCTGGCAACAAAAGCGAGTACAAATTTCTGAATTGGGCCCAATTAGCCATTTTCCCTCCCCGGTATCATGCGACTCATTATTGTTACAAGGTCTCAAGTGTGAATGGGGAGCAGGCATGTTAAATTTGGTATAATCGCTCTCACTCTCTCCTGGTGACTGGAAGTTCAACGTGACACCTCATGTCAAAGAACTCTCTGAGGATCTGAAAAAAAAAATTGTTGCTCTACATAAAGATGGTCTAGGCTATAAGAAGATTGCCAAAACCCTTAAACTGAGCTGCAGCACGGTGGCCAAGACCATACAGTGGTTTAACAGAACAGGTTCCACTCAAAGCAAGAATCGCCATGGTCAACCAAAGAAGTTGAGTGCACATGCTCAGCATCATATCCAGAGGTTGTCTTTGGGAAATAGACGTATAGACTCGTCCGCCTCACAGAAGTAGCCGGAGTCCAAGACATAGATCTCCATTGGTTCGCGTCCTTCCTAGGAAATCGGTCACAGACAGTGAAACTAGGAAAATTCCTCTCCGAAACTCGGGCAGTCACCTGCGGAGTCCCTCAAGGCTCTCCGTTGTCACCCGTTCTCTTCAACATTTACATTCGCCCACTCCTTCAAATCATCAGATGCTCAGATCTCTGCTTCCACTCTTACGCTGACGACACGCAACTTTATTTCCGGATCAATGGGAAAAAAGATCACCAACAACAACTTGAAAACTGCCTCAAATCAATAGAGGACTGGATGACCACCAACTCCCTCCAGCTGAACCAATCAAAGACAGAGCTTCTTATCTTACACCCAAATCATAAGCCCGCAACCAAAACCTCCTGGTCTCCACCAACCGTCTTTGGGCAGACTATCTCCCCAAAGACCAAAGCGAAGAGTCTCGGGGTTATTTTAGACGCACAAATGTCAATGGATGCGCAAATAGGAGCAGTAGTCAGTCGATCTCACCATCTGCTGCGCATGCTTCGCAGACTCATCCCATTTATCCCAAAGAATGACAAAGCAGTGGTAGTTGGAACAATCATTAATTCACGACTGGACTACGCAAACTCGCTTTACATAGGATTACCACAATATCAACTTGCGCGATTACAACTGATCCAAAACACGGCGGCAAGGCTGATAACAGGAAAAAAACCCTGGGAATCCATTTCTCCTTCACTGAGGAGCTTACATTGGCTAACCGTAAAAAATCGGATCACGTTCAAGACCCTTTGCCTCACCCACAAATGCGTGCATAGAGAAGCTCCGCAATACCTAATGGAGAAAATAAATCATTACACACCAAACCGCAGTCTTCGATCAGCCAACAAAAACCTCCTCCTCGTGCCCAAAGCCCGGTATAAATCCAAGGGGGATCGGAGATTCGCTGTCCAAGGGCCTCGGCTATGGAATGCTCTACCAATAAACATCCGCCTGGAAGAAAATCACCTGGCTTTTAGGAAAAAACTCAAGACCTTCCTCTTTTAGCAGATGATCAAAGCTTGCCACAGCGCCTAGAGGCGATTCAGTTCGCATTGTGCGCTATATAAGTATTTCATTCATTCATTCATTCATGAGTGCTGCCAGCATTGCTGCAGAGGTTAAAGAGGTGGGAGGTCAGCCTGTCAGTGCTCAGACCATACGCCACACACTGCACGAAATCGGTCTGCATTGCTGTCATCCCAGAAGGAAGCCTCTTCTAAAAATGATGCACAAAAAGTCTGCAAACAGTTTGCCGAAGACAAGCAGATTAAAGAGGAAGTAAACCCATGAATGGCTGTGGTAAAGTTAGAGAATTCTGCGAGTAGCTGAGGGATACCCCATACAAAGCAATGAGAGGCTTACAGCAACCACAGCCATTCATGGCTGTTTGCATGTAATCCATCATGCAGTGATTATCTGTGCATCATTGTCCAGGGCCATTCATCCACAGGTAATGGCTTCATGTCTGATTTTATGTGAACAGCTGCAAATGGCTGCAGGCGCTATCTACCTCACACTTGTTTTTTTTAGGGCTTCCCATTTTGGATCATCATATGCTTCACAATGGTACTCAATGGACATGATTTAATAAAGTGTGAAGCTAGGTGAGGTACCACCTGTGTTCGCTTCAAGCATCCAGTCCTGTAAAAGGCAATAATTGAATTCTGCCTTTTAAAAAAATATCTTCCCCCTGCAAGTTAAGATCATAATGTGCTAGTATGCATTACATACTAGCACATAATGCAACATTTATCTTACAATGGAGCCCTCCACCGCTGACAGGGCTTCCATCCCCACCTGGTTTGAATGGCCGAGCCATGATGACGTCACTCTGGCGCATGCATGCGGGAGTCACAGCTGTGGCACAGCTTTCTCAATGGACTGCATGCTGTCACCGGCTGCTACTAACGTAAATATCTCCTAAATGGTACACATTTAGGAGATATTTACTGTGCCTAAATATAAGTCTTATTATAGGCTTTCCTGTAGGTATAACTAAACAAGCACAATTTACTACCACTTTAAAGCTCCTGCACACTACTGGATGTTCCTCTCACTTCACTTCAACTATGGTCACACTTCAGCAAATTCAGCATAGTGCGTCTTGTACTTACCAGCAGAGTTTTATAAGGCTTGAGAGGTAAAAAGAGGTGGTTATTTAACACATAGGCAGTTCTTTCATGTATGCCTTTATGCCTCTATCTTCTGTTAACAGGCAGTAAACTTCAGATTTTTAATCAGCTTTTAAGTATTATTTACTTATTTAGCTTATCAGCAGTAGTGTGCTTAGATATGCATGTTATGCTGTTAATAAAATAGTTGATAGCGTTGCACATATCTGTAGTCCTTTCTGTCAGCAAAACAACCCTGTGCTGAAAGAGTGTTTCAGACTTCTGTGTACTCAGTGACGTGAGATGCGGTGGAAGCTACGCAGTGCTTGTGTTTAAGCTGTCTCCTTTTCTGTACAAGGAAAGTGCAAATCAAAACCACTTACTTCCTCCTGCATCTTATTTTCAAGCTTTAAATATTCAGATGGCCTTGCAAAACAAAGCTTAGGCCTAGCACCTCATCTATATAACACCTGCTGCAAACAAATAGAATATCGGATAGGCTTAAAATTCCCTGCCTGAAGCTCTACATCTATTACATCTACTGATATCTGAGATGTATTTTGAGAATATCACCTTTAGGAGCTTAACAGATGCTTAGGCCATGTCCACAGTCATAGTTCAATGACATATGCGGTAAATACTCTTCCCAGAATTTCTTTGATATGGACCAATATGTCCTGAGTAGGCTGAGAAAGGATAAAATGTGCTAGGAGAAGTACAAGGTAGCCAGATCATAATGCTGAGGTACTGCCTAATTGATCTTTACTTAAGACATCAAAACAGAATATAATGGTTGTGGCAAACTGGGTAATGGACATTCCAGGTCAGGCCTAGAAGAATGAAATCTATAGACCTGGTAATGACTAAAAACATGATAGATTTCCTACAAATACTTGAATAATAAAGCTAATAATGGAAAATAACAGAAGTGGTCTTTGCAAGACAAGAATGAAAGGCTTATGCCGCGTACACATGATCTGAGTTTTTGTCGGAAAAATCTAGGATGGTTTTTCTGACGGAATTCCATTCAAGCTTGGCTTGCATACACATGGTCACACAAAAGTTCTCTGAATTTTCGACCGTCAAGAACCCGGTGACGTACAACACTACGATGAGCTGAGAAAATGAAGTTCAGTGCTTCCGAGCATGCGTTAAATTGTTTCCGTCGGAAAACTAGAGAACCTGCTCTCAATCTTTTGCTGGCGGGAATTCCGCCAGCAAAAGTCCAATAGAGCATACACACGGTCGCAATTTCCAACCAAAACCTCACATCGGACTTTAGCTGGCGGAATTTCCGATTGTGTGTACGAGGCATTACTTATAAAAGATTGAAGCTGAACTATACTGGGGGGGGGGATTTAAGATTAGTTCCATTTTATTTTTCTTTGCAGAAGAGACATACGTTTGTTCTATAGTAAAATGTCTTCGTAGAAGATTGATGATGATAATGCCACACCTAGAAGAAGGTGTATAATGATGATGCCACACCTAGATGAAGATTGATGATGATAATGCCACACCTAGAAGAAGATTTATAATGATCATGTCACACCTAGATGAAGATTGATGATGATAATGCCACACCTAGAAGAAGATTGATAATGATGATGCCACACCTAGATGAAGATTGATGATGATTCTCCCACCTGTAGGGAAACACCGATTGTAGATGGGCCCCTTCCGCTGGCGTTATATTAATCGGGAGGGCCACAGATTTAGAGGCGTTGGTTTTGTATCCCGAGATCGCCCCATATCGGCTCAGTTCTGCGTGAAGGTTGGGCAGTGAGGTCCTAGGCTGGGTCAGGGTGAGGATGACATCATCCGCGAAAAGTGATATTTTAAATTCCCTACCCCAAACCGGAATTCCCCGGATATCCGGGTTGCCTCTAATGGCCTCTGCCAGGGGCTCCACACAGAGTGCAAACAACAGAGGAGAAAGCGGAAATCCCTGGCGGGTGCCATTGGCAATAGAGAAAGTCGGAGACGTTGCAAACAGGGTTTTAACTTGCGAGGTGGGGGTGGTATAAAGGTGCTGTATTGCACGTAGGAAAGGACCTTTAAAGCCCATATGACGCAAAGTTGCCATCATGAAGGGCCAACTCAGGCGATCAAATGCCTTTTCTGCGTCTATGCTCAGGACCAGGGAAGGGAGGTTGGTTTTGTTAGCTACATCGATAAGGTCGATCATTTTCCTGGTATTGTTGCCCGCCTGTCTTAGAGGTACAAAGCCTACCTGGTCCTTGTGGATTAGGGCGGGAAGAATCGCATTGAGGCAGTTCGCTAGGATTTTTGTAAAAATGTTTAAGTCCGAATTTAATAAAGCAATAGGCCTATAGCTGGCACAGGAGGTCGGGTCTTTGTCCGGTTTTGGGATGAGGGATATGAAAGAAGCAAGCATTTCAGTCGGGACAGGGGATTGTTTAAGAAAGGTGTTAAACAATTTGGTCATGTGGGGGCTCAAAATAGGCAGAAATGCCTTATAGTACTCGTACGGGAACCCGTCCAGCCCAGGAGATTTGTGGGCCCGGAGCGCCTTCACAGTTGCTAACAGTTCCTCCTCAGTAATCAGGGCATTCAGTTCCTGAAGGTCGGGGCAGTGCTATGTTTTCTAGGTACGTGGTGATGCGGTCGGTCAGGTAAGGGGTTGGTGGGTCATGGGGTATGTCCGGTATGTCCGGCTTGTTGTACAGGTCCATGTAAAAGTCTGCAAACATGTCTGCGATAGCCTGAGGATGGGACAGAAGGTCTCCCCTACCGTTTTTAATTTGGAAGGGCATGGAAGCCTGTGCACGGTCGGCCAGCTTCCTGGCCAGCAGGGACTGCGCTTTATTGCCCTTGTCATAGTAGAGCTGTCGTAGGCGGATGAGCGCTTTTTCAACGGAACCTAACGCAAGATCCCGCAAAGTTAACCTCACCTGTACGATTTGTTTAACCAGGGACAGAGAGGGAGACCCCCGAAGCCTAGCCTCAAGGGTCTTCAACCTCCCCTCAGCCATCAGCTTAGCAGCCTGTGCATCCCTCTTCAGAGCTGAGGAGAGAGCGAGGCATCGACCCCGAATGACCGCCTTGTGGGCGGCCCACAGGGATGGATGGGTAACGTCTGGGGTTTAATTTTCGGCAAAATATAGTTGGAGCTAGGTTTCCAACTCCACTCTGGCTGGGGAGTGCTGCAATAGGTATGTCACGGTCGGGGAGTGAGGCCGAGATGCTGAGAGGGCTCCCCTTGCGGCCGAGTGCAGCGCAACCCTGAAGTTGACACAGGGATGCAGTGCCCACAGTAGCACAGGTTGCCAGGTAGTAGCAGCAGAGGTCAGGTACCGGGTAAGCAAGCCTCTAGGGGCAACTGTGCTAGGAAGTCCGAGAGTGGGCAGCGGAAGTCCAGAGAGTGGTCAAGACAGGCCGGGATCAGGTGCAGGAAGCAGATCAGGAGCGTCGGGTACAAGCCAGGAGTCAGAGCCAGGAGAATAACAGGAGCAGGTCAAGCAAGCCGGGTCGGTACACAGGAGGTCGGATAACAGGAAACACGGGTACAGGTTCACAGGAGAGCTGACGATAATCCAGCGATGCGGCACTGTCAGGCGAACGTTTAAATAGGCGAGATGACCGGGTCACGTCGTGAGCGCGTCGGGGCGATCGTACGGCTACGTCGAGTACGTTGTGTATTCGTAGTATCACCGCGTATGCCCGCTCGGTTAGACGTAGCGTCGGTCGTTCGTCTTGAAACTACTTTGCGCTTACGTAGGCGCTGACGCGCGCTAACACGAACGTACCTCGTGAGATTGCGGCTATTTCCCTGACAAGGTAGTTGTTTAGTCGTCCAGCTGCATGGCTTACGAAGGGGCGCCCCAATGTCCAGTGTCATAGTTATCGGGCCATGATCGGACCAGGAGATGGGTAGTAAGTGTGCAGATTGAACGGCCCTCAACGTATTGTTATTCGCGAAGAAGTGATTGATGCGCGAGTGAGTGTGATGGGGAGCTGAGTAAAAGGTGTATTGGCGGTCCTGCGGATGCAGAGTTCGCCAGGCGTCAAAAAGAGCCCGTCTTCTGGTGAGCTGGCGGAACAGCTTGGAGTCCCTCAGGACTCTGGTTTGCGACGCCTGAGGATTCACCACAAGGCGGTCATGTGGTACGGATGGAGTGAGATTGAAGTCCCCCCTATCACCAGAAGCTCGGAGGGCATCTTAAATAGGTGGGATAGCACCCCAGACAAGAATCGGTGTTGGTGAACATTAGGGGAATAGATGGTGTATAAGGTCAGGGCCTGCGTCTGCCATGTTCCGCGGAGGATGACATAGTGGCCCTTCGGGTCTAGGTATGTCAATATGCACTTTAAGGGGGATCCCTTTCTGAAGAGTATGGCAAAACCCCTGCCCTCTTATGTGGACTAAAAGCCTGGTATACCTGAGGGAAATGTCTAGAGGCAAACTTAAAGGAATCACCTTGATTAAAATGTGTTTCCTAAACCATCACTATGTCCGCCCTGGACTGGGTAAATTCCCGGAGTGCGAGATGCAGTTTTTTATTGGAGTTTAGTCCATGTACATTAAGTGAGAAAATCTTAGCCATAGTCAGGGGGAGGATCGGGATCAGTCATACTTAGCTTAATCCGTTGGAGATGTGTGTGTCCCGAGGAGAGAGGCGACCGCTGGAGGAGGGCTGGCGACCGGAAGGACCACTGGCAGAAGCCCTCACAGAGGGCGGAGTAAGGAAAGAATCTAGAAGGAAAAAAGAGGGTAAAAACATAGACAAAATACAGAACCAAAATTAGCAGTAACATGAGCCAGGTCCAGATGTCCTATAGGCACACTGAGCCTAAGCAGTTCCTATAGGTCTCCTGAACCAGGCGTCCCCGAACCAATAAAAAAAAGGGGGGGGGGAAACAGGTCAGGGAGACACCAGCAATTTTCAACCTACAGAGGAACCAACAGGTGGAAAACCACGGGGGGGGGAGGGGGTCAGTAACCTGGGAGTCAATCTGTCCTCAGACTCAACCTAGGCCAGCCCTGGTTAGAAAAGAGTTCAAAAACATGTGAAGCTCAGGCCATCGGGGGGGGGGGGGGACAATCCTCAAGTGTAGAAGAAAAAGCAGGAAAGTCCCGCAGATGGGGGATCCATATTATTTGTGATTAGGCGATCTGCGGTCAGACTCCGGTCCTCTGTGCCATTTAGCCGAAGGAACTTTCTGTCAGATCACCGGCGGGGGGGGGGGGGGGAGGGGTGGAGAGGCGATCAACAGGTATGCCCAAGGTGTCACAGAAGGAGGCCAGGTCCTCGGGGTATCGGACTTCCCCTGGTGTCTTGCCGTGAGGCAGAAGGGAAAACCCCATCGGTAAAGCATATTCTTGTCCTGTAAGGTTCGGAGAAGTAGCTGCAGCAGCCTACGTTTTAGTAGGGTTATCCAGGAAAGATCCGGATAAACCTGGATCGGAGAGTTATCAAACATTAGATTGCGAATAGAGCGGGATTTGCGCATAATATCTTCCTTAAGCGGGAAGGAATGGATATTGCAAATAACATCTCTCGGTTTGGATGCTGGACCTTTGGGTCGAAGAGCCCGATGGGCTCTATCCATCTTAATATGTTTGGCCGGGTCCTCTCCCAACATCTCGTTAAACAGTGTTTGCAGTAAGGTCTGGAGGTCCTCAGATCCTTCGGTCTCAGGGAGGCCACAAACGCGGATGTTGTTCCTACAGCCTCTGTTATCAAGGTCCTCCACGTGGCGCTGCATGTCTTGTAGAAGGAGTCGGTGGTCCGAATTCTCTAGTTGGGTGCTATGTACTGCCAGCTTAGCCTCCTGGATCTCCTCCTCCGCCATCTCGACCCGTTCAGCTAGGTGTTTAAGGCCGGCATGTAGGGTCTGGATTTCAGCACGGCAGGTAGCCGTCATCTTTTGTGGGGATGGCTGTCATGTAGGAGTGCTGGGGGGTATCCACCCCCGTGTTGCCCCAGGGGGGATTGGGGGGGCAGTGGGTGTCGGGGAGAGTCTCCCTGTTGGGCCCCCGTGGTGAGAGAGGGGGGCCAGGATGGCGGAGGGTTCCAGGGGGTCTGACCACGAAGTGGCATGGGGAGAGCAAGGTGAGGGGTCCAGCTGGACATCCTTCAGGTGTGGCGTGTGGGGACGGACCACCTGGGCATAGGAGGGGTGAGTAACTGCATGGTCTCCGGGTAGACTGGGGTCTCTGGAGCGTGGCTGCCTCTAAGCTTTGGGGGGAGCAGGTGGCTGCCAGGTGGATCAGACCCCCTCCTCACTCAGGGGAGGTGCTGTGTCCTCCCTGTAACAGGGGGGCCTTGGGGGTCCTCTGTGGCTTCAGATGAGGGGGAGAAAGACCCTGCAATGGCCGGGTCTGAGGTTGTCCGCAGCAAGCAGGGAAGGCCTCTGAGCAATGGGTAAGGAGCTGGGGGAGCTGCGGGGTTGCGTCCTGTGCTCCCCGGGGGATAGACAGTGAGGAGGGGGGACAGGGCTGATCACTCACCCCCGGTGCTGTCCCGATGTGCATGGACTCCTGTGGGGACGTCCGGCCATCCTGGGGCCCCTCCCGACCTGGCAGGGATGGAGGCGTAGAGGGCTGATGCTGGGCCTCCTGGCTGGCCGGCGCCATCTTGCCGGCGCGGCCTAGTCCAGGTTGCGGGCTGTGCTCGAACGTGGCCTGATCATACCGGGGCTCGCGTGAGGAGTGGAGGGAATGGCGCGAGTCGCCCTTCTCCCAGGGAGGCTCCGCGGAATGTGGTTGCGGGGGTTCCAGGCGGCGATCACACGGCGATGATGTTGGATCCCGCTGTAGTGTGGCCGGGCCGTCTGGCGCCATTTTGTTGCCTCTGCCCGGCGGCATCCCGGGCGGCTGAAAAAAAGCTTTTAGGGAGGAGGAAGAGCCTGGGGGAGGTTGGGACGACCCCCGGGCTGAGGAGGACCGTGTGGCTCTCGATCTCCCCATCTTAGAGTGCTGGATGCCCCCGAATTAGGCCTTTGTAGCGTCGGGCTGGAGGAGAGCTCTCACTCACAGCATCCGTCCAGCTCGGCTTCCGGTCACGCCCCCCATGTTTATATGTTTTATACACCAATATTTTCAGTATTTCACTATTATATTGTTTTATGTTTAGCGCTACACTTTGTTTTTCACATGAAGCATTGCATGAGTAAAAATCAGTCTATAACATGACCTTATTTTATCAGTTCTTCTTCATATAGCACTTTGACTGAATGTAAGATACAACCAAAAGAAATCAATCTCCAGTAAGGATCTCAGCTTTCATTTAGCGTTTCTATATTTGCAACTTACCACAGAAAAAGTCACAACTTGCTGTACTAGGTTTGTTGGTAAAGAAATGCATTTTCCATTATGAATGGTAAATGCCCTAAAAATGGGAAAGCACTGGTCTTGCTGCCATGGGTCAACAACTTCTATATGAAACAACAAAAAAAAAACAAAGTACAAGGAGGTCAGTTTAAGGCCTCATGCACACTGGAAGTTTTGCTATCTCTCCTAGATGCTTTTCCTCCTGGCAGCAACATTTGTCAGGAAAAAAAACACTTGACACTTGTAAACATGTGCAACGTGTTTGGGTGCATTTAGGCACATCAAGCACTTGGGCATTCATAAATTTAATTAGGCAGAAAATCATTTATTCTGGCCGTTAAAATTAAATAACATTCATGGCCTATGAGTAATGCACGTTTACATACATTTACAGGTATTTACTCACATCAAGTGTTTTTTCTGTCAATACACCGCTGCTCCTGGATGTGCTTGCAGTGAGTTTTTTGTGTGTATATGGACACATAGGGGTTAATTTACTAAAGGCAAATCCACTTTGCACTACAAGTGCACTTGTAAGGGCAGTCGCTGTAGATTGCTGAAGATCTGAGAGGAAATATCTAAAATGAGGGAAAGCTCTGCTGATTTTATCATCCAATCATGTGCAAGCAAAAATGTTGTTTTTTATTTACCTTGCATGTCCTCCTCAGATCTACCGTGACTGCACTTCCAAGTGCACTTGTAGAGCAAAGTGGATTTGCCTTTAGTAAATAACCCCCATAGACTAACATACATGTGAAATTAGAGGCAGAAAAAAAGACCCCCTAATAGCCACATTAAACATGTCGAATGTGCATGAGGCCTAACTTACATTTGCAAGATGAGAGTAAAGATCAGTTTATCATAAGCCAGGATCGAAGCAGGCACAGGCAGCTCCCCTTGGCCAGGAATAGAAATTGACCCTCAGTGCAATGAGTCCTGGATCCTGGCAGAATATTGATAAAAACAGCCCAGTGAGAACCACCAAAGGATGGTGATACATTGACTGTATGACAGTGTGCCCATGGCTCAGAACAGAGATAGCGAGGAAAGTGCTTCCTAGTTGGAGAGCTGTCAATTCCTGCTTCCTGTCCGATTTATGATAAGCTGATTTTTACTGTCATCTTGTAAGTGTATTTAAAGTGGCTTTTAGCCTGGGTTCACACTGTTGCCGTGCGGGACACCGCATGTAATTCGCACAGGAATCGCAGCACATTCTTGTGTGAATTACATGTGGTGTCTCTGGGGTGCAATTTAAACCATGGATTTGTATGGCTTAAATCGCACTGCATTCACACCAAATTGGTGCAGGACCCTTTTTTGTCCACACCAGAATCAAATTGCTTGGGTGTTCACACCCATGTGATCTGATCCTGCAAATCATGCTGCATTTTGTGGGGTATTGTTAACTTAACATACGCTCCATAATCGGTTTGCATGGACAGGGTGTAATTTGGATGTGGTGCCGAATCTGCGGCGAATTTGCGGTGAATTTGCACCGCATCTTGTGTGAACCCAGGCTTATATTACTGCACTTAGGTCTCTGTGCCGTCTACAGTACAAACAAATGGTCATTGCCCTCACCTATAACTGGTCTTTGCAGGAAGGAGCACATGGAAGGGCAACACATGCAAAACAAAACCATAGAAATTCCTGGCTCAACTTACCGACCAGCCTACTAACCATCTGAATTGTCCTTTCTAACAGTATGTGTTAAAAACAGGTTTAGTTTAGTTTTTAAATACATGTTAAGCTACAGAGCCCTGTCAAGGCACCTGTAATGTATCTGTAATCCTAAAGCCCCATACACACTATCAGATTTTCTGCAGATTTTTTCCTTCAGATTTACCAAAACCATATAATATGGAGGTCAAACCTTAGGAGTTTCAATTTGTATGCAATCAGGCAGGCCCTTGCACTACATGGTTTTGGTAAATCTGAAGACAAAAATCAGCAGACAATCTGATAGTGTGTATGGGGCTTAACTCTACAATTTGAGAGCCTCCACAGTGGAAGCACATGTATTATAATGGATAGGCAGAGGGCAGGTGAGCCTGGAGGGAGCCCACCCCTCCTTAAAGGCACGGGGGTGCACTGGACACCCAGTATATAGCACCATGGCAACAAAAGTGTCCAGTACATCTCCTCACCAATATTTCAACAGTACAAACAAATGGCCACTGCCCTCACCTATAACTGGCCTGTGCAGCAAGGAGCACATGGAGGGGCAACGCATGTGGTTGGTTAGCAGGCAGGTCGGTAAGTTGAACCAGGAATTTCTTTGGTTTCACTCTCTATGCTTTCTGCTGTTTTATAATTGTAATATTATATTATACAATAGCATATGTTCCTTTAAGCTATTTAAAAATCTTCTTTGGTTTCTGACAGTATTTTAAGCACTTGACCTGACCATCTGTCATATTGACAGTTTTAACTATATTTTCACGAGTCTATTATGTATGCTGCTGTATCCAAATAAACCATCTGAGGATTTTACTCTATGAGGAGTTTCTTTTTTTATATACCGCCCGCTCCATATTTTTGTCCCTGGTGCCCCGCCATTATAGAGGGAATAACCAAAGAATATTGCATTGGGATTGGTCCCCAACCTACACCTCCTCTTGCTATAAGATAAAGGAGTCCAACATATCTGGTGAGTGAGGATCATTACTACCCCCATGAGGTGGATGCACTGGCACCGATGGTACACGGAGCACAACAGAATTTTTTTGCACAAAGAAAAGACTGTTTTGCACAACTATCACTATATGCACTTTAACCACTTTCAGACCGGACCAATTTGCTGGTCAAAGACCAGACCACTTTTTGCGATTCGGCACTGCGTCGCTTTAACTGACAATTGCGCGGTCGTGCGACGTGGCTCCCAAACAAAATTTACGTCCTTTTTTTCCCACAAATAGAGCTTTCTTTTGGTGGTATTTGATCACCCCTGCGGTTTTTATTTTTTGCGCTATAAACAAAAATAGAGCGACAATTTCGAAAAAAACGCATTATTTTTTACTTTTTGTTATAATAAATATGCCCCAAAAATATATAAAAAAACATTTTTTTTCCCGATACGTATTCTTGTACATATTTTTGGTAAAAAAATCGCAATAAGCGATTATTGATTGGTTTGCGCAAAAGCTATAGCGTTTACAAAATAGGGATAGTTTTATAGCATTTTTATTAATATTTTTTTATTATTTTTTTTTTACTAGTAATGGCGGCGATCAGCGATTTTTATTCTGACTGCGACATTGTGGGGGACCCATCGGACATTTTTGACACATTTTTGGGATCATTGTCATTTATACAGTAATCACTGCTATACAAATGCAGTGATTCCTGTGTAAATGACACTGGCAGTGAAGGGGTTAACCAGTGGGTGGCAGTGTAGGGAATAAGTGTTCCTAGGGGTGTGTTACTAACTGTGGGGGGCTGGGCTTTCATTTAGTGAACACTGATCTCTGCTCCAATCACATGGAGCAGAGATCAGCGTCACTAGTTGCTAGGCAGAATGAAGAAATGCTGTTTACAACGGCATTTCTTCATTTGGCCGCTCCGTGAGACGATCGCGGGGATGCCCGCGGTAATCGAGTCCGCGGGTCCCGCGACCGGACTCACGGGAGGCAGGGCGGCAAATTTAAAGGGACGTACATGTACGCCCATTTGCCTGCCCGTGCCATTCTGTCGACGTACATTGTCGTGCGCTGGTCGGCAAGTGGTTAAAATGTCACTGTAAAGATTTATTGTATTTATTGATGAATTTATTGATTTTGGTTCACATAGTCATCTATGCGTGCATTTTATATGCTAAATTCCATTGTTGCATCATTTATACATTACATTCACTTGAAGTCACCTTAAGATATAGATATCTATATGATTCAAACAAGGCATAGCCATTAAACTAATTATCACATTGGGATTCAGTACACTATTAAGGTGGAACAGGCAATGTCTATCATACATCCAGTTCCATCTTGCCCCCCCAGTTGGGGACAATACTTGACAGCAGCAGCTCAAATGTATTGTCATATACCACCAAGGTGCGAATGTTTCAGACTACCAAGTACCAAGTATTTTAAGTGTTTTTGTTTTTCCCAGTCTACATATTAGTGAGCCACCTAACTTTACTTCTGGGCTGCCTTTGTCAAGCACTGTAGCAGCTCCTAAATTATATTTCCTGAATTATATTAGCTGAAGTTAGAAGCTGATTGGCTACACCAGAGCTGCGCCAGATTTTGCACTCTCCAGTTTTAGTAAATCAATCCAACAGTGAAAATATTGCTGCTGAAACCCACTAAAAAGGATTTTAAGTTGCTCTTTATTTCTTTGGGTAAATAGGGAATAAGGCCCTAAGATCATTAGGCAAATTAGCAACTGCATGGGTAATTTCCTGTTTTCACTTCCTCCCCACAATTCAGACTTTGCTTTTAAGTCCTTAAATAACATAATTCATTCTTTCTTTTGACACTTAAATAACTGCGTTCATTCCAACAAATTGGCATAAATTAAATGCGGAATGTGTAATTTTGATAGAGATCAAGTTCTGCATCTTTTAGCACCATACCTGTAATCTTAACTTCTATAGTTGGAGAGATGGTTAAAGCGGGAGTCCGCCGGGACTCCGCATTTTTTTTTTTTTTAAAAGCCAGCAGCTAACAAATACTGCAGCTGCTGACTTTTAAAATAGTGACACTTACCTGTCCAGCGCGCCCGCGATGTCGGCACCCGAAGCCGATCTCTAGATCGGTACTCGGGTGCTGCCGCCGCCATCTTGGGTATGGGAATCAGGAAATGGAGCCTTTCGGCTTCATTTCTCGGTTCCCTACTGCGCATGCGCGAGTAGCGCTGCGCAATAAGGATGGTCCCCGCTGCCTCTGGGATCTGTGTGTTTCCCAGCAGGCAGCGGGGCACTTGCGGAAGGGGGCGGGCACTTGCGGAAAGGGGCGTAATCTACGCCCCTTTCCGCAGAGAGCTATCCCGGAAGTGGGTGCAGTTACCTGGATTATCCAGGTAACTGCACCCCCCTCCCCCCTGAAAGGTGCCAATTGTGGCGCCGGAGGGGGGGAGGATTCCGATGAGTGGAAGGTCCATTTTAGGGTGGACCTCCGCTTTAAAGGGGTTGGTGTTGAGAACACAAGCAGGAATACAATAGGGAAAAATATCATGAGTAATAGCCAGTGTAAAATTATCAAAGACAGATGGTGTCCAACAAATCTATTCTCTTTTTATGACTAAATAGAAACTTGAATAGTAGGGTAACTCTGGATGTAACATATTTGGAGTTTGCTGATGTCTTTGATGTGGTGCCTCACAGATGCCTAAAATATAAAATAAGGACATTTAGCTTACAAAATACATTTTGCCATGGAAGACAAACTGGATTAAAGACCAGGTCCAGAGACCTGTGACTCATGTAACCAATAGTCAATGTTAAAATTAACATATCCTAACGTTTCCTTTCTGGACCACCACTGGTTTAGAGTTTGGGATTAAAGTGTTGTTTCTATGTTTGCAGATCACAAAAAGTTATTTAGTGTGATACAAGCCATACAAGATTTAGATCAAGATGACCTAAATACACATTTGGCAATATGGCAATTATATGAATATTATTATTATACATGATTTACATAGTGGCAACAGTTTGTGAAGCACTTTAGGAAATAAAGGCAGACAGTACAGTTCTAATACAATTCAATGCAAAAGGATTGAGAAGGCCCTGGAAGAGGTTCTGGAGAAGTCCAGAGGGCGAGCATGGGGGAGGTGATGAGGTGGGTAGAATTCAGGAGGTCATAGGAAAAACAACTCCGCGGTGATATTCAGTCTTCGCTCCTCCTCACATTGTCTTCTGGGTAATAGGGCGCTGTGTGTTCTGGGAACTGTGTGTCCCAAAACACAGCGCACCCCATTCACAAAGCCCTGCGTGACACGCACATGCGCAGTAGGAAACGGGCAGTGAAGCCGCAAAGGCTCCACTGCCTGTTTCTCTTAGATGGAATGGCAGCGCCGGTACCCAAGAGCCGAGAGACGGGTTGGCCTCAGGCTGCCTACATTGTGGGCACCCTGGACAGGTAAGTCTACTTATTAAAAGTCAGCAGCTACAGTGTTTGTAGCTGCTGACTTTTAAAAAAATTTTTTTTTTTCAGCTGGCCCTCCCCTTTAAGTTGACAATGCAGCTCAGAGCAGAGTTGTGGATGGCTTTATATGTTGTTATTAGTATGCTGAATTTATTTATTTTTTATAATTTTGCCTGTTTGCCCAATTTAGACCTGATCAATTGTCATATTTTAGTTATAGGCCTATTGACTTTTCAATAGCTTTCAAGTTATCTATGGCTTTGTTGATGGCTTTGTTTTACAACAATGAATTTAGTATATACACATTTTAAAAGCAAAAATATAAACACAAAATTTATTTACACACAATTATTGTTTAAAAACTAGTGTCTTTACAGATATAAGATACCAATTTTATTCTGCAATTCTTCCTGTTTATCACAACAAAGCCCTTTGAAGTTATCTAAGCATGATTTTTTTTGTTTTGTTTTTTACAAAGAAGCAAACAAAGCAAACATAAAAAACTGCTGCATATGAAAAATAAAAACCAATAACATTAAAACATCTAAAAAGAAAAGTGGATACATGATTATGTTAGGGCTATTTAAGGTTCATTAGGGGTTGAATATGAAAAAAAAAAATTGTAAGAAAAAAAAAAACGTTGCTGTAAAAATGCAATAGCTACAGTCTAATAAGCTTTTCCCAAATGTAATTTATTGCAATATAATGATGTAGCACCCTGCTAGGTAGGTACTAGAAGAGAGTATCATTTTCGATCTTTCTGCTTACCAGGAAGATGGTCAGATAAAAATTAGAGTGCTCTCTGCCTACCAGAGAGCAGGATCTATTGGTTAGGTCTGCTCATTGTACTCAGGTGCAGCTCAGCTTGTTCTGACTTTGCACCAATGGTCCAATAGGAAGGCATATTGGACAGTGGGAGGGACCTGACAAGTGAATGCACAGGCTTTGTTACAGCCCTGGCAATTGGCAGAGGACAAGTGCTGCATTGCATGTTGTGATAAATACAACAGGAGAAAAAGACGGGTCCTATAAAAGTGTATCCACAGGTACGTGTTTGGTGATATCAGTCCTTAGGCCACTCACCACTATAGGGTGTTGTTGCCGTAGCGAAGAAAGCTAGACATACAAAATGGAAGCTCAGATAAGGTTACCTGGGAAAAAAGTGGCTACTGAGGCAACAATGGGCAGCAATAGAGGCTGATAAATGTACAAAACATTATATTAAATTCAAAGTTGAGGGCTAAAAACATACTCAATATCAAAAAACAGTTATGACATCTTCACTGTTGCTGAATAAATGGATACCCCACTAGAGAAAAAAGGTGTGTGAAAAATGAACAATGGACACAGACACACAGAATGACATACAGATAACAAAATCCAGATGACAAACGCCATACACACAGATTGCCAGCGGAAACCTCAGCTTACAAATGTAGGGAGAAGAAAAACCAATAGAGTGTAGACAATGTGTGTGTATGGGCCCCCAGGGATAGGAATATGCTATTGGTTAACCAATGCTAAAGAGTGCAAGGAAGTGGCTACTGCTAGGATTATTGAATGGAGGTCACATTATGATCTAGTATGATAGCATCTATAGCCACATAAATCAATACTGTGATCACTAGGATCGATCGAGGGATTGATGGAAGTTGATGCAATTGGTTGCTAGCCTGAGATGTGGAACTCCTATGATAATATGAGCAGTCACCAAAAATCAAAATGATTATACTGCTGCTAGATCTAAGTGTCCACAGACTGCTGCTTGAAAGTATAGAGCCCTTGACAGGGTAGAGGAAGCATAAATATGCGGTATTACTTAAATTCCTAATTTCAGTGGCACATTAAGCGCAGTCATGTCTAGGCCGGTCAAGCGGTGGAAAGGCAGTTTACCAGAAATAAGTGTCTGAAAATGTGGACCACAATGAATTGAGGACCAGGTGTCAATCATACCGTGTAGCGAATATCAAAGCAGCACTATGGACAATCACAGCTATGCACAGCTGTTCCTATGGGAGGCATATAGAAGAGGGTTATCCTACATTACCGCAACCTACATTCTGCATGTCTTCCGTGGTTGACACCATTGCCATTGAGTAGATGCTGTGTATCATGGACAGTCCATGTCAAGATGAAGGGACACCACAACTTGATGGCCACGGAAGTGGGATGGTTTACCCCAAACACTGTTCGGGTCCAAAGGTGGTTCGGATCACCCGCCGTCCCCCTGCCATTCCTAGTGCCTATTAGAGCTGGGCATAATTTGAATGGCATCACGTAATTGTGGTGACATCCACGCCTATTGCAACAAAGAGTGGCGTAGCTTTGTCTGGATGTTGGGATAGTGAATATAAAGCCAGAGTACATGCGCTCAGAGATAGTTGAGCCGGGGGAACAGAGTCCAGGAGGGAGGGGGCAGCTGCCCTCTACTCTATGGAGGAGGGTTTGCTACCCTGAGTGGTCGACCCAGTGGCCTAGAAAAAGAGATAAGCTGAACCCAAAGGTCCTGCAGAGCTGACTGGAAGGGAGACACCAGGAAGGATCAGATTCTGCCCACTCTGAGTACAGATCTCTATCTTTGGGGCCTGTTGAGTGAGCCCCCCCCCCCTTCAGCTAGAAGAGTCAGTGGATGGGTATCAGTAAAGGGGATGCTAGAGAGTATCTTGAAGATCATGTAGTACATCAAGTCTGCTGCTAGTGAGAGCAGGAACATTTAATTTCTCCATACATGTGGCTGTATGGTTAAAACAGTGTTACTACTTCAGCAAGTAATCTGGGGAGGTCAAGTGAGAGTTGTCCTTATCAATTGAAAATTGTTCCAGTTGGAGTATCCCACTCATCGCTCCTCCCATCCAAGTTCCAGAATAAAATACGAAAACACAAATACCCTGAACTGGTCATTGAGTAACGAGCCAGCAGGAGTAAGGGTGGGACAAGCGGCAACCAAGTGGGAACCCCTAGCAACCAAGTGGGAAACCCTCAGCATCCAAGTGGGAACCCTCAGCAACTAAGTGGGAACCCTCAGCAATCAAGTGGGAACTATTAGCAACCAGCTGCAGGTAACCAGAGGGAGGCCTATGAAGTCAACGCTCAGAAAACACTACGGGGACAGTGCTACAATAAAATCAGTAAGAATCAAATGAATGAAAAGCTAAAGAATATGTATATGTTAAGAAATCAATTATTCATAGTTTTGATTCAAAATGAATATTAGAACTGTTCAAAATCAAACAAACATTTTACAGTACATTGGTATTGATGGCAACTGAAACCCGGAGGGCCAGGGACATCTCCTGGTGAAAAAGAAGTACTGTGGGAGACATTTCCATATTAAAGGTGAGTATTGCAGCCTGAGCTGCTTTTTAGTTCCCCACCGCTGCCTTCTGGGATCTGTGCACATGCACAGAAGGCTTCACAGCCGGTTTCCCTTAGTTGCAATGCCGGCGCCTGCACCTGACCATAATTTGTAGCTGTTGACTTTAAAAAAATTCTAGAGGCTGGAACTCTGCTTTAAAGCAGTTTTTTGCCCTGTTTGAAAAAAATAAATAAAAGTCAGCAGCTACAAACACTGCTGACTTTTAATAAGAGGATAATTAATTGTCCAGTAGCCCAAAACTGTCCTTACCTGAACCGGTTCGTCACTGGTCTTTGGGTCCTCAGCACCGGCATGTTAACTGTGGGTAGCTGGCTGGGTTCCCTTGCAGCTTCACAGCTGGCTGCGCACTGCACATGCACTTTGTCAATGGTCCCACAGCCTTCTGGGACCTGTGAAATGTCCCAGAAAGTTGCAGGCGGGAGGAGGAGAACTTCTGATGGACCAAACGTTGGAGCAAGTACCTGTCAAAACCAAGTACTCACTCCCTTTCCCCCTAAAGAATGCCTAAAATAGAAGAGGAAGGGGGAGGAGGACCTTTAGGGTGAATTTCCACTTTAAACATGAATAATATTATTATCATACAGAATTTATATAGCATCAACAGCTTGTGCAGCTCTTGACAATGCTAGCGCAAACCGTACAGTTACAATACAATTCAATACAGGAGGAATCAGAGGGCCATGCTCGTTAGAGCTTACAATCTAAAAGTAATGCCGCGTACACACGACCAGACTTATGTCCGACATACTTTCGAAGGAGTTCTGCCAGAGTTCTGACAGAGTTCTGACGGACTTTCCGAATGAGCGGACTTGGCCACACACAATTACACCAAACTCCGACGGATTCGAACGTGATGACATACGACTGGACTCGAATAAGGAAGTTCATAGCCAGTAGCCAATAGCTGCCCTAGCGTCGGTTTTTGTCCGTCGGAATAGCATACACACGAGTGGATTTCTCGGTCGGAACTGGGTCCGGCAGAGTTCTTGCGGAAAAATTTGAAGCATGTTCCATTTCTAAAGTCTGTCAGACTTTTGCGAATCAAAAGTCCGTTGCAGCCCACACACTATCGAATAGTCTGCCGGAATCATTCCGTCAGACTTTTGATGTTGAAAAGTCCGGTCGTGTGTACGGGGCATTAGGGTCAAGTGATAGAAAAGATAATAATTGTGGGGGGTGAGCCGATGAAGAAAATGAAAGTACAGTTTTTAGGTGGTGGCAGGATAGGCTTCTCTGAAGAGGAAAATATCCTTTAGGCCGGGTTCACATTGCTGCGATGCGGGAACGCCGCGAATCCGCGGCGTTTTCCCGCATCGCATTACTCCCGCCGGCAGTTCACACTGCCCTATGCGGACGGCTGGGGGTGTCAATGTTATGTTAATGACACCCCCAGATCCGATCGCATATCGCAGTGCGATCTGCCGACTCGCACAAGAATCGGATCGCATGGTGTGAACGCCCATGCGATCCGATTCTGTTGCGGACGAAAAAAAGGGTCCCATGCGAGTTTGCTGCGGGACCGCTGCGAGTTCAGCCATACTATCTGTATGGCTGAACTCGCAGCGCTACGGAGATCGGATGTGATTTGCGGTGCGAATCACATCCGGATCTCCCCCCGCAGCAGTGTGAACCCAGCCTAAGGGTGAATTTCCACATTAAACATGATTTATATAGTGCCAACAGTTGCACATCCCTTTACAAAATATAGGGGGACATTACAGTTACAGTACAATTCAATATAAGTGAAAAGGTCCTCTTCTTGCTGCCACATGTGACTCATCAACCAATTATTTCTATGGGTAAGCAATAATCATACTGTCAAACATTCGTGGGAAATGGGTAAGCATGTAGTAAATAATGGAAGCCAGCAATATTTTCATTATAGAGGCTGCATTGTGCTGGGCAGGGCTGCACAGTGATGATCACTACAATGAGGAGGGAGGCAGGTATTTGACCACGTGGGTTGCACTCTGTGGAATGAGGGAATTACAAATAGATAACTTTACTAAAGGAACAGTTGCCCTTTTAGGCAGATAAATCTACTACTCTGCCTATTAGAGCTAATTTTCTAAGGTAAGTAATTTGTTTGACAGCTACCATAATGCTTTGTTTCATGTTTTCAACTAGTCTTCCAGATTAAAATGTATTTACTTTTACTGTATAACTAAGTAGCCATGTGCACTGTATCTTAGTAAAGCAAGTTTCTGTAATTCCTTAGTATCTTCTTTGTTTATGCCCTCCAGTTATCAGTGACCAGCTGTCAGTGATGTTCGTAAACTACTTTTCCTGTTATATAATATTCTGTATGATTAACTCATGTCCCACAGTGTACTACAGGCTAGAAGCTCATAAATGATAAAATTGCACCTCTCATGATTCTAATAGTCCTAATATGATGATTCCTATCTATCTATCTATCTATCTATCTATCTATCTATCTATCTATCTATCTATCTATCTATCTATCTATCTATCTATCTATCTCTCCATCTAATTATTGATTAGTAGTATATTAGACACATGCAGTATATACACACATATACATGCACACTTACAGGCAAAAACCTGCTATACAACACCAGACTAATGCCCTGTACACACGGCTGGACTTTCCGACGGTAAATGTGCGATTGAATCATGTTGTCGAAAAATCCGATCGTGTGTGGGCTCCATCAGACTTTTTCCATTGTAATTTCCGACACAAAAAAGTTTGAGTGCTGGATCTAAAAATTTCCAACAACAAAATCCGATCATTTAAATTCCGATCGTGTGTAGACAATTCCAACGGACAAAGTGCCATGCATGCTCAGAATAGATTATGAGATGAAAGCTATTGGATACTTGCCTCTTTATAGTCCCGTCGTACGTCTTGTACGTCACCTTGTTCTGAACGATCAGATTTTCCGACAACTTTGTGCGACCGTGTGTATGCAAGACAAGTTTGGGCGAAACTCCGTTGGAAAAAATCTGACAGATTTTGTCGCCGGAATGTCTGACCGTGTGTACAGGGCATTAGACAACAACACACATGAAATGCAGATACAATATTTATGAATGATATAAAATTGTGTTAATTTAAGACTGTCTGTTAAAAATTAAAACCTAAAAAAAGTATGCAAATTAAAGTTGCATATTCACCTATTCCTGTTTCACACAGTAATTTGTACATTATTCTTTGATTTTATATGGTATATTCTTTGTATGCTAAGCAGCAGGGGAAAAACTGATAAAGGAACTGTATAAACTAAAAGGGCCACTGCAATGTTGTCTGCGGTGCTGTAATTTGCAGCAAATTACCCTTACGACAGCAGCTCAATTAATATGATTGCGTTCACAATAAATAGAGGTCATTATGTAAATGTGATTATCATCAGATATATAGGTTACTCATTTGTATTAAATGTAGACAAGAAAATCTAAATATATCTGTGCAATGCTAATGTCTTTTTTTTTGTCTTTATGTGAAACTACAGTAAAATACAGGCTGGTGAGCACATTAGAGGTAGGGGTAACATTGAATGTGCTCCTGTAATATAATCACTATTATTATTATAATTATAAATGTATCAGTAACACGTATTCTAGAAAAATGACCAGTCATGGCAGTTTGGGAAACAACATTCCCATCCACTGACCTAACCTAACCCACCCTCCCTTCCACAGATACATACTTACCTCAATCCAGTAGTCACAGTTGCACTGCTTGGTTGCATGCAATGTCTTCACTGTCCTGGCTGCATGTGAGCATTAGTGTCCCATAAACTTCTATAGGGCTGTGTCCCAGATCAGAGGCAGCTTTTACAGCTGCTGACATCTCTATTCGTTCTTTCTATGGTTCTGGCCTCTTGGCTGGCTCAAGATTACATAATTTCCATGCATTTGCACAGGAACTAATTCACATTGGTACCCAGGGCATGTCGGAAATGAAAACTCAGCTGCAAATGTATGACTTTGTATACATTTAGGAGAAACATTGCTGGCAGGCAGAAGGAACACTTTTATTGCAGAAGAGACCCATGGTGTCTTTTCTGAAATATATTTTTTTCACCCTAAGTCTGCAGTACCACTTTAACCACCTGTGAGTTACACTCACTGCTTTATAAATAGCCCCTCTAGTGGCAGCACTCTTAAAACACACCCTTTCTTGCCTCTAAACAAAAAAAGCAGATGTATGCAACTCTTTAAAACACAATGCAGTTATTGAAAACAAAAATAAGCATTTTGTAGGCAAAATAAACGTGTCTTGATACCACCACCTGACTTTTTAAGGCAATGGTGATGTAGCCAGGGTCTCACTGGTACCCCCTGGGAACGCTGGTGGTCCTAAATGTTGGATAATGCAACACATTGTGACATGTGATGCTACCCTCTGCATAGTGTGCCAATGACAGTCTGGATTCACAAGAATTAGGTTACATGACATTGTGAATCATTTCCCAAATCTGTGCCTATAAAGCATAGCTGCATTAACTTCTGAATTTTATCAAGAGTGCTGTGCTGTGGCCAATCAAGACAGCTTCCAGCCACAGACAGAACTACTTCCCCCTTCTGTCCACAGATTATCAGCGTGGCATCCTTCTTCTAGTTCCCTTTTTTTAACTCAGACCAGCTCCTTGCTTGCTTCCTGAACAACTCTTTCTGTAGCTAGCTGCAAAAATTGGCTTTGTATGGTGCTTCATTCCTGCTGCTGCCTGCCCTGACTTTTGGCTTGTTCCTGGTTATCCATTTCTGCTGCCTTCCCTAACCCCTAGGAAATATCCTGGTTT
Source organism: Lithobates pipiens (assembly GCF_037356315.1). Lineage (NCBI taxonomy): Eukaryota > Metazoa > Chordata > Amphibia > Anura > Ranidae > Lithobates > Lithobates pipiens. Next base: position 341,768,913 of record NW_027507758.1, read on the forward strand.
TCCATGTCCACTGCCTGCCCTGATCTGTAGGGAGTATCCTAGTTATCTGTGTCTGCTGCCTGGCCTGACCCATGTCAAGTATCTTGGTTATCTGGCCTGACCTCTAGCACTGTGATCCACAATCATTCTGTTTGCTTCAGTTTATTACCATGTCATGGGCTTTTAATGCAAATACCTTGAGGTCCATTAAAGGCCGAATCTAGGGATCACAATCATGGGTCAGGGCATGTGAGGGGGTCCCTGGTAAATACTGGCTAGTCCTTAGACTTCACGCCTTGGGAAATTCCACAGCAGCTGCTCTATCTTGTGACCATCTACAAGCACATTGGCAAAGCGCAGATCCAGTGAGGGCCACATTCAAGTTTCAGTTACCAACTTTCTCTGGTTTCAGTGTGCTTCAATATCCTGGGAACCTGCTGTTGGCCAGCACCCTCTGGTTAGCCCACTCCCTTCTGTTTGGTATCTTGTATAGTGTAGTTCAAGGTTCCACACTGGCATAGTAATTCTCTGATAGACAACATCAGTTTAACACTTCTTGACACACTGGTGCAGGAAGAGGTTGAGTAAGGTTGTGAAAACCTTTTAGATTTCATATAAGAACAGGGGAAAACAAGACTAAAATATATATATATATATGCTGGGGTTAGCCTTTAATTTGGAACAAAAGGTATAGTATATCCATTCTGAGATCAATAAAGATCAAATGTGTAGATCAATTTGAGCTGTGCCTGGATTATTACCTACAGACCAGATATCTACCAGATGACCACAAACAGACAAATGATTAGCAGTTGAGAGCAAATGTCAGATTTGAGAAATACTGTATTTGAAACCCAATACCTTTTATGTGGCTGCCTGTGGCAATGAGAAGTTGTGCTAGACGATTGTTAAACCAAAATTGACATTTCAGTTATGGAAGGATGCTGATGGTCTGAAAACCCATCCTGGCTTATCCTATGTCTCTTCAGCAGTGAAATTTGCCTACCATAGTTCCCAACACTTCTAGAAACAAGGGCACCCTAATTTGTCTGCTTTATTCTCTAAGAATCCACAAATTCTCCCCTTAATATGACTAGAGAAGATGCATACATCTTGCTACTTGAGTCCCTGAAGGATGTTAAAAACCTGCAAGACGTTGGAATGGCAGTTTGCATGAACTAACAACTTAAACAACCTTATTTTAAATAAGAATTACACAAAACATAGCTCAGAAGAAATTAGTAGATAGAATATCAATGTATACTCATAACTCATAACTATAAGTAAAAAAATTGCCATTGAGATTTGCTAGCAGCTAAGATTTTACTGTGTATTAATCAAACTCATGTCTTAAACTAGAAGCACACAGGGCAACTGTTAATACTATTTGTCTTTTTGAATCATGGCACTGCAGACAGGAACATAGCATTACTTTACTTCCAGCTTGTAAAGGCCATAGTCTTAGATAGATAAATGTAACACCTGTCACATGCTGATGTAATTGGAGGACCTACTATTTGCTCACATACCAAGGAATATTATTACACAGAATTAAAATAAAACAACTAGAGGAAATGCAATCACATTTTTTCTCTGTGAGAAAGCACTTAAAGTTGAACTCCAGCCTTTCCTTCATTCTTGCTCAGTTGTGCAGGCTTCTCGCCTGACTTTTTAAGGCTGGAGTATGTCCAGCATCACCTTACCCTTGCTTATCAACCTTGTATTACTGTCCCTGACCTACCACTTTATTTCATTGGACTTTAATTCTTTCAATCATGAAGCGTTACAAGTGGGTGTTACCTAAGGCAATCTGCATGCAAATACAAACTGACATCTACCCATTAAGGCATTTTGATTTTTGAATATTTGAATATGTGCTCCAGGAATGGCAGCAAGACATTTCCCATGGCAAGTTTTCTGAATGAAACATACATGTGTAATATGTGTTGAATTGTCAGTCCATCCCTGCCTCTCTACCTCGTATAATCAGAGAATGCTTTGGATTCATGAGAAAATGCAAAGTTTTCCCTAAATGATGATTGCCCTAACTGAGCAACCTCCTGTGTTCACAACGCAGCAAGGCAGAATATTGGCATTGGATCAAGAAAATAGTGGGGATCATTGTAATAGTGGTGCCTTTCACATTGATTTCCAGCTTCCATGTTGATCCTACAAACATGGCACAAGCATACCTTCACTGGTTTGAGATAAACCATTGTAACTATATAGAATTGTTATACCTAAGCTTCAGTTTGAACATTTTAAGGCCCGTCAGCATTTTCCTGCCACAGCTTCCCTTTCAACTCCTGCCCAGTGGATCATTCTTTAACCACTGGAAATGGAACTTCTGCTGACCCTGCCCCCCCCCCCCCCCCCGATGTCACATTTGGCACCTTTCAGAGGGGATACCTGTCAAATCCAGGTATTTGCTCCCCCTCCTGCAAAAGAGTGCCACAGATTCTGCTGTGAACTACGCCATGTTCGGCCCCTCCTCCTCCCCCCTGCAGCCTTCTGGGAAAAACACAGGTCCCAGAAGACAACAGGGACCATTCAGAATGCACAGTGTAACTCACGCTTGAGCAGTAGGAAACAGGCTGTGAAGCCGCAAGGCTTCCTGTTTACCTTACTGAAGATGCCGGCGCCTTCGGATGATGACATCGCAGGCGCCCTTGACAGGTAAGTGTCGTTATATTAAAAGTACTTTACTGAAGATGCCGGCGCCTTTGGATGAGGACATCACAGGCGCCCTTGACAGGTAAGTGTCGTATATTAAAAGTAGCTTGTAGCTGCCGCTTTTATTTTATTTTTTTGCAGCCGGGACTCCGCTTTGAGAAACGGAAGGATTTGCCAACTTTATTATCAAGCCCACTCTGCGATTTAGCAAAGGTTCTGGTTCTCTTGTTTACCCACAGGTAGCACAATATCCTGTTTAGGGAGGGTCATTTCTCATAACCCCCCAAAAGAGTGCTACAACCAATTAAATAAAAACGTCAAAACCTCATCTGAGATCCTCTGCTATGCCTCTTCCAGGACTGAAGACTAGTGATCCACTTTAGCAAATGAGTCCCACAGCCTACCAATCTTGTTGCTGCCTCTTGTCGTAATGTCACTACGATGCTTGAGTCTTCTGGAGCATGATGACCCCACTGCTGGATAGATATATAGTGCTGGCCCGTCCAGGGGTGACGCCCCCCCAATCCATGTGCCAGGGCCCCTAATCTACATGTAGGGCACATGGATTCCAATGGGGCCTTTTCTTTTTTTTTAGAGGCTCTAATCGGCTTCAAAAAAGGGTGGGCTCTGGGTCCACCCAGTTGTGTGACAATAGCAAATTGATATTTGGTATTGTCTTCCTGATTCTCCTACCTAGTCCTAGTCTAAGGACTCCCTGGCCTATTGTGTGTCAGTCAGAACACACTTTCTTTTCAGCCGGGAGGAAAAGCAATGGCCTGGCTCTTTCTTCCTCCTGCCTCCTCCTCCTCCTCAGTCCGTCTAATGCCGGGGGGATGGGTGGGTGCTTGCGGCGATTGCTACCTTCCCATCTGCCCTCCGTCTCTTACGGGGGTGGGGTGCTTGCATCGACTGCCACCTTTCCGTCTGTCTCCCCAAGGGGGCGGTTGGCGTTAGTTTACTGCCCCCCCTCTGAAATATTTAACACTAGCCACCCCTGATCTATATCACACAGCTAGTGACATGGGTACCTGAAGCAGGACCCTCCCACTCTGCAGTCCAGAAGAAAGAAGACTCAAGATATGGCAAATGATGTGACTACGAATTCAGGTAAGTTAAAGGGGATTTTTAATTAAACTTAGTTATTAGTTACATTTAAGTGAGGGTAACCACTTGTGCACCACCCACTGTACATATACTGCAGCAGGGCATTCGCTCTTTGGCACATCATGTAACTAGTACGTAATCTGACACTTGCAAGTCTGGGGTACGTGTGCACACTGGTGGCCCACTTCCGCTGTGATCACACACAGCAGGAGCCCAACAGTGGGTACCGCAGACTCGATGTCCGCCGGCAGCCGCCGATTACACAGTACACAGGTCCCACAGATCTGCCTATGTAAACAAGGCAGATTGTCGTTCTGTCAGAAGGGAAGATAAAGCAGGAACAAAAAAGTGTCAATTGGGTGTCCGATTTGTCCACTGCAATATTACAGTCCCACTATAAGTCACTGATCGCTGCCATTGCTAGTAAATAAATATATTAATACATAAATAAATAAAAATATCCCATAGTTTGTAAACGTGATAACTATTGCACAAACCAATCAATATACGCTCTATGGGGATTTTGTTTTACCAAAAATATGTAGCAGAATACATATTGGCCTGAATTGATGATGACATTTTATTATTATTGGGTATGTTTTATAGCAGAAAGTAAGCGATGTTTTTTTTTCCAAAATTGACAGCCTTTTTTGTTTGTTTTAAAAAAAAAAATGCAGAGGTGATCAAATACCACCAAAAGAAAGCTCTATTTGTGGGAAAAAAGGGATGTCAATTTTGTTTGGGTAATATATTGCAGTACTGTATTGATATTTGTACAGTATATTTGACAAAATGGCTATCTTAGCTTGGCCAAATGAAAGGAGTATTGTAAGATTGTTAGTACAGCTCCAATTAATTCCTGAGGTAGTAAAACAAATATTTAGTTCTGGTCGTGTATCTCTGGTGGGGTAAAATATTAACCCCCCTAGCGGTAATCCTGAGTCTGGCTCGGGTTGGGATTTTACTGAAAGGAGCGGTAACCCCGAGCCAGACTCGGGATCACATCGCTGGATACAGGGAGGACACAGTGAGAGTTACTTATCTTGTCCCCTGGATCCAGCGATGTCCTCCGCGCTGTGTGATCGAGTTGTCCTCCGCTCGAATTCACAATGCCGAATACCGCCGAGCTCCGTTCCCTGCGACGTTACGACGCACGGGAGCGGAGAACGGCGGCAAATTCAAAAAAGTAAAAACACAAAAAACACTCACAGTACTGTAATCTTACAGATTACAGTACTGTATAAAAAAATTACACACCCCCTTTGTCCCTAGTGGTCTGTGCAGTGCCCTGCATGCACTTTTATATTATAAATACTATTTTTTCTGCCTGAAATTTGGAGATTGTCCATAGCAACCAAAAAGTGTCCCTTTTTCAGTGTTTTAGGATTTGATTACATTATTGAATAATTTTTATTATTCTTTATTATATTATAAACTTTATCATACCTGGGATGTCTGCTAGACTGAACAGATTTAAGAGAGTTGTTCCTAAGAATTACAGGACTACAATATAAAACACCAAATTTCCATGCAAAATAATTGTACCGCTTTCAGCACCTAAATCCAGACTGAATTATACCGCCAGGGAGGTTAAAATATTAAGGTCATGTATGTGGCTGTTAAAAAAAGAATCAGATAAACTGTGTTTTTTCTGCAGCTTTAGCCCTTACAGTCAGCTCTCTGTAATTTGAATTGTAAATGGGATGAAGTCAGTCCACCATTTACAAGGTTTTGTGCTCTGTGTTTCAGCTGTCAGGTTAGTGTCTAATTCTTCAGCAGTTTCTGTATCTCCGGTTTAGAATGTGCTGACTCTGGCTACAGAGTATTTTCTTAAAAATAATTCCACAAACTAAGCACATTATTTTGCTGTGCGCAAGGTATATTGACACAAAACTAAAAAAAATCAAATCTTTTGTCCTGTTTAAATTAAATGCAGGGCAACTTTGATCTGTGATACAATTTTATACTGTATCTGGAATGTATACATTGTGCAGATCAAGCTAATTCAGATGTCAGACAGGGAAAGAAATATACTTCTGCCCCCTAGTGTTGTATGATATGTATATATCAGTGAGATAATTCAATTTTTTCATGATTGCTTCTAGCTTTCCTAAATGGATAAAAATGATCAAAGTTGAACTTGTCTTGCAACTTATCAGCTTTTCCATTTCAATCCTACGATGTCATGACATGCGTTCTTTGGCTATGTTCCTAGTTTCTATAGTTGTTGTCCCCAAGCCTAATCATGATAATACTATTTGTGAAAATGGGCCAATATTCCCAATAAACACTGCAAATGCACTTGGAAGTGCAGTCGCTATAAATCTAAGGGGTATATCTGAAATGAGGGGAAGCTCTGCTGATTTTATCATCCAATCATGTGCAAGCTAAAATGCTGTTTTTCATTTTCCTTGCATGTTCCCCTCGGATCTACAGCGACTTTACTTCTAAGTGCACTTTCAGTGCAAAGTGGATTTTCCTTTAGTAAATAACCCCCATAGTGGGTTATTTACGAAAGGTAAATCCACTTTGTACTGCAAGTGCACTTGGAAGTGCAGTCGCTCTAAATCTAAGGGGTAGACCTGAAATGAGTGGAAGCTCTGCTGATTTTATCATCCAATCATGTGCAAGCTAAAATGCTGTTTCTTATTTTCCTTGCATGTCCCCCTCGGATCTACAGTGAATTTATTTCCAAGTGCACTTTTAGTGCAAAGTGGATTTTCCTTTAGTAAATAAACCTCACAGAAAGAAGTTTGCAAAATTTAAGGCAAATCATCTCTCTTCTATACATAAACAACGAATGCGAGAATTTAAAATCTTTTGTGTCCTGCAATTAAAGTGGACATTCAGTCATTTTTTCCATCTATTAAATCTTCTGCCCTTGTTGTTTTAACTTTGGATAGTAAAACATAATTTTTTCTGCCAGTAAATACCTTATACAGTTTACTTCCTGTTTCTTGTCTGGTCATTAGCCTAGGCTTATGACATCATGCACTTAGATGCCTAAATCACAGTTCATAAAATATTCCAATTATTCCAGGTCCCATATGACATCAACGCCACATGTGACCATCACAAAAGAAGGATGTCCGCTTACCAGATAGATCTGAGGTAAAAAATGCCTGTGGATGTTTTACCCCGCCAGGGCCTTTAGGCTGCAGTCTCCTCGGCACACCGGGATCCTGTAGACACTCCTGTACCCCTCGTTTTCAAAGACCCACTTGGAAAAAAGATGCTCCACATAGTGTAAGATCCAACACATTTATTCGGGTTTAAATGGTTTAAAAAGGCGAGCACATCTCCCTTATACAGAAAAAGATATGTCATGCCTCTGTATGTCTGTGTAAATCCAGGAAGTGAACAGGCAGCAGCTTCAGCTGCCCACAGTTAAAATGGCTGCAGGCAGCCTCAGTGGAGAGAGATTTCTGCAGCATATTTGGCAAGTACAAAATGACAGTATATATAAAATAATATGCAAAGTGGTTGGAGGGAAGCTTCGGAATGACAAAGATGTTTTTATTACAAATTATGTGAGCAGACTGCAGTTCCTCTTTAAACAGCTCTTCTGCTCGAGATGTTGGATGCTGAGAAGGCTATTGATAGAGTTGACTAACAATATATCTGCTCACTATGCAGATATTTAAAATATTGGATCAGTTCCTAATTGTGGTGTATAGACTATATAGAGCCTTCAAGGAAAAAATAAATATGGGGCTTTCCTTCCAAGTTTTCCTCTCAATTAAAGTGATTGTAAACGATCACCTTGTTAGACAACTAATTAAGTTTAAAATAGAAATGAAAGGCAAAACATTTTTGTATAGATATATAAAAAAAAACATTATAAATAACCCTTTTCCCTTTTTTAAAATAAGTGATCACATTCCCTCTGTTCTCAACTGCATAAGTACTGGGGGAAGGAGAAACAACAGCACACTGATCTTCACAGTGAATGGCTGTGCAGTGGGGGCATGTCAGGACAAGTCTGATCATTGGAGGAGAGTACACTGAGAGTTCACTGAGTTCCCAGCTAGAGAATGGACCATGGTATGCTCTCCTGCTTAGTGCTCAGTTTTTAATAGGAAAGCAAGGGGACTAGCAGGAACACCAGTGATTTCACATAAAGGAAGCAATACAAAGCGAACAGGAGATTTTCTCATACATGTTTAACTTTCCTCCCCAAAGGGAAGCAGAAATAGTATAATTAGAAAATAGTCTTGATTGGTAGAGTTCTTTCAACTAAATGGCCATTTAACACACAATTTGATTGGCTACCTAGATATGAATCTACATCTATCAGTATATTAGTGGGTAGAATTCACCTCAAAAACCCACACACAGCTTTTGATCGTCTGTTTGGCCAGGTAAACTTGTCACTGGTACAAATTGTACTAAAGGTCTTAAAGTATTGGGGTTCTAAATAAGAATAACCTATTATGAATGTGCTGGGGGAGGAAATGGTGAGCTGAAAAGGATAATTGCTCTAAACATATGTTAAATTTTACTGCAGCCCTAACAGTCTGCGTGATCTTCATCAATAAATCATTCCATTTTAGAACTTTGGATAAGCAGATAGCATTGTGCAACACATGTTTTTATCTTTCATGCTTATTTTGTGACTCTTACCTTTTTTTGTTCATATGTTAGAATAGTAATATTCATGAAATCATATGTTTCCACTAAGCAGGTATTTTTTCTTTTAGGAAATGAAAAGTTAGTTATAGAATTATTTTGAAGTTACTTGTCAGCAAATCAGTATATAAAATATTTTCCTGTTAAAATCCGTTCAGAGAGATGCTTACTCAGCAACATTGTCATTATATTCCTTACTATCTGCAGACAATGCAATATTTTCCTGAATTTCCCTGGCACTGAATATTGCATTAGCTGAGAGTGAGATCACAGAGATGAATAGAAGTAGCCAAGAAAGACATCAATAGTCAAAGGCAAATAGTGTTAAGCAGAACTCTAGGCAAAAACAATCGGCGATGTGATGATTCTACGGTAAGTTATTGACTCATTAGCCTAATTAGTGGGCTGGAGTAATAAAAAGCTGACAAGAAAAGTTGAAAATCTAAACCAAAATAATATAGCTGTGCAGGTTAGCAAAGGCCAGTAAATCACAGGACTGACTTTATAAAATTACAAATCCTTTGGCAGGTAAAACAATTCACATACAGTATCCCACAAAAGCTAGTACACTCCTCACCTTTTTGTAAATATTTTATTATATCTTTTTATGTGACAACACTGAAGAAATTACACTTTGCTACAATGTAAAGTAGTGAGTGTACAGCTTGTATAACAGTGTCAACTTGCATTGATGTCTAAACCATTGGCAGCAAAAGTGAGTACACCCATGAGTGAAAAAGTCCAAATTGGGCCCAAAGTGTCAATATTTTGTGTGACCACCATTATTTTCCAGCGCTGACTTAACCCTCATGGGCATGGAGTACACCAGAGCTTTACAGGTTGCCACTGGAGTCCTCTTCCGTCTATTTCCCAAAGACAACCTCTGGATATGACTCTGAGCATGTGCACGCAACTTCTTTGGTCAACCATGGCGGGGCCTGTTCTGAGTTAAATCACTGTATGATCTTGGCCACTGTGCTGCAGCTCAGCTTCAGGTTCTTGGCAATCTTCTTATAGCCTAGGCCATCTTTATGTAGAGTAACAATTCTTTTTTTTCAGATCCTCAGAGAGTTTTTTGCCATGAGGTGCCATGTTAACCACCTCAGCCAAATAAATGTTCCCGAAACTTGTGGCAAAATATAAAATATTCCATGGGCTCAACATGCCTCTCAGCAATTAGCTTGAAGTGTCTCCTTCCCAAAATGGGGCCATTTGTGGGGGGGGGGGGGGGTTGTGCTATCTTGACTTTTCATGGCCTCCGAAACTGTGATAGGTAATGAGGAAGTGAAATCACAATTTTATGCCCTTAGAAAGCCTTAAGGCAGTGCTTGGTTTTCGGCAGGGCTCGAGTCCTGCCGAAACGTATGAGAACGGCATCCCTGCACTTTTTTCACAGCAGGAATGCCGTTCCCTTTGCAGGGCCAGAGCCTGCCGAGCCGATCAGGGATGCGGTCCGTGGCGATCTAGCCATCAACCGCCCACAGCTGGCGTCTGACGGGTAGATCGAGATGCATGCAGAGTAGCGCAGGAAGTGTTTGTTTGTAGTACGTTCTCTCTCATGTCACGCAGCGCTGCTCGCTCCCCGGTGGCCCCTCCTCTCTTCTGGTCTATCCCCATTGGCTTGTGACATCATCTGGGATAGAGGAGAAGAGAGGAGGGGCCGCCGGGGAGCAAACAGCACTGCGTGACATGAGAGAGAACTTACTACAGACAGGCGCTTCCTGCGCTACTCTGCATACTGGCTAGTAAGATCCCCTAATGTGCCCCCTGATACCAGTATGTTGCTGGTCCTTGTTGGGCATACATTGTAATGTTCTTTTTTTCCTGCAGCCTGTGGGCTGAACGAAAAAAAAATATAGATCGTGGGTATGCCCACTATTAGACTACCCCCCTTCATCCACCCACTTCTAATGATGGGCATACATGCACCATTTTTTTTAACTGTGGTGTGAAATCACCTCCTATGTATCATGAGCAAACACTGTTGCTGTCAAGATAAATAAATCAGTGCTGCAGCTGAATGGTGTACCTACTAAGCAAAAGATGATTAACAATAAAATAAAGTAACATTACAGTATAACAGTAAGACTTAACATAGCTACAAAGCAAATACAATAAAACATAGTACAACATTTTTTTAACGCAATCTGTGCCTAAAGAAATATATGCCGAAGCATGGGGGCAATCCGCCCCTAATGTTAGGAGCAAATCTCTCCTCCACCCCTGCCCCCATGCTTCGGCATATATGCTCTTTTTTTTAACTGTGGGGGTGAAATCACCTCTGACAGCGATGGAGTCACGACTTTAAATATCGTGGGAGCAAACGCTGTTGCTGTACCCATGCTGCAGCTGAATGGCGTACCTGAAAACAAAAAAATGGTTAACAATAATACACAGTAAACAGTAAAGTATAAAAGAATTACATACCTGAAAAGCAAATGAGATAAAACATAGTAACAATAAAACATTGCATTGTAGAATACAGTAAAAAAGAACAGAACAATAGTGAGAGAATAGAGAGAGAGAGAGAGAGAGATAAAACAATAAAATGACAACAATTTTTTTATTTTTTATTTAATTTAATTAATTTATTTTTTACTTTTTTTTTTTACACTTTTTTTTGTAACTGTAAAGGTTCGGTTCCAGGTTCGGGCCTCCTAAAATGTGATGGCATCTTTGGAGGCCCTGTGAATATGTGTCCTAGTCTGTGCAATGCTGTACAATATGGTAATACTCCATTAGTGTATGGTAGCGTTCAAAACATTCAGCATTGCAAAGACCAGGATGGTCAGGACAGGAGGGACAATAGTAGCGGGTGTCACGCCTATATCCGCACTTTTTAAAGACACAACATTTTCTTTGGGGCTCATTGGGTAGGGGTACCAGAGAGGACATAAGCAAAATGCCTCTCATGCAGCCAGCTTATTGTGAAGTTGGGCCACGGCACCATCTGGAAACAGAAGGGCTGTGATGATCTCTTCCTGGAATTTAAGGAAGGATCGAGTTCATCCTGAAGCTTTCTATAGCACAAAAGCATTCAACAGAGCCAATTAAAATAAGTATACAAACACTTTTTTCTACCAGCGTCTGGCCTTACGGGCAATTTGGTATGGCGCCAACAACTTGTCGTTGAGGTCCACCCCTCCCATATTAGGGTTATATTCGTGGACACAGAGGGGTTTCAGTGAAGGGAGGACAGAAGGAAAACATTCCGATTATCCCTTCACTTCACAGCAAGCAAATTATTACACTTCAAGCAGGCTCTCCCCCCTTTCCTATGATAGGAATCTACAAGCCGTCGGGGTAAGCCCTGGCAATTAGATCGCATGGTACCACATGTGCAAATTCCATGATCAAACAAGTTTCTGAATAAGGGTGACACCAAGTCCCACACAATCTTACCAACGCCCCGATGTAATCTGGGCAGTTCTCCAGCTCTACGTGGCTATCACTTAAACCATAAAACTATATGTATAGCATGTGGCCCTGTCACAGAGCTTATACATCTTGACCCCATATCTGGCACGCTCGCATCCAGGGTCACCCGCAGGATGACATTGTTCATTGTCATCAAAGTGCATGAACCGCAAGATCTGCTCGTAACGTGCTCTGGCCTTGGAGACAGAGAACACGAGCATATGGTGAATTGGGTCAGTGGACCAATATGACTGAAACTCACTCTGTTTAGTAATGCCCATGAGGAGGGATAGGCCCAGAAAGGTCTTAAATTCGGAAACCGTAATTGGTTTCCAATCTCTGGCAAGGGTCAAATGGGGATTAACGGCGATGAATTGACCAGCATACAAATTGCTTTGGTCCACAATAGATCTATAGATCAATAGATCTATAGAGAAACAGCGAATAAAAATCAAGTGATGTAAAATCAACTGTTTCCACCTGAATTCCGGGTTGGCCAGTGAATGGGGAAGTATGGGTGCTGCAGAAGTGGTGAGTTCCCAATTAGGATTGGCAAATGCAGCAGGAAGTGCACCATGGGCTCGCCACTGCACCAGATTGAACTTCATTTATGGGACTCGCCATGTCACCACGTGTTATTGCAGTGCTGGTTTGACTACGACCAGGGTGTACTAGGCCGCTGGTGCTTGCCAGTTCACCAAAAGGATGAGCAGTACTAGTACTTGCTCTCTGCTAAATACGAGAGTCCTTTTTTGCACCTCAATGACAGCAAAAGAACGGGGTCTGATACCCCTGACCTTGGCAGGGACCACAACTCCGTCATTAGAGCTATCTGTCAGGGTGCCCCTGCTGTCTACAGGATTGTATTCTGACCCTGAATCTGACAGATGAGTGACATCCACCTCACTATCTGTCATACTATCTGTCATACTCAGAAACGTGTAGGCCTCTTCACTAGTGTACCTTCGATTTCACATTTTGGTCTCTAAATTTACTGGTATACTAGTGAGACTCACAGGTAAAAAAGCCCTTGACTGTCAGTAAATGATTCAAACGCTACTAAAAAAAAGTTTGCATTCACAGGGATCAGACCTGACTCTGCAAACGCTGCAGTTATGAGTGTTATGTTTTGTAAGTGACAGTGATCGATTGATACTGCACTTGGGTGGGCTGGGCGAAGGGGCTAAACGCAGGTGCTAGCAGGTATCTGGGCTGATCCTGCAAACACTGTGTTTTTGGAAACCCTAAACTGCTGGGGATGCTAATATAGTTCTGATCAGATCAGATATTGATCCGTTCAGACATTATACCACTAAGGGAGGTGTATAGTTACATAGTTACATAGTAGGTGAGGTTGAAAAAAGACAGAAGTCCATCAAGTCCAACCCATGTGTGTGATTATATGTTAGTATTGCATTGTATATCCCTGTATGTTGCGGTCGTTGGGGTGCTTATCTAATAGTTTCTTGAAACTATCGATACCTTCAGATCAAACATTTCCTGGCCCACTGTGCGCCACCCGATTCTACAACCCCAGGATTTTCTACCTTTGAAAGTGTATGTAAAACTGATCCCCACAGATGTGGACTTATCTCTCTGACTTATATGCTCAGCTTCTATCACATTCAATATCTTCCCTGCCGACCTACACAAACAATTGGGATGATGATCTTAATCTTAAACTAGATCCAACTGACTGGACACAAATCTGGCAGGCAACTAAATCTGCATCACCAAACATTGTGGCCCTTGAAACCAACTATAAGGTGCTCACCAGGTGGTACCTGGTCCCTGCCTGAATCTCTAAATTCCTCCGTCAATACCCCTCACACTGCTTCAGAGGCTGTAACACACCAGGAACACAGGTCCACATTTGATGGGAGTGACCCACAGTCTGAACCTTTTGGTTGGCTGTGTTCGGGATCCTTTCAACCCTGTTTGAAATTTCCTTGCCACCAGACCCAGCAGTAGCGTTTCTATATAACAAACCACTGGCTCTAACACACCGTCAGTTTAAACTCTTAAGCCCCATACACACTGCTGATTTTTTCCTTCAGATTTCCAAAAACCATGTATGTGCAAGGGCCTGCCTGATTGCATACAAATTGAAACTCCTAAGGTTTGACCTCATATTATATGGTTTTGGTAAATCTGAAGGAAAAAATCAGCCTAAAATATGATAGTGTGTAGGGGGCTTTACTCCATATCACTACTTATCCATATCCATATCATCATTTATCACCACAGCAGCTAAACAAATCATTGTAAAAGTATGGTGCGTGCATGGGTGTTAGTGCTACTGGCACTAATCTGGTTAAACCTTTATTGGGTAAAATATGGCAGGTGCCCTGGCGCTATAAAAAATAAACTAGCTTGCATCACCCGTGACACCTATACAGTGATCACTGGTGACAGGGGGTGAAAGAGTTAACTAGGGGGTAATCAGGGGGTTAAAACTTTTATTAGGTAATATATGGGGGTACCTGAGGCTATAAAAACCTGACAATGGAACTAACTGGCTAACTAGCGTCACCAGTGACACAAATACGGCGATCGATTAGTGACACTGGCAACAGGGGGTGAAAGGGTTAACTGGGGGGCATTCAAGGGGTTAAACCTTTATTAGGGTGCTTTAGGGGGGTAACCTAGACCTAAAGGGGGCTACTACTAACTGCCCTAACACTTATTTCAGTCATAAATTACACCAATGCAGTGATCAGTGAAAAATCGGAAAACTGCAATTGGTGACACAGTGACAGGGAGTGAAAGGGTTAACTGGGGGGGCGATCGGGGGGTTATGGGGGGGGGGGCGATCGGGGGGTTATGGGGGGGCAAGTGTACCTATGTGTACTGGTGTTCATGTAGTGTTGGTGCAACTCATGGTTAGATATCCTCTCTCTCTCACTGGAATCGAAAAGACCCCACGAGGATAGATGACCTCACGTCCTCCTGTCTGTGTATACACTTACACAGGCAAGGGAAGCTTTTCATTTGCTAGGAGCGATCACCAGGTCCAGACCATACATCATTGGTCTGGCCCTGGGGACTGATCGCTCCCCAAAAGAACCTGACCGTCGCGGGCACGGGGGAGCGTGATTGCGCTCCCCACCCATAGGGAGGGCGGGACATACAGGTAGGCCCGTTTGCCCACTCGTGCCATTCTGCCGACGTACATCGGCGTGCGCCAGTCAGAAACCGGTTAAACATACAATGACCAGTATGAGAGAGTGAGAGCGATAACACAGATTTAACACACCTGCTCCCCATTCACTCCTGAGACCTTGTAACTCTAACAAGTCACATGAGACTGGGAGGGAAAATCGCTAATTGGGCCCAATTTGGACATTTTCACTTAGGGATGTACTCACTTTTGTTGCCAGTGGTTTAGACATTAATGGCTTTGTTGAGTTATTTTGAGGGGACAGCAAATTTACACTATTATACAAGCTATACACTGACTACTTTACATTTTAGCAGTGGCGGTTATTTACAAAAGGCAAATCCACTTTGCACTACAAGAGCAAACTACAAGTGCAAAGTGCACTTGAAATTGCACTGAAAGTGCACTTGGAAGTACAGTCGCTGTAAATCTGAGGGGTAGATCTGAAATGAGGGGAAGCTCTGACGATTTTATTATCCAATTATGTGCAAGCTAAATGCTGTTTTTTATTTTCCTTGCATGTCCCCCTCAGATCTACAGCGACTGCACATCCCAGTGCACTTTCAATGCAATTTCAAGTGCACTTTGCACTTGTAGTTTGCACTTGTAGTGCAACGTGGATTTGCCTTTAGTAAATAACCCCCAAAGTGTAATTTCTTCAGTGTTGTCACATGAAAAGATATAATAAAATATTTACAAAAATGTGAGGGGTGTACTCACTTACCTGTATATGTATTTTAGTGATGTGTGTAACTGTTGGCATGGATCTGTTTAAAAAGGAACCTAAAGGGAACATAGGGGTTGATTTACTAAAGTCAACTAGACTGTGCACTCTGCAAGAACAGTTACTCCAGAAGCTCTGCTGACTTCCATCATCCAATCATGTAGCAAAAATGCTGTTTTTTTATTTTCCTTTGATATGATTGGGTATTTTTTGCAAAGTGAAGGTTTACCTCATTTACTTATTTCTGGAGCAACTGCACTTGCAGAGTTCACAGTCTTTTTGATTTTATTTAATCAACCCCATGGTCTTATCACTATTGTTTTTTGCATTAAAACCTGTAATATATGTGTAATATATGTGTGAATAGCCCTCTGCCATGTTGAAAACAGCCATGTAAAAAGAGGTCACGTTTACATTTTCCATAGGAAATGGTTAAGTCAGTTTTTTTATATCTTGCAGATGCTATGCTTTGAATATTCCATTAATGAAGCTAGGCTACTGTGTTCAGTTTGGAAAACGTGTCCTAAGGCTGGACTTGCCATTCAGAACTTGAGTAGTTGTACATCCTATACACATATGCACAGCAGATTCTTGTCTGCCCTTTCAATTGACCTTTCATGTTCTGTGGCTAAGTATTTCAGCTAAATTTCATCCATTATGTTTTATTTCCTATCCATAAGATATACAATTGCAGGGTAAGACCTATTCTCCCAGTGTAAGCCATTGAATACAAGTTTTTCATAGTGTAAACAATGAAGACATCTTTTGTCTGAACACACAGAATACCATGTGGAGCACTAGCCAAAAATATTGTGTAACTTTTTGATATATCAAAGCATATTTGTTCCTCAAATAGACTGTTGCACAAAAGCTATAAAAAGAAATATTAAAAAATATATATTTTACCAGACATCAGTAATAAAACTACCGGATTTATCGGTGTATAACATGTGCCAGCGTATAACACGCACCCCAAGTTTAGGAGGGTATTTTAAGGAAAAAAACTTTTAGGAGGGAAGTTTAAGGAAAAAAAACTTACATTTAGAAAGCCCATCAATGCAGTCTTATCAGAGTCCATCTGCAGCCTTGTCCATCATTGCAGCCTTGCACAGTGTCCATCTACAGCCTTGCCCAGTACATTTGCAGCATTGCCCAGTGTCTTTGCAGACTCGCCCAGTCTCTTTGCAGCATTGCCAGTCTCTTTGCAGCATTGCCCTGATTTAAATTTGGCGCCGATCTCCGCTGACTGTGAGCGGAGAGGAGCGAGAGGAGCCAAGATATACAAAGCCGAGTGTACTTCGGCTAGACTCAGCTCTGCTCACAGTCCACTGAGAGGAGAGGAGTGAGCGCCGCTGACATACAGAAAGCCGAGTGTACTTCGGCTAGACTCGAGTCTGCTCATACACAGGGACGAGACTGTGAGAGGAGCCGAGTCTAGCCAAAGTACACTCTGCTTTGTGTATGTCAGCGGCGCTCGCTCCTCTCGGAATCAGTGGAGGTGGGCGTGACTGCGAGAGGAGCAGAGTAAAGCCCTTCAGCTTTGTGTATCTTGGCTCCCTTCGCTCCTTTCCTCACAATCAGTGGGGGATCGGCGTATAACATGCACCCACGATTTCCCCCTGATTTTAAGGGGAAAAAGTGTGTGTTATACGGCAATAAATACGGTAGTTGTTTTAAATACAATTGAGTAGAGTTGGGCAAACAGTTCGGCCCGAGCATGAGTTTGGGACGAACATTGGCTACACACCTCATTTGGGGAACATCCGAATTTGCAGGGTGTTCAGTGGGTGTTCGCCCAGCAAAACATCCTGCAATGCATTGTGCACTGCACAGTGCATTCTGCACCCTGATTGGGCAAAGCTTTGCCCAATCAGGGTTCAGTAAAAGCTGGTTGTTAAGTAGCAGGTCCAGGAAGCAGGCCACGGCGTCCTTAACAACCAATGAGTCATCAGCTGTCAATGGGCTTCCCCGCTGACAGCTGAATAAAAATAAAAAAACACTTGCCAGTAAATAGTAAAAAAAAAAAAAAGCTGTGGGTTATCCCCCCAGTCCATACCAGACCCAAAGGGTCCATGATGTCACATTGCCAGGTGGCCCCGCCCTTACCTATATAAGAACTGTCAAACGGTAGAGGAAGAATTTGCCAGGCGGGTCCCAATGAGTGCAAAGCATTTTTCTTCTTTTTCGGGTGCAGCGGGCGACGTGATTGATGATGGAAATACATCGAGGGACACTGTTTTTTTATTTTTTAATAAAGGAATTGTCAAAAACTGTCTTTGTGTTTTTATTACTTTTTGATACTTTTTTGGGGGGTAGGATCTGGGGGCCCTCTCCTAAAGGTGGCTTCCAGATTTTGAGAAGGCCCCTGCCCGCAGACCCCCACAATCACAGCCCAGGGTTGTGGGAAAGTGACCCTTGTCCTCACCAACATGGGAAAAGGTGCTTTGGGTGGGAGGGCAGAGCCCCCAGAGCAGTACTCAGAGCCCCATACCCATTTTATGGCCAATTACTAGCATATAAGCCTTCAAAATTGCCACTTTTGATTTTTCCTGTTAGGCTTCCATAGACTTCAATGGTGTTTGCAGTTTGGTTCAGAACTTTTCCCTTTTTTTAGGAATGTTTGACCCATCTCTACAAATGAAAAACACTGCAAAGTGACTTTCGGGTGGGGCGTGGCTACCACACAAGAGCATGGATGCTTAGTCTCTCTGCTCCGCTCCAGTGATGGGAATTTGCCTCATTCCGAGTATATTTCTCACCCTATAAATACAGAAAAAATCAGCGCAGTACAACCCCTTTACGAAAAGCTGCTGAACACCAAGGATCAATTACCAAATCCCAAAATACAATATATCAAACAGATGGTACAGCGCTCTAACTAAAATAAAATGATTACTAACATATTAAAATTAATAAAAAGTCCAAAGATAGCTTTTGACTCAAAAGCTATCTTTGGACTTTTTATTAATTTTAATATGTTAGTAATCATTTTATTTTAGTTAGAGCGCTGTACCATCTGTTTGATATATTTCTCACCCTACCCGCACCACTACCAAATGACCACCTCAGAGCCCTAAACTCCCTTCTCACACAATTTGTACGGTGCTCCAAACGACCACGCTGCTCTAAAGCTCTTCTAGAGAAACATAGACTTGTTGAAGGCATGGGAATGATAGACATACACGATTATTGTAAAGCCTCCATCCTTACTCAACTTAGGAATTGGGTTAACCCTTCTCCTCATGTTCCGTGGAGTAGTATTGAACAAGCTTTAAGCCCGACCAAAGATCTCTATTCCCTTTTGATTCTTGAAGCATGGCGACCACTCACTATAAACAAGTTGCCACTTACTATAAAAGCCTCCTTGTTACCATGGAGAGAGCTCGGTAAATTACCCACCTCCTCAGCCAGTAGATCAGATCTCCCCATACCTATTAGGGTTATTGCATATATGATCCCGCACTTCACAGTCACTGCATGGCAAAATAAAGGTATACAGTACGTTTCAGACCTATATCATAACTATACTCTCAAATCTTTCACTTCCCTCCAAACACAATTTCACATACCGCCCAGGGACTATTACAAATACATTCAAATATCCCATTTCTTAAGAACTATCAACTCCCACCACATATATATTTCAGAAGAAACCTGGCGTTTTTATGCCACATCCCCCGTTCCAAAAAAGGGTATATCCCTCTACAATATTCTCCAACAAAAGCTCAACTTTATCAATTTCCGCCCCTTCCAGAAGTGGGAATCTGACTTAGGCATAAAAATCACAACTTCTCAGTGGCTTAACGCATTTAAATCAATGTACAAGGCTTCTAGATGCATTGGCCACTGGGAAATATCACAAAAAATTATCCTTCGGTGGTATCTCACGCCATATAGATTGTCCAAATTTTCCCCTACTAACTCATCTCTTTGTTGGAGGAATTGTGGATCGGTGGGCAATCTTTCCCATATGTTTTGGAACTGCAAGCACCTGACCAGCTTATGGAATAATATATTTCGTATTATCTCTAACATTACGGGGATTTTGACACCTTCTAACGTGGCTTTGGCGGTGCTAAACGTAGGTATAGAAACCTTTCCCCCCAACTTATGTGTAGTGGTTACACATATCCTCTTAGAAGCCAAAGCATTAATAGCTAAATATTGGAAGTCTAATGAGACCCCCAATGTTTTGGAAGTAATGAGAATTACCCAGTCCCATTATATTTATGAGTCATTACTAGCTAACGGACAGGGCACTAAGAAACAATTCGACATCCACTGGAGAATTTGGAAGGACTGGTACAACGTAGACTGATTGCTTAAATTTTGATGATACTAGTCTCTACCCTCTATCTAACCCTCTTAACTTCCGTGCGAGTCAGACCGCAGAACAGCCTCTCCCCTTTTCCTCTCCTTTTTCATTTATTTTGTTTATACTCCCTATGTGAATGCCTATGGTACCTTATAAACAAATATTGTTGTCATTGACTAGAAAGATTACTTGCTAATGTATACCTAACTCTAGATAATATGAGTGTTTTATATTCATTGATCTGTGTCTTATGACAAACGGATACGATATCACGTTGAGTGTATACTTTGACATTTCTTTAACGTTTTTGTACCATTTCCATACTGTTAACTAATGGAAAATTTCAATAAAAACTATTTAAAAAAAAAAAGTGACTTTCCAATACATTCTTATATAATAACTAAATAGACCCCTGACTTTATATGGCAGAATACATATACATATTTTTATAGACTCTTGTAAAAATATGTTTTAATTACAGCATAGAAAGAATAATCTATTTACTGTACTGGTATAGGATCTCATTACCAAGTGTGTACCATTGCGACATCGTTAATAAAGTCAATATTGGCTTAGGTTAATAATAATGTTTATATTTTTAAATAAAATAACATGTCCCAAGAATATCTGTAACCAGGATCCAAAACCTATTGCTTTGCAGTGCCCTAATGCCAATCAAATTGAAATCCAGGCAGCATTTATGTTTGTATAATCCACACATATACATACATTCATGACATTTCTAATAACAAAGTGGAGCTAAACTCATTGATTTCACTATTTCTCAAAACAGTTAATACAAGGGCATGTCGTGAGTGATAACTGTCTGAAGTGCTTGTTCTTTTGTTCACCAAACTGTCAAGTCATCAAATGCCTGGTGTTCTAACTCATCACATATGCAGCACCATGACAGCTCCAGATCGTAAAGAGGCTAAGATTGCAGGTTCTTTCATTGTAAAGTATAGGAGGGTTTAGTTCCACTTTAACACCTTCCAACCTGGCCTATAACAGACTGACTGCCGGGCAGACCTTTCATCCAATTGAGTGGACAGCATATGGTGTCCTCTCAGAAGGCGCTGCTCGCTTAGCCGTGGGGCCACACAGCAGCACGATCTGTCGCTTGCTGTGTCCATTGGACAAAGCCAATGACTGATTAATATACCAGCCTGCTGCCAGTATCATGTGACCCTTGTGACCAATTACAGCAGAACACATAACAATTGTAAACAATGGATGGCTTCCTTTCATGCCATCCATTGTATAAAATTGTGTTTCTAGCTGTGATTGATCACAGTAATCACATGGTACAGTCACAGCCCATCTGTACCATGTGATTAGCTTTGGCCAATCACAGCTAATCACAACAAAAGGCACTGAATGAATCAGTTTCATTCAGTAAAAATGGTTGTTTATGCCAATGAAATTCATTGATATAAGCAATCATAATGTGTAAAAAAAAGAAAACCCTGATTATTTTGCCAGAGTAGTACAGTGTCATTATGGTAACATTGTATTGCTGTGGTCGCAGTGTGTTAAAAAACAAAAACAAAAAAATAATAATAATAAATATATATATATATATATATATATATATATATATATATATATATATATATATATATATATTTTTCTTACATACTGTCACCCTGATCACCGCCACACCAGCCATATGATGATGCTGTACTGCACTGGTGACAGTATCTATAAAATCAAAAATTGTGACTTTTTTTGCCCCTAAAATTACAACTTGAAAACAAATAACAGTGCCTCTTACTAAATACCTAGGACTGTCTACTTTCCAAAAAGGGGTCATTTGGGGGATATTTGTACATTTTTGTGCCTCAATTTTTTTTTCGTATACAGTACTGTATATCGTCTTAAGGACCACCTCCTGCACATATAGGTCGGCAGAATGGCATGGCTGGACACAAGCATGTACCGGTACGTTGCTCTTTAAGTGCCCAGCCGTGGGTCGAGAGCATGCCAGCGGCGGCGCGCTCCTGACCCGGTCCTGAGCTCCGTGACCGTGGCCGCGGGACCAGTGGATCCCGATCGCCACTGGTGTCCCGTGATCGGGTCACAGAGCTGAAGAACGAGGAGAGGTATGTGTAAACAAACCTCTCCCCGTGCTTCCTACTGTATTGAAGTGGTTAAGCATCACCATCAGATATGAATGGTAATCCTTTCAAAAGTCCACATATTGTGCAAAACATGAAATGATGCAATGGGGTTTATTTACTATAGGCAAATCTACTTTGCACCACTAGTGCACTTGGAATTGCACTCGCTGTAGATCAAAGGGGTAGATCTGAAATTAATGGGAAGCTCTGCTGATTTTATCATCCAATCATGTGCAAGCAAAAATGCTGTTTTTTATTTTGCTTCCATATCCCGTTCAGATCCACAGCGACTGCACTTCCAAGTGCACTTGTAGTACAAACTAGATTTGCCTTTAGTAAATAAACCCCAATGTCTGCATACAGAAAATTTTGGTTTGGGTTTTGGTTTGGGTTTGGGTTTTGTGGTACTGATACACACCGGGGGTTATTTATGAAAGGAAAATCCACTTTGCACTACAAATGCAAACTACAAGTGAACTAGAAATTGCACTGAAAGTGCACTTGGAAGTTCAGTCGCTGTAAATCTGAGGGGTAGATCTGAAATGAGGGGACGTTCTGCTGATTTTATTATCCAATCTATATTGGATATTGGATCTAATCTATATTATCCAAATGCTCATGTGCTAATACAGCTGTGACATAGCACAATTATTGAAACCTTTACTCAAGGCTTAGACCCATTCACGGAATTTCTTTCTTTATTTTTTTTTACGTTTTGTGTGGCACACATAAGACATTCAAATGTATGGGCTTCCCTATACATGACAAACACACCAACGATGCTCCTGCACCTTTTTCGGGCATAGAACTTTATACTTTTTTTTTTCAGCTTTTTTTTTAAGTTGCAAAAGCTTTAGTGGCCATAAAAAAACCTGAAAGAAACAATGACAAATCCTACAAAAGGCGTTTATAGTAACTAGAAAGATGTTGGAGTTGTTGTATGTTGGGGGAGTGATAGAGGGGAAAGGCCAAAAGGTGTGCTGGTGGTAGGAACATGGTGGACTGGAGGCAGAATTCCCTATGTGAAAGCATAGCTCCCAGCTGTCTCTGATTTGGCGGGACTGTCCCTCTTTTGGGACTAATACCCGCTATTCTTCTTTCCTCCTCAGATGCTCCCTTTGTGGACATTACTATCTGATATCTGATGTCTTTAGGACATGAAAATCATTAGCGTGAGGAAGTAGTTCAGCAGCTAACCTCATTAACACTCACTCTGCTTTCAGGAGATTGCATCCACCCACCTCTGTAGTTACATGCAGTCATTGTCAGTGAGCACTATTCTCCCTGTACCTTTCCTTTCCCTTGCATAGATCGATGCAGAGTGTGCAGTAGCTGAGCAATCACATAACAGTCTATGTGGAGGAGAGCGGTACTATTGAAAACAGGACAAGTGTGTCCCTTGAAGTCTGTGAAGCTCACCATACACTGTACCAGGGTAATGCAATTAGCGGACCTCCAGCTGTTGCAGACCTACAAGTCCTATGAGGCATGGCGAGACTCTGACGGCCACATGCATGACACCCAGAGGCAGAGGCATGATGGGACCAGCTGGAGGTCCGCTTATGTCATATACAATTTGGATCTACCATCAACTATGTAGTTGTCATGAACCAGATGTGACCAGAACTGTGTGACTGCGACAAAGTGAACCATACACAAATAAGTGAAGGTAAATTTATTAAGCAAACGCATACAAATGTGAACACACCACCAATACAAACTAAGTGAACAAACTAACAACCAAACAGTGCAGATAAGCAAATAAACCAGTATAATGTAACAAAGGGAGTACCAGAATCGTAGTCAAGCCAGGCCGGGGTCATAAATAGGAGGTAAGCAGAATAGGGGGACAAGGAGAAAGGGAACAGGTACAGGAGGCAGGATACAGGAAACAGGGATCGGGGATCAGGGATCAGGTAACAGGTAACAGGTAACAGGTAACAGGTATCAAACAGGCTGCAGGTCAGGGCTCAAGGACAATACCAAGGCGAAGTGTATATAAACTTGACGGGTATTTATAATGGCTGCTGTCAGTCATGTGACGCCTGACTGCAGAGGGCAATACCTGCTCCATACTGCCAGGATCCCTCCGCTGGTGGACACCAGTACTGCGGACCAAAGATGACATAATTCCAGCAGGAGACACCTGCTGATGGATCGCAGTACTGCATGCCAAATGATTGATAATACCAGCGGAGGGAACCTTTCCTGACAGTAGTGCAATAATGCTCCTAATATATTATTGCTTACTTGGCAAGGTTAAATAAAGACACCAGTCCATCAAGTTCAACCCCCGTGTGGTTGTGAATGTGTGTGTTTTTATGTCAATACCATTTTCCATATCCCTGTATATTGCATTCGCTAAGATGCCCATCTAAGAGTTTTTTTAAACTATCAATGCTTCCCACTGACTACACAGATTGTGGAAGGGAGTTCAACATTCTTACCACTTTGACAGTAAAGAATCCCCTACGTAGTTCGGTTAAACCACTTCACCGATTTCAGCAGCCGCATGTCTTCTCCCTGAAACTGAATAGTTTTTCCCTTTGCTAGAATCACCATTGAGGTATTTGTATATCAATATCATATCTCCTCTTTTTCAGGGAGAATACGTTTAATGCTTGTAGTTGTTCCTCGTAACCGAGATCCTCCAATCCCCTTATTAGTTTTGTTTCCCTTCTCTGGACTCTCTCCAGTTCCAGCACATCCTTCCTGGGGACTGGTGTCCAGACCGAGTTTTGTAAAGTGGTAGACATAGTTTTGTCTCTTGAGTAAATACCCTTTTTAACGCATATTAATATTCTGCTTGGATTGAGCCTGTGATCTACTAGAACCCCAAGTGCACTACTTTCAACTTGTTCACATTTTTAACATTAAACCTCATTTGTCATGTATTTGCCCACCACTTTATTTTTTGAAGTCTTTTCTTAAAGTTTCTATATCCTGCTGTGATATTATAGCCCATCAGCAAAAAATGCGATTGAGCTATTTATGCCATCCTCCATATAATATATGCAAAATTTTAACACAATTGGACAAAGGACTGAGCCTTGGGGCTGCCCACTTACCACCCCAGACCATTTAAAGCACACAGTATTTATCACCACCATTTGGACACACCACTCTAACCAGCTTTCTATCGAGGTACATACCCTAAAGTCCAACAGCCTTCAGTTTTGTAAATTCATAATTTATGCTGAACTGTATCGAATTCTTTTGCAAAATCAATATACATAACATCCACAGGCCCTCCTTTATCTAGATGGCAGCTCACTTCCTCATGGAATGTTAACAGATCTGGTCTGGCAAGAATGATCTTTCATAAATCAATGCTAATTACTACTAATGATACTGTTTTCATTAGCAAATTCTTTGATATGGTCCCTTATGAGCCCCTCTAATAGCTTACCATTTGTTTAGTTTATTTAATTTAGTTTATTATTTCGATTGACTGGCCTGTAGTTCCCAGGCATATATCTCTGCCCTTTTGTAAATATTGGTACATAGTTGTTTTTTTGACAATCAGCTGGTACCATTCTGGTCACTAAGCTGTCCATAAAAATTATAAATAACGGCCTGCTACTGTCTAGCTAAGTTCTTTGAGGGATCTGCGGTGTAAGCCATCTAGCTATTATATAGTTTTGTGCTACTTTGCCACATTTTTTGTGTGTAGGCAGCCCATTGAAATCAATGGGCTGCCTGTCGTGGGAAAAACATTTAAAAAAAAGGTATGCTCCCACTACGCTAAATGTGAATGTGACATTTGAACTAAGTTACTAAGTTTAATGTTACTTATCAGGGTTACTTTTTACTGCTAGTATAATGAATAAAATATCTACACCCTAAATGAAGCAGTAATAGAAGTTAAAGTATTATGGAGTATGTGCAGTAACCAAACTTTATAAAGAGACTTGTTAGGAAAGTTCCACTAAAACTATTAGAAAATAAAGAAAAGGTCAGCACACCAAACATTTAGCATTTTTACAAATAGATTTATTACAATTAATTAATATATCATTCTTCTAGATTCTAATAAGTCACTCCTGCATCTGTTTTGGGAACAGGATATGGGGATCAGACCCTGATCCCCATCAAAGGGAACAAGGTCCCTTTCAGAAGGGAGGATTTGCCACACACACCTTTGCATCCTACTTTTAGAACCATATAAGGCATTTGGTCTGGTATGATTCAGGATTGGGGTGGGCTGCATGCTTACCACCCCCTCTTTTTGGCCACCCAGGCTACATATATTTTTTGAATTTTCAGTGGCAGGATCAGTAATCATTTTTAAAAAGTCTACTGTCCTTTTTAGAAAAAAAGCGAGCGTGCAGCCCCCCCCGGACTATAATAGGCAAAATGCTCTCAATATTAGGAGGGTTCCATGCAAGGGGTGGAGGATTCTGGAAGTGCCCTTTAGAATTAAGGGGGTCCCCAGATACCCCCCCCCCAGATGAAGTACAGGAAAGCTTTTTTTAAGCAATGCCCATTGATGTTGACCCGTCAATATGATGACTCGCCACGCCTAATGATTTTATCCCACTGCAAATAACAGATGTAAATTACATTTTAAGCACAGTGCAATGTGAACAGTGAAGGAATCCTGATTGATGTTATTAACTTGGGATCCTAGGTAATGATGTTGACAAAGTATGGCCAATGATATCACCCAAGATCCCTGGTCCCATTGTTTAGTAGTAGTGATACTGCCACTAAATGACAGATCCCCTAGTTTGTGGACAAACAGAAGCCAACAGGGATCTGTCACTTAGCATTGCTATTGCTTAATGAACTGTTTAAAAAAGCTATTGGAGAACATTCAGCATAGACTATTACAATACTATAGCATAAGGGGGGAAACATTTCGGGGAAACAGTTACATTTATCAAGTTAAGTCCCAACTGTAATGTAAATCTGTAATCCCATGTAAAGCTTATATATATATATATATATATATATATATATATATATATATATATATATATATATATATATATATATATATATACACACACACACAAGTATATATATATATATATATATATGTGTGTGTGTGTGTATATATGTATGTGTGTGTATATATGTATGTATGTGTATATATATATATATATATATATATATATATATATGAGCTTTACATGGGATTACAGATTTACATTACAGTTGGGACTTAACTTGATAAATGTAACTGTTTCCCCCCTTATGCTATAGTATTGTAATAGTCTATACTAAATGTTCTCCAATAGCTTTTTAAGCAGTTCATTAAGCAATAGCAATAGCAATAGCAATATATATATATATATATATATATATATATATATATATATATATCTCTCTAAAACCAAATCATTAAACAAAATAACTACCCAGCCTCTTCCCCTCAACCAGCTGGTGTGACATCACATTTGGTGTCGGGAACTGCACTGGTATCATGTCACTTCCAGTTAGTGCCTCCTCTGACACAGTCGAGCAGCTCTTGCTGGAAAATGCCTGGCAGAGAGCCTTAAACTAACACAGGGGAGGGGGACAAAAACTGCTTGAAGACAGTAGAATAAATATAGGTGACAAGACCTGGATCCAGAGGGGGGATATATCAGTGAGAAAAAAGGCCCATCCACCATAATCATATACTAAAATATCAGAGTAAATAATAAACAAATAAAAGTATAAAAAATATGTACCATATTTTCTGGCATATAAGATGACCTTTTACACTTAAAAAAAAAGGGCCAAAAAGCGGGAGTTGTCTTATACGCCTTGTATGAAATGCCACCTTCTGGATGTCAGCCCGCCAGATGCCTGCTGGATGTGTGGTAATACTGTATGTAGCTTTGGCTACATACAGTATACACCGCTGAGCCAATCCCGACGAGCGATGTATTCTATTAATGAATACAGAGCCCGCTCGGATTGGAGTAACAACCTCTACCATTGGCTTTGAGAGTAAGAGAATACATTATTAATAGAATACATTGCTTGCTGTGATTGGCTCAGCTGTGTATACTGGGACTGACAATTAATTATAGCCGAGAGTACTTTTAAATGACTTTTTCCTTTACAAATGTCATTTTGTACAGGGACTGTTGTAAACATGGGAAACATGCGCCACTTTACAGGCATACTATAGACACCCCCCAGGTACGAAATTTAAAGGAATATTTCACTTTTATTGTTTCACTTTAAGCATTAATAAAATCACTGCTCCCGTCAGTTTTTAAAACTTTTTTTTACATTGATACATGTCCCCTGGGGCAGGACCCAGGTCCCCAAACACTTTCTATGACAATAAGTTGCATATAAGCCTTTAAAATTAGCACTTTTGATTATCCATGTTCATATCCCAAAGATTTTAACGGTGTTTGCGTGTTCAAACAAATTTTTTGCCTGTTCGCATGTTCTGCTGCGAACCAAACCGGGGGGGGGGGGGGGGGGCGGTGTTTGGCTCATCCCTAGCTGATACAGCCACTGGATGTGTGCCTAAACAAGCCATTTAAAGATCTCATTTGAGAACAGTGGAATGAGTGGATGGTTAGCGGTGAAAAGTCATTCACAAAAGGAGGAAACATGCGTGCGCCACAGTTGGATGTTTTGTGCAAATTTGTCATAAAAGCCTGGAATGATATTGATGTAGAAACAGTAATCAAGTCTTTCCAGAACTGTGGCATATCAAATTCATTGGATGGTATGTAGGACGACTACATGTGGCAAGATGAAGCCGAAGTTGAAGCCACACCTTCTGATTCAGAATTAGATCCATATGATGACTGTCTTTCAAATGTACCACAAGATGTCATTGATGAACATGATGAGGATTTTGAAGGATTTTAGATCTGGGAATTGATAACCATTTTAATTAAAATGATTTAAATCAAATCAGATGTTTGCACTTAGTAGATTTAGTAGATTTATGATATAAATCTGTTGTGATTTTTCATCAAGTGCGACCAGTACAAAGAGAAAAATGGACCAAATTGGTACTGTATTGAAGAATAGAGTGAATAATGGCAGCACAACTATCCTTAAGCTGAAGCAATACAGTCTCAGGGCCCTGCCATATGAAAAACGTATCATCAATATATGAAGACCATAGATGGGCCGAACACCCCCCTGTTCAGTTTGCAGCAGAACTCTGGAACAGGGGAAATGTTCTAACCCGAACAGCGAACCACATTGAAGTCTATGGGAGCTGAACAGGACAAATCTAAAGTGCCCATTTTGAAGGAATTGGCCATAACAGGGGTATGGGGGACTGGGTATTGCCCTGGGGAACATGTATCAATAAAGTGCAACAATGAAAATGAAAAATTTGTTTAAATATCATGCTTGGGGGATCCCCTTAATGTGCCTGTAAAGTGGCGCATTTGTAGCATATATAGAGCATGCTACAGCAAAACTGACATTTCTAAAGAAAAAAAAAAGTCAAATCCCATTTAACCAGTTCCTGTCCAGCGCATGCCGGTGTACATCGGCAGAATGGCATGGCTGAGCAAATGGGCGTACAGGTACATCCTTTTAAATTTGCCACCATGCCATGGAATGTGCACCGCTGGTGGCGCGTGCGTGCACCGGCCTGGGACCTCTGTGAGTTGGGTCGCGGGTCCTGCGGACTCGATCGCCGCGGGGATAGCCGCGATCGCGTAACCGGGAGGAAGAACGGGGAGATGCTAATGTAAACAAGCATCTCCCCATTCTACCTAATGACAGTGTCACTGATCTCTGCTCCCTGTGATCGGGAGCAGAGATCAGTGACATGTGACATGTAGCCACACCCCCCCACAGTTATAAACACGCCCTAGGACACACTTAACCCTTACAACAAGCATCTCCCCATTCTGCCTAGTGACAGTGTCACTGATCTTTGCTCCCTGTGATCGGGAGCAGAGATCAGTGACTTGTCACATGTAGCCACGCCCCCCCAAGTTAGTAACACGCCCCAGGACACACTTAACCCTTACCCTGCCCCCTAGTGGTTAACTCCTTCACTGCCAGTGTAATTTACACAGGAATCAGTGCATTTGTATAGCACTGATTGCTGTATAAATGACAATGGTCCCAAAAATGTGTCAAAAATGTCCGATGTGTCCCCCAAAATGTTGCAGCCATGATAAAAATTGCAGATTACTCCATTACTAGTAAGAAAAAAAATTATTAATAAAAATGCCATAAAAATATCCCCTATTTTGTAAACGCTAGAACTTTTGCACAAACCAATCAATAAACACTTATTGCGATTTTTTTTACCAAA
This sequence comes from Lithobates pipiens, assembly GCF_037356315.1. Taxonomy (NCBI): domain Eukaryota; kingdom Metazoa; phylum Chordata; class Amphibia; order Anura; family Ranidae; genus Lithobates; species Lithobates pipiens. Next base: position 341,799,276 of record NW_027507758.1, read on the forward strand.
AATATGTAGAAGAATATGTATTGGCCTAAACTGAGTAAAAATATTTTTTTTATATATATATATTTTTGGGGGATATTTATTACAGAAAAATGTAAGAAATAATGAGTTTTTTCCAAAATTGTCTGCCTTTTTTTGTTTATAGCGCAAAAAAAAAAAAACGCAAGGGTGATCAAATACCACCAAAAGAAAGCTCTATTTGTGGGAAAAAAAGGACGTCAATTTTGTTTGGGAGCCATGTCGCAACGACCGTGCAATTGTCAGTTAAAGCGAAGCAGTGCCAAATTGCAAAAAGTGCTCTGGTCAGGAAGGGTAAAATCTTCTGGGGCTGAATCGGTTAAAATGACTCTCGGTTACAATTGCCAGCACCAGGCTATTAAAACATAGAATGAAAAAAATGGCATGGGGTCCCAGTTTATACCAGGCCCTTCGGTTCACGACAAAATAAAAAAAAAAAAGCGCCGTGGGGTCCCTCCCAAAATCCATACCAAACCCTTATCTGGGTATATATAAGAGCTGCCAGAGCATACGGTGGGTAGCCTCCCAGAAGGCAGAAGCATTTTAAATTTTTCAGTTTTTCGGGTCCGTTGGGTGTCGTGATTGATGCTGGATTTACATTGAGGGGCACTTTTTTTTGTCAAAAACGCTTGTTTCTTGTGGTTCTTACTTTTTTACACTTTTTTTGCTGAATGGATATGGGTACGATGTACCTGATACCCATTCACATAGGGGGGCGATAAGCCCCTCACCTGCAGAGCCCGACAATCACAGCCCAGGGTTGTCAGGAAGAGGCTGTTGTCCCTATCAACATGTCCAAATCATTTGGTGGAGGGGGATTATGGTGTGTGGTTGTTTTTCAAGGGCTGGGCTTGGTCCCTTAGTTTCAGTGAAGGGAACTCTTACGCCCTGTACACATGGTCAGACTTTATGAAAAATGTGCAATTGGATCGTTTTGTCGGAAAATCCGATCGTGTGTGGGCTCCATCGGACTTTTTCCGTCGGAATTTCCGACATACAAAGTTTAAGAGCAGGATCTAAAATTTAAATTCCGATCGTGTGTAGACAATTCCGATGGACAAAGTGCCACGCATGCTCAGAATAAATTAAGAGACTACAGCTATTGACTACTGGCCCTTTTATAGTCCCGATGTACGTTGTACGTCACCTCGTTAAGAACAATCGGATTTTCCGTCAACTTTGTCCGACTGTGTGTATGCAAGACAAGTTTGGCACAAAATCCGTTGGAAAAAATCTGATGGATTTTGTTGTTGAAATGTCTGACCGTGTGTACAAGGCATTAAGGCGTCAGCATCCCAAGACATTTTGGACAATTTCATGCTCCCAACTTTGTGGGAACAGTTTAGGGATGGTCCCTTCCTGTTCCAACATGACTGCGCAGCAGTGCACAAAGCAAGGTCCATGAAGACATGGATGAGCTGTTATAGCTGCAAAGGGGTGGGCCAAATCAATATTGAACCCTACAGACTAAGACGCTAGGATGCAATTAAAGATCATGTGTGTGTAAAGGCAGATGTCCCAATACTTTTGGTAATATAGTGTGTATATATATATATATATATATATATATATATATATATATATATATATATATACATATATATACATATATATATATATATATACATATATATATATATATATATATATATAGATATATATATATATATATATATATATATATATATATATATATATATATATATATATATACATATATATATATATATATATACATATATATACATATATATATATATATATATATATATATATATATATATATATATATATATATATATATACATACATATATATATATATATATATATATATACATACATATATATATATATATATATATACATATACATATATATATATATATATATATATATATATATATATATATGTGTGTGTGTGTGTGTGTGTGTGTGTGTGTGTGGCCATTGTGTTAGCACTACTGAATATGCATCCTTTCCAGAGACAATGAACAGTCATTTGCAAACTTTGTTTTTGTTCTTTTATTGGGGGGTGCAACTTAGATAGGGAATGGGACATGGGATTCCCATTGAATTAATCATTTCCATCATATTTACAGGTTTCTGTTTAGAGCCTGACGATAGAATGTGCACACTTGACTAAGTAGAAATCTTCTCCTGTAGCTCCCTGCAGACTGTTACTCCCTCTGCATCTCCTATGCAAACTATTGCTCCCTGCATCTCCATGCAGACTGCTGTTACTAATGCCGCTTACACACGAGCAGAATGTGGACAGAAAAAGTCAGACGGGAGCTTTTCATCATATATTCCAATCGTGTGTATGCCCCATCGGACTTTTTACATCGAAAATTCTGACGGACATAGAAATAGAACATGTTCTAAATATTTCCGACTGAACCAATTCCTATTGGGAAAACCGCTTGTCTGTAGGCTGTTCCAACAGACCAAAAACAATGCATGCTCTGAAGCAAGTACGAGAGGAAAGCTATTGGCTACTGGCTATTGAACTTCCTTTTTCTAGTCCTGTTGTACGTGTTCTTGACGGTCGGACTTTGGTGTGATTGTGTGTACGCAAGACAGTTTCAGCGGAATTCTGTCGGAACGCCGCCGGAAAAACCTTCAGAGTTTATTCCGACGGGAAACCGGTCATGTGTACAGAGCATAAGAGTTCTCCATCCATCACTGTGTGGGGGACAGAAACATCACTTTTGACCATGTAAAAGTAATGGTCTTAGTTCTCTTCACCACCTGCCCAAACTTGATTCTCCATGCACACTTGGTTTTCCTCCTGCACAACTTGTAATTACATTAGGGTATAACACATCCTCTTCTAATGGGTATGAAGAACTCACTCTGAATAAGCCCCTCTACTGGCTCTGGCGACTCGCTGCTACTAGGCCTGAGGCCTGCAGAACCTCTCCCCGGAGGCCTAGTAGGTTAAAGTCTATTTTCTAGGACATGGACTACTGCTCCCAGCCAGTCCAACTTGCAAACTATGTGTTCCCGGGCCACACTGGTTTGACATACACATCCCCACAGTCTCTTTTCTGGCCCAGGACTCCTCACCATCCACCATGTGCATGATGAAGACTATGCTAGTGCCCGTGTAGAAGCAGAGTTCTACAGACTCCCTGGCACATCGTCTAGCCATCCATAGTGAGGATGAGGAACTTGATGAGGAACTTTCCCGGACCATGAGTTCCGACAGCTTCTTCTGCCCCTCTGCTCCAGGAGTTCCCTGCCACCAACCATGTGGTGACAGAGACATTGCCAATGACCGTGCAAAGGCAATGTTCCTTCACAGTTCTCTCGGGCCTCCTCCTGCGATCTCACGCTCCCCCCAGATGAGGGTCTGATCCTGTGGCTGTCTAGCACTCCATTCTTCACGTCTCCCAGTCGACTTCTCCTCCCAAGCAGCATGTGAACCCAGCAAATGTAGGAGGCCCGCCCCCTGCCAATGCCAGTTAAGGATTGGTCAGTGCTCCCACATGTTTTGCCTGCCACTCCAGCTCTAGGCCCAGCCTCCTCTTCCAGAACATTCTCCCTAGAAGCAGGGGAGGTGCCTCAGAGAGGAGCCCAGGTGGTCACACCCACTGCTACTCTAACCACTCCCAGCCCCGGAATCAAAACAGACAGGCCTATCTTGCAGCATAGGCCTGCCTAAATTTGCCTGTGCTGAACAAACCTAGTAAAACAACCCTTACCAGCACATACCTTCTGGTAGAGGGTGATATATATATATATATATATATATATATATATATATATACATATACATATACATGTTTATATATATATATATATATATATATATATATATATATATATATACACTAGAGCTGCACGAATAATCATCAAGAATCACTATCACGATCTTGAGTAAAGTGTTTCACAATTCTTTCTATGCAAAGAATTCTCTCTGCTCTTCTGAAGCCACAGCCTTCATTCTTAATCAGTTGAACTTAAGTATAAACATTGTAACAATTTGTCAGTGGAATAGACTGTGTGTAAGTGAAAAAAGTTTAACCACTTAAACACAACCTTTTTCTGACATGTGTTGCTTTCAAGTTAAAATCATTTTTTTGGGCTAGAAAATTACTTAAAACCCCAAACATTATATATTTTTTTAAGTAGACACTCTAGAGAATAAAATGGTGGTTGTTGCAATATTTTATGTTATACTGTATTTGCACAGCGGTCTTTCAAATGCAATTTGTTTTTTAATTGCTTTAATTAATTAAAAAATAAAATAAAATAACCAGTAAAGTTAGCCCATATTTTTTTTTTTTTTTTTTTTATAATGTGAAAGATTTTATGTTGCGAGAATCGTGAGAGAATTGTGATCTTTTTATTCTAAGCAAAAAAATTGTGATTCTCATTTTGTCCAGAATCGTGCAGCTCTAATATATACTGCTTTCTGACACTTGCGATTATAGTAAATGTATTTGTGAAAATGCTAATTGTTTGGTGTGCTGACTTTTGTTTAATGATTTGCTTGTTGCTCTTTACAGTTGCCTCAGATTTAGCTATAATTAGCTGAATAGATTAGCAGTATATGTTTTTTATAATTTATATTAATTAAAAATGCAAAGAAAATGATATCCATTAAATATTTTATGAAGTAAGGTACTAAAATAAAGTAAATACTAGCAGGAGTTTCATACTGAAGAAATTAAAGGTGCTAAGGGATCGCTTTGTACTAGTAGGTGAGCAGTTTTATAGCAAAGCAATTTATATTAACAACTTTACCATTTTGTACTTTCCAAGTCTCATACACGTTAAATTAAGTCTAATCTTTTGTTCTAGCATAATACAAAATGTAATTTAAAATACCAGGAGAGTTGCCTTTATTTTACATTAATAATCACTGTAGAAAGTTAAATATAACCTATGATCCAGAACAGTAAATTGTTTGCCACTTATACACATATAGTTGCACTGTTATTAGAGTGGGTAAGGCACTTGAGAAGGGCGTAACAACTGAATGACGTGACTTCCATTAGCGCTATCTCCCAAAATACAAACTGAAAAATGCAAAAGTTCTTCATGTCCTAATCACATAGAAAAGAACTTGGAAACATTAGAGTTGGATTTAAATAATATTTTTTGTAGGCTGGTTGCCTACAAATAAACACTTGCTTTTTCACAGACTTTTTTCAATGTAGGGTTCCATAGCCCACAATCTTTCCTCCATTGGAAATATGCAAATCTAAAATGAAATTATAAAAATGAAAGTTATTAATGACAGCTTGTGTGCTTCTGAATTTGCATACCCATTTATTACACTTAAACAGATTTGAAAAATGGTCAAGTATCTGTATCTCAATGTATATAGTTTTGAAAGGAAATGGAATTAATTTGGCTTACCAGAAATAAGAACTTATGCTCCCTGTAATAATGTACTACGAGCTCTGCAACTCAACGTGTTTAGGTAATCAGATACATATTTAAATATAATGATTTTACAGTAATGCTGTTCAGGTGCTCCATTACTGGATGTTAGAATATTGTACATAATATAAACACATCAAATGAGCAAATTGATTGTGATCATGCTCAATGCAAATATGGCCATCAAAAGTTGATATAGCTGGGAATAAATAAAATGAACTGTTGATGAGCTGTCATATCCTGCAGTATAGTTAAGCTGTTGTTTTCACCTAGTGTTACTGTCTCTTGCAAAGGGAAATAGTACCAAGTTTACTCACTATGGTGCTTTTATTGCATAAATATACTGCAATGCAGAATAGTACTTTCTCTAGAAGTTTGGGATGGATGGCTGTACTTATTTTAACTGTGGTATTAAGCAATGCCTAGGTTTTTTGTGAAGGACCGCAGAGGAAGAATATGCTTTTATTTACTTTATTGCCAACTGTAGGTAATTAAGGCATTATATTACAAAAGAGGCACATTGTGAGAGGTACGGTATATGTTTTTGAGCTTCAATAACCATTTTGGAGTGATCAAAATACAAAGAACACTGTGGATTTTTTCTGAAAAAAGTTTTACATTGCTATATTTTTAGCTACTGAATTGGTGATACCCCTTTTCTAAATGCTCCACGCTTTTTTGTCACCATCTTAACTTTACAAACTGAAACTGGAATGCACTTTTAAAAGATAAGGAAAAAAACTCCTTAATGGGCAAAGTAAAAAATGACTGCATTGTCTAAAACACAAGCTCCTTCTGAGATAGGAAATACTGTAGTTAAACACATTTGTTACTACAGAGAGTCTTGTACTGACTTTCATGTGCCCCGGGTGCCATACTGAGAGGGGGGCTGCAGCTGACAGGAGTAGTGAGAACCACATCACTACTCCTGTCAGCGCGGCACTGGGAGTGAGTAGGAGAGAACTGGGCTGCGGGGGGAAAGAAGGTACGGGCTATGTTCTCCCCCTGATCCTTCCTGTCAGTGCAGTGCTGTATCTGTATTGAAGAACAGGTGTTCTCCCTGGCTGTTTCTTTTGGTTGCCCTTGGTTGTTTGCTCACCTAGTGGCCAGGCCTTCGGCATCCACATATGTCTCCACATATGTCAGGGATCCAAGTGAGCCTGAGGGAGGACAGCAGTGGGGGTGTAGGGTCCCTGTATGTCAGAAGGTGCTAGAGAGGGAGCAGGGAGTGGTAGAAGAGTGGGGCCAGTATGCAGAAAAGTATACACGCCCCCCCCTCTTCCCCTATTAGTGGTACACAGCACATGTGATCTGTCCTGAGAAGCTCTGGAGAAGCAGAGGGGTGTGAAAGCTTGATGAAGGAGAGGGAACTCAGATGCCTGTGTCCGGCTATATTGTATTTGGGAGGACATGTGTGTGCCCTCTGCTACCGGTGTTCTGCAGGCTGTCAGGCATGGCCCATGGTCAGTCCCTGGGGAACCTGAATGGGTGGAGAAATGTGCCTGGAAGACAGCAGATCCCCTGGGCTAACCTTGAGCACTGTAATAACATGTCCACACATGCAGGACCAATCACAGCACCGGAGCCCGTAATACCCGGAACTAACTCCTGGAGCGATGTCACCTGCCGGATCAGTGTACGAGGACAGCTGCGGGGGCTTCGATCTCAGGTAAGTAATTCATAATGAGCTAGTATGCTATGCTATTTTTCTTAGGTTTACAACCACTTTAAAATTAATTATAGCAGGTCAGAAATTCTCCCTCTTGCTATCCCCCCACCATGTGCTTCCAACTGCAGAAATATTTTTCTTTGATGTGGTGTAGTTATTCCTTGAAATATTGGGTATCTTTCTCCCAGCCGTATTCACACAATTATATATCTGCAACTATGCCCCTTTGCTCTCCACTAGGGATGAGCTTCGTGTTCGAGTCGAACATACGTTCGACTCGAACATCGGCTGTTCGCCCGTTCGGCGAATTCCGAACGTTATGGGCCAAATTCGTGTGGCGCTCAGGGCATCGCAGTGCATTGCTGGCTCATGATTAGCCAAGCATGCACTGTGACCCCACATGCTTGGCCAATCACAGCGCCAGCAGCGAAGAGAGCCATGATTGGCCACAGGCAGGATGCCTGTGGCCAATCATAGCTAAGGCTGTGTAGTACACGCCCCACACTATATAAGGCCGCCAGCGTGGCGGCCTTGTGTAGTGTGTTGGCGTCTGAAGCAGTTAGTGGGTGTTCTGTGTACCTTCAACACAGTATACACCGATCGTTATCGGCCGATTTTCGATCTTGCTCTTCTGTAGTGGTTGTTGTCTGCGTGCCCTGACCGCAGTATACACCGCTATATTCACCTCACCTATATAGCTAGTGATCTATTTTTTATAATAGAGCTTGCAGTCAGTAGTGTTAGGAGCTTGTGTGTGCTGTCTGCGTGCTCTGTACCCAGTACACACCGCTATATCCACCTACATAGCTCTTCTCTATTTGAGCCCACTTGCCATCTGCAGGAGTTATTGGAAGTTGTGTGTGCCTCCAGCACAGCACAGTATACATCTTTATATACCCCTTTATCTCTGGTGTTCTACAATAAAGGCATCTGCAGGAGTTAGTGGGTGTTTTGTGCCTCCAGCACAATATACACCTGTATCTACCCTTTATTGCTGTTCTCTAATAGAGCCATCTGCAGGGCTTAGTGGGTGTTGTGTGACTCCATTACAGTATACCCCTTCATCTCTGGTGTTCTATAATAAAGGCATCTGCAGGAGTTAGTGGGTGTTGTGTGCCTCCAGCACAATATACACCTGTATCTACCCTTTATTGCTGTTCTCTAATAGAGCAATCTGCAGGGCTTAGTGGGTGTTGTGTGACTCCATTACAGTATACCCCTTTATCTCTGGTGTTCTATAATAAAGGCATCTGCAGGAGTTAGTGGGTGTTGTGTGCCTCCAGCACAATATACACTACTCAACTGCTGTTTTACCCAACTCCCTTCAGGCCATTACCATGTCTGGAAGGCCAGCAAGGAGAGGCAGACAGGCGTGAGCCGATAAAAGAGGGCAAGCAGGCTCTGTGGCTAGAGACAACAGTGCTGGTCGTGGACGCGGTGCATTGTCATCAGCACGTGGCCATGGGACACGCTTGTCCTTCTTTTCGGCAGCTGGACATGTTGAACCGCAACATGCCAACAACTTGGTAGAGTGGATGACCAAGCCCTCTTCATCCTCCTCATCCTCTCTCACCCAGTCTCAGGGTACTAGCAAAGCAGCTGCCAACGCATCGTCTTCCCTCGTCTCAGTGTCATCATCAGTGACTCCTTCCCTAGACCCACCTCGTCCTCCTGAGGAGTCTCCTGAACTCTTTGAGCACAGTGTTGGGTACATGCTCCAGTAGGATGCCCAGTGTTTTGTAGGCTCTGATGATGACACTCAGCTAGAGGAAGGCAGTAGCGTGAATGCAGAGAGAGGAGATGCTCAAGAAGGACAGGAATCTGGCAGTCATGTTCCACAAGCTGCAGCATATTGCCAGGTTTGCTATAGCGATGAGGAGGGAGGGGATGATGAGGGCACTGACTCCACGTGGGTGCCTGGTAGGAGAGAGGAGGAGGAGGAGGAGGCACATGTCCAACGAGGCAGGATGCCCTCCGGGGGCCAGCTTAGGGGCAGCACACCGACTGAATCACACCACAGAGCTCCGCCTGTGCAGGGCGCTGCCTCTGCGCGTTATTCTAAAAGTTCTTTGGTGTGGGCCTTTTTTGAGACGAGTGCATCAGATCGCACCGCTGCTATTTGCAACATATGTCTCAAGCGTATCTCGCGTGGCCAAAACATCAGCCGCTTGGGCACCACATTCTTGACCAGACATATGTTGACCTGCCATGCAGCTCGTTGGCAAGCGTACCTCAAAGACCCACACCAAAGAACAAAGCGGACCTCTCCTTGCTCCTCATCAGCTGGCATCTCCAACCCCACTAGACCTTCAGTCCTCTCTGAAACCTGCTCTGAGAGGAATGAAGGTGTAGAATTAGGTGTGTCACATTCAAGTGCTTCCCGGGCACTCTGCTAGCAGTACACCCACGTCCGATTATAGCAGGCAAATGTCCCTGCCCCAGCTGCTGGACCGGCAAAAGAAGTTCACTCCCAGCCATCCACATGCCCAGCGGTTGAATGCTAGCTTGGCTAAATTGCTAGCACTTCAACTGCTGCCTTTTCAGTTGGTAGACTTGGCCCCCTTCCGTGAGTTTGTACAGTGTGCGGTTCCTCAGTGGCAGGTCCCCAAACGCCACTTTTTCTCACGGAAGGCAATTCCAGCTCTCTACCGGCATGTGGAAGGCAATGTCCTTGCCTTGCTGGACAGGGCGGTCAGCGGTAAGGTGCATATTACCGCTGACTCATGGTCCAGCAGGCATGGACAGGGACGTTACCTGTCTTTCACGGCCCATTGGGTCACTCTTCTGGCAGCTGGGAAGGATGCAGGACAAGGTGCAGTAGTGTTGGAGGTTGTTCCGCCATCACGCCTCCAAAATGCTACTATTGGTTGTGACACACCTCTCTCCTCCACCCCCTCCTCTTCTTTTTCCTCCATGGCCTCTTCCAGTGCTCTGTCCTCAGAACCAGCGGTGCTCCGTAGGTGCTCCAGGGGCTACGCAAGTACGCAGGCAAAACGATGCCATGCTGTGCTTGCGCTGATTTGTTTGGGGGACAGGAGCCACACTGGGGCAGATGTTTTGTCAGCTCTGCAGGGGCAGGCCGAGAGGTGGTTGACGCCATGCCAGCTTAAGCCAGGAATGGTGGTTTGCGACAATGGCACCAACCTCCACTCCGCCCCCCGATAGGGACAACTGACCCATGTGCCCTGTGTGGCTCACGTCCTTAACCTGGTGGTGCAGCGGTTCTTGGACAGGTACCCCGGCTTACAGGATGTCCTGAAGCAGGCCAGGAAAGTCTGTGTGCATTTCCGCCGATCATTTAATGCCTGTGCTCGGCTGGCTGAGCTCCAAAAGGAGTTGAACCTGCCCAAGAACTGCCTTATATGTGACATGCCCACCAGGTGGAACTCAACGTTGGCCATGCTGCAGCGGCTGCACACACAGCAGAGGGCCATCAATGAGTACCTGTGTGACTACGGCACCAGGACAGGGTCAGGGGAGCTCGGTTTTTTCTCACCATGCCAGTGGGGCATGATCAGGGATGCATGCACTGTCCTGTCACTGTTTGAGGAGGCCACAAGGATGGTGAGCAGTGACAGTGCATGCATCAGTGACACTGTACCTCTTGTCCACCTCTTGGAGCATACGCTGCGTGGAATAATGGACAGGGCACTTGAGGCAGAACAGAGGCAGGAAGGGGAGGACTTCCTTGCCTCTCAAGGCCCCCTTTATCCAGACAGTGTTCCTGCTGTGCCACCCATCACACAGGAAGAGGATGAGGAGGAGGAAGAGGAGGAGGAGGATGATTGTGTCAGCATGGAGGTGGAGGCTGGCACTCAGCATCAGCAGCAGCAGTCTTGTAGGGATGATTTACAGTCCCAAGAAACACGTGGGAGGAGGTAGCTGCGGATCATGTTGCCCTTAGTGACCCAGAGGACTCCGGACCGAATGCCTCAGCTAACCTACGCTGTATGGTCTCCCTGATCCTCCAAAGCCTGCGGAAGGATCCTCGTATTCTTCGGATTAAGGAGAGGGACCCTTACTGGCTGGCCACTCTCCTTGATCCACGGTACAAGGGTAAGGTTGCCGACCTTATCTTGCCATCGCAGAGGGAGCAGAGGATGAGACATCTCCGGGAGGCCTTGCAGAAAGGTCTGTGCAACGCGTTCCCAGAGACTGGGAGGTTACAAACTCCTGGTCCTGGACAACGTGTTGCTGAGGCATCGGTCAGAAGGAGCGGTGGAGAAGGTGGCCGTCTGACAATTTTTTAGTCCGCAGCCCCAAGGTATGATCGGTTCCAGCAACCATCGCCAGCGTCTGATATACATGGTGCAGGAATACCTAGGGGCAAGGTCAGACTTGGACACGTTTCCCACCGAAAATCCTCTGGCTTACTGGGTCTTGAGGATGGATCACTGGCCAGAGCTTTCACAGTATGCAATTGAGCTACTGGCCTGTCCTGCATCCAGCGTTCTTTCGGAACGCACCTTCAATGCTGCTGGTGGCTTTGTTACCGATCACAGGGTGCGCCTGTCCACCGAATCAGTTGATCGTCTTGGATCACCCACAGCTACCAAGCACCTGAAGCTGATGTAACCGAATAATTTTTTTTGAAATATCACATCCCTTCAAGACTGCCTATGCTGATGCTGAGTGACTGTCCTGTTATGTTGATTGTCTATCCTCTTCCTCCTCCGCTGATATGTTGGAAGAACATTTCTGGTTCTGGGTGATGCCATCAGCCCAATTTTTCTGCCCCTGTTTAACATGGGCATTTAATTACAATTTTTGATGCAATGCTTTGCAGCAGGGCTAATTCCTGCAATAAAACTAGAGTATGTGGGAGAGGTTGCAGTCTGGTGGCACCAGCACCAGTGCCTAAGGCCCAATTTTTCTGCCCCGTTTAACAGGGGCGTTTAAGTACAATTTTTTATGCAATGCTTTGCAGCAGGGCTAATTCCTGCAATAAAACTAGAGTATATGGGAGAGGTTGCAGTGTCGTGGCACCAGCACCAGTGCCTAAGGCCAAATTTTTCGGCCCCTGTTTAACAGGGACATGTAATTACAATTCTTGATATAATATTTCACAGGAGGGCCCATTCCTGTGCCCACCCAGAGTAACTGTGAGGACTTATAGTGTTGTGGCACCAGCACCACAACCACCAAAAGTCAATTTTTCTACCACTGTTCAACAATGGCATGTAATTACAATGCTTGATATAATCGTTCACAGCAGGGCGCTCCAGCGCCCACCAAGAGTCACTTTGAGGGCTTACAATGTTGTGGCAAAACCAACACCTTGTTCTGCCATTTCTGCAGAGCATATAGGGCAGGCCCCTACTTTCAAACATCCAACTTACAAACATCTCCTACTTGCAAACGGAAGGAGACAACAGCAAGTGAGATAAAAAAAGATGTACGACAAAAAAAATTATACAGGGGTGATAACCCTTCCCTATGTTTTCCAAAAAGCTTAAAAATAGTTTTTTTGACTGGAGCTACACTTTAAAAATGTACCAGTTGAAAATTACAAACAGATTCAACTTAACACAACAAACCTACACAGTCCCTGTCTTGTTTGCACTGCCTGTATACTGCTGTTCTGAGTATATAGGGCCTGGGGGCCACACACATTTCCTTTTTTTAATATGGGTACGGGGTTCCCCTTAATATGCGTACAAGACCCAAAGGGGCTGGTAATGGGCAGGGAGGACTACCCATGCCATTTTTCTCAATGATTTTCAACCATATTGCAGGAACCAGATATAACATTAAAACCGCAAGCAGTTTTAAATGATGTTATTTCCGTTTAATGTCATTTTGTACAGGGACTGTTCTAAACACGGGAAACACGTGGCACTTCACAGGCATACTACAGACACCCCCCAGGCACCATATTTAAAGGAATATTTCACTTTTTTTCACTTTAATCGTTATTAAAATCAGTGCTCCCGCCAAAACGGCCATTTTTAAAAACATTTTAGGCATTGACCCATGTCCCCTGGGGCAGGAGCCAGGTCCCCAAACCCTTTTTAGGACAGTATCTTGCATATTAGCCGTTAAAATTAGCACTTTTAATTTCGAACGTTCGAGTCCCATAGACTTCAATGGGGTTCTAAAGTTCGTACGAATTTGGGGTCCGTTCGAAAGTTCTGGTGCGAACCGAACCGGGGGGTGTTCGGCTCATCCCTACTCTCCACAAATAAAGCTGACCTACTGAGATGGGACCGTACTACCTTTTCCTGGATGGACCGAGTCAGTATCCCAAAGATGAATATCCTGCCAAGAGTTCTTTTCTATCTTCAGATGGTGCCTATTTCACTACCCAGGTCCTTTTTCTCTGCCCTCAATGGTCTCTTCATCTGGCATGGTCGTAGCCCCCATCTTGCCTTACACACTCTGCAGCATCCTAAATGGTTGGGGGGACTTGGGGTTCCTTCCATGCTGAGATACTATGAGGCTATTGCTTTGCAGCGGATATTAGACTGACAAAATCACACCGCCATTAAATCTTGGGTTCTCCACAACTAATTTTCAGCTGGATTGAACCTGTCTCATGCTCCATTGTCGAGGCTTCTCAGGCTTTGTGTCCCCTGCCTCTGTCCATGTGCTGCTGATGTGGGACACCTTAAATGCTCAGGGCCAGCTGTTGCTGCCTGTGTCCCCACCTGCACATTTGGGAGGCTTCCTATGGTTCATTCCTGAGAAACACCTCTCCTATTTTCGCACATGGGCAGGGGATGGAAAGACACGGTCTGTAATGTTCATACATGAACAAGGCCTAGTCTCTTTGGACTGGCTCCGCTCTCAGCCTGGCCGATTCTCGATGGATGAGTGATGCTACAGACAGCTACATCATCTTGTTCATAGTTTGACTCATACCATTAGGCCCCCATCCTCCCTGACTCCATTTGAAAAATTGTGCATGTCTCCAGAACCTGTTCCTCACTCTATTTCAGTGCTTTATGAGATGCTGCAGTAGGCTGAGTCTCAGAGTAGGCTGGTCTATATACGGGAATGGGAAAGAGACCTGCTGCATACGTTCAAGGAGACTCAACTGGATCACTTATACAACCTTACCCACAAGAGCTCTGTGTACACAAAGATGCAAGAAAATAGCTTTAAGTTATTGATCCAGTGGTACAGAGTTCAAACTGCGTCTGCCAGAATTTACCCGGCAGTCTCCGATGCCCGTTGGAGGGGCTGTGGGCTTTAGGGTACCTACTTCCACATATGGTGGGAGTGCCCACAGTTTAGGCCCTTTTGGCAAGATATCAGAGCCCAGGTAAAGGTTATAATGGACAGTGATATGAATGACTGCCACTAGAGTTTCTACTTCACGTGCCATCCATGCCTCTTAGCATATACAGGAAATCAGTTTTGCCACATCTTTTAACAGCTGCCAGATGTTTGATTCCGGGAACATTGGAAGTCGTCTCATGTAGACATGTGCAAAAGGAAAAAATTCGTTTAGTTTAGTTTCGTTTTAATTAGTTAATTCATTAATTTCGTTTAGTTATATTCGTTAACTTCCTTAAATTCGTTTTCGGATTTCGTTTAGTTTTCTACCGAATTTGAAAAATCGGCCACATTCGAAATTATTTCAACATGATTCGACATTATTTCAACTGCATTCGAAATGATTTCAACATGATTCAACATTATTTCAACCGCATTCGAAAATATATTGTGACCCGAATTTAGGGCCATGTATCTCGGGGTCATTTGGTGCTAGACACTTCAAATTTGGATATGTTGTAGTGCTAGTATTATTGTGTTTGCATACCAAATTCGTTTTTTTTTTAGCTATAAGTGACCCCGAGATATGTGGCCCCAAACTCGGGTCGCAAAATGTTATTAGTTAATAGAGCAGAGAATGACATTTTGCGACCCGATTTTGGGGCCACATATCTTGGGTCACTTATAGCTAGAAACACCAAATTTGGTATGCAAACACAATAATACTAGCTCTACAACATATCCAAATTTGAAGTGTCTAGCACCAAATGACCCCGAGATACATGGCCCTAAAGTCGGGTCACAATATATTTTCGAATGCGGTTGAAATAATGTTGAATCATGTTGAAATCATTTCGAATGCAGTTGAAATAATGTCGAGTCATGTTGAAATAATTTCGAATGCATTCGAAATTATTTCAACATGATTCAACATTATTTCAACCGCATTCGAAAATATTTTGTGACCCGAATTTAGGGCCATGTATCTCGGGGTCACTTGGTGCTAGAAACTCCAAATTTGGATATGTTGTAGTGCTAGTACTATTGTGTTTGCATACCAAATTTGGGGTTTCTAGCTATAAGTGACCCCGAGATATGTGGCCCCAAATTCGGGTCGCAAAATGTAATTCTCTGCTCTAATAACTAATAACATTTTGCGACCCGAGTTTGGGGCCACATATCTCGGGGTCACTTATAGCTAGAAACCCCAAATTTGGTATGCAAACACAATAATACTACCACTACAACATATCCAAATTGAAGTGTCTAGCACCAAGTGACCCCGAGATACATGGCCCTAAATTAGGGTCACAAAATATTTTCGAATGCAGTTGAAATAATGTCGAATCATGTTGAAATCATTTCGAATGCAGTTGAAATAATGTCGAATCATGTTGAAATAACTTCGAATGCGGTTTAAATAATTACGAATCATGTCGAATTCATTCTAATTCATTCGTTATATTTCTTTCGTATTCGTTGTAATTTGTTATTTTTTTATTTCGGACATTCGGATGCATCCGAATGTCCGAAAGATGCAAAATTCGGCCGAATTTCAATTCGTTACGAAACAAATTGCACAAGCCTAGTCTCATGTTCCTGGACAATCTGACTGAATTTGTCTGGTTAATATTATCATGGCGGTGGGGGAATGGATGGCAAAGTGCAAGGACAGATTCGAAAAGTTTTATAGTGTCTGGCCCACCTGGATCCATTACACCTCTAATATGCCATTGATGCCATAGTCTACTATCTCTAGACCTTTTGTGCCTTGGTCAGTGGTACCGGAGATCTCCACGGTTACAGTCTCATATAACCTTTTTAGGGTGGAGGCCTGCATGTTACAGATCCCTGGAATATTTGTATTTGTAATATTCATGATTTTAAAGTGCTAACGTTTTTTCTTTTGTTCTTGGTATTCATAGGGTCCTTACTCTTTATTCCCCATTTTCTCCTTCTCTTATTTTCTTTCTTTGCCCTCTTTTAAGTCTCCCATACCCCCCCTCCCCTTCCTTACTCTTCCAATGTCACAACCAGCGCACTGCTCATAGTATTGTTTATGGTTACATAGCCCTGATTTGGTATCATAATATTGTTTATGGTTACATACTTCCCCATTTTATATGGATATGAAAAAGGTGGAATTATCTAATGCTTACAACTGTATATACCAAAGAATGTTCTGAAACTAATGTCGAAGACTGGTGATTCATGGTTCACTACCCTTTGTTGTATGTGCCTCGTTTTATTGTATGTCATCCCTTTCTTTTTGAAAATGTAATTAAAGATTATATATTAAAAAAAAAGTAATAATAAAAATAATAATCTACTGACACCGTCCTCTTTTGAGGAGGGGTGCTGAAATAAGTCTTTGCCCCAGGTGAAAGAATGTCTAGCTTTGTCACTGATAATGTGACTCAGCAAAATCTTGTCAATTACCATGATTTAAGCCGGGTACACACTACCGTTTTTTTCGAGTTGCATGAAAAAAACCTGACAACTCCAATTTGGTACCATACTAGCTGCTGTACTAACCATGCAAGGTTAGTCCAGCGATTTCCACTGCTGAGCTATTGTGTTCTGACATGGGGTGCCCCCCCCCACCAGCACTCCCGATCAGCACTCTCAGTCAGTCGACGGCTTACATGCGGGCAGAATGTAGGCCGGTATTTTTTGTACCAGCAAATGTTTCTCGACATTATGCCAATTTGTACTGGGTTTGTGTCTATCTTCCCTCATTACAGCATTTGTTTAAAGTGTATGTGATATTAACAATTAGGAAATGTTGTGGGACTCTCTGCTTCATAGGGCAGAAGGATTTAGCTATCCCTTGGTTACTTTCAGCTGATTGTGGTTTAAGATTCCCACTACACTTAGTTGTCAGTGGGCAATTTATAGCAAAAATGCGCATGTTAAAGGGGTTCTGCACTCATAATACAACATTTGCCCATTCTGTTGCCTCTAGTTAATATATCTCATAATGCCACCTGTTTTTTTTTTTTGATTCACCTACCTTTTGTAATCTTCAGTAGTTTATTTTAAACCCCTGCGGCGATGGGCGGTCTCTTGCGGGGATCAGCGTAATTTCCTGTTGAAGCCCGCACTGTCTCCTGGGATCTCGTTCGTGTAATCCCAGGAGACATTGCGGCTAATGCACCCGACATCTCGCGAGATTTCGGGTGCTACAGCCGACATCTCGCGTGATTTTGGTAATTACAGCCGAGATCTCGCGAGATCTCGGCTGTAATTACCAAAATCACGCGAGATGTCGGCTGTAGCACCCGAAATCTCGCGAGATGTCGGGTGCATTAGCCGCAATGTCTCCTGGGATTACACGAACGAGATCCCAGGAGACAGTGCGGGCTTCAACAGGAAATTACGCTGATCCCCGCAAGAGACCGCCCATCGCCGCAGGGGTTTAAAATAAACTACTGAAGATTACAAAAGGTAGGTGAATCAAAAAAAAAAAACAGGTGGCATTATGAGATATATTAACTAGAGGCAACAGAATGGGCAAATGTTGTATTATGAGTGCAGAACCCCTTTAATGTTTGATATATTATGACTCTGTCTATGTCTTTAGAAAATTGTTGCAATAGTAAACGCCAGAGATATGATCATTTAACTAAGAACATTACTCTATATGCAGAATATTAACATTCAGTAAATTTATTGTAGAGAAAAGCAATTCTGCATAGCCCAGTAGGAAGCTTTCTCCCAGATTACCGGATTTATTCAGAGCAAAAGGTAAAAAGCATTTGCTGTAACTTAAAGTTCCTCCAGAGAATAAATTCACCAAGCAGATTAGCTTAAATCAATGGCTATAAATACAGTATCTACAGATACAGCTTTATCCACATCTTTCATTTTGTCTGTCTGCTGACTTGTTGACAAGCAGATTACACACCAAATGATCAACCCTTATAACATCTTCTATGTAATACTAAAACATTGTTTTCTGATGCCAGTGTCACCCAGAATATATGACTGTAATGTTACAGGACTAGTAGACTTACAATACAATCATGGCTTTGGCAGTTAAGGATAAACTTCCGGCAAACAGCTAAATACACAGATTAAATACACATATGGAAGCTGTTTTACCTGCCATTTGTATTTCTGTTCATTCAGTTCAGAGATTTACACAGTTTTAGCACACAGTACAAGAAGTCTTCATTTTCCTCTGCTGCAGTTCAGCAACTGGACAGTGAAACTAGAACCAACAGACTGATGAGCTAATTTCTCTGTCACTTTACTCTCTGCACTGTGACACCACTGACTGGCTCCTTGTGCTGCTTCTGCCCCCTTCAGCCTGAGCTGTGCTGTACAAGGACTGCAAGAGGCTGATACCAAGTCAGATACTTACACTGCTTGCATTTAAAAAAAACGAATTTAATGTTGTATTAGACCCCTTTCACACTGGGGCCACGGGCGCATTAGCACTAATGTACCGCTCGATTTATCGGTGCCTTAACGCTGTTTAACCAGTTAAGGACTGCCTCACAGCGATATACGTCAGCAGAATGGCATGGCTGGGCACAATCACATACCGGTATGTGATTCTTTAAGTGCCCAGCCGTGGGTCGGGAGCGCGCCGCCGGCGGCGCACTCCCGACCCGGTCCTGTGCTCCGTGACTGTAGCCGCGGGACCAGCGGACCCGATTGCCGCTGGTGTCCCACGATCGGGTCACAGAGCTGAAGAATGAGGAGAGGTCTGTGTAAACAAACCTCTCCCTGTGCTTCCTACTGTGGCTGTCACCAATCGTCTGTTCCCTTTTATAGAGAAGGACGATCAGTGATGTCACAAAGCCAGGCCACGCCCCCTACAATAAAAAAAACACATCACGTCATACATAACCCCTACACTGCCCCCTAGTGGTTAACTCCTTCACTGCCAGTGTCATTTACACAGTAATCATTGCATTTAAATAGCACTGATTGCTGTATAAATGACAATGGTCCCAAAAATGTGTCAAAAATGTCCGATGTGTCCGCCATAATGTCGCATAATTAACATTTGTTGCACTGTAATTACCTATTGCAAAGTATGTATTTCAATTATTAAAGAAGTGATATAATTGCATGTTTTATCTTCTAAAATATATAATAACCTTTAACCTTAAAGCTGATCTTTAGGCAGATCAAAACAATGCAGATATCAACACATCATTAAATGTAATTTTAAATACAAACATGTAAGTACCTTCACTATAACTATAAAACCCTTCCAGTCCCTATACAGGAGGGCTATCATGTAATAGAAAAGATCAATAGTACTCGGCATGGAAGAGACACAGAACATAACTTTATAATACAGTAATTCACACAACAGTTTTTTAACTGGGCGTGCGCTGGCTTGTTATCCTGAAAGACGTCATATGAAGTCCAGTCAGGCTAACGGAACCACCGCCCGGCTATTCTGCTATAGGCTGAGCGGGAAGTGTTTAAAGGAGGATAGGTCCAACATCCAACATTTCAACCTCACCAACCTATGTGTTTTGTTATCGGAGATTTCTTTATCTTCAATAGGAATCTCCTATACCCCTATTAGAGCACACACCTTCCATCTCCTTTTTCACATTACAGTTTGTCTGGGAAAAAAAAATAGCAAAAAATAAAAATAATAATAATACAGCGCCTGAACGGCTTCGGGGGCAGGTGCTGTCATCTGTAGTAAGGGTAACAAAGTGAAGCCTTGCGGCTTCACAGCCTGTTTCCTGTTGTGCAGGTGCAAGTCGCGCTGCACTTTCTAAATGTTCCTGCGATCTTTTGGGACCTCTGTGTGTCCCAGAAGGCAACAGGGGGAAGAAAAATGAACTGGAAATGATGTAAATCAATGTTCGGTAATCTTACAAGGAAGTGGGAGTGGGTGCATGTCAAAACCAGATACCAGATTCCACCCCCCCCCCCAAAAAATAAAAGTGCCAATGTGGCAGTGGAGGGTGCGAACAAGTGAAGCTTCCCTTTTGGATGAAGCTCAGATTTAAGTTATGGTTTACTGATTTTCCTAGAAGTCTGCACTAAGAAAAAAGTCAGATTTTTGGCATCCCCTGCAACAAAATTGTCATATTTGGTGAGATATTCCCAAAGGGAAATCACGTATAAAGGAATGCTGACCTTGCCACTTTCCTCATTAGAGCCCTGCAGGTGCAAAAGCTGACTGATAAATAAAAACCACTCTCAAACAGATTCACTTAGCACCTGGACACAGACATATATATATATATATATATATATATATATATATATATATATATATATATATGTATATGTATATATGTGTGTGTGTGTAGAAATAGATTACCCAGAGAGGAATGTTTTTTTCTCAACAAAAGTGGAGTTACTCTTTACAGGGTCATCTTCTTTCAGCTGTCAGTTTATAAAAAAATTTAGTGTAACCTACATAAGTATGTGTATTGTACAGTAATCTAGTTGCCAACGTGCACACTACTTATTCCAATGTTATCACACTAGAGCGCATACAAGAGAAACCTCCAGAAACCTGCAAGGGGGAGGGGGTGGGGGCAAGGTTTCGAGTGCCTAGGGGCCTCCTCAGAGTTGTTTAATTTGGAACTGTCACTGGGTACACAGTTGCATTTTTATAAGCCTGTGGATCGATGAAAGGGTCATTTCTATTGAGGAATTAGGTCCCTATGATTGTTTCTTACTTCTCTGAACCCAGCCTGGACAGCTGGCCAGGGATGTATGTGGTATACAGATGTTATTACAGTGTTAGCTTTACCCTAAATCACCAAGCTGAAAAGAAGCCTCAGACCAAAATGATAAAATATTTTACCCCATATTTACAGTGTAAATTTAGTAATTGGCAGTAATGCTGTGCCATGATCATGACACTAAAATGAATCAGTGCTGTCCCACCATAGGCCCAATTTTTGTTGATCATGTTTACTTCTCCTAAATTCTACACATCATAATGCTTTACTATAAAACTGCTTCTCTGTTTCAATAAAAAGAACTGAAAGTGTTGCAGATAGAAGGTTAAAAAAAAAAAGAATTTCTCTGATGTGACAACCAGATTTGTCAGTAGAAAAAACTGCTGGTATTGCAGGGTGACCTACTGAGAGTTTCTTTGCCAGATACACAAATGGTTATAATAATAGGCTGCAGATACTCAGCCTCATGTCCCAATAGAGAAAATAACGTGTGTACAATGACCAAATTCATTAGGAGAACTGCAGGCATTGCAATGTGCGATAATAAAGTATCTGTTTTTTGTAGGATAAAACAGAGAGCCTCAGGCCGATTCACTATTTCTCGTGTTGACTAGATTTGTCACAAGGGAAAAATGCAAGCTTTGCGTTATGGTCTACTCTACAGAGATTAAAGAAGAATGGTTCTAACAGGTACAATACAGTATAAAGCTGCTAATAACTGTAGCCTTGGTCTGAAAAAGGAAGAAAAAAAAAACTCTGTTTTTCAGAATTATCAGAGAGAGGTCAAAGTGAAATCTATTCCTTCACAAATTAAAAGAACAATACATAGATTGTAGTTTACAGCCAGGCTGTATTGTTTTGTCTTTTTTTTTTTTTTTTGCTTTTTGTACTCATCTGAGACCTATACATTCCCTGCAATAGTGGTGATGATTGCATGGGAATGGGGTTCTATGGCATTGCTGCACCCTGTCAGAAGTACATTAAAGTGGAAGTAAACCCTCCTATCGTTTTCAGCCAAGGAAGCTGCCATCTTGGCCTCCATTTAATCTTTAACTGCCATGAAGCTGCACATGTGATCAGTTATCACACCAGCCATTGAATAGTTTGACAGTTTGGTTGAGAGTACAACCAATGTGACAGTTAGCATTTCTGGGATGCCGGGAATGTAACTGTTTTTTCAAACTGTTAGATCGATGGGTTTACTTCCGCTTTAAATGTTAAGCATCCCCTTTTCCAAATGCCATTCATACACATTTGGAAGGCTGTGATGCTGTGCAGTGTACCTCACTGCACCCAGTAAAAATGTTTAGTTTATTTTAATAGTTTTTTATCTGGCCTTCCTGTCAAGTCCTGTATGATGAAAGTCAATATGCTGCAAACTGACCACTGGAAAAAGAACCCTAATGCCGCCGTACACGCGACCGGACTTTCCAGCAGACTAGGTCTGACGGAATCATTCCGTTGGATAGTCCAATTGTGTGTGGTATAGTCCTATCTTTTTTGTTTAAAAAAATCAGACGGACCTAGAAATAGAACATGTTTCAAATCTGTCTGACTGACTCAATTCCTATTGGGAAAACCGTTCGTCTGTATGCTGGTCCAAATACGACGCAAGGGCAGCTATTGGCTACTGGCTATTGAACTTCCTTTTCTAGTACTGTCGTACGCCATCACGTTCAAAACAAACGGACTTTAGTCCGTTCGTGTGTGGGCAAGTCCGTTTGTTCGGAAGTCTGTCGTAACTCCATCGAAAGTCCGTCAGAAAGGCCGTCTGACCTTTTCTGCCAGAAAGTCCGGTCGTGTGTACACAGCATTATTATGCCCTTAACCAGTAGCCCATTTTCCCTTTAATACTTTTATCTGGGTACTTATCTCCCTAGATATGTGTACAGGACAAAAATTGTGGGATGTAAACTGTAATATTAAAGAGTGTTTGTCCTTG
Organism: Lithobates pipiens; assembly: GCF_037356315.1. Taxonomy (NCBI): domain Eukaryota; kingdom Metazoa; phylum Chordata; class Amphibia; order Anura; family Ranidae; genus Lithobates; species Lithobates pipiens. The sequence continues at coordinate 341,822,187 of NW_027507758.1, forward strand.
ATTTAAAAAAACAAAACAAAAAAACACTGAAAATAAAATAACCTTATTAAAGCACAGTACAACTGCTACTTAACTGAAATAGAATGTGGTTGTAACTCCAAATATATATCATGCACACATAGCCAAGAGGCTCAGTTGTTTGACCACACATTAGAATGAGAAAGATGCATGATCTAAGTGACTTTGACTTTGAGATGAGTGTTGGTGCCAGAAGTGAATGCCGACCTTCTGAGATTTTTATACACTACAGACAGACTTTTAAGAGGATGTGCTTTAGCAACTGAAAACCACACTGGATTCCACTCCCGTCAGATAAAAACAAGTAATGGGAGCTACAGTGGGCTTAGGGTCACTAGAGGTAAATGACTGAAGGTCATTGCCTGGCAATGTAATTGCAATTCTGCTGTCAAATGCAGATAAAGACAACATTTGGTGTAGAAAAAAGGAATATTTTGATCTTAATGCAAATTAGGGGTAATGGTGGCAACAATAGGTATGAGGTTGGGTTAGGGTGCGGGCATTTGCCCTCTGGGCAACTATTTATAAGTTATGTTGGGCTGGTGACTCTGGGTGGAGAAACACTATTTAGACAACAATCAGGGCAGAACCTGCAGTCGGTGATGTACATTGGGTATTATATAGTTACCTGCTTCCCATTCAGACATGTAATCCCATTATCTGTTTGAGCAAAACTCCAAAACCTTCCAGAATTACCCTTATTAGGTACTAGGTATACTTAATAGAATGTCCACCGATTGTAGAATTCCAAAGCTCACTACAAATTCTCTAGATTCTGAATCTTATGTTCCAACTTACTGAACAACAAATATTGTCAATCAGCCTAAAATAGCACACGCCATCATCAAAAGGATGTATAGATCCTCCAGAACCTGGACAATGCATTCAAATATAATTTACATTTCTTCACATTCATTTCTGAGTAGATCTAAATGTAAAAAAAACATTGAATACAATAGACCATCATGTATTAAAGTGCCAGCAGCACTAAGAACAGTCATATTTCCCCCACAGACATCAATCGGATTTAAATCTTAAAATGTCATCACAGGTTTGACACTTTATACATGATGCTCGGTAATTTTACTTTTTTGATGACTGTTTTGTGGTAGTATTATTTTTTTGTGTGTATATATAGAATATATATAATATCTTTATGCTTTGAATTGCAACATGAAAACATAAAACTTAGGAGAAATCTTTAGATACATTTGCAAATAAACATGTTTCAGCATGATCTACATGTATTACCAGCTTACTGTTGTAAGTATAGAAGCATCATTCTGCCTGTGCCATAAATACTAGTGGGTTCCGGAGAACAAAAGCCTAAATTTTCTTATGCAAATACCTCGGATTTCCATAGCCTTACAAACCGGACATGACTTTCAGTTTATCCAAGGGTTACAAAAGAAATACTTAATAAAAATGAAAAGCAGCTGACTAGTTTTGTCTTTATCTTTATATTTTGGCCAGGGGGTGAGGTGGTTTCCCTAAGGAAAGGGTAAAGTATGTGGCAGAGAGGCACTGTGTCCAGGGTGAAGGTGAGTTTAGATGGCTGGAAGGGAAGCAACATAAGGGAGGAAGAAGGAGGGGAAGAAAGTGAGCTTAGGTGGCCGTCACACTGAGATACTCACAGCATCTCTCATCTGACTTCAGGTGAATGAAAGGGATGTGATGTGGATGAGGTGGCTGGTGGGTTGGGTGGCATTGAGACACTGTAATTTGAGGAAAGTGGGGTGAGGTTGAAAACGTTCTAAGCTGGGCGTGTGGGGCAGATTGGAAGGTGCTGCAAATCGATGAGACTAACCCCCTTCCTTCTCCTTGATGCAGAGTCTGATCTGCACTGATAGACAAACAACAAGTTTGGCAGAAACAATGACTTCTGTGTCCTCCTCCCACCCTGCCATGATCTCCATCAGGGCAATTTCAAGTGACTATGCTGTCCTCCCCCTCTCCCTAGCCAGACCCTGATGGAGAGACATTGGATAGGGGAAACAAGGGACAGCAGTGTGGGATGGGGGTGTGGAGTGGAAAGCAGCAGGGCAGAATCAGGGTTAAGGTGCAGGGCACAACAGAATTGTATTGGGCTAAAAAATGAGGGACAGTGGCATAAAATGGGGGGTGGGTAGTGGAGATAAAGCAGCATCGGTTGTGGGGAGCAGTGGAGGAAAGCAGGGTCAGATCAAGGATGAGAAGAGGAGGACAACACCATCAGTTCAGGGTTGAAAAGTGGAAGGCAGCAGAGTTTGATGGGTCAGATGGGCAACGGCAGGGAGGGGAGGAGCAGGAGACAATGGCATTGAGTGGGAGGTGAGAAACAGGAAACAGCAACACCAAATGGGGGGTGAGGGGTGAACAAAAACATCATGAAATGGGGAGGGTGAAGAACAGGGGACATCAGTGTTGGATGAGGGTGAGGGATGGGGAATAGCAGAGTTGGACAGGGGTTAGCAGCAGGGGATAGTAGTGTTGGATGGGGAGTGAGAAACAGGGGACAGCAGTGTCAGAGAAATAAGAGGGCAAGTAATGGGGACTGTGGTGGTGTGTGAGAGAGCAGTGTTAGATAGGGAAGGAGCCAGGGAACAAACGCAGAAGCATTGCATAAGGGGTGAGAAGCAGGGAAGGTTAGCTTTGAGGGGGGGGGGGGGCAGCAGTGGACAGCAGTTTTGTATGTGTGTAAAATACAAGAGCAGCAGTGTGACATAAGAGGGTAAGAAGCAGGGAACAGAGGTGTTACACCTCTAGGAAACGAGGAGAAAAAGACACCTGTGTAAATTCCACCAAACACACTATGAAATACTGGGCTGTAGGCTTCCTTAACTTCAGGTCTTTCATGTCAGCAGAATTGTCCTTCCAGCTGGTGTCCTCTGACTCACACTGAGAATTTTCATTAGTCTCAGTAGTTTGTGGGTAACCCGACTGAAGTGGGCAAAGAAAAAAAAATGCTGATATCTAATGTTTATACCTATGTTACGTTATTTTTTAGTTCATTTGTTTATTCGTGAGGATCCACATTTTTTTTCAAAGTAGTCCCTATTCTGGAAAAAATTGTACTTATCCCTCACTATGCCTGCACTGCAAGGGGTAACTGCTCATTTATGTCTATGGGACTTGAAAGCAGTTTCACTAAACCCATCCCCTACACTCTTAGAAGATGGAAATTCCCTCCACTCCATTGGTGGACGGTTCCCCAGCAACCAAAGAAGGTCTATGGTCCCTGCATTGGCCATGATGATTTCACAGGACATTAGAATGTTGGACCATAGGCAAGAGGAGGTTGCATGAACTGGTCTAGCAGTGCAGAGGAGCCTGCAGCAGAGGAGGATTGGGTAAGTAATTGCCATTATCGAGTCCCCTAGACAGGAACGAGCCGTTAATATTTGTAGGGAAGGTGCACTGTTTGTACAAATGTAGGATAACGATTTGCCTGATGTTTTTCCCCTTTCTGGCCACAAGATGGTGCCAGAGTTAATAAAATAGTGTAGGTCTAGAACCACTTGGAAAGATAGGTAGTGTAAGTGCTTCAGAAGCCACTAGAGGTCCCCATACGTAGGATGCCAGTGGGAGGCAGGGGGCACTTAGAATTAATATCAGCTCAACACCTGCCAGCAGTGGGGAATGCTGGGTAGGGTTCTAGACAGTGTTCAGTCTTCATGGGAAGTACTGAAGACCTGTCTACAGCAGGATATGCGCTTTAATGATCTTTCCCAGAATTTCCCATCAATGGGAAAGCAAGCACGGAGAGGAGCGGGACTTTTTGGATTATTCACATCCCTGACTAGGTATGCAGGACTCTGAGCAACCCCTGTAAGGTACAAATTACTCCTCAGCTCTCTGTGGGATTTGGCTACGATCAGGATGACTGTAATCATGTATACAGTATATGAAATTCACTCATTTCAGTAAGATTCAGTAAAGCACTGAAAAGGCTCTCTGCTTCTGGACTCTTCCTTCCCCCCAACCTTTACTGGAAACATCCCCTGGTAAAGTTCCTGTGTGAGTGTGGGCTGCTGTTGGACTTTTGTCTGCAAGACCTGTAATCAGGGCTCCTGTTAGAAACCACCGGTCCGTATACAGACAACCTGACACAGGGCGCCATACATCCAATGCTTCAGTTATGAATGAACACAGTGAGTGATCAGTCCCAATGACTTATTGTGTTTATTTAGGAAAGGAAGGGGTGGGTAAATACGCCATATTTATCAAATACTTTCCCCAGTTTCCATCTTAAAGCTGTCAACAAGAAGGAGGGGAGGGTAACTGGCAGCACTGCAGGGCCTTAGCAGTAGGAGGCAATTTCTGGAACCGATCCCTTGTATGCAGCAGCTGAAAACCAATGGAAGGGAGAGGAGAAGAAGCCAGCTTTCGGTTGCTGCAGAGAGCCATACTGGGGATTGATTTCAGTAATTGTCCCCCCACCGCATCGATCACCCTCCCTGCCCACATCCAATTCACCCTGCTGCCTGGACCCCCCCTGCTGGCTTGAGTCTCCTGTACAGGAGGACCAGTGGTACCCCCTTATTAATGGCCCTGCTTGTATTGGAAATAAGGAAGCACAGCTGGAAAATGCAGTTTAGACCAGGCCGGGTGTCACTGAAGGGGTGAGCTTAAATTAAAAGGAAAGCAATAGAAGCTTTCATAGACCCTGAGTAGCCAAAGGAGCCCTGCACTCAAAAAATCTCAGTGTGCTTAGGGGAACCACTCCCTGCCCAGGCATAAATGGGTTAAGAGCTGATAGTGTATTGTTTGCCTCCCTGTCACTCCGCTTTCTTTTTCTATCAGCATGCTTCTTGTCAGCACATGAACTGATTGGCTTCTTGTACTGCTTCTTCCTCTTACACTCTAGCTTTGCTGTACAGGGGCTGCAATATGTTGATATCAGGTCAATTTCAGGCTGCTTACATTTAAAAAATAAATTGAATGATCTATCTCTGGCCACAGAGTTGCATTAACCACTTGTCGACCTGCTCATGCAGATATACTGCGGCAGGTCTTCTCTCCTGCGCAAACGTCATTCCTTAAAATCGTGATGGCGGGCACCCATGATCGCCGCGAAGAGAGGCAGAACGGGAAACTGCCTATGTAAACAAGGCATTTCCCCATTCTGCCTAATGACATGACAGGGATCTACTGTCCCCAGTGATCAGGAACAGTGATCTCTGTCTTGTTTCAGTAAGCCCACCCCCCCTACAGTTAGAACACACTGAGGTAACACACTTAACCCCTTGATTGCCCCCAGCATTAACCCTTTCCTGCTAGTGTAGTTTTTACAATGTTCAGTGCATTTTTTATAGCCCTGATCAATGTAGTGATGTCACTGGTCCCCAAAAAGTGTCATTTGTGGTCAGATTTGTCCGCCGCAATGTTGCAGTCCCGCTAAAAATCGCATATCGTCGCTATTACCAGTAAAAACAATAAAAAAAGTCCCTAAATCTTTCTCATAGTTTGTAGAAGTGATAACTTTTGTGCAAACCAATCAATATATGCCTATTACGATTTTTTTTTTTTTACAAAAATATGTAGAATATAGATCGGCCTAAACTGATGAATACATTTTTTTTAATACTTTTTTTGGCATATGTATTATAGCAGAAAGTAAATTATTTTATTTTTTTTCAAAATTGTCAGTCTTTTTTTCTGTTTATAGCGCAAAAAATAAAAACCGCCAAGGTGATCAAATACCACCAAAAGAAACCTCTATTTGTGGGGAAAAAAAGGACATCAGTTTTGTTTGGGTGCAGTATCGCACGACCACACAATTGTCAGTTAAAAAGACGCAGTGCAGTATAGCAAAAAATGCTCAGGTCATTAAGGGGGCAAATCCTTCCGGGACTGAAGTGGTTAATCTGTCTTTTTTTTTATCTGCCTAGAGTTCAGCTTTAAGCATCAACTTTCGTTAAGAGGAAAAACTTTCCCCAGTGGGTGATCCGTGTACATTGCAAGGGTTTTAACAAACTTTGTTGCAGATTCCTTTGTTCTGTTGTTCTGAAGAAATAGCTGTTTGAGTGAATCTGTATGGGAATAATTTTAAAATTATTACTCTTCTGCTGCACCTGCAGGGCTCTAAGTAGCAAGGTCTGCATCCCTCTAGACATGAATCTCACCAAAAATGACTTTGTTGCAGGGGATGGCTAAAATCCAACTTGTATCTTGTATGTATAATCACACAAGCAGGAAATGACACCATCTGTGTAAAGAAGGCCTCCAGGTAGCCATATTGTTTTTCATTTACAAAAAATTACAGCGGCTGCAGATTGAAAAGGAAAGGTAATTTTTAATCAAATTCAATTACGATATGACTTGTGTCACAATTGTATATATATATATATATATATATATATATATATATATATATATATCATTTTTTAAATTTTTTTGATTGGCTATTATTCCCCCCCCCCCCCCCCCCGAAAGTGGAATTACCTTTTTATAGGGTATTTATGAATTTAAAAAACAATTTTTTAGTTTTGAATCTGGTGGTGAAAAATGAAATCCCCTGTCAGTTTTTACTGCTATCAGAGGCTAAGTTAGATAGATTTCCCTTGCTCACTGTGCCAGAGACAACCTTTTTACAAGACAGGAATTCTCAATCTTGTGGGTCAGGTCAGGGTAATCATAATTTCTTACAGGCTTGTAGGTAGGTACAGGTTGGGGTACACTCTTATACTGTCAAAAGGAAGTGTGTGCATCTGCGGCCTCAACGGAGGGGCTTGCTTTTCATTTCTGACTTATTTTTTTCATAAACAACTTTACAGCATGCCGTTTTGACTTCTCATTATCGTCATATGAAACGCTGGTTGAGAATATTTTGAACACTGACAAAATCCCCCTATAATCCTAATAGTCATCATAATGCTGCAGAGTGCCCAGATGCTATAAATAAATATAAATAGCAAGTTCGCTGCTGATGTCTTTATCCATGAATGTCACGTTTTATTTTAACGTTCCATGAAAAAAATATTTCTCAAAACTCGTATTTATTATGAAGCTTATCATAAGCAGAGAATTCTTATCTCTGGGGCCCCCAGAATTCACAGAACAGAGAGCAGTTTATGGTGTTATACACCATTTAATTCTCTACACTTGGAGCACAATGGCTACTATGGGAATATTAAAGACTGCTTTTGAGATTCTGCTCAGTGTATACAGTTATCCTAGATTTAGAAAGGCTTATGTATATAGGAGGAAAACAAACAAACAGTTAAGCCCTTATTGTATCTCATTAAAGCTGTAGTAAACCGCAAATAAAAAAAAAAACCTTCTCTCCGCAAATGTCATATTGTTCTAGTATCCATCGCATACTAGCACATTATGAAAGGCTTACCTAAAAAACGTAACCCTCGAGTGGTGCGCTGTCACTGCTGACAGGGCTTCGATCGTCACCTGGTCTTCCTTCTGGGTTTGTTGGCAGCCACATTTTGACTGGCTGAGCCGTGATGTCACTGCCACTTGCGCCCGGGAGTCACGGCCACTGCACAGCTCTCTCTATGGACAGCGCGCTATTACCAACATCACCACTAAAGTAAATAACTCTCCTAAACAGTGTTATTTTTTGTGTATGGAGTTTTTCTATGTGTTTACTTTTTTTTTTGTATTGGTTGAAGAAGATGGACTTATGTTTTTTTTTAAACCTGAGGTAACATTGCACTTGTTAATATGCCCATTGTGGCTACACACCTGCATATTTCATTTGCTGTTAGCTCTAAACCATTTTCCAGTAACAAATATATTTAGGCTCCTTTCACACTGATATAGTGCAGTTTGCCTGCACCATGGGTGTAGTGCAGTGTACCTGCAGGTTTAGAGCAGAAAGAGCACCAAAACCGCAGGGCATAAAAGAATTCTAATGCCGCGTACACAGGACCGGACTCTCTGTCAGAATAAACTCTGACAGTCTTTCCGATGGAGTGCCAACGAAATGGACTTGCCCACACACAATCACACCAAAGTCCGTTCGTTTTAAACGTGATGACGTACAACAGGATTATAAAACTAAGTTCAATAGCCCGTAGCCAATAGCTGCCTTTGGATCGCATTTGGTCCGTCGGACTAGCATACAGACGAACGGTTTTCCCGATAGGAATTGATTCTGTTGGAAAGATTTAAAACGTTCTATTTTTAGGCCTGTCAGAATTTTTTAAGAAAAAAGTCAGATGAAGCCCACACATGTTCGGAATATCCAATGAAATGATTCCGTCTGACCTTTTCTGCCAGAAAGTCCAGGCGTATTTACGTGGCATAACGCACAGGTAACCCGCTCCAAGTGGGAAAGTGCAGATAACCCACACCAAACACACAGGTATACTGCGCTACACCCACACTGTAGTCAAACCGCGCAGCATCAGGCTCGGTTCACATCGGTGCACTGTCCAATATCGCATGTGTTTCGCACCATACAGCGGTGCAAATCGCATGCGATGTCTGTGCGATGCGAATTCAGCCATAAAGATAGGATGGCTGAATTCGCATTGCATTTGGACCAAAGTCGTTTATTTGGTCCACACCAGAATTGGATCGCATGGATGTTCACACCCATGCGATCCGATTCCTGCCCAAATTGACAGTTTGCACTACGACATGTGAACCGATCTGGGGGTGTCATTAACTTTGTATTGACACTCCCAGTGGTTCACATAAGGCAGTGTGAACTGCTAGCGAGTCGAGTGCGATGTGGCAATCCGCAGTAGATTTGCAGGGTTTCCCGCATCGCACCAATGTGAGCCGAGCCTCAGTGTGAAAAGAGCCTAATTCAGATGCGAACTTTTTGTTCCAGTTTTGGGCCTGTTTCTTTGTTAGGTGCAAGTGATCCATTGTAGTGCTTGTCACTAAAATTATTTTATGCACAAAAACACAAAAGTAGTATATTTTGGATGTTCAACACACACCCAGTAAACTTTATGTTACTGTAAATATCAGGGATTTGCTAGTTTACTTATATGCAATGCAAGCTATTTTTTCCAGCTCCTGTTTACTTTCTATAGGGCCTGTTCACACTAGCGAGTCACGCAGAACACACAGCTACTGGTGCACGCTGTGTGACACGGTGCTGATGAGTTGACCCCAGCGCATGGCAATCTTTGCTTTTTTTTTCCACAGAACTTTATGAGATGCAACAAATAACATTTTAGCACAGGTCAATTCACAGGGTGTTGATGTGCTGCAGTGGTTCATGTCATAACCTACTGCGTTGAAAAAAGTACTGAAAGCTATACTTTTTTTCAGTGAGTACCACAACAATGCTGTATTGTGAATTAACACCATAGAAAAGGTCATCCTTCTGTGTGTTTAACATGAAGTGTATGCTCAGGAGATTGATAACATAGCAAAAGAAGGTAAGAGACTGGTTCACATGGCTCCCAACTGTCCCTGATTTTGAGCAATGTCTCTCTGTCCCTCATTCCTCCTCATTTGTCCCTCATTTTGGTCTGATCTATATAGTTGCTGCATTTGCACATTTTAAAAGTCAATATAAAAGAATAGTAGTGGTAAAAAAAAGTCCTTGTGGATTTAATTAACTTTTTGTTAGTTAATTCTCCTTTAAGGGGGTGTGGCAGGGGGCCTGTCCTATGTCTACATACATTTGTTAGTAGGTGTCCCTCATTTCCATCTCAAAATGTTGGGATGTATGGGTTCATGTTGCTGCCTTCCCCTCTGAGGAACTTGATGCAAATGGAGGTAGGAAGGATTGGTGTATGTTGCTGCCTTCACATCTGAACATATACTTATAAACTGTCTTTTGTGCCACCTTACAGACACCAGTAGCATACCTCCTAACTTTGGAACTTGGAAATGAGGGACACCTAGAGATGGAAAAGACATGCAGAGTACACCATGACAAAAATGGGTGCTTATAAAATATGTTTAATATTGCCAATCAGTGGCCTCCGCAATACAATTTGAATGCAGATCGGTCTTCAGAGGCAAGGGAGATTTAGATGAATATCTAAATCTACCCTAAGTGGAGTCACTGTTGCTGACCCTCAACATACAACCAAAAACTCTATATCAGGGGTGTCCAAACTTTTTTCAAAGAGGGCCAGATTTGATGAAGTGAACATGCTCAAGGGCCGACCATTTTGTCTGACATTCTTTAAACCATTAAAATTCGGTCTAAGCCCTTGTACACACAGTCGGAGATTCCGTCAGAATGTTTCCTATCGGAGCGTTTTGTTGGATATTCCGACTGTGTGTGGTATGCATCAGACTGTTTCCATCGGAATATCCGTCGGACCAACTTTTCCAACTTGCCGGAAATATTTTCCGACAAAATACTCCGATCGGACATACTCCGATCATGTGTAGCCTACTCCGACGGACAAAGTGCCACGCATGCTCAGATCAAATTCCTAGACCAAAGCTATTGGCTACTAGCCTGAACGTAGTCCCGTCGTAACGAAATAACGTCATCACGTTATGTACAATCGGATTTTCCGACAACTTAGTCCGACCGTGTGTATGCAACATCACTTCCGGACCCCTTCCAGAATTAATCCGTCGGAATTACTCAGACGGATTTGGTTGTCGGAATCTCCGACCGTGTGTACAAGGGCTAAGTGTGTTCATCCGAGCACTAATACACGGCCCAACAAGAATTTGCTTGCCTTTTTGCTGTGTGTGGTGAACAGATGAGCTTCGGGGTGTTAATTGGATATACTGTATTTAATCGGCTTATACCACACACCTTAACATCTTACTATCTTACATTTTAAATAAAGACATGTGAAGCAAAATAAGGGTCAGTGCCCATCTGCAGCCCCCAGCTTATTGCCATGAATTCAGCCTCCACTGTATTGCCATGAATGCAGCCTCCACCATATTGCCATGAATGCAGCCTCCACCATATTGCCATGAATGCAGCCCCCAGCGTATTGCCATGAATGTAGCCCCCAGTGTATTGCCATGAATGCAGCCCCCAGCGTATTGCCATAAATGCAGCCCACACATTGTCATGAATGCAGCCCACACATTGCCATGAATGCAGCCCCCATATTGCCATGAATGAAGCCCACACATTGCCATGAATGCAGCCCCCATATTGCCATGAATGCAGCCCATACATTGCCATGAATGCAGCCCCCATATTGCCATGAATGCAGCCCCCATATTGCCATGAATGCAACCCACACATTTCCATGAATGCAGACTCACCATTGCCATCAGTGCAGCCTGATTCATGTTCTGCAGCCTTGGAGGAGGCAGGGAGGGGGCGGGATGAGCGCTGACAGACATACAGGAGAAACTCCTGTTTCTGTCGACGGCTTCTTTAATTGAAAGTTCCGCCTCCTGTGATGGTCAAAACGGTTGTCCAATGTCAGTGCAGGACGGGACTTCCTTTTACACAGGACGCTGTCCTGTATCCACGGCACTCATCCCGCCCACTCCATGGCAGCCAGCATATCTATCTTTTGTGGCCCCCGGTGAACGGGGATTCGTTGGGGGCCACAAAAGATATATATGTGAACATGACCAGACGGGCTGTCCGAAATCGGAGCGCGGGCCGCGATTGGCCCACGGGCCGGACTTTGGACATGCCTGCTCGATATGGAACTTTTTAGGCATGCCTATTATGTGTACACAAAATAAAGCAAATCATTTTATTGTATATAAAAAGGTAAAAAAACGTAACTTTTCATACAAGTGAGCATAAAAAAAGGATGACAATGTCTAAATTCAAACAGATTGTCGCTCTCCAGTGTGTTTCTTAAATCTCGCCAGATTATATGCTCCCAGTTTTACTCTGCTTGCCTTCTTTGGGTGGCTGATACCACCTCAGTCGGAAGTGAAAGGGCAGCCTTGCTTTGGGATGGTCCTGTATTCTTCAGGTGCCGCCCTAAGTTCCAGCCACCTTTGATGAGCTTGCGCACTCTCCTCCTACAAATGGGTGCTTGCCTGATTCTTTCCCTCACTTTGTGTTGACTGTAGACATTGTCAGCCTCTTTTGTTTTATGGTCATATGTATGCTAGTAAAAAAATGTATAAATAAATAATATATGTAGCACTGACCCCCGAAGGAGCAGCTGGTTTTCTTGGGCTTACCGTTTACCTCCTCCACCTTGTAACTCGTCGTTCTTGTCTAGGGTTTCCCAAGGTTGATGGCCCAATAACTGCAGAGACCGGCACTTGAATTCCTTTTGGAACTTTTATTTGCTTAAAACGTTAAACAGAAACACAGTCTCTCAGTTGGGAATAGAGGGTATAGGTATGGAAGCTCAGGCACTTTGAAACTGCTGACACAAAGGTAATCCAGGGAGTAGCCACTCGCAGCTGGATATTTCCACCGTCGGATAAGTCCTGGTTTTAGGGACTTAGCAGCCGACACATGAATCAAACTTAGCAAAGTCTTTGCCACAGACTTGGTTGCAAACTTTTAGATGAACACAAAAATTCTCTCACAGAAATGTAGTTGTAACAGAAGGATAGGAACTTTCCTGTGGTACCAGTATCTTGCACCTGGTCCGGCGTTACTGTAAGAAATGTGGAAAGCTGTATTTGCATAGCTTCTATTCATTTGTCTTTATATTGCTATGCAAATACAGTTTTACCCCTTGCCATTTATTTTTTCACTAACTTTCATTAAATAATTATGGTGAAGGTTTTATTTATGTCTTGACATCTCTAATGATAACATTTTATTGCAAAGTGCAAACATCCAGTTGATCGAAATTTCCCAGTATTCGCATATAAAAGATATGGAGGAACTGAAAACAAAATGGCCTTTATTTGCTGTCTTTTGATCAAAAATCATCAGATGCAGATCTCTGTTTATTTATAACACAACTAGAAGCACTAGTCTCTATTTCATCGCCTGCTGGAGCCCTAAGGAGTTTTCCATGCTGTCAAGCAATACCATTTAACATCTTCTGAGACAACATCACTTTATGTACAGACACTGCCTTTAAAGATTAGTTTGCTGTAAGGGAAAACTTGAAGCATTTAAAACCTAATCTGTTAAGGTCCTACCAAATCTGTAGAAGATGTGTATTAAACTGAGCTGTAATTGTAATCCTAAACTTTAGGATTACAGCTACAGCTCAGTTTAATACACATTTTCTTGTATACCCTTTTTCTACAGATTTGGTAATGGTCTTTTCAAGTACATAGACTTTGTGTAGGCTGTGCTTTTTGTGATGGTCATTTCCATTCCATGTATAAAATGCTTGTTTTAATTTATAACATTTTTACAGAATTATTATTTTGTATTAAAATGTTTACCAATGAGAGGTCATAATTGGTGTATCAGAAATAAACTGTAAAGCCCCATACACACTATCAGATTTTCTGCTGAGTTTTTCCTTCAGATTTACCAAAACCATATAATATGAGGTCCATCTTTAGGAGTTTCAATTTGTATGCAGTCAGGCAGGCTCTTGCACTACATGGTTTTGGTAAATCTGAAGGAAAAACTCAGCAGAAAAACTGATAGTGTGTATATGCCTTTAGGCTCTGTTTACATGTGCTATTTCAGATGCTACACAAAATAACATGACAATGGAAATCACATTGTTTTCAATGGTACCGGTTCACATCAATGCAACTCTGCATGGCGCAATTTTGGAAAAGGTTTCTGTACTATTTTGGTGTGATTTTAGCGCTATAATGAGCCCATAGAGTATGCAAAACACTTCAAAGTAGCATCTAAGTTGCACTATATAATTGCACAGAAAGTCAGATTAAAATCTGAACACAATAGTGTCAACCTAGCCTAATAAATATAATAGGTAGTCTTTCGAGCAACTAAAATACAATCTGAGTAATATATGCAAGCAGCAAGTAACACACTCCCAATATAAATGTGCAAATAAATTCAAAACAAATAATGCTGCGCTAGTGATAATAAATGTATTCAACCACTTAGTGAATCAATTCTCCTGTGCAAATATGAGTGCCAACATATGTGAATATACGATAATATGATACATTCATGTGTTTCTTCTTGAAATATAAATCCCATGCTTGAGTGCAGTCAAATATTTCATTAATGAAAATGTCAGAAAAAAGTTGTAACTTGTGTCTTCACAAATTCACAAAAATCCGTGCTTTGTATCTATTCACCTCAGTGCTCCCCCATAAGAAATGTGCTCACCTCAGAGTGTGACCTCACTTAAGTTTGGTCAAATAAAGCTTTGTAGTCACCCCGGACTAACAGATCATGCTTTCCTCCTCGCTGCTCCATTGATGTGCCTCCATTATGACTTGATATATATGAGAGAAAAAGAGCTCCAAATAGTGCATATATCATTTTTAAACAAAATTCAATTCAAATTAAAAGGTACTCCAGCGCAATAACTGTATACAGGGTATATCAGATAAAACCATGATGCTGCAGCTACTTTGTGCCACTCCATGAAAGATGCAAAAGCGTCTTGCCAAACCAATCTGCCCTTCCCAAACGCGTTACATCACAGGGCCTCAGAACTCATCAGGATTCCTAATGTCGGACAAGATGCTATCTCCTCTCTATACTGCAGCCATTCCACGCAGTTGACTTTTTTGCTTTTGCAGGTGTGCTTTGTAAATGCCGCTCCCATAGACAGTGTTTGTACTATGTCTGATTGATGAGACCAATCAATTCCGTTTCAATCTGTGTGTGTATGTGGACTTAAATCAAATCTCTCCTAGATTAAGGCTTACCTGTAGGTCCAAGAAATATCTCCTAAACCTATACGGTTTAGGAGATATTTACAAAAAGACAGGCACCGCTGTCTACGGTGCACTGAGCAGGCCACAGATCACGGCGATATGCCGCTCGTGACGGCTCCCATGCGCATCATCATGGCTCCGGCGAATCACAGCGCTGGAGCAGCGAGACCTGGAAGTCACTCCGGGATACATGGCAGTGGTGAAGATGAAGAAGGAGGACCGCTTCGGGGGCTTCGTTCTCAGGTAAGTTATTCATAAGTTATTTATAATGAGCTAGTATGCTATGCATACTAGCTCATTATGTCTTTGCCTTGCACATTGCATTTTTTTTTTAAGTGCCTTTACTTCCTTAATAGGCAACATACTCTAAAGACACCCTCCTAACTATTTCCTATATATACAGTAATGCTCAAAAGTTTGCATACCTTGGCAGAAATTGTGAAATTTTGACATTAATATTGAAAATATGGCTGATCATGCCAAAAAAACTGTCTTTTATTTAACCTCCCTGGCGGTATGATTATTTCTGATTTTAGGTGCTGAAAGTGGTACAATTATTTTGCATGGAAATTTGGCGTTTTATATTGTAGGCCTGCAATTCTTAGGAATAACTCATCCCAGGTATGATAAAGTTTGAAACGCAAAATCATAAATTATAATATAATAAATAATTATAACAAATAATAATATAATAATAATAAAAATTATTCAATAATGTAATCAAATCAAAAACACTGAAATTTGCTCAGTTGCAGAATTGTCGCTGTCATTATATTTAGTGTTTGATGACGAATTTCCCCAGAAATCACTATCACTCAATTCTGCAAGTGATTCTAATTTATTATCGCTGTTTTCTAGCTGGTCTAAAACCACTTTTGACATAAAGGTACAGTTTTTGGTTGCTATGGGCAATCTCCAAATTCCAGGCAGAAAAAACAGTATTTATAATATAAAAGTGCATGAAGGGCACTGCACAGACCACTAGGGACAAAGGGGGTGTGTCATTTTTTGTATACAGTACTGTAATCTGTAAGATTACAGTACTGTATGTGTATTGTGTGTTTTTACTTTTTTGAATTTGGCGCCGATCTCCACTCCGTCATCGCAGGGAACGGAGCTCAGCGACACTCGGGCACTGTGTGAATCGAGCGGAGGACAGCTCACACACACAGCGGGGAGGACATCGCTGGATCCAGGGGACAAGGTAAGTAACTTTTCCTGTATGCTGCAATGCGATCCCGAGGTCCCTGGTTAAGGGTTATCGCTTATGGTACTGAAATTCCACCCCGAGCCCGACTCAGGAATACCGCCAGGGGGGTTAAGGATAGCAATCACATGAAGCCATTTATTATCATAGTTTTTTGGATCCTTTTTAAATCATAATGATAACATAAATCACTCAAATGGCCCTGACAAGTTTACATATCCTGGAATGTTTGGCCTTGGTACAGACACAGAAGGTGGCACACACAGGTTAAAAAGGCAATTAAAAAATTAATTTCCCGTATTTGTGGCTTTTTAAATCACTATTGGTGTCTATGTATAAATAGTCAATGAGTTTGCTAGCTCTCACATGGATGCACTAAGCAGGCTAGACACTGGGGTTTATTTACTAATGGCAAATCCCCTTTGCACTGCAAGTGCACTTGGAAGTGCAGTCACTCTAGAACTGAGGAGGACATGCAAAGGAAAATAAAAAATGGCATTTCTGCTTGTACATGATTGGATGATAAAATCAGCAGAGCTTCCCCTCATTTCAGGTCTTCTCCTCAGATCTACAGAGACTGCACTTCCAAGTGCCCTTGTAGTGCAAAGTGGATTTGCCTTTCGTAAATCAACCCCACTGAGCCATGAGGAGGTAGAAAAGAATAGTCCAAAGACCTGCGTAACAAGGTAATGAAACTTTACAAGATGGAAAAGGATATAAAAATATATGAAAAGCCTTGAATATGCCAGTCAGTAGGGTTTAATCAATCATTAAGAAGTGGAAAATTAGGGTCTCTTTTGATAATAAGTCAAGGTCAGGTAGACCAAGAAATATTGCAACCACATGAGTATTTCATAATGAGCTCATATTCTATGCATACTAGCTCATTATGCCTTTGGCCGCGTACACACGCGCGGACTGTTCGCCCAACTTTGTCCGTCAAACAGTTTCGGCAAACAGTCCGCTCAAAATTAGCATGGACGGACATGGCCACACACGACGGACGAACAGTTTGCTGAAACCGTGCGCGATGACGTGAACGGCACGTACGACGGGACGAAAAATACGACGTCCTATACACTGCATTATAACTTTCGGCGTGTAAATCCTTTCTGAGCATGCGCGGAACTTAGTTTAACGAACAAGCCTACACACGAGCGGACTGTTCGCTGAAACAAGGTTTCAGCGGACAGTTTTTCGGAAATTCCGTAAAACCTTGTTCGTCAAACTGTCCGCTGAAACTGTCCGCTGAAAGCCCACACACGAGCGGACTGTCCGCCCAAACACTGTTCAGCGGACAAAGTTGGGCGAACAGTCCGCCCGTGTGTACGCGGCCTTAGTCTTGCAGGTTTTTTTGTTTTGTTTGGGGGGGATTTACAACCACTTCACAGCCTATTGCTTCTCATGTGAGAAAACACATTCACGGCAAGTGGCATAAGCGGGGCTGGCAGAATCTTTTTTCAATATAAATAGATAAACTTGTGCAAGGAGGCCACCACCCCAATGCAGCCATAACAATGACACCTTGCTTAAAGTAGTACTAGGGAAAACTTTTTTTGTTTTTTTGGAGTAAGTGTGGGTTATAACGCCTGTCAGTTTTTTTTGTTTTTTTTTCTTCCATTTGCCATCTGTGTATCCTTGGCGAGATTTCCCTTCACTTTGTGTCCCATCACCAAAATGGAAAAGACTCAAAGGTGAGTAAATCCTGGGGTGTCACCAAGGTCTGCAAAACTAGTTACTCTATTGGAAGAATTTTCCTATATTCCTGTTTCAGGCATAACCCAAAATTATGGATTTTCTTTAACCTCAAAGTGATTGCAAAGTCTCTTGTTTGCCATTTTTATAGAAATAAAAACATGTTATACTTACCTGCTCTGCGCAGTGGTTTTTCGAAGGGCAGTCTGGGCCCTCCTCTTCTCGGTCACTGACTGTAGCTCCTGGCCCCTCCCTCATTTTCAGTGCCCCCACAGCAAGCAGCAGAGCCGAGCTGCAGCTCTGTGTCCATTCAGACACGGAGCCGCGTCTCGGCCCCACCCCCTCTCTCCTGGTTGGCTATCTGAGCTTAATTGACAGCAGCGGGAGCCAGTGGCGCCATTGCAGCATCTCAGCCAATCAGGAGGGAGAGTCCTGGACTGACAAGTCACTCGTGGACATCACTGGATAGAGATGGGGCTCAGGTAAGTATTAGAGGGGCCGTTGCACACAGAAGGCTTTTTATCTTAATGTATAGAATACATTAGGATAAAAAATCCTTCTGACTTTACAACCACTTTAACTCTCAGTGATAATGGTAAACAGGACACATAGAGAGGGGGAATCTCCCTAATGGTGGCACAGATGGCAATAAATACTGACAAGTGTTGTAATCCCTTTCCAGCCTCCACTCTATCCAAAACTAAGAAAAAACTTTTGGCTGTAGCTATATGTTAACAACATATGTCAGGGTAAAATATATATAATTAAAAAAAAAATTAGAACATCTCTGCAAAGCATGCACATTTCTCTGTTTAAAGAGGCTTAAAAAAAGTTGATCCTGACAGAAATCCATGTTAAAGGGAAACATACACCAGACCTTTGACAAAGATGAGCACTAGTAGAAGGATAAGACAGCAGGTATGGAAAGACATACTAAGAGCCACATAATTCTAACAGAACATGTTACCAGATTCTCATTCCTTCCTCCCATGCTGCACAAGACTAGTTCCTACTTTCTATACAGTGCTCAGCTAAAGCTTCATTTTCAGCTAAAGTTTAAAGCCTACAGTTTTTTGTAGAACACCATAATCCCATAGTCAGCTGATCGGTTAAGTAAAAATCCACTTTAGAACTCTTTCAAGAAGAATCATTCTTAATTACAATGGAACAGGCTGCCACATCACCCACTGAGCATCAGCAGGCATATAAAATCCTAAACTCAGACTAAATTCTGCCATTATATTCTGGTATGTCATTAGAAAGAAGCATGTGGGGTAAAGTAATCCTGAAGTGGGAACAAAAGTAAGTCCATTATTTACTCCATTTATAGAGTGCATGTTGTAAACTATCGATGACAAAACAGCTATATTGAGATGGGTAGGTTAAGTGTTAGCATTATTAGTGTGGCTTAAACCTTATGTAGTATCTAATAAAACTTCAGAGACTAATATTTTTTGTAAAGATCCAGAAACATGGAGAGCAATGGTGGACAATCATGGCTGCAATATTTTAAAAATAGGGAAATAGCATTTTAAATGAGCTCCAGACATTAGGAATGCTTTTTGATATAGCGAGCTAGGAGGCTACATTTAGACCCCTTTCACACTGGGGCGTTTTTTTCAGGCGCTTTAGCGTTAAAAAAAGCACCTGTAAAGCGCTTGAAAGAAGCCTCATCTGCAATCCCAATGTGAAAGCACTTTCACAATGTCAGTGCACGAAAAACGCTCTTAAAGCGCCGCTTAAGCTAGCAGCGCTTTACCAGCGTTTTTCGAGCACTATTGGGGCGCTGTTAACCCCTGCTAGTGGCCAAATAAAGGGTTAAAAGTGCCCACAAAGCGCTGCTGCCAAAAGCCCTTTTCAGGTACTTTTCGGGCCTTTTTCAGGCGCTTCCCATTGATTTCAATGGGAAGGGGTGCTTTAGGAGCAGTGTATTCACCGATCCAAGAAGCTGCATGCAGGACTTTTTTTGACGCCCTGCCAGCGCAGCGCCTAAGTGTGAAAGCACTCGGGCTTTTACATTGGGATTGCAGTTGCGGCTTCTTTCAGGCGCTTTACAGGCGCTTTTTTTAAAGCTAAAGCGCCTAAAAAACACCCCAGTGTGAAAGGGATCTCAGTGTGAAAGCACTCGGGCTTTCACATTGGGATTGCAGATGAGGCTTCTTTCAAGCGCTTTACAGGCGCTTTTTTTAATGCTAAAGCGCCTGAAAAACGCCCCAGTGTGAAAGGGGTGTAAAGCTCAAGTAATAATGTAACATAGTCAGCTTATTAAAGATGGCTATATGATGCAGCCACAATGTGACATCACAATATACAGCTCTTTAATATATGCTTTGTGCTTTCCACTGTCCCATGAGTGGAAGGTGAGTGACTCCCATGCTTCTTCATAACCTTCTTCGTAACAGTTATTGCCATTGTTTCTGGTGGGTAGGGAAGGAATGACGAGTATGTATGGCTGGGAAACTGGAATTTAAAGTGAAAATAGTTTTGCCTTGTATAGACAAAGAACAAGTTTGTGTAAACTAACAAATTACTTAAAGTGGTATTAAATCCAAAACCAAAAATATAATATTCACTGAATTGCAGCTTAACACTTTTTCAA
Organism: Lithobates pipiens; assembly: GCF_037356315.1. Taxonomy (NCBI): domain Eukaryota; kingdom Metazoa; phylum Chordata; class Amphibia; order Anura; family Ranidae; genus Lithobates; species Lithobates pipiens. Next base: position 341,842,346 of record NW_027507758.1, read on the forward strand.
TGTAGTGGCTGTATCAGTTTTTTTTTTTTTGTAGACTTTTTTTCTCCTCTGTTTTCACCTGGTGATCTGGTCAGTAACAAACCTCCTGTATTAGAGTGCCTCCACTCTGGACGAGGGAGAACAGGGGGCATAACAGTCAGCAGCATTGTTAGTCTGGGTGGTGGGTAGTGTTAAATGTATTGGAGATTTAAATACACTGACAAATTTAAGCCAGCTCACACTTTATAATGAGTTAAAGCAAACAGTGTGTTTTTTTTTTTTGCGATAAGGGTTTTACATGAATAAATAAAAGCTGATCCTTGTAAGCACCCAGGTACTATCTCTTCCTCCAATACACTGACTCCTCTGGAGAATTTTTGCCCAGGAAGATCCGGTTTCCTTTTCTCCAGGTTTGGTAGGAGCAGTAGTTTAGGCTCCAATACTCCCAACTGGTAGGGCATCTTATGGGACTAAATGTTCCATCATTTTTCTCTAGTCTTTACTAACCCACCACCCCCAACTAGTGCAATCTCCATGTGTAACCATTTAATGTTAAATGGTTTTAATTGTAATTACGTCCAGTCTTGCCCCCACCATCAGTTGGGGGTGGGTTTTTACAATATATAAGCAATGCCATTTTAATGTTAATCATGCTATGAGTAAGGCTGTAATATCCGAAACATGTCAGCATTGATCCTGTGTATATGATGTAGCCAAATGAAGTATACCAACGAGTTACAGAGTTGCTGGCTAAAGTTCTGAGTACTATGCTGGCATACAGTCACTAAGCTTGTGGGAGTTTAAGTTGTTTTTTATTCTTCCACTCCGGCAATTTTGTTTTTACTAGAAGTGCTGGAGTGGGTGTTTGCTGCTTTGAGTTTTAAGGTTTCACTTTGGAGAAGGACAGACAGCCAATGGGCATAGGGTGATATGCCTACATTTTTGCTGACCTCACCCTCTGGAGGTCCCTGAAGAAAGCCTCACAGGAAAAAGCTGATGAAGACTGTTAATCCAACTGCCTCCCCCTTCCCACCCAGTCTGCATTGCCACCCCTGCCCATGTTTGCTTGACTTGGGCAGTGACAGCTTTACAAGGTAAAAAGAGGAAATAACATCATAAACATTATTAACGTATCTTTGTAAACTTATTTTAAATGGAAATGCATAAAAAATTTGAGTAGTAGTAGTAGTATTTGGGACTGTCCAGGCAATAAACTTGAGAAAGGGGGCCGTTTTCACCAGTTCTTCACTATGTATTTATAACTGTTACTCCTCCTTTCAGTAATCAGAAGATTAGAGACCTGCTGACATGGTCATCAAGGGGAAATCAGCAAATGCAGCAAAGGGATTTTTACACAGCACTTTCTGAAAATGTTGCATTTTGGGCTCCCTTTGGGATGATGACAGTAGATCGGCTTTTTTACCCTTTTATTGGGGATCTAATAACCCAATAGAGGCCCTCTCTTTGATGACCGAAACCCTGGGGTCCTAAGCATTTCAGTGTAAAAGACCCCATTCACCAAAAAATGCCTGCAGCAAGGAATCTCAGGTCACTGAGGGCAATGACGTCTTCAATGATCTCCACCCAACCACGTATATCACCTGGTGTTTGAGAGGTTTTGTAATGTTCCTCTTAAGGCCTGCCCCATTCCTTCTCCTCACCGCCAGCAACCCAGCCCCTCCTTCATATTCTTTCAAGGCCTCCTGCTGCCTATGCCTCACAGGGATGGAAGCAGTAGACAAAGGCTCCTGCTGGCCATAAGACAGCAGCAAGTACCCTTTTTAACCTCCTGCTGCTGTGCCTAAATTGCCCAGTCTATCAGGACATGCAATGTGTCCTCAAGGAGGAACAGAAAAGGAATTGTATCACTAATCTTCGCCTCCTTGGGCTCACTATTTTGGTTACCTCATCAAAAGGTGCCAAAATGCTGCATGCATCCTATATGATGAGCCATTAACACAAAAGGACTCCAGCTCCCCAAAGCCTGTCCTCTTACCATAATTGCACAGGTTTTCATTGAGAGCATGCAGTTTCTGGTGTAGCCCCTGCAGCATGGCCGATGTTGGATGGGGGTGTCACATATGAGGTGGTTGGCAAACACTCCATTTATGCTAGGAAAACACTGGCTGGGTATAACCACCTAAAGTGGCCACAAACCCTTCTGGCATGGCAAAAGACCTCCTAAAAGCCAGGAACCTAATAAGGAACCACTGCACCACCAGGTTAAGATACTATGCCAGGACAGGTACATGGATGATTTTTAGCAGTCAACGGGGGGGGGGGGTCAGCAGGCTAGTGCTGTTAGATACAACCTTACCTAGCTGATGATGGCATTGGGTTATCCACCTCTCAGCCTAGGAATGAAGAGTTTTGGCCTACTGTGACTCTTCTCCTCCAGGCATACAAGCTGCAACACAGCATGGCAGCATTTGGTCTCAGACATTGAAAAAGAAGTCTGCTGGTTCCAAGGAGTCAGAGGATGAAGATGTGTGGTGGTACCACCAGCTCCAGTGATGTTTCCCATCCTGTATCCTTCCGAGTCACTAGAAAATTAACCAGGTATGCTGTGTAGACTAGGTAGAATCCACTGGGGTCCCTTGTGTTGGTGCGTAGGAGAAAGAGGCATGTCTCCTTCTTCCAGGCACCCTACTAGGGAACCACAGTGACTCCAGTCAGAATTGGTGCAATCAGCAGTGTGGGACACAGGCACCCTGCTATTATCAGGTAGACCCCTCTAAGGTTTATCTATTGGGTCTTTTGGATCTTCTGTTTGTTTGAAATGGTTCTTAAGTGCAGATATGGGGGGGGGATGCCAGAAGTGTTTTTCACTGAACACATGTTTTTTGGATCTATTCGCTGTCATATAATTTCCACCATACAGTATGTTATGTGCCTTGTCCTTAAGTAGTGAATTCAATTATAGAATTTTTACTTGAATGTTATGTCTTTGATCAACATGCCAATCAAAATCCTATTTCTTTATCCATACTTGGTTACCTCCAGAGAAGCATGACCACTCTAAGAAAGAAAAAGTAGAAGTGCCCTGCCTCAAGATCATGTGCCCTGATAACCACTTTATTGGTCAGCTCTTTCTCTCTCCCTTCTTCCTCTCATTTTAGGATTGCCTGACATTTTTAATAGGACTGCTGAAATCTAATGGTGGCTATGCAAATATGGGCATCAGGGGCAGTGCTAGGATTTTACAAGACCTGGTTCATCGTTGTTGGTATTCCATGGTGAAAAATGACGAGGCATGTGCATCTGCTGCTAATGAAGGGTGTGACCACACTGTGCTCAGAGGAAGGGCTAAATGAACATTATATGAAACGTGAGCCTACTCTTGTAACCATAAAATATGCCTAAATTCTTGTGCCATAGGCAGGAGACTCACAGATGCATACACCATATTTTTTTAAAGTGTCTGTCCAACAAAAGTTTTTTTTCTTCCCTAGATTGGGTAAGGATAGAATCCCTGTTAGTTTTTTATTTCTCTGTCCCTGTTGCAGATTTTTGATCACTTCCTATCTGGTGAAACTCTTGCCAGTAGCCCAGGAAGTAAGGGGACATTTCCCTAAAAGAGCAGTAAAAAGGCATTCCTCAATCTTTCCAAACTAGAAAAGGTTGCTTGCTTGACTTACATTTTAAAAACTTTTCTGCACACGGAATATAGACAAAGAATGTGGGGTATTATAAAAGTGCCTAATGCAGCGTACACACGAGCAGAATGTCCGACAGAAAAAGTCAGATGGGAGCTTTTCATCATATATTCCGATCGTGTGTATGACCCATTGGACTTTTTACGACGAAAAATTCAGACGGACCTAGAAATAGAACATGTTCTAAATGTTTCCAACGGAACCAATTCCTATCGGGAAAACTGCTCCTCTGTATGCTGTTCCGATGGGCCAAAAACGACACATGCTCCAAAGCAAGTACGAGACGGAAGCTATTGGCTACTGGGTAATGAACTTCCTTTTTCTAGTCCCGTCGTACATGCTGTACATCACAGCGTTCTTGACGGTAGGACTTTGGTGTGATCGTGTGTATGCAAGACTGTTTCAGTGGCATTCTGTCAGACCTCAGTCGGAAAAACCTTCAGAGTTTATTCCGACAGGAAAACCGGTCGTGTGTACAGGGCATAAGACAAACTTTGTTGCAACTGGACCATGTTGCCTGGAGCAGCCAATCAGATTTTGGACAAATGGCATTTTCTGAGCTGTGTGTAAATATGAAAGATAGAAGCTAGTTGCTATGGGCAATGGTACCAATTAAGGCAGAACTTGTCTCAGGCACTTTTTATTATTTCCCCTCAACCTGGGTATTGAACCCCAAAACAAATTTAATTTATGGCAACTCACCAGTCTTTAGGGTTAGTTCACCTTTACAAAAAACTTTGTATGCAGGTAATGTCCTAACAAGAAGGCAGGATGAGATGGATGGTGCCTTTTTCAAACAGGCTTCATGAGGTATGTAAATGGTGCCTAGGGCATTATTCAACTTTAGTCAAAGCTGCACAGTTTGTTTTTATCTACAGGTACCCCTTACTTACTGGACAGCTAGGTCTGTTAAAGGAAGTAAAAAAATAAGAGACTAGAGCTAGCAATACACAGGTAAATTTCTCTCGTTCAGCCCCCCCTTGCCCAAGGCGGAACTAAAGAAATTCATCCTTACTAAACAGTGTGGATAGAATAACCACTGCCGGCTATTGTATTTAGCAGCTGCTGAATTTCTGGACAGTTCCTGCATCTGACTAGATGCAGGCACTGTTCAGCCGAAAATGTTATGACTAGCTCGTTCAATAAAAATCAGAAAAATTGACTTTTGTTAATCTGCCCACAGTTCCAATTTTGGCAGTTTCAGTAAAAAACATTAAAGAGTTACTAAACCTGCAACAGTAAAATCAGTCGTAAATATGTGAAGTACACAATGTACAAAAAAATTAAAAGTGAATATTCCTACAAACTATAAACGCATGATTTAGTATCAAAAGGTGCATTCAATAAAGTGCATACAAGTGCTCGGGTAGATATATAATATATCCAAAGTGCACAGATTGCAGTGATAGCAGGATCTGCAGCGTGATTAAAAAACACTCAATAATCTAATATCAAAAGGTGCAACAAGGAAAAAATATATATATGACAATAAAATCATAAAAAAATAAATAAATTATATAAAGTATATTCCACAGTCCGCATTAAATCATGCACTGCAAAAAAAATATATTAATCCACTCTGTGTGCAAATATCTGGTAATCCCGTGAGTGAGAAAAATATATATAACAATAAAATTATAAACAGATTAACTATATTATATAAAGTATATTCCACAGTCCGTATTGAATCATGCACTGAAAAAAAGTCCACTCTGTGTGCAAATATCTGCTAATCCCGTGAGTGAATCGTTATTCCATAGGTGATAGCGTGCAAGGTGTCCACACACTGGTAGCAATGGCTACCTTACCTTACTGCTGTAAGGGAACAGCATATATCCTTTTGAGCAGGTGGTAGATGTAAACAACAATAGATGCCCCCCTCTCTCGGTCCTCAGTCACAGGTAGCATATGCATCCATAGGAGAAGAGAAAATGCTAATAGTGAAGTATGTAATGCAATCCGAACTTTATTTTTTAAAAGGACACAGTCCAGGGTACTCACATTTAGCATAAACCATAAATGCAAAAAACTTTACACGAAGCGACAGCATCAAACGAACGAGCAGGTAGTGTGTACTACGAACGTCACTTCCGGTATCCTCCTAGTCCAATCCTACGCGTATCGTCACTTGAACATGTGACTTCATCAGGGAATAGATTGTAGGAGGACGCTGCCCCTTAAATACCGGGTATAGATCGCGGCCATTTTCTTGTAGCCCGCTAACTACTATAATAGCATTTGGATGGCAAACACCTTCGGCCATCTTGCTGTAGTCAGTATATATTAAAAAGGATACGAACGCTATGGTCGTCGTTTCCCAAGACCTAATACGTATTATCAAGTAGGGGGAGAAAAAAGGTCCGTCACGTCACGATACACCTCATATAATTTACCACTAATTGCACTTTCGGAGAAACGAGCGTTCTAGTGGCCATCTTTCCGAAGCGCAATCCGCCTTGTCATGAGTCGTGGCGGCCATCTTTCCATAGTTCAAAGGACAGTGAAGTAAACCGCTAACTATACTCATAACTTTTTCTTTACTTCACTGTCCTTTGAACTATGGGAAGATGGCCGCCACGACTCATGACAAGGCGGATTGCGCTTCGGAAAGATGGCCACTAGAACGCTCGTTTCTCCGAAAGTGCAATTAGTGGTAAATTATATGAGGTGTATCGTGACGTGATGGACCTTTTTTCTCCCCCTACTTGATAATACGTATTAGGTCTTGGGAAACGACGACCATAGCGTTCGTATCCTTTTTAATATATACTGACTACAGCAAGATGGCCGAAGGTGTTTGCCATCCAAATGCTATTATAGTAGTTAGCGGGCTACAAGAAAATGGCCGCGATCTATACCCGGTATTTAAGGGGCAGCGTCCTCCTACAATCTATTCCCTGATGAAGTCACATGTCCAAGTGACGATACGCGTAGGATTGGACTAGGAGGATACCGGAAGTGACGTTCGTAGTACACACTACCTGCTCGTTCGTTTGATGCTGTCGCTTCGTGTAAAGTTTTTTGCATTTATGGTTTATGCTAAATGTGAGTACCCTGGACTGTGTCCTTTTAAAAAATAAAGTTCGGATTGCATTACATACTTCACTATTAGCATTTTCTCTTCTCCTATGGATGCATATGCTACCTGTGACTGAGGACCGAGAGAGGGGGGCATCCATTGTTGTTTACATCTACCACCTGCTCAAAAGGATATATGCTGTTCCCTTACAGCAGTAAGGTAAGGTAGCCATTGCTACCAGTGTGTGGACACCTTGCACGCTATCACCTATGGAATAACGATTCACTCACGGGATTAGCAGATATTTGCACACAGAGTGGACTTTTTTTCAGTGCATGATTCAATACGGACTGTGGAATATACTTTATATAATATAGTTAATCTGTTTATAATTTTATTGTTATATATATTTTTCTCACTCACGGGATTACCAGATATTTGCACACAGAGTGGATTAATATATTTTTTTTGCAGTGCATGATTTAATGCGGACTGTGGAATATACTTTATATAATTTATTTATTTTTTTATGATTTTATTGTCATATATATATTTTTTCCTTGTTGCACCTTTTGATATTAGATTATTGAGTGTTTTTTAATCACGCTGCAGATCCTGCTATCACTGCAATCTGTGCACTTTGGATATATTATATATCTACCCGAGCACTTGTATGCACTTTATTGAATGCACCTTTTGATGCTAAATCATGCGTTTATAGTTTGTAGGAATATTCACTTTTAATTTTTTTGTACATTGTGTACTTCACATATTTACTGCTATATTTATTTAAGGAGCGCAACACCACTTTCATACATTTGTTTTTTACTCACTCAGGGGAGGGTTTGAACCCCTGTCGGTGCTTTGCTGCAACCATAATCTTTTTTGTTTGTGTATTTTCCTTTTTCTATAATTACTGTGGCGCGAGGGTAATCTTTCTTTACAAGTAAAATCAGTCGGTATATGCAGTAAAGCATGCTTGTTATACTCCCTGTGGAAGCTAAGGGGTTAATCCTCTGCGTTGTGTAAAAAGGCTGTTTGATTCTGGCTTCTCTGATCCTCCCCTGCTTCCACTGTCCCCTAATTTACTAATAAGTCTATGGAGTCAGGCTGCACATGCTCAGTTTGGTGTGTATTGCTAGAGATGTTTTTCTTTTCATTTTTTTTTCGTGGGGAGGATGCATGTGATCAGCACACGGCCAATCAGCACTGTTCAGACAGAGGGTCAGGGGTCTTGCTGTTTCATAGGACAGTCAGAAGACTCCTCATACAAGCTTTAACCAGTGCTTGGCTGGACACTGATAGAAGAGCCTGCTATATACTGCTGATGAGAAAAGGTATTTAGCAGTTAATATTTACTTAAATAATTGCATTTCCATGTTCTGTGTACCATGGGAGAGCAGATACAGTGAATGCAAGGTCCTGGGTTTAGTAACACTTTCAAATAAAACATATGCAGCCACCTACATATTGCTACCCTGTATTAAATACAATTTTGGTTTTGGATTTAATACCGCAATAAGAAGAATATCAATAAAATAGTTAGGATCTACTTGGCAACCAGGAAATGTTAACTCAACGAACACTGGACAGCTCAACAGTATATGATTACAAAATAGTATATATATAGCAGAAGTCTGAAGTACTGTATATAATGTACAGATTTCAGTGGTCAGGAAAATTTTATGTATAGGCTAGTGTAAAGTCCTGTGGTCAAGAGTTTGTAACATACAGTACAGCACAGTACATAAGGTATGGTAGTCATGTACAGTATATGTAATATGATGCACTCTGTATACTGTGCTGCACTTTGCACACTCCTGATTGGTGCACTCCCCGCATACAAAGTGGAGAGGTCAGGGGTACTTAACACACAGCACCCCTCTTCCACCACTGCTTAAGCCAGGACCCCATTTCAATGACTGCACCACCCAGACCCTTTTACCACTCTTACTTCTGCACAACTCTTCTATCAGCACACACAGCTTTCTTACCCCTGCCATCCAATTTGCTCCCCAAACTCCTCTCTCACCACATTCAAAGAGCGAACATTATGGGGTTTTTACTGAACATTTGAGCGCTGTGGAATGCCCCATAATGCACTGCGAGATCACAGTGCATTGCTGTATGATGATTGGCCAAAGCATGCACCTGTTCTGCATTCTTTGGCCAATCACACTGTGCTCTGCTAAGAGCCATAATTTGCCAAAGGCAGGGTGCCTTTGGCCAATCATGTTTCGGGGGGACTAAGTCCACGCCCCACACTATATAAGGCTGTTTACATGGCAGCCGTGTGTAGTGTTGTTGTCGTGGACAGAGATAGCTTGATTGAGATTAAGCAGGCGGGTTATTCAGTTAGTGGCAGTGTATTTGATATATATATTTAGTCAGTCGTATGTGTATGTTGCACTTAGCATAGACTATATATTCAGTGTTTACTCGATATTCAGTCAGTGTATTAATATATATACAGTGTAATGTATGTATATGTGTGTGTGTGTGTGTAATATATATATATTTCTACATCCAGTGTAGCCTATATCTACAGTGCATTCTGTGGTGTACTGTTTCTAATACACTTCAGGTAGTGCATACAATGCAGCCTTTGTACAGTTACTAATACAGTGCAGGCAGTATACACAGTATCTAATACAGTGTACAGTTTCTACTACACTTCTGGTGGTGTACTAATACAGTGCAGCTGTTGTACTGTTGCTAATACAGTGCAGGCAGTGTACACAGTATCTAATACAGTGTGTAACGTTTCTACTACACTTCAGGTGGTGTACACGGTATCTAATACAGTGTGTACCGTTTCTACTACACTTCAAGTGGTGTACACAGTATCTAGTACAGTGTAGTGTGGTGTTGCAAAACAAAAAATACAACATGTCCGGAAGGCCACCAAGGAGAGGCAGACACTCACAGGCCACTAAAAGAAGGCAATCAGCCTCTGTGTCTACAGCCAACAGTGGTGGTCGTGGACATGGTGCACCCTCTGCAGGTGGCAGCGGGGAACGCTTGTCCTTTTTTTCTGCTACTGGCCTTGTTATTGAGCCAGAACATGCAAAAGAGTTGGTATAGTGGAAACAAAGCCGTCCTCCTCATCCTGGCGTGGCTATAGAGAAGTGACCTCTTTTGAATACACCGCAGCAGCTGGCAGTGTGAGGATTTCTTATAGTGAATCTTGCTCTGATAAGATGTGAGTAGTTTTCTGTTTTCAATAAACCCTTCTTAAAGACATACTACACTATGGATTCTCCTCCTTTTTACATGTAACGTTTAAATGAGAATCTAAACTGTGGATGGATGAATAACCAAATTCCCAGGGAGATGTCAGAGAGCGACACAGGGGCTCTACACTGTGAAGGCGGTTTTCCCCCAGTAGGGGTAAAGATCTGGTGAGCGCAATGTAATTCATTTTCACCAAAGCGCACCGGGGATTTTCTTTGGATATTTGCACGAGGCACCATTTGGATTATGAACTGTTTAATATATTACAAAGGACTTGTCGGCATTTTATGTTTATAGGATAATAATATTGCATTTATTTATTTATTTCAGTATTTTTCACTAGGTTTATATCACCAATTTATTTTTATTTTTTTTGCTTCACAACCTTTATTTGTATGGATGTATAACTGTTTAACCAATTGCACGGATTAGGAATAATTTTATTAATTAATAGAGTTCCACATATTGACACACATTTTATTTAAGGGTATAGCGGCAATTCTACCTGACTTTTTTTCACGTCCTCCTCATCCTGTCACCCAGGCTCAGAGTAGTTTGCCTTCCAACGCAGCTGCAAAAGTGACCTATTCCATTGGCTCCTTATCCAGTCACTCCTTCCATAGCCCCACCATCATGCACGGAGGGGTCCCCAGAAATATTCAACCACAGTGGGGGGTACATGCTGCTGGAGGATGCGCAGCGATTTGAAGACTCTGATGTTGGTTTCAAGGTTGAGGACGGGAGTAACACAAGCCTAGAGAGAGGGGATACCCAAGAAGGACAAGAAATTGTCAGTCATGATCCCTCAGCTGCAGCATACTGCCAAGTTTGCTCCGGTGATGAGGAGGGAGAGGATGAGGTCATTGACTGTACTTGGGTGCCTAGGAGAAGGGAGGAGGAGGAGGCACAACTCCAATGAAGCAGGATGTCATCTAGGGGCAGCTTAAGGACAGCCACCCTATTGCATCACACACAGAACTCTCCGCAGATGCAGGGTGCTGCGGACTCCTCACTGATGTTTAAAAGTTTATTGGTGTGGGCCTTTTTCGACACGTGTGCAGCAGTTCACACCATTGCTGTTTGCAACCTATGTCTGAAGTGGATCAAGCATGGCCAGAACAGCAGCCGCTTGGGAACCACATGCTTGACCAGACATATGATGACCTGCCATTCAGTCCATTGGCAACAGCACTTGGAAGACCCACATCAAAGAAAAAGGCAAAATTCTCCTTGCTCCTCACCTGGAATCTCCAACCCTACTATACCTCCAGTCCTTTCAAAAACCTGCACTGAGAGGAATGAAGGTATAGCAATAGGTGTCCCAAGTACTTGCAGCCAGTCTGCTAGCAGTACACCACCATCTGATTTTAGCAGGCAAATTTCCCTACACCAGTTGCTGAACCGTAAAAAGAAATTTGGTCCCATCCATCCACATGCTCAGCATCTAAATGCTAGCTTGGCCAAATTGTTAGCACTCCAACTGTTGCCCCCTTCCCTGAAATTGTGGCATGTGCTGTACCTTAGTGGCAGGTTCCAAAATGCAATTTATTTTCATGGAAGGCCATTCCGGCTCTCTACCGGCATGTAGAAGGCAATGTTTTGGATTTATTGGACAGGGCAGTCAGCAGTAAGGTTTATATTACCGCTGACTCATGGTCCAGCAGGAATGGGCAGGGACGTTACCTTAGTTATTGACACGCCAGCTTCAGCCAGGAATGGTTGTATTCGACAATGGCACCAACATTCTCTCCACCCTCTGAAAGAGACACTTGACCCATGTTTGGCACATGTCCTGAATTTGTTGGTGCAGCGGTTCTTGAGTAGGTACCCAGGCTTACAGGATCTCCTGAGGCAGGCCAGAAAAGTGTGTGGACATTTGTGCTGGTCATACAATGCCAGTGCTAGGCTGGCTGACATTTAAAGAGAATGCAACCTGCCCACCAACCACCTCATTTGTGACATGCTTACCAGGTGGAACTCAATGTTGGCAATGCTGCAGTGGCTGCACACACAGCAGAGGGCCATTACTAAGTACATGTGCAAGTATGGCACCAGGACAGGGTGAGGGGAGCTTGGCTTCTTTTGCCAGTGGCTACTGATCAAGGATGCATGCACTGTCCTGTCACCAGTTGAGGAGGCCACAAGGATGGTGAGCAGCAACAATGCATGCATCAGTGACAATGTCCCTCTAGTGTTCCTGTTGGAGCAAACGCTTTGTGGAATCGTGGACAGGGCACTTGAGGCAGAACAGCCTCCTTTATCCAGATAGCATTCCTGTGGGCCTGCCAAACACACAGGAAGGAGGATGGTGTCAGCATGGAAGTAGAGGATAACACTCAGCAGCAGTCTTCAAGGGATGGTTTTCAGTCCCCAGAAACCCAAGGAGTTGTACGTGGCTGGAAGGAGGTAGTTATGGATCATGTGATCCTTAGTGACCCAGAGGACTCAATTGAATGCCTCTGCAAACTTCCCCTACATGGCCTCCCTGATTCTGCAAAGCCTGTGAAAGGACCCTAGGATTTGTGGTATCAAGGAGTGGGATCATTACTGGCTGGCAACCCTTCTTGATCCACTTTACAAGGGTAAGATTGCAGAACTCATCCTGCCTTTGCAGAGGGAGCAGTGGATGAAACATCTTCAGGAGACCTTGTAGAAAGGTTTGTACAACGCATTTCCGGACCCTGGGGGGTTACAATTTCCTGGTGCTGGACAATGTGTTGCTGGGACTTCGTTCAGTCAAAATAAGAGCGGTGGAAAAGGTGATCGGTTGACCGATGCCCTTAAACAATTTTTCAGTCTTCAGCACCAAGATCTGATCAGTTCCATAAACCATCGCCAGTATCTGCATTACATGGTGCAAATATGTATGGGGCAAGAGCAGACTTAGAGACGTTTCCAACAGAGCATCCACTGGGTTACTGGGTCTTGAGGATGGACCACTGGCCAGAACTTGCTCAATATGCAATTGAGCTACTGGCCTATCCAGCCTGCTTTCTGAACGCACATTCAGTGCTGCTGGAGGGTTGTAATGGATCAAAGAGTGCGCCTGTCCACAGTCTCCATTGACACGCTCACATTCATAAAAATGAATCAGTCTTGGATCAGCAACTATCAAGCACCCGATGCTGATGTAACTGATTGAATTTGCAATAGATGGGGGATCCCTTGAAGACTGCCTTTTTTTGCCCCTGTTTAACAGGGGAATGTAATTAAAAATGTTGATCTAATATTTCATAGCAGGGCCCGTTCCTGCACCCAACAAGAATATCTGTGAGGGGTTAATGTTGTGGCACCACCGTCCAAGGCCCAATTTTTCTGCAGAGTATATAGGGCAGGCCGTATAGTATTTATACTGCTGTTCAGAGTATATAGAGCCTGGGGGAACCCACTCCATTTTTTTTATTTGGATGCAGGGTTCCCCTTAATAGCCATACCAGACCTGAAGGGCCTGGTATGGATTTTAGGGGTGACATTCATGCACTTTTTTTAGGGCATTTTTATCTATATTATAAGGATCGAACAATACATTACAGCCACAAACAGTTTTTAAATTTAATTTTTTCCTTTTAGAAAATTCATTTTTTTTTCTGTGACACTGTTAAAAACATGGGAAAGATGCACTACTTTACAGGCATACTAAGGACATTTTTATACCTATGCCATTTGTACTTGTAGGATTATGTTGGGTCAACCCTCTGCATGTCCCTCCAATCATACCGAGTCTCACTTGGGAACTTTGTTGAATTGTCCAGTTAGGTGAACTCTAATTTATTTGATAGCTCTCATCAATACCAATTTGTGGCCACCTAGATGGTGCAGCAGCTTGATATCCCAAGGCAGTACACACTTTGTACAGGCTTTCTATGATAAGTTACTTGGGACATTAACGAATGATAGGTGTAGCCTGGGGCAATACTTGGGTAGTAAGTGACAGCCTCTTCAATTTCTCTGGCTGGTCCAAGGTCTTTGCTAAGAGCCATATACCGGCAACAGTTATGCATAGGTTGTGCACCAACATCCACTGTGGACTTTTGACCATCAGCTGTAACAGACAAGACACAGACTTCTCTTGGCTGCATATCTGTCAGAGTTAATCAACTCAGCAGGCTTTACTCAGCAAGTGCTACTATCCATCCTTCTATTCACTGCACAGTGCATACTGTTACCCATCAGTTCCCAGCATAGGGCACACTTGCATTCACCTTGGCCTCAAGCTTTGTTGAATATGTTGAATGCAGCTACAGTACATTATCCATGCATGGGCTCTAAGACAATAGTTGAGTTAGGATCTGCTTAGCATTTCTGGTCTTTGGCTCCGTAGGTGCTCAGAGGTGGGTACTTCTAGGCATATCTTACTCATTGTCCATTATGGTCTGTATAATTGATTAGGTGCCTTGTGGCCCTACCTTTGATCCATTATTATACTCAGGTGAAACCAGGGAGGGGTGTAGGGAGTTGGGGGCTTAGACAGGGCTTTCATTTGGGTGTGCCCAAGCTCCCACTTTGGGGAAGTCCATTTTGGGGGGTTTGGGGTGTGGAAGTAGCTCTGGGGACTGGCAGGGGGAGGTGTGGGACTTGTGATGCTCGTTTTAGTAAGCTGCAAGTTATTCTCTGATCACCCAGCAGTAATTTACCACAACAAGATGGCAAAACATAAAAAAAGTGTCCTACAAATGTGATATGTAACAAAAATAGATATGTAACTGTAACCATCTTTTCTTATTGAATAGCATGTATTTTTAACAGTACATTTGTTGGTGGATGTGCGGAAAATGGGCTTTATAAATAAAAAGGATTATTTTTTCAAATGTAATCTTGTGTCTGTCCTGCGACAAAAAACGAGAACATTTTATATTTATAACACATTACAGGCTTCTGTCCTCTACTGGTATTGCTTACTCCACAGCAGAATGTGAGCTTTTCACATTGTATGTTACAAGTTGCAGCAAGTCAGCCAGAGCCTGCTGTATTTCAGGACTGGAGGACTCCCAAGCCTTTGTTCCATCCTTTTCATTCTTTGGATTTTAGTTTTCAATCATGGAGGCTGAGCATAACCTGTGGGCATTACCTAGGGTGGTCTGCATTTTAATGCACCCTGCCTAGGAATGCCAACTCCAATCTGATATCAATCATCAAGTCATTTTATTATTTATAATTTCTCCCAAGAGCCAGTCCACTGTTTGTATCAAGGTTGAGGGTTCTTGACAGAAATAATAGTGCAGGGTGCTTACTCCTCCCACAAGATGTACTGCCTGCATTGCATAGTGGAACAGAGACCTAGCAATGTCTAACATAAGGTATGTATCAAATGGAAAGGATTTATTAAAACAAATAATGAATAATTAACAATTGTTAATAAGGGGAAAAGGATGAACCAGGGAAAGCAAAATATATTCAGATGAAACTTCATCTTTAACCCAATATGCACCATTCTATCTAACACAAAACTATCATGTAGATCTCCCTTAAACAAACCGTTTTCTGCGTATTAGTAAACACTGCATCTAAGGAAGACACATCTTTAATGGTTATCCACAGTCACAAACTTTATAATTAAATAACAGAGATTGTAAGTTCACTCACAGAACTTGGCAAACATAGCCAAGAGCAGAGTATCCCATTTATACACTAGAAACCAAACACTTTCATCTAAATAGGTTTAGATAAATAGTATCTTAATTAGATGATGCAAACTGAAGTTTGAAAGTATAGTAATTATAGTCTTTACTCATTTGTATTGACGCAAGGAAAAAATTGTTAAAGAATTTGTTTTGGAAATATTGTCAAATAAAGCAAACATACTGTATATTTTAAATTTAGGAACTTCCTACTTTATTTATTAGGTCAGAAACAACGCGCACTAAACCTTAGCGACCAATTAAATTCAACTGATTACTGATTTAATGTCACTAAATGAACCACTCTGCACATTCTCAAAGTCCTTTGAAATATTATATTCAGAGAACTGTGACCTTGAGAGGTTCTGCCAACACAGACATGCTCAACGTGTGCTAAAGATTGAGCTACATTTCTGAGAACATGTGAAACATTTATAAAATTGACAACTGATATGTATTTTACCTGCCAAACTATTTGTAAATATGTTCAGCCATACTTGTGATTGTCATACCTACCCTAGCTGCATAGCTGGCTATTTCTTGGTCTAGCTTTAGGCTTGGAAATCTCAGAAACTCACACAGTGGATATCTATATTCAATCTTTGTGAGGTTTACCTTATTTTATGTTGAGAACAAAATACCCCCTGATGGTTTTCCCTAAGTAATGCTCAAAGATACTGTCTGAGATTTGGCTGCTGTGCTTTTTAGGATTGATGTGCTTATTTGTACCTTACTGCTGACAATATAGCAAAACGTACTTTCCAGCACTGGATAATTTCAGCCAGATATATATATATATATATTTTTACCTACAGGCAGTTATATATATTTTTTTGCCTACAGGCAGTTATACTATTTATTCTTATTTATTCTGACTACTCCTGGTATGATGAAAAAGATCCCATACTGTCTGTGAGCAATGCCGCTTTGCTAAGTGAACAGCTTCTACTACTTTTGTATATTAACCCCAAAGCTTCTATGGTCAATGCATTGATGTATTATGTATTATGTATTATGAATATGGAAGGTGTTCTCTGAATATTGGAAAAAAAGATATGGCCCATGTTTCTTTGGCCCAACATAGTGCAAAGTGTACAATTTAGTAGTAACCTTCTTAAAATATTAAAATGTAATTTCCTTTTATGATGAGAGTAGAGATGTAAAATGTCTGGAAATTTTGAAGCCATAGGAAAAAAAAATTCCCTGTTTTTTTTCCCGAAAAAAATGGAAATTTTCACAATTTTTTTAAAAAAAGTAATACGTTTTGCATATTAAAAATGATTTTCTTACAATGGGAAAGTGAAAATGCAGTGTATATAAGAGTATTATGCTTGAAATAAAAGTAAAGCTTATTCAGTAAACAAACTAAACTTGCTTTTTAATTTCTTATTACAAATGAAATCACAAGGACTGTATATGTTAAGAACATTCAAATATACATGAGAACAAGTAACTCCACCCCCCCCCCCTTTTCCTCATAATAATTTAAAAGTTTCCTGACAATGTGCATTTTCAGTTATTGATAATGTTGATTCAGAAGCATGTGCTTGATCAATGTTC
Organism: Lithobates pipiens; assembly: GCF_037356315.1. Lineage (NCBI taxonomy): Eukaryota > Metazoa > Chordata > Amphibia > Anura > Ranidae > Lithobates > Lithobates pipiens. Next base: position 341,859,412 of record NW_027507758.1, read on the forward strand.
CCCTCATTTTCAGGTTTCATTTTCTCTATAAATAAAGGGATTGTGTATTTTTGGGAGGCTGTGGTTTGTAACACTTTCTTTCTTGAAGATGCTGCTGGTGAAGAAACAGCGTTTCTGGAATGAGAACTCTTAAGGGAAATACTACTCACTTTCATGCTGGTCCTCATAATTTCATTCCATACAGTCTTTTTTAATGTGATGGGGAAGATGGAGTTTATGTTATACAATCCATACTTCATTATAAAGTATTTTAGACATCAAACCTCTGAAAATACTTAGGGCATCAAGCCTCTACACAATATATTTAAGCTCAGTTAAACATAAAATACACAATCCAGTAGGTGTACATATATGGTAAAAAGATAAGTAGCAGTGAATACATATATATACACAGTAATGTAATATAATTAAAACTGGGATGGCCAGAAGGACCTTCATATATAAGTAAAGTAACCAAATTGTCATGATGAGTTCTAGGTATAGGAAGAATGATATAAAATCTTAATATTCCATGATTTTTTTTTTATTGTAGGCTCTACGCATTTCGTGGCACTGTAGCCATTCATCAGGAGAATGAACAATGGAATACATCCAAAAAAGAGGAAAAATCAAAACTAAAAAAATGAACTGTAAATAGAGATTTACAAAAATGTAAAAATATTTTTATACAAAAAAATGAAGGATGTGTGTCCAACTCACATCTGCATCCATGCACCAGTGGAGTAGCATCGAGGATCGCCAAAGAACCACAAAGCAAAGCCTCCGGGTGCCAAGTTGGCCTGCTGGGATGATGACAACCACCACAGACACATCTAGAGCAGGTGAGTGCAATGCAAGTGAGGTGAAAATGAAAACCCCCTGGAGGGACGGACCTAGGTGAAAAGGTTGAATTAAATATACACCAATATAATTATATGTAGGCGTGTATTTGGGTAGTGATATTGCATTGGGAAGTGGCCAAAAGTGAATGGCTACCATTATTGTATTGCCCCTGGACGGCGTAAGTTATTACGAAACGCGTAGGGCGGAGCGACGTGTTGACGTCACCTCGGTCTTTTCATTTGCTAATTACCAGGAAGTATGGGTTGGTTTGTTTGTGTGCGTCCGGCCTGCGCACACTTCCTATTGAGCCTGATGCCAAGTCATTTATGTAAGTGCATTACTATTTTTTGAATTAAAAGTTGTTGGTTTTAAAGTATTTGGAGCCTTTATCTTTTATGTGGTATTGCGCTGAGTGGAGAGTGGTGTACGGGAGGGGAAAGACGGCAGAGACTGTATTAGCTCCATCTTGTGGAAGATTTGAGACCGGACAAGCAGCCCATTAATGTAAATGTCCATTCAATCTTTTGTCGCCTGCTGAGACCCTCTGTAACGGGGGGTCACATTGAGTCGGTAAGGAGCCAACTTATATATGTGGTGGTGGCAAGAGCACATTCGCACTTTGGAAAGTTCTTTTTGTTTGGAATCTAGTCATCCACTGTAAATTCATCACGTGTGGTCGGTCCACCACATGGACTATTTATCATTATTATTAATTTCCATTTATTATATGGACACAATTTTATTGTCATTATTAATTAACCTATTTTTACCTATTGGTTTTTCATTTGTTTACCATATTTTTATGTTTATATTGTTTCGCACCTTGTTTGAGCTTTAGTTTATCACTTATGCTTTGCATTTTTTTATTTTTTTATTTAACACACAGTGGTTTTTCTCTTTGATGCGAACACTGGAGATACATAGCTGTATCTTATTTGTGCTGGCTAGTGTTGCACATATATACAAATGCACAATTTGTTTAAGTGATTCACTTCTCAGGTGTAACAACTTGAGGTGTCCAGTTGTTTTCACCCTTTGATTGGTACATACATATATTCTTTGGGTTCACACCAATTCTAGTCTATATAGGTTAGCGCAATTCCTTTCTTTTTTTACCATTATTGTAGCATATGCGCCCAAGCAAACCATTTTTGTTTTTGTTTTTTCCTCTTTTTTTAGATTTATTCCATGGTTCATGCTCCTGATGAGCAGCTACAGTGTCACGAAACATATAGAGCGTACAATAAAAAAAAAAAAATGTATTTCAATCATGGAATATTAAGATTTTATATCATTCTACCTATACCTAGAACTCTTCCTCATGGCAATTTGATTACTTTATTTATATATGAAGGTCCTTCTGACCATCCCAGTTTTAATTACATTACATTACTGTATATATGTATTCACTGCTACTTATCTTTTTACCATATATGTGCACATACTGGATTGTGGTTCATTGTGTATTTTATGTTTAATTGATCTTAGATATATTGTGTAGACACTGTAGAGGCTTGATGCCCAAAATACTTTATAATGAAGTATGGATTGTATAACATAAATAAACTCAATCTTTCCAGTCACTTGACTTACTCTTGTACTGCTGTGTGCTTCATATAAAGTCCCATCTCTCTCTCCCCCATTGTAAACCATTAATAGGGATGGAGGCTGGCATCCCTTTGGTGCGGGCCTCATTTAAAGTCACAAAATGTACTTGTCTTTAGGGCACCTCTGTCATGCACGGATGTGTTTTGTCATCCTTGTAGCATTTGGAAAATAATATTTCTTCTCACAATATTTGAAAATTGCAGCTTTGCTCTGAGCAGAAATTGCACTGTGAAAATATTTACAAACTCTTCATGTTGGTCTGACCATTTTACTGAGAGGAGGAATAGAAAAAACAATGTACTGACAAGACTATAGGTAAACATTATGCTGTGATGGTGGAGAACATTAATAGTAATCCTTTAAATGTTATAGATAAATGAATGTAGCGCCAGCTCCTGAAGAGCACACGCTATGTTTCTGAAATTTAAGGTTAAACCTAAACTGCAGTTTGGATTGGGTATAATTTTTCCAAATTTTTACCTCAGCATCAGTCTGACTGGACTATAGGGTGTTCAGCCTGGCCACCAGGGGCACTGTGTCTTCTGGCAGGCATGGAACCACAGTCTGGTTGGGAGTGTCACTCTTGCTGTGCTTTCTGGGGGAGGGTACTTAAGTTGCGGATGTCACATGGTTTGGGGTTCCGGTCCAGAAAGTATGTTCTGACTCAATGGTCTTGGTCCTCCTGACCAGCACCCTGACCAGCCCCCAGGAAGGTTATGGCCTGGGGTGCGGATCCACCCGACTTTATGTCTCGGGGCTGGCTAGCCCGAGGCAAGGAAACTAAAGAAAGAATTCTGAGGCAATCTAGCGGGTATTGCCAAACCGGCTGAAAGATCCAGGTATTATACAAGTGTTCTACTAGTTCTAGTTTCCTACATGTTCTATAGCAACGTCTGTGGCAGAGACTTATTCTTACATGTTCTACAACAACGTCTGTGGCAGAGACTTGTTCCTGATTTAAGCACCTTGTTGGCTGCTAGGCCTAGTGAGAGAGGGACTATCCAACTTGAGTGAACATCCAGCTGTGAATGGCTATTCTCTGGATTTAGTCAAAGTAAGAGAGTTCTTTATTATTGACTTTGACACTAGGAGTACCTGAACTTGTCCTCCTAACCCTCTGATCCTATAATAAGAGACTGTTGATTAACTAAGTTTTTTTTGCAAATAAAAATCCCTTTAAGCAGATCTGTCATCAGTCTCTAAAGTTTCTGGGCCATCTACCATGGGAACCCCTAGACACAAATCGAGGTGAAGAAAGTAACGGTAAGCCCAATCAAACCAGCAGCTCCTTCGGGGGGTTTAGTGCTACACTAATTTGTCGGACAAATTTACCCTCTTACCTGTCAGTTAAGGCCTGAGAGGACAAACTATCATCTACTGTATCCCAACAATCAAACAACTGTATGAGGTACAAGATGGAACCTACAGGCAAGCTAAACTGGAGCTTTTCCCCTGCAGTGTCCTCTAGTGGCAGATATGCATTTTCTCTTCTTTGAGAACTACATTGAGGAGTACAGTGTTACTTAAATTGTATTCCAGGATTTGCTTGTCTTCAGCTGTGAGAACATACAATAATTTAAGACTTAACATAAAGTCTCAGAAATCTTTAATTAAAGCGGTAGTAAAGTCATTTTTTTAACTTTTACCTACAGGTAAGCCTATAATAAGGCTTACCTGTAGGTAAAAAGAATATCTCCTAAACCTGTATGGTTTAGGAGATATTCCCCCTGCAATGACCCGCGACTTCAGCGGTGCATGCGCTCCGGGGATTCTTGGCTGAAAGTCCGGCAGTGCGTTCCCTGGTGGGCAGCGTCTTTCATTGTGTGTTATACAAGATTTACTGTTTTCAACTGCTTTTAGCTGTTGTATGCTTTAATAAAACCTACACTATTGGAATTTTTTTCTGGCTATTGGTGAGCTTTATTTACCCTCAGTTGGAAACGCATGAGGAGATGACATGGAAGTTTACATGCCGCAGTGGTTCTTGTGAGACCTCCATGTTTGCTTGGGAGCATATGCTCCAGTAATGGTAGCCATTCACTTTTGTGAGTTTTTAATTCACTTAATGTTGGTGGTTGGTCACTGGAGCACTTTCTGAGGAGTATCTACAAAAATACTGGCATTGTTATACACAGTACACTTTTTTTTTCACTGTGGGACTTTATGATTATTGGATGTTATATTTTGGCGCTATTTTAATTTATGCTATATAATATTTTTATTGTACTTATTTTGTTTAAGACGCTACTCTTTTTTGTTTTCATGTTATATAGTTTGAATATTATGTCATATATATTACTTATCATTGTAAAAGAACATATTACACATTTATTTAAAAAATATATATATTTTTCCAGAAAAAAACACCCCAAAAAAGGCTTTAAAGAAAACAATTTTTTTCAGGCCTTCCCATCTTTAGTTGAAAGCTATACAAAGTCTAATGTTTTTACACTGCATGCATCATCAACTTCTCAATGGCCAGATAATCAGATGGATAGCGTGTGGGAGCATCGCTGATTTTTATAAACCTTTAGTGTTCATGGCATTTCAGTGAGAAGCACAACGATTCTGCACAATACAGAACGAAAAATAAAGGGGATTAAATGTAAAGTGGGATAAAAATGCAAGGATTAGAGCAACCAATAAAGAAACAGAGTACATTCAGAAGACAACAAAAAGGTAGTCCAATACAGACCAATGCTGCTAAATAAATAAAAATTTTGCATCAAAAAGTGACTCATGCCCATCTCTGTGCATTGCTCCTCTATTACAGTGGACTAGATCCTGAGGTGAAATGCTAGTTTTCCCTGCCTTTGTGGTATCTTGTTTGCAACACAAATGAAGATCTATATTACTGTATGTGGCATTTTTGTCACCTTTATTGTAAACAATTAATGTTTTTTTGTTGGGCAGGTAACTTGTACAGAACAAGGGCTTTTATAGACAGATATTATCAAATGCTACCTTTTGCAGGTGACTGCATCACCGTTCAAGTCCACGTGTTTTGACGCACTTCAAACACATGTCAAATGCTCAAAAGCAACAACCTCTAACACTGTTGGGAAAGAATAGACTCAGGTGTCAAGTCGCTGCTGCAGGAAATTGTAGCATCTTAACTAGGCTTGAGCAATTCGTTTTGTAACGAATCGTAATTCGGCCCGAATTTTGCATCTTTCGGACATTCGGATGCATTCGAATGTCCGAATAAAAAAATAACGAATAACAACGAATACGAAAGAAATATAACAAATGAATTCAAATGAATTCAACATGATTTGGTAATTCTTTAAAGCTCTAATGAAACAAAAGGTCAGCTCAAAGTAAATCTTATAGTCCGATCAGCTAATTAATTTTGTGCTGGAGGTTGGATTACTGGCAAAGTGCATTCCTGAAAACTGAGTTAGAAGGGTGTTGTATTGTATTTGAGCCGAGGAGAAGAGACGTTGTTATTGTGTGTGTTAAAAGATTCAATAAACAAACGACTTTCCAAACTACGAATCATTATCACGATTGTCTATACATACATAAATAGCGAATTCCAACGAATACGAACAAATGAATTCCACACTCTATGAATAATAACGAATTATCCGAAAACGTATTAACGTAACATAACGAATATAACAGAACGAAATGATGTATTTTACGAATGACAACGAACCGAAACTAAACAAAATTTTCCGTTGTGCCCAAGTCTAATCTTAACATTAGAGTTAGAGCCAACAAGTAAAAAATCTTTCCTCCAGTCATTCTCTTGTCCTTATACTTTATTTCTCTCTGACTCTAACTCAATCTGACATATGTTTTATGCATTGTGAATACTGAAATATGAACTCTGTATTACATTGTGACTACAGGTTTGTGCACAATATATTTTACTATGACTTTAGGATTGTGAACCTTACTGCAATGAAATAGGGAAGAATATACTGAGCTTATCAGAATATGAACTCTGTACTGCACCATGAATATTGGAATACGCAATCTGTATTGTACTGTGAGAATTAAATAGGGATTAAGTACTGTACCGTGAATACTGAATTGTGAACAGAGCTATATTTTAATAGCGTACTTTCCTAGATGCACATGAATTTAGACACTCTTATTTTTGAATACATAACCATCTGATTTTGATATTTTAACATATCTAGCAAAAAGCAAACTGTGTGGATAGATTTCAATAACTTTGAAGGATTTTTTTTACTCCCCAGATTGACTCAAAAAATAAATGCTCAGTCTATAAGACATTCAGTTAGTGTATCTATACAATGTGTAGTATAATTAAACAATTGTTAATGTATTCAGCATGAAGCAATCAAACAAATGTTTTAAGAGTAATTATTATTTGAAATGAAATATACATTACAAAATAAATTTCTACAAAATTGATGAAAAAAATTAACATTATACTGGTACTAAATATTTCACCCAATTAAAACAAGAAAATGATGCTGTAAATAAAAAGTAACATTATTTTTGGGAATCATATCTTTCATTATGATCAGAGTGTAAGAAGTTAACTGTAACAAGGAAAATAACAAATATGAAGTAACCAGGGCTATTTTTCTCAGAGAATAGGTGCAGGAACTCAACCATGCCCGCCACACACACATACCTGCCAAATGGCATCAAATATTAGCTCTTCCCTTTGCATACAAACCCCTCCCTCCACTGCCCTCATTTTCTCCCCCCTCTTTAAAAGCTCTACCATCTGTCACATGTCTTACCTTTGTTTGCAATATTAAGCTGAAACACCTATCCACCTGTAGTACCTCCCAGCATACTATACTATACTATACTACAGTCACTTGCAAGGGAGATCATGCAGCAGGAGCATCAACAACTGGTCACCAGGGAAAAAATGGATACCACAGAGGGTGCAGCCTACCACGCACCCTCTCCTGTCCATGACTGCACTGAACCCTGGGCACCTGACATAACCTACCACTTGTAAACGCAGAAGCTGGACTTCAGTGTTACCGAGTGATAGTGGTGAGCAGGGAGCAGAAGACCTTAGCCAGAGGTGGTGGAACTGAGTTCCCCCTAGTTCCTGCTGAAAAAAGCCCTGGAAGTAACATTTCTCAACAGTGTACAGTAGTATATTAGAATTTTGCAGCCCCTTCTCCGGATATACAATTCTCTCATGAGATCATCTTCCTTCTTAGGGCCAGGTCAGACTGGGTGATTCTGCCACTGGCGATCTTCAGTAGCAGAATTACCCAGGCAAGGGTACTACTTTCCCAACTAAAATTGCTCCTTCAATAGCCTGTAATACTGAAGTTTCACCTTTGGTTTGAAAGGAAAACCAGGTAGCCATTCACACCATCAAGGTTGCGTTACCATGCATACTGCAATGTGAGCAGAATATGTATGTGAGAACCCAGTTTGAATCCATCCTTAAATTTTATCTCTATGCAAAACTTTTTTTGTTAGATTTGGATATGGGCGGTGAAGGGTAAAGCTGATCATATGCTATGCATATTTCAGGCAGTTCTTGATGAAGTGGATGAAATTTGCTAGATGGGTGACCCTGTCTGCACCCTTTCACCTGTGGGTGAAAATGTGTAAAAGCATATAAGCCCTAGAAATAAACCTAGGGAAAGGTGCACCTACACCTCTAGGATTGTGTAAACATTATCAGGGTGATAAAACCAAAATAATCGAAATATATGAAAAAAAAGGGAATTCTATCAAATAGCAAATAGAAGTTCAAATCGGAACCAAACAACATAAATCAGATATTAGATTAACAGCCGACTCAACTGAATGCAGGCATTTGAGGTAATATCCAAAGTGCACATGTATACACATCAATGTTCAAATAAACAGAAACAAAATGTGATAAAGTGATAAATCCAAACAAACAGGATTTCATGGAATAATCCAAAAAGGGAATCTTTAGTAGAGTGAAAGATGTTAATATATCCCAAAAGGTTGCAGCTGATGATAGTCAAATATTCAAAATCAGACAGCACCCAGGACTGTGATTCCACCACCCAGGGGAGGGGTAGGTATTCTTATCATGAGTTGTGGACCCACACACCAGCGGCGGTGAGTCATACAGGCAAGGATGCAAACATGAATTGCAGATTATGATCTCCTTAGATGGCTGAGATGAAGGCACACTCCAGCACTTTTGCAACAGTCAATGAGTACTGGAACCAGAAATTCAACCGAGATCTGCTAATGTTATGCAATATCCACAAATCGCTCACCAATCAATTGTGGGAGCAGTGTTCATAGAAGAAAAAAAAGAGAAGGCTTCCACATAGCATAGATCAAAAATGTAGGGTTTTAATGTAAAATGGTAAAAACATCATGGGAGATCCGTACAATAAAAAGATGATAACATAAAATATATAAAAATGTGCAGTGTGTAGAGCTTTAGCAAGCATTTACCTGATGCGTTTCGTCCTACAGAACTTCCACTGGGGCATAAACTTGCTGGCTACCACTGCGCTATATATAAAAGAATACATAAATCAATTAATTCAATAAGCCACCATTGACCGGACTTAATTGGAATGCCTCGTGGTAGGCAGCGTGTGTCTCTCGCCTCGCATTCACACACCCATCAGGGGAGTACTGCGTGGGGAGCATGCTGCAAACCTATTAGTCATCACAATATTACGGCAGACGACCAAGTCTTGATATCGTCGTCACATCATTCATGGCTCGCAAAATAGGATGTAGTATGGGTACCTTCATCGCCACGTGATGACTCAGTCAACAGAGCCACACCCATCAACGTCAAGATCTCTAAATTGGGTCAGCGTCTAGGGAAGTCCACGTCACTCAATAGTTATCCGTGCTCAGTTTACATCCCTCCTATATGCCAGGGGAGCCGCATCTCCTATAATCCCTCATACAAGGCTATAAATACATAAAGAAAAGATGGCCCCCACCTAACATCAATCTTTTTGATTAAGTGAAATCCATAAACAGCGATTGCAAAATTTAGATGTCACTAAAGGACATTATTATTAGTATACACGTTTTATATAGCGCCAACAGTTTACGCAGCACTTTACAATGTATAGCGGGGGGACAACACAATTACAGTACAATACAAAAGGTACAGGAGGGCACTGCTCGTAGAGCTTACATTCTAAAGGGAGGGGTTGGTGGTACAAAAGGTAATAGCTGCAGAGAATGATTTGATGGGGGTGTCATAAATGACATAAATGCAGATTGCATAATTGCAAATCAAATGAGAAACATCAAACATTAGACTCCATCAAGTAAGCAGCTAAAACCTTTGTGTATGTAATATATGAACAAACCCATATATAAAATATGAATGTACACATAGATTGTAAAATACCCAAAGGAAGAACAGAGAACAACTAATTTATGATAATGTGAATTTTAAGCTTGATTGATAAAGGCAATAATGTCCCAGTCTATATTCATCCCAATGTATATGATTTTAATTGGTGACTTCAGAATTTCTCAAGGCATGAGACCCCTCTTAGACCGGAATCACCCCTCCAAGATCTGGATCTTTGTGCCTGTTAGATTTTTTTTTGTGATGATGAAGGTAGTGTCTAGGTACACCATGGTTAGTGAAGCCTTTTTTAATGCTCGCAATGTGTTCATTCACCCTCCCCGAAAAGGTTCATACAGTGCATCCTACATACTGCTTTTTACGAGGGGAGGTGATTAAATATACAATTTAGCGAGTAGCACAGGTGGTAAAATGTTTCATTTGGTATTGTTGGGACATAGTGGTAGACTCGAAAGAATCTGATTTCCTTCTGCCACAAGTTATATAGTAGGTGAGGTTGAAAAAAAAGACACAAGTCCATCAAGTCCAACCTATGTGTGTGATTATATGTCAGTATTAGCTTGAATATACCTGTATGTTGTGTTGTTCAGATGCTTATCTAATAGTTTCTTGAAACTATCGATGCTCCCCGCTGAGACCATCACCTGTGGAAGGGATTTTCACATCCTTGCCGCTCTTACAGTAAAGAACCCTCTACATAGTTTAAGGTTAAACCTCTTTTCTTCTAATTTTAATGAGCGGCCACAAGTCTTGTTAAACTCCCTTCTGTGAAAAAGTTTTATCTCTATTGTGGGGTCACCAGTACGGTATTTGTAAATTTAAATCCTATCCCCTCTCAAGCGTCTCTTCTCCAGAGAGAATAAGTTCAGTGCTCACAACCTTTCCTCATAACTAATATCCTCCAGACCATTTATTAGCTTTGTTGCCCTTCTTTGTACTCGCTCCATTTCCAGCACATCCTTCTTGAGGACTGGTGCTCAGAACTGGACAGCATACTGTAGGTGTCTTGTAGAGCTGGAGAATTCTTGTTTTATCTCTTTTTTATCTTTTTAATGCAAGCCAATATTCTGTTTGTTTTGTTAGCAGCAGTTTGTGATTGCATGCCATTGCTGAGACTATCATCTACTAGGACCCCCAGGTCCTTTTCCATCCTAGATTCCCTCAGAGGTTCTACCCTAGTGTATAGATTGCATTCATATTTTTGTCACTCAAATGCATTATTTTACATTTTTCTACATTGAACCTCATTTGCCATGTAGTTGCCCACCCCATTAATTTGTTCAGATCTTTCTGTAAGGTTTCACATCCTGCAGAGAAGTTATTGCCCTGCTTAGCTTAGTATTTTCAGCAAATACAGAGATTGAACTGTTTACCTCATCCTCCAGGTCATTTATGAACAAATTAAACAGGATTGGTCCCAGCACAGAACCCTGGGGGACCCCACTACCCATCCCTGACCATTCCGAGTACTCCCCATTTATCATCACCCTCTGAACTCGCCCTCGTAGCCAGTTTTTAATTCATGTATTCACCCTATGGTCTATGCCAATGGACCTTATTTTGTACAGTAAACGTTTATGTGGAACTGTGTCAAATGCTTTTGCAAAATCAAGATACACCACGTCTACGGGCCTTCCTTTAGATGGTAACTTACCACCTCATTCTTCATGAATCCATTCTGATTACTGCTAATGATACCATTCTCATTACTAAAATCTTGTATATAGTCCCTTATCATCCCCTCCAAGAGTTTACATACTATTGATATTAGGCTAAATGGTCTGTAATTCCCAGGGATGTTTTTTCAGCCCTTTTTAAATATTGGTGCCACGTTGGCTTTTCTCCAATCAGCTGGTACCATTCCAGTCAGTAGACTGTCAGTAAAAATTGGGAACAATGGTCTGGCAATTACTTGACTGAGTTCCCTAAGTACTCTCGGGTGCAAGCCATCTTGTCCTGGTGATTTATTAATGTTAAGTTTCCCAAGTATAATTTTAATTCTGTCCTCTGTTAACCATGGAGGTGCTTCCTGTGATGTTTCATGAGAATAAACATTGCAGTTTTGGTTATTGAAGCCCCCCGATTCCCACATGAAGACTGAGGAGAAGAATAAATTCAATACCTTCGCCATCTCCCCATCCTTTGTAAGCAGATGTATTATGCAAACATACATTTCACCTGCGCCATGGGTAGTAACCCTTAAGGTTGTGAAAAAAGGAGGCTCTGACAGGAGGGTCAATGATGTTTTGGGGCAAACCCAAAGATAATGCTCCCCTATAGGTAATGCCGGCACGATCTGGAAGGACTGGGCCTAGCACCCAATCATTCTTGAGTAACTTTCAGTGACGGTTAAAAATATCTTTTATTTGTATGTTTTACAGAAAATGCAGTACCGAAGGACCACTTATACTTAGTATCTTGGGCATACCTAGGTTGATCTGTCAGCAATGAACTTCTATCTATCAGTGACACTTTACTGATTTCTTCATCTACGATTGAAGGGTGGTAGTTCTTCTGTACAAATCTCTACTTGAAAATTGTAGCTTGATGGTTGTAGTTGGATGAATTTGTAAAATTGTGTCTAATGCGCAACAATTGGCTATGTGGGACGGACTTCAACCATGATCCGAGGTCGTGGGTTTGAAAAAGGTTTTAGTAACTAATTGATGATTTGTGATTGAAGTTTCTAAATCCAAAAACCTTTCCACTTGAGATCATTTTGAAAGAAAAAAATCAAAGAAAGGAGTCGGATGGATATTTTTTGACTGAACAAATCAGATTGGCTGAAACAAAGTCAGACGCAGCCACTGTCTGAGTACTCTGACAGCCGCAGCAGCTGTCTGAATACAATGGGCACAGTGGCAAATTTGTCCATTTGCACAGTATAGCATGGACAGAGGAATCTGCTAGTTTCCTGTATGACAGCTTTAATTGCTGTCTGTGTCCTGTGTCTGCAAGGTTGACCCCTCTATTTGTACTGGTGCCCCTGCAGCTTCCAGTTGGGGAGTGCATACTGCTGCTAGATAGTACTATCATGGAAACATACAAACCCTCATAAGTATAAAAGTATTTATTTGCACTGGTTTAGCATCATTTAGCAAAAAAAAAAAAAAAAAAAAAATCCACACAATTACTACAGGAGATCATCATTTCTTAAAATTATGAAAAATGCAGATAGAATTTTTTTATTTTTTTTTATTGAATATGGCCTAGAGAAAGAAGTATTGCATAGCCATCAAGTAAAATAAAATAAATTCGTTCTTCAGTTTGTTAGATACAGTATCTCGCAAAATTTAGCACACCCCTCACATTTTTGTAAATATTTTATTATATCTTTTCATGTGACAACACTGAAGAAATGACACTTTGCTACAATGTAAAGTAGTGAGTGTACAGCTTGTATAATGGTGTAAATTTGCTGCCCCCTCAAAAGAACTCAACACACAGCAAATAATGTCTAAATGGCTAGCAACAAAAGGGTTTACACCCCAAAGTGAAAATATCCAAATTAGGCCCAATTAGCCATTTTCTCTCCCCGGTGTCATGTGACTTGTTAGTGTTACAAGGTCTCAGGTGTGAATGGGGAGCAGGTGTGTTAAATTTGTTTTCGTTGTCACTCTCTAATAATGGTCACTGGAAGTTCAACATGGCACCACATGGCAAAGAATTCTGTGAGGATCTGAAAAAAAGAATTGTTGCTCTACATAAATATGGCCTAGGCTATAAGAAGATTGCCAAGACCCTAAAACTGAGCTGCAGCACAGTGGCCAAGACCATACAGGACAGAACAGGTTCCATTCAGAACAGGCCTCGCCATGGTCAACCAAAGAAGTTGAGTGCATGTGCTCAGCGTCAGATCCAGAGGTTGTCCTTGGGAAATAGACGTATGAGTGCTGCCAGCATTGCTGCAGAGTTTGAAGGGATGGCGGGGTCAGCCTGTCAGTGCTCAGACCATATGCCGCACACTCCATCAAATTGGTCTGCATGGCTGTTGTCCCGGGAAAAAAGCCTCTTCTGAAGATGATGCACAAAAAAGCCCACAAACAGTTTACTAAAGACAAGCAGGCTAAGGCAGTGGTCCCCAACCTTTTTGGCATTGAGGACCGGCTGCGTGGAAGAAAATTGTGCCAAGGCCCGGTTGGGGGGGGGGGGGACCCATAGGGGGTAAGCGATTTTCCGTGGCCGGTTTGTCAGCACTTTATTTCTATTATTACATTGTAGTAATTAATAAAATAGTACAACAATAGTACATAATGCAGAATTAGTGGCAGCCCTGAGTGTGTTTCTTGCCATGTTACCTGCCACCAGATGCTGAATGTCACTTGCCATGTCACCTGCCACATTGCCTGTCACTAGATGGGGAATGTCACTTGCCACGTCCTTTGCCACCAGATGCGGAATGTCACTTGCCATGTTGCCTGCCACAAGATGCGGAATGTCACTTGTCATGTCACCTGCCACGTTGCCTCTCACCAGATGTGGAATGTCACTTGCCACGTCACCTGTCACCAGATGCGGAATGTCACTTGCCATGTCACCTGCCACATTGCCTCTCACCAGATGTGGAATGTCACTTGCCACGTCACCTGTCACCAGATACGGAATGTCACTTGCCATGTCACCTGCCACATTGCCTCTCACCAGATGTGGAATGTCACTTGCCACTTCACCTGTCACCAGATGCGGAATGTCACCTGCCACATTGCCTGTCACTAGATGCAGAATGTCACTTGCCACGTCACCTGCCATGTTGCCTCTCACCAGATGTGGAATGTCACTTGCCACGTCACCTGTCACCAGATGCGGAATGTCACTTGCCATGTCACCTGCCACATTGCCTGTCACTAGATGCAGAATGTCACTTGCCACCACACCTGCCATGTTGCCTCTCATCAGATGCGGAATGTCACTTGCCATGTTGCTTGCCACAAGATGCGGAATGTCACTTGCCAGGTCACCTGCCACGTTGCCTCTCACCGGATGCAGAATGTCACTTGCCATGTCACCTGCCACATTGCCTGTCACTAGATGCAGAATGTCACTTGCCATGTCACCTGCCATGTTGCCTCTCACCAGATGGGGAATGTCACTTGCCACGTCACCTGTCACCAGATGCGGAATGTCACTTGCCACATCACCTGCCACATTGCCTCTCACCAGATGTGGAATGTCACTTGCCACGTCACCTGTCACCAGATGCGGAATGTCACTTGCCACGTTGCCTCTCACCAGATGTGGAATGTCACTTGCCATGTCACCTGCCACATTGCCTGTCACTAGATGCAGAATGTCACTTGCCACATCACCTGCCATGTTGCCTCTCACCAGATGCGGAATGTCACTTGCCATATTGCCTGCCACAAGATGCGGAATGTCACTTGTCACGTCCCCTGTCAGGATGCCTGTCACCAGATGTGGACTGTCACTTGCCACACTGCCTGCCACTGCATTGGTGGCAGCACTGGTCCATCTAGCACAGAAGGGCACCCAGTGAAGGCAGGAGAGCAGTGAGAGATGATGTCATCTGCTCCCTGCTCCATTTCCGACATTAAGGGTGATAGGACGGGAGAGCAGCGATGCGGGGGGTCGGAGAGATGATGATGTCATCTCTCTGCTCCCCGCCGCACTTCCGACATTGAGGCTGACAGGGTGGAAGAGCAGCGATGCGGGGGGCGGAAAAAGAAGATGTCACCTGTCATATTGCCTGCCCGCTCGCTATCTCTTCCACCCGGTGCTTATATGCTGGCCGCCCGGCTGTCTCATGCTGCCCGGCCGTGCCCGCGGCCCCGCTGAAGAAAGGCCACGGCCCGGTAGTGGGCCGCGGCCCGGGGGTTGACGACCCCTGGGCTAAGGACATTGATAACTGCAACCATGTCCTGTGGTCTGATGAGACCAAGATAAGTTTATTTGGTTCAGATTGTGTCAAGCGTGTGTGACAACAACCAGGTGAGGAGTACAAAGACAAGTGTTTATTGCCTGTATTGTGGGAGTGTCATGTTCTGGGGCTGCATGAGTGCTGCCAGCACTGGGGAGCTACAGTTCATTTAGGGAACCATGAATGCCAACATGTACTGTAACATACTGAAGCAGAGCATGATCCCCTCCCTTCGGAGACTGGGCCACAGGGCATTATTCCAACACAACAACCCCAAACACACCTCCAAGATGACCACTACCTTGCTAAAGAAGTTGGGGGTAAAGGGGCTGGACTGGCCAAGCATGTCTCCAGGCCTAAACCCTATTGAGCATCTGTGGGGCATCCTCAAATGGAAGGTGGGGGAGCGCAAAGTCTCTAACATCCACCAGCTCCCATATGTCATCATGGAGGAGTGGAAGAGGACTCCAGTGTCAACCTGTGAAGCTCTGGTGAACTCCATGCCCAAGAGGGTTAAGGCAGTGCTGGAAAATAATGGTGGCCATACAAAATATGGACCCTTTGGGCCCAATTTGGATATTTCCACTTATGGATGTACTCACTTTTGTTGACAGCGGTTTAGACATGAATGGATGTGTGTTGAGTTATTTGGAGGGGGCAGCAAATTTACACTGTTATGCAAGCTGTACACTCACTACTTTACATTGTAGCAAAGTGTAATTTCTTCAGTGTTGTCATATGAAAAGATATAGGGGTATACTCACTTTTGTGAGATACTGTATATCAGTTGAGGAAATTTGTCAGCACATCACAAAGTCCTGCATTTCTATACTAGAAAAGGGCAAAACAAAAACACTGGCCTACTGCACACAATATCGTCTCCATAGTAAACAGGCACACCACAACCAACATATACGTTTACACATCACTTTTTAGTTCACACTCACATTTTTCTAATACCCTTCCCACATTTTATTTTTAGACATTTTTTATTTCTATACACTATTTCTCATTATCATTACATTTTTGTAGATCCATTATATTTACCCCACACATTATTAACTACTTTTAAGTTTAATATTTCCCTATTACATGTTCACCTAACGCTTATTTACACATTCGGCTTTAGATACGTCTATTTGATGACCCATATACCAGTACTGTCAGTACATGGAATTCATCTTCACACCCAGGCATTCTTTCACTACATCCGTTGCCCAAACATGCCGCCTCAGCTCCCGGGGGGGGCGATCTGTGCCTCCGACTCACCATGGGCCAGTTGCTGTTTGCCACGCTCACTGCCGGGGATGGTAGATATGCTTGGCTAATTTCTTTTGAAAGCACTTTATGTACTGTATCTATTGCCCTCTATACAGAGTGTGGTTTACTATATCTATACATTTTACAGGAACTGTCGTATCTACTCCTGATGAGTGGAGATACATCCACAAAAGGCATCGAGCTTCATTGGATGCTACAATGATATTTACTACGTCCTGACGTTGTTACCAATATTAATTCAGTACATTTACGTTTACATTATGAGATTATAGACATAGGTACCGGTTATGTCGCCCTGAGGCACTTTTAGGCTATGCTGTTGCTCTACATACTATTTACTGTTTATATATGCTTTTTGACTTGATGTGTCTTTACATACACCTTGATGTCTTCATAAACATATTTTGTGCCAAATAATTGTACATGTATGTATGTATATATATGAATTTACTCTGTATTATACATTATTATGAATTCAATTAAATTATTTTTTCCTTGACCTCCACACTTCAGCCGCTTCATTTTAAAGTCCCAATTTCCTTTCTATTTTGCCAAATAACGGGATAGAGGCGCTAACCCGTGCCTCATTTAAAGTCCCAAACTGTCCATTGTTTACAAAAAAAAAGCTTTCCTGACTTTAAAAGGGCATCAGTACAAATACTTTGCCTCAAAATATTTTTTTCAATAGCCCTTTGTATTCAAACCTGAAGTGTGATGTAAACACCTCAAATAAAACCATTAGCCTACCAGTAGTGTATTTTTGTGAATTTAGCTAGATGGTTGATCCCTCTTATTGCATGGAAAAAAAACATATGTCTGTCTGTTTAGTCCACATTCTAGCTCCCTACACATTTCTAAAACCTAATGATATAATTTGACACGTGCAATCAGTAATTGCTCAGTCTACTTTTCTTCGGCATAGACAAAACCTTTTTTTATTTTATTTGGATTACTAGTTACAACCAATGATACCTAGTGACCTGTCAACAAACCTTATTTAATTTATGATGTATTTTTTTTATGTACTTTTTCAGCAATCAGACTAGGCTAATTAATTTGAAACATATTAACCAACAGATCTAAAGTAGTCAAAAGTATGTGTGAATTTTTAAACCTATTAGATATATCTCATGTAAATTTGTTCTCGTTAGCAGGTAAGCTAATGTATTTATGGATACAAAGCACTTACCGTAATTTTTTTTTCTTTTGGGAACTAATGATCAAATGCATTTAACTAATTTCCAATTTCTACAGCATATTTCCTCTGTGATATCTTTAGAGTTCTGTACAGGCTTTCTTGGAATAGTAACTAAAGAAAGAAAAAAATATATTGCGCTAACCCCAAAGAAAAAAATTAGTGCATGAACCAGCAGCTATATACGAACATAACCAAATTCATATATAAAACTCCAACAGTATAATGTAGCGCTTAAAAAAAAATACTGTGAAAAACACATGTGACAGATAGTGAAAAAGAAAGAAAATAAATAAAGTCCAAATGTTCCGTGAGTACAAAATGTCCTTAGAGTCCTCACAGGACATAAATTGTGATATATCACATAATATACAAGCTAAAAGGTGATCCTGAAGACATCTTGAAGCAGTGGATTCTAGGTAAAAATGAACAAGATGGGTACTCTTACCAGAACCATAAGGTCATATGTGCATATAGAGATAGGTGGATCCCCACAGGTCTACCAGCCGTTGAGAGGCGTGGGCATGGTAGTCATGTTCCCTGTATTGCCTTCTTTTATGTGATCACACTTTTTATTTTAAATTTTTTGTACTTTTCGTATTTGCTGATTTTATGCCAATAAACAGCCATTCGATATTTTTCATCTACACTATGGGAAGCTGTTCTTTTTTGTCCCTTATGTGATCCTCTATATGAGTTTGGAGTCATCTACCATTCCTGGTTTTTGTTGGAGTTGAGTTTCTTCCGTCTATTCCATCGGGACCCTGGAGAAACAGGAATCTTGGGGACGATATGGATCATTCCTGCTATGACCAGAGGACCTCCAGTAATCTCAACGGCTGGTAGACCTGTGGGGATCCACCTATCTCTATATGCACATATGACCTTATGGTTCTGGTAAGAGTACCCATCTTGTTCGTTTTTTACCTTGAATCCACTGCTTCAAGATGTCTTCAGGATCACCTTTTAGCTTGTATATTATGTGATATATCACAATTTATGTCATGTGAGGACTCTAAGGACTTTTTGTACTCACTGAACATTTGGACTTTATTTATTTTCTTTCTTTTTCACTATCTGTCACATGTGTTTTTCACAGTATTTTTTTTTTTTTAGCGCTACATTATATTGTTGGAGTTTTCTTGGAATAGTCCCAGTGTACCATCTGTGTATCACTATCTGTTGTCCTCTTCAGTTCCTGGCTTCTTTAGATGCTTTTTTACCTTTTAAAGATTAACTAGTTGTGTCATAAGTTATGACCTGCAGAATTCCATCATCACTCAATCTTTACTGATCTGCAATATACCGTATGTGAATAAAAGACATATCCCACTCTTAATTACCATCAGTTTCTCAATCTTCGAACTGGTGGTAATTCTCTTAAAGCACATTTTTGGTAAAAATGTATAATCATATATTCATTTCCACATTGTATTTCAATTATTTCTTATCTTCAATAATCTGATCCTGAAGTTTGTAAACTTACTTTGTGAAGATCCCCACACTCTTATTGCTTTGAATTCTGTGACATGTACTGTAAGTAGGCACTGTGTCACACATTTCACAGAGCCTGTGGAGGTGGAATTTGGGGTTGGCCTCTGCGTGAACTACCTAAAAGAGTACCAGCAGTTTGAGGCCATGTTAAACATTTTCCACGTAGCCCATGTTTGAACTGATTACAAGTGTCCTTTTCCCAGGCCAAGAGTGAATCCATGCATGCAATATAATCTAGTTTGGTTGCCCATTCCAGTATTGAAGGGGCCTGAGAGGTCCACCAATAGCATGGGATAGATGCTCAGGTGGCAGTGAGGGAGTGTCTAAAGCCCCATACACACTATCAGTTTTTCTGCTGAGTTCAGATTTACCAAAACCATATAATATGAGGTCAAACCTTAGCAGTTTCAATGTGTTTACAATCAGGCAGGCCCTTGCACTACATGGTTTTGGTAAACCTGAAGGCAAAAATCAGCAGAAAATCTGATAGTGTGTATGGGGCATAAGGATTCCTTTATTGACTTTCTTAATAGTGCCTGGACTCATAGAGAGAAGTTGGGATAGATATCTCTCTAGCGTAGATTTTAAGAATCTGATTCCAGAATGCATTTCTGAAGCCGCGTACACACGGGCGGACTGTATGGCCAACTTAGTCCGTCAGACAATCCGACGGACAGTCCGTCCTATTTTCGAATGAATGGACTTGACCACACACGATGCACAAACAGTCCGTTGAAAGCTTGCGCGATGACGTGTACAGCACGTACGACGGGACTAGAAATACGACGTCCAATACACAGCAATGCAACCTTCGGCCGTGTAAATCCTTTCTGAGCATGCGCCATACTTAGTCCGTCCAACTAGCCTACTCATGAGCGGATTGTCCGCTGAAACCAAAGTCTGACGGACAATATTACGGAAATCCTGAAATACTTAGTCCGCCAGACTGCACGCTGAAAAAGTCCGCTGAAGCCCACACACGAGCGGACTGTCCGATGAAATGTGTTTCGACGGACTAAGTTGGCCAGACAGTCCGCCCGTGTGTACGCGGCTTAAGGGAGCATGCTCTCCAGATATGTGACATTACCCATGGATGTGTTAGACATCACCAGCAACAATCAAATACCAATGGGTAATCATTTTCTGTTAAAAGCAGCTAAGGCCTCTTTCACACATCTACGATCCGTTCAGGTCCGCCTGTCAGTTTCCGACCTGATCCGATCCGAAAAAGTGTGACGGAGGAAAACCCTGCTTTTCCATCCATCATCTGATCGGATAAAAACGGACTCTATGGTCCGTCTTCATCTGCTCCTCCATAGGGGAGAGCGGCGCTCTGACAGGTCCATCCCTGCACAGTGTGCAGAAACAGACCTGTCATCTGCCTGCTCAGTGGGGATCGACGGCACGATCCCCCACTGAACAGAGCGGGCTCCGTACACAGACACGTCCGTGTGAAGGGGCCCTAGGTAAAACTTATAGCTCTGCAATCACCAAAGCTGTCTGCTAACTGGGGAGCTCTGCTGCTGATTCAGCACGGAATGTGAGGGACCTCTGCAAAGAGATCACTGCATTTACACAGAGAGCAAAGGTGCCACTCTGCAGCATGCTGGCAGGACAAATACTTTTTTAACCAGGCTGGGGCTGATTTTCTAACTGTTTGTTTAAAACAAACCATAAGACAATGAACATGGTTTATTTAACTGATTTAAAACTGCGTTTAGTTGGGCATTAATTTAAAATGATTGTTGGAACAACCATTGTATGGTGAAGCAAGGTAAATTACCACAATGCTGTATTAGCATGAATATATTTTACATACACATTGGTAACAATAATATTTGCTATTTTACACTAAGTTAGTAAGGTTTTAACCACTTCACTACAGGGCACTTATACACCTTCCTGCCCAGATCAATTTTCAGCTTTCAGTGCTGTCGCACTTTGAATGACAATTGTGCGGTCATACAACACTATACCCAAACTAAATTTTTATCATTTTGTTCACACAAATAGAGCTTTCTTTTGGTGGTATTAAATCACCACCGGGATTTTTATTTTCTGCTAAACAAATAAAAAAAAAGTTTTTTTGTTTCTGTTACAAAACTTTGGGCACTTATGGGGCTGCACTGACGGCACTGATAAGGCGGCACTGATGAGTGGCACTGATATGCAGCACTGATTACACATAGGTGGCATGGATGGCACTGAAAGATGGCACGGATGGGCACTGATAGGTGGCACGGATGGGCACTGATAGGTGGCACTGATGTACACTAATGGATGGTACTGATGGATGCTAATCAGTGCCAAACAATAATGCCTGCCAATCAGTGATGCCATTGTGGTCACTGATTGGCATCCCTGGTGGTCTAGGATGGCATAGCTGGTGGTGACTAGTGGTGGGAATCCCTGGTGGTCCTGCTGGCATACCTGGTGTTCCAATATGGGCATCCTTGGGAGTGATAATCAATCAGCACAGACCCTCCTGTCAGAAGAGCAGCCGATCCACTCTCCTCTACTCGCATCTGACAGACACGAATGAGGAAAAGCCGATCAACGGCTGATCAGCCGTGATTAGACAAGGCTGATCACATTGCAAAGAGTCTCTGTTAGAGACTCTTTAACTAGATTCGAGTTGCGGTGTGTCAGGGGGCGCGCAGTGGCTTGATATCCTGGTGATGTCATATGACGTCCAGTCAGGATATCGCAACCACTTTGCCGACGTCATATTGCTATAGGGCAGGCGGCAAGTGGTTAAGCATACTTCATTTTTTTTTTGTTTTTTTTAGGTTAGTTATTGTTTAATAAGGTAAGATAGTTACAGTATATTATCAAAGCAGTGTTGCATTCTTGCTAAGAATATGATTATGACAGTGTGCATAGCTGTGCCTGTAGACAAACGTGAAAGAACCCTTTGACTCTTTACGCTGAGACATACAGTACTTAACCACATCAGTCAATGACAGTTAAAGATGTTTAGTGTCATGATCTTTCAGTGACTTTTTAAAAAAAAATCAATTTATTGTACTAGGCTAGTACTCATTTTATGTATTTTTTTTTTTCAGCGATTGTAAAGCATCCCTCTTTTTATTTATTGAATTTAATATACATGTTATACAATGGTTTTGCACAGAACAGCCCCAATTCTCCTCTTCTCGCCCCCCCCCCCCCCCGCTGGTGCTCCTGGCTCTTTCTCCCACCCTGATTGAGTGCCCCAATAGGAAGCCATTTCCTATGGGAGCACTAGTGTAGGCCCCATTCCTGAGCCAAGGTGTTTGCGTCCATTCAGACACACAGCCTGGCTCAGCCCCATCCCCTGCTCACAGGTTTTGACTGACAGCCGCAAGAGCCAATGGCTGCGCCAAACATGCACAGCGTAGGACCAAGATCGGGCTCAGGTGAGTATTGGGGGGGGAGGGTCTCTGTTTGGGGGGCTGCATTTAAAAGATTTGTGCAGAGAATGCCTTAAGGTAATACTTAAAAAAAGAACTTGTACCTTTACAACCACTTTAAGCTTTTTGTACTGTATCTTCACACTCTACATGAGCAGACTACACTACAGAAGTAGCATGGAAGCAGAGGACATTACTACTATCATGTGTTTGGAGCTAGTTTTGCTGTTTCATACTGTGTAAACAATGGATATATACATATATATATATATATACACATATATATATATATATATATATATATATATATATATATATATATATATATATATATATATATAGAGAGAGAGAGAGAGAGAGAGAGAGAGAGATAAAGAGATATATATATATATATATATATATATATATATAGAGAGAGAGAGAGAGAGATAGAGATAGAGATAGATATAGATATCGATATATATATAATATATAGTGTTTCTTCTTCAAACTATATTCAAATTCTAGTCATCCATGTATACCATACCATACTTATTTATCCACTTCCCATCTGCCGTACGCACATATTTATCCTTGGACTGGAGCGGGGATATCAGGGTCATGGCTGCAGCCATGATTGTGGTATCATTTATTAGAGCAGGTGATGGGCTTTCATGTACAGCCTATGGATCACCCTGTCCCATCCCATCAGGTAGCCCGGGACCAATGCAGCCTATTGCATCAGATGCACTAGGAAGAGTGGGAAGAACTTAGATTGTTCCCCTCCCTCTGTGACATCAGATACTAGTGATGCACCGAAATTTCGTCCGCCGAAACATATCGGCCGAAAATGCCCTTTTCGGCAATTTGCCGAAAGAGAAAAACGGCCGATAATGGAGCCGAAAATGGGGCGTGGCCTGGGTGAGGGGCGGGGCTCCACCCCCCGCCCCTGGTGACGCCCATCATAGCGCAGGAGAGCCACCTCCGCCTCCTTTTTGATAACAGCGCCGGGAACATCACAGCTTTCATTTCAATTGCTGGGTGTTCCCGGCCGTGCGACGTCACACGCAGCCCCTCCCCCTTGTCCAGGCACTTAGACAGATCATCCGCAGGATTGGACGGATGATCTGTCTATCAAAGTGCCCGGACAAGGGGGAGGGGCTGCGTGTGACGGCGCACGGCCGGGAACACACAGCAATTGAAATGAAAGCTGTGACGTTCCCGGCGCTGTTATCAAACAGGCGGCGGAGGCGGCTCTCTTCCCTGCACACAGTGCACAGGCTGGCTGCAATGGAGACACACTGGCTGCAATGGGGACACACTGGCTGCAATGGGGACACACTGGCTGCAATGGGGACACACTGGCTGCAATGGGGACACACTGGCTGCAATGGAGGATGCCTCCTGTACCACGTCCTCTGTCTCTGACCATCTCCTGTACCACGTCCCCAGTCTGACCATCTTCGGTACCACGTCCCCAGTCTCTGACCATCTCCTGTACCGTGTCCCCAGTCTGACCATCTCCTGTACCGTGTCCCCAGTCTGACCATCTCCTGTACCGTGTCCCCAGTCTGACCATCTCCTGTACCGTGTCCCCAGTCTGACCATCTCCTGTACCGTGTCCCCAGTCTGACCATCTCCTGTACCGTGTCCCCAGTCTCTGACCATCTCCTGTACCGTGTCCCCAGTCTCTGACCACCTCCTGTACCGTGTTCCCAGTCTCTGACCACCTCCTGTACCGTGTCCCCAGTCTCTGACCACCTCCTGTACCATGTCCCCAGTCTCTGACCACCTCCTGTACCATGTCCCCAGTCTCTGACCACCTCCTGTACCATGTCCCCAGTCTCTGACCACCTCCTGTACCATGTCCCCAGTCTCTGACCACCTCCTGTACCATGTCCCCAGTCTCTGACCACCTCCTGTACCATGTCCCCAGTCTCTGACCACCTCCTGTACCATTTCCCCAGTCTCTGACCACCTCCTGTACCATGTCCCCAGTCTCTGACCACCTCCTGTACCATGTCCCCAGTCTCTGACCACCTCCTGTACCATGTCCCCAGTCTCTGACCACCTCCTGTACCATTTCCCCAGTCTCTGACCACCTCCTGTACCATGTCCCCAGTCTCTGACCACCTCCTGTACCATGTCCCCAGTCTCTGACCACCTCCTGTACCATGTCCCCAGTCTCTGACCACCTCCTGTACCATGTCCCCAGTCTCTGACCACCTCCTGTACCATGTCCCCAGTCTCTGACCACCTCCTGTACCATGTCCCCAGTCTCTGACCACCTCCTGTACCATGTCCCCAGTCTCTGACCACCTCCTGTACCATGTCCCCAGTCTCTGACCACCTCCTGTACCATGTCCCCAGTCTCTGACCACCTTCTGTATAAAAATATTTTTTTAAAACAGTCATTTTCGGTATCGGTGCTGTTTCGGTATCGGTTTCGGTTTTCGGCCTAGTGTATTTTTCATTTTCGGTATCGGTTTCGGCACCAAAAAACCCATTCGGTGCATCCCTATCAGATACCAATGAGGATTTCTCCACTTATGGTTTTGATTTTTTTTCTTTAAAAGCCGGTAATGGTTTTTAAAGAAGCCAGTCAAGTTATATCTGTTTGATCAGCTGCATTGGAGGGCAGAGGAGAGACCTGAGGTCTAATAGAAACACAGCATGGTGCCCTGTGTCCCCACTCCCACTAGTGTCTTCCACTTCCCTTCACATCGTCTCCTTCCCATTAGTGTGCCACCCCACAGTAGTTCCTCCCCCACATAAGGGATATCTGCCCCCCATACAGTAGTCTCTGCTAGCTCTCCATAGCAGTGTCCTGCCCCCTTTACATCACCCCCCACTATAGTGTCCTCTGCCCTTCCTACTATAGCAGTATCCTGTGCCACCCCCTCTAAAGCAGTGTCTTCTGTCTCCCTTCATGTCACCCCCCAACTGTAGTAGCATCTGCCCCCCCATAGCAGTGTCCTCTGTCCCCCCTCCCCCTCCATTGCTGCCGCCTCCCCAAAGCAGTGTCTTCCTTCACCCTTCACATCACCCCCCCAACTGTAGTGTCATCTGCACCCCCATAGCAGTATACAGTGTCCTCTGTTCCCTTCACACACCCCCACTGTAATCTTCTCTGTCTTCTCTTCACACCTTCTACCCCATTGTAGTATTCTCTGCACCTCCCTACTGTAGTGTCCTTTGCCCCACCATGCAATGTCCCCTACACCCCCCCACTGTACCACTGTAGTGTCCTCTGCTCCCCAATAGCACCCCATAGCAGTGTCCTCTGTCCCCCACTCCCTCCACTCTGCAGTAGGGTCCTCTGCCCCTCCCACTATAGCAGTATCCATTGCCTCCCCTCCCAAATCAGTGTCTTCTGTCCCCTTCACATCACCCCCCCAACTGTGGTGGCACCTGCCCCCCCATAGCAGTATTCTGTGCTGTCCCCCCAAAGCAGTGTCTTCTATCACCTTTCACATCACCCCCCAACTGTAGTGTCATCTGTACTCACATAGCATTGTACAGTGTCCTCTGTCCCCTTTACATACCCCCACTGTAGTCCTCCCATGCAATGTCCCCTGCTCCCTAAACACACCCCTTCCCCCACTGTAGTGTCCTCTGCACCCCAATGCAATGTCCTCTGTCCTTTTCACCCACCCCCATTGCAGTTTTCTCTGTCCCTTTACCCCCCTGTAGCGTCCTCTGCCCCCCAATGAGATGTTCCTGTCCCCTACACACATCCCTCTCCCCACTGTAGTGTAATCTCCCCCCCCATGCAGTGTCCTCTGTCTCCTTCACCCCCCCAACTGTAGTGTCCTCTGTCCCCTTTACACCCCCCACCCCCACTTTAGTGTTCTCTGTCCCCCAATGCGATATCCTCTGTCAACTACACAACCCCTCCCCCCATTGTAGTGTCCTCTGCCCTCCCCCCTTGCACTGGTGTATAGCAGAGCGGAGAGCAGGAAGTATCACAGTACTGAACAAAGGGCTGGGGCGGGAGCTACTGGAGTTAATTTTTTACATTAACAAGCTGTTGATTGGTTGCTAGGACCGCCCAGCAAAAAAATCACCTGCTGGTTAATGTGAAAAGTTCATTCCAGCACCTTCTATTCAGTACTGTGACTCTTCCCGGTCTCTGCTTTGCACTGAAGAGGAGAATGGTGGAGACTGGGGGAAAGACTGTGTGCAGGGCTGTGTTCCCGATCGACCCATCGGCTGTCAGGGGTTAATGAGTCGATCTTGATTGATGACTTGCCAACCCCTGTTAGCAATACAGTAGCTATGGCACATTAAACATAACCTATTTTGAGATGGAATTCCCCCTTTTCAAGATATAGTTTTTGTGACATGGAGCATTAACAGACACATCATTATTAGTTACATGTTAGTGGCCTGTTTTTGAATGACATAGGCTTGCACAGTTGAGAGCTGGATTATACAGTATGCTGATTATGATCCTCTATTTATCATTCAGTGGGCAGACTATTCTTGGTTTTAAGATCTGAATAAAAAGTACCTTCAGTTCCTTGATGGATTGCTGCCTAGAGACTGTCACGTTGACAAGACAGATAAGCTGTACTTAAATATTTTACATCTTTAACTTTTCAGGCTATTAATGTTTTACATAACCTGACCATCTTCTTAGGAAGCACTTTGTCAGATGCTTTATTTGATTGATGCAACAATGTTATATTTACAAATTAGCTAAGCTGTATCATGCAATTGTAAGTGATAATACGTTACAAGTTAAGATAAGCACACATGCCTTGGTTTGTTTCACGCAAAATTCATTGAATCCTACTTGAAATTTGTGAAAATCGAACAAATCCCTTGATACTAACTTCTGCATTTGTTAAAGGCTAATAGGCTAATAGGCTAAGTTACTGTACGACATAAAAAAAAAATGGCCATGGGGAGCTTGGCACTATCAAGGGGAATATTAAACAAAGCAAAAAAAAAAAAGGGTCTATATAATGTAACTTCAAGGGTGACATAGAAAATACACCAATCCTTATGAGATCCATTTTTAGCTGTGTGCAGTATTACAGAAAAGTAAGATTTTCATGGACTGTGTCAGTGACGCTCAATTTGGCATTACATATTTTAGATGTGTTATTGTTTTTTTTTTAACCTTTATATCTAGTTTGGCTTTCATACAGCAGCAGCACCCAGGTATGATTTTTTATTTATTTTTTCCAACTTGCAAAAAAGGCTTTTTTAGGTAGTTTTGGCTGTGACTAGCGTTGTACCGATACCAATACTTGTACTTGTGAAAATGCCAGTGCGATTTGTAATGCGACTTGACAGTTCAACACCACATGACAAGTCTCACCACATTGCCGGCAACAGAATCGTTCAAATCATTGCAACTCAAGTTGCTGCGTCTTTGAAAAAGGTTCCTGCACTACCTTTTTACCATTTTATTGCAATTTGCATTGACTTCTGTTAAATAAAGTTGCAAGCCACAATTAAA
The DNA here is from genome assembly GCF_037356315.1 of Lithobates pipiens. Classification (NCBI taxonomy): domain Eukaryota; kingdom Metazoa; phylum Chordata; class Amphibia; order Anura; family Ranidae; genus Lithobates; species Lithobates pipiens. The sequence continues at coordinate 341,887,816 of NW_027507758.1, forward strand.
ATCAATTAAAAACAGGAGGTTCAAATCGCACTGATGTGCGGGCTTTGAAATCGCGTTGAAGTAGCACGATTTCAAAGCCACACTGGTGTGAACCAGGGCTTACAGTTCTTTATAATTATAAAGAAATGGTAACAATTTTTCATTAGTCTACGAAAAATATAAAAGTCTAAAAATGGATATTGGTATTGGTAAGTACTTGAGAAAAAGTGTCGTTACTTGTACTCTGTCTTGAAACATTGGTATTGGTGCATCCCTAGTTGTAACATCAGGTTTTATTTTCATCAAGTAGTAAGTAGTTTTTATCTACTAGTGGAAGCATCAGTATCAGCCAAAACAAATTTAGAGTCCTCAACTTCATACAAATTGGACAGTGGCAAAACAGTTTGGGGACCTTTCACACAGGTGTGCTTAAAAAGCAATGGAACTCCTCACTAGATGGTATTTAACCCCAGTGAAGCTACATGCTATCTTCTCTACGGTACCACATACTTGTTTAAGAGGATGTCCCTCTCCTGGACACTTTCTCAGATTTTTTTGGTCCTGGAGAAGGTTCGTCAAGTCTGGCGATAATTGGTTGCGTTCTCCTCAAAGATAACGGGTAGATCCATAAAACTAACTATGTCTAACTGCTTACTTTTACCTTCCATCCCAGATATACCCCATCCCCTAGTAAGACTTCATTCATATGATATGTGTAGCCATTTAATGGGTTGGTGCATTGCATTGGAAAACATTCTACTGTCCCTATCTAGCAGGTTAAGTCGAGGACAGACTCCATTTTGTTTATGGTAAAGATCTTTCATACACTATATCATTTATTTGCATTTTTTAACAGTAACTGAGATTCTGGGTTTGAATATGGCTATATTTTTCCAGTGATTTTTTTATCCTCTTTCTCACTTCTTCCTAATGTGTATTTCTCTCTGCACAGATTATATAATTACTTAAAGGGGTTGTAAACCCTTGTTTTTTTTTTTTTTTTTTTTTTTTTTTTAATAAATAACAAACATGTTATACTTACTTCAACTGTGCAGTTCGTTTTGCACAGAGTGGCCCCGAATCTTGTCTTCTGGGGTCCCACGGCGGTGCTGGTGGCTCCTCCCCGCATTGAGTGTCCATGTTGAGGAAGCCCTCTCCTTGATGGACACCCATTCGGGCAAGTATCTGTGTCCATTCACACAGAATGCGGGACTTGGCCCCTCCCCCTGTGCCACGTCATTGGATTTGATTGACAGCAGCGCAGCTATTGGCTCCCACTGCTGTCAATCAATCTATCCAATCAAGACACGAGACACCAGCTACTGATGGTGTGCTCGTTCCCGGACAGAGGATGACAGCATCACGGTAGTAAAATGGGGGGGGGGGGGCTGGGGGCTGCAGCATTAAAAATGTTTTTTCACCTTAATGCATAGAATACATTAAGGTGAAAAACCATAAAGCATTTGTTAACCTAAAAGAAAAAAAATCAATCCTGTTCCTTTAACCAGTTGCCGACCGCCGCACGCCGACGTACGTCGGCAGAATGGCACAGGCAGGCATAAGGGCTTACATGTACGTCCCTTGCCTCCCGCGGGTCGGGGGCCCGATCGGGCCCCCGTCCGGTGCCTGCGGCGGTCGGTTTTCGTCCGGGAGCGATCCGGGACGAGGGGGCGGCCATTCATTCATGGCCACCCCCTCGCGATCGCTCCCGACGAATAGAAATCCCCCGTGACATCACTTCCTCTCCTGTAATGTAAACACAGGAGAGGAAGTGATGTATTCTCTCCTCCGTGTCGGTATTTTTCGTTCCGACACGGAGGAGAGCGGATCGGTGAGTTGCACCAACACTCTACACACACAGTAGAACATGCCAGGCACACTCACACCCCCCCTTTACCCCCCGATCACCCCCCCAATTACCCCTGCCCCCCAGTCACAGTGACACCAATGTCATTTTTTTTTTTGCATTGGTGTCATTTGTGACTGTAATAACTGTTAGGGCAGTTAGAGTTAGCCCCCTTTAGTTCTAATGTACCCCCCTAACCCCCCCAATAAAGGTTTAACCCCGTGATCACCCCCCGTCGCCAGTGTCACTAAGGCTGGGTTCACATTGCAGCGGTTTATGAGAACGAATGTGATTCGCACCGCACTGCAGTGCAAATCACATCCGATCTCTGTGCGATTCGAGTTCAGCCATTCGCCGCACCCGCCACACCCGCCGCACCCGCCGCAAATTCGCACGGGACCCTTTTTTTGGCCCGCAGCAGAATCGGATCGCATGGGTGTTCACACCATGCGATCCGAGTTTGCAGATCGCACTGCGATATGCGAACTGATCTGGGGGTGTCAGTAACATTTCACTGACACTCCCAGCAGTTCGCATAGGGCAGTGTGAACTGCCGCCGGGAGGCATGCGATGCGGGAACCCGCCGCGGATTTGCGGCGTTTCCGCATCGCTCCAGTGTGAACCCAGCCTAATAAGCGATCATTTTTCTGATCGCCGTATTAGTGTCACAGGTGACGCTAGTTAGGCAGGTAGGTATTTAGGTTCGCCGCAGCTTTTTATAGCGCCAGGGACCCCCATATACTACCGCATAAAGCCCCCTGATTGCCCCCTAGTTAACCCTTTCACCAGTGATCACCATATAACTGTTACAGGTGACGCTGGTTGGTTAGTTATTTTTTTATAGTTTCAGGGCACCCGCCATTTATTACCTAATAAAGGTTTAACCCCCTGATCACCCGGCGGGTGTCATTTGTGACTAATAACTGTTAGGGCAGTTAGGGTTAGCCCCCTTTAGTTCTAAGGTACCCCCCTAACCCCCCCAATAAAGGTTTAACCCCGTGATCACCCCCCGTCGCCAGTGTCACTAAGGCTGGGTTCACATTGCAGCGGTTTATGAGAACGGATGTGATTCGCACCGCACTGCAGTGCAAATCACATCCGATCTCTGTGCGATTCGAGTTCAGCCATTCGCCGCACCCGCCGCACCCGCCACACCCGCCGCAAATTCGCACGGGACCCTTTTTTTGGCCCGCAGCAGAATCGGATCGCATGGGTGTTCACACCATGCGATCCGAGTTTGCAGATCGCACTGCGATATGCGAACTGATCTGGGGGTGTCAGTAACATTTCACTGACACTCCCAGCAGTTCGCATAGGGCAGTGTGAACTGCCGCCGGGAGGCATGCGATGCGGGAACCCGCCGCGGATTCGCGGCGTTTCCGCATTGCTCCAGTGTGAACCCAGCCTAATAAGCGATCATTTTTCTGATCGCCGTATTAGTGTCACAGGTGACGCTAGTTAGGCAGGTAGGTATTTAGGTTCGCCGCAGCTTTTTATAGCGCCAGGGACCCCCATATACTACCGCATAAAGCCCCCTGATTGCCCCCTAGTTAACCCTTTCACCAGTGATCACCATATAACTGTTACAGGTGACGCTGGTTGGTTAGTTATTTTTTTATAGTTTCAGGGCACCCGCCATTTATTACCTAATAAAGGTTTAACCCCCTGATCACCCGGCGGGTGTCATTTGTGACTAATAACTGTTAGGGCAGTTAGGGTTAGCCCCCTTTAGTTCTAAGGTACCCCCCTAACCCCCCCAATAAAGGTTTAACCCCGTGATCACCCCCCGTCGCCAGTGTCACTAAGGCTGGGTTCACATTGCAGCGGTTTATGAGAACGGATGTGATTCGCACCGCACTGCAGTGCAAATCACATCCGATCTCTGTGCGATTCGAGTTCAGCCATTCGCCGCACCCGCCGCACCCGCCACACCCGCCGCAAATTCGCACGGGACCCTTTTTTTGGCCCGCAGCAGAATCGGATCGCATGGGTGTTCACACCATGCGATCCGAGTTTGCAGATCGCACTGCGATATGCGAACTGATCTGGGGGTGTCAGTAACATTTCACTGACACTCCCAGCAGTTCGCATAGGGCAGTGTGAACTGCCGCCGGGAGGCATGCGATGCGGGAACCCGCCGCGCATTCGTGGCGTTCCCGCATCGCTCCAGTGTGAACCCAGCCTAATAAGCGATCGTTTTTCTGATCGCTGTATTAGTGTCACAGGTGACGCTAGTTAGGCAGGTAGGTATTTAGGTTCGCTGCAGCTTTTTATAGCGCCAGGGACCCCCATATACTACCGCATAAAGCCCCCTGATTGCCCCCTAGTTAACCCTTTCACCAGTGATCACCATATAACTGTTACAGGTGACGCTGGTTGGTTAGTTATTTTTTTATAGTTTCAGGGCACCCGCCATTTATTACCTAGTCTCACTAGTGTACCCCTAAATTTAGGGGTGTCTACTTTCCAAAATGGGGTCATTTGGGGGGGTTTGTGCCATCTTGGCATTTTATGGCCTTCAAAACTGTAACGCCCTTAGAAAGCCTGAAGGCGGTGCTTGGTTTTCGGGGCCCCGTACGCGGCTAGGCTCCCAAAAAGTCCCACATATGTGGTATCCCCGTACTCAGGAGAAGCAGCAGAATTTATTTTGGGGTGTCATTTCACATATGCCCATGGCATGCGTGAGCAATATATCATTTAGTGACAACTTTGTGAAAAAAAAGAAAAAAAAAAAAAGTTTGTAATTTTCCCGCAACTTGTGGCAAAATATAAAATATTCCATGGACTCAACATGCCTCTCAGCAAATAGCTTGGGGTGTCTACTTTCTAAAATGGGGTCATTTGTGGGGGTTTTGTGCCATCTTGGCATTTTATGGCCTTCAAAACTGTAATAGGTAGTGAGAAGTGAACTCAAAAATTTACGCCCTTAGAAAGCCTGAAGGCGGTGCTTGGTTTTCGGGGCCCCGTACGCGGCTAGGCTCCCAAAAAGTCCCACATATGTGGTATCCCCGTACTCAGGAGAAGCAGCAGAATTTATTTTGGGGTGTCATTTCACATATGCCCATGGCATGCATGAGCAATATATCATTTAGTGACAACTTTGTGAAAAAAAAAAAAAAAAAAAAGTTTGTAATTTTCCCGCAACTTGTGGCAAAATATAAAATATTCCATGAACTCAACATGCCTCTCAGCAAATAGCTTGGGGTGTCTACTTTCTAAAATGGGGTCATTTGTGGGGGTTTTGTGCCATCTTGGCATTTTATGGCCTTCAAAACTGTAATAGGTAGTGAGAAGTGAACTCAAAAATTTACGCCCTTAGAAAGCCTGAAGGCGGTGCTTGGTTTTCGGGGCCCCGTACGCGGCTAGGCTCCCAAAAAGTCCCACATATGTGGTATCCCCGTACTCAGGAGAAGCAGCAGAATTTATTTTGGGGTGTCATTTCACATACGCCCATAGCATGTGTGAGCAATATATCATTTAGTGACAACTTTGTGTAAAAAAAAAAAAAAAATTTTTTTTTTGGCATTATTCAATCGCTTGAGACAAAAAAATAAAATATTCAATGGGCTCAACATGCCTCTTATCAATTTCCTTAGGGGGTCTACTTTCCAAAATGGGGTCATTTGGGGGGGTTTTGTACTGCCCTGCCATTTTAGCACCTCAAGAAATGAGATAGGCAGTCGTAAACTAAAAGCTGCGTAAATTCCAGAAAACGTACCTTAGTTTGTAGATGTGACAACTTTTGCGCAAACCAATAAATATACAAATATTGACTTTTTTTTTACCAAAGACATGTGGCTGAATACATTTTGGCCTAAATGTATGACTAAAATTGAGTTTATTGGATTTTTCTAATAACAAAAAGTAGAAAATATCATTTTTTTTCAAAATTTGCGGTCTTTTTACGTTTATATCGCAAAAAATAAAAATCGCAGAGGCAATCAAATACCATCAAAAGAAAGCTCTATTTGTGGGAAGAAAAGGACGCAAATTTTGTTTGGGTACAACATTGCATGACCGCGCAATTACCAGTTAAAGCAGCGCAGTGCCAAAGTGTAAAAAGACCTCTGGTCATTTACCAGCAAAATGGTCCGGTCTGAAAGTGGTTAAAGCATGAAAAACAGCACAATGCTTGTACTGTGTTATTTGGCCCCATGTAACACCTAAAATACCTGGCTGATCCTGCCAGTTCTACCCTCCCCCTGTAAACTGAACACACTTTATCATGGCTGCTGAACCTGACACTGTGGTCAGTTTACATGCCTCTGTCATTCGCAGCCCTGTTCTCTGCTCTCCTGTGTTTCTTCTGTCCTCCTCCCCCTCCCCTTCCTGCCTGTTAGCTAGTCTGTGTGAGCCATCCCCTCCCCTCCCCTTGCAGCACCGCTCTGAGCAGTGCACACATTACTACACACAAGCACTGCCAGCCCCACTGCTAGTATAGTATTGTACACTGTATGCTTTTTTGTAAAATTCATCTTCTAAATACCTTGTTTCTCCCTGATCACGTGACCGCCCATCGCTCTCTTCCTCAGAGGTATACACTAGAGAGGGAGGTCACAAGACCAGCAGACGTCAGAGGGAGATCCTAGCCCCTTCCTTCCTAGTACATATATCATGGGAAGAGAGAGCGACATGTTGTCATGTGACTGCTGATGGGGGAGAAGGAATAAGGTAATTAGAAGAACAACCCCTTTAAGATATATTACCTGATCCCTTTGATTTTCTCTTGTTCTATAGTGGCATATTTGTTGTACCATTAAAGTGATTGTAAACACTTCCCTTAAAAACAACCCATTCAGTTTAAAATAGAAATGAAAGGCAAAACATTTGTGTATAGATGTTAAAAAAAGAAATACCTTTTTGTTCCCCTATTTTATAAGTGATCACATTCCAGTTGCTCTCTGCATAAGAGCTGGGGGAGAAGCAGCAGCACAATAATCTTCCCTGTGAAAGGCTGTGCGGGGAGTGGGGGGGGGGGGGGGGGGGGGTTCAGGACCAGTCCGCTCATTGGAGAAGAGAAGGCTGAGTACCCAGCACAGTTAGGGAACTGACCATGGTGTGCTCTCATGCCCAGTGTGGTCAGTTTATAATAGGAACGCAGAGGGACTGGCAGTAACACCAGGGATTTCACACAAAAGAAACAATACAAAGAGAACAGGATACTTTCTCATACAAGTGCATGGTTCGGCAAACACATATCAGGAATATGAAATGTTGGGTTTACATATTCTTTAAGTGATTTCAATATTGCTGGCTGGATATTACACACAGTATCTCCTTTTCTAGTCTCTGGTATAGATAGATTCACAGTTTTTGTGTTGTACTTTTTGTACTATTTTGAATACTAGCTATATCTATGGTATTTTATTTTTTATGCAAGTCAGTAAAAAAAATTTAAACAAAAACAAAGTGGAATTCTTTTTTTTTTTTAAACGCATATTGCATTTTTAATGCACTTTCGATGTGTTTTGGTTTCCTGAATCCCACCTGTGAAACATGGACACGTGACTCAAAAACTGCACTAAAAACACAGATATGGTGCACTTTTGATGCATTGCCATTGACTTACAATGGAAGGTGCATTTTTGGTGCACTTTTCATAGCATGGCAAAAGCGCACCAGTGTGAAAGGGGCCTTGGAGACTGAAAAGTCCTTGTTTAGGACTACCTTCTTGTGTCAGCTACTGTACAGCCGTAGTTACCTTCTTTGCATTTTTTTTTTTTCACGTCTCGATTTTTTTATTTTCTGCTAAGTTATTATAAATTGGGTTAGAGTTTAGTGTTACAGGGTTTATTATTTTTTTATTTTTTTATTTTTTTTGGAAGGAGGGGGTGGTGGTGTGTGTTTTATTTTATTTTTGCTGGGGCCTTTTTTTTTTTTTTTACAATGCATGCTTGTTGCTGAGACATGCAAAGATACAATTTTTTTGCAGGAAATCATGGCATTTCTGTTGTATGTACCACATCAACACAGTTCCCTTTCTGAATGCCCTGGGTCCCAATGCCACAAACAACTGACATTTTGTTTTAATCACCAGCAGTTGCTTTTGTGCCTCACCCACTTCCATTACTTTCCTTGTGAACTCCATCCAATTTCTTGGCCTGATATACAGTGGATACAAAAAGTCTACACACCCCTGTTTAAAATTTCAGGTTTCTGTGTTGTAAAAAAAGAAACAAAGATAAATAATTTCAGAACTTTTCCTACCTTTTAATGTGACCTATAAACTGTACAACACAATTGAAAAAAAAACTGAAAACTTTTAGGAGGGGGAGTAAAAATAAAAAACTTAAATAATGTGGTTGCATAAGTGTGCACACTCTCTTAGAACTGGGGATGTAGCCGTGTTCAGAATTAAGCACTCACATTCAAACTCAAGTTAACTGCCTGCCAACCAGCCTCCGACATCATACTGTGGTAGGTCGGCACGATCCCGCAAACTGTCGTAGCTGTACATTGGTGCCTTTAAGTAGGATAGCAGGTGCACGCTGCACTGTGGGGGCGCCGATGCATGTGACCGGTGGTCACGATGACAGCTGGCCATGCGCGATCGCGGGCACGAGAGCCAGAACAGGGGTGTGTGAGGAGAGGAGAGAGAGATCGGGAGTTCCTACTAGCTGGGAACAATGATCTGTCATTTCTGCCATTCACGCCCATCCCCCACAGTTAGAACACACACTAGGGAACACAGTTAACCCCTTGATTGCCCCCTAGTGTAAATCCCTTCCCTGTCAGTGACATTTACACAGTAATCAGTGCATTTTTATAGCATTGATCGCTGTATAATTGTCAATGGTCCCAAAAATGTGTCGAAGTGTCCGATATGTCCGCCATAATGTCGCAGTACTGTTAAAATTCACTGATCACTGCCATTACTAGTAAAAAAAATAAAAAAAATAAGAATGCCATAAATCTTTCCCCTATTTTGTATGCGCTATAACTTTTGCTCAGACCAATCAATATACACTTATTGCGATTTTTATTACCAAAAATATGCAGTAGAATGCATTTTGGCCTAAACTGAAGGAAAAAAAATTGCTTTTAAAAAAAAATTGGGGATATTTATTATAGCAAAAAGTACAAAATATTGTGTTTTTTTTTTCAAAATTGTCACTTTTTTTGTTTATAGCACAAAAAAAAAAAAAAAAAGCGCAGAGATGATCAAATACCACAAAAAATAGCTTTATTTGTGTGGAAAAAAACATCAATTTTGTTTGGGTACAGCATCGCACAACCGCGCAATTGACAGAGGGACGCAGTGCCGTATCACAAAATATGGCCTGGTCATTGAGCAGCCAAATCTTCACGGCTGAAGTGGTTAAATGGTTAGCACACACCTGACATCATTTAAAGTGCCGATTAACCCCAAATAGAGTTCAGCTATTCTAGTAGGTCTTTCCTGATGTTTTCTTAGTCGCATCCTACAGCAAAAGCCATGGTCTGCGGAGATCTTCCAAAGCATCAGAGGGATCTCATTGTTAAAAGGTATTAGTCAGGCGAAGGGTACAAAAGAATTTCCAAAGGCATTAGATATACCATGGAACACAGTGAAGACAGTCATCATCAAGTGGAGAAAATATGGCACAACAGTGACATTACCAAGAACTGAACGTCCCTCCAAAATTGATGAAAAGACGAGAAAGACGAAGACGAGAAAACTGGTCAGGGAGGCTGCCAAGAGGCCTACAGCAATTAAAAGAGCTGCAGGAATATCTGTCAGGTACTGGCTGTGTGGTACATGTGACAACAATCTTCCGTATTCTTCATATGTCTGGGGTAGAGTGGCAAGAAGAAAAACATCCAAGCCTGGCTAAATTTTGCAAAAACACATCTGAAGTCTCCCAAAGGCATGTGGGAAAATGTGTTATGGTCTGATGAAACCAAGGATGAACTTTTTGGCCATAATTCCAAAAGATATGTTTGGTGCAAAAAAACAACACTGCACATCACCAAAAGAACACCATACAGTGAAGCATAGTGGTGGTAGCATCCTGCTTTGGGGCTATTTTATTTCAGTTGGAACAGGGGCCTTAGGCAAGGTAGAGGGAATTATGAACAGTTCCAAATATCAGACAATATGTGCACAAAACCTCCAGGCTTCTTATAGAAAGCTGAGTGATTTGGCCATGGACAGAGTATATTATTTTAGCCTATTGTCCAGCAAAAGGATATACCAATGTTTATTTAACACCAGCTAGACTTTATTCCAGTAGGTGTCATAAGTTGTAACCCGAAACATTATTTCTGTATAAATTGGCCCTAGCATGTGTACGTATGAATGTGAGTTAGGGACCTTAGATTGTAAGCTCATTGAAGGTACGCACTTATGTCAATTAACAATATATAATGAAATTGTCGGTGCACTAAAGCAGCCTTTCTCAACCAGTGTGCCGTGGCACACTGGTGTCCTATCAGAGATTCTTGCGCTTGCCGCCGGATCAGGGGAGAGAAGGGCTGTCAGATGAGCCAGATTTCCCAAACCCCTGCCAAACTGTACATCGGCACTGTGAGAAGCTCTGTCAACCTCAGCAAAGTGAAAGTAAAGTGCAGGGGAGTGTGCTGTGCTCTCTGCTTCCCCCTACAGTGCAGTACTCGGCTGAATGAGGAAACTGGAAAGGTACTGTGCTAGGAGCTAGATTTGTTTTAAAAGGGTTTATAAGTGTGCGCGTGTGTGTATGTCTCTGTATCTGTGTGTGTGTGCAAGTGTCTGTATGTGTCTGTATGCATGTGTGCATGTGCCTGTATGTGTGTTTGTATGTTACTTTTAATCCTGACCCCCCCCCCCCCCCCCCATTCCGGTACCATTAGAACTGCTTTTGTAGGGCTTGTTTGTGATAGCAGCAAGGACTGCTGCTCCTCTGAAAAACAATCCATGTACAGATTGCTTTTCAGAGGCATATGACAGGCAGTAAAGAGGCATTATGTTGCCTCCTCACCACCTGTTTTTAATGCAGCATCCCTACACCACAACCGTGCAATGCAATCGTGCAATGGACACAGTTATTGGGTAGTTGCAGTGTAGCCCTATCCACCTTGGGTATATTTCTCGAGCTGCAGCGACAGCATGTGTACAACCTCAGCTGCTGCCTCTGCAGCTAAAGGGGGAGAAGTTGGGGGTGGTAAAAACAGCTCAACCATGTGGTTTACCGCCCCTCCAACCTGAAATGTGAACAAGCTTTTGGTTCACATCTGTGTGGCTGCGTGCTACGTGTAGGGCAGCCCATTAAATGCAGGGAAAGAAGCCCTCAACCTTTTTTTTTTAAATTGCACTGCACCAAAAGCACCCCACATTTACCAATGTTTGGTGTACCATTAAGAATTAATGGCACCCCTAAAGAGCAGAGCATTTGTCTGTGCCATGAACAAGCGCAACTTGCGTCTGTTCCGCGACACACAGTAACGTGAACCAAGCCTTGGACTGGAGGTGCCTCAAGACTGAAAATAATTTTTAAGGGCGCCCCGACTGGAAAAATTTTGAGAAACACTGCACTAAAGGTACCTGTAATAAATAAATAAAAAATCAATAAAAAATAATCCTCCAATGCATGAAATATTATAAAATCTTTTTTACAGTAAACACTATGGAAAGTTTCAAACTTTGGCAACTTTGGCAGCTGTCATATTTAAATATCATAAATATGGCAAATTAGCAGCTAATTTTCAGCACAAATTAATTTGCACCCAGTTATTGAAGATTTCACCACTCATACGGTTTCCTCATCTGAAATAAGTGCCATTATATACAATCTCCTCAGTCATCTTAAACCAATCACTATAGAATACTTTCATGCAGATGCTGATTTTCCAACATGTCCCATGGTCTGTTGAGCAATCTACAGGTGTGCCAGCTGGCACGACCTTCCCGACATCAAATCAGTACAGTCAATAGGAAAGTTGTACCTGCAAATTAGGACACTAAAACCTAACAAAATAGGCTATGCAATAATATTATAAATAATATTTAGTATTCAAATATCAAAAATGAAACATCAAAAATAATCTGCAGTAATTGTTATAGGAATCCATTTTCAATACCTCTGTATTTAATTATATATATATCATTCCTAGAACAATATACATTTTACATTTAGCAACCGATATTATTTAAATATACTTTGTAAATTAGATTTTCATTTAAACCAAATACAGGAGTTACATAAAAGGTTACGTTTGTGGAATATTTATTTTCCTGGACCTCCCCATGTCAGCCTACTATGGCTCAGCTCTGCCCCCTCTGAACCCTCCAGGACCACCTCCTTCTTAGCCCATAAAGGGCAGCTGTCTGCCCACACCAGCGTTATTTTTTTGTCCTCGCTCCCGACGTCTTTTAAAGTTTATTTTTATTTATTTATTTATTTTTATTTTTTTTCTCCATCCACCATCCATCCTGTTCGGGTTCAGCCTCCCCATATAGGCTGTAAATCTCCTGCTGAGGTGGGTTCCCATGGTGCTGGGATTGTATGGTACAGTATAAATGACTGTGCATTACTGGCAAAGGTCACTGGCAGTATAAATGACTGTATATACCTTCGTTAGGCAGGTGTTGGCACTCTCTCCTCCCATGTTTTTGTGTGTTCAGGCAGTGGTTTGGCTCGCTGGGACTTGTAGTTCACCACCTCCACATGTATTCCTTTCAGCAAGCTCAGAGTTGAGCAGGTGAGGTGAGAGGTATAAATAAAAAAGTGCTAAAGAAACCGTGCTAAGGTGTATAGTAGGTTGCTGCCACCCTACAAGTCCTCAGCCCCCACCTGAAGGCTGTGGATATACAACTGTTATATAGAATAGTAATAGGGCCCTAAGCGCTACCTCTAAGGAATATTTATGAGCTAAACCCGTGATTTCTGGGAATTCTCTAAACCCTCTCTACTAAGACGAGATCAGTGGCCCACCTACACCGAGGGAAGTCCATGAAATCTCCTCCCTAGTATTGGGATTACCGTAATTTATCTTTATCGGGCTTTATCGGGCTGTAAAATCCAATTGAGGCTACCTAGATTGTATACGGTAGTCCCCTTGTTGGGTGCATATGTTGGGTGCATATACAGTTGGCAAAAAATAACGATAAGCAAGAAAAAACACTCCGTTCTCTGCTTACACCCTATTAATATAAACCGATACTTAATATTGGGATGAATTAGGCCAGTGAGATGTAGTGCATAATTGTAAACACTGAAAAAAATTGAAAAAAATTGAAAAAAAAATGAAAAAAATGTCTGAGACACAAACAATCTAAATAAAAAATTACTGGGTAGATCTACTGGTAAGTATATATATATATATATATATATATATATATATATATATCCTCATGCAAGGTGTTCCTATAGAATTCATTGAGTCCACAAATTATATCTCCACGTGCAAGAGAAAAAAGAGAGACAAAAAATGATCACTCATACATCCAGTGTGATACTAAAGTCCAAATAATGTCCAGAATTTGCAAAGATTGCAAGACGTGCAAGAAATACAAAAATGTGCAAAAACTGCAAAAAGTGTGCAAAAAAAATAAAAAAGTGTACGATGGAACCTGCACGTACAGTACTCAAAGTTCCTTAGCGTGCAACGTGCAAAAAATGCAAAATATAAAAATCTAAATAAATATATATAAAGTGCACAATAAATTTGTAACAGATCTCCAAATGGGTCAAAAGGGGTGACTTTGGTGCTTATTCAAACAAATCCAGTGACTTCCGTGCTCGCCCCCTTGGGTCCCCACTCACCAGATCCTTGTCCCCCTGGGGGGTTGAACGCATGTAGTATCTCGGTCTCCAGCCCCTTAACACAAAGTTCCTCCACCTTCTTTCACTGTTTTTTATCTCAGATGGTTCCCTTTTAAAACCGATTTGAAGCAGGCCGATGGATCCTCAGAAGGGAAAAAAAATCAGATCCCATAGTGCAGTATGTTTGTCACCAGAAAATTCAGTTTATTATTAAAAAAAATTTCTTGCACAAATTAAAACCAAAAAGGATCAAGACAAAAATATTTTACAAAAATAAAATTAAAATTGAAAAAACAAAAAATATACACAAAAAATTATAAAAAAAATTTGTTGAATTGATTAGAATAGTATATAGTGACCGACATTCACATTGGCAAAACCAGAGCCAGTTTGGTGTATGAGGGTAGAGATTGTAAATGGATGCACCTATTGGGTCCCGAGAATTTATATAAGTATCACCATATCTTAGGGTCCTCTACTACTGGCCCAAGTGCTATGGAAAAAGAAAGTCCTCATACTATAGGTAAAAGCATAAGCAAAAAAGCTGAATACAAAAAATCCCGGAATCTGTAGAGGAGCGGCATGCGTTCCAGCTGCGCTCCAAATGATCTGCAGACCGGAAGTGACGTAGTGTGCGTGGCTACATTGTACGCGTCTTGTCATAGATGTCCTCAGCAACGGTGCCACGCCACCACACACTACCTTCTATGAGGGCGGACAGGTCTAGAAAAATTGGATCTACCCTTTTTCTATATACCTTTTTATTTAATAAACAAGTGTGATTTAATTGTACTTCTGTCTCGGTCTGATTCATGGTTTCTGACAGTACTGTCAGAAACCATGAATTAGACAGAGACAGAAGTACAATTAAATCACACTTGTTTATTAAATAAAAAGGTAAATAGAAAAAGCATAGTCAAAGCATAGCCAGAGTCCAGTAACTGGATAAAGTAGTCAGCCAGGCCAGAGTTCAATAACCAGATCGGGTAGTCAGCCAGGCCAGAAGTCAAGGATCCAAGTAGAGCAACAGCAAGCAGGATAAGGAGCCAGAAGGGATGTCAGCAATCCAGTCTTTAAACAGAGCCGCAGGAGATGGTGTCTTGGGATGTGACCAAGGCGAAGGCAGAGGTGAAGTGAGCTGGACAGCTTTAAGTAGGCAGGTCAGACGAGCATGATCAGGAACAGCTGGTAACTGTGGAGAGAGATGAGAGCTGGCAATTACCTGACAGCTGAGCAGTCAGCCCAGAGAAGGAAGAGCTAAGCCAGCCCTGACACAGGTACAATCATTACTTGCTTCATTCAACCCTGCCACTATAGACGAGGTTGCTAAACTTTTCTCTAACATCCACCTTACCACCTGCCCCCTGGATCCTGTTTCCTCACAATTGCTGCGTTCACCCTCTTGCTCTATTCTACGCTCCCTTACTCACATCTTTAATCTCTCCTTCTCTTCAGGCAGTTTCCTAATCTCTCTAAAACATGCATTAGTCACCCCCCATTCTTAGCCCTCACAAGACCCCACCAAACTTAACAGCCTATGCCCCATCTCCTTGCTCCCCTTTTTATCCAAACTCCTTGAATATCTGGTCCACAACTGACTGAGTGACCACCTCACCAAGAATAACCTTCTTGATCCCCTTCAGTCTGGATTCTGACCTCATCACTCCATGCAAACTGCTCTCCTAAAACTCACAAACGATCTACTAACAGCTAAATCCAATGGACTCTATTCTGTATTCCTACTCTTAGACTGCTCTGCTGCCTTTGACACAGTGGACCACCCACTCCTCCTCAAAAAAATCTATGCCTTTGGTCTCCCTGACTGTACTCTTTGCTGGTTCTCATCCTAATTATCCAACCATACCTTTAGTGTCACTTACAACTCTGTTGCCTCCTCTTCTCTCCATTTCTCTGTCGGGGGCCCCCAAGGTTCTGTTCTTGGACCTCTCCTATTCTCCATCTACACCTCCTCCCTGGGTCAGGTAATAGCCTTCCATGGCTTCAAATACATCTCTATGCTGACAACACCCAAATCTATCTCTCTACCCCTCAGCTCAAGCCTTCAGTCTCCCCATGTATCACTAACTTACTAAAGGACATATCAGCCTGGATGTTACACCACTTCCTCAAATTTCTTCAAACTCAATCTATCCAAAACTCATGCTTTTTCCTCCCCCACGTGCCTCTGCTCTGATCTCTCTGTCAAAATCAATAGCACTACTATCAGCCCGTATCCGCATGCCAAGTTTCTAGGTGTAACTCTGGACTCTGAACTATCCTTTCGACCCCACATTCAAACAATTTCCAATCTTGTCATCTAGTCTGGTCCAGTTTATTGAGACCCCAACTAGGAATGAAGCTCTGTTGGACCTGGTAATCTCAAACCATGCAGAGCTTATTACTAATGTCCAGATAAAGGAACACCTGGGTAGCAGTGATCATAACATGATTTCATTTGATGTTAGCGCCAAACAAGAAATACATACAGGTAAGATAAAAACACTTAACTTCAAGAGAGCAAATTTTCCAAGGATGAGGTCTGTTCTCCAGAACTTAGACTGGGGAAGAATACTGGCATCAATGGGCACAGAACAGAAATGGGAATTCTTCAAAAAGACTGTTTGTGAACTCACTGCAAAGTATATTCCCATGAGCAATACGTTTAAAAGGCTAAAAACAAAATCTATGTGCTTCACGGCCAAAGTTAAAAAAGCTATAAACAATAAGAGAAAAGCTTTTAAAAAATACAAAAATGAAGGAACGCTAGTGTCATTTAAATGTTACAAAGAATTTAACAGAATATGTAAAAAGGAAATCAAGGATGCAAAAATTCAAAACGAACGACAGATTGCAATAGATAGTAGGACAAACCCCAAAAAATTCTTCAAATATATTAATAGTAAAAAGGTCAGGTCTGAGCATGCAGGTCCTTTACAAAATAATCTAGAGTGGATGACTAGGGACAAAGAGAAGGCTAATTTATTAAATACTTTCTTCAGCTCTGTGTATACAAAAGAGCTCATGTCCATAATGGGGGTGGTAGTGACACAGCCCCGAATGATGGTCCTTTGGGTGGCACAGTGGTGTAGTGGTTAGCACTCTCGCCTAGCAGTAAAAAGGGTCACTGGTTTGAATCCCAACCACGACACTACCTGCCTGGAGTTTGCATGTTCTCCCTGTGCCTGTGTGGGTTTCCTCCGGGTACTCCAGTTTCCTCCCACAATCCAAAAACATGCAGGTAGGTTAATTGGCTTCTGTCCAAAATTGGCCCTAGTATATGAATGGGGACCTTGGATTGTGGGCTCCTTGAGGGTAGGGACCGATGTGAGTGTGCAATATACAGGGATGGGGACAATTGTAGACACTCAGGTTGAACTGGATGGACTGGTGTCTTTATTCAACCTTACTAACTATGTAACTATGTAACAATGGCTAAAAAGTGATATGGTCCAGAAATATTTAGACAGAATAAAGGTGTATAAAGCACCTGGACCTGATGGCATTCACGCACAGATCCTAAAATAATTGATCTCTGTAATTTCAGAGCCATTGTATCTAATTTTTAGGGACTCGTTA
The DNA here is from genome assembly GCF_037356315.1 of Lithobates pipiens. Classification (NCBI taxonomy): domain Eukaryota; kingdom Metazoa; phylum Chordata; class Amphibia; order Anura; family Ranidae; genus Lithobates; species Lithobates pipiens. The sequence continues at coordinate 341,904,937 of NW_027507758.1, forward strand.
ATGACGAGAATAGTACCACTGGATTGGCGCAGGGCGATTGTGGTGCCTATATTTAAAAAGGGATCAAAGTGTTTACCAAGTAACTATAGACCTGTTATTTTAACTTCTATAGTCGGGAAGATACTGGAGCATTTAATAAAAGACCACATAGAATAGTTCTTGCTGGAAAAAAACATTTTAAGCAATGGACAGCATGGATTCTTGAAAGACAGAAGTTGTCAAACAAACCTGATTTCTTTTTATGAAGAGGTAAGTAAAACCTTGGACAGAGGGGTGGCTGTGGACGTGGTATACATGGATTTTGCAAAAGCGTTCGACACAGTTCCCCACACGCAGCTCATGTGTAAGATAAAGTCTACAGGCCTACAGGTGAGAAATGTAAAGTTATGCACTTGGGGGCTAACAATATGCATGCATCATACATACTATGGGGAGTACAACTGGGGGAATCCGTGGTGGAGAAGGATCTGGGGGTTTTGGTAGATCATAAGCTCAGTAATAGCATGCAATGCCAAGCTGCTGTTTCCAAAGCGTTCAATGTCCTTTCTTATTAGGAGAGGTAGGGACTCCAGAGAGAGATATCATTTTGCCCCTGTTCAAATCATCATGGAGGACACGGGGGCACTCTTTACGTCTAGAGGAAAAGAGATTTCATCTTCAAATATGGAAAGGTTTCTTCACAGTAAGAGCTGTGAAAATGCGGAATAGACTCCCGCCAGAGGTGGTTCTGGCCAGCTCAGTAAATTGCTTTAAGAAAGTCCTGGATACTTTCCTGAATATACATAATATAACTGGGTACTAACATTTATAGGTAAAGTTGATCCAGGGAAAATCTGATTGCCTCTTGGGGGATCAGGAAGGAATTTTTTCCCCCGCTGTAGCAAATTGGAGCATGCTCTTCTGGGGTTTTTTGCCTTCCTCAGGATCAACTGTGGGTATAAAATTGGGTATATTGGATTGTACGATATTTTTTATTTTATTTATTTATTGTTTTTAAAGTTGAACTGGATGGACTCGTGTCTTTTTTAAACCTGACTAACTATGTAACTATGTAACCTCCGTAACATCTCCAAAATGCACCCTTTCCTAACAAATGACACCACAAAACTCCTAGTTCACTCCCTGGTCATCTCCCACCTCGACTATTGCCACTCCCTCCTCGCGGGATTACCTCTACATAGGCTTCAGTCCAACACGAATGCTGTTGCCAGTCTCATCCACCTTACCAACTGCTCGATATCTGCTACCCCTCTCTGTCAATCCCTCCACAGGCTTCCACTCACACAACAAATTAAATTCAAAATTCTAATAACTTACAAAACCATCCACAACTCTGCCCCAGCTACATCACTAACCTAGTCTCAAAACACCAACCTCCTGCTCTCTAGTTCCCTCATCACCTCCTCCCATGCTTGCCTCCAGGACTTTTCCCGAGCCTCTCCCATCCTCTGGAACTCCCTACCCCAATCTGTCTGACTATCTCCTACTCTGCTTGCTTTTAGACACTCCCTGAAAACCCTCCTCTTCAGAGAAGCCTATCCAGACCCCACCTAACTGTACTTTTACTTTCTCCATCAGATCATTCACCACAGCTATTACCTTTTGTATCACTTGAACCTCCCTCCTAGATTGTAAGCTCTAACAAGCAGGGCCATCTGATTCCTCCTGTGTTGAATTGTATATACTGTAAATATACACAGTATCTCACAAAGTGAGTACACTCCTCACATTTTTGTAAATATTTTATTATAGCTTTTCATGTGGCAACACTGAAGAAATTACACTTTGCTACAATATAAAGTAGTGAGTGCACAGCTTGTATAACAGTGTAAATTTGCTGTCCCCTCAAAAATAACTCATAAACCCCTAAGTAAAAATCTCCAAATTGGGCCCAAAGTGTCAATATATTGTGTGGCCACCACTGCCTTAACCCTCTTGGGAATGGAGTTCACCAGAGTGTCACAGGTTGCCACTGGATTCCTCTTCCACTCCTCCATGATGACATCACTGAGCTGGTGAATGTTAGAGACCTTGCAGTCCTCCACCTTCCATTTCAGGATGCCCCACAGTTGCTCAATAGGGTTTAGGTCTAGAGACATGCTTTGCCAGTCCATCACCTTTACCCTTAGCTTCTTTAGCAAGGCAGTGGTTGTCTTGGAGTTGTGTTTGGGGTCGTTATGTTGGAATACTGCCCTGCAGCCCAGTCTCTGATGGGAGGGGATCATGCTCGGCTTCAGTATGTCACAGTACATGTTGGCATTCATGGTTCCCTCAATAAACTAGCTCCCCAGTGTCAGCAGCACTCATGCAGCCCCAGACCATGACACTCCCAGCATGTTTGACTGTAGGCAAGACACACTTGTCTTTATACTCCTCACCTGGTTGCCACCACACACGCTTGACACCATCTGAACCAAATACGTTTGTCTTGGTCTCATCAGGCCACATGACACGGTTCCAGTAATCCATGTCCTTAGTCTGCTTGTCTTCAGCAAACTGTTTTCTTGTGCATCATATTTAGAAGAGGCTTCCTTCTGGGATGACAGCCATGCAGACTAATTTGATGCAGTGCATGACTTATGGTCTGAGCACTGACAGGCTGACCCCTCACCCCTTCAACCTCTGCAGCAATGCTGGCAGCACTCATTCGTCTATTTCCCAAAGATCTCTGGATCTGACGCTGAGCACATGCACTCAACTTCTTTGATCAACCATGGCGAGGCCTGTTCTGAGTGGAAACTTTCCTGTTAAATTACTGTATGGTCTTGGCCACCATGCTGAAGCTCAGGTTCTGGGTCTTGGCAATCTTCTTATAGCCTAGGCCATCTTTATGTAGAGCAACAATTCTTTTTTTCAGATCCTCAGAGTTCAGAGTTCTTTGCCATGAGGTATCATGTTGAACTACCAGTGACCAATATGAGAGAGTGAGAGAGATAACACCAAATTTAACACACTTGCTCCCCATTCACACCTGACACCTTGTAACACTGAGTCGCATGACATCGGGGAGGGAAAATGGCTAATTGGGCCCAATTTGGACATTTTCACTTAGTGGTGTACTCATTTTTATTGCCAGCAGTTTAGACATTAATGGCTGAGTTATTTTGAGGGGATAGCAAAATTACACTGTTATACTCACTACTTTACGTGGTAGCAAAGTGTAATTTCTTTAGTGTTGTCACATGAAAAGATATAATAAAATATTTACAAAAAAATGTAGCACTACCCCCCAAGGAGCTGCTGGTTATATTTGGGCTTACCGTTACCTTCTGTTTTCCTCGTTTCACGTCTAGGGGTGTCCCGTGCTAGATGGCCCAGTAACTTGAGAGACTGACAACAGATCCACTTGAATGGATTTTATTTGCAGAAGGTAGACAATAAACATTCTCTTAAAATGGGATCAGAGGGTTGGAAAGGAAGTTCAGGTACTCTTAGTGTCAAAGCCAAAATGATGAAGAACTTGTTTACTTTGACTGCATCCAGAGAATCACAATGAGAGATCTCACAAGGCCTAGCAGCCAACAAGGTGCTTACTCAGGAACAAGTCTCTGCCACAGATGTTGTTGTAGAACTTACAAGATAATGTCTCTGCCACAGACGTTGTTGTAGAACACGTAGGGAAACTAAGCTTGAAGAACACTTGTAGAATACCTGGATCTTTCAGCCAGCTTGGCAATATCCATGAGACCAGATTATCTTGGGTACTTCAGCCCTTCCAGGCTCTTACTAAGAAACCAACCCGTACGTGGCCTTCTTCTGAAGAGTCCTCCCCTGGAATGCTTGAAGTCACTGGGTCTCTCCCAAACTGGAGACGGCACCCAACCACCTCAGAATCTTCCTTTAGTTTCCTTGCCTCGGGCTAGCCAGCCCAGAGACATCAAAATCGGGTGGATCCGCACCCCAGGCCATAGCCTTCCTGGGGGCTGGTCAGGAGGACCAGGACCATGAAGACAGTACATCATTCTGGACCGGAACCCCAAACCAAGTGACGTTCGCATCTTAAATACCCTCTCCCAGAAAGCACAGAAAGAGCACAACTCCCACTGGGTGGGCTCTGAGAGAGAGTAACTTAAGCACCTAACCAGACCATAGTTCCATGCCTGCCAGAAGAGACAGTGCCCCCTGTGGCCAGGCTGAACATCTCACAGTCCAGTCAAACTGATGCTTAAGTCCAAATTTAGACAATTGTACCCAAACCAAACTGCAGTTCAGGCATAACTTTAACTTTGAAAAACGCATAGCGCGTGCTCTTCAGGAGCCGCCGCTACAAAAATATTTACATAAATGTGAGAGGTGTACTCACTTTTGACTTTTGTGAGATAGCATGTGTGTATGTGTGTATGTGTGTGCATGTGTATTTATGTGTGTGCATGTGTGGCTGTGAGGAGTGGCTTGACTCAAGGAATGCGACAGTTGTAGCCCATGTCCTGGATACATCTTTGTGGTGGCTCTTGAAGCACTGACACCAGCCGTAGTCCACTCCTTGTGAATCACCCACAAATTCTTGAATGGCCTTTGCTCCAAAATCCACTCAAGGCTACGGTTATCCGTGTTGCTTGTGCACCACACTTTTTCAATCTCACGCAATGTTCCATTAATATGCTTGGTTGGATACAGCACTCTAAATTATCTTCTTTATCAAAGACTTTTTGTGACTTACCCTCCTTGATCGAGGGTGTCAATTACTGGCTTCTGGACAACTGTCAAGTCAGCAGTCTTCCCTGTGCTTGTGTAACCTACTGAACCAGACTGAGAGACCATTTAAAGGCTCCAGAAACCTTTACAGCTGTTTTGAATTAGGCTGAGTTAGCTGATTAATGTGTGAAACCATGAGTCTACAAAGTTGACCTTTTTTACAATATTCAAATTTTCTTAGATACTGAATATTGGGTTTTCACTAGCTGTAAGCCATAATCTTCAACATTACTCTGTGTGTGATGAATCTTGTTCAATGTTTTGATAATCTAATATTTTGAGATGTGCGTATGTGTGTATATATATATATATATATATATATATTCTCATTTCAAAACTTTAAATTTGAGGAAAAAAAGTTTACAAGTTACACGTTTTGTTAGGCTTTGTTCTTGAGCTGAATAAGGCAGAAATGTTCATTTACTCTGCACAAATGTATTTGGATATGACCCAAATAGTTGATTCATTTGCTTATTGGGCTGTTATATAGCCTACAGTCATAATAATGAATTTCATGAGAAAGGAACTATAGCATTTTTTTTTTATTTAAAATTAAATTTGAAAAATAAAAATATGCAAATAAAAACATGTTGGATGGATGAATTAGTTTGATCACATTTGGAATATTTTATAATACATTTGTTATATATTTCCAGTTGTAAGACATTTCAGCTTATGGGGAAATGCAGAAGTTCATTGATTATGAATGCTTCAATGAAACATTTAGAAACCAGAAGAAATTAAGTTAAGTAGCACCTACCACATACAATTATGTTGTATTATTCAGTCAGTATGATGACCTACATGTTTAAAAGGCATTTTGTTGAACAGTCACTTTATCCTTTAGAAGCAGCAAATGCAAGCTTACAAAGCTTCAGTCATACAGGTGCTAAAAAAAACACAATCTACGTAAATATATGACCCATAAACTTTTTTTTGTCGATTAGCTGAGCTCCAACTGTCATATGCCCTAATTTTCTACAGTGTCAAACTCTTAAATAACATGAATGTGCCAACAATAAAATTTCTATGACTAAATCATATTTTATATTACAATTTTTGCATCAGTTTTATAACAGGACTTAAATGCATTTATTATATGAACTGGACTGTCTTATGATGCATAGAGCATATGCACTTTTTAAGCACTGTCATTGATTAATGTGGCTTTAATATAATTTCCTAGATCCAATACTGTGCTGGATCAATAAAATGTTGTCATGTACTTACATCACATAAAGCAAAACATAGTATATTAGCATATAGCTGCACCAAATTTTACAATTTTAAATAGAATACTGAAACAATAAAATAAAGTGTATAATGGTTCCCTCCTAAGGCTTGGAGTCAGTTGGTGTTAAAAACAAGTCACTGTCATATGCCACACCAATGCCATGATCACCACCATATCTCAAACCAGTGTCCTGATTACCACCATACCTAATACCAGTGGCCTGATCACCGTATACCACATGCCATCATCTTGATCACCACTATATCTCTTATCAATGTCCTGACCACCGCCATACTCCTTATCAATGTCCTGATCACTGCCATACACTATACCAGTATCATAATCACCACCATATACCATACCAGCCATACCTCATACCAGCATTCTGATCCAAGTCATACACCATAGCAGCATCCAGATTTCTCGCCATACATCATGCCAGTGTCTTGATCACCACCATACCTCATGTCAGCATCTTGTTTACTGCCATACCTTATACCAGTGTCCTGATCACCACAATACCTCATACCAGCAGCCTGATCCCCTTCATACACCATACTGATTACTGCCATACCAGTGTTCTGATCACCACCATACCTCATTGCAGCATCCTGATCACTGCCATACTAGTGTCCTAATCCCTGCCATAACAGTGTCATGATCGCCGTAGCAGTGTCAGCAGAACCAGTGTCCTCAACTGTTTTCACTGTCCTGGTGCTCCAGGGCCTCCAAAAAATGTGATAGGTAGTCAGGAAATTAAATGCGTAATTTATACTTCCAGAAAACTTTAAAGTAGTTGTAAAGGCAGAAGTTTTTTTACCTTCATGCATTCATTCTTTGCATAAAGCTAAAACACTTTCTGCATAGTCTATAAAAAACAAAATAAAGACTCTTTACCACGTGATCAGCTGTGTCCAATCACAGCTGGTCGCGGTGTAAACAGAAAGAGACATGCATCGGCTTTTCCTCACTCACGTCTAAAAGACGTGTATAGAGGAGAGCCGATCGGCTGCTTTCCTGACAGGGGATTATCAGTGCAGCCCCACCCAGGACCACCAGGGATGCCCACCACTGGTGACCACCAGGAATTCCACCAATGGCCATCAGGGATGCCAATATGTGCAAAAAATGATGCCAGTGCCCAGCTGTAATGCCTGCCAGTGCCTCCTTTACAGTGCCATCCATCAGTGTCCATCATTGCTGCCCATCAGTGCCACCTATCAGTACCCATCAGTGCTGTCTATCAGTGCATATCAGTGCCACCCACAAGTACCCATCAGTACAGCCTTTCAGTGCCCACCTGTGCCAAATATCAATGCCCATCAGTGCCACTTTATCAGTGGCCATCAGTGCCACCTTATCGATGCCCATCGGTGAAGAAGAAAACTTGCTTATTTACAAGATATTCTAACAAACAAAGAAACTTATTTTTTCAACATTTGTGGTCTTTTTTTAATTTGTTTAGCAAAAATGAAACCCCAGCGGTGATTAAATACCACCAAAGGAAAGTTATATTTTTGGGTACAGTGTTGCATGACTGCGCAATTGTCATTTAAAAAGCGACATCGCAGAAAGATTAAAATTGGCTTCTGCAGGAAGGAGGAGAAAGTGCGTGGTATTGAAGTGGTTAAAGTGGTACTGTATTGTGTCATTGCCTTTTTCTTGTTGGTGTTCTGCCATTTGGTAGACTTCACCAATTGTTTCTTTTGCCTATATTGTCATTTCTGTGACATTAATACAAGTTAAACATTTATCATACGAGAGGACCAGTTCAGAGTTACTTGGTTGCCATGGACGGCCTTTACATGCACGTCTCAATACACTGATGGTTTTTCTGTTTAGTTCAATAGAATCCAAAGTATAACAATGTGCCGTGACTTCCCGCTGCTCTTCTTGGGGGAGGGGGTATGGGGGCATACAGGTTTTCGCCCCTCCTATTCCTTTATCTCTTTATTCGATTCTAATGCTCCTCCAGTTTTCTGCTTCCTTTTTTCCTGTTTGTCTCTTCTCTCTCTATTCATTACTTATTTCTTTTCGTTTTTCTCTTTTCACCTTTTTTTCTTTCTTTTTTTTTCTTTCGGTTCTCTTTGGTTTGACCCTCTAATTTTGGTGTCAGGGGGGGGGGGGGGGAAGAAGAAAAAATTAATTGTGTGATGTGGTTTGTGTTCATTGGGAGGTTTTAGGAGGTATAACATACATTTATTGTGATAACAGTTCTCTGGATGGTTTTCTCTTTCTTCTCATTCTTGTTTTCTATCATTGGCCTTCAACAAGTAGCTAGGTCAATCTAAAAGTTTTTGTTAGCTGTTGCCCAGAAGTTTATTTCTTTTGATATAACATTAAAATTTAGGTTTGGAGTATTGTTGTGGGTTCTTGTACTGTAAATGCACAATGTACAAAAAAAAAGATAAAAAAAAAAAAGGCAACACTCTGCTCAGGGCTCAGTAGTAAACAGGGTACCTAGAATACGCAGTAGCTCCTGAGCAGATAACGCTACATAGGGGCAGAGACACTGCGAGATTGCGAGATTGTTTAGAAATGTTTGCAATCTGACGTGAAGCTTTCTGCTCAGTGTAGTACCCTTCTAGATTGGTGCTAGGATTAGATTTAGTACCGATACAATGTATTCAGTACAGCTGTGTGTGTGTTTTGTTAGGTAAATGTATTCTGCCTCACTGTGTGGCTGCAATTGTTGTCAGATAAATTTAGCTGTGCACACTATAACCAGTGCAGGTGCATTTGATTATTTAGGTCTGTTCACTTTTTCAGCTGCTGCTAAGTTTCACTGCCCTCTGTTTTCTAGAGAGCTGTAGAATTCCCTGGAACATAGGTGTGTGACAATGCAAATGGTAGTATGAATATTTACAGAGCCTAGGCCAATCCCAGGGAGCATGGCCCTGAAGGCTGCTGGGAGTCTGTATAAATACTCTGAGACAGAGTTCATGGGTCTTTTCCTGCAGAGAATCAGTTCAGCCATGCCTCAGGTGGGTGACCTTAGGGTCTAGGTGCTGAAGCTACAGAGAGCTGACTGGGGCTGTCTGCTGAAGATCTAGTCTGGTATCACTGGAGAAAGGTGTCGCTTGGAAGTTGTAAGGAGGCATCCAACTGTTCCTGGACATTTTGTGAGTGCAGACTGCTGTGAGAGATCTTAGAGACTTTTGGGCTGCTGCCACCCCTCTTATGATAGAGAGTGAGCTGCGTGTTTATCTAAAGGGAGATGGGTTGGTGTCCTAAGGAGCTCAGTCTATGTGAAGGGACTCTTTTTGCTCTAAAGAAGAAAGTCTGCATTTAACTGTTTCCACTACCAAGCCAAAGACCACAATTTGCTATAGTCAAGGACTTCTGCTTCAGCTTTTCATTAGGACGTTTATGGTCCTCAACCTGTACTTAGTTCTGTTTTTGGAGTATCCCATTCAATTCCCTCAACCCTATCTCAGTTCCTCCAAAAATAAAAACAACAAAAAAGAACACCCCTAGACTGGTTATTGAGTAAAAGAGTGACTGTGATTGTGTGTCTGGCTGCAGGGAAATCCACTAGGAAAAAAACATGGGACATTTCCAGAAACAAATATAAATAAATATTTGAAAAACAAAAACAAATTAGGTATACTGCATGAGCTGGAACACATAACAAACATATAATGGGGTTTTCTCAAATTTGACTGCAAAAGTGAGAATATCCTTTAAATATATGTATAATTGTGTAAACAAAGATTCATACTACAATCCTTTAACCCTTTAAGGAAGAATATGAAGCAGCTCAGCAACATGTTTTGCTCTAATGTGTGTGCTATTAGAACAGAGATGATTAAGGTCAAGAAACAGTATGGAGTTCAAACCTGGTCGCATATAATTATACATGACCATACATTACAATCTTTTCTTTGGATCTACCAATAAATATCTAGTTCAAGGGCCTGCCTGACTGAACACAAAGTGAATAGATTGTTCTGGTAGGTACATAGTTTACGTATGTCTAGATGATAGTGTACAGAGATTGTAAACTCAGACACACCAGAACAACTGGAAAAAAGCCAACATCACCAATTTGGTTTAAACTAGTTTAGATCCATGCTTATGTGGTCAAGGCATATAAGCAATTCAAGATTACAAAATCTGCAAACATGTTTTCTACTTTCTTCAATAATAAATGGAGATTGCTTTTTTTGTTGAAAAAGACAAAACCCATATTTTCTTGATTGAGTGGAAATGATAAAGATTAGTGTGGACCCTTTACTTATTTACAACCTTTCAAGGATATGAGACCAGATAAGTAAATAAAAAACAGCATTTTCTTTATCCATGACAAAAACTGACATAAATCGGTAGTAAATGCTGACTATACACATTTACACACTTTGTAGTCCCTCCTATTCTGAATGATCTAAATCCGAATTGATGGATTCAGTTCAGCAGGACACCAGCCTCCTGTTAGCACTATTGATTTGAGCAGCATGAAGAGTGTAAATGTTTTAAACTACTTCACAGTGTTTAATGTATTGTCTCTGTGGCATATAGGTTGGCAACACACTGTTGGCCCATTTATTTTTATTGTGCTCATTTTAGGAGCAAACATTGGAAGAGCAGCTGCTCAAAATAAAAAGTAAGCTCAGCTCCAGTCATTTAGAACAACCATTTGATTTTAGTAAAGACGTGCCCTGAAAAAAACACCACCAGAGTCCTGTAAGTTTATTTTTACATAATTTGTCCACTTCTACAATTGAAGGATCATGATGTGTAAACAGTAACCCGGCTAAAGTGTACATTCTGCCATCAAACCAATGCCATTATTCTATTATAAAAATTTAATTCAAAACTTGAATTATATTGATATGCAAACAACTTATCACTACTGGCCACAATCCAGCAAAATTTGTATGTTACTACTGAGTGTTGTGTTCAGTCTTCAGTTCTCTGTCCACAGCACTCCCTTCCCCTGATAGATGTACTTAGAAACGGTCCAAAAACAAGGAGAAAATAATGTAAAATATAAATAGTATGATTTACTGTAGCATATTTGTGCACATATCCACAGTGCTTTTCTTTACAATAGTGTTACCCTCTACTTCATAAACAAAACAATTCATTCAAATAAACTCAATCCATAAAAAAACACAAAGAGTCTATGTTAATAATTATAAAGTGTCCAAGTGCTCTTGATATTTGTATGTGCCTGGTGCAGTCAATTTGGGGAGTACTGGGTGGGATGACATCACTTCATGTAGTAGGTCCTCCCCAATGTGTTTCATCCCTTGACATCCATCCTTTATTGTCTTTTTAAGTTGTGCTACTTCATAAATGGTAAAGTGAATGTGACCTTGTAAGGTTCAAGAAAGGGGGGGGGGGGCACATGCCCATCCCTCCCCTTCCTGGCCAGCCAGGCTGCATGCCCAGATTAAGGTTCTGGTATGGATTGTTTGGAGGAATTTACACAATGTATTTTTTTTATCCTTTAGGTTCTGCTATGTCTTTTGGAAGACCTTAGGGACCTTTGTGCCATTTAAAAAAAGACAGATGTTATTTGCCAGCAATGAAACACTCTTTTTCCTTTGTAGATGTCAATGTTTAAAAAATATCATTGCTCCTGGCTCCATGGAATTTAAGAAAAAAAGTTTTTTTACATTGGTACATGTTCCCCAAGGCAGTGCCCACTCCCTCATGCTATTTTCTGACACTGCCTTCTCCTTATTATTCCTCCTCCTCCCAGAAAATTGGTATTTTTTTAAAAAAAATTCACCAAACCCTGCTTAAATCCAGGGCAGTACAGCTCATCACTACACATATGTAATTCCAATTACAGTGACATGGGCAAGTAAGAAGGAAGGTATTTATCTTTTTTTTTTAAGATATTTTTATTGAGTTTAGTGACAAACTTGCATACAAGGAAAAAAAAAAACACTCTGCCCATTTCAGTGCACAGAAATGTATGCACTCAACAAGCATTAAACAATAAACAATAATATTCAAAGATTATCACACCTGTCTTTTTTTTTCCACTTCAGCAAAACTTTCCCAGAGACTTATTTCAACTTTGCAATTTTGTCCCTTCTCGTTTTCACATCATAGTGGTTTGTTCTGTGATGTCTTTATTTAGTTATCTAAATGAATTAATTAAATTTACATACAAAAAACTTCCAGTATTACTTTTCCTATTCCTTACCACTCTTTCCCTCTTCCCCGTGTCCCCCCCCCCCCCCCATCCCCTCCCTCTTTTTTTTTGGTTTCCTCCGTTCCTAACTCACAGTCCTTCACCTTCCATCATCTTCTCCAAATATTTATCTGAGGATTTAAATTTTCCCATCTTCCCCAAATGCTGATGTAATTCCTGTACTGTCCTTTATCTCTGCTACTTAGGAGTTCCATTTTATTGTAATAATCTATTTGTTCAAACCATTCTCTTATACCTGGTTTTTCACTTAACAATTTTTGGGGATCAACCCCTTTGCAGCATTCAGGAGTTTTGGGGTAATTGTTTTCATATATTGTTTTTTTGGGGTTTTGGAATCGTGAAATAAACACACCTGTATATTATTTTCTATTTTCTCACCAGTTATCTCCTTTATATTGCTCACTCTTTCTTGCCAGTACTCCTTTATTTGTGGGCATTCCCACCATATATGTGCCATTGTTGCCCTTTGTTTGCAGTTTCTCCAGCACAGTGGTGATCTCTCCAATTGATATTTATGGGCTCTCTCTGGGGTCAGATAACATCTTGCTAAAAATTTGTAATTCATTTCAATGGTATTCATATCCCAGGCATTATTATATCCAGCTCCTATTATCTTCTCCACTTGGTGATCTTCTAATTTTAAATCAAGTTCTTTTTCCCATTGTTCTATGTAGGCAGGTCTTGCTTGTCCTTCCAGGTCTGTCAATATTCCATATATTTTTGATATTCCATTTTTTTAATGCCGTTTGTGTAAAACAGAGTTTTTCCAAGAAATGTAATTCTCCTTCATCTCTAATTGGGTGTGGGAGTGTGTTTACCAAGTGTTTTAACTGAAAAAATTTCCATTCGCTTATCTTCCACCCTTTAGATTCTTCTATTTCTTGTTGTGTTTTCATCTTACCCTTTGTGATATCTTTCAGATGTGGATTTCTTATGTCCTGTGCAGCGAAAATCTCTTTCCCTGGTATAAAAAAAATGTGTTCCCGTGAGGGCCATTAAGGGTGAATTGTACTCCCATTCTTTTTTCCGGTGGACTATGTCCCAAATTTTAAAAACATTTTTAGTTAAATCATGTGATTCCGGAGCTAATACCCTAAACTTTTGTGGTATCCATATGTTTTTGTGACCGTGGGTGTTAATTTAATTCCCAAGTATTTAAAATTTTCTTTTACCCACGCAAATGGGAATTCTCTTTGAAGAATCAGAACTTCACTTTTTCCTAGTCCTATATTTAATACTTCTGTTTTTATAGGATTTATGTTAAAATTTGCGAGTTCCCCATACTTTTTCACTTCTTTAATTATATTTGGCAAAGTCACCCTTGGGTTTGTCACGTACATTAAAATGTCATTTGCGTACGCCACAATTTTATGCTCCTTTTCTCCCACTCTCACCCCTCCTATGTCCTAGTTATTTTGAAGTGTCGCCAAAAAATGTTCCCTCGACAGTACATATAAGAGAGGGGTGAGTGGGCATCCTTGTCATGTTCCATTATACATCTCAAATACACGTGACAATCCCCCATTGATCTTCACCATTGCTGTTGTCCCGTTATATACGTTTTTGATCATATATTTTGCTCCCATTCCTAGACGTGTCCATCATGAATCCCCAGTCTACTCTGTCAAATGCTTTTTCTTCGTCTATTGACAGGAGTAAAGCTGGGGATTCACTGGGTTTCCCCTTATGTAGCATCAGAATTGTTTTTATACTATTGTCCCTTCCTTCTCTGCCTGGGACAAATCCAGTCTGATCAGAATTTATCCAAAATGGTATTCATTTTTTTAATCTAGTGGCCAAAATCTTTGCGTAAATTTTTGTATCAGCATTTAATAGAGCAATAGGCCTATCACTCGAGCAATTGGTTTTGTCTTTTCCCTCTTTAGGTATAATTGTAATGTGTGCTTATAGTGATTCTCTTCTTACTTCTTCCTCTTCTGCTATGTTATTCAAGTATTCATATAACCTTGGAATCAGATATTCTTGAAATTTTTTGTAATATTTGATCGTAAAACCGTCTGGCCCTGGGCTTTTTCCAGATGGGGTTTCTTTCATAGCCAGTTTGATCTCCTCTTGTGTTATCCTTTTAATTGCTCAGGTTGAATTTTTGGTAATTTAGCTTCTTTTAAATAAGCTTGTATCTTCTTTTTTATTGTATATAATGCACTATAATATTGTTGGAATGCTATTGCAATTTCTGTTGTCTTATTTACTAATTCTCCTTTCTCGTTTTTTATCTTCTCTATGTAATTTAAAGACTTCTTTTTTCTTACCATATTTGCAAGATATTTTCCTGGCTTATTACCCCACTTATATCTCTCCTGCTCTACCCTGTTAAAATCCCTCCTCTCTTCTTGTTCCATCAAGACCTTTAATTTTTTCTCTTTTTAAGTACGTTTCCTTTTCTGCTTGCTTTTTGTGTCTTTGTTACAGTTCATGTATTTCTTTCATATTTCTCTTCTTTCATAATTCTCGTCATATTTTTTCTTCTTTCCTGCTTTTTTCCTGCCCCGATAGATATTAGTTTACCTCTGATGACAGTCTTATGAGCCTCCCAGATGGTTGCTTTTGAAAGTTCTGAGGTATCGTTTTCCTGGAAGTATTCTTTGATCTCTTCCTTTATACATTTTTTTCAATTTCAATGTCCTCCATTAAATCTTCATTTATTCTCCACGTACCTTTCTTAAAGGGTTCCCCATATAGTTTCATCCTCAACATCACTGAGGCATGTTCTTAGGCTGTTATTGTTCCTATTTTTGTTTCTGTGATTTCCTCCAAGCTTCTATGTTCCCCCATGATGTAATCCAGCTTAGAATATATTCTATGTACTGATGAATAAAATGTGTCGTCTTTTGTACTCGGGTGTTGTATTCGCCACAGATCTACTAGTTGATGTTCATATAATTTTTTTGTATCTTCCTAAGTTGTCTTATTTCTCTATATATTGCATCTGAAGTGCTGTCTAATCTGTGGTCCATGGAAAAATAGAAATCCCCTGCCAATATTAGTTTGCCTTGCTTTGAATTCCTTTCAATATTCCCACCTGGTATTTTTGGGGGTTTATATTGGGGCAGTATACATTAGCATACGTGTGCTTTACATTGTGTATAGACCATATAAGGAAGAGGAAACGTCCTTCTGGGTCAACTTTTCTTCTTTCTATTACAAAACGAATATTTTTCACAAATCCTATAGCCACTCTTTTTGCCCTTCTGATTGGTGAGTCTCTGTAAAACCATGTTGCTATATTTCTTGAATATATTTTAATATTTGAATCTTGGGTGATGTATGTCTCCTGTAGACATGGGCACCGCCAAAAAAATTGTTTTGTTTTGTTCCGTATGAAAACAAAAAAATCGTATTTTGTAATTTGTGTACGAAATTCAATTCGGATTCATACAAAATATGAATTTTTGTTAGATGCGTAAAGTTCGTTATGATGAATGATTTATGATTTATCATTATGAGGGGCTCCCACCATCCCTGTGCTGTGCTGACTTCCTGGGTTTTTAACCTTTAGTTTCCTTAACTTTACATAAAAATAACGAAAGTTTGTTATGATGAATTTACATTATGAGGGGTTCCCACCATCCCTGTGCTGTGCTGACTTCCTTTGATTGGTGAACAAAACACTAGTCATGTTTCTGTTGATTTGGATCCAAAATTCGTTAACGAAATTTAGTGTTTTGTATGAATTTCATAAGCATAGAAATTCCCATAGGGTTCCCACCATCCCTGGGCTGAGTTCCCAGGTCTGTACACCTGCTATGTGTCCATTATGAGGGGTTCCCACCATCCCTGTGCTGAGTTATCAGGTCTGAGTGTACACCCCTTGTGCCCATTATGAGGGGTTCCCACCATCGCTGTGGTGACTTTCTCTGATTGGTGAACAAAACACCTGTCATGTTTCTGTTCATTTGGATCCGAAATTCAGAAATTTGTTAACGAAATTTCGTATGAAATTTGTAAGCATAGAAATTCCCATAGGGTTCCCACCATCCCTGGGCTGACTTCCTGGTTTTTAACTTTTAGGTTCGTTAACTTTTCTTTACTTCCGAATTTTTATTATGAATTTGGATCTGAAATCCGTAAACTAAATTTCGTATTTCGCACGGAATTCATATGCATAAAAATTTGTATTTTGGATTCATAGGAATGTTCTAATTTCCGGAAATTCGTACGAATTTTCGTTTCATACGAAACTAATTGCAGATGTCTAGTCTCGTGGAGAAATACGATTTCGGCCGTACTCCTTTCTAATTCTTGTAGGATTATACATCTCTTCCCTGATGAGTTTAATCCTTGGACATTATAGGTCAGAATTTTTATGCTATTCGTATCCTCCATTCCTTTCTAATCCCTGCACGCCCCCCCCCCCGCGGGCCCCTCCTGTCCCCAAATAGGGGCCGCAAGCGCGTGTCCCCCGAGGTGACACGCGGGGGTATTTTAATTTTAAACAGGACAAAAAGATCCCTAGATCCTCTTATAGAAATAAAACCTCATCCCTCCCTTTTCCTTTCCTCCTCCCTTCCTTCTTCTCCCCTCGCCCCCCCCCCCCCCCCCTTTGTTGTTGTTTTGACTTCATGGTCTTTAGAGCAGGTGAATACTTTATTTGTGGGGCACCCCCTTGTCCGCACTGCTCTTCCTTGCCAGAGGTGGAGATCTATTTGGGGTGTTGAGCCCGCCCTATTTATATTAAGATGGACGGCCCCTGTACATGCTGTAGGTCCCGGTAACTCCTCCCCGCCTATGCGATTTTTCCACTCCCCCACCCAATCTCCCCAACCCCCCTCTGCATTTTAAATATTAAGATCTTTTATTATATTTAGCCTGTTACTCTATTTTGTTGAGTTCTGTTGCCATTGTGCTTCATCTTGTGACGTTGATTCTTGTCTAGAGGTTAAGTCTCTTGGGATTTCTGGTGTTGGAATTTCTAATCTTTTACAAAAGTCAGGTATGTCTTCTATAAATCTTAGTCTGGCACTTCGTCCATTTCTCCTGGTGATCAAGCTTGCGGGGAAACCCCAATTAAATTGAATTTTCCGTTCTTGAAGAATTTTTCATATAGGTTTCAGCATCCTTCTTCTTCTCAGAGTTTCTTGTGATAAGTCCTGAAAGACTTTTAGTTTTTTCTTCATACTCGTTTGGTGGCTTTTTCTTCAAATTTCTCCAGATTTTTTTCTTCCCAGTTTTTAAATGTGACAATTATGTCTCTTGGATTTTCAGTTGGGAGCCCTTGTGCTCTTCTTATTCTGTGTACTCTTTCAATTTTTATTATGTTTGTTTCTTCCTTTTCTAAAATAGGGTTAAAAAAGTAGATTCGGGGAGACCTCGGATTCTCATATTTTTCCTTCGATCCCTATTTTCTTGATATTCTATTCTGTAAGCTTGTTCCTGTTGTTCCTTTTTTTAAAGTATTTATTTCTCCCCTCAATTATTTTATCTTTCTTACATGGAAATCCACTTTTATCTCTACCTCTTCGAACTCTTGAGAGCATATGGCCCAGATCTTTATGAATTGTTGCCATTTCTGCTTTTAAAGAGTTTTCCAGGGCCTCAAACATTTTTTTCCATATCAGATTTTGTTGACAATTGGACTGTTGTTCTTCCGCCCTTCTAATACATCCATCTACTTCTACTTCCATGTCCTGCTCTATTCTGGATTCTGAGAGCAAACTATTTTCCACTGTTGTCTTATTCTGACCCTTTTCTAGTTTTTCTCCTTTTTTTCCTTAATATCCATTTGTTGTCCTTTTTCCTGTTGTCTTTCTCCCTCCCCATCTCCTTGTGTTATGTACTTATTCATGGGGCCAGAGCTAGGGCTTTCGTTAGGTCGCAGTGACTTAGCGGCCGCTCCGCCACCTCTTGCTGCTTTGCCCCGCATTTAGTGGAAAAAAAAAAAAAAACAAGGAGTAGGGTTAGTTAGGGGTAAAGAATCCATCCTGTCCCCTTTATTTTCCCAAGATTGCGCTTATATGTTGTTTAATTCTCAAAGAAGATACCATCAGAGCAATCAACTACGTTTGCGATTTTAACAGTAAGCAAGGAGTTCACCAGAGCTTCATGGGTTGCCACTGGAGTTCTCTTCCACTCCTCCATGACGACATCATGGAGCTGGTGGATGTTAGAGACCTTGCGCACCTCCACTTTCCATTTCAGGATGCCCCACAGATGCTCAATAGGGTTTAGGTCTGGAGACATGCTTGGCCAGTCCATCACCTTTACCCTTTCTTATGCATCATCTTTAGAATAGACTTCCTTCTGGGGCAACAGCCATGCAGACCAATTGTCAGAGAAGTACTTACCGAGGCCGAAATGCCGAGAGCAGTTCACCCTTGCGACTAAGCGCAATTCGCCCCCTGGAGGTGATACAGGGAGTGAATGTCACAAAGAGACACAGGCTACCCAGGTGATAGGAGAAGCCTTGCGTAAAGGTCTTTATAGAGATGAGCACCTGTGCAAGGGCTGGCAGATGACAAGCACAGCTGACAGAAAGTCCTGAACCAGGCTGAGGGTCAAACACTGAAATTCGGTAGCGTAACCACACAGGCAGAGGTATGGTGTCTTTGGGAGACACGAGGCAAGGCCAGGTCACAGGCCGAGGGTCAAGGCAAGGAGACAGGAGGCAGGTCCAGGTCACAGGCAGAGGGTCAAACACTGGAGATAAGCAGAGTCCATTAAACAAGCCAGGGGTCAAGGTCCAGGAGATCAGCAGCAGAGTCAAGAACGATCCGGGTCGCAACAGGTAATCAGATGCAAGGAACAGGATCAAGGTTAGCAGGAAGCTGAAGACAAACCAGCAACTTGTCTGCGCACAAGAGCAACTTTTATAGGCCACCAAAGGGGTCACGTTAAGCGTGCACCAACATGCATGTGCGCGTGCCGGAGCTCTGTGCCGTGAATGCACATGCACCCGTGCGCCGTTCCACCGCACATGCGCGCAGGAACACAGCTGAGGTGCCTGGAACGTCTATTCCCCCGATACCAATTTGATGCAGTGTGTGCCGTATGGTCTGAGCACTGACAGACTGACCCCCCACTCCTTCAACCTCTGCAGTAGTGCTGGCAGCACTCATATATCTATTTCCCCAAAACAACCTCTGGATCTGATGCTGAGCATTTGCATTCAACTTCTTTAGTTGACCATGTTGAGGCCTGTTCTGAGTGGAACCTGTCCTGTTAAACCGCTGTATGCTCTTGATCACTGTGCTGCAGCTCACTTTGAGGGTCTTGGCAATCTTCTTATAGCGTAGGCCATCTTAATGTAGAGCAACAATTCTTTTTTTCAGATCCTCAGAGTTCTTTGAGGTGTCATGATGAACTCCCAGTGACCAGTATGAGAGAGTGAGAGTGATAAAACCAAATTTAACACACCTGCTCCCCATTCACACCCGAGACCTTGTAACACTAATGATTCACATGACATCAGGGAGGGAAAATAGCTAACTGGGCCCAATTTCAACATTTTCACTTAGGGGTGTACTCACTTTTGTTGCCAGCGGTTTAGACATTAATGGCTGTGTGCCGAGTTATTTTGCGGGAACAGCAAATTTACACTGTTATACAAGCTGTACACTCACTACTTTACATTGTAGCAAAGTATAATTTCTTCAGTGTTGTCACATGAAAAGATATAATCCCTTACATAACATGGACATGCCTAGGTGATCCGGGATCCCTATATATAACATTGTGGATAGTTTCTAAGGGGGAGGCGATAGCCCCCTCTGTAGTGGTGCAGGCGTTGGCTGAAATTGGGTGTAGTCAGTCATGGATATGGACCAGTTGAGATGCCAATATCTCTAGAGATGCTAGTACAGATAACATTTTGAAAAACGCTAAACCCACCTTGTGTGTGAGGAGATGTAAGGTTTCAAGTGCCACCCTAAGAGGATGGCCGTTCCATAGGAACGCTGTGCATATTGTATCAATACGTTTAGAAATGGATTTGGGGATTTTGCAGGGGGAGTGGGCCATAATGTATAGTAAATTGGGTAACTTAATCATTTTAAGGACATTGGCCCTTTCCATAAGGTCCAGGGGTATAGCCATCCCTTGCTTAGTCTGAGTTTGCTCTAAGAATCGTAATGAAATAAACTAAACATGATGCAAATCAGAATGGGCAATGTACCCAAGTACATTTATAAATTGTGAACATAAATAATCAGTGCAAAGCATTATTTATGTTCACAATTTATAAGTGTATTTGGGTACAGTAACCATTCTGACTTGCATCACATTTAGTTTAATGATTACAATTCTTAGAGCGCTACACTATTTGTTTCCTTATCAGTTTTGCTATATCTAATTGCTGTGTTAGCTGCCATTACTAAGGGCAGCGCGGAATTGTTTTTTACACTAGTCTGAGTTTGCAACTGGGTTAATAAGGGGCACAAATTGTTAATATAAGAAGACAAAGGTAATTGAACTATAACTCCTAGGTATCTAAAGGAAGATACAATTTGCAGTCTGGAGTCCGGGTGAATCATAGGTATCGTCACTCGATCCAAAGGGAAAAGATTAGATTTATCCCAATTCACCCCAATTCATCCCAATTCACCCGGAAGCCAGAGTAGTCATCAAAGGTGTTCATTTCCGACAAGTGTTTTTAGGTAGTTGTGAGTATCAGCCAGGTAAACTAGGGTGTCATCCGCATAAAGCGGTACCAATAGGGAGGCCTTTAATTGAAGGGGAACAAAGGCATATAGCAAGAGGCTCCATAGCCAAGGTGAATAGGAGGGGTAACAATGGACACCTCTGCCTAGTCCCTGCCTAGTACATCCTTGGGAAGGCATCAGTAACAGGAGAATTAACTCGTATACAAGCCAGTGGTGATGTATGAAGGAGTCTTATCCACACTTTAATGTGAGGGTCAAATTCGTAAAGCTGTAACACTTGAAACAATGCCTTACATGTGTCCAGGGACACAATGGTGCAAGTGAGAGAACAATCATGGGGATACTGTAAATTATGAAACAACCTGCGAATATTCATCCTTCTGGACCGACCAGGTATAAAGCCTTCCTGATCACTCCTTACCAATTTCGCAACCACAGTATTCAAATGGTTGGCCAGAATTTTAGCTAGGATCTTAACATCCACATTTATGAGAGATATCGGGTGGTAGGAGTCACATTTAAGAGGATCTTTATGGGGTTTTAATAACAGGACAATTAGTATACATGTGCATTCATTTTCATCCGAATGCATTTTTGTCCGACTTTTGGATATTTTTGTTATCGTTTTAACAAACGATAACGGATGTGCAGAATCCGAAAACCGAAAGATCCGACATAAACAAATGCTTTATTTTAGTTTTCGTTGCGACAACAGTTCGATATAGATAAGAGATTCGACATGACGCTGACAATAGCGATCAGTGTCCATCAAACCTGTGGTTCGAATGTGCCTAACCTTAGCTCTATTAGTCCAAGATTATTCTACATAGAGGGAAAAGATTTGACATTATAGAGACAATTGCACAAAAGGTCGAATTTGCCTAACCTAACTCTATTAGTCCAAGATTATTTGACATAGAGAGAAAAGATTTGACGAAGCAGTCGCTGCAAGCAGACATTTATGGTCAAATGCTCTGCCCATAGGCTATAGAATAATTCTAATGTTGGTTGATTAGTAATAATAATTATTACATATAATTATTACTAGTGTTATACAACATTAGAATTCTACTATAGCTTGTAGGCGGAACATTCGACCGGAAATGTATGATTGCGGCGCCGTACAGTTTAGCTGCTCGGTCGAATCTTCTTAGAACATTTGACAGACACCATAAGCCTTCAATGACAGATTTGACCTTAATTATTTCGGATTTTCAAACGAATGCATTTTTTAATGAAACAAAAAATGTGTCCTTTAGCCGACACTAAGCTTATCCAGCCATGTGCAAATCGCGTAGGAACAGGCAAGCCAGTGATGTTCCACAGGTGACTCTTGCCTGTTCCTACGCTATTTGCATATGGCTGGATAAGCTTAGTGTCGGCTAAAGGACACATGGAGATGTGAGTGCAATATGTTTTAAAATTTTATAATTAAAGTGAAAATGGTTTTAAACTATGTTGGTTTCATATACCTTTTTATGAATATACAATAACCAAGGAATTTCTAACGGGAGAGCATATTAAGGAGTGGTTATCCATTGAATGAACCGAAGGCGTACTGTGACTGTTAAGTCTGGTGAGCGCCATTTTATAAGGTGGTGGTGGCACAAATAGTTTACGTTGGTGGAAAGTAAGACACATGAATACAGGAGGATTTGAATTTTGATTCCACTCTAGTGTAACTTTGAGATTGGACTGTAACTATACAACGGAGGGGGGAGAGGTGTAGTGCATTGCATTTTGGGACTATTGTGGAATTTGGGGTGATTTTTTCGTTTGTAATAATTTTATGCTTTGTTTTATGTTGGAATTTGTTTAAAATTTTGAGTGGTTGTCGGTGGGAATATCACAATATTGATTTTTATTGTGAATTATTGTTATGAGGGATAGAAATATATATTTTCTTCACATATAATCACATCACAAGAAATTTAGAAAGTTTGAGTGACACGTAAAACAAGAGGGGGTGCAATCCCCAAACACGGTTTACATAGCTTCTTTTGGGTTTGTGTAGAAGTGAGCTTTACCATCATAGATGATACTCAACTTAGCAGGGAAGAGCATAGCGTATTGTAGGCCTTCAGTAGGAAAACGATCCTTCACAGCCGCAAAGAAGGTGCGTTGGCATTGGACTTCAGCCGAGAAGTCGGGATAGACAAAGATGATATTGCCATTATATTTTAGCAGGCCCTTTTTCCCTGGTGATACGTAGAATGGTGACTTTGTCTTGGAAGTTAAGAATCCATGCAATGAGGGAGCGTGGAGGGGCTCCTGGGGGAGGAGGGCGTGAAGGTGTGCAGTGCACCCGTTCAATGACAAAAGAGGATGAAGTTTCATCATTGCCAAAAACATCCCATAGCCAGTAGCGGAGAATCCGTTCAGGGCGAGATCCTTCCAAATGTTCGGGGAACCCCACAAAGCAGAGGTTGTTCCTGTGTGAACGGTCCTCAAGGTCATCTAGTTTGGCTCAAAGGGTCACCAGCTTATCCGTGGCGGTGCGCATCGTGGCAGATAAGGGTGCACAGTGTCTTCTAGTGTCTTCTAAGGAGCTGATGTGTTCTTCAGTTGCACCAGTTCAGACACATTCTGTACATCTGTACTGTTCTGTACATCCTGCTTCAATAGGGAAAAATCAATGCGGATGGGATGTGTTCCTCAGTTGCGCCAATTCTGACACACAGGTTCTGTACATGCTGCTTCAATAGGGAAAAATCTATGCGGATGGGTTCTATTTGGGTAGTAAGAGAGGCCTTGCAGTTCTGTATGGGAAACATAATATCTGCCAGCCTAGGGAGGATCCGTGGCCTGTCCATTTTCCATGCAGGGAGAGAACTCTGCTGGGGAGGAGAAGACAGCAGAGTAGGAGTCACTCACTCAGAATGTAGAATCTTGTGAAGAAGAAATTTAAGGCTGCAGTACCTCTGCAGGCACTGACGAGGCCTCTGCACCATCTTGCCCCCGGATCCGAGCGAGTTGCTCCGCCACGGATGGCGGCACGGGCCGTCCGTATTTGACCATCATAGCAGTCCAGGTAGGTGCCCATGGCTGTGGGGGAGGACACTGTGCTGTTTTGCAGGAGAAGGGACCCAGGATAGCTGCAGAATAGAGAGATCAGTGCTGGAGCTGCGGGTTTATGCAGCCGTCCGCTCCACAATCAAGCCATGCCCCCCCAAGGTATTTATCTTTAGTGTAGCTAAGTAGTACCCAGAGTCCCAGTGAGGGGGTTAAACGTTTAGAAGCAAATACTGTACCAGAATTATTTAGGTGATAGATGCTATAGTCAGCCTAACAATGACTAATATGGCTGTGGACAACATATCTTTTGTTCATACATTTGATTAGGATTAGTTTACCATCTTATATTTTATTTATTCATTTGAGCCTTGTTTGCCAAAACATGTTGCTTACACAGCAGTATATCTATTAGGCTATAAGCTTTGAACTGAGAAGAAGCTGACCAAGTTGATCAGACACTTTGTCTGCCAAGGCATGAAGCATTTATCTTGGTAATAATAAAACTCTTTCATATGGTTTTTGGCTTCTTTTGCTAGTACTAAATCAGGACAGGATTTGCCTACAATAGCATAGCAAATAAAGTAAAAGCTTGATATATTATTGCGCCAGCAATGATCTTGGTGCATTATTAAAAAAAAAAAAATTCTGAACATTTTAGTATGAAAAAAATCTGAATGTTTTAATTAGATGGGATTTAATACAATGTCCATACAAAAAATAATAAATAGAGCTCTCGTACGTGACTATGAAGCATCCGTTTTAGTCTAACCGGTTGACACCCCATGCTTACAGTAATATGACAGCAGAATGGCAATTAGAGAGCCTGGCCTAATTTGTCAGCTGAAACTGTAAGGAAAGGGTTAGTAAGTAATTTAATACAGCAATGATGATACAGTATGACCGCAATAGACCTTCAACCATTTTCATAAAAAATAGAAAGGTGAACCATCTTACAACACTGTCCCCAACCTTTTAGTCCCCACCAAACTTACCTGCTGTGATGACCATTTTCAGCCATCCATGCTAGCTATTGTAATGGTCTGGACATTTGTACAGAATTATAGCCGGCAATGACTAGCAGTCATTAGTCAGTGACTGAGATGACCAATGAGAATGTTTATTTTTAAGCCTTTTTTTCTGCTGGGACTGGCAACTCAACAGGTATTTACCTGTACTTGCAGCTTTTGTAAATGCATAAAACATGAGGGAATTTGCAAATATCACAAAGATGTACTAACAAGTTTTATTTTTTGTTTATTTGAGACATACATTTAAATAGCTTTCTGTTTATTTTTTTCTATTCAGTTTGGAGTTTGAAATTTGTATAGCACAAATTAAAAAAAAATCCTTGCAGTAGATCTTTTAGAGCTCAACAACACCATCATGTTTGGTCAGTAAAATTAACAGCTTCCTAAAGCATATTATGTATTTTGCAGTCTTATGCAGATACAAATTATTAAAATATCCATGATAAACAACAGAAAATTTCCCCATTAGAGTTATAGTGTTTATGGATTGCAACAACATCTAGAGAATGTTCCCTTAATGGCTCTCAGCAAATATTTACAGAGCGTTGTTTAGGTACAGCTGTATATTTGGGAAAGATGCGCTAACCTTGCCTACAGGAATCTCAATTTCCACTCAGCTTTTGAAGAGTGGGCAGGTATTACAATTTTATAAAGTTTAATGTTTTGCTTTTCAGTTTTTTTTGTTTTTTACTTCTAAAACAATGCAGTAAGGAATACTCCAGGGACATCTCTAGGGGCTTTTTCCACCACTCCATAATTCTAGAAGAATAATGTGGAAAGATTCAGGTATTGTTTAATAAGGCATGGTCTGAGTTGTACTAAATTTCAACTTGATTAGGCTGTCTTCTTTTATGATTCAATGTAATTCTGTACTTTAACCACTGAACAATTAGGCTATGCCATGAATTTAATGTGGAGCTAAACTCTCACAAAAGTATATTAGGTTTTGTAGAACACTATGTAAAATAGGACTACATTTTTATTTGAACAAAAAAACAGTTTTCCTATACGCAGTGCATATCCTGTAAGTAAATTTGAAGGAAAATTACACTGACTCATGCCTGCTCCAAAAATATATTTTTACACAACACACCAGCACACTGTCCATTAGTGAAGCTGCTTATACACCAGCTCAGGAGTATGCAGCTGATTTAAGTGTTTCCCCTAGGAAAGGAAATGTCTTGGGATGCACCTTGCTGGTGTAATTATAATAATATTGAAGACAGCACTAATAAAAAAGATGTTGGATTTTTTTACATTACCCAAACCCCTGCAACAATATATTTGGTTAAAACCTACCTCTGTCCAGAGACCCATTAACCTCCACTAAACTTTAGCACACTCCCACCACTCTCTAGCTAGCCACTCCAGTGCATAAAACAAAAAACTAAACTACATGATCAAACATTTACCTAAATATGTGGACACATCCTATTTTCACATTGTAGAGTGGGAGGGACTTTTTTCAGGTGCTCAATTTGCTGCCTGTACCTGAGGATACTTCTTATTGGTTGTCTATTGGTCATATCCTCAAAGGTTCCCGAACACTTCAGTGGCCTAGAGCAGGGGTCTCCAAACTGTGGCCCTCCAGCTGTTGCAGAACTACAAGTCCCATGAGGCAATGTAAAACTCTGACCCCTGGCTTAGAGAGATTACATTATGATGAGGGGTAGTACCGCGACCATGTCTTTCACTCTGCGAATAGGCACCACAAATGCATGGTGACAGACTTGGGTAAGTAAAAAAAAAGAGTTTTAGAAACTTTACTTTTAATGGGTGAGATCCGGGTCATTGGGGGGTACAACATTTGCCAGAAGATTGGCTTTGAAGGCTCATTCGCACCAGCCCATACTGTAAAATGATCCATTTAAGCACGTGGGCTGGTGTGCAATGTGCAGTGGCAGTGAGGGGCAGTGTCTTGTGTTGTAACAATGCCACAAAGTTACTGTTTCCCTTTTAGCTCCTACTTTTGGATGTGTCACAGGCTCAGATGATCAGGTGCAGAAAAACACAGGTCATCACACATTGGTGAAAGAGCCCTGTATGTTTGGGTTTAGACACCTTAAAAAAATACACACAATAGAAAAATTTTGACCAGTTCGCCAACATGATACAAATACAATCAAAGAAGAACCCTACAAATTATCATAAAAATATCACAAATAAGTGAAAATGATGATTATGCCATAGTCTCCCAGTAGGGACACTGTATCTATCACTTGGGTGTCTGCATGTACTGACGTAGTGCATTGTGCTTTAACAAGTCCAAACACCAACCTAATAGCTTCTAACTTGCTTACTTTGTTATGATAAGAATGGAGATAACAGGCAGCTGCTATTTGTATATAAGTATATCTGTCTTCCATACTTTTGTCAGCGTTGTGTTTGACATTATAACATTTTCCTGGAAGCTCTTCTCATAGTTCTCAGCTGGCTTATGGCTGAATGTATTTTCTCCCCAGCAGTGGAAGTATTCATAACATTGCATGTCATGTTCAATCTTTCCTCCTGTCTCTCCTTAATGTCCCTGATGCTCTTCTATGGCTTTTTCATACATTTGCAGTGCATTTGGATCTGGTAATTGTCTCTGCTATGCTGAGTTTTATCCTTTCAATGGCAATGCCAACAGACTGTGTGAAATGTAGTGTGCTAGCTTCTTTCCTCAATCTAGTATCTGCTGCATTTTGCCAGTGCTAGCAACAAACAACAGAGATTTGAGAGACTGAAATTACATTTTACAACTTGCTGTTGTTTTTGGTGTGTCTTTCTTAATATTTATTATTTTCCCTTAAAGTGGTTGTAAACCCTTACAAACCACTTTGACCTAGAGGTAAGTCTAGATTAAGGCTTACCTGTAGGTCCAAGAAATATCTCCTAAACCTATACGGTTTAGGAGATATTTACCTGAAGACAGCCAGGCGCACTGGGCAAGCCGCAGATTGCGGCAATATGCCGCGACTGTCAGCTCCCGTGCGCATGCGCGGGAGTGACGTCATCGCTGCTCCGGCGAAAAACAGCGCCGGAGCAGCGAGACCCACCAAGAAGATGGGCGCTCGGAACTACAGGGGACAGCGGTGACTTCGCTGGCTCCTGTGTCAGGTAAGTGGCACATAATGGACTACTATGTGATGCATAGTAGCCCATTATGCTTTACCTTTGCAGGGAGACAAAGAGGAAGTAAACTCATCAGGGTTTACTTCCTCTTTAAAATACTGATAGACATTAGATGACCATTCTGTTATAGTAGAGATAATTAAACTGAGCAGTGTACATAGAAGGAACCACTGCAACCTGCAACCTCTAAAAACATAATACGAAATGTCAATTGACCCTGACAAACATTTTATCTGACCTCTCATCAATTACAATTCTGTCTGTAGAGGTTATTGGTTTTCACAGTTATACAAGATGATCTAAAAGAATTTTTGTATCTGTGATGCACATAGTATCCTATAATAGTTAAATTTCTACCAAACAAATCATTATGATGTAAGGTCTGCAGACAGCTTGAACGTGCAGGTTAGGCAATCCTTTACATTTAATGTTTGCTCATTATATGTACAATATATGTTTCCCAGACACATATTCATATATAAATGGTCAATCTTCCTAATATACGCTACAACTATAAGTAGATACTGCTGAGCAAATGAACCTACTATATTTCTTAAACACTCGGAAATGCTGATGACAAGATGAACTTACCGTAGTTTCCAGCTTTGCTCTTTCATCCCTAGAGTCATCTCTACTGTGCCGTGTGCCAAGATTTTACTGTAAACCCTTTAGTGAGCTTGTAAGCCCTTCATACTAGCTGACCCCCCTGGGAGGTAGACCTGGGAACACAAGAACCCCAAAAGGATAAGGATAAGTGTAACTGGTAATTTCTATATAAATTTTCAGCATGCACTAAAAATCTAGACTGCAAGTGCTGAGTGGATGGATTCCAAACACAAGCACATGATTTATTTGCTTAAAGAGGAACTGCAGTCTTATCACAGAAATTGTAATAAAACATCTTTGCCATTCTGAAGCTTCCCTTCAACCATTTTGCATATTATTTTATATATACTGTGATTCTGTACTTGCCAAATATGCTGCAGAACTCTCCCTCCACTGAGTCTGGCTGCAACCATTTTAACTGTGGGCAGCTGAAGCTGCTTCCTGTTCACTTCCTGGATTTAAACAGACATACAGAGGCACACCTCCAGCTCTGCAGCCCTGCTGTTCTCATTGGCCCTCTTATGACTCATTCCCCCTCACTTCCTGGCAGACTCACAGGAGAGTGAAAGAGAGAGCTGTCCATGATGTCATAAGCCTAGGCTTCTTACCAGGCAAGAAACAGGAAGTGGGCTGTATAAGGCATTTACTGGCACAAAAAAAGTTTTACTATCCAAAAGTTAAAACAACAAGGGCAGAAGATTTAATAATTGGGAAGTTGAAAAAATGACTGAAGGTCCGCTTTAAAGGTTTAAAGTTAAACTCTAGTCGGCTACAAAACCACACCATTATAAATGTATTATTGGCACATCAGCACTTCAAATAGAAGATAGATGAGCAGCACAATAGTGTAGGGTCACTATATTGTATTTTAAAATCTCTGTGCTAAATCTTTTTTCAAATACAACAATGTAAAGCACATAATATCAACAATGGAATCAGTAAAAGTACCACATGCTCATAAAAATGCATGCAAAATTTGCAAGGAATAAACACAAGGCATTTCAAATACATTTTTAATATGTTTTTCTTATGTGTGAACATAGCCTAAGGCATTTTCTTTTTATTACTTGCTATGTTCTAAGTAAGACATATGCATGCTTCTGTACAGTATGTGCCAGAAAGTATTGTTCAAATGAGACACGGCTGAAGATAAATACATAGAGCTACAAAAAAGCATATTTTGGTGAATTTTGTGTATTTTTGAAGTAGCTCAGATTATCTGACATGGCCTTATGCAAAAATGGTCTGTCATTCTTTAAAAATTAAGCTGCTAGCAAGTATTAAGGCCAGCCAGCACATACCTACAACACCTCTCCTTGTTCCTGCTCTGCCCAAATACAAGGCTGTTTTGAAAGAGTAAAGCTTTAGCACTACCTGGTTATTATAGAGTTTTCCTTTACCCCCACACATTCAAGTAGGTCAGCAAGGTAGCCCATCATAGTGATCTCTGAATGGCATCCTTGCTGAGCAAGCAACCTTTTGTGTTCACTAACCAGCAGGGCAGCCAGCCACCCAACACCAGACCTTGAAGCCAGCGACAATCAATGTAGTAACAGTGCATTCTGTACATTGAAAACCCCTGCGCTTGCACTCTCTATGTAGGCACACATTTTCAGACCATCCCACTGTTAGCGCAACTATGCTACACCTACAATTTGCTGAGCATACCACCTTATCCTTCTCCGATAAATGCCCAGGGTGGCCTCCAAATCTTATAATCTGAGAGACCTCAACCCCTGAGGAAAAAAAATATCTGTGCCCCTGTGGCACTATGCTGCTACCCAAACCCACTAGGGAAAAGGAATAAGTGTGGAATAAGTAAACAGGCCCTTTCAGCTTGCTAAATTTTATTGAAATACTGCAAATTTATATGGAGTCTCTAATAGACCTGGATCGGTGTAGAGGCGCAAAGTTGTCACCTTGCCTTGGAACCCATTTACCCTTTTGTAAACACAGAACTCTGTGTGTGATTGGCCACAGCGGATCTGCTGACTTTAGTATCTAATCACAGCACAGGATAGCAGGGAATACATGCATGCACGTCATGAACCAGCAAGAAAGGCTGCAAAGTACAGGTACATCTCCCGGCCTGCAGCGGCTGCCTGCCCGCAATACGACTACTGTTGGCAGGTAGTAGTAGTTAAGCTTATAAAATCACCACATCACAGATAAAAATCTACTTTTTCCACAGTGTCAATATCATTTAATCTATAGTCAGACTACCACAACTTTAAAGTGATTGTAAAGTCTTGTTTTTTAATTAGTTAAAAATAACAAACATGTTATACTTACCTGTCCTGTGTAGTGGATTTGCACAGAGCAGCCCCAATCCTCCTCTTCTCGGGCCCCCCTTCGGTGCTCTTGGCCCCTCCCTCCTGTTTAAGTGCCCCCACAGCAAGCAGCTTGCTATGGGGGCAACCGAGCCGAGCCTCAGCTCTCTGTGCCCATTCAGACAGAGAGCCATGGCCCGGCCCCCTGTCCCCTTTCTCTCCTCATTGGTTGACTGACTTTGACAGCAGCGGGAGCCAATGGCGCCACGCTGCTGTCTCAGCCACTGAGGAAGGGAGTCCCATGCAGCTGAGACATTCCTGTAACATTGTTACATCTAAAGGGACCTCAGGTATGTATTGGAGGGGCTGAGGGGGGTGCTGCACGCAGAAGGCTTTTCATCTTAAAGCGGTTGTATACTCATTTTTTTTTTACTTTTACCTACAGGAAAGCCTATAATAAGGCTTACCTGTAGGTTAAAAAAATCTCCTAAACCTGTACGGTTTAGGAAATATTTCCATCGGTATGCGCCGCTGACTGCAGCGGCGCATGCGCACAAGGGGATTCTCGGGTGAAAGTGGCCAGTGGCCGGACTCGGCGGGGATGAAATCTCCCGCGCGAATGCGCGGGAGTGACGGTATCGCGGCTCCAGCCACTCACAGCGCCGGAGCCGCGATACCCGGAAGAAACGCCAAGGGAGCATGTCAGCTCCATCGGCGTAGATCGGGCCAGATGTCGGGCGCCTCGTTCTAAGGTAAGTATTTCATAATGAGCTAGTATGCGGTGCATACTAGCTCATTATGCCTTTTGCTT
Organism: Lithobates pipiens; assembly: GCF_037356315.1. Taxonomy (NCBI): domain Eukaryota; kingdom Metazoa; phylum Chordata; class Amphibia; order Anura; family Ranidae; genus Lithobates; species Lithobates pipiens. The sequence continues at coordinate 341,936,497 of NW_027507758.1, forward strand.
TGCAGGTGTTAAAAAAAAAAACATTAGCGGGTTAACTACCGCTTTAATGCATAGAATGCACTAAGATAAAAAAAAAAACTTCTGCCTGTAGAATCACTTTAATTCTTTTTGTTTTCTCTATTTCTTTTTGTCTTTATAATATCCAGCTCAAACAGTTGAAGCTGAACTCCCGGGAAACGGCTAAGCACACAGATGAAATGCATATAAGGGAGGTGTTATACCTGCGAATGGATTTGTATTTCTGCCCAGTCTTTAGATTTACACAGATCTGCTAGACAGCACAACCCTGTCTGGCAAGAAAAAGGACCTGATTTTCTCTACTACGGATAAGTAATAATTAGAGCCCTTTCACACTGACAGCACAGCTGCATTAGCAGTAACGCACCATTCGTTTTAGTCGTTTTAGAGGTGCTTTTCGGTCGCTAGTTGGGTGCTTTTACCCCCAGCTAGCAGCCGAATAAAGGGTTAAAAGCACCTGCAAATCTCTGTTGCTGAGGCGCTTTGCAGTCGCTTTGGCGGTGCTGCCCATTTCTACATTTTTTTTCTAAACAAAGGAGTTTAACTACTTCAATACAGGGCACTTACACCCCTTTCCTGCCCAGACCAATTTTCAGTTTTTAGTGCTCACAGTTTGAAGGACAATTACTCAGTCATGCAACACTGTACCCATATGGAATTTGCATCCTTTTTTTCACACAAATATAGCTTTCTTTTGGTGGTATTTAATCACTATTGGATTTTTATTTGTTGCGCTATAAATAAAACAAGACCGTAAATTTTGTGAAAAAAATACCTTTGTATTTGTTTCTGTTATAAAATTTAGCAAATTAGTAATTTTTCTTCATACATTTTTGCCCAAATTTATACTGATACATATCTTTGGTAAAAATAACCCAAATTAGTGTATATTATTTGGTCTTTGTGAAAGTTATAGCGTCTACAAACAATGGTGCCAATCATTGAAAATGTATCACATCTGATCACACCTGATGTACTGAAGGCCTCATTTCTTAAGACACTAACAAGTCAGGAAAGTACAAATACCCCCCCCCCCATGACCCTTTTTTAGAAAGTAGACATTCCAAGGTAATAAGTAGCATGGTGAGTTTTTTTAAGTTGTAATTTTTTTCCCACAATTCTTTGGAAAATTAAGATTTTATTTTTGTTTTCATAAATTTGTCATATTAACAGGTTATTTCTTTTACAGAGCATATGCATACAACAAATCCAATACAACACCCCAAAATACATTCTGCTACTCTTCCTGAGTATGGTGATACCACATGTGTGAGCCCTTGTACACACAGTCGGACATTCTGACAACCAAATCCGTTGGATTTTGTCCGACGGATTTTGTCCAAAACTGTTGCATACACACGGTCGGACAAAGTTGACGGAAAATCCGATTGTACATAACGTGATGACGGGACTACATTCAGGCTAGTAGCCAATAGCTTTGGTCTAGGAATTTGATCTGAGCATGCGTGGCACTTTGTCCGTCAGAGTAGGCTACACATGATTGGAGTATGTCCGTTCGGAGCATTTTGTTGAAAAATTTTTACCGGCAAGTTGGAAAAGTCGGTCCGTTGGATATTCCGACGGAATCAGTCCAATGGAGACCACACACAGTCGGAATGTCCGACAAAACGGTCCGATAGGAAACATTCCGTCAGAATCTCTGACCGTGTGTACAAGGGCTGAGACTTTTACACAGCCTGGCCACATACAAAGGCCCAACATTAGATAGAGGATTCCTTTATATCTACAGCTTCACAACTAGTCTCATATTGTTTGCACCATCCTTATTTCATCAAAGATTCACCAGTTATGTACTAGATGGAAACTTTTTTTGAACTTTCACCAATTTTTCTGTTCACACCAAGTGAACATTGGATTTTTTCCATGTTCACTTGATTTGTCTATATGTCACACACGTATTTTTTCAGTTTATTGCTGTTATATTACTTTTTAGCACTATACTGTATTTTCATAATATACGGCTGGGTGTAAAAATTGGTGGGATGTGACACTCCAGTAGTTAGGGGGATTTAAATTTCCTGTGCTGGTACTCAGGCGTGGTGTGGCAACACAGGTACTGGGCCTGGGCATCACTGGTTGATTTCAGCTGAGTATAGGCTATATGAGGGTTATACTTACCAGTGTTTGACAGATTATGACTAAGCAAATTCTAATTCGTGAAACATGTTAATATCTGCCAGGTCTGCATTGATGTCATGATCTCTGCAATGTTGTCTGATGATTTTGATCTTCAATAATGTCTTCGCTTTTGCTTCAAACACGTGAATGGGGTCAAACCCTCTCCTGTTTCAGTGGTTACTATGGGGGGTGATGTGAAGGGAGGCAGAGGACACTATTGTGACCCACAAGGTGTTCTTCATGCTGTATTTTTATTGGGAGCCTGATAGCTTTTTTTTTTTTTTTACCCCCCACCCCATACTTTTCCTCAGGGACCTTTTGCTTTCCTCTGTCTTGTCCAGGAAGATCTCAACCTCTGAAAGGTTGCCTACTCCTGTTCCATAATCTGTACTAGCCTCAATCCAGAGCACCAAGAGTGGTTTCTCTCTGATCTCTCCTCCCTAAACTCGACATGACTCTTCTGACAGTCTAGCTCCACACCATAGAATCCAAGGTGAAGGACTTTGCTGTGCATATTTTCCTATTATTCTGTGTATAAGGGGATGTGTCCGTTCCCTCCACTTAGGTCTTAGGTTACACTGATCTCTTCTCTCTAGTCTGTGCAAAGTGTGACATCAGATCCCCACCACCTGCCTGCTAGCGCAGAGAAAAATCCTTTAATCTGTGTGTTTTATAAGAATGTACAGGAGAGATGGCTGCAGATAAATAGGTACAACTTATATAGGCAGATTTGTTTGATCTCTGTGCATCACTTGAGGCGTGTCACTTCAGTGGGTATACGTAAGGGTTTACAAACACTTTAAATACACATTTAAAATGTATTATGGAATACATAGCTGCATTCATTTGTGTCTTTTTGCTGCCTGGAATTTATCCTTCACAGCAATGTGCAATAGCTTTGCCAGCTCCAGATTGTAAGCTCTAGCACCAAGCACTGATGCTCCATTCTTTTTGCAGCACTGCTGCAGATCTGTTTCAAAAGAATAAACAAAAAGCTAAAAATATATATTGATATTCAATATCATCTTGGTTGAAAGCAAGTTGTTTGATCAGTTGTTCAATTGTCTATGCTTTGAGGACCTGTAATAGTCTAATTGAATGTTTTGTAGAGGTTTTCACACAGTACATAAGACCTGATTATTGTTAAAATGTTCTGTACATGTCACATAGGGGCAAAGGATCTGCTGAGTTTCACACTGCTTTTGAAGTTAATTATGTGCAAATGTGATTATTTGTTACCTTCGAATTCCAGGTTACAAATGTCCCTGGTGTTAGCAGGTTTCTGTCAAGCAATGACATTTTCATAAGTGCCCACAAAGAATAATATAATTATGTTTTTCTATAAAGCTGACTTTACAGGTATATATAGAGATAACAAAGTTTAAAACACTATATTTGTTAAAAGAATCCAGGTAATTTAAGATCTTAGAATATACAGTATTAGTCCAGCCAAGCTAATGTAGCGCCTTCTAGTGTGCTAGTGAGTTTTTTTGTATAGGTAAATTTCCAGACTTGGTTGGCAGCCAGGCCTTCGGTGTGTTTTTGATCTGGGCTGGGAGTGGCTCAGGGTAGTGCTGGGTGACTCACAGGTGGCATCACCAGGACTTTCTGCTTCTTTCTAGAATGTTTCAGTGTTTTCTAGAAAGAGAGGCAGGAGGGGAGGTGGATCCACCTGTGGTGTTCTAAGGAGCTTTGACCAATCCCCAACTTCGATTGGCAGGGGGGTAGGCCTCCTTAAATACCCAGGTTCAGCCCAGCTGGGGAGGAGTTGTTCAGGTGGAAGAGCTGGAGATGGTGTGCTAGGCTGTCATGGCCCTTGAGAGAGCTCCCTAGTCTGGGGGGATGACCCTGGGCCTGGGGCTGGGTGTGGACTGGGCCTTCCATGATGAGAATACAGTCCAGGATGGGTGTAGAACCAGAGGAGTGGACTGTGGTGTCATATGCAGTGGAGAAGGGCATCTGCAGGAGGGCTGGCAGGGCCTAAAGATGACTTACTGGGCTCAGTAGCCGCATGCTAGGACAGCTAGCACCAGGAACTTTCTACTTTTTGCTACACTATAGAGGCCTGCGGTCCCTGCCTGAAAAGGGCAATTGCTAAGGCCTGGCTGAGTCAGTGTCAGGCCTAATAACTTTGTGCTAGCTCTCAAGCAAGCTGTAAGCTCAAGCAAGTGAAGTGCTGGAGGAGCTGAGGAGTGATAGTCTACAGCAAGAGTTGTACTAGAGTTGAGACTGAAGTGTATATACTGGAGTGTATATAATTGTCCCAAGCAAGTTCTACTAATTCTACTGGGCATCCCATACTTCCCTTAACCCATCCAAATTAAATATCCCTCAATAAAACATAAAAAACTAAGTACATGGCTTGTTCTATGTCTTGGAGTGTCTGAGAGGTGAATGCCAGGCTAGGCAGGTGGACCACAATATTCAGCAGCACCTTCAGGGGTACCGCTACACTAACATGCTTGAGAAAAGCACTGGTGCCCTTTAAAGTGTGTCTAAATCAAAAACTTTTTATGTTTTGAATAGAGTGAGGACAAGTTAGAACCCTGTCAGATTTTGCGGTCACCTGGGTATCTGTTAGAGATATTACCCCTCACTTCCCATCCTAAAAACAATGTTTTCACCAGAAGGGAAATTAAGAAATCTTTCCAACCAGCTTCTGTTGGCAGTAGAACCCGATAGGAGTTATAATTCTTCCCACTCCATCCAAAATTGAAAAAATTATGGATTCGATTTAAGAATAATAAAAGAGTACAGTATAAAAATATATATATTTATTTCCCAAAAACATAAAATACATAAAAATGTTTAGATGTTCTATATAATCCCCATAGTATATGTAAAGAAGAATCTTTCTTATAACTAACACATGATTTTATTTTACCTAATGTGATAATATATAAACAGCTGCATTTGCTATTGTTTTTCTGTAATGGCAAATGGTAATGTAAAACTTTGTGTCTTCTTATTGTACTCATGTTTCACTGTTTTGTACAGTCAAGGCACATTTTAAATGCTTCACATAGCAATAACCTAAGAGAGGTATTAAATAACTGACCAACTATCTCCAGTTCCTGCCACAAAAAGTCAAGATCAGCAATCATTCACGTTTTTGTCCTGTGCTGTGTAACAAAGATCAGCATCTTAGCTGACACAGAGAGACACACACATTACAATTTCAGAGAAAGAAAAATAGTCCAAAGTATAGCCAAAATGTGAAAAAAATTCCTTTAGCAGAAAAGACAGTTCAGCATTATGTTATGGGGCTCCATTGTAAAACCATTATGGGTCATGGGGCCCAATGTCTCTCTGATGTACATGTCAAAGATAATTACTCTAGCAATTACTATTTTCTATTCCAATGTTTAATTTGTTGTTAGGTATACATAGGTTTACAAAGTGAATACAAGAAAGCTATAAATAATATAAATGTAGTGAAAAGTAATTTTGCAAAGAGAAAATGTTTAATAATGATGGATCATTCATATATCTTTTGGCTCGTAACTCCTAGAAAATAGAAAGGCAGCCAATTTGGTACATAAACAGGGTAGATCAGATTAGGTTATGTTATATTTCAGAGAGAAACTTTATAACTCATGTCTCAATGAGTTATATTGTGAAGGTATTAGAGACTAAGGAGTGATGGGGTCAAATTGGATTGATTGGGGCAGGGTAAGGTAGGGTGGGGATGAGAAAAGTTAGAGCATTGACCCACAGAATACCTTAAATCAAGCATTTGGGAATTATGCCATTAGGGAGTGGTATAATAGGGCTTATAAATCTATGGAGTATGTAGTCTGTCAATACCAATAGTCACATCTGTGTGTTTTTGCCAGAGTTACTAGAGGAACCTAGAGGTATTTGAGGTAAGTGTGTTTAATATACTCAGGAGTTTTTCATTAATCATAATATTAACTGTATTTGTAACTTCTAAAAAGGAGTATGATGTTATTGCTGGCTCTTGCATTAATATTTTTTATGGTTTAGTAGTATTGTTTTGCCATGTAGTAGTACAAGCCATGTATTTTTTAGTAAATGATCATGAAAGAGTTTACTGAGTAAATTAAACGTTTTGTTACAAAAAAACTGTGAAACATATCTGCTGTTAGGGTATGGCCTCTGTACCTCTAAAATCCAAATGTGGAACATATCTCCTGCTGACATACAGCCACTGAAAAATGTATTGGAATAATTGGGATTGTGTACCAATGCATCATGGCTTTATTGTATATATTGATTTAGTGCTAGTTACATTATTGGAGAATTTGGCAATAGCCTCCCAGTTTTGGGCCTAATCTTCAGCAGTTTTATTTATGTTGAGGTTTCTCTCCCACGTTTCAACATGTCTAGTATGCAGAGATGGTTATTTAGATGTGAATACCAAATAGAAATCAATATAGGGTCAACTGGCGGATGCAGGCACGAGTCTTCAAACTTTGCATGGGGTTTTGAGAGGTCTTTATTTTTAGTTCGTTCCATAATACAATGTTTGATTTGTATACATCTAAAAAAGGTTTTGTATGTGGTGATTTTTTTGTGTTTCCTTATTTCTTTGCAGTTATTATATTTACCACGCTGTAAGAATTGGGGTAGCTTTAGATATATTCTGACCAACAGTGGTAGGCTTTAGAGTTGTCTAAGCCAATCGTAAGTAATAAGTGGAATAGTAATGGTAAAATACAAAGGTGCAGTGCAGATAGCGGGCTTCCTAAATATTTTATGTAGTTCAATAAGTTATGTTTTAAAGGGTGAATTAGATCAGCTGACTTAGGCGGAGGTAGTCATGACACAACTTGTATAATAGGAGGGTTAGTTGGGTACATAGTGTTGGAGACATGAAGGGTGATTAATGGTATGATTTGGGTAGCTTGATTGTATCCTGTTATGTTTGGTAGACCAATCTCACTATGTAGCTTGTGTCTCTTGATAGAAAACGTATCAGAATGGGTACACAAGTATTTAATCTGTGCTGCATGTTTCTAGTATAGCAATTTAAGTATAAAAAGTTCTTTCATAATACAAACTTCCTAATAGCTATTATATAAAGACACCAAATTGTTGTATCCTATACTTTCACCCAAATATATTTGTCAAATACTACTACTACCTGTATCAATGTACTGTATATGTCACCATACAGCTCTGGAATCCATGTGATTCTATGGCTCTAGTTGCACACTTGCTATCATGTAAGATGCTGTTGCCAATCTGGAAACTCATTCAATACAAAGAAGTTTAGAAAGAGAGTCAGAAAGGCAGAAACATGTGTGGCTGGCTGTGGGTGGCACGTTACAGTTCTGCTGCCATAGACCATGGTCCGTGGTGATTATGCAGAAATGTAGACAGTGGGTGGAAATAATATTAGCTGTTCCATCCCTAAGAAACTATTTGGGAGTGCCATGGGACTTTGTTGCTATATATATATATACACACACACACACACACACACACACACACACAGCCAAAAAATCTATCTTTCTACCCCTCAGCTCACCCCATCAATCTCCTCACGCATCACTGATCTACTAACAGACATATCAGCCTGGATGTCACACCACTTCCTCAAACTTAATCTATCTAAAACCGAGCTCTTAATATTTCCTCCCCCACGTACCCCTTCGCCTGACTTCTCTGTCAAGATCAATGGCACATCTATCAGTCCATCCCCACATGCCAGGGTGCTAGGGGTAACTTTAGACTCCAAACTGTCCTTTCAGGCCCACATACAAGCCCTGTCCAAATCATGCCGCCTTAGCCTCTGCAACATTTCCAGAATACGCCCCTTTTTAACTAATGACACCACCAAGCTTCTAATTCACTCCCTGGTCATCTCTCGCCTCGACTACTGCAACTCCCTCCTTGTTGGATTACCTTTACACAGACTATCCCCCCTCCAGTCCATAATGAATGCCGCTGCCATAATCATCCGCCTTACCAGCCATTCAGTGTCCTACACCCCTCTCTGCCAATCCCTGCACTGGCTTCCACTCACCCAATGAATAAAATTCAAAGTACTAACAATAATTTACAAAGCCATCCATAACTCTGCCCCCAGCTACATCACTGACCTAGTCCCAAAATACCAACCAAACCGCCCTCTTCGGTCATCTCAAAACCTCCTGCTCTCTAGCTCCCTTGTCACCTCCTCCCATGCTCGCCTCCAGGATTTCTCCAGAGCTTCTCCCATCCTTTGGAACTCCCTATCCCAATCTGTCCAACTGTCCCCTAATCTATCCATCTTTAGACAATCCCTGAAAACCCTTCTCTTCAAAGAAGCCTATCCTGCTTCTAACTAACACTGTTTTACTTCCTCCATCAGCTCATCCCCCACAGCTATTACCTTTTGTATCAATTGCCCCTTCCTTTTTAGATTGTAAGCTCTAACGAGCAGGGCCCTCTGATTCCTCTTGTACCAAATTATAATGTAAATGTAATGTTGGCCCTCATGTTGTAAAGCTCTGAGCAAATTGTTGGCGCTATATAAAACCTGTATAATAATAATATACATAGAAAATACATGGAAATAGAATTAAACGTCCTATTAAGGATGGAGATCATGGCTTCCTGAAATATTTTATAAAAATGCGGGGTATATGCATCCGGGCCTGGGCTCTTACCTGGGACTATTGTGGTGGATATAGTCTTTTGTATCTCAACTATAGAGAAGTCCCTTTCCAATTCTTCTGTTATTTCTATTGGAAACACAGGCAATGCTGCTTCCCAAATATATTGATGTATTTTATTACGAATCCCTTCCATATCTTTACCAGGTTGTTGTGTTGGTATATTATATAACTTGGAAAATAATGTATAGAATGTCTTGGAAATTTCTTTAGGGTCATATTTTATAACCCCACAAGCCTTTTGAATTTTAATTATAGGAGAAGAGAGCAAACATTGTTGTAAAGCCCTCGCTAATAATCAACCTGGTTTGAACCCATTTTGATAAAAAATGGCTTGTGTTTTGTTGGAAATTCTGTTCATTCAATAGACTTTGTAATTCAATACGTTTATCAATTAATAATATCATATTTTCCGGGAAAGGATTCTGTTTATGTATATTTTGTAATATTGGGATATCTTTTAGTAAACCTGATATTTTACGAGATTTATCCGAAGCAAATTATCTTTCAATCATTCAATTATTTAATTGAGCAAATTATCGTTCAATCTCCAAGACCAGTGTGGTATCTTATGCCCATCTACAGTTTTTTTTTTAACTTCTTTATTTTTATAAAATTTTCAACCACTTGTATAACAACAAAAAGGATGTACATAGCACACTAAAACCATCATCTCAATCGAGACTAATAAAAAAAAAAAAGAAGAAGAAAAAAAAGAGCTATACACATCATTCAAGTTATTGCACCCCTGCCCTTAAACCAACCCAATACTCCCAACCTAACCCACCCCCACAATACACACTGCTTGCGCCGAACACTCCAGCCAAGAAATACTTGACTGGTTAGGAGAGGAAGGGAGACGACGGGGACAAGAGGGGTTAGGGGGGGCAACGGAACGCCCCCCGGGGAGAGCACCTGGGGGGCAGGTCAACGGGAGGGAAGCAGGACAACCCGCAACCCCTCCCCCCAGCGCTCCCACCCACACCGACCAGGGGGTAACCCATCTCGCTCAGCCAGGGGCTCCATAGCTACCCAAATTTCCTTAAATTACCCTGCTTTATATACACCACTCTTTCACACCAAAAACCAATAGCATTGACCCATGATTCAAATGCAGGGGGGTTCCTGGCTTGCCAGTTCATTGCTATCAGCCGCCTAGCCTGGTACAAGCACCTTAGTACTGCCGTTCTTACCAAGGGGGGAACTCTACCCTCCTCCAGAATCCCTAAAAGACAGGTCCTAGCTTCTGGCTCCAAAGTAATCTTAAAGGTCCTATTTATTCTACGAACTATTTCTATCCAGTACAACTTTGGACATTTCCACACCATATGGAGAAAGTCCCCCGATGCCATACATCTGGGACATTCATCGCTGGCTGACCTTCCTATCTTCCACATTTTATGGAGGGTATAATACACTCTATAGGTAAAGAACAAGTGGGGACACTCTCTGCGAAGGAGATATTGATACCAGGCACCCACGTTCTAATATCTTATCCCATTGTTCCTGGCTTATCGGCCCTATATCTCTAGCCCATCCCCTCCTACTCCTATCTGGTCCCTCTCCCTTCAAAAGCTTGTCCCTAAGTTTGATATCAAATTTGGAGATCACATCTTTCTTTTGCGTGTGTTCAACCAGTCCCCGAAGCAAGGGAGTTTAAACCCTCTCTATAGTCAGCAACCCAAACTGGGCCCCAATCCCATGCCTAATTTGTAGATATTTATAGAACTCCCTATTCGAAATACAAAAATCTCGCCTGAGATCTTCAAAAGATTTCATGAGATTCCCTTCATATAGTTGCGTTAATCTATTGATTCCCTGCCTTTCCCACTCCCAAGGCCTGTCTATACTACTTAGCTCTGATAGGTTTCCGTTATACCACAAAGGGGTATAATCGGTCACCCCCGTATATCCCATAATTGACTTAGTTACCTGCCACACTTTCCCCAGTAAGATGCTAGTAGGGCACATATAGGCAAATAAGTTGGCCTCCAAAATCTCAACCAGTAGCTTATAGGGTGTTCCCTCAATCATCATTTTATTGCTTGAGCACTCTCTGCCATGAACACCAGCCCCGGCTAAATGCTGGAGCTGGGCTGACAAAAAATATAGCCTTGGATGTGGAATTGCCACTCCTCCCCTCCTAGCAGGAAGCTGCAATGTTTGCAAACTGATCCGAGCTTGGCCCTTCTTCAAATCTCGGAATAGCGATTCCAATTTCTTGAACCACTTCTGGTTAATCCAGATCGGATAGTTGTGTAAAATATATAGTATTTGCGGGAGCCAGATCATTTTAATTAAATTGCAGCATCCTGCTACCGAGAGGGGAAGGCAACACCAAATACTCACTTTTTGTTTTAACTTTGCTAGTAATGGTACTAAGTTCTCACTAACATAATGATTTACATCTCCAGAGACCCAGACGCCTAAATATTTTAGCTTAGTTACCACGTCCAGACATGGAATGATAGGTAGCGGTTGGTCCCCTGGTCTACTGAGTGGCAAAGCGCTGATTTACTCCAATTGATTCCCAAGCCCGACTGTTGTTCAAACTCTCCCATCATCTGCATCACATTATTTAAGGTAGGATTTATGTCCCCAATAAAAAAAAAGGACATCGTCCGCAAACAAAGCAATTTTTTCTTCCCCCGACCTACGTCGGAAACCCTGAATGTCCGGGCGCGATCTCGTCAGGACAGCCAGGGGTTCCATGGCCAGGACAAACAAGAGGGGAGACAGGGGACATCCCTGTCTCGTCCCCCTTTCCAACTGGAATATCCTGGAGAGTGCGGTGCCCATTTTAACTTTTGCCCTAGGTTCGCTGTAGAGAAATTTAACCCACCTAATAAATAGTGGGCCAAATCCAAATCACTCCAACACTCCCCATAGATAATCCCATTCCAAGCTGTCAAAAGCTTTAATGGCATCCAGGGCTAATATAGCGCTGGAACCCTCATTGTCCATTGGCATTTGGATATTTAAAAAGGCTCTTCTAATGTTGATGCTGGTTGTTCTACCTGGAATAAACCCAGACTGATCTGGATGTATTAATTTATAGATATATTTATTTAAATGGGTCGCCAGGACTTTAGCTACGATTTTAACATCGGAGCACAATAGAGAAATCAAGCGATATGAGGAGACTTCCTGATGGTCTTTCCCCTCTTTAAGAATTAAATTGATATTAGCTTCCGACATTGAAGTAGGAAGCTTGCCCACATCCAATGCCCATTTAATGGTTTCCAGAAGTTCCATCAGGAGTACTTCCCCATAGCGCTTATAGATTTCTATTGGTAACCCGTCTGGGCCTGGGGATTTATGATTAGGCATTTCAGTTACTGCATTTTTTAGCTCTTCAAGTGTAAGAGGTGCGTCAAGGCTCGTTTTGCCTTGTTCTGTTAAAACTGGGATTGTCGTTTGATGCAGAAAATCAGTTACTATTCTGCCTCGACCCCTTATGGCTGATTTATATAGATTTTCATAATAGTCAGCAAGTACATTCATGATCTCTGGCGGGCTAGAGACAAGGTCCCCATTCAGTGCTTTTATTACCTGGATCGAAACAGGAGAATTATTTGATTGGATCAAAAGAGAGAGGGCACGTCCCACCCTCTCCCCTTCGCCAAAATAATGTTGGCGTTGAAATATTCGCCTGTTCTCGGCCCTTTTCATAAGCATCATTTTATGCACCTGCTGACTATCCAGCCATTCCTTCTGTTTTTCTTCAATGTATGCTTTTTCTCCTTGGGCGACTCGTTTTCCTATTTCCCTGTCCTGTTCCCGAGATTCCCTCTTAATTTTTGCCACTTGCTGGATTAATATCCCTCTGAGATAAGTCTTTAATGAGTCCCAGACCACTCCTGGTGTTGCTGAGCCCCCATTAATTTGGAAGAATTCCCTAATCCTGTCTATCAGAGCACTTGGGCTTCCAATCAGTTCCAACCAGCTAGGATTTATCCTCCATTCCCCCCGGGAATATAGTCAAGGGGGAGTGGTCTGAGATCCCTCTTACCCCATATTCTATATCCTGCACCAGCCCCGACGCCTCTCTGTTCCCCAAGACCATATCTATCCTCGAGAGGGTATGGTACGTGCTTTAAAAACAGGAGTACTGTCTTTCCTGTGGGTGTCGTATATGCCATAAGTCGCTTAATCCTGTTTCCGTTAGGAATTGCTGCAGGCGACCACCCCTTGCGGCCCTGGTACCATCAGGTGTAGGAAATCTGTCCAAGTTCCTGTCTAATGTTTCATTGAAATCTCCCAGTATTATTGGGGTCCCTGGTTTGTCCAGACTAAACGCAAAAAGCTTATACATCACCTCCAGCTTGAAAGGAGGGGGTATATAAATATTTGCCAGGATATAGTTTTGTTTACCAATCAAGCAATGCAAGAAGACATACCTACCCTTCACATCAATGGAGGACTCCCTACAAGAGAAGTCCGTCCCACTCTTTACTAAAATACTCACTCCCCTTGAATACGAGGAGTGGAAAGAATGATAATAGGTTTGACATTTTTACGACTGGTTAATTGAGAAGCTGTGCTAGGAGTTAGATGTGTCTCCTGCAAGAATAGTAGGCCAGGTCCCCTCCCCTCCAACTCAGCCAGGACCACGCCTCTTTTATTTAAATCACCCAGTCCCCTCACATTCCACGAGATAATATCTACCTTATTTGTTTGCATGAGTGATGTCTAGGTCAAGCAAAAACAAAAAGATAAAGACGGGGGAGAGGGAGAGCAGCACCCCCACTAATGGCAGCGCAACCCGTCCCCCCACCTCCCCAAGCCCCGCCACATCCCCAACACCCCCAGCATGAGCAGTGTGCACTGTCTTTCCCACCCAACCCCCCTACCCTCCCGACCCTCCCAACCCCCCTACCCTCCCGACCCTCCCAACCCTGCCCAGTTGGGCCTCCCCTAGGGGTCCCTGCTGTGGCCCTCTCATTCTCTACCCTCCCTAGTTCCAAGGCACCCAGTCCCGCCCCCCCACCCTCCCCCCTTCAGCTATAAGCCCCACCTTCCCGGTTTCAAAAAATCTATTAAGCATCGAGTTTCCTGGCCTTGCCCTGGCCCGTTTAGGATTGGACCCTCCTCCCCCCCTTAAAAGGAACAAAAAAAAAAACCCCACCCCCAGTAAACATATATATTAATATAGCATACTTTGTTCTATATAAAATTCCTCCTATTTTAAACCCCCCCCACCCACCTCCCCTCCCCCCCTCGTGGTATATTTCCAATTAATAACATAACACCCCTCACCCCATCTATTTCAGTTCAATTAATATGACCAATATTATTAATTAACAAATTCTTCTAGATACCACATTCCTACACATCACGTGAAAAAATATTTCTTACACCGTGTCAATACCAAATAAGAAAATAATCAATTCATAACATTTTTAAACAAATGTGATAAGCATTATTTCCCTGTAAAAAATTCCTCATATATGCGTCCCCCCCTCATAATCACTATCTATCTAATGACTAAGCACCCCTCACCTGATATTTTCGCATCTACTAGTGAATCCAACTACATTTAACACATCTCTTATCTATTATATCTATTATTCACTATGATTAATTCCCCCCAAAAAAGGGAGGAAAATAATTTTTAATTTCCTAGGCATAATAGTCTTAAAGGTCCCCTTTGTGTTCTTCCAACCATCTTTCAACCTCATTCGGAGTATTAAAGAGTGAGGTTGAACCCATGGCGGTCAACCGTAGTCGAGCCGGGTACAGCAGAGCATAAGTTATCTTATGTTTTTGAAGAATACGCTTGTCAGGGATGAACTCTGCCCGCTTCTTCTGTAAGTCTGGTGAAAAATCCAAATAGGTCGACACTCTAGTCCCCTTATAGAAGATGACCCTCATTTCCCTAGTCTTTCGCAGCAGAATCATCCGGTCATTATAATTCACCAAATTTAAATAACAATGGTCTGGGACGTTCATCTGGCTGCCGAGACCTAGCAGGGACTCTATGTGCCTTTTCTACAGCAAAAAGTGGAGAGAAAGGGGTATCTCCTAGAAGCTCTTTAAGCCAACTTTCCAGGAATGCTATAGGATTGGAGCCATCGCTGCCCTCTGGCAGACCTATCAGACGCACATTATTCCTGCGATTTCTATTGTCCATTTCATCTATTTTAGATGCCTGCATAGAAATTTGGTTCTGTAATGCCATCATTTTTTGTTGTAATGGGGATAGCTCATCCTCAACCGTGCTTAATCTTCCTTCGAGTACGGTGGTTCTTTCTACGGTATTGCTCAGCAATTGGCTCATAGAGTGTAATTCATTTTTAATGCTACTCAACCAGTTATTAAGACCAGAAATAGTCTTTACATTCATTAAAGAGGGATTCCACCAAAAAAAAAAAATATTAAAAGCCAGCAGCTATAAATACTACAGCTGCTGACTTTTAATAAATGGACACTCACCTGTCCCGGGTTCCAGCGATGCCGGCAGCCGAGGCTGATCGATCGCTCGGCTCTCGGCTGCTGTAGTCACCATTCTAGGTGAGGGAATCAGGAAGTGAAGCGAATCGGCTTCACTTCCCGGTTCCCTACTGCGCATGCGCGAGCCGTGCCATGCAATAGGAAATCTCCGCGCTGTCACTGGGACCCGTGTGTGTCCCAGCAGACAGCGCGGCAGGGCAGGAAATGGCGTAGACTCCCACGGGAGTCTATGCCCGGAAGTGGGTGAAAATACCTGTCTTTGACAGGTATCTCCACCCCCCCTCCCCCCTGAAAGGTGTCAATTGTGACACCGGAGGGGGGGAGGGATCTGATCAGCGGAGGTTCCACTTTAGGGTGGAATCCCGCTTTAACTGCCTGAAATATGTCCCGCAAGGTTCGCCTTCCTCAGTCTCAGAGTGTTCTGCTGAACTTGCTACACTGTAAGCTGCCTTACCATCCCCTAAACCCGAATTGCTTGCATTTTTCCTGGTACTTGGGGTGGTGGAGCTTGATGCTAATTGACTGGTGCTTCTCCTATCTGAAGTTACACCATGCGACTTTGCTTGCCCTGCTAGCTGATGGTGGCCTCCCTTTGTTGGTGAGGTTGCATGGGCAAAACGTTCAAGTTTTGCGCCTGCTGCCGCCGCAGAGACCTGGTTTGCTTTCTCTTTAGCTGCCCGGGTTTTCTGGCTCCCCTCACCATGCGGCATATCTTCAGTAGACCTCTTATTTAGCATAATCGCAGACTTATATTACTGGACAGTAGGACCCAAAGGAGAGATCAGCTAAAGGAGAGATCAGCCAATAACCAGACTAATACCCGGGCCCTCAAAAAGAAAATGGGGAGAAAGAAAACAGGGGAGGGGGGGAACACAACAACCACCTTATCCCCAATTACTCAACTACCCATCTGTCCTCTCTGCCGTTTAGTATTTAAATACAATGTCCTTGGTCCACTAAACTAGTAGTCTGTCCATAGAGGAGTGAAATTTAATAATACTGTAAAGGTGGGGGGGGGGGGTGGACGAGCCACTTCACCGCTCTCAAGCCAGCTGCCACTGCATTGTTAGTGTCGCTATCAGCAACCTTTTTTCTTCTGCTTTCCCCCTACCTCCTCTCTTCCCCCCTCTCCCCGCTCTCTCCTCGTTCTTATTCCTGTCTTTTACCATCCGCCTAGGCCATTGCCACAGGCTGTTTAGAGGCTCCCCAACTCGTTCCAGTGCAGGCTCTTTTAGTGAACAAGGGTAGGGTCAGGTCCTCCACAGCACGCCATTCTCCCCCAGTTGGCTGTATTGCACTGGGATCCCGCGATTGCTCAGCCGGCGGCAAGATTCCCCAGCTTCCTCCAAACGCTGCATTCCACTGTACCGCTCAGAAGTCTCGCGAGAACCCGGGCAGCGGCGAGATCTCCCTCGGTTCACTTCGGGAGCACAAACGCTCCCCCGAGTCGCCGCTTGGCTCACAGCACTCAGGGCTCAGCAAGGAAGGGACAAGCAAGCACCACAGACAGCAGGTCCCATCAGGCGGTAGGTGCTTCTTATCATACGCTCAGAATTACCATCGGGGAAAGTGATGGGAGGCAGGGACGGTGCACCTGGATTCCCTCTCTCACTCACACTCCTCCATCCGGCCACGACCCCTGAGAATCCTGGCAACCAGTTGTGACAAGACATCTACAGTTAGGCCGGGTTCACACTATAGCGATGCGGGAACGCCGCGAATCCGCGGCGTTTTCCCGCATCGCACACCTCCCGCCGGCAGTTCACACTGCCCTATGCGGACGGCTGGGAGTGTCAATGTTATGTTAATGACACCCCCAGATCCGTCGGCATATCGCAGTGCGATCTGCCGACTCGCACAGGAATCGGATCGCATGGTGTGAACCCCCATGCGATCCGATTCTGTTGCGGACCCAAAAAAGGGTCCCGTGCGAGTTTGCTGCGGGAGCGCTGCGAATTCAGCCATACTATCTGTATGGCTGAACTCGCATCGCTACGGAGATCGGATGTGATTTGCTGTGCGAATCACATCTGGATCTCCCCCCGCAGCGGTGTGAACCCAGCCTTAATTCCAAAAAATATCGGCGCATGGTCAGACCAGAGGAAACTACCGATCTCAGAGGAGGGTGTTAATGTCAATCTAATCTTGTCGACTGATGTCTCTCAAGTAACTATTTGAATTAATTAACCATTTGCCGACCAGCCACCACAGTTTTACTGCGGGCTCGGTAAAACGGCGTTATGCAACATTGTTTCCTCCTGTGGCCACTAGGGGAGCGATGTTTCTGCCATAATGTCACAGTCCTGATAAAAATCGCAGATTGTCGCCATTACTAGTAAAATAAATAAATAAAATGTTATAAATCTATCCCCTATTTTGTAGACGCTATAACTTTTGCGCAAACCAATCAATATACACTTTAATATAAAATATGCAATTTTTATTTCCAAAAATATGTAGAAGAATACATATCAGCCTAAACTGAGGAAAAATTAGCGCTTTAAAAAAAATGTGAATCTTTAATTATAGCAAAAAGTACAAAATATTGTGGGTTTTTTTTCAAAATTGTCACACTTTTTTTGTTTATAGCGCAAAAACTAAAAACCACAGAGATGATCAAATACCACCAAAAGAAAGCTATGTTTGTGGTAAAAAAAGGACGTCCATTTTGTTTGGGTTCAGTGCCACATGGCCACGCACTTGTCAGTTAAAACGACACAGTGCCAAATCGCAAAAAAAATGGCCTGGTCATTCAGCAGCCAAATCTTCGTGGGATGAAGCGGTTAAATTGGTTAATAGTATGATGTGAGCGAGTTGTCATAGTATCCAACTTTGAATCTAAAACAACATTAAGATCCTCTCCAATGGGAACCATTCCCTCTGCTCTTTCCATTAACTCCGTAAGAGCCTGTATACCCACTTTGATCTGGTCACAGTTGACAAGATTGGTTGGGTGAAAGCTGTTGGCAGTATAGCGTACCAGTGGTACTCTTGTGATAGATAATAATAATTTGAAAGTTTGTGACTGTCTAGTAATGAAATGCCCCTATGTTTTCTGATTTAGCCAATCTGAGTTATATGCCTCTATTGCCCCTCTCTGGTGACCAATTGATCATTTGTGGGACCTGGAGCCCTTCTTGGGCTGACATTTGAATGACACACACAATGTGGCCTTTCTTACTGGTCTGGACATTTGATTACGTCCATATTTCTGTAAGTGTAAAATAGTTTTTGATGAACACTGCACAAGATAATCATATATTATGTAATCTGATGTGTTAAAATGTATTTCATTTGTATTTTTTCCTCTTTTTTCTTTGTTTCTATGTAGGATTTTTTCCACTGCTTTAACCCTGATGAAGACTTTTTATAAGTTGAAACGTGTTGGGTTGATTTGTTGGTTATGCAATTTATTCAAACATTTTCATACAAAAGTACTAAAATACTGCATACTGCATATTTTAACAGGAACATTTTACAGATTAGAACATAAATTGTATAGACCAGATCGTTTTTAACATTGTTCAATAAATATTTCTTATTTTTAGATAAATATACTCCAATTATGTGATTTCTATTGCTGCAACAAAGTCCCATGGGAGATATCTTTCCAAATATTATGCAGAAATGTGGCCCTGATTTTTACACAGATGACATAATGGATGTCAGGCAAAAGAAAAGCAGTGAGTTAACTGCAATGAAAGTGTCTTCCTTTAGACGATGAGCCCTAATTTGTGCTTTTCATTTAGTTTGGCTTACAGCAATCATTGGGTTCGGGCGCTCCCTGCAGCAGGGCTGACTACTCTATTTAAAAAAAAAAATACCACCACTGCTGCTCCTTTCAGGGATTTGATAATTGGATGAACATTAATCATAAAAGAGTATCTTGCCACCATTTAGGACATTCAGCAAAAAAGTTCTTACACAGCACAGCAGCTTCTCAAAGTGCTGCATTTTGAGCTCACTCTGGTATGGAATCAATATATCAGCCATTTTCCACTTGTATCTAATTGGGTGGCTACCCAATAGCATTACCTTTATTTCATGATCTGAATCATGTGGGTCCTTGGGCATGCATTTTGCTACAAATATCAGAAGATCTTGAATCCCCAGTGTTGCTAAGGACAACATTACTCTTAATAATATTACCATACCCCAGGATTTGGGAAGGGTGAAATGTACCACCTGAAACCTGTCCCATTTTTCTCCTGGCCACAAGCACTCAAAGCCTCCTTCTTCCGGCTTCCTGTTGCTTTTGTCTGATGGGAATAGGGGCAAAGGTTCCTGCTGGCCCTGAGACAGCAGCAAGTACTCTTTCTCCTGCTACTGTGCCTCCAGTGACCAGTCTGTGAGGCCATGCAGTGTGTGTGCTCCATCCCCAACTCATCATGACTTATGATTTAGTCACCTACTAAAAAGGTCTCAAAATGTTGCATGTGTCCTGAATGAGGAGCCATTGATGCAGTATAAAGAACCCCAACTCCCCAGAGCCTGTCTTTGTACTGTCTTTGTACTGTAATTACAGAGGTACACCGTGATGGCACATTTCTGCTGGTATAGCCTCTGCAACAAAACACTAAGTTTCATCACATCTACTGCTCGTCCTCCACAGCCAAAACCAGCATCGTGGTTTTAGCTGTGGCATTCTCCTTGTCTGTCTGCCCACCTGCAAGGTGATTGATGGTGGCCAGTCCCTGGGTAGATACCAAACCTAATTTAAGCTAGTCAAGGCTGTGGTCTCCTGCTTGGGATAGCATGTGTAATATGTATTCCATGCTCCCTGTTTGTGTACCCTGATCTGCTAGATTGGATTCACTCACTGACGTTGATAGGATATGGACTATTCTATGAAATCTGCCTGCCTTTTGACTATGGATCAAGCCTGACTATTCTGAACCTTGCCTGCTTTGTATGTGGATTGTCATTAAACCACTCTGCCTGTCTGCCAACCGCACGTACCGGTTTGCTCTGCTCAGTTCGCACTTGTATAAGATCTTGGGCCAACCGTGTACCAGTAGGCCTGCTTGTCTTATGGGAAAGGGGGCTGTTATAGGTGAACAACACAGAAGCCAGCTATAGCATCTGAAAACCTACATTAGGGGTAAGCGTGACAGAAGTGTCACAAACTGGTTGAATGGTGGGCAACTTATGTTGGCACTGCACGGTGAACATTTGCCAGGTATAAATACCTAAAGTTGCCACAAACCATTCTGGTGAAGGACCTGGCAACCCTGCAGCAAGTCAGTGATAACGTAATCAAATATTTCCAGCCCTATCTCTGAGTGGTGAGGCTCAAACACCACTTAACATTGCTTGCTTCCTGCTACTTCCACATGAAAATTTGTAATACAGAATTGTCAAAATTTATGATAGTTATGACAATATTGGGGATAAACATGTGGTGCTTGGGTGAACACTATTTTACCACACAAGTAGGAGGTGATGTGCTGCAATAAAGAGAGTTTTTTCCAGTGCCACGTATTCTCTCTGCCACCCAAACCCCCCCCCCCCCCTGGAATATTAATGTGACGGAGTCACTTTCGGCGGGGTGACTTATGGAACACAGCTTACCTTTTGAGAGGCCTGGAAACCCATTTTTCAGCTCCCTCGGACCCTCTTATGTGTAAGTAACCCTGTGTCTATTAGGGGCACAGGGTGACCGAGAACCCCAGCTGGGTCTGTCACAACCAGACTCACCGTAAAAGCTACACCAGACTCAACATTTCCTCATCCTGAGCCATTATGCAAAGAAGGGGGGGTTGTCCCCTAAGTGTATATCTTTGTGCCTGTGTTTGAATAAACCATTTTGTTTTTTACCACCCTATATTGATGTTTGACAAGTGACTGGGTGGGCTAAGGGATCTTGGATCATGCTGGTACTGGGCAAGGGAAGTTTTTACAGTAGACATACTCCTCTTGAGTACAGGGTCCGTCACAATTGAGCTCAACCATTTTTTTTTTACTTGGCAGAAAATACGGATAGACATGGAATGCAAGAGATTAAAAAATAAAAAACAATTAAGGAATAGCTGAAAGGATGACCCAGCAACTACACAATAATTAGAGCTTTTGCTGATACACACAAAAAGGTAGCCCTAAAAAAGACTGTTGGGTCACTGAACAATAAACACAAGGGGGTGTACAAGAATATGTAGCCCACCGCACTGGAATCCATAATGGTGCAGCACAATATAGCACAGTATGTCAACTAATTCTCTTTACCCCAAACTACTCCAACACACGTAGGACATAAAGACAACACAACCGGTACATGAGAAAGTCTCCATTATTGGCTATTAAAACCCTACTGACACCTTTAGTGTCTTTAATTTTTTCTTTTGTATCATAGCCTCTCAAATGATGTGGTGCAATGTGACTCTTTTCTTTACACATATTGATTCACATTTATGTCTTTATAATGTAGACCAGTGATGGCGAACCTTGGCACCCCAGATGTTTTGGAACTACATTTCCCATGATGCTCAACTACACTGCAGAGTGCATGAGCATCATGGGAAATGTAGTTCCAAAACATCTGGGGTGCCAAGGTTCGCCATCACTGATGTAGACTGCAATGAAAATGTATTAAACGATTGGGCATTATGAGTCCTTTAAAATTCGGTTCATCTACATAAATTCACAGGGCCCGAAAACTTTGAACCCCTTGGAACCTTATCCCTACTCATTAACTGCCTACATTAAACATTAAGCTACTGGATATTCAGTTGGTTAATTGACTGCAAGTCAATGCTGTACAATTTATCAATTAAACGAAAAATCATCATGGTAGATTTTAAAACCCCTCTAGGTAGTTATATGGAATGTGCCATGCATTTTGCAGGTTGCAGCTCAGGGTCTTAGCCCTGAGAAAAGCTTAAATGTCAGCTCTCACCTGCAGTATCATTAACCAATTAACTGTGGGATTGTAGCTATTTTAAAACCAGTAGAATTGATGTACATTTCACTTTGCAAATATCCTGTTTTTTTATGTATTTTCTTTGCTCATGCTTGAATGTTTAAAATAAACCAGCTTCACCTTATTCTCTAAGAAAACATTTACTTTGTGAAGGGGCAACCTCTACCTTTGGTAAATACACTGCTCAAAATTTAAAGAACAGTTTTTATTCAGAGTATAGAATCAAGTCAATTAAACTCCTGCGATAATGATCTGGTCAGCTAAGTAGCAGAGGAGGTTGTTAACCACTTGCCGACCGCCGCACGACGATGTACGTCGACAGAATGGCACGGGCAGGCATATGGGCGTACATGTACGTCCCTGCCTTCCCGCGGGTGGGGGGCCTGATCGGGCCCCCCCCGGTGCCAGCGGCGGTCGGTTTTCGTTCAGAAGCGATCCGGGATGAGGGGGCGGCCATTCATTCATGGCCACCCCCTCTTGATCGCTCCTGACGAATGGAAGTGAGGCGTGACATCACTTCCTCTCCTGTAATGTAAACACAGGAGAGGAAGTGATGTAATCTCTCCTCCGTGTCAGTATTTTTCGTTCCGGCACCGAGGAGAGAGGATCGGTGAGTTGCACCAACACGACACTTCACAGTAGAACATGCCAGGCACACTCACACCCCCCCTTCACCCCCCGATCACCCCCCCAATCACCCCTGCCCCCCCCCCAGTCACAGTGACACCAATAGCATTTTTTTTTTTTTTGCATTGGTGTCATTTGTGACTGTAATAACTGTTAGGGCAGTTAGGGTTAGCCCCCTTTAGCTCTAGGGTACCCCCCTAACCCCCCCAATAAAGGTTTAACCCCGTGATCACCCCCCGTCGCCAGTGTCACTAAGGCTGGGTTCACATTGCAGTGGTTTATGAGAACGGATGTGATTCGCACCGCACTGCAGTGCAAATCACATCTGATCTCTGTGCGATTCGAGTTCAGCCATACTAAATTCGCGCCGCACCCCCCGCACCCGCCGCAAATTCGCACGGGACCCTTTTTTTGGTCCGCAGCAGAATCGGATCGCATGGGTGTTCACACCATGCGATCCGAGTTTGCAGATCGCACTGCGATATACAAACTGATCTGGGGGTGTCATTAACATTTCACTGACACTCCCAGCAGTTCGCAAAGGGCAGTGTGAACTGCCGCCGGGAGGCATGCGATGCGGGAACCCGCCGCGGATTCGTGGCGTTCCCGCATCGCTCCAGTGTGAACCCAGCCTAATAAGCGATCGTTTTTCTGATCGCTGTATTAGTGTCACAGGTGACGCTAGTTAGGCAGGTAGGTATTTAGGTTCACCGCAGCTTTTTATAGCACCAGGGACCCCCATATACTACCGCATAAAGTCCCCTGATTACCCCCCAGTTAACCCTTTCACCAGTGATCACCATATAACTGTTACAGGTGACGCTGGTTGGTTAGTTATTTTTTTATAGTTTCAGGGCACCCGCCATTTATTACCTAGTCTCACTAGTGTACCCCTAAATTTAGGGGTGTCTACTTTCCAAAATGGGGTCATTTGGGGGGGGGTTTGTGTCATCTTGGCATTTTATGGCCTTCAAAACTGTAACGCCCTTAGAAAGCCTGAAGGCGGTGCTTGGTTTTCGGGGCCCGGTACGCGGCTAGGCTCCCAAAAAGTCCCACATATGTGGTATCCCCGTACTCAGGAGAAGCAGCATAATTTATTTTGGGGTGTCATTTCACATATGCCCATGGCATGCGTGAGCAATATATCATTTAGTGACAACTTTGTGAAAAAAATAAATAAAATAAAAAAGTTTGTAATTTTCCCGCAACTTGTGGCAAAATATAAAATATTCCATGGACTCAACATGCCTCTCAGCAAATAGCTTGGGGTGTCTACTTTCTAAAATGGGGTCATTTGTGGGGGTTTTGTGCCATCTTGGCATTTTATGGCCTTCAAAACTGTAATAGGTAGTGAGAAGTGAAATCAAAAATTTACGCCCTTAGAAAGCCTGAAGGCGGTGCTTGGTTTTCGGGGCCCCGTACGCGGCTAGGCTCCCAAAAAGTCCCACATATGTGGTATCCCCGTACTCAGGAGAAGCAGCAGAATTTATTTTGGGGTGTCATTTCACATATGCCCATAGCATGTGTGAGCAATATATCATTTAGTGACAACTTTGTGTAAAAAAAAAAAAACAATTTTTTTTTGTCATTATTCAATCGCTTGAGGCTAAAAAATAAAATATTCAATGGGCTCAACATGCCACTTATCAATTTCCTTAGGGGGTCTACTTTCCAAAATGGGGTCATTTGGGGGGGGTTTTGTACTGCCCTGCCATTTTAGCACCTCAAGAAATGAGATAGGCAGTCGTAAACTAAAAGCTGCGTAAATTCCAGAAAACGTACCTTAGTGTGACAACTTTTGCGCAAACCAATAAATATACAGTTATTGACTTTTTTTTTACCAAAGACATGTGGCTGAATACATTTTGGCCTAAATGTATGACTAAAATTGAGTTTATTGGATTTTTCTAATAACAAAAAGTAGAAAATATAATTTTTTTTCAAAATTTGCGGTCTTTTTACGTTTATATCGCAAAAAATAAAAATCGCAGAGGCAATCAAATACCATCAAAAGAAAGCTCTATTTGTGGGAAGAAAAGCAAATTTTGTTTGGGTACAACATTGCATGACCGCGCAATTACCAGTTAAAGCAGCGCAGTGCCAAATTGTAAAAAGACCTCTGGTCATTGACCAGCAAAATGGTCCGGTCTGAAAGTGGTTAATCAGCTGCTTTGGTGTTAATGAAATTAACAGGTGCACTAAATGGGCAAAAATGAGACAACCTCCAAAATGGGAATGGTTTTACAGGTGGAGGCCACTGACATTTTTTTTTCCCTACTCATCTTTTCTGACTGTTTTTCACTAGTTTTGCATTTGGCTGGGGTCAGTGTTACTACTGGTAGCATGAGGTGATACAGTGGTGTGAAAAAGTGTTTGCCCCCTTCCTCATTTCCTGTTCCTTTGCATGTTTGTCACACTTAAGTGTTTCGGAACATCAAACCAATTTAAACAATAGTCAAGGACAACACAAGTAAACACAAAATGCAATTTGTAAATGAAGGTGTTTATTATTAAAGGTGAAAAAAAATCCAAACCATCATGGCCCTGTGTGAAAAAGTGATTGCCCCCCTTGTTAAAACATACTATAACTGTGGTTGTCCACACCTGAGTTCAATTTCTCTAGCCACACCCAGGCCTGATTATTGCAACACCTGTTCACAATCAAGGCATCACTTAAATAGGAGCTGCTTGACACAGTAAGGTCCACCAGAAGATCCTTAAATGCTACACATCATGCCGAGACCCAAAGAAATTCAGGAACAATTGAGAAAGAAAGTAATTGAGATCTATCAGTCTGGAAAGGGTTATAAAGCCATTTCCAAAGCTTTGGGAATCTAGCGAACCACAGTGAGAGCCATTATCCACAAATGGCGAAGACATGGAACAGTGGTGAACCTTCCTAGGAGTGGCCGGCCGCCCAAAATTACCCCAAGAGCGCAGTGACGACTCATCCAAGAGGTCACAA
The DNA here is from genome assembly GCF_037356315.1 of Lithobates pipiens. NCBI lineage: Eukaryota > Metazoa > Chordata > Amphibia > Anura > Ranidae > Lithobates > Lithobates pipiens. The sequence continues at coordinate 341,962,238 of NW_027507758.1, forward strand.
AAGACCCCACAACAACGTCCAAGGAACTGCAGGCCTCACTTGCCTCAGTTAAGGTCAGCGTTCATGCCTCCACCATCAGGAAAAGACTGGGCAAAAATGGCCTGCATGGCAGAGTTCCAAGGAGAAAACCACTGCTGAGCAAAAAGAACATCAAAGCTCGTCTCAATTTCTCCACAACACATCTTGATGATCCCCAAGACTTTTGGGACAACATTCTGTGGACCGATGAGACAAAAGTGGAACTCTTTGGAAGGTGTGTGTCCAAGTATATCTGGCATAGAAGGAACACTGCATTTCATAAAAAGAACATTATACCAACAGTAAAATATGGTGGTGGTAGTGTGATGGTCTGGGGCTGTTTTGCTGCTTCAGGACCTGGAAGACTTGCCGTGATAAAAGGAACTATGAATTCTGCTGTCTACCAAGAGATCCTGAAGGAGAATGTCCGACCATCTGTTCGTGTACTCAAGCTGAAACGAACTTGGGTTCTGCAGCAGGACAATGATCCTAAACACACCAGCAAATCCACCACCGAATGGCTGAAGAAAAACAAAATGAAGACTTTGGAGTGGCCTAGCCAAAGTCCTGACCTGAATCCTATTGAGATGTTGTGGTATGACCTTAAAAAGGCCGTTCATGCTCGAAAACACTCTAATGTAACTGAATTAGGACAATTCTGCAAAGATGAGTGGGCCAAAATTCCTCCAGGAGGCTGTAAAAGCCTCATTGCACGTTATCGCAAACGCTTGGTTGCAGTTGTTGCTGCTAAGGGTGGCCCAACCAGTTATTAGGTTTAGGGGGCAATCACTTTTTCACACAGGACCATGATGGTTTGGATTTTTTTTCACCTTTAATAATAAACACCTTCATTTACAAATTGCATTTTGTGTTTACTTGTGTTGTCCTTGACTATTGTTTAAATTGGTTTGATGTTCCGAAACACTTAAGTGTGACAAACATGCAAAGGAACAGGAAATGAGGAAGGGGGCAAACACTTTTTCACACCACTGTACCTAGACCCTATAGAGGTTGAACAGGCAGTCCACCTTTTCCAGGATAACACATGAATACGTGCCATTGCCAGAAGGTTTGCATTGTGTCCCAGCACAGTCTCAAAAGCATGGAGGAGATTCCAGGAGACAGGTAGTTACTCTAGGAGAGCTGTACAAGGCCATAGAATGTCCTTAACCTATCACCAGGATCAGTATCTACTTATTTGTGCAAGGAGGCACAGGATGACCACTGCCAGAGCCCTACAAAAGGACCTCCAGCAGGCTACTGGTGTGAATGTCTCTGACCAAACAGAAAGAGACTTCATGAGGGTGGCTTGAGAGCCCAATGTCCTCTAGTGGGCCCTGTGCTCACTGCCAGCCACCATGAAGCTTTATTGGCATTTTCCAATGAACCCCAGAATTGGCAGGTCCACCACTGGTGCCCTGTCATTTTCACAGGTTCACCCTGAGCATATGTGACAGATGTGAAAGGGTCTGGAGAAGCCATAGAGAATGTTATACTGCCTGTTACATCGTTCAGCTGACCGCTTTGGTGGTGGGTCAGTGATGGTGTAGGGATGTATCCATGTAGGGATGCACAGACCTTTACAGGCTGGACAATGGCACCCTGACTGCCATTAGGTATCGAGATTAAATCCTTGGACCCATTGTCAGACCCTACACTGGTGCAATGGGTCCTGGGTTCCTCCTGGTGCATGGCAATGCATGACCTCATGTGGCGAGAATATGCAGCCAGTTCCTGGAGGATGAAGGAATTGATACCATTGAATGGCCCCCATGCTCGCCTGACCGAAATCCAATAAAACACCTCTGGGACATTGTTTTGGTCCATTCAACGCCACAAGGATGCACCTCATTCTGTTCAGGAGCTCAGTGATGCCCTGGTCCAGATCTGGGAGGAAATACCCCAGTACACCATCCATCCTCTCATTAGGAGCATGCCCTGACATTGTCAGGCATGCATACAAGCACGTGGGGCCATACAAACTACTGACTACCATTTTGAGTTGCTGCAATGACATTTCGGCAAACTGGACTAGCCTGCTGCATCATTTTTTCATTTTGATTTTCGGAGTGTGTTTGAATTCAGCCCTCTGTAGGTTGATAAGGTTTACTCAAATAATGTGGCATCCTTTTTTTCCTAACACATTACCCAGTCCATATCAGTGTAGATATCTAGCATGATATTTTTCCCAATTGATATCTGATGTGTTTTTAATATGTTCCTTTCATTTTTTTGAGCAGTGTAATTTGGTATGAGTGCATTATTTATGTATGGACAGACTTAACACTGAGAAACAAAAGTAAGTCCCGCTGTTACCTAGATGTGGCCTACAAATGGCTGTTTTTTTCAGTTAAGTGGCTTTAAATAAATAATTTTACATATTAAGTAAAATCGAAAATGTGCATGGTTGTGAAATGCATGAACTCTGGTATTATTATATTTCTAATAACTAGATTAGAAATACAAATATTTATTTCCTTAACAGTAATGATTGCTGCTGTCTTCTTTATAAAAAGTGGATCCAAGCAACTGTATTCCAAAGCTGGAATGGAAATTCTTTTTGCACTTTGATATTAATCATCTTATTCTACATGACCTGACAGTTCGTTAAGCTTTTTATGTTTCCACCTCTACAAGGTACAGCCCTTTGCCAGACAAACAAGAATTACTGCAAGGAAGGCTCCTTGTCACACATGATATAGCTGTCATCTTTTCTTAACCATCTATCCTGTAAACAAGTAAGTGCTGGCAGTGGATCATAAACAGTCTTGTAATCTCTATGCCTAGATTTTCCACATGTCTCGCCAAGAAAGGTATCTCTCCATGACATCATTCCATCTCATCTACTCTCCTGTATATCTTCCCTTCAATTCATTTTATTTTACTGTCAGCATTACTGTTCTACCAAAAGTGATTCATGATTATTGAGTACTGTTATTTATTACTCGTAATTTTGTACTGTTTGATGATACAAATGGGGTGTTTCTAGAACTACCACTACAAAGTTAACCTATGCAGTTAATGTTTTAGCATATGTTATAGTCAAACATGAAAATCTAGTACTGAACCTCATTCAGGGGCATAGTACAAATGCTGAGTGACTGTAATATTTATCCTGGCATTCCCCTTATACCAGCTGGCTGTTGTGCATTTTGTAAGTCCACGGTTCCCCTTTCACACATATGGGACCGTAGGCAAGATGCAAAACAACCAACAAGCATGCATATGAGAAATAAAACACCATAACAATTTTTAATTTTTTTTATTTATTGGAAATACATTTTTGGCCATGGACCAGTTTATTGGTTTCAATAAATACATAAATATTTTAAATAAATAGTAAACTTATTTCATCAATTAATTTCATCAACCAAATACTGATAAATTAAACCACTCTCAGCTCAGCCACTGAGACTCAAGCTGACTCAACCTTTAATTTAACATTTCCTTACATATCCCTTTAGATAGACGAACTAAAGGGATCCACCACATAAACCGGCCGCAACGAGGGGGGGCTAGGAAGGGAGCGCCTTACGAAATCCTCTTCTCTGGCGACTGGCCAGGAATCCTGTCAGCTGATTCCTTATATAGCCTTTGACATCCCACTTCTAGAAGATTCTATTAATTACCTGACTAAACTGACCAATCCTAACCCTTTAATAAATATTTAACACTAACAGCCCTAAACTGCAAATAGAGCCATAATTATCCTAAAATTCCCCTAAATTTATGAAATTGCCATTGCCATAGTCCCATAGTGCAAAGAGGGGCCCATATAGGGCCAATCCCCCTTTCCCCTCATTCTCTGAAAAGCACTCCATGGTGGATCCTTTTCAGAGCATGGTCAAGCAGCTGCTGTCAGGCGATCAGGAGACTACTGCCTCCTAAATGCCTATTTTATTACTTCTTTTTTGCCATATGACAAATTTCAGTGGGACTAATGTGCCACAAACACGAGAAAAGCATTTGGCTCCAAGTTGAGGCATGGCTTCATTGGCTTGAATGGCCACGTTTAACAAATCTGTTATGGTATTTTCTTTTGAAAGTTACATTTGACAAAATCCAAGATTTGAAAGTTTCCTAAACCAGACACTCAGGACAAGGTTGAAGCTTTAAAAATGGTCACTGGGAACCATTATGTGTCTGTGTCCACCCCCAAAATTGTATTGTCATTACTAACATAAGCACAGGTCTAGTACCTATTGCTATATGGGAAGAGAGTTTTTACTTGATGCAGTCCTGCACTGTTATCATGGCACAGTTATTATATTTGAGAATATATATATATATTTTTGATAAAGTTTCACGATACCACGTTTTGGACAGCTAATGACTAACATTACTAGCACTAGCTATTCTTTAAGCACTTTATGATTATTATGCTCACTGAATTAATAGTGTGATAAGAAGACCTAGCATCAGCTAGTTTTCCTCATTTGTAATTACTACCATTAATCTAGTCTCATTCATGATCATGTCATTAGGATTACCAACGCTAAATTAATTGGTACAGTTTAAGGTTTTCGAATAAATGTATTTTTATACAGATTTCTGGCTCCATTAACTAATGTTATCAAATAGCGCAAATCATTTTTTATATACATTTTCTTACCAATGCATTTCATTTTACCAGTTCTTATTTTGTTTGAAATGTATCAGCTAGATATAAGCTGTATGCTAGTAATCGAGTTACTAATATTTATAATTATCTATTATTAATTTAGTATTTATTTACTCATACAAAATTACTATTTTTTTTAAACCAATAAGCAGTTTAACCATTATATGCAAAACTAATGTATCAAATCACATTGTTTTATGTATCCGATATATGTTATTTTTAATGACTTAGTGTTGCAAAAAATGTATTTTACACACTATTTACAGTATATAAAAAAGTGCTGTATTCTTCCCACTTTAAACTCTGCATGTACGCTGATGACCTTATGATTTTTTTGACCCAGCCCCACATCTCTCTCCCCAACTTGTGTGTGCCATATTGACTAAATTTGCCTCTATTTCTGGACTCACGGTAAATATAACTAAATCTACCGCGCTTTCAGTTAATCTACCCTCTGCCCAGTGTGAGCCACTCCGAGGATGGTGTTTTTCCATTCCAATGGTCAAATGATAAAATTCCTTATCTCAGCATCTACATCACACCACAATTCTCATCTATTTATGAGGCAAACTACTCAGCATGTTTATCCTGATTGCAGAACCTGCTTAAAATTTGGAGTTCATATCGAATATCATTCTTAGGGAGAGTCATGGCAGTTAAAATGACCCTGTTACCGAAACTCTTATTCCTATTGCGATCTCTTCCTATTAATATTCCTAAATCCTATATTGACAAACTACAACAAGATATTAATATATTCATTTGGCAGAATAAACGTGCTAGATTTTCCAAACACATTCTTTATAAAGCCCAATCTACTGGAGGTCTTGGTCTTCCTCCTTTAGTTCTACTTCTTGGCTGCATGTTTTTCCAAGATAGCTCAGTGGAACATCCCGAACTCAAAAGTACCCTGGGTTAAATTTGAAGCCCATTCCGTTAGGCCCTATTTCCTCATGTCCATACTATGGTCACCCTTCAACTTTACACCTAAGCTTACTTCTCTTAAATCAATTGTTTCCCAATAGTTTGAACATCTTCGTGCACAAAAACAAATTCCACTTCGGGAACACTTTCATTTTATACAAATAAGACATTTTTATATAACCCATTATAACCTTACCCCTCCCCCCCCCCCCACTTCCTTCAAACAGATCTGCCTGTGATGCCCCTAGAGGTAAAGGCCTCATTTCAACTCTTTACAAAACAGCATTGGCTTTGTATTTTTCAGGGGAACCTCCATATAGAAATAAATGGAAATCTGATTGTGATGAACAGTTTGCCCCAGAAGACTGGGATACCATGCTGGCAAACCTGTGGAAGGCCACTAAGTCACTGGAGAGAGAGAGAGAGAGAGAGAGAGAGAGAGAGAGAGAGAGAGAGAGAGAGAGAGAGAGAGAGAGAGAGAGACCCTTTGATAAAGTCACATGAGCAGTGATGCAACATCAGTGAGGAGCCAGATGTCATCGATGTACAGCGCTACTAGGCCTGTAGGGGCTGCTAATAGAGGGGAGAGGCTGGGGGAAACAGGCGCACCCCAGATTGCACGGATCACATTAAATATATGTATTTGCACCGATTGATCGTCCATTAAACTTAGTCCTGCACTTTAATTATTTTTGATGAACCAATAGAAGAAGATCTGATATTAATATTTGAAATTATTGGGACTTTCTCCATTATAGTTTGGACTTCTTTTGGATGTTATACATTATTTCATCCTATACTTATTTATTTTTATCACGGATTGCACTTCAGGAGATTTAGCACATGTAAAGATTTCTTGCACAGTTTTTGCATATTTGTTTATACATTCATTCAGCTTATCACCATTGTACTTTAATTATTGGGATCTCAATACCATCATTTAGATTTATTTGCACATATATATATATATATATATATATATATATATATATATATATATATAGATTATTATTACATTATATGATTGAGACCTTATTATCGTATATATATTTCATGATATTATTGCACTTTAGAAGATTGATGAATTGTTCTACACACTTTTGAAGATGTTTTAAAGTTTTTCATATTATTTTATGATTTTTTTACTGTATAGTTTTCATCTTAATTATCTATGGTTTTTCAGGGTAGGTAGCGCCACATACCATATATCTAAATTAACCTTATTGTGTTGAGATCACCATTTATGTTGGCAGCTTCCTCTCAGTATTTATTTCAGTGAGGTTGTTGCAGATGCTAGTGTGTCTATGTTAACTCTCAGTCGACTGTCAAGCCATTAAATGGCTGGAATCATAGCTTATCACGTTTTAGCACCATAATTGCAGATATAAAAGAGGTCAAGATGGCAGCTTCCTTGGTTTTAAAGGATAGGAGGATTTAGTTCTGCTTAAAGAAGGAAGGGCTGAAACAATGTTCCTTTTAAAAAACAGCTTGTATTTAGTCCATGGGCGAACACTGCTAGGTGAAATTATTTAATCCGAACTATTCCAGAATTAGCAATTTTAAGGTGCCATGTGATTACAAAACCAGTATAAACTTAGTATTTTATTAATATAGTTTAAAAGCTTGATATAAGCATCTACGAAGCATTGGCAACAGCACATACAGTATAAACGTACAGTATATGTACCACCCATACACCCCCAATTGTGTGCCCTGTATTGCCCACCGTTGAATCATATTATACACTTGCAAGTTCCCAAATATAGGTTCCTCAAAAAATGTCAACAGTCAACCTTATCGCAGAACATGGCACTTTCTTGGTGTATTTCAGAAAGATCTGCTCCCTTATTTTACATACTGGTTTGTGTAAGCTCATGGCACCTTAAAAGTCACCTGAATTATTTACTTGTTTATGACTTTATTTGAGGCTGTATTGCTTAGACCTTTACCCAGCCCTTCATATTATTTTATTCTTGCAACAGAGCTCTGTCAGTTGATGCTGCTTTGCATTGTACAGTAAAACATGTAAAACACTATTTCTGGGCAAAGATCCAGTTAATAAACAGAAAGCAAAGAACTGAGTGCCATATGGGAAGAGAGTGTAAGGGAAAAAGTAAGTGGAAAAGCACTGGGCTGGCTGATAAATGGACAACCAATTGAAGGAAAAGTGTGCAAACCAACCAGTCACACTTAGATACACACAAAAAAAAAAAAAAAAGTGTGACTTACTGAACAAGTAGAGAATTTTCACTCAAAAGTTTGTGTAAATATTCAGTTTAGTCATCTATTTAATAAATAGCAAATTCCTGCTAATTTTCAATACCTAATTATGTGTGGATGAAATACAAAAACAAATACTGGCAGCAAAAAGTACATAAACGGTACACAGACAGTCACCAAACTTGTTTATGCTAACAATCAGTTTAATATGGGGGTAAACATACCAGCAGTTGTGTAACCACTGTAAGTAAAGCAAACTAAACTAACGCAAAAATAATTCAAATCTGACAAGATGTTCATGCCCTCATAAATGATCCCTTACATTATGGGACAAAATGCAGCTGCCTTTAGGTATTAGAAGCACAAACCCCCAAATCTAGGATAAACAAACTGAAATAGAAACACCCTGTAAAAGGAAATTACTAATACCTACCTGTCAACAGGATAGAAAACTTTGTTCTCTTGTAGGGCTATGGCTGTCGCAGGTACACCAAATTCCTGTGAGTGTCAGATAGCATGTCCCCCATTGAGTGCTGTGGTTCCACCTGCCTAGCATTATGACACTCCAGGGCATAGTAGTGACAAAGCAGAAAGTGGGTGAAACCACAGCACACAGCAGAGGAAATTCAACCTGACACACCTGGATGTGTTTTATACCGGCAGTCATGTTCAGCTGGACTTTTCCTGTAATGTTGAATACATTTCATAGCTTGTCCAAGCCGCTTCAGGTCTAACTCCAGTAGCATTCCTCTACCCCTGAGTGCTTCAAACAAGACACTGCTTTCTGTATCAGCAAATAGCTGGTTACAAACAATGAGGGAAAACCCACATTGTGAAGCCACAACCATCCGTTCGTGTCCACCAGCCTCCAGGGAAAAGATAAGCCGTTAGCTGTATAAACCGAGTTTGTATTCACCACAGTGTTCTGTCTTTGCCATCTTAGAAGAACTTTATTCTCTTAGTCTTTTTTTTGTATGCTGATAGGGTAACCAGAACTGCATCTTACGTGGCTTGTGTTGATGAAGGTTTATGTACTTACTCCTCAAAAAAGTGTTTTTACATTTACGTATCAAATTACGTATAAATGAGAACCTACATATATATATATATATATATATATATATATATATATATATATATATATATATATATATATATATATAGGCAGTAGTTTGCCCACGCTGGACTGTGATTCATGCCTTTCAGCAAACTAAGAAGTAGCGCTCATCAGAGGCTGGACATCGTCCAAACCCATCTCAGTCAAAATTTTCAAATTGCCCAGTCAGTGAGGGATGGGTCATTTGAACTCCTGTGTGCCTTTGCAGGGGTACATCATCAGTGACCATGAAATGACACATATGATGCATGGGAACCCAAAAGTAACATCAGAACATATGGCAGTGGGGAAGACAGAGCCGGGGCCAACGTCTCTGTCCTGCATAGCATTCAGAAAGGGCACTGTTGCAAAGTATGTTGTATGCTGTGCATTTTTGCACATTATGACAAAAGCCCCCCAAAGACAAAGCAGTTTAAAGGAGCAGAAACTATTTTGGCCTACCTCTCCTAGTTACCCATTTTCAGCTGACAGCAGGCTAAAATCCGCTGTCTGCTGATGTCACTCAACTGGTCCAGGATCTAGATCAATCCTGACTTTACAGCCCACCCACATGCCTGGACTAGTAGCTGGCTTAGCCTCCCAGCAAGTATCTGGAGACTGGGTCGGCTGCTCTTGGTCCTTCCACAGCCCAGTGCTCCAGTGAGTAATGGAGGGGCAGAGCACAGAGCAGGTGACTGGCAGTCATCACTCTCTGCTTGGAGCCGAGGAAAAGACTGAGCGATCAATGGTATTTGATCACTCAGTTCTCATCGTAGAGACAGCAGGAGACAGATGCAGCATCGGATCGAGTAAGTATAAATGTTTTTTTCCTAACCCCATACTTGTCAGAAACCATGAATCAGACCGAGACAGAAGTGCAGTTAAAATCACACTTGTTTAATAACAATAGTAAAAGGTAAACCGAGCAACATAGTCAAATCATAGCCAGAGTTCGGTAACAGGAATGTATAGTCAGACAAGCAAGGATGTCAGGAAGCCAGAGATCAGCATACTTCAGGACAGGCCAGGAAATGGGGAAACCGGAGATTCAACGTAGTGGAACAGCAAGCAGGATCAAGAACCAGAGGGGACATCAGCCAAGAAAGTCTTCAACAGGTACATAGGAGAGAGTCTCTGGATGTGTTGACCAAGGCAAAGGCAGAGAGGAACTGAACTGAACAGCTTAAGTAACCAGCAGGACTGACTAATAGGATATCATCATTAGGTGGGTCACTGTGGAAAAGATTGGAGCTGGCAATTAACTGACAGCAGAGCAGCCTGCTCTGAGAAGGAAGGGTTGAGCCCAGTCCTGACAGTACCCCTTCCTCAATGACCCCTCCCCCTCGGAGAACCACCAGGTTTGAGGGGAAAACATCCATGGAAAGCACAGAGAAGGACAGGGGCATGTACATCCGAGGATGAGACCCAGAGTGTTCCCCTGGACTGTACCCTTTCCAATACACCGGGTACTGTATGAGCCCATGGAACCTACGGGAGCCAACAATGGACTGTACTTCATACTCCTCCAGGTTCTCAACCGGTACTGGATGAGGATGTGGCACCAAGGTGGTACAGCGGTTGCAGACCAAAGGTTTTAATAAGGAGACATGGAATACATTTGAAGTACACATATTAGAAGGAAGGTCTAAAGTCTAATCCACTGGGTTAATCCTGTGGAGAATACGGAAAGACCCGATAAACCAAGGTGCAAACTTCAGTGAGGGAACACGGAGTCGGAGGTTGTGAGATGACAGCCAGACCCTGTTCAGCATGGAGTCTGTACCTATCATTGGCATGTTGAGAAGCCTACTGGACTTATGCTCAAGTGGAACAAAGACCACAGAGATGCTCCTCTAATGCAGGGATGCTTTGCGGAACAAATACGTCGGGCAACATGGAAGGTTGGAAACCATAGCTTTATCAAATGCCTTGCTGAAATCCAGATATGCTATGTCTACAGCACCACCCATTGGAAATATAGTCAAAATATTTAATCAGATTAGCCTGACATGATCTGCCTTCAGTAAAGGCATGCTGCTTTGGGTCCAAGCTATGTATTTTTAAGTGATCAATAATCCTTCTTTTCAGGAGCGATTCCATTTACTTGACTACAACTGATGTTAAATTCACTATTCACTTTGCTGCTCTTCTTGTGGATAGGTACAATATTAACAGTCTGCCAGTCATGTTCTGTTAGAAGAGACTGATTAAAAAGATCCCTTAATGGTCCAACAACTATACCGCAAAGTTCTCTTAGAACTCTAGGATGAATACCATCAGGGCACATTGCATTATTAAGCTTTAACCAAGCCAGTTCCTATGCTACCTCTGTCTCCATAAATCCTAAAAATTAACCTTCATTACTAGAACCAATATGATTCCCCAACTTGTAATTGTTAGTTCAATTTATTTCTGATGGTCCCACAGAGGACACAACTGTAGCAAAAAAACAGTATAATAATAGATATTCTAACTATGTAAAGGTAAAGAAATCTTTTTCTTTTCCCAGTTTATTAATACATTTAAATGCTCTTTCAAATTATTTCATGGCATGAATCACTGAGAATCTGAGAAGATTCTTCTTGGCACTTAAACTTCAAACTTTCAAAAATACATTTAATACATCTGGACATAATTGGAGAAGTGCAGGCAGCAAGGCACGCTATTTCTCTTATTATTGGAATGGAAAAAAACCTTATTAGCTTTTGGATTCCTGTATTTTGATTTATATCTGAAATGACTTATTACAAAGTTGTGTCCAGAACTGCCACTTCTCAAGATAGGCATATACGCCTTTGCTATCAAGTTTAGAAGTACAGTATGTCATTTTAATTGCAACCAGATCTGTTATAGTTCATAGATGGAAAAACATTGATTTCCTCAGTCATTTTGTGGTACATTGAGCAGCCACGTTAAGCCAAATCTGTCAGACATTTTAAACTTTTTTTAAAGTAAATGTCATTCCAATGTGCAGGCAGCACAAAGTATCTGATATAACCTTTGCTAGCCAGAAAAGGCTCCTCCATGCCTCTGTCTGAAACTAGTGTTTCAAAGGATGACTTGGGAAGGTAGGCAGTGGCATTTTTGGCTGAAAGGGTAGCCTCTCTCTATACCATTTACTCATGTTTGATGCTTTAAGATCTTGAACAGCCAAGTCTAGGTCTGCTGATAGGGTAGTACAACTGACCCTCTTGTATTGGGCCTGATCAGCTCAACGGGGGGCCCGGGAAGCTTAATAGTTCATTTCTAACAAATAACAAAATAGGGCTCACTAAATTACACCCCGCTCCATTTCTGCTTTGGGGAGGTGTATAATTCAAGAGGAGTATTACAGGAACTGATTCTTCACTTTGAGGTTGTTGTATAGGCTACTTTTATGGCTCACTTAAATGATTAACGATACAAGAAATAAGTGATTAAACCTTTGTCTATAAAGGATAAAAAACAAACGATAACAGTGCGAAAAGATAAACAATTACATTTATTTACACAGAAAAGAAACTTTAGAATAATTAGAACTTATCATATAACTCAAGTGATGTTACAAGTACTGTGCTGCTTAGGCTGCAAAGATAATTTAGGTCATATGGTTACAACAGACATATACTTTCAATATATTTATCAATATTTCAAGATAGGTTATAGAAATAAGGTAGATATACAAGTATACGTTACATGGACATCCTGTCGCCCCGATGGTCTGGAACTGAACAGGCCATCAGCTAACCCTCGCCCTATTTTATATGCATTCTCGGCCAATCAGAAGATGGAACACACCCATTGGCTATGAGTTCGCATCAACCAATGATTGGCTGATTCTGAAGTCTCACAGCAGTGTTAAGGAAGCAATGTATTCGCTTCTCTAACACAACACTATGTAAACAGCGAACGCACAGCATTGCGCCCGCTGTTTACCAATTTGGAAGCCTATTAGAGCTCACAGCTCTAATCAGGATGCCTATTGGAGCCAAAAGCTCTAATCAGGAGCTTCCAAAAACACCCCTGCTGCTGTAATTCAGATGCCTGGTGCCCGACAACGGGCCGGACACCTGAATAGGGGGTCGGCAATTGATAGATTCATGCAATGCAATCTATTGGTGATAGAGTGGTGCAGGAGAGAGGGGGCGGCGCACATGCGCCCTCTATGGACACACCACCACTGCCCTGGAGTCTGATCCATGCAAACCGTGCTTGCATCCACATCCACGCTTGTATGATTCCCCGCTGCTGGCATGTGGATTCACTACTCAGGGTAAGAGTACCGAATCCCCCTATCCCCAGATGGTGGAGGCACAACCCCAGGTGTTGTTTAAACTGCTGGATTGTGCTGATTGTTATACATCTGAATGAAGCATTGCCATTCCGTTTGAGACTACATTGGGATCGCATCTTGGTGTCCCATTTACATGGACCTATTATTTTCCTGTTTTTATTAGGTGGACTGATCTTTCCTTCTATACTGTATCACTTATCCACTAATATTTTCGTCTCCATTGAGAAACAGTATTTTTTCTTGTACAGTTGTGCACATGATAGCGACATTAAAGTGTGGGCTATATAATTAGTGATGGACGAACTTCCGACGGGACGTTTCACAAACGCGAAGTGCGAATGCGGCCAAAAGTTTGCGAACCCCATTGACTTTAATGAAAGGCGAACCTTAAAAAACCTACAGGTCATATTTTCAGCCACAAAATACTTACTAGCTGTGCACACATAGTCCCACCACATGGACACTGACATAACAAAAGTAGGAAGTGAATCTGGGATCGACAACGACAAGCATTCTTTTTTTTATCTGTGAAATTTTGACAATACAGGAACGCATGAAGGCCATGGGAGAGGTGCGGTGAGGGCAGGCTATGAAGGGGGTGCAGGAGATGATCAGTGCCACAGTCAGGGCAGCGCAGTCCTGTGCCAGTGTCCCAGTGTGCCAACCTGTGCTTGAGCCCCTCCCTCTGCCCGGCCCTTACCCCCACTTATGCAGGGCTCCACTGCGGTGGTCCAGAGGTGCCAGTCAAGTGCTGATCCTCAGCCATGGTGCTGGCACTGCCTGCTGATTGGCTTCTCCGCTGCTATCTCCCTCACTGACACCAGCACTGAGATATAACACTGACACCAGCACTGCGATAGAGACTGAGCACTGACACCAGCACCGAGATAGAGAGCACTGACACCAGCACCGAGATAGAGAGCACTGACACCAGCACCGTGATAGAGAGCACTGACACCAGCACCGAGATAGAGAGCACCGACACCAGCACCGCGGTAGAGACTGAGCAATCACACCAGCACCGAGATAGAGAGCACTGACACCAGCACCGAGATAGAGAGCACTGACACCAGCACCGAGATAGAGAGCACTGACACCAGCACCGTGATAGAGAGCACTGACACCAGCACCGTGATAGAGAGCACTGACACCAGCACCGAGATAGAGAGCACTGACACCACACCAGATCCGTGATTGAGAGCACTGACACCAGCGCCGTGATAGAGAGCACTGACACCAGCACCGTGATAAAGAGCACTGACACCAGCACCGAGATAGAGAGCATTGACACCACACCAGCACCGAGATAGAGAGAGAGAGAGCACTACCACTGACACCAGCACCGAGATAGAGAGAGAGCACTGACACCAGCACCATGATAGAGAGCACTGACACCACACCCGCACTGAGATAGAGAGCACTGACACCAGCACCGTGATAGAGAGCACTGAGACCACACCAGCACCGAGATAGAGGGCACCGAGACCACACCAGCACGAGATAGAGAGCACTGACACCACACCAGCATCGAGATAGAGAGCACCGATACCACACCAGCACCATGATAGAGAGCACTGAGACCACACCAGCACCGAGATAGAGAGCACTGAGACCACACCAGAACCATGATAGAGAGCACTGAGACCACACCAGAACCATGATAGAGAGCACTGAGACCACACCAGCACCGAGATAGAGAGCACTGACACCTCACCAGTACCATGATAGAGAGCACTGACACTGCACCAGCACCGTGATAGAGAGCACCGACACCAGTATCGAGATAGAGAGAGAGCACTGACACCAGCACCGAGATGGAGAGCACTGACAGCAGCACTGATACCAGCAACTCGCTGAGGGACCCAAAAATATGACAGCGCTCAACCTGGTTACTTGGTTGATGCCTCGCTCCTGCTACATTAGCAGTCTGCTTTGTCCCTCCTGTGCAATCTAAGTTCTGCCTGCTTTTCCTCCCTATCTGCTGGTCCATATCTCCCTTTGAACTCCCCTCCACTTCCTCTCTTGTGGGCACCCATTTTACATCACTAGACATGTCATCATCTACGCCACCTTCCCCACCGCTATATTTAGAGATCACGGAGTAGGCAGCAACACCAGGGACCAACCTCCTCCTTGGGCTGATCGAGGTACTGTCGTTAGACTGCTGAGTGGCGGTTGTTGCTATCTCCCTGATCCAAAACCAAGAATGGTTGCGCATCGGCAATGTCTTGTGATGGATCAGAAAATAATTCCTGTGACTCAAGCGGAAGGTATATGGTGGTGGTGGTGTTGGTGGTAGTGTCTTTGGGGGTGCACACAGCAGAGAGTGAAGAAGAGGGTGCAGATCAAGAGGATGATGAGGGTGCAGAAGAGTAAGGCTGAGTGAGCCACTCAACCAAGTCTCGTGCGTCCTTTGGCGTAATCGCACGCGCCTTCTGCAATTTGCCACTTTGGCTCAAGTCTGTTGTTCCTGCCCTACCCCTACCACCCCTGCGGAAGGGCCTCCCTCTTCCTCTGCCTGTCATTTTTTAAATGACCCTGTGACTAAAGTGTCTAGAGAAGTGCAGTATGTATGTGGAAGAAGGTATATAACACCCCACTTCAATCTGTCGTTTTTGGGGGCCACTGGTCTATCACACCAGTTATAATACTTTTTTGGTTTGCGTTTGTCACTCTTTGTAGTATCGCTGCTGAACCGCTCAGCAGGCACAATGTTGCACAGTGGAAATGCACTATACTATGCTTTCTATATGTGCAAGTATTTTATACGTGTATTACACCACTATATACTGCACACCAAATAGTACACCTATACCAGTCCTTAAAAGGACCTTTATGGACCTAATAGTAGCTAGCTTGTAGCTAGTGATTTGCAGACTGTCCCTGCTCAGAACACCAAGCTGTCCCTCAGTCCCTACACTGATAAAAGACAGCTGCAGAATCGGTCAGCAGTCAAGTATAATATACTTTGTATATTTGAAAGAAAGTATAATATATGTGTACAACCCTATATACTGTACACCTATACCAGTCCTTAAAAGGACGTTTGTGGACCTAATAGTAATAGCTAGTGATTAAACTGACTGTCCCTGCTCCACACAGAGTCCTGTCCCTACACTGACAAAAGACAGCTGCAGAATCAGTCAGCAGTGCACTCAGCAATCACCAGCACAGCAGTGCACCAGAACCCTATATACAGTACACCTATACCAGTCCTTAAAAGGACCTTTGTGGGCCTAATAGTAATAGCTAGTGATTAAACTGACTGTCCCTGCTCCACACAGCGTCCTGTCCCTACACGGACAAAAGACAGCTGCAGAATCAGTCAGCAGTGCACTCAGCAATCACCAGCACAGCAGTGCACCAGAACCCTATATACAGTACACCTATACCAGTCCTTAAAAGGACCTTTGTGGGCCTAATAGTAATAGCTAGTGATTAAACTGACTGTCCCTGCTCCACACAGCGTCCTGTCCCTACACGGACAAAAGACAGCTGCAGAATCGGTCAGCAGTGCACTCAGCAATCACCAGCACAGCAGTCAGCAGCAGTGCACCGAACCCTATATACTGTACTACACCTATACCAGTCCTTAAAAGGACTTTTGTGGACCTAATAGCTAGTGATTTGTGTCACTACAGTCTCTCCTTGCTCCATGCTCCACACAGCGTCCTGTCCCTACACTGACATAAGACAGAATGTAAAATGGCCGCCAGATCAGGTCTATTTATAAGGTAGGGGGAATGTCCAATTGTCCATGAGCTAAAATGTCTCAATTGGCTGTCCTGTACCCCATGATGGATGTGTCATCATGGGTCAAAGTTCTTTCACAATGTAAACGCATATGTCCGCCGGGGGAACAGCGCCAGAAGTCCGCTGATTTGGCGAATCCCGAACACGCAAAATTTGCCGTGAACCGACCACCGGGCTAGGCCATCTCTATATATAATATTTTCATGTACAATATTTTATGTCACAAATTCGGTCTGTGTTTTTGTGCACATATTTGCCACTAGTGACACGTCAGTGTGTTATTCAGATTGCCTATTTTTTCACTCATACCTAGATCTCATATGTTTAAGGTTGTTTTTGCATATATTCATATGTATTTGGCACTAGTCACACATCACTGTGTTTCTAGAATGTTCAATCTCTTATTTTTATTTTTATACACCACACTGTATTTTTGCATATTTCCCTATGGTCCTTTGATCGATTAATTATCTGCTTGGTATCATTCCCAGGCTGTCAATAATATTTTAGATTGTCTATGTAAATCCTGGGTGAGAAGTCAAATATGTTGGAAAATATATTCCCCTACTAGGTCACCTTGATTTTAATTTGTGTTGACTAAAAATTATATATGTTCTTCTATGTCCTGTTTTACAGACCTACAATTTTATTTTTATATTATGCTGTTATTCAGCAGGTATGACAATTTGCCATTTTAGAGTGCCCTCAATATCTCCAAAATGTCACTGTATTTATGTACACTTCACCATTAGATTTAATCGAAGATGTATTGAAGATGTAGCCAATTGAACCTCTGTCATTCCCATAGTGTTTAAAAGAAAACCTGTACTGAGAGAAAAAATGGATGTTGCTGACAGCCATCTGAAAGTGCTAGTTGCTTGGCTGTCATACTGCCAAGTGAATGCAATACTTTTTGATTCACCCACCTGGAACAAACATGCAAATCAGGAACTATAGAGTCAGAACTTACGAACACATTTGTTCGATTCAGCTCGGCCCATCCTCCGAAGACCTCTTGTTAATGACGAAATGCATCAGAAAGTGGCCTACCAGTGACGACATCATGCACGCCCGACCGCTAACCAGCAATAGTGTTCAAAGCCGGCAGCCTACTGCTTTTTTATTTTACAAAATAATCACTGTATGTTTTGTGTGAAGGTAATTGTAGCCATTTTTTTAAATTACCACTTAAGGACCGAGCCTCTTTTGAGATGTGTTTACAAGTTAAAAACTGTTTGTTTTTTTTGCTAGAAAATTACTTGGAACCCCCACACATTATACATTTTTTTCTAACACCCTAGAGAATAAAATGGCTGTTGTTGCAATACTTTCTGTAACACCGTATTTGCTCAGCGATCTTACAAGCGGTCTTACAAGCGCACTTTTTTTTGGAGATTTTAATTAAAAAATAAAACAGTAAAGTTATCCCAATTTTTTTATATTGTGAAAGATAATGTTACGCTGAGTAAATTGATACCCAACATGTCATGCTTCAAAATTTCGCCTGCTCATGGAATGGCGACAAACTTTTACCCTTAAAAATCTCCATAGGCAACATTTAAAAAAATTCTACAGGTTGCATGGTTTAAGTTACAGAGGAGGTCTACGTCTAGGAGTTTTGACATCACTTCTGCCCTGCATTAGTATGGAGGCGGGTGGGGGTCATCTTCCCCTCACACATTTCCATGCCCGGCAATGGTGAAGAACTAATTGCCTCCGCCGACGGCTCCAGTAAGTGGCGGAGTGCACCGGAGCGTGGCGGGAAGGGGGCCCCTTTCCGGACGCCAATAAAAGTGATCTTGCGGCGAAGAGACCACTCTTATCAGAAACAGGACCGCCGGCTGAAGATGAGGATCATCAGCTAGCTGCCACCATAACAACGAAATCCCCCTTCAAAGTAAGAGCGTACATCGTCGTGCGGCAGTCCGGAAGTGGTTAAACTCTTTTACATCATTTTGGGCTTCACTATGGGAGTTTTCCTTGTTTTACTTGTTTTTTATTGCGAGACTCCTCTATACGGTCGGTGATCCAGGTGATGGTTACCTCCTGGATAAACTTGCTGCTGCTTGCTTGACCATTATAATCTGTGGTCCTGGACATCTGGTAAGAAGCCTGAGTTTGAGGATATTGCTGGTGACAGATACTTTCACTCTGCACGGATCATTCCTTCATTGGATTGTTTTGCACTTATGGACTGTTTATGATTTTTTGGTGTTACTTTGTTAAGATTGAGTTCTATTTTGCACATGGACACTTTTTCATAATTTTTTTGTGCAACTGAATGTTATATATTGTTGCATTATTTGGAGCGCTGGTTATTTTCTCTATTATTTATCAACTGGTATCCTGGTTTCTTAAGTGGCTGCTATTTTTCCTTATTTACACCGAACAAGGATTTTATGCAATTTTAACATTTGTTCCATTGAATTAAACCATTGATTCAGCACCACAGCTAGCATTTTCATAAAAGAGGTAAGCAATGGAAGACTCCATACATCCTCAGCATGGGTTCTCTTTAAATGCGCACAGTAATAATAATCATAAATCATTCTGGACTGATCTTCTGGTAACAATCTTTCCCATCCAAGATAGTGGGGATTTGTTTCCAGCTGGATTGTAAAATCTTATGTATATACTGTTCTTATTTTATTTGTTCTCATTTTCTTTGCTTGTAGATGTTTAGCTGCAGATTTAACATCCCTCAAACCTAAGGTGGATCGATGCCCAAGTTAGGATTTGCTATGTTATAGCATACATCTAGAAAAGTTAATTGAACCTAAGCAGGACCCAGAAAGTGTACCTTTTGTCATTATTTGCTCCTGAAAAATAAAAATGCATATCCTAATATCTGAGTGTGCTTAGGCACCCCATGCCTACAGCCTTATAGGTGTATATCTGTAGTGTGAGAGGCACTGCTGTCTCTGACTGCTAGTCTCATGAGCCTCCACTGCTCGTGTTCACTTTAGGACAGTATAAACTGATACATATGCGATTCTAAATACTGTCCAACACTTGTGTCCTACTTTTCATATGTACCTAGAACCAGCCTTGGCATTTTTTTATCATCACTTTATCATCATATCCTTACCAGGTAGCTAACATTTTTAATCACAGTCGGACGTCAGGTTATCTACCAGTAGGTCAAAATCTTCTGGGTCCCTGATCAGTGATCTCTAAGTGAAGGGAAGAGGGGGAAGAATACTAATAGGGACAGCAGACACATACTTAAAATAAAGCAATAAAAGCAGTTCTAGTGGAACCAGCTAGGGAATACTGCTAAAGCCTGACATGGCACTTAATACTACAGAATAAATCTTCAACTGCCTAAGGCAATCCATTTTTAAGTCCACACGGGAAGAAAAAATGAACCTCATGTATAATAAAGAAGATCTAGCAATTTAGGACTATCTATGCTGGTTTATTCTTACAAACATCTGATTGTTCATATCGCACTGCTACGCTACTTTGTTTTCCTTTGGGTAGAGATAGTAGAGAGAGCGTTGTATCATGAGAATACGCGATTTCTGAGGAAATTTAATTTCTGATGGCATAAAAGAAGTTTATGAAACTTAGGACAGATTTTATTAAGTTTACCTGGTATGACTTTGAATATCATAGTTTCATTATTGGCAATGCTCTATTGGTCATTTACCTTGGTTAATACTGTAACCTCATTGCACTGTAGTTCTGGGTTCAGTTTTCACCAAGGGCATGATCTACCTAGAGTCCATGGGCTCTCTCAATGTTTGTATAATTTCTCCTGTTTCCTATCCAATCCAGAACAATGCCAGGAGCTTGATGGACTTCAAAAAAGATTTGCTCATGCGAAAGATGCAATGTAATTGCAATGTAATTTGTAAGGCGGTGTGGACTTTTTCTGTGGTACAAATCAATATCTTCCGTTTCTTCACTAGAAGATTTCTTTGAGGTCAGATCTGAGAATTAAATCGGAACTAAATTACACTGTATATATTACTGAGTGGTGATGCTTACATACTTTTCACAGATTATGCTGCCGTGTGATTCATAAACATCCGCAATATTTAAAAAAAGTACTGCTGATGTTTTAAAAAAATTACTGCATTTGATTCTCATACCTCAGATAAGGTTCCAAATTCCTTGCATTATCAGTATTAAAGTTGAAACAATACTGCTGGTAATCTTTTGTAATTTTACCATGATTACAATGGTTTCATTAGCAGTGATACCCAAACCCTATTGGCTTGTATACCTTTGATTAATACTGTAACCTCACTGCATTAGAGCTTGGTTCAGTTCCCACCACGGTTACTATCTACCTGAAATATTTGTCCTCTTACAATGTTTTTCCTTAGCGTTGTGCAGTCTCAAAGTGTAAGTACACCCTTGTCACCCCCGGTCCCCGCTGTTTTAATCTTTGATGATAATTAGCTTTCCCTGCACATGCAGCTGGTGCAGCATTCCAAGGATTTGAAAGCTTCTTTTCCTGGGGACGCTAGAATGATCAGAGAAGTTCTGATTGATCAAAGTAGTCACATGCCCATACTGACCAATCAAAAGTGCTATGATCCATCCCGGCATCCCTAAAGAAAAAAGGGCAAGAACACTGTGACTTACAAATCTCTGGACCGCTGCACCATCTGCATGGGTAGTGAAAGCTTATCATCCATGTAGATAAATGCAACAATGACTAGGACTAGGGGGGACGGGAGGTTGTAGTGTATTAGTTCACCTTTTCATGTTGTGAAAAGGTGAAATTACTAAGCTGATCATAAACTATTAGATTTTCAAACAAAGATTCGTACAAACATGTACCAACATTTGTACCAAAATTCTCTGTATATTTAAAGATTTGATTGTAATTTGAAAGTACTTCAAAATTTGATTTGCTTTTTAGTACTTACTAATTTTGGAGTGAATGGCCTTTACTTAATGAAAATTAAATACACTATTAAAAAATAGTTTGGGAAATGTTTTCCATCCTGCTCCTTCAAATTTTCTCATCACATCACTGTCGTTGAAAATTAATGTCCATTTGACCCCCGTAATGATTCGAAAATTGATCAAATGTTTTTAAAACAAAACAAACTTTGACCACTAGTTTTAGTGCTAGTGTTTGTAAATATATTACGCATTAGAGTCACATTATGCCTCAGGCAATATTCCAAAATTAGAAAATTGTACTCAGTATTGAAGTTAGAACAAAATAACAGATTTTTTTTATAGATTTCCTAAAAACTGACAATTTATCAGAAATGTGAACATTTTCAATTTTTTTACATGGGATATCCTCTGAAAAAAATAAGCGCACAACATTTTTTTTGCAATGTATCCTAATTATTTTAGGGGCCAGTGGGGTTTACTAAAGGCAACTCGACTCTTCATAGTTAAAGGTAAGTTGAACTTTGCAACGGAATTTGCCTTAGAGCTTAGTGAATGTGGTAAAATTTCACTTAGCAAACAATACCCAATCACATGCAAAGAGACTGAAAAAAAAACAGCATTTTTTCTAGCACATGATTTAATGATGGAAGTCAGCAGAGCCTCATCTCTTTCACTCTTTCATTAAGTTCTGGAACAAATTTTCTTAAAGTTCCCAAGTCTGCTCTCTGCTCGTGTGGCCTGGAGGTATTCAGGGACAGGAATACCCGGTACAGATGCAACTCTGAGCCATTCCAGTATGTGCCAAGCTATGAAGCGCTAACCCCACAAAGCCTAGACGCTCCTGAGGATATGCACACTTCTACCCTGGAAGATGTGGAACCCATGGAGATTGGGGCCATCCGGTCCAAGCTATCTAAGGTGAAAGAGAGCAGAAGAGAGACTATGGTCTTTGTTTCTACTGTGGAGAAAAAAGGGCACTTTATCTCTCTCTGCCCTACTCACCCACCTCTGCCAAAGGTTCGTCAAGTGGGTACTATTAGGATCCTTCCTACTACCCCTGAGTCTCTGCCTGCTTTCCAGCTTGAAGTTCCGGTGCCATTGCCCCCATCTGAAGTTCCAGTGCCAGTGTCCCTGACTGAAGTTCCTATGCCTGTGTCCCCAATTGAGGCTCCTGTTCATGCTAGTTTGGTGGATGCTATTTATTTCTGGTTGCTGACTTTGCTTGTTCCCAACTCTGATTCCTTGACTACCCTTTGGATTTACGCTGATCTCGTTTCCGACCCTGCCTGTTTCTGGCACTCTCTTCTGGTTGACCCCTTTGTACTTCTTCCTTGGTCTGCTGTCTTGGATTGTCCTTTCACCCACCGAGTCCCTGTCTTCCGCCTCTAAAACCCGTGAGTTATTTATTGGTGGTTCCCCGTTAGGCTGTTTGCACCATCTATTGCAGTCCCTTTTATTCTGGCTGCAGGATCTCAACCATCTCTCCACCTGATACTGGGATAACAAGACTACCGGTCAGGAAACTGGAGAGGCGGTTAGAATTTCTTTGTCAGACCTGAAGGAGGTTGCGAGAGATGCGGATACAGCACAGGGGACCAGTATCGGAGCAGGTCCTGCTGGGATAGTATGATTCTATCTGCTGCAAACTCTGGAAGGAAACACTAGCCCATAAGCAGCTCCACAAGGGAAAAATTTTCCCCTCCATCCAGGAAAGGTACTGCTCGCAGTATAGATTCCGGGTAATGTTTTTGGGAGAACTAGCAGATATAGAGTTCTGGCCATTCAGGAATGGGAGCTGGAAATAGCCTACAGACGACTGCTAGACTCTGCTCAATGCCAGGGCTGGGAATATCCAGAAGTACCAGCTGACGGTTATAAAATCTCAGCTAAAGTGTCAGCAATGGATTTAATTGAGTTTTCATCTGAGGATGTTTTTGATGAGTCACCTGCCAAAGTGCCCTGGACTTTTAGCAATTCCAGAGATTGGGGATTTAATAGACGTTTCCATAGAGGTGGAACCACCTTACGAACCCCCAGCAGAAGTGCTGGCAGCAGGACAGAGTACTGCAGACCCCCCACCCATGGCAGTTTCAGAGGCCTGAGGAGAGGAGGTGGTGTTTCTTCTTCACCAGTGGATTGCAGAGATGCAGGGAGGGGAAGCAGCCATTCCCCCTCCCCAACAAGGATTTGTGCACCTGGGAGGCAGTACTAGAGAAAGGAGCGTCCCAGCAGTGCCACAGAACGATGACACCAATCCAGCTAAAGCATTGACAACTGGACAGAGGGTCCAAGACCTCTGCCCCACATCTGCGGCAGAGGCCCAGGGTAAGAAGGAGATGGTCACTTCCCAGCTGCAGATTAAGATCCAGGGGGAGAAGGGAGAGGAGGCGTTTGTCCTCACTTCCCAACAGTTGGCCAGGGTGGAGGAAGCAATCTTTCCTCCCCAGCAAAGATCTGTGCATCTGGGAGACAGTACCAGAGACATGTCATCCAAGCAGCCAGATGAGGGTAAGGGAGATGTAGCAGCCGGCTCCCCTTCCCAACAGTGCTGCTTGCCTCTGCCCTTAACTAACAAAAGATGCTGTATCCACCTGTATTCTCCAGGGATGCAGATCTATAACAGCATGATGAAGTGAGCTCAGCCACCCTGTCTTCTTTCCAGCAGCTGAAGGGACTCCAGGGAGAAGGGCCAGTTTGCACTTCTCCCCAGCAGCGGGTATGTTCTCTGAGAGAGGCAGAGGATGGCTGGGTGAGTAATGCTATGTTTGGGACAATTTATATGGGGTGCTGTGTGGATACTGGCATTTGGGGACTGGAACTACTGACTAACTTCGGAGTCAGGGAACCCAGGTTACCTTGGAGAGCACTGGAAGCTCCTTGTCCAGCTCCCCAGCCTCTCCTAGGTGTAAGTCACCCTGTGTCTATTAGGAGCAAAAGACCCTCATACCCCTTTTATGGCCAATTACTTACATACATACAAGTCATCAAAATTAGCAATTTTGATTTCTTACGTTCAGCACCCGCAGACTTCAAGGGAGTTTGTGGTTCGGGGCAGAACTTTTCCCCTGTTCTGGAGTTCTTCTGGTCACACAAGGGGCATTCTTTTATTTGCCAGCTGTGTAATTGCCATCACCCTAGAGAAGCTACTTATGAATTTTCTGTAGAAGTTGGCATATCCAACAAATCTTATTTCCTTAACATTTCTAGGGGCACCAATGCTATGATGTTCTCAGGATCCATGTTCACTCCCAGAGAAATAGAGTATCACAAGAACTAGATCTGGATTCATACAAACTCACATGTCTCCAGTTTCATGTAAAGTTGATTCTTCCTTAATCTTTCAAACACAGTACAAAATGCTTGCAATGTTTTTTGCTAACCCCCACTTACCTGGTTGCAGGTCCTGCACATCATCGGTAAGCTGCTGTCTCTTTCGGGTTAAGCCGACAGCTTCACTGATGATGTGCCCCCTGGCCTCCTTCCTTCCCAACGAAGGAGTTTGCCTCCGGGGATATGAGACAAAGTGCACGCCATTCACCCACGTGGGGTGGGCCAGGCGTTTTTTTTACCAAAAAAGATTAAGAAAAAAAAAAGCCTGATTTCTCCAGTGGAGGGGTGGATTGGAGGCAACATGCCCTGGAGAGTTCCACTTTAAAATTCTCATCAAGCCACTCCCTGTGGTATTTCTCCCCCTGGGAGCAATTTAATGGTACATTTGCATGGGTCATGTGGAGGTAACTGATCCCCATTCTTTTTATCATACATGTCAGGGGAACTGGTGGTATTGTGGAAGCAGGTTTCATACGAGTTACCAAATGCACTCGCGATTCCATAATAAGTGGAAAACTTGTTTGAAAAGGTGCTCTACAACTTTCCTTGCAATGAAGGGACAAAGATATTTTAGTCTGTTTTCCTCAGTTAACAGAGGGGTTATACGTAGAAAACTGGTCTTTCTCAATTTAGTGTGCCGCAGGATCAGGGCTGTCAGATGAGCCGAACCCCGGCACTGTGAGAAGCTCCGTGAGCTTCAAAAGTGAAAGTAAAGTGCAGAGGATTGTGCTGTGCTCTCTGCTTCCCCCTACAGTGCAGTACCCGGCTGAATGAGGAAGCTGCAAAGGTACTGTACTGTGCTACAAGCTAAATTAGTGTTAAAAAGGGCTTTATTCGTGTGTGTATGTGTGTGCATGTATGTCTGTATGTGTGTGTGTGCATGTATGTCTGTATGTGTGTGTGTGCATGTATGTCTGTATGTGTGTGTGTGCACATGTGTCTGTATGTGTGTGTGTGCACATGTCTGTATGTGTGTGTGTGCACTTGTGTCTGTATGTGTGTGTGTGCACTTGTGTCTGTATGTGTGTGTGTGTGTGTGCACATGTGTCTGTATGTATGTGTGTGTGTGCACATGTGTCTGTATGTATGTGTGTGTGTGCACATGTGTCTGTATGTATGTGTGTGTGTGCACATGTGTCTGTATGTGTGTGTGTGTGTGTGTGCACATGTGTCCGTATGTCTGTAAGTGTGTGCATGTATGTCTGTATGTATGTGTATGCATGTGTCTGTATGTGTGTGCGGCGTGCATTTGTCTGTATGTGTGTCTGCATGTGTGTGCTTGCGTCTGTGTGTATGTTACTTTTAATCCTGACCCCCCCCCCCCCATTCTTATACCATCAAAACTGCTTTTGTAGGGCTTGGTGTGATATTAGCCAGGACTGCTGCTCCTCTGAAAAGCAATCCATGCACAGATCTCTTTCAGAGGCATTTGAATGGCGGTAAAGAGGCATTATGTTGCCTCCTCGCCACCTGTTTTAAGCCCGTAAATGCAACATCTGTGTGGCTGCGTACTGTGTGTAGGGCAGCCCATTAATTTCAATGGACTTCCCTACTCACAAAAATGCAGGGAAAGAAGTTCCCGAGCTTTTTTTTTTTTTTAATTGCACTGCACCAAAAGCACCCTACATTTTCCAATGTGTGGGGTACCATTAAGAATTAACAGTACCCCCTAAAGTGCAGACCATTCGTCTGTGTGTTGGGAACAAGCGCGACAAAGGCAAGAGAATTCTTGTTGGGCCGCGTATTAATGCTCGGATGGACACACTAAGGCCGCGTACACACGGGCGGATTGTCTGTCCAACTTAGTTCGCTGAACACTGTTTCAGCGGACAATCCGCTCGTGTGTGGGCTTAAGCGGACTTTTTCAGCGGACAATCTGACGAACAAAGTCTTACGGAATTTCCGTAAGACAGTCCGTTCAAACTTGGTTTTGTCCGTCCAAACTTGGTTTCAGCGGACAGTCCGCTCGTGTGTAGGCAAGTTGGACGGACTAAGTATGGCGCATGCTCAGAAAGGATTTACGCGGCCGAAGGTTGCATTGCAGTGTATTGGACGTCGTATTTCTAGTCCCGTCGTACGTGCTGTACACGTCATCGTGCACGCTTTCAGCGGACTGTCTGCTCATCGTGTGTGGTCAAGTCCGTTCATGCAAATTTTGAACGGACTGTCTGTCGGATTGTCTGACGAACTTAGTTGGGCAGACAATCCGCCCGTGTGTACGCGGCCTTAGACCGAATTTTCAATGGTTCAAAGAATGTCCGGCAAAATGGTCGGCCCTCGAGCATGTTCACTTCATCAAATCCGGCCCACTTTGAAAAATGTTTGGACACCCCTGATCTAGACCCTATGTCCCAGATGTCTTTCAACATGTTTAACTAAGCAGCTTCCCCTACAGATTCCCCCCCTCATCCTGGTAAAGGGGTAAGAAGTGGGTTCTCATGTTGGTTTATTCTGAAGTTCTCTTTTGTACTGTCTTCTTACGCTGTATCAAATTCACCATATCCTTATGTGGTCCTATTGCCAATACCATAATCACTTCTTATTAAGTTTCCGGTTATTCACTATTCCATCCATTCCCCCACTCTCTCATACTCCTGACCTATGTGCCTCTGTTTTATGCATTTACTCCAGAAGAACGAGTTATTGCTTTTTAACCCATGTCTGATAAACATTTTACCTTTGTTACACAAGCTGCATTGCAGGTCTAATCTTGGCTACTGAGTGGGTCTCAGCTTCAAATATATTTTGGCTAACATAAGGCAAACCCTCACCCTCTTTATCTTTTTTAGATGGCTTTTGTATAATTAAATTAAAATGAAATAATATCTAATAAATACATTCATTTTGTTGCTTGTTATGTCCTATATTGTTAACAATGCATTTATTTTTAATGCAAACTTAACTGTGTAGAATATGATGCCATTATTTGAAAAAGATTTTAAAAAAAAAACGATTCTTATTTGGTGGTACATGTTGCTTGATTTAATTCTATTCCCCTTTTACTTTTGTGAATAATTTTCTGTTTCTTCTAAAATCATATACTGGATTGGTTGGGTCCCACATGCATCCCTTCATTATCAAGACTAACTGCATGATAAATATTTATAGTAATGAGTTGCACATTAGAAGCTGAAAGCCCCATGGCACACGCACAGCTTTACACAAAGCAAATAGAATTTCACATACATTTTAATCACCATTATGCTTCTAAGGCAGTGGCGTAGCGTGGGTTGTCAGCACCTGAGGCAAGGCAAGTAATTGCTGCAGACTTTTAGCACTCCCCGAGTTCATTCAAATACAATAGTACTGACCTACCTGATTCCTATACTGACCACTACACTAACCTACTATACTATACTGTCCACTTCACTACACTGACCACTACACTGACCTCTATACTATAGTGTCCTCTACACTGACCACTATACTGTCCACTACACTGTACACTATGCCAGGGACGGACTGACCATTGGTCCACTCGGGCACTGCCGGAGGGCCCCATGCCACTAGGGGGCCCCTTCAGGGTTGCTAGCCTCAGTAAAACCAGGGACAGTATGTAAACATTTGTGTTTTTTTTTTTTACATCTGTCTCTGAAATGTCCCTTACTGACATCCTTTTGGTCTAAAAATCCCAAGATTATAGCTGCACCACCTCTCCAGTACTGTGTGTGTGTGTGTGTTTTTGTGTATACTGTGTGGCCCCATAATCTCCGATTCCCTGGGGGCCCCATAATCTCCTAATTGCCCGGGGGCCCCATGAGTTGTCAGTCCGCCCCTGCACTATGCTAACCACTATACTATGCAAACCACTATACTACACACTACACTTACCACTGTACTACACTGTCCACTACACTATGCTGACCACTATACTGTCCTGCCTCTCTGCCTCTCTCTCTCTCTCTCTCTCCGCCGCTCTCTCTGTCTCTCTGCTTGTCTCTCTCTCTGCCTCTCTCTCTCGTTGCCACTTTCTCTGCCTGTCTCTCCCTCTCTCCCTCTCTTTCTATGCCTCTCTCTCTGTCGCTCTCTCTCTGCCGCTCTCTCTCTCTCTGCCTGTCTCTCTCTCTCTCTCTCTCTCTCTCTCTCTCTCTCTCTCTCTCCTCTCTCTCTCTCTCTCTCTCTCTGCCTCTGTCTCTCTCTTTGCCTCTCTGCCTCTGTCTCTCTCTCTGTGTTTCTGCCTCTCTTTGTCTCTCTGTCTCTCTGCCTATGTCTGTCCCTCTGCCCCTCTCTCTCTCTCTCTCTCTGCCTCTGTCTGTCTCTCTGCCCCTCTCTCTGCCTCTGTCTCTCTCTTTCTGTCTCTTTCTCTCTGCCCCTCTCTCTCTGCGTCCGTCTCTCTGCCCCTCTCTCTCTGCTCCTGCCCCTCTCTCTCTGCCCCTGTCTCTCTCTCTCTGCCCCTGTCTCTCTCTCTCTGCCTCCGTCTCTCTCTCTCTGCCCCCGTCTCTCTCTCTCTCTGCCTCCGTCTCTCTCTCTCTCTGCCTCCGTCTCTCTCTCTGCCTCAGTCTCTCTCTCTCTGCCTCAGTCTCTCTCTCTCTCTGCCTCCGTCTCTCTCTCTCTCTGCCTCCGTCTCTCTCTCTCTGCCTCCGTCTCTCTCTCTCTCTCTGCCTCAGTCTCTCTCTCTCTCTCTGCCTCAGTCTCTCTCTCTCTCTGCCTCCGTCTCTCTCTCTCTCTCTGCCTCCGTCTCTCTCTCTCTCTGCCTCCGTCTCTCTCTCTCTCTGCCTCCGTCTCTCTCTCTCTCTCTCTGCCTCCATCTCTCTCTCTCTGCCTCCGTCTCTCTTGTTGCCGCTCTCTCTCTTGTTGCCGCCCTCTCTCTCTCTCTCTCTCTCGTTGCCGCTCTCTCTTTCTCTCTCGTTGACGCTCTCTCTTTCTCTCTCGTTGACGCTCTCTCTCTGCCTGTCTCTGCCTCTCTCTCTATGCCCCTCTCTGTCTCTGCCGCGCTCTCTCTCTCTCTCTCTCTCTCTGTCTTTCCCTCTCTATGCCTCTGTTTCTCTCTCCCTTTGTCTCTCTGCCTCCGTCTCTCTCTCTCTCTCTCTCTCTCTCTGTTTCTGCCTCTGCCTCTCTCTCTGTCTCTCTGCCTCTGTCTCTCTCTCTCTCTCTCTGCCTCTGTCTCTGTCTCTCTGCCTCTGTCTCTCTCGCTCCCCCTCTCTCCCTCTGTCTCTGTCTCTCTGCCTTTCTCTCTACCTCTGTCTCTCTCTCTCTCTCTCTCTGACTCTGTCTCTCTCTCTGACTCTCTCTGCCTCTGTCTTTTCTCTGCCTCTGTCTCTCTCTCTCGCCCCCCCTCTCTCTCTCTCGCTCCCCCTCTCTCTGCCCATGTCTCTCTCTCTGCCTCTATCTCTCTGCCTCCGTCTCTCTCTCTCTCTCTCTGTTTCTGCCTCTGCCTCTCTATCTGTCTCTCTGCCTCTGTCTCTGTCTCTCTCTCTCTGCCTCTGTCTCTGTCTCTCTGCCTCTGTCTCTCTCGCTCCCCCTCTCTCTACCTCTGTCCCTCTGTCTCTGTCTCTCTGCCTCTGTCTTTCTCTCTGCCTCTGTCTCTCTCTCTCTCTCTGACTCTGCCTCTCTCTCTGTCTCTCTCTGTCCCTCTCTCTCTGCCTCTGTCTTTTCTCTGCCTCTATCTCTCTCTCTCGCTCCCCCTCTCTCTTTCTCGCTCCCCCCCTCTCTGCCTATGTCTCTCTCGCTCCCCCTCTCTCTGCCTATGTCTCTCTCTCGGCCTCCGTCTGTCTCTCTGCCCCTCTCTCTGCCTCTGTCTCTCTCTCTCTGCCTCTGTCTGTCTCTCTGCCCCTCTCTCTGCCTCTGTCTCTCTCTCTCTGCCTCTGTCTCTCTGCCTCTGTCTGTCTCTCTGCCCCTCTCTCTGCCTCTGTCTCTCTCTCTTTGCCTGTCTCTCTCTGCCTCTCTCTCTCTCCCTCTCTGCTCCTCTCTCTGCCTCTGTCTCTCTCTCTGTCTCTCTCTCTCCCCCTCTCTCTGCCTCTGTCTCCCTCTCTCTGCCTCTGTCTCTCTCTGCCTCCCTTTCTCTCGTTGCCGCTCTCTCTCTCGTTGCCGTTCTCTCTGCCTGTCTCTGCCTCTCTCTCTCTTTGCCTCTCTCTCTCTGACTCTCCCTCTCTCTGACTGTCCCTCTCTCTGACTGTCCCTCTCTCTGACTGTCCCTCTCTCTGACTGTCCCTCTCTGACTGTCCCTCTCTGACTGTCCCTCTCTGACTGTCCCTCTCTGACTGTCCCTCTCTCTCTTTGTCTCTCTGCCTCTGTCTCTCTCGCTCCCCCTCTCTCTCTGCCTCTGTCTCTCTCGCTCCCCCTCTCTCTCTGCCTCTGTCTCTCTCGCTCCCCCTCTCTCTCTGCCTCTGTCTCTCTCGCTCCCCCTCTCTCTCTGCCTCTGTCTCTCTCGCTCCCCCCCTCTCTCTGCCTCTGTCTCTCTCTGCCTCCCTTTCTCTCGTTGCCGCTCTCTCTCTCTCGTTGCCGTTCTCTCTGCCTGTCTCTGCCTCTCTCTCTCTTTGCCTCTCTCTCTCTGACTCTCCCTCTCTCTGACTGTCCCTCTCTCTGACTGTCCCTCTCTCTGACTGTCCCTCTCTCTGACTGTCCCTCTCTGACTGTCCCTCTCTGACTGTCCCTCTCTGACTGTCCCTCTCTCTCTTTGTCTCTCTGCCTCTGTCTCTCTCGCTCCCCCTCTCTCTCTGCCTCTGTCTCTCTCGCTCCCCCTCTCTCTCTGCCTCTGTCTCTCTCGCTCCCCCTCTCTCTCTGCCTCTGTCTCTCTCGCTCCCCCTCTCTCTCTGCCTCTGTCTCTCTCGCTCCCCCTCTCTCTCTGCCTCTGTCTCTCTCGCTCCCCCTCTCTCTGCCTCTGTCTCTCTCGCTCCCCCTCTCTCTGCCTATCTCTCTCTCTCTCTGTCCCTCTCTCTGCCTCTGTCTCTCTCTCTCCATCTGTCTCTCTCTGCCACTGTCCCTCTCTCTGACTGTCCCTCTCTGACTGTCCCTCTCTGACTGTCCCTCTCTCTCTCCATCTCCTCTCTGCCTCTGTTTCTCTCTCTCTTTGTCTCTCTGCCTCTGTCTCTCTCGCTCCCCCTCTCTCTCTGCCTCTGTCTCTCTCGCTCCCCCTCTCTCTCTGCCTCTGTCTCTCTCGCTCCCCCTCTCTCTCTGCCTCTGTCTCTCTCGCTCCCCCTCTCTCTCTGCCTTTGTCTCTCTCGCTCCCCCTCTCTCTCTGCCTCTGTCTCTCTCGCTCCCCCTCTCTCTCTGCCTCTGTCTCTCTCGCTCCCCCTCTCTCTCTGCCTCTGTCTCTCTCGCTCCCCCTCTCTCTCTGCCTCTGTCTCTCTCGCTCCCCCTCTCTCTCTGCCTCTGTCTCTCTCGCTCCCCCTCTCTCTCTGCCTCTGTCTCTCTCGCTCCCTCTCTCTCTCTGCCTCTGTCTCTCTCGCTCCCCCTCTCTCTGCCTTTGTCTCTCTCGCTCCCCCTCTCTCTGCCTCTGTCTCTCTCGCTCCCCCTCTCTCTGCCTCTGTCTCTCTCGCTCCCCCTCTCTCTGCCTATCTCTCTCTCTCTCTCTCTCTGCCCCTCTCTCTGCCTCTGTCTCTCTCTCTCTGTCTCTCTCTCTGCCCCTCTCTCTGCCTCTGTGTGTGTGTCTCTCTCTCTGCCCCCTCTCTCTCTCTCTCTGTCTCTCTCTGCCCCTGTCTCTTTCTCTCTGTCTTTCTCTCTGCCCCTGTCCCTCTCTCTCTCTGCCCTTGTCTCTCTCTACTGGCACGAAATTGCGCCCCCCTAAATGTCGCGCCCGGGGCCACGGCACCCCTTGCACCCCCCGCGCCACTGTTCTAAGGATCTGAGGTATGTATTACCGTGTAGGAAACATTAAAGCTGACATTTAGCAAAAAAAAACTGTTTTAATAATTACTTAAAATAAGTAGTGTTAAGTACCACTATGTGCAGGCTGCTGCAATGTAGCACTCTTTGCTGTAGAACTGCACTGTCCTATTCCTGCAGCTGAACTTCCAGTGCTGCAGATGTTAACATATTCAGGTCTCTAGGCATAGTTGCACTAAGGCTCGGTTCACACAGGGGCGACTGACAAATCACTCTCCGTTCTGTACTATGGAACCGTTCTAATAGGAGCGACTCAAGTCGCTCCGACTTAGAAAAAAGGTTCCTGTACTACTTTGGGGCGACTTCAGGCGACTTGCATTGACTTCTATACAGAAGTCGTTTTGCAAGGCGCCGCTGATCGTGTCCAGGTCGCGGCGCTGCAAGTCGTGCCGCCCCTGTGTGAACCGAGCCTAAAGGTTTTTTAAAAGCGATACAACCTCTCCTGCCCTTTCCTACCATGAGAAAGTTATTTCACTGATTATGCTGCAAATAACACAATCTCCCCACCCAAACACAGATTGCTATAATTGATATAACCAGTAACATTATTGATTTTTTTCATTTGTGTCATCTTTTTTCTTGTGTTTCATCTAGATTATTAAATGAATTAAATAATGATTTAAAAACACACTCATACTTTGTATGATGTTATTTTTTTCTCTTTCTGAATAAACAAAGGGTCTGTCTTATTTCTGTTCACAAATCTATCGGAAGCCCCTCCCACAAGTGAGGGTGTTCATGCATTTTATGCATTATTTGCATTGTGTTTACAACAATCCTCCGTTATTCTTCTTGTGAGTATGTGATTGGAACAAGAACATTATTCCAACAATCATTTTAATTATATATTTTTATTTTACTTGTGATTTAGGATCTGTATTCCAAATTTATTTATGATTTTTATATGTATTAT
This sequence comes from Lithobates pipiens, assembly GCF_037356315.1. Taxonomy (NCBI): domain Eukaryota; kingdom Metazoa; phylum Chordata; class Amphibia; order Anura; family Ranidae; genus Lithobates; species Lithobates pipiens. The sequence continues at coordinate 341,996,073 of NW_027507758.1, forward strand.
CATATTGAAAACTGTAAAATCTTTAATTTGATTTGATGTAATTTGGTTACAATTTTTACACTTTTTTCATCAGAAATTATCATTTATTCGTGGTTTTGTTGTTTAATGTGGGATGCTCTCCAATGGAGATGCAGACTGTGGATGGTTTCCTTGGTAAGGTGCCTTGCATGCCTGCACCTGCTTCGGAGTTCTTCTTCATGTGTTTCTCATTTTGATTTGATTTGATTGTGCGAAGGGGTGGTCTCAATTAAATTTTAATTGGTCATTCACCCCTATTTATATGCACAGGCAAACAATGTCACCTTAGCTATGATTAAGTGCCGACCTACGGTGGGAAATGTGTTAGATATTCCCCTTAAGCTTCTGCATTGTATTGACTGACTGATTTGGATTTTATATTTATACAATAAAGGTGTTGTATCGATGTGCGATGTTCCAGGACTTTTTTTTCTCTTTGATCCATTGCAGAGCCTGCACCTGCTTGGCCTAACAGGGCGTGTGTTTCACGGAGCTTCTGCCTAGAGCGGCATTCTTCTTCCAAACACAGATTGTGTTACATCAAATTTAATCAGTGAAAGAAATTTTCCCAACAGAGAAGAGGGCAGGAGGGGGACATGTCCCCATTGAATCATCTTTAGTTCAGCTGAGCCCGGAGACCCAAAGCTGTTAATGCCTGTACAAGTTCAGCAGCAGGAAGAGGACAGGGCAGCCCAGCAGTGAAGATTTCTACAGAATCCAGTAACTTGCACATCGGGGCACATTCACAGAGCTGATCAAAAGAGGGGTTGTGCCTCTGTAACCAAGGATAACCAATAACCAGCATAAACCTAGAGCCTGTATCTTGATGGACGACTCAACCCAAGAAAGGGTGACGCCGTCTCCTTCTAGATAACTGGGGATGAAACAACGCCACCTAAGGTCTGTCCGTGACAGGACCTCAAGGTTCGGGTGTTCCCTGGACGTTTTCCTGCACAGATACTGGAGCAGCAGCAGGGTTGGCCTGCAACATATGTTTTCCGCAGTGGGAGATTCCAGGTGATCCGTGTGATTCAGGAGCATTTGTAATGCAACAGATAGGCAGCCAAGCCAGAAGTCAGGGATCCTCGTAGTGAAACAGCAAGCAGGATCTGGAGCCAGAAGGGATGTCAGCAAAGCAAGTCTTTAAACAGATCGTCTCTGTGATGTTGATCAAGGCGAAGGCAGAGATCCTCTGGACTGGACAGCTTAAGTAGGCAGAACTGACAAGCAGGATATCATCAAACAGCTGAGTAACTGTGGAGAGAGATGGGAGCTGGGAGCTGGCAATTAGCCGACAGCTGAGCAGCCAGCTCAGAGAAGGAAGGGCTGAGCCCAGCCCTGACACGTATACAGACAAATTTTACTGTTGTGGGTTTAGTGACACTTTAATGGTTTCTTCAAGGGACTACAACTATTAAATTTAAAACATGATGCCATTCCTTAATTAGATTGGAGGCAGCGTCAACTCTCCTATGAGAGGGAGAGTAATTTAGTTTCTCAGTTTAAATTATATCAGAAGGGATTATGAAATATTACGCACTAAACTTTTAGAAGTTCTCTGCTTTTTATCATGACTTTTTTTTTTTGTTAGCATAGCCTAATAAAAATGTTTATTTGAACTGGGAGATATGTGTATGTATATGTGTATGTATATATTATATATATATATATCTGGAGATGAGCTCAGGTGTGATCTCATGGACCACGTGCAGAGCCCGCCAGGAAGTCGGCGCAGCGCTGCGCTAATCACAGGCAGTGAGACATTGCCCGATCTCTGCAGCCGCACATCAGGGCAATGTCTCAGCGCTGTGCCGACTTCCTGGAGGGCTCTGCACATGGTCCATGCGAACACGTCTGAGCTCATACATACACATATATATATATATATATATATATATATATATATATATATATATATATATATATATACACACACACATACATACATACATACATACATACACACACACACACACACACACACACACACACACACACACACACACACACACACACATATATATATATATATATACACATACACACATTATATATATATATATATATATATATATATATGTGTGTGTATGTATGAGCTCAGACATGTATATATATCTCACACAGCAGCAAAAGCAAATGAAAGAGATTTCAGTCTCACCGACTTGCAAAGTCCAGAATTGCTATCACAGTCAAACAGGTTTCTGGTTCAGGTAGCTTCCTCTGCCAGGAGGCTTCCAGGCAAGACACTGCTGTTCACTTTTGTGGCTGCAAACAAAAACAAAAACACCATCCCGAAGGAGAAGAACAAGGGGGCGGGACTTTATATAAAATAAAAGGTAATTGTAAAATTAATTGGTAAGTGTATAAGAATTTAAATGATTGTAACAGTAGTACATACATAAAAAGCAGATACAAAAGTATAACATTAATAACAAAAGATAAGGGTTTTTAGGGACTTTAATGAAATCATGTCCTGGTAAAGGTACATGTAATTCCATCCCTAGGGAATTTGAGTGAAACCATGACCTGGTAAGGTCCTGCGTTTCCATCCCAATTCATTGAGAAGAAGAGGAGCAAGGGGGCGGGACTTAGTATGAAGTAAAAAGTGGCTGTAAAGTTAGTTGGTGAGTATATAGGAATTTAATTGATTGTAACAGTAAAACATACATAAAAAGCAGATACAAAGATGTAACATTAATATCATAAAGTCAATATTTATAATATTATTATATAATATATATAATATTTATATCAAGCTTATTGATAACATCAATTACTCACAATAAATTAACAATCAAATTCCAAAATTCCAAAATTCACCAGGAAAAGATTAAGTAGAATGTTTGACACAATAAAACCTGCAAGACCTATTGCCTCCCTGGGTCAATAATTAGAAATAATACAATAATAACTTGAGACTCAAATAAATGATGGTAGGAACACGGCAGTTTGTAGCTCTACGCGTTTCGTGGCTTTTGAGCCACTCATCAGGAGCAAGGCGTGATGAATCTATGGTAGAATAATAATAAATAAATAATCTGATAAAAATAATAAACGACATGAGTGTGGAAAGAATGAATAGGCCTTACCCCGAGTACATGTCTACTTGCTCAGATACAATAATATATTATTGATAATAGGATGACCGGGTGACGCAAACCGTCCAGGGACACCCCTGGCCGGGAGCTGTGGTAGGCAAACCCGGGAAACATAACCCACACAGGCTTCATCCAGGGCGGGCATGGAACCAGCGAGGCACTCCTGAGAGGGAACAATTAAGTGATAGATTGAATAAGAATGTGAAATTGAGCAAAAAAGGGCCCAAAGGGGAAGGTGAAAGGAAAGAAATAATGGGCAAAGAGCCCGTGCTGATACGAGGTAAACAGGATGTTTACTGTTACAATCAATTAAATTCCTATATACTCACCAACTAACTTTACAGCCACTTTTTACTTCATACTAAGTCCCGCCCCCTTGCTCCTCTTCTTCTCAAAAACACCATCCCCATTACACCCATCTATAACTTCCTGTCTTGTTTTAAACCCACTTCCTCTGACAGGTGAGTTAACCCTTTTTGTTCCCTTAAAGGGACCACAGTCCAAACAGAGGGGAAACATAGCATCCTTCCAGGACCCAGCCACGGCATCCTGTACAATATATATATATATATATATATATATATTTTTTACATATTTCAATGGAAATCAATGCTTTGCTCTATATTCTTTAAACACAACTCGTTAATGCACTATATGATTATCATTTTTATGTTACAGTGTTATCGTTCATGTTCAGAATTTCTTATTCCTTTTCGTTATTTTTTTGTCTTAGTCTGGTAATACCTCAGATGTAAGAGTTGGCCTTTTGGGTACTGATGGAGTCATAAGTAGGATGATGGAACCATCATCTTATGAACACACCAGGCCCGGACTGGCCATAGGGCATACCGGGCGTTTGCCCGGTGGGCCGTGGTCCTTGGACTGCATGTTGAAGCAAGAGCGGCCTCTTGATGACTGGGCCGCACGGTGGGAGGTAAGCGGCGACCGCGGTCAGGACAGGGATTAACACAGGCCGCGGCCGCCGCTCACCTCCCGCTACATGGGCATTCCTAAAGGCGGAAGAGAAGGCTCCTGTCCTGTGACATCCAGGAAGTGCATGCAGGGGACAGACACCGCGCGGGCCATCCGTGCTGGCATTGTAGCTACACTGAAGGAAACAGGCAGCAGCCTCTCTCCTAACACCGGCCGGGACACTGTGATGGCTGCACAGGGAGGAGGAGGGTGAGTGGCGGGGAAAGGGAGTGGATTGGGGCTGCCTCTTTACTGGTATGGAGCTGTCTGTATGGGGTTGTCTCTTCACTGGAATGGGGCTGCCTCTTTACTAATATGGGGCTTTCTGTATGGGGCTGTCTCCTTACTAGTATGGGGCTGTCTCTTCACTGGTATGGGGCTGTCTCTTCACTGGTATGGGGCTGTCTCTTTACTGGTATGGGGCTGTCTTTTTGCTGGTCTGACGCCGTCTCTTTGCTGGTCTGACGCCGTCTCTTCGCTGGTCTGGGGCCGTCTCTTCGCTGGTCTGGGGCCGTCTCTTCGCTGGTCTGGGGATGTCTCCTTGCTCTTTTGGGGATGTCTCTTTGCTTGTCTGGGGCCGTCTCCTTGTTTGCCTGAGGCCGTCTCTTTGCTTGCCTGAGGCCGTCTCTTTGCTTGCCTGATGATGTCTCTTTGCTGGTCTGATGATGTCTCTTTGCTGGTCTGGAGATGTCTCTTTGCTGGTCTGGAGATGTCTCTTTGCTGGTCTGGAGTCATCTTTGCTGGTTTGGGGATAAATCTTTGTAGAATTGAGGATGGTTCTCGGGATGAATATCTGGTCACCAACCACCCCCGCGAATGCCTGCCCCACATCTCTGACCTACTCCCCCTCAGGGACTGGGCTGCCCAGTTTAAAATGCCAGGCCTGATTCTTGTGCCAGTCCGGGCCTGGAACACATGATTTTATTCAGTTCTTAAATGTTCATATTAGTCCTAAATAACAGAGCCAATGTAGAGCCAAACAGAGACAAAGATTCTCATTCCTTCCTCTAACACCGAAAAGCGCTTTCTTGTGTGATAAAATGGAATGGAGTGCAGATGAGCAAATCCCGGACCTGGTTTACTGTAGTGTAAAGTAATCATTGAATCATACTAATGGAAAAAAAACAAAAAAAAACAGAGCTTCTCCTTCACAAGACTAGATGTGTGATGGGAATAAAAGTTTACTTCACGTTTGGCTTGTTCACACCAGCAGCCATGGGTTAAATTGGGCAGTGTTTCTAAATGCAGTATTAATGCAAGATAAGGCAATTTGCCTTATGTCTTAACAAACAAGCAAGCACTGCAATGTGTTTTACCAGCTCCTTTTACTTTGCTGCTGTGTTTCTGGAACAAGAAGTGAAGAGAAATCTCCCCAAGGGGACACAGACATAAAAAGAAAATCCTGACAGGGGCCATACTTTACTTTCATTTTTGGCTTAACGTACGTTTTAATGTTTTGCACGTGATAAGGCACACTGAAGCTCAAAAAAGCTTTTTCTGGACGCCAGATTGCTGGTAGAAAACGCTAGTTGAAAAACGTGCTTTTAACAGAGTTTTGTACTAGCGTGTGTATGAGTGTTTTTTAGCGTTTATGGGTGTTTTTAATAAAAATACACAGAGGTCACTCCAAAAATCCCACAGTGCATTCCAAACTCCCACAATACATTGAAAAAATAGAATACCGAACGCTAATTAACGCGTGTTTATGAGCGTTTATGCACGTTTATCGGCGTTTGGCGTTTTTTGGTGGTGAAAAACGGCACTTTGAACGCGAATTTCTGGCATTGAGAATAAAGCCCATAAACTCCACTGCTCATTAAAGCTAAAAAACGTCCATGTGTGCATGGACACATAGGCTAACATAGAGTGGAGTTTATGCGCTTTTAAAAAAAAATGCCCAAACTCCAATAAACTGCAGTTTATGAGCTCCAGTGTGCATGGAGCCTTAATCTTATACATTGCACATACCAGAGAGATACCTGGGGAAGTCTTGTGCTGCAGAGCAGTGGTTTTCAATCTCAGCCCTCAAGTACCCCCAACAGGCCATGTTTACAGGTTTTCCTTTATCTTGCACAGGTGCTTTAAATCAGAGTCAATGACTTGATATTTTGGACAGCTATTTTAAATTTCTAAAACATTGCCTGGGGGGGATTCGAGAAGCACTGCTATAGAGGAGACCATAATAAAACAAAGCTAAGGAGTACTGCTACCATGGACTATACTCATTCATGGACTTGTTAGCCAGCTTTTCCAAGAGCAAAAATACCCTTTCAATCAGTAAAATAAGCCTTTGTAGTGATTGTTTTAACTTTAAAGAAAAAAAAAAAAGACTACATATGAAAATAATTTACAACACATGTTTTATAAAACAAGCAGCTGTATTTTTTCCTCTGACACCTTTTCTGGCTTTTATTATTCATGATGCAATTTATTGTAATGGTTAGACACTTGCAACCTCTAGTCCCCATGAGTTGTCTGTAGCAGATATTAGAGCTTTGGTGATTTGTAGTGTTTGTATATATGGCAACTTTAATAGGATTACTCAGTTGATAGACAGTCAGACTCTAAGAATTTCACCAGTCAACGATTTATTGCAGGTAACAGCAACATTATGAGCAGAAACACATTGCACAATAGCATACAAATCTTTTATCTCACTATATATTTATTAATGGGAAAACTGACCTAAAGGTGTTTTCTGCATCCAGATAATTTTTATTTAATGACTTGTTCAAAATAATTTACAACTACTAAAATAATAGCTTTTTCACTTATTCGTGTACTTTTTGTATGTGCTTGACATACTACATGTTCGGTTAGATTTTATAGTAGTCAGATTTTGAGCAGCTATTTACAATATTGCTTGTGGTGCATGTCTAAGCATTGACTGCTTACCACTGTATAAGCCTATATTTTGACCATTTCCCACTCAACCAATTCTAATATGGAGGGGTAGGAGCACCATTATCCTGGGAGGACCTCATATGATGTTCTTCTACTCACATGCCTCACGTGCGCCTAGAGGGTGTGCCGTGGCACAAACTGTCACCTGTTGTATCGGGCCCGCCCTGGTACTATGTGAGCGCTCTGACCAATCAAAGCAAACACATGTCAGCTGTTCATTCATAGCCAATCATTGTGTTCTATTGTGATCTCTGTGATTGGTCACAGTGATCAAATGGTAGAGGGGTCAATCACAGTGGACATGTACCATGTGATAGCTGTGGCCAATAACAGCTATCACAATAGTACACAATGGCACATGAACGGATGCAAATCATAAAAATGATTGCACATAACAGTGATTTGTTTGCAATATTTTATAACAAAAACAAAGAAACATGTTTTTTTCAAACCTTTTGGTATTTTTTTTATAGTGAACGATTGTTTTACTACTGTCTATGAAATGGAGCCATGCCCAACACAGCGTAAAGCACTATACCGTTACTGAGTTCCTGATGGGAGAATGTGTCCCTCGAGTCAAAATTCAACAAAGTATGTAAGATGTTGGTGATGATAACTCTGTTGATTTAAACATTGGAATAGAGGATGCAAATATGGCAAGAATGGAATGTGTGACAACCAAAGTGTGGGCAACCTGTGACAACATCTCAGCAGTTGGGAAGCTGAATCTCAGCCCCCCTGCCCTCCATCCTTGCACATCTACTAGTCTAGGCACCATACACCTTCAATCTTAAGTAATAGGCAATGTCAGTAAAATGTTGAACATTAAAGAGGAAGTAAACCCTAATGGGTTTACTTCCTCTTTCATTCCCTGCAAAGGTAAAGCATAATGGACTACCATGCTCCGCCGCTGTCATTCGGCGAAGCCGCGATGGCGTCACTCCCGCGCATGCGCACGGGAGCCGCCACTTGCGGCATATCGCTGTTGACCGCGGCGCGCCGCTGTCTACGGCGCATGCGCCGTAGACAGCGGTGCCTGTCTTTCGGCAAATATCTCCTAAACCGTGTAGGTTTAGGAGATATTTCTTGGACCTACAGGTAAGCCTTAATCTAGGCTTACCTGTAGGTCAAAGTTGGTTGTAAGGGTTTACAACCACTTTAACAGACTTTACTCATTAAAACCATTCGATTACTATTTACTATGGTCAGAAAGAATGTGAAAGTTGTGAGTTGCATTTTTATGTGTGGGTAGTTCAGCATGGTGTGGTGACAGCAGTAGTTTGTAGGCCATGGCTACCTGTAGTGGGGCACAGATGGCTTCCACCCCTGGTTGGGCCTACAAGATACAGTGATGGGTTACCACGCAGAGGTCTGCTCTGGTGGTATGGTCCCCAGGTTGATGAGCTGCACAAGCACTTTCCCTTTGTAGACCTTGGGTAAGGTAAGAGCAACCAGCCACCCCACTGGCATCACTGAGTCTTTGTGGGGTTCCATCATTACTGTGTCTCCTCGTAGTTTCTTGTGAACCCCAATGGGAAGAGACCAGACTACCTCCTGGAGGGATGCCAGGAGTAGTTTTTGCTTGGGGAGTGTTCGGACAACCCCCACTCTTAAAGTGGTTGTAACCCCCCAAAAAAAACGAACACCTGCAAGACAAAGGCATAATGAGCTAGTATGCATAGCATACTAGCTCATTATGTAATACTGACCTGAGATTGAAGCCCTTGTTGTGGTGCCCATACACAGCACCGGCCAGCAAAATCACTCCTGGGGGTTACTTCCGGGGGGTTACTCCGGCGCTGGGATTGGCCGGAGCTGTTATAACGTCACTCCTGCACATGCTCGCGGTAAAGGCACACTCACTGAAGTAATGGCACATACGTACAACTCCTTGGGTTTCATACACACAACTCCTTGGGTTTATGGGGAGTGAAAAGCCTCCCTTGAAGACTGCTGCTGAGTGTTATCCTTTACATCCATGCTGACACAATCCTCCTCCTCCTCCTCTTCTTCTTCCTGTTTTTTTAGCGTGCCCGCAAGAATGCTATCTGGATAAAGGGGGGCCTTGAGAGGAAAAGAAGTCCTCCCCTTCCTCTCGCTGTTCTGCCTCAAGTGCCCTGTTCATGATTCCATGAAGCCTGTGCTCCAGCAGGAAGACTAGAGGGACAGTGTCACTGATGCATGCATTGTCGCTGCTCACTATCCATGGGGCTTCCTCAAATGTTGACAGGGCAGTGCATTTACCCTTGATCAGTAGCCACTGGCGTGGCGAAAAGAAGCCAAGCTCCCCTGACCCTGTCCTGGTGCCATACTTGTACAGGTACTCATTGATGGCCCTCTGCTGTGTGTGCAGCTGCTGCAGCATTGCCAGTGTTGAGTTCCATCTGGTGGACATGTCCCAAATTAGGCGGTTGGTGGGCAGGTTGCATTCCCTTTGAATGTCAGCCAGCCGAGCACTGGCATTGTATGACCAGCGGAAATTACCTCAGACTTTTCTGGCCTGCCTCAGGAGATCTTGTAAGCCTGGGTACCTGCTCAACCGCTGCACCACTAAATTCAGGATGTGTGCCAAATATGGAACATGGGTCAAGTGTCCCTGTCGGAGGGTGGAGAGGAGGTTGGTGCCATTGTTGTATACAACCATTCCTGGCTGAAGCTGGCATGGCGTCAACCACCTCTGAGCCTGCCCCTGAAGAGCTGATGGAATATCTGCCCCAGTGTGGCTCCTGTCCCCTAGGCAGACCAACTCAAGCACCACATGGCATCTTTTAGCCTGACTGCTTGCCTAGACCTTGAAAGCTTACGGAGCACCGCTGGTTCAGAGGACAAATCTGCAGAAGAGGCCATAGAGGAAGAAGAGGAGGGGGTGGAGGAGAAAGCTGTGGCAGAATTGCCACTAGCATTTTAGAGGCATGGTGGCAAGACAAAGAACACTGAACCCCACATTGCATCCTTCCCAGCTGACAGCAGAGTTACCCAGTGCTCCATGAAGGAAAGGTAATGTGCCCATGCCTGCTGGACCATGAGTCAGCAGTAATATGAAACTTACTGCTAACTGCCCTGTCCAACAAGGCCAAAACATTGCCTTCCACATGTTGGTAGAGAACTGCCACTGAGGTACAGCACATTCCACAAATTCACAAAAGGAGGCAGAGTCTACCAGCTGAAAAGGCAGCAGTTGCAGTACTAGAAATTTGGCCAAGCTAGCATTTAGACGCTGAGCATGTGGAGGGCTGGGACAAAATTTATTTTTACGGGGAAATTTGCCTTCTAAAATCAATTGGTGGTGTACTGCTAGAAGATTGGCTGCAAGTACTTGGGACACCTATTGCTATACCTTCATTTCTTTCAGTGCAGGTTTGTGAGAGGACTGGAGGTATAGTAGGGTTGGAGTTTCCAGATGAGGAGCAAGGAGAAGTCCGCATTTTTCTTTGATATGGGTCTTTCAAGTGCTGTTGCCAATGGATTACATGGCAGGTCGTTATATATCTGGTCAAGTATGTGGTGCCCAAGCGGCTGCTGTTCTGGCCACGCTTGATCCACTTCAAACATAGGCAGCAAACAGCACATCGTTGCACACATGTCAAAAAAGGCCCACACCAAGGAACTTTTAAAAGTCAGTAGGGAGTCAGCAGTGCCCTGCAACTGCAGAGCTCTGCAGTGTGATGCAATAGGGTGGCTGCCCTTAAGCTGCCCCCTAGAGGACATCCTGCCTTCTTGGAGTTGTGCCTCCTCCTCCTCACTTTCCTCCTCTCTTCTCCCAGGCACCCAAGTAAAGTCAGTGACCTCATCATCTCCTCCCTCCTCATCACTGGAGCAAACTTAGCAGTATGCTGCAGCTGGGGTAACATGACTGCCAGTTTCTTGTCCTTCTTGGGCACCCCCTCTCTCTAGGCTCACGATACTCCTTTCCTCAACCTGGGAACCAATATTGGAGCCTTCAAATCGCTGTGCATCCTCCAGCAGCATGTACCCGACACTGTGGTCAAATAATTCTGGGGACTCCTCCATGCATGACGGTGGGGCTATGGAAGGAGTGACTGTGGACAAAAAGCCGGTGAAATAGGTCACTTTGGCAGCTGCATTAGAAGGCAAACTACTCTGAGCCTGGGTGACAAAGGATGAGGAGGATGAGGACGTCTTCATTATCCACTTCACCAACTCTTCTGCATGTTGTGACTCAATAACACGGCAGCAGCAGAAAAAGACAAGCGTGCCCCACAGCCACCTGCAGAGAATGTACCATGTCCACGACTACCACTGTTGACTGTATAAACAGAGGCTGCTTGCCCTCTTTTAGTGGCCTGTGAATGTCTGCTTCTCCTTGGTGGCCTTCCGGACATGTTTTTTTGCAACACCACACTACACTGTATTATATATTGTGTAAACTGCCTGATGTGCATTAGAAACTATAAACCACTGAATGCACTGTATATATTGGCTACACCGAATGCAGTGTGTATGTGTGTATATATACCTGTGTTCAAAATCATTCATAAATGTACAGGCATATGGCGGGGCAACATTCGACCCATTGCAACTTCTTTCAGTTGCACAAAAAACTGATCCCCAAACAGGAAGTAGTTATTTGACAGAATAATTTGAAATAATTTCTCAAAAAGAGAAATTTGCATGTCTGGATAATTGTTACATCCTCTGATCAAATGCATCACTGCATCAATGCCAAGTTGATGCGGGATGGAAGTATACAAACTAGTGACATCCCAAGTGACTAAAATCTCGTTCCATTGACATTGGGGAATCTCCTTGATTTTACACAAAAATTCATTAGTGTCCCTAATGTATGCCTTGGTGTTCTTCACAAGGGGTGCCAAAATTTTGCCTAAAAACTGTGCCATAGGAACAAAAATAGAATCACGTCCTGACACAATGGGACGGTCAGGTGGGGAACAACTGTCTTTGTGAATCTTTGGTAAAGTATACAAAACAGGAATCCGGGTATGGGTAGGTAACAAAAAATCAAAGAGGTCACGTTGCATCCATTTCTTTCTTATCTGACTTATTTAGGCATTTATTGCCTGTATATGTATTTTTTTCTGACACAATGTTGCAGTTTAAGTAATTACTTTTGTGTCAGAACCATTTTGGTGGTAATAGGTAGGAAACCAGGATAAACTGAACATGGGGTTAATCCTCTCCATGTGCTTTCGATTTTGGAAGCATGGGACACACCAATGGGATAACATCCACCTGTGTTTAAATTTTGTATAAAAGAGGGAGGTGTTTGTAGAATGCCATACAGCCTGAGGAAGAGCAGGGATGCTCGCAACTGTATACAGTAGCTGCTATTGATGTATATGGTCTGACAACTTTGATGACCTGAAGATTCAGTAAAGTTTTATTTGCATTGGAGAACGTGTCCCTTTTTTATGCTTTAATGGATATTGGTGGAGGACAGGGAGTCCACCTTGACATTGCTCCAGCCTAAACGACCAGGATAAAGAAAAGGCAGTAACCCACCCAGAGTTTGAATAAATAAATATATACATCTGTATAAAAACCTGGCGGGGAACCTAAATAACTAAATAACTAACTGGCTATCCAGCATCACCAGTGACACTTATACGGTGATCGCTGGTGAAAGGGTTAACTCTAGGGGCAATCAGGGGGTTAAAACCTTTATTGTGTAGTATATGGGGGTACCTAACGCTATAAAAACCTGGCTATGAACCTAAAAAAATAACTAGCTACCTAGCGGCACCAGTGACACTAATGCAGCGATCAGAAAAACGATTGCTTAGTGACACTGGCAAAAGGGGGTGAAAGGGTTAACTCTAGGGGCAATCAGGGGGTTAATCCTTTATTGGGGGAGGTAGGGGGCTACCCTGGACCTAACATTAACTGCCCTGACACTTTTTACTGTCACAACTGACACTAAATGCAGTGATCAGTAAATAAATGATCACTGCAATCAGTGACACTGTGACTGGGAGGGGGGGGGGGGTGATCGTGGGGTGATTTGTGTGCCTGTGTGTACCTACATGTCAGTGTAGTGTTGGTGCACTTACTATCTCTGCTCTCCTAGCAGTCCGGTCAAAAAGACCGCCCCGAGGAGAGTGACATCACTTCCTCCCTGCCTGTGTTCACACTACACAGGCAGGGGAAGCTTCTCATTCGCCAGGAGCGATCGAGAGGGGGTGGCCAGAAACCAACGGCCATCCCCTCATCCCGGATCGCTCCTGAAGCGAAACGGACCGCTGCAGCCAGTGGGAGGGGGTCCGATCGGACCCCCCATCCGCTGAAAGCCAAGCACGTACCGCTACGTGCTTGTGCTTGTTGGTGCCATTGTGCCGACGTATATTTACATGCGGCGGTCCTTAACCACTTAAGGACCAGGCTTCTTTTTCAGACTTGGTGTTTACATGTTTAAAACAGTTTTTTTTGCTAGAAAATTACTTAGAACCCCCAAACATTTTATATTGTTTTTTTTCTAACACCCTAGAGAATAAAATGGCAGTCATTGAAATACTTTTTTTCACACCGTATTTGCGCAGCGGTCTTACAAGCGCACTTTTTTTGGAAAAAATTCACTTTTTTTGAATAAAAAAATAAGACAGCAGTAAAATTAGCCCAATTTTTTTTTATATTGTGAAAGATAATGGTACGCCGAGTAAATTGATACCCAACATGTCACGCTTCAAAATTGCGCCCGCTCGTGGAATGGCGTCAAACTTTTAGCCTCAAAAATCTCCATAAGCGACATTTAAAAAATTCTACAGGTTGCATTTTTTGCGTTACAGAGGAGGTCTAGGGCTAGAATTACTGCTCTCGCTCTACCGATCGCGGCGATACCTCACATGTGTGGTTTGACCACCATTTTCATATGCAGGCGCTACTCACGTATGCGCTCGCTTCTGTGCGCAAGCTCGCCGTGACGGGGTGTTTTTAATTTTTTTTTTTTCTTATTTATTTTAATTGATTTTATTTATTTTTACACTGTTTTAAAAAAAAAATGGATCACTTGTATTCCTATTACAAGGAATGTAAACATCCCTTGTAATAGAAAAAAGCATGACAGGTCCTCTTAAATATGAGATCTGGGGTCAAAAAGTCCTCAGATCTCATATTTGGGCTAAAATGCAAAAAAAATTAAGAAAATCTGACATTTAAAAAAAATATACCTTTAAGAGGTATGGGCGGAAGTGACGTTTCGACGTTGCTTCCGCCCTCCTATGGTATAGAGACGAGTGGGGGCCATCTTAGCCTCACTTGTCTCTATGCCCAGCAGATGAAAGGACCCGATCGCTTCCGCCGCTACCGACGGCTCCGGTAAGCGGAGGAAGGTGCGGGAGGGCGGCGGGAGGGGGGGTGGCACCTCTCCCGCTGCCGATAGCGGTGATCTCACGGCGAATCTGCCGCGGAGACCACCGTTATCGTACAGCCGACCGCCACCTGAAGAGATGGATATCTCGGTTGTGGCAGCAGCTGCTGCCGTTACCGAGATATCCCTCTTCAAAAATAGGACGTACATCGTCGTGCGGTGGTCGGCAAGTGGTTAAGTGGTTAAATTACTTTTTTTCCTTTAGAAATGTAATTTTGCTGTCAGACTGTTCTAAACACGGGAAACATATGCCCCTTTACAGGAATACTATAGACACCCCCCAGGTTTGAAATTTAAAGGAATATTACACTTTTATTGTTTCACTTTAAGCATGATTAAAATCACTGCTCCCAAAAAACTGCAGTTTTAAACCTTTTTATTGCATTGATATATGTCCCCTGGGGCAGGACCCGGGTCCCCAAACACTTTTTATCACAATACCATGAATATAAGCCTTTAAAATGATCACTTTTGACTTTCCCATAGACTTTGAAGGGGTGTTCTGCAGCTTTCGAAATTTGCCGCGAACACACAAAATTGTTCGGCAAACTGGCAAACAGCCAATGTTCGAGTCGAACATGAGTTTGACTCGAACATAAAGCTCATCCTTGTTGCCCAGTATACCATTGAGTTGTTGGGCTGCCCTGCATCTATTGTGCTTTCAGAATGGGCGTTCAGTGTTGTGGGAGGTTTTGTTACTGATCATAGAATGCGTCTGTCCACAGACTCAGTGGACCATTTGACTTTTAAAAAAATTAGGGGCTCCTGCATTACCAGAAGCCCCTGATGCCGATGTCCCTGATTAAGTCTTTTTTGGGATGTGGAATCTCTGCAGGACTTCAAGGCTGCCTAGCTTTGAGGTTGTTTGATCATTTCATCTGGAAGAATGTCTTTGGTATAGGTTTCATGGGCATAATTCACACCCAAAGACCAATTTTTCAGCACCTGTTTGACATGTGCATATCATTGCAAATGTTTTTGCCTTCGTCAAGAGCACCTCTATAGGGTTACGGCTGGAAGGCACCCCCCACACCCAAAGAGTAATTTTTCTGCATCTGTTTGACAGGTGCATATCATTGCAATCTTCTACAGCAATTCTTGCTTTTATCATGAGTATCTTGCTTTCACTTTAAAAATCAAAAAAAATCACTGCTCATTAAAAAATTAAGTTTTCACAAACTTTTTTTAAATTAATACATGTCTCCCAGGACAGGTCCCGGACCCCTATAACCATTGTATGCCCAATTACTTGCATATAAGCCTTCAAAATGGACACTTTTGATTTTTGATGTTCGGATCATATTGGCTTTAATGGGGTTCGATATTTGGGTCTGAACTTTTGCGGTGTTTGAAAGTTTCATTTTCTTTTTTATTCTTTATTTTCTTTTACATTTTTACAGCATCCAAGGGAAAATAAACATAAAAAATACATACAAATACTCCTTTATTAGTCAAGTCCCTTTTCCCTCCCCCCCCCCCCCCCCCCACACGCACACCTTGTCCCTATCACGAAAAGCAAATATATACTCCTTGTCCTTTCTTTTTTTCTCCCTTCTCTCTCTTTCTTCTCTTCTTTTTTTCTCTTTTCTTCTTTCCCTTTTTTTCCCTTTCCTCTCTCACATCTTTCCTCTCATCTCCCAATTTATTGAATAATCTCCACCACATATCTCCATGTACTTTTAAATGTATTCCACTCTTTCCATTTATCCTTCCGTTCTACCTCTTCTATCTGTTCCCCCCCCCCTTTCGTCCTCACTCCCCAATTTTTGTATAGTATTTACTCCGAATATCCAATCCCAGGTTTTGGGGCTCTCAATTTCCTGCCATTTTTTTGAATTAAACACTTTGCTGCATTGAGCAAGGTCTTCAGGGATGTCTTCATTAGTGATTATCTTTATTCATTGTAAAATCTCTTTCCAAAATGTTTTAATAATGGGGCAATCCCACCAAATGTGAAACATTGTACCTATTGGCCTTGCACCCTCTCCAACACTCGGAGGACTTTTCCCATTGGAAATTTCTAGTTCTATTGGGCGTAAAATACCATCTTGCCAGACATTTATAATTAGTTTCAGCCGTCTTCGAATCTATTGCGGAGATGAGTCAATTTCCAGATTCTTTCTAGCTTGTGTTTACTGCAACATGTTCCTATTTCATTTTCCCATTTCTTGACATATGGAGGGAAATCCAATCTCTCTCCCTCTGATAGAATTTTATATAAACGTGAAATATTATTTTTTAAATTTCCCCTCATACTTAATCTCTCAATCTGAGTATAATCTTCTCCAGATCGGATTGGATTTGGTAATTTCTCTACAAAATGTTTCAGTTGAATGTACCGCCACATGTCAATTTTCATCACCTCGGTGTCTAATTGAAGTTCTTGAAAAGTGCGTATTTTCCAATTTTTTACAATGCCTTTCAGTTGTGCGTTTTCTTTTTTTATCCAGTTTCCCTCCACTGCCCTCCTTCCTGGCTCAAAATGTTCATTTTCCTTCAAATAAATCAACGGGGAGTTATACTTCCATTTTTTGTGTGTGTGTGTTACAGGGCCGCTGTTAGAAATAATGGGGCCCCATACAGCCTACCTGACGGGGGCCCCCTTGACCCCGCCCACAACCCCACTGGCTCCGCCCACAACCCCCCCCCCCCCCTCATTCCGACCCTGCCTCCACGCTGTCAGAGTGGGGGTGTCTGGAGGCAGGAGCTGGAACATGTAACATTTACAGCGCCCCACCAATCATAACTGCATCTGAATAGGAAAGATGTCAGTGTTTTGACATCTGTGCCCATTCAGTTTGTGTCTTCATACACCACCGACTTGTGTCCATTTACATCGGGCTACCTCTGATCTGTCACATTTAGGTCTGGAAAAATAGAAAAGGATATTATTTTTCAATTTTTTTTTTCCCACCTGAATGGACATGGAGGAAGGTGGATCTAAATGCACACAAGTCAGTTCATGCCTGTAAACCTACATGGAGCTTTCAGTCAGGTCTGCATGAAAAAGGACCTAATTGCAAAGCTTGGGTGAAAGGTTATCAAAGGGGAGTGGTTTGGGGGTGGTAAAAATGCAGCTTGGCTGTGTGTATTACTCATTGTGTATTCTATGTTAATCCATCTCTTATCATTACTCACTTTTGTCCATTCTATTAACCGTGAAAGTGACACTGTTTGAAGTCCGGCACAGCTAGGCCCCCCTGGTTTTTCTCCCGGTTCAATACCGTGGCTGCAATTCGTGTTTTTTATTACACCATATAAACCTAGAAATGATACCTTTTAGGGATCTGAAAAAGAATTGTGGGACCGCTAAAGGAAGTATCTGGAATTTATATGTAATTTTGGGGGTCACCATAATTTTTACTGCGTTTATTCGCCCTATCCATGAGGGAGGGCTTGTTTTCATTTTTTTAATTTCCATCTTTATTTCATCTAATAAGGGTATATCATTTATCATATATATTTTCCTCAAGGTATCGGTGTCTCACTCCTAAATACTTTGTCTTTTCTCCATGGAAAGTGGAATTCTTTTGAGAGCTTTTCTTCTTCCAGGTTGTTTATATTTATGTTTAAAATTTCCGACTTATTGGGATTTATTTTAAGATTTGAAAATTCTCCATATTTTTTAACACATTCAGCAAATTTGGAATCGTAGTCCTGGGGTTTAAGATAAAGAAGAGCACATCATCAGCCAACGCTGCAATTTTGTGCTCTTCATCTCCCACCCTTATCCCTTTAATATCGGAATTATTTCTGATTGAGGCCAGTAATGGCTCCAATGACAGTACAAAAAGTAAAGGGGACAACGGACACCCCTGTCTGGTTCCATTTTTCATTAACGAGGGAGGATACTCCATTTACTTTTACTGATGCTTGAGAGTCGTTATATAATATTTTTATCCAGCTGATCATCCTAGGACCTACTCCGAAGGCTTCCAAAGTTTTCAACATATAACCCCAGTCTACCCTGTCGAAGGCCTTTTCGGCATTCATCGGCAGGGATAGACTGGGGTCCCCACTTATCTTGGTCGCTTGGAGAAGCAATAGAGCTCGGACTCCATTGTCCCTTCCTTCTCTGCTGGATATGAATCCAACCTCATCCAGGTGTACCAGATTGGTCATCTTCACCTTGAATCTTTTTGCCAATATGCTTGCGTACAATTTGATGTCAGCGTTCAATAAAGCAATTGGTCTATAACTAGAACAGAGCATGCTATCCTTGCCCTCTTTTAGTATAACTGTTATTGATGCAGACAATGCATTTCTTCCCATTACACATTCCGTACCTAATTTGTTCCAATATTGGCAGAGCTTTGGGACTAGTATTTCTTTGTACTTTTTAAGAGCGTCGTAAATCCATCTGGTCCCAGGCTTTTGCCCGGGGGAGAGCTTTTTAAGGCTTTGTAGATTTCCTCCTCTGTAATTGGTCCCTCCATGCTGACTCTATCGCTCTCTGATAATGAGGGTAATGGGCTATTATCTAAAAATGCTCTAATTTTTTCCTCCTCCTCTTGTTCATCCTGTCCCTTCTTCCTAACTGCGTAGAGAGCTTCATAGTAGTTCCTGAACTCCTTTGCGATCTCTTTTGTCGTGTTTACTATTTCTCCCGACTTATTTTGGATTTTTTCAATAAAATTAATTTCTCTTTTCTTTCTTAACATCCTAGCTAAGTGTTTACTTGATTTGTCTCCCCATTGATATTTATCTCTTATTATTCTATTAATTTCCTTTCTTGATTCTTGTTCTGTGATGTCTTTAAGCTCTTCTCTCTTGTTTACCAGTGCATGAAAAATTTCCTGATGTTGGCCCCTATGACTTTTATACTCCTGTTCTAATCTATAAATTTCTTCAATAAGATTCGTCATGTTTTTTTCTTTCTCTCTTTTTTTCCTCGCCCCGATGGAGATGAGGATCCCTCTAATATAAACTTTATGTGCCTCCCATACCAAGGCAGCCAAAGTTTCCACAGTGTCGTTATTCAAAAAGTAAAATTCTATTTCTTTCTGTACTTCTTCCACCGTCTCCTCATCCTGTAGCAAACTTTTGTTTAACCACCAGGTAAATGGTACTCTTTGGATCCCTGGGATCCTCATCTTCATCGAGACTGGGGCATGATCCGATAGTGTCGTTATTTCAATCTTAGTTTCCCTCACTTGTTCTAACAGTCTGTGGTCTACCAGTATGTAATCTAATCTTGAGTAAGTTCCGTGCACAGGGGAGAAGTAGGTATAATCTTTAAATTTAGCATGTTGTACCCGCCATGCATCTATCATTTTACATTGATGCATCTTAAGTTTTATCATTTTTAATTGGACCTTACTCGTCCCCTGTGATCGGGACGTGCTGTCAATCGATGGGTCCAGACAGAAGTTTAAGTCCCCAGCTAGGATAACCTCCCCTGCCTTAAAAACCATTAAATGGTTCAAAGCTTGCTTCAGAAATCTTATCGGGTTTTTATTAGAGCAGTAGAGGTTTACCAAGGTATATATCTTCTCTCCCATTCTACACGTTATATATAGAAAACAGCCCTCAGGGTCTATCACTCTGTCTAATACCATACATTTTATTTTCGTCGCAATCCCGATTGCCACCCCCTTTGCCCCCTTGGTGGGAGAATCACTGTAATACCAAGTTGGGAAATCTTTTGAATATATTTAAATATTTTTTTCCTGAGTTAGGTGTATCTTGTAAGAACACCACCCCTGGTTGATGTTGCTTAATTTCTTTTCAAATGTTTTTATTGAGATTTTTAGCAGAGTTAGTTACAACAAGAGTTACAAAACAAAAAAAATAATATATGGCCCATATCCATCCTCACATTATTGATCTCTGATCTAATTGAGTTTTCTAGTTTGATAAACATTTCCATTATTTCCATTTTCGTGGGGATTTGCGTCATATCCCTTTGCTCAACTGGCTCACTTAAGGCCCGGGCTCCCTCTAGGTCTCTTTCATCTCTGGACATATCCCTCTGTTCTGCTCTTTGTTTATCCAGATCTTTCTTTTTCTCCCTGGTTCATGTTTTCTTTTTTTCCACTCCTGGATTCTTTGAGTTAACGTCTTTAAGATATTTCTGAATCGTGCTGGTATTTAAGCTTTCTTTTGGATTTTTGGGTTCCGTCCCTCTCTGGGATCATCCTTTCATATTTATTTGTATCACATTTCCCAATGTATCCAGATTTTTTTTTCTCCTCCCCAACTCTGGGGGAGAAGAATGTCCCTTATACCACCGAACAACCACAGGGGGAGGTAATGCAAATGTTTTGAGTGTTTCCCGCACTACTCCATTCACTTATTGCCCCTTTACCTTTCTATCCTCTCAGGCTTCAAGTCTTTCACTTGGGCCTCTATATTCCCTCAAAAAAAAAAAAGGAAACAGAAATAAAAAAAATATTTCCCCTTGTTTTAGCTTTGTGTCATAGTCCCATCTTTCCACGTCATACACTAGGGAGGGATAAAAAAATACAGGCGGCATTAAATCTTGCAGTGCAAACAATTCAGGCAATTCAGACCTCCATAATATAGTTGAGCACTTGCATCAATGAATTCCTGAATGTTGCAGACTCAGAGCACTGAATTTGAAAGTTTATAGTAAAATTGCCAATAAATATTAACAGTGAAAAGCAGCTTCACTTATGATTCGTTCATCAATCGTTCGTCCACACAGCCTGTTTTCCTCTTGCTTATCTCCACTCCCCTCTTGTGAATGCATAGAGTTTCCTTTCAATGTCTAGCCACAAATTTTCTGACAAGTCTTTATAGGAGCTTTTATTATAATATACATAAGTTCATACCTGGAGGGAAGTGGATGACCCGGGTTCCACTTACTTTAACAATTCTTTAGGTCAATACAGGATGGTGGATATTCAATTACAGCATCAATTACTTCCCGGATTCATTATTACCTCCTGTTTGCATCATTCCATAGATATCAGCTATCTCGTTGTTCCTTTTCATCTGGCAGGAGAGGCTTTAGTACATGGATGTGTACATGGATGTGGGGTTAGCACTGTCATAGGGGACATCCCAGATGGGCGGCTGAGCAGGCTCTTGTGTCTCCGGTGGCTCCCGGCGGTTCCCAGTATGAGATGCAGACTACCACTCTGCACCCTCGTCCCTTCCCACCGGTGCTCCTTGCTGTCACGCTTCTCGTCGGCTCTGAGGTGGTTAACCGTGGGGTTTGGAGGCTCTCCTCTGACGGGTCATGTGCGGCCTCTCACTCCGCACTACCTCCGCTGTTTCCCCCGGATCGCCTCTGTTCCGCTCGCTCACATGGCCGACATCAGCTGGCCCCTCCCCTACCTCTGACGTGTCACGTCTGCATCACAACGTTTAATGGGGTTCGATATTTGGGTCCGAACTTTTGTGGTGTTTGAAAGTTCTGGTGCGAACCAAACAGGGGTCCGTTCAGCTCATCCCTAATTAGAAACTGTACACACTGTATTAGATACTGTGTACACCGTCTGCACTGTATTAGAAACGGTACTATGGCTGAATTGTATTGTGTACTGTGTACACCAACATAAATGTAGTAGAAACTGTACACACTGTATTAGATACTGTGTACACTACCAGAAAAGTAGTAGAATCTGTACACACTGTGTTAGATTCTGTGTACACCAACTGCACTGTATTAGAAAAAGTACAATGGGTGCACTGTATTTTTATAATGTGTACACTACCAGAAGTGTAGTAGAAACTGTACACACTGTATTCAATTCTCTGTACACCACCAGAAGTGTAGTAGAAACTTTACACACTGTATTAGATACTATGTACATGGCCTAAAGTGTATTAGAAACTGAACACACTTTATTAGATACTGTGTACACCACCTGCACTGTATTAGAAACTGTACTACGGCTGCACTGTATTGTATACTGTGTAAACCACCAGTGTAGTAGAAACTGTACACACTGTATTAGTTACTGTGTACACCACCTGAAGTGTATTAGAAACAGTACACCACCTTCTTTACGCTCTCTCGCAGGAAGATCTTGAATACTTGAATAGAGATTTTACTGCTGAATAAAATTGAAGCAGCAATTCACTCTTTTCCCACTGGCAAAACACCTGGTCCGGGCAGCCTACCTGGTGACTGGTACCACATGTATGCAGCCCTAGTCGCACCTAAATGTTTGAAGCTCTATGCTGATTGCAAAGAGCAAATGTCCTTGCACCCCTCTATGTACCAGGCACATATTGTCCTTATTCCTAAACCTGGCAAAGAGGAATCTAAATGCGCCTCTTATAGGCTGATTTATTTGCTAAATTATGATCCCAAAATTTTCAACAAACTCTTAGCAACTAGGTTGCAAACGTTCCTCCTGTCTCTGGTTAATATTGATCAAACTGGTTTCATACCAGGGAAATCAACATATATTAACCTACGCAAAGTTTTTACACATTTACAGTTGCCTCAGTCTGATTCCTCCACTAGGTTCCTGGTGGCGTTGGACATAGAGAAGGCATTTGACTCATTGGCCTGGCCTTACATGTCCTCGGTTTTAGAAGCCATGGGTTTTGGGGTTGGGTTCCATGGGTGGATGGAAATTTTATATAAATCCGACAGCAGAGATTAAGTTGAACGGTGTTCTCTCATCCCCCTTTACAGTCGGGAGAGGTACGAGGCAAGGCTGCCCAGTTTTTTTGCCCTGGTGATGGAGCCGCTTGCCTCAGCCCTCAGACAGGCCACCCTGGTTAGGGGCATCCAAGTTGCTACCATTCATGAAAAATTGGGCTTGTATGCAGACGATCTTATTCTAGCTAAACAACCCTGGCCCTTCTCTTCGTGAGACCCTGCATATTTTCTACAGTTTCACTGAAAGCCCGGCCTCAAGGTTAATTGGGAGAAATCTCAAATATTAGTAATTGACGATGCACCTAAGTCTCTAGTGGATCCCAACCTCCCTTTACTATGAGCCAACAAAATTAAATGCCTTGGTATTTTCATTTCATCATCATGTTCCAATTGCTATACATTAAATCTAGTCCCATTGATACAAACTAAGAAAAATAGACTAAGGGCAAAGACTAATCACCCCTTATCCCTGATCGGGCGAATCAATTTATTTAAGGTGAAACTTTTGCCTGTATTTCTGTATGTTACCAGACATTCCCCGTTATGAATATTCAGAAGAGTGTTGCGCCTCATTAATACCACTTTGACCTCCTTTCTATGGGGCCAGGATCAACCTAGATTTAAGTTGATGGTATTCCAAAGACCCTGGGGGGGAAGGAGGTCTGGCTTGTCCTGACCTCCATAAATATTTCTGATATGTTGTTGCACGCACATAATTGGTTTTTTTTGCGATGAGTTCCAATTCGGCTGTGGTGCTGGAGGCAGCCTGCCTGGGTTCTTACCAAGAGTTGCGGAACCTGATCTATCATGGGCCCTGACAGTTTCTATGAAGGCTGTCATGAAAGCATGGCTAGTAGCTAATTCTCTGCACCCTGTACCCCCTGGACATATTTCACCACATAATCCTTTGGTTTTATGCGAAGCTGTCGGAGTTTATGTCAAAACCTGATCCCAGTCTGTGGGCACTTAAAGGTATTTAAATATGTGAACAAAATAGGTTTAGTGGGGCCAACTACAAACCTTGTCGCCACTAAATATATATACCCTAAATATATATAGCTGTGTATGGTTCTGTGTGGAGTTTTAATTAAAAGAGAGAGTCAGTAAATAATGGAGAAGCTATTGCAATTCCCTCCTTTAAAAAAAAAGTTTATTTCCATATATAATAAATCATACAGTATATCAATTTTAAAATAAATATTTGCCCTTTAGGCATATAGGTACAATTGATGCATCTGGTTGTACTGTAATGCCCTGTACACACGGTCGGACATTCCGACGACAAAATCCGTCTGATTTTTTCAGAAGGATTTTGGCCCAAACTTGTCTTGCATACACACGGTCGCACAAAGTTGTTGGAAAAGCCAATCGTTCAGAACGAGGTGATATACGTCACGTACGCCGGGACTATAAAGAGACCAGTAGCCAATCGCTTTTGTCCCGTAATTTATTCTGAGCATGCATGTAACTTTGTGCGTCAGAATTGTCTACACACAATCGGAATTTAAACGATCGGATTTTGCTGTCGGAAAATTTTAGATCTGGATCTCAAACTTTGTGTTTTGGAAATTCCGACGGAAAAAGTCCTATGGAGCCCACACACAATCCGATTTTCCGACAACACAGTCAGATGGTACATTTTCAGTCGAAAAGTCCGACCGTGTGTACAGGGCATTACACTTCTAAGATCCATTTTTTATAATTTTAGCGCACTCTCTAAAAAATACAATGCTGTATATAGCTTATCTGTCTTGGCCTATTTCATTGTGATCGCATCTAATAGAACCTCATAGCAATACATTTTAAAAGAATCAAAATTGCATACACATTTATAATGTACTTACAGAAAACATGGTGGAAACATTTAAGTTCAAAGTTTACATTGGAAGGTGAAGTGTGTCTTTTTACTTTAAATGTATGTTACTAACAGCATAGCACTACACATACAGGAAAGTACAAGCAAGCCCTTTGGAAGAATTCCTGCATTTAAATGCATTTCTAAAATACATAAAAATAAACAACACCTAAAGCCCTAAAGCTGAAATTAACTTCTAAGGGCTGGACCCCAGCTGTCAGTGTACCTGTCGTATAATACCACCAAATAGAGAAAGTTTGTTCTGTCTGGTCCTATAACAAGTGCTGAGGGTGCAAAACACTGCTTAAATAAATTTATGGCCTAAAATAAAAGGGAAGTGTTAACCAGGAAAGGGTGCTGCAGAGCAATCACATTTTTGAATCTAAACAAAGCTAATTTGTTTAGTAGTTTCTCATAAATTATCGTTCATTCCCTTCATTAATTTCATTGCCAGTCTCTGGTGTGTTTCCAGCTTTGAAACATCTTTTTTATAACTGTAGCCCAAATCATTACGTGATAATGGATGAATTGCCAGGATTATTGATTTGTAAACCGCAAATAATGTACTTTCGCTGTATTCTCTACATAGAGGAATAATGTGCTCTACTGCTTTTTGATAAGTTAACGTTTTAATGCTATCAAACGTTACATAAATACTCTCTATATACAATGATATTGTATATAAATAGTAAATAAAGCCTTTTTTGTCACTGACCTAGGACAAGTATATAGATAAGAACTCCCAACTTGATTTTCCTAATAAACATATCTGTTTCAGGTAGGTTACTCAGTGAATGAAGGTGAATTCACATTCTAAAATGCCTGTCACTGTAAGGACACAATGGGGGTTATTTACTAAAGGCAAATCCACTGTGCACTACAAGTGCAGACTACAAGTCCAAAATGCACTTGGAAGTAAAGTCGCTTGTAGATCTGAGGGGGACATGCAAGGAAAATAAAAAACAGCATTTTAGCTTTCACATGCTTGGATGATAAAATTAGCAGAGCTTCGCCTCATTAAAGAGCTACCCCTCAGATTTACAGCGACTGCACTTCCAAGTGCACTTTCAGTGCAATTTCAAGTGCACTTTGCACTTGTAGTTTGCACTTGTAGTGCAAAGTGGATTTTCCTTTTCGTAAATAACACCCCTATAGGAAACAGTTGTTTCCTACGGTATGTGTCCAATTCACACTGCAATGCAACCTATGGCTGTTGCTGTATTGTGCTGTGTTAAATTGTGAACATGCTGTATTTTATTGCAGTACACCATGCCCAATTGCACTGCAATGTAGAGCAGCGCAGGACATCGATCCCAAATAAAGTTTGTATAAAATAAAAAAGGTAGCTGCGTGATGCACTGAATCGTACATCACATTGCCCCCAAAACCGCAGCTGCTGGAACGGTAAAGCACTCCAGCAGGTCTTGTTGTGGTGTGAATACAGCCTGAAAGGTAGTAGGTCAGCATAACTGTCAGGCAACCAATACTATTTTTAGATGAAGGACAGTGATGGCAATCCACATATTCTAATGGCATAAACCTAAGAAGAATGACAAGGTGGAATCTCATTTTGTGCTATTGTGGTAGTGTGCACAAATCCAGGTTCTGGATTTTCCACACTATCAGAATATTTGTCCTGCTGAATCTTGTGGTCCTCCTTTTTTCCACCCTTTTTGTGATTTAATCTTGTTATTTATCTTTGGTTTATATGGGATGGACCACAGGGTATATAATACCTACCTGAATACTTAAAGCAGAGTTCCACTCAAAAGTGGAACTTCCTTTCAACTGTCTCCTCCACCCCCCGGTGCCATGTTTGTCACCTTTTAGGGGGAAACGGATACCTATTTTTGACAGGTACCCTTCCCCACTTCAGGGAGACTGCACCGTGGCGCCGTTCCTAAAAATTTCGTCCCCCTCCTCCACTGCCAGGCTATTTATAAAGCGTAGCTTCACTGCCAGTTTCCAGGAATGGTGACGGCAGCACTCAACAGCCAATCTGAAAATCTGCTGGGATGCCGACATTGATTGAACCCCTGGACTAAGTGTCCTAATAATAAAAGTCAGCAGCTACAGTATTTGTAGCTGCTAACTTTTCATTTTTCATGGGGGGGGGGGGGACACCTCTTTAAGGATTATACCGATATACTGCATATATGTATGAGACAGATTAGATGTATGTCTAGTGTTGTTATAGTTGGTAGATTGCTGTGATTGAGAGGTTGTTCCCGATTGCCTCAGTGCTTCCACTTGTATTGTGTTTATATATGGGGAGTTGGAGCTATGACACAGGAGGTTATGATTAAGCGCTGTTTGTAGCACAAAGTGTGGAAAAACTTTTGGCTGTCCCCGCAGTGTATGTGATGCATTTATCAATGGTTTCTTAATAAAGTTATCTTATAAATTTAATAAAGGAGTGCAGCGAATTCCGAATTTCTGCTTTACATGGAACTCTGCTGACTTCCAACTTCCAATAATTAGCAAACAAAAATTTTTTTTACAACATATTTTCTGTGCATATAATTGGATATTCTTTGCAGAGTGAAATTTCACCTCTCTCACTAAGCTGTGCTCTCTCACTAAGCTATGGGGCAAATTCGCTTGCAAACAGCCTCTTTGTTTTTAGTAAATCAACCCTGTTGCATTGCACCGTGTAAGCCTGATTTACCAAACCTCCCAACTGTCCCTGATTTTGGTCTGATCTATATAGTTGTATATAAAATGCACTTTTTCACTTTTAAAAAGTGTTTCCCAGTGCTAAACCATTCGTACAATTTCTAAATAATAGTGGTAAAAAAAAAAAATCACTGGGTTTAATTTATAATTTTATTTTTGTCTAATTCTACTTTAAGGGGGGCGTGACGGGGGTGTGTCCTGTGCCAACATACTTTTGCTAATAAGTGTCCCTCATTCCCCTCTCAAAAAGTTGGGAAGTATGGGGAGCGTGTCCTATGCCTGTCTACTTTTGGTAATAGGTGTCCCTCATTCCCATCTCAAGAAGTTTGGAGGTATGGATTTACTAAAGTGAAGCATGTAATGAATTAAAGTTCACCAATGTTTTTTCTAAAGTACCTTTCAAAATCCACTACACAATTAGATGCATATTTTCTGTACCTACTCTATTCCATAACACCTCATTCTGTACTCCTGTGTTGTATATTCCCTATTCCATATGCCTCATTCTATACTAGGCAAGTCACCTCAGACTCTATTTAACCACAGCCCAATATTCAGCGCAATGCAAACCATGCCACATTTTCTCTAGGGAGGAGACCCAACCTATGATATTGTGAACAGACCTACTGCATTCCAAAAATGCCCCCTTTCCTCTGTGCAGTATGTTCAGCAAAAGCAGTACATTTGATTGGCTCCTAGTGCAAACCTACCTCTCCTAGTCTGAGTGCTGCATTACAAGAAATTACATGTGGCTGATACCAAGTTAAATTGGGATACTAAGGCAGGCCATGTTGCTTTTGACAGAAGTCAATTAATAATAATTAATTAGTAACTCTGTCAAGAGGAGGAGGCCACGCACTAATTAAAATTTGTCTGGTCCCTGCTGGGATGACTGAATTTCAACCACTGTGTGGCCAGCTTTACACACCATGCATTTACTGTATATGCTCATTTAATTGTTTTTAATTACTTAATGGTGTTTTTAATATCTACCTTGTAGATTTAATTATTCAGTTTTAATTATTATGTTATATTGCCAAGCTTCACTTAGTCTAAGTAATTACATATCTATGTATAGGTATATAATACTCCAGGACAGGATAGTGAAGTCATTAAAATAAAGGAAAGATTGCATAACCATCGTAAAACAGTTCAATATATTTTTCCAGTGGCTAAGACATATGCTTACATTTAGGTATCACCAGGAAACTCCTCTCACCATTTTTGGAAATGTTAGCACTGCATTCTGGAAAATCAGTTTGCTGTAACTACAGAATTGTATGCTGTTTCTCTAGTAGTGTAATGGCAAGGTAGTGACACCTAGTGGTCACAACACACAAATCAATTTCACTAACCAAACCCTGCTTATCAGAAATCCAGAATGTATTATTTTAACATTTTCATGGCTCTTAAAATTAATACTGAAAAATAAAAACTATTGTAACATGAACATAGCAAAGAAACCTATAAAATGCTCAAAACTAGCCTGGCAACCCTGAGACAGATGATCACCTTCTAACACATTTCTTATACTTATTACAGTAAGCTTATATAATTGAAATATAAATACCGCCTCATTTTCATTGTTAAATATAAGGGACAGTTCACACCATGAATTGCACAGGAACTCGCTGTGCTTTCCTGTACGATTCACATGCAATCCTGGTACAGTGCGATTTCAGTCCATTCATTTGAATGGGCTGAAATTGCG
Organism: Lithobates pipiens; assembly: GCF_037356315.1. Taxonomy (NCBI): domain Eukaryota; kingdom Metazoa; phylum Chordata; class Amphibia; order Anura; family Ranidae; genus Lithobates; species Lithobates pipiens. Next base: position 342,025,230 of record NW_027507758.1, read on the forward strand.
CTGGACTGCACCAAAAGTAGTGCAAGCACTACTTTGCAAAACTCACAGCAACTGGATCATATGGTACTACTGTACATGCAGGCAAATGCATTGTGTTTGTGACCTGCCTTTGGGGTGCCATTAAGTTAACACTGAAACCCGCTGCAAATCGCAAGTGCAGTGTGTATTTGTTGATCTTGCAAAAAAATAAAAAAAAAACAGTGCTGTACTGTGTATTGTGCACTCTGCAGTGTTATCTTCCACAGTTTTGTCGGCCTTGCCGATGTTATGTCTGTGAGCTACAGAACACCCTCTCCCAAGCTATGGTGGTAAATGGGAAGGTGTTATGAAGTCCCACAAAAATTACTGTCCCAGTGTGACAATGCTCCTCCAAAGTAAAATAATACAATTTCCTGTCCCAGTGTGACAATGCTTCTCCAAAGTAAAATAATACAATTTCCTGTCCCAGTGTGACAATGCTTCTCTAAAGTAAAATAATACAATTTCCTGTCCCAGTGTGACAATGCTTCTCTAAAGTAAAATAATACAATTTCCTGTCCCAGTGTGACAATGCTTCTCTAAAGTAAAATAATACAATTTCCTGTCCCAGTGTGGCAATGCTTCTCCAAAATACAATAAGTGAGTATTGTCCCCTTAGGACTGGAAACCTGTTACTGGCAGGATCACCAAAAAAAGGAGAGAAAGCCTATAAAAAATAGAATGTTGCCACCACATCCAAGGACTGTTAAGGTGCAATATATTAAATGATTGTTCTTGACATTAGATGCACTTTAATAATTTAGTGCTCTTGTGGATGTTCTTGCTGTTGAAGTGTTAATATATCGGTGCTGGACTACAGAAAGAGACATGTCCCACTTTAAAATGGGGGGGGGGGGGTCTAAAGACAAGCAACCCCTTAGACCTCAATGCAGTGGGCTGGAATTCTAGAGACTGTAGTCTGAAACGGCAACCATTTAATGCAAGGAATAACTTTCTGAATGACAGATTCCAGCATGCAATGGACAGCAGGAAGAGGTAGCAAAGCATTTTTTTATTATACTGACCACGAAAGTGGGCTGTCATGGCACCAAGGAAACCAAGGAGCACATCTCCTGCAGGCTGACACACTGGGGAGACGCCCAGGGCCACCCAGCAATCAAACTTGTACCATTGCAGCACGGAGACTAGAGTTTACTCTCATCATAGTTACATAGTTACATAGTTAGCCAGGTTGAAAAAAGACACAAGTCCATCCAGTTCAACCTTAAAAACAAATAAATAAAATAAAAAATAATCGTACAATCCAGATACCCAATTTTATGCCCACAATTGATCCAGAGGAAGGCGAAAAAAAACCCCAGCAGAGCATGCTCCAATTTACTACAGCAGGGGAAAAAAATTCATCCTCTTTTTCCCACCGCTGATCATCAGAGGCATCTTAAAGAAAAATAAACTTTTTTTTCCTTTGCATCGCATACAAGCACATTATATGAAACTTACCCTAAAACAAAGCCCTCCATTGACAGGGCTTACATTTTCCACTTCGCGCCCAGGCCAATTCTGACATTTCTCTCCTACATGTAAAATTCCTAATTTTTTTGCTAGAAAATTACATAGAACCCCCAAACATTATATATTTTTTTTTTTAGCAAAGACGCTAGAGAATACAATGGCGGTTGTTGCAACTTTTTATCTCACACGGTATTTGCGCAGCAATTTTTCGAACACGTTTTTTTCAGAAAAAAAACTGTTTCATGCTTAAAAAAAAAGAAAAAAGTAAAGTTAGCCCAATTTTTTTGCATAATGTGAAAGAGGAGGATACGCCGAGTAAATAGATACCCAACATGTCACGCTTCAAAATTGCACGCGCTCGTGGAATGGCACCAAACTTTGGTATTTAAAAATCCCCATATGCGACGCTTTAAATTTTTTTACTGGTTACATGTTTTGGGTTACAGAGGAGGTCTAGAGCTAGAATTATTGCTCTCGCTCTAACGTTCGCGGCGATACCTCACATATGTGGTTTGAACACCGTTTTCATATGTGGGCGGGACTTACGTATGCGTTCGCTTCTGTGTGCGAGCTCACGGGGGCAGGGGCGCTTTACTTTTTTTTTTATTGTTAATTTTTTTTTTTTTTTTTTTTTAGTTTGACACTTAAAAAAAAAAAAAAAATATGTAAACATCCCTTGTAATAGGAATAGGGCACGATCGGACATATTTACAGTGAGATATGGGGTCAATAAGACCCCATATCTGACCTCTAGGCTGGGAATAATAAAAAAAAAAAAAAAAAAGATCCTGGCTTCCCTGCCAAATCAGCGCCGTTAATTTGAATACCAAGGCCGGGCGTGACGTCATAACATCGCGCCCGGCCTCCGAACGATCATAGAGACTCCGGGGACGATCTGGTCCACCAGAAATCTCTATGGTAACTGGCGGGGGCCGGCGGATCCTGTCACCGACTCACCGATGGAAGCGGTGAGTCGGTACAAGCACCGTGAGGAGCGGTGGAACAGCCGCTATGATCGTTCTCATGGTGCCGGGAATCGTCGGCTGAAAACACCGATATCTGAATGATGTCTGTGGCCTCAGGCATCATTCAGATATAACCACCGAAAGCCCATGACGTCAATAGACGTAGTATGGGCGCCAAGTGGTTAAATGGTCTCCCTTCTTGGTTTGCAGGCTCCAGTGCTTTGAATGGCCAAGCCGTGATGACATCACTCCCGTGCATGCGCACGAGAGTCGCTATTTACGGCACAGGGCTCTGAAGCAACGGCGCAGGTATGCTGTTCCTTCCGAGTGCATGCACCACTGACATCACTGGTGGTTACCCAAGTAACAGTGTACGTTTAGGAGATGTTAACAGTATGTACAGGTAAGCCTTATTGTAGGCTTACCTGTAGGTTAAACACCACTTTAACCTGTTGCCGAACACCCGCCATCATTATATAGTGGCTGTAGGTGTATGTTGGCCTCTTTAAGAGCTGTACGAGGTGTGTACAGGGTGCAAAACCAGAGCCGATGCACGTGGCCAAAAGCCTCATTGTCCGCCGGCCACCCGAAATTACTCCACAGACAGCCAGAACAGGAATCTGTCAATGTAAACAGACAGATCCCTGTTCTGACAGGGAAGGAGAGAGAGATCTGCTAAAAAAATTGCTGATCACCGCCATTACTTGTAAAAAAAAAATAATAAAAATGCCATAAACATATCCCCTATTTTGTAGGCTGATATAAACCAGGCTTATCACACATCAGGAGCATCATGAGTGTTTCCCTCCATTAGCAACCACAGAGAGTTGTTTTCAGTCAAGATAGATCCTTTCAGTTGCAGTTAGAAAAGAGGATAATCAAGAAACAATAGTGTGTAACACTACTAATGAGTATGCAGCACAATGCACAGCATATTTACACATTAAGGCAAACTTGCCTTATTGTCAGAAACCATGAATCAGGCCGAGACAGAAGTACAGTAAGCACACTCGTTTAATAATAAAAAGGTAAACAGAGTAAGCTTAGTCAATACATAGCCAGAGTTCAGTAACCAGTTCGGATAGTGAGCCAATGCCAATGTCAGAGAGCCAGAGATCAACGTAGTAGTACAGCAAGCAGGATCAGGAGCCAAAAGGAACATCAGCCGAGCAAGTCTTCAACAGGAACACAGGAGAAAGTCTTTGATATGTGACCAAAGGCGAATGCAGAGATGAAGTGAGCTGGACGGCTTAAAGTAGGCAGGACTGAAGAGCAGATCATCAACAGCTGAGTCACTATGGCGAGAAAGGAGCTGGCATTTAGCCGACAGTGGCCAGCTCAGAGAAGGAAAGGCTGAGCCCAGCCCTGACAGTACCCCCTCCTCAATGACTCCTTCCCCTCGGAGGACCACCAGGTTTGAGGAGAAAATGTCTATGGAAATCACGGAGGAGGACAGGGACATGTAGGTCCTAGGATGAGACCCAAGAGCGTTCCTCCGGACCGTACCCCTTCCAATGCACCAGGTACTGTATGCACCCACGGAACCTACGGGAGTCAACAATGGATTGTACTTCATACTCCCCCCGTGACTTCACCATTAACATCAACAACACAACCATTGGTCCCTCCACACAAGCCAGGGTCCTGGGTGTAATCCTTGACTCTGACCTTTCCTTCAGCCCCCATATACAATCACTGGCTAAATCCTGCCGCCTTCACCTCCGCAACATCTCCAGAATTTGACCCTTCCTGACTAATGACACCACAAAGCAACTCGTTCACTCTTTGATTATTTCCCGCCTTGATTACTGCAACTCTCTCCTTAATGGCCTACCCTTAAGCAGGCTATCCCCCTTCAGTCTATTATGAATGCTGCTGCTAGACTAATACACCTCACTAATTGATCCGTGACTGCTGCCCCTCTCTGCCAATCCCTTCACTGGCTTCCCCTACCCCACCGTGTAAAATTCTAAATGCTAACCATAACATACAAAGCCATCCACAGCATCACCCCCATCAACATCTCCAACCTCATCTGCAGATATCGCCCAATTCATCCCCTCCACTCCTCCCAGGACCTCCTGCTTTCTAGCTCCCTTGTTACCTCCTCCCATGCTCGCCTTCAAGACTTCTCCAGAGTCTCTCCCATCCTTTGGAACTCCCTGCCTCAGTCTGTCCAATCAGCCCCTACCCTGTCCAACTTTAGGAGTTCTCTGAAAACTTATTTATTCAGGGAAGCCTATCCCACACCCACCTAACTGTCCCCGAGCCACGCCCATCAAATCATTCTCTGCAGCTATTACTTTTTGTACCACCACCCCCTCCCTTTAGAATGTAAGCTCTACGAGCAGGGCCCTCCTGTACCTTTTGTATTGTACTGTAATTGTGTTGTCCCCCCTATACATTGTAAAGTGCTGCGTAAACTGTTGGAGCTATATAAATTGTGTATAATAATAATACTCATGGTTCTCAACCTGTATAGGGTGAAAACGTGGCACTGAGGTGGTAAAGCAGTAGCAGACCAAAGGTTTCAATAAGGAGACATGAAACACATTAGAGATGAGCATACTAGGAGGAAGGTCCAATGCGTAAGCCCCTGGGTTAATCCTGCGAAGGATACGGAAAGGCCCAATAAACCAAGGTGGGAACTTCAAAGAAGGAACATGAAGTCGGAGGTTGCAAGACAACAACCAGACTCTGTCCCCAACCTGGTAGGAAGGCACAGGCAGGCGTCTGCGGTCAGCATGGAGTCTGTACCTATCGTTAGCATGTTGCAAAGCCTCCTGGACTTCTGCCCAAGTGGAACAAAGCCCACGGAGATGCTCCTCTAACGCAGGAATACGCTGAAGAACAAACGAGGCAAGCAACACGGAAGGTTGGAAACCATAGTTCGCCATAAACGGGGACAAACGGGAAGCTGAATTCAAGGTACTATTGTGAGCAAACCCCGCTCACGGTAAGAGGACTGACCCGTTGTTATGATGGTCAGAAATATAGCAACGTAGCCCCTGTAAGCGGAAGATCTCCCGAGCAAAAATAGAAGCCAGTTCCTTAGAAGTAGGCAACTTCTTGAGTGGAATACAATGCAACATTTTTGAGAACCGGTCAACCACCATAAGGATAACTGTGTTGCCCTGGGAGTTGGGTAACTCCACAATGAAATCCATAGACTGGTGGGTCCAGGGCTTCTCTCCATTGGGTATGGGTTGTAGGACTACTGGAAGGTGTCGTGGAGTATTACTCTGAGCACACACGGAACAGGCAGCTACGAAGGCGGTTACATCAGCACGTAGACTAGGCCACCAGAATTGTTGGGAAATGGCTCATAAGAGTTGATTCTTCCCAGGGTGGCCAGCAGCCTTGGGAGAATGGTAAGTCTGGAGCACGGCAGTATGGAGATTCTCGGGAAAAAAGCAGCGGTCACAAGGTTTCTCAGGAGGAGCATTGACCTGAGCAGCAAGAATTTTGTCACCCAAAGGAGAAGTAAGACTGGTGCGAACCGTAGCCAGAATACGTTCAGGCGGAATCACAGGAACCGGAACCGACTCCAGTTTGGAAGTGGAGGAAAATTGTTGTGACAAAGCGCCAGCCTTTACATTCTTAGTACTGGGTAAGAATGAGACAATGTAATTAAAACTCGACAAGAAAAGAGCCCATCGCGCCCTTCTGGGAGAGAGGCGCTTAGCCTCAGACAAGAATGTGAGATTCTTATGGTCAGTAAGAATGAGAACCGGCACAGTGGTACCTTTAAGGAGATGTCTCCATTCTTTCAGGGCTAAAATGATCGCCAACAGCTCTGTCACCAATCTCGTAATTGCACTCTGCCGGTGACAATTTCTTGGAAAAAAAGCCACACGGATGCATAGTTCACTCAGCATTAGGACGTTGAGACAGATGGGCCGCCAACTCAAGTCTCGGAAGCATCAACTTCTTGGATAAAAGGTAACGTAGGATCAGGGTGTGCCAACACAGGAGCAGAAACAAAGGCAACCTTAATGGACTCTGGAGACCCATTCTGTGGGTTGCCGCCTTTCCTGGTCATATCAGTCATGGGCTTGACCAGAGACAAAAAGTTACGAATAAACTTCCAAAAATAGTTGGCAAAGCCAAGAAAATTTTGCCAAGAGGATGTAAACCCACAGGTCGAGGCCACTGTAGGACTGCTGAAAGTTTCTCTGGGTCCATCGAAAACCCAGCAGTGGAAATTACATAGCCCAGGAATTTCACCTGTTCACAATGGAATTCTCACTTTTCCAATTTACAATAGAGATTTTTCTCTCATAGTCTCTGAAGCACATGACAGACATCTGTTGGGTGGCTCTCCAGGGACTTGGAAAATATTAGGATATCGTCGAGATAAACCACCACACATAACTGCAACAAATCTCAGAGGACATCGTTAACCACTTTCAGACCGGACCATTTTGCTGGTAAATGACCAGCTGTCTTTTTACAATTTGGCACTGCGCTGCTTTAACTGGTAATTGCGCGGTCATGCAATGTTGTACCCAAACAAAATTTGCGTCCTTTTCTTCCCACAAATAGAGCTTTCTTTTGATGGTATTTGATTGCCTCTGCGATTTTTATTTTTTGCGATATAAATGTAAAAAGACCGCAAATTTTGAAAAAAAATGATATTTTCTACTTTTTGTTATTAGAAAAATCCAATAAACTCAATTTTAGTCATACATTTAGGCCAAAATGTATTCAGCCACATGTCTTTGGTAAAAAAAAAAGTCAATAATTGTATATTTATTGGTTTGCGCAAAAGTTGTCACATCTACAAACTAAGGTACGTTTTCTGGAATTTACGCAGCTTTTAGTTTACGACTGCCTATCTCATTTCTTGAGGTGCTAAAATGGCAGGGCAGTACAAACCCCCCCCCAAATGACCCCATTTTGGAAAGTAGACACCCTAAGGAAATTGATAAGTGGCATGTTGAGCCCATTGAATATTTTATTTTTTTGCCTCAAGCGATTGAATAATGACAAAAAAAATATTTTTTTTTTTTTTTACACAAAGTTGTCACTAAATGATATATTGCTCACACATGCTATGGGCATATGTGAAATGACACCCCAAAATAAATTCTGCTGCTTCTCCTGAGTACGGGGATACCACATATGTGGGACTTTTTGGGAGCCTAGCCGCGTACGGGGCCCCGAAAACCAAGCACCGCCTTCAGGCTTTCTAAGGGCGTAAATTTTTGATTTCACTTCTCACTACCTATTACAGTTTTGAAGGCCATAAAATGCCAAGATGGCACAAAACCCCCACAAATGACCCCATTTTAGAAAGTAGACACCCCAAGCTTTTTGCTGAGAGGCATTTTGAGTCCATGGAATATTTTATATTTTGCCACAAGTTGCGGGAAAATTACAAACTTTAATTTTTTTTTTATTTTTTTTTCACAAAGTTGTCACTAAATGATATATTGCTCACACATGCTATGGGCATATGTGAAATGACACCCCAAAATAAATTCTGCTGCTTCTCCTGAGTACGGGGATACCACATATGTGGGACTTTTTGGGAGCCTAGCCGCGTACGGGGCCCCGAAAACCAAGAACCGCCTTCAGGTTTTCTAAGGGCGTAAATATTTGACTTCACTCCTCACTACCTATTACAGTTTTGAAGGCCATAAAATGCCAAGATGGCACAAACCCCCCCCCCAAATGACCCCATTTTGGAAAGTAGACACCCCTAAATTTAGGGGTACACTAGTGAGACTAGGTAATAAATGGCGGGTGCCCTGAAACTATAAAAAAATAACTAACCAACCAGCGTCACCTGTAACAGTTATATGGTGATCACTGGTGAAAGGGTTAACTAGGGGGCAATCAGGGGGCTTTATGCGGTAGTATATGGGGGTCCCTGGCGCTATAAAAAGCTGCGGCGAACCTAAATACCTGCCTGCCTAACTAGCGTCACCTGTGACACTAATACAGCGATCAGAAAAACGATCGCTTATTAGGCTGGGTTCACACTGGAGCGATGCAGGAACGCCACGAATCCGCGGCGGGTTCCCGCATCACATGCCTCCCGGCGGCAGTTCACACTGCCCTATGCGAACTGCTGGGAGTGTCAGTGAAATGTTAATGACACCCCCAGATCAGTTCGCATATCGCAGTGCGATCTGCAAACTCGGATCGCATGGTGTGAACACCCATGCGATCCGATTCTGCTGCGGACCAAAAAAAGGGTCCCGTGCGAGTTTGCGGCGGGTGCGGCGGGTGCGACACGAATTCAGCCATACTATCTGTATGGCTGAACTCGAATCGCACAGAGATCGGATGTGATTTGCACTGCAGTGCGGTGCGAATCACATTCGTTCTCATAAACCGCTGCAATGTGAACCCAGCCTTAGTGACACTGGCGACGGGGGGTGATCACGGGGTTAAACCTTTATTGGGGGGGTTAGGGGGTACATTAGAACTAAAAGGGGCTAACCCTAACTGCCCTAACAGTTATTACAGTCACAAATGACACCAATGCAAAAAAAAAAAAAAAATGACATTGGTGTCACTGTGACTGGGGGGCAGGGGTAATTGGGGGGGTGATCGGGGGGGTGTGAGTGTGCCTGGCATGTTCTACTGTGTAGTGTCGTGTTGGTGCAACTCACCGATCCTCTCTCCTCGGTGTCGGAACGAAAAATACCGACACGGAGGAGAGAATACATCACTTCCTCTCCTGTGTTTACATTACAGGAGAGGAAGTGATGTCACGGAGCATTTTCATTCGTCGGGAGCGATCGCGAGGGGGTGACCATGAATGAATGGCCGTCCCCTCGTCCGGGATCGCTCCCGAAAGAATACCGACTGCCGCAGGCACCGGGCGGGGGCCCGATCGGGCCCCCGACCCGCGGGCAGGCAAGGACGTACATGTAAGCCCTTATGCCTGCCCGTGCCATTCTGTCGACGTACATCGTCGTGCGGCGGTCGGGAAGTGGTTAATGAACTCCTGGAAAACTGCCGAAATGTTAAAAAGGCCAAAAGGCATTACAAGATGCTCATAATGACTTGATCTGATATTAAACTCAGTTTTCCACTCGTCACCCTCCTTAATCCTGACAAAATTGTATGCCCCTCTCAAATCAAGCTTTGTGAAAACTGTTGCTGTCAAATAACTCCGTAATCAACGGAACGGCATTTTTAATTTAAACCCTATAATTGATACAAGGTCTCAGTTCACCACTCTTTCACCACTCAGTTCACCAGCAGGAGATGAGGATTTGCGGATGAAACCACGAGAATATCTGCAACATACTCCTCCATGGCCTTATTCTCCAAGACCGACAAAGGGTAAACCCAGCCACGAGGGGGTATGGCACCAGGTTGAATGTCAATTGAGAAATCATACGACCGGTGTGGAGGCAAACTACCAGCTTGACCTTTGTCAAAGACATCTCTAAAATCGTGGTAGTCCTCCGGCAGGGAGGAGAGTGAAGAAGTGCGCAGGACCTTGGCTACCTTCTGGAAGCATCTCTCACTGCACTGTGACGCCCAGGACAGAACCTCAGCACTGAGTCAATCAAAAGAAGGGTTGTGCCTTTGTAACCAAGGATAACCAATAATCAGCGGAAACTTAGGTGAGGAAATAACTTTGAATTGGATTATCTCATGGTGAAGGGCCCCTACGGCCATGGACAACGGAACAGTCTCATGAGTCACATGGGCAGGCTGTAGAGGTTTCCCATCAAGAGCCTCAATGCCAAGTGGAGTGTTACGCAGCTGCAGCAGAATCGAGTGCTTTGATACAAAGGCAGCATCAATGAACAGGCCTGCAGCCCCAAAGCCTGTATCTCGATAGGTCACTCAGCCCAAGACAGGGTAACCGAAACCAGGGGCTTATCTTTCTGGGAAACTGGAGATGAACAACGTCACCTAAGGTCTGTCCATGACAGGACCTCACGGTTCGGGCATTGCGTGAACGGGTAGGACAAGACTTCAAAAAGTGACCAGCATGGCCACAATAAAGGCACAATCTCTCCCTCCTCCTAAGGGCTCTCTCATCTGCAGAGAGATGCGTGAGGCTCAAGTGCATGGGTTCATCTTCCCAGACCGACTCGGTACCAGGAGGCATGGGAGGTGAGGGAGGCAAGGGTGGGACTGCAAAGCTCGGAGACAAATGTACAGGAGGTTTGTGCCAGCGCTCATTAAAAGAGAGTCTTTCTCTGAGTCTGGAGTCAATGAGGATGGCAAATGTGATCAACCTCTCCAGCTCAGTGGGTATATTTTGGGCTGCTATCTCATCCTTGATGTTATCTGAGAGATCATGAGAGAAGGCAGCCATGAGGGCCTCATTGTTCCAAGCAACCTCTGCTGCCAGAGTATGGAATTCAATGGCGTAATCGGCAACAGTTCTCGTACTCTGTTTGATGGACATGAGGCTCTTGGCAGAAGAGGAGCGTGCAGGGATGTCAAATACCCTTTTGAAGGAAGCCACAAATTCTGGGTAACTCAGGGCCGTGGGTTTTTGCGTCTCCCATAGAGGGTTTTCCCAGGCCAAGGCTCTCTCAGAAAGCAAAGATATCACGAAACCTACTTTGCTTCTGTTCGTGGGAAACGCCTGGGGCAGCATCTCAAAGACAGAAGTACACTAGTTTAATAATAATAAAAAGGTAAACAGAGTAAGTGTAGTCAATACATAGCCAGAGTTCAGTAACCAGATCAGGTAGTCAGCCAATGCCAATGTCAGAGAGCCAGAGATCAACGTACTAGTACAGCAAGCAGGATCAGGACATCAGCCGAGCAAGTCTTCAACAGGAACGCAGGAGAAAGTCTTTGAGATGTGACCAAAGGGGAAGGCAGAGATGAAGTGAGCTGGACAGCTTAAAGTAGGCAGGACTGACGAGCAGATCATCAACAGCTGAGTCACTGTGGCGAGAAAGGAGCTGGCAATTAGCCAGCGGACTGGCCAGCTCAGAGAAGGAAGGGCTGAGCGCAGCCCAGACACTTATAAAGTGTCCCTGTGATGGTTGTGCGTACTGGGCACACTATAGGCTGTGTGCGTAGCATCGATGTTGTTCAAAATACAGCTATTGCATTTTACTTGTCCCTATCTTTTTTATGTTGAACCAGAGACACAGCTGTAATGACCTTCCCCCCTTCCTCCTCCTTCAGTTCATGAAATGCACAAACCTTAACTTGTCAGGACTTTCTTATCATTCCATTGATCAGACACAAAGACCTTCCAGTCTGGGTGCCCTTATAAAACTGTCTGATTCACAAATTTTAGTGACTAGAGAGTTGACAGACATTGGGTCATAAATACCTTGTGGAATCCACATTTCTGCTAGACTGGTTAGCAGCTAAGACTCCAAAACTCATGAAATAACAATAGCACAGACAGAAAATTTACATATTTACTTTCCTAAGTTAATTTGTAACATCCAGACCATATGGTGAACCACTGGCACCCCTTATCCCTCCTAGGTAAAGTAGACATCTGAAACCTACCATATTTACATTCATTCAGAATTCCTTCATTCAAATTCACGCTGGAAAATAATATGCACATTAGCAGTCTGTAAACAGTAGGTATTCAGAGATATGACTACTTATAGAAAATTGGATCTGGGACATGGTCATAAACACACCCTTGGCCACTCCTCAGCCTTTTAATTGGTCAGATGGTCTCTGACAACACCCCTGTGATATCAGAGAAAAAGGAGGCTGTTCCTGAAGTTGACAGCTATTGTTTTACCATTAAACTTAGGAATGCCTAACCGGACTTCAGACAGACAGTGTGCTGTTTTTGCTTATTCATTGGACTCTGCAAACCAGGACCTTAAGTTTTCTTCATTTTTAACTCCTTTTTATTTCTCTGTTGCATTACTGTCTCTTTATTTCTTTGTAACACCCTTATTCTGTAAATATTTTATTTGCACCACTTTGACCTTTTCATTATTAAACCTTATTTTCAAAAGTGTTAAAACTGTCGCTAAGGCTTTTAACCTCTTCAGCCCCGGAAGGATTTACACTCTTAATGACCAGGCAATTTTTTGAGATATGGCACTGAATCGCTTTAACTGACAATTGCACGGGCATGCAACAATGTACCCAAACATAAATGTATGTCCTTTCTTTCTCACAAATAGATTTTTCTTTTGGTTGTATTTGATCACCTGGCACCCTGATGTGGCGAGCCACATCAGGATGCCATCAGGGTGCCAGCAGTTGGACACCCCTCCTGTAAGGAATTCATTGTGTGTAAGGCAGAGCTGGCTGTACTGGGACGATCACCAGAGAGTCTCTGAGAGATGATCATAAAGGCATGCAGCAGCAGGAGATGTTTGATTCTGTTCTGTTGGAAGACTGGGGAGCAAGGTGGAAAAAATGTATGTGTTGCATTACTTATTTTACATGGGGTGTATTTATTAACACTGAACAAAAGAAAGTCAGTACAGAATTCAACAAAGTTAGTTCCAACAGCAACCAATCAAATTTCCTCTTGATTTTGATTTGGGCAACAACCCCAACGCTGTACTCATTGATTTTCACCTGTTTAACCACCTCAATACAGTACACTTACACCCCCTTCCTGAACAGACCAATTTTCAGCTTTCAGCACTCTCACAGTTTGAATGACAATTACATGCAACACTGTACCCATATGAAACTTGCGTCCCTTTTTTCACACAAATAGAACTTTCTTTTAGTGGTATTTAATCACTAGTGTGTTTTTTTTTTGTGCTATAAATTAAAAAAAACGTAAATTTTGTGAAAAAATACCTTTTTCTTTGTTCCTGTCATAAAATTTTGCTAATTAGTAATTTAGTATTATAATAACCGGGGAAATTGGCGCTACCTAAAACCAGGTTCTCATTCCAACTAGACTCATAAATAAAATAAAATAAATTAAATTAAAATAAAAATAACCTCCCTGCTCCTTATACTATTGAGACCAGGAAAAAATCACAGCTCCACCCAGAAGATATTACATCAAACAATTAGTATAGTATGTCTCTAAACCAATGGAAATTCTGATATCAGAAACTAATAATGCTCGCTGTGATAAATCACAGAAACACTGAAGTAGACCACCAACTCCCCACTGGGATATATTGTGACAACCTCAGTCCCAAAAAACTACAAAAAATAACCCAAAAAATATAATGAAAATACCAAGTATAACAAGCTCAATGTGTGACCCACTGCGATTATAACTAAAATCACATATATGCAAAAAATTTTTTTATAGTAGTGTCAGTAAATAAATTGTACCTATTAACCTAAAATCCCATAGGCACGCTAAACCAGTGTTTAGTGACCCAAATATATGACCCAGTGACTAAATGTGAAAAAATATATACGATGACTAAAAACAGTCCCAAGTGAAAAAACGTATAAATCTATACACCTAAAAGATTATGTACAATGTGTGCCTGATATTAAAGCATAACCCCTGATGATGAAAATCCAGAAAATGCTCTAAATCATAAAGTCACTCATAAATATATGAAAAAACTCATAAATATGTGAAAAAATATATGTAAAAAATATAATAAAAACAAAAATAAAAAATAAAAATATATAAATAAAAATAAAAATAAAAATAAAATGAAATAAAAATAACAATATAAAAAAGTAATGAAATGAGTCCCAAATAAATGTTCAATAGTGCAAATCCAAAAAAATGTTCATAAAGTGACTTTAGTGCTTCCTGTGCAGTCTTCACCGTGACTTCTGTGCTCCCCCACCAGGAACCCCACTCACCAGAAGTAAATACCCCTGCAGGGGTTGTACGCCTTTGAAATCAATCTCCCGATGTCCGGCTCTTTACTTCGTAATTGGTGACTGAACGTATCCCAACAGGAATTCCATATATCCTCATAAGAAAAAAATTGGAGTCTCCATAGTGTAATCCGTATAAATTAATTTATTCCCACAAAAAATATAAAAACAGCCAAAAAAACAAAACAAAAAAACAGGACAAAAAAATATCAATATAACCACAACTCTCAGAAATGAGAAAAAATGTGGAAACGAAGTCCACCAAAGGGATTATTGAAATGGTCCCTCAAAAGTTCCGGTATTGCTCCAAAAAATGCTCTATGACATAGAAATGTATATATTGGAAGAACAAACGCTGTAATAATCTCTGTCCCAGGGAAACCAGAAAAAACTCCTTCCAAATAGGGGCCTCGGAATAAAATAGAATAGAAACCCCCTATTTAGAATTCAGGGTACTTTACCGGAATAAGCCCAATGAAGGTAGTAATTCTGTCGCTGTATTCCCCCTTGAGATAGAGTCCTTATCGCGTACTATTCAAAATTCCTGCGGATGCCGTATGGTGGATACGCGGTTTGCGCTCCACCTGCGTTCCAACCACCGACGGCAACCCGGAAGTGACGTAATCAGCGTAACTCCGTCGAACGCGTTTCGTCATCGACGTCTTCAGCGGCGGTGTTACGCTCTCACGTTCCATATGTTATATAGAGAAAACCCGGATGATCTAATTGGACGTTGCTCAAACTGAAGAACCAATAAGGCAAAAGCGGAAAACCTAATATACGAGCAGACGTGCACTCTTTCCACACAGATAGCAGACTGCTTATACAAAAAGACGACAATTTCCTTCTGCAGAACAGACGAATACAGCAGCATTCTCTTAATGCAACATACTAAAACATGTCTGCTCCTGAGGCTTCGAAAAGCTAGGGACATACTGTACACACATAAAAATAAATATAAAATAAAAATAAAATTAAAAAATATAATAAAAAATAAAAAATAAAAAAAGGGGCCAGCTCACATATGGCAATATGTATATAAAGACAATCAGAATTATTACAAAATCAATTTCCAATTGTCATTTTTGATTGTCATTTTTTAAACACCATTTAGGTCTACTACCCCAAAGGATGATCTATCCCATAAGGAAATCCAGCGACAATTGTACTTATCCTTCCTTTATAGACCTTGATAGCCCTTAATAGTTATATGAACATTTAAAGATAGAAATAACATAAACATTAGAATAATGACACACCATTTAGGGATATCCTCCAGGAGGTCACTCACTTAATGGGGCTAGGAGAATTATAAGTGATAAATATTTAAGGAGTATTTAAGGAAACAACTTGCATACGTCTCATTGCAATCTAGCTATTATACAGTAAAAGTGATTATAACTGTTTATGATTATTATCCAAAAATAACAATAAAAACATTTAGGGGTAATCTCCAAGGGATCATTTACTTATTAGGACTATTAGGACCTGCAGGGGTATTTACTTCTGGTGAGTGGGGTTCCTGGTGGGGGAGCACAGAAGTCACGGTGAAGACTGCACAGGAAGCACTAAAGTCACTTTATGAACATTTTTTTGGATTTGCACTATTGAACATTTATTTGGGACTCATTTCATTACTTTTTTATATTGTTATTTTTATTTCATTTTATTTTTATTTTTATTTTTATTTATATATTTTTATTTTTTATTTTTGTTTTTATTATATTTTTTACATATATTTTTTCACATATTTATGAGTTTTTTCATATATTTATGAGTGACTTTATGATTTAGAGCATTTTCTGGATTTTCATCATCAGGGGTTATGCTTTAATATCAGGCACACATTGTACATAATCTTTTAGGTGTATGGATTTATAAGTTTTTTCACTTGGGACTGTTTTTAGTCATCGTATATATTTTTTCACATTTAGTCACTGGGTCATATATTTGGGTCACTAAACACTGGTTTAGCGTGCCTATGGGATTTTAGGTTAATAAGGACAATTTATTTACTGTCACTACTATAAAAAAATTTTTTTGCATATATGTGATTTTAGTTATAATCGCAGTGGGTCACACATTGAGCTTGTTATACTTGGTATTTTCATTATATTTTTTGGGTTATTTTTTGTAGTTTTTTGGGACTGAGGTTGTCACAATATATCCCAGTGGGGAGTTGGTGGTCTACTTCAGTGTTTCTGTGATTTATCACAGCGAGCATTATTAGTTTCTGATATCAGAATTTCCATTGGTTTAGAGACATACTATACTAATTGTTTGATGTAATATCTTCTGGGTGGAGCTGTGATTTTTTCCTGGTCTCAATAGTATAAGAAGCAGGGAGGTTATTTTTATTTTAATTTAATTTATTTTATTTTATTTATGAGTCTAGTTGGAATGAGAACCTGGTTTTAGGTAGCGCCAATTTCCCCGGTTATTATAATACTATTTTCTTTCTGAAAAGAAACCCTTATTAGGGGTTTCTTTTTTCGGGGGGCAGCAACCTATAATTATTTATATTAGACATATAGAGGATCTATATCGAGCCGGCTAAGGCTTGGGTCTATCTACTCCTGGTGCTGACTAGCGCGGTTCTTCCATCTTTATTATAATTAGTAATTTGTCTTCATACATTTTGGCCAAAATTTATACTGCTACATATCTTTGGTAAAATAACCCACATTAGTGTATATTATTTGGTCTTTGTGAAAGTTATACAGTCTACAAACTATGGTGCCAATCACTGAAAATGTAACACATCTGATCAGGCCTTCAGTACATAAGGTGTATCTCATTTCTTGAGACACTAACAAGTCAGGAAAGTACAAATACCCCCCAAATTACCCCTCTTTATAAATTAGACATTCCAAGGTATTAAGTATGGTGAGTTTTTTTAAGTTGTAATTTTTTCCCACAATTCTTTGCAAAATTAAGTTTTTTTTTGTTTAATTATTTTTTTTTTTACAAAATTGTCATATTATCAGGTTATTTCACACACACAGCATATGCATACAACAAATTACACCCCAAAATACATTCTGCTACTCATCCCGAGTATGGCGATACCACATATGTGAGACTTTTACACATCATGGCCACATACAGAGCACCAACATTGAAGTGGCACTTTCAGACGTTCTACGAGCAAAAATGACACATCTCATTTCACAGCCACCTATTACCCTTTTGAAGGCCCTGGAGTACCAGGACAATGGAATTGCCCATAAAATGACCCCATTTTGGAAAACGAACACCCCAACATATAATCTGTAAGGCATAATGAGTCTTTTGAACAGTTCATTTTTTTCCAGAAGTTTTTGGAAAATGTAGAAAAAAATTTAAACGCATTTTTTCTTTTACACAAAGTTGTCAATTTCTAAGATATTTCTAACACATATCATGTATATAGCAAAAATTACACCCCAAAACACATTCTGCCACTCCTCCCGAGTATGGCGATACTACATGTGTAGGACTTTTACACAGCCTTGCCACATACAGAGGCTGAACATTGAAGTAGTACCTTCAGGCGTTCTAGGAGCATAAACGACATCTCATTATGGGCTGCAAATAGGTACTCGGGTACTCTGATGGGCTGCAGATAGGTACTCTGATGGGCTGGTGACAGGTACTTGAGTACTCTGATGGCCTGGTGACAAGTACTTGAGTACTCTGATGGCCTGGTGACAGGTACTCGGGTACACTGATGGCCTGGTGACAGGTACTCGGGTACTCTGATGGCCTGGTGACAGGTTCTCTGATGGGTTGGTGACAGGTACTTGAGTACTCTGATGGCCTGGTGGCAAGTACTTGAGTACTCTGATGGCCTGGTGACAGGTACTCGGGTACTCTGATGGCCTGGTGACAGGTACTCAGGTACTCTGATGGCCTGGTGACAGGTTCTCTGATGGGTTGGTGACAGGTACTTGAGTACTCTGATGGCCTGGTGACAAGTACTTGAGTACTCTGATGGCCTGGTGACAGGTACTTGAGTACTCTGATGGCCTGGTGGCAAGTACTTGAGTACTCTGATGGCCTGGTGACAGGTACTCGGGTACTCTGATGGCCTAGTGACAGGTACTGGGGTACTCTGATGGCCTGGTGACAGGTACTTGGGTACTCTGATGGCCTGGTGACAGGTTCTCTGATGGCCTGGTGACAGGTACTCGGGTACTCTGATGGCCTGGTGACAGGTACTCGGGTACTCTGATGGCCTGGTGACAGGTTCTCTGATGGGTTGGTGACAGGTACTTGAGTACTCTGATCACCTGGTGACAAGTACTTGAGTACTCTGATGGCCTGGTGACAGGTACTCGGGTACTCAGATGGACTGGGACAGGTACTCAGGTACTCAGATGAACTGTGACAGGTACTCAGGTACTCAGATGAACTGGGACAGGTATTCGGGTACTCAGATGGGCTGTGACAGATACTCAGGTACTCTGATGGGCTGCGAAAAGTACCCGGGTACTCTGATGGGCTGTTACAGGTACTCGGGTACTCTGACGGGCTGTGATAGGTACTTGGGTACTCTGATGGGCTGTGACAGGTACTCTGGTACTTTGATGGGCTGTGACAGGTACTCGGGTACTCGGATGGACTATGACAGGTACTCTGATGGACTGTAATAGGTACTCTGATGGGCTGTGACAGGTACCCGGGTATTTTCATGGGCTGTGACAGATACTCGGGTACTCAGATGGACTGTGTCGGGTACTCGGGTACTCGGATGGACTGTGACAGGTACTCAGGTACTCTGATGGGCTGTGGCAGGTATTCGAGTACTCTGATGGACTGTGACAGGTACTCGGGTACTCTGGTGGACTGTGACAGGTTCTTGGATACTCTGATGGACTGTGAGTGACAGGTACTATGATGGGTGGTGACAGGTCCTCTTTATTGGGGGGGCAATCAGTGTGATTTGTGTGTACTGTAAGCGGTAACGAGATGTTACTGCAATCTCCTCCTCACACGCGATCGGTGTGTGAGGAGGAGAACCCGGTAACATCTCGTTACCGCGGTTAGTTTACATTTAGTGACCGGCTGTGAAAGGATCACAGCCGATCATGTGGGTAAACAGCCAGCCAATGGCTGTTTACCAGCGTCGGTGATAAGCAGTGTTTCCGGGAACACGCCGCCAACGCCGTACACATGCAGCGCGCTTGCGATCGCGCGCGTGCCGTGCACAGTGGGGGTGTAACCAACGTGGTAAACAGCCATGCCCAATGGCTGTTCACCCCCCTCGGTGACGAGCGGTGTCTCTGTGACACGCCGCCACCGAAGGAACAGGGATGCGCGTGCACGTTCGTGCGCATTCCCTGTTTAAACGGGAGTGGCCTCCTGCCACAATAGGTGCGCTGCCTGGCCATCATTTGATGGCCGGCGGTCAGCAACTAGTTAAATGAATTCACTCTTATTTCATGTTTGGCGTTGCTATGATGGTTTTTATTACTTTGACCATATCATCTTTATTGTCGTGAAATTATCAGTTTTGCCTAAAGTTTGGAGTTGGAGTAAAGGGTTAGATTCAGGTTAAGGTTCAAGTTTAGATGCTAGGTTGAGTTTATGAAAGAGGTTTAACCACTTCAGCCCCGGCTGGATTTACCCCCATCCTGACGAGAGCACTTTTTGCGTTCCGGTACTGTGTTGATTTAACTGACAATTGTATGATCATGCGACGTTGCACCTAAACAAAATTGACATCCTTTTTTTCCCACAAATAGAGCTTTCTTTTGGTGCTATTTGATCACCTCTGTGTTTTTGTTTTTTTTTACTTTATCGTGACTGCAACACTATGGCGGACACATCGGATACTTTTGACACTATTTTGGGACCATTGTCACTTATACAGCAATCAGTGCTATAAAAATGCACTGATTACTGTGTAAAGGACACTGGCAGGGAAGGGGTTAAACCCGCGGTCACAGTCACAGAGCACGCGGCAGGTGCGTGCCCACAATGCCGCATCTTAAAGGGGACGTACCTGTACGCCCTTTTGCCTACCCGTGCCATTCTCCTGATGTATATCGTCATGCGGCGATCGGGAAGGGGTTAAAGTTAATGGTTTAAAACAACCCTGTAAGTTTAAAAAGTAAAAAAAAAAAGCAACAAAGCTGGCTACAATAGAAGCCCCTCTTCTTGATGGCAGATGGCGAATTCAAACTCTATCTTTAGCTTTACAGCCACTAGCAAAGTTTGAAGCATTCAACAGTTCAGTCAGATGCCTGTGTCCCTCACAGTGCGTTGTGGTTCCAACTGCTGGCCCTGTGTCAATACAGTGCACGGCAGTGTCATAGAAGCCAATGGAATGAACCATTGAACATGGAAATAGGCCCATGCAAAGTTTTGCCTCTTACTGAAGAAGTATTTAGAGGCTTCAAATGCAGGGGGCATTTTTTTTTTATCCTTTTTGAAGCGACAGAGTTTTTTGCTGAGTTAGAGATTCAATACATTCTTGTTAAATTTTCAGGTGTTTTTTTTATTTGAAAAGTACATTTATTTATTTATTTTTTGAAGGTGATAAGTGTAAAACACATGCATTAACATAAAAAAAGGACTTCTGGTGCTAAAACTCCTGTGGCAGAAGCAGTAAAGCCACGCTGAGACAAAGCATACCGCTATTTTAATAATAGGCCCACTTTACTAGAATTTACAGTGTTGGTGTTTAGCTTTATAATACATTCAGAACACACAGTTAATATAATTGCACATAAACCGACATAAGGAAGGTGAAAAAGTCAGTGTGAGTTGATGATATGTCTGCATTTTCAATGTAACAGAACATTAATAAAACAACAATAATATGTAAATGACAGAGAAAGGTCAAAGGCCTCGTTACACACAAACTAGCAAAAACTTAAAATAGTAAGGTTCACTGGACATTCTCATCGTTAAAATATCAAGTTTAATGATAATTACTTATAATGTAATACATTCTTTACCACAAAATATCATTAAATGATGAAAGAAAAAATGTTAGTTGTTTAATGAATATGTATTATGAGTTTATTCTACATTTTGATATACAAGTACAGCAGTACTAAATCCATACACCGGTTGATATTAAATGGCTTGTGGGTTAATAGGAGCAGTCGGCCTGGACAAGCAGTTACTCTGTATAACAGTCTTTGTAAAGGTTGCCTTTGTCATGCTGTGAGCTTTAATATGATGCAGCTTTATTATCTAACCTTATATAGTCTAGATCCAGATGGGGGAGTGCACGATGGGACACTTGACCTCTCTGGAATCTTTCCATCAGCAATTTGCAGCTCTGGTTACTTTTTTCATTTAAAGTAAATGAAGTAAGAAATTACCTCTCAAGTGTACACCTCCATCAACAGAGCCTGAGTCAGAAAAATGAGTGTTGGAGCAGACCTGAGGCTGGGTCTGTCAGTGAATGTTTATGCTTAATACATACATAAACACTAAGCACCAACTTTTAAAGTGAAACTCCAGATAAATAGGTGCATATAAAAATCACTACAAATGTGAGCTATTGCCTGTCAAGCTGTCATTCTGTTCAGCTGTGTTTGTGATTGTATACCCTTACCCTGGCCAGGACAGTAATGCAAGCATTCACTTTTACAGCTTTGCAACTTTCTTTCTGACCTTTTCTTACATTGGTCTATGTATGAGAAAAATTACAACGCCGAGGTCTTCCTAGGGCTCTCTTCCTTCATAAACACATCCTTGCTTGGGAATTGTTTTTATTTTGGATAGAGTTCTGCTTTAATATTTAGTGGTTTTGTACATAATTAATTAAATAAAAGAATAAAAAAGCATTTGGCATTTGGTCAGCAGAAGGAGAAGGAACCACAGAGTTCTGCAGGATAATGAAAATACTTTTTGGGACAATTGTTCTCAACAGGGCAGTGTTCTGCAGTTTGGGCATCAGGAGAGGTAAGTATTTAAAACTTACTTTTCAGGTGAGTCTTCTGTTGGGACCTTTAAGCAACAGAGTTTCTTTAATGAATAATAATTTAATAAATTAAATAAATTACATTTCAATACCGCGCTCATAAATCATATTGACATGTGCAGATAAATACAATGTATAGTCCATAAACCATCACCAAAGTTCTTCAATCAATTGAAAGTGAAGTATTCTTGTTTCTGTGAAAAATATATAGTGCTGTCTTCCACCGATTATTATGCAAACATCCCACTCACCAAACCGACATGTCCCCATTGCAGGTATTCAAATGTACATGGCTGGTAAGGAGGTGTATCCTCTAATGGAAAATTTCCCTCAAAATTGAAAGATCCGCCAACGAAGATTTATCATATAGCAAAGAGAGAAGAGAGAACTCCTCGTGGTGTAGCTTGTAACAATTATTTATTCAAAACAAAGTATGCACTTAGTTAGGTAAACTTTCAAAAGCCTATGGAACCAGTCAGGCACGCCGATTACGTTCCACCTACGTTCCAAAAGAATAGCAGAAGTGACGTGTCACGCACTAGATGTCCCGACACATTTTGTCAGCAACATCTGACATCATTTGGGCTGCTCTTAACCTCCCTGGCGGTATGATTCAGTCTGGAATAAGGTGCTGAAAGCGGTACAATTATTTTGCATGGAAATCTGGCGTTTTATTTTGTAGTGCTGTAATTCTTAGGAATAACGCTCTTAAATCTGTTCAAACCAGAGTCTAGCAGACATCCCGGGTATGATAAAGTTTATAATATAATAAAGAATAATAAAAAATATTCAATAATGTAATCAAATCCTCAAACACTGAAAAAGGGACAGTTTTTGGTTGCTATGGACAATCTCTAAATTTCAGGCAGAAAAAAACAGTATTTATAATATAAAAGTGCATGCAGGGCACTGCACAGGCTACTAGGGACAAAGGGGGTGTGTCTTTTTTAATACAGCACTGCAATCTGTAAGATTACAGTGCTGTGTGTGTTTTGTGTACTTATACTTTTTTGAATTTGCCGCCGTTCTCCGCTCCCGTGCGGCGTAACGTCGCAGGGAACGGAGCTCGGCTGCATTCGGCACTGTGAATCGAGCGCAGGACGGCTCGATCACACAGCGTGGAGGACATCGCTGGATCCAGGGGACAAGGTGAATAACTCTCCGTGTGTCCTCCCCTGCATCGAGCGAAGCGATCCCGAGTCTGGCTCGGGGTTACCGCTCCTGTAATTAAAATCCCAACCCCGAGCCAGACTCGGGATTACCGCTAGGGGGGTTAAGCACCCCTGCCCATTAAAATCAATGGACAGCGCCGCTGATGCACCTGAGGTGCTTTGTGGGCCCTTTTAACTTAGCGCCCAAAAAGCGCCTCTAAAATTACGGTAAAAAGCAGCTAAAACTAGTGGCGCTTTACCACTAACGAGCCCATACTGTCAGAGTGACAGGACTCTATAGGACTTGAGCACTACTTGAGCACTACTGAATAGCTCTAAACACAAGTCCCCCTTTTAAATGTAAAGGGTGATGAACCACATAATGTGCCTTGCGACAAGGGGGTGGTGTGGAGCTTGTTGCAGATGTTGACCAACTGGCGATAATCCTCCTGCGGGAATGGTTTAGATCAAAGCATATTCATGTGTTAGAATGGCCCAAAGTCAAGACCTAAATCCAATTGACAATCTGTGGCAAGACTTGAAAATTGCTGTTCACAAATGCTCTCAATCCAATCTGACAGAGCTTGAGCTACTTTGCGAAGAAGAATGGGCAAAAACGTCACGCTCTAGGTGTGCAAAGATAGTAGAGACATACCCAAAAAGACTTGCAGCTGTAATTGCAACGAAAGGTGGTTCTACAAAGTATTGACTCGGGAGGCTGAATACAAATGCACGCCACACTTTTCAGATATTTATTTGTAAAAAACGTTGAAAACCACTTATAATTTTCCTTCCACTCCACCATTGTTTGCCACTTTGTTTTGGTCTATCACATAAAATCCCAATAAAATACATTTTGTTTTTTAGTTGTAACTTGAAAAAATTTGGAACATTTCAAGGGGTGTGAATACTTTTTCAAGCCACTGTATGTATCTACATCTATTTAAGGGTATGGGCTCCTCAACTCTGAGTGCTATTGCCCACATTTATTGTTGTTGCAACTTTAAAGGAATGCGCTGTCACCTATGGGTCAACAGCAAGCTGTATAATATGTAAATCAACCAGCTAAGTAAACAGTTAATGGCTTTCTGTTTTTCAGAATCTTCCTTCTCCTAACCCCTAGATGAAAACTCCCTTTGGAAATGAACAGGTGCTTGGTGAAGCTGCTATTGGGCTTCATTGCTGTAAGGCCTGAGGAAGGTATGGGAGGGAGTACGAATGGTGCTGGTTAGGCCAGACAAGGGGTGCGCATGTATTGGTGGCCAGGGGAGGATCCCATGGTACATGATGAGTCTAATTCCACGTACACACGACCGGACTTTATGAAGGACTAGGTCAGACGGTCTTCCCAACGGACTTTCGGCGGAGTTCCGATGGACTTTCTGAATTAACGGACTTGGCACCACACAAGCACACCAAAGTCCGATGGATTCAAACGTGATGACGTACGACCGGACTAGAATAAGGAAGTTCTTAGCCAGTAGCCAATAGCTGCCCTAGCGCCTGTTTTCGTCTGTCAGACTAGCATACAGACGAATGGATTTTTCGACCGGACTCGAGTCCGTTGGAAAGATTTGAAACATGTTTTAAATCTAAATTCTATCTGATTTTTAGACAGCAAAGGTCCGATGAAGCCCACATACGATTGAATTTTCCGGCGGATTTGTTCCGTCGGACCTAGTCCATCGAAAAGTCCGGTCATGTGTATGCAGCATAGGAGGACCAATCTACGCTGGGCAGGAATAGGGTAATTGATTATGGATTTACATCATGGGACATTTTCTTTTTTTTTAGTAAAGGGATTATCAAAAAGTGAGATATCATTATTACTGTTTATATGTATTTTTTGTGAATGTGGAAGTTTTCACTGCACCCCTTGCTCTTTCACATAGGGGCCTAAGGGGGGCCTAAGGGGGGGCCTTCAGATTCTGACAAGCCACCCGCCCACAGGTCCCCAGCAACTACTAGGTCCCCCCATCAAAATAAGGGTCTAGTATGTATTTTTAGCTTGAATTTTGGTGCACTGTTGTTTCTGAATAAGGGTCTGGTATAGATAAAGGAAATCCCAACCACTTTTTTTTACAAACAGAAGAAAGCATTCAAAGCTGTTATTTACCAGCAATGTAAACTTCAGTTTTTGCTGTAGCGGTAGTTTGTGTACATCATACAGTCATGCATCACTTAAGGGCCAGTTCACATCAAAAAGTTGTGGGAAAAGTGCATTCAAGGTTTCCTGCACTGCAGGTGAATGTGTTGCCCTTGTAAGAGCGTGTGGGCACCACTTAATTGTTAATGGCACCCCACCAAATCATATGATATCGCAATACTGTGCGGTTTGGTGCAGTGCTTTCCAAAAAAGTAGTGCTTGTACTACTTTGTCCACATTCCAATGCATTTTGTAGCCTATTTAAATGACTGGGCTGCACAACTGGACCACATAGGGAATGCAGGTGTTCTAGAAGGAACTGGCCCTTGCAGGCGGGTTAAAGGTATCGACCAGGCATGTTATTTAGCATTTTTCAATTTTAAATGCTGTTAATGTAGAACCCTGTCCAAATAAATAGGTAGGGAGCGGTATTAGATTCAACAAAAGAGATGAAACCTCAAGCATACATGATGCTAAATCCCTTCATTGAGGGCACAAATATGTCCAGTGACAGTAATTTTCCTCAAACCCCCCCTCCTACCCTTCCTTCCCCAAACACACACACACACTCATGAGATTATGGCACAGCCAACTAGAAAATTCAAGCACACCATCACATCTTTTCTTGTGTGGTTGTGCTTAGGCCTTAGAAATCCTCCCTGGCATTAAAAGACAAATGTAAAATGTACATAGAACTAAAACATATTGGTTTCCCTTTAAAATAACTATAATCCTAAGGATGTAATACAAATCACCTTAGATTGTAAGCTCTAATGATAAGGGCTCTTTGATTCCTCTTGTACCAAATTGTATTGTAACTGTACTGTCTGCCTTCATTTTGTAAAGTGCTGCACAAACTGTTGGCGCTATATAAATCCTGTATAATAATAATAATAATAAACCATGTTGGCTGTTTACAAGATTTCAGGTTTTTCATCCTTTAGCAATTCAACTGTCAAAAATATGTTTTTTGCAGTTACTGTACATGCTGATAATAATGTACATTATAGTTGTTGAATAGGTCTTAACTTGAATAGGTCAAATAATGATTTGTACTGTATGTAATGTAAAGTATATATTATTAAAAAAAACACCCACATAACAAGCATAGCATATTAACTTACAATAAAAACATTCAGAGTATATTACCATCCATATAATTCTGAATACCAACTGAACTACAGATGCATCCATACTTGTCTTGGAATGTTTGTTGTTCATAATCCTAGCCATTTGCAGTCACCAGATGAGTAACCGCACCAAAAAAAGTGATGTGTTCATGGTATATGTTATCTTTCGTACAGCATGCATTTTCTTTAAGAGTAACTGTGATAAATTACTATACATTCAAAACAGCAATTCCTAGAAGATTATTCTTCGTCCTTGAGTTCAGATCACGTAGATTTAGTAATTTCTTAGGAACAACACTGTTTTCCATGTGATCTGCACTCCATTAAAAGAGAACCATGACTGTCAAACAACAGCTCTCTGCTCTCCCCTCCAGTGCTCACAGGAGTGCTGGGCTGTGGAGGGTATGAGAAGCACTGGCTATGGGGCTGAGCCTGGTGCTTCTCCAGGCAACTGGGTAAATCCTGACCATATGGCGAGGATGTTTCCTGAGCCTGGACAAACTGGGTGATGTCTGCTGCAGTTGGAACTCTACTGTCTTGCAGGTAAGACATGCAAATCCCTGGGATGTAGAACTATGTTTTCTGTAATATTGGGCTCCCTTCTCTTTTCTGGTAGACATATACTTACTATTTAGAACTTCAAGAACCATTCACTTTTAAACCTATAGAAAAGAAAACCAATAGTCCTGCACTTGAGAAGTTGATGTGTGGCTGGTTGAAATTGTGTGTCGCCACTGGTTTAGCCTCCACATTGGCTGTGCTGCCACTCACAACAGATCAGGGAAACCCAAGTAGAACTTTATAGTGAAAAAGGAGCACAGGGCATACCAGCCTAGTGCATTACACTTGCAACTATTTATTACAAAAAAATGTATAAATTATACTCACAAACAAATGCATATGTCTAGCAAAATATGGTCCACCAGAAGTTCAGCTCTGAGGAAGAGGGGACATCCCTCGAAATGTGCCAGCTCCTTTGGATTTTTCATTCCACAATTGGCACTTACCAGTAGATCATGCTGGGTGGAGCACCTGGTGGATCATATTTTGCTTGACATATGCATTTGTTTGTGAGTATAATATATAGTTTTGTTAATTGTTGCAAGGGTAGTGCTCTATGCTGGTGCACCCTCTGTTCCTTTTTTGTAATAGACTTCTAAACCTATGCTATTTTTACAATGCCAACGGGGAAAACTGTTTTTTTATTCCACCTGTATCTTCACAAGATCAGTCCATGTTCTGCAGATTGCTAGAAAATTTAATATTTAGTGAATTTAGTGATTTGAAAAGGTCTCCAGTTGCTGAGCACTTTTAATCTTTGAATAATGAAGAAACAATATAGAATCTTAATTTTAAATATGCAATGTGGATAGAAATATCAGATAGTCTCTAATCTCAAACAGTCGTTCTATTTTAGGAAACTTTACTTGGACCACTGTAACATAAATAACATTGGACACAGCATTTTTCATTTTAAAACCTTATAAATCACATATTGCCAAGGGGTACATGATTTATTTTCCACAAACATGGTGTATCCAATCTTATATTTTAACCTTTATCCAAAGCTGTCAGATTTTACATAGAATAATGCTCAGAAGATGTACTGTGCATGCTGTGTTAAATTGTAAGTAAGCAAACCAAGTATAAACACATCCGTTTGCATTATATCGCTTGTGGTCACAATAGGGAGTATGCAAACTAAAAACTATGTAAATATTACTCAAAACATCTCTCTTTAGGGACTGACTTTTCTCAATGGAGATTGTTGGCAAGATACGTATCACTGAGATATGCATCAGCTTATTCCCTTAGTTTACCATATTAAATTCAAATTAACAAGACTCCCTTTAGACAACAGCACAGTCATTTTTGCAAGCGGAACATTGAATATGTGAATATGAAAACTAGCCTGCTGTTTAAAACAATCCAGATTCATACACTATAGTTATTACTGAATTTTGTGTAAAAAATACAAAATACCAGCTCCAAAGTAACTTGTAATTTTCACTTCCAAGTGAGCGGAATAAAAATGGTTGTCGTAGCAACCCATTACAGGTCAGAATAATTCTACGTATGTCTAAAGCAAAAAAGAGAACTGAGCGATGCAAATCTTTATACATGGATAGCATAAAGTACAATGACATTTTTGGCTGGAAAATATCTGCCCACTGACATTTTTCTATAGAATTCTGTAACTAAAACAAAATCTGCAATGTGGTACATTACCATGCTCAGATGCACAACAAGTAATCTGCAGTCAGGTGCAAAGCCCTCCACTGTTAAAATTGGCATGTGGGCAACTGGGCCAGAGCCTAATAGTGGACAGCTTCTTTAAAACACCCAGCTAATATAAGGAGCCCTTCCCCAATTGCTAATAGAGTACAGCAGTTCCAATAGGTTGTGACTTTGTCCTCTGGCTTTGGATCCTCCCAACTGTCCGGCTGTGTTAACACAGCTAACTTGGACTTCTCAGTGAGCGATATTCTCTATAAGGATATTCCCAAATATCTATATTCTGTACTGTTTTAGTAGTAATTTTCAGTTTGACTCTTTGTTGCTATAAAGTCTTATTGAGACTATACTGTGTAGCCACATGTTACTCTAAATAAGATATCCATTAAGATTCCATGTTTATACAGCTTTCATAATCTGTTTTGCTTTGTTGATTATAATTTTGCAACTGTTCAGTAAACTGCAGGTTACAGTTATCCAGTGTACACACAACCAGACTTTTCAATGGACTAGGTCCGACGGTCTTCCCGATGGACTTTTGGCGGAGTTCCGACTGACTTTCCTAACGAACGGACCTGGCCACACACAAGCAGATTTGAACGTTATGATGTACGACCAGACTAGAATAATGAAGTTCATAGCCAGTAGCCAATAGCTGCCCTAGCATCGGTTTTCGTCTGTCGGACTAGCATACAGATGAACGGACTAGCATACTTACCATCACTGTGCAGCTCGTTTTGCACAGAGTGGCCCCGAACCTGGTCTTCTGGGGTCCCTCGGTGGCTGTCTTGGCTTCCCCCAGCAAGTACTTCTCACGTTCATGCGAACTCCCTCGCTTGGTGAGAAGGACTTGCGGGCACGCTCCCGTGATACAGCCGGCGGCTATAGCCGCTCACTGTATCACTCGGCCCCGATGCATTAAGGTGAAAAAATATTTACCTTTACAACCCCTTTAATAAGTCTGGCAAGTTTAGGAAGATTTCTTGATTTTCTCTGGAATAATTTCAAGAATTACTGTTTTTTTAGATAGGGAGAGGGTCTCTGCTATCCCTACTTTTTAATCTGAATGTTGGGATTCACACAATGGATTTGGTAGGGCTTTCTCTTTTTGGGTTGGTAGGCCTTATAGTTAAACTGATTGTAAATGATCATCTTGTAAAACAACCCATTCAGTTTAAATAAGAAATCAAATGGAAAAAAATTTGTGCATAGATATAAAAAAATTGTAAATTGTTTTCCCTTTTTTATAAGTGATCACATTTCTTCTGTTCCCTGTGTTCTCAGCTGCATGAGAGCTGAGGTGCAGAGAAGCAACAGAACACTGAGCTTCCCAGTAAAAGGCTGTGCGGGAGGGTAGTGTTTCAGGACAAGTCTGATCATTGGAGCAAAGCAGGCTTAGTTCCCAGCATAGCTAGGGAAATGACCATGGTGTGTTCTCCTGCTTAGTGTGGTCAGTTTTTAATAGGAAAGCTGAGGGACTGGCATGAACATCAGGGATTTCACACAGAGGAAGCAATGCATAGAGAAAATGATAATTTTTCATACAAGTACATGATACAGCAGACACATATCAGGAAAATGAAATAATGGGTTTACATATTCTTTAACTTTATCTCAACAGGTCCCTGGAAAATGCTTCCTGACTATAGGCATCACATGTGTTATCTGGTCCTGTATCTGTGCAATGTGTTCTAATGCACTGCACTAAGGCATCATTCTGCCATTTCTCTTTGACCACAACTAGTATTCCACAGGGGTGTTACCCATAAACCAACCCAAAAGGCGAAAACACTGTGGATGCCTTGGGAACTTCCCATATGGCAAACAATAAATGAGGCAGTAAACAATCCAAGTCACGACCATCTTTTGTAACCACTTCCTTGAGCATCCCCTTTACTGTCGTTTGAACTGTTCCACTAACCTACCAGTTTGCCAATGTTACACAGAAGTCCACAATGCCCAATTTTTAAATATTTACAGATGTCTTTAATAACATTAGATATAAATAGGATACCTTGGTCTATCAGGATCTTAGACGAGGAGTCCTGTTCTTGGAACATTTGAAACAATGCAATAATTCTGGATGAGGTATTTCTTAATGGAACTGCCTCTAGATATCTGGTGGCATAGTTATGAAGACTAAAACGTAATTGAGACCCCTAGCTGACTTGACTAAGAGTCCCACCATGTCCATGGCTATATAAAAAAAAAGGTAGGGTAGAATACATAACAGGACTCCTTTTCCCCCTACTTCAATTTCATAGAGTAATTTAAAACTTGTCCCATGGCATGGCAAAAGTCTTCCTTCACCATCTTTGGACTATACTTCTCCAAAACCCTCTGTCTCAGTCCTTTCAATTAGTGAACGTAAATATCTTTATCAAAGTAATTTTGTCTATATCTTAAGAACTGTTCTTTTGGGATGCCTTTGATCCATGTCTTGTGATGGCAACTCTCCATACACACAGATAGTCATCAATATACCATCTCCACATAATTAGTTCTGAACCTTTTTATTAATGAAGTGAATTCCCATACACCCATGATAATACTAGCATAAACCAGGGGACATTTACAGCCCATAGAACCAGAATGTATTATTCGCAAGGACTACCCTAAAAGCCTCTATTAAAAATCTAGACTTCATCTCATTCAAGTTGATCTCCCCTAAAGTTTTTTTTGCTTGCCTCCAATCCCTTATCATGGTCAATTATTATCTAGGATTTAACATTGCATGTGGCCAAACACTAGCCCTGTCTAATTGGTTCAATTAGGTACATCCTTTGTATCCTTTAAGCAGGATGGGAGCTTGTGTACAATGGGTACAAAAGAGTGAAGGTGAAGGTTAATGTACTCAGATAACCTAAGTATGTGGGAGACAATGCCTGAAACTATGGGAGCTCCTTGGAGATCAGTTAGACTCTTGTATTTTATATCTGACTGTAATATTAGGATATTTCATGTTCATATATTCTTGTTGATATTTTGTTACCCTTTTTCCCCATAATTGCTATCCCAAGATTTTTTTTTATAATACCTCTTTAGTGTTAGTTTACAGATGAACTTATGATTTGCCACGGAAGCCTTTTTGAAAATCGTGGTCTCATAAATAATTGATTACATTTTTCTATTTTCACCTATCAATTCTGCATTTAAAGTTTCAGTTGTCACTTTTTTCTAGCCCCCTCACCTCCCAATTGTCTCCTGCACTTAAATTTCTTTGTTTTTCTTTTGATACCTTTAGTTGTCCCACTGGTGATGTCTGTAGTTCATTCTCCATTGTGGATCCCCATGCCTTCCTCTCCAACCTAAAATGTTTGTTTTAGTGTGCAATTGTATGTGTGGTTTACTTTTATCTAGCATTGATTGACTCCTTGAAGCTAGTATTCTAGGCAATCGTCAGTGGAGTAACAACAGATGGTTTGCACCCTAGTGTCTAAATCAATGCAGTTTACAATTGGATTTAGCATTTTTTTTTCTGTTAAAAGATACTGTACAAAGAGCTAGCAGCATAGGGAGGATAAGCTAATCAGAACAAGAGCATTTTGCAGCTTTAATTTGGCCTCAGGAGGGGAGAGAAAAACAGAGCCATACAGTAGTAAAGAAAATTTGACAATTATTAAAACTGGCAAACGTCCTAGTTGTCTCATACTGGTACGCTAAAGTAAGGCGTAAAGGTTTCCAGAAACCTAATTGTAGATGTGAAATGGCCCAGCTGGAGTGTATTGAGCAACTGCTGGAAGCTTAGAGATGCGGGAGAGGAAAGCGAAGGAAATTAAAAGTGAAGCAGTCTTTGTCATAAAATGTAGATATATTTCTGCTTGGGGACACCTATGATTAAGTGTCACTGGATGATACATAGTTGAGGGCTCCAGGACAATAACATTTCCTTAAATTGATTTCTTAGTCCTGTTTGCTAAATACATTTGTTTTAATTGTGCTCATTAACATACGTTGCACTTGCCCTCTAACTATAGGTTATTCAACATTAATTAACACCTTAGAAAATTGCTTAAGTACTATAAGTAATACTACTCAGTGATGGCCTTCTCTGTGGAAAAACTCACTTCTGTATGCTACACTGCAGACATTATTTTCAACCACAATGTACTTTTAACAACTTCAGTGTAATGCCATAGACAATAGCTAATTATTCTCAACACCTACATACGTATTCCCAAGCTACTGCTCCATACAATTTATATTGCTCCCACTATGTCAGTATGTTTCCACCTACAAACCTTTTCTACATAGAGATATTTTTTTTTCTTTTTTATTTCAGTGTCTGATGTCAACAAATGTTTGTTCTGTTTTCTGAATTTTAGCTAGTTATAAACCCTACTAAATTACATAGGTTTGATAAAGCATTGTGTTTTTTTCTTTTATAAAATCCTTTTTTTCACTTTTTCATCTTTGTTGCGTCTCATCGCTGTTGATCTCCTGCAGTTTCTTTACAACAACTTATTGCTTACATACATACACTCCCATGATGGCTGCACATTGTTTCTCACAGCAGTTCCTGGTGATAGACCATGTGTTCAAAATATGTTTCGCAATGGCTAATTGTAGTCTGCTTTGTAAGCCTATGTGACAGGGTGACAATACAGTAGCACAACAAGGAGACAATCTCCAGGTATTGTTTTAATGAAAGCTACAGATTTTAAAAAGATTAAAACTTATTTTTGAAATTGCATTTACATGTTTCACCTTATGTTATTTTAGTGATGGGGTTTACATATACGCTAAGGCAGCTCTTACACAATGTTCATTTTAAATATCTGCTTATCTCATTAATGTAATATTTTTGGTTTACCCTTTTTTTCTGTTGGAGCAAAGCATTCACCACAGCCTGATGTGATATAAGCAAAGGTAAATGAACTTTTATGCAACGTTATATTTTAAATGTTTAATTGGTAGCCCACTGTAGGTGTACTTTTGCCTTGAATTTTGATCCATAAGCTTCACATTATGATATTGGTTATTTTGGACTGAGAATCATTTGATTGCTTACACCAAAGTTTACTCATCTATACCTCCAAGATAGAGCAGAAACATTGATGTGCCTTTCCCAGTCTGTATAAGGTCCCTTTCACACGGACGGCTGTTCTGCATTCTGCGTTCACAGTTTAGCATGTTTATTTTTTTCTGTGAAATTCAAGACTCCAGGCACAGCGATCAGCTGCATTTGTACAGTGCAATTACCCGCGTTTATGTGCGTTTCTGTGCAGTTGCGTTCAGCTACAGTTATCTAATATAGTCATTCCCATAGCAACCCTTTTTTTTTTGGTCCCTTGAATCCCTTCTCACGCTGCTATCCGCAGTTGACACAAAAGGCTGCGATTACCTACGGTTATGTGCATATAGCTGCGCTACATCGCACCTGGACGCATTCAATTCTATTTTTTCTATTCGCACCAAACTGCATGTAACGAAATCGCAGCTTAACGCTGTGTGTAAAAGGGGCCATAGGAAAGCATTGTGTGCTTTTAGCTGCGGTAGAAAACTAGAAAATCCACAGCTAAAAGCACCATTCTATCCGTCCGTGTGAAAGGGGCCTTACAAGGGACTGTAGTTCGCTTACACTGCTTGCATCCTCATGCATTCAATACAATTGTGGGCTTCACTGTGCAAACAGCAAAGTGGGTCATTATGTTAAAAGAACAATATAGTAATGTTGGGTAGAAAGGGGTATAGGGATTGACCCCAATCCTTTCACCCCCAACTAGAGCTGCATGATTAATCGTCAAGAATCGTTATCGCGATCTTGAATAAAGTGTTTCACAATTCTTTCTATGCAAAGAATTCTTTCTGCTCTTCTGAAGCCACAGCCATCAAAAGAAAAGAAGAGGAAAAACTGGGCAGTCTGCCAAGAATCAAAACATTCTTTATCAGTTCAACTTAAGTATAAACATTGTAACAATTTGTCAATGGAATAGACTGTGTGTAAGTGAAAAAAGTTTAACCCAACACTAAACCTTTTTCTGACATTTGTTGGGTTCAAGTTAAAATCATTTTTTTTGGCTAGAAAATTACTTGGAACTCCCAAACATTATATATTTTTTTTAGTAGACAACCTAGAGAAAAAAATGGTGGTTGTTGCAATATTTTATGTCACACTGTATTTGCACAGTGGTCTTTCAAATGCAATTTAAAAAAAAAAATGCTTTAATGAATTCAAAAAAACGAACCAGTAATGTTAGCCCACTTTTTTTTTTTTTTTTTGCGTGAAAGATTTTACGTCACAAGATTCATGAGAGAATTGTGATCTTTTTATTCTAAACAAAAAAAGTGTGATTCTCATTTTGGCCAGAATCGTGCAGCTCTGCCCCAACACTAAAAAATACTAATATCAAACAAAGATATAGGAGGTCAGGAAAACAAATGATGTTATTATATACATTGGAAGCCCAGTTTTTTGTTTTGTTTTTTGTAACTCATCAGAAATTACCCAGGGCTGGATCTCTGAATTAAGTGGGTGGTCTGGTCTAGTACACCCAGAATAGTAGTTGTTTTATGCATATATGGTTAAAACAGTCCTAAAGTGCTTTAAAAATAAAACTGTCATAAAAAAAGAACACAGAGGAGGCTATATCCGATATCTTCTGCATAACAGCCAGTCAAGTTTTGCTTTTTTATTTTATTTTTATTTTTTTAACTTTATGGTGTGTCTGGTTCCGGTCCATGGAGACCAGATTCAGCCTTTCCATGCAGCTCTCCTACAGCAGATCAATTCTAATAGAAAACTGTTGCTGGTCGTGATCTAAGTTGCCTCCACTCTATCCAAATTTCCAAAACTAAATAAAAGTGCTTGATTATGTACCTGGACCTTCTCCTGAAGAAAAGCTATGGAAAAGGTTATTTAAGCTGGTTTCAAACTCTCTACAGTGTCTCAGTTCACCACCAGATCCAATCTTAAAGGGTTTGCAACCCTACACTATGATTCACAGACAGCCCCCTTATTTTTAGCAGCCATAATTAATGTGTATTTAAAGCCTCTAAATACCTTTTTGTCATGTATCCTCAGGCTGGTCACATGACTCCCAGTTGCTCTAATACTCAGTTTCAGGACTACTGTGGGAGGGGCTGAGATCTCCCTCTGATGTCAGCCTGGAGGTCACGTGATCACAGTGCTGGCCGCTCAGCCCCTTCTGCTGTAGCCCTGAAATTGAGTATTAGAGGGGCAGGAGTCACATGACTAGCCTGAAGCTACATGACAAAAAGGTATTTAGAGGCTTTGTTTTTAACAAACAATTACACAGTGCATTATGGCTGCTAGTGAATTTTGTAAACTGAACAGACTGTAGACTGAAGCTTAGTTTTCTACTAACAGCAGCGGGGGGGATGGGGGGGGGGGGGTCGATGACTCCTGAGCTGACAGGCAGGGAGGGGAGATCAGAGAGGAGAACTGCAGATGATGGAGGTACGTAAACTGACCAAGATGTCAGGGTTCAGCAGCCTTGATAAACAGTGGTCAGTTTACAGATGGGAGGGCAGAAACTGTCACGATCAGCCAGGTATTTTAAGGCATGTTGGACAGCACAAGTACTGTGCTGTTTAACCCTGTTTAATTTGAGCTGTGGGTAGCCCTGTCAGCATCCACAGATGCAATCACTGTTCAGTCTACAATTTTGACCCAGTTCCTTTGATTTTTCAATAGAAGTTGGTCAAGTCAGGTGGAAAACCATAGGCTAAACCGAGATTGCAACCTATCAAATGCAAGCACTGTCTGGGTATTTAATTGAATTCAATAGCCCACAGTGGAGATGGAGGAATCTATTTGTTTTCTTTTGTTCAGCCTGCAGGTGGGACATACACAGCACTGATAGTGGTTCTCATATCACCATACACATTAGGTTTTCTCATACTAAACATTACATGGCAAAGATGAAAGCTGTGCGTTACAGCAACCTAAGAAGATGTGACATGTAAATGTATAGTGCAATGAAGCAGTACAACTTAATGAATGTATTGACCTGTGTCATTGCTTAAATTATAATCTTATAATCAATGAACATGGAAAGAGTATCTAAACCCATGTCCTTACCTTTATTATGAGAGCACCCTCATCTATCATCCAGTACTAACCTTCATTTATATTAATGTATTATGAAACCATGATGCTTTCTTTTACTCTTAATCAAAAAACTATAGACATAAAATGGTTGCAAGACTTCAAAAATTTCAGATGGTTTCTTAGCTGGGAATTCCCATCATGCTAGTTTATGTTTTTGGCTGCCAATGTCATAGATGAATAAAGAAACACCTGTATTATTATTTACTCATGGTATTAGAAAAAACGAAGTCTTACAATGTTTGCCTTATTGGACGTTGACATATTACTGTTTTTATATATACGACATGTCCTATAACAATATATTTTATTGCATTCAAAATGCTAGCTGACTGAAAAGGTTGTTGATTAAAGTAATATATTGTAAATATTAGGAGAGTCAAAAAGTGCTATGTCGGTTATTGCAGTACCAAATCAGTGACTTTTCCGTTTTCCATTACATGTCAAATTTATAAAGCTCATTAGACCCCTTTCACACGATGTGTTTTTCAGGCACTTTTGGGCTACAAATAGCCCCTGTAAAGTGCCTGAAAATGGCTCCCCTGAGTCGATGTGCTGGTCGTACGTTAAAAAAACTCCTGGAAGCAGCATCTTTGGAGAGGTGAAGGAGCGGTGTGTACATCGCTCCTAAAGCGCCGAAAACCTTGGAAAAAAAACTACGGTAAATCGCCACTAAAAATAGTGTCGCTTTACCGCCAATGCCTCGGTGTGAAAGGGGCATAAAAAACTCCTGCAATCAGCATCTTTTGAGCGGTCTATACATAGCTCCTAAAGGACTGAAAACCTTAGAAAAAAACTATGGTAAACCACCACTAAAAATTAGCAACGCTTTATCGCCAATGCCGCCAATGCCGCCAATGCCTCGGTGTAAAAGGGGCCTAAAAAAACTACTGCAAGCAGAATCTTTGGAGCGGTGAGGGAGCGGTATATACACCACTCCTAAAGTGCCCCTGCCCATTGAAATGAATAAGCAGCGCCGCTGAACCGCTGGCAAAACGCTGCTGCAGTGGCGATTCGTGGGTCGTTCTCCCCCCGCTAGTGGCCGAATACCTTCGCAAAAATGACAGTAAAGTGTTGCTAAAAATAGCCGATGCATTGGTGTGAAAGGGGCCTTATAGACAACTTTCTAACATCTGGGAAACAGAATAGGTAATTTGTTTTCTAGAGACTGCTTAGCCTAGAACATTGGCGAGAAAAATTGTAGACACAATAAAGATTGTATTTTTGACCTCACACTAATAATGATTGACTTGCCAATTAATTTTTTTCATCAGAATACTGACGTGCAGATATGTCAGATCTGTGGATAATTGTGCAATCGAGAACATGAGTTGTATGGATTTCTACAAAACACCAATAAAACTTCTGTCTCAAGTTCCAAAAGTATTATGGCTATATGGCTTTTCGTGTCTGGTATGAAAATAATATAATGCATATAATATAATGAATAATAATGAATATCATTTAACCAGTTCCCGACCAGTGCACGCCGATGTACATCGACAGAATGGCACGGGCAGGCATATTGGTGTACAGGTATGTCCAATCTTCAATGCCGCCCCTGCCATTGCAAACGCGCCCGCCGGCGGCACGCTCGCGTGCTGGTCGGGACCCCCGTGAGTCCGGTCGCGGGTCCCGCGGACTCGATCGCCACGGGCATACCAGCGATCGTCTCACGGGATGGCTGAATGGAGAAATGCCATTGTAAACAGCATTTCTCCATTCTGCCTAGAAACTAGTGACGCTGATCTCTGCTCCATGTGATTGGAGCAGAGATCAGTGTTCACTAAATGAAAGCCCAACCCCCCACAGTTTGTAACACACCTCTAGGAACACTTAACCCCTACACTGCCACCCACTGGTTAACCCCTTCACTGCCAGTGTAATTTACACAGGAATCACTGCATTTATATAGCAGTGATTGCTGCATAACTGACAATGGTCCCAAAAATGTGTCAAAAATGTCCGATGTGTCCGCCATAATGTCACAGTCAAAATAAAAATCGCTGATCGCCGCCATTACTAGTAAAAAAAAGAAAAAAATATATTAATAAAAATGCCATAAAACTATCCCTATTTTGTAAACGCTATAACTTTTGCGCAAACCAATTAATAATCGCTTATTGCGATTTTTTTTACCAAAAATATGTAGAAGAATACGTATCAGCCTAAACTGAGGGAACAAAAATGTTTTTTTATATTTTTTTGGGGGATATTTATTATAACAAAAAGTAAAAAATAATGCGTTTTTTTCAAAATTGTCGCTCTATTTTTGTTTATAGCGCAAAAAATAAAAACTGCAGGGGTGATCAAATACCACCAAAAGAAAGCTCTATTTGTGGGGAAAAAAAGGACGTCAATTTTGTTTGGGAGCCCCGTTGCACAACTGCGCAATTGTCAGTTAAAGCGACGCAGTGCCGAATCGCAAAAAGTGGTCTGGTCTTTGACCAGCAAAATGGTCCGGTCTGTAAGTGGTTAATGAATAATCACAAAAAAAAAAAGAAGAGCGATGCCGGACTATAGGACTCAACAAGCCATTTCTCAATGGAAATAAAAGATTGCCAGTCACCCCTTATATCTTATTCACAAATAAATTGTACAAAAAATGCATATAGCCATAAAAACCATAATAGAATTACACACAATAAATAATTCCCCATGCATCCTTGCTGTCCAGGGAAGACCTCCTGGTAATGCTTATGAACATGTGTATGTATATAGTAGCTCTGTGTCTATTACGCTGTATATGTAAGTCATTCAAACATATTGCACGATGGCCATACAAAAATACAGCCATGAATGTATGCTAACATATTGTACATCCAGAAGTAAACAAAATAATAATAATTTGTTATAGAGAGTCTCCAAAAAACATGCTTAATAGAAAAATGGCTAAAATAGGTAGACTTATAGAACTATATGGTCCCACAAACTGCTATGCTCATGCTATAATTGCCCCTTTCAGATGTCAGCAATGCTTACTGTGTGGTATGGCAGCCATATTTACCGATGATTGCTAAATGTTTCATGCAGTAGAAAAAGGCACGCACGTGATGATAGTCAATTATATAAACTGAAACACCCATATCAAGGTAATGTTCCATCAGCAATTGTGCCCATAGATAAATGAATTTAAAGACAATCCTGTGTCCACAGTATAAAATGAACTTAAATATCATCATTTCACATAGGCTGCATATATATCCTTATACATCAAAGAAAGGGTCAGATATGCAGTCTGCCTTTTTTCCAAGGTGGTATAATCCTCCAGGGTTATGTAAATGCTTTCAGAGTCTCAACAACACTTCTTTAAGTGGCACAATGACCATGTAAACTGGTGTTTGCCAAAATAATGTTCTTCTCGCTAGATCAGAATAGGAGGATACAGCAACCAAACCAGATAAACCTACCTATCCATTATAATGCATGTGCTTCCACTGTGGCTCTGCAGCTCATGCGTGTATTTGAAAATGTCTGCAAACTAAAGCTCAGTCTTTAACGCCTACTGCTAGACAGGATAATTTGTTTGGTTGCAGATTGGACAGTAAATTGGGCTGGGAACTTTCTTTGGTTTTGTTTCAAATGTGTCACCCTTCCATGTGCTGCTTGCTGCAAAGACCAGTTATACAGTAGGTGGGAGCAGTGGCCATTTGTTTGTACTGTTATAATACTGGTGAGGAGATGCACTTGACACCTTCGTTGCTATTGTGCTATATGCTGGGTGCCAAGTGTGCCTCTGTGCCTTTAAGGAGGTGGGCTTCGTCCAGGCTCACCTGCCCTATATCTATCCAATATAATGCATGTGCTTCCACTGTGGAGGCTCTCAAAAATTTGAATTAGGACTGCAGATAATACTGGGGTGCTGTGATGTGGCTCTGCAGCTTATGCATGTATTTTCAAATGTGTAGAAAGTAAACCCCTGTTTTAAACGCATACTGTTAGGCCGCGTACACACGGGCGGACTGTCTGTCCAACTAAGTCCGTCAGACAATCCGACAGACAGTCCGTCCTACTTTTGAATGAACGGACTTGACCACACACGATGAACAGACAGTCCGCTGAAAGCTTGCGCGATAACGTGTACAGCACGTACGACGGGACTAGAAATACGACGTCCAATACACAGCAATGCAACCTTCGGCCGTGTAAATCCTTTCTGAGCATGCGCCATACTTAGTCCGTCCAACTAGCCTACTCACGAGCGGACTGTCCGCTGAAACCAAAGTTGGACGGACTGTATTACGGAAATTCCGAAAGACTTAGTCCGCCAGACTGTCCGCTGAAAAAGTCCGCTGAAGCCCACACACGAGCGGACTGTCCGCTGAAACACGTTTCAGCGGACTAAGTTGGACGGACAATCCTCTCGTGTGTACGCGGCCTTAGACAGGATAATTTGGTTGGTTGCAGATGGTCTGTATGCTGAGCTGGGAATTTTCTTTGGTTTTGATTGACGTATGTTGGATCATGTATATATTCCCTGGGCAGGTGAGGTAACGAGATAGGTCAGAGACTTTTAAAGGCTTTAAAATTACTGAAGTTATTTTGCGATTTGAAGGCTAGGCATGTAGACTGAAGATGATAAAAATAAAAGGCAAAAATAGAGAATTTGTTTATAGATTTGCACTTCTGAAATTATGAGATAGATCCATGTCTGTGTCAATTGTGTTTTAAGTTTTTTGTATTATGAATGTGTATGTATATGCCTATATATATTTTCATATGGTCTTGAAATTAAATGTTTTTGCTTTTATGTGTATAAAAATGTAATATAATTGAAAGAGATTTGCACTTTTGGGGTGAATCAGCATTCTAAACAACAATATGGGTTTTTCATCTCGGCATCATCATAAAGTAGACAGGCAGTGAATCAGCTATAAAGAATAGGACAAACATATCTTTTTTATAGACTTCTCCATATGTAAGTAGATAGAATTTTAATTGATCTATGTGTGTATTTATGGGGTATGCAGCAGTGATCATATCTTGGGCAAAAAAGCAAATTCGATTAAAAAAAATTTTAATTTATTTTACTCCTGGTACTTTCTGCAATATAAGGTGATAGGCAGGCATAGAAAATGATATAACCTTTGTATATTACTGCACCTTTAAGGATGGATGTGGTAAAGCTCCAGGATAGCTGCTTACAATGTAATCTTTACTGTACAGAATATGTCCAAAGCACAGCATCCTCAGCAGTATCATGTACAGAAATGCTGGCGATTATGAACCTAAAATTGAATAAATTATAGATTTCATTTTCATCACTTTTTATGTCCTCTTTCTACAGTAGGAAAAGGTAGGCAGCCAGCTAGTATTGAAAACCAGCAATCAGAAAATGACTGATAAATAATGGGAGTGATGACATTATAGTATTAAAGTGGAAGTAAACCCCCTATCATTTTCAGCCAAGGAAGCTGGCATCTTTGCCTCTGTTTAATCTACAACTGCCATGAAGCTGCACATGTGATCAGTTATGACACTAGCCATTGGATGGTTTGACAGTTTGGTTGAGAGCACAACCCATTGGAGTGTTACATTTCCGGCACGTGTCAGAAATGAAACTGTTTTATGGATGGGTTTACTTCCGCTTTAAGTGAGAGCAGTCTCCTGCTACCAATGTTGGCAGGAAACAGCACAAGAATAAAATGTCCAACACCCATGAATTTAGAAAATAATGGGCACTCTGCTCCAGTTTTTTTTTTTATAGCTCTTTGTATCCTAAGACAACCCCATTTTACATCAACGTGTGTGAAAGGATAGGCAAACATAGGGAAAAGGGCTTGCAAGGCAGTGTAGAGGTCTGCCAACATTTCTTATATATTTGGTTTTAGTAAATCTGATTCGTTCATCTTCAATCAACATGTAGGCAGGTTCCTTTTGTATGTTGTTGTTTTATCATTTTTTGTGATTTTGGATATTGTGTCACTTTAAATATTCTGGCTGATTGTTGCAGGGGTCAGGTTCTGTGTGTGAGTCTTCCTCTGTAGGGATCCTTTGCCTTGGTGTATAAAGATCTGCAGAGAAGCGACCCTAGGGGCGGTGAATCCAATGGTAATAGATCTGTGAGAACCAACTGTTGTGATGTCAATGCTCTTCTTTATTATTTTCTCCCTCCAATGGGCCCCTTCTTACGGGATCCACGTTTTATGAACTTTTTGTTTCTATGGACTTTATCCAATTCAGGTATGGGCCACACTAAGATCTCTATGCACCTCTTCTTATGCAAGCACTAGGGACAGTGTTTTGTATCTGTAGCACAGCCATTTTACCTCAGCAAAATAATGCAGCCAATTGTATGGAATCATCTGTAAATGAATGTGGAAAACATTGTGAGCTGCATATGCAACCTTCCAAGTCTGCTAGTAAAAAATGGCTTTATTTAAACTAAGAAGATTTCAATGACATTTACTGAGAAAAGTGTTTGAGTCGTGAACAAGTGTAACCACAGTGTATCAAAAGAACAGTTTCCTTGGGAATTAAGCCATGCAACCATCCAGGTTAAGCGGTCTTGTACTGCTGTAAAATGTTTGTACCAGATTAACCCCTGTGGTTAAGTATATTTGCGTGGACACACATTTGAATCTTCAAGGTAGGAACACATTATAATAAATATTGGCCAGCCAGTCACGGTGGCTTCCTGTGAATAGTGCCTATAAGGTAAAAAGTACATTTAATAAACTAAGTAATACTGTTGAATAGGAAAACGTGTAAGGAAAAAGCACTTTGTGTGAAATGTGTCTGCAGAACAGTGTGGATCCTTTGTGTGTCATGTTTCTTAACCTTTGATTCTACAATAAAGCAACAAATTTTTCTTCATCTCTGAATGTGCCGCTTTTTCTCTTTGTTGCAAGGATAGAGTCATGTT
The DNA here is from genome assembly GCF_037356315.1 of Lithobates pipiens. Lineage (NCBI taxonomy): Eukaryota > Metazoa > Chordata > Amphibia > Anura > Ranidae > Lithobates > Lithobates pipiens. The sequence goes on from NW_027507758.1 coordinate 342,068,941, forward strand.
CTGCATCCCTGTCTTAAACACTAATGCATGCAGGGATGGAAACCTCAGTTTTTCTTTTGGAAGGTAATAAAGGGGTTAATGTATTTGGAACTTAAGCGCGGAAATTTACTTTAATGGCTAGTGGTTTCTAACCTGCTCTCTAGGGGCCATGGTGACCAATCAAACTCCCAACCCCCTACAACCATATCACTGGTTAGTAATTTTTAAGTAATGGGAAAGGCTTAAAATACTTAAAGCAAACTTCAATAACCACCCTTCCCCACAGTTAAAAAAAAAATGTAACACCAACCATTATTTTTTAAGGGTCTTCTAGCCAGCCTGATGATGTCACAGATCCTTCTTCTCCTCTTGTGGCAGCAGTTGTGTGTGGTCCTTACTGCTACACTGAATAATGCTTATGTAATGACACATGAGCAATTTTTAGTGCAGTAGAACAGTAAAAAGTGGCATGATGAAAAAGGAGATGTGGACTAAATGACACTCATAAAATGTAAAGAAAAAAAAAACAGTAAACAGTTGCACTTAAGAGCCTTAACCTCAGAAATTACATATTGCCAATCTACCTGTGACTTGCAGTAGATAAGTATGCACAGAAAGGCTGCTGGCATGTGATGATGATAGTGAGCATCATGTGAGATTCAAGTAATCAGCTGGGGACATCCACCAACAGGAAGAAACAAAGTGCACTGATCTTGAGCATACCAAATAAATAAATAGGAATATCAACAATTGAACTCACAAAAGTGAAGTCAACACATTGCTTCCCTGTGTCCTGGAGATGCCATAACAATTGCTGACTAAGAGCCTAGCTACAAGCATTTTGGCCTGGAAGTGGGGGGCTCTCCCTCTCAGCAGTAAGTAATTGCGCATTTCCTGCTATTCCGAGGGTCCCACACTCCTCAACCAATCACGGCATTACTGATAGCTTTTGGTCAGCAAATTGGTATGGCATCTCTGGGCCACAGTCCATCACTTTTGTGAAGGGCAATTGCTTATATTTCTACTACTGTTTCTCAATTATTGGCTAAATGACACTGGCTGTTATTCAGGTAAAAGACTGGTGATATTTAGTGGTGATAAGGAATTACTGCAGGGAACAAATCTAGCTTAAAAGAGTATTTCAGCAAAAGCCATTTTGTTTTTTCCTTGAATCAGCTATTAGTTGTTATTTTTTAGTAGTGTACAATGAACAATCAGAAGTGCTCTTTTAAAATCATTGGTAACAGTAAACTAAAGGCTGGCTGTGCTATTGTTTTTTGCATTGCTTTATTAAACAAGCATGTGTTCTTATTGAGAACTGTAGTTATATGCTCAAATGTCGGGCAGATTTAAACCTACGAAAGACAGAAACAGAACATTCCATAGCTCAACTCACCAACCAGTTTGCCAACTGACCAAATTAACCCATCCAACAGTTTTCGTTAAAAACAGGGTTTTAGTTGGCACGCATTCGCAAAAGCATGCATAAGCTGCGGGGCCTCTTCACAGCACCCTGTTTATGTTTTCAGTCCTAACACTATTGAATTTATAAGTGTCTTCACAGTGAAAGCACATGCATTAAATGGATAGATGAAGGTCAGTTGGTCCTCTCCCAGATTTAAACCTGCCCTGAAAGTCTTATGCCCCGTACACACGATCGGACTTTCCGACAACAAATCCATGGATTTTGAATCGAAGGTTGTTGGCACAAAATTGTCTTGCATACACACGGTCACACAAATGTTGGCCAACAATTATGAATGTAGAGACGTACAAGACGTATGGCGATCCGATAAAAAAGGAAGTTTAATAGTCACTTGCCACCCTTTGGGCTCCTTCTGCTAATGTTGTGTTTGGTGAGCATTGATTCCGAGCATGCATGGATGTGTGTCCGACGGACTTATGTACACATGATCGGAAAGTCCGACAACAAAATTTGTTGGTGGAAAATTTGAGAACCTGCTAGCCAACATTTGTTGGCGGAAAGTACCGCAACAAATGTTCGATGGAGCATACACACAGTCGGACTTTCAGGCAATAAGGTCACATCCAACATTTGTTGTCATAAAATCCGATCGTGTGTATGGGGCATAAGGCTGGGTTCACACCTCCGATGCATAGGTGTGAACCCAGCCTGAATCTAAATTGGTGTTTGTGTCAATTTAACTTCAATCCTTGCTGTATCAGGCCCTATAGGTTGATGTGTACCGTGCAAATAATGCAGATATATCAAACAATTAGAGTTTATTGTAGTTACTAATACCAACAGAAGAACAAGGAAGGGAAGATAGTATACTAATATGGTTTTGTTGATAATGACCAATGATCTTGTATGTTCTTTAAGACACTGTACACCTGATGTTTTCTTCTTTTCCTCCACAAGACATGCAGACACACTGAATCTTTTCTAAATGGAATACCACAACAATCAAGGGACTGATACTCTGAAATGAAAAGGTTAATAGCAATATAAAAACACTTTTTGCAGAGTAGGCAATATTCCTTGGGTTTGTTTAAAATGGCAGCATTAACACAATAAAAAATACATCGGTTTTGCAACATACGCGTTTGCATTGGATGAAGTACTTCTTGTCAAATGCACACAGGTTTAATGATGTATAAGTGCAATAAATCATTTGGGACGATAAACAAAATCTGACATTGATAAATCAGTGTATATGTTGACTATTATATTAAAATTCAGAAAGAGTGCAGTCCTCATCCATGCTGCTGGAATAAATCACTTCTGAAATAACTGCTTCTGTGGACTGTGCTTTCATACAGTAAAACTGCTTGCAGGTCACTTTACACAAGAACAATTTATTTATCTAGGTATAGTGAACCAACTCCCTTTAGGGTTGCCACCATTTCTTCCAATCAATTACAAAAATTTGACTTGTATTTTAATTGGTTCATTAAATAAAGTGTATAATTGCATCCAAGGTTTATTAGGAGTAAAACATATGGTAGCTCACATAACAAGAATATAATTTATGTCATCAAGAGATGTTGGAAACATCTGGCAGTGTACATATCTTCTTCATCACTGCCTTTATAGCTGGAAGATTACAAAATGCAGATTAGAGATATATTTGGAAAAAAATGTTTCCTAAATATTGCAACCAGTCTAGTTCTGATAGAACCTTATGGCTCCATACTCAGTGTCAGAGCATGACATAAATAGATCGCCTGCAGCATGTCACTGCCATGTCAAGATCCCACACTGGTGCAGTGTTAATCATTGCTTGTATTCCCATTTGTGATTTAAGGAAATGCTGAACAAAGGTTTTACCCTGCAGGCCTGTCAGCAGCCAGGGCTACTGTTCTCCTTTTGCTGAATCATTTATTTTGATTGTATAATTGTGGTGGGACACTATACCAGTATCTTACCCTGGGTGCTATATAACCGAAGGTTTCATTTTGTTTGACAACTACATTTTTGAAGAACACTGTGTTCACTGATCGGGCTATTCAATTTAAATATAAACACATACATATGAGGCCATCAGCTAGTTACAGACAGAAGTGGCATGTGACATTGCTAAATAACAGAAAGGGTTCTAGTGATTGGATCACTATCTATGTACATGCTAAGAAAGCACCCAGCCTGGTCCATGTAGTTTTTTTCGTTTTTATCCATGTGTTCGTCCTCCTTTGCATTCTCACCTAGCAATTTCTCAAAGTTTGGGAGCAGGTCCAAGTTTCCTTATCCTTTAACAGGCGTTTGTATTGTCTATTCCTGCTACAGTGATCATTATTTTAAGTTAAGCTTCTTCAAATTATTCACATTTAAAACATTACTTGTTAATGAACTGATCAGATCTAAGCAAGCTATAAAAATTTATTTTAGCATGTAACCAATTATAATTGTTTGCACTTAAGTCATTGATACTCTTTGTTCTGTGTGTTATCCAGTTATCATCTGTTAGCCCTTGTACACACGGTCAGAGATTCCGACGGAATGTGTCCTATTGGACCGTTTTGTTGGATAATCCGACTGTGTGTGGTCTCCATCAGACTGTTTCCGTCGGTATATCCGACTGACCAAATTTCCAACTTGTCCATAAAATTTTCCGACAAAATGCTCCGATCGGACATACTCCGATCATGTGTAGCCTACTCCGACGGAAAAAGTGCCACGCATGCTCAGATCAAATTCCTAGACCAAAGTTATGGTCATCACGTTATGTACAATCGGATTTTCCGACAACTTTGTCCGACCGCGTGTATGCAACAGTTTCGGACAAAATCCGTCGGACAAAATCCGTTGGACAAAATCCAACGGATTTGGTTGTCAGAATGTCCGACCATGTGTACAAGGGCATACATTTTACATCTGTTGCAAAAAAAGGTTCTATTCAGACCTTTTGGCAGAATTGTTCCATAAAGGCTTCTATAAACCTGATTTTTATCTTGAAAAAGAGCTATAAAATGGGCCTAGTATGGACAAAAAAAACAAAGGTTAAATATCAAAAATCCTTACCATTACAATTTACTGACAGATGCTATGCAGATCTGGGAAAAGGCATTGGTTATTGTCCTTTAGCCAACCCAATAACTGGTAACGTAGACATAATTTAACATGATAGCTTTGATGTGAAAGAATACGACTCCATACATACCTTTTGTGCAAATGTCATTAAGACAGTTTCTTCCTTTACAGACAGATTGAATAAATTATTCCAGAATGGAGTTTCTAAGCCATCTACATTACTCCTACTTTTTCTGGGAGCCTGGCTCACATCTTATAACGGCTGTATGGTGGTCATATTTTAGTTATATATGATTTCCATTTACTTTGAAGAAATAAAAAGAATTCTGTGATATGCTCTGGAGAACATTGTGTTCTTAAATTGACATTTTATATAGATAAATGCTTTTCAACTTCTGGTGCGGCATATTACTGCACATAAAAACAACGCTAGAGCTTTGGTTCCAGAAAGCATCTGAAAAATAATAAAAAGTTTATATATTTTTATTAGGCAAGCAATGACAAATATATAAGGGGTACAACATACTGTATATAAGTAAAATACAGTACATTTATGTTAAAATGCATCTTTAGACAAAATATCTTTTTTTTCCCTTTTAGGTTGATTTGGTGAAGAGGCAGAGTTCCCATTAGGTTTATATTGCATTTTGTGTCTGTTTTTTTTTTGGGGGGGGGGGGGGCAGTCTGTTTTTTCTTGCAACAATGGTTACCAGGACAGATAGGAACTAGAAATGCTAAATATTATGGTCACTAGAACAGGAAGACCAGAAAAATATTCTAAATGGGGCATCTGTTCTAGCAATAAATGTCACAAAGATTTTCCTTTTTCTTTGGAAAGATTTCCTTCCACTTCCTGTCTTGGGGACAGAAAATGAATGGAAGTCTTCATAATGGCCAGAGAAATGGCATCTCATACTTATACATTTTTATTCCCTATCTGCAGCCTTTACACTTGGAACCCAGAAAGGAAAAAGTAATCTTTATGGCTAATACGGTTTGTTCTTCTTGTAAAGGCACAGCAAAGTCGGGAGTTAGGCATATATCTAATATTGTGCAGACATTTAGAAACCAACAGCAGTATTTATTAAAGTTGAGTGAATGTGCCTGGGCTCACCTCATGGGTTGTTCACCAAACCCATCGTAAAGTCTAAAAATTGCAAACCTAAACTTGAATCCCACAGAAAGTGGGACTTTTATGTGCACTTTTCAATCATATGTTTGGGAGTTATCTTTAAGATGTATGTGTTATGGTACACTGGTAACGCATATTAAGCACGTGTAATAGATTTTTTCCTAAAATTACATTATAGCTTGGCCTAAATACAGCATCAGCAGCAACCCAATCTGATTCAATATAACTTCCAAAATAGCTTTTTTTAGGTCGTTTTGGATACAACGCCTATATTTTTTTTTAATCAGCAATAACAGGGCCTGAATTGAGCAGGAAGAGCAGCAGCCACAACAGTACTTAAAGCTAAAACTGTCATCTTAACCACTTGCTGACTGGCTCACGCTGATATACATCGGCAAAGTGGCACGGGTGCGCAAAACTCCCTTATCAGCGGCTAGCGGGTGTGCCCGCGTGTCCCGTGGTCTCTATGTCCACCGGTGGCCCGCGATCGGGGAGGCAGAACTGGGGGGATGTTAGCAAGGCATTTCCCTGTTCTGCCTAGCAACTGTTCCCAGTCATTGGGAGCAGTGATCTCTCTCATGTTTTGTGAGCCCACCCCCCCCCCCCCACAGTTAGAACACACTAGTGTTTAACCCCTTCCCTGCCAGTGACATTTACACAGTAATCAGTGCTTTTTTATAGCACTGATCGCTGTATAAATGGCAAAGGTCCCAAAACAGTGCCAAGTCGATCTGTCCGCCACAATGTCGCAGTCATGATAAAAATCGCAGATCGCCACCATTACTACTAAAAAAATAATAATAATAAAAATGCCATAAATCTATCCCCTATTTTGAAGACATGATAATGTTTGTGCAAACCAATCAATATAAGCTTATTGCAATTTTTTTACCAAAAATATGTAGACGAATACATATTGGCCTAAACTGAGCAAAACGTTTTTTTAAAATATATTTTTGGGGATATTTATTATATTTAAAAAGTAAAAAATATAGCTTTTTTTTCAAAATTGACGTTATTTTCTTGTTTATAGCGCAAAAAATAAACATCAATTTTGTTTGGGTACAATTGTCAGTTAAAACGACCCAGTGCCGTTTCGCAAAAAAGGTCTTGGTCAGGAAAGGGGTAAATTCTTCCGGGGCTGAAGTGGTTAAATAAAAACTTAGGCCCTCAACTTTGATAGCATAGTTTCTGAGATTCATTTTTCACAGTACCACACTGCATAGTCTAAAGTTTAATAAAATCTCAAAACCGAGTATGCAAAAAAACGTAAAAACCACAGCCCAACATTACACAAACCTCTTACCATACCCATATCCCCAATTATTCCCCACATTTTTTAAAATATAGACTTCAGGTATGTGTGTGGGGTATGAATTAGGCAAGTGCCTAAATATGACATTACACAAACCTCCTACCATACCCATATCCCCAATTATTCCCCACATTTTTTAAAATATAGACTTCAGGTATGTGTGTGGGGTATGAATTAGGCAAGTGCCTAAATATGCATTAGATTGATCAGGTATGCAATGTAGGCTTCTTTGAATCAATTCTGCTGCCGACAGCACTGTTGTGGTTTGCAGTCTCCATATGCAACATATCAGCCATGGTACAGGTGCAAACTAGTTGGGTACCACATGCATGAGCAAACACATGACTATGCACCAAAGAGCCTGGCGGAAGCAGCATGTCAAAGATACCAGTCAGCAGCTAATAGCTTACACATTTATTCCTTCTCATTCCTAACTTTCCAACTCTGCCCCTTCCCCTTCCACATGATTCTCCATCAGTATGCGCTGAAACAACTGTGGCCTCAAATGTTAGGGTGAAGTCTAACAAGGGATTTGAAAGGCTTCTTTCCATTTTCAGCACATCACGTGGGGCAGAAGGGCAGCATGGGGACATATGGAGTTTGGCCAAACATAAGCTTGGACCTCATCACAGTCTCCTAAACACACTCAACTTCTCAATGCTAGCTTGACAAAACTTCTGAATTCACATCTTCTCCTATTATTGACCTTTTTAAGTCTGTTGGCTATAATAAAAAGGGCATGTAGTACATTATGGTTTAAACCATAATCATCTGGACAAAGCTGTACAAAAACTACATGGGAACATGGAAATTCCTGGGACTGAGAAACTCAAAATCATAAGATGCACCTTGAAACCCATGGCAGAGGCAGACCCAAACCTAGCTGTACTTAAGGTGCATTAACAAGCTGAGGTTGAGGTTTTAAGATGAGTTTTGAAGGCTCCCTGGGGAACCTTTCCACATGCAGTAAATGGTTTAAAATATACCTATCCTGTAAGATAAAAGTAACAGTATGCTGATCTCCTTTTAAAAATGCTAGTGGTTTGGCCCTTCTGTTATATGTATGGTCAAAAATAACAAATGTATATGTGGCATGTCCACAAATACCCTATAGAGGTACTCTTGTCGAAAGCAAGAATTGGCCTTGCTGTAAAAAATTGCAATGATATGCACCTGTCAAACAGGTGAAGAAAAATTACTCTTTGAGTGTCAGGGGCACCTTTCCACCGTAACCCTATAGAGGTGCTTTTGATGAAGGCCAACAAATTGCAATGATATGCACCTGTCACATAGGTGCTGAAAATGTGGTCTTTGGGTGTTAATTGTATCCATGAAACCTATACCAAAAACATTCTTCCAGATGAAATGATTGAATAACCTCAAAACTAGGCAGCCTCGAAGTCCTGCAGAGAGTCCACATCCCAAAAAGACTTAATCAGTGACATCGGCATCAGGGGCTTCATAGCTGATAATCCAGGACTGATTCATTTTTATAAAAATCAAACGGTCCACGGAGTCTGTGGACAGATGCGTTCTATGATCAGTAACAAAACCTCCTGCAGCAATGAATGCCCATTCTGAAATCATGCTGGATGCAGGGCAGCCCAACAACTCAATAGCATACTGGAAAGTTCTGACCAGTGGTCTATTTTCATGACCCAGTAAGTCAGTGGATCGTCAGCTGGAAAGCTCTCAATCTCTGTTTTGGCCCCGAGGTAACATCCACCATGTGATGCAGACGCTGCCGATGGGATGTGGAAGCTGACAGCACTGGGCGGCAAGGACTAAAAAAAATCCGAAATGCCTCACTTAGGCGGACGCCTTCTCCAGCGCTCCTCTCTTGACAAACAGAAGACTGAAAACGATGTTTTCCATGACACTGTAACCTACTGGAGTCAGGAAAAACATTTAATAAAATCCTCTTCATCGTGTCCTCAAGAAATTTTATCTTCTGCACCCTCTGTGGGGATGGGATGAGTTCTGAGGCCTTTACCTTATAACGGTGGTCAAAGAGGGTTGCCAACCAGTAATCATCCTTCTCCAGGTGGACATGTCACAAATCAGGCGGTTTATGGGCAGGTAAAATTCCTGCTGACTTTCAGCCAACTGAGCACTGGCTGCGTATGACCGCCTGAGATGGCTACAGACTCTCCTGGCCAGCATTAGCACATCTTGCAACCCTGGGTACATATTTAGGAAATGCTGCACCACCAAATTGAGGACAAGTGCAAGGCATAGCACATGTGTCAACTTTCCCTGTCTAAGGGCGGACAGGAGGTTTAAGCCATTATCGCACGCCACATTCCTGGCTCCAGCTGGTTTGAACCACCTCTGGGCCTGTCCCTGCAGAGCTGCAAGAATCTCTGCTCTGGTGTGGCTCCTGTCCCCTAAACACACCAGCTGAAGCACTGCATGGCACCTTGTAGCCCGACTCATGGAATAGCTCTTTGAAAGCCTAGGGGGTACCTGATGTTCATGGGACAATTCTGCATAGGAGGGCATAGAGGTGGTGGGGAAGGAGGAGAAGGGGGTAGAGCTCACAGGCCTGGCATCATCACCACAAGCTGTATGGAGATGTGGGGGCACAGCAAGCTGAAGCACCGAGCCCTGTCCTGCATCCTTTTGAGTTGCAAGCAGCATTACCCAGTGTGCTGTGAACAAAATATATAGTCCCGGCCCATACTTGCTGGACTACGTGTCAGCAGTAAGGGGGATTTTACGGCTGACTGCCTTGCCCAATGATGCAAGAACATTCCCTTCCACATGATGGTAGACAGATGGAATGGCCTTACATGAAAAATAGTAGCGACTGAGAACCTGCCATTGTGGTACAGCACATTGTGTGAATTCACAGAAGTGGGCAAAATCCACCAGGCTGAAAGGCAGTCTTTGGAGACCCAGCAGCTTTGACAAGCTTGCATTTAGATGCTGAGCATGTGGGTGGCAGGGACTGATTTTTTTTCTGCTGCAGCAGATGGGGCTGAGAAATTTGCCGGCTACAGTCTACAGCTGGTGGTATGCTGCAGGCAGATCCCTGTCAGTGGAGGCTGCTGAGAGGTAATGACTCAGTATATCAGGGGCAGACTGAAGTGGGTAAGCAGGAGGAACAGATTTGCACCCCTTTTGTGTGGCTTTTAGGTGCTCTTGCCAAGTGGCTGAGTGGTTGGACGTTAAATGCCTTTTTAAGCATGTGGTACCTAAATGGCTTGTGTGTTTGCCACGTTTGATGTGCCTGAGACACAGTTTGCAGATAGCAAATTATTATTATTATTGTGAAGCAAACAATAAATAGGACAAAATAACATAAAAAGTCAATGTGCATAACTATTCACTCCCCTAAAGTCAATACTTTGTAGAGCCACCTTTTGCGGCTATCACAGCTGCAAGTCGCTTTGGATAAGTCTCTATGAGCTTGCCACATCTTATCACTGGGATTTTTGCCCATTCCTCCTTGCAGAACTTCTCCAGCTCCTTCAAGTTGGATGGTTTGCGCTTGTAAACAGCAATCTTTAAGTCTGACCACAGATTTTCTTTTGGATTGTGGTCTGGGCTTTGACTAGGCCATTCCAATACATTTACATTTTCCCCTTAAGCCACTCAAGCAGTGAGCAGTGTGTTTGGGGTCATTGTTCTGCTTGACCCTGACTTGTACTTCTCAACATCATTGTCACTTACTTGTTTGGAGAGTTCCTGGGTCTTCATGGCAGTGTTTGGTTAGTGATGCCTCTTGCTTAGGTGTTGCAGCCTCTGGGGCCTTTCAAAAAGGTGTGTATTTGTAACGACAGATCATGTGACACTTAGATTGCACACATGTGGATATCATTTCACAAATTATGTGACTTCTGAAGGTAATTGGTTGCACTAGACATTTTTATGGGCTTCATAACAAGGGGGGGGGGGGGATACATACGCTCATGCCAATTATCAGTTTTTTATTTCTGAAAGGCTGAAATGTAACAAAATAGGTAAAATGTCAAGTGGGGTGAATACCTTTGCAAGGCACTGTATATGCAATAACTTTTACACTGATAACATGGCATCATTTTGCCTTTAAAACATCACTTATCAAACTGTTTTAGCTCAAACAGCCAAACGTTTTGAGGATGTCTGCTTATTGACGATCAAGTTGCAAATTTATTTCGCTCATTTAAGGTCTACTGTAAAAGGACAGTTAATGAATACTGTTGCAAAAAAAAAGGATAGGACTAAAATGTTCACTATTTGCCCATTTTTGTAATGAGCTGTTTTTCTAATGTAGACTAGTATTACATGGACTGATTAAAATGTGATGTCATTCAGCTGGTGAAAATACCAGAGGTTTAAAGCCTTCACTTTAAATTATACTGCTCTTGTATAGCATACTTAAATAATGGATGGGCACATGGATGGATCTAGACTTCAATTCCATGTTAGTTAAAGCGGTTCTTCACCCTAAAGGGGAAGTTCCGCTAATCTGATCCCCTCCCCCCCTCCGGTGCCACAATTGGCACCTTTCAGGGGGGTGGGGGTGCAGTTACCTGGATAATCCAGGTATCTGCACCCACTTCCGGGCAGACCCCCGCAGACGCCCCGCCCCCCCCCCCCTGTTGTGTTCTGGGAAACACACAGTTCCCAGGACACATTGGGGACCAGAAGAGATGCGCAGCGTGACTCGCGCATGCGCAGTAGGGAACTGGGCAGTGAACCTGCAACTATTCAATGGGCTCCTGCGCTTAAATGGACTTTGTGAGAAATGTTATTTGGTGGATTCCGCAGGCACTTTCACGAGACACCACCTCATGTATATAGACTAAAAGCAAAAAATGATGGTGCTGCGCTTCCAGAAAATTGGAACCTTACAAGAAAACGCTAGAGAACTAATTATTAAGATGGAGATATATCAGATGGTATGTATTCAAACTAATATGGTAAAGGAGAACTCTTCTCCCTGTGTGAAAATTATTCTATCGAGACTGCTTGCAGCAGTGTGTACACAATGATAACTGTCACAATACAAAGAGCATAATAATAGTGCTAAGTGCAATAATACATATAGAACCACATCCAGTGGTCTGACTATAAATCAGACTTATACGGCAAAAGAGTGCATCACAACAGAACCAAAGTGGCTAAAAATAAATAATTATTGACTATAAAATAAATAATTATTGACTAAACAGACGCAAACTAGTGGCAATAATAAAGTGCAAAGTGTAACACAAAATATCAAAAACCACATACAATAGTCAGACTATAGATCAAAACTCTATAAACAGAAAGTGCTGAGTGCAAAAAATAGCAAAACAGTTGGACTATATCCAGCTGTTAATGACGTGAACACAGTCCCGTGATGATGTCACATAAACATATAAAGTGATTCTGTGCTGAAAATTGCCTCAGAGGCTCTTCCTCCACATAGGTGATTCCATGCATAAGTGTGCACACTGGGTAATTACCTTCCCGCTATATAAATATAGCGTATATGCAGCCTCCTCATAGATAAATCAGGAGTCCCAGGGAAAGGGATGGAAGGGGGGGGCCTCAGGGGGTCACTCTCAGATCTCCGTCAAAATACACTCCATCAAGATGTTCCAATATAGCTCAGAGAATGAATATAAGAGCAACCATAGTGTAGCATGTATTTAAAATTCACTACTTTATTAATAGGTTAAAATTACTCACAAACGAAATGGGGTTAAATAGGCAGTATTAGCAGCAAGACAATTCAAATCGACCGCTCTGGTGCAAGCGTCACTTCCGGTCTCCGTATCTTACGCGTTACATCACTTCCGGTGACTTCAACTGGGATAGAGGAGCATAGAACAGCCTTCACTTCCCGATTCCCTGACAGAGGATGGCGGCAGGGGCAGCAGAGAGACGAGCGATCGCTCGTCATCTGCCGCCGACATCGCTGGACCCTGGGACAGGTAAGTGTGATTTTATTAAAAGTCAGCAGCTGCAATATTAGTAGCTGCTGGCTTTTAATATTTTTTTTTTAGGTGCAGAACCACTTTAAAGTGTACTTTAATTAAATTGCTACTTACAAGGTGGAGGCTTGTCTTTACAGAACCCCATCACACAACTGTTGCTATATGAAAGAGTTAGATACAAGAAACCGCTTTTTGTAACAGTCTGTTTTGTCATATCTCAGTACTTGTGATTGATTCCATGGTTTTTCCATGTAAAGAAGGTGTCAGTATGGCCAATCTGTGTCTAATATGTTTTATTCTAAACTAGATTCTAAAGAGTAATCATTAAAGTGCAACATCAAGAAGACTTGACTTTAAAAAAGCATATAGGTGAACTTGCATATAGGTGCCTGCAACCTGACAAAAGATTTATCAAGTTGAGAAATAAATCATACGATGCATACACCTCTTCTAGTCCAACATAATTCAGCCTTTTCTGGTTTAGCTTGCTGGGTTAGTTGCCTTCATATAGGTCATAGATAATGATGCTGATTCTTTGTTTAGGTAGGCTGGAGGCAGAGATCTCACACAGAGAACCAAATCTAGAAAATAAGGGTGCCATTTCTGGCTGTGCAGTGTGCAAAAGTTGCATAAATCATTAGACTGGCTGACAAGTAAAACAGGAAAAATATCTAATGTTCAATTATGTGTTTGCTTGCAGTTTTGCTTTAATTTATATATTGTTTTACATTCATTTGATCACATTCATATGTATAACCTTGAAAATGTGTACATTCATGATCTTAACCCCTGAACTCTGTGTTATTGACTCTTGACCTATGCACTCTGTGCATAATTAAACCTTGAACCCTGAACTCTGGACATTACTTAATCCTGACACCTGAACCTTCTGTGTTACTTAATCCTGGCACCTGAACCTTGTGTGTTACTTAATCCTGGCACCGGAACCTTGTGTGTTACATAATCCTGACACATGAACCTTGTGTGTTACTTAATCCTGACACCTGAACCTTGTGAGTTACTTAATCCTGGCACCTGAACCTTGTGTGTTACTTAATCCTGACACCTGAACATTGTGTGTTACTTAATCCTGGCACCTGAACCTTGTGTGTTACTTAATCCTGGCACCTGAACCTTGTGTGTTACTTAATCCTGGCACCTGAACCTTGTGTGTTACTTAATCCTGAAACCTGAACCTTGTGTGTTACTTAATCCTGGCACCGGAACCTTGTGTGTTACATAATCCTGACACATGAACCTTGTGTGTTACTTAATCCTGGCACCTGAACCTTGCGTGTTACTTAATCCTGACATCTGAACCTTGTGTGTTACTTAATCCTGGCACCTGAACCTTGCGTGTTACTTAATCCTGACACCTGAACCTTGTGTGTTACTTAATCCTAACACCTGAACCTTGTGTGTTACTTAATCCTGACGCCTGAACCTTGTGTGTTACTTAATCATGACGCCTGAACCTTGTGTGTTACTTAATCATGGCACCTGAACCTTGTGTGTTATTTAATCCTGGCACCTGAACCTTGTGTGTTACTTAATCCTGACACCTGAACCTTGTGTGTTACTTAATCCTGGCAACCCAAATCTTGTTTGTTACTTAATCCTGACACCTGAACCTTGTGTGTTACTTAATCCTGGCACCTGAACCTTGTGTGTTACTTAATCCTGGCACCTGAACCTTGTGTGTTACTTAATCCTGGCACCTGAACCTTGTGTGTTACCTAATCCTGACACCTGAACCTTGTGTGTTACCTAATCCTTGGCACCTGAACCTTGTGTGTTACTTAATCCTGGCACCTGAACCTTGTGTGTTACCTAATCCTGGCACCTGAAACATGTGTGTTACTTAATCCTGGCACCTGAACCTTGTGTGTTACTTAAAGCGGAGGTCCACCCTAAAGTGGCACAATTGGCACCTTTCAAGGGGGAGGGGGTGCAGATACCTGTACAGTACAGGTATTCTGCACCCACTTCCGGGATAGCTCTCTGCGGAAAGGGGCGTAGATTACGCCCCTTTCCGCAAGTGCCCCGCTGCCTGCTGGGAAACACACAGATCCCAGAGGCAGCGGGGACCGTCCTTATTGCGCAGCGCGATTCGCGCATGCGCAGTAGGGAACCGGGAAATGAAGCCGAAAGGCTCCATTTCCTGATTCCCATACCCAAGATGGCGGCGGCAGCACCCGACAGACGATCTAGAGATCGGCTTCGGGTGCCGATATCGCGGGGGGGCTGGACAGGTAAGTGTCACTATTTTAAAAGTCAGCAGCTGCAGTATTTGTAGCTGCTGGCTTTTAAAAAAAAAAAAAAACGCGGAGTCCCGGCGGACTCCCGCTTTAATCCTGACTCTTGAACTCATTTCTACTGATTTCTTCTTTAAGAATTTGTATTTTTGGGAGGTCATAAATCAAGTAAGAAACATAGGCACAGATAACGGGTAGTAATGTTAGTACATGACTACATTACCCCCAGGTTTCTGGCAATGCATACATTCAAAATGTAGTAAATACACATTCATAAATGGTTAAAAATCAAGGCATATTTCTAATAACTTTTCAGTTTTAAAAAAACCCCAAAAACTTAAATACACTTATAATATACTTTGGGGATGCTAATTTTGCATACCGACTGAATATTTGGATAATGCCAACGTAACAGATAGCTCTGTTGTTAATCATAACATATGCATGTATCAAGGGTGTAGTACAAGCCTAAGCAGATGCAGCATATGCTGGGAAGAGAACACCTGCTCTTTGTTACTGGCAAAGCGTTCATCTGCCTCTCTCCCTACTCATTTGATGATCTCTTGGCTGGGTTTCCAGAGTGATCATTCACTTCTCTGTCCCTTCCTTTAGACATAACAACATTAGTCTAAAACCTATGGCTGATGTCAAATCATATGATGTTGACCATATGGAACATTTATAAAAGCCACTTCTTTGTTTGCCCTAGATATACACAGAAAAGATGTGTCATGATGAAACACCTTCTCACGCTGTGTCAAGCTTTAAATATTAGTGGAAACTTTACTGCCTTTTATGGGAGTATAGACTTGAATAATGATAATACCTAATGATTTTTTTTCTGTTGAAGGCAAACATGCTACATAAAAACTTTTCAAATGTGTATGCAATAATAAGCAAAAACATAGCACAGAATGCAGAAAAGAGCCCTTTGGGTAAAATGTATTTTCTATCTTATTATTGATTGGTCCAAGACACATTGCCAGGGAAAATGTTCTGATTGTCAGTTGCCTAAAAATCAGATGAGCCTGCAGTCCAAGGGTCCGCTCCTCTTCTCAGAAAAGTCTCTATAGTTTCATTTGGGCTTGTATACAGGCAAATGTATCTTGCTTTCAACCTGCCCTTAAAGTGTTTGTAACCCTAAAAAAAAAATGCTCCTGCTCCTTTAAAGCATGATCATAGTGCTGTTGCAGTGTTATTTGTCCCTTTCTTTAATCTAAAATACCTGTTTGATCCTGCCTGTTCCTGTGTCCCCCTGTGTGTACTAACCACAGTGATCATTGCTGCTGATCCATGATACCGCGGTCAGTTTACGTGCCTCTGTTTTTCTGCTGTGTGTACAGTCTCTCCTCTCTCCCCCTCTCTTCCTGTCTGTCATTTCCTAGTGTGTGTGAGAGCCGATCTCCTCCCCGCCCCTCCCCTCTCCTCCTGCCTCTATCTCAATGTAATACATAACACAATTACTTGTATCCTCTCTAATGCCCTGTACACATGATCGGATATTCCACCAACAAATGTCAGATGTGAGCTTGTTGGCGGAAAGTCCGACCATGTGTATGTTCCATCAAACATTTATTGGCGGACTTTCCGCCAACAAATATTGGCTAGCAGGTTCTCAAATTTTCCGCCAACAAATGTTTGTTGTCCGTCGCACAAAAGTCCACGCATGCTCGGAATCAAGTAAGAGCCAGAGATATAACTAGCGTTCATAATAGAGATATCATGTACGTCTTCTACATCACTATGCTCGTAATTGTTGGCCAACATTTATGTGAGCGTGTGTATGCAAGACAAGTTGGAGATAACATCCTTCGAACAAAAATCCACAGTTTTGTTGTCGGGAAGTCCAGTCGTGTGTACGGGGCATAAGATATTCAGTACAGTATGTCAGTTTTTATTTTTTTATTATAATCCTAAACACGCAGTGAAATGTGCTTCTCTTAACCACTTTCAGACCGGACCATTTTGCTGGTAAATGACCAGAGGTCTTTTTACAATTTGGCACTGCGCTGCTTTAACTGGTAATTGCGCGGTCATGCAATGTTGTACCCAAACAAAATTTGCGTCCTTTTCTTCCCACAAATAGAGCTTTCTTTTGATGGTATTTGATTGCCTCTGCGATTTTTATTTTTTGCAATATAAATGGAAAAAGACCGCAAATTTTGAAAAAAAATGATATTTTCTACTTTTTGTTATTAGAAAAATCCAATAAATTCAATTTTAGTCATACATTTAGGCCAAAATGTATTCAGCCACATGTCTTTGGTAAAAAAAAAGTCAATAACTGTATATTTATTGGTTTGCGCAAAAGTTGTCACATCTACAAACTAAGGTACGTTTTCTGGAATTTACGCAGCTTTTAGTTTACGACTGCCTATCTCAGTTCTTGAGGTGCTAAAATGGCAGGGCAGTACAAACCCCCCCAAATGACCCCATTTTGGAAAGTAGACCCCCTAAGAAAATTGATAAGTGGCATGTTGAGCCCATCGAATATTTTATTTTTTTGCCTCAAGCGATTGAATAATGACAAAAAAATAATTTTTTATTTTTTTTTACACAAAGTTGTCACTAAATGATATATTGCTCACACATGCTATGGGCATATGTGAAATGACACCCCAAAATAAATTCTGCTGCTTCTCCTGAGTACGGGGATACCACACGTGTGGGATTTTTTGGGAGCCTAGCCGTGTACGGGGCCCCGAAAGCCAAGAACCGCCTTCAGGTTTTCTAAGGGCGTAAATATTTGACTTCACTCCTCACTACCTATTACAGTTTTGAAGGCCATAAAATGCCAAGATGGCACAAAACCCCCACAAATGACCCCATTTTAGAAAGTAGACACCCCAAGCTATTTGCTGAGAGGCATTTTGAGTCCATGGAATATTTTATATTTTGCCACAAGTTGCGGGAAAATTACAAACTTTAATTTTTTTTTATTTTTTTTTCACAAAGTTGTCACTAAATGATATATTGCTCACACATGCTATGGGCATATGTGAAATGACACCCCAAAATAAATTCTGCTGCTTCTCCTGAGTACGGGGATACCACATATGTGGGACTTTTTGGAAACCTAGCCACGTACGGGGCCCCGAAAACCAAGAACCGCCTTCAGGTTTTCTAAGGGCGTAAATATTTGACTTCACTCCTCACTACCTATTACAGTTTTGAAGGCCATAAAATGCCAAGATGGCACAAAACCCCCACAAATGACCCCATTTTAGAAAGTAGACACCCCAAGCTATTTGCTGAGAGGCATGTTGAGTCCATGGAATATTTTATATTTTGCCACAAGTTGCGGGAAAATTACAAACTTTTTTTTTTTTTTTTTTTTTCACAAAGTTGTCACTAAATGATATATTGCTCACACATGCCATGGGCATATGTGAAATGACACCCCAAAATAAATTCTGCTGCTTCTCCTGAGTACGGGGATACCACATATGTGGGACTTTTTGGGAGCCTAGCCGCGTACGGGGCCCCGAAAACCAAGCACCGCCTTCAGGCTTTCTAAGGGCGTTACAGTTTTGAAGGCCATAAAATGCCAAGATGGCACAAACCCCCCCCAAATGACCCCATTTTGGAAAGTAGACACCCCTAAATTTAGGGGTACACTAGTGAGACTAGGTAATAAATGGCGGGTGCCCTGAAACTATAAAAAAAATAACTAACCAACCAGCGTCACCTGTAACAGTTATATGGTGATCACTGGTGAAAGGGTTAACTAGGGGGCAATCAGGGGGCTTTATGCGGTAGTATATGGGGGTCCCTGGCGCTATAAAAAGCTGCGGCGAACCTAAATACCTACCTGCCTAACTAGCGTCACCTGTGACACTAATACAGTGATCAGAAAAACGATCGCTTATTAGGCTGGGTTCACACTGGAGCGATGTGGGAACGCCACGAATGCGCGGCGGGTTCCCGCATCACATGCCTCCCGACGGCAGTTCACACTGCCCTATGCGAACTGGTGGGAGTGTCAGTGAAATGTTAATGACACCCCCAGATCAGTTCGCATATCGCAGTGCGATCTGCAAACTCGGATCGCATGGTGTGAACACCCATGCGATCCGATTCTGCTGCGGACCAAAAAAAGGGTCCCGTGCGAGTTTGCGGCGGGTGCGGCGGGTGCGACACGAATTCAGCCATACTATCTGTATGGCTGAACTCGAATCGCACAGAGATCGGATGTGATTTGCACTGCAGTGCGGTGCGAATCACATCCGTTCTCATAAACCGCTGCAATGTGAACCCAGCCTTAGTGACACTGGCGACGGGGGGTGATCACGGGGTTAAACCTTTATTGGGGGGGTTAGAGGGGTACCTTAGAACTAAAGGAGGCTAACCCTAACTGCCCTAACAGTTATTACAGTCACAAATGACACCCGCCGGGTGATCAGGGGGTTAAACCTTTATTAGGTAATAAATGGCGGGTGCCCTGAAACTATAAAAAAATAACTAACCAACCAGCGTCACCTGTAACAGTTATATGGTGATCACTGGTGAAAGGGTTAACTAGGGGGCAATCAGGGGGCTTTATGCGGTAGTATATGGGGGTCCCTGGCGCTATAAAAAGTTGCAGCGAACCTAAATACCTACCTGCCTAACTAGCGTCACCTGTGACACTAATACAGCAATCAGAAAAATGATCGCTTATTAGGCTGGGTTCACACTGGAGCGATGCGGGAACGCCACGAATCCGCGGCAGGTTCCCGCATCGCATGCCTCCCGGCGGCAGTTCACACTGCCCTATGCGAACTGCTGGGAGTGTCAGTGAAATAATGACACCCCCAGATCAGTTTGCATAACGCAGTGCGATCTGCAAACTCGGATCGCATGGTGTGAACACCCATGCGATCCGATTCTGCTGCGGACCAAAAAAAGGGTCCCGTGCGAGTTTGCGGCGGGTGCGGTGGGTGCAACACGAATTCAGCCATACTATCTGTATGGCTGAACTCGAATCGCACAGAGATCGGATGTGATTTGCACTGCAGTGCGGTGCGAATCACATCCGTTCTCAAACCGCTGCAATGTGAACCCAGCCTTAGTGACACTGGCGACGGGGGGTGATCACGGGGTTAAACCTTCATTGGGGGGGTTAGGGGGGTACATTAGAACTAAAGGGGGCTAACCCTAACTGCCCTAACAGTTATTACAGTCACAAATGACACCAATGCAAAAAAAAAAAAAGCAATTGGTGTCACTGTGACTGGGGGGGGCAGGGGTAATTGGGGGGGGTGATCGGGGGGTAAAGGGGGGGTGTGAGTGTGCCTGGCATGTTCTACTGTATGTGTGGTGTGTTGGTGCAACTCACCGAACCTCTCTCCTCGGTGCCGGAACGAAAAATACCGACACGGAGGAGAGAATACATCACTTCCTCTCCTGTGTTTACATTACAGGAGAGGAAGTGATGTCACGGAGGATTTCCATTAGTCGAGAGCGATCGCGAGGGGGTGGCCATGAATGAATGGCCGCCCCCTCATCCCGGATCGCTCTCGAAGGAATGCCGACCGCCGCAGGCACCGGGGGGGGGGCCCGATCGGGCCCCCCACCCGCGGGCAGGCAGGGACTTATATATACGCCCATATGCCTGCCCGTGCCATTCTGCCGACGTATATCGTCGTGCGGCGGTCGGCAAGTGGTTAAGAAGACGTGCGAAGGTGTTAATACTTCTCAATGGCACCCCCACACATCGTAAACTGTGTGTTTTCACACACACATCAAAACACATAGTGCCCAGCACCCTGTGGTTCAGGGTGATTTTCCAGAAAGGTCAGAGATTTTTCCCCATGTTTCACACACAACATGCAGTAGTATGAACCAAGGCTTAGGACCCATTCACATTTGCGCGCACACTAAGGGTTCACGTACAGTACACGGGGCACTTTTCTGAACGCTGGAGACTTGACAGCTGGAAACCAATGGTGAAAAACAGTGTTACAGCTTCAATTTCTATGTTTGTGCTAATAGCAAAATCAGGTAAAGAATTTCTGCAAACTGAGCCATAAGGACCTAAATCCTTCCTGATATTGGATACTTTTGCACAGTACTGTGTATGTGTGTGTGTGCGTATGTGTCTATATATATATATATATATATATATATATATATATATATATATATATATATACACACACACACTATATTACCAAAAATATTGGGACGCCTGCTTTTGCACATACATGCACTTTAATGGCATCCCACTTTTAGTTCGTAGGGTTCAATATTGAGCTGGCCCATCCTTTGCAGCTATAACAGCTTCACCTCTTCTAGGAAGGCTGTCCACAAAGTTTAGGAGTGTGTCTATGGGACAAAAAATATAAAATTTGTTCTTTGGTGCAAGAAACAGTCACATGGACAAATACTGCCCCTAGAGGACTACAGCAGGACGTACAGAAAAATAATATATAAGGACTGCCTTTTAAATATTTTGATTCATCAGAATCCTAGCTAAGCTGGCAATGGGGTTGTATCTGGGTGGTGTATGAATTGAGTTCATAAGTGCACACAGAATGTAAAAATCTCTCTCTTGGCCCTCTTGCCATATTGAGCCCAGCTGACGAGACAATCTCTAGAGGATGACCTTACGTAACATATCATTGATGTTTTTGTATTTCATATGCTCTGTAATATTTTCCTTTAGTGTTTTATGCTAGCATTCCTAGTTTCTTGGGAAATAAATAAGATGTTGTTTCATTAACCCCTTCCCACCCGGCCTATAGCAAAATGACGGCCGGGCGGTGGTTCAGTTATCTTGACTGGCTGTCATATGACGTCCAGCGGGATAACTGCCGGGGCGCGCAGCGTGGCGATCGGTGGTGCAGCATGTCAGTCTGACATACCGCTACACCAGTCTCGGTAAAGAGTCTTTGACGGAGGCTCCAATCACGGCTGATCACAGTTTAAACAGAAAGACAGATGTGAGTAGAGGCGACCCAATCATTGGAGGCTCTCCTGACAGGGGGCATGTACTGATTGTTTATCAGCGCAGCCCCCCCCACCCCACGGATGCCCACACTGGACCACCAGAAATGTCGCCAGGACCCACAGGGCACCCACCACACATTGATGAGCAGGTATACCCCCATGGCCACCAGGCATGTCATACAGTGTCCTCAAAGATGCCAATCAGTACCCACAAATGGTGCCAGGCAGTGCCCACTGTGAATGCCTGTCATATGTCTCATCAGTGTTGCCCAGCAGTGCCACCCATCAGTGTCTATAAGTGCCACCTACCAGTGCCCATCCATGCCCATCTGTGCCACCTATCGGTGCCACCCATAAGTACCTATCAGTGCAGTCTTTCAGTGCAGCCTGAGAAAACATATACTTTTTTTGAATTAAAAAATAAGAAAACAGTTAAGTTAGCCCAATTTTTTTATATTGCGAAAGATAATGTTACACAAAATTGCACCCACTCGTGGAATGGTGACAACCTTTTACCCTTAAAAATCTCCATAGGCAACATTTTAAAAATTCTACAAGTTGCAGTTTGAGCTACAGAGGAGGTCTAGGACTAGAAGAATTGCTCTCACTCTAACAATCATGGCAATACCTCACATGTGTGGTTTGAACACTGTTTCATATATGGGCGCTGCTCACGTATGTGTTCGCTTCTGCACGCGAGCTTGGCGGGACATTTAGTTTACCTTTTATTTTTTATTTTTACACTGTTCTTTTAAAAAAAAATGGTGTCACTTTTATTCCTATTACAAGGAATGTAAACATCCCTTGTAGTAGAAAAAAAGCATGACAGGACCTCTTAAATATGAGATCTGGGGTCAAAAAGACCTCAGATCTCATATTTACACGAAAATGCAATAAAAAATTAAATGTCCTTTGAATTTTTTTTTTAAATGTCCCTTTAAGAGCTATGGGCAGAAGTGACATTTTGACATCGCTTCTGCCCTGCAATGATATGGAGATGGGTGGGCCATCTTTCCCTCACTAATCTCCATATCAAGCCAGGGAGCAGACGCAATCGCCTCCGCTACTACCGATTGCTCTGGTAAGCGGCGGATGGCACCGGAGCACGATGGGAGGGGTGTCCCTCTCCTGCCATTGATAAAAGTGATCTTGCAGTGAATCCGCCGCAGAAACCACTTTTATCTGAAAGTGGACCGCCCGCTGAAGAAGAGGATACCGGGGTTATGGCAGCTAGCTGCAGCCATAACAATGATATTCCTCTTCAAAATAGCGACATAAAACGATGGCGGGTGGTCAGTAAGTGGTTAAGCAGTGTGTTTATTTTAATAGCTAACCTTATCACCAGTAACATTATCAGAGCTTTAATAGACTAGCTAAGACATATATGGAATAAATAGAGGGAATCCATAACCACCAAATATTTATTTCAATTGGCACCCCAGAGTGTGGAATTTATTTCTGCACAGAATCCAAACCCTAATGTATTTTTTGTCTTGAGTCCCTATAAGCTAAGGAGTCTTAAAGTAGACCCGGAGCTGAAAGCCTTCTCTACTGTGGACAAGATTCACGTTGATTCGTGAATTCTCAAGTCCTGCTTGAGTGGTCCTGAAAGTTCTATGAAATATTTTATCAGTATGCAGATCTGGTGAGATTTTTGGCTGGTATATGTGTACATGTTAACGTTTATTGTATTACTAATGCAAATTGTGTTAGGCCCGTGTAGCTGGTCAAGTGTCCCGGCGAGTGAGGGGCTGATCACGCTTAGGTAACTGATGTAGCCTGCAGATTGACAGGATAAACCAGACATCTTTGAAGAGAAAGTGAGAGAACTATAAATTATATTTTTTTGTATCCAAGTGAAACAGATTTTTGCTCTAATAGGAGATTAATCTGGCCTACAATCTGAGATAATAGGCCTAAAATTAGTGGTAGTAAGGAGAAAGTAAGGCATTGATTAATAGTGCATGTCTTCTTGTGTGGAACTAGAAGTCATGTTAACTTTATTTGTGTGTTTGTCTGTGTGTGCATTGTGTAAGCAGCAGTTGTATAGACTGGTTAAACAAGATTCAGTGTGAACTTAGCATATCAATGGAGGTCATTGAAGATTTTCTTAGAAAACATGCCTGTGTTAAAATTCAACACTATGGCAGAAAATGCTTTAATCCACCAATTTAATGATTTTTTTAAACACTGTTATATTCATAATGATGAGATAAAACATAAACTGTCTTTGAAGAAAGGCAAGAAAGCGAGAATCGACATGCATGTTGTTGAAAATGAAAGATGTCGCTGAAAAAAAGGAATTAGAGCGGTGTAAGGATAGAACAGAACTATTAGAGCAGGTACGGAGTGTAACTAAGAATGTATTATCATTAGCTGCAAAGGCAGATGCAAATGTTGGTGATCGCATTGAACAAATGGTGACTGAAAAACGTGTATTGGAACAGAAAATAAATGAATTTGAGGAAATGTGTAAATGAAGAGAAAGTTGCATTGCCTCTTTGAATCAAAGAGAGGCTGAGAATGAGCGTATTATAATACTGCTTAGGAAGGAATTGCAGGGTGCACAGGAAGCCATAATGGAGTTATTCACCACACACATACAAAGGTAGAGCAGTCTCAGTGCTCAGCACAGATAGAGGCTCTAGAACAAGGATATGCAATTAGCGGACCTCCAGCTGTTGCAGAACTACAAGTCCCATGAAGCATAGCAAGATTCTGACAGCCACAAGCAGGACACCCAGAGGCAGAGGCATGATGGGACTTGTAGTTTTGCAACAGCTGGAGGTCCGCTAATTGTATATCCCTACTCTAGAACAACAATTAGGGAAACCTAATGCTCTTGTTGCTGCAAGTGAGGTTGCTATGGCAGGAATCCATTTTGGAGATCTGAATGAGCAATATTTAAATAAAAGTGTGGTAACTGCGCTTGAAATTTATTCAGGAGTTGAAACAGTGGAGACTTCTGATGAGTCCATTTCTAGTGACTCCTCAGACAATGAAAGTATAAAGTATGTTGATTCCAATCATAGTAATGTTATGCAGCAATGTGAGTGCCCATTGCCATATGCTCAGAGAAGGGCCTATGCAGGGAGACCAGCTCTCAAATGCTTTTTGTGTAAAAGGGGGTCACATCGCTGGGTACGGTTTAGTGGCTAATAATGATATGCAAAGGAAATCACACTACCCTAAAACTGCACCAAGGCGTTATGAAGTTTATTCTGCAAGATGGGGTAGCAATCCAAGGAATAGAGGCCATAGTTATCAAACTTGTGTCCCTTTTAAAACCCAAATGCTGAAACTACAGACCAAAAATAATCAATTAAGACAGGAAAGGCATCACTATGTAGAACAGCTGCATAAACTCTGAATGTTAGTAGCCCTTAGTGAGTCGCATGGATGGTAAGAATTTTCTGGTTAATGTTTCTTTGCTATGAATAATGTAAGTTTCAGAGATTTGGCCTTCATGTTTGGAATATTATAGAGCACCTTGATATATTTTTAGTATTTTCAAGGTATTTTTAAGCCTCTGGATTTTTTTTTCTATTATGATTATTTTATTTTATTTTTTTCTCTTATTTTTAAATTTTTTATTATTTATTTTTTGTTATTTGTTTATTAATGTTATTTTTGTTTTGTTCAGGTGGAAAAAATGTTAGGTTTAGTCCACTGAAAGGGGGGTCATTGGCTATGCCCTCAATTAGCAGCTGATTACATTTTATTTAAGACAAGAGCTTGTAGAAAGCCATTTTAGCCACTGGAGTTATTGTGGTTCTTTACTTTTTTCATTTTCATCCAGGTGGAAAAAGTTCCAAAATGTTTAGGTTTTGTCCACCTGAAAAGAGAGTTAATGCTGAATCTGAAAGACTGTGCCCATCAACAAGACTTGTGAAACATTTTGCCTGAGTCTCTCCTGTCATTTATGAATGCAAACGCACTATGAATAAATGTACAATGGGTTGGAGGTTGGGGAAGGAATATAACCTATCCAATACTTCAGAACATGTGTTTTTTTGTTTGGAGGGAGGAATTGAAAGAAGGAAATCATGTTTTTAATATGTTACGTGTATTGGCATAACTGAATTAGTATGGTGCAGGTACCCAGGAGACTGGCACTTATGCATAGTAAGGTGTCTGTTGGCCAGACTAGAGAGTGCCAGGTGACACATCAGTGGGGGTGAAAATTTCCTTATGGGGGTGGTGGCTCAATCTTAGCAGTCCTACAGAGAGGTTCTCGGCTACTGGACACGTGGGACACCAGAACTGGACATGGGGTAGATAAGTTTGGTTGATGTCTCACCTGAGAGGTTGGACCCCTGCACAGGTAATGCCAGTGACTATTCACAAAAGCAGGCTCCGTTAGATAAAGGGGACAAGCACTGGCTACCAGAGTAGAGTATGCCTTCACTACATGGCACTTCAACATCTCACAGTGCTTGATAAAAATCTGTTGACCTATATGTGCTGAATGTACACTGAATCAAGTGCAGTCATTGTACCAGTGGTCTGCTCTCAGAGATGTGCAGATGCAGAATGAGATTAATTCAGGATGCTTATTTCTGAGAAGTAACTGTAAGAGGAGGGATGTATTCAGCACTATATTGGGGGGGGGGGGATAGGGGCTGGGATGGGTGTTATTATTGAAGTGGACATCGTTCTCCTGAGTAGGGATGAGCCGAACACCCCCCGGTTCGGTTCGCACCAGAACTTTCGAACGGACCCCAAATTCGTACGAACGTTAGAACCCCATTGAAGTCGATGGGACCCGAACGTTCGAAATTAAAAGTGCTAATTTTAACGGCTAATATGCAAGATACTGTCCTAAAAAGGGTTTGGGGACCTGGCTCCTGCCCCAGGGGACATGGGTCAATGCCTAAAATGTTTTTAAAAATGGCCGTTTTGGCAGGAGCACTGATTTTAATGACGATTAAAGTGAAAAAAAAAAGTGAAATATTCCTTTAAATATGGTGCCTGGGGGGTGTCTGTAGTATGCCTGTGAAGTGCCACGTGTTTCCCGTGTTTAGAACAGTCCCTGCACAAAATGACATTAAACAGAAATAACATCATTGAAAACTGCTTGCGGTTTTAATGTTATATCTGGTTCCTGCAATATGGTTGAAAATCATTGAGAAAAATGGCATGGGTAGCCCTCCCTGCCCATTACCAGCCCCTTTGGGTCTTGTACGCATATTAAGGGGAACCCCGTACCTATATTAAAAAAAGGAAATGCGTGTGGCCCCCAGGCCCTATATACTCAGAACAGCAGTATACAGGCGGTGCAAACAAGACAGGGACTGTGTAGGTTTGTTGTTTTAAGTTGAATCTGTTTGTAATTTTCAACTGGTAAATTTTTAAAGTGTAGCTCCAGTCAAAAAAACTATTTTTAAGCTTTTTTGGAAAACATATGGAAGGGTTATCACCCCTGTATAATTTGTTTTGTCGTCCATCTTTTTTCATCTCACTTGCTGTTGTCTCCTTCCGTTTGCAAGTAGGAGATGTTTGTAAGTTGGATGTTTGAAAGTAGGGGCCTGCCCTATATGCTCTGCAGAAATGGCGGAACAAGGTGTTGGTTTTGCCACAACATTGTAAACCCTCAAAGTGACTCTTGGTGGGCGCTGGAGCACCCTGCTGTGAACCATTATATCAAGAATTGTAATTACATGCCATTGTTGAACAGTGGTAGAAAAATTGACCTTTGGTGGTTGTGGTGCTGGTGCTGGTGCCACAACACTATAAGTCCTCACAGTTACTCTGGGTGGGCACAGGAACGGGCCCTCCTGTGAAATATTATATCAAGAATTGTAATTACATGTCCCTGTTAAACAGGGACAGAAAAATTGGGCCTTAGGCACTGGTGCCATCACACTGCAACCTCTGCCATATACTCTAGTTTTATTGCAGGAATTAGCCCTGCTGCAAAGCATTGCATCAAAAATTGTACTTAAACGCCCCTGTTAAACAGGGGCAGAAAAATTGGGCCTTAGGCACTGGTGCCATCACACTGCAACCTCTGCCATATACTCTAGTTTTATTGCAGGAATTAGCCCTGCTGCAAAGCATTGCATCAAAAATTGTAATTAAATGCCCTGTTAAACAGGGGCAGAAAAATTGGGCTTTAGGCACTGGTGCTGGTGCCACCACACTGCAACCTCTCCCATATACTCTAGTTTTATTGCAGGAATTAGCCCTGCTGCAAAGCATTGCATCAAAAATTGTAATTAAACGCCCTGTTAAACAGGGGCAGAAAAATTGGGCTTTGGCACTGGTGCTGGTGCCACCACACTGCAACCTCTCCCATATACTCCAGTTTTATTGCAGGAATTAGCCCTGCTGCAAAGCATTGCATCAAAAATTGTAATTAAACGCCCCTGTTAAACAGGGGCAGAAAAATTGGGCTGATGGCATCACCCGGAGCCAGAAATGTTCTTCCAACATATCAGCGGAGGAGGAAGAGGATAGACAATCAACATAACAGGATAGTCACTCAGCATAGGCAGTCTTGAAGGGATGTGATATTTCAAAAAAAATTATTCGGTTACATCAGCTTCAGGTGCTTGGTAGCTGTGGGTGATCCAAGACTGATTCATCTTGATGAAGGTCAGTCGATCAACTGATTCGGTGGACAGGCGCACCCTGTGATAGGTAACAAAGCCACCAGCAGCACTGAAGGTGCGTTCCGAAAGAACGCTGGATGCAGGACAGGCCAGTAGCTTAATTGCATACTGTGCAAGCTCTGGCCAGTGATCCATCCTCAAGACCCAGTAAGCCAGAGGATTTTCGGTGGGAAAGGTGTCCAAGTCTGACCTTGCCCCTAGGTATTCCTGCACCATGTAAATCATACGCTGGCGATGGTTGCTGGAACCGAACATACCTTGGGGCTGCGGACTAAAAAATTGTCTGAAAGCATCAGTCAGACGGCCACCTTCTCCACCGCTCCTTCTGACCGATGCCTCAGCAACACGTTGTCCAGGACCAGGAGTTTGTAACCTCCCAGTCTCTGGGAACGCGTTGCACAGACCTTTCTGCAAGGCCTCCCGGAGATGTCTCATCCTCTGCTCCCTCTGCGATGGCAAGATAAGGTCGGCAACCTTACCCTTGTACCGTGGATCAAGGAGAGTGGCCAGCCAGTAATGGTCCCTCTCCTTGATCCGAAGAATATGAGGATCCTTCCGCAGGCTTTGCAGGATCAGGGAGGCCATGCAGCGTAGGTTAGCTGAGGCATTCGGTCCGGAGTCCTCTGGGTCACTAAGGGCAACATGATCCGCAGCTACCTCCTCCCAGCCACGTACAAGTCCACGTGTTCCTTGGGACTGTAAATCATCCCTACAAGACTGCTGCTGCTGCTGCTGAGTGCCAGCCTCCACCTCCATGCTGACACAATCATCCTCCTCCTCCTCTTCCTTCTCCTCTTCCTGTGTGATGGGTGGCACAGCAGGAACACTGTCTGGATAAAGGGGGCCTTGAGAGGCAAGGAAGTCCTCCTCTTCCTGCCTCTGTTCTGCCTCAAGTGCCCTGTCCATTATTCCACGCAGCGTATGCTCCAAGAGGTGGACAAGAGGTACAGTGTCACTGATGCATGCACTGTCACTGCTCACCATCCTTGTGGCCTCCTCAAACGGTGACAGGACAGTGCATGCATCCCTGATCATGCCCCACTGGTGTGGTGAGAAAAAACCAAGCTCCCCTGACCCTGTCCTGGTGCCGTAGTCGCACAGGTACTCATTGATGGCCCTCTGCTGCGTGTGCAGCCGCTGCAGCATGGCCAACGTTGAATTCCACCTGGTGGGCATGTCACATATAAGGCGGTTCTTGGGCAGGTTCAACTCCTTTTGGAGCTCAGCCAGCCGAGCACAGGCATTAAATGATCGGCGGAAATGCACACAGACTTTCCTGGCCTGCTTCAGGACATCCTGTAAGCCGGGGTACCTGCCCAAGAACCGCTGCACCACCAGGTTAAGGACGTGAGCTACACAGGGCACATGGGTCAGTTGTCCCTGTCGGAGGGCGGAGAGGAGGTTGGTGCCATTGTCACAAACCACCATTCCTGGCTTAAGCTGGCGTGGCGTCAACCACCTCTCGGCCTGCCCCTGCAGAGCTGACAAAACATCCGCCCCAGTGTGGCTCCTGTCCCCCAAACAAACCAGCGCAAGCACGGCATGGCATCGTTTTGCCTGCGTACTTGCGTAGCCCCTGGAACGCCTACGGAGCACCGCTGGTTCTGAGGACAGAGCACTGGAAGAGGCCATGGAGGAAGAAGAAGAGGAGGGAGTGGAGGAGAGAGGTGTGTCACAACCAATAGTAGCATTTTGGAGGCGTGGTGGCGGAACAACCTCCAACACTCCTGCACCTTGTCCTGCATCCTTCCCAGCTCCCAGAAGAGTGACCCAATGGGCCATGAAAGACAGGTAACGTCCCTGTCCATGCCTGCTGGACCATGAGTCAGCGGTAATATGCACCTTACCGCTGACCGCCCTGTCCAGCGAGGCAAGGACATTGCCTTCCACATGCCGGTAGAGAGCCGGAATCGCCTTCCGTGAGAAAAAGTGGCGTTTGGGGACCTGCCACTGAGGAACCGCACATTGTACAAACTCACGGAAGGGGGCTGAGTCTACAAACTGAAAAGGCAGCAGTTGAAGTGCTAGCAATTTAGCCAAGCTAGCATTCAACCGCTGGGCGTATGGATGGCTGGGAGTGAACTTCTTTCGCCGCTCCAGCAGCTGGGGCAGGGACATTTGCCTGCTATAATCGGACGTGGGTGTACTGCTAGCAGAGTGCCCGAAAGCACTTGGCTGTGACACACCTAATTCTACACCTTCATTCCTCTCAGAGCAGGTTTCAGAGAGGACTGAAGGTCTAGTGGGGTTGGAGATGCCAGCTGTTGAGGAGCAAGGAGAGGTCCGCTTTGTTCTTTGGTGTGGGTCTTTGAGGTACGCTTGCCAAC
Source organism: Lithobates pipiens (assembly GCF_037356315.1). NCBI lineage: Eukaryota > Metazoa > Chordata > Amphibia > Anura > Ranidae > Lithobates > Lithobates pipiens. The sequence goes on from NW_027507758.1 coordinate 342,099,894, forward strand.
GAGCTGCATGGCAGGTCAACATATGTCTGGTCAAGCATGTGGTGCCCAAGCGGCTGATGTTTTGGCCACGCGAGATACGCTTGAGACATATGTTGCAAATAGCAGCGGTGCGATCTGATGCACTCGTCTCAAAAAAGGCCCACACCAAAGAACTTTTAGAATAACGTGCAGAGGCAGCGCCCTGCACAGGCGGAGCTCTGCGGTGTGATTCAGTCGGTGTGCTGCCCCTAAGCTGACCCCCGGAGGGCATCCTGCCTCGTTGGACATGTGCCTCCTCCTCCTCCTCCTCCTCTCTCCTACCAGGCACCCACGTGGAGTCAGTGCCCTCATCATCCCCTCCCTCTTCATCGCTGTAGCAAACCTGGCAGTATGCTGCAGCTTGTGGAACATGACTGCCAGATTGCTGTCCTTCTTGAGCATCCCCTCTCTCTGCGCTCACGCTACTGCCTTCCTCTAGCTGAGTGTCATCATCAGAGCCTACAAAACACTGGGCATCCTCCTGGAGCATGTACCCAACACTGTGCTCAAAGAGTTCAGGAGACTCCTCAGGAGGACGTGGTGGGTCTAGGGAAGGAGTCACTGATGATGACATTGAGAGGAGGGAAGACGATGCGTTGGCAGCTGCTTTGCTAGTACCCTGAGACTGGGTGAGAGAGGATGAGGAGGATGAAGAGGGCTTGGTCATCCACTCTACCAAGTCGTTGGCATGTTGCGGTTCAACATGTCCAGCTGCCGAAAAGAAGGACAAGCGTGTCCCATGGCCAAGTGCTGATGACAATGCACCGCGTCCACGACCAGCACTGTTGTCTCTAGACACAGAGCCTGCTTGCCCTCTTTTATCGGCTCGCGCCTGTCTGCCTCTCCTTGCTGGCCTTCCAGACATGGTAATGGCCTGAAGGGAGTTGGGTAAAACAGCAGTTGGGTAGTGTATATTGTGCTGGAGGCACACAACACCCACTAACTCCTGCAGATGCCTTTGTTATAGAACACCAGAGATAAAGGGGTGTACTGTAATGGAGTCACACAACACCCACTAAGCCCTGCAGATGGCTCTATTAGAGAACAGCAATAAACAGTAGATACAGGTGTATATTGTGCTGGAGTCACACAACACCCACTAACTCCTGCAGATGCCTTTATTATAGAACACCAGAGATAAAGGGGTATACTGTAATTGAGTCACACAACACCCACTAAGCCCTGCAGATGGCTCTATTAGAGAACAGCAATATAGGGTAGATACAGGTGTATATTGTGCTGGAGGCACAAAAAACCCACTAACTCCTGCAGATGCCTTTATTATAGAACACCAGAGATAAAGGGGTATATACAGATGTATACTGTGCTGTGCTGGAGGCACACACAACTTCCAATAACTCCTGCAGATGGCAAGTGGGCTCAAATAGAGAAGAGCTATGTAGGTGGATATAGCGGTGTGTACTGGGTGCAGAGCACGCAGACAGCACACACAAGCTCCTAACACTACTGACTGCAAGCTCTATTATAAAAGATAGATCACTAGCTATATAGGTGAGGTGAATATAGCGGTGTATACTGCGGTCAGGGCAAGCAGACAACAACCACTACAGAAGAGCAAGATCGAAAATCGGCCGATAACGATCGGTGTGTACTGTGTTGAAGGTACACAGAACACCCACTAACTGCTTCAGACGCCAACACACTACACTAGGCCGCCACGCTGGCGGCCTTATATAGTGTTGGGCATGTACTACACAGCCTGAGCTATGATTGGCCACAGGCATCCTGCCTGTGGCCAATCACGGCTCTCCTCGCTGCTGGCGCTGTGATTGGCCAAGCATGCGGGGTCACAGTGCATGCTTGGCCAATTATGAGCCAGCAATGCACTGCGATGACGCAGTGCATTGGGGGCCGTGAGCACCACACGAATTTGGCGCGAACGATCCATAACGTTCGGAATTCGCCGAACGGGCGAACAGCCGATGTTCGAGTCGAACGTATGTTCGACTCGAACACGAAGCTCATCCCTACTCCTGAGGAACAAACTCTCAGCCATAGCTTCCGACAGTAAGCAGGGCTTTGTTACTCAGAGGGAGATTAATGACATTCTTGATAACAATCAACAAAGTCAATTAAATACCCACGTTAAAGTGGCTCAATATTTTATCCACCATTTTAAGAGATGGTAGAGAGTGTGGTGGTACAGGGCAAAAATATGTCATGGGATGCACGCAGGGGCAGGCAGAGTTATCAATAAACATCAAGCTGATTGTACAGTCTCTGTATGAGGGGCAGTGGCCTTATGAGTTAGCATCACAGCTCAGTAAGGTTTTGCCAAAACACATCTAATCCAAGGTAGTGGTCGAATGCCTGGATGGGCTGTGCTAGTTTGGATTATGAGAGATGTTATGCTTCCTCATTGATCCCATATACAGAAGTGCAGACTTGGTCTGTGTATTTGGTGGTATCAATGGGCTTGCTGACTGGGGATTCTACTTTGTTGCATCTGAGGCTAAATTACCCATGTGATCAGAGAAGATGGAAGCTGGAGGCAGGTTGATGCTTCCCTCTGTCGAAGGCATGACCATGATGCCCTGTGTATGCCAGGTCAATAGAGAGTGGTGAACGAGAAATGTTGGGAAGATGTTTCACTCTGTGTGCTGGATAGAGAGAACATTGCTGGGAAGTGGCGGTGCATCCATAAGGGCACACAGGTGCCGCCCCCTCTCTCCAGCCACCCCTCTATCACCAATAGATAGATTCATGCAATGCATCTATGGCCTCCACTGCCACCTCCTATTCAGGTGCCCGGCCACTTTTCCGGTGCCAGGCAACTGAATTATAGTGGTGTTTTTTTTGACGCACCTGATTAGAGCCATAGGCTCTAATAGGTGTCAAAAAAAGATAAACAGCGAGCGCCATTTAACATTTAGTTCACTCAGCTGTGTTTGAAAAGCGAATGAATATTCACTTTCCTAACAATGAACCGCTTCTCCGCCAATCAGGTGCTTGGGTCTGTTACCAGTCACCTGATTGGCTGAAACGACAGGCATCCAATCATAGGAGAGGACAGGAGGAGCGGATGGGAGAAGACATCGAGGACACAGAGGAAGCTGCTCGCAGCCGTCACCCGCTGCCTGAGACAGAGCACTGTAAGTGCTGGTCAGACGGTGAGTGGGAGGGCACAATGGCAGAATTCAATGGGCACAGTGGCAGCATTTGAAAGACACAGTGAGAGCATCGGATGGCACAATGGGAGCATTTGATGGGCAAAGTGGCGGCATTTGATGGGTACAGTGACAGCGTTTGATGGCACAGTGACTGTGTACGATGGGCCCAGTGGTGGCAATTGATGGGCACAGTGGCTGCATTTGATGGTACAGTGAGGCTGCAATTGATGATTTTTTTCAGCTTGTTTGCACCCCCCAAAAATTTTGAGCACAAGTCACCACTGCTGGGAAGGAAGCACCTGGGTATTATTTGGGACATAACAAACGTGTTTCCATTCTAAAGGATGGCGTTTGATGGTATAGTGTGACATATGTGTATTTTGTTAGTAATATGGGTGAGTAAGGCCATGCTCGAGGTTCTGTATCTGAAAGCTGGTTAATACTTTGCTCTGAGTGTGAGCTGGTGAATGGTGAGTGAACGGACACCCCTTGCCTGTATTGCACCCCGTCGTGAAGATACAAGAGCAGAGAAGACACAGAATGGTGACATGGAAGCTGTCACTAAAGAATGATGGTAGTGTGTCACCCAGGGGCAAAGCGACACATGTTGGGAAGCGCAAAACACATTAAGACAATCATGGATCGTTCCATAGGAGCCATTTCTGAAGCACATGTTGGGAAGCGCAACACGTTAAGGCAGTTAAGGGGCTGTTCCATATGAGCTGTATCTAAAGAAGAGTGATTTGCGCCCTTCAGGCGCAAAGCGGATATATGTTGGAAGGCGACATGTTTTATTTCATAATACAAGATGTGTTTGAATATGAAATCTGGATACATCAAGCCTCATCACTCTTGGGGGCCGACTGAAATGTAACAGATTTACCATCAAGGCTTTGTATCATATCAGAACCTTCATCTGGAAGAGTCATGCTCACTGGCAGGGGGAGTATGGGAACAAAAACTTGGCTCTAGACCAACTGGTGTGTTAAAGATTGAAATGCTTGATTAACACATCTATAGACAAGCTTCAAAGAGAGCAACGGCTGCCAAAATGATTGATGAGTTGGGCTTCATAAGATCAAAGGGCCAGCTGTCACAGAAGATGACCCAGGTCTCATAGCGAAGATACAAATGCTGCCCCTAGAGGACTACAGCAGGAAGGACAGAAAAATAATATATTAAGAAGGACTGCCTCTTAACTATTTTGATTTGTCAGAATTCTAGATGGACTGGCAATGGGGTTGGCTGGGTGGTGAATTGAGTTTAAAAGTGCACACAGAATGGAAAAATCTCTCTTGGCTCTTTTGCCATTTTGATCCCAGCTGACAAGACAATAACTAGAGGTTGACCTTACGTAACGTATCATTGATGTTTTTGTATTACATATGCTCTGTAATATTTTTTCTTTAGTGTTCCTAGTTTCTTGGGAAATAAATAAGACGTTGTTTTATTAAGCAGTGTGTTTATTTTCATAGCTAACCTTATGTCATTGTACTTTCACCAGTAACATCAGAGCTTTAATAGACTAGATAACTATAGGAATAGATAAGTTATTACATATACAGTGCCTTGCGAAAGTATTTGGCCCCCTTGAACTTTTCAACCTTTTGCCACATTTCAGGCTTCAAACATAAAGATATACAATTTTTATTTTTTGTGAAGAATCACCAACAAGTGGGACACAATTGTGAAGTGGAACGAAATCTATTGGATTTTTGAAACTTTTTTTTAACTAATAAAAAAATGAAAAGTGGGGCGTGCAAAATTATTTGGCCCCCTTGCATTAATACTTTGTAGAGCCACCTTTTGCTGCGATTACAGCTGCAAGTCGCTTGGGGTATGTCTCTATCAGTTTTGCACATCGAGAGACTGAAATTCTTGCCCATTCTTCCTTGCAAAACAGCTCGAGCTCAGTGAGGTTGGATGGAGAGCGTTTGTGAACAGCAGTTTTCAGCTCTTTCCACAGATTCTCGATTGGATTCAGGTCTGGACTTTGACTTGGCCATTCTAACACCTGGATACGTTTATTTGTGAACCATTCCTTTGTAGATTTTGCTGTATGTTTGGGATCATTGTCTTGTTGGAAGATAAATCTCCGTCCCAGTTTCAGGTCTTTTGCAGACTCCAACAGGTTTTCATCCAGAATGGTCCTGTATTTGGCTGCATCCATCTTCCCCTCAATTTTAACCGTCTTCCCTGTCCCTGCTGAAGAAAAGCAGGCCCAAACCATGATGCTGCTACCACCATGTTTGACAGTGGGGATGGTGTGTTGAGGGTGATGAGCTGTGTTGCTTTTACGCCAAACATATCGTTTTGCATTGTGGGCAAAAAGTTCGATTTTGGTTTCATCTGACCAGAGCACCTTGTTCCACATGTTTGGTGTGTCTCCCAGATGGCTTGTGGCAAACTTTAGACGAGACTTTTTATGGATATCTTTGAGAAATGGCTTTCTTCTTGCCACTCTTCCATAAAGGCCAGATTTGTGCAGTATATGACTGATTGTTGTCCTATGGACAGACTCTGCCACCTCAGCTGTAGTTCTCTGAAGTTCTTTCAGAGTGATTATGGGCCTCTTGGCTGCATCTCTGATCAGTCTTCTACTTGTCTGAGCTGAAAGTTTAGAGGGACGGCCAGGTCTTGGTAGATTTGCAGTGGTCTGATACTCCTTCCATTTCAAAATGATCGCTTGCACAGTGCTCCTTGGGAAGTTTAAAGCTTGGGAAATCTTTTTGTATCCAAATCCGACTTTAAACTTCTCCACAACAGTATTACAGACCTGCCTGGTGTGTTCCTTGGTCTTCATGATGCTCTCTGCGCTTTCAACAGAACCCTGAGACTATCACAGAGCAGGTGCATTTATACAGAGAGGTGGATTCTATTTATCACCATCAGTCATTTAGGACAACATTGGATCATTCAGAGATCCTCGCTGAACTTCTGGAGTGAGTTTGCTGCACTGAAAGTAAAGGGGCCGAATAATTTTGCACGCACCACTTTTCAGTTTTTTATTTGCTAAAAAAGTTTAAAATATCCAATAGATTTCGTTCGACTTCACAATTGTGTCCCACTTGTTGGTGATTCTTCACGAAAAATAAAAATTTTATATCTTTATGTTTGAAGCCTGAAATGTGGCAAAAGGTTGAAAAGTTTAAGGGGGCTGAATACTTTCGCAAGGCACTGTATAGAATAAATAGAGGGAATCCATAACTACCAAATATTTATTTCAGCCACTAAAAGTAGCAGCGCCCCCATCATTTTATACTATTTCAACAACTCCACCTAGTGGAGTCTTAGGGGTAGGCAGCAGCCACACTTATTTCTCTATACATACTTACCTTAGTGCATAATTAACAATTTATACACTGGTTCAAATCATTTGGTGGAGGGGGGATTATGGTGTGGGGTTGTTTTTCAGAGGTTGGGCTTGGCCCGTTAATTTCAGTGAAGGGAACTCTTAAGGTATTAGCATACCAAGACATTTTGGACAATTCCATGCTCTCAACTTTGTGGAAAACGGTTTGGGGATGGCCCCTTCCTGTTCAAACATGACTGCGCATCAGTGCACAAAGCAAGGTCCATAAAGACATGGATAACTGGGTTTGGGGTGGAGGAACACGACTGGCCTGCACAAAGTCCTGACCTCAACCCGATAGAACACCTTTGGGATGAATTAGAGGCAGGCGCTCCAATACTTTTGGTGATTTCGTATATATTACACATAAAATATACATACCCTAAAATAATCATGTCTGATGGGCAAGCATTTAAAATGGCTTACAAAAGAAAATGTTTTCTAACATGTAGACTGCATTTCATTGGAGGTAAGCTAAGGTTATCTGCAGCAATTGTCCAATTCTAAAATTAGCCCAGCTGCCATATAAATGGTCCCACAGGTTCAAGACTTGTCAATTTTTAACAGGCACATTCACATCTTGCTTGTCTTTCCAACATTTAGTAACAAACTAAGGTTTGACAGATGCAGCTTTAAAACACTTACCCGTCTCTAACGGTAATTTCTGTCTCCATTATGCTTTGTAACTGTGATGCATTTTATTAAGTAAAGGACAACAACCATGGACATGAAAAGTAAATTTTATTAAACATGTTTACATAACATGAGTTGGAAGTTTATTTAAAAGCACAGGGGGGTGTTAAGACAAGTGGTCAAAATAGAAAGATACTACCCAATTATAATTTATTTGTTTTGGCCACTAAGACAGTACATAATCTATTAGTGCACCAGTGCTTCAGTTCTTCCTGCTCAGCAGGTCAAGCAGTAACCTATTGTTGCCCTACAGAAATATGGGCATAATGGTATCAGCCTGTATAATAACAATAAATAGTTCACTTGGTGCAGGCAGTATGTCTATGAATCAAAACCTAGTGTGTACACAATTTCTACATGTGTTACAAGCCCCACAGTAGGAATCTACACCAAAATATTTATCAGAAGGAATTTGGTCCGTACTACGTTACGTTTCCATAGGGTAAAAAATAATGTCCATCTATAGGCATTTAGCACCAGACTAACACAACTAGTCTGGTAAAAACCTGCAAATGTCTATAAGAAAAATGGATGGCTTAGAGTTCTTGATTATGTCATCAGAATTACGGGCAAACTGTACAAGTACATGCAACATACAAGCTGGCCTATGTGGAACTAACACACATTATTGAATTACCTTTTTTGTCTCTTCATTTTTTTTTATGTTTTTTTTTACAAAACGTGCATGCAGCTCTGAATTACTCTATGTCATGCTGCTCTACTTGTGTGATCACAAAATTGAATGGCGCAAAAAAGGTGGGGTAGAGGGGGTCATACCAATGCACCTGCACAGTCTGCAGCTCTTAGCACATGTACAGAATTCACAAGGGGTTTCAAGGCCGAAAATGGACAAAGTCACTGCTAACTGAAACAGAGGAAGGAGGGGTTGATTTCTAGTCCCAAAAAAGTAAAATATTTTGCGTTAAAAAATCAAGCGTTGTGCTTGCATCAATCTCAAACAAATGTAAACGAAAATCTGATAAAAATATTAGTAAGTGCAGAATATTTCTACTGGAATTTCCAGTGAATTTTTAAACAGCTCATACCATGCTCTACCCAGGACAGACAAGGGTGTCTAAAGTGACACATATCATAGAGGCCTGAGTACAGCTCAAAGTGTCATATGCTCATTTCCACCATTGCTTGGTAATCCTGGATGTCAAATACACATTGTTTTCTTTGACACAAAAATAAGTACAGCTACTGGCTGATGGCAAACAAAACAGCACAGACAAAAACATTATTTGTAAATGCCAAAGTCATAAAATCTCTTGCATCAACCTCAGCATTGGTTGCAGATAAAATTCTTCAAACCTCTCCCATGCTTAAAAAATCAACAGAAATAAAACAGAAAATATCATAATCTGTACTGCAATCCAAAAGTTACAAAATAAAAGTGGAATATTTTTTCATATATATTATATAATATATCCTCTATTTTTAGTTTATTTATTTTTTTGAAAAGAATATTTTTAAGCAATCGTTTATTCCACAGACTGTAAAACAAAAAAATAACACAAACAAGTTGGCTTTTTTTTTTTTATCAATCAGCATTTTGGACAATGAAAAATTGGCAACCTGGTCATATGATATAAAGAAAGCTGTTGCATTCATACTGATTTTTGTAGTGTTATTCAAATTTTTTTTTGTAAGAACAAAGATGCATTTTGTAACACCTAGACAGGGAGTTTGTGGCATGCAACTGCTGCACTGCAGCGTCTGCATATCATTTCCTAGCCCTGGTGCCAGAATGCAGGAGTTTAGTGCAGACAATTGCTGTGCTCCAATCAAATTGCAGCATGCATTATAATACATAAAATACATCTGTGGCTCCAAGTTGTGTAACACTACATGAAAAAAAAGCAAGGTCATTAATAATAGAACAGCACTACATAGCAGTGCTTCTCAAAGTCACTGTCAGTATTTCAGGCAGCAGGGAATATTACACAGAATTGTAGCCATTATCACTTCTGTAATGCTCAGCTTTCACAAAATCAATAAAAAGGACAAAAAGCGCTATGTGAGAATTATCACAAATGCTTTTTTTTTATGAAACTGGCAGATTAACACATCATATATAAAAAAAAAAAAAAATTATGGAATTAACAAGTATAAAATAGGTGGAAATACCAATATGATAACACTGCTTATGGTCTGTAAAAATGTATCACAAACATTTCTAACAGAGTGAAAGCTTCCAGTTTGAATTCAATGTCACCCTTGCTATGCCACTGAGCATGTGTGATTTCCAATAGTGCTGAACTGTATGTTCATTTACAGTACTCATATTCTTGTTTCTCTCTGCCAATATAAGATCTTTTTGGATCACTACTACAGGCAAAAAAAAATGATTGTCTGTCTCCAGCAATGCTTTTGATCGTGTAAATATACCACTCTTAAACTTTTATCGGGCATTAACATTGTGATTACATTAGGCTATACTGCCTTCCAGTTCATTAAGACCTAATGGAAGGAGGCCCTGTTGAACTTTCAAGAGATGACTGGGAAGCCCTGCGAGTTAGGGGTGTCAGTGTTGGATCCACTAATGACGAAGGTGGAAACAACTTGTACCATCCAATCACCACACTGGACAGATCAAGTTCTTCCAGGAGAATCTGTGCAACACCCATGAAGCATTTGTGATCCATTCGACCATAGTCTCCCCAGACAATTACCTAGAAAAGAAAAAAAGAAAGTTGAAAACACAGACTGTAGTAATATATGGCCATGTTCCTCTGCACTTTATTGTATATTTAAAGTGTATGTTACCCCATTTCATATTTCTGTGTCTGTTACCGTGTACTAAAAAATATCCTGTTCTCTTTGCATTGCTTCCTTTGTGTGAAATACCTGGTGATCCTACCAGTCCTCCAGTTTACCTTTTATAAACTGACCATGCTATGCATGGAAGCACATCCATCCCAGTGAGGTCAGTTTTCTTCTTTGCATTCTACTTGGGAGAACAAACAACAAAAATACCCTCCGCACTACCAATATGTGTACTATAATGTAAAAATTTATAAAAACATTGTCACTAAATCACTGTCATGTGTTCCCACATCAGCCAAATTGTGTATACGTGAATGAGTGCAGCGCAATCAGATAATGACACAAAGGGGGTTATTTACGAAAGACAAATCCACTTTGCACTGTAAGTGCACTTGGAAGTGCAGTTGCTCTAAATTTAAGGGGTAGATCTGAAATGAAGGGAAGCTCTGCTGATTTTATCATCCAATCACATGCAAGCTAAAATGCTGTTTTTTTATTTTCCTTGCATGTTTCTCTCGGATCTACAGCGACTTTACTTCCAAGTGCACTTTCAGTGCAAAGTGGATTTTCCTTTCGTAAATAACCCCCAAAGTGAATCAATTCATAATTCAACATAATCATTAAATGCGTAACTTCATATTTTCACCAAAAAAATCAACATTATATATGTCTGTGCATTAAATAAATACATTTTCGTGTGCCATCTAATGTGTATACACCTTCTGCTTTTTTTTCGTGGGTGTTAATCACAACTTTTGTTACACCTTTTCCTCCAAATCCATGTGTGTGCACAATTAATCCTATATTCTCCACCCGTGCTAGTGCTCCACCACCATCCACACAGACAGCTTACCTCTTTATTTGACCCCCCTATGAAGTTAGGTCAATTCGCGCCTTGCCCTTTAACTTGGGGTTTGTATCCCCTTTGGGCTTCTGTACCCCCTTTGGGCACATTGTACCAATCGTTAATCTTTAATGCTCAATGTGTGGGCAATTCTCACTTCAGTATTTGCTCAAAGAAATGAATCAGCTCTCATAGTGCAGTATGTTCCAACCCCCCCCCCTTTATTAACCACCTTCAGACCGGACCATTTTGCTGGTAAATGACCAGAGGTCTTTTTACAATTTGGCACTGCGCTGCTTTAACTGGTAATTGCGCGGTCATGCAATGTTGTACCCAAACAAAATTTGCGTCCTTTTCTTCCCACAAATAGAGCTTTCTTTTGATGGTATTTGATTGCCTCTGCGATTTTTATTTTTTGCGATATAAACGTAAAAAGACCGAAAATTTTGAAAAAAAATGATATTTTCTACTTTTTGTTATTAGAAAAATCCAATAAACTCAATTTTAGTCATACATTTAGGCCAAAATGTATTCAGCCACATGTCTTTGGTAAAAAAAAAGTCAATAATTGTATATTTATTGGTTTGCGCAAAAGTTGTCACATCTACAAACTAAGGTACGTTTTCTGGAATTTACGCAGCTTTTAGTTTACGACTGCCTATCTCATTTCTTGAGGTGCTAAAATGGCAGGGCAGTACAAAACCCCCCCAAATGACCCCATTTTGGAAAGTAGACACCCTAAGGAAATTGATAAGTGGCATGTTGAGCCCATTGAATATTTTATTTTTTTGCCTCAAGCAATTGAATAATGACAAAAAAAATTATTATTTTTTTTTTTTTTTCACAAAGTTGTCACTAAATGATATATTGCTCACACATGCTATGGGCATATGTGAAATGACACCCCAAAATAAATTCTGCTGCTTCTCCTGAGTACGGGGATACCACATATGTGGGACTTTTTGGGAGCCTAGCCGCGTACGGGGCCCCGAAAGCCAAGAACCGCCTTCAGGTTTTCTAAGGGCGTAAATATTTGACTTCACTCCTCACTACCTATTACAGTTTTGAAGGCCATAAAATGCCAAGATGGCACAAAACCCCCACAAATGACCCCATTTTAGAAAGTAGACACCCCAAGCTATTTGCTGAGAGGCATGTTGAGTCCATGGAATATTTTATATTTTGCCACAAGTTGCGGGAAAATTACAAACTTTTTTTTTTTCACAAAGTTGTCACTAAATGATATATTGCTCACGCATGCCATGGGCATATGTGAAATGACACCCCAAAATAAATTCTGCTGCTTCTCCTGAGTACGGGGATACCACATATGTGGGACTTTTTGGGAGCCTAGCCGCGTACGGGGCCCTGAAAACCAAGCACCGCCTTCAGGCTTTCTAAGGGCGTTACAGTTTTGAAGGCCATAAAATGCCAAGATGGCACAAACCCCCCCCAAATGACCCCATTTTGGAAAGTAGACACCCCTAAATTTAGGGGTACACTAGTGAGACTAGGTAATAAATGGCGGGTGCCCTGAAACTATAAAAAAAATAACTAACCAACCAGCGTCACCTGTAACAGTTATATGGTGATCACTGGTGAAAGGGTTAACTAGGGGGCAATCAGGGGGCTTTATGCGGTAGTATATGGGGGTCCCTGGCGCTATAAAAAGCTGCGGCGAACCTAAATACCTACCTGCCTAACAAGCGTCACCTGTGACACTAATACAGTGATCAGAAAAACGATCGCTTATTAGGCTGGGTTCACACTGGAGCGATGCGGGAACGCCACGAATCCGCGGCGGGTTCCCGCATCACATGCCTCCCGGCGGCAGTTCACACTGCCCTATGCGAACTGCTGGGAGTGTCAGTGAAATGTTAATGACACCCCCAGATCAGTTTGCATATCGCAGTGCGATCTGCAAACTCGGATCGCATGGTGTGAACACCCATGCCATCCGATTCTGCTGCGGACCAAAAAAAGGGTCCCGTGCGAGTTTGCGGCGGGTGCGGCGGGTGCGACACGAATTCAGCCATACTATCTGTATGGCTGAACTCGAATCGCACAGAGATCGGATGTGATTTGCACTGCAGTGCGGTGCGAATCACATCCGTTCTCATAAACCGCTGCAATGTGAACCCAGCCTTAGTGACACTGGCGACGGGGGGTGATCACGGGGTTAAACCTTTATTGGGGGGGTTAGGGGGGCACATTAGAACTAAAGGGGGCTAACCCTAACTGCCCTAACAGTTACTACAGTCACAAATGACACCAATGCAAAAAAAAAAAAAGCAATTGGTGTCACTGTGACTGGGGGGGCAGGGGTAATTGGGGGGTGATCGGGGGGTAAAGGGGGGTGTGAGTGTGCCTGGCATGTTCTACTGTATGTGGGGTGTGTTGGTGCAACTCACCGAACCTCTCTCCTCGGTGCCGGAACGAAAACTACCGACACGGAGGAGAGAATACATCACTTCCTCTCCTGTGTTTACATTACAGGAGAGGAAGTGATGTCACCGGACATTTTCATTCGCCGGGAGCGATCGCGAGGGGGTGGCCATGAATGAATGGCCGTCCCCTCGTCCGGGATCGCTCCCGAACGAATACCGACCGCCGCAGGCACCGGGCGGGGGCCCGATCGGGCCCCCGACCGGCGAGCAGGCAAGGACGTACATGTAAGCCCTTATGCCTGCCCGTGCCATTCTGCCGACGTACATCGGCGTGCGGCAGTCGGCAAGTGGTAAAATAATATTAAAACACTAAAAAATTTAATGCACTTAATCCAGTGCACAAAGTATATTTGCTGCTTTAATTCATAGGCTTTGCCCCCTTAAGGAAAAACATCTGCATCAGTGCATATAGGCATCAAGGCAATGTATAAATAGTTTACTTTCCGTTCCAGGTGTATACGATGACGTCACAAGGCCCCGCCACTGACGCGTTTTGTCATATGACCTGTAACTCTTTCAAAGTGAAAGACCCTTTTCCCTTTGATGAAGTCACAGGTCACATGACATAAAGCATCACGCGCGAGGCCAAGGAGGCTATACCTATGAATCAAAGGAGTAAATGCTCTTTGTGCACTGGATTAAGTGCATTCTATTTGTGAGTGTTTTAATATTATTTTAATAAAGGGGACGTGTTTTGGAACATACTGCAATATGAGAGCGGTTTAATTTCTTTGAGCATATACTGCTGCTTGAGGAGTGGGAGGACGTTTAGGTAGGTGCTCCCAGAATTGACGTTTATCCCACCTGGTCATTTATATGCATTGGCCAATATAATATAATATAATCTTAAGGTCATACAGGTTGGTGCTCACAAGCATGCAGGCTAGCAACATTATTATTAGAAGGTCTACAATCATAAAAGCCCTCTGCCTTGTTGATAATTATATGTTAAATAGTATTAATTCTTACGTAAAGAGGTGTAAAAAAAAGTGGCTCTACTTTTAAAGCAGTATTAAAGCCAAAACCAAAGATGTAATATATTGTAGCTTAGTCATTAGATATGGTGGCTGCACTACTTTTCTTTTTCTATGCTTCTTTCCCTCTGTTTTCACATAATGATCTAGTCAGTAACACACTTCCTGTATTAGAGTGCCTACACTCTGGATGAAGGAGCAATAGACACATATTTAGACAGCAGCATTGCCAGTATGGGGGGGGGGGGGTAATGTTAGATGTACTAGCAGATTTAGATACACTAAACAAATTTAGGCCAAACTCTAGATTAAACTTTTTAGGCAGTTACCGCAAAACTTTTGTTCATTTTGGACAAAAGTTGTACATAAATAAAAGCTGATCATTGTAAGCACCCATGTCAGTGGTAAATGGTTGGTCATAGCCTTATAACTGCCACATCTGCAGCACAGCTTGTTTTGTTGAAAAACAACAGACTTAATAGCCGGATCATCATGTGAAAAAAAAGAAAGCCAGGAAAGAAAACGAAAGCAGCCGCCATATCTTAGAATTGGTAAACTGAAAAAAAAAATACATGTTTGTTTTTGGGCTTATAGACTTAATTTACCTAATTTAATGTTCTGGGAGCCAAGCTGTTAGTTTTGAAAGACTATCTAAAGTGCTATCATGTAAGCACATTTGTTTGATGGACAAGCTGAAGTATCTGTGAAATGACTGAAAAGCACAAATTCAGCAAGACAAACATGAAGTTCTTTTCCAGTTCCTATTTACTTTCAAAAGTAATATTTACGTTAGAATATTTTAATATTTTTCTTACTGTGGATGATATTTAAAAAGCAAACACAAAATATGAATAGTTTGGGAAAATATTATTTTAAAAATAGGGAACAAATATGGTAATAAAAATAATCAAATACTGATGTTGATTTATTCCTGTAGGTTTTCTGGGGGAAACTGACAATTTTTGTCATTATTAGCTTACATTTTTCTTATTCCTTTTTATATATACCAAGATAAAAAAAGAATTCTTCTTCGCAGTGTTTTATGCATCTATAAGGTCAATTTACTAAGACCCCTTTCACACTGGGTTGTTTTGCAGGCGCCATTGCGCTAAAAATAGCGCCTGCAAACTCACCTGAAACAGCCACTGCTGTCTCTCCAATGTGAAAGCGCCAAGGACTTTCACACTGGAGCGGTGCGCTGGCAGGACCGTAAAAAAAAGTCCTGCTAGCAGCATCTTTGGAGCAACGAAGGAGCGGTGTATAGAAGATTCACCTCACCTTCCATCCCCATGACAATTGGATTTTGAAAAATATGGGTTGTTGTGGAAACATGGATTGGTGATGAAGCTTCAGGGCAGACACCTTTTTCCCATAACTCTTACAGGAGTGAATTTCCCTTGCTAGGGGTAGATTTCCTCTCACTTCCTGTTGTCTCCCTCGTTTGTAAGTAGGAGTCGTATGTAAGTCGGATGTTTGTAACCCGGGGACTGCCTGTAAGTCATATGGTATATTCCATAGATTCATTTTAATTCTAAGCTCTTCCATAGCAATGAACTAAATACAGTCAGCACATATTAGTGATGAATACTGGAGAGTATTCAGCGAGTAGGATACTGAGGCTTCAATGATTATTATTGACAAATTTACCTGAAGCACCTTTCCATGGGGATTATCTTCAAAAACCAAGTTCTGTTGATAAAGGGGATCAAGGGTTTTTCGTGCAATTCTGGTCTTCTTCTTGGCTATACATGCTCCGTTTTCTAAAAGGTACACCTTGACATATGGAGCTGGAAATGAAGGTAATGCGTTAAACAACATTTTTAAGGGGGTACAATATGAAAGGTAAACTACATACAGTATATTTAATTGTTTTTAAAATTCAAATAACGCCACCTTCCAAACTGTACTGATTTGACTAATAATTTAAAAATAAAATGTCACACAATGAAAGCTTTATATGTATTTAATACAGAATGTTTACACTGTCAAATATTAACCTGTCACTGTATGTCAAAGGCAGTCTCAGTGTCCTACAGCGAGGGACAGAAAGCGGAAAGGACAGCAATTTACTGGGATGAATTGAAATTGTTTGAAGGTACATGAAGGCAACACCAGCTACTTGCATTTCTTTGGCTACTTTCACACTGAAGTGCTTTACAGATGCTATAACGCTAAAAATGGTGCCTGCATAGTGCCTGTAAAGAGCTTCTCCTCTCACTCCAGTGTAAAAGCTTGAGTGCTTTCACACTGGAGCGGTGCGCTTACAGGACGGTAATAAAAGTTCTGCAAGCCGCATCTTTGCAGCGGTGTATACACCGCACCCAAAGCGCCCCTGCCCATTGAAAACAATGGGCCGCTAGCGGGGGTTAAAACCGCCCCGCTAGCAGCCGAATAGGGCCAATTTACCACCGATGCCAACCCCAGTCTGAAAGTAGCTTTTCACTGCTCGTTTATAGCTCACCTAAGCCCTATTAATAGAAGTCTTGGTTTTTGTATGATGATATCCAACTATCCTGAAATAACGTTTCACAATGTACTGTCGGCTTGTGCCTGTCGTGTAAATCTTCAATTCTGGATACATAACTGGCCCACGTACATATAGGATTGATTTTTATGGCCATGCTTACAGTTTATTTTTATGTGAAACAAATACAGTATCTTAAACCTTAGATAGTTACATAGTTAGTAAGGTTGAATAAAGACACCAGTCCATCCAGTTCAACCTGAGTGAGTGTCTACAATTGTCCCTATCCCTGTACATTGCACACTCACATCAGTTCCTACCCTCAAGGATCCAACAATACAAGGTCCCCATTCATATACTAAGGCCAATTTGGGACAGAAGCCAATTAACCTACCTGCATGTCTTTGGAGGGTGGGAGGAAACCGGAGTACCCGGAGGAAACCCACGCAGGCACAGGGAGAACATGCAAACTCCAGGTAGGTAGTGTCGTGGTTGGGATTCAAACCAGCGACCCTTCTTACTGCTAGGTGAGAGTGCTAACCACTACACCACTGTGATGAAAGTGAAAGTCGGGTATACATGATCAGAATGTCGGGAGACAATGGCCTCTGTTGGACGTGCATGCAGGAAAACCAGCATCCGACCATTTCCCGATCAGCGCTCTCAGCAAATGAATCTGGTGCAGCTGTGTATAGTAACCAATCAGCTTCTAACTTCAGCTTAGTTCAATTAAACGTTGACAATAAAACCTAGAAGCTGATTGGTTACTATGCACAGCTGCACCAGTTTTAGTAAGTTTCCTTTACTGTGTCCATTGAATTTCCATGCTATATTTTTATGTTTAACATTGTACACATGCATGTAATTTATGTTCAAATCAAATAGAGAAATGAACAGTAGGATTGACTTTGGACTTACCTGGTGTGGATTTTGAACCAGACTTTTGTGTTAGACCTCGTGCTCTTATTACTTCAACCTCTAGCTGTCCTTTCTTATCTACCATGCCAATTTGTATGTCACCTAAAATAAAACATTTTAGATTACAAATATTAAATATTACATATAGCAAATAATAAAAAAAAAACTATCATTATTGTATAAATATTTAAGGCATGATTCCAATTATGCTGGTTAAGTTTTAGTAGTAAAAGCAGAATAAAGGCAGTAATGAATTTCTTCTGTTCATCGTGATCTAAAAACATTTTGTATCTCTTTTATGCTCTTTGAATATATCTGTAAATGAATTTGCTTGTCACCCATAAAGCATTCTTCAACCTTTTAGAATTATGTAAAAAGGGTCTTTCCTAATATGCCTACACACCTTTGCTGGAACCATCTGCTTACAGTCTGATCAGAAAACAATCATAAGACTCTAAACCAGGGGTAATGAATTAAAATTCAAGGAGGTCTGGTCGCCAAAATTTTCTTTGGGCCGAGGTCCGAATCTCAAGTCTGTGCTATGACTCAGAAAGATTGTAGTCACTGTATATCTATCAAAAACATGAGAAATGTACAATTTCCTTAGCATTTCAACAATATTTAATTGTCAAGTTTCAGTTACAATATTAAACATGTGGACAGTTGGAACTAGGATAGCTTTACATTTGCTCTTTACATCGGGTGTCCCCATCACAGTGTCCCTTTACATCGGGTGCCCCATCACAGTGTCCCTTTACATCGGGTGTCCCTATCACAGTGTCCCTTTACATCGGGTGCCCCCATTACAGTGTCCCTTTACATCGGGTGCCCCCATTACAGTGTCCCTTTACATCGGGTGTCCCCATCACAGTGTCCCTTTACATCAGGTGTCCCCATCACAGTGCCCCTTTACATCAGGTGTCCCCATCACAGTGCCCCTTTACATCGGGTGTCCCCATCACAGTGCCCCTTTACATCGGGTGTCCCCATCACAGTGCCCCTTTACATCAGACCTTCCTGTCAGAGTGTCCCCCATACATCAGATGTCCCCATCAGGGTGTCCCTTAACATAAAATAAGGGTCACGCTGATGGGTAAATTTTATGTTAAGGGTCACGCTGATGGGTAAATTTTATGTTAAGGGTCACACTGATGGGCACATTTTATATTAAGGGGCACTCTGATGGACACAACAAAATGTGCCCCTTAACTTAAAATTTGCCCATCAAAGTGCCCCTTTAATATAAAATGTACCCATCAGTGTTGCTCTTAAAATAAAGTGTGCCCCTTTACATCAGGTGTCCCCATCACGGTGTCCATTTACATCACTGACATTCCTGTCAGTGTCCCCTTACATAAGATGTACCCATCAGAGTCCCCCTTAACATAATATGTGCACATCAGGGTGCCCCTTAACATAAAATAAGGGTCATGCTGATAGGCACATTTTATATTAAGGGGCACTCTGATGGACAACAAAATGTGCCCCTTAACTTAAAATTTGCCCATCAGAGTGCCCCTTTTAATATAAAATAAAATATGCCCATCAGAGTGCCCCTTAACATGAAATAAGGGTCACACTGATGGGCGCCTATTATGTTAGGAGGCACTCTGATGGACAAATTTTATTTTAAGGGGTATGCTGGTGGGTATATTTTTAATGTGCACATCAATGGACATATTTTGTAGGGCACATTTTGTTGTGCCCATCAGCGTGCCCCTTAACAAAATATGCCCATCGATGTGCACATTAAAAATATACCCATCAGCGTGCCCCGTAAAATTAAATTTGTCCATCAGAGTACCCCTTAACATAAAAGGTGCCCATCAGCGTGACCCTTATTTTATGCTAAAAGGCACTCTGATGGACACATTTTATTTTAAGGGGCATGCTGATGGGTATATTTTTTAAGTGCACACTGATGGGCATATTTTGTTAAGGTGCGCCTTAACAAAACATGCAAATCAGTGTGCATATAAAAAATATACCCATCAGCGTGCCCCTTACAAAAAAAAGCCCAGCATTGTGCACATTACAAATATACCTATCAGTTTGCCCCTTACAATATGCCCAACAGTGTGCATGAAAACTAATGTGCCCACATACCTCAACTGCAGGAGGAAGGGCACAACTGAAGCTGCCTCGAGGAGAGCCAGGACCCGGGAATCAGGAACCGCGGGCAGCATGGGGGGCGGGGCGCGCACGTGACGTCACACCCCCTACGGCCTGTGAGCGTGAGTAAAACACAGCTCCGAGAGACGCGGCCAGGAGCAGGGGGCGGGCGCATGCGCACAGCGTCACTGGTTGCTAGGGAAACCCGCGGTCCCAGCAAACCAGTGATTGCTGTAATTCACAACACAGGCGGCATAGCGGTCCGGGCAGAAGCCCCGCTCGGTCCGGACTCGGACCGCAGGCCGCCATTTAATGACGGCTGCTCTAAACCCTCCCTTATGTTGCTGATGCAGCCTACGGCTGTGTCGGACAAGACAGATTTAAAAAAATGATTTCTATTGTTTTCCCCCTAAAAAATAAATAAATAAATAAATTCACCACCTGAGCACTCCCAATTCCATGCTGCCTAGTAACAAACATATCTGTACATATATAGTTCAGGAAAATCATATGGTTCATTGTGCATACATGGCTAGCTCATATTTGGAGCAAGTAGGCATCTTCTAAAGCCTGATACAGCCAGTACACAATAAAATTTGTGCACATGCAGAATCCCTGATTTAGGGTCTATACACATCAGGCTTTAAAAACTTTGCTTCCCCAGGGGTTTTGCAGTTTGCCTGTAGAAGTAGCTCAATGTTATCCTATGTATCTATGACATTTTGAGGCATATTTAAAGCCCAGCTTTTAGAAAATGCCTGTACAAAAACGCTCTGTATGTGTGTTTTATTCAGCCAAAAGAACTAGCATTTTTTTAAACCCAGCGTGCACAGACCCTTAGTCTCGATTCACATCTATGCATGTTGCTTTTGAGAGTTTCTGCAGTGCCTGCCATGTTTTTGGACACGTGATTTTACAGCGATTTTGCCGCAATTTGTGTTTTGTTTTTTTACACTGTATATAGCTGGTTGCTAAGGAGGGGGCCAGGAAGTCAGGGATCTGGGGCCCTCCTTGTTAAAGAGGGCTTCCAGATTCCGATAAGCCCCCCACCCGCAGACCCCGACAACCAATGGCCAAGGTTGTTGGGAAGTAGCCCTTGTCCCCATCAACATGGGGGCAAGGTGCTTTGGGGTGGGGGGGCACAGAGCCCCACCTGCCCCAAAGCACCCACCCTCCCATGTTGAGGGCATGCGGACTGGTATGGTTCAGGAGTGGGGGCACTCGCTAGTCCCCTCCTTTTCCTGACCTGCCAGGTTGCATGCTCAGATAAGGATCTGTATGGATTTTGGGAGGACCCCATGCCATTTTTTGGGGGGAAGGGGTCCCCTTCGAATCCATACTAGACCCAAGGGCCATGTCTGCTGACATCCGATCTGCTCCGGTCCACTAAGGCTGGATTCACACCTATGCATTTTTAATGCTTTTTGCATTTTGCAGATTTGTACTACAGAACGTGTTCCATAGGAAACCATGGTAAATGGACTGTAGTGCAAATCTGCAAAATGCAAAAAGCACTAAAACTGCATAGGTGTGAATCCAGCCTAAATCCAGACGCATGGAAACCCTATTTTCCATCCATCTCGCAGATCACATGAAAACGGACAATCGGTCTGTTTTCATCCAAACCCCCATAGAGGAAAGCGGAGATCTGACAGGTCCATCTCTGCACAGTGAGCAGAGATGGACTTGTCATCCGCCAGCTCAGCGAGGATCGGAGCGATCCCTGCTGAGCAAACGGATGAGTAAAAACGGACAGCTCATGTGAAAGGGGCCTTAGTGTGAATCAAGCCTTAATGGTAGAGCACTATAGTGCAGCTAAACAGCACAATGTCATTCTAATATGTTAGGCTCAATTCACACTAGCGCGTTTTTTGATGCATTTTGCAGAAATGCAAGGAATTTTTTTAACATGGGTTCCTATGGAACATGTTCACATCAATGCATTTTTTGTGCCTCTGCGTTTTTGGAAAGGGTCAGGGACTTTTTTTCATGCAAAATGCAGCATTTTGCATGTAATAGAAGTCAATGGACCTGCATCAAAAATGCAAGTACCGCGTTTTACCGCGTTTTACCCCGATTTGCGTTTTTTTCCCACTGTATATATATGGTTGCTAAGCAACAATAGTGTAAAAAACAAAAACAAAATCGTGCAAAAAACGCGTGTCCAAAAACGCGGCAAGCACCGCAAAAAGCACTGCAAAAACGCTCAAAAGCAACATGCATAGATGTGAATCGAGCCTTATGAGGAGTGCTAATTTACCAAACTGATCTTTATTTCCACTCTTTCAGAATGTCAAATATAATGTCTCACAAATCTCACAAATGTGCAATCAAAGCAGTGAATAAATTATACAGCAGCATTTTAAGCATAGCCAAAAATGAGAATACAAATCCCAGCAGTAATCACACTATTTTTTACTTTATTTTTTTTATTCAGACAGGTTTCTTTGAAGAATCATATTTGGTATTAGAACTGTTCACTTTGCACAACTGAACATCTTACTTAAATGTAAATCTACGTGTAAATAAAACAAGATGGTAAAACCTGATTACAGATAATATCTATTTATAATGCCCCATAAGATCTCAAAAATTGAAATCTTGAATTGAATAAAAAAGATTTGAGATTATTATTAGCCTAACTCAAAAATTAAGTTTGGGATGTTTACATTGATGGCGGATATTTTGTATTATTTGTTGAGAACTTCCCTAAGGCCTGGTTCACATCTATGCATTTTTTGTTTTGCAGAAGCACACTACAGCCCATTTAAGGCCTCATGCACACGAGACGCAGTTAAACGCGCGTTCAGATGCAGTTGGACAGTTTTTTCAACTGCCCCTGAACTCATTCAATGTTATCCTATGTGTCCATGCACACAGTCTCGTTTTTTTCCATTTTTATGCAGTTGCGTTTAATCTCGTTTTTCCAGAAGCAAAAAAATGCGTTCAGAAGCAAAAATGTCCACGTTTCAGACGCAAAATGCGGCAAAACGCGGCAAAACGTGTTAGCCGCGTTTGCATTTATATGCGTTTTTAAAGGTGACCTTTTTTTTTACATAAAAAATCTCAAAAATGATTGCAAATGATGAAAAACCATTAGAAAAATATTTTAAACAATTTCAATTGCAAGTGGACAATCCACAACTTGTGGCAAGTGACATGGCAGGTGGCAAGTGACGTGGCAAGTGGACAATCCACAACTTGTGGCAAGTGACATGGCAGGTGGCAAGTGATGTGGCAAGTGGACAATCCACAACTTGTGGCAAGTGACGTGGCAGGTGAAGTGGCAAGTGACGTGGAAAGTGGACAATCCACAACTTGTGGCAGGTGACGTGGCAAGTGACCTGGCAGGTGACGCGGCAAGTGACCTGGCAGGTGACGTGGCAAGTGGAAAATCAACAACTTGTGGCAGGTGACTGGCATGTGACGTGGCAAATGGACAATCCATAACTTGTGGCAGGTGACGTGGCAAGTGATGTGGCAAGTGGACAATCCACTTGTGGCAGGGGACGTGGCAAGTGACGTGGCAAGTGGACAATCCACTTGTGGCAGGGGATGTGTCAGGTGACGTGGCAAGTGGACAATCCACAACTTGTGGCAGGTGATGTGGCAAGTGGACAATCCACTTGTGGCAGGTGACGTGGCAGGGGACGTGGCAAGGGACGTGGCAAGTGGACAATCCACAACTTGTGGCAGGTGACATGGCAGGTGACGTGGAAAGTGATGTGGCAAGTGGACAATCCACAACTTGTGGCAGGTGATGTGGCTGGTGACGTGGCAAGTGGACAATCCACATCTTGTGGCAGGTGACGTGGAAAGTGGTGTGGCAAGTGGACAATCCACAACTTGTGGCAGGTGATGTGGCTGGTGACGTGGCAAGTGGACAATCCACAACTTGTGGCAGGTGGCATGGCAGGTGACGTGGAAAGTGGACAATCCACATATTGTGGCAAGTGACGTGGCAGGTGATGTGGCAAGTGACGTGGCAAGTAGACAATCCACAACTTGTGGCAGGTGATGTGGCAAGTGACGTGGCAGGTGATGTGGCAAGTGACGTGGCAAGTGGACAATCCACAACTTGTGGCAGGTGATGTGGCTGGTGACGTGGCAAGTGGACAATCCACAGCTTGTGGCAGGTGGCATGGCAGATGACGTGGAAAGTGGACAATCCACATCTCGTGGCAAGTGACGTGGCAGGTGATGTGGCAAGTGACGTGGCAAGTGGACAATCCACAACTTGTGGCAGGTGACGTGGCAGGTGATGTGGCAAGTGATGTGGCAGGTGATGTGACAAGTGGACAATCCACATCTTGTGGCAAGTGACGTGGCAAGTGACGTGGCAAGTGGACAATCCAAAACTTGTGGCAGGTGACGTGGCAAGTGACGTGGCAAGTGGAAATCCACAACTTGTGGCAGGTGATGTGGCTGGTGACGTGGCAAGTGGACAATCCACAACTTGTGGCAGGTGGCATGGCAGGTGACATGGAAAGTGGACAATCCACATCTTGTGGCAAGTGACGTGGCAGGTGATGTGGCAAGTGACGTGGCAAGTGGACAATCCACAACTTGTGGCAGGTGATGTGGCAAGTGACCTGGCAGGTGATGTGGACAATCCCCAACTTGTGGCAGGTGACGTGGCAAGTGACGTGGCAAGTGGACAATCCACAACTTGTGGCAGGTGACGTGGCAGGTGACGTGGCAAGTGGACAATCCACAACTTGTGGCAGGTGACGTGGCAAGTGACGTGGCAGGTGATGTGGCAAGTGACGTGGCAAGTAGACAATCCACAACTTGTGGCAGGTGATGTGGCAAGTGACGTGGCAGGTGATGTGGCAAGTGACGTGGCAAGTGGACAATCCACAACTTGTGGCAGGTGATGTGGCTGGTGACGTGGCAAGTGGACAATCCACAGCTTGTGGCAGGTGGCATGGCAGATGACGTGGAAAGTGGACAATCCACATCTCGTGGCAAGTGACGTGGCAGGTGATGTGGCAAGTGACGTGGCAAGTGGACAATCCACAACTTGTGGCAGGTGAGGTGGCAGGTGATGTGGCAAGTGGACAATCCCCAACTTGTGGCAAGTGACGTGGCAAGTGACGTGGCAAGTGGACAATCCACAGCTTGTGGCAGGTGGCATGGCAGATGACGTGGAAAGTGGACAATCCACATCTCGTGGCAGGTGATGTGGCAAGTGACGTGGCAAGTGGACAATCCACAACTTGTGGCAGGTGACGTGGCAGGTGATGTGGCAAGTGATGTGGCAGGTGATGTGACAAGTGGACAATCCACATCTTGTGGCAAGTGACGTGGCAAGTGACGTGGCAAGTGGACAATCCAAAACTTGTGGCAGGTGACGTGGCAAGTGACGTGGCAGGTGACGTGGCAAGTGACGTGGCAAGTGGAAATCCACAACTTGTGGCAGGTGATGTGGCTGGTGACGTGGCAAGTGGACAATCCACAACTTGTGGCGGGTGGCATGGCAGGTGACATGGAAAGTGGACAATCCACATCTTGTGGCAAGTGACGTGGCAGGTGATGTGGCAAGTGACGTGGCAAGTGGACAATCCACAACTTGTGGCAGGTGATGTGGCAAGTGACCTGGCAGGTGATGTGGACAATCCCCAACTTGTGGCAGGTGACGTGGCAAGTGACGTGGCAAGTGGACAATCCACAACTTGTGGCAGGTGACGTGGCAGGTGACGTGGCAAGTGGACAATCCACAACTTGTGGCAGGTGACGTGGCAAGTGACATGGCAGGTGATGTGGCAAGTGACGTGGCAAGTAGACAATCCACAACTTGTGGCAGGTGATGTGGCAAGTGATGTGGCAGGTGATGTGGCAAGTGACGTGGCAAGTGGACAATCCACAACTTGTGGCAGGTGATGTGGCTGGTGACGTGGCAAGTGGACAATCCACAGCTTGTGGCAGGTGGCATGGCAGATGACGTGGAAAGTGGACAATCCACATCTCGTGGCAAGTGACGTGGCAGGTGATGTGGCAAGTCACGTGGCAAGTGGACAATCCACAACTTGTGGCAGGTGACGTGGCAGGTGATGTGGCAAGTGGACAATCCCCAACTTGTGGCAAGTGACGTGGCAAGTGACGTGGCAAGTGGACAATCCAAAACTTGTGGCAGGTGACGTGGCAAGTGACGTGGCAGGTGATGTGGCAAGTCACGTGGCAAGTGGACAATCCACAACTTGTGGCAGGTGACGTGGCAGTTGGACAATCCACAACTTGTGGCAGATGACGTGGCAAGTGGACAATCCACAACTTGTGGCAGGTGCCGTGGCAAGTGACACGCTAAATACAAGTACACTGCAGCTCTCACAGCTGCTGCTACTCACTCTGGTCTCACAAAATTGCTGAAATAGTTAATAATACTGTTTTTTTGAGCTGGGGAGGGTCTATGATGTTAGCTTAACTAAACGCTTCTAGACGCAAACGCGGTAAAACGCGGCAAAGCGCCGCTAAATCGCGATAAAAATCGCGGCAAAACGCGCGTTTCTAAACGCCGGTTTCAACATGTGTCCAGCAGCGTTTGCATCTGCGTCTCGTGTGCATGAAGCCTAACATGGTCTCCTATGGATTTTGCTCACATCTGTGCAAAGGGCCAGGGACTTTTTTCGGGTTTTTGGTTCCATAGACTTCAATAGATCAAAAGCGTGTATTGAAAAATGCACGTGCAATATGCAAACTGCAACCTGCATAGGTATGAATCAGGCCTGAATCTAAGGCTGGATTCACACCTATGCAGTTTTAGTACTTTTTGCATTTTGCAGATTTGCACTGCAGTCCATTTAACATGGTTTCCTATGGAACACGTTCTGTAGAGCAAATCTGCAAAATGCAAAAAGCACAATGAATGCATAGGTGTGACTCCAGCCTTAATCCACTAAATCCACTACTACAATTAGGCTGGATTCACACCTATGCATTTTTAGTGCTTTTTGCATTTTGCAGATTTTCACTACAGTCCATTCAACATGGTTTCCTATGGAACACGTTCTGTAGTGCAAATCTGAAAAATTCAAAAAGCATGAAAAATGCATAGGTGTGAATCAGGCCTAAGGCTGGATTCACACCTATGCACTTTTTGTGCTTTTTGCATTTTGCAGATTTACACTACAGAACGTATTCCATAGGAAACCATGTAAAATGGACTGTAGTGCAAATCTGCAAAATGCAAAAAGCACTAAAAATGCATAGGTGTGAATCCAGCCTTAAAGAATGTTCCTTGACTTTTTCAATTTTTACAGACATCAAGGCTAAAATGGTCATGTGCCATAGTATTTAGTCTAACTTCTCAAGTTATACATAACACACTCCTGTTCAAAGATTACATTTCCTTTTCATGCACCACTTTACAAGAAGTTAAACAGTGGAATTTCTGTCTGTCCAAATAGACAGCAGAGGGTGCCAGCACGTTATAAGAGATATTTGTAATACATTACAGCACGCACAGCTGTAACAAAATCTCCTTGAGAACTCTTCTATATTTATATATACTCTGCTAAGTCTGCATGCTGAAAAGACATACTGATGGGAAAAAAATCTTCATCTTTTAAATACCTAAATTCACACAAATTTATAAATTGCACTATAAATTCAGTTTAATTCACATCTCCTGCTTCATTAACATTATTACAGTGCTACACAACAAATATGGATTTTTCCACAAAGTGTTTAAGACATTCTAGGCGAAATTAAACTTTAACAAAAATAAAAATGCACAGATTTTTGCAGGTAAAAAAATAAAAATTTTTTTTTCGAAAGGACCCTACAAATAACTGCACCCGTGACAGACGGTCCATGCTCATCCGATCCCCCATAGAGGAGAACAGAGAGCTGACAGGGCGGTCCCTGCACAGTGTGCAGAGACCGCCCTGTCCACCGCCGGCTCAGCGGGGACAACGGAGCGATCCCCGCTGAGCAAGCGGATCATCACGGGGCGGATCATTACTGATCCATCCCGTGTTAAAGGGGCCTTAGCTGGACCTGGAGTAGGTATAATGTGGGGGAAGACATAACATCTCCCTGTGGTTTTTTGTAAAGTTTGATTCACGCTTCCATCAGCACCAAAGTTAAAGGCACCTAATCCCAATTAGAGTATTTAACCACTTCCCGACCAGCGCACGACGATGTACGTCGACAGAATGGCACGGGCAGGCATATTGGTGTACAGGTACGTCCAATATTCAATGCCGCCCTGCCATCGGGAGCGCGCCGCTGGCGGTGCGCTCCCGCGCTGGTCGGGGCCCCCGTGAGTCCGGTCGCGGGACTCGCGGACTCGATCGCCGCGGGCATCCCCGTGATCGTCTCACGGAGCGGCCGAATGGAGGAAATGCTGTGTAAACAACATTTCTCCATTCTGCCTAGCAACTAGTGACGCTGATCTCTGCTCCATGTGATTGGAGCAGAGATCAGTGTTCACTAAATGAAAGCCCAACCCCCCCACAGTTAGTAACACAGCCCTAGGAACACTTAACCCCTACACTGCCACCCACTGGTTAACCCTTTCACTGCCAGTGTCATTTACACAGGAATCACTGCATTTATATAGCAGTGATTACTGTATAAATGACAATGGTCCCAAAAATGTGTCAAAAATGTGCGATGGGTCCCCCACAATGTCGCAGTCACAATAAAAATCGCTGATCGCCGCCATTACTAGTAAAAAAAAAAAAAAAAAAATTATTAATAAAAATGCTATAAAACTATCCCTATTTTGTAAACGCTATAACTTTTGCGCAAACCAATCAATAATCACTTATTGCGATTTTTTTTACTAAAAATATGTAGAAGAATACGTATCGGCCTAAACTGAGGGAAAAAAATGTTTTTTTATATATTTTTGGGGGATATTTATTATAACAAAAAGTAAAAAATAATGCGTTTTTTTTCAAAATTGACGCTCTATTTTTGTTTATAGCGCAAAAAATAAAAACCGCAGGGGTGATCAAATACCACCAAAAGAAAGCTCTATTTGTGGGAAAAAAAGGACGTCAATTTTGTTTGGGAGCCACGTCGCACGACCGCGCAATTGTCAGTTAAAGCGACGCAGTGCCGAATCGCAAAAAGTGGTCTGGTCTTTGACCAGCAAAATGGTCCAGTCTGCAAGTGGTTAATAAATAGAAGAACCAAATGCTGGTGGGATTTTTTCGGTGCAAAATTTAACAAGAAAAGACCATATATATAAAACAGTTTTTTATTTTCCCATAATAAAATTTCACACATTGCACGTGTTACAAAAAGTATCCTGATATACTGATCTCCCTGCGGTGCTTGTAGCAACTACAGTTCCCATAATGTCACAGGTGTCACAAGTGACAGGACCAGTAGCTGGGAGGATAGGTGGGATATCGACTACCAGTCTTATAACACGGATGAGCGGGGGACTGATGCCTATAATTCAGGAGAGAGAATATGGGTTTCTCAAACCCACTATACTTCTGCATGGAACTGAGAACTTATTTGTAATAGGTAAGAAAAGATCGAAATGCTCATGCAAAAAAATATCTGCCTGGAGCTTAGCTTTACCTATGGTGCAACACTTGCTATGGTATGATGTTACTATTTAATTTCATAAACAACTAATTACTTTCATGGTTTGGAAAAATGTGGCCAAAGCTTGTGCTCACCATGATACTATATTTCAAATCCAACCAGTCATCAACTCAAAGTGATATTAAAGCCGCAGGGCAGTATTCCAACATAACGATCCCAACACACCTCCAAGATGACCACTGCCTTGCTAAAGAAGCTGAGGGTAAAGGTGATGGACTGGCCAAGCATGTCTCCAGACCTAAACCCTATTGAACATCTGTGGGGTATCCTCAAATGGAAGGTGGAGTCTTTAACATCCACCAGCGCAGTGATGTCTTGATGGAGGAGTGGAAAAGAGGACTCCAGTGGCAATTTGGTGATCTCCATGCCCAAGAGGGTTAAGGCAGTGCTGGAAAATAAAGGTGGCCACACAAAATTTTGACACTTTGGGCCCAATTTGGACATTTTCACTTAGGGGTGTACTCACTTTTGTTTCCAGCGATTTAGAGATTAACCTCCCTGGCGGTATGATTATTTTGGATTTTAGGTGCTGAAAGCGGTACAATTATTTTGCATGAAAATTTGGTGTTTTATATTGTAGTCCTGTAATTCTTAGGAATAACTCACTTAAATCTGTCCAAAGCATAGTCTAGCAGACATCCCGGGTATGGTAAAGTTTGAAAAATGAAATCATATATTATAATATAATAAATAACTATAAATAATTATACCAAATAATAATAAAAATGATTCAATAATGTAATCAAATCAAAAACACTGAAATTTGCTCAGTTGCAGAATTGTCACTGTCATTACTTTTCAGTATTTGATGACGGATCTCCCCACAAATCGCTATCGCTCAATTCTGCGAGTGATTACAATTTATTATCGCTGTTTTGTAGCTGATCTAAAACCATTTTTGATGTAAAGGCACAGTTTTGGTTGCTATGGACAATCTCCAGTTTCCAGGCATAAAGAACAGTTTTTTATATTATAAAACTGCATGCAGGACACTGGGCAGACCACTAGGGACAAAGGGGATGTGAAATAATTACATACAGCAATGTAATCTGTAAGATTACATTATACTGTATGTAATGTGTGTGTTTTACTTTTTGAATTTGGCGCCGTTCTCCGTCCCCGTGCGTCGCAACACTCGCAGGGAACGGAGCCTGGCTCCGTGATAGATCGAGCGGAGGACTGCTCGCTCATACAGCGGGGGGGGGGGGGGGGACATCGCTGGATCCAGGGGATAAGGTAAGTAAGCTCTCCCTGGATTCAGCGATGCGGTCCCGAGTCTGGCTCGGGGTTACCACTAATGGTACAAAATTTTCACCCAGAGCCAGACTCAGGAATACCGCCAGGGGGGTTAATGGCTGTGTGTTGAGTTATTTTGAGGGGACAGCAAATTTACATTGTTATACAAGCTGTACACTCACTACTTTGCACTGTAGCAATGTGTAATTTCTTCAGTGTTGTCACATGAAAAGTTATAATAAAATATTTACAAAAATGTGAGGGGTGTACTCGCTTTTGTGAGATACTGTTTATATATATATATATATATATATATGTATATATATATATATATATATATATATATATATATATATATATATATATATATATATATATATATAAATTTTATCAACTTTTACACTGTTACAAGTGTTATATGTTAATTTGTAGCATAAGAGCACCTTAAGAGAATATTTCTGGGATACATTTGCACAATATTTTGATGATTATATTTTGCACGGTTGCGAACGCTGTAATTTGCTATCAATTTTTTTGCATTATCTCAAGTGTCTAGCACTTTGCATATAGCTGCTCCAAGTTTCATTCACATCATATATATCATTTTTTTTCACCTTATCTCATATTTTTACAAATGTATGTGCCACTTTGTGTATTATTACATAAAATCCCAATAAAATACATTTGCGTTTTTGGTTTTAACATGAGAAAATTTGGAAAATGTCAAGGGGTATGAGTACTTTTTCAAGGCCCTGTATTTTTAAAACCTGTGGCTTAGTAGTTAGACCTTCCACCTGGCAGCACTAGGGTCCTTAGTTCAAATCTTAATTACCACACCACCTCCATGAAGTGTGCATCTTTCCTTGTGCTTGCCTGGGTTTCCAGCCACACTTCAAAGACATGCTGGTAGATTAAGAAGTGTTTGCATGAATCTGAGTTAGCCCACATACACACGGTCGGAGATTTTGGCAACCAAATCCGTCAGATTTTGTCCGTCAGATTTAGTCTGACGGATTGTGTCCGAAACTGTTGCATACACACGGTCGGACTAAGTTGTCGAAAAATCTGATCTTTCAGAACGTGATGACGTAATTTCGTTATGATGGGACTACATTCAAGCTAGTAGCCAATAGCTTTGATGTAGGAATTTGATCTGAGCATGCGTGGCACTTGGTCCGATCAAAATTCTCTACACATGATCGGATTAGGTCCGACCGGCCCAGTTGGTCGGGAAATATTTCCAACATGTTGGAAAATTGGGTCCGACGGAGATTCGGACGGAATCAGTCCAGTCCAATAAGACGCATTCCGACGGATTCTCCGACCGTGTGTACGCGGCATTAGAGATCTTAGATTGTAAGAACCTTAAGGACAGGGACTGCGGTGAATGCATAATTTGTGAAGTGCTCTGTAAATTGTTGGCACTATATAAATAACTGTAATAAAGTAATAAAACATATAAGAAATAATAGTGAAATATTGTTATAATAATTTCTATGTGACTCTTATTTTGAGATTGTACTGTATTTTCTTATGCCATACATTTGTTGCTACCCTTTAGGAAGATACAGTATCTATTTTTATTAGCAAAGCTTTTCTAAGCCCAGAAATTACTTCCTTCGTTTTCTTCCTGCTATCTAATTATTCACACCATTCTCACTAATTAAACAACTGTTTGCATAGACAACTTCTTGTAATGTCCTGTAGCCAATTAAGCCTTGTTAACCTATTTAAAATGAATGCCATATGGCAGATTCAGAACAGCGAAGGTGCTAAGCAATAAGCAAAACATATGATTTACACAGTTCAATCAAAGCAGATCAGAAAGTTGTAAAAATGAGGGCTTAAAGAGTGCATTTGTTTAACAACGATAATATCTTCAATATGAAATTTTGATTTGTGAAGGATAGGTTCTTCACCTCTAATATACAAAGCACACATGTTTATGCAATTCAATCATCCATTTATATCGACTTGACATTGTTCAGCATACATGTGTTTCCAAAACCCACAGAAATGTGTGAACAATAATTAAATGGGTACTTTTTCCACACTCTCAATGTAGAATAATTCAATTTACTAAATTGCTCTACATAAAAAATGTGCCTAAGATAAAAGGGACTAAATATAAAAATTAACACACCAGAAGGTGCCTGCAGCTTTTAGAAAGGTTATTTTACAAGAGGTTTACCGAGGTGCTAATGACTGGAGCATCTACAGTGGGCAGAGACCACTTATCATTAAATTCCATTTGAAAGGGAAAAAGCTCCTTCACATTGTCAGGAGGGAGCTATAACTTGGTTGTTTCTCATCCTTCCTACAGTGGTAATGGTTAAGGCTGAGAGAACATTTGTCATCTACATCTTCATGTGGGACCACGCAGCAGGAAAACAATTAAGGCCAAAGTGAGGCAAATCACAAACCAAGCAGCTGATGCCAAAGATGGTTGTAGGCACTTAGAGGTGACCAAGTCCCTCTAGGCAGGCAGTGGAACAAGACCAGGGAGTAGTTAATCCATGAAGCACTTCAAATGCAGGAGCAGTGGCAGCAGGGAAAAAGGAATTTTCCCTTAGACCCTCTGTGAACAGTTTTCCCCTCTGTGAATAGGTTGAAGCTCTACTGACTTTCATCATCCAATTGTGAAAATTAAAAAATATATATTTAAAAATAAAAGTCTTGTAGGTGATTGGACATTTATCACATCTATTTAGCTGCAGTGAAATGTTGTCATAACAGAACAAGCACAGTTGTGACTAGCTACTACAAGCTGTGAAACCCACCAATGTATTAATAAATAACCATGACTGCTTCTACAATTCCACTGGCTTCCTCAGCTTATTATATAACCTATTTAAATAGAGGACTATTAATATATGTAGCACTTACCCATAGCAGGAGTTGCCAGTGTCTGTCGGCCTACTAGCTGTGCAGGTCCAAGTCCATCCAGAAAGTCACTAAACTGGCTGTCAACACCTAGCCTTACTCCTGGAAATATTAAACTGCAGACGAAAAAAAAAACATATAAATAAAAACATGTACATTGATGTAGATTTATACAACCATGTACAATACATGGTGTATATATATATATATATATATATATATATATATATATATATATATATATATATATATATATATATATATAAGCACATAGGCAGGGGAAGAAAGAAGAAAGCAGTTGAAATGATAAGCCTATGGAAAGAGATACCTGTTCTGAAGAGAAAGATAAAGAGCATAGTTCCATCAACATGGCAGTGAGAGTGAAAAGGGTGACAAAAGATAACCCAGCATAACTGTCTGTCTTAGTTACTGGCAATGACCCCCAAGCATTATAATTTTTTTTGGCAGAGATCCTAGGGAATAAAATGGCGATCATTGCATTCTTTTATTTCACATGGTATTTGGGCAGAGGTTTTGCAAATGCAATAAAAAAAAAAAAATACACTTTAATGAATTAAAAGAAAAACAAAACAATAAATATCCAAATTTTTTTTTGGGGGGGGGGGGGAAATGTGAAAGGTGATGTTACACCAAGTAAACAGATACCTAAAATTTCACGCTTTAAAATTCCGCATGCACGTGGAATGGCAGCAAACTATGATACTTAAAAATCTCCATAGACAAAGCTTTAAACACAGTTACAGGTTACCTGTTTAGAGTTACAGAGGAGGTCTAGTGCTAGAATTAGTTCTCTTACTCTAATATTCACGATGATATTTCACATGTGTGTTGCGAATACCATGCTCGACTTACATATACGTTTGCTTCTGTGCATGAGAACAGAGGGATGGGAACGCTTTACTTTTGTTATTTATTTTACTTTTTATTTTTACACTGTCCGTTTATTTTATTTTTTACTTTTTTGATCACTTTTATTCCTATTACAAGGAATGTAAACATCACTTGTAAAAGAAATAAGGATGACAGGTCCTCATTATAGAGAGATCTGGTGTCAAAAATACCCCAAATCTCTCCTTTATCTTTAAAAGCAAAAGATAAAAATAAAAATGTTTTGATTTTTTGCTTTAAAAATAAAAGTTCCTTCCCGCCTGATGTCGCTCCGGTCCGCCAAGGCCATAGAGGCGATCAAAGAGGATCTACTCTTTGATCGCCTCTGGGACTAGCCGACTGCACCTTCGGATGATTTCTTGTGCCTGAACCAGTGGAAACGGTAAGCCTGGGAACCTGGCGACCAGGGTTAGTGTGGGGATGTCCCCTCCCGCCACTTCTGAAAGCGCTCCAGCAGCTCATGAGCCGCTCAGACTGATTTCATGAGAAAACCAGGCCCTGGCTGTAAAAAACAAATACCGGGGTTATGGCTGATATCTTCAGTCATAATACTGGTAAACCACTTCAAAGCTGCAACGTATATATGTATTGCGGGCTTGAAGTGGCTCATAAGGCTTCCAACTCTAGATATTTTCACGATACAGTATCTTGGTACGACAAAGAAATATGAATGATTTTACAGATTTTAGTGTATGAATTTAACATGTATCTAAACCTAAAAACACAGGTGTAATATACTGCAGACTACCAGTCCTTAGATGTGGTGGCTACAATAGTTTTATGTTTTAAGGGTTTTCTTTTTCTTTTCGCCCGTTGATCCTGACAGTAATACTCTTCTTGTCCTAGGAAGACAATGCTACTACCATACTGAAGAAATACTGTAGCATTGTTAACCAAGGCTTCTCTAGTGATCTGGACTACAAATACATACCTCCCCACTCTCTTCATCTTCACTACAAAAGGAGAAAGGCTGTGTAGTTTAAAGGAGATGGCCTGAAAAGCTGATAACCCTGTTTGAGGTCTCGGTTTAGTACACAGGAAGTTTCAAGCATACTGAAATTCTATCAGGATCTACAGGTATTTTAGCCTGTACTTGCAGAAAATGTATTTATGTAGCCTAAAAAATGGAGAGAAAAAAACATGCAGTATCCAAAGGACCTGTAAGCTGCAATATATTACATTTATGTTCTTGGATTAGGTTATATGTTAAAGACAATCTGTATCCAAAAATATTTTAATTGAGAGTGTGTACTGGTGGGTGGAATCACGTTCAACTTCTCTCTCACATGTCCCAAAGTTTAGTGATGACATTTCCCACAGAAACTGATACTGTTGTTCAAAGAGCTAACAACGATGTCACTCCTGAAACCCCTATTCTTAAAGCATAAGTGCAGCCAACAGCCCTGTGATAACAATAAAAGTTAACAAAAATAAATAAATGAAGGGACTGTGTAAAAAAAAAAAAAAAAAATGAATGTTCTGGTCCTGTTTTGTGCATGAAAATTCAAAATGTGTACAATTTAAAAAAAAATTGCATTTGAAAAAACGCTGCAAAAATACTGTGCGACATAAAAAATTGCAACACCCACCATTTTATTCTCTATGGCCTCAGCTTCAAATAATATATAATATTTGGGAGTTCAAAGTAGTTGTCTAGCAAATATTACAGATTTTTGCATGTAAACAAAAAGTGTCAGAAAAGGCTTGGTCTTTAAGTGGTTAGAAGAGTGGGTGATGTGTGGCAGAAGCTTCTAATGTTGGGCATTAAATGCCAGGATAGTTTAAACATCCCCCTAAAGTACTCTATTTTGAAAGTAGACACCCCAAGGTAATTGCTGAGAGGCATTCTGAGTCCATGGAAGATTTTATTTTTTGCAACAAGTTTTTAGAAAATGACAAAAAAAGTTTTTTTTTTTTTTTTTTACACAGTTGTCATTTTAATGAGATATTTCTCAATCATGCCATGGGTATATGTGGAAGTACACACCAAAACACATTCTGACTATTCTCCCAAGTATGGGCATATCACACCTTTAGTCTTTCAAAGGGCATTATTTCCTTATTTCATTTCCTGACTACCTATCACAGTTTCGGAGACCCTGAAATTCCAGGTTAGTACAAACCCCTCCCCCCCAATACATTTTGGAAAGTAGGCACTCTAAAGAATTTGATAAGAGGCATGGTAAGTATGTTGCTGATCTAATTTTTTTGTCACAAGGTTTTGAAAAATGCAAAATAAAAAATACATTTTTGTTTTCATTCTTTATTTTCCAAAAACTCATGCCAACAAATGAGATCTTTTGGCAGCTTAGCTATGAACAGACTCTATATGAGATTTGCAAAGTACTTGCCATGCTTCTTAGCACATACCTTTTTGGAAAGTAGAGACCCCAAGATATTGCAAAGAGGCATGGTGAGTATTTTGCAGATCTCATTTTTTGCCACAAACAGAGCCTGTACATAGCTACCCTGCAAAAAAGTCTCTCACATGTGGTATTTTCATACTCAGAAGAAGTAGCAGAATGTGTTTTGGGGTGTAATTCCATACATACCCATGAAATGTGTGAGACATATCTAATGTGACCACTTTGTGTAAAAAAAATAACAACATTTCTTTCTGTCAATTTCCAAAAACTTGTGACAAAAAGTTCAATCTTCCATGCACTCAACATGCATCTCAGCAAATAGTTTGGGGTGTCTGCTTTCCAAAAATGGGTCATTTGGGGAGGAGGGGGTTGTTTGTACTATCCTGGCACTTCTGGGCCTCCAAAATTGTGATTGGTAGTCAGGAAATTAAGTGAGGATTTTGGGGGCCTGCATGCAGCTAGGCCCCCAAAAAGTCTCATATGTGGTATCCCCACTCTTGGGAGAAGTACAGTACAGTGTTCAATGGCTGATCAATTGCCAGTTAAAATAGTGCACTGCTGAATAAAAAATGCTCTGATCATGAAGGGGGTATATCCTTCCTCAGCTCAAGTGGTTAAAGGTCACACTTGACAGATTCTAACATCTGCCTATGATTTTAGGAGCAAAGGTTTCAGTTTAACTTATGATTTTTCATTGCACTTCGCTACCAAATTATTTTAGAACAATCTGAAATGGTAACACTGAATTCCTGTACTGAAGAATGATGACAGGCATTGTGTTATTCATCTTGTCACACTGTATACTTACTTTCCTTCAGAGCTGTAGCTGTTAATACTTCCATCTGTTGACTCTCTGCTTGGCTGCCGGACCATACGACTCCTCATTTCAGCTGCCATTCCTGTTTCTGTGCTTCTCTGTATTGTACTTTTGAATTTCTTGTTGCTGGAATCTAAAGAGATAATATGTTATTAATAGAACTTAGTTCTAATCGGATTCCTACAGCATGAAAGCCCATAAACCAAATCCAATGAATTAATACAGAAGCAAATACCAACACTTTAGGTAAATCATTATATGCAAAATCATACTTGCATCAGTGTTTATTTTTGGTATGGAATCCTAGAAAGGTACAATAACCCAAAAATGTGATTTCAAAAATTGATCCATAAACAGAACTCATATACACGATGCTGTGTAAAAATCCACATATGAAAGATACCAATATATACTTTCGACTGGCTAAATGAGTACACCATAATGATTTTACACAGGTCAAATAAGAAGACATTGGCACAAGCTCTCTCTTTTATCAACGAATAGCAAGCTCAAATATTAATTTTTGGTTGTGTCCAAATAATTTTGTTTGCTAAAAATAAAAACAAAACAGAAAGTTATCATGTATTTCTGTTTGAGGCTAACTGAAAGCCTTTAATTCATATAACAGATAGTGTCATAAAAATAAAGAAGAGTGTAGATTGGTGAAGGATTGTTTTTTTTTTTTTTTTTTTACTTTATTTTTACTTTTTACCCTATTTCAAAGATATACACAGGACTGTGAAGACTAGTATATAAACACCATTAAAACCAGGATCTTCCTGACCCTCTTGCAGGTTTATGTGTCAATCCAACCTCAATGAAGGGTTCCTGTAGGATACACAAAGCCAGTTTGTAAGATGTCATGACATGATGTTGGGGTTATACAACTTTAAATGCTTTTGAAAAACATTTTATGCCTAATTCAGACGACAGTAGGGGTCATTCTCCAGATTGTAATAAAAAGGTAAAGCATTACTAATTTAAAATGCTTAGTGTATGTGTGACAAATGTTTACAAACTAGTATTTCTCTATTCCAAAAATTATTAGCAACTTACAGTATTTTTTTTCACATACTGGGATCTGTTTAAAGAGAAATATCGGGCCTGTCATCGTCCTGTTTCAAAAAATTCTAGTTGATAAATTGACCCATGAGTTTCACCAATATTTCCTGAGTCTCCAACCCAGTAAAAACTCACATAAAAATTGGTATCTGTATTTGTGTTCTGTGTTATTGATTCAGTGTACTGAATAAAATGGTAGGCAGCACAACCAATCAACTAGCATTTTCAGAAGAGGTTAGCAACAAAATCATCCTTGCTTTTCTCATGAAAACATTTCTTGACAAATGTTTTCACAAAATAGTTTTTGTTTTAATCCCTACACTGCATAACCTATTGTCAGAATCTTTTGCTGATAAGGGGCAAAAAGCTTTAAACATGAAAGCTAGTTATATGGCTCATAGGTCAATTGAACATTTGAAACCAATAGTTGTTGATGCAAAGCTGGCTAGTCAAAGGGCTTAAAGAGGAAGTAACCCCTAATGGGTTTTACTTCCTCTCTATTTCCCTGCAAATGTAAAGCATAATGGCCTACTATGCATCGCATAGTAGGCGATTATGTGTCACTTACCTAAAACTGAAGCCTGCGATGTCACCGGTGTCCCCACTAGCAGCGTGCATCCATCTTCACCCCTCTTCCTTCCGGGACTGCGAAATCCAGCTCTGTGACTGGTCAGAGTCACGTGATGTCACTTCCGTACATGCGTGCAAGAGCCGAAAGTCATGGCATGGCCGTTTTTAGAAATGGCACAATCTGCCCTTTCTAAAGTGCGCATGCACCGCTGACATTGGCGCATGCGCTGTAGAAATTGGCACGTGGCTTTTTTGTAAATATCTCCTAAACCGTGGAGGTTTAGGAGATATTTCCAGCACCTACAGGTAAGCCTTAATATAGGCTTACCTGTAAGAAAAAGTGGTTGTACAGTGTGTACAACCACTTTAAACCAATAATCTACATGCCATTAGGGCAGTGCTATACCTTATAACAATTCCCACAAAGGACCTTTTTGGATCCTTTCTTGTATGTTTAACTTCACCTAATCTTTATGGAGAATTCATTTATCATTTGATTGTCAGTGGAGAAGTTCTAAACAATTATAAAGAGTGTCCTACAATAACTTTAAAATTGCATTTTACCTCTGCATCACAAATGTCGGTGTGGAAACAGGTACACAAATTTGTGGCAAGCACTATGCAAGGATGCACACTGAGATCGGAATGTCCACACAGACACTTCGTCCTCACTTCAGTTAAGATCCCTCAGCACACAAACGGCACAGGGGCTGAGGAGTTTTGTAGCGGGGGACAGAGCCTGATAAGGATTCAGAGAAACTAGCTCCCCATCCAGTTTCTGCTTCTTTTATGATTGACAGCAGTCAGTGGGTGGATTCCTTAACCAATAGATAACCTGCTTTTGACTATAAAATCGACACATCAACCACAAGAAGGGAGCAGACCTTATGCTCAACCCACTTTCTGTGTCAATGGTTGATAGGAGTCTGTGGGCGTAAAGTCAACAACAACCTTAAGAATTGGTGACAGGAGGGGAGACAGTAGTGGTGGAAAATATGCTGCATTTCTACACAGTATACAGTGACAGACACTGAAATTCCAGGACCTTCTCTCCCTTCTGTGTGGGGTCTTGGTGCACTGAAATCAATGAGTCAATGAGATATACAAAAAGAAAGAAGGGTACCGATCCATACAAAAGCCTTATAGTGGAGGCAACCAGAGTGGAGGCTGTGGGTATATATAAAATCTTGGCCTGAGAAGCATTGATCTAAAAAATCTAGTAGTAAAGACAACCACAGTAGAGATTGTGGATATATGCAAAACGAGCATAAAATCTTGGCTTGGTGAGTGTGTAGGATACACAAAGCCAGGGGAGCACGGAGTGCTGGCCTGCACATATAGCACTGAACATATTTGAAGTTTACTGCACAGAGCACTTTTAAACACAACAGATTTTGGTATATAATTTGTCACATATATATGGACTAATGTGAAGGACACTTTAGCACTTTATGTTACATGAATTTTGATTTATATATTTATAGCACTGTTTAGGAATTGATTACTTCCAACACTCAGTAAGTATTTATTTGTTGTTTAAGTAGTGCCGCACATACTTGGTTTAGATTTTTGGATTACTCTTGAGTAGTAGTCATTGTGCAGGCAGCCACACCAAGAGTTTAACCCTTAGCTCAGAGCCCATTGCATATAAAAATTGACAACTGTCACATGGGTAATTGGTAGAGAGGGAAGGATAAGAAACAAAGAGATATTTAGTAAAAAGCAGCATGACACACACATTACACACTGTTAAGCCTCGTACACGCGATCGGATTTTCCGCAGACAAAACCTCAAACTTTTGTCCGAAGGCGTGTGCCTGGAATTTGTCTTGCATACAAACGGCAAGGAATTGTTGGCCAACAAACACAAACGTACTGACGTACTACGTGGTTTTTCAGCTCTTTAGCACCACCCTTTGGACTCCTTCTGCTAATTTCATGTTAGTAGAAGTTTGGCGAGTGTTGATTCACGCTTTTCATTTCATGCTTTTCATTTCATGCTTTTCAGTTCGCACTTTTCATTTCATGCTTTTCAGTTTGTTTCTGAATGGCCGTTCGTCAAGCAGACATGTTGCGGAATCGGAGGAGATAACGTGTTATTTATTATTGGCCTTGTAGTTATTGCTTTGACCCAAGTCCAGTCCAGGAACAG
Organism: Lithobates pipiens; assembly: GCF_037356315.1. Taxonomy (NCBI): domain Eukaryota; kingdom Metazoa; phylum Chordata; class Amphibia; order Anura; family Ranidae; genus Lithobates; species Lithobates pipiens. Next base: position 342,141,178 of record NW_027507758.1, read on the forward strand.
GAGGAGGGGGAGTTATTGGACCAAAAATTGGTTGCTTTATTAATCATGACCAATTATGTCATATGTCTTTGCTGCAGGAGCTCCAGGAAAATAATCCAGATGATTTTCAGAATTATCTCCTAGATGACGAACCCCTGCTTTCACCAACTCTTGGCATTGTTGACCCCCTATATTAAGGAGCAGGACACATGCATGAGGCTTTCATTTTATTTTTTGGTTGAATAATAATGATTTGGTATATTTTCTATATTTTTGGATGCATAGAATACACTTTTTAGTTAAGTTCTATTGGCAGATAGCATGTCTAATTTTATTTGTTTTCTTTTTTTTTTAATGCACAATAAAAACATTGTGGAGAATAATACTTGGCTATGTGTTTTACTTCAAATTACAGTTTGGGAGTAGGCAGTTACATTTAAAAAAATATAGTGTAAAATTGACAAGGGACACCAACATAGTTGTATCTTTGATCTTAAAAACTACGGGATAATGGTGTTGTGGTAACTTGCCCAAATAATTAAAAAAAAGCATAATAATATTATTCTTGATAGCACTAGAAAAAAAAAGCCTTCAAAAATGTGTTTGCAATAACTCCATCAGTATCACCAGCAAAGCGGCTTCATTATTATCCCATTAAAGAACAAGAGAATGTGCGCTGAATTTCAAGATTTCATAATTTGCCACATTACGAATGTTAATTCTCCATTATGAACGCTAGTTTACAAGACCAAGGATGAGCTTCGGGCTCGTCCTTGCTTCAGAGAATGCGCGTTTGTACTTTGGACTTTTGTCCGATGAACTTGTGTACACATGTGCAGGAAAATCCGGCAACAGACATTTGTCTACGGAAAATTTTAAAACCTGCTATCCAACATAATCACAGTATTTAGTAGTAAGAAAAAAACAAATTTAATACATATACCATAATTTGATGTTTCAGCTTTCACGAAAAGCAGTTAATTTACACTTATTAGGATTTTTTTTTATACAAAATAAATTTTTTTACTAATTTTTTTTGGATATGTTTTAAAGCAGTAAGGAAAAAGAATATTTTTTTCAAAATGTTCAGTCTTTTTTTTATTTACAGTGCAAAATGTAAAAAGCCCAGTGTAGATCAAATACAACCAAAAGAAAGCTGTATTTGTGTGAAAAAAAAAATAATAATATCAATTTAATTTGGGTACAGTGTTGCATGACCAAGCAATAGCCAGTTAAAGTAGTTCAGTGAGACCCATATATATATATATTATATATATATGTAGCCACCCTTGGAAAGGAAGTTTTGGTTTATAATTGGTTTAAATGATGTACTGTCCTATGATGCAATTATAAGAGACACACATTACTTCCAATTAGAGTACTCAATATGAGTACCTTTTTTTTGGGGGGGGGGTTGGATAAAGTGGCACTTTAACTCAATCACCACCCCACCCATTTGTATTTTTGCTATATTTCTTATTTTTGTAATTATTTTTAATTATTAATTTCTTTAGCGGGGGTCCCCAACCCAAGGGCTGGCCTGTACTCTACTTGCAGCCGGGCTGCAAAGGCTGCACTGACCAAGGTGCGGTGGGCAAGCAGTGAGCTGACATCATCTCTCACATCCAGCCCCGCATTACTGCTGTTCTGCCCTCTCACTTTAGCATAGGACGGAACACAGCAACTGCACCTGTGCCGCTTTACCCCCTCTGTCAGACACCATAGTGCTGGGAGAGGCTGCGAGGTTGCAAGAAGAGGGTGTGAGTAAATTCTTTCAGTGCAAAAAAAACCTTAAAAATTGGCCTTCAATTTGTATTTTTGGTAGCAAGCTACAGTCACTTTGTACGTCTGGTGGCAGGACAGGATAGTGGGAAGCTAAATCTGGTGGCCGGTAACAGGTGGCAAATGACACGCTGCATCTGATGGCAGACGAACGATCGCAAGTGACATGCTGCATCTGGTGGCAGGCAGTGGGTGGGAAATGATGGGCTGCATCTGGTGGCAAGCGATGGGTGGCAAGTGACATACTGCATCTGGTGGCAAGAGATGGGTGGCAAGTGATACGCTGCATCTGGTGGCAGGCAAGGGGTGGCAGGTGATGGTGGCACGTGACACGCTGCAACTGGTGGCAGGCAACTGTGGCTGTGCTGCCTGTGGTGGCAGGTGATGGGTGGCAAGTGACACACTGCATCTGGTGGCAGGCGATGGTGACAAGCTGCATCTGGTAGCAGACAATGGTGGCAAATGAGACTCAAGGCTCCCACTGATTCTGCATTATGGTGAGTTGAGCTATTTTATTTTACATTAATGTAAAAATAATATAAATATTGTGCTTTAATCATCCCAGCACCATATCAACCGTGGTCTAGTAATGATTGAATCGCTAACACCTGCCATTACCCCATCAAATTTAACTTAATACCTTAAAAACTTAATATATTAATAACTTATTACCTGGGAGTAACTTAATACCTGGGAGTGACTTTAGTACCTGGCAGTAAATGAATACCTGGGAGTAACTTGATACCTAGGAATAACTTGATACATGAGAATAACTTTAGTACCTGGGAGTAACTTAATACCTGGGGGTACCTTAATACCTGGAAGTAACTTTAGTACCTGCAAGTAACATTTGTACCTGGGAGTTACTTGATACAGTGGAACAGGCCTTTTTTCAGTTGGAACTTGGTGGAACTCATTTCTACCACCTCTGGCTCAGGTCCTCTGCTCCCTGCTCACCACTATTACTTCTAAACTTTAAAGTCCGGCTTCTGTGTTTACAAGGGACAGCTTGTCTCTCAGAGAAGATGCAGGTGCAGAGCTGATCCCAACTTCCCCACTGGATCATTTCAATACAAGTGAGAGAGGAGCCACCTACAGTGTGTGGGGAAGTACTAGAGCCAACAGGGTGTTTCAGTTTAATACAGCAACCCAAGTAAGACATGTGGAAAATGGTGGAGCTTTTCAGGAGGGAGGGAGGGAGAAGATGGGGGCAGTGGAAGGGGGGTTGCATGCAGAGGTCAGAGCTGTAGAGGGGTGAAAGCGAGATGTGGACGGGGATGCAGAGGTAAGCAGCTGCGGAAGGCTAAACTCTGCACTCTGTGTGTAGTGCATGCCTTAATTGTGCACTGTGTGTAGTGTACCCCATGATCTTACTGTATGCAGCGCACTCCCAAACTCTGCACTGTGTACATAGCGCAACTGAAAACTCTGCACGTAGCACACTCTGGAACTCTGAACTATGTGTGTAACATCCCCCTTCCCCCTGAACTCTGCACGTAATGCACTGGTATTTAATGCCCCTGTAAGACCCTTGTACTGTTAGTGAAATTTGACCACGCCCACTATTTGATGCGGTTTGGAGGGTGTATGTGTGTGTGGAGGGAAGGTTGGTTTTGGGGGGGGGGGGTGTTTGAGTTCCTGCACCTAGTTTCTGAGAAAAAAGCCCTGCCTAGGAATAACTTGATACCTGAGAATAACTTTAGTACCTGGGAGTAACTTAATTCCTGGGAGTAACTGGGAGTGCCGTTTGTGCCTTAGTATCTGGTATTACTCTTAGTGCTGGGAGTAACCTTATTACGTGAGAGTACCTTTAGGACCTGGGAGTAATTGGGGGTTCCTATAGGGCCTGGGAGTACCGTTGGTATCCAAACCCCACGACAATCTTGGTACTAATAGCAAGTCATTCTTCTTATCCCCAATAGAATAGAGGGTAAAATGTCCAAAAGGATTGGTGATGCCACACAGTGCACATCCTGCTCCATGTATGCATTCCTTAATGAGTCAATCAAGGACAGATAATGCTGTGCAAGATGTGAGCGAGTTGTTTCCCTGGAAGCCCAGATCCTGGTTCTGGAGAATCAACTGACAACACTAAGAAGCATCAGAAACATGGAAAGAAGCTTGGACATTACCCAGCAGGTGCTGGCAGGGGCCAGTGAAGGGGAGGTTGGAGATATGGAAGCACAGGAGCCAGAGGTAGGTAGCTGGGGGACAGCTGGGAGGGGTAGGGGGAAGAGTGCTAGGGAGACCAGTCCTGAGCTGATACACCCCAACAAATATGTCAAGTTGTATGATGCTGGGAAAATAAGCTCAGTGGTGCCATTTCCTCCTTTAAACCAGGAAAATAGCCTGGATTAGACGGTTTTCCAGCTGAATGGTATCAGCTACATAGGGAGAATCTGGCACCACATCTAAAAAAAGTTTTTATAGCAGCAGAGAGGGAGGATATCCTTCCAGAATCCATGTATGAGGCTCTGATTGTGGTAATTCCAAAGCCAGGGAAAGATCCACAAGAATGTGAATCATATAGACTGATATCCTTGATCAACTCCGATGTCAAGATATTGGCAAAAATTTTGGCCAATAGGTTGCAATTGGTAATCCTTATATGTAAATTTACAAATTCCACATACTAATACAAGCAAAAGAGTGATAGTATCACTGGATACTAAAAAAGCATTTGACTCGGTCGAATGGGATTATCTCTTTTCCCTACTTGTTAAGCAAGGCTTTGGATGCAAATTTGTAGCCTGGGTTAAACTGCTATACAAAGAACCCCGACCAAGTATTAGAGTAAATGGGCTTATATCAAACACTTTTAAGATTGGCAGAGGGACGAGACAGAGATGTCCCCTGTCTCCTTTCCTGTTTGCTCTATTAGAACTCAGGATACCATCAAAGGGCTGTTGGTTGGGGGTCTGGAGGAATGAGTGTCCTTATATGCAGACAACATGCTCCAATATTTGGGAGACCCTGAAATGTCCCTAAGTGCTGCATTCTCCTTAACCATTTTGCTGGCTTAAGACCAGACCACCTTTTGAGTTCGGCACTGCATCGCTTTAACTGACAATTGCGCAGTCGTGCGACGTGGCTCCCAAAACAAAATTGACTTCCTTTTTTTCCCACAAATAGAGCTTTCTTTTGGTGGTATTTTATCACTGTGACTGCAACATTATGGCGGACACATCAGACATTTTTGACACATTTTTGGGACCATTGTCATTTATACAGCAATCAGTGCTATACAAATGCACTGATTCCTGTGTAAATGACACTGGCAGTGAAGAAACCAGGGGGTGGCAGTGTAGGGATTAAGTGTGTCCTAGGGCAGTGATGGCGAACCTTGGCACCCCAGATGTTTTGGAACTACATTTCCCATGATGCTCAACTACACTGCGGAGTGCATGAGCATCATGGGAAATGTAGTTCCAAAACATCTGGGGTGCCAAGGTTTGCCATCACTGTCCTAGGGGATTATTACTAACTATGGGGGGTGTGGCTGTGTGTTAGTGATCTCTGCTCCAATCACAGGGAGCAGAGATCAGTGTCACTTGTTGCTAGGCAGAACGGGGAGATTCTGTTTACTTCTGCATCTCCCCGTTCAACCTCCCCGTGAGACGATCTCGGGTATCCCCCGCGGTGATTGAGTCCGCGGGATCCATGACTGGACTCATGGGGGTCTCGACCATTCTTAAAGGGACCTACCTGTATGCCCATATGCCTGTCCGTGCCATTCTGCTAACGTACATCGTTGTGCGCCGGTCAGGAAGTGGTTAATCCAAGAATCTCTGGCTTTAGAATTAACTGGACCAAGTGGACGTTGTTTTCTCTGCACTCACAGTCAAATTTAGTGCTTCCTACTCAGTGCCCTCTGGCTGTGACGTCTCAATTAAAATATTTAGGAATTAATATCCAACTACCAGTAGAACCTTTGGACTGTAATTAGAACCTTTGAAGATAGAGTACAGAAGTGGAAGGACCTCCCGCTTATGTTACTAGGCAGAGCCAATCTGTTTAAAATTATTTTCCTACCTATATGTGCTCTCTAATGCCCGGATATACATTCCAAAAAAAGCTTTCAGATATATTGATTCCCTGTTAATCTCCTTTTTATGGGGTGACAAGGCAGCTAGGGTATCACTGGCCATCTTGTAACTACTGGTGGGGAGGGGAGGTCTGGCAGTCCCTGACCTCCGCCTCTACTACCTGGCATCACAACTAGTGCAGATACATTGGCGCATGTTCCCACAACTGAGCAACGCTGTAATTGCGGTTGAGGCAGCTGTGGCAACCTCCTACAAAGCACTACTGAATTCTTTCTTTACAGGGGAAGTCCCTATGGCAGGGGGTATAACCATACTCAGATCAGCTAAACAAGTGCTGGGGACCTGTATAGAACATATAACTGACGACCCTCTACATTTGTCACCCAATGCCCCACTATGGTTTAACCCATGTTTAACCGGTTCCCGACCAGTGCGCGCCGATGTACGTCAGCAGAATGGCACAGGCAGGCAAATGGGCGTACCTGTACGTCCCTTTAAATTTGCCGCCCTGCCATCGCGAGCGCGCCGCCAGCGGCACGCTTGCGTGCTGGTCGGAACCCCCGTGAGTCCAGTCGCGGGTCTCGCGGACTCGATCGCCGCTGGCATACCCGCAATCATCTCACGGGGCGGCTGAACAAGGAAATGCCATTGTAAACAGCATTTCCCCATTCTCCCTAGCAACTAGTGACGCTGATCTCTGCTCCATGTGATTGGAGCAGAGATCACTGTTCACTAAATTAAAGCCCAGCCCCCAACAGTTAGTAACACACCCCTAAGAACACTTAACCCCTACACTGCCAGTGTCATTTACACAGGAATCACTGCATTTATATAGCAGTGATTGCTGTATAAATGACAATGGTCCCAAAAAAGTGTCAAAAACGTTCGATGTGTCCCCCAATAGTGTTGCAGTCACAATAAAAATCGCTGATCGCCGCCATTACTAGTAAAAAAAAATTATTAATAAAAATGCCATAAAACTATCCCCTATTTTGTAAACGCTATAAGTTTTGCGCAAACCAATCAATAATAGCTTATTGCATTTTTTTTTTACCAAAAATATGTAGAAGAATACGTATCGGCCTAAACTGAGTCAAAAAAATGTTTTTATATATATTTTTGGGGGATATTTATTATAACAAAAAGTAAAAAAATAATGCGTTTTTTTCAAAATTGTCGCTCTATTTTTGTTTATAGCGCAAAAAATAAAAACTGCAGGGGTGATCAAATACCACCAAAAGAACGCTCTATTTCTGGGAAAAAAAGGACGTCAATTTTGTTTGGGAACCACGTCGCACGACCACGCAATTGTCAGTTAAAGCGACGCAGTGCCGAATCGCAAAAAGTGGAGGAATGGGAGGAAGTTTTGCCCTTGTATATGCCCAAGGTTATTTCTGCCAGGGACAAACTGATACAACTGAGATACCTGCATCAAATGTATTATACCCCACACAGACTATATAAGATGGGAAGAAAGGACAACTCCATATGTCATAAGTGTTTAGCAGCAGAAGGAACCTTTATACACATGGTATGGGACTGCAATAGGATACGGCCCTTATGGTGGCAGGTAGCAGTTTCTTGCAGACACATTTTATCTCCCGAACATATGTAGTCCACTGTTGGGTCTCTTAGGTATTATAAAAGATGAAGTTATGAGTAACAATATGAGAACGCTCCTGAGACTACTATTTTACTATGTCAGAAAGCTAATTGTCCTCAACTGGATTAAAAGGGACTATCTTACATTATCTGCTTAGAAAGGAGTCTAGTCAATGCCAATATCATAATGTATAAAATGACTTATGAAACCAGGGGATGTACAAAAAAATTCAATAAAGTGAGGGGAAGGTGTATAAATTCAAGGGAAACTCTACCAAATGGTATCTAAAAAAATAATTTTTTATGTAAAACGGTAGAGTTATATATAAAGCATGAAGAAGGTGGGAGAGCATGGTTCCGGGGGAATGCTGGCATACAGCACAAGTGGTTATGGAAGTGTTGCCTTCAAGTTTTTGTTCTTTATTTTTACTTTTAATACGTTGTAAGATGTTGTTAGTTTACATCACAGTTATTGGCAGAAACTGGTAGAAAAGAGCTATTCGTACCGATGAATATATTATATTCAGTTATGAGAAAAGAAAAGACTTCTAAATGGCAATAATATACTGACATATGCAACTATGGCTGTACCCTGTTTGCACTGTTTTATGCTATGTATGTACATTTGGCAAATAAAACCCTTTAAAAAAATAATTAAAAAAAATTGTATGAGTAAAAATTGGCACACAAATAATAGTAAATGAGTTGTCATGGTGTTGACTGCCAATTACTTGTAAATACTAATATTGGATTTCTTTTGCATGTCAGAGAGCTTCCCATATATGGACAGCATGTACTTTGATAAATACAACATTTATGTTAAAGGAAAGTCATCTGTAGTGCTTGGAAGATTTTCACTAAAAGCCTAGTTCTTGTCTAACCCCAATACATTTACATGTTTTATTACTCATGACAGGTTTAACTAAATTACTTTAGTAAGGCATCTGGCACGATTTTTTGATATTTATTCGAAATTTATTAGATGCCACAATTTCTCTGAAAGAATTAAAAATTGCATTTGGCCACTTTGCAATTAATAAAGAATCAGGGGTTACTAGATTGACATCCAAAGTTTACAAAGTATACAGGGATATGTTCAATTTTATGTAAGCTATATAAATACAATACTGTGCAAACGTTTTAGGCAGGTGTGAACACATGCTGTAAAGTAAGAATGCTTTAAAAAAAATTATATTTTAATTGTTTATTTTTGTCAATTTACAAAATGCAAAGTGTGCAAACAGAAGAAAAATGTAAATTAAATCAATATTTGTGTAACTACCCTTCAAACGAGCATCAATTCTTACACAAAGGCAGGGATTTTGTAGTATTAGGGTCAGGTGTATGATTAATGATCATCAATGTCATGTGTAGGTTGAATTACAGTCAAAAACTGAAACAGAAATGGCTGTTTAGGAGGCTTAAAACAGGCAAACTCTTTTACTAAAGTGAGGTTGTGGAAGACAGTTTCATGTCACAGGTCATACACCATGGCAAGATTGAGCACAGCAACAAGACACAAGGTAGTTATACTGCACCAGCAAGGTCTATCCCAGGCAAAGATTTCAAAGCAGACTGGGGTTTCAAGATGTTCTATCCAAGTTCTTCTGAACAAGCACAAAGAAATAGGCAACATTGAGGAACGTAGACTGGCCAAGAAAACGTAATGCAGCATATGAGACATAATGCTTACTTCCATTTGACATCATAAGATGTCCAGCAGTGCCATCAGCACAGAACTGGTGGAAACCAGTAGGACCCAGGTACACCCATCTACTGTCCAGAGAAGTCTGTCCATGACAGGGGCGGATCCAGGGGGTGGGGGGGCAACAGGGCAATTGCCCCCTCCGAGAATATGGCACTGACATGATTGTCACACTGGTGTCACTTTCAGGCTGCAGCAGTGAAGCCTCTGCCCGAGTCTCTCTCTCATCAGCTGATCAGCGGCGCAGAGAGAGACTAGTGGGTAATTACGCGGTGCCGTCACGGACCAGGAGGAGCCTGAAGGTGGGTGGAGCTGTACCGTTAGCTTGGCAACCCTGTCCCTGCACTCGTTGCTAGCGCCTGGGCCGCCTGGTGTCTAGCAACGAGTGATGTCATTGAGTCAGTCACGTTGGACTTGGAGTCTCAGACTCAGAGCCGATGTGACGGTGAGAGATGTTGCCTGGAGCGGAGGAGTCTGCCTAAGTGTAGCTGTCTTTCAAGGGCTGATTCTGATAGGCAGTTGTTGCTGCAGTCTGACACTGTGTGTTAGAGACCAGCAATCTTCCTCCTCCGCGCCGTCCCTGAGTGTATTGACCCCTCCCACCGGCAGCACCGCCTCCATCTTGTCCATACAGTCACTCACACTGACTGCAGGCCTCCGTCCCTGATAAGTGTTGGCTCCAACCACCTCCTCCTTCCATCTTGTCCACCTTGCAGTCTGCAGAGCGGCATGGATACAAGAAGAAGGCTGTGGACACTGACAGTGAAATTAATGGACCCTACCAACTGGACTCAATTGCTCCTGCATGGGAGCCCCTCCCCCCCACCAGAGCACCAAATTATTTGACTAAAAGTGAGTTAAAAAAAAAAAAGAATGAATGAATTCATGTGTCAAGTCATAACGCAAAATACATGTGTGCCATTATGTATGAAAAAAATGCCTTTTAGTCTTAACTTGTTCAATCTTAACCACTTCAGCTCCGGAACCTTTTACCCCTCTTATGATAAGGCCATTTTTTTTTTGTGCAATATAAACAGAAAAAGATTTTGAAAAAAAAAAAGCAATATTTTTAGCTTTTTGCTATAAAAAAGTCTTCATCAGTTTAGGCCGATCTGTATTCTGCTACATATTTTTGGTAAACGAACATTGCCTGTCTGTACAATACGTTAAATACAGTTCTGTAAGCAACACATTATTTTCTGGTAGTGCCCCTCCCGAGACTAGACTCTGGATCCGCCTTTGGGCCAGGAGTGGTCTTCATGGAAGAATTGCGCCCAAAAAAACATACGTCTGACATGGAAACAAGGCTACACAACACAACAAAAACATAGGACCTGGAGTACAGAAAAATATCAGCAAGTTCTCTGGACTGATGAGTCCAAATTTTAAATATCTGGCTGTAGCAAAAGACAGTTTGTTTAGGAAGAGCTAGAGAGCAATACAATAACGTGTGTCTGTAGGCGACAGTGAAGCATGGTGGAGGTTCCTTGCAAATTTGGGGCTGCATTTCTGCAAAAAGAATTGGATATTTGGTCAGGATCATAGGTGTCCTCATTGCTGGGAAATACAGGCAGATATTTATCTATCATGCCATACCAACAGGGAGACGTGTGATTGGCCCCAACTGTATTCTGCAGCAGGACAAAAAATCCTAAAAATACAGGCAATGTTGTTAAGTACTATCTTCAGCACAAAGAACAAGGAATCCGGCACATGATGATCTGTTTGGGATTACATGAAGAGACAAAAGGATTTAAGGCAGCCTACATCCAAATAAGATCTGTGGTTAGTTCTCCAAGATGTCTGGAAAAACCTACCTGCTGTGTTTCTTCAAAAACTCTGTGCAAGTGTACTAGAAGAATTGATGCTATTTCGAAGGCAAAGGGTGGTCACATCAAATATTAATTTGATTAGGATTTCCTCTCCTCTTCATTTACTTCCATTTTGTTCATTTAAAAAAAATATATTAACACTTCTATTTCTGAAAGCCTTCTTCCCTTACAGATTTTTTTTTCACATCTGCATAAAACTTTTGCACAGTAGTGCATATGACTCTGCCATCCGGAAAATCAAGTTCTATGTTAGTGCCAATACCAAAATCAGGTAAAGAATTTCTGCAAACTTAAAATATTTAAAATATTGCCTAAAAATGAGTTCTGTGACCATCTAAAGTGATTACAGGTATCAAACATCCAGATCCCAGATCAGCCAGTCTTCATGACAAAAACAATTGGGTTTGGGGAGTGTTTTATCCATTGGGTTATATTTTCCTATGTACGTGCCACTGCTAGTATAAGAGCAAATTATGCAATGACTTCCCTGTTTTGTTTCTTGAAAAGTCTGTCCCTTGTTTCCAGAAATTACCAACTGTACCATTATGTCCATTTTCTCTATTTCTAATTCTGTTCGGCTATATTTAAAGTGGTTGCAAACCCTCACATGTACCCAGGGCCGTCTTTAAGGCAGGGCAAAAGGGGCAGCTGCCCTGGGCCCTGCCATTGTTGTGGGACCCGAAGCAGCTGCCTCATACTTGCCAACTATCCCAGTTTAAATTCCCTTGTCCCTTGAAGTTTTAGTCCTGTGCTGTGTCCCAATATTTCAGTGTAAAGTGCTGGTACTAATGCTGCTCAGCTCTGCCCTATTGTTGTGTACAGATGACTCACCTGCAGACCCTGTGTTTACATGTAAATAATCGGCATTCATATGTAAATAGTACTTACTAAGTTAATAGCTGCGGCCGGCGGCATTGATATGTAAATAAAGTTGGCATTCATATGTGTATCATGCTCCCCTGCAGTGAGGAGATGATGTGCTGTAACCTCTAGCAACCAATCAGTGAGCAGTATTACTGCACATTAATCTCTAGAAACCAATTAACAAGCAGAAATCATTTGCTGTAACCTCTAGCAACTAATCAGTAAACCGTAATATGTACTGTAACCTCTAGCAACCAGGCATTAAGCAGTAATGATATGCTGTAACCAATGACAACCAATCACAATCGCTGCCTGATCTGATACAGTAAACTTATTTTAAGTCTAGCTGTTATTTATTGTATGTCTAAGAGCAGATGGAGAGTGAAATTGCATGGGGGGGCCCTGCATGTAACCAATAAAGTGACCAGCATTAGGTGATACACAGAGATGAAAACTTCCTGAAAAAGTTTTAGCTGTGTATCTGCAGCCATTTCTTTTGTAGATCATTTTGAAACCACATGGAAGAAAGGGTTTCTCTTTAGTTTTAGGATCAGTGTGTGAGGAACTGAAGTCTTCACAAAGCCGACAGGTCTGAGTCCTGATTAGAGGTAAGGGACTTCACACCCCATTCACAAATTGCGGAGAACAACACAGCTGTGGCTAACAGTCACAAGCTGTGTGCTGCAGCTCCTTCCCCGTCAACATTTTAACCCTACGTGTCAGGAAAAGCTGCCAGAACTGAGTTATGCTGACAGCAAAGAAACCAGGCAGCACAGAGAAATTACACTTATATTGTGAGAGAGACAATTACACACTATAGAAGGATATGCTTTTTTTCATATTTCATGTCTGAGGTTTACAACCACTTTAATGCCAGGTAGCATTCCAAATGCAAACAAGCAATGTTTGATAAACAAGTCATAATTGTGTATATAGAATTTTATGATCCTTTGAGACTGTTTAAAACACTCACAACAGTGAAACATATATCTACAAATGCTGTTTAAAGCTGTTCTTTTATATAAACGTTCTGGCAAAAGGAAGGACTGGGATGTTTAATAGTAGCTTATGTCCAAGTAACTCAGAGGGGAAAGAACAGACACAGAATTTGATGTATTTCAGCTATGGACTATATAAAGTTCATGGTGGCAACTATAGTCCTTTGTACAGTTTACATTTAAAGTGCAAATATGTCATGTCGGGATATGTAGTCCACTGGCAGATACACTATATTATCAAAAGAACTGGGACGCTTGCCTTTACACGCACATGAAATTTAATGGCATCCAAGTCCGTAGGGTTCAATATTGAGCTGGCCCACCCTTTGCAGCTATAACAGCTTTAACTCTTCTGGGAAGGCTGTTCACAAGGTTTAGGAGTGTGTCTATAGGAATGTTTGACCGTTCTTCCAGAGGCGCATTTTGAGGTCAGGCACTCGTGTGGACAAGAAGGCCTGCCTCGCAGTCTCCGCTCTAATTCATCCCAAAGGTGTTCTATCAGGTTGAGGTCAGGACTCTGTGCAGGCCAATCAAGTTCCTCCACCACAAACTTGTTCATCCATGTCTTTATGGACCTTACTTTGTGCACTGATATGCAGTAATGTTGAAACAGGAAGGGGCCATCCCCAAACTGTTCCCACAAAGTTGAGAGCATGAAATTGTCAAAAATATCTTGGTATGCTGACCTCTTAAGTATTCCCCTCACTGAAACTAAGGGGCCAAGCCCAACCCTTGAAAAACAATCCCACACCATAATCCACCCTCCACCAAATTATTTGGACCAGTGCACAAAATAAGGTCTATAAAGACATGGATGATCGAGTTTGTGGTGGGGGAACTTGACTGGCCTGCACAGAGTCCTTACCGCCACCCAATAGAACACCTTTGGGATAAATTAGAGAGCAGACTGCGAGCCAGGCCTTATTGTACACATCAGTGCCTGACCTCACAAATGCGCTTCAGGAAGAATGGTCAAACATTTCCATAGACACACTCCTAAACCTTGTGGACAGCCTTCCCAGAAGAGTTGCTGCTGGTATAGCTGCCAAGTATGGGTAAACGCAATATTGAACCCTACAGACTAACACTGGGATGCCATTACAGTTTGTGTGAGTGTAAAGGCAGGTGTCCCAATACTTTTGCAAAATAGCATACATACCGTGTCTTAGTATAGACAAAAAAGTTTGAAATCGTAGATGGCAGTGTAAGGATCTGTGTTATAGACAGGTGCATAACTTTTAGAGAATGACACCAAGAATATAATTATTTTAAGGTTTGTGTACTTAACAACTTCACCTTAACGTCAACCAAATGCCTTAATTCAAAACTGCAATTATTTTAGCTTTACTTAAAGCAGACTTTTATTTAGAAATAAAAAACATTATATGTGGAGACTCCGCTTGTCTCTTTTGCGAAAAACAATTTCATCTTCTATAATTTTTCTTCTTATTGCATACTACTTCTGGTGCAGGTACAGTGCAGTGCACACTCCCAGACTATTGCCAGCAATCAAGATAAAGGACAAAAACGTCCATTCTTTGGGTATTTCACAATGCATAATCTAGTTTGACGTTGGAAAATAATTGCCATTTTACTACGCACAGCTGCTGATTTGTAAAGGAACACATGGGCCATCCTCTCACAGACTGCAGAGAGGACAGTCAGTGCCACTGCGGTAGGCTCATGGGTATTAGCTATCTGACTCCATACTGCCATTGGAACTATACTGACATCAGCAGACTTAGGTTCATGGAAGAGGGCAAATCCTGAAAGAGGTCAAATCAGGTTTCTGCTGTCCATTATTTGGGGAATCTGTGTCTACGTGGTTGCTATATAATTACGGTCTAAATACATTCATCTGTGTGCTAGTCCAACAGACCAAATACGACGCAAGGGCAACTATTGGCTACTGGCTATTGAACTTCCTTGTTTAGTCCCGTTTACGTTATCACGTTCAAAACTAATGGACTTTCGAACTTTCAAACGGACTAAGTCCGGTCGTGTGTGGCCAAGTCCGCTCGTTCAGAAAGTCTGTCGGACCTCCGCCGAAAGTCCGTTGGGAAGGCGGTCAGACCTAGTCCGTCGAAAAGTCCGGTCGTGTTTATGCCGCATTAGAGTGGGTTTCCTAATATTGGACAACAATAGACCATGCATATGTAATGTGTATTGAAACAGCCCTTTACAGTTTTCATTAGGAGAGTATGTGACAGTAAAACAATGAAGAAACACAACTGGAAGACAGGGACCCTCATCACCAAGTATTACGGTATTTTAACCACCTCAATACTGGGCGCTTTCACCCCCTTCCTTCCTAGACCAATTTTCAGCTTTCAGTGCTCTCGCACTTTCATTGACAATTAATCAGTCATGCTACACTATACCCAAAAATAATGTTTATCATTTTCACACAAATAGAGCTTTCTTTTGGTGGTATTTATTCACCACAGTTTTTTTTTTTTGCGTTATAACCAAAAAAAGCGTGAAAATTTTGAAAAAAATACATTTTATATTTATTTTTCAAAAGAAATCCAATAAAATCAAATGTCATTATACATTTAGGTCAGAATGTATTCTGATACATGCCTTTGGTAAAAAAAAATCATGATAAGTGTATGATAATAGGTTTGTGTGAAAGTTATAGAGTCTACAAGCTATGCTACGTATCTTTAAAAGTTGACTAATCCTGATGTACTGACCACCTAGCTCATTTCTTGAGGCCCTAAAATGTCAGGACATTACAAATACCCCCCAAATGACCATTTTTTGTAAATATGACAGTTCAAGGTATTTAGTAAGAGGCATAGTGAGTTTTTTGCCCACAATAGTTTGGAAGATGAAGATTTTTTTTTTTTTTACACAAAATTGTCATACTAACAAGTTATTTCTCACACATGGCATACATAAACTTGCAATTACACCCCAAAATACATTCTGCTACTCCTAAGTATGGCTATACCCCATGTGTGAGACTTTTACACAGCCTGGCGCCACAGAGAGGCCCTACATGCAGGGAGCACCATCAGACGTTCTAGGAGCATAAATTACACATTTATTTTCCTGACTACCTATGACATTTTTTTAAAGGCCCTGGAGCACCAGGACTATAGAAACGCCCACAAAATGACCCAATTTTGGAAAGCAAACACCCTATTGTATATTGTAGCAGGCATAATGAGTCTTTTGAATATGTAATTTTTTCCACAAGTTTTTGGAAAATGTGCTTTCTTTTTTTTTTTACACAAAATTGTCAATTTATAAGGTATTTATAACACACAGCATGTGCATTGCAAAAATTACATCCCAAAATGCATTCTGCTACTCCTCCTGAGCATGGTGATAGCACATGTGCTAGA
This sequence comes from Lithobates pipiens, assembly GCF_037356315.1. Classification (NCBI taxonomy): domain Eukaryota; kingdom Metazoa; phylum Chordata; class Amphibia; order Anura; family Ranidae; genus Lithobates; species Lithobates pipiens. The sequence continues at coordinate 342,157,339 of NW_027507758.1, forward strand.
CTTTTACACAGCCTGGCCACATAGAGAGGCCCAATATCCAAGTAGCACTGTCAAGAGTTCTAAATGCATAAATTACACATTTTCTGAGTACCCATCACATTTTTGAAGGCCCTGGTGCACCGGGACAATGGAATTAGATGTGGCAGATGATCACGGGCAGATGTGGCAGATGATCACGGACAGATGTGCGCAGATGATCACAGGCAGATGTGCAATATGCTCATAGACAGATGTGTGCCACATGTTCACGGGCAGATGTGCATCAGATGATCACGGACAGATGTGCACCAGATTATCACGGTCAAATGTGCGCCAGATGATCACAAACAGACTTGCACAGATAATCACAAACAGATGTGCACAGATAATCACAAAAAGATGTGCCAGATGATCACGAACAGATGTGCGCCAGATGATCCTGGACAGATGTGACAGATGTGCCAGATGATCACGCACAGATGTGTCAGATGTTCATGGACAGATGTGACAGATGTGCCAGATGATCATGACAGATGTGCCAGATGATCACAGACAGATGTGCACCAGATGATCATGGACAGATGTGCTCCAGGTGATCACAGACAGATGTGACAGATGATCATGGACAGATGTTCAGTGAGACAGATGTTTACTGGGAGAGATGTTTACTGGGACAGATGTTTTTTTTTTTACAGTTTGGGGACACTGTGTGGGGACACTAGCTGGGTGATCAGCGTGTAAAAAACAGCTCATACACATAATGCCCTGCTCACAGATCCGCTCTCCTTTTCCTCGCTGAATCTGTGTGAGAAGAAGCAGAGCTGATCGCCTGGCAATGGCTCTCTGTTTACTACATGACGGCAGTGATTGGACCAATCACAGAGCCCTCCTGCCGAGCGACATTGCTCTGTATCTGGGGACAGGCACACATCAGGATTGCGGCTACGCAATCCCGCTTCCTTGGACGTCCCCCCCGGGCTGTTTTCATCACATGATGGCTGTGATTCGACATCATGTGATCAAGAGGGCAAACCACAAAGCTCTCCTGCTAATCCGAGATGCGGCGTGTCCGGGAGATGCCCACGCATCAGGATCACGCGTGATCCCTCTCCTTCTGAAGGACGTTCAGGAACATCCACTCAGAAGGAGGAAGCGCCCACCCGGCCGTTTATGTGCCGTGGCCCGGTGGGAAGTGGTTAAAAAAAAATGCAGATTTAAATATATTGAAAATTACCTTTGAAATTAAAATAATATGTTAAAGCCTATAGGAGATGGCATTTTAGTGATCAGGTTTTCACATGATTTAAGTTTACAGTACACTACATTAGTAGCACACTGGAAATATTGACAGGTGTGTATATATATACATAGCCCATTTGACTGAGTTTTTGGCACATAAGCTTTTTGAAATAATAGAACTAGTAAATTATGCTGTATTATTATTATACAGGATTTATATAGCACTAACAGTTTGTGCAGTGCTTTACAACATGAGGGCAGACATTACAATACAATACAATTCAATACAGGAAGAATCAGAGAGCGCTGCTCGTTAAAGCTTACAATCTAGGAGTATTTAAACAATAAATCAAATTTGTTTAAACGGTCAGTCATTTAGCAAAAGCGTAATGTAATTAGATGGGTTTTTTTTTTTTGCATCGTACTGCATCTTACAGAATAACTGTAAGATCCCACAAACTTCTAGAACTCTACCAAGGTTCTCAAGACAGACAAGAACACCAATGATGTATCATACTATAGTTGCAGTTGCTATTTATTTTGGACAAAAAAACAATTGCTGCCACTGTGTGTTTTATAAAACAAAATATGATGTACTTATTCCTTAGCCGTTTGACCTTTTTTCAAGAACTTGGAAAGAATGATAAATGAGCATGATTACTATGGTGTGTATGTTCTTATTATACAAGTTTATTTAGTTGGTTCATGCTGAAGACAGCATATTTTTAAATGCTGTTAGTGACAGATATTAAAAAATAATACAGCATTATCATGTGAGCATGCATGTTTACGTCAGTGGCGACAGGACATGGGAGCACAGCCAGACACTGCCGGGACTGGAATGTCTCAAGAGAAACACACCATTTGTTTATGGCATTCAAATGTCAGCTATAATCTCAGCGCAATATTGGCATGATACTGTTCCGTTTGTGTCGCAGATATGCTTAGTACTACTACATAAAGTACATTTAGTTCTACATTTCGTGGAACTAAAGTCTAATATTAAATAAAAAACTGTAAGCAGGCAGGCTTTTTATTGCAGAAGAGATATGCAATGCTCACAGTCTTCTGTAGAATATACACTGAGTTGCAATCTCCCTATCATTTCCCATGTAAGTAACCACTAACACCAATGATCATGCAAGCTGTCTGTAAGGGTGTAATTCTACCCATTGATCACCAATTTAAAGGACATTTTTCCCAATGACAACCAATGTAAAAGAACATTCTTCCATATGACTATGGAAGTAAAAGAGCCCATATTTACTGAATAGCAGTGAAAAGGAGACTTTCTTGATCACCATTGATAACCATTGTAGCGTGGTTAATGTATCATTGCTTGTTTACATAATCATTTATCTCAGGGGTTCCCTGTGACCTGAACATTAATTTTAAGGGTCCACTTTGGTAAAAAAAAAAAAAAAGTTAGCAAAGGCTGATTTAAAGAGTTTGGAAAGAGACAGGTTTAAGTGTTAGCATCATTTTAAGTGTAAAGCCTTTCAGTGTTTATGCACGTCAGAGATATGCTGAGGTGTCCCATACTGCTGCCCGCCTCCCAAAGATGACAGAGCTTCAGCATGATCTGTCTCCTGCAGTGTCCACCAGACACAGTGAATGACAAATCAGCATACCAGGCTGCTGCCGGTACCATGTGATCACGATGACCAATCACAGCAGATCACATGGCAATTGTACACAATGAATGGCTTTCCATTCTTAGTGTTAATCTCTGTGATTGGTCACAGTGATCACATGGTATAAACAGGGCCAATCACTGTGCATCTGTACCATACCAGGTTAACAATAGTACAGATGCACAGTGATTGAATACAGTGCAGCCAATCACAGCTTCACAATAGTGCAGAATTAATGGAATGGATGCCATTCATAATAAAAAGATTGCTTATAACAGTTATTATCACTGTTATAAGCAATCATAGTGTGTAAAAAATCCTGATCACCTCCCTAGAGTAGTACAGTGACACTATGGTAACACTGTACTGCTCTTGTCACAGTATTAAAAAAAATTGTAACAAAAAATTATAAAATCATTTAAAAAAAAATACATTTTTATTTTTACATACTGTCAGCAGTCAGTTTCCTTGATCCCACCACACCAATTATATAATAAGAGGCTGTACTACCCTGGTGACAGTATGTAACTTTTCTACAGACTAAAAAATATATACTGTTCTGGGATATTGTTACCTAAGAAATGTAGCAGTATACATTTTGGCTTAAATTTATGAACAATTTTATAACAGAAACTAAGAAAAAACATATTTTTTTTTTACTCAAAATGTTCGGTCTTTTTTTTTATTAAAAAAAAATATATATATATATATATATATATATATATATATATATATATATATATATATATATATATATATATATATATATATATGTATATATACAAACAAAAGGAACCTCTATCCTCTACAATGATGAAAATCTCAATACAGTGTTGCATAAAGTGTGAAAACTGACCTGGCCAGGAAGGGGTGAAAGTGTCCGGTATTGAAGTGATTAATGAAAACCTACAAGCAGCATTAGAGAATTCCATCACCAATGAAATTTGTTTTCTGAGTACACAAAATCAAGACATAGCTTTGTGTTTTTCACAGCACTTTACGGGCCAACGTTAATGGGATCTAGTGGAACCAGCCATTGACAATCAATCCAGTCAAAAACACTCTATATTATTCATTGCTGATCTGTTTTACTTTCCTTATACCAAGTGGATCAATTAAATCAATCAATCACTTCAATGACCATAATCTTATATCAGAATTGTTCAGCAGACCCTGCAGTACAGTGAATATAGGCAGCAATCGCTCCTATATTCACTGACAGCTGATCATTGTAAGCACCAGTGTTATAATGTATCAGACTGTCATTTTATGAATGAATGGATGGAATCTCTATACAGATTCCTCATTCATTCAAGTAAAGTGCTGCAGAGAAAGGGACTACCTCAGTCTGAGTTTGGGGTCATGTACCCACACCCACACAGATGTCAGATTGGGAACAGCAGCTATGCCTGTGCAGCCGTTGCATCCCAATTGACATAAATGGGACTGCCCGTATGGGGATGCATGGAACAGCTGTGCATTACTGTGCAGATTAACATGGCCCTCCGTGGGCATACACCTTAGTATGCCATATGTGAACGAGGCTTTAGTAGCAATTTAGCAGGAAGTTTGTAAGGTATGTTGGGTTTATGTGCACTATTAATGATTTTAGTGTATTTTTAGTGAAAATATTGTTTTGATAAACATTTGTGCAAATATTGTGCCGCCTTAAAAATCAGTAGCACCTTCAAGACACCCATAACATTTTTGATGTGGGAGTGAACCAGTATTTTAACTGGTCCAAGAGAACAGCCATGTAGTAATCCCTGATATCAACTAAGCCTTTACCACCCACTGATTTATGTTTTACAAATTGGGCATAGGAGTATGTAGCTCTTTTATTTTTCCAAAGGTACTGTTTGAAGAGGGATGTCAATGATGTTAGATACGAGGATTTAAGGGGTATGGGAGAGTGTGAAAAATAGTATAGAATTTGTGGGAGGATAAGTATTTTGAAAGTGGTCAATCTACCTGACCAGGAAAGTTCAACGCTAAAAATGTTATGAAGTTCAGTGTTTATTTTGGTAATAAGGGGTTTAAAGTTGGCCTCTGCTCAGGTAGATGATGTTAAAGTAATGCCTAAATATGGTAGGCTGGATTGGTCCTTGCTGGTGATGCCTAGGTTTAGAATAAGTGATTAAGAAAAATGTACTTTATAGAAGGAGATGGAGCTGAACTGTGTGAGGACTTAGGGTACCTGATGTGATGATTCAGATTAATTTATCAGTAAGTATCACATTGTTAGCAAATAAATGGATAACGTGATCTGTTTTTAAATTTAAAGCCTACAATACAAGTGTGGGTCCGAATGACATCTGCTAATGCCTCAGTCATAAGGTTAAAGATGAGTAGAGACAGTGAGTAACCCTGTCTTGTGATATTTGTAATATTTGTAATTTGGAAGGGTTTAGATAATAGACTAGCGTTATAAACTTGGGCGGAAGGGGAAGAATACAACAACAGTATGGCCGAGAGTATTGGTCCATGAAAACCAAATTTATCCAAGACATGAGCGATAAATAACCTTAATGCACTGTTTCGAACAAGCATATCAGGTGATGTGTAGTTGTACAATGAGGAAGAGTGTGGCTTAAGGAGATCAACACCCTATATCAAGGTGTGCATAATTATTAGGCAGCTTTTTTTCCTCCAGCAAAATGGGCCAAAAAAGAGATTTAACTGACTCTGAAAAGTCAAAAACTGTCAAAAGTTTTTCAGAGGGATGCAGCACTTTTGAAATTGCTAAGATTTTGGGGCATGTTTTGTTGCAAATAGTCAACATGGTTGCAAGAAATGTGTTGAGAAAAAAAGATGCAAATGACCTGTCAAAGATTTGAGAAGACTCAAAAGAAAAACTACCAGGAACCCATTATCCTCCAGTGCTGGCATATTCCAGAACTGCAACCTACATGGAGTGCCCAGAAGTACAAGGTGTTCAGTGCTCAGAGACATGGCCAAGGCAAGGAAGGCTGAAACCTGACCACCATTGAACAAGACACGTAAGTTGAAACATCAAGACTGGGCCAAGATATATCTGAAGACAGATTTTTCAAAAGTTTTATAAACTGATGAGATGAGAGTGACTCTTGACGGACCAGATGGATGGGCCTGAGGCTGGATCAGTTATGGGCACAGAGCTCCACTTCAACTCAGATGCCAGCAAGGTGGAGGTGGGGTACTGGTATAGGTTGGTATTATTAAAGATGAGCTAATTGGACCTTTTCAGGTTGAAGAATCAACTCCCAAACCTACGTCCAGTTTTTAGAAGACACTTTCTTCAAGCAGTGGTACAGGAAAAATTCTGCATCTTTGAAAAAGACTATGATATTTATATTGGACAATGCTCCATTGCATGCCTCAAAGTACTCTACTGCAAGGCTAGCCAGTAAAGGCCTAAAGATGAAAGAATGACACGGCCCCCTTCTTCACCTGACCTAAACCCTATTGAGAACTTGTGGGCCCTTCTTAAACAGGAGATTTACGGTGAAGGAAAACAGTACACCTCTCTGAAGAGTGTCTGGGAGGCAGTGGTTGCTGCTGCACAAAAAGTCGATCATCAACAGATCAAGAAACTGACAGACTCCACGAATGGAAGGCTTATGACTGTTATTGCAAAGAAGGCTGGCTATATTGATCACTGATTTATTTATTTATTTACTTAATTATTAAATGTCAGAAATGTTTATTTGTAAATATTTATAAATAATTTATTTTCATCGGTCAAAGTGAGAATAATAAACAAAGGGAGATGGGAAAATGTTCCTTTTTCATTTAGCTGCATACTACTTCTGCACAGTAATAGTTGCCCAATAATTGTGCACACAGTTATTCTCCTAAGAAAGTCAAAACCTCACTTTTACTTTTTTAAATTTTCAGGTTGGAGGTTTATTAACATTTTGGATTGACCAAGAACTGTAGTTCAGTAATGAAATTAATCCTCAAAAATACAACTTGCCTAATAATTGTGCACACAGTGTAGATAAGAGCAGAAAATGTGTTCAAGTGCGTTCAGCGTGGTCTATGTTCTTAATTAAGCACCTTGTCAGAAGCCTGTCAATCTTTAGTGAATTTAATTTGAATTTCTTTATTTGGTCTGCCTTGACTAGGGAAGGCATGATGTTCATCATACAATATGCTGAATGTCCAAATTTAGTAGTGATATGTCTAAAGTTTGAGGGATAGTCGGGTCTTTCCTGGATTTAGGGAGTGTAACAATGTGCAGTTTTTGCTTGCTTGCAATTTTTGAAAGCAGGACTATAGTTCCAAATTAGGCTCTCTTGAAGTTAATTCTTTTTTTCGGCATTTCGTTTATGGTTCGTTTATGGTTCTAAGCTTTCTCTAATATCCTACGCTAGGCATAATATCTCATGCTGGACAACAAAGTCTCTGCACCAAGAAAAAGCCAGGTAGAATATGCTAGTTCCAGAGAGGAACATCAAATCATTGAAGGAGAGGTATGTTTCTCAGTGTTTAGTTCCATTGTAAAGTGAAACCCAATTCGCAAATTTAATGGTTTCCAAAAACAGTTAAATTCAAGGTATGCTTTGAATAATAACTGATACAATTGCTAATGTAGTGATGTCAGCTCTCAACCTGAACTGTCAAGCCATCAAATGTCTGATGTCATAGCTGATCACATGTGCAGTGCCATGGCCACTGACAGAGGCTAAGATAGCAGCTTCTTTGGCTGTAAAGGGTAGGAGGGTTTAGTTTCCAGTTTAACTCCTAATGTTCATTTGGTCCTGGTTTGTGTGCTGCTTCCTAAGAATACAGATGAATAACTAAAATCATCACCAGGCACTAGTTATTGCTAAAGAAAGACCCCCATACTGCGATCTATCTGAGCCCAGAAGCCAACATTTGTTTTCAGGAAAGCTCCCATCTTGAGAAATATTGTATTAAATAGTTACTCAAAAGAGAAGTTCCCTTCCTACCTGAAAAAAAGGGTCTCAGAAGGCGCAGGAAGTATTTAATTACTTTGCATGTAACAATATAAAACAAATATTAGAGATAATTAATTTTAAACATCAAGGATGTTTAACCCCTCCCTATCTAGGAGTTTTTTTTATTATTTTTAATAGTTTTAAAAAGAAGGTCTTCATTTATTTAATTAAATAATTTTTATAAAATAATCAAATGGTTTGATACCTTCTGAAATGAGAATATTCATCAGTGAAGCCCTTATGGATTCACCATTTGAATCTGGAGGGGGCTTCAAACCCAGAGGAAAATCATGGGCATCTTATCAGATTAAGTAACTGTAAATGAGGGGAAATACAACCTCCTGAATATTTTACCCTAACCCAGACTTTAATAGAATGTTCTAATAAGGGGGTACATGGCGACCGCCGAGAGGTGAGTGGAAGCCAAATCAACATGTAGATAGTAGTGTCATTACAATCCTCCACATCTAATAACACCCAGACAGGAATTTGTATAGTAGCATGCAAAAAAGTGAGTGGTCCTATTTGGGATGCCTTATATTAAATAAAGGGTTAGTTAACCTTTACAAAAACTGCCTATGCAGATAAGGGGTGTCTGAAAAAAAAAATGCAACTAAGGTTGAATAATGCCCTTACGATAGGTTTAGGCCATTTACATATCTCCTGAAGCCTCACTGAAAGACTTCCAAGATGTTGCTAGGACATTGCTAAGTAAAGACTAGTTGTTACTTTTCATCTCCACCATCACAGGAGTGAGTTTTGTCTCTGGTTCAGACCCTTTCTCTCCCCTGATGCAGATGTGGTAGCTCTGAGCTTAGCCTTTGAGAGCTTGCCATGTCATGGTGAAGGTGAGTAGTAATGACTAGGGATCATTTAGAAACATCCTAGCAATGCTCAGAGAGTATTCCAGTCAGACTTTGGAAAGTATGTAAATGGACTACACTACATCTATAGCAAGGGCATTATTCCACTGTAGTCAAAGCTGACTAGATTCTAAGGTTTTATGTATAGACATCCCTTACTTGCATAGGCCATTTTTTGGTAAAGGTGAGTTAACCCTTTAAGTAAGCAATGGACCCCAATACCGCCACAGAGCTTGTGCTGATAAAGGGCATGCTTGTTAACTTTAGGCCAGGTTGGACTCCATTTACATTTTAATAACTTACTTTGAAGGAAAAGTAATACTGCAGAAAAATAATGCCCTTGGGGGGGATTTTGCGGGTGGGAGTATAAGTAAGGGATAGATAACAGCAGTATATATAAAAGTAAACAATTTTATTCCAAAATAATAAATGTTGCTAAGTTCTTGGATCAACAAATGAACTTCACAGAGGGAGTACTGGAAGCGATGTGATCACAAAACTTCCATGACTCCCTCTGTGAAGTTCATTTGTTGATCCAAGAACCTATCAACGTTATATGCATCAATGTTCTATTAAATGCTTTTAGGAATATTTATAGTATTTGTTATCATTATTATTTTGGAATAAAATTGTTTACTTTTATATATACTGCTGTTATCTATCCCTTACTTATACTCCCACCCGCAAAATCCCCCCCAAGGGCATTCTTTTTCCACAATTTTCTATGGGATGTGGTAGGAGTCTTTTTGGGAACCAACTCTTAGGTGATTTGCCATCTACTGTATATAGTGTTCAATTTCCCCAACTAGATTATTTGGTATTTGTTCCATGTGTGCAAATGTTTGGTATCTTTCATATAAAGTCAAGTATTACCTAAGACATGATTGGGGAGTAGGGAGTTGTTACCTACAATGTAACTTGATAGAATACCTATTTCCAGAACCTTTGACCTTTAGATATTCCCACCAAATGTAGCTGTAGGTGAACATCCTCTAAGACTGGAGCATAATAAGGTTTTGCCACCACCATGCTTCACTGTAGGAATGGTATTGGCCAGGTGATGAGCAGTGCCTGATTTCCTCCAGACATGACGCTGTCCATTCAGGCCAAATAATTCAGGTGGGCTGTCATGTGTCTTTTACTGAGGAATGACTTCCATCTGGCCACTCTACCATACAGGCCTGATTGGTGGAGTGCTGCAGAGAACGTTGTTCTTCTGGAAGGTTTTCCTCTCTCCACAGTGAAACGCTGGAGCTCTGTCACAGTGACCATCGGGTTCTTGGTCACCTCTCTATTGAAGGCCCTTCTCCCCTAATCAATCAGTTTGGCCGGACAGCCAGTTCTAGGAAGAGTCCTTGTGGTTCTAAACTTCTTCCATTTTCCTGTACCCTTCCCCAGATCTGTTATATTAAAGATTTCTAATGAATTTGCAAAGATTTTAAACAAACTTCTTTCACTTTCTCATTATGGGGTATTGTTTGAAGAATTTTGAGTACAAAAATTAATTTAATCCATTTTGGAATAAGGCTGTAACATAACAAAATGTGGAAAAAGTGAAGCGCTGCGAATAAATTTACATATTTCAAAGATACCACAATGAAGCTTCTGTGTATGCTCTGCCACGGTAGCTTCGTCATGGTATCTTTGGAATATGTAGAACTGTATACATTTATGTGACTTGCACTATGTTGGCTTTACTTCGCACTAGCCTTAATCTTTTTATTCAAATACAGAGAGAAGAGCATGGCAAGCAGCCCCCTGTTTGACTATATGGAGTAAACTGAATACTTTGTCTCTCATTTGTCTACCTGGAATGAAACCCACTTGGTCGCTAGCAATCAAATCAGCAAAATTCAAGTTATGATTAATGTCCACTTTAAGGAAGGAGATATGACAAAATTTTGCCAATGGGCTATCATCAGTATGAGGTTTGGGGATCATACTAATTGCTTCAGTCAACCATTAGGGTTAAATTTAGATCCCTTTTGGATATTATTGAAAGTTTATACTAAATTTGGAGCCAAGAAATCCAGTGTATTTTTTTTTATAACATAACACCCTAAAACCTGTCTGGACCTAGTAGCTTTCTGGGCGAGAAAGATTTAAAGGCCAACTGAACTTCAAGAGATTTCCTCTTTCAATAAAGTATTAAACGTGGCATGAAGGGATGGCAAGGATGTTGTATCTGGTAGCAACACTGTCAGTTGTTTATTAAATTGTGTGGGTTGCCAATATAGCACAGAGTCTAGATTGAAAATGTTGCAGGAACTTTAAAGGGTTAGTGCCAACAGTCCTTGAGCAAGCCTTAGGTTGTAAAGTTTTGAAATACAGTCAGGATTACAAAGCTTGGTAACTGGTTGCATGTGTCCGGTTTGTTGTGTTTAAGGTAAAAATATTAAACTGTTGTGATTCTGTCCAGTAACCTGCAACACTATAACATTATTTTGTATATTCTATTATAAAAAATGAACCGGTCAACTAATTATTGTTTAAGTTATATTGTTAAAAACACCAAATATGGTTTCGTTTTTACAGTCATTATCCCACATTCTATCAATTGTGAAAAGTTTCCTCTTCCCCTAGAAAAAATCACATAGTAAAATATGTATGAGAAAAAATTATTCAAGACTTTTTTTTTGTGCAGTAATAGGTTTTCAGAGACTCAAATTAAAATTTGATTTAATAGTTTGATAAAGAAAGCTATTACAGTTCAGAGTTCTAAAAAATCTGCTTACACTTACATGGAAAAAAGTATGTAACATTTTAAGTGATGTTTATTCCCTTGTGCTTTTATTTCAACTGACAAGTCTGTTCGGTGACATTTCAGTATCATGTTTCTCTTCCCACAGTGTTACATTATTTAAATTTATGCTGTGGGAAAATACAGGAAATAATTATCATTTTAAACTTTAAAATCTTAATTAATGACCCCAATCTTTGTAAGCAAAGAAGTAGTTTGCTTTAATTTCTTTTGATTTGCACATTAATTAGTGTTAAAAGATAAATATACATTTTTCCACTATTACTAAAAACACATTTTTTAATTGTACAACTGTAATATTCTATGACAAGGATATAAACATTTTTGTCTTTTCCCATAACTTAACTCATAGATCTACCTTATTTCTGAACTATGCTTGCTCTCATTCTCTATAGGTTAAACAGAATAAAGATTAAGTATATGCATGGCCTAAGCAGAGAGTGTCAGGAAATTTCAAAATACAGGGAATTCAAAAGATCATTTGTAGGCAGTCTCCACTGCAGGTGGCACTCACCACAGTGGCATTGCAGAGAGAGAGGGAGTCAAGAGGAACATTGTTCCTCTAGAATTTCCTGGGCCACTGGGGGAGCTACAGCAGATATAAAAAGTATACACACCCTTGTTAAAATGTCAGGTTTCTGTGATGTAAAAAAAATAGAGAATGATAAATCTTTTTGTAACTTTTTCCACCTTAATGTGACCTATAAACTGTACAACTCAGTTGAACAACAAACTAAAATATTTTAGGTTAAGGAAAGTAACACACCCTTGAAATAATACTTTGTTGAAGCACCTTTTGATTTTATTAACCACTTGGGATCTGCGTATTGCCAAATGACGGCATTAGCGCGGACCTACTTTTCCGGGACTACGTCTATTGACGTCGTCCCGTGCACGAGCGGCCTGCGCGCCCCCTGAGGGGCGCGCGTGGCGCGCTCCCTGAGGGGCGCGCGCGGCGCGCTCTGTGATCGGCGAGTCCATGAGACTCGCCTGATCACCGATCCGTGCAAGGGGTCGATCCCGACCCCTTATCACGTGATCAGCTGTCAGCCAATGACAGCTGATCAGGTGATAGAACGGAGCCGGTAATCGGCTAGTATTCCTCCTCGCGCTGACAGCGCGCGGAGAAAAAAAGAAAGCCGATCGCCGGCGGCCGTGATCGGGACATCAGTCCCGATCACGGCCAGCAATTCAAGCGACCATCTGCCTCCTGCCAGTGCCCACCTGCCCCCCGCAGTGCCATCCTGAATAAAAGTAAGTGCCCCCCGTCAGTGCCACCCAGCAGTGCCCATAGTGCCACCCAGCAGTGCCCAGTGCCACCCAGCAGTGCCCACAGTGCCACCCAGCAGTGCCACCCACAGTGCCCACAATCTGCCTCAAAGGAGCTTCACCCCAGTGCCGCCCATCAGTGCCCAGCAGTGCCGCCCATCCGTGCCCAGCAGTGCCGCCCATCAGTGCCCAGCAGTGCCACCTATCAGAGCCACCTATCAGTGCCACCTATCAGTGCCCATCAGTGCCACCTATCAGTGCCCATTAGTCCCATCTATCAGTGGTACCTATCAGTGCCCATCCGTGCCACCCATCCGTGCCACCCATCCGTGCCGCCCATCCGTGCCATCTTATCTGTGCCCATCTTTGCCCATCAGTGCCGCCTTATCTGTGCCCATCGGTGCCACCTTATCTGTGCCTATTAGTGCCGCCTTAACTATGCCTATCAGTGCCCACCAGTGCAGCCTATCAGTGCCCACCAATGCAGCCCATCAGTGCCCACCAATGCAGCCTATCAGTGCCGCCTAATCAGCGCACTTCAATGAAGGAGAAAAAATACCCGTTTGCAAAATTTTAGAACAAACTATTAAAGCATGATTTATTTATTTATTTTTTTGCATCTTTTTTTGTTTGTTTAGCAAAAAATAAAACTCCCAGCTGTAACTAAATACCACCAAAAGAAAGCTCTATTTGTGGGAAAAAAATTATAAAAATTTCATTTGGGTACAGTGTTGTATGCCCGCGCAATTGTCATTCAAAGTGCATCAGCGCTGAAAGCTGAAAATTGGTCTGGGACTGAGGGGGGTTTAAGTGCCCAGTAAGCAAGTGGTTAAAGCACTCTTTTTGGGTATGAGTCAGCATGGCACATCGTAACTTATCAATATTTGCCCACTCTTCTTTGCAAAAATACTACAAATCTGTCAAATTGTGAGGGCATCTCCTGTGCACAGCCCTCTTCAGATCACTGAACATATTTTCAATTGGATTCAGGTCTCGGCTCTGGCTGCGCCATTCCAAAACTTTAATCTTCTTCTGGTGAAGCCATTCCTTTGTTGATGATTTGGATGTATGCTTTGGGTCGTGGTTATGCTGAAAGATGAAGTTCCTCTTCATGTTCAGCTTTCTAGCAGAAGCCTGAAGGTTTTGTGCCAATATTGACTGGTATTTGGAACTGTTCATAATACCCTCTGCCTGGACTAAGTCCCCTGTTCCAACTGAAGAAAAACAGCCCCAAAGCATGATGCTGCCACCACCATGCTTTACTGTGGGCATGGTGTTCTTTTGGTTACGTGCAGGGTTGTTTTTGCACCAAACATACCTTTTAGAATTATGGCCATAAGCTCAACCTTGGTTTCATCAGACCACAACACATTTTCCCATATGCTTTTAGGAGAGTTCAGATGTGTTTTAGCAAAATTTTGCCAGATTTGGATATTTTTCTTTGTAAGAAAAGGCTTCTGTCTTGCCACTCTACCCCATAGCCCAGACTTATGAAGAATACGGGAGATTGCTGTCACATGTACCACACAGCCAGTACTTGCCAGATATTCCTGCAGCTCCTTTAATGTTGCTGTAGGCCTCTTGGCAGCCTCCCTGACCAGTTTTCTTCTGGTCTTTTCGTAAATTTTGGAGGGACGTCCAGTTCTTGGTAATGTCAGTGTTGTGCCATATTTTCTCCACTTGATGATGACTGTCTTCACTGTGTTCTATGGTATATCTAATGCCTTGGAAATTATATTGTACCCTTCGCCTGACTGATACCTTTTACCAATGAGATCTCTCTGATACTTTGAAATCTCTCTGTAGACCATGGCTTTTGCTGTAGGATGCGACTAAGAAAATGTCAGGAAAGACCTACTAGAACAGCTAAACTTAATTTGGGGTTAATCAGAGGCACTTTAAATGATGGGAGGTGTGTACTGATTCCTATTTAACATGCGTTTGAATGTGATCACTTTTATTTTTACCCCCCCTAAAAAATTTCAGTCTGTTTTTCAATTGAGTTGTACAGTTTATAGGTGATATTAAAGATGGAAAAAGGTCTGAAATGATTTATCTTATCTTAGTTTTTTTAAATCAGAGAAATCTGATGTTTTAACAGGGTTGTGTAGACTTTTTATATCCATTGTATCTGTTTGGATGCTGTGCCCCATGTTATTCTGGCGGCCATCTTGGGTTAGGCAGAGTCTATGTAGGACCGTGGCTCCCAGGCTTGGCGTGCATTTCACATGTGGATAATGTAAGGACAAGTCACCTGTCTGTCAGGGACAGTTATTAGTGCCAGGGAGAGGTTCTAGATAAATAGGGAAGAAGCTCGGACACGCCATCCTTCCTGGATGCCTTCCTGTTTGGGCACAGACCGGCCAGGCCCACATTCTGCCCCTCGAGATGAATACTGTCTGTGCATCCACGACCTAGTTGTGCTTTGTTGAACTTCAATACAGTATAGTTCTGTTTCTGCAACTGGACTCTAAAAGTGTTTACTGCCACCACACCATGCTGTACCTCCCCACACACTAGTTTTGTAATTCATTTTTTTTTTAATCCAACTCTTTTTTTCTTTTTATTTGAGTTAAAAGAAGCACATCCACATAATATACAGTTTTTTCCCAAAACATACATCCCCAACCTCCCATAAGCATACCCTCCTTCCCCGACAATCCGTTACACCCCCCGATGCACCCGTCCAGGAGCATTAAAAACATCACTTATCAAAACGACCCGGGAGAGACGAAAGAGAGAAAAAAAAAGGGAAAAGATTTTCTTTTCTTTGTTTTTTCTCTCTCCTTTTAAACAGTCGTCTCTCTCGTTTCTCCCTCCCTCTCCCCCCCTCCCCTTATTCCCGTTCTCCTCCATCCATTCACCTTTCATCCCTTCCACTATTACACATCCTTCTCACACCGCTCACGCCATTTTTCCCATATCCTTACAAATTTCCTATAATTACCTCTTTTCCTATATATATATATTCCTCTTTCTTTATCGTATCTTTAACTGTTTCCATCCATTCCTTTACTGTAGGTGCTTCTTTCCTCTGCCATTTATAAGCGATCAACTTTCTCCCATGGAAAAGACATCTAATTACTGCTATATGGGTATCTCCCAACCCATCTTCCCCTTCTATCAAACCCATTATACAAATTTTAGCCTCTGCTTCTAATGATGTCCCAAATACTTGATTTATTATCCCTATAACACCTTTCCAATATCTGTATAGCCTTGGGCATCGCCATATCATGTGTACTAGGTCCCCTCTTCTATCTCCACATCTTTGGCATTCTGCATCCTGTCTTCTCCCAAACCTAAACAACTTAAGGGGAGTGTAATATGACCTATGTATCAAATACAGTTGAGATATAATATGTGAGGGGGATAGCGAGACTTTAGCCCCCAGTGCCATAACCCGCTCCCACTGTTCAACTGACATTGGACCCACATCTCTCTCCCACTTTACTCTTTTTACACTCTCTATCTCTCCCTCTTGTTCTGCACCCTTTATATAACCATAAATATCTGAGATGGCTCCTTTCGATATCTTACTATTTATAATTTTCCTAAGTGCAGGCATCTTACTCCACTCCAATTTCTTTCCTCTAAATTGTACCTCCAATGCATGTTTAATTTGCATATAATTAAAAAAGGTGTGACCGGGTACTTCATATTCATCCTTTAGTTCCTGAAAAGTTTTCAACCTCCCTTCCTTATACAGTTGTGGTAGGAAGTGAATACCTCTCCGATCCCATTCTTCTATTTTCCCCATTTTCCTTATTTCCACTAGGTTTTTATTTTCCCAAACTGGGCAAAATTCTGTGTATCCACTATATCCCAACATTGATTTTACCGCCTCCCAACATTTTACCATCAGTTGAACTGTTGGGCATCTGGACCTAAATGAGTCGGCCTCCACAACTGTATTATGCGGGGTGTCATTCACTAGGAGGTTATTTCCTTTCTCCTCTTCTACCGTTAAATTACTTCCTTTCATATACTGTAATCGGGCAGCCAAAAAATAGTGTCTCATATTGGGTAGCGCCAAACCTCCCAGTTCCCTTGGTCTTTGTAACGCTTGTAAACAAATTCTTGCCACTCCATTCTTCCATATTACTTCTCTGAACATGCTCTCTATTTTCTTAAACCAATGTTTTGGAATCCAAACTGGTGAGTTGTGTATTACATATAGTATTTGAGGCATCCACACCATCTTAATTAAGTTACACCTACCAGCTATTGATAGGGGGAGGTTTTTCCATACTCTAAGTTTTATCATAAGTGGGACTAAGTTCCCTGTTATATACTGCCTCGGATCTGGTGTCAAATTCACTCCTAAATATTTCATTTGATTAACTATTTTGATTTGGGATGGGGTATTGGCAATGGGTCTTTTAAGGGGTCCACTGGCAGGAGAACTGTTTTTTCCCCAATTCATTTCAAGTCCGGAGAACTATCCAAATTCTTTTATCATTGTCGTTGCCGCTACCAATGAGGGCCCAGTATCTCCCATCTCCGTATCTTTGTAATTCATTAAGTTACAAAGCAATACTTGTAAATATGACCAGCCCAGAATTTTCATGTAGACCTGACTGAGGTTTTTTTTAACCTTAGAATGAATATTACTAAAAATGTTGTGGAATTTTCAATAACATTACATTTCTTCATTCTTTTGACATTAGAGCAACCATTTTAAGTTTTTATAAATGTTCCACCTATTATCATTAAAATGAAATCAGTGAGCCTCAGTTAAGTGATTTTGCCTAGTCTGAGATGGTGTCAGCTCACAGCATTATTTAGATGTCTTATCTTAGAATTACTATTTTCTCTGCAGTTGCTCATATAAGTGCAAACTTGAATTATCTGACATAAGTTAGACTCTACAAATTCTAATGTAAAATATGTATATGAAAATGCATGCATAGAAATTGTAAAATACATAATAAAAAAAATTTACATGTAAACTCCACAACAACACAAACTGTATGCTTACTAAAAGTAGAGTATAGATTTCCTTTGAATATATATTTTTATTGGACAGTAGAAAATCCATGTCTTTGCCACTTTTCACTTGAACAATAGATAGTGCTGGGGGGTCGCATTATAATGTTCCTTTACAAGGCAAATATTTTTTCCAAAATAGGAAGGCTGATACTGAAATTATATTACACATTCAACATCATAACATTGATCTGAACTTGCAGACGTTAAAGAAACATGTTGTGAGACCAGTGAAACGAATAAAGGGATTGGTGCTAAAAAAAAAGCACTGATCCCTGTATAAATTACACTGTCAGGGAAGTGGTTAACACTAGCGGTGATCAAGGGGTTTAGTGTGTCCTAGGGATGTGCTTTCTAACTGAATGGGGGACGGATGCACTGCAGGAAAGCTGAGATTGTGTTTCAGCGAGATCTCGCTTTCCCTCACTGACAGATCAGCAGTGTGCCTTGTTTACATAGGCACACCGCTGATCTGTGTCACCACTGAATGATCGGCGGGTCTCACGCTGTGTCCAATCACAGTGGGAGTGGCGCTCCGGCGGCGGGCGGGCACCCCTGAAACCGCATGCACAAAATCACGTACATGTACATAATTTTGAGTAACCGGGCTGCCCTGCCGCAGTATATGTACGGTTGGCGGTCCGGAAGCGGTTAAGCAGTTACAGCAAACAGTTTGTTTTTCCTTTTGCGATAAAGATTTTACATGAATGAATAAAAGCCGACCATTGAAAATGCCCTTGTTAGTGGTAAATGGCTTGTCTCAACTCTCTAACTGATACTTTGTATGAACAGCTTAGTCTGTTAAAGGAAGTTGAAAAATAACAGATTTACTGACTGGATCACCAGGTGAAAATAAAGGAAAAAAAGACAAAAAAAAAAGAATGCAACCACATCTGTAAGTGCAATTTAAAGTATTTTGGATTTTGGGTCTAACACTCCTTTAACCACTTTCTGACCTCTTCACGCCGATATATGTCGGCAAAAGGGCACATACAGGCAAAATCACGTAGCTGTACGTTGCCCTTTAAGAGGCGGCGGGGCGCGCTCACGGTCCCGCGGACTCGATCGTCGCGGGGATACCCACGATTGCCTCACGGAGAGGAAGGACGGTAAGATGCTAAAGTAAACAAGCATCTCCCTGTTCTGCCTAGCAACAGTAACACCAATCTCTGCTCCCTGTGATTGGAGCAGAGATCAGTGATCTGTAAAACACAGCCACGCCCCCACAGTTAGCAACACGCCCCTAGGACACACTTAACGGCTACACTGCCACTTAGTGGTTAACCCCTTCACTGCCAGTGTCATTTACACAAGAATTAGTGCATTTGTATAGCACTGATTGCTGTAAAAATGACAATGGTCCCAAAAATGTCCGATGTGTCTGCCATAATGTCGCAGTCATGATAAAAATCGCTGATCGCCGCCATTTGAAAAAATATATATTAATAAAAATGCCATAAACTATCCCCTATTTTGTAAATAAACGCTATAACTTTTGCACAAACCATTTAATAATCGCTTATTGCAATTTTTTTACCAAAAATTTGGAGAAGAATATGCATCAGCCTAAACTGAGGAAAAAATAAATTTATATATTTTTGGGGGATATTTATTATAGCAAAAAGTAAAAAATATTGTGTTTTTTTCAAAATTGACGCTCTTTTCTTGTTTATAGTGCAAAAAATAAAAACCGCAGGGGTGATCAAATATCACTAAAAGAAAGCTCTATTTGTGGGAAAAAAGGACATCAATTTTGTTTGGGAGCCACGTCGCACGACCGTGCAATTGTCAGTTAAAGCGACGCAGTGCCAAATCGCAAAAACTGCTCTGATCAGGAAGGGGGTAAATTCTTCATGGCTGAAGTGGTTAAAGCATCATACATACCCCCTCAATATTTCATGCAATGCCAACTAAACAAAACTTGCATGCTTTTCTGTGGACATTTTTTGAATACTGTCCCATACTGAGTGGTCACAAACAGATAAATTAAAACTTATTTAGGTACTGTAGAGTGGAACATCTAAAACAGTCCACCACAGTCCGCTTCCTAGGTTTTGATTGCTTGAGGTTAAGGAAATAAAGTGTGATTGGAAATAAAAAGAAAACTTAAAAATTAGAATTCTAAAGAAAAGAAAAGTCTAATTTAAAAGAGACGAGAGCTTCATGTCAGCCATTAAAACTGAGCATCCAACAAACAGATAAAAACCCAAAGATATGACATAGCACCTTTTACAAGGGAATAGATAGAGCCGCTTACACACGGGCGGACTGTATGGCCTACTTAGTCCGTCATACAATCCGACGGACAGTCCGTCCTACTTTTGAATGAACGGACTTGACCACACACGGATGCACAAACAGTCCGTCGAAAGCTTGCGCGATGACGTGTACAGCACGTACGACGGGACTAGAAATAGGAAGTCCAATACACAGCAATGCAACCTTTCGCCGTGTAAATCCTTTCTGAGCATGCGCCATTCTTAGTCCGTCGAACTAGCCTACTGACGAGCGGATTGTCCGCTGAAACCAAAGTATGACGGACAGTATTTCGAAAAATCCAAAATACTTAGTACGCCAGACTGCACGCTGAAAAAGTCAGCTGAAGCCCACACACGAGCGGACTGTCCGCTGAAATGTGTTTCGACGGACTAAGTAGGCCATACAGTCTGCCCGTGTGTACGCGGCCTAACACTAGCTACAAATATTTAACACAAAACACATATAAATAGCTCAAAACTGCAGGACTGCACAACAAAAACTTTTATATAAATGATACGATTCTTATTTCTTTGTTGCACTCTTGCAATAGCCTACTTATATTGTTAGAAACCCATCCTTATGAGAGAATTACTGAAGCTCTATTGTTAATGTTGAAAAACACTGCCATTTTCAAGCATCACTAGGAGAGGTGTTAGAACATTTGAATCCTAAGCAAAATGGTATACAATTCCTTAAAAACACTGTTTAGGGTCCACCAAAATTAATATTTGCTAATTTACATTCAACTGCATACCTTCTGACAAGCTTTTTTGTTCATAAGGAATATAATATTTGTGAGAGTCAATGCCCATAACTTGTCTAAACATATCTAAATTGTTATGCAATTGATTTACTTTTTTCCCACTTGAGTTTAAGGTAAATCTATACTGAGAGACAATTGCAGACTTAAGTTGGTGACCTGTTTCAGCAAATGTTTGTTACCTGGCTACTATGCTTACCCAATGGCTCTAATGCCGCGTACACATGAGCGCAATGCCCGATAGAAAAAGTCAGACGTAAGCTTTTCATCGTATATTCCGATCCTGTGTATGCCTCATCTGACTTTTTTCTTCAAAAATTCTGACAGACCTAGAAATAGAACATGTTCTAAATATTTCTGACTGAACCAATTCCTATTGGGAAAACCGCTCATCTGTATGCTGTTTGGAACAAAAACAACGTATGCTCTGAAGTACAAGACAGAAGCTATTGGCTACTGGCTATTGAACTTTTTCTAGTCTCGTCGTACGTGCTGTATGTCACCACTTTCTTAACGATCGGACTTTGGCGTGATCCTGTATACGCAAGACAGTATCAGCGGAATTCCGTCGGAACTCCGTTGGAAAAACCTTCAGAGTTTATTCCGATGGGAAAACTGTTTGTGTGTACAGGGCATAATAATTTCTGGGGTACAAACCTGTAACTACAGATATGTAATAAAGCAAGTACAGCCGTAGAAATTGTGTACTTTTCCATATAGTTGAATTAGAAACAATTAGAGATGAGTTCTGGTACAGCTGGCTGGTTTGAGTTCTGGCTTGGATGGCTGGTTTCAGTTCTGGCCTGGATGGCTGGGTTTGGCTTAGCTGACTGGTTTGGTTTGGCCACCAGAGCAGCTAGAAGAAAGGTGAGATACAGAGGCAGTTGGCACGGCGGAGTCACAATCTACCCATCAGATCGCCACAACTGATGGGGAGATCATGACTGACTGCTCCAACCCCCTATAAGCCATACCTAAAGACAGTGCAACAAGTTTAGTTCTACGTTTGCTCTTTTGAGTTGGCTCTTACGTGCTCATGCACTCACGTGGACACTGACAGCAATAGACATTGATATTAGCAATACTTTATCCAAAATGTAAAAAAAAGTTTAGGCTAGAAATGCTAAGGAAAGTGTCATTAAAAGATTGCATTTTATATAATATACGTTTTTTTTTTTAGTTATGGTCCATTAAGGGACACAGTCATTCTATTACAGTTGAGTTATACTACTGCCTACAGGAGGCTGGGACCCTGACAAACATAAAAGCAGTAAGCTAGTCCCATATAATCCCTTCTCTTCTTTGCATTGCTAATTTTTGTGAGTTTGCAATACACAGGGTCAGAGAAAAACGAGAAGGTTGGAATCTGTGTCTTTCAATATTTTACATAAGTCTTTTCGGTTAGTACAAAAATATTATTTTCTTTATTGTCCATAGGGCACACAGGAATTATATAACAATCATAATTTCTAAAAGTAGTACAGCTCAGGGGTAGGCACCAGCCACTAATAGGACCATAACATTTAGAAACGATTGCATTTCAGAGATACAGTATCTAAAGGAACAAACCCCTGAATCAAAGACAGGGAGACACCCCATCAACTTGATGTTCTAGAGACGAGTGAGAAAACCATCGCTAAAGAAAATTCCTGACTGAAGGAACAATGGGCCCTTGCCAGTGAGAACTGAATAGTCAGCCAGTAGTTCAGCCTAAAGAGCTCTAAAAATAACTGGGCTTGGAACAGCAGGCTCATCCTCCAAATGCAGTAGTACAGACTATGAGTCACCAGTAGGTGGCTCAATATCAGCCTCCTCAGAAGAAAACTGCTGGGACAGAATAGTGCTGGGTCAGCTCAGCCTGATTTTGGGGCTCTGGGGGGTCAGAGGCAGATTCTGCAAAGGATTGTGCCAGGGCGTGCTTAGAACCTTACCCATCAAGGTTGAAGGGACCCATGAACTACAGGGGTCTCAGATTCTATATTGCAGATATCAGTTCCTCCAGGGAATACCAAAAAAAGACTCCCAGAATCACTAAGTATGGTCTGAGGTCACATGTGGCAGCTAGTCTGTCCTCTGTGTTTTTTTTAAAGAAGACACGTTGCATCTGCCCAGCAGGAATGCAGCTAAGCCCAGCGTTAACAAAGGTCTCAATACTCGCAGATCAGGATAGCAAGGACTGATGAGGGTTTCAGGCAGTTGTAGAGACCAAATCACTGTAGGTAGGCAATGGAAAATGACTAGAGAATAAAGATCCACATGGTGCTTCAGAAGCAGCTGTGGGATGCATCTGTGTGCAGTACTCACCCAGTGAATTACATCAGGACTCAATTGCTCAGCCTTAGTCCTTACTATAGCTTTGGTGGGAAATGTAAAACTGCTCTGGTGCACTTGGGTCTAGAACATGCCATACAGTGTCCAAAGGTCACATTCCAGGCTAGCCCTGCACTTGTCCATCAGGGTCTGGGTATGACCCTCAAAGCCAATGCTGAGGAGCTGATTTGGATAGCTGCAATATAGAGATAAGTTCAAGCAGCAGTATGTAAGAAACCTTGACCGAAGTCACCAAGGAAAATTATGATTTTTGTGCTTACCGTTAAAAAAATCATTCTTTCTTATTGTCCACTGAGGGACATAGGACTGTAGTAATTCTTAGCAATTTGGGGCATTCAGCAGCATTCACACTGAGGGGTGGGCAATAGATACTGAGTGACTCAACAAATGTGAAAATCATACTACAAAGTATCTGAAGAGATCAACGCCTAAATAAAAACTGGAGGAAGCAGGACAAAGCAAATATGGTAAATTGCCAAAACATAAGCAAAACAGCAGCAAGGATCAACATAGTACTCCAGACCAGGACAGGTAATCACCAGGAAAGGAATAAATGCTACCTGAGAATGATGAGCCTCAATTATCAATGTGGAGGACAACAAATCATCCAAAGAGAACAGGTGGAACAAAAAACTACCTGCACAAGGGAGAAAAAAACTTCAACCACCAGCTAAGGTGGTAAACAAGAAGCAAAGTTTCTAAGGGTCAAAGCCTAGCACATCTAGGCCAGATAGAAAAGGTACATCCAGGTTATAGCTGGAGACTTAGGTAGAACTGCCTAAACCCTTCTTATCAAAGAGAAGGGAGGTGCATAATAGGAAGGATGGACGTGACCTGATGGGCAAGAATAATCTTAAAGAGAAATGCATGGAACTGAGCAGAAAATTCAAATGGAACTCAAATGGAAAGAGGAAGAAGAAACCCTTAAAATGTAAAAAAAATGGTGTAGCAACTCTGAATAATTTTAAAGAGGGTGGGGTATATAAAAAGGGGGTAGGCAGGGGTGAAGGAATACTTTATCCCTTTTACTGCAGCCATCATATGAACTATGGTGGTGGCTTTGGGGGGTTTTACACACACACGCCGGTAGTGTGCGTTAATCTGACAAGCCAGCTTGACTTTTTGCCCCCTAAGTGATTTAAAATAAATGTAAAAAAAGATTAAAAAAATTAAAGTTACACCCAAGCAACCCCCCCCCCCCCCAATTCTAGGCTCATTATTCAAGATCAACTCTAAACTGATGACCTGTAGGGACTTTTAACACCTCCCGCCCAGAATAGCAGATTGATGGCCAGGCGGGGGCTCCATTGTACAAGCCAGACACGCATCACTGATCATGGTAAAGAGCCTATGATGTAGGCTCTTTACCACATGATCAGCCCTGTCCTATCACAGCTGATCACAGTGTGAATAGGAAGTGTCGGTTATCGGCATTCCTCTATTCACTGCTCACAGGGCACGAGTAGAGGAGAGCCGATTAACAGCTCTCCTGGCAGGGGGTTTGTGCTGATAATCAGTGCAGTGATTATCAGTGCAGCCCCATCAGCAATACCTGCCTCCCCCCCCCCCCCAGTGTTGCCCAACTGTGCCCACAAGTGATGCCCACCAGTGATGCCAATCAGTGCCCACCAATGGTACCAATCCACGGTCACCAGTGGTGTCAATCAGTGGCCATCAATGCTGTCTGTCAGTGCCCATCAGTGATGCCTGCCAGTGCCTCCTTATCAGTGTCGCCTATCAGTGCCCATTAGTGCAGTCCATCAGTACCACCTATCAGTGCCCCCCAGTGCTCATAAAGGCTGCCTATCAGTGCCACCAATCAGTGGCCATCAGTGCTGCCTAATAGTGCCCATCGCTTCTGCATATTAGTGCCACCTATCAGTGCTAATTAGTGCTGCATATCAGTGCCATCTATCAGTGCTAATTAGTGCTGCATATCAGTGCCATCTATCAGTGCTGCATATTAGTGCCTCCTCATCAGTGCCCATCAGTGCAGCCTATTAGTGCCCATCAGTGCAGCCTCATCAGCGCACATCAGTGGAGAAAAAGGAGGGGGGAGGGGGAAAGAAAAATTACTTATTTCCAATTTTTTTTTTCAAAATGTTCTTTTTTCATTTGTTAAGCAAAAAATAAACTCCATGGTGATTAACCACTTCAGCCCTGGAAGGATTTGCCCCCTTCCTGACCAGGCCATTTTTTGCGATTCGGCACTGTTTTGCTGACAATTTCACATTTGTGTGATGTTGTACCCAAACAAAATGTATGTCCTTTTTCTCCCACGAATAGAGCTTTCTTTTGGTGGTATCTGATCACCTCTGCAGTTTTTATTTTTTGCGCTATAAACAAAAAAAGAGCGACAATTTTGAAAAAACACAATATTTTGTAGTTTTTTTGCTATAATAAATATCCCAAATTTAAAAACAAACACATTTTTCCTCAGTTTAGGCCAATATGTATTCTTCTACATATTTCTGGTAAAAAATAAATAAAAATCGCAATAAGTGTATATTGATTGGTTTATGTAAAAGTTATAGCGTCTACAAACTAGGGGATAGATTTATGTGATTTTTATTTTTTCTTACTAGTAATGGCGGCGATCTGCAATTTTTATTGGGACTGCGATATTGCAGCGGTCAGATTGGACACTTTTGACACTATTTTGGGATCATTGACATTTATACAGCGTTTAGAGCTAAAAATAGCCATAGATCACTGTATAAATTACATTGGCCGCGAAGGGGTTAACACTAGGGGGCGATCAAGGTGGTTAACTGTGATCCATGGGTGTATTCTAACTGTGGGGGGGGGTGGGACTGACTAGGGGAGGAGAGAGATTGGTGTTCATACTTAGTATGGACACATAATCTGTCTCCTCTCCCCTGAGAGAACCGGAATTTGTGTGCCCACACACAGATCCCAGTTCTCACTCTGTCACGAGTGAGCGTGTGTGCCCGGCGGCAATTGTGCCTGCCAGGCACACGTACATATGGTTCGAGGACGTGTGCCTCCGGTGGCGAGCGTGCGCCTGCTGTCACGTCTTAGAGGAGCAACGTACAGCTACGGTGATTTGCCCAGCCAAGTCAACCTGCCGCTGGTCAGTATAACTGTTGCAGCTGGTCGGCTAGTGGTTAAATAAGAAAGCTCTTATCTGTCTCAAAAAAATTATAAAAAGTTTGTTTGGGTGCAGCATTGCATGATCATGCAATTGTCATTCAAAGTCTGACAGCGCTGAAAGCTGAAAATTGGCCTGAGCAGGAAGAGGGTGAATGTGCCCAGTATTGAAGTGGTTATAGAGAATTTATAGTTCACAAACCTCACCAAAGAGGATCAGCACAGATTCCTTATATGTGCTGTCCCCGTGCATACATAAGTAATTAATAATTATATTAATTATATTATAATAATTGTAATAATGTAATTAATAATAATATATATTATATTAATAATAATTAAATTATACAAAGCGGAAACATTTTGCATGTATATCAAAAATATAAAAACCTCATCTTTAGTAATCCAACACTGCACTGCAAATATCACAGAACACATCTCATGCACAGATAATGTAAATGGGCAAATATAAAGAAAACACTGTATGCACACGGTCATTGTGCTTAAAGCCCAGGATTAGGCAGAATGCACAATTTCTAAGCAATAACAGTTAGTTGCTTAGTCAATCAGCAACTGTGCTTGTGTATTTCATGTCGCAGACAAGCATGCCAGCAATAGTCACTTTTCATTAACCCCTTTGACTTAACTACAGATTTTTGAAAGGGAGTGAGGAGAGCGACTAATAACAGTGAAAAATCAAGGAATCTCTGTGTAACATCAGCCTTGCTATGACTGTACGGTTTAAAAGGAAGCAGAGTTTGACCATACTGCATCACACATGCAATAATCTAGCTAACCTATGCTTTTTCTTCCTCAGCACTAGAAATCTGTTTGAGGACTCTTTTGATGAGAGGCCAGGTCATTTATTTTCTGAACAGAGCAATAGAGTGGGAGAACAGGAAGTGCTTTTCCACTTACAACCCCATTTCCCAAAAAAAGCTGGGGCACTTTTTGGCAACCATAGGCGCCCCATCCTCCGGACTAAAGAGGAGAGGGACCTTCCAGGTTGTTATCAGCGCTCAGTTCAAAAGCCTGCATCTCTGAAGGCATAGGGGTGCATATGGAATGAGTAGCTTGCACATCTGGAAAGGCACTATCAATGCTGAAAGATTAATCCGGGTTTTAGAGTAACATATGCTCAGACTAGAATGGGACAACATTCCTCTCTCAAAACTCCACCATATTTACAGATTGTTGTTAAACAAAGAGAGGATGCTACACTGTGGCCCTGTCCCAACTTTTTTTGTAATTGGGACTGTACTTTGCCAGCTTTTTGTTGCCCCGTCCCAACTTTTTTTGAGACATGTTGCTTCCATCAATTTCAAAAGTTACCATATTTGTTTCCTAAAATTGTACATTTTCTCAGTTTAAACATTTTATATGTTATCTATTTTACATTATGAATAAAATATGGGTTTATAGGAGTTGCAGATTATTGCATTCTGTTTTATGTAGATTTTACACAGCATCACAACTTTTTTGGAATTGGGGTTGTAAAAATAATTTTTTTAATGGTATTTTTAAGCAAAAATTCTGATGAGCTTTAATCTAACACATACTGCTGGTATCAACTGGGCCTTAACTTAACTACCTATGGTGGTAACAATACTTTTAATTAGGAACAATTCCAAGTTAAGTAAAAATGAATGACATGTCTGAATGAATAATTGTCTGACATGTCACAATGTACAGCAACAATATAACTGCCAAAAAAGTTGCACCTTTCATCATTAAAAATCAAAATAAGGCAGAAGGAATCTTTTCCGCTGCCTTAACTCCCCCACTAATTTTTTTTTTTTGATTGAAACATTCTAACTTTGTAGCATGGCGCAAAGTTACAGGTAGCAGAAGAAGTCTGTTCCCTGCAACCTAGCATGTAGATAAAAAGTCCAGAATATAAAGCCTACTGTAAATGCACCTTGGATTTCTATGATTGTGAGTTAGGATTTTAGTCCAGGAAGTAAAGACAGGCTCTGGATGATTATAAACAAAGATGGTACCTGCCTTCTATGTAAAAGAGTAGTTGGAGACGTTGTCAGGAGTACTGTGATCCTAATGAGAGGTAAGAGATACTTGCAAGTGTCACATTATGATGTTGCATAGTATGTATGCAGGTATCAAAACATATCTGATGCTATATTAATAATGCATTTTGAATTGTAGTTCATGTTTTACATGCGTTATTAGCATTGAGACATTATATATACCAATTGGAGACTTTAAGACATTTGTGTAACTGAACCCCACAGTGATGTTATTTATTTTTTATTTTATTTTTTATTGAAAGTTTTTCAACACATATATAACATACAAACATACAAAAAGGTCCCAACAACCCCTGGCGATTAATTCACAGTATCTGCAGCATCAAGCCAACACCGCCACACCCTCTCAAATTTATTAGGACATCCTCTACTGAGATAAGTGGCTTTGTAGAACGGCAAAGCTTTATTAATTAAACCTTTCCAATAAGAAACCGTAGAAGGTTCAGGTTTCTTCCAACATAACAGGATAGCTTTACGTGCATAAAATAACGCCAGAGAGATCAGAGTCCTCTGCGCCTTTCGAGGTGCCAACTCCTCCACCAGTCCGAGAAAACATGTCACGACTGTGACTGGAATCGGCACCGAAAGTATTGATTGTATAACTTGTGTCACTCCCTTCCAGAACTCCTCTATCTGCGGGCACTGCCAAAACACATGATCAAAGTCAGTTCGGTCGGCTGTACAACGCCAGCACCCCCCGCACCCGTACCATAAATTCTGGCCAATCTGGCTGGGGTGTAGTATATTCTATACAGGATTTTAAACTGGATAAGTCTGTCTCTAGCCGATACTAGGGTCTGAAATGGGTAACCCCACATGTCATCCCAGTCCTCCCCTTCAAAGTCTGGTACCAAGGCACTCCAAACATCTCTACATTTTTGGACAGGCTTTGGCCTGTCAGGGAACAACATTCTGTACACAACGGAAAGAGGCTTTTTCAGAGAGAAAAGCGTGCTGCAACTGTAGGTAGTGAAAGAAATACCAATTTGGGAGATCATGTTTCACCTTAAGCTGATCAAACGTTAAAAGCTTCCTCTCTCCAACCACATGCTTCAGTTGTTTAATGCCTACTCTGGCCCATATCGCCGGGTCCGGAATTTCCCCAAAATGTGGCAATTTAGGATTAAACCATAGAGGAGTGTCAGGAGACCAACTCCCCTCCGGTTGTTTCATCAAGGCCTGCGCTTTTTCTCAGGCCCGTATCGTTGCCCGCATTGAGGCCGTCAGAGCTGGTGAAGCCCTTTGACCTCTATACACCAAATAGGACAGGCTCTCATATGAGCCCAAAAGGGCCGCCTCCAGTACATTTGCCGAATCCCCGTCCTCCCGTGTTAACCAGCGTCCGGCGACCATTTGCCCAGCTACATAATATTTAAAAAGATCCGGCAATGCCAAGTCACCTTGACCCCATGGCTCCTGCAAAACCCTGAGACTTATTCTGGGGTGCGCAGTGGCCCATATAAAGGAGCCAAAGAGACTATTAACCCTCCGGAAAAACGTAAAAAGTAAAGGAATACTGGCAGGACCTTCATTTTGAGCAAGTTAACCCTACCAATTAGGGACAACGGCAGATGCTTCCAGGCTTCCAACTGTACCTTAACCCTGGTCAGCAAAGGGAAGAGATTCAGAGACATATAGTCGCCCACTCTTGGTGAAACTCTCACTCCCAGGTACTTAAATTCCTGCACCCAAGCAATAGGAACCCTAGTGGTCGCCAGCTCTCGCGCCTCCCCGTCAATAGCCATCACGTTGGACTTCTCCCAATTGACCCGGAGCCCGGAGAACTCAGCAAATTTGTCGAGCACCCCAAACACCACCTCCAAGGACGGCCCTGTGTCCCTCAAGAAGAGGAGCATGTCATCCGCATAGAGCGCTATGCACTCCCTAATACCCCCCACCGCCAGTGCTCCTACCTCAGGTGATTGCCTCAGGGCTATAGCCAGTGGTTCTATTGCAAATGCAAACAAGAATGAGGATAGTGGACACCCCTGATGCGTGCCCCTACTGACGCTAAATTGGGGTGCCACAGTGATGTTATTAATATTCCAAGGCCATTGAGCAAATACTGAGCATGGGCACATTTTTTCCACCATTACCTTGTAAGCTAACAATCTTTAGGCTGGTCTCCAGTACATAACATGTTTTAGAGATCAAGTTTCATGAAATATATACTGTATGTTAAGAACCAATGGAATGTACAGTCATGGGCAAAAATATTGCCACCCATACATTTGTCAGATAATGCACCACTTCGCCCAGAAATTGTTGTCATTACAAATGTTTGGCATTCTCATGTTTACTTATTTTGTTTGTATTGGTATGACTCAAGTGGAGAAACAAAAAGCCAAATCTGTCACATTCCATGCAAAACTCCAAAAATGGACTGGACAAGATTATTGGCACCTTCAATTTAATATTTGGTAGCATACCCCTTGAAAAAAATAACTGAAATCAATTGCTTCCTGTAACCATCAATGAGTTTTACACCTCTCTAATGGAATTTTGGACCGCTCTTCTTGCTCCCAGTCTCTCAGATTGGAAGGGTTCCTTTCCCAAACTGCTGTTCTGAGATCTCTCCACAGGTGCTCTATGGGATTTAGATCTGGACACATTGCTGGCCAGTTCAGTACTCTCCAGCGTTTTGTCTGGGTGCTTTTTGACGTGTGCTTTGGATCATTGTCCCGCTGAAAGACCCATGACCTCTGACAGAGACCTAACCTTCTGACACTGGGCCCTACATTGCACCCCAGAATTCTTTGGTAGTCTTCAGATTTCATAATGCCATGCACACAGTTAGGACATCCAGTGCCTTTAGCAGAAAAGTAACCCCAAAACAACTATTTTTAACCGGTTGCTGGTATGATTTCTATATTACCAGCACCTGTTAATTGATACAGGTGAGTTTAATTACAAATTACAGGCGCATCACAAACTTGGAATGCAATTTTTTCTTTCTTCAATTTTGAGAAGGTGCCAATAATTTTGTCTAGTCCATTTTGGAGGTTTGCATGGAATGTGTCAGATTTGGCTTTTGTTTTTCCACATTTTTGTGTCATATCAATACAAAACTAAATAAATAAACATGAGAATGCCTAAACATTTGTAATTGCAACAATTTTCTGGGCGAAGTGGTGCATTATGTGACAGAAATGCAAGGGTGCCAATATTTTTGGACATGACTGTAGCTATTTACCTACGTAGCCTTGAGGAGAAGGGTTTAACTGAAGCTTCTGCACAAATGAAATGGTTAAATACTAGAGGCTGTGAGCTGTTTTGGAACTTTTGATTTAAATGTAATCTTAAAGAAAGAGCGTACAGAAGTCTGCTAAAAACAAGTAAGTTCCTGCATTCACACACTGCCAATTGATTTCAGAGGGTAGTATTGACACTGCCATAAATTATATACAAGTATACAAGAAAAAAACAAATCCATAGCTCACTAGCAAGATGGCTAACAAGTCTTATAAACCCACCTAGGTTGCTATGTGAGTAAATCAGCTCTATTCCCAAACTCTATTCATCATTTGAAATCTCCTGGTCAGAAAAGTGAAAAACACTTGAGTATAAATAGCAACATGACCTGGAGAAACTAAAGCAAATTAAGCTAGCTATTACATGGTAAGATAAGGCAAAATAAAGTCAATTCTACCTTTTTGCTGATTATTACACATTAATTATAGAAACATCCTTAATGTAAAGTGGATGAAAATTTAGGCACCTGAATGACACTTATTTTCACTGATTAGTACCCCCTATGAATAACTTCAATATTTAACAATGATTACTTCTGCATTAGCCTCTAACATAAGCACTATTTCAACGGTCAAAACCTAAAGGATGCCAAGCTTACAAAGCTATTACATTGATTTAATTCTAGTTTAAATCAATGAGCCTAGATTAATCTAAAGCATATTTTTTCAACCCAACACAACCATGAAATCAAAAAGAAAAATTATTAAATCTACGCTCCAGAAACTAAAAACAAGAGCACTACTGAACACTGATCTGAAATAATCAAATAAACAGGCCTACCTGTGCGTATAAAAGAAACTCAGTTGAAATGTGCACTGAACAGTCCCTAGGAGACTCAAGCTTCACCTTGCTAAATGTGTGGTACACTGCCATCAAGTAAAACAATTTCAAAGACTTCGCTGGTATGTGGTCTTTTTTTTTTTTTGTACTTGGCACAGTATGCCATGTCTAACTTGTTGTATTCACTGGATCACTTCACAACTGATTATATGTGGGGCAATGAAATGAAAGCTAGACAAACTACATGACAGCTAATAATTCAGAAGATATTGCTGAAAATGTGACAACGGGGTATGCACAAAAGCAACATCTCACCTGGTGGCATGTGTATGTTATAGATCAGTCTGCCAAATACTGAGTTTTCAGACTTTTTTTGTGACTTTATTCGTATTCTTTCTGTACGTCACATAGATGTAAACAACACACTGAAACAATTGCACATTCAACTACCTCTGCTTTAAATTAAACTAGCATAACAGCAACCTAGCATATATAGGCTCTTTTTGTAAACATATTTTTAGGGATGCCTAAAATAGATAACAGCATTAACTAGACACACCTTTTACATTCACAAAACCTGATTCAAAGTGGAAATCAAACACTTAAAGTGTTACTAAACTGTCATGGCCGGGGTACATAAAAATGTTCATAATTCATGAAACACTCAGCCAAGGAGTCGTCATATCAGGGGAGCATTTCCTTCCACCAGGGGAAAGGTTGATTGGATTATCCTCTCCAGTGGAGGGTGAAAATCCATATACAAGCCACTTTACACAAAACCAACTGACAATGGTGTTGTGAGATCCAAAGATCGAGGCCTTTGATCAAAGGAAATTTAGGGTAAATAGCCCCTTTGTTTCATAGGGTGAGATTGTCTCTTTAATAAGAACCTAGTGTTGACTCCGTTTTTTTTTCCAGAACAATGGTGTAGACACACAGTTAACCATACATCAAATTAGCAAAGTTTCAGCTCAGACAGAAACTGAAAGAAAAATATATATGTACATTAATTTATTATGTTCAATTTTGTAAGGATCAATGTATATGGAGTCATCCACCTATTGGACAAGGACTTGACACCATTTTTTTATGGTTAAAAGGGTGTGTTGTTTGATTCCATAAATCTTTGTCAACCTCAATATAGTTGTTTAAAAATTCTTATAGCCTGCAAAGTACACGAGATGGGAATAACATACAACCGGACATGAAGGCAAGCGATCACCACATTATCTTAACATGAAACATATTAAAATACATTTCATCATAATACTAGACATCGTATTCTGATTACACCTTTTCCATGATCACAGATGGGTGGGTGAGAATTAGGGCAGCCACACCTCCAATATTTCGAACCATCCAATCATGAGATGGTAAACATGAGGAAAGGGAGATAAACATCCAACAATTACATTGCACGCTACAAAAAGAGAAATACACATGATTGAGGATAATAAGTGACCACTCCCCATCTCGGACGTTGCTGTTAGGACGAATCAAATACACATACTTTCACTTTAAACAGTGGTGATATACCGACCATATACATTTTTATCAACTTTTTCTTCCCAAAATTATAGTAATCGTATTTTACTGTTTATATTTTAATCTCATCAAGTACTGTGTGAAGGGTAGTTTAGTATTTAATAATTATCCCACATGATTTGTCTTGCCGTGTGTTGAAGCCGTGTATGGGTGAAATTATGATCAACCTGTATTGCAACTAATTTGGCTACTGTGGTCCCAGGGAAAATATTTATTGCCCAATCCAATTGGGTGGCCCTGTTAAATTAAGACTTCTTTCAAATTGATAATATCTATCTGTTGGCTCTGCAAGACATAATTTCGGCCTTTCTTCTGGCTGGAGAAAGTCAGAAAATTGTCTTCCGAGCTGCAAGAGATATTGGGGGTTATTTACGAAAGACAAATCCACTTTGCACTGCAGTCGCTCTAAATCTAAGGGGTAGATCTAAAATGAGTGCAAGCTCTGCTGATTTTATCATCCAATCATGTGCAAGCTAAAATGCTGTTTCTTTATTTTCCTTGCATGTCCCCCTTGGATCTACAGCGACTTTACTTTCAAGTGCACTTGCAGTGCAAAGGGGATTTTCCTTTAGTAAATAACCCCCATTGTGTTTTTGAATTTAAGGTGCGGTTAACCATACCCTTTTTAACATATTCGATTGGGGCTACCCTAGGGTTATTTGTCAAATATTAACCACTTCCCGATCGACGCACGCCGATGTAAGTCGGCAGAAGGGCACGGACAGGCAAATGGGCGTACCTGTACATTCCTTTAAATTTGCCGCCATGCCATCTTGTGCGCACGCCGGTTGGGACCTCCATGATTTGTCTCACGGGGAGGAAGAACGGGGTGATACTAATTTAAACAAGCATCTCCCCATTCTGCCTAGTGACAGTGTCACTGATCTCTGCTCCCTGTTATCGGGAGCAGAGATCAGTGACGTGTCACACACAGCCACCACCCCTCACAGTTAGAAACACGCCCCATGACACACTTAACCCCTACACTGCCACCTAGTGGTTAACCCCTTCACGGCCAGTGTCATTCACACAGGAATCAGTGCATTTGTATAGCACTGATTGCTGTTTAACCCTTTCATGACTAAGCCTATTTTTGGCATATGGTGTTTACAAGTTAAAATCCATATTTTTTGCTAGAAAATTACTTGTAACCCCCAAACAATATATATATATTTTTTAGCAGAGACTCTAGAGAATAAAACGGCGATATTTTATGTCACACGGTATTTGCGCAGCTGTGTTTTAAACTCAACTTTTTGGGAAAAGGGACACTTTCATGAATTAAAAAAAAACGAAACAGTAAAATTAGCCCAATTTGTTACGCCGAGTAAATAGATACCAAACGTGTCACACTTTATAATTGCACGCACTCGTGGATTGACGACAAAGTACGGTACCTAAAAATCTCAAAAGGTGACGCTTTAATTTTTTTACGGTTACCAGGTTAGTGTTGCAGAGGAGGTCTAGTGCTAGAATTATTGCTCTTGCTCTGACAATCGCGGCAATACCTCACATGTGTGATTTGAACACCGTTTACATATGCGGATGTGACTTCCGTATGCGTTTTCTTTGCTTCGCGAGCTCGCAGGGACGACGGGCGCTTTAAAAAAAAACATTTATTTTTTTATTTTTTTTATTTGAAAATGAATAAATTGTTTTAAAAAAAAAAATTGATCACTTTTATTGCTGTCACAAGGAATGTAAAAATCCCTTGTGACAGTAATAGGTGGTGACAGGTACTCTTTATGGAGGGATCGGGGGTCTAAAAGACCCCCGATCCCTCCTTTACACTTCAATGTATTCAGATCGCCGAAAACGGCGATTCTGAATACCGTATATTTTTTAAAACCAGCGCCATTGGCAGCCGAGTAAACGGGAAGTGACGTGTTTACTATTAGGATACTGGAACGAAGCCAATTACGACTTCGTTCCAGTTCCTCCCCAGCAGCTGGAGGAATCGGAGCGTGAATCAGTGCTCCCGATCGAGCGGGAGCACCGTTAACAGCGGCGGGAGGCGGCGGGCGTCCCCTCCCGCTCCTCCGGCATAACAGCCGAGCAGCTTTTAGCCACTTTGGTTGTTATGGCTGGAAAGCCAATCGCCCGCTGAAATAAACGGTATCGGGATGATGCCTGCAGGTGCGGGCATCATCCCGGTATACCCCCGGAATCCAAGTACGCACATCTGCGTACGCTCGGCAGGAAGGGGATAAATGACCCCAAAAATGTGTCAAAAATGTCCGATGCGTGTGCCATAATGTCGCAGTCACAATAAAAATCGCTGATCACCTCCATTACTAGTAAAAAAAAAAATATTAATAAAAATGCCATAAAACTATCCCCTTTTTTGTAAACGCTATAACTTTTGCGCAAACCAAACGCTTATTGCGTTTTTTTTTTACCAAAAATATGTAGAATAATATGTATCAGCCTAAACTGAGGAAAAAAACTTTTTTTATATATATTTTTGGGGATATTTATTATAGCAAAATGTAAAAAATAATGTGTTTTTTTAAAAATTGTTGCTCTTTTTTGTTTATAGCGCAAAAAAAAAAAACACAGGGGTGATCAAATACCACCAAAAGAAAGCTCTATTTGTGGGGAACAAAGGATGTCAATTTTGTTCGGGAGCCATGACGCACAACTGCGTAATTGTCAGTTAAAGCAACGAAGTGTCGAATCGCAAAAAGTGCTCTGGTCTTTGGCCAGCAAAATGGTCCGGGGCTTAAGTGGTTAAGGAAAATAGTTTTATCGTTGTGCTGATGTCTTTGGTAATGCGTATGAAATATTAATCACCAGAAATTCTGGTTTTGTATTAAATTGTATAATTATACTTGTAAATTAATAAAATGCATTTACTTATTAATTTAATTGGGAGATATTTATACATTGGTAAGAATACCCCATAGTTTAACAAACTCAGGAAATGATTGTGGTAGGTTACTGATTGTCTGAACAAAGTAAAATTTTTTTAGTAATTGCCGTAACTGGCTGGAGGCACTGTAAGTCCACTGTACTTATATTCAGACACTACCATTTTATTTATAATTTATCACTCGCCAAAACACTAAGTTCTATTTAATTTAAATTTCCCATATTTATTATTATTAAAATTCCATACCACACTCACAACAAAACCCACAACAGTAAAAGCAGTCTGTATATGCATGCTGGTTATACACACACTATGGAACCTAAGGGGTTAATCCTCTTCACTGTGTAAAAAGGCTATTTGATCCTGTCTAGACACTAGCCACTAATAGAAGTCACAAGATATACACAAGATGCTATATGCTGCTGATGAGAAAAGGTATTTAGCATATTTATATTTATTATTGTATTTATATTTACTCAACTAATTGTATTTCCATGTTCTGTGTCCTGTGGGAGACCAGATACAGTGAATGCAGGCTCCTGGGTTTAGTAAGACTTTAAATGCATGGTTGAAATATAAAAATGTTTACCATTTTATCATAATTTTTACAATTTACAATTGTAACGCATTCTTGGGACGCATTCGTGTGGTATCCACACAAACATCCACTAGATGGGAAAAAAAGCCAGTGTGAACAGTTATTTTTTTTAAACATAAAATACTGCTTTAAGGACTGACTTACTAATTATATATACAGTATCTCAAAAAAGTGAGTACACCCCTTACATTTTTAAAAATATTTTATTATGTCTTTCCATGTGACAACACTGAAAGAATCACACTTTACTACAATGTAGAGTAGTGAGTGTACAGCTTGTATAACAGTGTAAATTTACTGTCCCCTCAAAATAACTCAACACACAGCCATTCATGTCTAAACCGCTGGCAACAAAAGTGAGTACACCCCTAAATGAAAATGACCAAATTGGGCTAAATTGTCAATATTTTGTGTGGTCACGTATATTTTACAGTACTGTCTTAACCCTCTTGGGTATGGAGTTCACCAGAGCTTCACAGGTTGCCACTGGAGTCCTCTTCCACTCCTCCATGACAACATCACGGAGCTGGTGGATGTAAGAGACTTTGCGCTCCTCCACTTTCCGTTTGAGGATGCCCCACAGATGCTCAATAGGGTTTAGGTCTTAGGGCTTGGCCAGTCCATCACCTTTAGCCTCAGCTTCTTTAGCAAGGCAGTGGATGTCTTGGAGGTGTGTTTGGGGTTGTTGTCATGTTGGAATACTGCCCTGCCGCCCAGTCTCCAAAGGGAGGGGATCATGCTCTGCTTCAGTATGTCACAGTACATGTTGGCATTCATGGTTCCCTCAATGAACTGTAGCACCCCAGTGCCAACAGCACGACATGACAGTCCCACCATAATGCTTGACTGTAGGCAAGACACACTTGTCTTTGTACTCCTTACCTGGTTGCCGCCACACACGCTTGACACCATCTGAACCAAAGAAGTTTATCTTGGTCTCATCAGACCACAGTACATGGTTCCAATAATCCATGTCCTTAGTCTGCTTGTCCTCAGCAAACTGTTTGCAGGTTTTCTTGTGCAGCATCTTTACAAGGGGCTTCCTTCTGGGAGGACAGCCATGCAGACCAATTTGATGCAGTGTGAGCCATATGGTCTGAGCACTGACAAGCTGACCCCCACCCATTTAACCTCTGCAGCAATGCTGGCAGCACTCATATGCCTATTTTCCAAAGACAACATCTGTATATGACGCTGAGCATGTGCACTCAATTTCTTTGGTTGACCATGGTAAGGCCTGTTCTGAGTGGAACCTGTCCTGGTAAACTGCTGTGTGGTCTTAGCCACTGTGCTGCAGCTCAGTTTCAGGGTCTTGGAAATCTTCTTATAACCTAGGCCATCTTTATGTAGAGCAACAATTCTTTTTTTCAGATCCTCAGAGAGTTCTTTGCCATGAGCTTCCAGTGACCAGTTGAACTTCCAGTGACCAGTATGAGAGAGTAATGCCCTACACACAATCGGACTTTCAGATGGAAAATGTGCAATTGGAGCTTGTTGTCGGAAATTTTGACTGTGTGTAGGCTCAATCAGACTTTTTCCATTGGAATTTCCAACACACAAAGTTTGAGAGCTGGATCTAAAATTTTCTGACAACAAAATCCATTCACGTAAATTCTGATCGTGTGTAGACAATTCAGACACACAAAGTGCCACGCATGCTCGGAATCAAGCAGAAGAGCAGCACTAGCTATTGAACTTAATTTTTCTTGGCTCGTCGTAGGTGTTGTACACGTTCTTGATGGTCGGAATTTCCGACTAACTTTGTGTGACCATGTGTATGCAAGACAAGATTGAGCCAACATCTGTCAGAAAAAATCAGATGGATTTTTTTGCCGGAATGTCCGATCGTGTTTGCAGGGCACCAAATTTAACACACCTGCTCCCCAGTCACACCTGAGACCTTGTAACACTAATGAGTCAAATGACACCGGGGAGGGAAAATGGCTAACTGGGCCCAATTTGGACATTTTCACTTAGGGGTGTACTCACTTTTGTTGCCAGCCACACTGTTGAACAAGCTGTACACTCATTTACAAAAATGTGAGGGGTCTACTCCCTTTTGTGAGATACTGTAGATATTTTTTTTCTTTAACACATAATCAGAACATGGATCATTAGGATATTTTTATTCATAAAACAAAGAATCCAGGAATGATCTTTACTGCATACTAATATTCGTCCAGCTTAGCACAAAAGAAGTA
Organism: Lithobates pipiens; assembly: GCF_037356315.1. Lineage (NCBI taxonomy): Eukaryota > Metazoa > Chordata > Amphibia > Anura > Ranidae > Lithobates > Lithobates pipiens. The sequence goes on from NW_027507758.1 coordinate 342,196,770, forward strand.
TTTCACATAAAGGAGGGGTCACTAGGGAAAATGAATCACTGGAGTAATCAGCGCTTCTACAGTGATAGCCAGATTTTTCTGTAGTTCTGCTTTAAAGTGAGCTTGCAACTGGCCATTCAAGCATTTACAGATACTGTAAGTTAAAGAGGAGGTCCAGCCCTTTACAAATACTGTAGCTGTTGACTTTTAATATTAGGACAATTACCTGTGCCAGCGATGTCAGCACCCCAGCCGATGTTTCCATCGGCTCTCGGGTGCTTCTACCATCATTGCCTGTAAGGGAAACTGGCAGTGAAGCCTTGTGGCTTCAAAGCTGGTTACCTACTGCACATGCGAGAGCTCACTCCGCTTTGTGAATGGCCTAGCGGGGGAAGGAGGAGGGGGCCAAATTTCTGGGGGCCCTCCTGCATCCCCCTGCAGCCAAGGAAGTGAGGATGGGTACCTGTCAAAACTGGGTACCCCGTCCCTGAAAGGTGCCAAATGTGGCAACGGAGGGGGGGAAGGAGCAGATAAGCGGAGCGTCCCCTTTTGGGTGGAACTCCTCTTTAATAATACAAGCAGAACATGAGACTTACAGCGGTATTAAAGTCAAAATATAAAATGTAATATATTGCAGCTAACCAATCATTAGATGTGAGCGCTGCATTCGTTTTCTCTTTTTCCCCTCTATTCTCACCTGGTGAACTGATCAGTACCACACCACCAGTATTAGAGTGCCTCAACTCTGGATGAAGGAGCACAAGTACCCCCTTGGGGCGGTACCACTGTTAACCTGGGGGGAGTGTTAATTGCATCAGCTGATTTTCCTACACTAAGAAACTGAAGCTGAACTCCAGCTAACACATTATACACAGTTACAGCAAACAGGGTTTTTCCTGTAAGAAAAGTTTTACATAAATATATAAAAGCTGATCATTGTAAGAACCCCTATCAGTGGTAAATAGTTTGCCTCAACCATGTAACTTCTATAGCTGCAGGACACCTCGTTCTGTTGAAAACCAACAGACTTACTAGACCGATTGACAGGTGGAAATAATGGAAAGAAAACCTAAAAATTAAAACGAATGCAGCCATCACATCTGAGAATTGGTAAGCTTCAATATAATAAATGTTTAATTTGGGGTTTAATACCACTTTAAAACAAATCATTTCAAAATTTCAAAGAAGCAGCACTGAAATCATCCAAGCAGTTTGTTTCAGAACAACTATCCCTGCTTCCCCTCCCTTCAGAAACTCTGCACCTTTCTAGCCATCTAATCTCTACTATTAACAAAAAGTGGTGGGCTAAGTAAGCAGGGTGAGCTGAGCTGCTGAGAAAATGACTTTGATGACTTTGGTGTTTCTATTCTGAACTCTGAACATGAATTGCTCCATAGTATCTGCAACTGCAGAGGTGATTGTTTTAAAGCATATTAACTGCTACTTAAGAATATGTAAATACTTAAATTGCCATAGTTGACCACAGATAAACGTTAAAGGATTTTTGTGTTCTGTAGTAACTAAAAAAGAATTGAAGATTAGCCACAGGGAAAGGGCTTTGTATTTGACAAAGCCTCAATCAAACTCCCTGCTTAAAGTGTTATTAACCCTTTTGGTGCCAGGTCCATAAATCTGCAGCCACCGAAATTGTGTGTGAAACTGACAGGAGACTCTTGCCTGACAGGGGAAAACATTCGGACACGCACTCAGTATCAGTGCTCCCCCGCACTGCCACACCCCGCCATGCTTATTGGGTTCCGCTTGCCCATCTGCCAGCCTGGGAGAGAGATGGCGGGTGCCTGCAGCAGGAGGGGAAGGAGAAGAGCGGACACACATCTGCTCTCCTTGCCTTCTTGTGACCTGGAAAGTGACGTCTCTGACGTCACTTCCGAGTCAAGCTCTTGGTGTTCCCAGCTAGCTTAGCCGAGAAAAGATGTTTTGCAACGTGATCTGCAATTTTGCTGAAATTTTGCATTCACTAGACCTTTGCGGTAATAATGTGTGACATAAAAAATTGGAACTTCCACTATTGTATTCTCTAGGGTGTCTGCTTTCAGGAAATATAAAATGTTTGTGGGTTTTGTTTAATCTTTAGGCCAAATTTTTTTTTTAAACGTGTGCAGAAAAAATGCAAAAACCACTCTGGCAACGAAAAGGTTAAACTTTGGATTTTTTTTATCTCAAAATGCTTTTCTCCCTGGATCCTGGTCTCAGGGGGCTCCATCACCTTACAGGGTTCCATGGAGCCACCTTTGTGTGCAGGCTCCTGGCAGAGGGTAGTTGGGTGGCAAACTATTCCCCCTACCTCCTAAGTGCGCCTAACTTGGTCTCTTCTAAACAGTGCTTGAATTGTCTCTTATAAACAGTGGTTGAATTTCTCATGATGAGAATGTATTAACAATGGCATAAACAGCACTTTTCTTAACATTTTACAGCACTAAGAATCAGTCTTTCTGGCTTTGTAACTCATTTAGATTGCTGTAGAGCAAACTGCACTGCTATGACTTACATTATATGCAACCTCTAAGAATAATTTCTATTTGCTCCCTTTGGTCTGTTAAATATACCATTGTTATATCCTTTCGATAAGTGTAAGAAAATAAATACCTGTTGACCCTGCAAAAAATATTCTGGCCTGACAATGTTCTGTGCTTGTTGCCTCTGCTGACAGTAATTAAATATTGGTATCTCCATGGACTACAGGAAGTGTTACTGGCAGAAACACCAGGTAAAAAATAAAGGGGAAGAAGTCTGGAAAAGAATCTGATTACAACAGCCATATCTAGAGACTAAGGCTGGGTTCACACCATCTGTGGGACGACTCACAGTAGGGAGTCCGGTGCTTCCCTGTTCAACATTTCAGGTCCGAATTAGGTCAGAATTTTGGTCTGAATTCGGACCTGAAATGGAGCCAAAGATGCACAGGACGTTTCTGCAGTACACTCTACGGCTGCCCTGGATATGTGTGAACCGACTCCATTGAGAGCAGGTCACACTCTCCTGTTATGCGAACTGGATGCAGGGCAACCCACCAGGGCCGAAACTATGGGGGGGCAGTGCCCCAGGTGACGCAGCACAGGTGACACCCCCACCTGCACTGGGAACCGCTGCTCTAAGGGTGTAACTGCCGCCAATCAAGTGTAATGGACAGGCAGGTCTCCCTCCTAGTGCCCAGACTATGTCTTTTCTGCGTGAGGCATCTCAGAGAAGGGGAGGTTTTAAAGAAGGCCTTGGACTAGAGTGGGGAGTGCAGGAGAGGCCCTGGACTGGGTGGGAGGTGCAGGGGAGGCCCTGGACAGGAGAGGTTCTGAGGAGGCCCTAGACTGGGGGGTGCAGAGGAGGTCCTGGGCTGGGGGGTGCAGTGAAGGCCCTGGGCTGAGGAGATGCAGAGGTGGCCCCAATCTGGGGGTGTTAGAGGAGGCCCTGGACTGGAGGATGTAGTGGAGGCCCTGGACTGATGGGGGTTGTGGAGGAGGCCTTTGGCTGTAGAGTGTGGAGGAGGCCCTGGGCTTGGGGGTGCAGTGGAGGCCCTTAACTTGGGGTGGGCTGTAATGGAGGCCTTTGACTAGGAGAGGAGTGCAGAGGAGGCCCTGGACTAGGGGGTGGGTGCAGAGGAGGCCATTGACTAGGAAATGGTGGTTGGTGTGGCAAAGGCCCCTGGATAGGGGGTGGTACAAGAAAGATTCTGGACTAGGTGAGGGGTGCCTGGAGGTTCCAGATTAGGAGAGGGGGAGTCTGGAGATCCTGGACTAGGGCATTGGGTGTCTGGAGGCTCTGGACTATGAGAGGGGGGTCGTGGAAGCCCTCTGGACTAGGAAAGAGGATGCCTGAAGGACCTTCCAGCTTCAGGGAGAAAGAGCCTGGATTTAAAGCCTGGGCTGAGGAAGAGCCTGCTGGGCCCTGGAGGGTGAGTTCACAACATAAATGGGGGCATTTATCAATTGTCGCAAGCAATACAAAAACAGGAGAAGAGATACAGGTCGTGTTATAGATTGATTAAAGGAGAAGTTTAGCCAAAGCCTGTTTGGTTGTACTTCTCCTGTTGATCACATCAGTGCAGATTGTTTTGCACTCCTGTGACCCATTTTCAGCTGACAGTTGGCTTAAGCCTGCTCTCGGCTGTTGTCACAGAGACGGTCCAGGCTGGAGAAAGATTGCAACCATATGATTGGGATGTGCTCACAGGCCTGGGCTGGCACCCAGCTCAGCCTCTCAGTGAGCCGCTGAGTGTCTGAGCCTGCCACTTCTGCCCCCTCCACAGCCCAGTGTTTAAGTAAGCTCCGGAGGGGAGGGCAGAGCAGAGCCAGATACTGACAGCCACCATCTCTGTGCTCAGGGAGCTCTGAGAACTGAGTGACCGGCTGTTTGATTACTCTGTTCTCAGCCTTAGAGCCGGCAGGGGACAGATGCAGCATCTAGGTAAGTATGATTTATAAATAAAATGCCCATACTTCTCCTTTAATTACCAGACATCTCCTCTTTCCTGCTATTTGGCCCACATGACAATTAGGCCTCATTCACATGGAGCATATGTGTCCATGCCCAGTGTGATGGTTGTGTACGGCGTGGGGATGCACGCTGTTCTGTGCATCCCTGTGCAAGCAGTCCAGTCAAAGTCAAGTTATAGATGAAGCTCTCTGGTGGATGCAGATGCAGCAAAAAGTGGCACAGCATACAAGACCTGTCTCAGCACCTGTCTGGATTCACACGTATGCCCTTTTAGTGCTTTTTTCATTTTGCAGATTTACACTACAGTCCATTTAACATGGTTTCCTATGGAACCCATTCTATGGTGCAAATCTGCAAAATGCAAAAAGCACTAAAAATGCATAGATGTGAATCCAGCCTTAATGACATTTATCAAAACTAGAGCAGACATAATTTGGAACAACTGTGCATGGCAACCAATCAGCTCATAGCTTTCATTTTTAAAGTTGAGCAAGCTGAAAATAGAAATTGATTGGTTGTCATGTGCAGCTGTTCCAAATTCTGACACCACCAGTTTTGATAAATTCCCCTCACTGTGTTTTACATGTCTTACTCCTGACTACTGCATAAGTCCTTCTAAGTACAGCACATTCTTTATTAAAGTGTTGTAAAGGCACACATTCTACCGTATGCATGAAGGTAAAAAAATATTCTTTGTGTAGCAGCCCCCCAGCCCCACCTAATACTTACCTGTGCCCCCTCTTGATCCAGCGATGTCCCAGAGAGCCTTGGCTGTCTGGGGGCTCACACTCCTGATTGTTTTTTGGCAGCAGCGGGAGCCATTGGCTCACACTGCTGTCAATCACAGCCAGTGAGCCAATCAGAAGATGGAGGGAGTGGAGTCGAGCCATGGCTCATTGTGTGAATAGACACACAGAGCCGCAGCTCAGGAGCATGCCTGCTTGGGTGCTCCTATAGCAAGCTGATTGCTGTGGGGGCACCCAGAAAGAGGGAGAGACCAGGGGTTCTTGGCAAGGGACCCATGAAGAGGAGGATCCAGGCTGCTCTGTGCAAAACCATTACACAGAGCAGGTAAGTATAGCATGTTTATTATTTAGAAAAAATAAAAAGTCTTTAACCACTACAATACAGGGCACTTTCGCCCCCTCCTTCCCAGCCCAATTTTCAGCTTTCATCGCTCTAGCGCTTTCAGTGACAATTGCGCGGTCATGCTACACTGTACCCAAATGAAATTTTTATCATTTTGTTCGCACAAATAGAGCTTTATTTTGGTGGTATTTATTCACGACTCAGTTTTTTATTTTTTGCGATATAAGCGCAAAAAAGCGGAAATTTGGAAAAAAAACAATATTTTTATTGTTCTATTTTAATAGAAATCCAATAAAATCAAATTTTGTCATAAATTTAAGCCAAAATGTATTCTGCTACATGTTTTTGGTAAAAAAAATTCTGTTAAGTGTATAATAATTGGTTTGTGTGATCACGGACATATGTACGCAAATGATCATGTACATATGTGTGCAGGTGATCACGTATATACGTGTGCAGATAATCATTGGAACATGTGATTTTAGTGGGACATATGTGGGGGACATGTTTTTATTATTTGGGGACATGTATGTTTTGGGGACATGTATGTTTTGGGGACATATGTGGGGACTGTGTTTATACTGTGTGGTGTGTTGTGTATTACACTAGACTGGTGATCAGTGAGTAAAAAGCTGTAAAAAACAGCTCATACTCACTGATCATCAGCCGGCTGCAGCGATCTGCTCTCCTCTCCTCAGCGATGACTTCTGTGTGAGGAGAGGAGGAGCCGATTGCCTAGCAACCGGCTGTTTGTTTACATCACATGATGGCCGTGATTGGACACGGCCGTCATGTGATCAGGAGGGCCAATCAGAGAGCCCTCCTGCCGATCTGAGATGCGCCATGTCTGGGTGACACGGGCGCATCGGGATCGCGCTGCTGCGCGGGCACGCGCGCGCGATCCCGCTCCTTCTGATGGACGTTCCTGAACGTCCTATCAGAAGTAGACGGCTCCCACCCGGCCGTATATGTGCATTGGCCGGGTGGGAAGTGGTTAATATCACTTTAAGGTTAGCTGTGTGTAGTAAAAAATATGCAATAGAACAGTTTTTATTTTATTACAATGAGTGTACTGAGGTTTGTACTGTCTTTTACATACTTGCTTGTTGCCCTTTTACGCCCCTCCCGGTGTTGATGCTATCAGACCACACCCACAGTTTTGGCGCCGCTATATTGCCAGATATCATTTTTCTTCAGGGGGTGGTGGGTTGCAAAAAAAATGTCCAGCCTTGGGTGCCAGATGTGCTAGCTACGCCACTGAAAACCACATCCAATTCACATAAGTGTGAACCCAGCCTTATGCTGCAATATATAAAATTTTAGTTTTTTGGTGTAGATATGTTTGTCAGTCAGATTCAACTATTTAATATCAATTAATAAAGTATAACTAGAGGCAAAACTTTTTTTTTTCTGTGATAAAGTGTAGAGGGATTAGAACACCTGTCCGTTTTTATTGCTATCTGTGCTCCCGTTAAGGAGATCCACCCTCTCAATTTTTCCTGTTTACCGTTATCATTGATACTGAAAGTTAAAGTGGTAGTAAACTCCGCTTTGTGATTTTTACAGATAGGTAAGCTTATAATAAAGCTTATCTGTAGGTAAAATGAATATCTCCTAAACGTGCACTTTATAAGAGATATTCACTTGTTTGGCCATTCCTTCAGAGCTCTGTGCTGCAGCTCGACCATTCAAGTGGCCAGAGCCCGTGATCCCCGAAGGAAGACGGGGCGAAAATGGAAACCCCATAAGTGGTGCCAGTGCACCGCTGGAGGGCTTCGTTTCCAGATAAGTCCTTCATAAAGTCCTTCAAAACTAGCACCAATTAACAATATATTTTTCTTCTCGCATCCCAAATTATGGGATGACACTAGAACACATTATGGGATGACACTAGAACAGTAATAGAAGGGAAATCTTCCAATGGGGACACTAGTTCTGGTGACCCTGGTGACACCTGGATTCCCTCACTTTGGAGGGATTTCCTCTCACTTTCTAATTTGGCTATGGGACAAAAAGTGAAGGTAAATCTCCCCAATGGGACACAGATAGCAAAAAAAAAAATAAGATGGGGTTATAACCCTCCCTTACTCTATTCAAAATGAAAAAAACACTTTAGTAGTTTGTCACTGCTCGGTGATGTATAATGCATCAGCATAATCCTAAACTACGTACATAATTAGAGACCACCCACTAGAGAAAGTAACAACAAGATGACTGATTGTATTTGGTAGGACAATGTATAGTACAGTGAAACAGAAGTGTAGAAGACCATTCCACAGAGGGAAAATGTCTTTCTAGGTACTGCATGTATAAGAATAAAGCTAGAGAGCTTTTTGGAAAGACTGCACAGCATAAGAAAGCAGCTGCTACTAATATTTCTGCCTATATTTAGACTAAAATGTCTTCTTATAATCAACATCCATGTAAATGTTTAACTGCAGGAGATAAATGCCTCCTCTGCTGTTAAAACTATCTTGTGTTACTGAACAGTAGAATACAGGCCCTGCTACATCTTGTATAACACACTTACACTCATACATTTTGAATGTGATCTATTTTTACCTACTTGATCTGTTTTATTTCTTGGCAGCTCTTAAGCAGGAGAAGAGAGCATCTCTCTGTGTGTCATAAAACACTGGCTTGTAGCCTTTTACAGGTTTAAGACTGCAATCTTTGCTCTTTTTTCTAACAGAGTTAAAGTACAAAAGGATTATTCTCATTGTTACTATGTTTCCTACAATGGTTACCACTGAGAAATGGCCAAAAGCTGCAGCCACAGAAGGTTGGACTTCTGACTGGTAACATTTTGAAATGAACAATTGGGCCACAGAGGCTTGGTGCCAAAAAGCCCAGGAAAATCCTGGATGATTTGGAGCTTGTCACAAAGATGGCAGAACAATGTCATAGGACAGCTTTGTCAGGTCACCTGATTACAGGTGACAGATGCACACCGTCAGAGTCAGGAGTGCACCGCTAAGGTAGTGGACCCTATGGCTGACTGCTGAGGATGGGACTCTGAGTGGTTCAGGAAGACAGGTCCACTGGAGCGCCAACACGGATCCCACTGGGAGCTAGAGAATAAGATTCTCCAGAGCGTGGAGTCTAAGAGCCATCAGGTGTTCACTAGAGCCTCTAGTGGTGAGGATGTACTGTGCTACAACTGGCTCCAGGTCGTGGCCCCCAGGGTCTCCCAGCTCAAGCTCATGGTATGCTACAGGAGGATGGAGAGGAAGCAGCAGCCCAGGACAACAAGGGATAGTAAGGAGATAAGCCAAAGTTCTGGGCAACTAGCAGACAAGGATAGACAGAGAACACGCCAAAAGTTCAGGGTCCCAAGCAGGCAGGGATAGTCAAGAACAAGTCATGATCGGTAACAGAGACAGACACAGAGCACACGGTAAGCAGAGAAGAGGAAACCAAACACACAATATTGCTCAGCAAAGCAAGCTTGGAGAACACAGTGTTTTATATTGGGTCCTGTTGAGGCTGGGGTGGAGCTACACTGAGGGAAGATTACTTAACCATGCAGGTGTGAGAGTGCAAGCCCTAAGGCTGATACACAGACCAGATAAGATACTTTGATGGCAAGACTCTCCAGGAGAATACCCCTGATGAGTTCAAAGGGTGCTTTCTACAAGGCAGATAGAACCAAATGAAGGTCCTGCAGAAGTGAAGGATGCCGCATGGGGCGACTGATACAAGAAACAACTCAAAAAAAGTTTTTTTTACAAAGGAATGCAAAGCCTTTTAAAGAGGATGAATAAGGCCAATATGTGACCTTTAAGGAAGCTCAGAGCAAAGTTCTAGTCACGGACTGTTTACAGGAAGGCCAGAATGCAAAACACAAAGTAATTCATGGAACCGTGTTCACACCAGGCCAAACAAGATTTCTAGGTGCGACAATAGATCTTCCTGAAAGTGTTTTTTTTTTTCTTTTAGCAAGGTTGGAATCACAGACTCAGAACCCCCCCCCCCCCCCCCCCCACCCCATCCTTTCAATCCTAGGTTTCAACTGCCATTCTGTTAAAACGAGAGACTGTGAAGCAAAATGTAATAGTGGGCCTTGAGACAAAAAATCTAATTTGTTGGAAAAGAGGCCAGGATTTGCCTGCTAGTAGTCTGAATATGACTGTGTAACATGTTCTTCTGGGCCAAGTTGGTACAATTAGAATCACCAATTTTTCTGTTTTTTTCTATTTAGTGGAGCAGGCAAGGCAGAATTTGGAGTGGAGTGGAGGGTAGGCAAAAAATTTGTCTGAACTGAGACCAGGGGATAATTAAGGCATCTGGGGCTAGAGTAAGAGGATAGCGGATTCTGGCAACAAACAGAGGTAGATTGTTATTAAATCTGGAGGCTAGTATGTCCACATCTGGAATCCCGGAAGACCATTCACCTTGGTCTTACATTGGCTGTCATCCCAGAAGGAAGCCTCTTCTAAAAGAAAGCCTGCAAAGAGTTTGCTGAAGACTAGCAGACTAAGGACATGGATTTCTGGATGTCCTGTGGTCTGATGAGACCAAGATAAACTTATTTGGTTCAGATGGTTTCAAGCATGTGTGGCGGCAAACAGGTGAGGAGTACAAAGACATGTGTGTCTTGCCTACAGTCAAGCAAGGTGGTGGAAATGCCATGGTCTGGGGCTGCATGAGTGCTGCCGGCACTGGGGAGCTACAGTTCATTGAGGGAACCATGAAAGCCAACATGTACTGTGACATACTGAAGCCGAGCCTGATCCCTTCCCCTCAGAGACTGGGCCATAGGACAGTATTCCAACATGATAACGACCCCAAACATCCTTCCAAGATGACTACTGCCTTTCTAAAGAAGCTTAGGATAAAAGGGGATGGACTAGCCAAGCATGTCTCCAGACATAAACCCTATTGAGCATCTGTGGAGCATCCTCAAATGGAAGGCAGAGGAGGGCAATGTCTCTACCATCCACCAGTACCGGGATGTCATCATGGAGGAGTGGAAGAGGACTCCAATGGCAACCTGTGAAGCTCTGGTGAACTCCATGCTCAAGAGGGTTAAGGCAGTGCTGGAAAATAATGGTGGCCATACAAAATATTGACCCTTTGGGCCTAATGTGGACATTTTCACTTATGAGTGTACTCACTTTTGTTGCCAGCGGTTTAGACATTAATGGCTGTGTGTTGAGTTATTTTGAGAGGGCAGCAAATTTACTCTGTTATACAAGCTGTACACTCACTACTTTACATTGTAGCAAAGTGTAATTTCTTCAGTGTTGTCACATAATATGTGTATATATATATATATATATATATATATGTGTGTGTGTGTGTGTGTGTGTGTGTGTGTGTGTGTTATATATATATATATATATATATATATGTATATACACACACACACACACGCAGTTCACATATACTTTAAGCTTTAACTGAGACAGTTTCTCTGCTATCACTGTTTCCAGAAATCCTGAAAATGAACCATCATTTCTAGAACCATATGATCCCCCAGCTTGTTATTGTTGATGCCATTTATTTCTAAGAAGACTGAACAGAGTTTTTGCATTCATGGTTTGCTACAGGTCTCCCTCAGCATAATTGTTTGGCAGCACAGATAATGTGCTTGGCCTCCTTTTGTGTATTTTTATACACTTTTCTATCAGCTGAATGGTTTCCTCGAATCTGCTATATTCTGATTTTCTCCTTTACTATCCTACTTACCTCTTTAGTGAACCATATTTTTTTTCTTCCGTTTACTTACTAAATTGTCTGACATATAATCTAGCTGTCTCCAGGATGGTAGACTTTAACAGTGCCCATTGACTCCTGTCATTTTACTCTAACCTTTTAATAATGTTTTTAGAAATTCACCATTTCAGTTTCACTTTAGTTTTTGTATATGATTTTTTAGTTCTTGTTTTATTATCAAACCAAGACATTGATGACTTCTAGAACCCACATTTTCTCTCACCTTAGCATTAGGGATGAGCTTCATGTTTGAGTCGAACATATGTTCGACTCGAACATCGGCTGTTCGCCCGTTCTGCGAATTCCGAACGTTATGGGCCGTTCGCGCCAAATTCGCGTGGCGCTCACGGCCCACAATGCACTGCAATGGCGCAGTGCATTGCTGGCTCATGATTGGCCAAGCATGCACTGTGACCCCGCATGCTTGGCCAATCACAGCGCCAGCAGCGAGGAGAGCCATGATATAGATGCCTGTGGCCAATCATAGCTCAGGCTGTGTAGTACACGCCCCACACTATATAAGGCCGCCAGCGCGGCGGCCTTGTGTAGTGTGTTGGCGTCTGTAGCAGTTAGTGGGTGTTCTGTGTACCTTCAACACAGTATACACCGATCGTTATCGGCCGATTTTTCGTTCTTGCTCTTCTGTAGTGGTTGCTGTCTGCGTGCCCTGACCGCAGTATACACTGCTGTATTCACCTATATAGCTAGCGATATATCTATCTTTTATAATAGAGCTTGCAGTCAGTGTTAGGAGATTGTGCGTGCTGTCTGCGTGCTCTGAACCCAGTATACACCACTATATCCACCTATATAGCTAACTATTTTGCTCGTTTTAAATAGAGCTGTCAGTCAGTGTTAGGAGATTGTGCGTGCTGTCTGCGTGCTCTGAACGCAGTATACACCGCTATATCCACCTATATAGCTAACTATCTTGCTCGTTTTAAATAGAGCCGTCAGTCAGTGTTAGGAGATTGTGCGTGCTGTCTGCGTGCTCTGAACCCAGTATACACCGCTATATCCACCTATATAGCTAACTATCTTGCTCGTTTTAAATAGAGCTTGCAGTCAGCGGTAGGAGATTGTGCGTGCTGTCTGCGTGCTCTGAACCCAGTATACACCGCTATATCCACCTATATAGCTAACTATCTTGCTCGTTTTAAATAGAGCTTGCAGTCAGCGGTAGGAGATTGTGCGCGCTGTCTGCGTGCTCTGAACCCAGTATACACCGCTATATCCACCTATATAGCGAACTATCTTGCTCGTTTTAAATAGAGCTTGCAGTCAGCGGTAGGAGATTGTGCGCGCTGTCTGCGTGCTCTGAACCCAGTATACACCGCTATATCCACCTATATAGCTAACTATCTTGCTTGTTTTAAATAGAGCTTGCAGTCAGCGGTAGGAGATTGTGCGTGCTGTCTGCGTGCTCTGAACCCAGTATACACCGCTATATCCACCTATATAGCTAACTATCTTGCGTGTTTTAAATAGAGCTTGCAGTCAGCGGTAGGAGATTGTGTGTGCTGTCTGCGTGCTCTGAACCCAGTATACACCGCTATATCCACCTATATAGCTAACTATCTTGCTCGTTTTAAATATAGCTTGCAGTCAGCGGTAGGAGATTGTGTGTGCTGTCTGCGTGCTCTGAACCCAGTATACACCGCTATATCCACCTATATAGCTAACTATCTTGCTCGTTTTAAATAGAGCTTGCAGTCAGCGGTAGGAGATTGTGTGTGCTGTCTGCGTGCTCTGAACCCAGTATACACCGCTATATCCACCTATATAGCTAACTATCTTGCTCGTTTTAAATAGAGCTTGCAGTCAGCGGTAGGAGATTGTGCGTGCTCTGAACCCAGTATACACCGCTATATCCACCTATATAGCTAACTATCTTGCTCGTTTTATATAGAGCTTGCAGTCAGCGGTAGGAGATTGTGCGTGCTGTCTGCGTGCTCTGAACCCAGTATACACCGCTATTCCACCTATATAGCTAACTATCTTGCTCGTTTTAAATAGAGCTTGCAGTCAGTGGTAGGAGATTGTGCGTGCTGTCTGTGTGCTCTGAACCCAGTATACACCGCTATTCCACCTATATAGCTGACTATCTTGCTCGTTTTAAATAGAGCTTGCAGTCAGCGGTAGGAGATTGTGCGTGCTGTCTGCGTGCTCTGAACCCAGTATACACCGCTATATCCACCTATATAGCTCTTCTCTATTTGAGCCATCTGCCATCTGCAGGAGTTAGTGGAAGTTGTGTGTGCCTCCAGCACAATATACCCTACCCAATTGCTGGTTTTCCCAACTCCCTTCAGGCCATTACCATGTCTGGAAGGCCAGCAAGGAGAGGCAGACAGGAGCGAGCAGGCTCTGTGTCTAGAGACAACAGTGCTGGTCATGGACACAGTGCATCGTCATCATCAGCACGTGGCCATGGGACATGCTTGTCCTTTTCAGCAGCTGGACATGTTGAGCCGCAACATGCCAACGACTTGGTAGAGTGGATGACCAAGCCCTCTTCATCCTCCTTATCCTCTCTCACCCAGGCTCAGGGTACTAGCAAAGCAGCTGCCAACGCATCGTCTTCCCTCCTCTCAATGTCATCATCAGTGACTCCTTCCCTAGACCCACCACGTCCTCCTGAGAAGTCTCCTGAACTCTTTGAGCACAGTGTTGGGTACATGCTCCAGGAGGATGCCCAGTGTTTTGTAGGCTCTGATGATAATACTCAGCTAGAGGAAGGCAGTAGCGTGAATGCAGAGAGGGATGCTCCAGAAGGACAGCAATCTCCACAAGCTGCAGCATACTGCCAGGTTTGCTGCAGCGATGAAGAGGGAGGGGATGATGAGGGCACTGACTCCACGTGGGTGCCTGGCATGTCCAACGAGGCAGGATGCCCTCCGGGGGCCAGCTTAGGGGCAGCACACTGACTGAACCACACCGCAGAGCTCCGCCTGTGCAGGGCGCTGCCTCTGCGTGTTATTCTAAAAGTTCTTTGGTGTGGGCCTTTTTTGAGACGAGTGCATCAGATCGCACCGCTGCTATTTGCAACATATGTCTCAAGCGTATCTCGCGTGGCCAAAACATCAGCCGCTTGGGCACCACATGCTTGACCAGACATATGTTGATTCGCCATGCAGCTCGTTGGCAAGCGTACCTCAAAGACCCACACCAAAGAACAAAGCGGACCTCTCCTTGCTCCTCATCAGCTGGGATCTCCAATCCCACTAGACCTTCAGTCCTCTCTGAAACCTGCTCTGAGAGGAATGAAGGTGTAGAATTAGGTGTGTCACAGCCAAGTGCTTCCGGGCACTCTGCTAGCAGTACACCCACGTCCGATTATAGCAGGCAAATGTCCCTGCCCCAGCTGCTGGACCGGCGAAAGAAGTTCACTCCCAGCCATCCACATGCCCAGCGGTTGAATGCTAGCTTGGCTAAATTGCTAGCACTTCAACTACTGCCTTTTCAGTTGGTAGACTCGGCCCCCTTCCGTGAGTTTGTACAATGTGCGGTTCCTCAGTGGCAGGTCCCCAAACGCCACTTTCTCACGGAAGGCGATTCCGGCTCTCTACCGGCATGTGGAAGGCAATGTCTTTGCCTTGCTGGACAGGGCAATCAGCGGTAAGGTGCATATTACTGCTGACTCATGGTCCAGCAGACATGGACAGGGACGTTACCTGTCTTTCACGGCCCATTGGGTCACTCTTCTGGCAGCTGGGAAGGATGCAGGACAAGGTGCAGTAGTGTTGGAGGTTGTTCCGCCACCACGCCTCCAAAATGCTACTATTGGTTGTCACCCACCTCTCTCCTCCACCCCTCCTCTTCTTTTTCCTCCATGGCCTCTTCCAGTGCTCTGTCCTCAGAACCAGCGGTGCTCCGTAGGCGGGACAGGAGCCACACTGGGGCGGATGTTTTGTCAGCTCTGCAGGGGCAGGCCAAGAGGTGGTTGACGCCATGCCAGCTTAAGCCAGGAATGGTGGTTTGCGACAATGGCACCAACCTCCTCTCCGCCCTCCGACAGGGACAACTGACCCATGTGCCCTGTGTGGCTCACGTCCTTAACCTGGTGGTGCAGCGGTTCTTGGGCAGGTACCCGGGCTTACAGGATGTCCTGATGCAGGCCAGGAAAGTCTGTGTGCATTTCCACCGATCATTTAATGCCTGTGCTCGGCTGGCTGAGCTCCAAAAGGATTTGAACCTGCCCAAGAACAGCCTTTTATGTGACATGCCCACCAGGTGGAACTCAACGTTGGCCATGCTGCAGCGGCTGCACATGCAGCAGAGGGCCATCAATGAGTACCTGTGCGACTACGGCACCAGGACAGGGTCAGGGGAGCTCGGTTTTTTCTCACCAAGCCAGTGGGGCATGATCAGGGATGCATGCACTATCCTGTCACTGTTTGAGGAGGCCACGAGGATGGTGAGTAGTGACAGTGCATGCATCAGTGACACTGTACCTCTTGTCCACCTCTTGGAGCATACGCTGCGTGGAATAATGGACAGGGCACTTGAGGCAGAACAGAGGCAGGAAGAGGAGGACTTCCTTGCCTCTCAAGGCCCCCTTTATCCAGACAGTGTTCCTGCTGTGCCACCCATCACACAGGAAGAAGATGAGGAGGAGGAGGATGATTGTGTCAGCATGGAGGTGGAGGCTGGCACTCAGCATCAGCAGCAGCAGCAGTCTTGTAGGGATGATTTACAGTCCCAAGAAACCCGCGGACTTGTACGTGGCTGGGAGGAGGTAGCTGCGGATCATGTTGTCCTTAGTGACCCAGAGGACTCCGGACTGAATGCCTCAGCTAACCTACGCTGCATGGCCTCCCTGATCCTGCAAAGCCTGCGGAAGGATCCTCGTATTCTTCGGATCAAGGAGAGGGACCATTACTGGCTGGCCACTCTCCTTGATCCACGGTACAAGGGTAAGGTTGCCGACCTTATCTTGCCATCGCAGAGGATGAGACATCTCCGGGAGGCCTTGCAGAAAGGTCTGTGCAACGGGTTCCCAGAGACTGGGAGGTTACAAACTCCTGGTCCTGGACAACCTGTTGCTGAGGCATCGGTCAAAAGGAGCAGTGGAGAAGGTGGCCGCCTGACCGATGCTTTCAGATTTTCAGGCCGTCTGACCGATGCTTTCAGATTTTTTAGTCCGCAGCCCCAAGGTATGATCGGTTCCAGCAACCATCGTCAGCGTCTGATTTACATGGTGCAGGAATACCTAGGGGCAAGGTCAGACTTGGACACCTTTCCCACCGAAAATCCTCTGGCTTACTGGGTCTTGAGGATGGATCACTGGCCAGAGCTTGCACAGTATGCAATTGAGCTACTGGCCTGTCCTGCATCCAGCGTTCTTTCGGAACGCACCTTCAGTGCTGCTGGTGGCTTTGTTACCGATCACAGGGTGTGCCTGTCCACCGAATCAGTTGATCGACTGACCTTCATCAAGATGAATCAGTCTTGGATCACCCACAGCTACCAAGCACCTGAAGCTGATGTAACCGAATAATTTTTTTTGAAATATCACATCCCTTCAAGACTGCCAATGCTGATGCTGAGAGACTGTCCTGTTATGTTGATTGTCTATCCTCTTCCTTCTTCGCTGATATGTTGGAAGAACATTTCTGGTTCTGGGTGATCCCATCAGCCCAATTTTTCTGCCCCTGTTTAACAGGGGCGTTTAATTACAATTTTTGATGCAATGCTTTGCAGCAGGGCTAATTCCTGCACTACAACTAGATTATATGGGAGAGGTTGCAGTGTCGTGGCACCAGCGCCTAAGGCCCAATTTTTTTCCCCCTGTTTAACAGAGGCGTTTAATTACAAATTTTTGATGCAATGCTTTGCAGCAGGGCTAATTCCTGCACTAAAACTAGAGTATATGGGAGAGGTTGCAGTGTCGTGGCACCAGCACCAGTGCCTAAGGCCCAATTTTTCTGCCCCTGTTTAACAGGGGCGTTTAATTACTATTCTTGATATAATATTTCACAGGAGGGCCCGTTCCTGTGCCCACCCAGAGTAACTGTGAGGACTTATAGTGTTGTGGCACCAGCACCACAACCACCAAAGGTCAATTTTTCTACCACTGTTCAACAATGGCATGTAATTACAATTCTTGATATAATCGTTCACAGCAGGGCGCTCCAGTGCCCACCAAGAGTCACTTTGAGGGCTTACAATGTTGTGGCAAAACCAACACCTTGTTCCGCCATTTCTGCAGAGCATATAGGGCAGGCCCCTACTTTCAAACATCCAACTTACAAACATCTCCTACTTGCAAACGGAAGGAGACAACAGCAAGTGAGATGAAAAAAGACGGACGGCAAAACAAATTATACAGGGGTGATAACCCTTCCCTATGTTTTCCAAAAAGCTTAAAAATAGTTTTTTTTGACTGGAGCTACACTTTAAAAATGTACCAGTTGAAAATTACAAACAGATTCAACTTAACACAACAAACCTACATAGTCCCTGTCTTGTTTGCACCGCCTGTATACTGCTGTTCTGAGTATATAGGGCCTGGGGGCCACACGTATTTCCTTTTTTCCCCTTTTTCCCCTTAATATGCGTACAAGACCCAAAGGGGCTGTTAATGGGCAGGGGGGCTACCCATGCCATTTTTCTCAATGATTTTCAACCATATTGCAGGAACCAGATATAACATTAAAACCGCAAGCAGTTTTAAATGATGTTATTTCTGTTAAATGTCATTTTGTGCAGGGACTGTTCTAAACACTGGAAACACGTGGCACTTCACAGGCATACTACAGACACCCCCCAGGCACGATATTTAAAGGAATATTTCACTTTTTTTTCACTTTAATCGTCATTAAAATCAGTGCTCCCGCCAAAACGGACATTTTTAAAAACATTTTAGGCATTGACCCATGTCCCCTGGGGCAGGAGCCAGGTCCCCAAACCCTTTTTAGGACAGCATCTTGCATATTAGCCATTAAAATTAGAACTTTTCATTTCGAACGTTCGAGTCCCATAGACTTCAATGGGGTTCTAAAGTTCGTACGAATTTGGGGTCCGTTCGAAAGTTCTGGTGCGAACCGAACCGGGGGGTGTTTGGCTCATCTCTACTTAGCATCAATCGATCTCCATTAGTCAGTACTAGTTCTAGAATATGATTTATTTGTGTCTGGCTTTTTACTGTTTCAGAGAAACAATGCATTCATTACATCCATGCTCCTGCTTCTATCGGTAGTTTGAGAATTCCACTTAATGTCAGGCATGTTGAAGCCACCCATAATCTAAACTTCTCTCTTCCTTGCTATTTAAGTTATCTCATCAATCAACAGACTATCATATATTTCAGTCTGTTCTGGGGGTCAGTATATTACACTAAGAGGAGATTCCTCTGTTGGAAGACAGGCCCAAAGGGTTTTTTAATGTGTTGTTTGTTTTATTAATGTTAGGGCCGGTTCACACTGGGTGCGATGCGAGGCGACACGACTTGCCTCGCCGCGACCTGCCGCGACCTCAGCGGCGACTTGCAAATGACTTCTGTATAGAAGTCAATGCAAGTCACCCCGAGGTCGCCCAAAAGTAGTACAGGAACCTTTTTTCTAAGACGGAGCGACTCGAGTCGCTCCTCTTAGAACGGTTCCATTGTACAGAACGGGGGCGACTTGTCAGATCGCGGCACGGCAAGTCGTGTCGCCTCGTGTCGCCTCGTGTCGCCCCCTGTGTGAACCGGTCCTTAGCCTTAAAGTGATCGTAAAGTCTTTATTGTTTAAAAAAAAAACAAAGAAAAACAACATGTTATAGTTATCTGAAAAAGTAGTAAAGGTTCCGCTCTTAGGAAAAAAAGATCAGTTGCAGCCCCCCATAATAGCCACCCACAAGGGGGCTAGATAATAAATATAAAAAAAGTGTGGGGTTCAATGGCGCTACCTATAGGCTACATGGTGTGGGACTTATTACCAGTGAGTAGATACAAAAGCCAAGTGTAAACACTGATACATGTGTCTCAAGGGTAGTGAACCTCCCTTTATATATACATATATGCAACTTAATTATACTAAAAGTAAATATAAAAGTCCTATGACCGTGACTTGCAATACAACAAATGTGCAACCCACAATGTGAATAAATATCACAAACAATATAGGCCACCTTTGTGCAACCTGGTAAACAAATGGGTGTACCCCCAATACAGTGACACCACACATCTACTTAAATAGTGTATATGTAAAAACCCTATATATAAACAGTCCACACTCTATACTGTTGAAAAACAAAAGTTAATCAATATTGATAAAAAAAAAAAAAAAATATATATATATATATATATATATATATATACAGTGCCTTGCGAAAGTATTCGGCCCCCTTGAACTTTTCAACCTTTTGCCACATTTCAGGCTTCAAACATAAAGATATAACATTTTTATTTTTTGTGAAGAGTCACCAACAAGTGGGACACAATTGTGAAGTGGAACGAAATCTATTGGATTTTTGAAACTTTTTTAACTCATAAAAAAATGAAAAGTGGGGCGTGCAAAATTATTCGGCCCCCTTGCGTTAATACTTTGTAGAGCCACCTTTTGCTGCGATTACAGCTGCAAGTCACTTGGGGTATGTCTCTATCAGTTTTGCACATCGAGAGACTGAAATTCTTGCCCATTCTTCCTTGCAAAACAGCTCGAGCTCAGTGAGGTTGGATGGAGAGCGTTTGTGAACAGCAGTTTTCAGCTCTTTCCACAGATTCTCGATTGGATTCAGGTCTGGACTTTGACTTGGCCATTCTAACACCTGGATAGGTTTATTTGTGAACCATTCCTTTGTAGATTTTGCTGTATGTTTGGGATCATTGTCTTGTTGTAAGATAAATCTCCGTCCCAGTTTCAGGCCTTTTGCAGACTCCAACAGGTTTTCATCCAGAATGGTCCTGTATTTGGCTGCATCCATCTTACCCTCAATTTTAACCATCTTCCCTGTCCCTGCTGAAGAAAAGCAGGCCCAAACCATGATGCTGCCACCACCATGTTTGACAGTGGGGATGGTGTGTTGAGGGTGATGAGCTGCGTTGCTTTTACGCCAAACATCGTTTTGCATTGTGGACAAAAAGTTCTGACCAGAGCACCTTCTTCCACATGTTTGGTGTGTCTCCCAGGTGGCTTGTGGCAAACTTTAGACAAGACTTTTTATGGATATCTTTGAGAAATGGCTTTCTTCTTGCCACTCTTCCATAAAGGCCAGATTTGTGCAGTGTACGATTGTTGTCCTATGGACAGACTCTCCCACCTCAGCTGTAGTTCTCTGCAGTTCATCCAGAGTGATCATGGGTCTTTTGGCTGCATCTCTGATCAGTCTTCTCCTTGTCTGAGCTGAAAGTTTAGAGGGACAGCCAGGTCTTGGTAGATTTGCAGTGGTCTGATACTCCTTCCATTTCAAAATGATCGCTTGCACAGTGCTCCTTGGGATGTTTAAAGCTTGGGAAATCTTTTTGTATCCAAATCCGGCTTTAAACTTCTCCACAACAGTATTACGGACCTGCCTGGTGTGTTCCTTGGTCTTCATGATGCTCTCTGCGCTTTCAACAGAACCC
Source organism: Lithobates pipiens (assembly GCF_037356315.1). NCBI lineage: Eukaryota > Metazoa > Chordata > Amphibia > Anura > Ranidae > Lithobates > Lithobates pipiens. The sequence continues at coordinate 342,217,552 of NW_027507758.1, forward strand.
TGAGACTATCACAGAGCAGGTGCATTTATACAGAGACTTGATTACACACAGGTGGATTCTATTTATCACCATCAGTCATTTAGGACTACATTGGATCATTCAGAGATCCTTGCTGAACTTCTGGAGCGAGTTTGCTGCACTGAAAGTAAAGGGGCCGAATAATTTTGCACGCACCACTTTTCAGTTTTTTATTTGCTAAAAAAGTTTAAAATATCCAATAGATTTTGTTCCACTTCACAATTGTGTCCCACTTGTTGGTGATTCTTCACAAAAAATTGAAATGTTATATCTTTATGTTTTAAGCCTGAAATGTGGCAAAAGGTTGAAAAGTTCAAGGGGGCCGAAAACTTTCGCAAGGCACTGTGTATATATATATATATATATATATATATATATATATATATATATATATATATATAGTCCCATCAAGGCAGGCTTTGATGTGTAATCAATCTTGCTATAGTGAATCTCAAAACTCCAAATGTGACAAGGTGCTCAGGATTATCAGGTGACTCTTGTGCTCCCCCTAGTGGGTCCCCACTCACCACCTCCTTCTACCCCTACAGGGGTGAAATTACATAAAAAGATAACCGGACGTCCCATCCCCTGATGGCTTCTACAACCACTTATGCCGCGTACACACGCTCAATCAAGCGGGTGGAAAAGTCCGGCAAACTGAAGTCCGCCAGACAATCCCCCCGTGTGTAGCCTCCGGTATACTTTTTTGACCCAAAAGTACGGCGGACTTAGAAAGTAGTTTTGCACTGCAATCTTCCCGCCGGACTCGCATTTCAGCGGACAATCCGGCCGTGTGTGTGCCAGTCCGCTGTGCTTTTGAAATGAACGGACTTTTCCCGTGCCCTCAACATGGGGGTGCATTGGGGAAGGGGGGGCCGCGTGGCCCCCCCACCCCAAAGCACCTTGTCCCCATGTTGATGAGGACAAGGGCCTCTTCCCGACAACCCTGGCCGCTGGTTGTCGGGGTCTGCGGGCGGGGGGCTTATCGGAATCCGGGAGCCCCCTTTAATAAGGGGGCCCCCGGATACCGGCACCCCACCCTATGTGAATGAGTATGGGGTACAATGTACCCCTACCCATTCACCTGTAAAATAAAGTACAAAAAAAAACACAACACACAAGCTCCGGGGGTCTTCCGTCTTCGGGGGTCTTCTCGCCGGACTCCTCCGCTATCTTCTTCTAGCTCTTTTGCTAGCGGAGGAGCCCGGCATTCTTCGTCGCCGCGGCCTCTTCTTCTAACTTCGGGGGTCTTGTCCCCCTTTTCGGTTCTTCTGCCGGGCCACCGCGCCTTCTTATAGCTCTTTTACAGGCGGTGGCCCGGTCTTCTGTCGCCGCCGCTGCCGCCTTCCATTCTTCTTCTTCTCCTTTTCCTGGAGATGTTGACTCGAAGCTCTCTCCGGCCGCAATGCCAGGGACGCGCTGCGCGGGAACTTATATAGGGACAAGGGGCGGGGTCATCAGTTGATGTCACATGGGTTGATGTCACATTGCGACAGTCCCAGCATCCTCCGGGACTGTGAAATCGTAAGGGGACGGGGGGGTCACCATGTGACATCAACCCATGTGACATCAACCGATGACCCCGCCCCTTGTCCCTATATAAGTCGCCGCGCAGCGCGTCCCTGGCATTGCGGCCGGAGAGAGCTTCGAGTCAACATCTCCAGGAGAAGAAGGAAAAGAAGAAGAACGGAAGGCGGCGGCGGCGACAGAAGAACCGAAGAGGGGGACAAGACCCCCGAAGTCGGAAGAAGAGGCCGCAGCGACAAAGAAGAATGCTGGAGTCCGGCGAGAAGACCCCCGAAGACGGAAGACCCCCGGAGCTGTGCAAAAAACTATTTTATCTTGTGTGTTGTGTTTATTTTTGTACTTTATTTTACAGGTGAATGGGTAGGGGTACATTGTACCCCATACTCATTCACATAGGGTGGGGGGCCGGTATCCGGGGGCCCCCTTATTAAAGGGGGCTCCCGGATTCCGATAAGCCCCCCGCCCGCAGACCCCGACAACCAACGGCCAGGGTTGTCGGGAAGAGGCCCTTGTCCTCATCAACATGGGGACAAGGTACTATGGGGTGGGGGGCCACACGGCCCCCCCTTCCCCAAGGCACCCCCCATGTTGAGGGCCTAGTATGGCTCGGAGGGGGGGTGCTCGCTCGCCCCTCCTTTCCTGGCCGCCTGGTAGCGGACAAGGGTCTGTTGTGGACTTTGGGGGGACCCCCACGCTGATTTTTTTCGGCGTTGGGGTTCCCCTTTAAGTCCATACCAGGTGGCCGGGCCAGCGACGTCTCCTTCGCGGGCCCCGCCTACCTGGAGACGCGATCGAAATGAGCGGACTTTCCTCCGTGTGTGTGGGCGAGTCCGTTCATTTCAAAAGTAGGGCGGATAGTACGGCGGACTTAGTACGCCATATTAGTCCGCTGAAATAGTGCCGTGTGTGGGCAAGTAGCCCGTTCGGAAAGTCCGACGGAAAGTCTGGTGGGAAGTCCGCCAGTCTAAGTCCGTCGGATAGTCGGCTACGTGTGTACGCGGCATTATCCAGACCAGAGCACCTAGGCTTTCCAGCGATTCCCAAATTCAGTACACCAAATACTCCAAAAAGGTCCCAGTATTGTGTCCAACTTCTTCTACCCCTACAGGGGTGAAATGGCAAAAAAATATAACCGGACGTCCCGTCCCCTGATGGCTTCTCCAACCACTTATCCGGACCAGGGCACCTGGCTTTCCAGCAATTCCCAAATTCAGTACACAAAATACTCCAAAAAGGTCCCAGTATTGCGTCCTCATAAGGAAGAGATATAGGCTCTCATAGTGCAGCATCAACAATAAATGTATTAAAAAATTATAATTAAAACAAAGACTTCCCATCCGGGAATAAAAAACCTCCACCAAGGCTGCAGTGCTTAGTAAGCACAGTCTATACATGGACAGGTAACACAGCGTGCATTCCAACTGCATTCCAGGCTCCCTGTTGCCGTTCCGGAAGTGACGTGGATGCGTGTAACGTAGCTCCGACTTACGCGTTTCATCATAGATGTCGTCTGAGGCAGGTGCCATCTTACTACACCCCACGTCTTATAAGGAGAGCGGATCTGCATGTTCCTCCCCCCTCCATAATCATCTCCATGTAGTTTTCACATGACATATTAGGGAAATATCCTCCCCAATCTAATATATTGAATATAATAATCTCCATGGGAAAAAAGGTCAACCTTTGGTAGATATCCAATCCCTTTGTTTACGCAGCATTAGCATCACCGCTCACCCTACCTACAATAAGTTAGCAGATACAAGTAACATTTAGACAACAGCACTGACTTAAAAGTAAAACATAAAATTAACATATCTCATAAAGTAAATATTATAAAAAACATAATCACAACTTAAATTAAAATCTGTGCAATTCTAGCATAACTAGCTAAAACATTTTTACATTTTAACTAGACTCCTCCAAGTGGTGGAGGAATATATTGCCCCCATGCTATAGCCTATAACACTACTGTGGACATGACAATCCAGATACTACTCTGTAAATCACATAATGTAAATATAAATATGTATTAGGACAAATTAAGCTCTAAAGTGACATAGATCTTCTCCTGAGTCAGTGATGTCCTTAATATGTCTATTAGCAGCCTCCAGAGTAGACCGCAAAGGCGGTTAACCCCAACAGTAGGTTACATTGGTCCCTTGCCAAAAGTCACAGATTATTATACCAGGGGAAAATTAAACCCTACATATACCCCATAGGGGGAATCCACTATGTGGTAAAACTAAGCCCTTGTACACACGGTCGGAGATTTTGGCAACCAAATCCGTCAGATTTTGTCCGTCAGATTTAGTCTGACGGATTGTGTCCAAAACTGTTGCATACACGCGGTCGGACCAAGTTGTCGGAAAATCCGATCGTTCAGAACGTAATGACGTTATTTCGTTACAACGGGACTACGTTCACGCTAGTAGCCAATAGCTTTGGTGTAGGAATTTGATCTGAGCATGCGTGGCACTTTGTCCGATCGGAATTCTCTACACATGATCGGAGTATGTCCGATCGGACCAGTTTGTCGGAAAATATTTCCAACAAGTTGGAAAATTGGGTCCGACGGATATTCCGACGGAAACAGTCCGATGCATACCACACACAGTCGGATTATCCGACAAAACGGTCCGATAGGACACATTCCGTCGGAATATCCGACCGTGTATACAAGGGCTAAGAGTGTATCAGGTTAATCTGGAACTTACAGCAACAACCACAAAGCATTCTACCACATATATAATTGTAGCAGTACTGTATAACCTATATATCCAAATGTATGTGTAATGTCTATATGTTTGAAGGAATACAGTGAATGGTAAACCCCATATCTCAAGGATTAGCCATAAAACAATTTAAATCAATGTCAAGATTGAGGCCTTTGGGGGCAAGGGACCCCAAACTGTATATACACCCTTTTTCATTCCTATAAATAAAGGTCTCTTTATCCCCCCCTCCAGTGATCTTTCACAAGATCAATCCCATAGAATATGAGCCCAGTAGGGTCCCTATGATGTACCTCGTCAAAATTACATGATAGGTTGTGCTTAGGGAACCCTTTCCTAATGTTGTTAATATGCTCCCGTATTCTTACAAATAGGGGGCGGGTAGTTCTACCTATGTACTGGAGGTGGCAGGGGCATTCAATTACATAGGTGACATGGGTGCTCTGACATGTAATGAGTTCTTTTATCTGATATTCCCAGTGGTCAGTCCTGGATTTGAATGATTCCTTCTTCTTAGGTTGTTTTTTACTGACTCTACAGGGCAGACATCTTTGACACTTATAGAAGCCTTTCATACCCAGGAAAATCTTTATGGGTTCAGGGGAGTCTATGGCATTATGAACCAGGTAGTTTCAAAAGAGTAGGTGCTATACAGTGGATTTGCATAGAGCAGCCCAGATCTTCCTCTTCTCGGGTCCCTCTTCCCTGCTCCTGGTTCCTCCTTCATGCAGACATGGAGCTGCACTTGGCCCCACACCTCTCTCTCATGATTTGCTAACTGACTTTGACAGCAGCAGGAGCCAATGGCGCCATTGTTGTGTCTCAGCCAATCAGCAGGGAGTGTCCCGGAAGGCCGTGGACTCCTGAACATCACTGGACAGAGATGGGGCTCAGGTAACTATTAGTGGGGGGGCTGAGGGATGTGCTACACACAGAAGGCTTTTTATCTTAATCCATGGAATGCATTAAAATAAAAATAAAAACTTCTGAATTTACAACTCCTATTAGCTATATTTGATATATAGTGCAGGTTCACCTCCCCTCTTTCCTGACCCAGCACCCATGTGCTATCACAAAGCTGAATGGGGCGGGAACTGCTGGAGTTAACTTTTTCATTACACAGCAGGTGATTGGTTGCAGGGCAATCCTGGCAACCAATCACCAGCCTGCTGAAGTGAAAAGCTAACTCTAGCAGTATCGCCCTCATCCAGCTCTGTGATACTGATATCTGCTCTGCTCGCTGTACACTGTGGGGTGGGGTGGAGGGGGACAGAGGACACTATGGGGGTACAGGAAAAAGGTTGCTGACCCCTGCTGTTTAGTGTATTACCATTTCTCACTGCAAATCTCATGAGAATAGCAGTCACAGGCAGCAGTGCAGTGCCTTAGATCTCACTCTGCAGCGGTACAACTATACAGCTGCAGGCACAGGAGTGCCTAGGCACACTCACATATGAGAAAGTGGACTGCTATTTTTCAGGAGGAACTCAAGACAAAGGTTACATTTTTCTCACAGACACAATTAACATTGCTAGGTATTCCCTAAAACGTAACAAATTCTCACTTTTAGAGTTTAGGTCCAATTTTATCTCTTCATGCTGGCCAGACGCATATATGTGGCCTCTCGGTGTGTGGGCCTTAACGCCAAGCAGCTGCATATGATAATAGAACTGTGCCGAGAGCGCGCTCCTGGTACAGTTTTCGGTGGCTAACGGAAAGTTCACAATCTCTATTTGCGATCAGGAGCTTTCCGATCATGTGACCACCAATCATGGCAGTCACATGTTCAGAAACCCTGCCTTCCGGCATCAGAAGCCTCTTAAAGGGCCGGGGGAAGCTGGCGTGAAGGGGTTAATGAGTCAGATGTGCTTCTATATGTTCAAAAGTTTGTGTGTGTGTGTGTGTGTGTGTGTGTGTGTGTGTGTGTGTGTGTAAGAGATCATTTTTTATATTACTCACCAGTAATTCTTATAAACATACATTCCCCAGTTGGTGAAATTATGTTCTTTTAGACCCCTTTCACATCACACCGCCCATTGCGTCGGCGGTAAAACGCTGCTATTTTTAGCGGCGTTTTACCGCCAGATTTGCGGCGCATTTCGGCCGCTAGCGGGGCGCTTTTACCCCCCGCTAGCGGCCGCGAAAGGGTTAAAACCGTCGGCAATACGCCGCAACAGCGGCGTTTTGCCAGCGGTATTACAGTGCTGCCCCATTGATTTCAATGGGGAGCAGCGGTGGAGGAGCGGTAAACACACCGCTCCTTCACCGCTCAAAAGAAGCTGCTGGCAGGACTTTTTTCTAACGTCCTGCCAGCGCACCGCTGTAGTGTGAAAGCCCTCGGAGTTTTCACACTACACACAATGGTGCAGCTTCTTTAGGGCGGATTGCAGGCGCTATTTCTAACGCTATAGCGCCTGCAAAACGCCCTGGTGTGAAAGGGGTGTTATAGCAATTTCGTATATCCTATAACTTTGTTTTTCCCATTTTGAATAACAATACTTCTTTATGAACTCACATAAGGAATACTCAGGTCACAGATTGCTAAATTGTCTAGCATAAAAAATAAATGTTTACTAAAGGAGCACAATACATGCCAGATAAAACAAATCAAACAAATTAAATAAAAAAATAAACTACAAACACTATAGTAATGTTATGACCCTGACCTTGCCCTGTACCATCTTTTGGTATGTTTTATGCCCTATAGACTTCAATGACAGCATGAGTAAAACATGTATTGTGCATTGTAGTGTGTTTTTATTGTGTTTTTGCACATAACAAGCCTCCTCCCCTAGCAACCTCTACTTTATCCAGACTTTTGACCGAGATGGAGCAAGTTCCAGAGGGCCTGGGAGGACATCTGATATAGTAATAATACCTGAAAAATGTATTCTTTTAAAACAAGAGTCTCTATTTAAGAATTGTTAGGGTCCACTAATGCTAACCTGCCGTTTATCTTATGTTCAGCATTTCAATTGCACGCATTGGATCTTATTGACCAAAACAAAAATTGAAGAATGTGTCAAAACACATGAAAAATGCATCAAAATGTGCATCAAAAACACAGAAAAGAAAATGCAAGGTGCCAGTAGGTAGGGTACCACCAAAACCTATGACAAGAACTGAAAGGAATAGAATATCACAACATTGAAGGGTGTGATCTTTTTATATAAGGATAGCAATGTTATGGATTCAAATTGTAAGTCACATAAAAAAATAAAAATAATCCATACTACATGCAGAACTGTCAGACAATATGCAAAAAAATTCATGGTACATGTCTAAAATTACAATTAGCTTAATCACTAAATCAGTGCTAAAGACAAAGGGTGCTCAAAGTGTGCAGTGCAGCCATGCTCAGACTTAGCTGACAACAGAATTCTGTGAATTTCTGTTTCACACACATCCCATGTTTTGAAAAAAATTCATTTTAGGCCATTCATGAGAACTGTAATAATAATAATAATTATTATCAGTCAGAATTCTGCTTTCTTAAAATCTCACCACACATATACAAAAGTGTATATTGCACTCTCGAGTATGTCTTGCTAATATGCAGCATGCGTTACTATTTTCAGTGTTACATTATAGATTATAACTGTCACATTACATATTAAGTAGTACATTATTTTTGTAGAATGCACACCCATACAGTATATACTGTTTATGCATTGTAAACCTTCAGCAACAAAGCTTGCCAAGGCTTGTAGTAGAGTTACAGGTTCCCCACCTTGGACCTAAACTACATTTACATTAGACAAAGAAATCTATACTAAGACTTGCTACTGGTTTGCAAGAAATGAAAATACACAAAATGCAAGTCCCGATTAAAATGTACTCACTTCTGCTAACCGAGTTCCAAAAAACGACAAGTAAACCCTGAAGATACTACCATGAAAACATTTAAAATCCAAAACATCCACTGTGGTCTCTGGTGCACTTCCTTTTCTTATGGAAGAAAAGGCAAATATGCACCATGTGTTCATCTGTGCAGAAAGATTTGTTTAAAAATGCGAGCCCTTATTAGGTAATCTTTTTTGAAGATGAGTAAGTAGAATTGCACTGTGTCTGCAATCTATTATTGGCAGGGAATTCTTCAACTGCATAGTAACTTGAAAAAACAGTTGCTTACAATTACTCTTCTACTAAGAGTCTGGTGCATGCTACACATTAACAGCTGTAAATGAGAAATATAACACATAACATCCTCATTGTTCTGGAATAAGGGAGCTTAGCTTACATGTGAAAGTACTTACAGGATACAATGCAATTATCAGGTGTTAATAGTCTGTGTACTTAAAATAAACAAATATATTAAAGTTCAATGTAATAATTTTCTTGGTGCCTTTAATAATTTAGGCCTATTGGGACTTGTGCATTGGGACCATTACCATGCATGGTAATCCTCGTCACTTTGGGTGGTGCATATCAATGCAGTAGGTGGCAACAGCCTCAAGCTGCAGCACACCACACTGCATTTGGCATGCATTGTGCTAACCTGTTTAAAACAATACTGCAGGTCTCATTTTTGGTTTGGGGCCATTTTCTGAATGACCTGTCCTAATGCAATGCATGTTAATGTACAAAATAGTTTGTGGCAATGCACCACAAGAGACCACACATGTCTGAAGGGGCATGCCTCAATTCACAATATTTTCTTCAAGTAGAACTCCTAGGGCAAACTTTTTTTTTTTCCTGTTGAATAGATTAAGGGAGGGGGTATAACCCCTGACAGGTTTTTGTTTGCCCTCTGTGTCCCATTACAGAAACTTCCTATAGAAAAAACAAAGTGAGGGAAATCCCTCCAAACTGAGGGAATGAGTTATCACCAAGGTCACCAGAACTAGTGCCCCAAAGTTTTCACTCCTGCTATAGTGATAACCCAAAAATTTGGACTTTTCTTTAGTTTCACCTTTAATAGTAAACATGACAAATAGACAAGGTAAATCTTCCTAACGTGGTTAACAGGCAGCAATAAAAATAAAAACCTGACAGGTGTTCTAATCCCTCTCTACACTGTCCAAAACAAAATGTTTTTTAATATATTTTAATATACTATATTTTTCTTAAAATTACTGGGGCTTTATTTTATAAACCTGAACACTGGGTAAGCAGCCTAACACAACTTTTGAAGGCATATATGAAAAACATTTTACCAAAGGATTTTGAATTATGTTCATCCATGCATGTTAACCAAAGAGTACAGCCAAATCCTTGGGACACCCCCCCCCCCCAGCCTTTTTACAGGACAATGACGAAGTAGCAGCACTGTGAGGAGTCATCATTAATCTGCTCACTCTACTCTTTTTTTCTCAGCCCATGCTCAACACTGTAACTTGACATTTGTTGATTTATCAGTAAAAATACAATTATTTCACAAGTCAACCAGGCAAATATTTGCAAACAGATTAAGGGGATGACAGGTGAATGTGCAAGGAAAGTAACATTCACCCTTTTTGTAACGAGTTTAAATGTCTCAGCAATTTTTTTTATATAGTGAAGAAGAGTCAAACCCTCCGCAAATGTTTTTTTTTTGCAGCCTCTGTAAAAACTGGAGAGATTCGGTGAGGGAAAATCTTCCAACAGGGTCAGATGTTCTATTAACAACTGCCTAAGGCTAGGTTCACACTATTGCGATGCGGGAACGCCGCGAATCCGCGGCGTTTTCCCGCATCGCTCACCTCCCGCCGGCAGTTCACACTGCCCTATGTGGACGGCTGGGGGTGTCAATGTTATGTTAATGACACCCCCAGATCCGTCGGCATATCGCAGTGCGATCTGCCGACTCGCACAGGAATCGGATCGCATGGTGTGAACCCCCATGCGATCCGATTCCGTTGCGGACCCAAAAAAGGGTCCTGTGCGAGTTTGCTGCGGGACAGCTGCGAGTTCAGCCATACTATCTGTATGGCTGAACTCGCAGTGCTACGGAGATCGGATGTGATTTGCTGTGCGAATCACATCCGGTTCTCCCCCCGCAGCGGTGTGAACCCAGCCTAAGAGAAGTTTATGAAAATCTCCCCAACAGGACACAGACAGCAAAAGGATAATACCTTGGCTAAATTTTAAATCAACAGCAAGTGCTTACTTAACAATATGAATATAGGAATATTATATTTCTGAGCAGGCTTTATTGCAAAATCTCAGAGCTCCTATTAAAATATTTTTAATGGTTTTTAACATATTTAATTTTCTTTTTTTTTAACTATATTTCATGCAATATGAAATATTGCATACTAATATTTAGCTTTTTTTATTTTTTGTCAGTGAAGCTCTTGGCTCATTTTCACATGTTTATAGATGTTCACAGTCTCTTAAGAAAAGAGATAAGAAAAGTCATTTATTAAAGGAACATGTTTCATAGTAGCGAACACTAACATAATGATGTAGCATGATTTTGACCTGTCCTTGAGAAAAATTGCTTCCAAAGCTAGCCATAGATTAATTTCGATCCACGTGTGGCCATCCCCATTTGACAAAAGTAGATCGTTAGATTGACTTCTGTTGAACGGATGAGCTGGAAAAGTTTTGTGGAAAAAAATTAGGGTACAACAGTCCAAAAACAATGCCCTACACATTGGCTAAAAGGGGGGGGGGGGAACCATCTATGGCCATCTTTAGAGACAAATTACCAGCAACTATAGTGATAACGTCTCTAGCTACAAATGACTGTTCATTTATGGCATTAGCAATCTGTAGTGGTGGGGAATCGCTGCTACAAAATCACTCTGCTAGCACATCTCAGATGTTTCTCAATGTTTTCCAGCAGTATGATGCAATCGATACTGCAGGAAACTACAATATAGTGTGTTTTACAGCAATCTATATAATATATTTTTTTATTTGCGTTCTTTAGGCAAGACCGTGCAAAACACATGCAAAGAAATGCAGGAAAACACAATTGATGTGCGTCAACACTCAAAAGCATGTCATACAGCAGATTAAAAGATGCAAGAAAATGCATGCCTTTTCACAATGCAAAATGTGAATTCAGCTATAAAAGGTATTCTCCATCTGCAGCCGATTTCTTCTTATAGCTATATTGATTCTTTAAAGAAAGCATCAGTATCTACTTTATTATAGACTTTGTTCCATATAATTACTTATTAAGTACATTAAAAAAAAACACGGTACTTCAACTTTCCTTGGTTTTTACAGAGAGACTTTCACAGCATCTGGCTTGCTGTGAAAATTAGATAGACCATACACCAAAGAGATCTGCGATAGGGAATAACATATTTTGATTAGTACAAGCCTGCTTGGGTAACCTCTAAGAAACAAGTGGGAAAAAAAGGACATAGAGAAACACACATACATGAAAAAGGTTTACATCAAGGATGTTAATGAACCTAGCATTATATTGCAACGTATTGTCACACAGCATATAAAGGGCATGTTAAAAGAACTGTATATGTGTACAGTAAATATAAAAATACAATAAAAGAAGCATGCACAGGTCCCAAAATACTGGATCTGTTTGCATGGTGAGTTTTGTGTTTCAATAAACCCTCCCAAGACAAATATGACAGTGTGTGACTTATGTTTCTGCATTTTACAATATGACACCATCTATTGTATCTTGCAGCTCAGACCCCACCATTACAAGGTCTCAATATTGCATGGTGTAGTAATACTGTATACCAGTGGTCATCAATCCTGTCCTCAGGGCCCACTAACAGGCCAGGTGTGCAAGATAACTGAAATACATCACAGTTGATATAATTTGATGCTCAGTGATTGCAGTATTCTAGTCTGCATCTCCCCAAGGTAATACATAAAACCTGACCTGTTAGTGGGTCCTGAGGACAGGGTTGATGACCACCGTTGTATACTGTCTGATAAAACAAGTGATATAGCCATGGCCAGTTAATCCCTTTTTTCACATGTTTAGGAGTCAGGAAGTATGGAAAGGGGCGTATACTCAATCACAAAAAAACTACCTAGGATTTGTTTGTGTTTTTACATAGACAAATTAAATGAATAGACAGAGGTTATATTTATTTCAAAACAGTTTTTTGACATTTTATATCAACTATGTAGTTCCAGAGATACATAAGCATCTGAAGTTATATGCATATCTTGAAATTTCTGTAAAAATCAAGCTTCAACCCAACTCTAATGCGTTCTTATTGGTTATTTTATGTGTTGGGCAAATGTTACTCAATAGGGATGTGATAAACAAGTGCAGCGCTACAAATGCGTGTATACCCAAAGTATAAACTGAGTAATAAGTGAACGTGCACAACACCAGTTATACTGTAATGTTTTTGGGAAAAAAAACATGCATTGATCGTTAAATTCAGTGCTAATAATGGTAACCTTAATCCAAATAACCTAATGCCAGGTATACACAAGCGGAATTTCTGACAGAAAAAGTCAGATGGGAGCTTTTCTTTGTATATTCCAACTATGTGTATGCCCCATCAGACTTTTTACTTCGAAAATTCTGACGGACCTAGAAAGAGAACATGTTCTATATTTTTCAGACGGAACCAATCAGGAAAACCGCTCGTCTGTATGCTATTCCGCTATCTCATGAAGTTCCGGATGCCTCAAAAAAAGGGGAGCAAAGGTGACTTTTGTGTTCACATAAATCCAGTGACTTCTGTGCTCGTGCCCCTTTGGGTCCCCACTCAGCAGATTCCTCTCCCCCTAAGGGGTTACGGGCATGTAGTATCTCCACCTGTGTACGCCCTGTATCGAATACTTCCATCTCCTTGCTGTGTAGTTGGTACCCAGAGGGCGCTCCTTTTCAAATGATGATCAGCGGGCAGGCGTTTCCTGTATTCTGGTCTGCAGTCCCGGCGTACGGCGTTTCCTCATGTGCAGCGGAAACGCCGTACGCTGGGACTGCAGATCATCATTTGAAAAGGAGCGCCACCTGGGTACCAACTACACAGCAAGGAGGTGGAAGTATTCGATACAGGGCATACACAGGCGGAGATACTACATGCCCGTAACCCCTCAGGGGGAGAGGAATCTGGTGAGTGGGGACCCAAAGGGGCACGAGCACAGAAGTAACTGGATTTATGTGAACACAAAAGTCACCTTTGCTCCCCTTTTTTTGAGGCATCCGGAACTTCATGAGACATTTATTGAACTTTATATATACAGCTTTCACTGAGCACTTTTTGGGACATTAATGTTGTATATTTTAGCAAACTTTATAATCTTTGCACTTGATTATTGTGGATTGCTGTTTAGTATAGACAACCTAATACGGTTGTCTGCATGGTCTAAAATATTGTTGCAATTATCGTTTTTTTCTGCACTGTAGCTTTTATATTTTTATATTGGGTCTAGTGTATATTTTTTCTGATGGTTTTTTGCTGCATCAAGTTTTTTTGCACGTATTGCACTTTAGCACTATTTGCACCTTGAGGACACTTTATTCCTTTATAATATTTTCTAATGGCGTTGGATTCTATAGTATCTGTGAGATAAGGATCTGGAGTTTGTACTACATCAGATACAATAGAACGTTCATGTGGACATTACCTAGATACTTCCTGTAAGAAGGATACACTAAACACGTATAGTTATTTGTTTATTGAGATCTTCTATTTTCATTATTTTTTATATTTCACATTTCACCACTTATATTTGAAGGAATACTTATTTAGTTTACGCCCATCACCCACCTCGGGTGCAATACATTTTGGGCGCACCACAGAGGGGTGTACATAAAGGGGGTAGGTGGGAAGTGAGCACGCATTAGCACTAAAGGGGCCTTTTGTTAGGGATTCTGTATTCATATAAGATATTGATTTGAGCCTCCTTCCCCTTCCTTTTCTTCTTTTTTGGGTTGCTATCTCCTTTACAATAGTACAGTGCATACGTGACTGGTAACATGGTGTGTGGATAAGCTAATTCCATTGTTTATACACTGGCACGAGCACTGGGAAATATAACCTAGGTATTATATTATAGATAAATTAGTCATTCTGGTATAGATAGCGCCATAAGCCCTATAATAACATTATAAATAGCTAACCAGCCATAGCTCCCTAACGGGCTGAGGGCTTAGAAGGTGGCAGCAACCTAAAAATATTCTGCTTCCTAAGCGCTATTATATATTTTTTTTAATCAAAAACAACGCATGCTCTGAAGCAAGTACAAGACGGAAGATATTGGCTACTGAACTTCCATTTTCTAGTCCCGTCATATGTGTTGTACGTCATCGTGTTCTTGACGATCAGAACTTGGAGTGATCGTGTGTACGCAAGACAGCTTCAGCGGAATTCCGTCAGAAAAACCTTCAGAGTTTATTTCAATGGGAAAACCGGTTATGTGTACAGGGCATTAGGGTCAAGTGACTCCATATAAACGAAAATGAAAGATAAAGTCAAAAAATATATATGAATATACCATATACAAAAATGAAGTGTCAGTAGATAATTAAATCAACCTTAATACATATTAACACAGTATAAAGTCCATCAATGATGAGTGTCATGATGTACTCCTCAGGACTGGCCCATGATGACATGAGAATCAAATGGATCTCAAAAACATAGATGGTAAAGTTCCAATATTCCTAAAACACCCGGGACTGTGCTTCCACCACCCAAAGGAGGGGTAGGTACTCTTACCATAAAATGTGGACACACACACCAGCGGCTGTGAGTCAAACAGGCATGTATGGAAACCCGGATCTCAGGCCACGATCTACAATATTGAAAAGATACTCCCAGCAATGGAAGAAACAGATGAACCAGAAGCAGAAAAGTGATCACAATCTCCTGATCTGTATGATATCTTTAAGGATTTCCTCCAGCAGCGGGTAAAAGGTGATCATAAAAGAAAAAGGGAAGGCTTCCACATGGCGTAGATCAAACAAAGTATGGATTTAATGATATATAAAAAGTACAAACATCCTTCAAGATGTGTGCATTTAAAATGTGATCACAAAAAATTAATAAAACAGGTGCAGTGTGCAAAGCTTAGCAGGCAAGAAACTGATGCGTTTCGTCCTAAGAGACTTCAACTGGGGTATGAGCTTGCTCACCCACACTGCGCTTTATATAGTAAACTAAATAAAAAATGAATTAGACAGCAATTACAGATTGAGTAAGTAACCATTTTGGTGGATGGCGTGCGTGTATCCCCTCACTTTGGCTCACCAGTCAGAGGAGCGTAGCGTCACCTCCACTAACTAATTGCAGAAGCGTAGCGTGAGAGTCACGTTGTCGCCGTTGTGAGGTCACAAGGCATGCTATGTTACCTCTGCGATGTTGTGATGGACGTCACGTCGTCAAGATGTCCAACGTGCGCCACTCGCCTCACCTCAACTAACCAATCTCAGAA
The DNA here is from genome assembly GCF_037356315.1 of Lithobates pipiens. Lineage (NCBI taxonomy): Eukaryota > Metazoa > Chordata > Amphibia > Anura > Ranidae > Lithobates > Lithobates pipiens. The sequence continues at coordinate 342,233,136 of NW_027507758.1, forward strand.
GCAAAGCATAAGAGTGGCGTTGACACCACCATAAGGTCACAAGGACATCAAAGACTCATTGTGGCTGTGATCACATGACCCCCGACAAGTTACAGAAGACAGTGAGGCACAGCTCAACAATGCCAGCAGCATAGTAACATACTACATCAGGGACCCACCCATGTAAGTTATAACACAATAACGGCTCAGAAGGCTGATCACACAGCCATAAATAATCAACACATACCATTGTAAAAACAAATGTGGGTATGATAAACATCAGCAACGCTACAAATAATCATACATCACAAGATCAGACAAAAACAGACCAGATACAGTATTCATCAAATCACAATAATGCAACATCATGAATGTCGTTGGAAATAAAACATATATGTAAACATGAACAAACTGAAAAAATAAACAATCAAGGACTTAACAACCATCTAGAGTCTAAACCTTATTGATAAAGGCATTTATGTCCCAATCAATATTCATCCCAAAAGGCGAATATGACTTGAGCTGGTAAATCCAGAATGTTTCCAGATGTGATACCCCCCATAAGGAGGACTTTCCTCTCCAATGAGGGACACATTTGTCTACAATCTGAAATGTGGTACCTAGTGGATTCTTGTTGTGACGGTGAAGGTAATGTCTAGGTACGCTATGATTGATGCAGCCTTTTTTGATGCTGGCAATGTGATCATTCACCCTGACAGTTAAAGTACTAATAGTTCGTCCAACGTACTGCTTCTTGCAAGGGCAAGTAATTAGATAAACTATGTATCGGGTAGCACAGGTGGTAAAGTGTTTCATCTTATATGTTATAGAAATGGCAGTAGACACAAAGGACTCAGATTTAAGACTTAAGATACCCTTTAAGATTTAAGGACTCAGCTACCCTTTAAGATTGTGAAATAACAAAGCTCTTATTGGGGGATCAATAACATTTGGGGCAATCTGTGCACTCAAGGGCTGCGCTCCCCCTATAAATGGCTCCAGTATGATCTGGAACTGTGGGGCCCAGCACTCATTTTTTAACACCTTCCAATGACAGTTAGAAATATATTTTATTTGTTTGGGTTGTACAGAAAACACAGTCACGAAGGACCATCTAAACTGTGTGCCCTGTATGTGTTTTGGTTGTTCTTTTATCAATGTACTCCTATCCGACAAAGCCATTCTCTACAAACCTAGACTTGAGGGTCATGGCCGGATGGTGAAAATCAGATATATTTGTACAGTTGTGCCTAATGCTCAGTAGTTGGCTATGTGGAACTGACTTCAACCATGAATCATGGTGGCAACTATCGACCAGGATGTATCCATTCTGGTTGGTAGGTTTGAAAAAAGTCCTAGTGACTAATTAATGATCTCTAATCAATATTTCTAGATCTGCAAAGTGTATAGTAGTAATACTAGCCTCATAACACAATACAATGCCTCTCTCATTATCATTCAGGGCAGTCATGAAGTCCTGCAGGGAATCTTCATCACCCTTCCACAGGGGGAGAATGTTGTCTATATATCTAGCCCAAAGTACCAATTCAGGTCTATTAAGGGCACAGACAACATCCTCCTCCCATTGAACCATAAAGAGATTGGCCAAACTTAGGGAAAATTTAGCCCCCATGGCCACTCCTTGGAGTTGCATGCTGCATGTAAAACTGGTTGTTAAACCAGAAATAATTGTGTTTTGTTGCGTATTTAAGAAGTTCCATAATATACCCCCGTTGGACTATAGGGATCTTATCACTTTTGGCTAGATAGTGGTCTACAGCAGAGAGCCCAAGCTCATGTTGTATGCAAGTGTACAGGGCTGCAACATCTGCTGTGACCAACAAGTAGTCGTCACAGTAATTGACTTGTTCCAAAAGGTTGATGTTATCTCTGGTGTCCTTTAGATAAGAGGGAATGGATTTCACCAAAGGTTGTAAATGGAAATCGATATAACGTTCTATTCAAGATGTGACAGAATCCATTCCGCTTACAACAGAAGGACCGGGGGGGCTGCATCCTTGTGGACTTTTGGGAGATAATATAATACAGGTATACGAGGAACCAGGGATACCAGATACTCCTTTTTATCTAAACTTCCCAATTGTATACCCTTATCAACCAGAGCAACCAAAATCTTTTTGAAGTCTGTGGTGGGATCATTTAGCAATGGTCTATAGGTATCTAAATCATTGAGTTTTCTAGCCATTTCTATATAGTAGTCACTTATCTAAAATGACTATACCCCCTCCTTTATCAGCCGGGTGTATAGTCAGGTTCACATAATTGATTAAGCCTGACTCTGATATTAGGATTATCATATTTTTATTTTTTTGGGCAATATGTCTAAATCCTTCAATATCAAGTCATGAAAAAGACATTAACTCAAGGAGCAATAGGACCTGGAGGGTTAAAGAGGAAATGTTAGAAAGACCCAAATGAACAGTGCGTCCCACACTCTCCTGAATTGCTGGTCTTGAAGGGTTGATAATAAAGTGTCTTTATATATTAAATTTTCATATACATTTCTGTACATCTACAAATGTAGAAAATGTATTACGTTTTTTGGGCGGGACATGTTTAAGTTCCTTATCTAAAATTTGTTTTTCAGCATCGGAAAATGTAGCGTGACTAAGGTTAACCACTTGACCACTGGGCACTTAAACACCCTTAATATCCAGACCAATTTTCAGCTTTCGGTGCTCTCACATTTTGAATGACAATTACTCAGTCATGCAACACTGGACCTATATGAAATGTTTGTCCTTTTTTTCACACAAATAGAGCTTTCTTTTGGTGGTATTTAATCACCGCTCGTTTTTTAATTTTTTGTGCTATAAAAGAAAAAATACCGAAAATTATGTAAAAAAATGTATTTTTCTTTGTTTCTGTTATAAAATTTAGCAGATTAGTAATTTTTTCTTCATAAATTTTGGCCAAAATTTATACTACTACATATCTTTGGTAAAAATAAGTACAAATTGGTGGATATTATTTGGTCTTTGTGAAAGTTATAGAGTCCACAAGCTATGGTGCCAATATCTGAAAATTGATCACACCTGAAGTACTGACGGGCCTATTTCAATTCTTGAGACCCTAACATGCCAGAAAAGTAAAATACCCCCCAAATGACCCCTTTTTGGAAAGAAGACATTCCAATGTATTTAGTAAGAGGCATGATGAGTTTTTTTAAGTTGTAATTTTTTCCCACAATTCTTTGCAAAATCAAGATTTTTTTTACTTTTTTTTTTCTTCACAAAATTGTCATATTATCAGTTTATTTCTCACACACAGCATATGCATACCAAATTACACCCCAAAACACATTCTGCTATTAGTACGGCGATACCACATGTGTGAGACTTTTACACAGCGTGGCCACATACAGAGGCCCAACATGAAGGAAGCGCCATCAGGCGTTCTGGAGCACCCAGGACAATTCTGACATTTCTCTCCTACATGTAAAAATCATCATTTATTTGCTAGAAAATGACATAGAATCCCAAAACATTATATATGTTTTTTTTTAGCAAACACCCTGGAGAATACAATGGTGGTCGTTGCAACTTTTTATCTAACACGGTATTTGCGCAGCAATTTTTCGAATGCTTTTTTTGGGAAAAAAACAGTTTTGTGCTTAAAAAAAAAAAAAAACAGTAAAGTTAGCCCAATTTTTGCATAATGTGAAAGATGAAGTTACGCTGAGTAAATAGATATCTAACATGTCACTCTTCAAAATTGCACACGCTTGTGGAATGACGCCCATAGGCGACGCTTTAAATTTTTTTTTACTGGTTATATGTTTTGAGTTACAGAGGAGGTCTAGGGCTAGAATTATTGCTCTCGCTCTAATGTTCGCAGCGATACCTCACGTGTGGTTTGAACACCGTTTTCATATGTGGGCGGGACTTACGTATGCGTTCGCTTCTGCATGCGAGCACATGGGGACAGGGGCGCTTTAAAAAAAAAAATGTATTGTTCATTTTACTTTACTTTATTTTAGTTTGACATTTTTTTCCTCAAAAATAATTTTTTGATCACTTTTATTCCTATTTCAAGGAATGTAAACATCCCTTGTAATAGGAATATGGCATGACAGGTCCTCTTTACAGTGAGATATGGGGTCAATAAGACCCCGCATCTCACCTCTAGGCTGGAAAGCCTGAAATAAAAAAATAAAAAAGATTCTGGCTTTGATCGTATTGGCGAGTCGGTAGAAGCACCGGAGGGCGGCGGGAGGGGGGGATGTCTATGGCTGGGTATTGCAGGGTATCACCAACTATGGCTGGGTATTGCAGGGTATCTCCGAGTATGGCTGGGTATCTCCGAGAATGGCAATTTATGGCAGGGTATTGCAGAGTATTGGCAGGGTATTGCAGAGTATTGGCTGGAATTTTACTGCAGAGTATTGGCGGGTACTGCAGAGTATTGGCGGGTACTGCAGAGTATTGGAGGGTAGTGCAGAGTATTGGCGGGTGTTGCAGAGTATTGGCGGGTGTTGCAGGGTATTTGCAAGGTATTTGCAGGGTATTTGCTGGTATGCAGAGTATTTGCTGGTACTGCAGAGTATTGCTGGTACTGCTGGTACTGCAGAGTATTGCTGGTACTGCAGAGTATTGCTGGTACTGCTGGTACTGCAGAGTATTGCTGGTGCTGCTGGTACTGCAGAGTATTTCTGGTACTGCTGGTACTGCAGAGTATTGCAGGGTATTGAGGGGTAGCCCACATCGCTGCTGACACCGATCTCTTCCCCCTCCGCTGTACCGATCGGTACAGAGAGGGGGAGGGAGGAACCGGCGTCATAACATGACGCCGGTTTGTTTACAAGTGATCACTCCGTCATTTAAAGGAGCGATCACGTGGTAAACAGCCGCGATGAGCGGCCGTTTACCGTGATCCATGATGCACCGGGTCCTGTGGCCCATTCCTAGGTTAGATGATCTATCCTCCCCAATTTGGAAGGCTGAGTAGGATATGGTACTGGCCTAGATTAATTTGTCTATGTAGAGGGAATGGAGCTCTCCATTTGTGATGATTCTACACAGACATTCGAAGGTGTATCCTCCCTCTTTTACCAACTAAAGACCATGTTAGACTTATATTTGTTGACATCTCTAGTGTATTTGTTCTGTTTCTTTGTTCTCTGTTCCCTTTCTTCCTTCTCCAAATGATTTTTTAGATTGGTTGAAAGAGAAATGTATTCAGATGTTGTTTTATATGGGAGAAGCTCCTCTCTGAGATCTTTAATTTCTTTATCAATAATCGTTAGTCGAATCGTTTTCTTTTCTGTTAGGAAACTAAGAAAATTGATCCCTGCTTCTGTTTCTAAGAAAATTGACCCCAAGGTTCTGTTTCAGAGTCTCCTTGTTGGGGATGTACATACCACCGTAGGCCTCTAGGGGACCATGCGTTCCTTAGAATATTGTTCAAGGAATGCTATGTCCCATTCTAAATGTAGTTTGGTTACCATAAGATTTTTTAGTCTCATAAAAAGGCCATCTAATTATAAATGACTACATTTAGAGCAACAAATACACCGTCTGTGCTAAAGGAACAGGTTGTTCTGTACTGAACAACATCCATTCAATTTCTAAGATGTAGAAAAAATATGTGCATCAAGAAGCTGCAATAATATGTGTCACAAAATTGGTTGGGACATAAATGCCTTTATCAATAAGGCTTATACTCTAGATGGTTGTTGATAAGTCCTTGATTGTTTTTTTTTTTCAGTTTATGTTTACATATATGTTTTATTTTCAACCGCATTCATGTTTTGCATTATTGTGATTTGATGAATACTGTATCTGATCTGTTTTTTTTTTTTTTTTTTTCCAAGAAAGATGCTTTTATTGAAGGATTCACAATACATAACAAATGTATCCATTCAAAACAACAGCAAAACAACGAACAGTAGAAATACAACTTTTGTAGCAGGTGCAAATAGCTTGTTGACAGAGTTTAAACAACAGGAAAATTTAGTATCTGAATCAGGGCTAATATACAACAGCATAGGTTATACTAACATGTTGATTCGGATTAATGCTTCCAAAACACTTCTAATATTCGGATTCTTGATATTCCCGGAAAACCGCTTCCCAGGAACGGTTGAGTCATGTGGCTCATGGAGAAGATATATGAAACGGGAATGCCGTACAGTAGGGAGGTGCTCCGTAGACAGTAAAAGCTCCTATCTGTATGACAATGTATGACTTAAAAACAAAAGTATGTATATAGGGTGTGAATGAGGGGATGATCTGACAATGGAAAGGAAGAAAACACAAGAGATGAAAGATTATCGAGAAGACGAGAAAGATTTCAGGATCTAGGGGTGGGAGGGACTCCAGCTACCAGTTGGGAGCATTCATCTTATGAGCGAAAATGAAGCCAGCAAGCCCAAGTGGCCCAATATTTGGATGGGGTGTATCTGATCTGTTTTTATCTGACCTTGTGGTGTATGATTATTTGTATGGTTGCTAATGTTTATCATACCCATATTTGTTTTTAGCACAGTGGTATGTGTTGATTATTTGTGGCTGTGTGATCGGCCTTCCCGAGCCATCATTGTGTTATAACTTACATGGATGGGCCCCCCGATGTAGTGTGCTATGATGCTGCTGGCATTGTTGCGCTGTGCCTCACTATGTGTTCTATGACGTGTCAGGTGGTATGTGATCACAGCCATGAGTCTTTGACGTCCATCACAAAATCGCTGAGGTTACAAATCATGCCTTGTGATCTAACAGAAGCAGCGGCGCCACAATCATGCTTTGTTTCCGCGATTGGTTAGCAGAGGCAAGGCGAGAAGTGCACGTCGGGCATCATGCTCCTCTGACTGTTGAGCCAAAGCGAGAGGAGACATGCACGGCATCCACCATAATGGTCCCTTACTCAATATGGAAATTGCTGTCCAATTCGTTTTTTATTTAGTTTACTATATAAAGCACGGTGTGAGCGAGAAAGCTCATACTCCAGTTGAAGCCCCATAGGATGAAACGCGTTGGGTTCTTGCCTGCTTAGCTCTGCACACTGCACTCGTTTTATACATTTTTGTGATCACATTTTAAATGCCTGCATCTTGGAGGATGTTTGTACTTTTTATATATCATTAAATCCATACGTTGTTTGATCTACACCATGTGGAAGCCTTCCTTTTTTCTTTTATGATCACCTTTTACCCACTGCTGGAGGAAATTCTTAAAGATATCATACAGATCAGGAGATTGTGGTCACTTTCCTGCTTCTGGTTCGCCTGTTTATTCCATTGCTGAAAAAGTACCTTTTCAACTATTGGAGATCATGGCCTGACATCCGGGTTTCCATAAATGCCTGTTTGACCCACTACCGATGGCGTGTGTGTCCGTGTTTTATGGTAAGAGTACCCACCCCTTTTTTGGGGGGTGGAAGCACAGTGTTGGGTGTTTTAGGAATATTGGAGCTTTACCATCTATGTTTTTGAGATCCATTTGATTCTCATGTCATCATGGGCCATTCCTCAGGAGTACATCATGACACTCATCATTGATGGACTTTATATTGTGTTACTATGTATTAAGGTTGATTTAATTATTAACTGACACTTCATTTTTGTATATGGTTTATTAATATATATTTAGTCACTTTATTTTTCATTTTCATTTATATGGAGTCACTTGACCCTGGATTAGGGTTACCATTAAAATCACTGAATTTAATGATGAATGCACTTTTTTCCCCCAAAAACATTACAGTATAACTGCTATTGTGCACGTTCACTTAATACTTTTGTAGGGCTGCATTTTTTTTATCACATTTCCATTTACAATTTGTCTTATTGTTGGTGCTGGCGCCTTATATATCATTTCCACTAGTAGCACAGTAATTTTTCTTTATAACCAATCAATAGGGGAGTAAGAGATTAAATGTCAGACTTTTAAAGCACAAGTTGCATTCATTGCAGTTCCCTACATTTTGGATCTATTGATCCTTTAAGCATGCAGAATTGCATACATGAACCTCCGTTTAATAAAATGCACGGTGAAAATATACTGTATATAAAAAGCACAAAAAATCTAAGATACACATTATACTATGATAAAAATAATACTGACATAAATATAAAGGAAAGTAAAGCCATAAATTCAACATATGTATTTGTTGAAATGGACATTGATATAGTGAAATAAAAGTATTCTGCATATTAGTATAAAAAATTATATACAAAATGATAATATCCCCAACACCTATCAGAAAAGATAATATTAAAAAGTTAACAATAGTAATAATTAGTTCAAACAAATATGATGTAAATATGACAGATAATAACCCCTTCCCAACCGCCGCTTGACGATATACATTGGCAGAATAGCATGGGTTAGCAAAGGGCATACAGGTACATATCCCCTTTAAGAAGCAGCATTGTGGGCGCATGCACGCACACAGTGTGCTCCGTGATCACGGGTCCCATAGATTTGATCCGCCAGATGCCTGCGATCGTGTCACGGAGCGGAAGAACGGAGAGATGCCTTTGTAATTCCCCATTCTGCCTAGTGACATGACAGAGCACTGTTATGTGAGTAGTAGCCCACCCCCCGCAGTTAGAATCACCCCCCAGGACACACTTAACCCCTTGATCGCCCCCTAGTGTTTAACACCCTTCCCTGCCAGTGTAATTTACACAGTAATCAGTACATTTTTATATCTCTGATAGCTGTATAAATGACAATGGTCCCAAAAGAGTGTTAAAAGTGTCCGATGTGTCCGCCACAATGTTGCAGTCACGATAAAAATTGCAAATCGCTGCCATTACTAATAAAAAAATATATAATAAAAATGCCATAAAACCATGCCCTATTTTGTAGACGCTATACATTTTGTGCAAACCAATCAACATACGCTTATTGCTATTTTTTTTAACCAAAAATATGTAGAAGAATACATATCGGCCTAAACTGAAGGAAAAAAATTGTTTAACCACTTCAATACAGGTCACTTAAACACCTTCCTGCCCAGACCAATTTACAGATTTCAGCGCTGTCGCACTTTGAATGATAATTGCGCAGTCATGCTACACTATACCCAAATAAAATTTTTATAATTTTTTCCCCACAAATAGAGCTTTCTTTTGGTGGTATTTGATCACCTCTACGGTTTTTATTTTTTGCTAAACAAATAAAAAAATACAGAAAATTTGGAAAAAAAAATGTTTTTTGTTTCAGTTTCAAAACTTTGTAAATAAGTAAGTTTTCTCCTTCACTGATGGGCACTGATGGGGCTACACTGATGGGCCCTGATAAGGCGGCACTGATGGGCACCGATGAGTTTGCACCAATGAAGTGGCACTGATGAGGTGGCATTGATGGACACTGATAGGCGGCACTTATAGGTGGCACTGATGGGCGGCACTGATGGGTGACCCGGATCGGCACTGATAGGTAGCACAAATTGGCACTGATAGCTGGCACAGATAGGCATGGATAGGCGGTACAGATGGGCATATATAGGCGGCACAGATGGGCATGGATAGGCAGCACAGATGGGCATGGATGGGCTCTGATAGGTGGCAAGGATGGGCACTGATAGACGGCACGGATGGGCACTGATAGGCGGCATTGTATTGTTTTATACTGTACTAATGGATGCCAATCAGTGCCAAACAATAATGCATGCCAATCAGTGATGCCCATTGTGGGCACTGATTGGCATCCATTGTGGGCACTTATTGGCATCCATTGTGGGCACTGACTGGAATCCCTGGTGGTCTAGGGTAGCATACCTTGTACTGGGTATCCCTGGTGGTCTGGTGGCATCCCTGGTAGTCCAGTGTGGGCATCCTCGGGGGTGCTGTGCTGATAATCGATCAGCACAGACCCCCCCTGTCAGCGGAGCAGCTGATCGGCTCTCCTCTACTCGCGTCTGACAGACGCGAGTGAGGAAAAGCCGATCACCGGCTCTTCCTATTTACACTGTGATCAGCCGTGATTGGACACGGCTGATCACGTGGTAAAGAGTCTCCGTCGGAGACTCTTTACCAAGATCGTAGTTGCGGGGTGTCAGACTGACACCCCGCAACAACGATCGCCGCCATGCGCGCCCCCGGCGGTGCACAGCGGCTCAAAATCCTGATCACGTCATATGACGTCCGGTCAGGATTTTGAAACCACTTTGCCGCCGTGCTTTTGTTATAGGGCAGGCGGCAAGTGGTTAATATTATGTATTATATATGTTTAAATATATTTTTGGGGGATATTTATTATAGCAAAAAGTAAAAAATATAGCTTTTTTTTTAATTGCTGCTTTTTTTGATTATAGCGCAAAAAATTAAAAACGGTGATCAAATACCAACAAAAGAAATCTCTATTTTTGGGGAAGAAAGGACACGACATCAATTTTGCTTGGGTACTACGTTGCATGACGGCGCAATTGTCAGTTAAAGTGACGCAGTGGCAAATCGCAAAAAGTGCTCTGGTCAGGAAGGGGGTAAATCCTTCCGGGGCTGAAGTGGATAAAATGTTGCCAAATGGGTAATCGTAACATAGGTTGAGTTTGAAAGTTCAGCTAACATAACTATGTGCAATGTAATGAAACATACCATAAAGTATGGGTATAAACCTTAAAAAGATAATAAGATATCCAACAATAGGTACACCCTGCAAGATTTCCTGTTCACTTTTCACTGATAGAAACAAAGAGGCTGATTTTCTAATCAGTTGAGAATCTTAATTAAATTGTGTAAACATTCACCTTAATGTGGTATTAAAGGAGTTGTAAAGGCAGAAGACTTTTGTCTTAACGCATTCATTACATTAAGATAAACAATCTTTTGTTTGTAGCAGCCACCACAGCACCCCCCCTAATTACTTACCTGAGCCCTATCTCTCTCCAACAATTTTCACAAGTGTCTAAGTCGTCCGGGACACTCCTCCTGATTGGCTGAGACACAGCAGCAGTGCCATTGGCTCCCGTAGCTGTCAATCCAAGTTAGCCAATCAGGAGAGAGAGGGAGAGGGGCCGAGTCGGGGCTCTGTGTCTGAATGGACACATGGAGCTGTGACTCGGCTCCAGTGCCCCAATAGGGAGCTGCTGACAGTGGGGACACTCAATAGGAGGGAGAGCCCAGAAGCAGCAAAGAGGGACCTGAGAAGAGGGGGATCCAGACTGCTCTGCGCAAAACCAACTGCACGGAGGAGGTACAGATGTGCTCATAAGTTTACATACCCTGGCAGAAGTTATGATTTCTTGGCCATTTTTCAGAGAATGTGAATGATAACACAAAAACTTTTCTTTCACTCATGGTTAGTGTTTGGCTGAGGCCATGTATTATCAATCAACTGTGTTTAGTCTTTTTAACCACTTTCAGACCGGACCATTTTGCTGGTAAATGACCAGAGGTCTTTTTACAATTTGGCACTGCGCTGCTTTAACTGGTAATTGCGCGGTCATGCAATGTTGTACCCAAACAAAATTTGCGTCCTTTTCTTCCCACAAATAGAGCTTTCTTTTGATGGTATTTGATTGCCTCTGCGATTTTTATTTTTTGCGATATAAACGTAAAAAGACCGAAAATTTTGAAAAAAAATGATATTTTCTACTTTTTGTTATTAGAAAAATCCAATAAACTCAATTTTAGTCATACATTTAGGCCAAAATGTATTCAGCCACATGTCTTTGGTAAAAAAAAAGTCAATAATTGTATATTTATTGGTTTGCGCAAAAGTTGTCACATCTACAAACTAAGGTACGTTTTCTGGAATTTACGCAGCTTTTAGTTTACGACTGCCTATCTCATTTCTTGAGGTGCTAAAATGGCAGGGCAGTACAAAACCCCCCCAAATGACCCCATTTTGGAAAGTAGACACTCTAAGGAAATTGATAAGTGGCATGTTGAGCCCATTGAATATTTTATTTTTTTGCCTCAAGCGATTGAATAATGACAAAAAAATTTTTTTTTTTTTTTTTTTTACACAAAGTTGTCACTAAATGATATATTGCTCACACATGCTATGGGCATATGTGAAATGACACCCCAAAATAAATTCTGCTGCTTCTCCTGAGTACGGGGATACCACATATGTGGGACTTTTTGGGAGCCTAGCCGCGTACGGGGCCCCGAAAACCAAGCACCGCCTTCAGGCTTTCTAAGGGCGAAAATTTTTGGTTTCACTTCTCACTACCTATTACAGTTTTGAAGGCCATAAAATGCCAAGATGGCACAAACCCCCCACAAATGACCCCATTTTAGAAAGTAGACACCCCAAGCTATTTGCTGAGAGGCATTTTGAGTCCATGGAATATTTTATATTTTGCCACAAGTTGCGGGAAAATTACAAACTTAAATTTTTTTTTTTTTTTTTCACAAAGTTGTCACTAAATGATATATTGCTCACACATGCTATGGGCATATGTGAAATGACACCCCAAAATAAATTCTGCTGCTTCTCCTGAGTACGGGGATACCACATATGTGGGACTTTTTGGGAGCCTAGCCGCGTACGGGGCCCCCGAAAACCAAGAACCGCCTTCAGGTTTTCTAAGGGCGTAAATATTTGACTTCACTCCTCACTACCTATTACAGTTTTGAAGGCCATAAAATGCCAAGATGGCACAAAACCCCCACAAATGACCCCATTTTAGAAAGTAGATACCCCAAGCTATTTGCTGAGAGGCATGTTGAGTCCATGGAATATTTTATATTTTGCCACAAGTTGCGGGAAAATTACAAACTTTTTTTTTTTTTTTTTTTTTTCACAAAGTTGTCACTAAATGATATATTGCTCACGCATGCCATGGGCATATGTGAAATGACACCCCAAAATAAATTCTGCTGCTTCTCCTGAGTACAGGGATACCACATATGTGGGACTTTTTGGGAGCCTAGCCGCGTACGGGGCCCCGAAAACCAAGCACTGCCTTCAGGCTTTCTAAGGGCGTTACAGTTTTGAAGGCCATAAAATGCCAAGATGGCACAAACCCCCCCCAAATGACCCCATTTTGGAAAGTAGACACCCCTAAATTTAGGGGTACACTAGTGAGACTAGGTAATAAATGGCGGGTGCCCTGAAACTATAAAAAAATAACTAACCAACCAGCGTCACCTGTAACAGTTATATGGTGATCACTGGTGAAAGGGTTAACTAGGGGGCAATCAGGGGGCTTTATGCGGTAGTATATGGGGGTCCCTGGCGCTATAAAAAGCTGCGGCGAACCTAAATACCTACCTGCCTAACTAGCGTCACCTGTGACACTAATACAGTGATCAGAAAAACGATCGCTTATTAGGCTGGGTTCACACTGGAGCGATGCGGGAACGCCACGAATCCGCGGCGGGTTCCCGCATCGCATGCCTCCCGGCGGCAGTTCACACTGCCCTATGCGAACTGCTGGGAGTGTCAGTGAAATGTTAATGACACCCCCAGATCAGTTCGCATATCGCAGTGCGATCTGCAAACTCGGATCGCATGGTGTGAACACCCATGCGATCCGATTCTGCTGCGGGCCAAAAAAAGGGTCCCGTGCGAATTTGCGGCGGGTGCGGCGCGAATTCAGCCATACTATCTGTATGGCTGAACTCGAATCGCACAGAGATTGGATGTGATTTGCACTGCAGTGCGGTGCGAATCACATTCGTTCTCATAAACCGCTGCAATGTGAACCCAGCCTTAGTGACACTGGCGACGGGGGGTGATCACGGGGTTAAACCTTTATTGGGGGGGTTAGGGGGGTACATTAGAACTAAAGGGGGCTAACCCTAACTGCCCTAACAGTTATTACAGTCACAAATGACACCAATGCAAAAAAAATAAAAAATGACATTGGTGTCACTGTGACTGGGGGGGGCAGGGGTAATTGGGGGGGTGATTGGGGGGGTGTGAGTGTGCCTGGCATGTTCTACTGTGTAGTGTCGTGTTGGTGCAACTCACCGATCCTCTCTCCTCGGTGTCGGAACAAAAAATACCGACACGGAGGAGAGATTACATCACTTCCTCTCCTGTGTTTACATTACAGGAGAGGAAGTGATGTCACGGAGCATTTTCATTCGTCGGGAGCGATCGCGAGGGTGTCCATGAATGAATGGCCGTCCCCTCGTCCGGGATCGCTCCCGAACGAATACCGACTGCCGCAGGCACCGACCCGCGGGCAGGCAAGGACGTACATGTAAGCCCTTATGCCTGCCTGTGCCATTCTGTCGACGTACATCGTCGTGCGGCGGTCGGGAAGTGGTTAAATCATAATGACAACAGAAACTACCCAAATGACCCTGATCAAAAGTTTACATACCCAAATTCTTATTACCGTGTATTGCCCCCTTTAACATCAATGACAGCATAAAGTCTTCTGTGATATTTGTGGATGAGGCGATTTATCTTCTCAAATCATAAAGCTGCCCATTCCTTTTGGAAAAAAGCCTCCAATTCCTGTAATTTCTTGGGTTGTCTTCCATGAACTGCAAGTCTGAGATCTTCTCAGAATGGCTCAATGATACTGAGGTCAGGAGACTGAGATGGCCACTCTAGAACCTTCACTTTATTCTGCTGTAGCCAAGGACAGGTCTACTTGGCCTTGTGTTTTGGATCATTGTTATGTTGGAATGTCCATGTATGTCCCATGCGCAGCTTCCTGGCTGATGAATGCAAATGTTCCTCCAGTATTTTTTTTTCTCAAAATAATTTTTATTAGAGAATTTGTAATTACATTACAGAGAATAGTAAACAAAAACATTAAACATTAAGCCACAAGCAAACAATAGCCAGTCTTTGACATATTATGAACACAGTAAGAGATGTTATACTAGGTGAACAGTGTAAGGAAGCTTACTAAGCTTTAGTAAGGAATAGCAGTACTCTATCCTGCCCACCCCAACTGGGAACTAACTGTGTCGTAGAGGGCCAGGCCGAGAAATTATTGATCACATGGCTTCATGGCAGTTGAGCTGTATAAATCAGCATGGTATCTAGGGGTGGGATGGCAGATGCCTTAATAGGGTGGGGGAATCCAGGGGGAGTGAGTGGAGGGGGAAGAGTAACTAGGTATTGATTTGCACTTAATTTTCATTGTTTTATCGCCTATACCATTCTTTCCAACATTTCCAATTGTTATCAAAAGTTTCACAAGAGGATTTTCTAATGGCTAATAGCCTTTCGTATTGGTAGCTGAGATTAACCTGAACTAGTGACCAAGATGTAGATCACCACAATTCGGAATTGGATGGGATATTTGTTTATGCCCAGGTGGAGGACTGCCAGTGCTGGTTCTGGTTCCTGCAGGATCCCAGTGATGTCTGCTAGTATGCTAAAGATTTTTCTCCAGTAACTGGAGAGATTTTTGCATTGCCAAAATATGTGTAGTATTGTTCCTGGGGTATCACACTCTCTCCAACACAATGTGGAGTGGGTTGGGAACATTTTGGCTAGTTGATAGGGGGTTCTGTACCATTTTGTTAATACCATTTGGGTCAGTCCCCAATGATTAATACAGTGTGTAGCTGTGTAGTTATAATGGAACACTGTGGTCCATTGTTCTGTATCGTAGGTTTTGTTCAGGTCTTTTTCCCATGACAGAATAGTTGTAGATTTAATAAATCTTTGTTTGTGTTGAAGCATGTTGTATATAAGAGATATGCCCTTACACTTATTATTGGTGAATGTGTAGAAGTGCCACACTGGGGTACTTAGTTCCATTTGTGGGGGGGATACTTGGCTAGGAAGGAGGACACCTGTTTGTATAAAAAACAACTCATAGGTGGGATATTGTATTTAGCCCATAAAGAGTCGAAGGATTAGAAAGTTCCCTGTTTCGAAAAGGTTGTCCACCCATTCTATACCGTTTTCTTTCCATTTGTTAATGGAGCTGTAAGGAAGTAGTACTTCTAATGTTTGGATTGGGATTCTGATCGTGGTGCTTGGGTTATCTTGACGTGGTTGGGATAATAGGTGTCTCCATGCTAGTATTGATATTTTGATTGTTAGGGGGAAGTGTGTTAAGGGTATTGGTTTCCATGTATCTGCAAGTAGTAAGAGACTCATATGTGGAGTTTTAGTGACAGCAGCCTCTATGCTCACCCATAGGGGATCGGGGGTGGCGTTAAACCAGTGTTTGGCTTGTGCAAGTATGGATGCCCAGTAATAGTCCTTAATGTCGGGGAGACCCATTCCTCCCACCTTTCTGTGTTGTATAAGAATGCTGTGGGAGCAATGAGCCCTCTTTCCTTGCCAGAGAAATTGTTTGAGTGTTTTGTTCAGTTCACAGAAGTGGGACGTTTTGAGCGGTATTGGGAGTGTTCAAAATATATACAATATTTTTGGGAGTATCAGCATTTTAAAAGATGCTATTTTGCCCGCCCAGGATAGTTCAGTATTAGCCATATGGGTTAAGGTCTTCCGTATGTCTAGGAGTAGGGTTTTAACGGTTGTTTCCGCTAATTGTGATATTTTCGCTGTCAGAAGAATACCTAAGTAGGGAATATGTTTATTCACCCAAGTGTATGGGAATGCTTGTTTTAGATATGACCTGGCATGATGGTTTATGCCAAGGTCTAATATTAAGGATTTATTGAAGTTAACCCTGCAATATGATAGTGTGCCAAATAGAGTAAGGGTCTCGTGTGTAAATGGTAGTGAAACGGTAGGGTTCGTCAGAAGAAGGATAACATCATCTGCAAAAAGATTAATTACGTGCTCTTTTTGGTGAAATTTAAAGCCTGATATGAGGGGATGTGATCTAATGGCCTCCACCAGGGGTTCCATCATTAAGTTTAATATAGAGGGTGAGAGCGGACAGCCCTGGTGGGTTCCATTGGATATTGTGAATTTTTTTGACAAAAGGCCTGAGGTGAGAACCTGCGCTGAAGGGTTTGAATAGAGAGTGAGTATGGCCAATAACGATTCACTCTGGAGCCCCAATTTCTGTAATACCACCTTCCTATAACCCCAGTGTACTCTGTCAAATGCCTTCTCTGCATCTATAGAGAGAATTAGAGAAGGCGTTTTCCGAGTTTCAGAGTGGTGGATAATGTTTAATAAACGTCTAGTGGCATCGGATGCCTGACGTTCTTTGGTAAAACCAGTCTGATCTGATCTCGCCAATTCTAGTATAATGTCATATAGTCTACTTGCTAGCATTTTGGTATACAATTTGATATCTCCATTTAGTAGAGATATGGGGCGAAAATTGGCTGGTGTATCTGGAGATTTCCCTGGTTTGGGTAAAGTGATCACAAAGGCTTTAAGCATCTCTGAGGGGAAAGTGCCTGTTGATCTAGCCTCATTAAAAAAGGGTAGTAGATTGGAAATCAATATTTGACTGAAAGTTTTATAATACCAGCTTGATAGTCCATCTGGCCCAGGAGCTTTATCTAGGGGTAGAGATATTATGACTCGTTCTAACTCTGCTGAAGAAAAGGGGGCGTTTAATGATTGAAGTTGGGTTTTAGAAATCAAGAGTAGTTTTAATTTACCTAGAAATCTATCTATATCCTCTTTCACTGGTTGTAGTGTTTTGGGATCCTCTTTTAAATTGTAGAGTGATGAATAATAATCTGCAAAGGCATCTGCTATTGCCTGCAGGTTTTCCATTTTAGTCAAGGTTACTGGGTGGAATATGTGTGGGATTATCGTTTTAGAGCTACGCTCTGAGTCAATTGGCTAGGAATTTACCTACTTTGTTATTATTTGCATAGTAGTTTATTTTGAGTTTACGCATGGCTTGGCAGTGTTGTGCACAAAACATTTCTCTGAGTTTAAAGCGCAGATTAGATAGCTTTGTGGCCAAGTCTGTGGATGGTTTGATTGATTTTTTTAGTTCTAATGTACTGATTTCGGTAAGGAGGTCCGTTATTTTAGCTGAATGGGCCCTGTGTCTAGAGTTGAATTTAATGAGGACGCTTCGGATAAATGCTTTGTGGGCATTCCAGTTGTTGAAGGGGTTAGTAGTGCTGGGGTCGTTGAAATGGAAAAACTCTTCAAGCTGCTGGGTTATTTCCTTGTGAAATTTTGTGTCCTATATTATCGAGCCATTGCATCTCCATATATGTGTTGTTGTTCCCCCCCTCTATGCAACAACACTTTATCTGCTAAGAACATGTCTAACCTAGAATAAGAGTTGTACCTAGGGGAATAATAGGTGTACGATCTTTCACTTGCATTTAGGCAACGCCAAACATCGTACAGATCCTCTCTAAGTAGGAGATCACGGAATTTTGGAGAGTGTTTCCTAATTCCAGAGGAAGTGTCTAATTTGTCATCTATAACCATATTAAAACCGCCACATATCAATACGTTCCCAACTCGCATTTGTGCTACTTTTTTGATGCCTTTCTTTTTCAAATTTTTTTTTTTCAAATTTTTTTTTTTCAAATTTTTTTTTCACCAATACCCCCCTTTTCTTTGCTGTGATAGAAGAGTTAAAAATGTGAGGGAAACTTGGGTGTGAGCATTTAGGGGTGGCCAACTTGTGAAAGTGTGTTTCTTGAACTGCCAAAATGTCTGCTTTGTGTTGGAGAGTCTCTTTCCATAGGGATCTTCGCTTGGCATGATGATTGAGTCCTCTTATGCGTTAATGGAGAGTAGTCTAAGGCTCATATGTGTTATTCCAGGTGATGTGGTGGTTGATATAGGGATTCCTGTTGGGTTTAATCCTGAGGAGTTGTTCTTTCTTGTGGAAAGTGCAGTCTTGTAACAGTTGTTGGTGGAGGGATTCCAGAGGAGGTTGTAGGAGGGATGTTAGGATGGTAACGGCTCTGATCTCAGTTGTGTTAGTTTCCAATGTTCTGGGCCAAAGATAGGGGCTAAAACAGTGTTCAACGTAACAAGCAAGAACAACTGTGGTTCTGGCGGTAAGCCAAGTAATCAGCTTCAAGGTATCCATCATTCCTTCTTAAAAATAACACAAGTAAAAAAAACAGAAGTAAGAAACAAGTCCAATTGGACCAGGCAGCGTAGCTGCCCAAAGCGAAGGGGTCTAAGGTACGGTGGTCGGTACCATAAGCACTCGGGGAATCCTAGTGGAAACATTGGGCCCACGTCAGGTGGTATGATATGCCAGTTTTTCAGAAGGTGTAAACCTTCCTTTAGGGAGTTGACCAGGTGGTTGGATCCCTTGTAAGAGATAATGAGTTTAGCCGGATATTTCCATTTGTATATTATCTTATGATTCCTCAAGGCTTTTGTGATTGTCGCCATGTTGCGGCGTAGTTGCAGCGTATGTTGTGAGAGGTCGGGAAGTATTTGCAAATTAGCAGCTTGCTCCGGGAGGTTATCTCCTTTGCGGAATGCTTCTAGGATTTTTTCTTTAGTTTGAAAGAAGTGGACTCTGAGCAGCCCGTCTCTTGGAACCTCTTGTGGGAGGAAGGCTGGTTTTGGTACTCTATGAATTCTGTCGACCGTGAGGTCCAGTGAGGACAATGATGGTATGGCTGCTTGAAAGAGGTCACGGTAAAAGAGGGGGAGTTGCCCGCGCACGATGGTTTCAGGTATCCCGAGGATTTTCAAGTTGTTCCTGCGGGAGCGATCTTCAAGATCGGCTAATTTGGATTGCATTTTGGAGATAGTCTCCTGTTGTAACGCATGGGAGTCCACCAACGCGTTGAAGGATGTTGTAACGTCGTATGTCCTCGTTTCCACTTGGTGGACTTTGTCTCCAAGTTCATTTAGTTCAGCTCTACATTGTTGGAAGCATGTTATCATATCTGCTTGCAGCAATGTTCTTAGTGACATCAACATTTCTTTTAGGGTGATATCTGAGATTGGCTGCCATGTGGTTGGAAACAGTGCATTAGGGTCTGCAGTGAACTGGGCAGTTGGTTCATTTCTTTGAGATCCACTCACCTCCATATCCAGTGGTGGATATCTGTTGTGCTGTGCGATAGCCTCAGGATCTAGTCTAGGCTTTGATTTCACAGGGCTCCTTGATGATGGGGAGTTGCAGGGAGTGTTAGCTGCACTTGATTGTGCTTCTTCCGCGGCATCAGTGGCTGCTGTGTCTGTGTCACTCTTCTGTCTGTGTGTGTGCGCTCTACTGGCTCTAGAGGTTGGGAGGAGTGTCCTGGGAGTTGTCCCCCACCGCCATTTTGCTGTAGCCCGTGGGAGATGGCCAGATAAAAATCCGGCAGTTTTAGTGACTGTGGCTGGCTCTGGTACGTTCTCCGCATGGCGATCTGTGTGCTGTGTAGCAGCGGCGTCTCGGCAGAGTAGGGCAGCGTTCGCATCTGTCATCTAGCAGGCTGAAATCCGTTGATTCCCCTTATGCTGAGCGGAGCTCTCCTACTATCCGACCATCACACTGAGCGGTCACCATGCCCCCTTCCTCCAGTATTTTTTGATAACATTCTGCATTCATCTTGCCATCAATTTTACCAAATTTCCTGTGCCTTTGTAGCTCACACATCCCCAAAACATCAGCGAACTACCTTCGTGTTTTACAGTAGGAATGGTGTACATTTCATCATAGGCCATGCTGACTCCTCTCCAATTGTCACGTTTATGGTTGTGACCAAAAGCTAAATTTTGGTCTCATCACTCCAAATGACTTTATGCCAGAAGGTTTGAGGCTTATCCCTGTGCTGTTTGGCATATTGTAAGTGGGATACTTTGTGGCATTTACGTAGTAATGGCTTTCTTCTGGCGACTTGAGCATGCAGCCCATCTTTCTTCAAGTGCCTCCTTATTGTGCATCTTGAAACAGACACACCACGTTTTCGGAGAGTCCTGTATTTCACATGAAGGTATTTGTGCTTTTTTCTTTGCATCCTGAACAATTTTCCTGGCAGTTGTGACCAAAATGTTAGTTGGTCTACCTGGCCAAGGTTTGGTTTCAACAGAATCCCTAATTTTTCACTTCTTGATTAGTATTAACACTGCTGATTGGCATTCTCAATTCTTTGGATATCTTTTTATATCCCTTTCCTTTTTTATACAGTTCAACTACCTTTTCCCACAGATCCTTTGACAATTCTTTTTCTTTCCCCTTGACTTAGAATCTAGTAATGTCAGTGCAGCACTGGATGAAAGATGCAAAGGTCTGTCAGGATGTCAGGACTCCAGAAACTCACTGAACTTTTATACACACACACACACACTAACAGATCACAGGCCAGGATGGTTATCTTAAATAGACATTCAAATCCCTTTGTGTCAACTTGTGTGCATGTTATCAGGCCAAAATCACCAGGGTATGTAAACTTCGATCAGGGTCATTTGGGTCATTTCTGTTGTCATTATGATTTAAAAAGAGTAAACACAGTTGATTGATAATACATGGCTTCAGCCAAACAATAACTGTGAGTGAAAGAAATGTTTTTGTGTTATCATTCATATTCTCTGAAAAATAGCCAAGAAATCATAAATTCCGACCAAGATGTAAACTTATGAGCACAACTGTAAATATAACGTTTTGTTATTTAAAAAAAAACAAGACTTTACTTTCACTTAAAATCCTTTTCTATTTTAGTTGAACTCCAGACAACTACTGTTATATATATAGTTTTCTTCCTAGAAAATATGTATTTTTGCTGTCCAGCTGGTCCCTATACAGCTGCCCCCACCTCCCTGTTTGCAGGTTCTAGCTTGCTGCTATAGAGACCCATGTGTGTGGATGCTCTCAGTCTGGGCTGAGGGCTGTTTGAACCAGTTAAAACACACATGGCCCAGCAAGACACACTCCTGTTCCCTCCTAATAGCAAAATAATGCACAGCTTAAGGAACATATTAATCGCCTACCCTTACTGTCTCCTCTACAACCTGGAAGTTTGGGAATGGAACAAATTGTCCCAGACCTAGCGCCAGTGAGAAGGGACACAAGGGAAGTGTTTGGAGATGGGGGTTGTATATGTACTGTGGTGTATTTTACCTTAATACTGTAAATGCATTTAGTTAAACAATGCTTAGCCTATGGTACTGTTTTTCTTACCCAATGATATGAAATGCAAACACTTGTTAATAGTTCAGACTATTACTAACTAAGCCTAAACCTGCTCCTATCAACCATCTAAATCATATTCTAACTATTCTCAGGGTGCTACAGTCCGGTCATGTGATCTCCCCAACAGCCAGCTTCAGAGGAGGGGAGAGAGCACCGACAATGGATGGAATCCAGTCACCCCAGTGTTCCATCATTTACCTAATATACAAAAATCGGGTGCCTTTGTTCAGAGGTGCTTGAAGGTAGCAGGTATTACTTCCTTACTTGCGCCTTTTGGATGAATGGGTGGATTTTCCCCTGCAACACCTAGTTATACATCTGCCTGTTTTTTTTTTATAGGACACTGGGATGGTGTTGCCCTAATTGCAGGATTTGCACTGAAAACATAGTTTTTCTTTGGTTACCATGGAAGTCTCTGCATTATTTTCTTCTATGCCATAAACTTTTGGTATTACGGCAATACAATATCATTTGTCCAAATATAGCACGTATTCTAAAGAACTTCATAATTTGTGTTAGGTTTCTATTGACACACACTTTCTTTTGTTTTAATGGTGTCTCCTGTGTACAACATCAGTGGGAGCTAGGTTTTCCTCCCCCTGGTACATTTTTATATGGGGTGGTGGGAGGAGTTTTTTTTATCTTCCCCTTTAAAAAAAAACCTAATTGACAACATCATCTGGTATGGTATATTTATGGATGACCTGCTCATTATTCAGGAGGGTGGTTACACTGTCTTTGCACAATTCTCGTTTAATGTCAATGATAATGATTTTAATCTTAAATTTACCCAAGTCTAATTCAATTCAGAATTTTTTAGATGTCACCCTAGAGGGTGACCAGGAAGCAGGAACTATTGTTACTAAAACATATAGAAAGGCTTGTGTGGGCAATGCACCACTCTTTGCTAGTAGTTGTCACCCTACCCAACCATTACATTTAGTCTGGGGTAGGTCAGTCCATGAATGTGATACCATCAAAAAGACAATGAGGTTATTAAGACTGATCTATACAAAGGGTTCTATACAAAACAATCTAATAAGAAAGGCAATATAGTTACCTTTGTGTCCGATTACTCAAGCTGAGTATAATCAGTATAAACAACATTTATAACAATCTTCAATTATTTTTTTTTCAGACAAAAACTCCACTCTATTTCATCTTTTATCTTTTATTCATATTTTATTTTATATTTATTTTATTTTATCTATTTTGTCCAAGGAGTGTCGCTTCTCTAGTTAAAGATCACCCACTTTAGGTTCTCTGCTTTCCCCCCTTATTTTGATTCTAATGATTGCAAAAAAACACTTGGTTACTTTATCCTGGCTCCTATTGTTGTGGTCAAAATACATGCAGATGCTGTCATGTACATTTGTGTTCAAAAACGTTATTTCATTTGTTACAGGATTATCTTTTAATATCAGAGAATGTATTAATTGTGGCATGAGTTATGTACGTTTTGTAGTCTATCTGATCTAATGTACGACCTGTTCTATACAATAGGTTGTACCATACGCCCTTTATGCACATGCATAGGAGAACGTCACTGTGGCACTGTGAAAGGTATGCCCATGACTTTGAAATAAGTATATAAGCATAGGGCATACATGACAGGGTGGAAAGGGAACCTGATAGCAGGGGGTTAACTAGTTTAAATTGGGGTGGAAAGTCATGACGCTTACCTGATTGGTTGAGCAGCGGAGGTGGTTGGGAGAAGCAATAGAGAGTATAGTTGGTGGGGAGAAGTGATGTAAATTCACTTGCAGTCATCATCAGGTGAATGTCCCTCCCTCCTGTTCTTGTCATGTGATTTTGTATTTGTTTTGTGGTCAGTCAGCAGTTTGGAGTCTTTGACAACGGTGGAACCCATCTTAGATATGGTGTTCTTTAGATGCCTTTCACACTTTTTCGACCTAAAAGTCATGCGATTTTTATTGTGATTTTTGCTGCAATTTTGACTGACTTGAAGCAATGCCTGTGTAATCTTGAGGTCTATGGACCTCAAATCACATCAAAGTCAGACCAAAGTAGTGCAGGGACTACTTTGAAGTCACGCAGATATTAATAGTACTCATTGAAACTCATGGGGTAAGACTTGTCATGCCACTTTGCAGTCCCAAATCCCAAGACAAGTCGCACATATGTGAAAGGGGCCTTAGTTGGCCTGATTCAATTTAGAGTGACTGTGATTGCTATGTATTTGTTAATTAGAAGTTTATGTAAAATAAAAGGCTGATTTAGTGCTGTAATAGTCCACCTTCAGGTGCTGGACACTGGCACACCCTAAACAGGTTGATTTGAGAGGGTAGAAACTACCTCTTTAAAGCTAGAATGATTACTTGTCAAATCCATTTAGAATAGTAGATTTCCATGCTGCATGTCCTCTTTTAGGACCTTCAGGCAATATGAACAAAACATCAGTTTTCTGAATCTGAGCAGTTGTCTGTAAGTAGATTGCTCTCACCACATCAAGAGAATGTAGTGATTTTTCTTCCATAGAACAGGGTTCTGTAAAAAAATGAAGACAGAATAATATCCTTGTTTAGATAAAAACCTGATGCTACCTTCGGTAAAAAGTTAGGATGAGGACGCCGTACTACCTTATCCTTGTGAACATTAATAATATGGCTCTTTACTAGAAAAAGCAGACAATTCTGATACCCTTCTTGCAGCAGATATGGTTACCAGAAAAAAATGGATTCCTTTTCAAAAAAGGACCAAGGGAATATGATGCATCAGTCCAAAAAAAAGGCTGTTTTGTAATGCCGGCAAAAACTAAATTCAAGTCCCAAGGGTTCAGGGGTGACCTAACCGGGGATTAAGCCTTGTTACCCCCTAAATAAAGTTATGAACCAAAGAAAGCGAAGCAAGTGGTCGTTGAAATAATACAGATAAGGCAGAGACCTGTCCTTAGAAAGCACTCAAGACCAGCTTTGTTTCTCATCCCATCTGCAGAAAGTCAAGGATTCTACCTTTCACCTATTTCCTAGGGTGCAACCCCTGGTTTCACACCAGGCGACATATGCTTCCCAGAATCCATAATATATAATTATGGAGGCTGGCTCCCTTGCATTAATCATGATAGAAACCGCTGAACCTGACAGCCCACGTTTCTTCAGAGTGTGGGTCTCAATAGCCAAACCATTAAATTTAGCGTTTGTAAAGTAGGATGGAATACCGGAACTTGTGAAAGAAGGTCTGGCCATGGTGGTAGGGTCTATGGGTCTCCTACTGTCATCTTTACGATCCCTGCAAACCAAGATTTCCAGGGCCCTGCTGGAGGCCACAAGAATCACTGACTTCCCTTCCTGCTTGATCCTGGGAAGAAGTCGTGGATACAGGCAGAATAGGAGGGAATGCATAGATCAGTGAGAACCGATTCCACGGGAATAGCAAGGCATCTGTTCCGCATGCTAGAGGATCCTTTGTTTTTGACACAAAGTTGTTGATTTCTTTGTTGAACCTGGACATAAACAGATCTATGTCTGGGATCCCCCATCTTTAACATATTGACAGGAAGATATCGGGGTGAAGGAACCATTTTCCCGGGAACAACTGCTGGCGACTCAAGTAGTCCGCCTGCCAATTTTCTATTCCTAGAATGAAGACTGCCGATAGGCAAAGTACATTGTTTTCTGCCCAAGATAGGATATGATTCACCTTTCTCTGGGCTGCACAACTTCTTGTGCCTCTTGGAGATTAATATAGGCCATGGCTGTGGCAAAATCAGATTGAATCCTGGCAAGACAATACCGTAAACTGAACGTTCAGGCTCTCAGAACCAAGTGCTCTGCCTGAATTTCTAGAATGATAATGGGCAAGGTCATTTCTGATCTGGGCCACTTCTGTGGTAACCGAAGGAAGGATTTTCCCCTTTGCAGATTTTGGATATTAACCATAGACTGAGGCTCAAGCATGCCCAGCCTACAGTACCTGGTATTTCCAGGTGGTCCATCCGGGTGCTAACCAGGCCCGACCCTGCTTAGACTCCAAGATTAAACTAGATTGGGCGCTTTCAGAGTGATGTGGCCATAGGCTTTGGAGTCAGACACATTGGGAATCTAGAGCTTGAACCCTTTGTTCCAAGCCGATAGGATAATGTTTTGCAGCAGTCTTGAATGAAACAGAGCATAAGGAACGGCCTCGAATGAAGCCACCATCTTTCCCAACAACCTCTTGCACAGTTGAATAGAAAAATTAATCGTGCTTCGACCACCTAAATTAGTTCCTTTATGGTGCTGATCTTTGCCTGGGGCAAAAATACCCTTTTCTGGGTGTACCTATGATCAGACCCAAGTATCTTAGCCCTTTTCATGGTTTTAAAGAAGATTTCTCCTAGGCTGAGAAACCGACCTAGATGTTCCAGGCAGTTGAATGTGGCGACCATACTTTGGTCTAAGCGGGCTACCAACTGGACTATCACGAACAGATTGTGCAGGTAAATCACATATACCTTGGGCCCTTAATCTGGCTAGAAGAGGGGCCAGAACCTTTGTAAACACTCAAGGTGCAGTAGCTGGACCAGAAAATAGATATTACTAGTGAGCGAGGAAATCGGCACATGGAGGTATGCATCTTTGACGTCGATTGACACCAGAAGTTCTCCTCCTTGTAGGATGGAGATAACTGATTGCGAAAAAAGAGTGGTTATATTCAGGAACTGAATTTAGATTTTTTAGATCCAGAATGTCCATTTTGATAACCAAACCCCAACCTCTGCTCTTACATGGAGGCTGCCATGATCACTTTTTGCCAAAAGATGGTCGAATGCTTGAGAGAAAGACTTCTTTTTCTCTGGATCCTTAGCAATGTTTGATCTGAGAAAACGAAGAGGCGGGAACTCTTAGGCCGCGTACACACGGGCGGATTGTCTGCCCAACTAAGTTCGGCAGACAATCCGACAGACAGTCCGTTCAAAATTAGCATGAACGGACTTGACCACACACGATGAGCAGACAGTCCGCTGAAAGCGTGCGTGATGACGTGTACAGCACGTACGACGGGACTAGAAAAACGACGTCCTATACACTGCAATGCAACCTTCGGCCGTGTAAACCCTTTCTGAGCATGCGCCATACTTAGTCCGTCCAACTTGCCTACACACGAGCGGACTGTCCGCTGAAACCAAGTTTGGACGGACAAAACCAAGTTTGAACGGACTGTCTTACGGAAATTCCGTAAGACTTTGTTCGTCAGACTGTCCGCTGAAAAAGTCCGCTGAAGCCCACACACGAGCGGATTGTCCGCTGAAACACTGTTCAGCGGACTAAGTTGGGCAGACAGTCCGCCCGTGTGTACGCGGCCTTAGAACTCCAGTTTGTACCTTGGAGCTATTGAGGAAGCCCCCATTCATCTTGACACTCTTCCTGCCAGATCCTTGAGAACTACAGAAGAATTCCCCCTATTGAGCGAGCGGGGGTACCTCCTCATGAGAAGGCTTCAGTATCTTGTAGGTTTCCTCCCCCAAGACCTCTTTTGTCGTTGGGGTTAACCCTGAGGATTACATTTTTAATCTGAAGTCGTCGTGACTGCCTGGAGGCTGATGCCCCTGGCATAGAAGAAGGAGCTTTAAAATACATTTACTCCTTTTCTTAAATAGCAAAAGGGGTATTTTTCCTCTAGAATTTCTTTGGCTGTATTATACAAAACATCCCCAAATAGCTGTTTCACCGCAAAAGGAAGACTAGCCAGGAGCTTCTGCACGGTGCTTAGTAAAAGGGACAAGGCCTGAAGGATAGAATCTCTCAAAGCAACTATTGCAAACATAAAGTTGCCAGATCCTGGGCCTGCTGAGCAGGATAACCTTGAACGCCTGTTTAAACTGGTCTCAACGATTAAGCAATAATTGTCAGCGCAGGCTGAGACACTCAATTTGCCAGAAAAAAAAAGTGTTTTTTGTTTTTTTGTTCTAATAGGAATTCCAACTTTTTATCTGTTGGATCTGGATTTGGTACATGAGTTTCTTTGGAGTGGAGGTAGGCCCATTCAAATGAATGGTGCCGCTCCAAAAACGCTTCAGTAAAAAAAAAAAAATGCTTAAAGTGTTTGTTAACCCCAAAAAAATAATTTAGATTCTGGTCCCTTAAAGCAGATTACACAGCACAGCGCTTGTGCTGTGTAATCTGCCCCCCCCCCCCCCCCCCAAACTGTAAAAAAAAAAAAACCCTGAAAATTGCACTTCCTTTATCCCCTCTCTAAATAGACCATAATAACCAGGGTAGCTCTGCCCTGATCATCATGGTCTAAGTGCGCTCCTCCGTCATACACTGTCCCCTCTGCTCTCCTCTCTCCCCCCCAACCCCCTCCTTCCTCCCTGTCATCTGCCTCTGTGTCTGTCTCCAGCCCCCACCACTATTGCTTGTAAAATAAAATCATTACATTTTCACTGCCAGTCTCATTCATTTTACAAAACGTGCAGTGTAAATAACCAATTTGAGCTGTCTTCAGGCCGGTCACATGACTCACGGCCACTTTACAGCTCCGAGACAGGGCTTCGTGGAGGAGACGAGTGGTCACATGATCTCCCTGGCTGACGTCAGAGGGAGATCACGGCCCCTCCCTCAGAAGCCATCCATCAGAGCTGGAAAGCGGCCGTCAGTCATGTCACGGGCCTGAAGATAGCTCAAATTAGTATTTACACTGCTCGTTTTGTAAAATGATTGACATAGTGTGCTATGCCAGCCTCTAATAGAGGGGCTGTCATAGCTTTATATATATGGGTTAACAAACCTTTTAAAAATGAATGCACTGCAACAGCTGTTACTGCGCTACGTTCAGGTGTGAATAGAGCCTTAATCATTTTAATTGGAAAGTTATCAATGTTTATTTACTTTCTTATGACTCAATGTCACATAAACAATTTTTCAAGCCATTCATTGATTCTTGTAAACACTGGCTCTATCAGTTCAAACTTTTACCAGATCTCAATAAATTTGTCCTGTTCAACAAATATTTTCGATCAAAACTTTGCCAGTAATGCCCAAAGCCCAATATGTGGGTGCCGTTTTTTTAAAAGAGAAGTCCAGCCAAAGCTCATTTGGCTGCGACTCTCCTTTGTTTTACAGGAGTGCAGTTCATTGTGCACTCCTTTGACCCGTTTTCAACAGACAGTGGGCTGAAGCCTGCTGTTGGCTGACGTCATAGAGCCGGTCCAGGCTCAGGCAAGATTGTGACCAGGATTCACCCACATGCCTAGACCGGCACCCAGCTCAGCCTCTCAGCGAGTTGCTGAGAGCCTGAGCCTGCCGCTCCCGTTCCCTCCACAGGCCCAGCATGACAGTGAGGGCATGGGAGGGGCACAGCAGAGAGCCAGTGACTGACAATCACCAGCTCTCTACTCATGTAGTTCTGAGAACCGAGCGATCGGAGGTGGTTGATCATTCGGTTCTCAGTCTAAAGCCTCATACACATGATTGGACTTTGTACAAACTTTCCCATGGACTTTTGTACAAAGAGCATTGGCCGTAAGTCTGTATTGCATACAGACGATCTGACTTTTTAGGCAACAAACACGAACGTAGTGACGTTTCAACGTACTGACAACACTTCAAAAGAGGACGTTCAATTATTACAGTGCCACCTTTGGTCAACTTCTGTATTGTCTGATCTTTTGAATTAGTTCTGAGCATGCATGTTTGTACTTTGTACAAAAGTCCGATAGTTTTCTGTACACACGATCGAACTTTGCTCCATCGGACTTATGTTGTCAAAAAGTTTGTGCATTTGCACAGCCAACAAAAGTCTCATGAAAACCGAAAAGTTTGTCCAATGGAGCATGCACACGGATGTTGCTCCAAAACAGCTAATTTGCATGTTTGTTGTCAAAAAGTCAGATTGTGTGTACGAGCCTTTAGAGCCAGCGGGAGACAGATGCAGAATCAGAGCAATGCTGCAGCCACCTAGGGAAGTATGATTCAAGAAAAAAAAATTCCCATACTTCTCTTTTAAGTTATGTCATAAAACATTTGTAGTGTGAAACAAATGATTTTGGAAAACAGGGAAGCTGACAACACACTTATTTTACTATCTAGTGCCCTACAACTCATTACATATTACACATTTTCTAAAAAGTAATTCTGTAAATTTTAATTACTTGGACATAGACCTTAGTTTCCATATGCTGTGTACTTTATTAAATGGATTTGTTTCCATGTGCAAGGAACTTTATTAATGAATCACCCTTATTACTTTACTAATACAATCATATGTCACTTGTCACCGGCAAAGTTTGACAGGTAAAGTCTTCAAAAAACTTTAGATACTAGTTTCTATTCCTCCTAAAAAGCATCTATCCACCAAAGACTCCAGTGTTCTCAGCATTTACAGTTCCTTGGAATTGGCCAAGTAGGTTGGGACAGTTTTTGGTTAACAAAAGAAAAGTATCCTAGACTAAGCTGCAAATGTCTTTAGGCTCAATTCACAAAATGTCAATTATCAATCTTTAGCTTAGTCATTTGCAAATCCCATTGGACCTAGCTAAAAACAACTATCATTTTTTTTGAATAAGTATCCTTTTCCAGATGTGTTAGCTTTGTGAAATGAGCTGTCTGTAAACTGTGGCATGCAATTTGTTTATGGATTCTTTCTCTAGAAAAGGATTTTTCAAAAGATTTATGTTTCAATACAGCAGAGAAGAAACACATTTGTCAAGCATTCTCAAATGACACATAGTAATAATTATATACAACAACCTTGGCATCCATGCATAAAGGTGAATCAGGGCAGGGTTGGCACAACCTCTAGGCTATGGTATGCAGGCTTTTAATTTGTATGATTTTATAGTTGTTCATATGCAAGACAGCCTGTTATAAAATAAGTGCACTATTTTTTGTTTTTCTCCCAGCTTCATTATTCTTATAACATGATAAAAAAAGTCAGGTCTGACCATGTAGGCCCTTTACAAATAATCTGGAGTGGGTGACTGGGGACAAAGAGAAGGCAAAGGTATTAAATACCTTCTTTGGCTCTTTGTATACAAAAGAGCATGGGGGAGCTCATGTTCATAATGGGAATGATATTGACACAGCACTAAATTAACCACTATGGCTCAAAATTGTTATGGTCCAGAAATACACTTTTATCAAAAGTATTGGGACACCTGCCTGTACACGTACATGAACTTTAATGGTAGTGTATATTACATTAAATGAACATGATCCTTTGAGTTACCAAGGCATTACCTTTTTACATGTGAATAGATCAATATACACTATATTGTCAAAAGTATTGGGATGTCTGCCATTATACACACATAATCTTAACCGTAGGGTTCACTGATGTGGACAAGAAGGCCTGGCTCACAGTCTCCACTCTAATTTATCACAAAGTTGTTCTATGGGGTTCTATGAGGTCAGGACCAAGCAAGTTCCTCCACCCCAAAATTGCTCATCCAAGTCTTTATGGACCTTGCTTTGTGCACTGGCGTGCAGTCATGTTGGAACTGGAAGGGACTATTCCCAAACTGTTCCCACAAAGTTGGGTGCATGAAATTGTCCAAAATGTCTTGGTATGCTGATGCCCTAAGAGAGATGCCTTAAGAACTGTTATGACTGCAGAAGGTACAGGGAGTACAAAGAAAGAAGGACTATGCCTACAGGAATTACCCCCACAGGAGATACAAAACATATCCCATTAGGAAACATCCCTATCACTATCAGTACAACCATAGGAGATGTTCTTACAGTAGGTACAATCAGTACCACTACAGGAAACATTCCTATAGGAGATACAATCACTGCCACTACAGGAAACATCCCTATAGGAGATATAGTAATATATAAGAGATTCAATCAATACTTTTGGTTATACAATAACTGAATAGACCCACAGAATCAGACCCATAAAGGTCCTTCTAAAATCCAGGCAAATACTTTTCTAACCTGCACTTCTTTGTCATATCTATTATAGTTTTACAATAAAAAATAGTTTTTTATGCTCACTAAAGGAAATACTGTAGGGTTCAGTTAAATTGAAAACTTGCGTTACTTTGTAAAGTTTCAAGCTAGGGTAACTTGTAAATGCACATTCATAAGGATTACTGCATGGATTTCAGTAAAAAAAAAAAAATCACTCGCTCCAGGGGTGTAAAGAACTGGAAGTTTACAAGAAGAATAATTCATAAGAAGAGCAGGAAAAGGAGCTCATTGAGGTGGTAAAAGCTATGATGTACTGTATATGCTTATGAATAAAATATTTTAAGGGGGAATTACTGTGAGATACAATAGGATGTGCATCTTAAACGAACTGAGCTGAGCATACTGTACAAACAGCCAAAGTTACATGCAAATCAGCCTACCTTATCAAAGATGAAGTTTGAAAGTCATCTATCACAATAAAGCACCAATAGAAAAGCTTAAGAGCTTAAATACAGATGTCTGTATTTTTGGATCTACATATTGTTTTGTGATATCATTCTCAAATAAGGTAACCTCTGCTTTGCTTGCTTACTGGGCACCTAAACCCCCCTCCTGCCCACACAAATTTTCAGCTTTTAGTGCTGTCACTCTTTGAACGACAACTGCACGGCCATACAACACTGTACGCAAATTAATCATCCCCCCCCCCCACAAATAGAGCTTTCTTTTGGTGGTATTTGATCACCTCTGGGTTTTTATTTTTTTGTTAAAATTTTTTAAAAAGACCAAATAAAAAAAAAAATACAAAACCGTTTTATATTTTGTTAATAAATTTTGCAAACCGGTAATGTTTCTCCTTCATTGATGTATGCTGATGAGGCTGCACTGATGGGCACTGATAGGCTGCAGTGATAGGCACTGATAAGGCAACACTGATGGGCACTAACAGGTGACACTGGTAGGCACTGGTGAGGTGGCACTGGTGGACATTGATAGGTGGCATTGGTGGGCACTGAGAGGTGGCACTGATTGGCGGCACTGATAGGTGGCATTGATAAGTGGCACTGAAGGGCACTGATAGCTGGCACTGATAGGTGTCAGTGATGGTCACTGACCGGCACTGTTAGGTGACACTGATAGGCAGCACTGCTAGGTGGCAGTGATGAGGCACTGATTGGCACCACTGGTGGGAATTAATAGGTGGCTCTCATGGGCATTGATAGGTGGCACTGATTGCTGGCACTTGGCAATTGATTTGTGGCACTGTGTGGGCACTGGCAGGTGGCACTGGAAGGCAGCTTTGGTGGGCACGGATGAGGTGGCTTCGCCTCTTATTCTTCGGGACCAATGTCCCTTGCACTAAAGCCGGTGATCAGCTTTTTTTTCTCCTCACGCTGTCAGCATGAGGAGAAAAAAATGATTACTGATCTTCTGTTTACATCACGTGATCACCCGAGTCTCATTGTCTCTGTGATTACAGCGCACTCCGTGCGCACCCTGTAGTTGGCGCATAGGGAGCGTGCAAAGGGGAGGACATCTATTGACAGCCTCCCTGCAAAGAAGATCCGCGCTGTAGCTGTCATTCGGCTATAGTGCGGATCTGAATGAGTTAAAGACAATTCCACTGAATGCTCATTTTAAGCTGCCCAGGTTCATAACAAATTTACATTTCTCAAAATTACATTTTAACACAATGGGGGGGATTTACTAAAGTCGGTGCACAAAGAATCTGATGCAGCTGTACATTTTAACCTATGAGCTTCTAGGTTTTATTGTCAAAGCTTAATTGAACAAACCAATGCTAGAAGCTGTAGAAAAAATGATACGCACTCCAGTTGTTGCTCTTAAAATGTCTTCATTTTATTCAATAGCCACAGTGAACATGACTAAGGCCTTATAGGCTGAAACGCGTCAAGTGACTTAATCTGCATTTGTTCACTGGCTATTCATCACGACCGATCACGTGGTAAACATAAACAGCCATACCCAATGGCTGTTCACCCCCCTCGGTGGTGAGCGGTGTCTCCGTGACACGCCGCCACCGAAGGAACAGGGATGCGCACGCACGATCACGCGCATTCCCTGTTTAAATGGGAGGCCATCATATGACGCACTCCCGCCACAAGAGCCGCACCACCTGGCCGTCATTTGACAGCCAGCAAGCAGTTAATATTGTACATTTATTTTTGGATAGTGATAAAGGGTTGGACCCTCTGTCAAATGTTTGCTGCCAGTGTCTCCAATAGGGAGGCACACCCCTCTGTTTGCCCTGCTGACCATTGTCAATGAGACAGAAGGCGAGAGTAAATCCAAGATTTTAGAGCCTTCACTAGGATAAGATGCAATTGTAAATCTTCCAAAAGGCAATAAATCAAGAAAACAGAGGAGGCAGTGTTGGTCACTGTCCTGGGGGACCTATTCTGTGCTGACTAATTTGGTCCACCGTGTGACGAAGGCTGCACCGCAGGCAACAACTCCAAAATGTACATGTATGGGAGCAAGTAATGGCGGCCCTTGGGTTGGACAATACTATCTCGCCCCACACTCTGTTACTATCACACCCCACCGCCACACTCCAGATTCTGTGTAAACTAAATTCTCTGCACTGTATTTTATTATAGACCAACTGTTTCACTTTTGTTGAGACAGTGGCTCCATTTATGACTAGTTTGCATGGATTTGACCACAGTCTGGTGGAGCAGAAATAAACTCATTAAAATGTCCTGTACGAGGCTTTAGAGTTTGTTCACATAACAAACTCCGTAAACTCGTTAGAGCAGAAGTTTATTTTCTTATGCTAGAATAAACAGTTTATATTTAGCAATGAAAGCTTAAGCACTATTTAAGACACTCTCTTAAAACTCAGGCCGCGTACACACGCGGGGACTGTTCGCTCAACTTTGTCCGTCAAACAGTTTCAGCGGACAGTCCGCTCAAAATTAGCATGGACGGACTTGCCCACACACGATGAACGAACAGTCCGCTGAAACCGTGCGCGATGACGTGAACGGCACGTACGACGGGACTAGAAAACGACGTCCTATACACTGCAATGCAACCTTCGGCGTGTAAATCCTTTCTGAGCATGCGCGGAACTTAGTTTGACGAAC
The DNA here is from genome assembly GCF_037356315.1 of Lithobates pipiens. Lineage (NCBI taxonomy): Eukaryota > Metazoa > Chordata > Amphibia > Anura > Ranidae > Lithobates > Lithobates pipiens. The sequence goes on from NW_027507758.1 coordinate 342,267,964, forward strand.
AAGCCTACACACGAGGGGACTGTTCGCTGAAACAAAGTTTCAGCGGACAGTTTTTCGGAAATTCCGAAAAACTTTGTTCAGCAGACTGTTCGCTGAAACTGTCCGCTGAAAGCCCACACACGAGCGGACTGTCCGCTGAAACACAGTTCAGCAGACAAAGTTGAGCGAACAGTCCCCGCGTGTGTACGCGGCCTTACACATAATTCAGACATACCATTGCAGTGCTCCCAGAAATGCCCCAGAACCCTTGTTATGTACCTGTAATCTTATGCAAGTAATGGACCCAATATTTAATTTGTAGGTGTCCCTATGAAAAATAGATATATTATTTACATCCTTTCTTTGCTTTTGTCTTCTATAATTATCCTAGAGAAACAATAATGAAGAGGTTGATGCATGCAAAATGTGTTAACAGGAACAATTTGAAAAGTACTTAGCAACCAAATAAAATCCTTACTTCATTTTAAAGGGATCCAAAAACACAAGTAAAGACTAATTGGTTGCAATGAACAAGAAATGCTCTTATTACCAAAGTCTCAAGTATACCAGGAGAATTTTTAGGTGACCTACATTGCTCCAAAATATTCTAACACACCTTTCAGTGCTGTGGGAATAGAAAAAAAGATGAGACATTGTTCAAAAATGGAGCTGCTTGCACAGAATTGGTTATGGCTGGTTGAAAAAGGTAAAGGTTCAAATATTAGGTAAAGATAACAAAAGCAACTTCCTTTCATTTCAAACACTAGGAAAATATGTAGCATAATTATCATTTAGTCATCTTTATTGAGTTTTCAATTATTATTTAAAGATTTGGAACTATTGCAGTAAAAATGCAACTGGTAAAGGGGACTGAAAAACACTACAAACATGGTTTAAAAGTTTAGAAAATTATGAAAAACTGATTAAACAACAAAACCGTATCGCATTTTCTTTTACTCTTTTTTCCTAGAAGAATGGACATGTTTGTATGCATATACTATAGAAGGTATTGTGGTAATGCTCCATACTTATATATACTGGCTTACAAGCAATACAATAGGTTTTAAAACTATTTAATGTAAGTAGTGGTTTTGTTTATAGTGAAAATGTTATAGATGCTCTTTATATCCCTTATATGAGTCCAGCTATTTTATACTACTAATTTATAAGTCAGCAAAATAATCTAAGATATTATTTTATCACAGGTATGTAGTGCTAATTAGACATTAATCAAGTTTTCTACTACTGAAATACCCCAAGAATCTAGACTATGTGAATGTATAACAACCAAATAATGCAGCAAACTAAGCAATAAACTAGACTGACAGAATTCATACATAATTTCTGTAACCAAAGGCATCTAGCAAGACATAAAATGGGATTATTTCTGCTACAAAAGCAACGTTTTGCAAACACATCTTAATAGTGGTTCATTGAGCATAGTAACTAGTAACAATTTTCATGGCATTAAGGTGATATATTGCTAACTGTACTTTTCTATACAGAAATTACTTTTATAAGCTGTTTTATTTTCCTGATTTCTCTAATCATATATTATCATGGTGCGACAATCCGTGGAATTACTCACTGCACTCTAGGTAAATAAGGTGGAAACAGATGGAGGGCGACAGGTGAATAAGGGAAAATTTGACTTCCCTGACACTACTGTAGGATAAAAATCTGTACTAGCCTAAATACAGAAGCATAACCAACAGTATTTCTGAAGCTTATATAGAAAGGTTGCATCATGGTACAGCTGAAGCTCAATTATATTTTCTATGTCCATATTTGATGCAAACCAAATATTTATCTAAAGGCACAGTTCTGCTTTAATCAGAAGTATATACTTAAAAAAACAAAAACTAGTCTAATAAATATCATAAAAAAACTACATTTGTATCACTGGTTAAAATGACAGCTGTGTATTTCTAAAGTTCCTACAGAGATGTTTGATTAAACAGAAATAAATATGGACAGGAATGATTTCCTTCTTACCTTTTCCTTATCTCTCTAGCTGAGACTAGCATTCTGCTGTATTGCCAACTATCTCATAGTTTTAAAGCAGATTAAAAGGAGGCCACTTAAAGATTGTCCTCATCCTTAGCTTCATTCTACTTCAATTTGCTTTGGGCAATGATAGACCAAGCTTTTAAGATGTTTGAATTGAAACTTATATAATCGTAAGCAAGTTGAAACTCACTGACCTAATTTTGATAACAGTCTTCAGAAAATATATTTGCTTTTCATCTAGGAGTGATTAAAATGTCTCCTGAGAATATATTAGTAGAGAAATTTATTTTCCATTTTCAACCGCAAGTTTTAAATAAAAACAAACAAACAATAAGTGCTTTATATGCTGACATATAGTCTATTATATTTACAGTCATGTTAAGTTTGTTTTAACACAAAATCAATCGGATATAAAGGGCCAAATAAAACTGAAAGATTTCCTATTTGCCATCATAAAGCTATAGCTAGAAAGGTATTTAACATGTGGTACTTGGGACTACAACTGAGTACTACTTTTTAACTGGCAATGTTTCCAATTAATATGTGTCAGCTCATCTCACATAATCAAACACTTATTTATTGCCGATAGGCCCAAATTGGTATCTCTGAATAGATATTGATTGTATCTGTGTTGTTTGCAAAATTCTCAATTTTTTTGTATAATTTATTCATACTTGTATATAATAATAGGGGGTGTGTCCAACTGCCAGGATATGAACAGTGCCACTGCTGAGCTCTGCCCCAACTGCAGGATATCCTGCTATATCTGTAGCTGCAAAACCCCTCTTCTTTGATCAAGGTACTGAACCCATGCTGTCCCAAAGCATGGAAGCGATTCAACACTGCCAGGCTTTCCTGGCAGCACACATTGGCTCTGTAAAAATAGATTTCTCTGTGCCTAAGCAGGACATTCATAATATCCGCCAATGGCTCACCAGTGCAGAACAATGCCTTGGAGAAATGGAAGATGTTCTATACCCAATGGGTGCTGAAATGAGAGATCCTAATAAACCTACAAATGTCCCTATTAATACATTTGGAGGTCTGAAATTCCTTGGGTTCTCTTATGACTCAGAGGTATGTGATGGATTTATGAAAAAATGTCTCAAACCTGTGTTTGAACCTCAAGTTATCTCCCCCCTCTGTACTATTGAACAAGCACACAGAGCTCCCCCCCCCATCACCACCTTCAGGGGCACCCCCTCTTAATTAAGCTACTACGTTTTTGAGACAGAGAATTGATGTTTAGGGCAGTCATTATTTTCCTATACTTTTTATCTACAACTCAAAAACAATATGCTACCCTTTTGGGGGTATAAAATGTCTGAGGCATCAGAATATTGCATTCATCATGATCTATCCAGCTAAACAGAATGATACAAGGAGGTAAAACCTACTTTATCGATCCTAAAAAAAAACTCAAGCCAGCTAGACACACAGGGCCAGTCTGCTCCTTCATCCTCAACAGAACGCTAGACACCATAATCATATACTGTATATATACTATTTACTAGAACTGTAATTCTTAATTTACTGAACATCAGACATAAAGATAAGTGCTACACTATTCCAAAATAAGTTATAGTGCAAGTGCAAAAACAATCAGTGAGCAATATTTGTATTCATACACCAATACAACTACAATACAATACAAATAAAAAAACAGTCCATGAAAGAATCCATCAAAGTCCTTCTATAAAAAAACTCCTATACTTTCTATAACACAATGTAAAAAACAGAAACAACAACTCTTCATATCTGCTTATCAAATGCTCCACCATTGTGCTTTACATAAAAGCTTACCAAAGAAACATGACACCCCCCCTCATAGAATGGTCATGATGGCCACTTCATCTCAGGAAACCCCTCCAAACATCACATTTATGAAAAGAGAAGGAGCAAGAGCTGGGTGGTAATGAATGTAAGCACTATGCATTAACATAGCCTGGGACTCGATTCCTGCACTTCCTCATACATGGTGATGTCACAGCTTCTGGCTCTCCCTACGCTTAACATCAGAGCATATGTCATGCGTTAAAAGCAGGGGTTTAGTTTGCTCACATTTGCAAATACATGCATAAGCTACAGAGCCCATCAATGCACCCCAGTATTTTCTGTAGTCCTAACTCTAAGTTTGGAGAGCCTCCACAGTGGAAGCACATGCATTATAATGGATAGGCAGAGGGCAGGTGAGCCTGGAGGGATCCTACCCCTCCTTAAAGGCACAAGGGTGCACTGGACACCCAGCATATAGCACCATGACAGCAAAGGTGTCCAGTACGTCCCTCATGAATATGTCAACAGTACAAACAAATGGCCAATTTGGTTGGTCAGCAGGCTGGTCAGTTCGTTGAGCTGGGAATTTCTTTGGTTTTATTTTGTGATCACTGTTATTAGTGCCCAATAGTTTTAGATTGGGATGCCCAACACGTTCTTATAGGTGTGCACAGACCTAAGGCCAGGTGTCAGCAACCCTTTTCCACTTAAGGACTAGATTCAATGTACAGCCAGCAAGCTGCACATGGGATGTACTTGGACATTTCAACATGACAATGATCCAAAATTCAAGGCCAAGTTGACCTGTCATTGGCTACAGCAGAATAAAGTGAAGGTTCTGGAGTGGCCAGCTCAGTCTCCTGACCTCAATATCAATGAGCTACTCTGGGGAGATCTCAAACGTACAGTTCATGCAAGACTTACAGAATTTACAGGAAATGGAAGCTTTTTGCCAAGAGGACTGGGCAGATTTACCATCTGAGAAGATAAAGAGCCTCATCCACAAATACCACAAAAGACTTCAAGCTGTCATTGATGTTAAAGGGGGCCATACACGGTATTAAGAACTGAAGTATGTAAACTTTTGATCAGGGTCATTTGTTTCTGGTGTCATTATGATGTAAAAAGAGTAAACACAATTAACTGATAATAAATGACTTCAGCCAAACACTAACCATGAGTGAAAGAAATGTTTTTGTGTTATCATTCATATTTTCTGAAACATGGCCAAGAAATCATAAATTCTGCCAGGATATGTAAAATTATGAGCACAACTGTATGTGAATGCATGGAGGGGCGCATTCACCTGCTATTAAATGAAGATAATAATCTGGACCCCTTTACATTACACAGCCCTCATACCTCTGGACCCCTTTACATTAAACAGCCCTCTGAATATAACACAGCCTCCCCCCTACATATTACACAGCCCCCCATGTTATGCTTTAAAATTGTGTACACTCGTGGAATAAAGTCAAACTACGGTACTTAAAAATCTCCACAGGTAACACTTTAAAAATTTCTACAGGTTACCAGTTTAGAGATACAGAGGTGATCTTGTGCTAAAATGATTGCTCTCATTCTAATGATCGCAGAAATACCTCACATGTGTGGTTTGAAGATGGTTTACATTTTTGCAGTAGCAACTAACATATGTGTTCACTTCTGCGTAGGAGCACAGAGGGAGGGGCACCTTAAAAATTCTTATTTTTTCCTTTCTTTTCTTTTTTGCACTGTCTCTTTAAAAAAAATTCTGATCACACTTTAATTGCTGTCAGAAGGAATGTCCCTTGTGACAGTAAAAGGCAGTGATAGGTACTCTTTATGGAGGGATCTGGGGTCTATAAACAACTTGACTTCCATCCAAATTGCTGTAATTATGTCATGTTTGCATTACTTACATACACCTTAAAATAAAAATAAATAATACACTGGTATATGTTAAATATTCTCAGGTACTTTTCTAAATAACGTGGGTGAATATATAAAGAATTTTTTCCATAGATCTGTTATTTTCCTGCTAAAGTAATAGTGAAGAAAAATGTATTGTACATTGTTAGCAACGTTGCATAATAAAATACTAAGAGAAGCCAAACTTGTTTGTAGAACCTGGTTAGAATAGCTATTGTCTGGATGCTAGCAGAGAAACATTAAGTGTTTTTCAGCCAATGCGTCTAAAACATAAGGCCTACTACTGTGATGTGACAATCCTCTCACATAATAAAATTCATAGCAATAGGTAAAATGTGCCTGCAAGCAACACTAGGCTAAATACAAAAAAATAAAGTATTCTTGCTTTGTTAAGCATATAGTAAAGATCAATTATATCCAATCAAAATGTGTCCATCTATAGAATGTTATGACAGCAGGAACAAATCATACTAAATGTCAAAATGCTGTGGGTCTCATTCCCTATTTGTATTGTATATCTGCTACCCAAAATAGAGAAGATCAAAGAAGGTTTTATGCAAACTATTTTTGTTTTTTTGTTTTTCAATTTTTGTTCATTTAAACTGCATTTTTTTAACATTTTTGTTAAATGTCATACAATGTGTGTAATTTCTGTTATTTAAACAAAATGTTTAACACATTTTAGCCGAGGACGTACTAAAAAGGTAATTCCATGGTGCCTCACAAAAAGTTTGTTGTAAAAAATAAATAAAAAAAAGGTTAGAGAACCATTAGCTGTAGTATATGCTCTTCCACTTGTCTGATAATCTGAGAATCAACCAACAGTCATTCAGACTTCTGTGTTTAAAAATACAAAGTATTTAACATTTGTTCAAGACCATTTATGATCTTTTAAGTATGGCAATACATTTTTTCAAGTTTGTTAAGTTTTTTAGCTGCATTTTTCATACGTATTGGCATGTTTTAGAAGGCATGCAAAATGGAAAAAAAGCAAACCAAAACAAACAAATTTGCATACAAATAGACCGCAATACATGAAAAATGCTAAAAAGTATAGTAATTACAAATGCATGTATTTTTAAACACAGACATGTGAGATAAGCCTACACCTTAAAAAAACAAAAAACAATTTAGCGTAAAAAAGACACAAGTTAACTGTTTTGTCCATATCAGCATATGCAATGTTTTCTCCAGTTGCTAAAAGTAGAATGAAAGATGTATAGATAAAAATCAAACGAATATCTGCATCTCTACTAATACACTACACGCTGGTAAATCAGAAACAATACCACTCACCTGTTTGGCTAAGCTGTGATGTGCTTCTACTTCTTCTTGATACTATTGCAGCTACTTTGGCACTAAAACTTGGTCTTCGTTTCTTCCCACATAACCCAACTGTTCCCACTGCCGTATCAGACTGGCTTCCATCATTGTGCTCCAACTGGTAGATTTCTCCACTTACACTTGTGCTCTTAGTTATGGTTCTCCCTGAAGATCCCATCCGTCTGCCTTGCATCCTAGGTGGAAATGTACTGCATGTTAACAAAAATGCACTGCTGCTAACAGTTCAAGCAGCTACTCACTCAAAAAACATTTATAGCTTGTTACAATTTATATATTGGCGATTCCCCTAAAACATATAATTCACTATACATGCCCCCTGGACTTGGACGGCAGATGGCCTTTTAATGCAAACCAAGTAATGCATCTCTGAATAAGTTCACATTTTTAATAGAATTACATATTGTGATAAGTAAATAAGACGTAATGTGTGTTGAATTAAAATAAAATGGTTAAATTGTGCAAATGAGTTTAAAAAAACTACAACATTTTCAAATTTTAGGTAATATAAGCAGCATCTACTTAATTCGAAACAGGAAACGACCTTAAACTTGAGACATTTGGCGTCAGTACCTTTCTGTGGGTACTTGCTTCCACCATATAATTGCTATTTACTATTTGGTGCCTTTCTTCTCCTGATATTTTTGTACAGAGATCTTGCCAGGTAGTTTCCCAGCTGAAAGCATTTGTAAAAGAAAGTCCCCCTATATCCTCTGACCCCTAAACTTAACCTGAACCTTAGGCTATCAATCACACATAACCCTCACCTTACTTGAAACCTTTAGCTTCACCTAACACCTAAATCAACCATTAACTCCCCCTCAACGCTTTAAGTGCATTTCAAACTAAACTTTTTTTCTCATTTTAGATACAGTAGGGAATAATTTGAACTCCTGGTAGAGAGGTTTATCCTCACTTCCTGTCCTGCTGACTAAGCTTACACCAAACAGGAAGTTAAGAAAATCTTACAACAGCAACACGATCACCCTACTAAAGAATATTGTTAAAGAAAAGCATTTTAGTGCACTCCTAAGAACCAGGGATCACCTAGCTGTTTATACTTCATGATTCACAAGTAATGGCCAAAGCTTAACCTCATCCGTAAACCCCCAATACCAAACTATATCTGCTGAATAGTCACATAATGCATTCACTGACAGCACTGTGCTGAGCATAAGATTGCACTCTCAAAGTCCTGAATAAAGTCTCCCTATTACAGAGAAATGCCATTCAAACAACAGATAAATATACCAATAAATAAAAATGATCTCTATGCAGTTCAGGCTGTCAGCACTGCTTCTTTCAGGGAGTGCAGTCAGCCTCTGCACTCAGACTCTCTGCTTAAATCAAACAATCAATGCTGCTCCATTTCTTGAATGCCAGCAGGCTGTCTTTCAGACTGTAACTGCTGTTCCCTTCCTCCTCTGCATTCAGTTCAATGCAATAGAAGCTATAGTTTTGCTGGCCATTATTTGCAAAATGAGAACTATAAAATGATGGGTGTTTATGCAAAGGTGACCACTGACGTAAAGTTATCTGAATGTGATAAGTTAAAACTTGACATGGGTTCCAACCCTTCCCCAGTCTATCCAAACTAGAAAAAGGGTTTTGGCTAAACATACACTTTACCCCTTTCACTTAACATACACTTAAACTTTAAACATAACACTAAACCTTACTTTAACGTCACCCAAACTCTATAGTATAATAAACTATTTAACCTAATGCCTGAAACGTAAAGCGTTTTTAAACCCAAAAATTTAATAAATTGCAGCTCACTTATTACATAGTGCCATAGTTAGTCAGGTTGAAAAAAGACACAAGTCCATCCAGTTCAACCATAAAAAATAAATAAATAAAATAAAAAATATCATACATCCCATATACCCAATCCTATATCCACAGTTGATCCAGAGGAAGGAGAAAAAAAAACAGAAAAGCATGATCTAATTTGCTACAGCAGGGGAAAAAATTCCTTCATGATCCCAGAGAGGCAATCAGATTTTCCCTGGATCAACTTTACCTATAAATGTCAGTACCCAGTTATAATATGTACATTTAGGAAAGAATCCAGGTCCAGGTCTTTCTTAAAGCAATCTACTGAGCTGGCCAGAACCACCTCTGGAGGGAGTCTATTCCAACACTCTTACTGTGAAGAAATCTTTCCGTATTTGGAGATTAAATCTTATTTCCTCTAGACAAAGAGTGCCCCCTTGTCCTCAGTGTTGACCGTAAAGTAAATAATTCAACACCAAGTTCACTGTATGGACCCCTTATATATTTGTACATGCTGATCATATCCCCCCCCTTAATCTCCTCTTCTCAAAAGTGAATAAATTCAGTTCCTCTAATCTTTCCTCATAGCTGAGCTCCTCCATACCTCTCATCAGTTTGGTTGCCCTTCTCTGCACTTTCTCCAGTTCCCAGTTATCCTTTTTGAGAACTGGTGCCCAAAACTGAACTGCATATTCCAGATGAGGTCTTACTAATGATTTGTACAGAGGCAAAATGATATCTCTCTCTCTGGAGTCCATACCTCTCAATACAAGAAAGGACTTTGCTCGCTTTTGAAACCGCAGCTTGGCATTACATGCTATTATTGAGCTTATAATCTATCAAAACCCCCAGATCCTTCTCCACCATTGATTTCCTCAGTTATACTCCCCCTAGTATGAATGATGCATGAATATTCTTAGCCCCTAAGTGCATAACTTTACATTTATCAACATTAAACCTCATCTGCCACATAGTCGCCCTTTTTAAATATAGGCACCACATTGGCCCTACGCCAATCCAGTGGTACTACTCCCATGATTAATGAGTCCCTAAAAATTAGATACAATGGGGTTGTAATTACAGAGCTCAATTCTTTTAGGATAAGTGGGTGGTTGCCATCTGGTCCAGGTGCTTTATCCATCTTTATTCTGTCTAAATATTTCTGGACCATATCCCCTTTGAGCCATTTGCCATCTCTTTGTAATTAGCCACCCACTCTAGATTATTATGTAAAGGCCCTACATGTTCAGACCTGGCCTTTTTACTATTAATATAGTTGAAGAATTTTTGGGGTTTGTCTATCTTTTTCAATCTGGGTTTTTGCGTCCTTGATTTCCTTTTTACAAATTCTGTTACATTCTTTGTAACATTTAAACGACACTAGTGTTCCTTCACTTTTATATTTTTTAAAAGCTCTTTTCTTATTGTTTATAGCTTTTTTAACTTTGGCCGTGAGCCACCTAAGTTTTATTTTTAGCCTTTTAAACATATTGCCCATGGGAATATACTTTGCAGCGAGTTCACAAACAGTCACTTCAAAGAATTCCCATTTCTGTTCTGTGCCCATTGATGCCAATATTCCCTCCCAGTCCAAGTCCTGGAGAGCAGCCCTCATCCTTGGAAAATTTGCTCTCTTGAAGTTAAAGCGGAGGTCCACCCTAAAGTGAACCTTCCGCTCATTGGAACCCTCCCCCCCTCCGGCGCCACAATTGGCACCTTTCAGGGGGGAGGGGGTGCAGATACCTGTACAGTACAGGTATCTGCACCCACTTCCGGGATAGCTCTCTGCGGAAAGGGGCGTAGATTATGCCCCTTTCCGCAAGTGCCCGCCCCTTTCCGCAAGTGCCCCGCTGCCTGCTGGGAAACACACAGATCCCAGAGGCAGCGGGGACCGTCCTTATTGCGCAGTGCAACTCGCGCATGCGCAGTAGGGAACCGGGAAATGAAGCCGAAAGGCTCCATTTCCTGATTCCCATACCCAAGATGGCGGCAGCAGGACCCGAGAGACGATCTAGAGATCGGCTTCGGGTGCCGACATCGCGGGCGCGCTGGACAGGTAAGTGTCACTATTTTAAAAGTCAGCAGCTGCAGTATTTGTAGCTGCTGGCTTTAAAAAAAAAAAAAAAAACGCGGAGTCCCGGCGGACTCCCGCTTTAAGTGTTTTTATCTTTCCCGTATGTGTTTCTTGCTTACAGCTAACATCAAATTAAATCATGTTATGGTCGCGGCTACCAAGATGTTCCTTTATATGAACATTAGTAAGAAGCTCTGCATGGTTTGAGATTAGCAGGTCCAACAGAGCATCATACCTAGTTGGGGCCTCAATAAACTGGACAATAAAATTGTCCTGCAATAGGTTTATAAATGTTTGCCCTTTAGTGCCATTATTCCAGTAAATTTCTGGGTAGTTAAAATCCCCCATTATTATTAATGTCCCAGCCCTTCCAGCCCTTTCCATCTGTGCAAGGAGCTGAGTCTTCCCGTCCTCATTAACATTGGATGGTCTATAACTTCAATGATTAATTTTGAGCTAAGCACATCTATATGCAGTTCCATCCATAATGCTTCAGACTCCTCACATTCTCCATCAACCAGGTCCTCTTTCACACTCGCTTTAAGATCACTTCTCACATAGAGACAGACCCGCCAGCTTTCCTTTTTACCCTGTCTCTCCGAAAGAGTGCATACTTCCACTTGCTCTAACTACATTAACCCATCTTCCTATCTGATAATCCTAACTTGCCCCTCCACATCGACCCCTTTCAAGGTTGTCCCTTCTGCCCAGTGTTGCAACTTGTTCCTCCAGATCTCAAATGCGAGCTCTCAGAAGGGCAACCCGCTTACATCTGTCACAGCGGTATCCATCCTGGAGCTGCTCTACCACTTTTGCATACATGTGGCACACTGTGCACTGAGCAAAACCTTCAAGCCTGCTAGCACTCGTTTCCCAGTTACAATATAATTACTTATAGGAAGTTTAAGATGTTACTTACAGGTTAGAAGGCTCCTGTTTTAACTCCTGTTTTCAACTCCTGGTTATTAACTCTCCACTTTAGTTCAAAATTGCACTTATGTTGACAAATTGCAGAAGCAAGCCAGCATTAGCAGGGAGCCAGCTCCAGTGGGAGATTGTATAGACACTTATATACACCTGTAAACAATTAACCACTCCCCTTAATTAGCAGAGGAAAAAAATAAAATGCTGTTTAAAAATAGTCAGAAAAGGGAGGAAAAAAGTATTTTAACCCCACCAATACTGGGCACTTTCGCCCCCTTCCTTCCCAGACCAATTTTCAGCTTTCAGCGCTCTTACCCAAATAAAATTTTTAGCATTTTGTTCACACAAGTAGAGCTTACTTTTGGTGGTATTTATTCACGACTTTATCTTCTGCGATTTAAGCAAAGAAAGAGCGGAAATTTGGGAAAAAAAAACAATATATTCTTTCTCCTTTAAGGGGGCGTAACAAGGGGTGTGTCCTATGCCTGATCTTTCTATTTCAAAAGAAATCCAATAAGAAATCCAATAAAATCTAATTTTGTCATAAATTTAAGCCAAACTGTATTCTCCTACATGTTTTTGCTTAAAAAAAAAATGTGTTAGGTGTATAATAATTGGTTTGTGTGATCACGGACATATGTACGCAAATGATCATGTACAGATGTGCGCAGGTGATCAGGGACATATGTGTGCAGATAATCATTGGGACATGTGATTTTACTGTTACATAATATGTGGGGGACATGTGGTTTTACTATGTGGGGACATGTTTTGGGGACATGTGTGTTTACTTTGTGTTTTTTACATTGTGGGGACACTAGACTGGTGATCAGTGAGTAAAAAGCTGTAAAAAACAGCTCATACTCACTAATCACCAGTCAGCTGCAGCGATCCGCTCTCCTCACCAACAACTTCTGTGTGAGGAGAGGAGAGCCGATTACCTAGCAACCAGCTCTGTATTTACATCACAGGATGGCTGTGATTGGGCACAGCGGTCATGTGATCAGGAGGGCCAATCACAGAGCCTTCCTGCTGACCGGAGATGCGTCGTGTCCGCACGCGCACAATCCCCCTCCTTCTGAGGGACGTTCCTGAACATCCTCTCTGAAGGAGAGAGCACTTACCCGCCCATTTATATACAGTGGCCGGGTGGGAAGTAGTTAAAAACTGATAGCAAACCTATCAAGTAAAGGAGGGGGGAAAAAAAAAACACTTGCAAGCATAAGCAGTCAAAAGCACAAAAGCAAAACTAACTCCTGGTTATTAACTCTCCACTTTATTTCAAAATTGCACTTATGTTCAGAAATTGTAGAAGCAAACCAGCATTAGCAAGGGACCAGCCATTCGTAAATTCTTCAGACTGACAGTACTACTGTCCAGAGATGTCTGCTTTACTACTTCATCCAGAATGCAGACATCCTAGGACAGGAAGTTTGTTATTGGCAGGATCACTAGGTGAAATAAAGGGAAAAAGCCAAATAAAGGAAATTAATGCAGCCATCACATCACACAAACTGTGAAATGTTAGAATTTTGCTTTTGGATGTAATACCACCTTAACTTAATACTTCACCTTCTTCAAAATAACCATAATCTTGACCCCCAACCTGAACTCCCTAAAACCTTGCATATGAACTAAAGTATGGCTTCTCCTGAAGCAAATCGACAACATATTAGGGCAGAAGAAGAATGCACATCCAGATGACATCAAAGAAGTCAAATGGACACACATTTCTCTTTTTTTTCTGTTTGGAATAATTTGACAGAAATTTCACTTGATACCTAAAAAGTTATTTATTAAGGTAGTACAAACTGCATTAATTCTGACTGAAGTCAGCTGACTCAGTTAAACTTCCGTTTACTGTAATAAGGTAAAGAAATAAATACTGAATGGTTGCTATCTCTTACTGAACTTTTAACACCAGCAATATCCATTGCTCTAAAACATAACATATGCAGTAGTTTCTTTCTTGTGACAATATTCAAATTTTTAGAGCTTAAAAAGGTGAATTGTAATATACCTGTAAATGTCATATATCATAGAGTACAGTATAAGACACAGCAATTGATTCATAAACAATGGTTTGTATAATGCTACCTTCAGGAGATTGGACAATGGCAAATGCTTTGCTTGGTTCAACCACTAATGTCCCCATATAACCCCACTCACTCCTTGAGACTCCACTTTGTTACCAAGTATGAGAGAGAACAGAGAAAAGAGTGACCTGTACTGTATTGCAAGATATGGAATCTACAGTTATTCCTCTTGTCTATATCATACAGTACAGGACACAAGAATTGATTCATAGACTATGGGATGTCCCCAAGAAATTATCAAGAAGTGGGCAACAAGATAGCTAAACAGCCACAACAGTCTAAAATAAAGAAATCAAGAAGCCTCAAAACAAGTTGTTTACTGTAAAAACAACTTACATAAAGAAGGTTAATTTTTGAGTGGAGACACTTTGTTTGCAGCTATTTGAAATAGTATGAAGCGCTAACAGAGGAGTGCATCTTTCATCTATACATTTCTAATTGAAAGAACTTGCTGAAAGAGCAACAGTGGAGACTGAACAGTCACCTTCCGACCAACAGTTCAGGAGAAACGTGAAAAATAATTTAAGTGGCGGCTCTGCTCAAAGGAGAAGTGCTGAACTGTAGGTGGTATGGGCTGGTTTCAGGCTATGGCAGGAAAAATTAAGGCGATTTCAAGGGAAAACAAGAAACATCATGCAGGTAAGGAGAATACCTGTCTTCAGGCTATCTTGTCCCCAAGTGAAACAGGAGTATAAGGAATGTTACTACTATTGATGTGGACAGCCAAAGGATTGGACCTCACAAGGGTCCCCCTGAATGGAATCCCCCTATTTACAAGAATAACTTGTAATGGCTACAAGGTCCTATAGGAGTCCCATTGGGTGAAAAAGAATAATCCTGTGTAATAGACAACACAAAGAGTGCCAGGTGTCCAAGGTGTCCAGAGATAGAAAAGCTGTTTATAAAGTCCATCTACAAGGTTTTAAATCTACAGGATTCTAAATTAAATGGATGAAAGACAATCCACAATTCCATACATGCTCTTTCCATACCTTGCTCACAAGGCCACTATGACCGAAACGCATTATCATCTGCTGTACACACTCATGTTTATGGAGATACAATAAATCTGGACTGCTTTAAGAGAATGTATGGAGTTGTGGATTGTCTTTCATCCATTCATTACATTGTCAGCTGAGCAACTGCACATCCTGCACCCGACAGCTCAGTAGGATTGTCATTAATCTGGGGTAGTAAGCAACTTTCTCTGTTGTGTGGATTGGTTCTAAATGAAATGCAAAAAGTATGGCAAGGTACATGTAGAATGAGGGACAAATAAGGAACTCAGGATGAGGTTTTCTATGAGTCCAGAAGCTAGAGCTGTTTTTCTAAAGATTTCCAAGCAGGAGAAACATCTTGTGTCCAAATAGGGATGTAAAGGGAGACATCCAACATAAGCATGGAATGCGCTAACATATGGTAAGAGCATTAGAAAATTGCCTGCCCAGTCTGTCATGCATCCATAGGCTAATGAGGATGGCTGAGTAAAGTAGGTAAGTGCTGAAGCTGCTGTGGATCATAGGTGGAGAGGAAGTGGAACCATCTAAGAAACAGGAGAATTTTAACTATTTTTGATACAATTTGGCAATTGTGTACCCTGTATCGATGTTGAGACCTAAGCAGGGGAGAACAGATTAAACACTTTAACCAGGAAACAGCGAATTTCAGTCGTGGATTGACATATAAACAGGGTGTGTTGGAGCTCAGGAGGGTTATGCTAGGGAGATCATTTAATGACAGAATGAGGTAGTCAGGGTTCCAGTAGAGAGAATCAGGAACTTGTCATATGAGAAAATAAATAACTACTCCGTGCTATCTTAAGGAGAATCCACATAAGAGTAACTAACAATCTCATAAAAGGGCAATGGATCATGCCTCTAAAGAATAAAAAGATTTTTTTAATCAGAAATACTGTAGACAATGGTATTTTAGAAGCAAAAGAGTAGTGGGACTTTAAACATGTTAAATGAGAACAAAACCAGAATAAAAATCTATAAAAAAAAATGTATTACACATAAAACATTGTCAGAGACACAATATTAATACAAACGTAGATGTGCATAAATAAACTTTGCAATAAATACAAAAATATGCAAATCTGATGGACACATGTACTTGTAACTGGTCTACGCATTACGCAGGATCCTCTGCTTCTTCAGGACAATACATATATTGCAAGTGTGTTATATGCAGAGTTTCTTACTCAATATCATAAGTAATCAAAAAAAAATTAGGAAAGGATTATAGGATCTGTCTCAGATGTTTTGCCTACCGGCCCATAGGATATAGTTTCGGACCTATAAAGATAGAAGTAAACAGAGGAAAATAAATATCTGGTATATAGCAATATACTCGGAACACTGTGAATCCCAGTATCTATTTAAGACAGAGGGGATAAATCCAAAATACCAAGAAAACCATGCATCTCTGTGACGATCACATATGCTGGTATTATGGTAAGTACATATCCACTTCTCCTCTGGCAAAGTTTGTAAAAAAACTATCTGATAAAAGGGCAATGGATCATGCCTAGAAGAAGGCTTAAGAAAAAAAGTTTTGTATTTTTGACCAGACATACCATAGACAAGATTGTCATGTCAAGAGGGTGTCTAAAGAGAAGTTAGTACCAAGACAATAATATGACAGGAAACAAACACTTCCCACTGCATGTAGGCACAGTGCTTGGGGAGTATGGACATAGTGAACTGAAGTAGTAATTCACATCAGTAAGAAAATGGGGAAAGTGAACTGGAAAAAAATGATTTTGCAAAAATTTGGACAAAAATGTACAGAAGTCTTTACAAATCTAACTAGATTAGACAAATGGCTGTGTTAGGAGGCAACTTGTGGAAGCCTAACTACCAAAATAATCAAACCAATACATTTTATGCCATGTAGAATGTAAACCTTTAAGGGTATGACTTCATATGTGGGGGTTGGCAAGACTTGAAATTCGTTCCTGAGCAGGAAAAGAACATGCATAAGTGAGAGTAGGGTTAAGGAATCTTGTTCTTTTCAAAGTGAGTGGAAATGAAGAAGAACTAGAAAGGCAATGAGAGGACAGCAATTAAGAATAACTGCACATCTCCTCCAAAAGATAACGAGTGGGAAGATTTTTTGACATCTAATTTTTTTTTTTGGCAGAGTAAGTGTTGGTTAGCAACACCTCCATGAGAGAGAGAGACCTATTGGAATAAGAGGACTTTTGAGCAGCTCCGGTGGGCTTAGAGATAGGTTTGCCATGACCAGAAGGACCCACAGTAGATAAAGACTGCATCTGACAGGCGCATATGGATGAGAAATGCACAGAAGATACTGTACATAATGAAGTATGATATTGCATAGAAGGGTCTGAAATCTCTCCCATCAATAGCTGCCTCAAATTATCTATTAAGGGACTTGCCAAATAGAAGCTAGCCCTCAAAGAACATGCGTGAAGGGCACTTTTCCTGCACTGGATTCGTTGCCCAGGCTTTAAACCATGGAACTCCTCACGTATGCACAGAAAGTAGACATATTAGAGATCTGACAATGTAGGTTATCCACATAATAATAAATTAGATAATTGGGGTCAAAGGAAAAAGTTGCAACTTTAAACAAAGATTTGGGTTGTCCATCTCATGAGAATGGTCATAATGAATTTTCTATGCCCCAGTTGGCCATAGTTTGGACAATCACTAAGATGACAGCGGTGAGCTATAGCCAGCTCTGCTAGCACAAATTAGGTTTTTAGAAGAGTCTCCAAATGCCTATCCACTGAGTCTTTATAGGAGGGGGTACCCTCACTAGGGATCGTAGCATCAGCATTAAATGCAAGAAGGCTAGGCCCACCTTGGAGATGGACGAGTTCTGCGTCAAAAGATACAAGGTTCAAAATGATGAAGGAGAAGGAAATGACCTTTCTGAGTTTGGTCAATCATAATTAGTGGAGGAGAGAAATCTAAAGGTGTCTCAGATGGACCATATGCATCCCCTTTGAGATGTAGTGCATCAGATAATTCTATAGTATGAGCAGATATAATCAGATATAATCAGGGGATGGCAAGGCATTAGAGTACCTGCAATTAATAGCCCCTTCTGAGTCCAAAAAAGGTGATAGCTTTTGGAATAGTTCAGACATAGTTGCTCTGAATTTAGCCTTATTCAAACAGGTTGCATGCAGTGCACCTGTAAAGAACTTCGAGTTATAAGGCGGGAGTGGGGTTGATGTTAAACCTTTTTTTCCAGAGCGAAGGAAGCCCTACTGACTTGAGGGAAGCTTGATGCTTCCTCTAGGCCTGCAGTGGACACACCGTTTTCTATTCCATGTGTTCCAGCTACTGAGCACTTATAATCCTCCATTGTTGAGTAAAGGTATTCCCCTGTGGGGTACTCACGGAATAGAGGTGGTCTAAGGGGGTTCTGCGTGTTCTGACAGCAGCAACCAGTTATGCCCTGTACACATGACTGTTTTTCCAGCTGGAATAAACTCTGAAGGTTTTTCCGACGGAATTTGGCTGAAACTATCTTGCATACACACGATCACACCAAATTCCGACCGTCAAAAACGCAGTGACATACAACACATACGATGGGACTAGAAGAAGGAAGTTCAATAACCAGTAGCCAATAGCTTCCATATCGTACTTGCTTCAGAGCATGCGTCGTTTTTGGTACGTCAGAACAGCATACAGACAAGCGGTTTTCCCGATAGGAATTGGTTCCATCGAGAAATTAGCAATAATAAACATGAGTATATAAAGTATGTATATTGTCTTTACTACTTGTTTTTATTATAAGCATGCACATTTCACTTTGCCAAGTGTATTTTACATTTTCAAGGCCTTAGCATATGGAAAGGCTCTACACAGAATGCTATCAATTTTCATGGAAAGGGTTAGACCCTCCACCAAGTAAGTTTTTGTGTGGCTTGTCTCCCTGCTGGGGACATTCATCCATTTATTTATCCCGCTGACCACTGTCACTGAGACCAAAAATAAGGGAAAATACTAAATTCTAGAGCTGTGATGAGAGCAAGGGGTGATGGAAAATATTCGAATAGTTGCACATGGCAACAACTGTCTAAAATGGACATTTCTCATACCTTGGGGAGGTTTTCTGTCACTTTTTGTTGCTTCAAGGCAAAAAGTGAAAGGATATCTCCCCAATAAGACACAGGCAGTAAAACAGTAAAAAAATTACTTGATAGGTGCTTTAACACTTCCCTACTTTAAAAAGGTCCCTGCATTTGTAAAACAACTACACATTTTCTGTCTCAGAGTTAATTCCAGTCCTGTCCCCCCTCACCCCCACATTTTTTGGAAGATATCAGACAGGCTGTATAGCACAGAAGCAATAGGCTTCAGTAGTATCAAACAGCAAGGAAGTTAATAAAATCCAACTTAAAGCAGACCTGTATAAAATCGTATTTTCCCCTGCCTTCTCCCCTCTTCTTCTCTCCCATCCCATTAGGAATTTTTTTTAATGTTATAGTGTTAACACAGTAGCAATATTGCCACTAAAGCACTCCCATGCATTGCACTTGTCCTTCAGTAAATTTTGGAGCAATTAATATTACCAATGTCTTTGGAAACTGAAGTGCCAATATCACTGCTTTTGTAGCTGCTAGGAAATAGGTCAGGCAGTAATGAATTCCATCTTTCCTATTCTGACTCCTGATGTGAAGGACTAGGTAGCAGACATGCCGTATATAGGAAGAAGTCCACTGAGACTACAGTACATTCATAGCAATAAAAGTGTTATGGGGCATGTAAATGCTTGCTACAATGCTTAAATGCATTCAAATTAAAATAATTTGCTCAATGCAAGTCAATGCACAAAAACAGTGCAATAGTGTAAGCAAGATAAACTCTTCTTGCAAGAAATACTGGGCTGCCATCACTGATCATCTTCTAAAAATACTAGCTGGCTGGCTGTCTATGGATTTAATACTTAAACACTGACCTAGAACAAGTATGAAGATTAGAAAGTCATGGTGATGTCAGAGTCAGGTCATTGCCTTGCACACTACTGAATCCACAGAGGCAAGGTGAGAGGTACATCTGAAACGCACTTAAGATGGAGTTTATAGTTAAACTGAAAGTATTTATGATCACGTGTATTGTTGATAAGTATACACTGTGTGTCATGCTGACTTTAGAGCACTGCTTGGTAAAAATACAGTTCTGAAAGAAAGTTTAAAATGCATTGTGGAGGGTTTTTGTTGTAGGTATCAACATTAGAAAACATTTCCATTTTCCACTCACCAAAGCCTTCTGCTTGGACGCTCAGATTGCTCAGACATAAAGCTTGTGCTGCTGAGGCGGGAGGCACTACTGGTACGGGAAATGGCTGACACGTCACTGACATCACTATCTGATGATTTGGCTGAGACGTTGTCACAACTTCTGTATTGATCTTTATGCATGTTATACTAGTGGTGGAGAAAAATGGCTTTAAAACGTATTTTTAACACATCATACATCCAATGAAAAATATAGAGAATTGTTTATACTGACAACATAAATTACGCAGAAACCTTTGATTAATTTTATCTGACTGCTAAGAGATACCACAATTTCTACTTTCCAATATATTGCTGTTTTCTATGGATTACTGTCCTTTTGTATAATAAACTCTTTGCCTTACTAAATAATCCTATCAGTGTATCCATTTATAAAAATATGAAATATTTTATAACTTAAATAGATTATGCAGTTCATATACAGTACAATTATATACCGTACCTTGCTGTACCATATGTCTTGTAGCCTATAACCACAAACACATTCATATTTTGTCTTGCAATGGCAGCTAACAAAATACACAGATTTGCAGAAAGAAAATTGTAAAATTCTTTTAAACAGAAACAATGCAAGCTTTATAGCCTGTGTCAATGGATTTTTGGCTTGTGTTAATTACATCAGCTTGTGACTTTTCTGAGATCATTCAGAATTTATCAACATTCAACTTGCATTTGTCTCCCTGCATTTAACTTGTTTCTAGCAGGCTGTATTCCCCTGGGCCTTATACACACAGCAGAAAAAATACTGAACTGAACTACTAAAGGCATCATCTGGGGTTTTTTTTTTTTTTTTAAAGCAACTCTAGGTTATCTAATGTGCATATGCATATTGTGTCATTTATAGAGCAATGTTTGGGGGGTGAATAAAATGCCCCAAACCTGTGGTCAGAGAAAAGTTTTTAGTGTAACTTTATCCCAGTGGCTACAAAAAATGACTAACAGAATAAGTTTATGCTCATATGCATGTAAATCTGCATGATTGCAAATACATTTGAGTATAAATGCATGTACATATGCAACATTAAAGGCATTTTTTCTGCCAACTAATGGCAGGATATTTGGGGCATAAATCTATATGCCTGTGTGCATGTAGCTTTGTATGGAAATTTCACATCTATGGGAATGACAACACCTGTTCTACTAGTGGCCTTTATGCCTGCAGTCTCTAAAAAAAACTTTTTCTAATTTTTCTTTCTTAGTCATCAAAGATGATGAGGGTGCTGATGGGAGGCTTTATTACTTAAAACTTACGCTATATTACCCAAAGTATTGGGAAGTCTGCCTTTACATGCACATGAACTTTAATGATCCCAGTCTTATGTTACGTCCACACGATCGGACATTCCGACAACAAAACCGTGGATTATTTTCCAACGGATGTTGGGTCAAACTCGTCTTGCATACACACGGTCACACAAATGTTGCCGGAAATTCCGAACCTTAAGAATGCAGTGACGTACAACACGTACGATGAGCCGATAAAAATGAAGTTCAATAGCCAGTGCGGCTCTTCTGCTTGATTCTGAGCATGCGTGGAGTTTTGCACATCGGAATTGTGTACACACGCTCAGAATTTCTGACAACAAGTCTTTTTGTCTGAAAATGTGAAAACCTGCTCTCAAACAGTTGTCGGAAATTCCGACAGGAAATGTCCGATGGAGCATACACACGGTCGGAATTTATGACAACAAGCTCACATATGGCCCATTAATCTGTAGGGTTCAATATTGAGTCGGCCAAATTTTTGCAGCTATAACAGCTTCAACTCTTCTAGGAAGGCTGTCCATAAGGTTTAGGAGTATGTCTATAGGAATCTTTGACCATTCTTCCAGAAGTGCATTTGTGAGGTCAGGCACTGATATGGACGAGAAAGCCTGGCTTACAGTCTTAATTCTAATTCATCCCAAAGGTGTTCTATCAGGTTGAGGTCAGGAGTATGTGCAGGCCAGTCAAGTTCCTTCACCCCAAACTCATCCATCCATGTCTTTATGGACCTTGCTTTGTGCACTGGTGCGCAGTCATGTTGGAACAGGAAGTGGCCATCCCCAAACTGTTCCCACAAAGCTGGGAGCATGAAATTGTCCAAAATGTATTGGTGTGCCGATGCCTTAAGAATTCCCTTCATTGAAAACTAAGGGGCCAACCCCAGCCCCTGAAAAACAAAATCACCAAATGATTTGGGCCAGTGCACAAAGCAAAGACCATAAAGAGAGGTGTTTAAAGTAATTTCTCAACAAAATAAAGATTATTGTCATGGATGGATGTGTGAGATTGCTTTGAATATTAAAAGTTAATAAAATAGTGTTTTAAGTTTGTGGTGCTCAGTTTAGCTCCGCTTTAATAAAAAGGAGCTTATAGACACACCTGAACACAACTTTTTTTTATAATTAGCAAAGGTAAGTAAACATACACCTCTGGAAGCAAAACTAAACCTACAGTACCTCCCAACATTCCAAGCTAGCTAAAGAGGGATATATTTTGGTTTTAATATTTTACCCTTATGACAATTCCATATCATACCTCTAAGTACATTTTACATAAAAAGTCATGAAAAAGGCAACGCCTTAATATGAAGAACAGCCAGTATTCTAAAATCAACCATCATATAACTTTAGAAATTATTAAAAATCATAAACCTATACTAATATCCCTAAACCGTAGGGGTATAACAAAGAGGCTTAAAGTTCCTAAAGACAAATGACAGTCTTCTGGCCTACTACTACTACTGGCGATATATTTATGGGTACTGCCAGTTAAAATGAATTGGGAAAATATTAATTGATGTGTTTGAAAGTGGGCACTGGGGGTGTCTGTAGCACGGATCCTCTCATAAAGGACTAAAGACAAATAGTGGCCTGATATGAATATTCATGTTTAGGGATATACTGATCATTATAGGTACCAGTTGATGGTCAAATTGCACCAGCAGGACCAGCCACCTTCTGTTTATGAGCAGTTACTAGGTGGCTATTGTTGCCTTTTTGTTTGCCTTTTTGTTTTGCATCTCCCTGCTCTCTATGGCAGTGCTGGACAAATACTGATATAATTTATTTAAATAAATACATGATATTTAATTGAACAAATTAATTAAATAAGGAAAGTAGTAATAAACTGTAAGCACATTAGACTTACTGGGTATGTCCGCTGACTTTATAAAATCTAATTGGAGTCTCTTACAAGGTAATCTTGCAAAACAATATAAGCTCCTTCCAGTGTGCACAGTTTACACGAGAATATCAGTGCTCTTGCTGAATGAACTTTGGCAGAACTAAATAAATAATTATAGGTTATCAGTTAAGATTCCTGTGTTACAAGAAGAGGCAACAACAACAACATGGTGCTGAGTTTTCAGCCAGTACAGCTGCCATTAGATGAGACTTTAAATATGGGACATCATCAAAGTCATTTCTCATGGGAATCAGAAAAAAATGTGATTGCCTAAGATCCACACCCATAATCTAAGACTTGAAACACATGACAATCTTATTCCTCCATCTCTGACTCAATGTTCCCCTGCAAACACTGCTGTTCCCTCAACTCAAGGTTACACACACACACACACCCGAATTTTCATCCATGGTACAGTAGCATACTGTTACTGAAAACATCATAATGAGTATAGGCCATGAAAATATTACTTCCTCCCATCCCTGGTTCAACAATTCACAGCAAACATTGCCAAAATGAACTTTGATTGCTTTCAATGGGTTACTTCCATCTGCATAAATCTATTGTTCTTTGCACTATTTATCTAATACTCCTTAAAATATCTAAGTGGCATAAAAGCATTATAAAGACTCTGAAAAGTTGACGCATATCTTTCCTGCTGAAATTATTGATATCGCTTATAATCTATAATAGAGTGCAAACGTAGCAGTGGGAATTTCTTTAATACATTGGATTGTACATATTAATAAACAGAAATTGTCTTCTTAGCCTGTAGATTGGGGTAGCAATACCTTTTTTATCGATGACATTTTTTAGGCAAATATTTTGACTACTATGGTTCCATTCAGGATCATGCTTGGATTATTTACAGACACCTACAGTCAAGGCTAGATTAGCAGCCACAGTTAATTTTTACAGTGCAGTTTATTATACCATACAAAGGGCTGCACAATATGAGAATGAAAAAGCGAGCCATATGCCTTCTATCACAAGGTATATCAAGGTTTTAGGCTGAGATGTCTGAAAAAATGTGCTCACTCTAATGCCGCGTACACAAGACCGGACTTTCCGGCAGACTAGGTCCGACGGAATCAGTCCGTCAGACATTCAGATCGTGTGTGGGCTAATCTGATTGCTTTTCATTAAAAAAAAAACTGACAGACCTAGAAATAGAACATGTTTCAAATCTGTCCGATGGACTCAATTCCTATCAGGAAAACCTTTCGTCTGCATGCTGGTCCGACGGACCAAATACGACGCAAGGGAAGCTATTGGCTACTGGCTATTGAACTTTGTTTTTTAGTCCTGTCTTACATCATCACGTTCAAAACGAACAGAATTTCCGTTCATATGTGGGCAAGTCCGTTCGTTTGGAAGTCCACCAGATTTGAAAGTCCGGTCGTGTGTACGTGGCATAAGGCCTGTTTACATGTGCTTCAGCTTATATAAGAGCAGCGTGAACAGCAAGCTTTGCTAAAGCATTTGCAGAGCTTTCAGCAAGTTTTGCTGAATCTTTTAACTACTTGCAGACTGCTTCATGCACATATATATGACGACAGAGTGTGCGCTCTGCGCCAGATTGCTCATGTAGGTGATATAGCATTTCCAAGTAGGGGGCGCACACTCCAGCACCTGCCACACCATCTGTGCTGTGATTTGATGCAGCACAAGTCAGTCAGCAGGTCCTGGACAATGATTTATGGCCGGGATCTTCTGATTAGCTTAGGAAATCACAGTACAGAGCCTCGTGTTTACTAACAGCATGGGGCTCTGTGCACGGAGCAGAGATGTGGCTGTTTTCTTTTAAATCAGCCACATCTACTAGTAAAAGCATGACATATTGCACACGTTACTTGTTAGGCACACAGTTAACCCTTCCATTGCCCCTAATGTCACGGGTGATGTCACTGTCAGTTCCCACCCAGTGTCAGTAGTGTCAGATTGACCGCTGCACTATAACAGCCCCACTATAAGATGCTGACCACCGCTATTACTAGTATAAAAAAATAAATACAAATTGTGTATAATAATAATAATCATAACAAATTCCAGTATATACAGCGGGGAAAAAATATTGAACACATCAACTTTTTTTTAGGTAAATACATTTATAAAGGTGCTATTGACATGAAATTTTCACCACATGTCAGTAACAGCCCATGTAATCCATACATACAAAGAAACCAAAACAAATAAGTCCAGAAAGTAAGTTATGTGTAATAAAATGGAATGACACAGGGAAAAAGTATTGAACATGCTAACTGAAATGTATTTAATTATTTGTACAAACTGCTTTGCTGGTAATGACCGCTTCAAGACACCTCCTGTATGGAGAAACTAGTCGCATGTATTGCTTAGGTTTGATTTTGGCCCATTTTTCCACACAAACTTAAGTCTTAAAGGTTATGTTGGCCTCTTCTATGAACTCTGATCTTTCGTTTTTTCCATAGATTTTCTATTGGATTTATGTCGTGATTGGCTAGTAGCATATTTTTATCAAGAATGTCTTGGTACATTTTTCTATTCATCTTTCATTCAATTAAATGAAGTTTGCCAGTACCATATGCTAAAAAAAATAGCCCCACACCATGATGTTCCCACCTCCAAACTCCACTGTTGGTATAGTGCTATTGGGGTGATGTGCAGTGCCATTTGACATCCACACATGGTGTGTATTATGGCATCCAAAGAGTTACATTTTGGTTTTATTCTTCCAGTATTTCATAGGATTGTCTAAATGTTGCGCAGCAAACTTTAAACAAGATTAAACATGCTTTTTCTTCAGCAATTGAGTCTTGCGTGGTGAGCGTGCACATAGGCCATGGCAGTTGAGTGTATTACTTATTGTTTTCTTTAAAACAATTGTACCCGCTAAGTTCTTTTGAAGCTCTCCACGAGTGGTTCTTGGCTCTTGGACAACTCTTCCTGTAATTCTTTTCACTCCTCTGTCAGACATCTTACAAAGAGCATATGATTGTAGCCTGTTTATGGAGAAATTATGTTCTTTCCACTTCCAGGTTATGATCCAACAGTGCTCACTGGAAAATTCAAACGTTTAGAAATCCCTCTGTGACCAATGCCATCAGTATGTTTTGCAACAATAAGGTTGCAAAGGTCTTGCAAGAGCGTTTTTACCCATCATGACATGTTATTGTGTGACACCTTAGTAATGAGACACCTTTTTATATGCCATCAATTGAGACTGAACCAGCTGATATTAATTTGGACTGACAAGGGGCAGGATTACGGATAAGATTTCAGCTGATGTCTTGGCTTTCCATTACTTTTTTTGCACCTCCCTTTCTTCATGTGTTCAATTCTTTTTTCTTGTGCCATTCCATTTTACACATAACTTAGCTTCCGAACTTATTTGTTTTGGTTTCTTTGTATGTATGGATTACATGGGGTTGTTACAGACATTACAGTCCAGAACCTTTCAATATATACTGGAGTGCGTTATTGGCAGTCAGCAACAAGATGACTGGGTGGCAATATGTCATCCCTGTTAGCTCTGATACCCTAGGTCAAAGCATATGTTGGCTCTACAGAAATACAGCAACAAAAATTATATTTACGCTATAAAGGCACCAAAGACTAGGGTTTTCATTTTCAGAGGTCGTAGGATACTTAAACTAATGTTGAATATAAACTATGACAAAAAGGGGCATATGGCTTTTAACTATTTATAGGAACACTATTTGTGCAAGCCACACATAAAAAGACCTAAAACCTGAAGCAGGTGATATATGTGCTTAGCATTGCAGAATTATGTAAGCCCTGCTCCTTTTTCATAAAACCTGATGTTTGCCACAGCTTGAATGTTGGGCAAGTGTAGAAACTGGTATGGATACGGTAAAATGATAGGAAGGTCTTATTGATACAACTGCCCAATAATGCTTTCTTAAGGGAGAAAAAACAAGTTAGGACATCTATGCCCGAAATTATATTGTTCGTATGGGCAGTTAGCAAAGTTACAAATTAGTTATCACAAATATATACTTCCGAAAATCTAAGTCATCATATACAATATACCAACTTATAAACAAACAGACACAACTAGAACTTTTAACTAG
Source organism: Lithobates pipiens (assembly GCF_037356315.1). Lineage (NCBI taxonomy): Eukaryota > Metazoa > Chordata > Amphibia > Anura > Ranidae > Lithobates > Lithobates pipiens. The sequence goes on from NW_027507758.1 coordinate 342,295,375, forward strand.
GGTTATTCAACACAGCAGTGCAAAGAGTATGTGAAGTGAAGTATTGACTATGTCTAGAAAAAGTTTACATATAGAAAGTGAAAAAGAAAAATTAAGAAAATCAGAAAACAACTAACTTTTTTCCTGCAACTCTGAATTCTACTATAGATAGCACATCTATTTTCTTTCCTCCAGTTTTTTTTTTACACTAGCTCTTCTCTCATCCAATTCCATATATAGTATTATCAAAACTGAAACATTTGTAAAAAACTGGGAATTGGTCACATATTCTATGTTATTCAGTTTCTTTGTAAAAAAAAAAAAAAAGAAATAAAAGCCAGGACTATCAAAACATAGAAAGCATTGTACTTACCTTAGAATATTGCTCTCGCTCTAATTCTTGGCTAGAACTAGACCCAGCTGTTTGCTTATACCGCTGAACCTTTAATTTGATTTGTCTTGCCCGTTCTTCCACTAATAAATTTGCTGAAAAATATAGGTACAACTTATTTAAAAAGAAAAACTTACATTTTACACTTACATACGTGTTCTAGTTATCGTTATTTTTTCTTTCTTGAACTATATAAGCACCATGAATTTGTATCTTATACATATTAATTATCTTGAAGAAAAATTGTGTATTTAAAATAGAGAAAATATTCTTCCATTACTGTTATCAAATCCAGCAGAGCGTTGATGAAATGAATCAGCAAAATTATGAAATTACATAGCAGCATTTGTTAATAACTGATACTTTTTTTTGGGGTATTTTAATTCTGTTTTTTATAGACACAGGCCATTTATTTATTTACAAATATAATGACAAAATAAATGAATATATATTTCATTTACAAAGATTTTGTTTGCATGTTACAATGTGTCCACTGTCCAGCAGTATTGTTTTCCTAGTACACAAATAATTTCATGCAACCTACATGGCACAGTGATACACAGAGCCGCCTCTAAAAATAATGGATGTCTAACATTTTGACTAATTATGTAGCCAGAACAGGAAAAGATAATTGGGACAGAACGAGTAAACAAGTAGGGGGCAACGGTTCTTTTAAAGCATTACTTAAGCATTTATATTGATTTGTTTTTCAGTGGATTGCAATGTACAGTTGGAGAATTCAAGCAATGCTTCTTTGGAAATTTGTGCAGCAAACATATCCAAAAGTGGAAATGACTCTTAGGTAATGTCTGTTTACATGGCAAACCTATGAGCATGTGCCATGCTAAGTGGGTTTCCAAAGAACTATACTGATCTACTGACTCACTCATAATTTGCGCTGTTTTGGCCATCCAGGCATCATCCGGACAGCTCTATGTTGCATTTAAAGGTGTATTTTTTTATATTTATGCCTACAGGTAAGCCTATAATAAGGCTTACCTGTACAGTAAATATCTCCTAAATGTGCAACGTTTCAGAGACATTTACTTTAGCAGCATTGGTGATGTCACAGGCGCATGCGTACTGCCCTCTCAATGGATGGTGTGCTGGCCAAAGAGAAAGTTGTGCAGGGGGCGTGACTCCCACACGCATTCGCGGGAGTGATGTCTTAATGGCTCTACCAATCAAACTGCTGCAGCCTGTGAACCCAGAAGGAAGAATGGGTAAAAATGGAAGCCCTGGCAGCATGCTCTTGAATGGCTTTGTTTTCTGGTAGGTCTTTCATAATGTGCTAGTATGTGATGCATACTAGCACATTATGGCATTCATTTGCAGGGAGAAGATTTTTTTTTTGGGGCAATTTACAGTCACACGTGCTTGGGAATGAATCAACACAAAGAAAAGTCAGTTTTTCTCCATAGCCACTAATCAAATTGAAACATGTCCATTAAAACGATGGTTGAAGTGATGTAATTTTTTTCAAACTGAAACATCTCCTTACCAGTCTTGACAAACTATTATATATGAAATACGATGATGGAACACCAGTTGAGCACAAAGAAAAAAAATATACAGTATATGTATTGGCTTACAACGCCTTACAAGGTCTATTCACACAAGGCCTATTCACACATTTTCAAGACTTTTACCAATTAGGAAAGCACATTAAAACTCTCACCCAAATTTAGAAATGAGGCGGTTCATACCTCATACCTTGGTTCTGCAGAGTAGTCAGCATGGCACTCCCAAACTCTGAGGGCCCATTCACAATTCTCCATGTAAGAATATATAAAAACAACCGCGCTTAGGCAAAAAAAGGGCAATAGGTATGCAGCCTACCCTAAGGCGTTACCACGTACTGACGTTACTTTCGGATACAATAGCGCCTGTGGGTGTTTGTGGAGCGCAGCTGAAATGCACCCTGTTAGCATTACTCCACAACCCTAGAAGCCACCTATACTTGTCCCGTAGATGTAGATCAGGTTTTTGAGGACTTTTTATCTTTATTTGTGGAAAACCTGTTTTTTACCAGTTTTTTCTTGGATTTTTATGATTTTTGTTAGCGCTTTTTATATAATATTATACTTTTTATAATAAATATTTTTTTCCAAAAACCTTTTACTACACTATGGGAGCCCCCTTATTTTTTTCTCGTATGCATACCCTTGGCTGAATGGTGAGAGCAAGGAGTTGGATACTACTACAGCTGGGAAATCTGCCCCCTGAGCACATCAGGTGTATCCCAACGGATCCAGGAGATACCCCTGAATGATCTATAACAGCTGAATATCGGATGCTTAGGATTATAACATCATCTGGGCACCAACCCTCCTTACATGTGTAATGCTCCTGCAGGGGTTACTGCAGCTGGCGAACCACAAGGGGGAGCACCGAAAAGGCACCTGGATATTTTCCTGTGTTCACTGCAATAGGAAGTCACTGAGCACTTTATAATCACTAAAGACTGGTTTTGCTAGCATTGCATGGTTTTGGTCATTATAATCTGGACTTGGTTCATTTACTTATCTCATATTTGCATATATTTTATAATTTATCTACAAATTTTTCCTGCAATATTTCTTATGTGATTTTTTTATTTGTTTAATTGGTGTTATTTCTGGCACTGTATGAATATCAAGGCTTATTATCACGTTAATATTTGTCATTTCACATGGTACACTTATGACACATGTACATTGTAGCAACTAAGGAGTTTAACACTCTGTAAGGTGACTTAGTAATTTCTTTGTCGCTTTTCAGACTTTTTGTTTATCACATTTATTTGGTTTAGCCACATCACTATTTACTATATTTAATTGATAGGACTGTCCTTTCTCACTATATAGGGAGTGCCGGACTACTCTTTTTTATACATATATTTTTTTACAATTCTCCATGTGCATTAATACACATGTTCATTTTCCTGCGTTGACACGTTGGGTAAATAAAGAGTATGAATACACAAAAGTACATGCAATAGTTTTGGAAATGAACGACAACTCACAGAGCCCACATGTATACCATGCATTAACGTGTCTGTTAATGCTCAATAAAACAAGTGTTTTAGCAAACATTAATGCACATGCAGAGGTGTGAATAAGTCCTTAGATGCAGCAGGTGCCCTTTATTTACAGTGTAGTCATAGACATCCTAAAGGCACACTTTATTGTCAAACTGAAACTGCACTAAACCTGTTAACATATGCATAAAAATCTATCCCAAAACAACACAAGCAGTTTTGATCATGTGTAACACAGTATATTGCCAAAACTTCGTGAACACTTGACATCACTCAAATAATTTTGTTAGGAATTTCAAGAAAATGGAAGGTCTATTCAGATAACAACACCATACATTGTTTTTCTTGTTAAAAGGCTGTATTTTGGCAAATGTTTAGGTATCTTTTTACCTATCTCCCTCCTAGCCTATAGACAAATGATGTCATCCTGGTTGGATGTCAAACGACGTCCTCCCGGGATCACGCTTTGTGTGTGGCACGATGTGTCACTGACCGGGCTGCAGCTGGTACCATGTGATTGCTGTGACCAATCACAGCAGATCTCATGGCAATTGTACACAATGAATGGCTTCCATTCATATTATTCAGTGTGTACTATTTTGTTGATCTCTGTGATTGGTCACAGTGATCACATGGTACAGATAGGGCCAATCACAGTAGTACACACTGAAAGAATGGATGTCATTCATAAAAAAAATGGTTGCTTATAACAGTGATTAAATGAGCACTAGCACAAGTCCCCCTTCATAGTAAACATTACCACAGATTTAAGAAGGGCCATTTATAGCAGACTCCCCCAGAGAGAAAAGCACCGCTTAGTGTACTAATCTAAAAATAAAAGGAGGGATTGTTCAAACCATATTGTAGAGATAAGAAAAGGGCCAGACTTAATACAGTAAAATGAAAATAAATTACCTTTAACAGGGAGAACCCTCAAGAACATGCAGCCACCTGTGCAATAACACACCAGGTGTGTGTAACTCAATAATATGGCAAGCTGGCTTACCTATGTATGCACGTCCCATCTGTAATCACCTAATCAGTCTGCACGCCGAGGTGACATCATCCAGCCCAACTATACAACATCACTGCTCATGAGCCCAGTCCAAGAGGACGCGCTTGCGCAGTAGATATTATCACAGTGTGGGACGCAAGTGCCTAACAAGCAGTGACATAAGGGGGACCAGGAGTGAGGACAGCGCCTTCCAGCTCGTCCTCCATGGGTTGAATACTGCAAATGATTATGCAGGATACGGCACTGGGCGGCAACATAGTGCTGGGATAAAGCCAAATAGTGCAGCCAATAACAGAGCAGCCACCAGAGGAAAGGGAGGGGGGATGAGACAAAACGGAAGACCAATAACAATCAAAAAAGGTCACAAAAAAGGGTAATAACAATATTGATGAGTAAATACGCATAACATACAAAGCAAAAATGCCCAATGCCTGAGTGACAGTCTCGTAACAGTTCACTCATGTAGTATACTATAAACGACACAAAAAAATATGTATCAAATAGAAGAGAGCATGAAATGAAGGAAAAAGTCAATTGTCAATCTTAAGGGGGTTTGGATGTGTGCAGGATATGTCGATGAAAGAATAGGTTCAGGGCACTTATTGATTGAAATTGGAATAGAGGTAGGTATTAATGGGTATCCCAATCAGATTAAACTAAAAGGACTTTATATTCCCCTCATTGGTTCATTTTAACTGTGTGATTTTATTCATGGTTTGTCATTTTCTCTAAATACATTTATATTTTTGTAACCTTTGTGTTGTGCCTAAAAAGTCCAAGCTCTTCTCATCAATTTTTTTTTCAAATTTAGCACTTTATCAGCAGAACAATTAAACTGAAATTTTGTCAGATTGTTATTAGCTGTCTTAAAAATGCAAATTGATTAGACAAAAAAGATGTTAAGTAACTATTGATTTCATTTTTTCATCAATGGGATTTAATCTCAAACAAACATTTTGTAACACAGAATACCTTTTAAACATTTATAATACAAATAAAATTTAAAAAACTTCCAACCTGATGGGTTTATAACATTTTTAGTAGTTCAATTTTTATAGATGGCAAGAAAATTCAAAAAAGGTTTTCTGCATCTTGAGTTTCTTGTTTTCATTGAAAGAGGTTATCTTGCTAATATTGTTATCATACCCAATTCCAGCAACATCAGAGGACCATAAAAAAAGAACACTCTAAAAGCTTTATCAGATAAATAAGATGATAAAATATTTACATAAAAAAAATGTTTTTGTTACTATTTAAATAAGATTATAACATGTTTTACATAAAAAAACAACTAACATATATAAAGAAGTGAAAAGTTTTAAAGCAATCCTATCATGTCAAATAAAAAAACCTAAAACCTATTTCAACTCTCTGCACTGCCAGAACCCTGATCCATTGAGCTTAAATCTTCATGAGAGTGTAGGAGAAAAAAGGGAATTTTGACTTACCTGTAAATTCCGTATCTTGGAGTACAGTACATGGCACAGGCAACTTATTCATACACCATGGGTTATAAGCCTGTACCTTCAGTAGATTGGGCACTGTCAAGCTTTTGAGGACACTACCCCCTGGGGCACCTCCCCTGTAACCCTGCCCACTCTGTAAGTCCTCAATTTTGTAGTAAGCAATGTAGAATAACCAGGACTGTTTAAGGAGAGTGTCCTATACTGTTTTCCAAGATATAGAATTTACAAGCAAGTCAAAATGACTTTTATCTTATTCATACAGTACGCGGCATAGGCTCATATACCATGGGACATCCCCAAGCAATGAATAGAAAGGGTGGGCAACAATTAGGGAAAGTAAAATGTGTTAATAGGCCCAAGAAACCAAATGTTCTTGTAATGAAGTTCCTGAACCACATGTGCAATAGTTAAGCTAATACAAGAAACAGCTGAAAAAAAAAAGGTTTTCACAAGGGAATGCAAACATAAAGGCCTTTCGAAAAGGATAGTAAGGGCAATGTCTGCACTTTTAATGGTACAAAAAAACAGGTTCTGGTCAAGACCTGTTTGCAGGAAGGCCAGTACACAAGGGACAAACTAGTCTCTGGGATTGAATCGACTTCACCTACACAAGGAAAAGTAAGATTTCCAGGCATCTTAATAAATCTCCCTGGAAGTGGCCTTTCTTGCTTTTAGCAAGGTAGGGATCACAGACTCGGAAATTCCTCTAACCTGTAATATCTGTATTTCAACAACTATGCTGTTAGACCCAATAACTGTGAAGCAGACATAAAAGTCTGAGTGGGTCTGTGTACCAGGTTTCTCTGTGCCGGTTTGAAGCACGTAGAATCACCTGTTTTCTCCTCTTGCCCTATTTTATGGTGCAGGCAAGACAGAATCTGGAGTGCTGAGATGGCATAAATAAGCCTGAAATGAGACCAGGGGAAAACTTTGGCATCCAAGGCCAGAGCTAGAGGATTCCTGGTACTGGCAACAAAAAAAATTTAACTTGTATCTGGAGGCTACGATGTCCACATCTGGAACACATATCAGACTTAACACATCTGATAAAGAGATCATTCCAATGAATATAGAAATCACTGGGCAGTGAGTTTTTGTTTTTGAAAGATTGTTGTTTGCTTCCTTCAAGGCAGTTAGGCTGCTCATGACCCTTGATGATTCATATATGCCACTGTGGTGGCATTGTCTGACTGCACCAGATTTGGTTGTCCCTTTGGAAGTGGGGTCAAATTGAGATTGCTTTGGGCTCCAAGATGCTTACTGGGAGTTTGGTTTCTAGGGATGAACCAAACACCCCCCCGGCTTGGTTCGCACCGGAACCTTCAAACGGATCAAAGATTTGTGCGAACTTTAGAACCCTATTAAAGTCTATGGGACTCCAAAGTTCAAAATCAAAAGTGCTAATTTTAAAGGCTAATATGCAAGATATGCAACAGACAACACCAGCAACAAGGGGTATTTTCAGGTGTATACTGTGCTGGAGGCACACAACACCCACTTTAACTCCTGCAGATGCCTGTATTAGAGAACACCAGCAAAAAAGGGTAGATACAGGTGTATACTGTTCTGGGGGCACACAACACCCACTTTAACTCCTGCAGATGCCTGAGAAAAGAACACTGTCCCTGACTATCTTGCTCTTTCCCTGCACGCTGGAACACACTACACAAGGCCGCCGCACTGGCGTGTACTAAACCCCATGCGTGTACTAAACCCCCTGAGCTATAATTGGCCACAGGCATCCTGCCTGTGCACAATTATGGCTCTCCTCGCTGCCGGCGCTGTGATTGGCCAAGCATGCGGGGTCACAGTGCATGCTTGCCCAAAAATGAGCCAGCAATGCACTGCACCTTGGCCTGTGTTTGACTCTGCTCCTGCCTTATGCTCTTGTACCTTGCTGCCTGTCTGTGTACCAAACCTGGCTTGTATCTTGTTCCTGCTTCAGAACAAAATATTACAGCGCACACATGCAAAAATTACATTTAACCCCTGCAAGGCTATTTAAAACACCTTAACATTTTCAAAAAATATGGTGACTTAGTCACACCATATAGCTATATGGTGCTTAAGCTTCATATAGCTGTTCCTGCTTCAGTCTCACATTCCTTTACCTGCGCTGCCCGTCTGTTGATGACCCCCTGGCTTATGTTCCGGCTACGCTCCTGCCCACTGATCAAGCATCACGGAGTTCCAGTTCCCAGTGCCTGGTGATCTAAGGCCATCGGTTCCTGTCAAGCTCCAGCTGGTGCCACCTGCTATACAGGCCCTTGTGCCACTCTGCGTCCTACACTCCCTGTTACCTCTATCAGGGGCGTTGGACAGGAGATGAAAGAGAAGCCCCCTCTACAGTTCAATCTCCACCAGGTACGTGACACTGAGTTCTTTGAGGACTCTGGGGTGTAAGCCATCTGGTCGCAGTGATTTATTTGTGTTAAGCTTATCTAGTCTTTCCTTGACTCCGGCCTCTGTTAACCACAAGAGTACCTCCTGTGACCTGTTATTAATAATACTCTCATGGTCAGTATACCCCTCCTTTTCCTGAGTAAAAAATTAGGAGAAGAAAGCATTTAGTACAGTTGCCTTCTCTGTGTCATTTGTAACCATCCCCCCATCATCGTTTTTTATGTGGGCAATGTGCTCTGGTTTCGCTTTTTTACTGTTAACGTATCTAAAAACTTCCTTGGGATTTTTTTTACTCTCCTCTGCTATGTCAGTCGTAGTCTCTTTTTGCAACCCTGGTCGTGTTCTTACACATCTTATTGCGTTCCTTGTAGTATTGGAATGCTGACAATGCCCCTTCCGCTTTGTTTTTTTTAAAGGCCATTTTTTTTCTTTTCAACTGCTTGTCGACCAGCGCACGAAGATGTACGTCGGCACAAGGGCACTTTTATGTCCCCTTTAAGATGTGGCTGAGTGAGCGCGCATGTACTTCATACTCTGCGAGCGTACCCACGGGTCCTGAGGACTCGATGTCTGCCAGTGGCCTGCAATCATGACACAGAGCAGCAGAACAGGGAGATGTAAACAAGGCATTTCTTTGTTCTACCTAGCAACATGACAGGGATCTACTGCACCCTGTCACCGGAAGCAGTGATCTCTGTCATGTTGTAGTGAGCCCATCCCCACCCACAGTTAAAATCACTCCCTAGGACACACTTAAACCCTTGATAGTCACCTAGTGTTTAACCCCTTACCTGCCTGTGTCATTTAAAAAAGGACATCAATTTTGTTTGGGTGCAACATCGCACGACCGCGCAATTGTTAGTTAAATCCACGCAGTGCCCAGGTTTAACCTTTGCTCTTCTATATCCAGGATTAAACCAGAGTATTCAAGGCACAGGGAAGGCTGGAGAAAAGATTTGTTGAAGTTGATCACCTAGTCAAATGCCTGAAGCGGCTGAATTGACTTTTGGATATGTTTCCTTCAGAAGAAAGTTGTCTAGATAGTCTGTTAACTGGATGCACTGAGATCTGATGTCAGGGGTGTTAATACCTTTGTGAACACTCCAGGAGCAGGGGATAGACCGAAAGGCAATGTGACAAAGTCCAGGATAGGAAGGTTTGAGTAGAATCCCTTAAACCTGTCCTATGGTGGTACTGGTACAATAATTTCCTGGGACAAAAAAGTGGTTTAATGCCCTTTGCAAACTTGACTGTCCTTGGACAGCTTTTGGTTGATTTGAAAGAAGAAAGCAGTGAGGCGGTAGAGTTTTGCACTTGATTTTGTATCATTTTGAAACTACCAATTGGAACCACAGGTTTGGGACATCTGTGAACCAGAGAGATGCAAACTGCAAAAGAACCTTCCCCCCAGGAGTGAAGGCACCCCTTCAATTTGATGAGGACTTCTGGGAGGGCCTGGTGACCTCTGTGGACAAAACCTTGTGCCAAAAGAAAGCGAGGAACTTAGGTTTTGAAGTTGAAGCCTGGTTAGAGCATGTAGGTGTTCTGTGTTTAGGAGCTAGGGGCTCCTGAGGAGGGGGGTTTTGTAACATTCCTCTAAGGAAGTAAAACATTCCCACCTGTGACCTCTTTGGTGAATTGGCCAAGTGCCTCACCAAACAGATGTCTTCCTTAGAAAGGCGTAAGTTTATCTTTACTCATACAATTCTGTGCATATGAATGGAGATTAAAGACATTCTGGATATTTGTCACATGGCATGTTCCGGGGCATTAACACAGAAAAGAGGGGCAGAAGGCAGTTGTATTTTCTCTGCAACAGCATAATCCTGAAATACTGGGGGAGATTTACTAAAACTGGTGCACAAAGAATCTGGTGCACCTGTGCAAAGTAACCAATCAGCTTCTAGGTTTTATTATCAAGGCTTAAATTAACAAACTGAGATTAGAAGCTGATTGGTAACTATGCACAGCTAGGAACAAAATAAAGTTAGGCGCTACCCCTTAAAGATAGTGATCCCAGCTCTACTTCTGGTCCCATCTGGAAACCTTGACAGGCCTTAACCTCCTCATGACCAGGCCATTTTTTGCAATACGGCACTGCGTTAATTTAACTGATGGTTGTGCGGCACTGTACCCAAACAAAATTGATGTCCCTTTTTCCCCACAAATAGAGTCTTCTTTTGGTTGTATTTGATCACCTCTGCGGTTTTATTTTTTTGCCCTATAAACAAAACAAGGTCAACAATTAAAAAAAAGCAGTATTTTTTACTTTCTGCGATAAAACACACCCAATGAAAAGCTTTTTTTATTCACATGGGGTGAAGCACCTGGCTGGAATTAGAGAAGACAAATTATTCACTATCACTTATGCCACGTACACACGATCAGACTATCCGGCGCACTTAGTCCGGCAGATAATCTGCCTGTGTGTGGGCTCCGGCGGACTTTTTGTTCCCAAAAGTCCGGCGGACTTACAAAGAAGTTTTGACTCAAAATTGTCCGCCGGACTCGGCAGTCCAGCGGACAATCCGCCTGTCTGTGTGCTAGTCCGCTGGACTTTAGAAATTAACGGACTTGCCCACACAAGGAGAAAAGTCCGTTCATTCGGAAACGTGGCTTCAGGTAGACGGGACTAGCGAAGGAAGTCAATGTTGCCGCCTCCATCGGCGAGATTGATACGTCGCTAGCCCCATCACCTGGTATGGACTTAAAGGGGAAGCCCTACGGCGTGGGGGTCCCCCCAAAGTCCATATCAGACCCTTATCCGAGCATACAGCCCAGCCGGCCAGGAAAGGGGGTGGGGACGAGCGAGCGCCCCCCTCCGAGCCGTACCAGGCCGCGTGTCCCCACCCCAAAGCACCTTGTACCCATGTTGATGAGGACAAGGGCCTCTTCCCGACAACCCTGGCCGTTGGTTGTCGGGGTCAACAGACAGGGGGCTTATCGGAATCTGGGAGCCCCCTTTAATAAGGGGGCCCCCAGATACAGCCCCCCCACCCTATGTGAATGAGTATGGGGTACAATGTACCCCTACCCATTCACCCGGGGGAAAAAAAGTGTAAATAAAAAAACACAACACAAGTTTTTAAATTAATTTATTGGACAGCTCCGGTGGTCTTCTCTTCTTCTGTCTTGGGGGGTCTTCTCGCCAGACTCCTCCGCTATCTTCTGCTAGCTCTTTTACTAGCGGAGGAGCCCTGCTTTCATCTTTGTCCGGGGGAGGAGTCTGACGGAAGAAGAGAAGACCACCGGAGCTGTCCAATAAATGAATTTAAAAACGTGTGTTGTGTTTTTTTTATTTACACTTTTTTTTTTTTTTTTCAAATATAAATTTTATTCAACTCCAAACTGGGGAAGACCGTCCCCGCAGTACAACATACAACAACAAGTCAAGTACAATCCATTGAAGCAAAACTCAATACAGACAAAAACTGGGACTTTAGGACTGTCATATTGCAATCATAACGAAGTAACATATAGCGCGTATATCGTGCCAGGGTCTGGGATCATATAAACCCCAAGTCCCCCCGGCACCATCTATCCCCAAAAAGGGGAAGGGGTCTGTCGTTCCCACTTTTCACTTTTTCCAAAAAGAAAAGAAAGAGTAAGAAGAAAGTAAGAAAGAGACCCAGTGAGCAATAGAAGGGGGGGGGGGGGAGAGGAATACAGAGAGCAGAAGAAAAGGAAAAGAAAGGAAAGAGGGAAAAGACGCGATGGCGACCTCCGTCCCAGGGGGCCCATGCAGGCCATCCCCTGGCACTAAGGCGAGAGCAGGCGGCGCCCCTCCAGCGAAAATATGAAAACATTCCAACCATCCCAGGTTTGTTTAAAAATCTCCTGTTTATCCTGTGCCGTAAGGATCAAGTCCTCCATCTTTTTAATGTCCTCTACTTTCCTGACCCAGTGAGCAATAGAAGGGGGGGAACTGTTCTTCCAATAAAGCGGGATACAGGACTTTGCAGCATTTAGTAAATGCCGCAGGATGGACTTTCTGTATTGCTTAATGGGGACCTGTGAGAGGTGCAGGAGAAAGAAAGCCGCCTCATCCGGGAGCGGGAATTCCACAAATTGCTGTGTAATGCGCCTGACTTCTCTCCAGAAATCAGTCAACCTTGGGCAGGACCAAAATATATGAAGCAGAGTGCCTTCTTCCTCACCGCATCGCCAGCATCTGTCAGAGGTAGCGGGGAAGCACTTATGTAGCTTAGATGGTGTCAAGTACCACCTGGTGAGAAGTTTAAAGTTTGTCTCCTGAATCCTGGTGCATAGCGAGGACTTGAGAGCGAGGGTAACAATGCGCTGTCTTTGCGCCGGGGAAAATGAGCAGTTAAGATCTCTCTCCCACCTGGACAGACATGGTAAATGTGGATGCTCCGGAAGTGTGTTCAGGAGCGTATATGTCTGAGAGAGGATGTGGGCCAAGGGGCCATCACTTGTACAGAGAGCCTCAAAGTCCGTCAGGTGGCGGTCGAAATCTTTGGGATTGGGGATAGAATGGAGGAAGTGATGCAGTTGCACCGCTCTCCAGAAAGGTAGCTGAAACTTTCCCGCAGGATCGGTCAGAATTGAGATGGATGGCCACCTACCTTCGCTAACAAATTTAGACGCATGGTCCAAATTGGAACTTTTGAGCAGATCGTATTCTCGGGCGGAAATTCCCGGCTCAAATCTCGGATGTCCAAGGATAGGGAACAAGGGGGAAGTCAGAGATGTCAGTACATTTTGGGCAGCAATCCGGTGACAGACTTTCAAAGAAGCCCCTATAGTAGGGTGCGACTTCAACGCCTTGGGCAAATCTTTGTAGCACCACAGGGCACTTTTCAAGGGAATGCAGGAGTAAGACTGTTCTAATTGCACCCACAGCTTAGTCAGACGGTTACAATTCCAATCTAACACACGCCCCATGTGAGAGGCCTGGTAATAGCGTCGTAGATCAGGGAGAGCCAACCCTCCCTGCTGTTTGGCTAGAGTCAATTGCGATCGCTTAAGACGAGGTTTTTTGTGTGCCCATATAAACTGAGTAAGTAGGGACTGAACCCGTTTAAAGAATGGGACCGGGATCTGGATTGGGAGAGCCTGGAAAAGATAGGTAAATTTGGGAAGTATATTCATTTTAATGAGATTGCATCTCCCGAACCATGAATGAAAGCCGGAGCTCCATTTTTGGAGGAGAGCGCGCACCCTAACAACCAGGGGGGGGGAAATTCATCGCAAACGTATGTGTTATATCGGGCGGGATCTGTGTACCCAGGTATGTCAGGGCCGTGTGAGTCCACCTAAAGCGGAAGGTAGACTGCATATCTAGTAGCGTCTGCGGTGATACAGCCACCCCCATGGCCTCCGATTTCGAAAAATTAATCTTGAGGTGGGAGAGCCTTCCGTAAAGCTGGAACTCTCGAAGGAGACTTGGCAGGGAGATTCTGGGGTTCGTTAATGAAAACAGCATGTCGTCAGCATAAGCCGAAATCTTACACTCGGTGCTGCCCATAAGGAGTCCCGTTACGTCAGGGTTTCGCCGAACAGTAGAAAGAAAGGGTTCCAAGGACAGCGCGAAGAGAAGGGGAGACAAAGGGCACCCCTGTCTGGTCCCATTCCTGATGTCGAGAGATGCCGAGAGCACTCCATTCGCCTTTACCTGAGCCGAGGGACGGGAGTATATATTACGAATCCAGGTCAACATTCGTCCCCCTAGGCCTATGTGTTGGAGGACCGAGAATAAAAACGTCCAATCAACCCGATCAAAGGCCTTCTCAGCATCCGTACACACGAAGAGACAGGGAGTCCCAGATGATTTGGCTTTATGCACCAGGTTAAGGACTTTAACAGTATTGTCCCGGGCCTCCCTAGAGGGGATAAAGCCTACTTGGTCGACGTGTATGAGAGACTGCAGGTGCCGCGCCAAACGCGTGGCGAGGATTTTGGAAAATAGCTTCAGATCCAGGTTTAGGAGGGAAATAGGTCGATAGCTCCCACACAGGCCTGGGTCCTTGCCCTCTTTGGGGATCAATGAAATATGGGCTCTAAGGGTATCCCTCGGAAAGTCCCCTCCCGAGCCCAGAGCATTAAAAAACTGCACCAAATGCGGGCCGAGGGTAGGCAAAAAGGTCTTATAGTATTGTGCGGTGTAACCGTCCGGACCCGGGGCCTTACCTACTTTCAACGAGCCTACTGCCCGTTGCACCTCTTCCAATGTGATCGGGTCCTCCAGACCCTCCCGTGTCTCCACCGAAAGGGTCGGTAGACCGGAACTGATCACATACCTATCTATTTCCTCCAGACTGGACCCGGAGTCGGGCAAATTATAAAGATCATGGTAGAATTTCCCGAAAGTATCAGCTATCTGAGTTGGGGTAGAGACCCTCTGACCCTTCCCATCTACCAGCTGCGGGATATAGGAGGCAGACTTCAATTCCCGAACCGACCGGGCCAACAACTTCCCACATTTGTCCCCCGATTCATAGGACAATTTCCGACAGAACTGGAGTGCCGCTTTCGCTTTGTAGTGAAGTAGGTCAGTGATCTGGGCCCGCAGCACCCCCAGTTCATTCTCCAGAAGCTGCGTGGGAGCATGCTTGTGCCTCGCCTCAGTAGTGGCAAGCTCAGAAAGAAGCTTGGTCAGCCGCTCATTCCGCTCTCGTTTGATTCGAGCCCCATGCTTGATCAGGACCCCGCGGAGAACCGCTTTGTGGGCCTCCCAGACCGTCCCCGGGTCGCAATCCTGCGTTTCGTTTTCCCGAAAGTACAGGTCAATTGACCTGGTAACATCTGCCAAAACCTCCGGGATTTGAAGGAGGCTCTCGTTGAGGCGCCAAAACAAAGACCGGGGGGAGGGATTCTTCGTGAGGGCGTAAGTAAGAGCCACTGGAGCATGGTCGGACCAAGTGATATGGCCGATGGCGGTAGAGTCCACCAGGTGTAGTTGATCATGAGGGATCAAAAATAAATCTATCCTCGAGTAGGACTTGTGGGGGGGGGAGTAAAAAGAATAATCCCTTTCCCCCGAGTGTTGCAGGCGCCATACGTCAACCAGCTGGTCCTGTAGAAGGTACCTGGTTATCTGCTTTCTGATAGAAACCGGCACTGAGGAGCACGAGGCAGACGTATCAACCTGAGGTGTAAGAGGGATGTTAAAATCCCCACCCAGTATCAACTGACCCTCCCGAAAGTCCCTCAAACAATCAAAAGCAGCCCTAAAAAACACATGCTGCTGAACATTGGGGGCATATATCGTAGCAAAGGTAAATAGTACTTCTCCTATGCGGCCCTTAAGAAAGAGAAAGCGGCCCTCCGGGTCTACCCGGGACTCCAGAAACACCCAGGGGAGTTTGCTGGAGATCAAAATGGAGACCCCCTTGGTCTTAGCCGAGGGGTTAGTGGAGTGGTAGACATGAGGAAAAAATCTCGACTGGAGAAAGGGGAGGTTCGTCTTTTTAAAATGTGTTTCCTGGATAAAGGCCACATCAGTGCAGGATTTCTTCAGTTCTCGCTGGAGAATACGCCGCTTTTCAGGGGAGTTCAGCCCCTTGACATTAAAGGAGGTGAATTTAATAAGGTCCGCCATCGCGCCCTTGAGATATAGAAATGGGCGCCCAGAAAAAAACACGCCAGGCAAAACCCAGGTAGATATCGCGTGACTGATAGACCAGGGGGAAAAAGAGTGGGGGGGGAAGAAAACAGATGGAAAATATTAAGGACAGTACCCCACAGCCCGTGGGAGAAAGAAAGTAGAGAAGTCCGCACTAAAAGCTCGAACAAGAGAGAGAAAGAAAAGAAAGTAACAAGAGAGAAAAAAAAAAAAGAAAATATAAAATCACTAAACTAGCAAAAAGTTGCTATAACGCATACCAGCAGTATACTGGGTTTAAAGCGTCGTCCTATTTGGAGCGTAAGGTGGACAAGTCGGAGAGAGACTCCCGGGACTCGTCCCCCCCTACTCCCAGCCATAAAAGGAACATCGTCTTGAAACGGCATACATGTGACAGGCAAACAATGAAAGGCACACAGAAGTACATGAGGGAAGAAAAAAAAACAAAAAAACAAAAAAAAACACATATATAAATAATAAATGACAAACGTGAACTCAACAGCTCTAAAGGGTCCCCCGCCCCGCCCCAAAACATAGACACGCCCGGGGGAGCCTAACACAACCCAGGGTCCCACCCGTGGGAGTGACCTCCACCCCCCCCCCCGCTCCACATCCCCAAGTCCCGAGAACCCAAAAAAGAAAATACATATATGTACATATACATGCAGTGCACCCCCACTTATAGCATTCTGTAGCATCTCCGAGGGGGGGGGGGAAGAAGGGGAGCCGGAGAGAAACAGAGAGGAGGGAGGGAGGGAAGAAAGAGGATGGGAAGAAGGGGGGGGAGAGTGAAAGGCAGAAAGAGACCAGATGAAGGGGAAAGAAGGGGGAGGGAGAGGTGAATAAGGGATGGAGGGGGGGGGGGGTAGGGAGGGAGAAGAAAGTGCAGGGGGGAGGAGGGAAGAGAGGAAAAGGGTAAAAAAAAGGGGGAGAGGTATTGAGGGAAAAAATAAAATAAAAAAAGAAATAAAAAAAAAAAAAAGAAAAAGAAAAAAAGAGCAAGGAAGGTAAACAGTCACCCCCGGAGAACACTCATGTGGTCATCCACGGTCTCATAACACCGCAGCTTGATAACCAAACAAACCACGAAAGGGCATACCCCCCCCCCCCCCCAGGTGTCCCTCAGCATAGTAGCAGGATAGAGTCACCGTCCCGGGACCAATCCAGCAAAGTTCCTTCAGCTCCGTGGTCAAAGGTCAGTGCGGGGTGCACGGAGGGAGGCATGATATCGCCCAAAGGCAGTGCCCGTAAAGCATGGCAGCGAACAGGAGGGGCGCCAGCGCCGTGAGGATTCAGGCGTTACAGTCTGCGATCCCCTGCCGTCTCCGAGAACTGCGGGTGGTCACATCAAGAAGGGTAAAGCAGGGGCCCGAGGACAACCCGCAATAGCTACCGACTCACCAGGGCTAAGCAAAAGGGCCCGCAGGCACATCCGATCAGAAAGAGGTGCAGAGCTGCCCCCAAACAACCAGACAGATCCGTCCCCAGTCCAGCTATAGTCCTCCTGCCTCATGATCCCGGGTCAGGCTGGGGGGCAGGGCACCCCACAAACATTCAGGGGAGACCCCAGGAAGGAGTCCGGCGTCAATTGGAGTGGAACCAGATCCATGTAAGCTTAAGGGTAACCGGTAGAACTCCCCTGGGGAACCAGCCAGCACAAATGGTACAGGTCAAATAGGGGGTGCGGGGTCAAAGAGTGTACCTCTCACTTCACAATCCAAAGGCAACGTGGAGCGCACAGCGGGCGGCAGACAATCCTCCCAATAGGCAGAGCTGACCCCAGAAGCAAGACCGGCATCTATCAGAGTGAAGCCGAAGTTCGTGTCCAGTCGCCCAAACTCCCGGGGGGGTCCCGCCAGTCGCGGAGGGGAGGCACAAGAGATGGGTGGGAAATGGGGGCTAGCAAACAGCCAACTCAGGAGCCAGTTAGAGTAGGAAGGGGGCAAACAGTCACGTCAGGCTAGAGGAGAACGCAGAGCAGTCCCCCAGTTACTCACGGCGGGCGTCTCTGGAAGCGGAACGCCGTCTCCCTCCTGGTCTCCTGTGGCGGCGGGGAAGCGGGCCCTGCAGCTGAAGGACACCGGATCTGCCGGGCGGGCGAGGTAGTAGCTGCAGCCAATCCTGAATCACGATCGGATCCACGGCCAGAAACTGGAAGAGTGCTGGGAGATCTGACGGTCCCTGGAGTGTAAAGGAAGATGACTCCTTCCGGAACGTGACCGAGAGGGGATATCCCCACCGATAAGTGTATCCACGCTGTCTTGCCAGTTCCAGCAGGGGACGGAGCAGTGCCCTGCGCTTCAGGGTAGCCCTAGAGAGGTCTGGCAAAATCAGGATCCGAGCACCATCCAACTCCACCTCGCCATGTTCCCAGGCCCGGCGAAGTATAAGTTCCCTCTGTACATAGCGGTGGAATCGGCAAACTACATCACGCGGCCGCGCCGGGTCCGCGGATCTCGGTCCCAGAGTTCTATGAACTCTATCGAGCTCGACGGACATCTCCGGGTCTGCCGCTATGACACGGAAAATGTTCAGCACTATGTCCCCCAGGTTCTCTGCAGTTGAGGATTCCGGAATGCCACGGAGCCGCACATTGGAACGACGGCTCCGGTCCTCAATGTCCTCTATGTGCAGCTGGAGAGAAACTGCCGCATCACGGTGCCGGTCCCCTGCCTGTTTCAGGGCTAGCACCCGGCCCTCTAAGGAGGAGACTGAGGTCTCCCCCGTGTGCACGCGCTCTGCCAGGCTGGAAACCTCTCCCCTCACCTCCTGGATATCCCGACGATGGGTCTCCTCGAGGCGGAGGATCAGCGCCTCTATGTCATTCCGTGTGGGCAGCGCCTGTAGAAGCGCTCGGATGTCCTGGTCCACATCTGCCGGCGCAGCGGGGCTTCCCGCCGACATCTCACCACCGGGTGGGTCTGGAGGTTCTGGGCAGCCACTGGGTAGAGAGTCCGAGCCGGGGGAGCCAGGGAGATCCTCCCGGTGCTGATCCGCCCGCGATGTGCCACGTGTAGGGCCCCGCGAGGCCGGGGCTCCGGCGCTCGGGTCCTGGATCTTCTTAAAAAAGCGTCTAATCTCACTGGGGTTTTTGGAGGCAGAAGTCCCCCTGGCTAAGGCTCTGGTCTTGTGCCTTTTAGTCGGCAGCATGCCGGGATTATGGTGCAGTAGGCCGGGAAAGGGGGTCCGAGGCCGGGAGCCCAACAAAAACGTGTCTTTACTCCGCCATGTCCAGGCCACGCCCCCTACACTTTTTTTTACATTGTACCCCATACTCATTCACATAGAGTAGGGGGTGGTATCTGGGGGCCCCCTTATTAAGGGGGCTCCCGGATTTCGATAAGCCCCCCGCCCGCAGACCCCGACAACCAACGGCCAGGGTTGTTGGTAAGAGGCCCTTGTCCTCATCAACATGGGGACAAGGTGCTTTGGGGTGGGGGGACGCAGGGCCCCCCTTCCCCAAAGCACCCCCATGTTGAGGACACTCAGCCTGGTATGGCTCAGGAGGGGGCTGCTCGCTCGTCCCCACCCCCTTTCCTGACCGGGCCGGGCTGTATGCTCGGTAAGGGTCTGATATGGACTTTGGGGGGACCCCCCAGATACCACCCCCCTACCCTATGTGCGAGAAGACCCCCCAAGACGGAAGAAGAGAAGACCACCGGAGCTGTCCAATAAATTAATTTAAAAACTTGTGTTGTGTTTTTTTATTTACACTTTTTTTCCCCCAGGTGAATGACTTCCTTCACTAGTCCTGTCTACCTGGAGCCACGTTCAAAATGAACGGACTTTTCTCCGTGTGTGGTCAAGTCCATTCATTTCTAAAGTCCGGCGGACTCCCACCATAGTCCGGCAGATTGTCTGCCAGACCTAGTCCGCCTGAAAAGTCCAGTCGTGTGTGGGCAGATCCTCTCGTTCGGAAAGTTCGGCGGATTTCCACTGCAAAGTCTGTCAGTTTGTCCTCCGGACTAAGTCCGCCGGATAGTCAGATCATGTGTACGCAGCATTAGAGGCACATGGTTGGGAAACATGGTTGGGAAAATATTTATGCTATGGACTTTTTGTTGTTTGATTTATGATTTGTGGATATACACCCACCGGACACTTTAATAGGTACACCTTGTTATTACTGGGTTGAACCCCATTTTGCCTTCAGAACTGCCTTAATTCTTTGTGGCTTAGATTCAACAAGGTGTTGGAAACATTCTTCAGAGATTTTGGTCCATATTGACATGATAGCATCACGCAGTTGCTGCAGATTTGTCAGCTGCACATCCATGATGTAATTTGATTGGAGTATAGTAAACTCATTATCATGTTCAAAAAATCAGTTTGAGATGATTTGACCTTTGTGACATGGTGCATTATCCTGCTTGAAATATCCATCAGAAGATGGGTACTATGTAGTCATAAAGGGATGGACATGGTCAGCAACAATACTCAGGTGTCATGGTTATGCAGTGATCTTCCTGTTTGCTTACCTCCCCTCATGTGTTCAGACTAAGAGGCCAGCCACTTCCACCTGGTGGTTTTTATAACCTCTCCTCTAAGCATGGCTCCACCCCAGGCCCTATCAGGGAACCTTATATTAACCTGTGCACTGCAAGCCAGGAGGGCTGATCAACCTTTGTGTGTTAGCTTCCTGCTACCTGCTGTGTGCTCTGCTGTTATTCCGTTACCGACTTTGGCGTGTCCTTGACCATCCCTATCCTCCTGTTGCCTACTGTGGGTGATCCCTGTTTGCCTGTGATCCTGACCTTTTGGCGTGTCCCTGACTATTTCTGTCTGCTTGTGGCCCCGACCTTGGCTTTGTCCCTCACCATCCCTATCCTCCTGTTGTCTACTGTGGGTGTGAGCTGGGGGACCTTGGGGGTCGCGACCTGGAGCCAGTTGCAGCCAAGTCCATCCTCATCACTCGAGGTTCTGGTGAACACCTGCTGGCTCTTAGACTCTGCACCCCAGGGAATCTTACGCTCTAACCCCGGTGGGATCCATCTTGGTGTTCTGGCGGCCCTGCCTCCCTATCACCTTGACCTCTGTCAGCAGCAGTTAGCCATAGGGTCCACAACCTTGCGGTGCACTCCTAATCCCTACGGTGTGCATCCGTCACCTCGTCTCAAGGTGACCTGACATCAGGTAGGCCGTGGCCTCTAAACAATGCTCAATTGGTACTAAGGGGCCCAAGAAAAAAATTCCCCCACACCATTACACCCCCACCACCAGCCTGAACCATTGATACAAGGCAGGTTGGATTCATGCTTTTATGCTTTCATGTTGTTTTATGCCAAATTCTGACCCTACCATCTGAATTTTTCAGCTGAAATTGAGACTCATCAGACCAGACAACTTTTTACAATCTTCTATTTTCTAATTTTGGTGAGCCCGTGCGAATTGTAGCCTCAGTTTCCTGTTCTTAGATGACAGGAGTGGCACCCAGTGTGGTCTTCTGCTGCTGTACTCCACCTGCTTCAAGATTCGATGCATTCAGTGATGGTATTCTGTATACCTTGGATGTAACGAGTGGTTATGAGTTACTGTTGCTTTTCTATAATCTAAAACTAGTCAGCTCTTTCTCTTCTGACTTCTGACATGAACAAGGCATTTTCATCCACACAACTGCCGCTCACTGGATTTTATTCTCTTTTTCAGACAATTCTCTGTAAACCCTAGAGATGGTTATGTGTGAAAATCCCAGTAGATCGTCAGTTTTTAAAATACTCAGACCAGCCCATCTGGCATTAACAACCATTCCACGTTCAAAGTCACTTAAACCCCCTTTCTTCCCCCATTCTGATTCTCAGTATGAACTTCAGCAAGTTGTCTTCACCACGTCTAGATGCCTAAATGCATTGAGTTGCTGTCATGTGAACTTGTGTTACTAAGCAATTGAACAGGTGTACATAATAAAGTGGCCAGTGAGTGTATGTTGTTGATTGTTACCATTACAGTGTTTGAGCGTTAATATCCCTATCGTAAAGGAGTAACACCTGCCTTTATATTGTTCCTATGTTTAAGTGTTACTTATAGTTAAAAGGGGCATTGCACCTCATTAAATTTTATTTGAGTTGGCGCCCCTTATCACATATATTTTGTTTATTATACTGTGCACAGTTGCACCAGATTCTGTGTGCACCAGTTTTAGTAAATCCCCCCACAGGGCCATGTTGGTTATTCATTGTTCTACTCTAATTAGCTGCAGTTTAACATACAGAAATAGTGGCAAGAGCTGGATGCAGGGCTGGGCCTGCTAGGTTAGATAGGGCTTTTAACCCCCCCTGACAGTATTCCCGAGTCTGGCTCGGGGTGGAATTTTTATACCAAAAGCGGTAATCCCGAGCCAGACTCGGGACCGCATCGCTGGATCTAGGAGGACGTTTACTTACCTTCTCCCTTGGATCCAGCTATGTCCCTGCGCTGTACGAGCGAGCCGTGTCTCGCTCGATCTATCACGGAGCCGAGCTCCGTTCCCTGCGAGCGTTGCATACAGTATAAGGTAATCTTACAGATTACATTGCTGTATGTAATAATTTCACATCCCTTTTGTCCCTAGTGTTCTGCTCAGTGTCCTGCATGCAGTTTTATATTCTAAAAACTGTTCTTTATGCCTGGAAACTGAAGATTGTCCATAGCAACCAAAACTGTCCCTTTACATCAAAAATTATTTTAGACCAGCTAGAAAACAGAGATAATAAATTGTAATCACTTGTAGAATTGAGGGATAGCGATTTGTGGGGAGATCCGTCATCAAATATTGAAAAGTAATGACAGCGACAATTCTGCAACTGAGCAAATTTCTGTGTTTTTGATTTGATTACATTATTGAATAATTTTTATTATTGTTATATTATTATTTGGTACAATTATTTATAATTATTTATTATATTATAATTTATGATTTCATTTTTCAAACTTTATCATACCTGGATGTCTATTAGACTCTGGTTTGGACAGATTTAAGTGAGTTATTCCTAAGAATTACAGGACTACAATATAAAACGCCAAATTTTCATGCAAAATAATTGTACCGCTTTTAGCACCTAAATTCCGAAATAATTGTACCGCCAGGGAGGTTAAAAGCATCTTAAATTTCCTATTAGGAAAATCTTTGAAAGAAGAACTATCCTCAATAGGTACAGACAGTGAAATGTTTGTTTAGAATAGAGATGACAGGGGGCGTGGCCTGGCGATGCACTAGAGCGGACGTTTGCTCCGTGAGCTCCGGGGCCAACACTACTAAATTAGCCTAATTACACGGATCCTCTCGCAACCTTCTCGCCTGACGATGGGTCGGAGAACGGGCAAGTCCCTACCCAAGAAAGGTACCTCTACGGGGTCAATTAAACGGTTCCTTTCCGTGGAACCCGAGGATGCGGAGGGACAGGACGGCCTAGGCCGCTCGCCACGTTGCGTGCCTCTGGGAGTGGACCCCGCCTCCCGCGATAAGCCCGAGCGGAGACCGCACTCGCCTGAATCTTCTGCGGACTCGGGCGATGAGGAGGACCTGCCTAGTTCGGCCGGAGCGGCGACTAAGGTGAGCGACCTGCCTACCAAATCTGACCTGGCCTCTATGCTGCTTAGAGCGGGTCATTAAGAAGGAGGTCTCCGCGGTCCAATCGGACCTGTCTCAAGTACTACTGCGGGTGGAAGAATCCGAGCAGAGCTTGGATCGGCATGCGAACGCCATTAGGACTTTGCAGGCGTCTACCCGTCAGCTTGCCATTGCTCACCGAACGACCCTTTACAAACTCGAGGACCAAGAGAACCGCAACAGACGTAATAACGTTCGGATTAGGGCCTACCTGAAGCAACTGGGGACGATGACCTCTTACCGTCCGTCAGAGGCATTTTCAACAGCCTCCTCGGCCGAGCGGCGGATGCTCCTTTAAAGATAGACCGGGTGCATAGAGCTCTCTGGCCCCGCAACCTCACCGCTGACACTCCACGAGATGTTATTTGCAGGGTCCACCATTACCCCAAGAAGGAGCTGATCATGCAGAAGGCCAGGGGCTCCACACCATTCGATTTTGATGGGGCGATGCTATCCTTTTTTCCCGATCTGGCAAGGGAGACTTTAGATAGACGCAGGGCCCTGCGTCCCCTTACGGAGCTGCTCCGGGCGGCGTCCATTAAATAAAAATGGGGCTTTCCAGCGGCCCTGATTGCTTCTAAGGATGGCAGAACCGCGATACTTCGCTTCCCAGAAGATTTGGCCAGATTCTGCAAAGACCTGAATATCAGTGTCCCGGATCTACCTGGCTGGCAAGATGGCATCCCACCTTTACCAAGCGGGGCCGACCACGGTTGGCAGAAAGCGGGCCGCGCCCGCCGCACCTCCGACCAGGATCACCGCCCTTGAATCGATAAAGTGCCTTGCCGTTTGCTTCCCCTCCTGCTCCGGATTCTTGGTTGCAGTCGCAGGGATTATTCCCCTGCTGAGAGTGAGATATCTTCCCTGCCCTGGATGTAAGTTGACATGGGCCGATTACGGCGGCTGCTGGACCTTGCTATTCTGTGGGTGGGATGTTGATTGCAGTGTCTACTGCTCCTTTATGCTTCCCATGGGGCCCCTACCCGAGGTTGGACGCTATGTTTTTGCTCTGGGTCCTCTGATTCTGTTTTGCATATGTTTTGTTTAATGCTGTTCTTTCCCTTGTTTTAGTTTTGGTTGGGTTGCGGTTTCCCCTTGCATACTATGCCGCCCCAGATCTGTACCCTATCATACATGTGTACTACTGTTATCCATAGTAGGATGCTATGAGTTATCTGCTGTAGTGTCGGCGCTGGGCCATTGGGCTGCGCTTCAGACCCCCATGGAGAGGTTTGCGCCCAGTTGCCTGAGCCCCGCCTCCCCCTTTTTGAGCGGGGGCTGTTTGGCGCGGAGCCCCGGTGTCCTTGCCCCTTACGGGGTGGAGGGCGCGGGGGCGCTGTGTCGAGCGCGCAGCCCGCTCTTGCACGGCATATTTATGCGTGCAACACTAGCCGTTATCCGACAGTATTTTTTCTGGTATATTTGTGCTCTGTTTTTCCCACTGTTACGTGGTCTTTTTTACTTCTGTCCCTTTTCCCTCTTTTTTTCTTCTCTACCCCTCCTCCCTTGGCTCCTCCCGATACCCTCCTCTAACCTCCCCTCCCCATTTAGTTATGGTCCGCCTCTGCATTGTACTGGTTGTATTATGGTGATCGCGGTTCCTCTTCTAGAGACCTCATGGCAACGGTGAACCTTGTATCTTTTAACATAAGGGGCCTCCAGGCTCCGGGGAAGAGACACAATTTATATAGAGAGCTGGATCGCCTGCGGGGGGATGTGGTCTTCCTCCAGGAGACCCACCTCACACATACGACTTTGGTCAGACTACACCCCCCAAAGTACCCCACGTGGTACTACAGCCTTTCAGATGTTTCCAAAGCAAAGGGTGTGGCCATTGGGCTCCATGGGGGAACCGCGTTTACACTGGAATCTATGTTGAGCGATCCTGCGGGACGCTTCTTGTTTCTCCGGGGCACCCTGGGCAGCATGCCATGTACTCTTGCTACCTTATATTCCCCTAACAGGGATCAAGCAAATTTTCTTGCCTCCACACTCAACTCCTTGCGGAGCTTTGCCCGTGGCTGTATCCTCCTAGCGGGCGACTTTAATGTTCCGCTGGAACCTGCTCTGGACACCTCTAGGGGTGGCTCTTCTTTATCCGGCAGATAATTAAAGTTCATACGCTCACGACTCCATGACCTGCAGTTGATGGATGTCTGGAGAATTACTCACCCACGGGAAAGAGATTTTACTTACTATTCTTCAGTACACCAAACGTACTCCAGAATTGATTTGTGTTTCATTGATCACCATCATCTACCGCTAATAGTGAAGTCAAGCATTGAATCCTCTCCCTTATCAGATCACGCGCCTCTCTCGCTAACTATCAGAGTAGAGTCCCTACCCCTGAAATCCACTAATTGGAAGTTGAATGAAGATCTGATATCCGAGGAGTTAGACAAGAAGGTGATAGGCGAAGATTTAGAATTTTACTTTAGGACTAATGTGAACCCTGATGTTTCCCCTGGAGTGTTATGGGAGGCCCACAAGGTGTTTATTAGGGGTAAGCTTATGGAATTGGGATCCAGGAAAAAGAAGTAGCGTACCCTACAACAAACTACCTTACTGCGTGAAATTGAAGGCTTAGAACGCCAACATAAACTAAATCAGACCCGGCCCTTTTCCAAACCCTGACTGAAAAACGAGAGACACTGAAGTCCCTTCTACATTTGGACCAAAAGTGACTCTCTCGGTTAGTAGCCCAACGGTTTTTACGAGTGGGGGATAAACCCAGTAGGTTATTGGCCAATTCGGTGCGACAGCGTAAGAACACTGCGTTTATTGCTAAGGTTAAAACCCTTGCGGGAGACCTGGTGCTTGACACCCCCCACATAGCCAAGACGTTTAGGGACTTCTATCAACGCCTGTATCAGGTGCACCATGATATTAGTGATGGGGAAACAAAGGGACGCCTTACCTGGGAATACTTGGCCCGTGCCGACCTCCCTACACTCCCTGCGGAAGTCCTGGCTTCCTTAGAGGGTGAGTTTACATCGGCGGAGCTCCTGGGTGCCATGAAGGGCATGGCCTGTGGCAAGGCCCCGGGGCCTGATGGCCTCATTGTGACTTATTATCAATCGTACGCTGACATACTGATCCCTCAATTGACCAACTATGCTAACGTGACCTTGACCGGCGGAGCTCTGCTTCCAGAAACCACCCATGCCCACATTACTGTTATCCCCAAGGCGGGCAAAGACCCCAGTGATTGCGTGAGTTACCGCCCTATTTCGCTGTTGAACATTGACGCAAAAAACATTGACACAAGAGAAGAAGAGAAGAACAGAAGGCGGCGACAGAAGACCGGGCCTCCGCCTGTAAAAGAGCTAGAAGAAGGCACGGTGGCCCGGCAAGAAGAACCGAAGAGGGGGACAAGACCCCCGAAGAGGGGGACAAGACCCCCGAAGTTGGAAGAAGAGGGCGGCGGCGAGGAAGAAAGCCGGGCTCCTCCGCTAGTAAAAGAGCTAGAAGAAGATAGCGGAGGAGTCCGGTGAGAAGACCCCCGAAGACGGAAGACCCCCGGAGCTGTGCAATAAACTATTTTAACCCTTGTGTGTTGTGTTTTTTTTAAACTTTTTTTTTACAGGTGAATGGGTAGGGGTACATTGTACCCCACACTCATTCACATAGGGTGGGGGGCCGGTATCCGGGGGCCCCTTTATTAAAGGGGGCTCCCGGATTCCGATAAGCCCCCCGCCCGCAGACCCCGACAACCAACGGCCAGGGTTGTCGGGAAGAGGCCCTTGTCCTCATCAACATGGGGATAAGGTGCTTTGGGGTGGGGGGGCGTGCGGCCCCCCTTCCCCAAGGCACCCCCCATGTTGAGGGCACGCGGCCTGGTACGGCTCAGGAGGGGGGGCACTCGCTCGTCCCCCCCTTTCCTGGCCGGCCGGGTAGCGTGCTCGGACAGGGGTCTGATGTGGACCTGGGGGGGACCCCCACGCAGATTTTTGCGGCGTTGGGGTTCCCCTTTAAGTCCATACCAGGTGGCGGGGCCAGCGACGTCTCCTTCGCAGGCCCCGCCTACCTGGAGACGCACACAAAATGAGTGGACTTTTCTCCGCGCGGAAAAAGTCCACTCATTTCAAAAGTACGGCGGACTGGCATACCAACGGCCGGATTGTCCGCCGAAATGCAAGTCCGGCGGGAAGATTGGAGTGCAAAAATACTTTCTAGGTCCGCCGTACTTTCGGGTAAAAAAAGTCCGCCCGAGGCTACACACGGAGGATTGTCCGGCGGACTTGAGTTTGTCTGACTTTTCCACCCGATTGTTTGATCGTGTGTACGTGGCATTCGAAGAACTAATTACAATTTTTCAGTGGAAAAAACTTCTTAAAAATGGTAAGCTGCAATTTTTAAGGTGGTTGTAAAGGTTTGGATGTTTTTAGATAAAAATAACAAACATGTTATACTTACCTGCTCTGCACAAGGGTTTTGCACACAACAGCCTTGATCCTCCTTTTCTGGGGTGCCCCAGCGGTGCTCCTGGCCCCCTTCCTCTTAATTGGGTGCCCCCACGGAGAGCTGCTTTCATTGACACAGACAGCCCTGCCTCCCGCGTCATTGGATTTTATTGACAGCAGCGGGAGCCAATGGCTCCTGCTGCTATCTGTCCGATGAGATGAGAGCCAGTGGCTGGAGTCGCTGGGCTCGTGCAAGGCACTGGAACGAATGGGCTCAGGTAATAAAAAGGGAAGGGGTCGGGGGGGGGCGCTGCAGCAAAGAAGGTTTTTCACCTTCACCCAAAATTGGAAATACAGTTTAAATGGCTTTAACCACTTCCTATCCTTGGGCAGTCTATATACGGCATAAGGAGTATGGTTATACCAGGATCAATACTGCTTATCACTGTGGATAGCCTAGTGAAAATGCCACTTAAAAGAAGTAATTATTCAAACAGGAGTTACCTGTGGGTGTTGACAGTTTCCTTCTTTTACATACTAAGGCTGGCCAAAGACAGTTTGAGATTCAAACTGTGTTTGGCCAGGCTGAATGCACCAAGTTGATTGATCAATTGATCAACTTGACCAGCCTGCAAGATTTACTTGTGATTATCGCTAGTGGCGGCTATAGCTGCTAGCAATAATTACTGTCTTCTCCTGACAGGGGAAGCTACCCTCTCCCACTGTAGCCTCCACTGGATTTACTTACCCAGACTCAGTGAAGGAGAGGGAGGTGGCATTTCAATCCTCTCCTCATGCTTCTTTTACATCCCTGTCCGTCCTTCTCCTCTTTAGAGGCTCACTGATATTGACCTTTTTCTCCCGTTTCTGCTGCTTCTTTGATGACTTCTCTGTCTGGCAACCCTCTTAAATACACACTATAATTCTTAGAAAACTTAAAATGCCTGCTAATGATAACACTCAAGCTAACTCTCACATTCCCAACTTAACTTAATAACAACGTTATTGGCTTAACATTCTCTCACCCCCTTCCCCTTTTACCAGCTAACAGAAACCTTAGCCACTATTCTGCTATTGATCATCACTACAACAAAATCTCACTCTTATTCTGTTCTGTGACCTGGCTACATCTGTCTACAACAGCTTGCACTCATCCCAGACACACATTCCCTTTCTACACACAGAACTAGGCCCCGTCTGCTACAAACTGGTAAATTGAAGACACCAGAAGTCCTAAATACATAGTTGTGCTCTTGAGTGATTGTGGAATAAAATAAAATACGTGCAAGACTTCACCCTATATAAATCTGCCTCCTAAAATATAGTTCCTCGCTTCGTACCCATTCACTGCCCAGGACATTGACAATCCTTTCAACAAGATAGATGCACTTCTTGATGAGACCTCAAATGTCCAGATATCCCCCCCACTTAACATATAATGTTTCCCACCACATTCAATATTTTCCTCTTCTGACTCTACTACTACAGAGGAGGTTACTAAATTCTTCTTGGACACCCACTTAACACACTGCCCCCTGGACCCCTTTCTCCCATGACTACTCCAGTAACCCTCCCGCTCTATTATATTTTCTTTAACGCACATCTTCAATATCTCCCTCTTTACTGGAATCATCCCCTCTAAAATATACAGTAGTACCCCCATCCTTAAGCTCTCACTGGAACCCACCAGTCTGAAAAACTTAAGATCTATTCCTTGCTCCCATTGATCTCTAAACTTCTAGAATGGTCTACAACCATCTGAGCTGCTATTTTACCGACAACAACCTTGTCGGCCCCTTAAGTCTGGATTCTGCCTGCTATACTCTACAGAAACTGTCCTACTAAAGCTCACTAACAACCTACTAACGTCGGAAACCATTGGCCAACTCCTTACCCATACTATTTAGACCTTTCTCCTGACTTTGATACAGTTGACCATCAACACCTACTCAAAAAACTTTGTTGGCCTTCAAAAGTCTGCTCTTGTCTGCTTATTTTCTTACCTATCTAAGCTCTCCTTTATTGTCACCTACAACTTCATCTCCTGCTTCATACAATTTTGTCATTAAAACAAACTTTTAATATTTAGTTTACTAGAAAACCCATTTGATGCATTGTAAGAGACAGTCTGTCACTGCCTTATTAAGTGGTTTATAATTGATTTGGCATTGAAAAAGTGTCTGTCCAGGTGAAGGGCCCATTAGGTCAGGTGGGTGTGAAAAAAGGGAATCAGGCTTCCCAGTAGACCAACTTCTGCAGGAGCAGTGTGTGTTTAATGATACTAGGAGAATGTCTGTTCTGGTCTCAAAGAGAGGCATTTCGACCAGGTTTTCACCTGGACCCAACAACTTAGTCTGTGCTGAAACAGACTAAGAAACTACATGGCCCAAATAACCAGCTATTATGCTATGTTGTCCAAATAGCCAACTGACCAAATAGCTGTATTTTGGTTTGTATTCTGTGTGATGCTGAAACTGCTTTGAGGGAAAATCAAATGTAAAGGTGTCTGGGTGGAAAGCTTACAGAGCAACCTGGATCCTCCTCTTCTCCTAGCCCCTCCCTCCTTTGGGTGCCACTCAGCCATCAGCTTGCTACAGGGGGCACCCAAGCTAAGTAAGAACTCCGTGTATGTATTCAGACATGGAGCCCTGACCTGGCCCTGCCCCCCCCCCTTGATTGGCTGACTGACTTTGATTGACAGCCAATGGCACCGCTGCTCTGTCTCAACCAATCAGGAGGAGTGTCCTGGATTGCTGAGGGTATTGTGGACATCGCTGGAGAGAGAAGGGGCTCAGGTAGGTAATTAGGAGGGTGCTGGGGGGGGGGGGGGTGTTACACACAGAAGGTTTTTTTATCCTAATGCATAGATTGCATTAAGATAAAAAAAAAAACGCTGCCTTTAAAACTCCTTTAAACAGCATATTTAAATTGAACACATGGTTAAAATACAGTCAGTATTGCTTTTCAAGATTCAATTAAGTAAAGATGCTAAAATTGAACTTTTTGGTCAACCAAAAAAAATGTAAAAGAATATAAAGTATAAGGGCTTGTTCTCCCTCAGGTTTACTGCAGCTCACAAGAAGGCACTGCATGTCACCTATGCTGCTGTTTAAAGTTGAACAAAAATACAAAAAAAAAGGAATTGTGTGATGCAATAAATTGCTCATAACACCATCCTGGCCACGTCTCACTACAGCCCAAAACTGACAGCTGCCCACACATTAAAATGGAGCATACGGCCCTAGCAGTAGTGGATAACTGTGCTAAACAATGAGCGCCTTGAAGGTTTAAAAAATGAAAAGCACCCTAAAAAACATTACGATTTTACTCAGTATTCAAGGAAGAAATCTTGACTTAACATTTCTTTGAAGCTGTGGCAGATCCGATACACCACCAATCAGGATCTAGTCCAAAAAAGATTAAATGCAAGGTCGCTAAATTGTTTACCATTATTGCTCTGTTTAGAGATTTACAGGGGCATTTTGCATGAAACCATAGAGGTCAATTTACTAAACACAAAAAGGCTGTTTACTTTGCAAGGGAGATTGCAATTTGCATCAGTAATTGTGGTAATTCACTTTGCAAAGAATATCCAATTGCTTTCAAGGAAAATAAAAAACAGCATGTGATTGGATGATAGAAGTCAGCAAAGCTTCAAGTCATTCACTAAGATCTGGAGAAAATCCCCTTGCAGAGTTAGCAATCTATTTTTTATAATTCAACACCTTGGTGTTAGTATCAGAGCTAGTCAATTAAATGGCTTAGGTCACAGCAATGACTCTTGACTTTCTTTTTCTTTCTACAAAATATTTTTATATTTAATTAAGTCCAAATACAGTAAAGAAAGTGTCCACATTTCATCATATTTTTTATTTTTTTTATTACAAATAGATGTGTGAAAACTGTGGCATGCATTTGTATTCAGCCCCCTTTACTCTGATATCCCTAACTAAAATCTAGTGGAACCAAATGCCTTCAGAAGTTACCTAATTAGTAAATAGAGTCCACCTGTGTGTAATTTAACCACTTGCTTACTGGGCACTTAAACATCCTTCCTGCCCAGACCAATTTTCAGCTTTCTGTGCTCTCACAATTTGAATGACAATTACTCAGTCATGCAACACTGTACCCAAATGAATTTTTTGTCTTTTTTTTCCCCACAAATAGAGCTTTCTTTTGGTGGTATTTGATCACCTCTGGGGTTTTTATTTTTTGCGCTATAAATAAAAAAAGACTGAAAATTTTGAAAAAAAACGCATATTTCTTTGTTTCTGTGACAGAATTATGCAAATTATTAATTTTTCTTCATGAATTTTGGCCACAATTTATAGTGCTACATATCGTTGGTAAAAATAACCCAAATTAGTGGATATTATTTGGTCTTTGTGAAAGTTAGAGAGTCTACAAGCTGTGGTGCGAATCGCACAAAATTGATCACATCTGATGTACTGGTGGCCTATCTCGCTTCTTGTTACCCGAACAAGTCAGGAAAGTACAAATACCCCCCAAATGACCCCTTTTTGGAAAGTAGACATTCCAAGGTATTTAGTAAGAGGCACAGTGAGCTTTTTGATGTTGTCATTTTTTTCCCACAATTCTTTGCAAAATTAAGATTTTTCATTTTTTTTCTCCACAAAATTGTCATTGTAATAGGTTATTTCTCTCACGTGGCATGTGTATACCACAAATGACACCCCCCAAAAAATTCTGCTACTCCTCCTGAGTATTACAATACCACATGTGTGGGACTTTTTCACAGCCTGGCCACATAGAGAGGCCCAACATGCAGGTAGCGCCATCATGTGTTCTAGGAACATAAATTACACATCTAACTTGTTGACTTCTTATTACACTTTTGAAGCACCAGGACAATGACACATGACACTGATGACAGATGGCACTGATACGTGGCAATGATGACACTTATACGTGGCACTGATGACAGATGGCACTAATATGTGGCACTGATGACAGATGGCACTAATACGTGGCACTAATATGTGCCACCGATGACAGATGGCACTAATACATGGCACCGATGACGCGTGACACTGATGACAGATGGCACTGATAAGTGGCATTGATGACATGTGACACTGACAACAGATGGCACGTAACACTGACAGGTGGCACTGATGACAAATGGCACTGAGACGTAGCACTGATGACAGATGGCACTAATACGTGGCACTGATGACAGATGGCACTATGTGGCACTGATGAAACGTGGCACTGATGACAGATGGCACTTATACGTGGCACTGATGACAGATGGCACTGGGGACAAATGGCACTGACAACAGGTGGCACTGGGGGCAGGTGGCACTGGGGGCAGGTAGCACTGGGGGCAGGTAGCACTGGGGTGGATTGCACTGGGGGCAGGTAGCACTGGGGTGGATGGCACTGGGGGCAGGCAGCACTGGGGTGGATGGCACTGGGGTGGATGGCACTGGGGCGGATGGCACTGCTGGGGGAGGATGACACTTCTGGGGGAGGATGGCACTTTTTTTTTTAACTTTTTTTTTTTAACTCGAGGCAGAACGGCTGCCGCTGCAGCCGTTCATCTCTTCCCTCTCACACTGTCTGTGTGAGGAGGGAGAGCGGCGCTGAGAGATGATCTCA
This sequence comes from Lithobates pipiens, assembly GCF_037356315.1. NCBI lineage: Eukaryota > Metazoa > Chordata > Amphibia > Anura > Ranidae > Lithobates > Lithobates pipiens. The sequence continues at coordinate 342,328,843 of NW_027507758.1, forward strand.
TATGTTTACATATGAGATCATCTCCCATTGGACACGCCGATCACGCTGTAAACGGCCGCTGTGATTGGCCGTTTACAGTGATCTGTGTTTGCCTGTCCCCGGGGGACACGGCGAACACAGAACTTCCGCGATGCGCGCCCGCGGCGGCGCGCATTGCGGAAGTAAACATTAGGACGTCCAGGGACGGCCACCCGGACGAACGCGCCTGCTCTACGGCCGTCATTCGGCTATAGGGCGGGCGCGAGGTGGTTAATCTAAGTATAAATACAGCTGTTCTGTGAAACCCTCAGACGTTTCTTAGAGAACCTTAGTGAAGAAGCAGCATTATCAAGGCCAAGGGACACACCAGGCAGATCAGGGATAAAGTTGTGTAAAAGTTTAAAGCAGGGTTAGCTTATAAAAAAATTCCCTATCTCACGGAGCACTGTTCAATCCATCATCCAAAAAAATGGGGAAAAAAATTGGACTCAGTAAATGTGTAAATTAGTTATACGTGGTATGTTTTTCAAAGCTTCCAACAATATTTATAACTGACTTGCATTTTTAAGCGCAGAGGAAAGTGTTCTCACCTATTAATGAGACATTCTTTGTAAATATTCCTAGATACACTATCATGCTTTTTTTTCAAGGCTTCCTTGACACAAAGTGGGAATCAGAAAATGATCTGACCAATGTACAGATGTCAGGTTTTGAGTATTTGATTATTTTTGCCTTGAGTTGTGAAGGTAAAAAAAAGTGAGCCTCTTCAGCATAGCTCCCATGGACAGGCCGCCCAGGTGAGGCGTACAGACTTCCATTGACCTGAATGTCTGTAGGCTGCAGTACTCGTGTATACGGCGGTACAAGCATAAACACGAGTATAGCATACAGGCATATGAAAAACATATAAACTTTATATTTTTTGCTTACACCTGTATGCTTGACCCATATTTATAATTGCACAATTGTATAAAGTAGTTCATGGTCATGTCAACATTGACATGCTGTACACTGTGCCTTGGCTGGCCAGATAAAAGAAATACTCCGGCAGTTATGCTGAATAGGCTTAGCCAGCCCATGTGCAAGAGCTCTTATGCCGCGTACACACGATCGGAATTCTCATTGGAAAAAGCTCTGATGTGTTTCCCACGGAATTCCGACGGAATTCGGCTCAAGCTGTCTTGCCTACACACGGTCACATCAAATTCCGATCGTTTATAACACGGTGACGTACAACACATATGACGGGACTAGAAAAAGGAAGTTCAATAGCCTGTAGCCAATAGCTTCTGTCTCGTAGTTGAATCTGAGCATCCGTGAATTTTAGCATGTCGGAATTGCATACACACGATCGAATTTACTGATAGAAAGTTTTTCCGTTGGGAAAATTGAGAACATGCTATCAATTTTTGGCTGGCGGAAATTCGGACAGCTAAATTCCGATGGAGCATACACACGGTCGCATTTTCCAATGAAAAGCTCTCATCTGTCTTATTCTGGCTGGAATTCCGATTGTGTGTACGTGGCATCAGACGATCATAACTAAAGCAATAACTAAACTGAAAATATTTGTTCAAACTGAGATAACTATCAACAGTAAATTGTGCGAAATGTATCATTACATTTGTGAAGGGAATTTTTCTTTAACAAACAAACATGGTAAACCTACCTACTCTGTGCAATCCTCCTCTTTTCGGGTCCACAGCGGGAGCTCCTGGTTTCTCCCCCCTTCTGAGTGCCCCCATAGCAATCCATTTGCTCTTCAGGCACTCATGCAGTCTCGATCCTGGTGTGTCTATTGCCTATTGAAACCGAGAGTGTAGGTTGGTTTCACCACCTGCTCTCTCCTCACAGACTGTGATTGACAGAAGTTGGAGCCAATAGATGCCTCCATGTCCAGTGAGGAGAGAGGGAGCAGAGAAAGACGCTGCTTTCTGGCACAGGGCTGGATCGAGATTGGGCTGGTAACTATAAGGGGGGTGGGGGATGGGAGGAAAGTGAAAATGGAAGTTTTTGTGCCTTGAAGCAGATAATGTATTAAGGTAAGAAACCTTCTGCCTTTAGAATGACTTTAATAACTATGTCAGTAAAGCCAAACCTACTTAATTAAGGTGCACTAATTACATTTGAAATCACATGCACCAGGCAGCCCACTTTTTACTGGCAAAGGGGCTGAGAATATTCAGAATTTCACAGCAATAGGGATTCCCAATACTGTATATGTAATAATATAGTGACTGACAGCTGCATTGTTTATTGCCATCTTGCAGATGCTCTTATAAGAAAAGAGAAGTATTTTCAAAGTAAAAAATGTGACTGACAGTTTTGAAAATTGGCCACCCAACAAAAACCATGGAGGTATATCTATTATACTACACCAAACTAAAACAATTATATCCTATTTACCCACAGTTTTAAAACAAATCAGTATTGAACTGTTCTGAAGTGCAAGTCAACCCAAAAATATGTATATTAGCTTTGGTTATTATGGGAAAGACTTTAAAGCTGAAGTATGGTAAAAAAAAATATTTCTGCAGATCTGCACAGTTAAAAAAGCATTCCTCATCTCTGCCTGCTGCATCATTTTAAACTCTTAGCGCCGGCGCCTCCAAGCCCTTTAACAAGTTTATGAGGCCAGGAGGCATGGCACGGCTTAAGATCACGTGCCCGTCGTGATTGGATGTCACATGTCCGAAAATGCTCGATCACAACAAGCAATCGGGAGCTTTCAGTTAGGGGACGGTAACTGTGCTTGGCGTGTAACCAATACAGGCGTATATACAGCAATTCACGCAAATATGCAGCCCCTCGGAGCTGAGGACCAGGTGTCAAAAGGCCGCATAGGTGCATGCTGCCAGCGGCAATAGGTTAAATCTCGTACTTTTTCTTCAGCTCACAGCCTCCAATCAGCACTGAAGGCCCAGAGCAGACATGTAAAGTGGGGATGGAAAGAATTCAGACCCCCTTAAATTTTTCACTCTTTGTTATATTGCAGCCATTTGCTACAATTATTTACATTCATTTTTTTTCTCATTAATGTACACACAGCACCCCATATTCACAGAAAAACACAGATTTTTTTGACATTTTTGCAGATTTATTAAAAAAGAAAAAAAGAAATATCACATGGTCCTAAGTTTTCAGACCCTTTGCTCAGTATTTAGTAGAAGCACCCTTTTGATCTAATATAGCCACGAGTCTTTTTGGGAAAGATGCAACACGTTTTTCACACCTGGATTTAGGGATCCTCTGCCATTCCTCCTTGCAGATCCTCTCCAGTTCTCTAAGGTTGGATGGTAAACGTTGGTGGACAGCCATTTTTAGGTCTCTCCAGAGATGCTCAATTGGGTTTAAGTCGGGGCTCTGGCTGGGCCATTCAAGAACAGTCACAGAGTTGTTGTGAAGCCAGGCCTTCATTATTTTAGCTGTGTGCTTAGGGTGATTGTCTTGTTGGAAGGTAAACCTTCGGCCCAGTCTGACGTCCTGAGCACTCTGGAGAAGGTTTTCGTCCAGGATATCCCTGTACTTGGCCGCATTCATATTTCCCTCGATTGCAACCAGTCGTCCTGTCCCTGCAGCTGAAAAACACCCCCACAGCATGAAGCCGTCACCACCATGCTTCACTGTTGGGACTGTATTGAACAGGTGATGAGCAGTGCCTGGTTTTCTCCACATATACCGCTTAGAATTAAGGTCAAATTTTGGTCTCATGAGACCAGGGAATCTTATTTCTCACCATCTTGGAGTCCTTCAGGTGTTTTTTTTTTTTTTTTCATGTGTCTTGAACTGAGGAGAGGCTTCCGTCGGGCCACTCTGCCATAAACCCCCAACTGGTGGAGGGCTGCAGTGATGGTTGTCAACTTTCTCCCATCTCTTGACTGCATCTCTGGAGCTCAGCCACAGTGATCTTTGGGTTCTTCTTTACCTCTCTCACCAAGGCTCTTCTCCCCCGATAGCTCAGTGTAGCTGGAAGGCCAGCTCTAGGAAGGGTTCTGGTCATCCCAAACGCCTTCCATTTAAGGATTATGGAGGCCACTGTGCTCTTAGCAGACTTTTTTTGTAACCTTGGCAAGATCTGTGCCTTGCTGCAATTCTGTCTCTGAGCTCTTCAGGCAGTTCCTTTGACCTCATGATTCTCATTTGCTCTGACATGCACTGTGAGCTGTAAGGGCTTATATAGACAGGTGTGTGGCTTTCCTAAGCAAGTCCAATCAGTATACTCAAACACAGCTGGACTCAAATGAAGGTGTAGGACAATCTCAAGGATGATCAGAAGAAATGGACAGCACCTGAGTTTAATATATGAGTGTCACAGCAAAGGGTCTGAATACTTAGGACCATGTGATATTTCAGTTTTTCTTTTTTAATAAATCTGCAAAAATGTCAACAATTCTGTGTTTTTCTGTCAATATGGGGTGTTATGTGTACATTTATGAGGAAAAAAATTAACATAAATGATGTTAGCAAATGGCTGCAATATAACAAAGAGTGAAAAATTTAAGGGGATCTGAATACTTTCCGTTCCCACTGTAGTTCTGGCTGTAATACAAATATAGGAGGTTGCTCACTCAGCAGCTGTGGCTTGTGCAACGTGCAGAAAAAAAACTTGCATTCTTTTTACAGAATGCATGGCGTTCAGTGAAGGGAGGAGGTACGAATGAATGTCACAATACATGTCCACTAAATCACAGATTGTTTGAAATGCATATATCCTGTGATATAGGAAAAGAGATTGAGACAAATGTGAACTCTGCACTGTACTATATTCAAATTACATTGATAGCTAGTAAAAACAGACAGCATTGCCCACAAAATATCCAAAAACATATATTAAACAATAATAAAGATAAAAAATATGTTGCACTTTCACTTTAAATTGGCAATCCAAATACAATACAAAAATACAAAATACAAAACAAGTGTAAAAAAAAAGTGCAAAAGAATTTTTGTACCCTAGGATTGGGATACCAGATAATTATCTCTTCTACCTGACACACAAGACAACCAAAACAAAAAGAGGTACCCCCATTCTCTGGACAATATTGTGGGATAGAAAAGAGGGAGGTAGGCATTTTGGAGGTTATGTGTTTTTTCCCCCTCTTTCTTATTATACCCTTCATCTCCCTCCCCCCTTTTCTCCTTCTTGTATACTTAAACTCAATTGGACAGTCTCTGAACAATCTTGTCTCTGTACCACTACAGGGTTTGTAAAATTGTGCATGCATGAAGACATCAGAAAACTTTCTGACGCTTATTAAATTGACATTATTAGGGGTCAGGGCCTTTTCTTGTGACTAAGACCCCTTTCACACCACACCGCCCATAGCGTGGGCGGTAAAACGCCGCTATTTTTAGCGGCGTTTTACCGCCGGATTTGCCGGCGCATTTCGGCCACTAGCGGGGTGCTTTTACCCCCCGCTAGCGGCCGAGAAAGGTTTAAAACCACCGGCAATACACCGCAATAGCGGCATTTTGCCGGCGGTATTACAGCGCTGCCCCATTGATTTCAATGGGGAGCAGCAGTGGAGGAGCGGTAAACACACCGCTCCTTCACCGCTCCAAAGAAGCTGCTGGCAGGACTTTTTCCTGACGTCCTGCCAGCGCACCGCTGTAGTGTGAAAGCCCTCGGGGTTCTAATGAAAGTGGACTTTTTCGCTGCTTACTTCACTACTTATTAATGTTTACAAAAAAAATAATTATTTTGCCCCTGTCACTTTTTTGCATACGTTTTTTGAGTTGAAGGATTTATGCATTATATTTGGATTGTCAATTTAAAGTGATAGCACAACACATTTTTTATATTTATTATGGATATACCATACCTGGTCGAGCTTCCTCAAAGCTGAAAATCACTGATGTAGGCACTGCTACTCCAGTGATCTCTTTTTTTGAATCAAGTAATTCTTTTTTTTTTATTATTAAACATACATACAGATATGTCACATTAATCCACAAAATATCAAAAAATAGGAAAACACATAAAACAAACAAACCTGGCACCTCTCGGACTAAAGTAACTTAGCGTATACTAAACAAAACATTATAGAGACATAGATACATTTTACTGAACAAGTTGTTCACCGCTAATTTCAAACTTTAAACAATGGCAGCTTCCTCTATACAGCATCAAGTTATATTTCTATCACTACTCTACTTCGACTATTTGCCCCCATCTAACTCTTCTACCTCACTCCTCTCCGCTAGGTAAACCATCATATAGTTGATAACTAGGGTCTATCCAGCATGACCATATTTTACCAAACCTTTGGGGTGTACCTCTATGTTTATATGTTAATTTTTCTCTTTTGAATGTGTAATTACGTTTCTCAACCCATTGTTTATGGGTTGGAGGATCAGCAGATTACCATTTTTGTAAAATAACTTTACGTGCTAAATATAGGGATCTTATTCACATCTACTACTGGCAACGTCCCATCGGGAATTATTCCCAGCAGTGCAAGTTTAGGCGTTCCTGTTATCTCAGTGAAGCACAATAAATTTAGGGTTACAAATATTTTTTTCCCAGTAACGATGAAGCTTTGGGCATTACCAAAGCATATGAATAAGAGAACCATTAAATAGTGAGCATCGTGGGCATAATGGTGTTGTGTATTTTCCCCAAGATTAGAGTTTTTGTGGGGTGTAATGGGCCCTATGTATAATAAAAAAGCTGAGATAGCCTTTGGGAGGGTGAGAGGGATGTCCTGGGAAGTGTTTCATGTCCATTTCTCTTCCTCTAGATCCTCTTTTCCACCTTACAAAACTATTTTCATGTTTTTCAGTGTTCTCCGATTGTAAATTAGAGTAAAGATCAATCACCTACTAATCCTCGTTTCATGCAAGAAACTGAAGTTGCCTTTGATAATATTTTAGAATATTTATACTGTAGTTGGATTTTTGAGTTCTGAATCTGTAAAGCATAGCGTATTTGAAGATATTGGTTGAAGTTTTTGTTCGTTAACTGATAGCGGTCTTTTAATATATCAAAAGGCAGTAAAACGTCCCCTTCATATAAATAATACAGAAATATTATACCCGCTTTTTTCCAATCCAAAAATTCCAAGTTTATTCAGTTCATAAAGGTAGTAGTTGTCCCATATAGGCATATGTTTCATATAGCCCTTATGTTGAGTGATAGTTTGGACTGCTCCCCATACCCTATGAATCAAATAAAAAGTAGGGAATTTTATTTTATTGTAAAAGTGGTGAGCTACTATTAGTTGAACTAAAGGGTGTTTTTTAAATTCTGATATTATCTTCTGTGCAGGGTCCTGCATATCCACTATCTCCCAGCCATGGCAGTTTTGTAATTGTGATGCAATAAAATATAATCTTGGATTAGGTATCGCAACTCCCCCCTTATCTATGGGCTGTTGTAATGTTTCTAATCTAATTCTATGTTTTCCACCCCCTCCATGCAAAAATCCCTAAAAACAGAGTCAATAGTCCTAAATAATTGCAACGTCAACCATATGGGGGAGTTGTGTAATACATATAGCATCTGGGGCATCCACACCATCTTCACCAAGTTCGCCCTTCCTACCATGGACAACGGGAATTGACTCCATGTTTTACTCAGTTGTCTAAATTTGACAATGAGAAGGAGTACATTCCTATCTGTGTATTCTGTGATATCTGATGCAATTACCACTTCCAAATATTTAAATGATGTAACCAGGGCTATTTGATGAAGCTGGCGAGGGTGCTCAAAATGCACAGGGTCCAAGAGCAACATTAAGGATTTGTCCCAGTTAATATTAAATCCTGAAAAGGATCCATATAATTATATTAAGGACATAACTGCGGACAGGGATGGGCCTGTATCCCCCAGAAACACTAAGGTGTCATCTGCACCTTAGTGCTATCTTATCTTCACCTGTAGATCTACCAAATCCAACAATATTTGTGGAGGAACAGATAGTATCAGCTCAATGGCCAGAGCAAAGAAAGTGGGGATAAAGGACATCCCTGCCTTGTCCCTCTGGTCAATGGGAAAGAGGCTGAAACACATCCGTTCACCTGTACCCTTGCACTTGGGGACTCATACAAAAGTTGTATCCATTTGATAAATCTGGGACCAAACCCATATTGTTTTAGACAATTCCACAGCAGCATCAAGTGACAGTATAGCTCTATTTCCCATATTATCTGTTGGGAGTTGTAGATTTAAAAATAGACAACGGATATTGTTTGCTGTGGATCTGTTATAGATAAAACCTGATTGGTCACAATGGATTAAATTCGAAATGCATTTTTATAATCTTATCGCCAATGCCTTTGCCAGCAATTTGATATCCTTCGATAACAACGATATTGGGCGATATGAGTCAGGATCCTTACCAGATTTAAGCAAAACAATATTACTGCTTCAGTCATAGAGGGTGCAATGAGCCCACCTCCATGGTATAATTAAAGATATCAAGCAACTCAGGTAACAAAATAACCCCATATTTTTTATACACTTCTCGTGGAAGGCCATCTGGTCCTGGTGCTTTATTATTAGGTAAATTAGATATTGCTTCTCTTAGCTCATCCAATGTTAATGGGGCCTCCAAAGCCACCCTTTCATCATTTGAAAAACTTGGTAAATCAATAGTATCAAAGAATCTACTCAGGGACTCCTCCGGATAGGATGCCCTACTTTTATATAGTGACTGATAGAATTCCCTGAATACCTCCAATATCTCTGGAGTAGTATCAACCCTCTTATTTAACAATAGTTGCCAATAGATGTCCTGTCCCCTCACCCTCTATAAAATATGGTTGTTGTAAGAAGAATCTTTTATTTTCTGCTTTCTTCTTAGCTACTGCTGCATAATGTAATTGGCTATGGAGCCATTCCTTTTTAGTGTCTTCATTTGGATTAGTTATATATTGGAATCCGGCCTACATCATATTGTCAGCTAAAGTTTTTTCCCATTGCCTAGATTTTTTCAAAATTTTTGATATCTGTGCAATAAGGAGACCTCGAAGATACACTTTCATTGCATCCCAATATATTAGAAGTGAAACTGAGGTTCTGTTTATATTCTGATATATAATCAATCCAGTCACAATTCCTTCAGATGAAGGAAAAAGTGACAGCCAATATGGGTTCACCTTCCATAAAGTACACCCGGGACTGGTCCTAAAGGAAAAATGTAATACTATAGGGGAGTGGTCTGAAATACCCCTATCCTCATACAAGGGGCATGCTCCCAATGCTATGTCTATTCTAGAAAAGGTTTTATATCTACTGGAAAAACATGAAAATTGCCTTTTTGTTGGATTATGCTGTCTCCAGAGATCTATCAATCCCAGTTCTGTTACATATCTAGCAAAGGCCGTAGACCCCAATGAGGTTTGCTTGTCCAATATGCTGCATTTATCCAGTGTGGAATCCATATAGTTATTAAAGTCACCAACCAATAGGCATGCACTATCTGATTTATTAGATACACATTGAATATATTCTTTAAAAACTACTGTTGAGTATGGCAGAGGAATATATATATTTCCAATGACGTATGATCGTCCTGATAGTTTACAATACAGAAAAATAAATTGGCCTTTACTGTCCTTAATTTGTCTACATTTAAAATCCACTCCATTAGATATAAGTATAGACACTCCTCTGGAGTATGATGTATATGTAGAGTGATACTGACTGTTAAACTGGTTCCGTTTTAAGCAATGCAGCGTTTCAGAATTTAATTGGGTCTCCTGAAGACATATTATTGAGGGTAAAAATCTCCCTAATGAGGTAAACACTGCTTGCCGTTTAGATGGGCTACCAAGCCCCCTGACATTCCATGAAATTAGCACTTCACTCAAAGGAGCCATGTCCAAATGATCTCAAATGAACTAACCAAAATCCCAAATTTTTCATTCCAATCCATGTCTCCTCGCCCCCCCCCCCCCAGTTCACCGCCCCCATCATCCAGTGATCTCTACTAGCTTCTGGGTAACTGAGTAGTTGCCCTGCTACATTCTGAACACAAACGGTCGGGCACGGGCACCATTCAAAGTGAAAGGGGGTTGTAAGTAAGTAAGGCTTCCCTTACTGTGTTTTTTTTATGTACATTTTGCTGTTAGAGAACTCTCCTTATGTATTTTCTGGTAAAACATTGTCAGCAGTATAGAAAGCATGGCAAACTCTTTCTAGCAGAGATAGCTTTAAAAACCCAAACAGGGTCTAACTCTTTCACACTTTATCCACTGCTAAAATAAACTTAAAAAAATAATGTTTGACTAGACATACATTTTAAAGAAGTAAACTACTAGAAGGCTGTAAATTAATCCAAGGGATTTCTGCATATACTGTGCTTGGTTACGTTATTGTTTGCTGCTTAGACCCAGTCCCTCTTGCTCCTCCTGATTGATCAGTGAGGCTGTTCACCATAGTGATGGGTGAAAAATAAAGTAAGGGCATAACTTACTTTAAATCTGAAGTTATTTGCATGGTAAAGTGATCTAACTATGGAAAGTCTCTTCTTATTGAGCTTCGGGTTATTTGCTAAGCTTCGCAAAGCATTCTCTACTTCTTTAGTAAATCAACTCCTATCTATATAATACATGTGCAAAGTTATATTTTAAGCTGATAAAGATGAACTCTAATCAGATATAAAAAAAGGAATAAATATAATCATTGATACATTACAGGCATACCCCATTTTTACGTACACAATGGGACCAGAGCATGTATGTAAAACAATGCATGTAAATACATTAGCTCTATAGGAAATCTTGGTCAAATTGACGTGGCACTGCTCCCAAACCATAAGTGACAGGGACACCAAACTTGACTTGGGGACCCAGGATTATGACATAGTAGCTTATCTAGGCAAGCTGGCTAACCCCATGGATAGGTTGTAGTCCTGGGTCCCCTCTCGGTGCTGTCCAAGTTTGGTGTCCCTGTCACCTATGTTTTGGGAGCAGTGCCATGTCACGCTGACCAAGATCTCTTATAGACGCCAATGTTAAATGCTAAAAACCAGGAGCAGTGCCATGTCAAGCTGACCAAGATATGTCCTTACTCACGAGTGTACGTAAAGTGAGTATAAGTAAAGCAGGGTCAGCCTATAGTACTGTATTTTTTGTTAAGTACAAGTTAAGGTTATACAATATCTCACTTTTTAAATGCTGTCTCCCCATTGCTCCCTGCATACATTTTAGCATAAATCGCTGTGCAAATACCTTTTTTTTATATTTTTCTATGCAGTAGAGCTCCTCTGTCTAAATGTGGAAGGCTGACAATGGGGCAGAATCACATAGAGCAGTGAGGTCACCCATCGGTGTCCACTGCTCCAGGTGTTATTAGCAAGAGAGTTATAACTCAGCAGCCACTCATTTACACAGAGGAATCAGAGCTTTGCAGTTACTTGAATGCAAATAAAAACATGAAAAACGGTATTTACATATTTGTGTAAACGTAAAAGCATTAAAGTGATACTAAAGTCTTGCTTTTTTTGTCTAAAAATAATAAACATATTATACTTACCTGCTCTGTGTAGTGATTTTGCATAGAACAGCCTAGATCTTCCTTTTCTTGGATCTCTCACTGGCAGTTTTGCCCCCCCCCTCCTATTGAGTGCCCCCACAGTAAAACGCTTGCTATGGGGACACTCAAGCCCAGCCACTGCTCTGTGTGTTCATTCAGTCATGGAGCCATGCCCCAGCCCTGCCCCCTCTCTCTTCTAATTTTCTCAATGACTTTGACACCAGAAGGAACCAATCGTGCCCACTGTGTGTCTCAGCCAATCAGGAGAGAGATTCAAGGACAGGCAAGTTTCTTATGCAACATCGCTGGACCAAAATGGGGCTTAGGTAAGTATTAGCGGGGCTGATGAGGACTGCTGCACACTGAAGTTTTTTTTATCTCAATGCATAAAATGCATAGATACAAATCGTTCTGCCTTTAGAACCACTTTAAGTATTTGTGAATTATGATACCATGCAATGAGAAGCCAGCATTTAAAAGGTAAAATATTTATGGACATATTTTCTACTTTAAATGCCAACAGCATAAGTACCTGAATATGACCTGGTGTCATCTTCTTGCAGTCCCTGTATAGCAGAACTTAGACTAGGATGGTGGAGAAGCAGCACTGCAGTGTTCAGGTGCTAACTGGGGACATGTTGATTGTAGATGAGGTCAGAATGACGGCTCATCACTCAGGGATTACTTAACTGCAGCATAAAACAATATTGTATCCTATGCTTTGGGAGGCAACACTAGGTAATTCTCAGGAATGGATGGACAGAAATACAAATCTTTTCTACAGGTAAAACAGCTCCCTTATATGTAATCTACATATGTATTCAGCTTCATTATGGGTCATATAACAACGTTTCTATATGGGTATTTGTGTGTTGTTTACTAAACAAAGAGGAAATAAGTTCTACTGAATAAACCACTTTGTTTTATAACTAATTATGTATTATGAAAAATGATTCTTCAGATATTTCTATTTGAAGAGCACTGAACTTGAAGGTATTCAAGAGTGGTTGATATTTACCTGTTGAAGATGAACTATAACGCTCTGGTTCTTCAATGATTTAATGCATAGGATGATGAGAAATAAAAAGAAAGAAATCAGCAGAGTATACATTAGACAATACATGCTACAAAAAAAGACAAATGAGAAACACAATAATAATACTATAAACTCTAAGAAAACACAAAATAATATGACAAATTTATAAAATTTGAAAATGTACAGTAAAGGAAAACCACAACAATAACTAAAAATAAAAGATATAATGACTAAATGAACCAGAGTTTGCACTTCCTTTGGTCCAAGTCTGATAGGGAAACAAATCATTTAAACACCATTAATTTCTTAGACTTCACATGCAAATGACCATGCCGTTAGGTTTTAGTTGCAGTTTTCCTTTTAAACATATTAGAAAAGAAGATCAATAAACAAAGCTTTATCTGAGTTAAAATTTTAAACATTGTAATAACTGGTGCCACATTCTGGCATGTTTTTCTACACATTAGAACAATGTTTTTTTTACTAAACAAAAAAACATAAGATAATTGCAATGGGCTTCAAACTTGCTGAACTACATGAAATTACACAGTTTAAGCATGAGCGTTTAAAGACAAAAGCAACATGAAAACTAAGAGCATGCTAAATAAGTAGTACAAGACATGCACATACATAAATATGGTGCTATCAACCTTTTGCTTTGTAGATGTCATCATTTTATAAAGGAACTTTGCTAACTCAAATGCTCAAGCATTAAAGTGAACCTGTCACATGTGAAGAGACTACACATAATAAAGAACTAATCTTGAAGTTTAAACACACAATGCTTTTGCCAAATATTTAGCACAGGAAGATCACCAGCTTCGTGTCTTTGATTTCATTTTTTTAAATGTAATGTTCAGTAGAGTCACAAGCACTGGACAATGCTATGCAGCTAGACAGATAAGTAATTAGAAAATTATTAATAAATATCTGCAGCAAGACCAAATTTAGAATTACATTGTAATATTAATTTAGATACTGACTGATTTGGTAAAAACATGCTGCTATTTTTAGTTAGTAAAAACCAGCATGTCGAAAGGCTCTTTTCTTGGTGACAGATACCCTTTAAGAAGTTATAATAATTATATTACAAGAACGTTGGTGTAAAAAATGAATTCATGCTAGTGTTGGTAACTTTGCAATTTAAACTGCCAGAATATAAAAATGAATTGTCACTTCACTAAATACAAAGCTCACAGGTTTTTTTTCTTTTAAATGTGTTCATTAAGGGAATGTTTTGTATTATTGATTTGATAAAAATCTATCTTTCCTAACATTATAATTACAACATAAGCATTTTATTAGGGTCAACAAAGATAGAATCTCATATTATATAATATTATATATATATATATATATATATATATATATATATATATATATATATATATATATATATATATATATATACTCAAATTATATAACAAAAGTAAAGTCAGTTTTTGGTTGTAGGTGATCTAAATAAAGACTGAGAATTGAAAGACTATTGTTTGGTTAATTTGCTTTCTAACTATAGGTTGAAAGAAATATGGGTATTTGCTAATGCATGGCTGGAAACTGCAGTATCCTATATTAAGTAAACAAATGATTGTGTGCAATTTGTTTGCTAGGGAGGTGCCATTAACCTTAAATTGGAAGTCCATGCTAAAACTAAAATCCCTGCATCTATAGACGTCCACAATCTAACACTAACCTATTTAGCCCTGTAAAGAAAACATTAGTATACATACCTTTTCTGAAGCCATTCCAACCTGATCTACAGCGACAGAAGCTCTGCAGAGGAGGACTCAGCCGACAATGACTGTGAAGTGAATGCAAATTGACGTCTCCCATATAGTTACTATGTGGCTTCCATTGTCGGACGTGTCTTCTGCACACGCCTACACAGCGAAGCCGAGGAGGACAGCTCAGCATGGGATCGGGTCGGTTCAGCTTCAGAAAAGGTATGCATACTAATGTTTTCTTTACAGGGCTAGATAGGTTAGTGTTAGATCATGGGTGTCTATAGATGCAGGGATTTTAGCATTGACTTCCACTTTAACATTGGACTACATATGCCAAACTAATTAGTGCTATTGAAATACAGTTATAAGTAAGGTGACGTCCAAAATTGTCTTTATGTGCAATGTTTTGGTAAAAGCTTTTCACAATACTGAATCACAGCCACCAACCCAGAATACTAATGTTTTTTAATGTTTATAAAACTGTATAATCATGTCATGTCACACTATGTACCCCATATGTTTGTAACATTCTTATACCTATAGACCCATACCTATACATCACTCACTGTCATTATTCCATAACTACATGCCATTTATCTGTGAGAGGATTATCACACAAAGATATCACTGACACTATCACTGTTGAACACTGGTGTCAAATATATAACTGCACTCTACTTAAGGTTTACACATTTATGATGATGAAATAAATCATTTGACTGGTTTAATTTCCATATTTATATAAATAAATAAATAAATAAATAAATAAATAAATATATTTGTATGCCATGTGTGGAACGGTTGAACAGCTTAGGTTTCAAGCTTATCACTAAGTAATAGAAGTCTCCTTTGTTCTAGCGTCAGAGGTTTATTAGAACTATTCAAAAATAAACTTATCACTTGGATCAAATAGATTCAGTGAATAAAATTGTATGAATGTCAACTGTTTTACTTGTTAGATCTAATATAATACACAAATCGCTTTATATTTCTCACAAAATGCCAGCTTCATGAAATGTCTCTTACAAAATTAGGACAATTCCTAATGCAATGCTCCTTAAAAGGGATTAGAATCCCTTACATTGTCACAGCAACCACTATACATAGGCAATGCAATAACTGTTAACAATACTCAGAATCCTATCAATGTCTCCAAAAGATTACAAATGACAATTTAAAAGGAAAAAATAACTTTCATAAAACTAATTTAAGCACAATATTGTAAGTAAAAACGTGTAAATTGCTGAATTATCTTTCTTTTACCACTAAATTGAGATATTCAAATGGAAGAGCTTAACTAAGTAGGACACAGAGCACTGCTATAGATACCACCGTGCCAGCATGTAAGTTGATTCATACAGATGCAGGTCTAGAGATTTCACAGCAGCAGCTAAGATAACTACTATCTGCCCAAAGATGAGTAAAGACAATGATGTGGTTGAAGTTTCAGTTGACAGGAAAGACTTTTTATAATATGGCAAATGTTACATTTTTGTGTTTCTTTTTTTTTTGGGTTTATATACTACTTTTTGGTTTATGTAATTTTTTGGTTTAAATCCCCAAGAACGGTATGATTTTAGTCTTCCATGCATAGAACAATAGCAGCTCAAGAGCAGTAAGCACATCACTGCTGATCAAATGAACAAGTACAAGCAGACAGTATACACCGCAAGAAAGTGCCAGCTTGCCCCTTGGGTACCTGAGCTCTTCTCTAGTAGCTTTCAAAAGCACAAAAAAATTCCTCAACCCTATCCAGTCACCAAATCAACTGCAAGTTACCCAAGGGAAGTTATAGCCCTGGTAGTAATGCTTCTCCTAACTGCACAGCTTGAGAATAACTTGTCACTGAGTTGCTGAAGATGATGAGACCCATGTGTGTGCATTAACTATATACAGTGTATATATATATATATATATATATATATATATATATATATATATATATATATCAGTTAAGATGTTTTCAACATCATTACAATCACACCATTTTGTTAACTGTTCTTCTGTTCTTGAGAGAAAAAAAATTGCGGAAAATATTTGAAAATTAAAAGATTGCACCAACTCATATAGCATAAACAAACAAGTCATAATGTAATTTTTAAATAGCATATTCCAAGACTGGGCATTTACATGTTAGATGGTTCCAACAGTAAGCCCATTGTTTCCAACAAACTATTTTCAGAGCAGCACAGCAAAAGTAAACCATACTGTCACTTAGTGGATCTACAAGAACCCAAACAACTGCATTTAAAGCAATACATCAGTATTCACATTCAAACTTCTTCCAAAATAAGACTGTCGGTGTTTATCTGCTCAAATATGTCTGCACGCTAGACTTTTTTTCTATTTTTTTAAATCTTAAAATGTACATATAATATGAACATATTAATATAGATTTTTAAAGTTAACATTATAGCCCTAAAAATACATATCTAATCATATAAACTATGCAGCAATTAAATCTAATGTAAAAACTTGCAGCCAACAGTATTATACAAAAAATCTGACTTGAGTTTAATAGGCAATACAAAACTTATATTTATTTTCCTAGTAATTTGATAGCCTAACAGGGGTTGAAGACGTCAAAATGCAGACATTTTTTCAACTATTTAAAGATTTTTTTTTAAAAATAAAACACTTAGATATATATATATATATATATATATATATATATATACAATTTTTACTTACTTTAAAATTGCATAATAGGTTCCCTTACAGTCTATCAAATATCTTTGTTTACTTCAATATTTTTAGCATCCACAATGTACTCATTATATGCACATAGAAATTCTAAAATGCATGCTTTGTGCAACGTTTTGCAATTAGAAAATATTCGTCCTTTGCTTCTGTGTTCATAAAGCATGGTCTTACTCCTAAACTCTCATTAAAAAGAAAATAGCTATTTGTTTATTTAGCACACCCAAAATGAATACACCTGAGAGGTATCATATAAACACTTTTTTTCCTACAGTCAGTTGATCCTTTAAGAATCAAATTCACATCACAAAAAGAGTTGGAAAGTTTGATAACAATTATACAGATTCTGCACTCATCCACAACATGCTGTAATATAAAAACTGATCCTTGTAAAAGTATACATAATGCATGATATTGTCACTTAGTAAACACTAAATAAATTTCTTCATGTGTTTCCTATATCACTGCATTGCTGATTCTTATACAGAAAAAGTATGGTATGAATTGCTAATAAAAAAAAATAAAAAAAACAGTATGACCAGCCTATTGGGTCATACAGTTTACCAAACACAGATACTCCTATATTGATGACTTTGCAACAGCGATGTAACAGTTTTGCTTCTGTATCAAATTCATGGTTTGGTCATGGTATAAATCTCACAAGCAAGACAATGCTGAACATAGACAAAGAGCACAATTCTATTTCTGCACAACACAAAAGTATTTAGGTAAGCATATTCAAGCATGACTAGACATGAAACCTTGCACGAAGATTTACACTTAGAAAGATAATCACTTGACAATAAAAACACAGCAAGGCCATTAGTAATCCACCAATCCACACCATAACTCATAGAACAAATAAAAGCACAAAACACGGCTCTCAAGTGTGGTTGGTCACTTGGGCTACCTTGTTCTACACTGTTGCTTCTTACAGGGACCTGTGGAAGCTGCCTTCCTCTTCGACTGAATGAAGAATCCCCCGTGGATGACTGGCTTCCTAGTTGATGGTTTCTGTAAGGTTACAAGCACAATTACTTTAGAAATCTTCAAATGCAAAAAGTGTACGTATATGTAATTTCAAAATGTGCTTGAAAATTTTAAATAAGTCAGATTTTCTAGAGTACAAATAACCTAGAAAATCTGAAGGGAGATGAGCAAACGAGTCTTTATGAAACTGACATGCCTTACATTCCCAAATTTGAACACAACCCAAAGATTGTATTTTCACAGTTTTACTCTTCTGTACCCAAATCACTTCAATAAACATAGCAGTTTTCTTAATATTTGCTTATCTCTGATTTTGAAACCATCCAATACACAATGAACAATGAACATTTAGTTATTGAAAAACATTCATAATATTGCCTTCATTTTTAAATTAAATTACTCTGCTGCCCTGTTAATAGCTTATTCTTACACACTACCGATTCACTGGTCATTGAACTTACCAGAGTGTCTGCTGACAGGCCCCGAATGGACCCAACCTTGTGGTTGACATAAGTAGAAATAGTTTTATTGTCGTCTAAAATTGTAAGCTGATAAACACATTTCTGATTACTGCATTTGCATGCTAAAATTTTTTACACACTATGCATACTACTTTAATCTCAAAGTGAGCCCTTACAACTGCCTTTTTAGGTGTGCCCTGAATACCAATACCACTGGAGATTGAAAAGGAATTGCTTTCAATGTTCTATTCTGTACTAACAGTCTATATGTATCACTATAAATGACAAAACTATTGTGGACATGTATGCTTTTTTATAGCATAATTAAGATTTAACATATTTTCTGACTAGGCGTATATCCTAATCTGACAGTCACTATTAGCAAACTGAAAGACTATCAATGCAAATTCTTTACAGACTGAGGCTTAAGTAAATAATTTTGCAGGATAGCCTTGTCACATTTTGTACAAAAAGAGAAGATAACAATCAGGACCTGGATCACCTGCTGATGGCACTGTGGTTTCCAGAGCTAAAGAGATCAGTTCCAGTGGCCACCAGCAGGTGTCTCCCAGCAGCCAGCAGATCCCAATAATTAGGCACCACCATATGCTAGCTACTGGGAAGGTATATAACCGCTCACTAGATTTGTATCAGTTCTTCAGTGTTTTGCCTGTTGGCCATATATTTGCTTGCTGATTAACCTCATCCCTGCCTTATCCAGTATCTTGCATCTAGTTCCCTATATCCTGTTACCCCATCTCTACTCCCCTTGTCACCGGTCCTAGTCCTGGTCTTGCCCTGTTATATCAGCTTCCCTCCATTTCTAAATAGTGTATTATAGTTCAGTTGTTTGTTTGGTTTTGCTACCGTATTTTTTTTTTCACTTTTGCTGTGTCTATCGTCTGTTGGTGTTGGATTGATGTTGTGTGCAATAATAAACTTTATTTTAATCTTTCTCAGTCTGATGCCAATTTCTGAAGCACAGCTACACTGATCTTGTAATTCTTGCTGCCGCTGGATACCTGCATTCAGTATCCCTTAGAAGAACAGCCTTTTTAAGGGAAGCACTAGCCCGACCATCATCCACCACTGACTGTGCAGAAGCAGCTACATCTAGATGAAAATCAGTCATGAACTCTGGAGGGGAGGGCATAGATTAATGCTCATGACCCTGGCATTCTGAATCAGTTAACAATGCTGAAATGTTCCCCATAAACTCAGACATAGTAGAAGAAAATTAATCTCTGGATAAGAAGAAGGACTCTGAGGAGTGCTGCAACTCAGGAAGGAAACAGCAGCCTTGGCTATCAGTGTCAGGTCCCTTAGGATGTGCATTGCAAGCCCCCCGAAAAAAGTTAGTGGATCATGAGCTGGCAAAGCCAGTAGGACCACTGCCCTTGCAATTAATTAGTATGCATGTGAGTGATTTCCACAAGAGGTGCTCACAAGAACTTTGCAGTAGCTGCAGGGGTTAATGCCATCTGTCACTTGTCACTGGTGGCAACAGGAAGCATGAGTAAATGTCCTGGCTGAGAAGATGGCAGGTGAGAGACTGGAAGACTAAGCACCCAAGCGCAGGAGATTATTGTTGTTTTTCTGTCTAGGTGAGAGAGGTTTGTGCATGCTCCAGGAGCTGGTGAACGAATTTGAAGTACAACAAACCAGAAGGAGGCTGTGCAGACTCAGTAGAGACACACTAGCAATGAGCTCAGTATAATGGCCTCCATTTTAAAAATTGCACTTCACTTCCTCCTGCTGCTGGCATGTGACTGAAAGTGTCGCAGACTGCGCGTCTGAGTTAACCCCTTAGGGACTGAAAAGAGCAGGAGCACACCCAGGTTACCATAAAAGCATAGCTCTAACTTACTGTAACAGTGGTCCAGAGGTACCTTGTGGCCCCACCTAAGGAATTGGAGTCTTCAGGAACAGGGTTCCACCAGACACATGCACTGCAGCCTGGACCTGTAAAGCACTCTGCAGCTAACTCACACGTTACACAAAGGGGGTCTAGGAGAGCATCTTCAGCACAGTCCAGTGTTTTGAGGACTCATTACAGGCCAGCCCTGCTTCTTCTCCACAGCAGGGTCTGGGTATGGCCTCTATAGCTATGCCAATGATCGGCTGCAAAATGAGTCCACGTGGCTCTGCAGCAACTGAAGAATCTTCATAGAAGAGTAAAAGTATATGGATTTAAAAAAATGTAAAAAAGCAAGAAATTGTTTGCTTTTCTTGGAGGTAAGAAATCTGATCTCTGAGGACACTAGCAAAAAAATAGAAGTGGCATTGGTTATACCAGCCTGTCCTTACTGTTTTGTTTTGTCAGTAGCAGTATAACCCTATCTACCTGAATTTCTATCCAGTGTAACTTAACCAGTTAACAACTGCGCCGTAGCCGAATGATGGCTACAGTGCGGCTCGATAACTCTGGGAGGACCGACCAAGACGTCCTCCCAGAATTACGGGCCATCACGCTCCCTGGGGCATGTGCCCAGGAACATCCATGACCACTTCACAGATCACGATAAATGGCCGATGACAAATAACGGAATGATCAGTTGTAAAAAAGCTGGTGCATGTCTGGCTTAGCTCTCCCCTCTCCATACAGATCAGTGCAGTGTGAGAAGAGAGGGGAAGAGATCGGGTGCAGCAGTGCTCTGGTCTGGATCTGTAGTGCCCACAGCGCTGCTCTGTGCCCATTTCTGCCTCATCCATCCATCAATACTCAGCCATCCCCATCCCCGTCCATGCTCAGCCATCCCCTTTCGTGCTCACCAATCCCCATTTATGCTCAGCCATCCCATCCATGCTCAGCCATCCCCATCCATGCTCAGCCATCCCCATACATGCACAGCCATCCCCATCCATGCACAGTAATCCCCATCCATGCTCAGCCATCCCCATCCATACTCATCCATGGCTCATCTATCCCCATCCATGGCTAATCCATTCACATTAATGGCTCAGCCATCCCAATTCATGGCTCATCCATCCCCATCCATGACTCATCCATACCCATCCACAGCTCATTCATCCCCATCAATGGCTCATTTATGCCACATCAGTTGTCATCCATTACACTACAGTGCCCATCAGTGCCACTACAGTGCCTCACAAATGTGTAATTAGTTGTCAAATTAGATTTGAAATTTATGCCCCTAGAGCACCTGACAGTGCTCCCTGCATATTGGGCCTCTGTATGTGGTCAGGCTGTGTAAAAGTCTCATACATGTGGTATCACCATACTCAAGAAGAGTAACAGAATATATTTTGGGGTGTCATTTTTGCTATGTACATGCTGTGTGTTTGAAATATTGTATAAATAGACAACTTTGTGTAAAAAAAAATGCGTTTTCATTTTCTTTCCACATTTTCCAAAAACTTGTGGAAAGGAATAACACGTTCAAAAGACTCATTATGCCTCATAGAATATACGTTGGGGTGTTTAGGGGTATTTGGGTTGTTTCCATTGTCCTGGTGCTCTAGGGCCTTCAAAAGTGCAAGAGGTAGTCAAGAAATGATATGTGTAATATATGCTCCTAGAACGCTTGATGGTGCTCCCTACATGTTGGGCTTCTGTATGCGGCCATGTTGTGTAAAAGTCCCATACATGTGGTATTCCCATACTCAGGTGGAGTAGCAAAATGTATTTTGGGGTGTAATTTGTGGTATGCATATGCTGTGTGTGACAAATAATCTGTTAATATGATAATTGTGTGGACAAAACAAAAAAAAAGAGAAAAAATCTTCATTTTGAAAAGAATTGTGGGAAAAAGCTACAACTTCAAAAAACTTGCCATGCTTCTTACTAAATACCTTAGAATGTCTACTTTCCAAAAAGTGGTAATTTGGGGAGAATTTATACTGTCCTGGCTTGTTAGTGACTCAAGAAATGAGATAGGCCATCAGTACTTCAGGTGTGATCAATTTTCAGTGATTGACACCATAGCTTGTGGACTATAACTTTCACAAAGACCAAATAACGTACACTGATTTGGGTTATTTTTACCAAAGATATGTAGCAGTATAAATTTTTCACAAAATGTATGAAGAAAAATTACTAATTTTCTAAATTGTATAACAGAAATAAAGAAAAATGCATTTTTTTTACAGAATTTTCGGTCTTTTTTCATTTATAGCTCAAAAAATTTAAAACCCAGCAGTGTTAAATACCAACAAAAAAAAGCTCTATTTGTGTGAAAAAAGGACACAAATTTCATACGGGTACATGTTGCATGACATGTCATGAGTAATTGTTATTCAAACTGTGAGAGCACTGAAAGCTGGTCTGGTTCCGAAGGGGGTTAAAGTGCCCAGTGGATAAGTAGTTAATGTATAATTAAGAAAGTCATGTTTGCAATGGCTAATATTCAACAACGACGCATTGCTGATTCTTTAGCTATTGCTATTCTGCGTAGCAGTCATACCACAAATGGTCTACAGTGGGGAAAATAATTATTTGATCCCCTGAAGATTTTGTAAGTTTGCCCACTTCCAAAGAAATTAAGGGTCTATAATTTTTTTATCATAGCTGTATTTTAAATGATAGAGACAGAAAATTAACCAAAAACACAGAAAACACAAAACTTATAAATTGAGTTGCAGTTCAGTGAGTAAAATAAGTATTGGGTCCCCAAGCAAAACATGACTTAGTACTTAGTGGAGAAACCTTTGTTGGCAAGTAGGTAAGACATTTCTTGTAGTTGGTTACCAGGTTTGCACACATCTCAGGAGGGATTTTGGTCCACTCTTCTTTATAGATTTTCTCTAAATCCTGAATGCGGAGCTCCAGCCAAAAAGGGAAGCCCTGCTAGTTTGCCCCCCCCCCAGCGCTGCCACATTTGGCACTTTTTGGGGGGGCCATACCTGTCAAAAACAGGTAACCACTCCCACTTCCACGTAAGATCGCCACAATCGTTGTGCAGCGATCAATGCAATTTCAGTCCCTCCTCCTCTCCCCTACTATCTTCTGGGAGATACACAAGTCCCAGACGACAGCGGGACCATTTAGAAAGTGAAGCGTGACTCGTGCATGCGCAGTAGGAAACAGGCTGTGAAGCCGCAAGGCTTCACTTCCTGTTTCCCTTAGTAAGGATGCCGGTCCCTGGAGCTGATGGACGGGTTGCTGGAATTGTGGGATTCCAGGACAGGTAAGTGTCCTTATATTAAAGTCAGCAGCTACAGTATTTGTAGTGACTAACTTTTAATTTTTTTTCCCCAGGCTGGAACGCCACTTTAAGGTTTCTTGGCTGTCACTTGGCAACTCGAAGTTTCAGCTCCCTCCATACATTTTCTATAGGATTAAACTCTGGAGACTGGCTAGGCCTCTCCATTACCATAATGTTTTTCTTGCTGCCTTGGCAGTATGTTTTGGGTCATTGTCATGCTGTGAAAAAACAGCCCCAAAAAATAATGCTTCCACCTCTGTGCTTGACTGTAGGGAAGATGTTCTTAGGGTCTTAAAAAGAAAAATGCTGACTTTGACCCTAAGAACACTATCCCTTCAGTGAAGCATGGAGGTGGAAACATTATGCTTTTGGGCTGTTTCTCTGCTAAAGGTACAAGCTGACATTGCCTCATTAAGGGACCAAAGGACAGGGCCATGTATTGTAATATCTTGGATGAGAACCTTCTTCCCTCAGCCAGAATACTGAAGATGGGTCTTCCAGCTTGTCAATGACCCAAAACATACCGCCCAGGCAACAAAGAAGTGGCTCAAGAAGAAGTACATTAAGTTCATGGAGTGGCCTAGCCAGTCTCCAGACTTTAATCCTATAAAAAAAAAAAGATTTGAAGGAGCTGAAACTTTGAGTTGCCAAGTGACAGCCAAGAGACCTTAAGGATTTATTTAGAAATCTACAAGAAATATCATACCTCTGTGCTTGCCAACAAGGGTTTTTCCAACAAGAACTAAGTTATGTTTTGCTTGGGGATCAACTACTTATTTTACTCACTGAACTGCGACTCAATTTATAACATGTGTTTTTTTCAGAAATTTTGGTTGATCTTCTGTCTCTATCATTTAAAATACACCTATGATAAAAATAATAGACCATTTCTTTGTAACTGGGCAAACTTACAAAATCTGAAGGGGATCAAATAATTATTTTCCCTACTGTATGTAGTTTTAATATTAAAAAATTAATTGACAAACAAATGGAAATCCAGAGGAATAGCAATAATGTAAGGAGCTTTGACAATGACAGAAGCAAAATAAAATGAACATATGATGGCTCCAAAATACAACAGATTAAAACACAGGTCAAAACTGACACTGCAGATTTTGAATTCCAGTAGAACAAACCTGGTGTATGACAAGGCAAATGCCCATAATTAAAACTGTATGCATCAAAAAAAAAAAAAAAAGCTGAAATTGAATTGGTTACTATAGGTCTGTAATGGCGAACCTATGGCACACCATCACGCCTCTCTGTGGACACGCAGCGTGCCACCAGGATGGGGGGGGATCCCCCAGCCAGACAGACACGGAGGAGCCGGCTCCCTTCCTATTATCAGTGAGATTGGGCAGCGGGGCGGCAGATGTCAATAAAACCCTCCCTGTATGTACTCAGGGCAGCCCAGTGAAAAGGACACAGAGTGTCTGCTGTAAACAGTGCTGTGATGACTCTTGATACCAAGGAAGAGAAGAATGACTCCTCCCTTCCTGGACTTTGAGAGCCAATAGGAGAGCGGCTAAATGTGCAGGGGCTCAGGCACTGAAGCATGACAATGTGGAGGACTTTGGCTGTACATACACAGGTAGGACAGTGCTATGGGGGAAAGGGGGGGGAGGGCACTGTGGACACTGCTGTGTATGTGGGGGGGGCTGTGAAGGGGGCAGAGTACACTGTTTTCTGAGCACAATGCATCTCTGATCACTGTATTCTGAGCACAATGCATTCCTAATCCCTGTATTCTGAGCACAATACACCCCTGATCCCTGTATTCTGAGCACAATGCATCTCTGATCCCTGTATTCTGAGCACAATGCATTCCTAATCCCTGTATTCTGAGCACAATACGCCCCTGATCCCTGTATTCTGAGCACAATGCATTCCTAATCACTGCCACCTGAGCATAACTAATAACTGATCCCTGCATTCTGAGCATAACGCACTCCTTTGAAAAAGCACAAAAGGTTTTTTCTGGGCAGAATCGTACGTTTTTGGTCACTTAGGGCTCAGAGGGTTGATCAGTCTCATCCTCTGTACAAAGCCACTGGTAGGTTTAATTCCATGTTCGCACTTTGAAATAAATAAGTTGGTTTTGTGTCGCTTTTTGGGCACTCAGGCTCAAAAAGGTTCGCCATCACTGCTGTAGGTGACAGGTGCTTTTTTTTGTTACTAAATAAAAGTCAGTCATTATTATTGTCAGGGTCTGCCCTTTGAAACACAAGAAGAAATCCTAGAAAATGTGTAGAGTAGAATGTGAATGTGAAGTATGAGCAGAAATAATTTTAAATCATGCTAGTATTTTAGTTTCACAAATGTATACAGTA
Organism: Lithobates pipiens; assembly: GCF_037356315.1. Classification (NCBI taxonomy): domain Eukaryota; kingdom Metazoa; phylum Chordata; class Amphibia; order Anura; family Ranidae; genus Lithobates; species Lithobates pipiens. Next base: position 342,354,707 of record NW_027507758.1, read on the forward strand.
TATATTATATTTTTATATATATATATATATATATATATATATATATATATATATATACACGGGTTTTGTCACTGCATAAGAACTGTTTGAGTCATTTGAAGTTACAAATTGTAGTGTAGCCTGGAAATAAAGCATGGTTTTTCTTTCAAAATATACTTGCTGTATATGTGAAGTATGTTTTTCTAAATACTTACATGTAGTGCAAATGGGGGGTTGTTTGTGTTTTGCTGCACTTTACCCCGTTTTCCCATTTCACTTCGTTTTTTTTCCCACAATTTGAAAATTTGCGTGGTGTCTTACTGACGTGAAGTGTAATAAAAAAGGAATAGCAAAACTCCCTACATTCTCTTCACAAGATGTCAGTATAAAAAGGATTAGAAAGTATTAATCTGCTCCTAACATTTCTATCGTAAGTCAATTGCTCACTAACAGTTGCATACTTATCTTTTTTTCTAGAAATGCATGGGAAACTCTCCTACCTTTCTACTTCAGAAACCATGTTTTTTCTATTCTGTTTTTGGTTGCTAGATCTTTCCAATTTTCTGGGCTGCCTGAGATGAAATGATAAATAAAAGAAAACAAAGCAAAGCAGAAATAATAACAAAAAGAAACAGCAATGAGAATGAGATTACATACATACAAAGCATTTTGAGAGGTGCGTAGTAAAAGTTCACAACAGGAACATATGTAGAGAGTATTAAAGTGTACCTGTTACACACAAGGCAGTATTGTAGAATGGGTAATTAATCGGCATGTCAATTAAGCAGAAGCTAATTACATCACAGTAAGATGAGGAAGTTTTAGGCTTACATAAAAGTCAGTACGTAGTAGATAAAGAAATAAACTGCAGTTACCCAAAACGGCTTTAGTTTACTGGAGTTGGATCAGCATGCTATGATTTAAAGGATGATTAAACCACAAAAAATGAAAATATAACTAATGACAACCAATATACCGTAGTTATCCCCATAATATCTGGTTCACCTGTTGATCCACAATGCTACATCAATCTACTATACATATACTGTAGGAAGAACTTTGAAGCTCAAATTCTACCCCACAATCAAATTTTCAGCCTCATCAGGCCTTTAGTTCAAACAATGCTATAGTTTTCTTACAGACTTTTTAGATAAGGAAACTGTCAAATGGATTCAGTAGTTGAATTATACTTGGACATCTCTATCTTGACACATACCTGGCGAGTTTGGGTTAAAAGATGTTGGCAACAAAAGATGTGGAGAAGTTTGGAGGATATGCTTTTCTGACATTATGTGTTGTAAGTGTGACTTTTTTTTTGGTTTAATATGCTCTTAAGTGGTTGTAAACCCTTTCACACAGATATGTTACACCGATATTAAACAAATCCTCTTACATAAATTGTACCTAATCTGCAGCCTTCTAAAACACAACTTTTACACATCTCTGAGCTCTAGAAAGCAGGGGGGAGGGCATCTGGTGTCACACACAAACTGCAGAGCTGGAGCACCAAATTCCCTAATATCTGATCCCTTAGTGGAGGGAAGGGGCACACCGCCCTCTACATACTGACATAGAAAAACATACAGGGATGAGGCTATGAGTCACCTGCTGTATGCTGGGGGTGGAGGACAACAGATTAGCAGAGAGAGGAGAGATTACAGAGGATTCAGACTTGGTGCTTTGGATTCAAGCTAGCACATACACTATAGAAGGATGTGCTTTGTTTATTTTTCATGTCTGAGGATTCCAACCACTTTATATGTACTTCGCCAGGAGTCTAGTGCTAGAGACAGCTTTTTATTTCAATACATCCTCTTGTGTGACATGGAAATTATGCAAGTCAAACTGAGCCAGTGGAGGTATTGCATCTTGATTTAGGGCTTTACGCTCAAGGACACTGTTGGATAAACCAATGATCTGGATAAATGCAAGGAGAAAAACACACTGAATAAAGAGACTTGCTCCAGTTTGGGTCTGGCTGTTGAGGTACACCTATCTAAATAAGATAGTGTATTTAATAAGATATTAATTATTAAGGCTAACTATACTTTGCCCATAATTATTGCTCTCTGCACCTCTTACATAATTAGCAGGCTTGTTTGCGTCTCTAGCTTTCTTTTAAGTGATAGTCTTGATTGTCTGAAACTGTGGGTGGACAAGTTCACTTTAATAATCTCTACCAAACTTGGCTTAAAATGTTTGATAAGAAAATGACATTTATTGTACAATACTAATTATAGGGCAACACACTTGATGAAAAGATATGCAGAGTCACAAGCATGCATTGTATAATGTAGATGAACCAATGAAAAAAATCTGTATGAGTAGCAAGAAGGTACGATAGTAAAATCACACATTGGAACAGTAAGTCATTATCTGCCACATATCTTGTGGAGGACATGCTCACCCAAACAGTGCCTTGGATGACATTTTCAGTGATCTATCATATATAATATATAAGATGCACTATTCCTATTTGCACACATATACAGCACATAGACACTCACTGCTACCTTACATATAATACTTCAGAGTTTTTTTTAAGGTTTATGTGTGTGTGGCCTAATATTAGATTACACTACCCGAAACATCTCTTCTGACAGCAATACCTCCAACTTCAAGCTAAGAAAGAAAACCATAATCCTACTAAACCTTAAATTACATGCTAGTGTACCATCTCTTACAGAATGGAGCATCATTGCATTCTGACTCTGAAGTGTTCAGGGGGGAAAAAAAACACATAGGCAGCTGGGAAGCAACAATGCAGTTTGATATAATAAATGCTATTTTTGATAAGGTATTTTCTCTGATGGACTTGTCTTAAACTGAAGACTTCATTTTGTAGTTACTTACTCTCAAATGTGTGGTTTTCTTTCAAGCTGGCAGATAATCATAACTACTGATACTCATAGAAATTGTTGTACAATAAATGTTAAGGATACTAGATCCACAACTTTACAAAATGGTCAGAGAGATATCTGAATTTTTGCTTTAATTGTTAGTATACACAAGTGAGAAGTAGAGAAATAATTCAGGTCCAATAAGCAGAAAGTTTACAGTGGATGTAGTGCTACACAACAAGTGGTAATACATGTATGCTCTCCTTTTAAGAGCATCCAGGCAGTTTGTATGAATAATGTGTTTGATACAGGCATTTCTTCCTAATACAAATCATCATAAATATGACTGAGGCCACAGGTTTCAATTGTCCTATGTATATAACAACATACAATTACATTACATTATATGCTTTTTATATTGTGTAAAATAAAGACAAAATTATTTTGGACATATTGTATGTTATTAGTAGCTGTTTATATGTAATTTGCACACGGGGGCATATTTAAAGTCCCAACACCCATTCTCTCTTTTTGCGAACATACAATTACAGTTGTGCTTGAATATCTGAGTTGCAGAATCTAAGGGGATCAGGGAAGGACTGAGCTGGGGGTCGGGGGGAAATTTTTCCCCCCAGTCAGTACAAATAATATATCTTGGGCTGGTGACCCTGATTTGTGATACTCCTCTATTCAGACCCCAATCAGTGTGGGGTCTGCAGTCAGTGTCAGCAGCTGAGGTTATACAACTCTGCTCAACATTAACACCTCACCTGTTCAAAACCAGTTTCTTTGGGGTATCAAACACCTTTCAGCATGGCTACTAATACCTGCGGCATACTTTATATGACACTTTTAGCATGCCTCGGTTGTGTATGCCTTTGAGGTCAAAAGTTTTCCGTCATTGCCTTGACTGGATAACCTGGAAAGCTTTCCATTGAATTTGCTGTAAATTTGAGTAAAGAGTGGGGAAAGCTGGGTACAAGTGTTACAATCTGATTGCATACGCTATACAAAATATTCTTTATGTTTACATTTAATAGCAATTATCCAGCATTAGTGTAATCACCTACATAAATAATCATTTTCATTTATAGCCAAACAGAAAGACCCCTGTACTACATAGTTGTTTGTGAACATAAAGTACAGTATATTATGCAGTCAGATTATAACATATCACCAAAGCTATTCTAATGGAAAGCTATGTCCCTGACATGATCACAGAGCACCATTTTTTGCAAAAAAGTATGCATAGTGAACCGATTTCCGACTTTTCCAATTAAAAAAACATAACACAGATGTTGATGGCAATATATTTCCTGGTACGTTGGACAATATCCAACACCAACTCCATATTCAGGATCAGTCAGAGCATATTTAATATAGTGTAAGATATATTCAAAATGCTCCCAACACTTAAATATAATATATTAAATATTGTTCCATTCAGTCTAACCCCAACAAGCTTGATAAACGGATTGTGGATTGTATTTGTTGAAAACATTAAAAAGGTGTAAAACACAAAAATACAGATGTATTTATTATATTGTAGCTTACCACTTCTTAGATGTGGGGGGCTGAATATTTTTTTTTTAGGCTTTTTCCTTTTATTTTCACCTGGTGATCCAGCCAATAAGTCTGTTATACATTATAACATTTCCTTAATCAATTTCCTTTCCTAGATTCAACTATGTAGTGCAAGTACCTGCCTGATTGCCTACAAAGTGCATGAAAGTGTTTAGGTTTGACCTCATATTATATGGTTTTGGTCAATCTAAAGGAAAATTGTGCAAGAAAATTGTATAATGTTTGGGCAGCCTTACACATCACACTGTCCAGCAAAAACAGCGAGGGTTGACCGAAACCTTTTAACACTGATGAGGAATTTTTAATGGTTAACATTTATTAACTTATATAATTACTTTATTCCCAAAAAACGGTTGCTGTAACTGCTTACACAGTGTTAGCATGGATATTGTGTGTCAAGTTCATCATTGCTAGTGTAAGTAACACTATACTCTCCTCAAATTGACAACACTGCTGTCCAAAGGTGCATCTGTTGACCATTCTATCCAGAGCGTGGCAGCCTGTAATGCAGGGCGCAGGGGCGCTGCCCCCAAATACATGCATCCGACCCCCTAATCTACATGCAGGGGGCCGGATGCATGGGTTAAAATAGTTTTTTTTTTAAAGCATGCGATTAGAGCCAGAGGCTCTAATAGGCTTCAAAAAGGGTCGGCACTGTCCCTCTAGCCCATCCAGTTGTGTGACAATAGGAAATGAATATTCGCTATTCTCTTCCTGATTCTCCTCCCAGTCAATAGGGAAGAAGGGCCTAAGACCCATCACCCGATTGGGCGAGAGGAGAAGGGATCCTATTGGCCACCTAAGAGGAGGGAAGATACGCAAGGCGGAAGTCATTGTGATGCCGAAGAGAAGGAGAAGCAGGGGAAGCCGCCACCCATTGCCCGGAGGAAGCATTGCGGGGCTGGTGGACGACTGATCGGAAGGGGGTGGCTGTGGGTGCATTGTTTGCCCCTCCCCAAAAAGATATACCACCAGCCACCACGGATCCAAAGTGGGAATAACCTAAGACAGTAAGTGCGTTACTGGCCAGATCACTTGATAAGAACAAAGGCTAAAAAAGCCTAAAGAAAAAAAAATGAAACCGGATGCACAGATTGGTGAACCGAGTTTGGGTTTAATACCACTTTAACTCAAAAAACGCTCAGCTTGTCTTTGAAATCCCGTTACATATAAAATTCTCTATTTCATATTGATGTTCACTGCTATGAACCTGTTGTTTCTTTTCCTGATGCATTTGAGTTTTGAAATGCTACAAGGAAGCTTTTGAGGACAACACAACACACAGCATGACAAAGCTGAAATGAATACAACATAAAGTTCTGAATGATATGATTTAAAAAAAGGAAGAAAAAAAACCACTACGACACATGATAAAAATGAGTAAGTCTGGTTTATACCTTTCTCGTTCTGGTGAATGCAAACTAGTATCTGGCCTCAAACAGTTGGTACTAGCACTTCGAGCCCTGTCAAGGGAGGGCTGTAGTTCACTAGTGCCAGTGCATTGCATCCAGCGGTAGAAGAGAAAGAGGAATAGAAAAGAAAACAAAGGAATACAATGTTAGATAAAAAATCATAAAAGGTAATGTTTTCTTAGCATAAGATGTAAAATCATCATGACAGTTTATGTTTGCAGGAGTATGAATGCACCCAGCTGAATACAAACACACTAATGAAGTTATGAAGGTAATAAACCTCAAGCACACGCTGCAATCCACCTGGCCTCTCAATGTGACTGCAAATGCTAAACTTATACCAAAATGTATTGGCAAAGTATATATTCTTAAAGCTTGAAATGTTAGGATTAAAATGCTTTTGTTTTTGTAAAAGCTGAATCATAATCTGAAAGAAACATTTTAGAAGTATAAATCTTCTGAATGCAGATTCTTTGTGCCAGTTTTACTTCGACACTGGAAAAACAAAGGTTTGCCCTCCCTAGTTTATTTAAGTCCATAAAGAGCACACTTCCAAAAGTACATGGCCATTGGAGACCAACACGGCTCTGTTGTAAATGTAGTGCATTCTAAAAATGGGGCCCAGCAGATGCGGAGAGAGTCTAATGTGTTGCAATCAAGACCCTTGTAAAACAAAATGTTTAAGCATTGAAAACATCTGTTCTCTACTCTGGTCTATTCTACTCACTATCTTTCCTCATCTATTAGAAAAAATAGAAGCACACAGAGGCATATGGGTATACAGATACACTATATTACCAAAAGTATTGGGATGTTTCCCTTTGCACGCACATGAACTTTAATGGCATCCCAGTCTTCGTTCGTAGGGTTCAATGTTGAGTTGGCCCACCTTTGCCGTTATAACAGCTTTAACTCTTCTGGGAAGGCTGTCCACAAGGTTCAGATGTGTGTCTATGTGAATATTTGACCATTCTTCCAGAAGGGCGTTTGTGAGGTCAGGCACTGATGTTGGACAAGAAGGCCTGGCTCGCAGTCTCCACTCTAATTCAATCCAGCGGTGTTCTATGTTGTAGAGGTCAGGACTGTTATGTGGGAACAGGAAAGGGGCTATTCCCAAACTGTTCCCACAAAGTTGGGACCATGAAATTCTCAAACATTTGTTGGTATGCTGACGCCTTAAGAGTTCCCTTCACTGAAACTAAGGGGCCAAGCCCAACCCCTGAAGAACGAGACCATGCCAAAATCCCCCTCCAACAAATGATTTGGACCAGTGCACAAAGCAAGGTCCATAAAGACACGGATGAGCGAGTTTGAGGTAGAGGAACCTGATTTGTCTGCCCTGACCTCAACCCAATAGAAGACCTTTGGAGTGAATTAGAGAGGAGAATGCGAGCCAGGCCTTCTCATCCCCCATCAGTGCCTGACCTCACAAATGCGCTTCTGGAAGAATGGTCATACTTTCGAATAGACACACTCCTAAACCTTGTGGACAGCCTTCCCAGAAGAGTTGAAGCTGTTATAGCTGCAAAAGGGTTGGCCAACTCAATATTGAACCCTACGGACTAAGACTGGGATGCCATTAAAGTCCATGTGCGTGTAAAGGCAGGTGTGCCAACACTTTTGGTAATATAGAGTATATGATATATGAGATCACTTTAATATTAAAATGTACTTGATAAAGAAGAGATTATAAAAACGTCAGAAAATGTGTTATTGTGCATTTAATAACATGGTTGCACAGTACAGTTTCACCCTCTAAAAACTGATAAAGGCTGAAATTGGAACCGTAATTTGTGCATGTAAATATTTAACAAAAAATTTTTAAAAAAGTTTATACTACTTATTCTTCTGCTGTTAAATATGATACAATGCATATCATATGATCGATTTTTGTAGGTATATAGCTAGCACAATAAATATGATCTACACTATATTACCGAGCATCACTGTAAACTCATACATACTAACAATGGCAAAAAGAATGGTTACAATATCTCATAGCAGACACAGTCGGTAACACTGCACCTCAAAATAAATACAGGACAAAATAAAATGGCATATATTGAAGATGATGAAGATGGCAAAATATATATTATTTAAGCTGAAAAAAAAAAACTGAAATTGGCGATATAAAAATGTTATGAATTTCAGACTCCATGCATTTGTCCCAAAAAGAAAAACCCAATGTTAAGTATGTGGATTAAGAGGTTTTGTTTGCAAATAAATCTATTCACACGAAATGGCAGCTTAATGGCAATGTAGCTATGTATGCATTAGTATGGTGTATATTGTTTAAATAGGTTGCCAACCCACAGTTCTCAATTCACACTATCCTCTCTGTTTATTAATGTAATCTGCCCCCGTGTCTGCCTTATTAAAAAAAAGCTATATACCTGATTTCAGATTCCCCAGCTGATGTTAGTCAGGAGGGGAGGAGGAGAGGAGGAGAGAGCCCGCAGGTCATGTGAGCGCTGAGCGGTGCTCTGAAATCAGGTATATAGCTGCATTTTTTTAATAAGGCACAGACACGGGCAGATTTCATTAATAAACAGAGAGGATGGTGTGAATTGCGAACTGTAATTTTAGCAGCAGAAGGGGCGGGTATGGGCACGAACACAGAGCTGGCAGACAGGGAGGGGAGGGGAGAGAGGACAGAGGAGGATAGGAGAGAGACACACAGCGGGTGACCAATCACATAAACTGACCACAGTGTCAGGGCTCAGCAGCCATGATAAACCGTGGTCAGTTCACAAAGGGGAGGGCAGAATCTGGCAGGATCAGCCAGGTATTTCAGGTGTTACAGGGGGCCAAATTACACAGCACAAGCACTGTGCAGTTATTCATTCTTTAAAAGAACAGGATCCATTTTTTTTTAGGGTAACAAATGCTGTCTACCACTGACTACACAGAATAATGTAAGCAAACTTTTTGAAACATTATATACTGTATGCTGCAATAAATCTTCTATATCACAGCATGTGATGGTATTCAGACTACAAATAGAGAGACCACTAACTGTTAGACTGAAATTAAGTTGTGTATTTAAGCACATACAGCATGAGCTGTTCTTTCTTAGACATCAAGATTTCACAGAACAGGGCTCTTCAACCCATTACACGAACCCATCATGAAAATGTTTATTAAGATTTGCCCATTTTCTTCCAACTATATATGATATGTTCTTTCTGAAAATCAAGATCTTGCTTTTTAGTAATATTATCTTTTTTTTTTTCAATTTGAGTATAGTAACAGTTCAAGAGCCCTGTCCAATTACACAAGATAACAAACCCAGTATTTCATACAATACATACAATATAGAGCATCAAAAACAACAATAGATAGACAATGAAAGCAACACTGTTAACACAATGTTTCCTTCCATAAGATTAAACAAATGTGACATGTTGAGGTTAGTTTTGCATTTATAAACATACTAAACATAGATCACATAACTTTTTACTTCACAACACATTTCTTACCTGTACAATCTCCAATTAGAACCAAACTCTAGTAAAGGCATCTTGGGTGGCAAAGTTTTACTGTGCCTAACAGTATTTCTTGTGTATTACAAAACACAAGAGAACACAAAGAAAGAATGCAATAGTACTTCAGAAAAGTAATTTGCAAAGACATATATAAATAATATTGCCTTTCATTGTTTTAGACTATGGGGTATATTTATAAAACAGCGAATGTGACACTCACTGCAGGTGTCTCCTCCTGTTTTAAATTATACTGATTGATTCACCATCAGTGAATGTTTGGTAAATGTCACATTCAGTTCTTTACAAATATGCTTGACTTGTTATGAAAAATGACTTGTTATGTGAATACTATCTATTACACATCAATATTATTAACTTGTTTAGACAAGGTTCAAGTTAAAGTGGGTGTAAACCCTTACATATACCCAGTGAAGTGAACAGTCTCAGGTGATACACAGAGTTAAAACAAATCCTCATATATAAGTTTTACTTGTGTATCTGCCGTCTTCAGCTTTCTACACTCTTTAGAAAGTGCGCATTACATTACAAATCTTGTTTCCTCATTCAGCAGTGGGTGTGGAGCCTGAGCATACACTGTGTGACAACTGATTGGAGGAAAGGCACACACCCTCACTCCATTTAGGCAGAGGAACAAAGAAACTTGCAGAGCTGTGCTGTGAATAGGCAAGCTCTCTGCTTATCTGTCCCTAAGTTCCCTCCCAGACACAAATTTCCAGCTGCTTTTATCTCGTGTGTCGGAGAACAGAGGAATGAAGCAACAGAAAGACACGCCACTTAGAGCTTTGGAGAGAGATAAGTAAACACTACATATGTATGTGCATAGGTTAGATTTCATGAATGAGGTTTACAACCACTTTGTAAATTAAAGGCCAAATATTTTAGAGTGTCACTTTCAGGAGCTTTGTGCCTGCAAACATCAGTTGCTATTGGTCTTCCCTCAACCCCAACCATATGCTGAGTTTGTTTTAGATGTTGATGATCCCCCTCGTTAAACGTTTAGGGGTATATACAATTATGATAATATTTTATCAATGGTCCTCAAAACACTCATCTGCTGTGCTAGTGATAGAAAAACTGTCAGCAAGTACCAGCAAGAGGCACACACCACCGCCTCTAATGCTTAAAAAAGTCTATGATGCTAGTTTAAAGTCAAAAGCAGGACCTGCTGTGTAAAGAACAAATATCCTTTGTCTTGGTTTCTTGTTTGGGCATATGCACATAGTCGCAGTATTTTTATTAGTACTGCATTTGTTTAACTCCTTGCCGACCAGGGCATGACGATGTACGTCGGCACAATAGAATGGCTGGGCAAATGGGCATACCTGTACATCCCCTTTAAGGCATGATTTAGTGGGTGCGCACACCGGCAAGGACTCTATGTCCTCTGGGGGCCCACGATCTTGACATGGAGCAGCAGAATGGGGAGATGCCTATGTAAACAAGGCATTTCACTGTTCTGCCTAGCAACATAACAGGGATCTACTGCTCCCTGTCATTGGGAGCAGTGATCTCTGTCATGTTATAGTGAGCCCACCCCCCCACAGTTAGAATCACTCCCTAGGAAACACTATCTATGTCATGTTATAGCAAACCCAACCCCTCACAGTTAGTATCACTCCCTAGGACACACATCTTCTATCATCTTGTGTTTTTAATCTTATCCTATTAAAGTCATCATTTTAATACTACACTTAGGTCTCCCTGTTTTTTCATCAGTTGTTGAGGATACGGCAGCCAGTTTCCCAGCCCCTCTGCTTAGTAACCAGCTATATACAGTTACAGCCCTCCATCTGCACCAACCATTATAGCTGGTCATCCTCAATTACAGGATATTGATGGATAATGACCTCTCCTAAAGTGACCAAGTCCCCTTGACTGAGTGACTGTCTGCAACTCCACCCCAAACCATTAGGATGGCATCCATCGTTAGGACCCAATAGGAAGAAGAAAGATGGAGAGACTGTTTTCCCATCTCCAGCATTCATAAAGATATCCTCTAGTCCAAAGACAGTCTCATTCTGGGGTGTAATTGAATCTGAGAGCTCAACAACTGCATCCTCCATGTCAACAAGGCTATCAGCTTGAGGGTCCTGCAGTGCAATTGATTAAAGGGAACTGCCAGAATCCACATGCAAAGTTGAATTAAGGGGATTGTCCGGGAAAGCACCACCCTCAATTGGGCCACGTCACGTGTCATGCCTAGATATTTCAACCCCTGGGTTGGAGTTAAGGCCAACTTCTGAAAATTCAGGACCCATCCAAATCTCTCCAGACTACACTGTGCAAGTCACATTGGATTCCAGAAATGGAGCAGACTGCTTCCTCAGGAAAAAAACATCCAGTTAACCTACGATGGAATACCCTGAGTATGTAGGAGTCCCAAGACCAGGCTAGCACCTTAGTAAATTCTGTGAGAGCACTGGACAGGCTTAAACAGTAGGACCACAGACTGAAAGTCATGGTTCTCCACTGACAATCTCAGGAACTTTTGGTGAGGTGGGAAAATTGGGATATGCAGATAAACATCTTTGATATCCAGAGATGTCAGAAAATCTCCCTGTTGGAGGGAGGCAAACACTAACTTCATTGATTCCATCTGGAACGTACATGGAGAGTTTCACGTATCAGCTGTGAAAACTTTTGTTCTCCTGGAGCGGAATGATTAATTCCTGGTAGCAGGCAATTGATTTTATACTAGGAAAAGAACTGTCCTTTTTTGTGGATTAAAATAAACATTGGATAGCATAAAGCACAGTGGGGGAAGGCTCTGAAATTTAGGTTTGTAACCCGGAGTTACTGTGTTACAGACCCACTCCTCCACAATTTCCCCCTGCCAAACACACAAAAGGACTTCTTGTTAAACCTGACATTTAAAAAATGAAAAACAAAATGATGTGCAGCCCCCCCCCCCCCCCCCACAATTCATACAAGGCCTTTTGGGTCTGGTATGGATTCTTATATACAAAGAGTAAAGAGACAACAGATAAAAGGTTTTTAGCCTCCCCAATATCAGCATGATGCATCCCCTTCCTTTCCAGGCTATTTTTCAGTTTCAAGGCTGTAAAGTTTGACTGACAATTACTCTGCCATGCACTAGCTAAATTCATTTTATATAATACTTAAACACAGCTTTTGTTTTTGTGGTATTCATTATCCATTGGTAACAAATTGCATAAAATCCTGTTTCCCTTATTTTCTATAGGGGGTGGGGTGTTTTATTCACACGTGTACAAGCTGGAGGGGGCTGGCACATGAACATTTCAACAAGGACATTTTTAAATGATAGATAAAAAAGATAATGTTAGTCATGAGGTGGTTAATAAAAAGTCACTTTAGCAGAATGCCTTACTGTTTTTCTATATTAACAGATTGTAATTCCAGCCTTAGCTACTGCATTCCCTTTCCTAAATCCCTAGCCTACCACTTACTTAGTCTCACCTCCCTCTTCATGGTACACCTTCAACTCCATGTTACATTATGACCTTCTGTGTACCAGATCTGCCCTCAAGTTCTAGTTATGTTGTGTTTATGTATGTGAAGTGTGTGTCTGCATACCCTCATCTCTCATGCAGCAACAACAAAGCCTCCCACAAGTCCCCACCATCTTCTGTACCTGGCGGTGTTTACCTTGTGATCGCTGGTAGTGGTTCACAGTGATAGCAAGGTACAAAGCCTTTGAGTGGTTCTTTTCATTTTGAGTGAGTTTCGCTCTGTCCAATGATAGCCTGATCGCAGGCATTGTGTGTACAACTAGCATGCACACATGCTGTAACCAGAAGGGCATTTAAAACATCCATTCAGAGTAAAAGCTCCCCCAATCGGCCTTTTAACTATAGGAAGGTTAAAGTGTCACTAAACACATATCATAAAAAACTATCAATAAATGCTATATTATATGCTATTCATACTCACTCACTAGTCACTATGGGATTTGTTTTCTGTAGTCCGCAAAAAAAACTGGTTTATGCTACTGTTTTCTGTCTCTTTCTTCTGTTCATGTCCCCAATAAATAAAAAGGGGGGGGGGGGGATTGAGACTGTAAATGAGGCATACATATGGTAATATGTGCCGCCACCCCTGGATTAATGAAATATGAAAAGGAAGTTGGGACCTTGTGTGAGGCAAATGGCAATTGAACAAGGTAATACATACATGGTGACTTAATGAGTTTATTAACATAAAGAGGGTATAGAAGTGCACTCAGTATGGAATACATTAAAAGCCACTACATATATGTGAATGGTGAGTAAAGTACAATCCATGAACACATAAAATATGAGTACAAATACATAATCCAAATAGTTCATAATACACAAATTTTAAAAACAAAATAGAAGCACATTCCAGTTGCCAATGTATGGAGTGTAAGGAAACGAGTAGGATATTTTCCATCCCCCTTTTCTTTGATGCTGCAGTTCTTATCAGAACTTATCGGTATCTAGATATATTTTTTACAGACTCTCCAATTTTATATGTTCATGGACTGTACTTTACTCAACATTCACATATATGTAGTGGCATTTAATATATTTCATACTGAGTGTGATTCTATACCCCCTTTATGTTAATAAACTGATTGTCACCATGTATGTATTACCTTGTTCAATTGCCATTTGCCTCACACCAAGTCCAAAACTTCCTTTTCATATTTCATGTCCCCAATGCAGTCTGGGATTTTGCAGAGCAGTGTTGGCAGCTAATACACATACTCAGTTTTCACTGGGTTTCTATGCTGAGCATGTCCTCCCCATCACATCTGGGCAGCCCATGTGGCTATAGCGTTACACATGTGGGCATATACACAGTGGTAAATGACAGCCAACAACTCCATCCCTCTTCCTTTATGCCCACTAACAAGATAAACACAATGGGGGTGCGATATTACATCTTGATTGATGGAGGTTTCTCCTCCCTCTTATTCTAAGATACAGGCTGGAGGGCGTGACACAGCCTGTGACTGGCAGAAATTCGCCCACACCATGTTATTGCCAAAAATAATAAAGAATTGAATACAAATATAGATTTGTATGATGATTAAAAACTGTTTTTTGATATTATTTATTTTTACTCTGTACACCTAAGGCTGTTTTATTTATTTTGAACATGTGACCAGCAACAGAGGACTAGAAGCTCCTCCTGCATGTTTCCCTGCAGAGAGGCTGGCAAGAGCTGGGACAGCTGTATATAGATTAGGAAAAAAAAGGTACCAAGTTTTTTTTTTATTGTTAAAATAATTACAGTGCCATCATCCATATACAAAAAAAGGAACAATGTAAATTAAATAGTCTGTGTTTAGTATTATTTTAATGAACAATCTCTTGTTTTCTATTGTTGCAAAAATAGTAACATGCTTTGTTTTAATTGCTGAATTTTAATAGTGTAAAAGGTTAATTATGCCAGTGTTTCCGAAATCTTAACTTCAAAGACAACTAACAGGTTATGTTTGAAAACGTCTAATAAGCTGCACACCAATGTTAGTCACAATTTATGGGTACTATAATTTGAACGGTGAAGATGGGAAGAGAACTGGGAAACTGGCCTCTCTGTGGTAATTGAGGAACATCACTTGACATCACTAATGGAGCTAGGGAGGAGGTGGAATCCTTATGGGTAGAGCTCCGAAGGGATGAAACTAAGGGGAAAATAATACTGGGATTATGCTATAGGCCCCCTAACCTGAGGGAGGAAGGGGAGACAGATCTCATATCACAATTTGGATTAGCAGCAAGGATGGGAAGTGTTATCATAATGGGGGATTTTAATTATCCAGACATAGACTGGGCCGAGGGAACCACGCATTCATCCAAGGCTCACAGTTCCCAAACGTCTTGCAGGACAATTTGATGGGTCAGATGGTAGACGCACCAACTAGAAATAAAGCGTTACTGGATCTACCGATTACCAACAATACAGACCTGATCATGGATGTGGAAATACGGGGAAATTTAGAAAACAGCGATCACAGGTCAATTGGCTTCGGTATAAATCACACAAATAGGAAACATAAGGGAAATACAAAGACACTTAATTTCAAAAGAGCCAACTTCCCTAAACTATGAACCTTGCTAGAGCATATAAATTGGGATAAAATCTTAGGAACAAAGAACATGGAGGAGAGATGGGTTCGCTTTAAGAGCATATTAAATAAGGGCATTAGCCAGTGCATCCCATTGGGTAATAAATTTAAAAGAGCAAACCAAAGTCCTGGGTGGCTTAACACCAATGTAAAAATGCATATAAAAGCAAAAGAGAAGGCCTTCAAAAAATACAAGGTTGAGGGATCAAAAAATGTAAGGGTGTAATTTGGACGGCTAAGATAGAACACAAAAGACACATAGCGGAGGAGACCAAAAAAATCCCAAGTATATAAACAGTAAAAAAGGAAGGACAGACCATATTGGCCCCATAAAGAATGAGGAAGGACGTCTGGTTACAAAGGATTGGGAAGATAGCTAGGTCTTGAATTTATTCTTCTCCTCAGTCTTCATGAGGGAATCGGGGTGCTTCAGTAACCAAAACTGCTTATGCAGTGTTCATCCTTGTGACACATCACAGGAAGCACCCTCATGGCTAACAGAGGACAGAATCAGAATTAGACTTGGGAAACATAACTTTAATAAATCACTGGGACCAGATGGCTTGCACCCAAGGGTACTTAGGGAACTTTTACTGACAGTTTACTGACTGGAATGGTACCAGCAGATTGGAGAAAAGCCAATGTAGCACCAATATTTAAAAAGGGCCCAAAATACATCCCTGGGAATTACAGACCAGTTAGCCTAACATCAGTAGTATGTAAACTCTTGGAGGGGATGATAAGGTTCTATATACAAGATTTTAGTAAAGAGAATGGTATCATTAGCAGTAATCAGCATGGATTCATGAAGAATTGTTCTTGCCAAACCAGTCTATTAACCTTCTATGAGGAGGTGAGATGTCATCTAGATAAAGGAAGGCCCGTAGACGTGGTGTATCTGGATTTTGAAAAAGCATTTGACACAGTTCCCAATAAACATTTACGGTACAAAATAAGGTCCGCCAGTCTTTTAACCTTCTATGAGGAGGTGAGTTGCCATCTAGATAAAGGAAGGCCCATAGACATGGTGTATCTGGATTTTGCAAAAGCATTTAACATAGTTCCCCATAAATGTTTACGGTACAAAATAAGGTCCGTTGGCATGGAACATAGGGTGACTACATGGATTTAAAACTGGCTACAAGGGTGAGTTCAGAGGGTGGTGATAAATGGGGACTACTCGGAATGGGCAGGGTTCTGTGCAGGGACCAATCCTGTTTAATTTGTTCATAAATGACCTGGAGGATGGGGTAAACCATTCAATCTCTGTATTTGCGGATGATACTAAGCAAAGCAGGGCAATAACTTCTCTGCAAGATGTGGAAACCGTGCAAAAATATCTGAACAAATTAATGGGCTGGGCAACTACATGGCACATGAGGTTTAATGTAGAAAATTGTAAAATAATGCATTTGGGTGGCAAAAATATGAATGCAATCTATACACTGGGAGGAGAACCTCTGGGGGAATCTAGGATAGAAAAGGACCTGGGGGTCCTAGTAGATGATAGGCTCACCAATGGCATGCAATGCCAAGCTGCTGCTAACAAAGCAAACAAAATATTAGAATGCATTAAAAATGGGATTAATTCCGGAGATAAAATGATAATTCTCCCACTCTACAAGACTCTGATCTGGCCGCACCCAGAGTATGCTGTCCAGTTCTGGACACCAGTCCTCAGGAAGGATGTACTGGAAATGGAGTGAGTACAAAGAAGGGCAACAAAGCTAATAAAGGGTCTGGAGGATATTAGTTATGAGGAAAGGTTGCGAGTTCTGAACTTATTCTCTCTGGAGAAGAGACGCTTGAGATGGGATATGATTTCAATATACAAATACCATACTGGTGACCCCACAATAGGGACAAAACTTTTTTGTGGAAGGGAGTTTAACAAAACTCATGGCCACTCATTAAAATTAGAAGAAAAGAGGTTTAACCTTAAACTCGTAGAGGGTTCTTTACTGTAAGAGTAGTATGTGGAATTCCACAGGCTGTGGTGTCAGCAGGGGGCATCGATAGTTTCAAGAAACTATTAGATAAGCACCTGAACATACAGGGATATGCAATGTAATACTGACATATAAACACACACATAGGTTGGACTTGATGGACTTGTGTCTTTTTTCGACCTCACCCACTATGTAACTATGTAACAGACAATAAAACATTGAGCCTGACTGTTAAAAAATACAATTACAATTATTTACAGTATTTTAATTGGAAGGTAAAATATTCATTTCAAACTGTACTTAGCTGAAAATGAAGTGCAACTTTATTTCAAGATTTGGCTTGCATTGCATAGGAAATAAGGAAATGTCTCATTGTTGGGGCACTTTTTTTTAAATTTATTGCTATACTGCAGGTTACACAAAAAAAATAGCTTTATTACTTCTTCTCAAAATAATTGCCTCAAGATCCTAGAGTTTCTAAGTTGCTATTCAAAGATGTTCCATGTTAAAAACTGTAGCATCAGGTTTTACAAAACCTCTTCTGGTTCTCATAATTAATTATTTATTTAAACATAAACTTACTAGTGGAACAATTCTGTTTCAGGGTTTTCGTTTCAAAGTCAAATTCAGAGTTGTACAAGCAGCACCATCATCCTTATCTTCTCCAGATTTAAACCTTTTAGAATAACAAACCTTGACTTCACCCACTGTCTTACTATAGCTACTGTATCTTCTGAAACCAAAATACTAAACAGTCCCATAATAGTCATTGTTTTTAATTCTGACAAGCAAGAAGTAAGGATGATCTGAAAGTCTAATTCTAAGACAATTACTTACGGTATTTATCATTGTCTCAATCATGAATCAATTTTCCCCAAGCTACAATACAGAATGGAAATTGCACTGAAAAAATTACTGGTTGAAAAAGTTTGAAACTGAGCGGTTGCTTTGTGGTAATCTACTCCTGCTCTTACTTCTACATTATAATGGATTTGAGTTAATTTTACTTAACGCAGTTTGAACTAATTATGTATATGATTTTACTAAATGCATACAATCCTAGTTTTAAAATAAATATTTGATACATGAGAAATAATTCTTGCAGCACCATGTGATATGTAATGAGAGAGCAGATCAGAAGATTGTTTGGCTGGCTTTGTGTGGTTGACTCTCCACATAGTGCCCTGTGAGAGGAGGAGGGGTCACTGTTTTGACTCATTCGCGCGTGTGTAAATTTTAACTTCAGAAATTGATCTGTGTAAAAAATAGGATTTTTATAACAGCTTACCTGTAAAATCCTTTTCTTGGAGTACATCATGGGACATAGAGCATCATAGTAATAACTATGTGGGTTATAGGCCACCTTTAGATGAATGGACACTGGTATAACCAAAAAGGAAACAGGAGATGCCCCTCCCTATATAACCCCTCCCATAGCGGGAGTATCTCAATTTTTGTAGCAAAGAAATATATACACATATCCCAATAAGAGGGGAGGGACCTGTGTGATGTACTCCAAGAAAAGGATTTTACAGGTAAGCTATTATAAAAATCCTATTTTCTTTATCGTACATCACGGGACACAGCGCACCACAGTAATAACTATATGGGATGTCCCAAAGCAATGCTACCTGAGGGGAGGGAGACACAAAGAAAATAGCCACCGCCAGGCGTGAGGACCTATACTGCTGCCTGCAGCACACTGCCTGAAGGCAGTGTCCTCCTGCCATCTTACATCTATTTGATAGAATCTCGTGAATGTATGTACTGATGACCAAGTAGCGGCCTTGCAAACCTGAGCTACAGAGGCTTGGTGATGCACTGCCCATGAAGCACTGACTGCCCTGGGATCACTAATAATCTACTCTGGGTGCAAGTGGATCCCTTGTTCTCGCCACAAAGTTTTCCAACTTCTTGTTGAACCTGGACGCCAAAAGATCTATCTCCGGCGTACCCCATCTTTGGCATATGGCCAAAAAGACTTCAGGATGTAGAGACCATTCTCTGGGCAACAACTGTTGACAGCTCAGAAAATCTGCCTGCCAATTTTCCACTTCTGGACTGTAAACTGCAGATAGGCAAGGAACATGTTTCTCTGCCCAAGACAGAATATGGTCCACTCCCCTTTGGGCAGCGTGGCTTCTAGTGCCTCCTTGGTGATCGACGATGCCACAGCAGCGGCCTATATCTGATTGTATCCTGACAGGAGCATTCAGCAACCTAGACGTCCAGGCTATTAGAGCCAGACGTACTGCCCAAATCTCAAAAGAAGCTACTATCTTCCCTAGTAATCTCATGCAAAGGCAAATGGAAGGACCCTTCTTTGCCTTGATCGTCTGGACCAACTCTTTTAGTGCGTTGACCTTTGCCCTGAGGCAAGAACACCCTTTCCTGGGTTGCGTCTATGACCAGGCCCAAATACTGCAGCCTTCTTACCGGCTGTAAGGATGATTTCTCTAGATTGAGAATCCAACCCAGGTGTCTCAGATAACTGACTGTTCTGGACACACCTTGATTTGCCTTGCTATTGACTGATCTACCAGGAGCAGGTCGTCTAAGTATGCTATTACTGCTATACCCTGGCCCCTTAGTCTTGCTAGTACTGGGGCTAAAACTTTTGCAAACAGTGGCTAACCCAAAAAGCAAGGCCACGAACTGAAACTTCTGGTGAGCGGGAAATATCGGCACATGTAGATATGCATCCTTAATATCTATGGATGCTAGAACCTCTCCTCCCCATAGGGTGGAAACAACTGACCGAATTGACTCCATTCGAAAGGAGCGGATATTTAGGAAGTGAATCAAATTTCTGAGATCCATAATGGGTCTGACATCTCCATTCGGTTTTGGGACCGTAAAGAGGTTTGAAAAAACCTCAAAACTTGCTCTTCTGTGGGGATTTGTATGATCACCCCCTGAGCCAGTAATCGGTCTGCGCCCGAAACAGAGATTGCCTTTTCCGTGGATCTTTGGGAACATTTGACTTCAGAAAACGAGACGGTGGAAATTCCCAAAATTCTAGTTTGTACCCTAGAGTTACCGTGGAGATGACCCATCTGTCCTGAATTTCCTCTTGCCAGACTTCTGAGAAGTCTTCCCCCCACCCCCTTTTGTGCTTGGGCTTGACCCTGAGGTTTTCCTCTAGAGTCTGAGGGTGGAGGCCATCGCCACTGCCTAGAGGTAGATGCCCCTGGTGCAGGAGAAAGAGTCTGCTTAAACGAAGGGTGTTTATTCCTTCACTTAACTGGCAAGAGAGTCCTTTTCCAACTTGAAATCTTTTGGATGTATTTGTCCAAATCATCCCCAAATAGCCAATCCCCATGAAAAGGAGATCCAGTCAGGAGCCTTTTGCATGGTGCTTCGGCCGACCAATTTTTTAACCACAGGATCCTACGCATGTGTACTAGCACAAGGTGGGACGCCTGGTGAATATGATCTTTAATGGCGTCTATGGCAAAACATAATGCTCTTGGCATTTCGGACAAATCCCGGGCTTGCTGTACAGGAAGCTCCTTAAGGGCCTGTCTAAACTGGTTCTTTAGTGATTGACAGATGCCTATTGCTACTACTGCAGGCTTAGTAACCGCACCTGCCAAAGAAAAGGAGGATTTTAACAAGAATTTCAACCTTTTATCTGTTGGATCCTTAAGCATTTATGCATTGTCTACTGGACAAGTTAGACTTTTATTCACACTGGAAATAGCAGCGTCAACTGCTGGTACATTACGTCTTTTGGTGAATTTCTCCTCCATGTGCGATAGAGTACTGTGAATCTCTTTGGAGGGAGAAAATGCTTATCCAGGAGATCCCATTCAGCATAAATAAGCTGTTCTAGTAATGCATGAACAGGAAACACATGCAAAGGCTGTGAATGTTTTAAGGAACCCAAAGAAGAAACTGAACTTTCAGCTGACTCTGTTGATTTCCTAAAGAGACTGTAGCAGCAATTTCTCAGATTGTGAAAAATGGTGTTCATCCACCGTTGTTTCCTCTGCAGAGTAGTAAACGGTTTGTCTTTCCTCCTGATCTCCTGAGGGAAACACCTCATCCTCTACCCACTGTTCCCCTGGTAAAAGGTCTAAGGTGGGGAGGGGGATCTATAATGCTTCCTATCCTTTTGGATGCAGGATGCGATTAAAGCCGCTAATCTTCAGGCATCTTCAGTCATGTATACAGGGGCTGAGATGTGAGAAGCAGCTTGCCTACCAACTGGTTCCAATGACTCACCCTGGCTTGCCACCTCTGGTATTTCAGGAGAAGATGAAAATTTAGGGCAGCCTCCGCACCCCCTGGGGGGGGGGGGGGGTAGAGGGGGAGTACAAACTACTGTTGTACCTCCCAGCCCCTTAGTTCTCCCAGGGGGGAAATGCTGTATTTAGCAAATCTTTTCCCTTATGAGGATCCCCCTGATATATGCTAGCGGCCGAGACCACACACATGCTGTTAACTGGGACACAGAGCTGAACTGAGAGGCAACGTACCAAGATATGTGCATTTTATTCCCTCTAGTGGAGACTTAAGGCATGCCAACATTTTACTCAAGGAAGAAAAGCCATAGATGGACTTTTTATAGTTCCTAGGCTTCTTCCCTTACCTTATCCTCACTGCAGGATACTGCTGTGACAGACAGATCCAGACTTCACCCATCACGGTAGGCTGCATTAGCAAACCTTCAAGGACCGGGTCCCTTTTTATCGGGGTTCCACTCCATTGGACTTGTATAGCATCCCGCCAGGAAAATCTTTAGGTAATGTGAGCATGACCAAAGCCCTGAGTACCAGGGTCCAGCCCTGCAAGGAGAGGCGTTACAGGCAAAACCTCATTCTTCCTATACGAGGCCCGGGTACCATCCACTTTGGCCTCAGTTTCACTTTGGATGGATCCGGTCTCTGAATGCTATTTAAATCCAGCAAGGATCCCTCCAGTGGAGCTCCTCAGAGCACATCTTCACTCGTAACCAACACCTTAGACACTAGTGAAAAAACTGAGATACTCCCGGTATGGGAGGGGTTATATAGGGAGGGGCATTTCCTGTTTCCCTTTTGGTTATATCAGTGTCTATTCACCTAAAGGTGGCTTATAACCCACATAGTTATTACTATGCTGCTCTGTGTCCCCTGATGTACGATTACGAAACACGTTTTTGAAGCACATGGTAAAGAGAAAGTGAAAAATACATTAAATGGGGTCTGAAGCTCCACCTGCTGGCAGGACTAAAACTACATAGTATTACCTGCAAATTTAATATTTACTTGACTAAAAAGAAATTTTAAATATGTTTACATTTGTTTTTTTTAGTCCTGGTCATACTAAATAACATTAAAATAAATTACATTTTTAATAAACCAATATATATTCCCTTTAAAGCAAATGATATAAGGAACCAATGCTTGAAACATCAATAATTTGTAAGATGTTATCAAAGTTGATGGAAAAATTGTATACATACAAAATTTATTTTGGTTAGGGAAGGATATCTTGCCATACACCAGATGATTTAAGCTAATTGGTGGTGGTGTATTGTTATCTTGCAACAAAATAGTAAGACACTAAACTAAATTCCTGTTTGATAGAAGCAGGTACTTTTAGACTATAAAGACTAAGCATAATTGAGCTTATTTGATGCAATCTTGTAACAGAACTTATTGAAATAGGGCTGTAATGAGGAAAAATATCTCTGACACCTCCTACCTCCTTCCAAGACGGCCCCGCTGACTTCTGGGTTTTAATAACATGGAGTAAACAAACATGCCCCACTTCACCTACTAAACATGTAGTAAAGGTCAGCCACTTCAAAAATAATGAAGCCAAAGGATCATTTAAATAGACCTGAAAGATGTACCTTGAGTGGGGAGGGGAAAGGGAAGGTCAATATATTTCTCTTGGCTGATTCCTTTCATTGAATGATTTGTATATGAGCTCAAACACTGAACTGTATTGTAGAACACTGCATATTACCATAAGAAAATATATTCAGCTATAAATTCATAATAAACTGCAAGTTCACAATACCTGATAGTATGTAGACACTCAGCACTTCGGCCACGTTTTGCTCTGGGCAGCATAAGAAGCTCACTGTCAAAAACAGAATTTTTAATTAGCTAGCAAATGGAAAAAAAAAAACAGTTCATACTACAACCAAATGAAAAAAAACAGTTCATGCTACAACCATCACAGGCAACTTTGCATAGTTTAAAAAGACTATAGGGGTTGATCTACTAAAGGCAAACAGACTGTTCATTTTGCAAGGGAATCTTCCCCAGAGCTTAGTGAATGTGGTGCAATTTTAATTTGTAAAAAAATACCCAATCATGTGCAAGGAAAGGAAAAGCATTTTTGCTTGAACTTGATTGGATGATGGAAGTCAGCAGAGCTTCACCTCTTTCACTAAGCTCTGCTGAAAATTTCCTTGCATAGTGCGATTTCTCCTACAAAGTGAACAGTCTATTTACCTTTTGGAAAGGTAAACCCCAATGTCGCCTGCCCATTCAGAGCAAAGTGGCAGTGCCTGCTGATAGCCCACTACCCCAGCAAGGTATACTTATATCAATCTCTGGGCATTGGGGAACATGTGACTTTACCCATTTGACTGTGTTGGTGAGCGGCCAATTGCCAGATCTGAACACTGTGGATTGTGGGGGAGAGGGGGCAGTGACATCATTCACCAGAGTAAGTTATGACACCATCCAACACTGAAGCAAACATAAAGGTGCACTCCTACAGTGGGGAGGTGGTTGGGTAGTGCTGATTAATAAGTATACCTTACAGAGGGGTAAATGGCCTGAATGAGCAAGTGACAATATAATCTTAAGCCTTGCTGGATGTGTACATTTAATTGACTTTTCAGTAGGGCAGGGTGAGCCATTGGATCAATATTTAAGATATGTTTCGAACAGCTAAAACACACATTACATTCATTGTGAATTAATAATATATAAAATTATGTGGTGACTCACACTAATTTCATGTAGAACAGGGTAAATTGCATTATGAGAAAGAGTGTTGGAAAAGGCAAATCCTCTCCATTAATACAGGCCTACATATCTTAGAGCTGCTGTGCAGACATACCTATCTTGATCAGATAAATACTGACTGTCCGAGTCCCTGGACCTGTGAGTAACTGGACTGCGGGAGGCATCATGGTGTCTTGTTGGAGAACGTGATCGTCTCATTTGATGAATTTCATCCAGACTCCTGGAATTGGCCAACAAGAGCAAGTTAAGTGTAAATTTACTATAAGAATGCCAACTGTACAGAACTTTTACCAATTTTTTAAAGCTGTCTCTGGTAAATCCCCCAAAAAAAATACCCCTGGCTTTACAATCCAGAATTTTTTTTTGTTTTTGTATCCTTTTGTGCTTCTATATGGCTATAGTATAGTCTTATTAGATCTCTGGGATTTTAACTTCCTGGCCAGCCTATAGCAAAATGATAGCTAGGCGGGATTCTCACCGATACAGGTGGATGTCATGTAACATCCTCCCGGATCGCACCTCATGCACACCCACAGGGCCACACTACGGCATGATCAGTCACCATAATCCACCAGACACAGCCCATGAATGATCACAGTACCGGCCCACTGCCGGTACCATGTGACCGCTGTAACCATTCACAGCAGGTCACATGACAGTTGTAAACAATGGATGGCTTCCTTTCAAGCCATCCATTGCGTACAATTGTGTTGCTAGCTGTGAGTTTTCAGAGTGATCACATAGTATAGACTGAGACAATCACAGCTCATCTGTGCCATGTGATCAGCTGTAGCCAATCAGTGCTAATCACAACAAAACAAACTGAATGAATCAATTTCATTCAGTAAGATGCTTGCTTATAGCAATGAAATGTGTAAAAAAACTGCTGATCACATTCCCGGAGTAGTAAAATGTTACTATGTTACATTACTCTAAGTGTGTAAGGCCCCTTTCACACTGGAGCGGGAGGTGAGTCAGATTTTCAACGCTATTCTGCCGCTAACGGTGGGCGGTTTTACCCCCGCTAGCGGCCGAGATGCGCTTTGCCAGTGGTATAGCCGCAGTGCCCCATTGATTTCAATGGGCAGGAGCGGTAGAGGAGCGGTGTATACACCGCTCCTTCACCGCTCCAAAGATGCTGCTAGCAGGACTTTTTTTACCGTCCTGCTAGCGTACTGCTCCATTGTGAAAGCCCTTGAGGCTTTCACACTAGAGACACAGCAGCGACTGTTACAGGTCAGTTGGCAGGCACTATTTTTTAGCGCAATAGCGCCTGCAAAATGACCCAGTGTGAAAGGGGTCTTACTGTCACCATTCAGTGTTCCTGATCCCCACCACACCAGTTATAGGATGATGCTGTACTGCTCTGGTGACAGTAGGTAAAAATTATTATTATTTTTTAAATTTCTTCCTTTTCCAAAAAATTATGACAAAAAATTACAACTTCAAAAAACTCGCCATAGCCCTACCATTGTACAAGGCCACTTATCTGTCTAGGGTGTGTGGTAAGAACTTCCATAAAATGTGGAATATCTGGATGGAGTCTTCAGGTACAAATGCAGATTCTCTGGACGAATAATGAGTTTCAGACTTTACGATTTGTACCCCCTTAGGTTGCAGAACTTTGTGTTTCTGCCACACAGGGTGGACGATACTGGGTGACTGGGTTCTGGGAGAGAGGGCATCTCATTACTAAGTCTGCCACTGAAGATTGCCGTGAAAAACTCCTGTACCTCAATTTGTATAGATGGATTGAGCGTACAGCTCTTGGTTGTTTTAGGAAGTTTTAGTCTTGCTTTTATTGTTTTAGTTTTTGTTTCTTTTGTGTCTCCAAGCCTAGGTATGTCCAAGAGGCTCTGTTTTGTCATCTACAATTAAAACTACTATAAAAAAAAATTTACAAAAAAAAAGACTCGCCATGCCTCTTACAAAATACCTTGTACTGTCTACATTCCAAAAATGGGTTATTTGGAGGATGTCTGTACTGTCCTGACATTTTTGGGCCTCAAGAAATTAGATAGGCCGTCAGTACAACAGGATTGATCAATTTTACAGATATATACCATAGTTTGTGGACTGTATAACTTTCACACAAACTAAATAATATATGCGGATTTGGTTTATTTTCACCTAAGAAATGTAGCAGAATACATTTTGGCTGAAATTTATGAAGAACAATTATTTATTTGAAAACTTTTATAACAGAAACAAAGAAAAACTAATTTTGTTTTCCAACTTTTCTGCCTTTTTTCATTTATTTAGCAAAACCTGAAAAACCCAGTGGTGATTAAATACCACCAAAAGAAAGTTCTAGTTTTGTGAACAAAATAATAAAAATTTTGTTTAGGTACAGTGTTGCATTACTGCACAATTGTCATTCAGAGTGTGACAGCGAGGAAAGCTGAAAACTGGCCTGGGAAGGAAAGGGGTAAAAGTTCCCTGTATTGAAGTGGATAAATACCAAAGACTGCAGTGTATTCTAAATGTCTGCTAACAATATAAGATTGACAGTACAGTGACTGTATGAATGCAGCATAGGACACTTTTGGAAAAGATAAGCATCCAGTCTTAGAGAGTGATTGGGGCTTCAACAGTCCTTTCTGGGCATAATCCATGATAGGATAATAGTGCAATGGTTAATGTAGAAGCCTATGGTTGGTAGGAGGGTGGTCTGGACTATTTGTGGTGTTCTATGTGTGCCAATGTTGTCATATTTTTATTGTGGTTTAGTACATTTACTTATTCATTTTTTTACCATTAAAAATGTTGTCATAGTGGTTGGTGTAGTGTATGTCTATTTATTCATTTTGTTACATGCTTTGACCCATATGTAACCAACTTTGCTTGCTTTTGCAGACACCAATGTTTTTGTAACCATAGCCTCTCCTTTAAGAATGTAAGTGCTTGTTCTTCATGTCTTCTACAATATCATTTTGCACAACTATATATAATGGATATACATGCAGTGCATTCCTAAAGTATTCAGACCCCTTTCACTTTTTTCAATTTTGTAGGCTGCTACTACAGTTGTTTAAATTCATTTTTACCTCATTAATCTACACTCAGTACCCCATAATGAAGTGAAAACAAAATTTCAGAAATGTCTGAATTGACTAAAAACTGAAATATCACACGTACTTAAGTATTCAGACCCTTTCCTCCGTACTTTGCTGAAGCACCTATCGCAACCATTACAGGCGCAAGTCCTTTTGGGTAGGATGTGACAAGCTTTGCTCACTTAGACTTGGGGTTTTTCTACCATCCTTCTTTGCAAATCCTCTCAAGCTCAGGATGAGGACTGTCAGTGGGCAGCCATTATGGAGGCCTCTGTGCTCTTGAAAACCTTCAGTGCAACAAATTTTTATGTAGCCTTCCCCAGATTTGCACCTTGCAATAATCCTACCTCTGAGCTCTGCGGGCAGTTCCTTTGACCTTATGGCTTTTCCTCAGATACAGTATATTGTCAGCTGTGAGGTCTTTTATAGAGAGGAGTGTGCCTTTACCATATCTTAACAACTGTTAGAAGCCTTCCTTATTTTAATATCTAATATTTGCTTATTAAATTACTAACATATGCATGAGGGTATTGGATATTAATAGAATAACTGAGTTGCTATATTTTTATTTCTTCTAGATTATACAATATACTTATGTTACCGTATATACTCGAGTATAGGCCGACCCGAATATAAGCCGAGGCCCCCAATTTACCCCCCAAAAAACTGGCAAACTTATTGACTCGTGTATAAGCCGAGGGTGAGACATGCCTGTCCATCCCTGTGTGTGTGTCCGTCCATCCCTGTGTGTCCGTCCATCCCTGTGTGTCCGTCCATCCCTGTGTGTGTGTCCGTCCATCCCTGTGTGTCCGTCCATCCCTGTGTGTCCGTCCATCCATCCCTGTGTGTGTGTGTGTCCATCCATCCATCCATCCCTGTGTGTGTGTGTGTCCATCCATCCATCCATCCCTGTGTGTGTGTGTCTCCATCCATCCATCCATCCCTGTGTGTGTGTGTCCATCCATCCATCCATCCCTGTGTGTGTGTGTCTCCATCCATCCATCCATCCCTGTGTGTGTGTGTCTCCATCCATCCATCCCTGTGTGTGTGTGTCTCCATCCATCCATCCATCCCTGTGTGTGTGTGTATCCATCCATCCCTGTGTGTGTGTGTCCATGTGTGTGTGTGTGTGTGTGTGTGTGTGTGTCCAGCCTACCTGTGTCCCGAGCCTGTGTCCCGTGCCTTGCCTCCTTGCCTCCGTCCCGTGCCTTGCCTCCTTGCCTCTGTCCCGTGCCGTGCCTTGCCTCCGTCCCGTGTCGTGCCTTGCCTCCGTCCCGTCCCGTGCCGTGCCTTGCCTTGCCTCCGTCCCGTGCCTTGCCAGGATCGCCGCTCTTCGTCGGCGCCTCGGCGGACATTCTACCATTCAAACGCCGCGCCTCCGCCTTCGCCTGTGATAGGCGGAACACTGAATTTCCCAGCAGCCTGTGTTCCGCCTATCACGGACATCGTCTCACCCTCGTCCGTAGTACGAGGATGAGACGATGTCCGTGATAGGCGGAACACAGGCTGCTGGGAAATTCAGTGTTCCGCCTATCACAGGCGAAGGCGGAGGCGCGGCGTTTGAATGGTAGAATGTCCGCTGTCTGTCTGCTCGACACGCTGATCGAGCAGGCAGACAGCGATGACTCGAGTATAAGCCGAGGGGGGCACTTTCAGCCTCAAAAAAGAGGCTGAAAATCTCGGCTTATACTCGAGTATATACGGTACTTTTTCCAATCTATGTGAAAACTATATATATACTATATAACTTTGGTTTTTCTGTACATATCCTTGGTGAGCTTAAAAATGGTAATACTTAGTCATGAGTTGGCCAGCTTTCCATCTCCCCAGGTTAAGATTCCCTGTGGATTATGGTACGGCTATTGAAAGTGGAAAAAGTTTATTTTATATAAGTTAAGAATATAAGTTTTATAATGTAATATCTCTTGATTAATATTTGAATATGGTAAATAATTTGGTATAAAGCATACATATATTGGTATATGTAGTATTTGATTTAGTTGAGTCTAGGAATGCATTTTTTTTTTTGGGGCTGTTAGGAGGGGGAAGACTTATAAAGGGACAGAGCTCAGCAGAAGTAATTTAAACCAACCCATTTTAGGAGAGAATGGGATTCAAATTTAAAGGGGAAGTAAACCACTCCAAAAAAATAAAGATAAAACTTTCCCTTGCAAAATAATACTATAATGTGCTAGTATGCACTGCATACTAGCACATTATGAAATATTTACCTTAAAATGAAGACCTCCAGTGTTGCACTGTCACCAATAAGAGGGCTTTCATCTTCCCCCGATCCTCCTTCTGGGTTTGCAGACTCCGGCTGTGTGAGCAGCAGGAGCCACGATGATCTCACTCTTGCGCATGCATGCGGGAGCTCTCTGTTATGGCACAGTGCTCTGAAGGTCCTGCATGGGGTATGCGGGACCTTCAGTGTGCACGCACCGGTGACATCACTGGCTGCATCCAGGTTGAACGGTGCACGTTCAGAAGAAGTTAATTTTACCTACAGGTGAGCCTTATTATAGACTTACCTGTAGGTAAAAATTACAATTTTACTACCACTTATGGAGGAAAAAGTAAGATAAAAGACTTCTGGAACTTACACGAGGACAAGCTGCACAAAGCTACTGTACATACACACATGATTATACACAAACACAATTTTTATGTCAAGAACATAACTACATTATTATATATTATATTATTTTTACATTCTTAATTTTAATATCTTTCTTGTAATCTTATGCTATTTTATTATTAAATCCATTTTGAGTTTTTACACAAGAACTGGAAGGACTTTATAATTTGGACATGTCTCACAAATATAAGTTTACAGAATATCATAAAAACATCATAAGAACCAGATTCTACAGCAATGATCAAAAGAAATGGGAGGCACCGGAGTTAAATTTCAAGTGTTGTTGCAAAGGGTCTGAATACTTATGGCAATTTGATATTTCAGTTTTCCTTGTTCATACATTTGCAAACATTTCTAAAATACTGTTTTCACTTTGTCATTATGGGGTAATGAGTGTAGAATAATGAGAAGAAGAAAAAAAAATTAAACAACTGTAGTATCATGCTGCAACATAACAAAACTGAAAAAATTGAAGGGAGGCTGATTACTTTAGGGATGCACTGTATATAATATTGTAGATTGTAAGCTCTAACGAGCAGGACCCTTTGATTCCCCTTGTATCAAATTGTAATGTAACTGTAATGTCTGCCCTCATGTTGTAAAGCGCTGCGCAAACTGTTGGAGCTATATAAAACCTGTATAATAATAATAATATATATATACACACAGGGGGGAGAGAGAGAGAGAGAGAGAGCACGCTTCAAGGACTTAGTCTAGAAGAAAGTTACTTTAACATCAGGTTTCGGATGCAGGGTTTCAGCATCACACAGAATACAAAGCAAAGAACAACCTCTTGGCTATATGGACTAAGTTCCTCAGTATGCCTCTGCACAGACTTTCACAACTCTTACATGATGGCCTGGTCAGTTTGCCTGTCTTTGTGGCCAGATAGGCCGGAACACAGACATGCACTGCAGCACAACTCTACTAGGGATGGGAGAAGCATTTGGTCTTAGTTCATGTACAAAAAAACCCATGGCCATAATCAGCAAGGGCTGGTAACAGGACAAATGTGGAACTGAAATTGGGGGCTTTATCCCATGAAAAATTGTACAAAGTCTCTAGGCCCCAGGATCTAGAACAGAACTTAAGGCTGAATTTCAGGGAAAACAATCCCCCTTGCGATGAGGCTGTATCCAATACCGTGAGGGTTAAATGCTTGTTGATGTCTAAGACAGTGTTTCTCAACTGGGGTGTCACAAGCAAACAAAGTTATGAGGTGAAGAGTTTCTAGCACTAGTTGAAAATGCATAAAAAAAACCCCAAAGAATCTGTGTATCTCAACTCAACTAAAGTTCACAGAAAAATATTAACTAAAGTTCACAAAAATATGCCAAATGGCATAGTTTCATAGTTAGTAAGGTTGAACAAAGACACCAGTCCATCCTGAGTGAGTGTCTACAATTGTCCCTACCCCTGTGCATTGTACACTCACATGGGTCCCTACCCTCAAGGAGCCCACAATCCTAGGTCCTCATTCATATACTAGGGCCAATTTTGGACAGAAGCCAATTAACCTACCTGCATGTCTTTGGATTGTGGGAGGAAACCCACGCAGGCACAGGAGGGAGAACATGCAAACTCCAGGCAGTGTCGTGGTTGGGATTTGAACCAGTGACCCTTTTTACTGCTAGGTGAGAGTGTTAACCACTACACCACTGTGCCACCCAGTGCTAACCACTACACCATTGTGCCACCCAAATAATTTGTCAATGTTTAGTTTTGCTGACATTTTTGGTAATAATTCTCCTCTTGGGCCACAGCATGGTAACATTATTTCAGATAGGATCTTCAGATTAAAAAAAAAAAACATCTCTGCCTTAGACATATCCTTTTTTTTATATATGAGCCAAAGTGGATAACAAGTCCCTTCATAATTCATGCATCTAAACTGTTAGTTTATGCTGACCATATCATCAGATTTTTATTAGTGCACTGAGCACATCTTACCTCTGTAATGGCACATTTGGTAAACGTGAGCGGGTCCTGCCCTGATCATCAACACGGTGAGGAGATACGGAACGTGAGCGGTGATGGGTCACTCTTTGTTGTTCTGGCACTGTTAACGTTGTGGATCTGCTTTGTCTAGCATTAGACCTTGAACCTACCAATGTAAAATGTTTTACATGTAAAATAAGCATCACAAATGAACATGAAATCGCACTGTGTTGGAGTAAGGCTTGAAGACATTTGAAACCTTATGTTTTAAATGTAGTTTTGAGATTACTTTTGGAAACCGTACATAAAGCATATTGAACTGTTGGTATGTGAAACACAGACACATGCTTTATTTAATTTAATTAACAGGTTTAAAATAAATATTTTAAAAAAATTACTCTTTGGATGTTGTGTCACAGCAGTTTGCAATATTAAACCCAAAACCAAAACTGCATTATTTTGCAGTTTACCAATCCTTAGATGTGGTAGCTGCATCAGTTTTCTTTTCTTCAGCTCTTTTCCCCTCTGTTTTCACCTAATGATCTGGCCAGTAACCCAACTCCTGTATTAGTGAGACACAACTCTGGGGCAATGAGCATAGGAGGTTCAGCAGAGAGCAGCACTGTCAGTCTAGAGGGGGGGTTGGGTAGTGTTAAATGTATTAGCAGTTTTCGATGCACTAACAAGTTGAAGCCAAACCCCACCTCACACTCCTCTCCTCTTTGCCATATAAACATTCTGCTGGAAAGCTGCAAAGCTTGAGCTTGTAAAAAACAGCAGACTTACTAATGCAGCCATCACATGTAAGATCTGGTAAGCTGCAATATAAAAAAAAAAATTTCTTTTGGGTTTAATACTCTTTTAAAGGATACCATAAATAATGTCCTTTTTAAGATTAGCATGCAATATTCTCTGCACAAGAGCCAATACATGAAAAAATAGGTACAACTGACTATTTTTTATTCTTGCAATCAATCAACATACAATAAAACACCAGGCAATGTTTTCTCATGCTTCGCAAATGGCCGTAAATGTCCTCACAGGCAACATCAAACCACATTATGTGTGAAAAATTCACACCTATACAAAAATAGTTTGAATAAGGAAAACCATGAAAAAGAAAACACAGATGCAAGATTACTTGAGGAAGAACTCCAGCCAGCACTAAGATAGGCTATATGTCAGCTGTCATCAAATGGCAAACTGCAGTCCGAACACAGACCGAGCGATGCTCCTGTTTGGACCATCAGGCCACCAGTGTAAAGTGCCTCCGCTTCTCCCAGTGGTTGCAGGGACCACGAGCGTCCCTGCAGCCAATGACATTACATGTGTGCCCCGCACCCTGCTGCTGCCCATCTTGCATCTCCCAGTGAGGTAAGGTGTGATGTCACATTTTCCCTTGGCTCCCGACTCGCACTCCTTGCCGGCCACGGGGTATGATCCATGCCCCGTCCCCTTCAGCAAAACACCTGGCACAGCTCTCAGCCCCTGAAACTTGTTACCTTTGTTATCTTCTGTTCCCTGTCTGCCCTCAAGGTATGTGGGATGTAATATATAAAGGGGCACAATGATGGGCACATTTTCTCTTTTGGGGCATGCTGATGGGCACATATGTTAGTGGTGGCAAACTGATGGGCACATATTAGGTTAAGGGTTATCATAGTGAACCTTAACATAAAATAAGGATAAAATAAGGGGCATGCTGATGGGAACATTTTATACTAATGGGGGCAGGCTGATGGCCACATATTATGTTAAGGGGTGCTCTGACTGGAATGCCTGATATAAAGGAGCACTCTGATGGGCACACCTAATGTGATGGGGACACCTGATGTAAGGGGGAAGGAATACCCCATGTAAGGTGGCACTGTGATGGGGGACACCTGATGTAAAGGGGCACTCTTATGGGCACACCTGATGAAAGGGGGCACTCTGATGGGAATACCTGATGTATGATGGCATTGTGATGAGAACACCTGATGTAAAGGGGTACTCAAATGGGCACACCTGATATGATGGGAGCACCTGATGTTAGGGTTCACTCTGATGAGGACGCCTCATGTAAAGAGGCATTCTGATGGGCACACCTGATGTGATGGGGACACCAAATTTAAAAGAGCCCTCTGATGAGGTCACCTGATGTAAGGGGGCACCCTGATGGGGACAAATGAGGTAAGGGGTCCTACTGATGAAGAAACCTGATGTAAGTGGGCACTTTGATGGGAATACCTGATGTAAGGGGACACTCTGATGGGGACATCTGATAAAAGAGGGTGCCCTCCCCAATGGTAGCAACTGATTCTGATTTATGGGAATAGTCTGATAGGGGCACCCAATGTAATGAATTACTCTGGTAGGGGCACCTGATGTAAGGGTAAACACTATTGGGGACACTTACATTTACAGAGTATTACCAGAGCATGTGGAGGAAACTGTAAGAAAAGCACTAGAGAGCGTGGCTTGCACCAAAAAAAAGAAAAGAAGACGCGTACAATCTTTCATGGTACGGACTTCGTATGTGATTCGGACCTCGGCGGGAAAAATATTTTAGTGACCGGACCTCCTTGAATTTTAATTCACTACCCCTGCTATATGCCAATGAAATGCCTTACCCTAACAGAATCTATATTTATTAATTAGGTAATTAATAATGCAGCAGAGCTTGCATACACCTTCCTCAAACCTGCCTCATACTAGTACCCTAAATTGGTTGTAAACCTCAGTCATGACATCTGAACTAAGCACATAGTATATATGTAGTGTTTACTTATCTGTCTCCAAAGCGCTAAGTGTTGTTTCTCTCTGGTGCTTTTTTTTTCTGTTATCAGCACAAGTCCCTTCTGACACATCAGATAAGTTTGTGACGGGGGAGAGAGCTCAGCAAACAGCTTGCCAATTAAGAACACAGCTCTGTATCCTTTCGTCAGTCCTGTGCCCTGTCTGAAGGGGGTGTGTTCCTTTCCTCCAATCAGCTCTCACACACTGTAACTGCAGCACTCCGCCCCCTCCTCTGTGATACTAACAGATGGAGAAGGATTTTATCATAATTATGTACTTTTGAATGTCTGTAGAGAAGAGAAGACTGCACATAAAGTAAAGTAAAACTTTTGTAAGAGGATTTGTTTCATCACTGTTGTATCGGTGCCGATACCAAGCTTTTGCACGGGTATTGGTACTCATGCAAATGCACAGATACCTGATACCGATACTTTAAGGATTCCCCAACTGACAGCTGAAAAGGACATGAATTTTATTTGGGTACAGCGTCACACAACTGTGCAATTGTCAGTTAAAGTAATGCAGTGCTGTATCTCAAAAAATGGCCTGGACATGAAGGGGTAAAATCTTCCGGGGCTGAAGTGGTTAGGGAAAGATGACTGTCACTGCTGCTCCCTCTTCTTGCGTAGGGGCCTTGTTAACACCACCATGAACAGTGAGGGGAAAAAAAACATTTGATCCCCTGCTGATTTTGTACGTTTTCCCACTGAGAAAGAAATGATCAGTCTATAATTTTAATGGTAGGTAGGGATGGGCCAGACGACCCCCAGTTCGGTTCGCACCAGAACTTTTGAACATTGTGAAAGTTTGGAACCAAATAATGAACCCCAATCAGACATTTCAATGCACTGGGTGGCGGTGCAGTGCATTGTGGTCGTTCGGTGGGCCTAACAAATGGCCGATCCCCCTGATAATTCAGTTGTTCGGTGAGCGTGTGAACAGCCAATGTTCAGCCTGAACTCATGCTCAGGCCGAACCGTTCGCCCATCCCTAATGGTAGGTTTATTTTAACAGCGAAGGACAGAATAACAAAAAAAAAAAATCCAGAAAAATGAAGTTCAAAAAATGTATGAATTGATTTGCATTTTAATGAGTGAAATAAGTATTTGATCCCCTATCAATCACCAAGATTTCTAGCTCCCAGGTGTCTTCTATACTGATAATGAGCTGAGATTAGGAGCACTTTCTTAAAGGGAGTGTACCTATATAAAAGACACCTGTCCACAGAACCAATCAGTCAGATTACAATCTCTCCAACATGGCCAATATCAAAGAGCTGTCCGAGGATGTCAAGGACAAGACTGTAGACCTATACAAGGCTGAAATGAGCTACAGGACCATTGCTAAGCAGCTTGGTGCGATTATTCGCAAATGGAAGAAACATAAAATAACTGCCAATCTCCCTTGGTCTGGGGCTCCATGCAAGATCTCACCTCGTGGAGTTTCAATGATCATAAGAATGGTGAGGAACCAGCCCGGAATTACACCGGAGAATCTTGTCAATGATCTCAAGGCAGCTAGGACCATACTCACCAAGAAAGAAATTGGTAACAAACTATGCCCTCAAGGACTGAAATCCTGCAGCATCCGCAAGGTCCCCCTGTTCAAGAAAGCACATGTACAGGCCCATCTGAAGTTTGCTAATGAACATCTGAATGATTCACAGGAGAGGTGGGGGTGTTTTTCTGCTAAGGGGACAGGACAACTTCACTGCATTAAAGGGAAGATGGACTGGGCCATGTACTGTCATATCTTGGATGAGAAGCTCCCTCAGCCAGCATATTGAAAAATGGGTTTTGGATGGGTATTGCATGCACAATGACCCAAAACACAAGGCCACGGCAACAAAGGAGTGGCTCAAGAAGAAACAAATTAAGGTCCCGGTGTGGCCTAGCCAGTCTCCAGACCTTAATCCCATAGAAAATATGTGGAGGAAGCTAAAGATTCGAGTTACCAAACGCCAGCCTCAAAACATTAATGACTTGGAGAGGCTCTGCCAAGAGGAGTCCCTCCTGAGATGTTTGCAAACCTGGTGGCCAACTACAAGAAACGTCTGACCTCTGTGATTGCCAACAAGGGTTTTGCCGCCATTTTTTTGTTGTTATTCTGCCTCTCACTGTTAAAATAAACCTGCCAATAAAATTAAATACTGATAATTTCTTTGTCAGTGGGCAATCGTACAAAATCAGTAGGGGATCAAATACTTTTTTCCCCTTTCTGTATTTCAGGCAAAGCAGTACTGATGTCATTATATCAGCCCAGCCTGCAGTGGGTGAATATGGTCTGTGGATCAACCTGGTCTTTGCCCATCTAAAAATACCCATTGCCTTTAATGGGGAGGATATCCAGATTTCTAACTAGCACCATAGTGTCTCACAGCAAAAAAGGATTTCTAGAGGGTTGTGAAAAATGAAGTTCTGTGAGTTGTACCTACATCCATTTGCAGGAGATTTAGTGGCTTGACACATATTAGAACTGTGCTTTTCTGTCTACAGAAGATAAAAAAAGTTCTGCTTTTTTACCGTATATATGAATAGACAGTAAAGAGAAAAATTCTGAAAGGAAAAGGGTATGATCCTGGAGTTCAGTTTTAATCTTTTGAACTCTCTAGTAGATCGACTGGCTAACTGCAAAATTATTGACACTTCTAAATATATGCATGACAATTTTTCTGATCTACAAATAATAATTTGGTTAATTTATTACGATTGCTTGAATTCTTTTTTTTTGTGTAATCTTGTGCCTTGACTCTACTGGACATTCTTTTTGCTGTTGAAGTGATATGAGGTAGGGGGCGCTAGTAAAGTGCTTAACAAATAAAATGAAATCTTAAATAGTACACATTAGTGATAATACAACATCAATAAAGTGCATAGTTCTAATACAGTACATAAATCAAACTATAAAATTAATCTTATTCGTGATAAATTCATTAGTCCAATAATCAATCAAATCAAAGTCCATTCATATTGTTTCCATTGTGAATCTTATCCCTGCACCTTAACCACGTAACTCTCATGAATTTGACCAGATGAATGTGAGTAAAATTACCTACTCACCAGATGTAGATGACCTCTTTAACTAAAAAGAAGGTCACAACAGGCTGTGTGTAAAAATCAGTGGGCTTGCTGGTCTGCCAATTGAGCTGTAAACCTTTGGGATCCTCCTCTCCACCATAAGTATAACGTTAGAAATAAACATAGAACTGGACCATAGCGCAATATAGTTTATTAAAATAAAGAATATAATAACAATGCCAATTGGCTGCTCACATTTTTATGTGCCTTTCCCCAGCACTAGAGATAACAGCATAAAGCCAGGTGTAGAAGTTCCCAGCCGCCCAGCCTCCACTTGGTAATCGGCATGCGTTCCACCGCCGCTGTATTTTGGAAGTCGGAAGTCGATGACAGGAAGTGATATGATCGGGATGCTTGCATTACAATGTCATCAGAAAGTGTGGTGAGCAAAAATGTAACACACACCCTACTTTGTTATTACGGGGTAAATGCAGCCATTTTTGGTTATGGATTACCCCTCACCTCCTTTCCTTTTTATTTATTTATTTTTATCTTATTTTTCATTCATCAGGAATTGTGCATAATATCCTTACTGTTGGATCACATCTATTTACTTTACTCTAATAACAGCCAGTATAAACATATTGTAGCTTTGTCTTATTAACAAATATCCACACTTCCCTTTCAATCTATTCCCTTAGGCTGTTTTCTTTATATTTCATTGATGGGTCTGTCAGCCTATCAGGTCTGCTTTTTAGTCTTTCTTTCCTATATATATTAGGTCTGAAGAAGAAGCAGTTGCTTTGAAATGCTTTACTGCCCTTCTTACGTCAGCACGACAAGTACGCCCTTCCTTGTCACGTGATCGGGGCTTCCTGTCTCCATCAAAACACAGCCTGCACTTGAGGCTGCCATGGCCATCAGGATGGCTGGGAGAGATTCTGGGACTGACGATTTACATGTTACTACTCGTCCACTTGGTAAGTTGTCAATGTGCTTTTATGTATTAAACCAATGATTTTAATACTGCACTTATGCCGGCCATACACGGTTCGAATTTCGAAAGAATTTTCTTTCGAAAATCGTATCTAAGAATTTTCGTATGAATTTCGCACCATTAGTGGGCTGCAGCAACAGCCGATTTTCGTGCGGAAATAAAATTTGAGGAATCGGACATGTTGGAAATTTTTTGAAAAACGAAAGATTTTCTGATCAATGATGGGAGAATCGTGCGAGAAATGTAAGAAAATGTACGGAGATAAAAGAAAATGTACGGAGATAAAAGAAAATGTACGGAGAGAAAAGAAGATTCCCAGCCAAGAAAATTCTTTTCTGTAGCAACATGAGGTGAAATTGAAGGCTTGGTCGGCCGAATTTCGAAAATCAATGGTGGCATCATCGGATCACAAAAAAAACGAATTTTCTGATTTTGAAAAGAAAATTCGTTCGAAATTCGACCGTGTATGGCCTGCATTAGTCTGGCACCCCTCTGTTTCCTGCTTTAACCTACAGAGTTCACTGCTTCGCTCTAAGGTTGCTGCCTCCAAGAGCTGATTGAACACTTATAATGGACTTTATCCATGGACTATTATATTTACCATGAGTTTTTAATTAGATTTATAACTAGAATGTTATTGTCAGGAGTAGCTTGACCCCTACCTTCATACATGATCAATATTGATCTAATTTATTATTGTTTTTTAAAAGTTGTAATTCATTTTTATACATCTTTCTAGCGCCACTGTTTACATTGTTTTTGTAACAGTACAACCCTAACAATGCTTCTATTCTTTCGCCACAATGTTTAAAATGTAAACAACCCTTCCTAATCCCAAAAAGCACCAAGATAATTTATGGATCAACATTTTACTATGCATTACTCATTAATATATGTAGCCATTAAAATTCTGTGCTTTTAGAAATGTCCTATTAGTTTTATTAGAATATATTGAATTTGCTAAAAAAAAAAAAGCTCTTACAATAAAGAACACTTCCCATAGTGCAGGGATATGCAATTAGCGGACTTCCAGCTGTTGCAGAACTATAAATCCCATGAGGCATAGCAAGACTCTGACAGCCACAAGCCTGACACCCAGAGGCAGAGGCATGATGGGACTACAAGTCCCATCATGCCTAAAATTAACTGAATTATGAATTATGTATGTATACTGTATATTTAAGTGATCATATCCCCTACTTTTTGCTCACAGCTGAGGTTCTCCGTGACCCTTTTTTGAGACACCCAAAATGGTATATTATAGATGCAGCTTTGCTAAGGCTTTGTAGAAAAGCAGATCTATGTAACTGTGTCCCTCTGGAGTGCCTCCTGCTCTACATTGCTTCACAATGATTGAACTTTAATGCTTCCTCTCACAATGCAAATGAATGAGTGAGCTAACTCATTGGAGCAATGCATTTCCTTACCTCAACAGTTAGTAAAGCCTAATTTCAGTTTGGGCATCCCAAAAAAGCATCCCTAGGCAGTGTCAAAAAACAACAAAGCAGCTCATCTGACCTCATGGCCTCATTGGACCCTAAATATTCACTGATCCTTTAACACGCCTCTTCTGGGTTGAAAGGGACCACTTTTTGTGAGTCCAGGGCATGGTCCCTCCCTATCATATATTACAGGGATGTGCAATTAGCGGACCTCCAGCTGTTGCAGAACTACAAGTCCCATGAGGCATAGCAAGACTGACAGCCACAAGCATGACTCCCAGAGGCAGAAGCATGATGGGATTTCTAGTTTTGCAACAGCTGGAGGTCCACTAATTGCCTGATATATTAGATCAATGACTCATTGGGAGTTATTTACGAAAGGCAAATCCACTTTGTACTGCAAGTGCACTTGAAAGTGCACTTGGAAGTGCAGTCGCTATAAATCTAAGGGGTAGATCTGAAATGAGTGGAAGCTCTGCTGATTTTATCATCCAATCATTTGCAAGCTAAAATGCTGTTTTTTATTTCCCTTGCATGTCCCCCTCGGATCTACAGCGACTTTACTTTCAAGGGCACTTGCAGTGCAAAGTAGATTTTCCTTTAGTAAATAACCCCCATTATGTAGTACTACTCTCTGCAGCTTTAGGTTTCCCTCTCTGCCAGAGGAAGAAGATGACAAAGAAGTGATGTGACATTATTTGACATAGCCAAGGACACCTGGGAAATAGGTATGTTTTTTTTTTTTTCTTTTTAGGATGCCAAGAATTCTTTAAGGGATCTAACTATTGGATTAGGCACACATAAACAAGGATCCAACAATGGGGCATATTTCCTTCCACTGACACCATCGATGGTATACTATTCCTCCCACTGACACCACCAATGGGGCATAATTCCTTTCATTGATAATACCAATGGGGCACTATTCCTCCCACTAATACCAACGATGGGGCACTATTACTCCTCCTACTGACTACAGGCACTCTGTAAAAAATTTTACTCCCACTGACACTGGGGCTTTTTCTACTTCCACTGACCACTCTAGCCCCCCTAAAGTCTGAAGGACAGTAATCCATCCCTTTGTTAGAAAGTTTGGAGACCCCTGTTTTACTATATAAAATTGTACTGTAAATGACTTACAGCACTACAATTTGTACTTTGTCTCTGCACATTTTGAATTAGGTAAAATAATACATTTACATTGCTGCTTTATACAGTGCCTTGAAAAAGTATTTATACCCCTTGAAATTTTCCACATTTTGTCATGTTACAACCAAAAACGTAAATGTATTTTATTAGGATTTTCTGTGATAGACCAACACAAAGTGGCACATAATTGTAAAGTGAAAGGAAAATGATAAATGGTATAAATTTTTTTAAACCAAAAAATATGTGAAAAGTGTGGCGTGCATTTGTATTCAGCCCCCCTCCCCGTACCAAGATATGGACAGCCATATCTTGGTACACTTGCAGCTGCGCCATACTCTTTCCATTTTAGGATGATGGATTGAACAGTGCTCCGTGAGATGTTCAAAGCTTGGGATATATTTTTATAACCTAACCCTGCTTTAAACTTCTCCACAACGTTGTCCCTGATCTGTTTGGTGTGTTCCTTGGCCTTCATAATGCTGTTTGTTCTGTAAGGCCATAAGAGAAAGAGAAAAAAACAGCAAAAAAAAAAAAACAGAACCTAAATTTTGTTCTCTCTCCCCCTCATTTTCTTCCACACTCACTCCCTCCCCACCACCTCCCTGCATCGCTTCCATATTATGTATGGATTAGTCTTGTGTTAATCCTTGGAATATCTTGTATAGGAAAGAATAGAAGACATATTTGGGGTGTAAGAGAAATCTTTCTGCCAGATATTTTTTCTATGATTGTACTAGCCTTAAAGTGGAAGTAAACTCCCCTATCGTTTTCAGCCAAGGAAGCTGCCATCTTTGCCTCTGTTTAACCACTTAAGGACCGCCGTATTGCCAATGTACGTCAACACAATGGCACAGGCAGGCACAATCACGTAAATGTACGTGCCTGCCTTCCAGCGGGTGGGGGGTCCGATCGGACCCCCTCCCGTTGGATACGACGGTCCGGTTCGCTCCAGGAGCGCTCCGTAATGAGGGGATGGCCGTTGGTTTTCGGCCACCCCCTCTGGATCGCTCCTGGCCAATGAGAAGCTTCCTCCCACTGTGTATTGTTTACACAGGAAGGAGGAAGTGATGTCATTCTCCTCGGGGCGGTCTTTTTGACCGGACTACGAGGAGAAGACTAATAGTAAGTGTGCACCAACACTACACTGACATGTAGGTACACACAGGCACACAAACCCCCCCCCCCCGATCGCCCCCCGATCCCCTCCCCCCCCAGTCACAGTGTCACTGATTGCATTGATCATTTCTTTACTGATCAATGCATTCAGTGTCAGTTGTGACAGTAAAAACTGTCAGGACAGTTAGTGTTAGGTCCAGGGTAGCCCCCTATCACCCCCCAATAAAGATTTAACCCCCTGATTGCCCCTAGAGTTAACCCTTTCACCCCCTTTTGCCAGTGTCACTAAGCGATCATTTTTCTGATCGCTGCATGTGTCGCTAGGTAGCTAGTTATTTTTTTAGGTTCACCGCCAGGTTTTTATATCGCTAGGTACCCCGATATACTACCCAATAATGGTTTTAACCCCCTGATTGCCGCTAGTTAACCCTTTCACCCCCTTTTGCCAGTGTCACTAAGCGATCGTTTTTCTGATCGCTGCATTAGTGTCGCTACAGTCGCTAGGTAGCTAGTTATTTTTTTAGATTCACCGCCAGGTTTTTATAGCGCTAGGTACTCCGATATACTACCCAATAATGGTTTTAACCCCCTGATTGCCGCTAGTTAACCCTTTCACCCCCTTTTGCCAGTGTCACTAAGCGATCATTTTTCTGATCGCTGCATCAGTGTCGCTAGTGTCGCTAGGTAGCTAGTTATTTTTTTAGGTTCACCGCCAGGTTTTTATATCGCTAGGTACCCCGATATACTACCCAATAATGGTTTTAACCCCCTGATTTCCGCTAGTTAACCCTTTCACCCCTTTTGCCATTGTCACTAAGCGATCGTTTTTCTGATCGCTGCATCAGTGTCGCTAGTGTCGCTAGGTAGCTAGTTATTTTTTTAGGTTCACCGCCAGGTTTTTATAGCGCTAGGTACCCCGATATACTACCCAATAATGGTTTTAACCCCCTGATTGCTGCTAGTTAACCCTTTCACCCCCTTTCACCAGCGATCACAGTATAAGTGTCACTGGTGACGCTGGTTAGCCAGTTAGTTATTTAGGTTCCCCGTCAGGTTTTTATATAGCGCCAGGGACCCCCATATACTACCTAATAAAAATTTGAACCCCCTGATTGCCCCTAGTTAACCCTTTCACCACTGATCACCGTATAAGTGTTACGGGTGACTCTGGTTAGTTTGTTTTTTATAGCATCAGGGCACCCACCATTTATTACCCAATAAAGGTTTAACCCCCTGATCACCCGGCGGGTGATATCAATTAGGTTTTAGGGTCAGGGTCTGCGTCGCCCCAGGCAGCGCTAGGTTAGTGCCAGTACCGCTAACACCCACACGCAAAGCATACACCTCCCGTAGTGCTATAGAATCTGAACAGATCAATATCTGATCTGATCAGATCTATACTAGCGTCCCCAGCAGTTTAGGGTTCCAAAAAAACGCATTGTTAGCGGGATCAGCCCAGATACCTGCTAGCACCTGCGTTTTGCCCCTCTGCCCAGCCCACCCAAGTGCAGTATCGATCGATCACTGTCACTTACAAAACACTAAACACATAACTGCAGCGATCGCAGAGTCAGGCCTGATCCCTGCCATCGCTAACAGGTTTTTTGGTAGCATTTTATATTTAAATCTGGAAGGCAGTGCTTGGTTTTCGGGGTCCCGTACGTGGCTAGGCTCCCAAAAAGTCCCCCACATGTGGTATCCCCGTACTCGGGAGAAGCAGCAGAATTTATTTTGGGGTGTAATTTGACTTCTGCCCATAGCATGTGTGAGCAATATATCATTTAGTGACAACTTTGTGCAAAAAAAAAAAAAGTTTGTAATATTCCCGCAACTTTTGGCAAAATATAAAATATTCCATGGACTCAACATGCCTCTCAGTAAATAGCTTGGGGTGTCTACTTTCCAAAATGGGGTCATTTGGGGGGGGGGTTTGTGCTATTTTGGCATTTTATGGCCTTCGAAACTGTGATAGGTAGTGAGGAGTTAAATCAAAAATTTGCACCCTTAGAAATCCTGAAGGTGGTGATTGGTTTTTGGGGTGCCGTGCGCGACTAGACTCCCAAAAAGTCCCACACATGTGGTATCCCCATACTCGGGAGAAGTAGCGGAATATATTTTGGGGTGCAATTCCACATATAACCATGGCATGTGTGAGCAATATATCATTTTTTTTTTTTTTTTGTCATTATTCAATCCCTTAGGACAAAAAAAATAAATATTCAATGGGCTCAACATACCCATCAGCAATTTCCTTGGGGTGTCTACTTTCCAAAATGGGGTAATTTGGGGGGGGTTTGTACTGCCCTGCCATTTTAGCACCTCAAGAAATGAGATAGGCAGTCATAAATTAAAAGCTGTGTAAAT
Organism: Lithobates pipiens; assembly: GCF_037356315.1. Taxonomy (NCBI): domain Eukaryota; kingdom Metazoa; phylum Chordata; class Amphibia; order Anura; family Ranidae; genus Lithobates; species Lithobates pipiens. Next base: position 342,399,522 of record NW_027507758.1, read on the forward strand.
TCCAGAAAATGTACTCTAGTTTGTAGACGCTATAACTTTTGCGCAAACCAAAAAATATACGCTTATTGACTTTTTTTTTACTAAAGACATGTGGCTGAATAAATTTTGCCCTCAATGTATGACTAAAATTTAGTTTATTCGATTTTTCTTATAACAAAAAGAAGAAAATATCTTTTTTTTTCAAAATTTTCGCTCTTTTTCCATTTATATCGCAAAAAAAAAAAATCGCAGAGGCAATCAAATACCATCAAAAGAAAGCTCTATTTGTGGGAAGAAAAGGACGCAAAATTTCGTTTGGGTGCAATATTGCATGACCGCGCAATTACCAGTTAAAGCAGCGCAGTGCGAAATTGCAAAAAGACCTCTGGTCCTTAAGGTGTTTATTGGTCCGGAGCTGAAGTGGTTAATCTTCAACTGCTATGGTGCTGCACATGTGATTTGTTATGACACCATCCATTGGATGGTTTGATAGTTTGGCTGAGAGCACAGCCAATGTGCAGTTAGCATTCCCGGCATGCCTTTTTTTTTAACTGTTTAAATCCATGGGTTTACTTCTACTTTAAGCCCAGTGATCTTAATGTGGGGACAGTCCCAAAAGATACCTAGAAGTGTTTCCTGGGAGGGACAACCCCTAAAGCAGAGTGGGGATAGTGAGGGATAAAATGAGTTAAGTTTAGCAAGATACCATCTGTAGAGCAATTTGATGGCTGATTCTCTGATTGAGGTTGTTTTGGTGCATTTATGAAGATTTGTAAAAATAGAATTTTTTAGGTAGAATAAGAGGAAGGGCTCTAAAGAAAAATAAAAGTTTAGGTAGTATCATTTTTACAGCCACTATTCTGCCCGAGAATGAAATTTGGTATTATGACCATAGTTTAAATAGATTTTTAATACTGTTAAATAAGGGAGGGTAGTTTGCTTGGTATAATGTTTTATATGACGGTGTAATCTGAGTACCTTGATATCTAAACGAATCTGTGTTTCAATTGAATGAGAATTTGTCTTTAAGTGAAGATATTAAGGCTGGGGGAATATTGATTGGTAAGGCCAAGCACTTAGATAGATTTACACCCAGACCTGTCAGGTCATAAAAGATGTCAAGGGTTTTAGTTAAATTAGGTAGGGAGATGAGAGGGTCAGTTATAAATAGAAGCACATCGTCTGCATAAAGACTCAGTTTGTATTCTCTGGATCCCATAAGATATCCTTTAATATTTTTGTTATTTCTAATAGCACAGGCGAGGGGCTCTATCGCTAGGGCGAAAAGTAGAGGGGAGAGGGGGCAACCCTGTCTGGTACCTTTGGTCAGGGGAAAAAAGTTGTTGCCTGTGAGTTTGATACATGTTTGTGGGTTGTGATAGAGAGCCTTAAAGCCATGTAAGAAATCATTGTTAATGCCATATTTGGGGAGTAGTGTGTCAAGATATGACCAGGAAACGCTGTCAAAAGCTTTTTGTATATTAAGGCCAAGTAATAATGTGCATTTGGAATGTATGTTGGAGTCTTGAATGATATTTGAGGTCAGTCGTATGTTATCTGTTATTTGTCTGTTAGGAATGAAACCAGTTTGGTCAGGATTAACTAATGGGGAGATAACCGCAGATAATCTGTCAGCCAAAATACGGCCAAATATTTTTAGGTCGTTGTCAATAACCGATATTGGGTAGAAGTTTTGAGGGGTGGAGTGGTCTTTATTTGGTTTGGGAAGAAGGGACATGTTAGCTAAAAGCATTTCAGATGGGAAATGGCCGCCTATCAATATATTATTGTATAGTTTAGTAAGGTGTGAGGTAATAGTAGAGGCACATTTTTTATAGTACGATGTGGAGTACCCGTCCGGTCCTGGGGCTGTGGAAATCTTTAGTGTTCCAATGATTCTGTTAACTTCTAGATCAGTGCAAGGGGCATCGAGAGATTAGATTTGATCCCTAGAGAGAGTGGGTAATGGAATGTCATTGAGCCAGTCTAGGGAGGATTGTTTGGGGGAGGATTGTGGTATGGAAAGAAGATTTTTATAGAAGTCTAAGAACAGTTTCATAACTTCCTTGAGATGGAACACTGTATTTCCAGAAGAGTTCCTTAATTTGTATGTGTGAGGTGGTTTCATGGATTGATTTAATTTTCTAGCAAACATGGTGGAATATGAATTGCTGTTGAGTAAAAATCTAGCTTTAGACCATCTAAGGGCTTTTTCGGTGTCCGATGTTAATATTGTGTCTAAGGTAGTGCGTTTCTCTGGAATTTAAGAAGGTCACTGGATGGGTTTTGGTTGTTTCTGTTATATAAATGGTCTAGATCTTTCGTGAGGGACCTAATGTCTGGTAGTTTGGATTTGTTTTTGGTTGAAGCAATGTTTATCAGGTGGCCTCTCATTACCACCTTATGTGCCATCCATATACTTGTAGGGGACATGTCTGGGGTTACGTTATGTGCAAAGTATTGCTCAAGATGAGATAGGATTTGTTGGTTGCTTGATGGATCAGTGAGCAAGGAATCGTTGATTCGCCATAAGTGTGTTGTGGTGGCTAGACCCATGCATGAAGTGTTAAAGAGACTATGTGGTGATCAGACCAAGGGCATGTATGGATATCTGCCTTAGTGGAATTGGCAAGATTGGGGTGCAGAAGATGTAATCGAGTTGAGCAAAGCTGTCGTGCGGGTGGGAATAGAATGTGTAGGATTTAATGCTCTTGATATGTTTTATCCCCCAAACCTTTCTCTATTTTTTTTACCCATCTCTGGACTCATTCCATTTTATCAAAATCTTTCTGTAAGTGAGGTCTCCAGAACTGGACACAGTGATCTAAATGAGGTCTCACTAAAGATCTATATAGGGGAATCAGGACCTCCTTCCTCCTGCTGGTGATCCCTCTAGTGATGCATCCTAGAATTCTATTTGCTTTTCCCACTGCCTGGTCACACACACTTTTTGCTCATTTTGCAATCATCTGAAATAAGTACACTGTATCCCCAATGTTGTACTCTCTCAGGGGATTATTTTTCCCTAGGTGGATTATTTTACATTTGGAAACATTGAACTGCAGTCTCCACTGTTTTGACCATTCTTACAGCAATGCCAAATCATGTTCCATGTTACAGACACCTCCAGGGATATCAACCCTATTACACACCTTTGTATCAATCATCAGCAACAAGACATACCTTGCCCAATAAATCTTTAGTTATATCACTTACATATAGATGAAATAGAACAGGACCTAGTACAGAGCCTTGTGGTACACCACTAGTGACTGGTTTCTGTTCTGAATGAATCCCATTTACAACTACACTCTGGTATTCATCCTTTAGCCAACTGCATATTAACTGAACTACCCAAGGGTTAAGTCCTAGCATGGACAACTTTTGTTTTAGATCACTATGTGGAACTGTATTAAATGCCTTGTGGAAATCAAGAGATGCTATGTCCACAGCACCACCCTGGTCCAAAACATTGGTCATATAGTCAAAAAATTCAATCAGCTTACTCTGACATGATCTGCCCCCAGTAAAGCCATGCTGCTTTTGGTCGAGAAAGTTGTGTATTTTTAAGTGACTAATAATCCTTCTTTTCAGGAGTGAAATGGAATCTGCTATGAGAAGAAACAAATGCAAATCAAAATCATGTTTCATACTCTGCGATGACAAACATATCTTAATTCAAATCCCAAATCAGATTTTGCTGGTTATCCAAATGAGATACATTTTGATTTCCATTCCTTGGAGTACAGTACAGAACACAGTCATGGGTTATAGGTGTGTACCTTCAGGTATTGGAAACTAGCAAAGCTGGGCAACAGTTAACATAAGTAAACATAACTTTGCCAACAGGTCCAAACAACAAATGCCAACTTCCGCTGTCCCACTGTGAGAATCTTGTGGCCAAAAGCTGCATCTAAAGAAAACTGGACGTCCAATTGGTAAAACTTTGAAAAAATATGAACGCAAGAACTGGCGACAGTCTTACACAGCTAGGCTACAAAGACTTGATGCCAAAATGCCCAGGAAACACCCACCGATCTGGTGGACTAGGCATGTAAAAGTGCATGAGGATATTTTTCTTTGCGAATGTAAGCTTCTTCGATCAAATTACTTATCCTTTGTGCAATGGTTAACTTTAAAGCATGATGTCCCTTGCGCGGGCTCAAAGACAGGACAAACAGGGAATCCATGAAGGGAAACACAGAACCAGGCACTGGGATTAGTGGAATAAAAGAGGCAACACTTTATTGACAATAGCACACTTACAGATGAATTACTGGAAGTCAATCATTAAACCGGCATCAAGCAAGCAGCAAGTAAACATGCACAGGGGGACAGATTAAACAGCAGCCAACGTGGAGGAGCCAGGAGTCCTGCCAACAGGAAGGAGAACCAGTGGCTTCCATGACTGCAGACGGAGCTTGGGGTGACTGTGGCCGTGGAAGCCACTGGTTCTCCTTACTCTTGGCGAGACTCCTGGCTCCTCCGCACTGGCTGCTATTTGATCTAGCTTTGCTAGTTTCCAATACCTGAAGGTACACACCTATAACCCATGGCTGTGTCCTGTACTGTATTTCAAGATATAGAAATCAAAAGGTATCTTTTTAAAATTACCAGTGCAATCTGATTAGTGAAATACAGTACAGGACACTCCGCTGTTTAAGTTCTCTGTTCTTATGATCTCCCTATTGCTTGCTACAAAATTCCACTGTTCAGGCTATGGTGGTGAGCCACCAGTATAACAAATCAAGAGAAGGAGCCTGCTTACTTCCAAGCTGACAGGAGATTAAGTCGGAGTATTGAATGGAATTGGGTGAATGGTACTGCTCTGAAAAAATACCATTATGCCTGGAGCTCTTATGGAGAATCACATTGTGGAATCTCTTGGATCTCAATTCTTGTATATATGCTCTTAGTGCAAGGACTGTTTTTTCTGTGAAAAAGATGTTTACTTGGCATCTGCCCAGAATCAATCCCAAGTATCCAAGGTGAAGGGAAGGCTGGAAAGTAAGTTTGTTAAAATTAATCGCCCAGCAAAAGGCCTGGAGCATCTGAATTGTCCTGTCATGGTCGTTCCCGGAATCCAGTGACTCGTGGAAGGCCTGTCCACGTTATCTCTTCGTTCAGAGCCAATAGGTACCCATGGGCGCGCGTTGGCGCGAACGAACGCACACGGGTGCTTATAGGTACGAGCGGGTGCACGCGGGTGCGCGATGTGGCGAACGAGCGCACGCTGGTGCGCGAGGGCACGAACGGGCGCACGCGGGTGCGCGGGGTCACGAACGGCTGCACGGTTTTGCACGGGCACGCACAAACACGCCGTGCGACCGTTCTTGGCGCCCAAAGGGCTATTTAAGGAACCTGTTACAGTCTCCCAGTGCTGTCCAGTCTACAGCGTTCCTGTGATTTACCTCTGTTACCTGATTGTTCCTGCCCTGATCTACCCGGCCTGTTCCTGACTACTCCTGCTTGCTGCCAGCCTTGACCCTCGGACCGTTAGACCACGCTTCTGCCTTCTCCTTGTACTTCTGCTGCCTGCCCGTTGACGACCCGGCCTGTGTTTGACCCTGTTGTTTGCCAGCTGATCCAGCCTGCCATCTGTGACCGCTGCTGCCTGTTGCCTGCCTGCCAGCTGCTCCAGTCTGCCATCAGTGTCCACTGCTGCTTGCTGCCTGCCTGCCAGCCGCTCCAGTACTACCACCTGTACCTGCTGCCAGCCGCTGACTGTTCACCAGCTGTTCCAGAACTACCAGCCTGCTCCCGCTTCTGTCTGACGCCAGTTCCAGGGCCATACCTACCATCCTCTGCTTGTCACTTGTGCCCTCTGACCTCAAGAGTCCCTGTTCCCACTCTCAGGGGATCTCGAGCCAGAGGCTTACGAGAGGCCGCTCCCTGCACTCCGGGCTCCAACCACCAGGTACGTGACATGTCCTGTGGGTATTTTCCAAAAGCTGGAAGAGAGATAAGTGCTTAAAAAGAAGGTACTCTAGATAGCCTGTTACTTGGATACCCTGGGTTCTGGGAGTAGAGGATAAGCAGAAGGGCAGTGTGACAAACCGGAAGTAATTGTCTGTCACTGCAAAGAGCAGAAAGCTCTAATAAAGTGGGTAAATGGGAACATGCAGACATTTATCTTAGATGCCCAAGTATGCAAAGTATTTCCTTTGTCGCAGGGAGGCAATTACTGACCTTGCATATTCCATGCGTCTGCAATGTTCAGAATTTGAAGGCTTCTGTTGAAGGATTTTAAAGAGGAATTCCAGGTATGTAAATATGTATAAACCATATCTGGACAATGCCCCTGGAAGCTGGAAATCACAGACGTAAACAATGCTACTTCAATGAGCTTCACTTGCTTCCGGCATCTGTGCTGAATGGCTGGCCTGCTGCATTCTGAACACGGGAGGTTGGCAGCTTGGCAGGGTGCCATTCATAGAATGCTCTGCATTTTTGGAATTAATGCAAAGCATTCTCTGATTGGACGAGGCAGAAAGTGTGATGTCACCACCCCACCTCTTCACTTCATCCAATCCATTAGACCAAAATTCAAGTGGGGCAAAGAAGTCAGTGATTTTCAGCTTGCAGGGGCATCGGCCAGTTATGGTATATACATATGTATAAATCACTCATATATGCAATTACTCCATTGGGCTTTAGCACCATAAAGAGGTTTGAGTAGAATGCTTTGAACCTGTCTTGTTGTGGCAATGGCACAACAAATCCCTGGGACAAGAGATGGTTCAGGGCATTCTGCAAATCTAACTATCCTTGGGCATTTTTTTGCTGATCTAAAAGAAGAAAGCGGTGAGGTGGTAGAGCTTTGAACTCTATTTTGTATAACCCACAGGTCTGTGGCCCAGAAAGAGGCAAACTGTAACAGACTTTTCCCACACTCTTAGGACTGAGGGTGCCTCTACATTGTTAAGAGGGCTTTGTGGAAGGCTTGATGGCCTTGGTGGGCCATGTCATGTGCAGAAAGGAAGGGCTGAATTTAGATTTTGATGTTGAAGCCTGGCTGCAGAGGATAGGTGATCTGCATTTAGAGGAGCTAGGGGCTCCTAAGGAGAAAGTGTTTGGGGTCTTCTGCTGTAAAAGTAAAATCTTCCTACCTGTGACCTCTTTGAGGAATTGCTTACCAAACAGATGTTTTCATTAAAAAGGCACGTGAGGTGCCTTTTACAGGCAGCTTCATCTGTCCATGCTTTTAGTCATAAGATTTTTCACATGTGAATGTAAATTAGGACCATTTTGGAAATGTATCTCATGACAAGTTCTATGCATTCACACAAAAAAAGCAGAAGGAAATTGCTGTAATTGCTCTCCACCAACAGGATCCTAGAATACAGGGTCATGTTGGTTGTTCATTGCCCTAGTCCAGTTAGCTGTAGTTTGTTATACTGAAATGGCATTAATAGCTGGTTGGAGTGCTGGGCTTGCAAGAGCAAAGACGGCCTTTAACCGCTTTGCGACCACCATGTGCCAATGTACGTTGGCAGAATGGCATGGGTGCACAAAAGGGAGTATCCGTACGTCCCTTTGAAAATCCCAGGCTAGCGAGCATGAGCCTGCTGTGGGAGCGTGCCCGCAGATCCCGTGGACTCAATGTCACAGCATCCACTACATCACTACAAACTGCCAACTCAGATACTCTCTACTATACTTCTATACTTTGAGAGAAGCCACCTTACAGGTAAAGTCATACAAGAGAATTCTGAAGAGCCAAGAGAACCAGATTAAGATCACAAGGAGATAGAGGGGAATAAACAGGTAAAGAGATGTGAGCTACTCCCTGAACAAAACCTAGCAAAATATGGTGCCTGTGATATGCACAACCTGATACAGATCATTATGATTACAGAGAATTCTTCTGTCTATTCTGATGTGCTGCCACACGTGTTTATTGTTGTTTATTCACATGTACTATATCTCTTTACTTTAACCTACTTGAACTTTACTTGAAGCAACATTTTGAGGCCACTAGGAGTGTGTTGATGAAACCTTGGATTGGACACTGTCAGACCCAGTTACTCCAAAGACTTTGTAGGTTGAGGATTCAACAGAATTACTGCAGAACCAATACCATCCACTGGATATTGGCTCATAGGGACAGGGAGCATTGATCCTGTAAAAGGGGATAGTCCAGTTACCCTATGATGTGGATCCCCTGAGAGAAGAGCCAGACCCAGGGAGCAACATGTGGAGAGGTCATATGAAGAACTGGTAATACTGATCACCTACTGTAAAACGCTAATAGCATTAACAAGGCAGAAATATGAGAATGTGCAGGTAAGCATCCTAGATGTATGATGAGACCTGAAAATTCCCAAGAAGAGGGGAGGCAATGACTGATCTGGCATTTTCAAGACAAAACTCCAGTCTTGGTTGGCTTGGTTGGACATGGATTCTTGCTTGTCCTAGACTTAGCATTGGAAGACTATGAGGCAAAATTGGAACTCTTTCTAACCTCAGGAGGTAGTAGCCCTACTGGTAGAGGTGCAAGCCTTTTTCTTTTGGGGGGAGGTGAGTACTTTTATCCCCGGTAATTTCCTTGAGGGACCAAAGAGGTGTTTCTTGCAGGGGAGTTCAGCTGACTATTATTAACCCTGAGATTTCTAAGCATTTGTGTACAGAGAAGGCTTAGAAACTTGGATGTGTGATGAAAGTGTGTCCGTCAAGCCATTCAAAGTTTTAGCTAACTATGATGGAGCTGGGATTTCTGTTTATACGCTTAGTCCAGACAGCACTAATCTGACAAACTGCCATAGATACTACAGGTTGCATGTCAGGGCCTGCCAGGGGGAATATAGCCTTAAGTAGGGCTTCTAACCTCTTATCTACCAGATTTTTGAACACAGGCTTAACCTCCAGGAGAGTAGTGAGGCTCTTTTTAAGGTAGCAAATAGCCGAGTTTACCACAGGAATTGGCCACTTCCAAAGGAAACTCCAATACTAAACAAGGGCATACAACTTCATGGCAAAACAAGGGCATATAGCCTCAGTCATCATGTTTTTTATGTGCCCTGTGCTAGAGTGAATGCTGCATTTTTCTGCAGCGCTTCTGTAGGCACCACAGGTCACTACAATGCAGCACTATACACCATGCTGTTAGTCTTAATGTTAAGCTTAACTTGATAATTGGCAGGGATGCCTAAAATGTTGCTAGATTACATATAACCTAATGAGCAATAAAGTTAGCTTGCTAGCTGCAACCCACTCAGTATACTCTCAAAGTAAATGGCTCATTGCAGTGATGCCTCCCTTATTGGACATCTGTGTCATAGGTTTTAATCGGACAAATAAAGCCTCTAGACTTTTCTACCTCCATATCTAACCTAAAGTGCTGTGTATTAAATGTATATTTGTAAAACAAATACAATGGGTATAAAAAATAACCCCCCTCCCCCCCTTTAAAATAATCTGATTTTGTTGCTTTTCAGCTTGAAATGAGGCAGACACAGTTTTTATTTTATCTAGCTGAATTTACTAGCACAACTTATAACATCCAAGTGAAAGATATAACATCAACATGACACAAAAAATAAATAAATTCAAAAACAGAAGCATGAGTTGTAAAAAGGATCACCCTCCTGTGTCAGTATTTGTTGGACCACATATTCCTTTAATTACAGCCTTTAGTCTGTTGGGATATGTCTCTACTAACATTGCATATCTAGACTTTGCAATATTTATTTGGTTAGTGCCAGTACCGCTAACACCCACACGCAAAGCATACACCTCCCGTAGTGCTATAGATCTGAACAATATCTGATCTGATCAGATCTATACTAGCGTCCCCAGCAGTTTAGGGTTCCAAAAAAACGCATTGTTAGCGGGATCAGCCCAGATACCTGCTAGCACCTGCGTTTTGCCCCTCTGCCCAGCCCACCCAAGTGCAGTATCGATCGATCACTGTCACTTACAAAACACTAAACACATAACTGCAGCGATCGCAGAGTCAGGCCTGATCCCTGCCATCGCTAACAGGTTTTTTGGTAGCATTTTATATTTAAATCTGGAAGGCAGTGCTTGGTTTTCGGGGTCCCGTACGTGGCTAGGCTCCCAAAAAGTCCCCCACATGTGGTATCCCCGTACTCGGGAGAAGCAGCAGAATTTATTTTGGGGTGTAATTTGACTTCTGCCCATAGCATGTGTGAGCAATATATCATTTAGTGACAACTTTGTGCAAAAAAAAAAAAAGTTTGTAATATTCCCGCAACTTTTGGCAAAATATAAAATATTCCATGGACTCAACATGCCTCTCAGTAAATAGCTTGGGGTGTCTACTTTCCAAAATGGGGTCATTTGGGGGGGGGGTTTGTGCTATTTTGGCATTTTATGGCCTTCGAAACTGTGATAGGTAGTGAGGAGTTAAATCAAAAATTTGCACCCTTAGAAATCCTGAAGGTGGTGATTGGTTTTTGGGGTGCCGTGCGCGACTAGACTCCCAAAAAGTCCCACACATGTGGTATCCCCATACTCGGGAGAAGTAGCGGAATATATTTTGGGGTGCAATTCCACATATAACCATGGCATGTGTGAGCAATATATCATTTTTTTTTTTTTTTGTCATTATTCAATCCCTTAGGACAAAAAAAATAAATATTCAATGGGCTCAACATACCCATCAGCAATTTCCTTGGGGTGTCTACTTTCCAAAATGGGGTAATTTGGGGGGGGTTTGTACTGCCCTGCCATTTTAGCACCTCAAGAAATGAGATAGGCAGTCATAAATTAAAAGCTGTGTAAATTCCAGAAAATGTACTCTAGTTTGTAGACGCTATAACTTTTGCGCAAACCAAAAAATATACGCTTATTGACTTTTTTTTTACTAAAGACATGTGGCTGAATAAATTTTGCCCTCAATGTATGACTAAAATTTAGTTTATTCGATTTTTCTTATAACAAAAAGAAGAAAATATCTTTTTTTTTCAAAATTTTCGCTCTTTTTCCATTTATATCGCAAAAAAAAAAAATCGCAGAGGCAATCAAATACCATCAAAAGAAAGCTCTATTTGTGGGAAGAAAAGGACGCAAAATTTCGTTTGGGTGCAATATTGCATGACCGCGCAATTACCAGTTAAAGCAGCGCAGTGCGAAATTGCAAAAAGACCTCTGGTCCTTAAGGTGTTTATTGGTCCGGAGCTGAAGTGGTTAATCTTCAACTGCTATGGTGCTGCACATGTGATTTGTTATGACACCATCCATTGGATGGTTTGATAGTTTGGCTGAGAGCACAGCCAATGTGCAGTTAGCATTCCCGGCATGCCTTTTTTTTTAACTGTTTAAATCCATGGGTTTACTTCTACTTTAAGCCCAGTGATCTTAATGTGGGGACAGTCCCAAAAGATACCTAGAAGTGTTTCCTGGGAGGGACAACCCCTAAAGCAGAGTGGGGATAGTGAGGGATAAAATGAGTTAAGTTTAGCAAGATACCATCTGTAGAGCAATTTGATGGCTGATTCTCTGATTGAGGTTGTTTTGGTGCATTTATGAAGATTTGTAAAAATAGAATTTTTTAGGTAGAATAAGAGGAAGGGCTCTAAAGAAAAATAAAAGTTTAGGTAGTATCATTTTTACAGCCACTATTCTGCCCGAGAATGAAATTTGGTATTATGACCATAGTTTAAATAGATTTTTAATACTGTTAAATAAGGGAGGGTAGTTTGCTTGGTATAATGTTTTATATGACGGTGTAATCTGAGTACCTTGATATCTAAACGAATCTGTGTTTCAATTGAATGAGAATTTGTCTTTAAGTGAAGATATTAAGGCTGGGGGAATATTGATTGGTAAGGCCAAGCACTTAGATAGATTTACACCCAGACCTGTCAGGTCATAAAAGATGTCAAGGGTTTTAGTTAAATTAGGTAGGGAGATGAGAGGGTCAGTTATAAATAGAAGCACATCGTCTGCATAAAGACTCAGTTTGTATTCTCTGGATCCCATAAGATATCCTTTAATATTTTTGTTATTTCTAATAGCACAGGCGAGGGGCTCTATCGCTAGGGCGAAAAGTAGAGGGGAGAGGGGGCAACCCTGTCTGGTACCTTTGGTCAGGGGAAAAAAGTTGTTGCCTGTGAGTTTGATACATGTTTGTGGGTTGTGATAGAGAGCCTTAAAGCCATGTAAGAAATCATTGTTAATGCCATATTTGGGGAGTAGTGTGTCAAGATATGACCAGGAAACGCTGTCAAAAGCTTTTTGTATATTAAGGCCAAGTAATAATGTGCATTTGGAATGTATGTTGGAGTCTTGAATGATATTTGAGGTCAGTCGTATGTTATCTGTTATTTGTCTGTTAGGAATGAAACCAGTTTGGTCAGGATTAACTAATGGGGAGATAACCGCAGATAATCTGTCAGCCAAAATACGGCCAAATATTTTTAGGTCGTTGTCAATAACCGATATTGGGTAGAAGTTTTGAGGGGTGGAGTGGTCTTTATTTGGTTTGGGAAGAAGGGACATGTTAGCTAAAAGCATTTCAGATGGGAAATGGCCGCCTATCAATATATTATTGTATAGTTTAGTAAGGTGTGAGGTAATAGTAGAGGCACATTTTTTATAGTACGATGTGGAGTACCCGTCCGGTCCTGGGGCTGTGGAAATCTTTAGTGTTCCAATGATTCCGTTAACTTCTAGATCAGTGCAAGGGGCATCGAGAGATTAGATTTGATCCCTAGAGAGAGTGGGTAATGGAATGTCATTGAGCCAGTCTAGGGAGGATTGTTTGGGGGAGGATTGTGGTATGGAAAGAAGATTTTTATAGAAGTCTAAGAACAGTTTCATAACTTCCTTGAGATGGAACACTGTATTTCCAGAAGAGTTCCTTAATTTGTATGTGTGAGGTGGTTTCATGGATTGATTTAATTTTCTAGCAAACATGGTGGAATATGAATTGCTGTTGAGTAAAAATCTAGCTTTAGACCATCTAAGGGCTTTTTCGGTGTCCGATGTTAATATTGTGTCTAAGGTAGTGCGTTTCTCTGGAATTTAAGAAGGTCACTGGATGGGTTTTGGTTGTTTCTGTTATATAAATGGTCTAGATCTTTCGTGAGGGACCTAATGTCTGGTAGTTTGGATTTGTTTTTGGTTGAAGCAATGTTTATCAGGTGGCCTCTCATTACCACCTTATGTGCCATCCATATACTTGTAGGGGACATGTCTGGGGTTACGTTATGTGCAAAGTATTGCTCAAGATGAGATAGGATTTGTTGGTTGCTTGATGGATCAGTGAGCAAGGAATCGTTGATTCGCCATAAGTGTGTTGTGGTGGCTAGACCCATGCATGAAGTGTTAAAGAGACTATGTGGTGATCAGACCAAGGGCATGTATGGATATCTGCCTTAGTGGAATTGGCAAGATTGGGGTGCAGAAGATGTAATCGAGTTGAGCAAAGCTGTCGTGCGGGTGGGAATAGAATGTGTAGGATTTAATGCTCTTGATATGTTTTATCCCCCAAACCTTTCTCTATTTTTTTTACCCATCTCTGGACTCATTCCATTTTATCAAAATCTTTCTGTAAGTGAGGTCTCCAGAACTGGACACAGTGATCTAAATGAGGTCTCACTAAAGATCTATATAGGGGAATCAGGACCTCCTTCCTCCTGCTGGTGATCCCTCTAGTGATGCATCCTAGAATTCTATTTGCTTTTCCCACTGCCTGGTCACACACACTTTTTGCTCATTTTGCAATCATCTGAAATAAGTACACTGTATCCCCAATGTTGTACTCTCTCAGGGGATTATTTTTCCCTAGGTGGATTATTTTACATTTGGAAACATTGAACTGCAGTCTCCACTGTTTTGACCATTCTTACAGCAATGCCAAATCATGTTCCATGTTACAGACACCTCCAGGGATATCAACCCTATTACACACCTTTGTATCAATCATCAGCAACAAGACATACCTTGCCCAATAAATCTTTAGTTATATCACTTACATATAGATGAAATAGAACAGGACCTAGTACAGAGCCTTGTGGTACACCACTAGTGACTGGTTTCTGTTCTGAATGAATCCCATTTACAACTACACTCTGGTATTCATCCTTTAGCCAACTGCATATTAACTGAACTACCCAAGGGTTAAGTCCTAGCATGGACAACTTTTGTTTTAGATCACTATGTGGAACTGTATTAAATGCCTTGTGGAAATCAAGAGATGCTATGTCCACAGCACCACCCTGGTCCAAAACATTGGTCATATAGTCAAAAAATTCAATCAGCTTACTCTGACATGATCTGCCCCCAGTAAAGCCATGCTGCTTTTGGTCGAGAAAGTTGTGTATTTTTAAGTGACTAATAATCCTTCTTTTCAGGAGTGAAATGGAATCTGCTATGAGAAGAAACAAATGCAAATCAAAATCATGTTTCATACTCTGCGATGACAAACATATCTTAATTCAAATCCCAAATCAGATTTTGCTGGTTATCCAAATGAGATACATTTTGATTTCCATTCCTTGGAGTACAGTACAGAACACAGTCATGGGTTATAGGTGTGTACCTTCAGGTATTGGAAACTAGCAAAGCTGGGCAACAGTTAACATAAGTAAACATAACTTTGCCAACAGGTCCAAACAACAAATGCCAACTTCCGCTGTCCCACTGTGAGAATCTTGTGGCCAAAAGCTGCATCTAAAGAAAACTGGACGTCCAATTGGTAAAACTTTGAAAAAATATGAACGCAAGAACTGGCGACAGTCTTACACAGCTAGGCTACAAAGACTTGATGCCAAAATGCCCAGGAAACACCCACCGATCTGGTGGACTAGGCATGTAAAAGTGCATGAGGATATTTTTCTTTGCGAATGTAAGCTTCTTCGATCAAATTACTTATCCTTTGTGCAATGGTTAACTTTAAAGCATGATGTCCCTTGCGCGGGCTCAAAGACAGGACAAACAGGGAATCCATGAAGGGAAACACAGAACCAGGCACTGGGATTAGTGGAATAAAAGAGGCAACACTTTATTGACAATAGCACACTTACAGATGAATTACTGGAAGTCAATCATTAAACCGGCATCAAGCAAGCAGCAAGTAAACATGCACAGGGGGACAGATTAAACAGCAGCCAACGTGGAGGAGCCAGGAGTCCTGCCAACAGGAAGGAGAACCAGTGGCTTCCATGACTGCAGACGGAGCTTGGGGTGACTGTGGCCGTGGAAGCCACTGGTTCTCCTTACTCTTGGCGAGACTCCTGGCTCCTCCGCACTGGCTGCTATTTGATCTAGCTTTGCTAGTTTCCAATACCTGAAGGTACACACCTATAACCCATGGCTGTGTCCTGTACTGTATTTCAAGATATAGAAATCAAAAGGTATCTTTTTAAAATTACCAGTGCAATCTGATTAGTGAAATACAGTACAGGACACTCCGCTGTTTAAGTTCTCTGTTCTTATGATCTCCCTATTGCTTGCTACAAAATTCCACTGTTCAGGCTATGGTGGTGAGCCACCAGTATAACAAATCAAGAGAAGGAGCCTGCTTACTTCCAAGCTGACAGGAGATTAAGTCGGAGTATTGAATGGAATTGGGTGAATGGTACTGCTCTGAAAAAATACCATTATGCCTGGAGCTCTTATGGAGAATCACATTGTGGAATCTCTTGGATCTCAATTCTTGTATATATGCTCTTAGTGCAAGGACTGTTTTTTCTGTGAAAAAGATGTTTACTTGGCATCTGCCCAGAATCAATCCCAAGTATCCAAGGTGAAGGGAAGGCTGGAAAGTAAGTTTGTTAAAATTAATCGCCCAGCAAAAGGCCTGGAGCATCTGAATTGTCCTGTCATGGTCGTTCCCGGAATCCAGTGACTCGTGGAAGGCCTGTCCACGTTATCTCTTCGTTCAGAGCCAATAGGTACCCATGGGCGCGCGTTGGCGCGAACGAACGCACACGGGTGCTTATAGGTACGAGCGGGTGCACGCGGGTGCGCGATGTGGCGAACGAGCGCACGCTGGTGCGCGAGGGCACGAACGGGCGCACGCGGGTGCGCGGGGTCACGAACGGCTGCACGGTTTTGCACGGGCACGCACAAACACGCCGTGCGACCGTTCTTGGCGCCCAAAGGGCTATTTAAGGAACCTGTTACAGTCTCCCAGTGCTGTCCAGTCTACAGCGTTCCTGTGATTTACCTCTGTTACCTGATTGTTCCTGCCCTGATCTACCCGGCCTGTTCCTGACTACTCCTGCTTGCTGCCAGCCTTGACCCTCGGACCGTTAGACCACGCTTCTGCCTTCTCCTTGTACTTCTGCTGCCTGCCCGTTGACGACCCGGCCTGTGTTTGACCCTGTTGTTTGCCAGCTGATCCAGCCTGCCATCTGTGACCGCTGCTGCCTGTTGCCTGCCTGCCAGCTGCTCCAGTCTGCCATCAGTGTCCACTGCTGCTTGCTGCCTGCCTGCCAGCCGCTCCAGTACTACCACCTGTACCTGCTGCCAGCCGCTGACTGTTCACCAGCTGTTCCAGAACTACCAGCCTGCTCCCGCTTCTGTCTGACGCCAGTTCCAGGGCCATACCTACCATCCTCTGCTTGTCACTTGTGCCCTCTGACCTCAAGAGTCCCTGTTCCCACTCTCAGGGGATCTCGAGCCAGAGGCTTACGAGAGGCCGCTCCCTGCACTCCGGGCTCCAACCACCAGGTACGTGACATGTCCTGTGGGTATTTTCCAAAAGCTGGAAGAGAGATAAGTGCTTAAAAAGAAGGTACTCTAGATAGCCTGTTACTTGGATACCCTGGGTTCTGGGAGTAGAGGATAAGCAGAAGGGCAGTGTGACAAACCGGAAGTAATTGTCTGTCACTGCAAAGAGCAGAAAGCTCTAATAAAGTGGGTAAATGGGAACATGCAGACATTTATCTTAGATGCCCAAGTATGCAAAGTATTTCCTTTGTCGCAGGGAGGCAATTACTGACCTTGCATATTCCATGCGTCTGCAATGTTCAGAATTTGAAGGCTTCTGTTGAAGGATTTTAAAGAGGAATTCCAGGTATGTAAATATGTATAAACCATATCTGGACAATGCCCCTGGAAGCTGGAAATCACAGACGTAAACAATGCTACTTCAATGAGCTTCACTTGCTTCCGGCATCTGTGCTGAATGGCTGGCCTGCTGCATTCTGAACACGGGAGGTTGGCAGCTTGGCAGGGTGCCATTCATAGAATGCTCTGCATTTTTGGAATTAATGCAAAGCATTCTCTGATTGGACGAGGCAGAAAGTGTGATGTCACCACCCCACCTCTTCACTTCATCCAATCCATTAGACCAAAATTCAAGTGGGGCAAAGAAGTCAGTGATTTTCAGCTTGCAGGGGCATCGGCCAGTTATGGTATATACATATGTATAAATCACTCATATATGCAATTACTCCATTGGGCTTTAGCACCATAAAGAGGTTTGAGTAGAATGCTTTGAACCTGTCTTGTTGTGGCAATGGCACAACAAATCCCTGGGACAAGAGATGGTTCAGGGCATTCTGCAAATCTAACTATCCTTGGGCATTTTTTTGCTGATCTAAAAGAAGAAAGCGGTGAGGTGGTAGAGCTTTGAACTCTATTTTGTATAACCCACAGGTCTGTGGCCCAGAAAGAGGCAAACTGTAACAGACTTTTCCCACACTCTTAGGACTGAGGGTGCCTCTACATTGTTAAGAGGGCTTTGTGGAAGGCTTGATGGCCTTGGTGGGCCATGTCATGTGCAGAAAGGAAGGGCTGAATTTAGATTTTGATGTTGAAGCCTGGCTGCAGAGGATAGGTGATCTGCATTTAGAGGAGCTAGGGGCTCCTAAGGAGAAAGTGTTTGGGGTCTTCTGCTGTAAAAGTAAAATCTTCCTACCTGTGACCTCTTTGAGGAATTGCTTACCAAACAGATGTTTTCATTAAAAAGGCACGTGAGGTGCCTTTTACAGGCAGCTTCATCTGTCCATGCTTTTAGTCATAAGATTTTTCACATGTGAATGTAAATTAGGACCATTTTGGAAATGTATCTCATGACAAGTTCTATGCATTCACACAAAAAAAGCAGAAGGAAATTGCTGTAATTGCTCTCCACCAACAGGATCCTAGAATACAGGGTCATGTTGGTTGTTCATTGCCCTAGTCCAGTTAGCTGTAGTTTGTTATACTGAAATGGCATTAATAGCTGGTTGGAGTGCTGGGCTTGCAAGAGCAAAGACGGCCTTTAACCGCTTTGCGACCACCATGTGCCAATGTACGTTGGCAGAATGGCATGGGTGCACAAAAGGGAGTATCCGTACGTCCCTTTGAAAATCCCAGGCTAGCGAGCATGAGCCTGCTGTGGGAGCGTGCCCGCAGATCCCGTGGACTCAATGTCACAGCATCCACTACATCACTACAAACTGCCAACTCAGATACTCTCTACTATACTTCTATACTTTGAGAGAAGCCACCTTACAGGTAAAGTCATACAAGAGAATTCTGAAGAGCCAAGAGAACCAGATTAAGATCACAAGGAGATAGAGGGGAATAAACAGGTAAAGAGATGTGAGCTACTCCCTGAACAAAACCTAGCAAAATATGGTGCCTGTGATATGCACAACCTGATACAGATCATTATGATTACAGAGAATTCTTCTGTCTATTCTGATGTGCTGCCACACGTGTTTATTGTTGTTTATTCACATGTACTATATCTCTTTACTTTAACCTACTTGAACTTTACTTGAAGCAACATTTTGAGGCCACTAGGAGTGTGTTGATGAAACCTTGGATTGGACACTGTCAGACCCAGTTACTCCAAAGACTTTGTAGGTTGAGGATTCAACAGAATTACTGCAGAACCAATACCATCCACTGGATATTGGCTCATAGGGACAGGGAGCATTGATCCTGTAAAAGGGGATAGTCCAGTTACCCTATGATGTGGATCCCCTGAGAGAAGAGCCAGACCCAGGGAGCAACATGTGGAGAGGTCATATGAAGAACTGGTAATACTGATCACCTACTGTAAAACGCTAATAGCATTAACAAGGCAGAAATATGAGAATGTGCAGGTAAGCATCCTAGATGTATGATGAGACCTGAAAATTCCCAAGAAGAGGGGAGGCAATGACTGATCTGGCATTTTCAAGACAAAACTCCAGTCTTGGTTGGCTTGGTTGGACATGGATTCTTGCTTGTCCTAGACTTAGCATTGGAAGACTATGAGGCAAAATTGGAACTCTTTCTAACCTCAGGAGGTAGTAGCCCTACTGGTAGAGGTGCAAGCCTTTTTCTTTTGGGGGGAGGTGAGTACTTTTATCCCCGGTAATTTCCTTGAGGGACCAAAGAGGTGTTTCTTGCAGGGGAGTTCAGCTGACTATTATTAACCCTGAGATTTCTAAGCATTTGTGTACAGAGAAGGCTTAGAAACTTGGATGTGTGATGAAAGTGTGTCCGTCAAGCCATTCAAAGTTTTAGCTAACTATGATGGAGCTGGGATTTCTGTTTATACGCTTAGTCCAGACAGCACTAATCTGACAAACTGCCATAGATACTACAGGTTGCATGTCAGGGCCTGCCAGGGGGAATATAGCCTTAAGTAGGGCTTCTAACCTCTTATCTACCAGATTTTTGAACACAGGCTTAACCTCCAGGAGAGTAGTGAGGCTCTTTTTAAGGTAGCAAATAGCCGAGTTTACCACAGGAATTGGCCACTTCCAAAGGAAACTCCAATACTAAACAAGGGCATACAACTTCATGGCAAAACAAGGGCATATAGCCTCAGTCATCATGTTTTTTATGTGCCCTGTGCTAGAGTGAATGCTGCATTTTTCTGCAGCGCTTCTGTAGGCACCACAGGTCACTACAATGCAGCACTATACACCATGCTGTTAGTCTTAATGTTAAGCTTAACTTGATAATTGGCAGGGATGCCTAAAATGTTGCTAGATTACATATAACCTAATGAGCAATAAAGTTAGCTTGCTAGCTGCAACCCACTCAGTATACTCTCAAAGTAAATGGCTCATTGCAGTGATGCCTCCCTTATTGGACATCTGTGTCATAGGTTTTAATCGGACAAATAAAGCCTCTAGACTTTTCTACCTCCATATCTAACCTAAAGTGCTGTGTATTAAATGTATATTTGTAAAACAAATACAATGGGTATAAAAAATAACCCCCCTCCCCCCCTTTAAAATAATCTGATTTTGTTGCTTTTCAGCTTGAAATGAGGCAGACACAGTTTTTATTTTATCTAGCTG
Source organism: Lithobates pipiens (assembly GCF_037356315.1). NCBI lineage: Eukaryota > Metazoa > Chordata > Amphibia > Anura > Ranidae > Lithobates > Lithobates pipiens. Next base: position 342,419,705 of record NW_027507758.1, read on the forward strand.
AATTTACTAGCACAACTTATAACATCCAAGTGAAAGATATAACATCAACATGACACAAAAAATAAATAAATTCAAAAACAGAAGCATGAGTTGTAAAAAGGATCACCCTCCTGTGTCAGTATTTGTTGGACCACATATTCCTTTAATTACAGCCTTTAGTCTGTTGGGATATGTCTCTACTAACATTGCATATCTAGACTTTGCAATATTTACCCACTCTTCTTTGCAGACCTGCTTAAGTTCAGTTAAATTTGATGGTGAATGTTTGTAGTCTACAAGTCATTCCATAGATTTTCAATGTGGTTTAAAGTCTGGGCTCTGATGAAGCCATGCAAGGACATTTGCCTTTTTCTCCTTCAACCACTGTGTGATCATTTTTGCTGTGTGCTTTGAGTCATTGTCAAAATGTCTTCCCATTGATATCTTTTTGGCAGAGGGCAGCAGATTTTTCTCAAGAATTTGATGGTATTTTGCCCCATCCATTTTGCTTCTATCCTGGCAAATGCTCCAGTCCCTGACATGTTGGTGGTATACCGTATTTGCCGGCGTATAAGACGACCCGGCATATAAGACGACCCCCTAAAAACCTGCACAGTTAAAATGTTTTGCCTGTACTTACCGTTTAAGACGACCCCCGATTCCGAGGCTTCCGACGCTTCATATCCCTCTTCTTCTTCGTTCTTGCTGGAGCCATTTCCTTCTTCCTTCTGGTGCTGGAGCCAATCACGGCGAGCAATGTATTCTATTAATGAATACAAAGCCTGCTGGGATTGGCGGAGGCTGTTACATCATCAGCCCGCGCCTCACTCTCAAAGCCAATCGGAGCAGGCTACTGTGTGTAGCCTGCTCGGATTGGCAGAGATTGCTGCTCCAATCCGAGCAGGCTCTGTATTCATTTGAATACATCGCTCACTGGGATTGGTTCAGTGGTATATACTGTATGTAGCCGAAGCTACATACAGTATTACCGGACAGCCAGAAGGCATCCCAGCAGCGGACCCGGCGTATAAGACGACCCCTCCTTTTTGCTCAGTTTTTTTAAGTGTAAAAGGTCGTCTTATACGCCGGCAAATACGGTATTCACTTGGATGTTATGAGTTGCACTAGTAAATACAGTTGGATCAAAAAAAAAAGTTTTTTCTATACCCACTGTATAATATACGGAGTTGGTAACAGCAAAAACATGAAAGTATAATCACTGACAATTTCTGCAATTCTCCTGGAGTTTGAGAAAAAAAAGAACATATTGGTTTTGTCTACAATGAACCTGTAATGCCACGTACACATGTTCGTAATTTTGGTCGGAAAAAGCTCTGATGGTTTTCCCAACGGAATTCCGACGGGATTTTGCTCAAGCTGTCTTGCAAACACACGGTCACACCAAATTCCGACCGTCAAGAACGCAGTGACGTACAGCACATATGACAGGACTAGAAAAAGGAAGTTCAATACCAAGTAGCCAATAGCTTCCATCTCATAGTTGAATCTGAGCATGCGTGAGCTTTTGCGCATCGGAATTGCATACACAGGATAGGAATTTCCATCTGAAAAATTAGGAAACCTGCTCTCAATCTTTTGCTGGCAGAAATTCGCCCAGCAAAATTCAGATGGAGCATACACATGGTCGCATTTTCCGACGAAAAGCTCTCATTGGTCTTTTATGCTGAATGAAATTCCGATCGTGTGTACACAGCATTAGCATATATTACGATTTTATTTATCCAAATAAAGGTAAAGAAGAAAAATTAAGTGTGTAGTGCCAATGTTTGAAACAGCATTATAGACTGAAAACTTGTAATTTGTACCATATTTGTGCATCCCAACCATAAACCAAACCAAAAAAAACGCTTACTGCATTTTACAGAGAAAAAATTTACCACTACATAAATGCATCTACCAACTGCTTTTTTTTAAGGCACATGTAAAAATGTTCATATTAACAGTAATTTAAAGGAGCCGTATGGCCAAAGCGCATTTGGTCATACTTTTATTGTGGGTCACAGGAGTGCACTACTGTGATCCAGATTCAGCCAACAGCGAGCTAAAGCCCGTTGTTGGCAGACATCACAGAGCCAGTCCAGCCTCTGCAGGGATCCCAGACGCCTGACTGGCAGCTGGCTAAGCCTCTCAGCATACCCCACCATTCCCCACCAGAAGTGTACTCAATCTAAAATCTGGGATCTTTCTTTTGGTTTTAGTGCTTTGCTATAAAGACACAGAAAATAATAAAAACTTGACAGAGGCCCCAGCCTTCCTTTCTCTATAAAAAATTGTAAAAAAATATTTTGTTTTAGATAAACTTGAAATAAAATGAAGGGTTGGGAGATACAACTTCACCTGCTACATTTCTCCAGTTCAAAGACTTTACATACAGTGAAGCTGAAGAGTCAGCTTTACTTCCCTGGACCTTCCATCCTGCTAAAAATTATTTAAAACATGAACGTAGATGGACGGGATAAAAGTCAGTGAGTGAGAGAGTAAGAGTGAATGAATGTGTGAGTGAGAAAAAATGTAAACACAGAAACAGTCATACATGAGTTAGTAAAATGTAATGGATGTTCTGCCAATGGTTGGTAATAGTTTTAATGTACAGTATGCAGACAACTAAAAATCCCAAAAGCCATACCGTCACGGCAAAAAGTATATCCTACACCTACAGAAGCAATAAGACTTTGAAAGCAATTGCTATAGGCATCAGTGGTGGCATATCAGAATTTCTATTTTGTATCTGAATTTTTGCAAACTATAAATTGCCAGCCATGCATCATGCACTGTTAACACTACCGTGCAGCAGCAACGTTCCATGGGAACTACAGACTAGTTAATTCCACAAGCAGAACAAATAAACAAATAAGACAAATCTATGCGTTTCAGAACATTAATTGATGTCATGGTGTTCACGCTCTAAAATCAATGTTGCATTTATTAGCTCAGAGCATTGTGAAGCAAAATCTTTAATAACCCCATATTTTATCATTTTAATGATAAATCAAAGCAGATTTGAGTACACAGTGTTGGTAATCATTTAATCCATGTAACTGCAAAATAGGAATCTTAATCACATTCAGTATTTTATTACTAGTCTCCACAATACACTGAATCTCCAAAATGAACATCCTACAAAATTTTTAATTAGTGAAACAAAAGCAATAAAGCAAAGAAGATAGGACCATGCCTTTTACCAACGCACCTGGAGGCACAACTCCAATACCATCATCAACATCAAAATCTGAGAAGTCACTATCATTGATTCGCTGAGATCCTGTACAACAGCAAACCAGTATAGGTGGTCATTTCAAGAAGAGGAATGATGCACATAGCAATTAGCAGACATTTTTTTACCTGGAATGAAATAGCCATTTCCCACTGTTGCACACTTACTTTGTAATTTTTTGCTAGAATTCTCCCCATGTACATGTCTCCTTGGCATAAAAGGTGATGGCTGAGGCAGAGGTAGTGAAGACTCATCATGTGTTTGCAGTTTATACCAGTGAGGTTCATCGTCTAATAGTGCAGTCTCTAGCTCTATGAGAATCTGAGAGGAAAGGTACATTGTGAGACAAGTCTTGCACATAAAGTAAAATAAACAACACTATTCTGTAACGTTAACACCATGCTAAATTCAAAAGGTCTGCTCACTTTTATTCTATGTTTTATATAATACTATGAAGCTGGACTAAGTAGGCTTCCTGTGCTGATTATAGGTAGAATTAAAGACTCTAAAAACATGGATTTCTAGCCGTGCAATCTCTATTGTGGGGAGCAGGGTTAGCCTGTCCATTAGTGGTGCAGGGGTGCTGCCCCCCATACATGTGTCCGCCCCCTAATCTACATGGGGGGGCACTGGACGCATGAATTCCAATTGAATTTTTTTTTTTGAAGCATGTGACTAGAGCCAGGGGCTCGAATAGGCTTCAAAAAAGAGTGGGCTCGGGGCACAGAAAAGGGGGTGATGGCTGATCGTCGCCCCCCCTCTCCTAGGGCAGTGATGGCGAACCTTGGCACCCCAACTACATTTCCCATGATGCTCAACTACACTGCAGAGTGCATGATCATCATGGGAAAAACATCTGGGGTGCCAAGGTTCACCATCACTGTCCTAGGGGGTTTGTTTGGGTGGGGTTATGATCGCCGCTGCAGGGGGGGGGGGGGGGTCTTAGTTTGTGTCGCCTCCCCAAAAAAAAGATTTGGGCACCAGCCACCAATGATGGGGAGGTGCAGATGTCTTCAGGCACAGGGAAAGTAAACCAGGGAACACAATGGAAGAAAAGGACAGAAACAAATGAACAAACTAAACAGAGATACAAGAGCAGAAGATGAATGCTATGGTGGAAATTACAGCTACACACAGTGCAAAACAATTAAATAATACCATCCTCAGCGCCAGTACCGATAGTTTTCACTTATTTGCAAAGATACATTTTTGCTGTGGTTTCAATTGGCAGTCACTGTGCCAGGCTGACAGGACACACTAAAGACGTAAGAGCCAACTGGTGGCACTATAGCACACAGCAGGGAAACACAGGCATCTGACATACCTGAAGTGTCACTTGCTCTTGAATCTACTGGCAGGTGTGAATCAGAAAGAGAGCGAAGACTGGAGTCATGAGTGATGGGACTGTGCAACACGTATTCTTGCTGGAATTGTAAGCCTTTTTAATCCCTTCCCATGTGCAGTCTGTAGATTAACATTCCCCGGCATGATACAATAATAAAGATAAGCCCTACGAGTCAGCATCTGACACTTCATATGTGATCAACTCTCTATTCTGGCTCTCAATGACATTTTACATTTTTGTTCATTTATAAGCCTACAATATCTTTGGGGAGGGGATTATGCAAATATGTTGCGCTTTTTTTTTTTGAAGACAGCTAATTGGCTGAAATGAGTTGGGCGGAGTCAGGGTAATGTCAGATGTTGGTTTAACCCCCCTAGCGGTAATCCCGAGTCTGGCTCGGGTTAGGATTTTACTGATAGGAGCAGTAACCCCGAGCCAGACTCGGGATCACTTCGCTGGATACAGGGAGGACACAGTGAGAGTTACTTACCTTGTCCCCTGGATCCAGCGATGTCCTCCGCACTGTGTGATTGAGCTGTCCTCCGTTCGATTCATAGTGCTGAATGCCGCCGAGCTCCGTTCCCTGCAACGTTACGGCGCACGGGAGCGGAGAACGGCGGCAAATTCAAAAAAGTAAAAGTACACAAAACACACACAGCACTGTAATCTTACAGATTACAGTACTGTATTACAAAATGACACACCCCCTTTGTCCCTAGTGGTCTGTGCAGTGCCCTGCATGCACTTTTATATTATAAATACTGTTTTTTCTGCCTGGAATTTGGAGATCGTCCATAGCATAGCAACCAAAAATTGTCCCTTTTTCAGTGTTTTAGGATTTGATTACGTTATTGAATATTTTTTATTATTCTTTATTATATTATAAACTTTATCATACCGGGGATGTCTGCTAGACTCTGGTTTGAACAGATTTACGAGAGTTATTCCTAAGAATTACAGGACTACAATATAAGATGCCAAATTTCCATGCAAAATAACTGTACTGCTTTCAGCACCTAAATCCAGACTGAATCATACCGCCAGGGAGGTTAATATAATGGGAGTGCTATTTTCTTGTTCTCCCCTGGGGGCGATAAACCACCAGAGGAGTGCTGCTTTGGAAGCTGGTGGAAAGCAGACTGGAATAAGCTGGATGGCTGTGTAGGAGTACCAATGAGTTCCTTTGCTGAGTACAAAACAACACAAGCTCTATATGACATTCATGTGTGAGTTCTTACACTCTGGTAAGCTGCATTGTTTGAGTAGAAGTGTAAGCACTGGTGTTCTCAGCAATCTTTCTCAGTTAAACATGGAGGTTTCAATACTTTTGTGGGAGAAAAAAAAGAAAAAAAAAAATATATATATATATATATATATATATATATATATATATATATATATATATATATATATGGAAAGTAGCGAGTGTATAGCTTGTATAAGTGTCAATTTTCTGTCCCCGCAAAATAACTCGACACACAGCCATTAATGTCTAAACTGCTGACAACAAAAGTGAGTACACCCCTAAGTAAAAATGTCCAAATTCTGCCCAATTAGCCATTTAGCCATTTTCCCTCCCCGGTGTCATGTGACTTGTTAGTGTTACAAGGTCGCAGGTGTGAATAGGGAGCAGGTGTGTTAAATTTAGTGTTATAGCTCTCACTCTTATACTGGTCACTGGAAGTTCAACATGGCACCTCATGGTAAAGAACTCTCTGAGGATCTTAAAAAAAAGAATTGTTGCTCTACATAAAGATGGCCTAGGCTATAAGAAGATTGCCGAAACCCTGAAACTGAGATGCAGCCAGGTGTCCAAGACCATACAGTGGTTTAACGGGACAGGTTCCACCCAGAACAGGCCTCCTATGGTCGACCAAAGAAGTTGAGTGCACATGCTCCGTGTCATATCCAGAGGTTGTCTTTGGGAAATAGACATATGAGTGCTGCCAGCATTGTTTCAGAGGTTGAAGGGAAGTTGAAGTCTGCCTGTCAGTGCCCAGACCATATGCCGCACACTGCATCAAACTGGTCTGCATGGTTGTCATCCAAGAAGGAAGCCTCTTTTAACGATGATGCACAAGAAAGCCCGCAAACAGTTTGCTGAAGACAAGCAGACTAAGGACATGGATTACTGGAACCATGTCCTGTGGTCTGATGAGACCAAGACAAACTTATTTGGTTCAGATGGTGTCAAGCGTGTGTGGCATTAACCAGGTGAGCAGTACAGAGACAAGTGTGTCTTGCCTATAGCCAAGCATGGTGGTGGGAGTGTCATGGTCTGGGGCTGCATGCACTGGGGGCTACAGTTCATTGAGGGAACCATGAATGCCAACACATACTGTGATATACTGAAGCAGCGCATGATCCCCTCTCTTTGGAGACTGGACCACAGGGAAGTATTCCAACATGATAATGACCCCAAACACACCTCCAAGTCGACTACTGCCTTGCTAAAGAAGGGTAAAGGTGATGGACTGGCCGAGCATGTCTCCAGACACAAACCCTATTAAGCATCTGTGGGGCATCCTCAAATGGTAGGTAGAGGAGCGCAAGGTCTCTTAACATCCACCAGCCAACAGGATTCCAGTGGCAACCTGTGAAGCTCTGGTGAACTCCATGCCCAAGAGGGTTAAGGCAATGCTGGAAAATAATGGAGGCCACACAAAATATTGACACTTTGAGCCCAATTTGGACATTTTCAATTAGGGGTGTACTCACTTTTGTTGCCAGCGGTTTAGACATGGCTATGTGTTGAGTTATTTTGAGGGGGCAGCAAATTTACTCTGTGTCATTTCTTCAGTGTTGTCTCATGAAAAGATACAATAAAATATTTACAGAAATGTGAAGGGTGTACCCACTTTAGTGAGATACTGTATATATACACTATATTACCAAAAGTATTGGGACACCTGCCTTTATACGCACATGAACTTTAGTGGCATTCCAGTCTTAGTCCGTAAGGTTCAATATTGGGCTGGCCCATCCTTTTCAACTCTTTTGTGAAAAGCTGTCAACAAAGTCTAGGAGTGTGTCATAAGATGACACTTATGATACTGCCTGCAGTTCATAAGATGAACTGCAGGCAGTGATAGGTCTCTCTAGTGCAGGGGTGTCCAACCAGTGGCCCGGGGGTCACATGTGTCCCACGGAGCCCTCTGATGTGGCCCGCGACCTCCTGCTCTGGGATGGCAGGTTGGCAAGCCCAGATTGTGGGTTGCCGGCCCACCATCCCAGAGCATATCAGTGTTGTGAACAAAGCTGGTGGTAGAGGAAGAAAGTGGCAGCTGCAGAGTATGGGCTTATGAGCTGCATAAGCCCATACTTCCTGTATAGCACCACCTCCTGTCACAGGGGTAGTGATACCAAATGCACTCTGCCTGGGAAAGCAACAGCCCGTGATACCTGAATGGAAGACTGTTATTAATAGTAAGTTTATTACTAAAATCACAGTTGGGGTTATTTACGAAAGGTAAATCCACTTTGCACTGCAAGTGCACTTAAAAGTGCACTTGGAAGTGCAGTTGCTCTAAATCTAAGGGGTAGATCTGAAATGAGGGGAAGCTCTGATTTTATCATCCAATCACGTGCAAGCTAAAATGCTGTTTTTTATTTTCCTTGCATGTTCCCCTCGCTTTACTTCCAAGTGCACTTTCAGTGCACTTTCAAGTGCACTTGCAGTGCAAAGTGGATTTTCCTTTAGTAAATAACCCCCAGTGTATATATGGGCGTATCTGTTCTGCAGTAATTACTGGGCTGCTTTCAAGCTGATCTGCAGGTGCAGCGCAGGGTTACCTGCACTGAGCCATAGACATCTGTTATTGCCTGCAGGATTGTTGCTCTTTCATAAAGTGAGCCACACCTGCAGGATATAATAGAAGTCTATGGTAAAGCTCAGTTAACCCACAGGAAAGCCACAAGCACACTGCGCTCCACCCTCGATGTGGGTAAACCACAGTGCATCAGTGTGAAAGCAGCCTTAGGCCCCTTTGACACAATCTGTCCCACCCAATCGGACCCTCCATTCACCTCTAAGGAGCAACAGATATAAATGGACTTGTGACCGTTTAGACCCACCTACCTCCAATCTGATCTGCTAACAAAAAGGGAAGGGGATCCATCCCTTTCCATCTGGGCAGATTGGAAGGCCCATAGAGCAGAGTGGGCTGTGTCCGTGTCCGCTCTGCATATGCATATGCAGAGTGGACATGGACCTGTCATCCACACGCTCCACTCATTGTGGCCCACAACCAGTTACCATGCCGCTTAAGTGGCCCTCGCTCTTCAAAAGGTTGGGCACCCCTGCTCTAGTGGTATGCAAAAAGGTTAAACACTGGCCACACCTTTTCCCCCACCTGGAGCATTTTTTTTTCTGGGAGGAACTGTGTGTGTTAGAAAAAGGCAGCATGCAGAATGTCATAGGACATATCTGCAGGTCTGAGCAGTCCCAGTGTAGAATACATTAATTAAGTGCCCAAGGTACTAAGGCAAATGAGTAGGAACTGGCAATTCCATGCTGCTGCCTATCATGGACAGATGTTCAAAGAGGAGTATTACCAGTAAGGAAGTCCAGAGGCTGGCAGAGGTCAGGAATGGCTGCAGACAATAGTGTAATCCAGAGTCAGGCAGAGGTCATGACAGGCAGCAGACAGTAGGGCAACCCAAGACAAGCTAGCAAGGGTCAGAACTAAGAGTCAAAGTAAAAGATTAGTGCCAGTATAGTTAAGTCTATTAAAAACCCAAAGCCCAGGAATTGTGATGTTCAAATAGAGCAGCCAAAGCACTGCAGGCACTCAGAGAAGAGGAGGTGGAATAGGCAGCATCAAGCTATTGTCTAACAAATAGACATCCTTGAGCGTCACCACTGGCCAATGGGAGAAGAGGGGGTATTGGCACCAGAGTATGGCCAGTTTTCTGCCAAAAGACAAGCTGGCTGATAGAAAGGAGTGGCTGAATGGCGGGCTTAGTAGTAGAAGCATGTCTCATACTTTTAACACCTTTACATTGTACTAGTCATTAGCTGTGTGTCATCACATGACCAGTCAATGTATTACTTTCTTATAGGTAATGTCATGATGCAACACATCAGCATCAAAAAAACTAACAATTTAACATCTATCTAAATGATAAAAGTTACAGTGCCTTGAAAAAGTATTCATACCCCTTGAGATTTTCCACATTTTGGCATGTTACAACCAGAAACAAATATATTTTATTGGAATTTTATGTGATTGAACAACACAAAATGGCACATAATTGTGAAGTGGAAGGATAATGATAAATGGTTTAAAACATTTTTTACAGATAAATATGTGAAAAGTGTGGTGTGCATTTGTATTCAGACCCCTTTACTCCGATACCCCAAACTAAAATTTGTGTGTAATTTAATCTCAGTATAAATACAGCTGTTCTGTGAAGCCCTCACAGGTTTGTTAGAGAACCTTAGTGAACAGATAATGAAGGCCAATGAACACACCAGACAGGTCAGGGATAAAGTTGTGGAGAAATTTAAAGCAGGGTTAGGTTATAAAAAAAAAATCCTAATCTTTGAACATCTCTTAACCACTTGCCGACCGCCTCACGCCGATGTACGTCATCAGAATGGCACGGGCAGGCATAAGCACATATATGTACGTCCTTTGCCTCCCGCGGGTCGGGGGCCCGATCGGGCCCCCGCCCGGTGCCTGCGGCGGTCGGTTTTCGTTCGGGAGCGATCCCGGACGAGGGGACGGCCATTCATTCATGGCCACCCCCTCGCGATCGCTCCCGACGAATGGAAATCCCCGGTGACATCACTTCCTCTCCTGTAATGTAAACACAGGAGAGGAAGTGATGTATTCTCTCCTCCGTGTCGGTATTTTTCGTTCCGACACGGAGGAGAGCGGATCAGTGAGTTGCACCAACACATCCCACACACAGTAGAACATGCCAGGCACACTCACACCCCCCCTTTACCCCCCGATCACCCCCCCAATTACCCCTGCCCCCCAGTCACAGTGACACCAATGTCATTTTTTTTTTTTTTTTTTTGCATTGGTGTCATTTGTGACTGTAATAACTGTTAGGGCAGTTAGGGTTAGCCCCCTTTAGTTCTAATGTACCCCCCTAACCCCCCCAATAAAGGTTTAACCCCGTGATCACCCCCCGTCGCCAGTGTCACTAAGGCTGGGTTCACATTGCAGCGGTTTATGAGAACGAATGTGATTCGCACCGCACTGCAGTGCAAATCACATCCGATCTCTGTGCGATTCGAGTTCAGCCATTCGCCGCACCCGCCGCACCCGCCGCACCCGCCGCAAATTCGCACGGGACCCTTTTTTTGGCCCGCAGCAGAATCGGATCGCATGGGTGTTCACACCATGCGATCCGAGTTTGCAGATCGCACTGCGATATGCGAACTGATCTGGGGGTGTCAGTAACATTTCACTGACACTCCCAGCAGTTCGCATAGGGCAGTGTGAACTGCCGCCGGGAGGCATGCGATGCGGGAACCCGCCGCGGATTCGCGGCGTTTCCGCATCGCTCCAGTGTGAACCCAGCCTAATAAGCGATCATTTTTCTGATCGCCGTATTAGTGTCACAGGTGACGCTAGTTAGGCAGGTAGGTATTTAGGTTCGCCGCAGCTTTTTATAGCGCTAGGGACCCCCATATACTACCGCATAAAGCCCCCTGATTGCCCCCTAGTTAACCCTTTCACCAGTGATCACCATATAACTGTTACAGGTGACGCTGGTTGGTTAGTTATTTTTTTATAGTTTCAGGGCACCCGCCATTTATTACCTAATAAAGGTTTAACCCCCTGATCACCCGGCAGGTGTCATTTGTGACTAATAACTGTTAGGGCAGTTAGGGTTAGCCCCCTTTAGTTCTAAGGTACCCCCCTAACCCCCCCAATAAAGGTTTAACCCCGTGATCACCCCCCGTCGCCAGTGTCACTAAGGCTGGGTTCACATTGCAGCGGTTTATGAGAACGGATGTGATTCGCACCGCACTGCAGTGCAAATCACATCCGATCTCTGTGCGATTCGAGTTCAGCTATACAGATAGTATGGCTGAATTCGTGTCGCACCCGCCGCAAACTCGCACGGGACCCTTTTTTTGGTCCGCAGCAGAATCGGATCGCATGGGTGTTCACACCATGCGATCCAAGTTTGCAGATCGCACTGCGATATGCGAACTGATCTGGGGGTGTCATTAACATTTCACTGACACTCCCAGCAGTTCGCATAGGGCAGTGTGAACTGCCGCCGGGAGGCATGCGATGCGGGAACCCGCCGCGCATTCGTGGCGTTCCCGCATCGCTCCAGTGTGAACCCAGCCTAATAAGCGATCGTTTTTCTGATCGCTGTATTAGTGTCACAGGTGACGCTAGTTAGGCAGGTAGGTATTTAGGTTCGCCGCAGCTTTTTATAGCGCCAGGGACCCCCATATACTACCGCATAAAGCCCCCTGATTGCCCCCTAGTTAACCCTTTCACCAGTGATCACCATATAACTGTTACAGGTGACGCTGGTTGGTTAGTTATTTTTTTATAGTTTCAGGGCACCCGCCATTTATTACCTAGTCTCACTAGTGTACCCCTAAATTTAGGGGTGTCTACTTTCTAAAATGGGGTCATTTGGGGGGGGGGGGTTTGTGCCATCTTGGCATTTTATGGCCTTCAAAACTGTAACGCCCTTAGAAAGCCTGAAGGCGGTGCTTGGTTTTTGGGGCCCCGTACGCGGCTAGGCTCCCAAAAAGTCCCACATATGTGGTATCCCCGTACTCAGGAGAAGCAGCAGAATTTATTTTGGGGTGTCATTTCACATATGCCCATGGCATGCGTGAGCAATATATCATTTAGTGACAACTTTGTGAAAAAAAAAAAAGTTTGTAATTTTCCCGCAACTTGTGGCAAAATATAAAATATTCCATGGACTCAACATGCCTCTCAGCAAATAGCTTGGGGTGTCTACTTTCTAAAATGGGGTCATTTGTGGGGGTTTTGTGCCATCTTGGCATTTTATGGCCTTCAAAACTGTAATAGGTAGTGAGAAGTGAACTCAAAAAATTACGCCCTTAGAAAGCCTGAAGGCGGTGCTTGGTTTTCGGGGCCCCGTACGCGGCTAGGCTCCCAAAAAGTCCCACATATGTGGTATCCCCGTACTCAGGAGAAGCAGCAGAATTTATTTTGGGGTGTCATTTCACATATGCCCATGGCATGCATGAGCAATATATCATTTAGTGACAACTTTGTGAAAAAAAAAAAAAAAAAAAAAAAGTTTGTAATTTTCCCGCAACTTGTGGCAAAATATAAAATATTCCATGGACTCAACATGCCTCTCAGCAAATAGCTTGGGGTGTCTACTTTCTAAAATGGGGTCATTTGTGGGGGTTTTGTGCCATCTTGGCATTTTATGGCCTTCAAAACTGTAATAGGTAGTGAGGCGTGAAATCAAAAATTGACGCCCTTAGAAAGCCTGAAGGCGGTGCTTGGTTTTCGGGGCCCTGTACGCGGCTAGGCTCCCAAAAAGTCCCACATATGTGGTATCCCCGTACTCAGGAGAAGCAGCAGAATTTATTTTGGGGTGTCATTTCACATACGCCCATAGCATGTGTGAGCAATAGATCATTTAGTGACAACTTTGTGTAAAAAAAAAAAAAAAATTTTTTTTTTGTCATTATTCAATCGCTTGAGGCAAAAAAATAAAATATTCAATGGGCTCAACATGCCTCTTATCAATTTCCTTAGGGGGTCTACTTTCCAAAATGGGGTCATTTGGGGGGGTTTTGTACTGCCCTGTCATTTTAGCACCTCAAGAAATGAGATAGGCAGTCGTAAACTAAAAGCTGCGTAAATTCCAGAAAACGTACCTTAGTTTGTAGATGTGACAACTTTTGCGCAAACCAATAAATATACAATTATTGACTTTTTTTTTACCAAAGACATGTGGCTGAATACATTTTGTCCTAAATGTATGACTAAAATTGAGTTTATTGGATTTTTCTAATAACAAAAAGTAGAAAATATCATTTTTTTTCAAAATTTGCGGTCTTTTTACGTTTATATCGCAAAAAATAAAAATCGCAGAGGCAATCAAATACCATCAAAAGAAAGCTCTATTTGTGGGAAGAAAAGGACGCAAATTTTGTTTGGGTACAACATTGCATGACCGCGCAATTACCAGTTAAAGCAGCGCAGTGCCAAAGTGTAAAAAGACCTCTGGTCATTTACCAGCAAAATGGTCCGGTCTGAAAGTGGTTAAAGTACTGTTCAATAGACATATGCATTAGTTTTCGTCCAAATGCATTTTCTCCCAAATTTCGGGTATTTTCGTTATCTTTTTAACAAATGATAACGAACGTGCAGAATCCGAAAACCGAAAGATCCGACATAAACAAATGCTTTATTTTCGTTTTCGTTGTGACGACAGTTCGATATAGATAGGAGATTCGACATGGCGCTAACAATAGCAATCTATGTCCATCGAACCTGTGGTCGAATGTGCCTAACCTTAGCTCTATTAGTCCAAGATTATTCTACATAGAAAGAAAAGATTCGACATAGAGAGAAAAGATTCGACATAGAGAGAAAAGATTCAATATTATAGAGACAATAGCAAAAAAGGTTGAATGTGCCTAACCTAACTAGTCCAAGATAATTCGACATAAAGAGAAAAGATGTGACATGGAGATTTGACGAAGCAGTCGCCGAGAGTGGACTCATTTTGGTCAAATGCTCCGCCCATAGGCTATAAAAGAATTCTAATGTTGGTTGACTAGTAATAATAATTAATAAATATAATTATTACTAGTGTCAACATTAGAATTCTACTATAGCTTGTAGGCGGAACATTCAACCGGAAATGTACAATCGCGGCATCGTACAGTTTGGCTGCTCCATCGAATCTTCCTAGGACATGGATAAAGTTGTGGAGAAATTTAAAGCAGGGTTAGGTTATAAAAAAAATCCTAATCTTTGAACATCTCTTAAAGTACTGTTCAATAGACATATGCATTTGTTTTCGTCCAAATGCATTTTCTCCCAAATTTCGGGTATTTTCTTTATCTTTTTAACAAATGATAACAAACGTGCAGAATCCGAAAACCGAAAGATCCAACATAAACAAATGCTTTATTTTCGTTTTCGTTTGTGACAACAGTTCGATATAGATAGGAGATTCGACATGGCGCTAATAATAGCAATCTATGTCCATCGAACCTGTGGTCGAATGTGCCTAACCTTAGCTCTATTAGTCCAAGATTATTCTACATAGAAAGAAAAGATTCGACATAGAGAGAAAAGATTCGACATAGAGAGAAAAGATTCAATATTATAGAGACAATAGCAAAAAAGGTTGAATGTGCCTAACCTAACTAGTCCAAGATAATTCGACATAAAGAGAAAAGATGTGACATGAAGATTTGACGAAGCAGTCGCCGAGAGTGGACTCATTTTGGTCAAATGCTCCGCCCATAGGCTATAGAAGAATTCTAATGTTGGTTGACTAGTAATAATAATTAATAAATGTCAACATTAGAATTCTACTATAGCTTGTAAGCGGAACATTCAACCGGAAATGTACAATTGCGGCATCGTACAGTTTGGCTGCTCCATCAAATCTTCCTAGGACATTCGACAGATACCATAAGCCTTCAATGACAGATTCAACCTTAATTATTTCGGATTTTTGGACGAATGCATTTTTTAATGAAACAAAATAATTAAAAACTAATTTCGGGAGTAACGAAATCAATGTATTTTTCGGACGAAAACGAAATTCCGAAACAAAATATTTCAGTGTGCACAGGTCTACTATTCAATCCACCATCCAAAAATTGAAAAATTATGGCACAACTGCAAACCTACCAAGACATGGCCATCCACCCAAACTAATAGGCCGGGCAAGGAGAGCATTAATCAGAGAAGCAGCCAAGAAACCCATGGTAACCCATGGTAACTCTGGAGGAGCTGCAGAGGTCCACGGCTCAGGTGGGAGAATCTGTCCAAAGGACAACTATTAGCCATGCACTTCTCAAATCTGGCCTTCATGGAAGAGGGGCAAGAAGAAAGCCATAAGAAGTCCTGTTTTCAGTTTGGGAGAAGCCATATAGGGGACACAGCAAACATGCGGAACAAAGTGCTCTGGCCTAAAGACAAAATGCTATGAGTGGCAGAAAACTAACACTGCACATCACCCTGAACACACCACAACAAACATGGTGGTGGCAGCATCATGCGGTGGGAATGCTTTTCTTCAGCAGGGACAGGGAAACTGGTCAGAGTTGATAGGAAAATGAATAGAGCCAAATACAGGGCAATCTTAGAAGAAAGCCTGTTAGAGTCTGTAAAACACTTGAGACTGGGGCGGAGGTTCACCTTCCAGCAGGACAAGGACCCTAAACATACAGCCAGAGCTACACATGGAATGGCTTAGATCAAAGCATATTCATGTGTTAGAAAGGCCCAGTCAAAGTCAAGACCTAATAAAAATTGAGAATCTGTGATAAGACTTGAAAATTTCCCAACAGTCTCCATCCAATCTGACAGAGCTTGAGATATTTTGCAAAGAAGAATGGGCAAAGATTTCACTCTCAAGATGTGTAAAGCTGGTAGAAACATACCCCAAAAGACTTGCAGCTGTAATTGGAGTGAATGGTGGTTCTACAAAGTATTGACTCAGGGGGCTGAATACAAATGCACGCCACACTTTTCACATATTTATTTTTAAAACATTTTGAAAACCATTTATCATTTTCCTTTCACTTCACAATTATGTGCCACTTTGTGTTGGTCTATCACATAAAATCCCAATATAATACATTTACGTTTTGGTTGTAACATGACAAAATGTGGAAATTTTCAAGGGGTATGAATACTTTTTCAAGGCACTGTATATACACATATACACATACATACGGTATAAGGGATATTTTTTTCCCTTAATTTCTTTGTCTTTGTGTAAAAAAAAATAAAGATAAAAAAATGATGTACCTTATTTTGTCTAATGGTTAGCATAACATTCTACTTGTTTTATTATTACCATGTTACTCTGTCTGAAAGTGTCATCAAGCAATTCAATAATTCTCACAAATACCTCGCCAAGAAATTCGCTTTCTTCTTCTTGTACTCTAGGCTGATCCCACACGGTAATTTCTAACATTCTTTCTCTAAAATTTTTACGATGCACATGGGAGTAAACAAATGTTTGGTTCCATTTTGGTTCTGAGCATCTCTTCACTGTTTTGGTCCTCCTTTTACTTTTATCGCTGTTAAAAAGAGAAGTTAGAACAAAGTTATATACTGTCATCTAGTGGCAGCTGTTATGATTGCAGTCAAACATTTGTTTACACCATAAAGTAGAAAGGCTTTATTTATTAAAGGAAACCGTTCCTAAGAGAAACATAGAAGCTAACATTCATGATGTCATGTCTCTTTCTCGTGCATTTAAAAGAAAAACAGCATTATGTTAAATTCTTACCTTCTGTCCGGAAGGAAATACATTTTTACATAGGGATTTCTCGGGCGTCCATCTGGCCTGGGTGGAAGGTCTATTGCTTGTAACACAGTGACTATTAGATGATGTTCTACTTTATCATATAACAATTTTACCTAAAATACAATTATAATAATATCAGATATACACTGTAATGAAAAATGAAAAAAGTACAGCAATTAAAAAACAGGACATACAGAATTTTCTGACACTGTTCTGTCAAACGTGTATTTTTCACGGATTTGTTCTTCTGCTGCTACATATGTATGTGTTTGGCTAGCAGAAGTGGTTGTCTGAATGGGCTGAGAATACAAACATGTTCAGTTATAATTTCTCTTAAAGTGTACCTGTGCCCAGATTATAGATATTATAGTGTTGATCTATACTTAACAAGCAATAAGAGCTTAAAAAAAACATCATTGACCTAAGTAGCTGCAGGAACTGAGGAGAAATGCATCTTTAGGTCCTATTCTCACCACCTTGCTCTGCAGTTATGTGCTTTATCATGTGTTGAAGCATGCTGGATTACCACAGCTGATTCTTTTTAAAGGTTCCGCAACACAGGAAAAAATATTCCTGTTCTTTTCTTGTTTCTTCTTCTTTTCCTGCTATCTTTCTTGTTGTTTCTTTGGTATGATTTTAGGGGGTTTCCCCTGTGTATATTACATGACCCTTATTCCTGGCTAACTTGGCATTATATCTCCAGATTTATGGACCAATATTATGTGTATTTTTGGAGGCTTTGAACCTCCGCTCTATTTTCTAATTATGACCAATTGGTTTATCATCACATTTCATTGCTTTGTTACCTCATATGACTTAAAGTTATGACTTTTGTACACAGACTATGGGGTTTATTTATTAAAGGCAAATCCACTTTGCACTTGGGGGATATGCAAGGAAAATAAAAAACAGCATTTTAGCTTGCACATGATTGGATGATAAAATCAGCAGAGCTTCCACTCATTTCAGATCTACCCCTTAGAATTAGAGCGACTGCACATCCAAGTGCACTTTCAAGTGCACTTGCAGTGCAAAGTGGATTTACCTTTTGTAAATAACACCCTATGTTTATCAGTCATATTTTCAATCGTTTCTAGTGCTTCTCTTATTATGTAAGCTTTGTAATTATTTCAATAATAACAATGAACAAGAAAAGTTGTAGGAAGTATCAATGAACTACGAGAGCTGACATATAATCAAACACATAGGATGGACTTGTGTCTTTTTTTTCAATGTCACCTACTATGCAAGTATGAGAGTACTCACCAGCATCCTTGCAATTCACTGAGAACTACAAGCAGTCTTGGGGACAGAAGAATTCAATGATTTACAGGCAACAGAACAAAAAAAAAAAAGGAGGATATGTCATAGAACCAAGACAATAAGAGAAATGGTACAGGATACTGCTCCACCAAATGTGCACAGGACCACCCCTTATCCCAGCAAAAAAAATTGTATAACAAAGCAGCAAGAAAGGGGAAAAAAAGAAGAAGAAGGGATTGGTGGGAAAAGGAGATGGAAAAAAGGGTGATGGAGGAGGGAAGGTGGGGGGAGAAAGAACCAGGGGACTAACTCCTCCCCCTCCAACTTCTTTTGATCCAGAGAGACTTTGGCTCAAAAGAAGGTGGTATATAGATCTTGATCCACAACTTTCATGTCTTATGAAACTTAGACATCTTTTTAGTTTGAGGGGCAATCATTTTTCAAAAATCAACACTTGAGAAATTTGACTTCAGCAAATGAGATGGTTGGATTCCTCCAGGAATGCACTATGACTTGTTTTAATGCCATGAGGATGTGCAATACTAACCTAAAATGAGTGTTGGTGCATTTTGCAGGCTGCCAATGTAGGAGGGCTTTGTAAGGCTTCATGTACACTAGCCCACACTGGTAGATCCTAAACATGTGTTTAGGAGCTTTTGTCATTTTTTTGGAAAGCTCTTAAACTCAACTACATAAAAGCCTATGTGTGAATGTACACATAGGCTTTTAGCAGAGTTTGAGAGCTACTGCGTTTAGGTGAGCTTCAAACTCCCTCTCATGAACATGGAAATATCACTTTCAGGATAGGGACATTTTGACCCCCGGCCAAATATATCCTTTCGCAAGGCCCCTTAGGCTTCATGTACACTAGCCTACATTTACCATGGCCGCGGGAAAACGCAAGTCGCATCATAAAATGCGGTTTTGTGTCTTTCCACAACAGCCATAAATGTAGGCTATTGTACATGAAGCCTAGGGGTCCATGTAAACAGAAATATTTGTAACTGTGTACAGCATTTGGAAAACTGTAATCCAGAATTTACCCTCTTTCAGACAGTCCCACCATATGTGTCTGAAAGATCTGTCTGCTCAGCAACCTCAAAAGCATTGAGGTGTGCAAGAAAAAAATCTTAAACACCCATGCTCTCTTGAAAATTGCTGCTGAAACCAAGTGATCAAAGTGGTATTAGATCATAAAATATAAAAGACTCAGCTGCGTTAACACTTTATTTAATATATCAATAAATCATAAAGTACTTGATCCTTCCTTGAACATGATGATGAAAAGCATAGAGCAGAGCCAGAAGTTGTGACATCACCACGCATGTGTGCAACCACTTGGAGTTTTGTAAAATTGTAGTTTAAGAGATGCCAATTGCCCTTTGCATGTTGTAAGTGTTTTTAACTTATAATAAAGAATTATTCAGGATTTTACACTATTGGAACCTGGTGCTCTTTTTTCTTTTGCTTCAGCATTACTTGGTAGATTTTTGGGGGCTGGAGTAATGTCGGCTCTTGTACCTGCCGCAGATCGATGTAGATACTCAGCGCTGTTTGACTTCTTATAAACTGAGAGTCACATAATTTGTGGTAACCTCATACAAATAATAATATGGTGGAAAGAGAATGAGGTGGAATACATTTGAAGAGTTTAAATACTGATTATTGCGGCTGCTAGGATTGATTTTCACCAATGCATTGACTTTTGTCTTTTATGTAATACACTTTGGTTTATAATTTTGGTTTTGTGGGATTATGCGGGTATATACAATATGCATTTGTGGTGTTTGTTTATAATTTTTTCATTAATTTTTAACTAATATATTAGTGCAAGTGAAACATGACAAAAAAAGTGAGAAATTCTAAAAATGGTCTGGCCACATGAGGTGAAACATGGAGAACAGAGCCCAGCAGAGGATAAATGAGGCCATGGTGTCATTTTTTTAATGAAGATTACACTGATGAGAGCGTAGAAAAACCTAACTTATATTAATGGGTATTTTTTCCACAGTGTTTGCAGTAGAGTATAGAGTTCACGTTGGGCTTGCTTTAAAGTTTTTACTGCTTGTTAGAAAAATATATCAATACATTAATGTTAATAGTCTGGGCACAGTTACACTTCAAGTGAAACGGTAACTAGGGGTGCTTGCCCTCTTTTTGTCAAGCTTTTTGGCTAGGTGCATGTGTGCAGAAACACTCTGGACTTCATGTACAACTTATTAACAGCTGATTTACCAATTCCCCAGTCATTTTTTACATTTCTCCTGTGCTGATTAAAACGGCAAAAAAAATTACAAAAAAAAGCTTAATAAAGCTACTGTACATTACAAAAAAGGAAATATCAAAAAGATTGTAATTTCTAAAGGGCCTTTCCATACCAAGAAGAAACTAAATATCCATGTAGTGATAACTTTTGTGTATTTTTTTTTATGCTAAAGAATACAAGCTTGACTAACTTTTATAGAAAACATTTCTAAAGTCCGAGAATGTTTTAAGACCCATTAAGAAAAATGCTATTAGCAATGTGAATAACACATATTGCGCACACACTACGAAATGCACTTTACCCTGAAGGCGACAGTCTCTAATGCACAATTTTCTTAGAAGAACTAATGAAAAGCATTTTGAAATGAAAATAGATTACGTAGGGGTAAAAAAAAAGGGAGATTTTTTTTCTATGATTTTAATATGAGTATATTTTTTGAGATGTATAATAGCACAGTTCATGTTCACGCTTGCAATAGATAAAAAACACATACTCGTACTATGCTCATACTATAAAATCCAAGATTTTGGATTTAAAAATTGTTTTACCCCAATATTTGTAGACCTATGAAGCAATATTCACACAATTTTAAATAGTATTCAACTGAAAAATGTGTGAATCCTGGATTAAAGTTAAGTAAAGCTTGGATAACAAAATATTGTTATTTGTATTATTATTATTATTATTATTATTATTATTATTATTATTATTATTATTATTAATTTCCCCTGTGGCCTGATGGCCTACTGTATATATTAAAGCAATATGAAACCCAAAACCAAACATTTTTTCAATTGCAGCTTATGAATTCATAGATGTGGTGGCTGCATTAGGTTTTTTTTCTGACTCTTTTCCTTTATTTTCACCTTGTGATCCAGCTAGTAAATGTCTTTTTTTTCAACTTACTTTAACAGACCAAGCTGTCCAAACAAAGTAACAACTAGAGGGTCAAGACAAAATATTTCAAATGGACAGGGGTCTTTATAAAGGTTGGCTTTTATTCATTTATGTAAATGCTTTATTCCAAAAGGGAAAGAAAAAAAAACTGTTTGCTGTAGCTGCTTATAAAAGTGTTAACTGAAGTTAGTTTGTAACTAAAGGCAAAACATTTTTTAGTTTTGCAATTTGTCCTGGTAAAGTAAAAGAAAATCCCAAATTCTTTGTGTTGACATCAGAAAAGTTATACAGGGTAAATCTTCTAATGGGGACACTAGTTCTGATGACCCCAGGGACACCCCTGGATTCACTCACTTTGGAGCGATTCCCTATCATTTCCTGCTTTGGCTACGGGACAGGAAGTAAAGGGAAATCTTGCTAAGGCCGGTTTCACATGGGCGGTTCGATCGAATCCACCTGTCAGTTTTTAAGGTGCACCTGATCAAACCAGCCATTGCTCTTTATGGAGTGGCACCTGTCTGCAAAAAACAGCTGGGGGAAAGCTGGATCCCCCCCCCATTAGGCGGATCGGATGACAGTTGAATGGAAACAGACAGGTGGTTCGTTTCCATCTGACAGCCCCATAGAGAACAGCGGGGCTGTGCCGTGTCTGCTCTGCATAGTGGACCTGTCATCCGCCTGCTCAGCGGGCGGATAACAAAAATGAAATATGTTGCAGTGCTAAGATGTGGTGAATGTGACGAAACGTCCCTAA
The DNA here is from genome assembly GCF_037356315.1 of Lithobates pipiens. Lineage (NCBI taxonomy): Eukaryota > Metazoa > Chordata > Amphibia > Anura > Ranidae > Lithobates > Lithobates pipiens. The sequence goes on from NW_027507758.1 coordinate 342,441,921, forward strand.
ACTCCGCTTGGGTGCTTTCGACAGATACCACTTCCTTCCAGTCTGAATATAGATATCACATGCTCCCAAGCACAAAACAAGACAAGACTTGTTTCACTGCTAACATGGACTGATTTATTAAAACCAAAATGACAAGTATTTATAATACAGTAGAAGAGGAGTTCCCCCCCTCCAGCTCATGTCAATTCTGTTTCTGGCTACAGTTATATTGTTAGAATAATATGAGCAGGAGGGGGGGACCGCCTGTTCTACTGTATTATACATATTTGTCATTTTGTTTCTAATAAATCAGTCCATGTTAGCAGTGAAACAAGTCTCATCTTGTTTTGTGCTTGGGAGCATCTGATATCTATATTCAGACTGGGAGGAAGCGGTAAATGATGAAAGCACTCAAGCGGAGTGTAGGGACGTTTCGTCACATTCCCCACATCTTAGCACTGCAACATATTTCATTTTTGTTTTGGGGTTTAATACCGCTTTAATTAAATATATAATATGTTTTACTAATACATAATGCTAGGCAGTTCTCAAACTGTTTCTATTCTTTCCAGATCTGATATTGCAAATATCAATATCAAATATTGAGCAAATATGATACTTTGTAAACATAAACTGTCTTTCAGGTACCAGAAGTTACAACCTGCTGATAAATTGCAATTTAGAGATTAAGAGGATAAATTAGGCAATTAAAATTAGCCTACAAAGTATACGATATGGTGATCTGTCCAATCCTCATCAACTGACTAGTTGATTCTTTGAATGCTAAAAATAACCTATGTTCATAATTTAGATTTAATTTCTTAACTAACTTAAGTCAATTCAAATCTGAAACATCTAAATGGTTACTATGGATTGCTTGACTTTGTATATCTCTTGGAACTGAATTTTTTCTGTTTATGAATATGTACAACTTGGGTGTTTACTAAAAAAAAGAAACATAGAAACCCAAAGTGTACAATTATCTATTGGAGTCAGATTAGGGAAAATACAATTCTGAATGCATGCTGTAGATTGCTGCACTTTGCACACTGTGATATTAAAACCTATAAATATCTATATTTGAAGTGTTAGGTCATCTTTACAGATTTTCTGTAAAAATTACCTAACACCGAACACCCCCCAGCCCACCCCCCCATACACCATCCACCCCCCAGCCCAGTACTTTCTACCCATGATCCTGAGCTGTCAAGGCTTCTGCAAGCATCTCCACTCCAAGAATTTGAAATCTCTACTACTTTCTCTACTCTCTACTCTCTGTCCAACACTGACATTATGGACTAGACAGATTTAACTTGGTCGGCATCGTCACATGGAAGGCTCTTTAAAAATACTTTAAAAAGGAAAAATATGTTTCTTTAACAACATCCCGACCGGCGCACACCGATATACGTCGGCAGAACGGTATGGACAGGCAAATGGGCATACAGGTACGTCCCTTTAAATTTTCTGCCATGCCATCACGTGTGTGCCGCCCTGGTCGGGACCTCCGTTAGTCCGATCGTGGGTCCCGAGGACTCGATCGCTGCAAGGATACCCGTGATCGTTTCACGGGGAGGAAGAACGGGGAGATGCTAATATAAACAAGCATCTCCCCGTTCTGCCTAGTGACAGCGTCACTGATCTCTGCTGTGATCGGAGCAGAGATCAGTGACGTGTCATACACAACCACGCCCCCCACAGTTAGAAACACTCCCCAGGGCTCACTTAACCCCTACACTGTCACCTAGTGGTTAACCCCTTCACTGCCAGTGTCATTTACACAGGAATCAGTGCATTTGTATAGCACTGATTGCTGTATAAATGACAATGGTCCCAATAATGTGTCAAAAATTTCCGATGTGTTCGCCATAATGTCGCAGTCACGATAAAAATCGCTGATCGCCGCCATTACTAGTAAAAAAAAAAATTATTAATAAAAATGCCATAAAACGATCCCCTATTTTATAAACGCTATAACTTTTACGCAAACCAATCAATTGCTTATTGTGATTTTTTTTACCAAAAATATGTCGAAGAATACGTATCAGCCTAAACTGAGGAAAAAAATATATTTTTTATATATTTTTGGGGGATATTTATTTTTCAATTTTTTTTTTTTCAAAATTGACGCTCTTTTTTTGTTTATAACGCAAAAAATAAACGCAGGGGTGATCAAATAACACTAAAAGAAAGCTCTATTTGTGGGGAAAAAAAGGACATCAATTTTGTTTGGGAGCCACATCGCATGACAGCTCAATTGTCAGTTAAAGCGACGCAGTGCCAAATCGCAAAAAGTGCTCTGATCTTTGGCCTGCAAAATGGTATGGGACTTAAGTGGCTAAAGTCATATACTGTACATTATGAACTTTATTTTACAATGGTATTCTACTACAAAATTAAGTACCCAGAAAAAATATTTCAACCAAAGTAGCAGAAGAGTTGAAGGAAAGAAAAAAAAATAGGAAAGTCAGGGCAGGGGGAGTGCCCCTCTACATAACATATATAAAATGTGGGGCGCTCTCTAAAAAAAATGTTTGATAAATCCTCCTACAGGGTAAAATATTGGCACCCAACCACTCCAGAGGACAGTGGTTCCACCATAGAGCACTGGACTGTACAGACAAGCCTGTGAGGCTTAGCTGTAGAAATGATAATGTAAAATGTGGAGAATTGAGTATCAAAAATCCCAAAGTTCATTGAGCTTTTTTTTTTTTGAGCTTTTAGGGCAAAATACAGTTTTGGGGAACGGTTCAATTAAAGCATTTGTCAAAATGTTATTACTTAACATCTCATGCCATGGTTGTTAACATACTTGAAGTTGCACTCCATACTTGAAGCTGAACTCCAGAAAACAAAACACCATATAATCAGTACATCTGCATTAAAAAGTATTCTCTAACCTCCTGCGAAGAAGTACTCAAGCTTGGCCAGTAAGGGCTGGGATAGGCGATTTGTTCACAAGATGGGCTACACACAATTCAAAATTCTTAGGTGTGTAAAATAATTCCCATATAAACTGTGTCTTTAGCTGTTCGCCTGGAGTTCAGTTTTAAGTGACCTTTTTAATGAAACATGTCACACAAACATTGCCAGATATACAGACATATACTTACAGACAGCTGCCCTGGCAAGACCTGAGGTGCATCTTTAAGTGCTCCGGGGCTGGTTGGAGATATAACAGATATTGAAGGCCTGTCCATCTTCTGAGATTCAAAAGAACTTGAACCTTACACATATGGAAACACGGATTACATTAAATGAGCTGCATTTGCAAAACAATTACAATTTAGTCTAAAACTGTATTCCATTCATTACTTGAATTCCACATTTAAAGCACTCTGTGAAAGCATCCGAAGCTCAGGAGCCGATTGTTTCAGCTTCTGGGCATAGCATTGTATTCCAGATATCAAAGGCAGCCGGTGGTTCCAGTGCTTGCCTGCGCTGAGATCCACAGATCCCCGCTGCCACTTTAAAACAGCACTGGGACACATAGCCACTATTCTAGTGCCATTTTAAAGCGGTGCCAAGGACTCAAGTGATTACGAAATAACTGAATGAAATGTATGCAAGAGTGATAAATTGTGCTGTTGCTATTGTGATTTCTGTATTATGTTTACTCCATAAGTCTCAGCCACTTATGCTGCCATGTGTTCCATTATAAAGCCATGTACCGGTTTATAATAATAAAGCTAAAGTGAATTTTGTAGAAACACAATTAGCCTTATTTGTCAATGTGCCTCAGATCAAGTCTGTCTGTTTTGCAGAAAAATAACAATTGTAAAGTGAATCTCTGTATGAATGGATGCTATGGGCAATACTGACTATTTTCATCTGAGACAAAAATTTGCATGAGAGAAATATCCGTTTATAGTAGTTAACTGTAGGAAGCCTGTACTGAAAGAAAAGTGCAAGCTGCTGTTGCTGAACTTTGTCTGAAAATTCTATTTATGTGGATGTCTCCAGCTGTAATAGTGAGTCAGTTAAAGAAGAACTCATTCATTTTCATCCATTTCTAAACCCATCTGCTTAAAGCAGTGGGCCAGCTGAAAAAAATATTTTAAAAAGACAGCAGCTACAAACACCGAAGCTGCTGACTTTTAATAAGCACACTTACCTGTCCAGGGTGCCCGCGTTTTCGGCTGCCCGAGGCCGACCCGTCCCTTGGCTCCCAGCGCCGCCATTCTAACTAAGGGAAACAGGCAGTGGAGCCTTGTGGCTTCACTGCCCATTTCCTACTGCGCATGCGTGAGTCGCGCAGCACTTTGTGAATGTCTGGCTGTGTTCTGGGACACACAGAGTTCCCACAACACAGTGCGCCCCATTCCCCAGAAGACAACATGAGAAGGAGAAGACTGAAGATTACCGCGGTGTAAGAAGTGGCAGATTAGGACGATCTGCCTGGCAACAGCCATTTCTGGTAAGTTAAAAAAAATAGTCTTCATTTTTTTTTTTTAAGATTTTTAGAAACAATTGTAATTTTTTTTTAGGGTGGCCCTCTGCTTTAAGCCTCTGGTGCTTGATTGAAAATGTTGTTGCTCTGTACTTCACTGCATCTTCACTGAAGGGTATTGCAGTATGTTCACTTCCTGTTTGCGGATGCCCAGTCTATCACAAAACTCACTGAGAGAGTCACTTTTCAGACTGTCAGTTAAACACACTTGGGCTTTAGGGCAGGGGTGCTCAATATGTGGCCCGTGAAGCTCTCTGATGTGACCTGCAATCTCAAACCAGAGAAGCGCATGCCCATAATGCTGTTATCACTATTTCCTTTATGAGTATATACTTTTTATGTCTTTTAATAAAATGTTGTATCTAATGCACTAGTTGTTTGCACCCTTGGTTTAATTTTGTTTCTGCAGTTGGAAGATTCCCCAAACTTAAGAGGGCTGCATTGTTTTTATCATCCTGTCCATGTTGTGTACTGGCAGGTATCATCTGAGGAATTTTGTTCAACTTCTCTGGAAGTTCTTAGCGCTACACTGTAAAGTTACCACTCCTTTATTTTAGGTCACAGGTGTATGGAAAGGGAGCTCAGACATGCCATTGTGGTCTGGACTTTAAACACATGTAGCATGCAGCATCTTGTTTATTGTCCTGTACTGTATACTAGTTTATATAGGCATAATGTCTGCTAAATGTCAATGGATGTTGAGTGGGCATTACTGCAGTGTTCTGTTGGCTCCAACTGACTCCTTCCACAGGCATTGTAGAGCAAGATAAAAACCTCAAGGAAGATCATGCGACCATAGAGTACAGTTAAATTACATTCTCAAATTTACTTATTCAGGTCATAGATTAAATCTCTAAGTGGTGCACATATGGCTATATATACCCATATTATTGACATATGAAGTGTAGTCCTGTACCATTTTGCTGCATGAGAGAGTTCAAATCTTACAATTTTTTTTATAGAAAAAATGTATTTGTTTCAACCATTTGTCTAGCAACATGCTAATAAATACGATAAAGAAAACTGAACACTTACTAGATTCTAATGGTGGATGGGAGCTTTCTGGGATCCTTGGAATGTCTCTGGAGTGAACAGAAAGAAAACAAAACCATTGTGGTATTTAATACTTTTCTCAGTAAATTAAAAGAGCTAAACTTATACAGGGTTAGCACAACATACAGTATTTACTATCAGAGACTACAAACATCTATCAAACTATTACTATTACGCAGGGCTTTTTTTAGCTGGAACCTGGTGGAACTTAGTTCCCACCACCTCTGGCTCACGCCCTCTGGTCCCTGTTCACCAATATCACTTGTAACCACAGAAATCTGACTTCTGTGAAAGCTTGTCTCCTAACTGCTCCCACAGATCAGAGCTGACTCCCACTGAGTGCGGGATGGGGACAAGTTAGATGCAGGTGCCCGGGTGCATTGCAGATGCCGACACCACCATTAAATGAGTTCCTGCACCTATTTTCTGTGAAAAAAGCCCTGATATTACGTAAAAAAATCACTGTTCAGTCAACAACCAGTTCCTTCCTTTCTGAATAGACAGTATGAAAAGAAGAATGTGCATGCTTGCTATAGACAGCACAGAGAATTCTTTCGGAATCTATTTGCCATGATATCTTGGGGTTCTGTTACTAAAGTGAAAGAGAATGTTCACTTTTCAAGAGTATTTTTAGTTTGGAAGAGATTTTTTCCTTAGCTTAGTGCATGTGTTAAAGAATAATGTTGTAAAAAAAATACCCAATCATGTGCAAGGAAAATCAAACACATGCACTTGACTGAATACAGCAGAGCTTCAACTCATTCACTAAGTTAAGGGAAAATTCCCTTGCAAAATAAACTGCCTATTCCCTTTTAGTAATCCAACCCCAAGTGTCTTAATTTATAGTTCATAAGCGATAGTAAGCTGCAGTTGAAGAAAAGAAAAAATCTCCTGCAAGGAAATATCACGTTCTAGTATGCATTTTGAGAGACTTGCCTTAAAACGAAGCCCTCCACCACAGCGCTGTCACTGCTGAGCGGGCTTCCATCTTCCCCTGGTCTTCCTTCAGGGTTTGCGGCCTCTGACTACATAAGTGGCCACTGGTGCAATGACATCTCTCACACATGCATGCAGGAGCTGCCATTTACAGCATGGGCTCTGAAGGTCTGGCACAGGATGCCAGACCTTCAAAGTGCATGCACTGGTGATATCAGTGGCTGCATGCACTCTGAATATCTCCTTTTAGGAGATAGTCACAGTACAGAATTTACTACCACTTCAAGAGTTTATAAAAGTCATAGATACTATTCATATGTTGACTAACAGGCAGAATATTTGAAAAGAAATAATAAATAAAATATATATTCCTTTGATCCAGTCTTACTAGACATTCAATAAAGAAACCCGAGCAGTCATGAAATACAAATTGCAGTAGTCCATCTTATCGAATGGGAAACTCATCTTTTAAATGTATGTAGAGTTGGGGCACCCTGTCTATACACATTTCTCAGGAGACACCATCTCTAGTTAACCACTTCAATATCAAGCACTTTCAGCCCCTTCCTTGCGTGGTCATGCAACAGTGTACCCATATGACATTTTTATTTATTTTTTTACATAGAGCTTTGTTTTACTGATATTTAATCACCACTGGGATTTTTATTTTTTGCTAAATTAAAAAGACCTCTTAAATAATGATGGATCACGTGGTACCAACAGTGGGCCGGTACACTGACCTGTCCATCCACTGTGTGCAACGAACACAGCAATTGACAGATCGCGGCCCATGGGACATGCACAAGGAGTGATCTGGGGAGGATCTCATATGAAGTCCACCCAGAACAGCAAATGTCCCTCCCAGTCATCATTTTATTGTAGGCCGGGCGGGAAGATGTTAAATAACCACTTCTTGTTCAAAAAGGGCTAGGGTGGGTAAGTGAGACTTTATATGTGCCACCAAGAAATCACACAAAATGACTAAAATACCAATAACTTTATTCAAAAACTCGTTAAAACAAAAAGCATAATATATATATATATATATATATATATATATATATATATATATATATATATATATATAGCCAATGTATAGTGTAATATTTGGTGTCGAGGGTCGACACATTTTGCAAAGAGTTCACTTTCTCAGGATCCCTGCCTGTTATATGTACAGTGCCTTGCGAAAGTATTCGGCCCCCTTGAACTTTTCAACCTTTTGCCACATTTCAGGCTTCAAACATAAAGATATAAAATTTAAATTTTTTAAGAAGAATCACCAACAAGTGGGACACAATTGTGAAGTGGAACGAAATCTATTGGATATTTTAAACTTTTTTAGCAAATAAAAAACTGAAAAGTGGTGCGTGCAAAATTATTCGGCCCCTTTACTTTCAGTGCAGCAAACTCACTCCAGAAGTTCAGCGAGGATCTCTGAATGATCCAATGTTGTCCTAAATGACTGATGGTGATAAATAGAATCCAGCTGTGTGTAATCAAGTCTCTGTATAAATGCACCTGCTCTATGATAGTCTCAGGGTTCTGTTGAAAGCGCAGAGAGCATCATGAAGACCAAGGAACACACCAGGCAGGTCCATAATACTGTTGTGGAGAAGTTTAAAGCCGGATTTGGATACAAAAAGATTTCCCAAGCTTTAAACATCCCAAGGAGCACTGTGCAAGTGATCATTTTGAAATGGAAGGAGTATCAGACCACTGCAAATCTACCAAGACCTGGCCGTCCCTCTAAACTTTCAGCTCAGACAAGGAGAAGACTGATCAGAGATGCAGCCAAGAGGCCCATGATCACTCTGGATGAACTGCAGAGAACTACAGCTGAGGTGGGAGAGTCTGTCCATAGGACAACAATCATTCGTACACTGCACAAATCTGGCCTTTATGGAAGAGTGGCAAGAAGAAAGCCATTTCTCAAAGATATCCATAAAAAGTCTTGTCTAAAGTTTGCCACAAGCCACCTGGGAGATACACCAAACATGTGGAAGAAGGTGCTCTGGTCAGATGAAACCAAAATCGAACTTTTTGCCCACAATGCAAAACGATATGTTTGGCGTAAAAGCAACACAGCTCATCACCCTCAACACACCATCCCCACTGCCAAACATGGTGGTGGCAGCATCATGGTTTGGGCCTGCTTTTCTTCAGCAGGGACAGGGAAGATGGTTAAAATTGAGGGGAAGATGGATGCAGCCAAATACAGGACCATTCTGGATGAAAACCTGTTGGAGTCTGCAAAAGACCTGAAACTGGGACGGAGATTTATCTTCCAACAAGACAATGATCCCAAACATACAGCAAAATCTACAAAGGAATGGTTCACAAATAAACGTATCCAGGTGTTAGAATGGCCAAGTCAAAGTCCAGACCTGAATCCAATCGAGAATCTGTGGAAAGAGCTGAAAACTGCTGTTCACAAACGCTCTCCATCCAACCTCACTGAGCTCGAGCTGTTTTGCAAGGAAGAATGGGCAGGAATTTCAGTCTCTCGATGTGCAAAACTGATAGAGACATACCCCAAGCGACTTGCAGCTGTAATCGCAGCAAAAGGTGGCTCTACAAAGTATTAACGCAAGGGGGCCGAATAATTTTGCACGCCCCACTTTTCATTTTTTTATTAGTTAAAAAAGTTTCAAAAATACAATAGATTTTGTTCCACTTCACAATTGTGTCCCACTTGTTGGTGATTCTTCACAAAAGATAAAAATTTTATATCTTTATGTTTGAAGCCTGAAATGTGGCAAAAGGTTGAAAAGTTCAAGGGGGCCAAATACTTTCGCAAGGCACTGTATAATAAATCAAATCAATCTAAAAAAATAAACATCAACATAAACATAACACAAAACAAACAATAGAAAATACATACAAAACTATTATTACATTCCAGTTAAAAAATATAAAATCATGTCAAACAGCCAAAAAAGAAAAAAAAAAGAGAGACAGAACATTAAAAAAAAAAGGTGGTAGGCATTTTGTTTTTTTGTGTGCAACTGGGGACTTTCTTTAAAGTATTTGACTTGTTTATATTGGATTGTAGTTGGCTAGACATCATGGTTGGATGTTGATGTTTTTTCTATTGGTTTACTTTTAGGATACATTGATGGGATGGCAAATTCAACTACTGAATGCTAGCTGAATTTTTAGGCACTTAATGGCAGGTATAGTTTGAGTTCCTTAGGCTTATGGATGTCATGTCTTCTCAACTCTCACTCTTCTTTTTTTAATTATGTTTCATCTTATTTCATAGGCTACATAGTTACATATAGTTATAGTTAATCTGGTTTAAAAAAGACACAAGTCCATCCAGCTCGACCAACACAAAAAAAAACACACACACACACATACAAACAAATAGAAAACCTCCATATACACTATCCTAGGCCCTATATCATTTATAAATATATTAAAATGTAAGGGTCCCAATACTGAAACTTGGGGTACACCACTAATAACCTTAGACCATTTAGAGTATGAATCATTAACCACTACTCTCTGAATAGTTGTAAATCCATTTACAAGCCTCTAGACCTCAGATTAGTTTGGTCACTTCTGTCTTTCATGAATCCATGTGACTTTTGCTTAAAATATTTTTTATCTAGCAAAACTCATCTATGTTGTATTTTATTAAACTCTCCAGTATCTTCCCAACTATAGAAGGTAAACTAACAGGTTTACAGTAACTTGGTAAAGTCTTTGCCCCCCTTTTAAATATAGGCACCATGTTGGCCTAACGCCAATCTAGTGGTACCATCTCAGTCATTAAAGAGTCCCTAAAAATTTGAAAACAATTACTTTGAAATTATCAAGCTCAATTCTTTTAGGATCTGTGGGTGTAAGCCATCTGGTCCAGGTGCTTTATTTACTTGTATTCTGTCTAAATATTTCTGGACCATATACATTTTGAGCCATTGTGATTCATTTGAGACTTTATCAATATCATCCCCATTATCGACATGAGCTTCCCCATGATCCTTTGTATACACAGAGCTGAACAAGGTATTTAATAAATTTGTCTTCTCTTTGTCTCTAGTCATCCAATCTAAATTATTTTGTAAAGGACCTACATGCTCAGACCTGGTCTTTTTATTATTAATATATTTGAAGAATTTTTGGGGGCTTATCCTACTATCTTTTGCAATCTCTCATTCATTATGAATTTTTGCGGCCTAAATATTGTGTTATATTCCTAGTAACATTTAAATGACAGTACTCCTTCATCTCTATATGTTCAAACACTTGTTTCTTATTATTTATAGCTTTTTTGAACTTTGGTCATGAGCCACATCATTTTAAAACGGGTAAAAATAAAACCTATTAAAAGTGTTTTTTATCTTTCCAGTATGTGCTTGTTGTTTACAGCTAACGTTAAATGAAATCATGTTATGGTCACTGGTACCCAAATATTCTTTTATATGAACAATAGTAATAAACTCTGCATGGTTTGAGATTACCGGGTCCATCAGAGCATAATTTCTAACTGGGGCCTCTATGAACTGTACCATATAATTGCCTTGTAATAGGATTATACATTTTTGCCCTTTAACTGTTCCAGTGGTGCCATTACGTCAGTCAATTTCAGGGTAATTAAAATTCCCCATTATAATCACTGTTTCAGCCCTTTCTATCTGTGCAAATAACACTGGGTGGCCTATAACAAACTCCAATGATTAACTTTGTAGTGTGCACACCTATGTGCAATTTCACCCATAATGATTCAGCCTCACAATCTACATCAACTAGGTCTTCTTTCACACTTGCTTTGAGATCAATTCTCACATAGAGACAGACACTGCAAACTTTATGTTTTGCCCTGTCTCTCCGAGAGCATAGCCAGGAAAATTTACAGCCCAGTAGAATGAAGAATGAAGCAAAGATTCAGCAATACCAATTAAAGCAACATTCTCTTCATGCACCAAAGCTTCCAACTCACTTATTTTGCTTGGCATTGGTGAACCAACACTTTAATTGTCCTAATTTGCACATGTATTTCACATATTTTTTGTGCACAAATAGTACCATTTCCAATGGTTGTTTGTAACACGGGAACCTTCTTATCGCATGCCATAGCCCTCCCCCCATCTTCCATCATTCCAGCCACCATTAGGGACTGACCCCTGTCTGGCCTGTCTACCTCAATATAATCTAATTCACCCTCCCCATCTCAATCCTAGTTTAAATACTCTTCCAGACTTCCAATAAACCTCTCCCAAGCACAGAAGACCTCCTTCTATTTAGATGTGAATCATCTTTAGCATATAGGTTGTACCCCAACAAAAAAGTCAGCCCAGTGCCCTTCAGTCTTTCACCATGTCTTTAGCCATGCTTTCAGTTCTCTAAGCTCCCCCGGTCTTTCCTGTGCTGTACATGGCACAGGCAATATGTCAGAGAATATCACCTTGGAGGTCCTTCCCTTCAACTTGCAACATAGTTTTTTAAATTGAGTCTCCACCTTTCATGTATTCTGTCATTGGTTCCAACATGGACCAAGACACCTGGGTCACGACTAGCCCCTCCCAGTCATTTATCAATCCGGTCCACCACATACTGAACCCTGGCACCATGGAGAAAGCAAACCATTCGGTTGAAGTGATCCTGTAGACAAATGATTCTATCGTTCCTTATGATAACAGAATCCCCTACCACCAACTGTCTAGGCCTTCTTGCACTACCCTTACCACCCCTACTAGATGGGCTGTTCTCCCGGCTGTTAGGTGTAGTAGTGACATCTAGGGCTGCCACCTGAGTTTTCCACCCCCACATCTTCACCCAACTTGGAAAATTTGTTTGGGTGCTAAAATCCAGGGATGGCCTTTCTTTTCTGGGAGCCCCGACCACTCCCACCGCCTACATTAACCCATCTTCCTACCTGATATTCCTGACCTACCCCTCCTCCCTACACATCAGCCCCTTTAACTACCTGCTCAGTGAGCAGAAGACCCCTTTCCAGGTTGTCAGTTCTGCCAGTTTTGCAATTTGCTCCTCCAAATCTACAATGTGAGCTTCCAGAAGGGCAACCCACTCACAACTGTTCCAGCGGTATTCATCCTGGAGCTATTGCTAATTTACTGTATACTAGGGATGAGCTTTGTGTTCGAGTCGAACACTGCCTCTTCGGCGAACAGTGAACAATTTGGGGTGTTCGCGGCAAATTCGAAAAGCCGGGAACACCCTGTACAAGTCTATGGGAGAAATCTAAAGTGCTAATTTTAAAAGCTAATATGCAAGTTATTGTCCTAAAAAGTGTTTGGGGACCTGGGTCAGGGGACATGGATCAATGCAAATTTTTTTTTAAAAATGGCAGTTTTTTCGGGAGCAATGATTTTAATAATGATTAAAGTGAAACAATAAAAGTGTAATATTCCTTTAAATTTTGTACCTGGGGGGTGTCTATAGTATGCCTGTGAAGGGGCGCATATTTCCCGTGCTTAGAACTGTCCCTGCACAAAGTGTAATTTCTGCAGGAAAAAAAGTCCTTTAAAATCACTCGGGGCTATAATTGAAAGTCATTGATTAAAAAAAAAGCGTGGGGTTCCCCCAAATTCAATTACCAGGCCCTTCAGGAATGGTATGGATATTAAGGGGAACCCCCGCCTCAAATAAAAAAAAAATTGACGTGGGGAGTGGTCAATTAACCACTCCCCTTAATTAGCAGACTGAAGGAAGGAAAGAAAAAAATGCTGTTTAAAAAGTGACAGCAATCACCAGCAGTCAAAAGCACAACTCCGGTTTTTAACTCCCAGCTCAAATTTCCAACCTATTTAGCTTTCAGCCACCAAAGTGTGACAAAAAAGGTGTTTTCTTTTTATTCTGGCTTTTTGTGTGATTCTGTGTATGTTAAAAAGGCAAAATATAGAATCATGTGATATTTGCTCTTGTGAATAGTGGGATCTAAGTTTTGGCTGTGTGTCTTTATGCTTGCCCCGCAAAGGTTGCACCCCCTCTTTTGACACATGGGATACATGTGAGAGAAATCCCCTAGGCGTCCCATCTTTTTTTTTTTTCATCTTTCCCTTTTGGCTGTGTGACATGAGATCAACTTTTATCACTGTAATATATTAGATCGTTCTATGTATTTTCTATTGTTTATTTTGTATTATATTTATTTTTGTAGATTGATTTGATATTTTTATACATCTAACTGCCATGGATTCTGAGGAAATTAACTCTTTACAAAACGTGTCTATCTTTAAGGCCAGGTATTATACCTTACATTGGCAATGTACATAACATAATAACATAGTTACATAGTAGGTGAGGCTGAAAAAAGACACAAGTCCATCAAGTCCAACCTATGTGTGTGATTATATGTCAGTATTACACTGAATATCCCTGTATGTTGCAGTCGTTTAGGTGCTTATCTAATAGTTTTTTGAAACCATTGATGCATGCTGAGACCATGCCTGTGGAAGGCAATTCCACATTCTTGCCGCTCTTACAGTAAAAAGCCATCTACGTAGTTTGTTAAACCTCTCTTCTTATAATTTTAATGAGTGGCTACATGTCTTGTTAAACTCCCTTCTGCAAAAAATTTTTATCCCCATTGTGGGGATCACCTCATTACTACACTTACTATTGTCTTAATAAATGTTTATATATGCATTATGTTTATAACATTCTAGAAAACTGAACTTATATTTCCTAGATTGTAAGCTCTAATGTTGGAGCTATATAAATCCTGTACAATAATAATAATAAAAATAATAATAATATTTTAATAAATTTTCTTAATTTGTGTTTAAATGTCTACGGTAAAAAAATGTGTAACTGGTATAGGCAAGTTTCTCTCTTTACTTAAAATGCTAACTTTACTCAACAGATTCATAATATACAAGTTATGGAGATAAAAAAGGAAGGAAAACAAGAGAAAAACAGAATTGTGAAACACGCAGTACAGTACATCTAGATAAATTACATGGATGGCATGCTCTGCATGAGAGAAGTTGGTGTTAGGGTCTATTAGCTTAAGGTTAAGGTTGCTCAATAAACTACAGAGCAGTGCTTTCTGTTGGAAGGTTAAATACACAAATCCAGTTTACAAAATGCTGTAATAACCACAGCTTTGTAAACAATATGAAACAAAACTTGTCATTGTCTGCAGCATGGTTAGCAATAAAGCATTGCATGGTACAAAATAATGTACCTAGGACTCCTTTTTGATGGTTCAAAAAAACAAAAAAAATGGATACTAAAGGCAGAGCAAAAAACTGATCAAGGCATCAATAAAACTGCCAAATGCAAATGCCAAACTAGCTTTAAAACAGGTCTAGTTATTGGATTGAAAGCCTCAAGATAAGTATGTTACCAATAACAGGCTTCCACAGGATTTGATAATAATTAGTGGATGGGCAATTCTGATGTATGTTGGGCCAACCTTAGATGAGAAAAGTTTTACCTGACAATTGCGTGTACCAGTGTTGACTTCAAAATGCTCCAAACTCAGACATACACAGCAGGCACCTACATGTAAGAAGGATTTCTGCATGTATATTTACATAAACAACAGAGCTCCCTCTAAACCCGTATGTATGTTTGCATACAATATAGAGCTGCCTATGAGCCCTGAATCGCTAAGAGTCCTGAGAAAAGATAGTCCGCAACTCCTTGTTTCCTCTTGAAAAATCCTCAAAATGTATTGATTCTCCATAAAAGACACGGACAGCAAATGCAAACGCGTTTCAGCCTTGCAGGCCTTTTTCACTACTACTACTGCTAGGCTGAAATGCGTTTACATTTGCTGTCTGTGTCTTTTATGGAGAATCAATACATTTTGAAGATTTTGGAGTTGAGGACCATCTTTTCTCATGATTGCTACTGCAGCTGCGTGACTGCCTCTCCGCACCCAGGTAGCTCTAAACAATCTTCTGATTATATTGGGTAGTAGCACCCTACTTCTGCTTTGACTCTAGGAATTATAGTATGCAAATTCCAAACTCAGTTCCTGAATCTTAAATTTGCCATGCCACCTTCCACACCACCATATTGGTCAGAGAGGATGTATATCATAGTGATTGACCAATAATGAGATTCAGAAGGGTGGAAAGACCTAAAGTCCATATTTTCTTATTATTTTACAGTGCAAGCACACATACATACAGTTTCAAGCTCCTGGATAGTTAGCTCTGGAAGATTTGCCCATATGTATGCATTCATTTGTTTACCTGTTCTAAATGAGTATCTAAGGCTTAGAAGCTAATGTGAACATGTTTACTTTTGTGCCTAAGTCAATTTTGAATATTGGCTTATATATGAGATGTACAAAATACATTGTTTTCATCAAATTATTTTGTTTTATTATTGAGATAGCTGTATCTCTTACTGTATCATATTGATGCTGGAACTATAAGAATTTGTGTGGTATTTGCAGGTGGATCAGGTAAGTATCCAGTTGTTTTTGAAGCTCTGCAGTACAGAGAGCACACTCATAACTAAACACCAGGTCATAAAAAAAAAGTGAGCATACAAAAAAAGTGCACAGGGTGTATATATGGTCTTCCTCCGAAGGGAAAGGACCCTGGCGCTGGTCTCCCTTGGCACAAAGCTCCTGATGGGGACTGGGGTAATCGTGGTCCATTCAGCCAAAACTGGACTCCTTTCTAAGGGGGGCCTGACAAGTACCATGTGGATCTCCCCCAAAGAAAGACCCCATGGGAGGGGGAGAATCTGACCAAAGGGCTATGTGTCCTCCCCACCATGACTTTCAGGTAAAGCCCGAGGACCTACACCCTACTGGTCGAGGGTGAGTAAGTGCCAAACTGTGTACGTGTAACAAAAAACAACACGACAGACAACATAAAATGGGAAAAGGGAAGTTGATAGTGCTTCAGGTGCCAATGTGCAATTGAATGGTAGGCCCTTTGGCTGGTATTCCCCCAGCCCCAGCCAAAAGGCCCAGCCCTGGAGGCAAGTGTAAAAAAAAAAAAGCATGCAATGAGTGTATCCACTTTTATAGATAACATTACCTAAAGTATTAGCTAAAGTAGTAGTGGATGGACAAATTGATAAGAGTTAACTTAATGTTAGGTAACGGGTTATAGTTAAGGAGTGGAATGTGTTAAAATGTCAGGATCTGGTTAGACGTTAAAGGTCAATTTTTTAAAAATTGTTAGTGCGGGAGTGCGCATGTGTTCTGACCTGCTCCGCACGCCTCCGGACTTTCTCAGCTTCCGCGAAACCCTCCAAGAAACCCTCAGAAAGAGCGAGGACCACATCATGCTATGTCGCCATCATGCGCGCGGAGGGGGCCAGCTAAAAAGAAACCCCCGCCACCCACCTATTTGTTCCGCTCGTGGAACACAGAACAGGCATCAGATAAGACTCCCCCATCCAAAATGACATCGGGCCGGAGGACAGAGACGAGTACAGCCAAGCAGGTGAGTGGGACACAGCGAAATATAGCCCTCCCTGCACAAGGAGCCACCTCACCTCACAACACAGCAGCCTCACAAGCAGACCGAGAGCGGGATCCCTTTTCATCCCAGTCAAAGGATGACATGATACAGTAACAGAAGGGTGAATCCCCATGTTTATCTTTCTCTCCCTCCCATACTTATCAGGGGGAGGGGATAGACAGTGCTGATTCTCCAACCTCATCTATGGACAGAAACATGGCTGAAATAGCTGAGTTAGCTTTAAGCCAGAAGAGCACAGGGAGCGATCATCCCCCTCTACCTCTTGCACCATATTCAGGGGACTCTGTCCTACTAGCCCGCTTTTCAACATTACTCCAGCAAGAGCTAACAAAAGCCTGCCAGTCTATTACAGCTGAAATGAAGCATGATTTCAATAGTATTGGAGAATGGCTGGATACTATTGAGTCTAAGATGTATGGCACAGTGAGGAGGGTTAATCAGAACACTAACCTGATCTATTCTCTACAAAAACAACTGGACCAGGCAAACACAAAAATTGAAGACCAGGAGAATAGGTCCAGGCAGTACAATTTTAGAATACGTGGCCTACCGGAAATAGTGACTGACCTTGAGGATTCTATACACATCCTGATGCAGGACTTGATACCAGAAATTGCTCCACATCACATAGAAATCGATCAAATTCATCGAGCTCTGATGGCTCCTAGACAAGATGGCCTACCTAGAAATGTCATAGGCAACCCACATTTCTATAGAATTAAAGAAAAAATAATGTCCACAACCCGCGTCAGAGGTGACATCACCCTCCTGGGCCATCCAATACAAATATTTGCAGACATTTCTCAATTGACGATACAAAAGAGAAGCGCATTGAAACCTTTACTGGCCCAGCTTACTAATCGCCAAATCAAATATCACTGGTCATTTCCATTTCACTTGTCATTCACCTATAAGGGCAAGACTCCTTTGCCAACTTTCCGGATGGAGAGGAAGTCCTCATGAGCCTGGGTTTGATCTCCAAAGAATCTCTCTCCCCTTGAGCACAGCAAGCAGGAGGTTGTCCAATCTTACCACTGTGGGACCAACGCCAGCGATCTTCTTCCAAGAGACTACACCCTCCCGCAGGACCAAATAGATGATTGTGATGACTCTTACATGAAAGTGTTACCCACATGGTGATAATTAGAATCACCAACTGCCTGTAAAAGGCTTCCCTCGAGCGTTTTGAGACTTATACTGTTGTTTAAAGTTCTTAGAAGTTGATAATGTTACTAAGCCTTAATGTGACCACCTTGTTCCTGGAGGGGGGGTCCCTCCTATTTGGGAGGAGAGCGTTAATATATGAAAATACAAAATGTTGTTTTGTGGGTTATACTAGTATAATTGGCGGTAGCCCCTCCCCAGGTTTACTTAAAAACTTTACTTGCTCAAATAGATCCACCGGTTTCCTACAACCCCTTTATTATATTTTAAATGGAAAGGACCGTGGCGGGAACGCATGCCACAGGTTAGTGAGCTTGTCGTTACCCGGCAAGGTGGTGACAACCTCATCCTACCTGATGGGAACTCTAATTTTCCAAACCCCCATGATTTTGTTAATATTACATCAGCGGATACTGTTTCTTTGTCTCTGGGTTGCAGATATACCTTGGTCCAGTTTATCTCATCCCCAATAATTCTTGCTTCTCTCTTTTCTCTGTTATATCCCTTCTCTTAAGTGCACCCCTGTTCCAAAGTCAGAAGATCTCAACCGAAACACCAGCACCTCGGAGGTGAAGATGGATAACTACAACAGGCGAGTACAGTATGCCGAACCTTAATGTTAAGCACCCAACACTCTCATACTCAAATATGAACTCATAATGTTCAGGGCCTTAATTCCCCTATGAAAAGAACTATGGCTTTCCAAACATATCACAAATTGGGTATAGACATCCTGCTCCTCCAGGAAACGCACGTTTCTCGTACCTCAGCCCCCAAATATTGAAATGCCAGATACCTCACATTCTACCTATCTAACGGCCCAGATAAAAAAGGAGGGGTTGCGATTTGTATAGCGAAGAGGGTCCTGTTCACTCCCACCACAGTAATTAAAGGGTAAAGAGGGAAGATACATCATGATCGTCGGGAAAATAAACGAACATACAATCACCCTCGTCTCATACTATGCCCCCAATGCGGGCCAAGTACAATTTTTTAAGACCATGCTCAAAGCATTGATGCCCCATGTGCTGGGCCACATCATAATAGGGGGTGATAGCAATGTGTTCTTAGACCAAGCCCTGGATAGAACCAATGAACACAAACCAATATTGAAACACACCCCCAAACAGGGTTGCAAATTGGCTCAGATATTACACTCCCATGATCTCATAGACATCTGAAGAGACTTTCATCCCATGACCAGGAATTACACTCATTCTCAGGTCCACAAAACATACTCACGTATAGAACATATATTTACACCATTATCACTTCTTCCCTCCGTAGACTCGGCCAAAATACTGTCCACCTCGTGGTCTGACCACTCTCCAGTACAAATTCCATTAACTGACTTGTGGACTAGACCAAAACCCTCAACGTGGCGTCTGAGTGCCTCATTACTTAATGATCCTACTATACTTACAGAGATAGAGACTGCCCTATGACAATATTTTGCTGACAATCGTGCAATTGATAACCTCCCCCAGTGTTAACTGGGCAGCATATAAGTCCACAATTTGTGGTAACCTGATTCAAATAGCCTCCAGAACCAAACGTAACCACGTACAAATGATACAACAAAAAGAGGAGGAGTTACAACACATAGTCCAGGAACATAAGTCTAAACCCCAACTAGATTTGAGACATAAAATAGAAGAAGCACATACAGCATTAAACCTTAGTCTCACCACCAAGGGAAGTATCTTCGTTGGTCTAGACATCGATTCTACACGCTGGGAGACAAACCCACTATGCTCCTGGCCAGGAAACTCACCCCGACTGTAGAATCCTACCATGCCAAGATTGCGTACGCAAGAAAGGAAATTAACTCAAAATCCTCAATTAATAATAGAGGAATTCTCACATTTTTTCTCTATATTATATAAGAAACCAAACCCGTTCCCCACAACTCAGGCGGACAAATTCTTCCATGATATCCCCCTCCCGAAGGTAGCACAGGAACATGTAGAACTAATGGAAGATGACTTCACAGAGGGAGAAATAGTGGTAGCAATTAAGAGCAATTAAGAGCCTGAACCCTACCTGGCCCAGGTACAAACTCTAATAGAAAAATATCAACTTCCGGATACAGAAGTATACCACCTACCTGCCTTATATGAAGGCTTTACAGCGTACAAATGATATCAAAACTTCCACCTCAATGGAATACCTGTGCAGGTGCTTCGATAAGCAAACAGGCCACATCTCAAAAATATACAGTATCTTGTTCTCAAAGTCGGAAAAACTATTTTACATGAACAAATGGGAACAGGATATAGAGGCAACAATGGAATTTGATAAATGGGTAAAAAAACATTTATAAAATAGCGCAATCCGTCTCTAAATCATTTATCAATACCTCACTGATAGAGTGAATTATAAAGTTTTAATGCAATGGCACTGTTGGGTAACCAAATAGTACCAGGACACACAAAGAAACTTACAGTATATAATTTATCTTTACGGCGTCCAGGATAGTGGTAGCGAGATCCTGGAGGACGCCCATGATCCCCTTAAACTTGGTGAAAGCGAAGCTGTCGTGGATCATGATCAATGAACGGCTCTCGGCAATTTTACTAGATAAACAACCAGTCTTTGATAAGATCTGGGAACCATGGTTGAAATATCTGTCTGAAGGTTTATGAGCTGTTAGTATAGTTAAGTAGGGAACAACAGGGGTGCACTTCCCCCACCCCTTCTTATTTCTTCCTTTTCTTTTCTTTCCTCTCTCCTTCTTTCTTTTCCTTTGTAAGTTTTTTCCCCCTAGAATCTTGTACCAAAGATCAGTAAGGGGTAGGAGGCCTCATGGTCACCCCACGCACAGCATGATCCCATTGGGGGTGGCTGGTGGGACTCTCGCCTACCCTCTTCTCTCTTACATGCTAATAAGTACTGTTGTGACAAGCCTAGGGACAAAATATACCTAAACAGTTATACTTTCAAGTTATGATGTTCTCAATAATGCCTAATCACATATAGGTTGTGTTCAGTCAAATTTGGACGTAGTTACCTAATCACCCATGGTACATTAACCAATGTGATACTGGTGTTGGCATAATATCCTCTTAATGCCTTGTAGACCGTGTTGGCCAAAATATGTTTCTATTTTCAGTGTTTTCAAAATGTAGCTTGTATTTTCTACCGGTTAAAACCAATAAATACTATTGAAAGATTAAAAAATGTAGTGCTGTGTGAAAGGTTAGGACCACTGTTTATTTAAAGAATTATATGCATGCCTCTTACCCAATGGGACGGGACACAATGATCTCTACTTGTGGCTCAGATTTTGATTGTAAAATGATATTGTAAACATCTTCATTTGTTGCACCCGGTAAAGGCTTCCCGTTCCATTCTAAAACCTCATCACCTTTAATAAAGGCAAAAAAATATTTTTTAAATGTGCCTTAACACAGGTCACACAGGGATAACCGTCACTGACTTTAAACATATAGTTGTATTTCTAAGCTGAAATGGCAGCAGCATTTTTATAACAGTATTAAAAATATATATACTTTTATTTTATTAACTTGCTACACAGGAAAAACAATACTGGACACAGCTACTCTAAAATAACTAAAGTATAAATTAGTTTAAAAAGATCTAACTCTTCAACATATTAATCATGACTTCGGTTCCTGAATTGTATTCTTTATGCAGATCATAGAGACACACATGCAAATATTCAACGTGGCATATGCGGACCACTCTACTTTACTCCATATATACAGTACATTAAAACCAGTATCCAGGAATTGTGTATTTTGTTGAGAGTAATTCCTGATGGCTTGCTGATCCATCTCACTGTGCTAAAAAAACGAAAATGGCAACATGTGCATTATGTTACTGGAAACATTCTTGATATCATGAGCATTTTTATACAAAATAAACTAGTTAGTACTATTTAATGTCAGCATAATTTGGCCAGATGCTTAATTGGGCTCTCAAAGCCCTTTTATTAAAAACAAAACAAAAAAAATAGAATTCCTGGGCTAAGTGTATCTTCAATTGAAAATGGAAAAGCGGCAGACTAAGTACCTGAATATATATAAGGTCAAGCCATATATAGAAAACATAATCCCTTTACATCAGCATAAAAGAACACAGATAAGTTCCCAATCAACTGAACAAATCATTAAGGAAAAATAAACGTGTATTCAGTAAAGATAAAAAGCTCATGGATGAAATCATACAATTCTTGTTCTTATGTGATGTGCCAAAATACACTCTATTCTGGGGACAGCACACCAATAATGTGCCCAAACTTCTTACCAGATCTTTCCATGCCATCATAAATGACCAAAAAAAATAACCTACCAGCATGTCTTTGGAGTGTGGGAGGAAACCAGAGTACCCGGAGGAAACCCACGCAGGCACAGGGAGAACATGCAAACTCCAGGTAGGTAGTGTCGTGGTTGGGATTCAAACCAGTGACTCTTTTTACTGTTAGGCGAGTATGCTATCTACTACACCACTGTGCCGCCCCCTTTCATTTATTAAAAGAATAAAACTCATAACATGTTTGAGATACCAGGCATGTAAGGCACCACAGAGTGAAGTGTATTTTGGCACATCACATACAGACTTTTTATCTTACTTTATTCACATTTAACTACTTCAATACCAGACACTTTCAACCCCTTCCTGCTCAGGAAATTGTTACGTTTTCACCGCTGTCACACTTTGACAATTACTCAGTCACGCAACACTGTACCCAAATAAAAATGTTCTTTTTTTGCGACAGTTACAGCTTTTTTTAAGATGTTTCTGGCTCCTCTGCCTTGCTGACTGGCCCCAGAGCTAGCTGCCTACTCTGGGGGCACTCTGTGTGCTAGTTTCCGAGCTGCCTCTCTGTGTCTACACAGAGCACACACACTGGCTGTGATTGACAACAGCGGGAGCCAACAACTCCCACTGCTGTGCCATAGCCAATGATAAGCTAATGATAATACACGGAGTGTATAATATTTAATCTGTGTGAAAAGTATAGAGTCTACAAACTATGGTATATATATTTCTTGAGGCCCGAAAATTCCAGGACAGTACACATACCCTCAAATTACCCCTTTTTGGAAAGCAGATAGTCCACATCCTAGGCATTTAGTAAGAGAAATGGCAAGTTGTAAATTTTCATAAAAAATTTTGGGAAAATTAAGAAATTAAATATAATTTTTTCTTATTTTCACAAATTTGTTATTTTAACAAGTTATGTCTCACTCACAGCATAGGCATACTTATAATTACACCCCAAAACACATTCTGCTATGCCTCCCAAGTATGGGGACACCACGTGTGTCAGACTTTTTCCCAGCCTAGATACAAGTTTTTGGAAAATGCAGAAAAGAAAATAAAAATGTATTTTTAATACACAAAGTTGTCAATTAATAGGATATTTAGAATACACATCAGAGGCATAGATATAATTTCACCAGAAAACACATTCTGCTACTCCTCCTGAGTATCGGGATACCAAATATGTTAGGCCGCGTACACACGCGGGGACTGTTCGCTCAACTTTGTCCGCTGAACAGTGTTTCGGCGCACAGTCCGCTCGTGTGTGGGCTTTCAGCGGACAGTTTCAGCGGACAGTCTGCTGAACAAAGTTTTTCGGAAATTCCGAAAAACTGTCCGCTGAAACTTTGTTTCAGCGAACAGTCCCCTAGTGTGTAGGCTTGTTCGTCAAACTAAGTTCCACGCATGCTCAGAAAGGATTTACACGCCGAAGTTTGCATTGCAGTGTATAGGACGTCGTTTTCTAGTCCCGTCGTACGTGCCGTTCACGTCATCGCGCACGGTTTCAGCGGACTGTTCGTTCGTCGTGTGTGGGCAAGTCCGTCCATGCTAATTTTGAGCGGACTGTCCGCTGAAACTGTTTGACGGACAAAGTTGAGCGAACAGTCCCCGCGTGTGTACGCGGCCTAAGACTTTTTCACAGCCTAGCCACATAGAGGGGCCCAAAATCCAAGGAGCCCCTTTTAAGGGGCATAAATTAAACATCTAATTTCCTAACTACCTATCACAGTTTTGGTGGCCCAGGAAGACCAGGACAAAAGGAAAAGCACACAAAATGACCACATTTTGGAAAGCAAACACCTCAAGGTATTTTTTAAGAGGTCTTTGGAGAACTTCATTTTTTTGCCACAAGTTTTTGGAAAATGCTATTTTCAAAATATAATAGTAATTACACTGATTGGAAATACAGCTCTGAAGCTACAGGCATCTGGCGCTGTTATAACTAACAAGAAAATATTTGCCTATTTCATTGATACATTGAATTTCATCCCTAGTATTGGATGTCCATACAACAGTGTAGACAATTAATGGATAATTGTAATACCTATAATATTACATGTAAGCAGACATGAAGCCTTATTGAAATACCTGCTCTTAAATGGCCTACAACATCTGCAAGGCTTCCCTTCTTGACTTTGGTGATGAAGGCACCAAGGCGTCCTGTTTCAGTCATTTTACCTCCAACAACCTGAGTATATAATGTATAAATACAATTAGAACAATAAGGGGGAAAAACAGTTATGAAATGGATTAACAAATATACAAAAATGTATCAATTAAAAAAACAGTACCCCAGCTAACTCTAATTGATTTATAAAAAGATTATCAACAAACCTTTACACTGTCTTTCTACAAACATACCAAATGATCTGAATGCACTATGTAGTAAAAAAACAAACAATACATATTCCTTACTGGTTAAGAAAGGCAACGGTGAGGTTCATGCAATTTTAATTTGCTAGCAACTACAGCCGCTACAGATCATTGCTAAATTCCAAATTTCAAAGGTAGTTGACAATAGCCTAAAGAACAGAGAATACAGGCTTGAGTTGGTTACATTATCACATTAGATTTTACAGCGGGCCCCTTACTCAACACTAAGGCCACCTTGTATGCACAGTATAGAATTTAGAATCTGTACATTAAAACAGAAAACTATCCCTCATATACTCAGAACATTCACAGAGAAGGCAACCTTTTAAATGTTAAGTTGTGGCTCGCACAAAGTTGTTTTAATTTTTGGAAAATGCAGAGTTTTAAGGAAGATCGTAATGAAATATTAATGAAGGCTACCATTACTGAACTCTCTTTTGAGAATGCTAGTTCCTGGCTGTCAATCTGATGGTTTGACATAAATGTTGTCTGAGTCTCTGATCTGGACCCAGTATAAAAATAGACACTTCTGACCTTTTTCTGATACTCATTTACAAGAATGCCTCTTCTGGGACTGTGGGTAAAATATCTGACCAAAGTCAGACACAGCTGTGCATCTAGTAATTTTAGAGCAAGGCCTGTAATAGCAGCCTCCATACTTCTAGATATAGTCGCTTTAAGGATAACAGTACTTATACTCATTATGTAAAACAATTGTCGTTTTTACATAATTTATAGATCCTGTCCCCTGAGACAGCCTGCAAGATCACACACAGCAAACACGGAAAAGAAATGCTGAGCAGGGGCATTCTCTTCTCCTCCCATGTGACTAGTCTCACACAGCGCTGTACATACATACCAATTTGTAACAATATCAATGAACCCTAACAAGAGAAGTCTGCCATTAGGCTGACACATGCAGTACTGCAGTCTCAGCAGGCTTATATCAGTAGTGCCGACACAGTCAGGTTAAAGTATTCAGAATACTGGTCAGATGGAGTGTTAGCATTTATGTCTGCTGGAGCATAGGATGACCCCTACATATGTAAACAGAAAGAGATCACCTTTAAAAAAACCACACTGAGACTCAAAACTGGAGCATGCAGAAGCAAGGTAAACTTGCAAATAAACAATTATAGTATATATGATTTTTTTTCATAATATCCACTGGCTAATTATGCCTCACTGTCCTAAACAAAAGTATAGGTATTTCTTTGATCACATACTGATTTTTTAATCCTTGATTTCCATGATATGCCCTCCTGCTACAGCAATTATGTTAAGCAAAGTAGCCCACCTTTATTCCATTTAGAGCAGTTGTTATTATAAAAATGTAACATGATTGGCTGCAAGTTAACAAGTTCTGCTACTGGAAGACATTCCAAATGGTTTTACAATGCAATATATTCTTCCAAAAAAAAAAACTTTTACCATAAAGGGCATCTTGTTTTTGTACGTTTTATGTTTTTTCATTTATGTAATAGGATTTTCATTACATTATAAGTGCACGTAGTCTATAGAACATACTATATATATGTATAATAGTAATTATCAGAACATAAGGGATTTTTTTTTTGTGTTTGTTCATACGGTTGCACTTATACTCAATAAAGGTTATATGGTCTTTAGAACTGATCATTTGGTGCTTAGCTTCCTCTGTCTGTGTAAACTTCAAATGTCAGGTGTGCCCCCCTTTGGGCCAATTTCCCATATTTGTGTTTGGTGCCTGGAACTATGACAAGAACCAACACCTACCTGCATCTGAGGTGCATTTCATTTTATTTTATGTCTCCTTAAAATTATTCACAGTCGGGTTTGAAATGCTGTGTGTGGCTCACCTCTTCATGTTCTCTCTAACACCAGCCACCTTGACAGGAAACAACACTACTAGAAAATGTGTTTTTATTGCCACTTGTGCCCCATTGGGGCTTCACTCTCATTTCCTGTTCTGTCAGGCACCCATCAAACAAGACGTAGAAAGATTTTTGTAGTGTGGCCTACAGCTATTAATAGCATTACAATTTACCCAACAGAGTTGAAAGTCTAGAAATGATAAATACACTTCCAAACAAAGTCAAGGCCAGTTAGCCAGCATAATTTCCTCTCTAACTTGCTTGTCTGAGGCTACTACAGTTTTCTTCTTTCTGATTTTATCAGCAAAAATAGAAAAAACAAATGCCACCCATGGTAATGCAGCATGGATACATTTTAAGCCCAACTTTGAGCTATTTCTTTTTTAAATGTTCCCTTGACCCCTAAATACACTGGCTGTGTCAGGATCTGGATCACCTGCTGCTGTCACTGTGCTTCCCAGAGTGGAAGGATGTAGTTTAGGTGTCCATCAGCGGTGTTTCCCAGCAGCCAGCAGATCCCAGTAATTAGTTTCCACCTGATGCTGGCTGCTAGGAGGGAATTTACTGAAGGTAAACTTCTACTAGTACCTCTCGCTCCAGTGTTTTGCTCTGCTGCCAGAGATTGCGTGCCATTTATTCTAAACCTGACCTGCTGCCTTGTACCTGCTCTCCCTTGTTCCTGATCCCTTTTTTTTTCCCCCCTTCCCATCTGCTCCCTGCTCCTCCTGTTCCCTCCTGCTTTTCTGTGTTCCCCATTTTTGAAAATATATTGTATATAGCTCATTGTTAGTCTTTCTTTTTGTTAGGTTGATTCGTTAAATATTCTGTCACTGTTGCTGTGTGCTGGTGTTTGGATGGATTTTGTTTCACTGTAATTAAATCTCACTTAAAGCATATTCAGTTGGGTCCCAGCTACACAGATTTGGCCATACTTGCTGCTGATTCCGGCTGCAACACTAACCTACAGTTTAGAGCTGCTCCCCACAAAATATTTTCTTCAATGTAAGATGTTCTGCATCACTCATCAGTCATAGGCCTAGCCCCCTCCCCCCAAGAGCGGTGCCTTGCACTTTTAATGCACTGATGCATCATCTAGGACAATGATGGCGGACCTTGGCAACCTAGATGTTTTGGAATTACATTTCCCATGATGCTCTGACACTCTGCAGTGTAGTGGAGCATCATGGAAAATGTAGTTCCAAAACATCTGGGTGCCAAGGTTCGCCATCACTGATCTAGGATATCATTAGCATCAATCATAAGGGACTACCCATCACTGGAAGAAGACCAAAGAGGGAAACAGCCCAGTCATCATTTAAATGTTCTGAAGACATCAGAAAAAGGCAAGTTAAATAAAAAAAAGCATAAAATACCACTGGGTTTGACACAAAGCTCAAACTTAGACTTAATACAAACATTGAATCTAGAGGCGATTCAGTTCGCATTGTGCGCTATATAAGTATTTCATTCATTCATTGTAAACATTGTCTTGTTTTCTCCATTTTGGCAAATAGTATAGGTGCCCTTTAAAGATGGAGCATCCCTATTGTTTGTGTATTTATTATCTATGATATGCTGTAAAGAGTGGCAAATGAATACATAGAAATAATTTTCTATGAGGCGGAAGTTTTGAATGTCATTTATATTGTTTTAAATTCAAAAATATAAATTGTTTATGTATTCTGCATCTAGAACGTTAATAAAACCACCGCAACTTTAAAAGAGATGTGCTTACTTTCAGTCCCAGAAGTGCTCCTGATTCCTTCGGCATACTTGTTCTCTTATTAAGAATAACACGTCCAATTAAACGATCACCCTCCTTTGAAGGCTGCCAGGTTACAGGATGCTGAATAAGATGATTAAATACAAACACAAAATGTATTTGGTATTCTTTTCTTTGTTTCAACAGTCAATTCCAGGAGCATTTAACTCATAGTGACACATTTTTCTAAGCCAACTGGTTCAGAAAGCAAAGGACAGCTAGTTATACAAGGCAAACTAATTTAAATAAAGTTTAAAGAACATATTAATATATTAATGAAAAGATACATTTATTAGTTATTACAAATAAAACTGACGTATATAATGGTCATTTTTCATTTATTATGAATCGCAATATGTTGGCATAAAATAATAAATCTGTCACATTTTAATACAGTATAAGCATTCAAGTGGAATTCCAGGATTGATCTAACTAAGCTTAAACCTCCTCCCACTGCCCTTCTAACCCCTATACTAACTACCCTGTAAAAGGAAAATGCAGAAGATGGCACTCCACTCCAGTCATGTTATCTCCCAGCGGTTGGCTTCAGGGGAGAGAAAATATCAGCAACAATGCTCACTCCCTCCCATGCTGAATCATGAATGAACTGTGATTAACCACATTTTTTTGAAAGCTGAGTTAAATTTCACTTTCCGCACCCAGGCCAGATTACTGCCAGACCTGTTGAATCAAGAAGTCACATAAATAGTAGCTTTCTGACAAAGTGAAGCACGCTAACAGATTACAAAAAGCCACACATCAGGCAGCAATCTAAAGAAAATTAAAAAATAGATTAGAAACAAAGTAATGTACATGTATCGGCCTAAGAAGGGGTTCAAAGCCATTTCTAAGGCTTTGGAAATCCAGTGAACCACATGGAGAGCCATTATCCATAAATGGAGATAACTTGGAACAGTAGTGAACCTTCCTAGGAGTGGCCGGCCTACAAAAATTACTCCAAGAGCATGGTGGTAATGTGATGGTCTGGAGCTGCTTTGCAGCTTCAGGACCTTAACAACTTACCATAACTGATGGAACCATGAATTCTGAGCTCTACCATAAAATCCTAAAGGAGAACGTCTGGCCATCAGTTCATGACCTCAAGCTCAAATGCACTTGGGTTATGCAGTAGGACAATGATCCAAAACACAACAGCAAGTCCACCTCCAAATGGTTCAAACAAAGCAAAATGTAGGTTTTGGAGTGGCCTAGTCAAAGCCCGGACTTAAATCCAATTGAGATACTGTATCATGACTTTATACAGGCCATCCATGCTGGAAAACCCTCCAATGTGGCTGAATTAAAACAGTTCTGCAAAGAGTGGGCCAAAACTGCTCCACAGCAATGTGAAAGACTCATTGCCAGATATCACAAACAATTGCAGTTGTTGCCGTCAAGGGTGGCACAACCAGTTATTAGGTTTAGGGGGCAATTACTTTTTCACATAAAGCCAGGCAGATTTGGACAGCTTTTCTGCCTTAATAAACAAAACCATCATTTAAAAACTGCATTTTACTTCCGGTTCCGGCGCCGCATGGAGTGACTGCTCCTCTCCTCAGCTCCCGCAGCACGACCCTAAAATCTGCCTATAAATTCGGCCGAGCGGCTGGGAATCCATCGTTCCACCTCTGCCATAGCCTCCTGCAGCCATGGACAAGTTCGTGGAGAAAACCGGCGCGCGAGCGAATACAGCGCCGCCCGCGACCGCGGCGCGGCCGCAAATTGAGGCCCCGGCTTCGGCCTACTCGGCTACCTTCTCCTCGCAGCGCATGACAGACATGGAGGTGAGCTGTGACCCATCCTCCCCTCGCTCTGCACAACCCCTACTGGCTTCTCAAGCCCCTCCATCCCAGGGCACTCTCCCCACAACCCCTGCTGGTGATTCCACTACGGAACGCATTGCCCAGGCCGTGGCTGCTCTATTATCCCCCATGATCTCTGCATCGGTGGAAAAGGCTGTAAATGCAGGCATGCAACAGCTAAAGGCCCAAATAGGCGAACACCACACCAGACTGAACGACCTGGAACACCGCGTGTCAGACATGGAGGAGGAACTATACCAGGCCCAAGCCACAGAGCGCTCCCAGGACAGGACAAACCAATACATCTTGCAGAAGCTCGATGACTTGGAAAATAGGGCCAGACGGAGCAACTTGCGATTCGTTGGCATTCCTGAGTCGCTTCAGACCTCCGAACTATCTGACTTTTGCGCAGTTCGCATCCCAGAAGCCCTGGGCCTCCCGGGCCCCTGCACGGTAGAGAGGGCCCACCGTATGGGTCCCGCCACACCTGAACGCAAATCTCCTAGACCCATAATCGCAAAGTACCTCATCTACTCTGACAAGGCCCTGATCCTACAGAAGTTCAGACAAACTCGCTCTCTTCAACTGGATGTAATCAAGGTCCTAATCTTCGCCGATTATTCCATCGAGGTCTCCAAGAAGAGGAAAGCATTCCAGCAGGTGTGCTCGGAACTTTTCAAAATGCAACTCAAGTTCTCCCTGGCCTTCCCGGCTGTCCTGCGCCTCAAGGCTCCGAACGGCGACCAACTGACCTTTCAAGATCCTTCTGAAGCGGAGGCATTTCTACGCTCTCTTCACTGGGATTCGCACCCCCACACCCCATCCAAGTCATCATCGCTCAACCGCTCCCTGGACCAAAGGAGCCCACGGAAAGACTCGCCCAAACGTTTCAGGCCCTCTGCCCCGGACCGCCATCCCCGTGATACCCCTCGGTGAGGACATGGCAGTCTCCCTGATTCCTCCTCTGCTCACCTTTCCGGTGACCCTTTCGCCGGGTCCGTCAGACTTGTAAGTTGCCTTGTTAGTTCTAATACATCCGATCAGGCACGGTTGATGCTCTGCCTGATGTCTACCCGGTTTCTCTCTTCCTTAGGCCTTGTACCAAGTTCTGCTCCTATGTAGCAGTCACACCACCGTTGCTTTCTTGGCCACCTCTACCTCGACTGACTCTCTGTCCTCGCTTAGACGTGGTCCTGCCGCTATTGCGGCCACTCTATACGTTATACTTTATGGTTACACTAGTACCTTTGTATGTTTACTTGCTTTTTATATGTTTTTTTTTTGTTACGTATATTTTGCGGTCCACATTTTCTTTTATATATATGCTCCACCTGTAGAATACCCCGCTTTTCTGGGTCTCTATCCTAAAATGTTTAAACTGCATGTATATACGAAGCTCACTCCTTACATGTCTTATGATGTTATTGTGCTCCCCCTGGACTCACTGTGCATGACTAGCGCCGTACCATGGCACGTATTCCTTTTGGCTCTCCCTTGGCACTATTAACCTTGCTCATACTCCCACCCGAGTGCTTTTGCTCCATGCCTTGGGTCGTGCACTGGGGGCTGGCCTACACAGTGACTCCATGCGGAAA
Source organism: Lithobates pipiens (assembly GCF_037356315.1). NCBI lineage: Eukaryota > Metazoa > Chordata > Amphibia > Anura > Ranidae > Lithobates > Lithobates pipiens. The sequence continues at coordinate 342,473,602 of NW_027507758.1, forward strand.
AAAGCGAAGTCCGCTCCAATGTTTCTGTTTATGTATGTGTTTAAGTTTATTCCCCACCCCCCCTGCTCCCTCCCCCTACCTTCTCACGGAGATTACGTCCCCCCTCTGACCACCACACTCTACGGGTTCCACTGCCACACCGGGTTCCTTCTATTCAATCTACAGTCCGGCCTACTCGGTCCACCGGCTAGCGATAAATATACAACATCGGCCCAATTCCCCTTCTCGCCCCCCCTGACATGAACATAATATCCTGGAATGTGAAAGGCCTCAGGTCGCCCAATAAGAGAATGAAAGTCCTACGGCACCTAAAAAGATTGAAAACAGATATTGCCCTCCTGCAGGAAACCCACTTATCCGCTCCAGACTTTCATCGCATGAAGAAACTCTGGGTTGGCAAGGTCCTAGGCTCAGATGCCGTTAACCGTAAGGCGGGTGTTCTCCTGCTGATACATAAAAACCTCCCCTGCGAAATACTGTCCACACACTCAGATTCTCAGGGCAGGCTCCTCTCAGTGCATGTCCGCCTGGGAACCAAAGACCTAGTGATCACTAACGTATACGCTCCCAATAACCCTGGCAAGTCCTTTTATAGCGTACTGACCTCCTGGCTCCTTCGTTTCACCCAAACCCCCCATTTAGTCGGCGGTGACTTCAACGACATCCTACACCACACAGACGACAGATCCCCTCTCCCACGACATAGGTTAAAAAGTGCTCCCTCTGCCACCTCCGTTTTTGCCTCCACCATGGAGTCCCTACATCTTCGCGATCTGTGGCGCCTGTCTCACCCGGCAGACAGGGAATACACCTTTTACTCCCACCCCCATAACATGTTCTCGAGAATCGACTATTTTTTCGGATCCGACGATCTCATCCCCAATTTGTCTGAAGCAGAAATACTTGACATAGCTATTTCTGACCATGCCCCGATCGTAATTCGACTTGATAACTTAGATCTCCCACCACACCCTAGACTATGGCGCTTCCCCTCCTATCTCCACAATAATCCTGACTTCCAACACTTTATGGCGGCATCCTGGCGTGAATACTCGGAAGCGAATTCCCCACACTCAGATTCCCCCAACCTCTTCTGGGATGCTGGTAAAGCGTTTCTCAGGGGCCGAATCATCTCCTATGCGTCTTCTTTCAAAAGAAACGCCCTGTCCCATTATAAACGCGCCAGCGCGAGACTACATCTAGCCCAAAGATCCCTCTCCACTAATGATTCCCCCAACAATAGAGCCGAATGGCAGGCAGCCAAGCAAGGTTTTGACACCTGGGCGGACACACTCGAACGCACTAAAAGATCTCAACTCGACGCAACGCTCCACAAATTTGGCAATAAGGCGGGTAAGCTCCTAGCGAGGCTGTGCAAGGGCGCATTCCACCCGACGCACATCACCTCTCTTAAAGATACGAAGGGTGTCCTTCACTCCACCCCACAAGCAATCAACAAGGTGATGCTAAACTATTACACGGCCCTCTACGCTCCAGACCCTATAGATAATGCCTCTGCCCGCTCCTTCCTAGATAGTGTGCCCCTATCTAAAGTCACCTCTGAACAATTAGAAACCCTTAATGCCCCCATCTCACTCGCCGAAATCTCCTCCACGATCCGCACACTAACCCCGTCCAAAGCTCCAGGTCCCGACGGATTCACCAGTGAATTCTATAAAACCCTCTCCTCCATCACAGAGCCCACCCTCCATAAGGTATACAATGGCATCTGGTCCGGTGGTCCATATCTCCCCTCTGGGAATCAGGCTGTTATCAAACTCCTCTACAAAAAGGGGAAGGACCCCCTCGAACCAGGCTCGTATAGGCCGATTTCCCTCCTCAACCTGGATGTCAAGATACTGTCCAAAATAATAGCCACTAGACTAGCTGCCATCATTCCCTCCCTAATTCACCCTGCCCAATCTGGCTTTGTGAAAGGCAGAACCGCTACCCTGAACATCCGTAAGGTTATGCTCGCCCTGGAACATGCTAAAAACAACCCTGATGGGGACTTTGCTATTATAACATTAGATGCGGAGAAAGCCTTCGACAATGTCAGTTTTGATTGGCTCTCTATGACTTTATCCGAAATGAGCTTCACGGGGCACTTCTGCCACCTTATCAAAGCCATGTATTCTTCCCCTGCAGCTAAATTAGTTGCGGCTGGAGTTCTCTCAGATGAATTCCACCTGCACAAGGGCACTCGTCAGGGGTGCCCACTCTCCCCTCTCCTCTTTAATATCGCCCTAGAACCCCTGTCCAGATATTTATCACACAAAGCTCCCCTTCACGGTATCCGCATAGGTCAACATGATCTGCGCACCTCCCTTTTTGCTGATGATGTGCTCATTTTCTCGTCGGACCCTGCCTCCGACATGCACACCATTAAAGAGGTCTTTGACGTCTTCAGATCCTGCTCGGGGCTTCGGATAAATTACAGCAAAAGCGAAATCCTCCCGATAGGCTCCTATCGTAAACCCCCCTGGACGCAACACTCTATCTTTACGACCGCTAGCTCCCACATCACCTACCTTGGTATTAAAATTGGAAAGTTGCCTTCCTCCCTTTACCACCTCAACTACCCCCCCCTGATCACAAAAATCTCTCAGGAAATGGTAAACTGGATGGATCTGCCTCTCTCGCTTCTGGGAAGATGCCACCTTCTAAAAATGGTTAGTTTTGCTAGGCTACTGTACCCACTCCAGACCATCCCTCTGCTCCTTCTCCACAAGGACATCAAGACTCTGGAATCAGTTTTTTCTTCCTTTTTGTGGCAGGGCAAACGCCCACGTATAGCCCTAAAAAAGTTGCATCTTCCCAGACACGAGGGGGGTATTAGCTTGCCTAACTTAAGATTGTATAATTTGTCATGTTTGTTGCGCACTGGCCTGGATTGGATATCCCAATCCTCCAGATACTCCAACTACTCTATGGAAGCCGCCATGGTCTCTCCACTTTCGCTGACAGCTCTCCTCCACTGCCGGTGGAAATCGGTACCACCACTGCTCCAACACAATCTCCTACTCAGGGACACTGCCATAGCCTGGAGAGAAACCAGGAAGTGCCTTAAGCTTCCCCCTTTTGTTTCCAGACACCTCCCGATACAGGGGAACCCTACTTTCTCCCCTGGCCTACTCCACAAGCCATTCCACCTCTGGAAAGAGAAGGGCATCACCAGCTTTGCTACACTTTGTGACCTGGACTCTGGCCACCCTCTGCCTTTTGCTCTCCTAGCAGAAAGGTTTTCCCTCCCTCCAGCACATGCCTTTCATTATAGGCAATGCATCAGCTACTTAAAAGACATCTGCAGTGATGAACACAAACGCTTCACCTTAACCTTCTTGGACCGTCTGCTCAGGGACGATACCTACAAAATATCAGACATCTACAAACCCTTGCTCCAGCGATACTCTTCCCCACTGACATCTACATCTGTCGCCAACTGGAAGAAAGACTTTCCTGACCCGGATTTAGTAGACAAAATTCTGCAAGGTCTCAACAAAGTCTACCGCCTAACTCCCAACGAACTTTGGAGAGAATCGCAACTGAAAATTGCCCATAGGGCATACCTTCCCTTCCTTCCATCTGCCACTGATCAGGACACCACCAAGTGCCCCCACTGTCTTCTCAACAGGCCCTCGCTGGCCCACCGCTTCTGGTCCTGCTCCTTTATTTCATCTTTCTGGGACCGGATACTCGCCTACATCTTCAAAGTAACCCTGTTGAAATTGCCAAAGGACCCCCTCCTCCTCATCTTTGGTTATTGGGACCCCCTCTTACTTCCGTGGTCTCACACAAGTAGCTTCATGCCCCCCAACTGCACGCCTTGCAAACCTTCCCACAAAGACTGGGCTCTACTCTGCTTGCTACTAGCCAGGAAATCTATTCTAAAAAGCTGGACTTCATCTCTTTCCCCCTCCGTCGCTCAGACGCAGAAAGACCTCCTTTCACTCCTCTACAAGGACCGATGCAACGCAAATTTGCGGGACGAAAAAGCAAAGTCACACTTCTATGCGCTGTGGCTTCCCTTCATATCGACCACTCTCTCCCCGGTGGACATTACCAATTTGGACCACTACACCTTTTTATACTATGGCGCTCGTTCATCCGCTCTGGGGGTCAGTTCCCCCCCCCCCTCTAATGTCTAATCTGCTCTCAACAACCCACTACCCCCAGGGTCTACTCTACCCCACGGAACCTTCCACCCCTGGGACTAGACACGAGATCCCATGGCTCCTTGCCTTCTCCCCCTCCATCATCCCCCCGTTTGCCTATTCCTGTATGTGTCCCCCTCTCCCCTCTCCCCCCCCCCTTTTTTTTCTTTACTTAATCTTGGGAAATGACATTTTCTTGGTTAACTTTATATTGCTATCGCAACATACTCTTGCCTCAGGATCCATCCAGTTACTGTCAGTTTGCTGCTCTGTATTATTTGATTCATTACTTGCTATTTGGTTCTTTTGATTCAGTAAGTGATATACGATTAATATGTTACAGCCTTAATCTGCTCTCATTTCTCTTCGCGCACCTCATCTGCGATGCTGGTCCTACTGTACTGCACTTACCTTTGTTGCATATGTAATATTATGTCCGTTTCATTTCTCAATAAATACTCTTTAAAAAAAAAAAAAACTGCATTTTGTATTTACTCGGGTTATCTTTGTGTACTAATAAAATTTGTTTGATGATCTGAGTCATTTAAGTGTGACAAATATGCCAAAAAAAAAAAATCAGAAAAGGGCAAATACTTTTTCACAACATTGTGAATACCTAAATGAAATATAACAAATAATGTTTTATTTATTTAACCACTTGCCAACCGCCACACACACATATACGTTGGCAGAATGGCACAGGCAGGCAAATGGTCGTACCTGTACATCCCTTTGAATTTGCCACCTATCGGGCACGCGTGCCCACCTCGCACCGCGTGATCGTGCCCATGGGTCCTGCAAACTTGATGTTCGCCAGCAGCCCGCAATTGCAGCGAGGAGAGGCTGAATGAGTAGATGCCAACAAGGCATTTCCCTGTTCTGCCCAGCAACATGACAGGGATCTACTGCTCCCAGTCATCGGGAGCAGTGATCTCTGTCATGTAGTAAGCCCTTCCCCCCACAGTTAGAATCACTCCCTAGGATGCACTTAACCCCTTGATCGCCCCTAGTGTTTAACCCCTTCCCTGCCAGTTTCATTTATACAGTAATCAGTGGCTATTTGTAGCTCTGATCGCTGTATAAATGACAATGCTACCAAAATAGTGTCAAAAGTGTCCGATGTGTTTGCCATAATGACGCAATCCCGATAAAAATCACAGATCGCCACCATTACTAGTAAAAAAAATGAATAATATAAAATGCCATAATCTATCCCCTATTTTGTAGCCGCTATAACTTTTGCGCAAACAATTCAATATACACTTATTGCAGTTTTTTTTACAAAAAATATGTCAAAGATCACATATCGCCCTAAGCTGTGGAAGAAATTTTTTATATATTTTTTGGGGATATTTATTATAGCAAAAAGTAAAAAATATAGTTTTTTTTTTTAAATTGTCGCTCTTTTTTTGTTCATAGCGCAAAAAATAAAAACCGCAGAGGTGATCAAATACCACCAAATGAAAGCTTTATTGTGGGGAAAAAAAGGACGTCAATTTTGTTTGGATACAACGTTCCATGACCACGCAATTGTCAGCTAAAGTGGCGCAGTACAGAATCGCAAAAAATTCTCTGGACAGGAAGGGGGTAAACCCTCCTGGGACTGAAATGGTTAAAACGTGACAAAACTGTTCACACTTTACTTCAATGCTTTAGCTAATATACAAAGTATACTTCTGCAACCAAAACCAACACTGCCATATGCCAATTAGAGGAATCCCTGACAGGGTAATTCTGTGTAATCCCTTTTATTGGACAAGAGGGACTTTCATATTGATTAGGCTCCAAGATCCTAAGATGTTTAAAGGAGAATTGCATTATATGTGCAACAAGATAACAAGTAGACTGGTGGAAAGAATTGACCATAATGAATGTCCAGTCATACAAGTATTCCATAATGATTATTCCAGGCAAATATATAAATACCTTTAGTTGATATGTTGCTTTAAATTGATGAAAGTAACTATCAATTTCCTTAAGAGAAAACTGCATGGAGTGAAATATATTGGCCTCTATCTGAAAAATCGAGCTGTCTGCTTGTCATAAATGCTAAGTGTGCTTATCCTTCCTATTCCGCTTCCCCAGGGTTTTCATAATATATACATACAGTATTGAAAACCCAGGTCCTTGCAATTCTGTTATGTGCAGCTTGTCCATGGAGCCACAGAAACTCCCAAAATCGGCTTGCTTCTGCACCTAATCCCAGTGCACAGACTTGCACTCAACTTTAATGGAAAGCCCATACCCAGCTTGTTAAGACTGATTGGTTTTCACATTAAGCCCAGGTTCACACTGAGCTGCGATAATGAAGCCGTGCAAATTCAGCTGAACTCGCACGATTTCACACCCGTATGTCAGTCCTGATTTCGGCTGCGATTTCAGATAGACATCTGTGCAGGTTTCTTAACAGATCTCAATGTAAATCGTAGCCCGATATCGCAAAAAGTAGTACCGAAACTACTTTTTGAAATCGGTGCGGCGCCACAAATGCAGCGTCACACTGATTAGGACAGTGCCATTGCTAGCAAGTGCTGCCGATTTGACAAGCAATTTGACATGTCAAATTGTAGAAATGTGAACCAGGGCTTACACTGACATCTGTGCTGAAACCTGCACAGACGTCTCTGAAATCATGGCCGAAATCCGGACTGACATGCAGGAGTGAACTTGCACAGCTTTATTCCCCAAACTCAGTGTGAACCTGGGCTAATGAGATTTTCAATGGCAGTGACGTGAATTGTAAAGAAACAAGTTATTGAAATTATCTTTTTTTTTTCTTACCGAGCCAAGAGGAGATGTGTCTCTAGTGTGCCACGTGGCAGGGTCCAACCAGTAATAATCCAAATCACCTGTAAAAAGTTCAAACATTGGAACATGAAAGCAGCCATTTATGTAGGAACAGTTAGCAAAGCATCATCAGAAGTGTAAATAAATATTTATGATTTTCCAGGAAGAATTCCATTCAAATTAGACCTTGACCTGAAAGGAGGAAGTATGGTTTTAAAGCAATATGTATGTGCATACCTTGAAAAGTGTCACATAATAGATTTGGGGGGCATTGCATTATATTTAAAAGGCTATTCATTTGGCAGAGATCTAATAAAAACAAATTTTTAGGGTCCCAAAATAATTTAGAAAAACCCTTTGTTGTGAATAATTACCAAAGCTGCCATGTGAAAGAGATCAAAGTGAGTAACAAGGGCCATCATATCTGAAAGTAAACAGCATGCCCCTTTGATTTCCTAGGAAAATGGAGTGGTGGGGGAGCAAAAGAAAGGTAAGGAGTAACAGCTATTGGGGTTGGCATTAAAGTGAACCTGTTGCTTTACCCTGCATGGTAAGCAAAATTTTACTTTAAGCCCCACTATAGATTTACATTTACCTCTGTTGAAAGGCTAGTAGACACCATCCGCTCAACATTAAACAGTATATTTTTTGGAATGTCTTATCTTTAGCGCAGTTCTCATTACATATCTGCAAACTCTACTTACCCACATATGCTGTCAGCCAACTATTGGCAGAACTTAGCTTAGATTTAGCAGGTTTGCACGTTAGCAATATACACCAGTATTTTGGTGTTGCATATAAAGCATGCTTCCCTGAGAAATTCAGAGTGAAATATAGATGGTTCTGCCAATACTTTGTACCTAAAATTATTGTAACTCCATGTTCCAAAATAACATAAAAACACATATGTATCTGGTGTATATATATATATATATATGTATGCTCAAAAAGTTTGCATACCCTGGCAGAAATTGTGACATTTTGGCATTAATATTGAAAAAATGACTGATCATGCCAAAAAACTGTCTTTTATTTAACCACTTAAGGACCGAGCCTCTTTCTGAGATTTGTTGTTTACAAGTTAAAAAACATTTTTTTTGCTAGAAAATTACTCAGAACCCCCAAACATTCTAAAAAAATGTTTTAACACCCTAGAGAATAAAATGGCAGTCGTTGCACTACTTTCTGTCATACTGTATTTGAGCAGCGGTCTTACAAGCGCACTTTTTGGGGGGAAAAAAAACACTTTTTTGAATTTCATAAGACAACAGTAAAGTTAGCCCAATTTTCTTTATATTGTGAAAGATAATGTTACTCCAAGTAAATTGATACCTAACATGTCATGCAAAAAATAAACATTAAAAAAAAAAAAATAGCCCTTTAAGAGCTGTGGGCAGAAGTGATGTTTTCCCCTCCCCCTATCTTCCCCTCTCTTATCTCCATACTAAGCCAGCAGAGGGCACCAGATTGCGGCAGAAAGGGGGCCCCTCTCCCGCTACCAATAAAAGTAATCTTGCGACGAATCTGCCGCAGAGACTACTTTTATCTTGTAGTGGACCGCCCGCTGAAAAGGAGGATGCCTGGGTTATGGCAGCTAGCTGCTGCCATAACAACGATATCCTCGTTCAAACAGCCGCTGTAAACCTGTGGCGGGTGGTCTGTAAGTGGTTAAGGATAGCAATCACATGAAGCCATTTATTATCACATAGTTTTTTGGATCCTTTTAAAATCATAATGATAACAGAAATCACCCAAATGGTCTTGGTCTATCTGACCATGGGTTGGTATCAAAAGATCCCCAAATTTTCCATTTCTTATTAAGTTATGATTGAACAGTACTGACTGGCATATTCAAGGCTTTGGATATATTTTTCCATCGTTTCATTACCTTGTTATGCAGGTCTTTTGACTGTTCTTTCCTACCTCCTCATGGTTCAGTGTCTAGCCTGCTTAGTGTATCCATGTGTGCGCTAACAAACTCATTGACTATTTATACACAGACACTAATTGTGATTTAAAAAGCCACAAATGTGGGAAATTAACCTTTGTCATTTTAACCTGTGTGCCACCTTCTGTATCTGTACCAAGGCCAAACATTCCAAGGTATGTAAACTTTTTATCAGGGTCATTTGGGTGATTTTTGTTATCATGATTTAAAAAGGATCCAAAAAAATATGTAATAAATGGCTTCATGCGATTGCTATCCTTAAATAAAAGACTGTTTTTGGCATGATTAGTCATATTTTCAATATTAATGCCAACATTTTCACAATTTCTGCCAGGGTATGTAAACTTTTGCGCACAACTGTATATATATTAGAGCTGCGCGATTAATCGCTAAAAAATCTTAATCGCGATTCAACCCTCCTCACTATCTTAATACAGCATTTCCCCGATTCATGTTAAACAAGTGCAAAGCGTTCTCTGCTCAGAGCTGTCAAAAGAAAAAAAAAATCAACAAAAGTTTATCAACAGCGATAAAGAGAAACATGTATCTCTCCTTTTTCACTCTCTTTTTTAGATCAAAGGAATGAACTTCTGTCTGTAAATGAGGTCAGTTTAACCACTTAACCACTTCCCGACCGGCGCACGACGATGTACGTCGACAGAATGGCACGGGCAGGCATATTGGCGTACATGTACGTCCCTGCCTTCCCGCGGGTCGGGGGCCCGATCGGGCCCCCGCCCGGTGCCCGCGGCGGTCGGTATTCGTTCGGGAGCGATCCCGGACGAGGGGACGGCCATTCATTCATGGCCACCCCCTCGCGATCGCTCCCGACGAATGAAAATGCTCCGTGACATCACTTCCTCTCCTGTAATGTAAACACAGGAGAGGAAGTGATGTAATCTCTCCTCCGTGTCGGTATTTTTCGTTCCGACACCGAGGAGAGAGGATCGGTGAGTTGCACCAACACGACACTACACAGTAGAACATGCCAGGCACACTCACACCCCCCCCGATCACCCCCCCCAATTACCCCTGCCCCCCAGTCACAGTGACACCAATGTCATTTTTTTTTTTTTTTTTGCATTGGTGTCATTTGTGACTGTAATAACTGTTAGGGCAGTTAGGGTTACCCCCCTTTAGTTCTAATGTACCCCCCTAACCCCCCCAATAAAGGTTTAACCCCGTGATCACCCCCCGTCGCCAGTGTCACTAAGGCTGGGTTCACATTGCAGCGGTTTATGAGAACGAATGTGATTCGCACCGCACTGCAGTGCAAATCACATCCGATCTCTGTGCGATTCGAGTTCAGCCATTCGCCGCACCCGCCACACCCGCCGCCCCCGCCGCAAATTCGCACGGGACCCTTTTTTTGGTCCGCAGCAGAATCGGATCGCATGGGTGTTCACACCATGCGATCCGAGTTTGCAGATCGCACTGCGATATGCGAACTGATCTGGGGGTGTCATTAACATTTCACTGACACTCCCAGCAGTTCGCATAGGGCAGTGTGAACTGCCGCCGGGAGGCATGCAATGCGGGAACCCGCCGCGGATTCGTGGCATTCCCGCATCACTCCAGTGTGAACCCAGCCTAATAAGCGATCGTTTTTCTGATCGCTGTATTAGTGTCACAGGTGACGCTAGTTAGGCAGGTAGGTATTTAGGTTCGCCGCAGCTTTTTATAGCGCCAGGGACCCCCATATACTACCGCATAAAGCCCCCTGATTGCCCCCTAGTTAACCCTTTCACCAGTGATCACCATATAACTGTTACAGGTGACGCTGGTTGGTTAGTTATTTTTTTATAGTTTCAGGGCACCCGCCATTTATTACCTAATAAAGGTTTAACCCCCTGATCACCCAGCGGGTGTCATTTGTGACTGTAATAACTGTTAGGGCAGTTAGGGTTAGCCCCCTTTAGTTCTAAGGTACCCCCCTAACCCCCCCAATAAAGGTTTAACCCTGTGATCACCCCCCGTCGCCAGTGTCACTAAGGCTGGGTTCACATTGCAGCGGTTTATGAGAACGGATGTGATTCGCACCGCACTGCAGTGCAAATCACATCCGATCTCTGTGCGATTCGAGTTCAGCCATACAGATAGTATGGCTGAATTCGTGTCGCACCCGCCGCAAACTCGCACGGGACCCTTTTTTTGGTCCGCAGCAGAATCGGATCGCATGGGTGTTCACACCATGCGATCCGAGTTTGCAGATCGCACTGCGATATGCGAACTGATCTGGGGGTGTCATTAACATTTCACTGACCCTCCCAGCAGTTCGCATAGGGCAGTGTGAACTGCCGCCGGGAGGCATGCGATGCGGGAACCCGCCGCGCATTCGTGGCGTTCCCACATCGCTCCAGTGTGAACCCAGCCTAATAAGCGATCATTTTTCTGATCGCTGTATTAGTGTCACAGGTGACGCTAGTTAGGCAGGTAGGTATTTAGGTTCGCCGCAGCTTTTTATAGCGCCAGGGACCCCCATATACTACCGCATAAAGCCCCCTGATTGCCCCCTAGTTAACCCTTTCACCAGTGATCACCATATAACTGTTACAGGTGACGCTGGTTGGTTAGTTATTTTTTTATAGTTTCAGGGCACCCGCCATTTAATACCTAGTCTCACTAGTGTACCCCTAAATTTAGGGGTGTCTACTTTCCAAAATGGGGTCATTTGGGGGGGGTTTGTGCCATCTTGGCATTTTATGGCCTTCAAAACTGTAACGCCCTTAGAAAGCCTGAAGGCGGTGCTTGGTTTTCGGGGCCCCGTACGCGGCTAGGCTCCCAAAAAGTCCCACATATGTGGTATCCCCGTACTCAGGAGAAGCAGCAGAATTTATTTTGGGGTGTCATTTCACATATGCCCATGGCATGCGTGAGCAATATATCATTTAGTGACAACTTTGTGAAAAAAAAAATAAAAAAAAAAAAGTTTGTAATTTTCCCGCAACTTGTGGCAAAATATAAAATATTCCATGGACTCAACATGCCTCTCAGCAAATAGCTTGGGGTGTCTACTTTCTAAAATGGGGTCATTTGTGGGGGTTTTGTGCCATCTTGGCATTTTATGGCCTTCAAAACTGTAATAGGTAGTGAGAAGTGAAATCAAAAATTTACGCCCTTAGAAAGCCTGAAGGCGGTGCTTGGTTTTCGGGGCCCCGTACGCGGCTAGGCTCCCAAAAAGTCCCACATATGTGGTATCCCCGTACTCAGGAGAAGCAGCAGAATTTATTTTGGGGTGTCATTTCACATATGCCCATAGCATGTGTGAGCAATATATCATTTAGTGACAAATTTGTGTAAAAAAAAAAAAATATTTTTTTTTGTCATTATTCAATCGCTTGAGGCAAAAAAATAAAATATTCAATGGGCTCAACATGCCACTTATCAATTTCCTTAGGGGGTCTACTTTCCAAAATGGGGTCATTTGGGGGGGTTTTGTACTGCCCTGCCATTTTAGCACCTCAAGAAATGAGATAGGCAGTCGTAAACTAAAAGCTGCGTAAATTCCAGAAAACGTACATTAGTTTGTAGATGTGACAACTTTTGCGCAAACCAATAAATATACAATTATTGACTTTTTTTTTTACCAAAGACATGTGGCTGAATACATTTTGGCCTAAATGTATGACTAAAATTGAGTTTATTGGATTTTTCTAATAACAAAAAGTAGAAAATATCATTTTTTTTCAAAATTTGCGGTCTTTTTACGTTTATATCGCAAAAAATAAAAATTGCAGAGGCAATCAAATACCATCAAAAGAAAGCTCTATTTGTGGGAAGAAAAGGACGCAAATTTTGTTTGGGTACAACATTGCATGACCGAACAATTACCAGTTAAAGCAGCGCAGTGCCAAAGTGTAAAAAGACCTCTGGTCATTTACCAGCAAAATGGTCCGGTCTGAAAGTGGTTAAAGACTAAACCTTTTTTGACACTTGATGCTTACAAGTTAACTTCTGTAATTTTTGATAGAAAATTACTTAGAATCCCCAAACATTATATACAGCGGATATAAAAATCTACACACCCCTGTTAAAATATCAGACAAAATATAAATAATTTCAGAACTTTTTCAACCTTTAATATGATCTATAAACTGTACAACTCAGTTAAAAAACAAACTGAAATCTTTTAGGAGGAAGTAAAAAAAAAAAATTATAACTGGGGATGTCGCTGTGTTCAGAATGAAGCAATCACATTCAAACACATGTTAAATAGGACTCAGTACACACCTGCCAATTATTTAACTTGCCTCTGATTAACCCCAAATAAAGTTCAGCTGTCCTAGAAATCTTTCCTGACATTTTCTTAGTACACACAGGGGTGTGTACACTTTTTATATCCACTGTATATTTTATTTTAGCAGAGATCCTAGAGAATGAAATGGAGATTGTTGCAATATTTTATGTCACACTGTATTTGCGCACCAGACTTTCAAAAGCTATTTTTTAGGAAAAAAATATACTTCAATAAATTAAAAAACAAAAACAAATCTTTATTCTAAGCAAATAAAATTGTAATTCTCATTTTATCCAGAATCGTGCAGCTCTTATACACATACACACTTCTTATTTTTAACCAGAGGAGGAGATGGTATTTTTATATTCAATCCTGAAAAGCACAATTATGACACTTAAAACACAGTAACTAATGGAAACAAATCCGATTTCTGTTTGCTAAAATCAGATCATTAGCAGATAAAATGTGATTGGTTAATGCGGTTTTTACACACTTAAAATTGCTGTTTATTATATAAACTTGATACATTTTTATTTATTGCAGCAATGAGACAATAGTTGCATCTTTATATCCCACCAATGCTTATTTATATGTATTATATATATATATATAACGATATGTATACATTATGTAATGTAAAGCACTAGAAATATGATACAATGACAACAATTAAATGTTGTTTCCTGTTTAAACAATTATGTTTGGCCCTTAGATTTAGTATAGATCCAAACTTGCATATTGCTGTCTGTAATGGCCTATAAGTGCTGCTAGAAATATATTGCTTTACATTAGGGAGTGGAAGATAATACAACAATTCCCCGCTCAGAGTGTAGAAGCATTAGGCCGTCTAAGTGTTATGAGACTCCTTATAGGAGACTTTTCATACAATTGATTTTCATTTACTGTAACTTGAAAAAAAAAAACCTGACATATTCATGCAAATAGTTCTGTTACCCAAAGACTTCATTCCAAGCACTGTCCAAGGCAAGCTGTCATCTTTTACATTTAATCACACAGTGCAGAAACAGACACTCATTGCTTTACAATAGGCTCTTAAAATGTACTAACCACAGCATGACTGAAGGGGCACAGGACACTCCAACTGTCTTCTGCCAAACACAGCAGCTAAAAATAACCCAGACAATCTGCGTGAATTTTATTCCAGTGAATACCATCACTATGTTAAAAAAAAGGCAGCGGTATACATTTCCAGTATAAGCAACAGCAAAGATTAATCCCTTCCCAACATGCACATACAGCCTAAAATGAATTGCATGCCATTGCTTGCTTCCAGCCCTCTTGATAAAGTTAACATAGCTTGAAAACTATTGTAAGAAGCACATTTATACACAGAACCTGAAATCCTAAAGCCATTATTAGCCAGACAAATCACATATTACTAAACTATACATGTAAATATGCAAAAATCCACAGTGAGATGCACATGTGTAGTACATGCTATTGAATCATTCTGCAGCACTCCTCCAGTAAAAAGCTGTCCTCTCTGCAGTACCACAATGGTTACCTGTCCCTGTGTGCAATGTCTGGAGCAAAAACTGGACAAGCCCTGAGAACATAGCACAAGAATCAGTGAGCCCATAAACAGCTGACAATAATGTAGCTGGAGATAGTCCTGCTGGGTGTCAAAGCTGCCAAATAGGAAAAAAAAAAAAGAAAGATATACAGATGTGCTTAAATAAAATCAGCAGCGGCAGCTCCGTTTAAGGTCTGAGCCAAAATATTCTGCAGTGTCCAACATCCCACAGCAATGAGGCCAGACCTGCCATATACAGTGTGCTGCTGTCATCAAAACAAATCTCTGCAGCGGATTGCCCTCATTGATTACTACATTAATCAATAGCTACTCAGTGCAATACTAACTAGATTCCAGTTTTCGCCGCGACAGCAGGCCTGATGAGTTCAGAATTAACAGTCTTGTGAAAAGGGATGCAAATGCCGGTCATTTGTAGACTGTGGCATGAAATAAATTTTGCACCCCATAAAAAGTTTCCTGAAAAGAACTGTGCACAAGCTCAGGAACTGCAAAATATCAATAGCATTGCTGCAGCCATCATTCTTTTTTTTTTTTTTTAAGATTATTTTTATTTATTTCAGAAAAAGAAAGTTATATAACAGAGCCTCTGGGCATTCCCCGACTCAAGGTGTATAAAATATAGGCAAGGCTTACTATACCTTACTACAACCCTAAACAATTTAATCAAGTTAACAATAACAAACAAACCCCGTAGCTTGCTGCTAAAAATGACAGGATAAGTGAAATGCTCGACAGTTTACATAGACATATGCCAAACAACAGGTATCATTTACTAAAAATCCACGCCCAACGGGTGGCTACAAGTGCGTGGTTGATCAGGATGTACCCCCCGAGGAACAGTCAGAGGGACCATCATTTCACATGTAAATCAGATCAGACCGAGTGACTCACAGGGTCTTCTTGTTCTACTGTTGTCGTTTCCAACTCCAGCCATATGTTTCAGACCTTAAGTTTAAGGGGACATCACCTACTATAGTATGTTTAGCCATCATTCCTTTTTAACAGGTTATCCCGGTTGCCTTTTCATGGAATCAAATTAACCTGAGTATTATAGGAATTTACTTTGCGATCACTAAAAGCAATGGCGTAAACAGTAACGGTCCATTAAAAGCAGTGGTATTCAAACTATTTATATCTTAGTCCCATGGGTCCAAGGATAGCAAAGAAACATGTACCGATAAAAAGCCAAGGCTACTTCCTGTGCCCTAACACAGTCCACTGGCTGTGAAAGAAGCACACACACACACAAGTAATATGGGCAGAAAGAACTTAGTAGCACACATCACATATGGGTTCTCTCCCACGACATTGACCAAGCTGTGACCAATAGCTCCAGGTCCCTGGTTCCGATTAGGAACTAGCAGGACAGTCTCCCAATACTGTGACCACTGTGAGAGACAAATGGTCACAGTGGTCAAGACAGAGAACCCACACCACCTTGCAAGCATTAAACTAAAACTAAACTCTCTCAATCAACATTAAAGAATGTGTTACCCCAAAATTTCATATTCCCGATATGTGTCTTTTGTACCATGTACTTGTGTTAAAGTGTCCTCTTCTCTTTATATTTCTTCTTTAGGCTGAAAAACCTAGTGAACTTTTCAACTACCCTTCTTTCATATTTCAAACTGAATATGCTAGGCATTAAAGCTCATCCATCTCAGCCTTTTCAGGTTTCTAGAAGCACAGCCTGTCTGTCCACTAATAGCCAGGACTTGTGTGCTGACATGCTCTCTTGCACAGCCATTCAATGGGAAGATCATTATTACGCTGTTTCTCCACCCCCAGCTCTCTATACCCCCTATGCAGCTGAGAACAGAGGTTATGTAATTAATTACTGTATAAAAAAATACACAAATGTTTTGCCTTTTATTTCTATTTAATGCTGAATAGGTTGTTTTACAAGGTAAAGGTTTACATATACTTTAAAATGGTAGAAAACACTGCCTGGTTACTTTTACCTACAGGTAGCTACAATTTAGATCATTTGAAATAATATCCATACCTTGTGTTCTTTGTCAACAGTGTGCTTGTTCATTGTACAAGGATGAGGTTTCATAGCTGGTAAGGTTGAATAAAGACACTAGTCTATCCAACTCAATCTGTGTATCTGTGTGTTCATGTCAATAATCATTTCCCCTATACTTGTATATTGTGTTCACTAAGATGCACATCTAATAGTTTTTTAAAGCTATCAATACTTCCTGCTGACACCACCAATTGTGGAAGAGAGTTCTACATCCTTTCCACCTTGACAGTGAAAAACCCCCTATACAGCTTAAGGTGAAACCGCTTCTTCTCCAATCTCATTGAGTGGCCTCGTGTCTTTTTATACTCCCTGAGACTGAATAGTTTACTACCTAGGCTGGGATCACCACTGAGATATTTGTATGTCGCTATCATATGTCCTCTCAAGCGTCTCTTCTCCAGGGAGAGTACATTTAGTGCTTCTAGTTGCTCCTCATAATTGAAGTCCTCCAGCCCCCTTAATATTTTTTTGCCCTTCTCTGGACCCTCCCCAGCCTCAGCACAGCCTTCCTGAGGATTGTTGACCAGAACTAGATGGAATACTCAAGATATGTCCGAACCAGAACTTTATAAAGTGTCAGGATTATAGTTTTATCTCTGGATTAAATTCCCTTTTCTATATGTACTAATAGTCTGCTAGCTTTGCTTGCTGTGGCTTGACATTACATGCTATTGCTCAGGTTGGAGAGGGGGGGCGCAATTTATGAATTTTCGGATGTACAAACAACTTCTGTTTATTAATATGAAAATACTCTGATGATTTGCAGCATGGTATATACAGACACATCCTAGCCAGCTGCATTTAATTTCCCTGGACTTTTCAATTCCACTCACACTAATCTCTGTCACATAAAATGGTATGGGCAAGGTTACCTCTAAATATAAGTTTCTAGGTTTTTTATTTAAAATTACTAAGAAATATAAAAGATAAGCTTGAGGTAAATAATGTAATCAGTGTGAATTTATTTGTTTTCAATTGTTTCTATGTATAATCTGAGATAGCCATAGTTTCTCCGTTTCTATGCAAGCACATCTGGTTTGCAGTGTTACGGTGCTTTATTGCTTTCTGCAATATGCAAGTCTATGAGGCAGCTCCCTGTCCTTGGAATAATTTTATCTCAAAAGCCGTTAACCAGTTCCTGCCATCCGAATGCATATATCCAGCCGCTGGACAGGTGGGCTTTAATGCAAAGTGTCGGAATTTATATGGGTCCATGGGGTACAGATTTTTCTGTACTGAGAGCATGTTTACTGCACACTCTCAGCACAGCAATTAAGCTGTCAGGGGCAGCACCCGATGTATACTTTTGATCGGGAGCTTCTGATCATGTGACCACTGTGACAGTCAATCACCGCAGTCACAAGATCAGAAAGCTCACGTCCTGACCTCTTAAAGGGTCAGGGGCAGTGGTGGCAAGGGGTTAAACAGCTAGATTTAGTGACCATAGTAGCTAATGCAAATTTCAACTAATAGCTTATCGTATATGCAAATTTTACATTTATGTTTACAAATGCTTTTATTGAAAATAAACATCAAATTAACAAAATGTCCAGTAAACCAGAGTGTCCAGATCAAACAAACCCTGCAACCAGCATAAGAGATATAATCAAGGAAACGACAGAAAACTGTGCATCTTCTTTATCACATAGTCCAAAGCAATCTTCAAATTGAAACATAAAAAGGGCAAATACAAGTCTCATAAGTATTCTAATATAAGGCCAAAGACCGGCAGTCAAAAGCAATACTAGTGGGAAAAATATATGGGAAGACAATATGTGTGGATATTATTAAACAGTAACAATTTCAGGCAGTTGAAGACATGTAAACATATCCAGCGGGATAAGTACATATCAGTAACAGACTATCTCTAATAGGAGCACCAGCAATTTCACTTCCTATTAAAGATCAGAATAATTTCAAAAATAGTGTGGTGAATCTTCCCCATGATCTTAATAGACTCCATGAAATCTAAGACCCGTCAACAGGGGATAGAGGAAAAGACATGTGACCAGGGGGCAGAGGAAGTGTGCCAATTAAGGGCCATAGCCCCTTGAACCACACTGTATAAAGTGTGTAAGAGCCTTTCACAGGGCAGGGGTACATCTGAAATTGGAGAAAACAATAGGCACATTGGTAAAGTCGGAGGGATTTGAAGACTTAAAATATGTGCTGTTTCAGTGGTAACTTGTTTCCACAGTAAGCACTATTTTTGAAACTCCAAAAAATACGGGTAAAGAGGCACTGTTCCTGACAACTGAGCAAACAGGTCGCAGGAACAGTAGGGTATATGAATGAATTCCGAAGGGTGTCATGTACCATCTGGTATGCAATTTAATTGCAGTTTCCCTAACTGTGATGGGATGGGTGCATTTATAGAGATTAGATAACATGTCCAACCAGTCTTGAGTGGAAAGTCCTATCTCTGCTTCCCATTAAGCCATAAGAAGGGTTTTGTCTGGCAGAGAAACGGTATTAAGATATTGATATAAAGAAGTGATACCACCTCTGGACCTGGGGGGGAAAAGGCAAATGTGCTAAAAATGAGTATGTTGGGATGGTACCAACCTATAGTGGGTACTATTGTAGTGTCTAATTTGTTGTATATAATTTGTACATAAATTTGTCAAGAATTGTCAGATTGTGTGCCTGTTGTAAATGAGCAAAAGAATAATGGTGGTAAGTGAACCTAGTGAAACCAGATTGCAAGGGATCCATCTGGAGAAATATCTCCTATTAGAGAAGGATACAGGAAATGTCGGGTCTTTTGAAAAGGAAGCTAACTGGGAAGCTTGAAAGGGTAGTTTATATTTGGCTTGATAGATTGACCACAGGTAAAGAGGTTGGCCCACTACAATATTCAAAGAAAGTATATCTTTATCCAGAATAGCATCCGACCAAAGAATACCTGGAAGATAATAAGGGCAAAAAGAAGATTTTTTAAATTGAAGCCAGGGATATTCGGAAAAGGAGCTTGCCCTTATGCTAACTGTGCCAGTCTGGCTACCAGATAGTAATGGCACAGGTTAGGTACTCCTAAGCCACCATGCAATTAAGGTCTGTACAACAACCTTCTACCAAATTTGGGTTTCTTCTTTTGACAGATACATTTATTGAACAATGACAGTATATTTTCAAATGTAAAGTCAGGGACGTAAAATGATAAAGCTGTCAGAGATCATGAACGAGAAAATTAAGGTCTTTGAGAAAGTGTGGGACCTGTGGGTCAAGTATCTGACTAACGACCATAAATCTATACCTGAGTAAAATGGCTTCAGGTGCGTGGGACTTGGAGAATGAGTTCTTCTCTTATCGCCTACCTCTTTATACCCCCCCCCCCCCTCGCCTTTTCTTCTTTTTTTTTGTTCTTTCTTTTTCCCCCTCTCGGTCTTTACCACCACTCTTTTTAGGTCTTCTTGGCTCTCTGTTCTAAATTGAGAAATGATATTGCTAACTTAGGGAGAAGACTTGCTTGCTGAGATGAGGGGTGCTGCTCCCCTCTACTGGAGGTACAGATCCCCTTCAACAAACACATGCAGACTATACTGTGAATATCTCTAAGCCATTGAGGCCTACATACTGATAATAGGATCAGAAATGTACTCTGCAGCTGCGCTGTCATTTCAAATTTTGTGGGACTTAGGCACTTAGAATACAGCAGGCTGGAAAAGTTTAGTATATTGACTTGGTTTGGGGCAACCCACCACGAACAAAGTATTTTATAGTGTTGGTGAAGCTTTTTGGAACACGCCTTTTCCATTATCTTTTATTTTACAATACTCGGATTAACCCTTTCACTGCCAGATCCATATGGTGTACGGACCTACAGCACTGTTTCCAGCTGGCCAGGTCTGTACACCATACGGACCTAATTTTTCGTTTTCCTTTTAAAAACTCTCAAAGCTGTAAGTGAAAAATTAAAACCTCCAGATTTTTTGAGAAATGTGGTTATTTATAGTTTTGCGTATGTTTAATTTTCACCATTTTGCAAATCAATTAAAAATTAAAAAAAATTAAAAAAAATGTTTTATTTATTAACTCAATACAGATTAAGCTTTTATATTTAGTAGGAATTTAGCAGGAATTTTGTAAAATTTGCTGTGTTTGTATCTGCTAATAATGATTTTAGTGTATTTTTAGCGAAAATATTGCTTTGGTAAACATTTGCGCAAATGTCGCGGGGTCATAAATATCAGTAGCACCTTAATTTTATTCTACAGGTCATGTGCTTTCAGAAAATTTATGGTTTGGGGGGTCTTTAACAAACTCTGAAAGCTGTAAGTGAAAAATGAAAACCTCTAGATATTTTGAGAACTTTGGATATTTACATTTTTGCATATGTTCAATTTTCACCATTTCACAAAAAGGAGCAATCTAAAATTTACAAATATTGGTTATTAACTCAATAGAGGTTAGCTTTTATATTTAGTAGGAATTTTGTAAACTGTGCTGTGTTATTATCTGCTAATAATTATTTTAGTGAATTTTTAGCGAAAATATTGTTGTGATAAACATTTGCACAAATATCGTTGTACCTTAAAAATCAGTAGCACCTTATTTCTATTCTACTGGTCTATCAGAAAATATATGGTGGGGGGGGGGGGGGGGGGTTTAACAACTCTGAAAGCTGTAAGGGAAAAATAAAAAAGCTATAGAAAAATTGCAAAATTGGTCCGGCAGCTAAGTTTAAAATGGAGCACAGGGCCTAGCAGGTAAAAGGTTAATATGTATTTTGTATGTATTTCACATAGTGGAGGATCTACTTCTATCATCATAACTTTTGTATTCTCTCTTGTGAAAATATTTCAATAAAAACATTGAAACGGAAATTGATAAAGCCCTAAACAAAGAACAAAAGTTTAGATAAAATTAACATCTTGATTGCCAAAACTTTGCTTAAAAAAGTGCTTGTTTGCTAGATGTCAGGGTGTGCGGCTGGCTCTCTTAATCTCTTTCTAAGTTCTAACAGTAGGGGTTTCCACTATCTGGCCCCAGTATATTCTTCTGGCCATTCTGCTGCCTTGGAGTTCCCTTGTTCACAGACCTTTCTGATGCCCTTTTGCCTTGAGATATTAACCCCACTGGCACAATTAATTTGTGCTGTTTGTCTGTACTTTTTAATGCTATATATCGAAATATTGAAAATGATCTTGCCATTCAACATTATATAAATTCCTTTGCACCCCTGAAGAAGGATTAAACTGTATCCTGAAGCGCATTGGGTGTAAGAAGGTTCTTTCATATACCCTCTTGTATGGAGATATTTACTGACTGTGTTCAGATAAATCAATATTTCGTGCAAATTTTTAATCATGTTCAATTACCAATAAACTTTACGGTTACTATATTATTTTTGTATATCTTTATATATATTATTAGTTGCCTAAAAAGTGCATTTAGGGGAACCCCCTTCTCTGTGATGGGCACTGATGGGAACTGATAGGCTGCCCCCTGCAGGGCGCGCGCGGGGTGCGTTGTGATCATTGAGTCAAGATCAGAGTAAAGGGTCGACCCCAGCCCCTTTCCACGTGATCAACTGTCAGCCAATGACAGCTGATCACATGATGTAAACAGAAGATCGGTAACTTTTTTTTTCGGTCACCGGCTTCTATATAAGGAACATCGTTCCCAAAGAGGCACCAAGCCATCTCATCTGTGCCAACCAGTACTGCCTGCCAGTGCCTACCAGTGTAAATCAGAGAGATACAGGTATAGAACAGCATGTCTGTGCAAATTTGTTGTGCCACATCCTATAAAAACTACAAACAAGAAGAAAATCCCTATTGGTGGACTTTGGAGGCACATACACCCATATAATAGAGTACAAAACTATTTTTATTTATACAAAATATGTATATACATAATCACAAAAAGAATGAGAACGGTATAGTACAAAACCATTAAAAATAAGAAAACAAAGGCGCATGCGCGGAGTCTCCCAAGATGGCCGCCGGCTTCTAGAGCTCCGCTCCACCACAGCCCTGTAAAGACCACCACGGAGCACAGAGCGTCCTAACACACAGCAAATAGGCGGATTCGAACGGGGGAATACTCCAGGATCCCGCGGATGGCGACCCCGAACGCCAGGAAGGATCTATCCGGCCGCATGAAGGCTGAAAGCGGCCCTGTCAGCTATGCTAAGATGGCGGCGGCGTCACGAGGCCTCCCGGCCACAGCGCCTCAGGACACCTCCATCGCGGATCAGGACCAAGAACATTTGCCTTTCCAAGGTACAGACTGTGCCCCCCTACAGATAACTAACTCTCCCTCCTCCACTGAGTCCCTGCTGGGTGGATTGAGCGCAGGATATCCATCCACCCCTATGAGGGATCCACATACAGGCCTGCTGCTTGCAGTCAGTGAGGCACAAGATGATCTCCCCCCCCCCACAGACTTTCCTTCTATGATGACTGCTTTCTCTCACATGTTGTCCAAAAGCCTTGCAATGCAGGCAAACCAGATCACTACCTCTCTACAGGCAGATTTACAGCAGATAGGTCAGAGACTGGACACTGTGGAACGGAAAACTGACCAGGCAGTATCCCGGATCAACCAGAATTCGGCCAGATTAGAGGAGGTTCAGGACCAACTGGAAACAGCGTTTGCAAAAATCGATGACCTTGAAAACAGATCGAGAAGATACAATTTCAGGGTGAGGGGGATCCCCGAAACTGAAAAAGAGGTACATAAGGTGATGAGATCTCTCATCAAGAATTTGATCCCAGACATCCCAGAGCGCCATTTGGAATTGGATAGAGCTCACAGGGCTCTCCAGGCTCCCCGTACCGACGGCTTACCCAGAGACATTATAGTCAAACCCCATTATTACTCGGTGAAAGAAGAGGTCATGCGTAAATCCAGATATACGGAGAACCTATCGTTTCAGGGTCACAAGATCCAGATATTCGCTGACCTCTCCCCATACACTATACAGAAGAGACGATCGCTCAAACCATTACTACAAGTGTTACTGGATAAAGAAATCGCATACAGATGGTCATTTCCTTTGCGGCTGAATTTTTCATATAAGAACAAAAGCTTTGGTTTCTCCTCGTTCCAGGAAGGCGAAAAACTTTTGACTCGAATTGGCCTGATACATTTGGAACCCACAACGGAACAGTCCAACAGGGGGACCCCTGCATCAGTCAAGAGACCGTCCCCAGTGAGTCCGCTGCAACAGATCTGGCTGACACAAAGCTCCAAACGTTCAAAGGAAAATTTACCACCTTGAGACAGCTTTTGTTTCCCCTTCTGGGGATGATCTTCTACCCCTTTTTTTCTTTTTGAATGGATCCCCTGATTGTACCACATGCTCTGGGACACAGGGAAATTTGGGAGCCCCCCTCACTCCCTCTTTGATGTACAGGGAAATATGAGGGAGGTATTCTCACATCTGGAGAAATACATGTTGGGCCTTTATTAATCCGTTTTTTGGGTGTTTTTTTTTTTTTTTTTTTTTTTCCCTATAAAAAAGATCTGTTCTTTACCATAGATCCAGGATGGCCTCTTTTACTTCCTGTCTGAGGTATCGGTAACTGCTTCTCATAACTTTTGCAGTTGGTGAAACAGACTATTTTCACAACGGCAAGACCAGACATGTGACTATCCTGTTGTTGATAACATTGGGTCTGCTCTCAGCGGCCACAAGGGATGTACCAGGGGGCCTGCTTTAGTTCATGTTTATGTTTATCTTGTTGTACAACTTAATACGGGACCTAGGTAGAGATTCGATAGAGGTTAGGTCAATGCACCACCATACCTATGTGCAGGAAAGGGGGAGTGGGGTGGTGGGACTGGATCGACTTACCGGGTGCATACCTTTTGATCTGGGTCTAGAATTTCAGTTACCCTGTTTCAGCTCAATATGGGCGCTCTGTTAGCAGTTGAATGTGGGCTTTTGCCGGCCCAATAGTTTATGTAGTTAAAGGTGGCGGGGTGGTGGTGGTTTCAGTGCGCTCCTCCTGGTTCAGAGGCACTTTCGACGCTTCTGAGCCGCATTCGGGATACCCTCTTCTAGGGTTTCCCCGACTTTTTGCAATTAAGGGGTGGTTGGGGGGATTCTGACCACTCAGGGGGGTTGATGGGGACTGGGATCCCCTGTAGGAATTTATTTGATAGCATATTGATCAGGCGACATGGTTTTTCTCATGCTACTGTCCGTTCTCCTTTTGTTTCTCCTTTCTTCTTCATGTTCTTTTCTTCCCCTCTTCTCTCTTTCTATGTATTTTGCAGGTATCTCCAATTCAGCTTTGACATCCAGCCTGCACTCCGGGACTTTTGTGGTTATTACTGGTGGCTCATGCATCGCAGACAGTATGGCTCTCTTCATAGGAGCGGTGAGTCTTTGATCTTTTGTGTAGTTTGCCCTCCTCTGGTCCATGACTGATACACCCATTAGGCCGCCCACCCTTAAAATTCTTTCACACAACACTCAAGGCCTTAACTCCCCACTCAAACGACGGAAGCTCTTCGAACATTACCGCTCCGTACACGCGGACATTCTCTTACTTCAGGAAACGCACTTCCCTTCTACTTTCAAACCCACATATTTACATCAACATTATCCTCAATTTTTTCTAGCCTCCGCAGAGAACAAAACTAGAGGGGTAGCAGTGTGTATCTCCAAACACATTAACCTATCTCAACCTGAGACTTTTATGGACCCTCAGGGTCGATATATACTGGTATCCGGATACATAGATGGGGAATGCTACACTTTTGTTTCCTATTACGCGCCCAACAAGGGCCAAAGCACCTTCTTTACATCCATGCTGGGGAAGCTGCGACACCGCCTTAAGGGCACGGTGTTTATCGGAGGAGACTCGAATGTAGCATTTGATTTTTCTCTTGACAAATTAGCATCGGGTAGGTCCAAACCTAAACGTCCGTCAAAACAGAGCATTAACATTGCCCACACGATCCACTCTGAGGATCTGATTGATACTTGGAGAGAGATGAACCCACGGGCAAAGGACTATACACACTTTTCGGCTCCACACCACACTTATGCTAGAATAGATCACATTTTTACAAAACCCCAAACGATCCCCTTGCTAGAACATGCGAGAATTCTTGACTCGTCATTATCGGATCACTCCATGGTGGTTGTAGTGTCCAGGAGACCTATGGGTTCAGGGAGTCGCCCGTGCTGGCGTCTCCGGGAATCCATTCTGAGCGATCCTGCACATAGCGCAGACATAGCGGCTTCTATCAGAGAATACTTTGAACTGAATGATACAGGGGAAATATCGCCGGTTACACTATGGGCTGCACATAAAACTGTAATAAGAGGTAAGTTGATACAGTTGTCCTCTAATCTCAAAGCACAACATCAGGCCGACACTCTCAAATTCACAAAAGACTTCCGTTCACTAGCTAAGGCACATAAACAACGACCCACGGCAGATTCCCTAGCCAAACTAGACGAGGCCAGGGCCCGACTAAACATGTCCTTGACTACAGCGGCTGCTCAGCATCTTACCTGGACGGGGGCCAGATTTTATTCTCAGAAGGATAGGATTGGCTCAAAATTAGCGGTAAAACTGACCCCCAAGCCACGTTCACACTCTTTTCCTAAGATCAGGGTACATTCAGGGGACCTTTCTCAGAATCCCTCTAAAATAATGGAAACTTTTATGCGGTTCTTTTCGGACTTATATAAACAAGGCCCTGTCCCCCCTACAAATGTCCGCGAGACACTCCTGAATGCTCTCCCATTGCCCGAGATATCCAAGGCACATAAGGATCTGTTGGAGGATCCGTTCACTCTTGCAGAAGTCCTTGACACTATTAAATCTCTTACCGTGGGCTCTGCTCCGGGTCCGGACGGATTCTCCAATGGGTATTATAAGAAATTTGGCCCTGGTCTGGCCCCTTATCTGGTGAAAATGTTCAATTCTCTCAGGGATGGAGCCTCCTTGCACCCGGATATGAACTCGGCATTTATTTCAGTGATTCCAAAACCCGGAAAGGATGCCAGCGAGGTGGGCAATTATCGGCCTATTTCGCTTATGAATAATGACATTAAAATAATGACAAAAATTCTGGCGAACAGACTTTCAAGCTTTATCCCTAGATACATACACAAAGATCAGGTGGGCTTCATCCCTGGGAGACAGGGACCAGACCAGATTAGACGTGCAGTAGATATTATAACACTCCTTAAGGCACAGTGGGACGGGGGCACCCCGCAACAAGGATTTCTGTTATCCATCGACCTTCATAAGGCTTTTGATTCCATTGACTGGTCATACCTAACGGATATTCTGGGGAGATGGGGGTGCGGCCAGTACTTTCTTAACCTTATATCGGCACTATATTCGCATCCTACGGCTCAAGTACGTCTGATGGGTAGGTACTCTAACGCATTTAGCATCGGTAGGGGGACAAGACAGGGATGCCCACTATCACCGCTTCTCTTTGCCATAGCCATAGAAACTTTGGCCATTGCCTTACGCTCCAACCCCGACATTAGGGGAGTCATGTGCGGGTCTTGTGAACACAAATGTGCTCTTTATGCGGACGACCTCCTCCTTTTTGTTACCTCGCCCTTAACCTCTATGCCCATAATTAACCGGACTTTATTGGATTTTAGTAGGATCTCGGGCCTAAAGGTCAATATGGAAAAATCTTTAGCTCTGAACGTTACGATCTCCGCGGATATGCTCTCCCAACTGTCGAACAATTTTACCTTCTCCTGGGCTCGCTCCCAGCTTCCTTATTTAGGGATCAATCTCACTTCGGACATACACACGCTATTTCAAGCTAACTATCCTAACATGGCGAAAAAATGTAGAACGGATTTGACTCGTTGGTCTGGATGTGGGATTTCCTGGCTGGGTAGGATTAATGCGGTGAAAATGACACTTTTACCGCGTCTTTTGTACTTGTTTCGTTCCCTCCCAATTCCGATCCCCAAAACATTTCTGAACAAATTACAATCAGACATTGTGAGGTTTGTTTGGGGGAAGAAAGGTTACAGATGCTCCTCAAACACGCTATACCGGCTGAAATCTCAAGGGGGTTTGGGTCTCCCCAACCTGTGGGGTTATTATCAAGCAGCGCAATTGGCCCAGATATCTATGGCTTTTTCCGGTTCTGTAAAACCGGATTGGTTGTTGATGGAAAGACAGTCTACTCCTCACCACACGATAGATTTCCTGATGACTTGCAACCCTAAACGCAAACCGGCGATTCTAGCTCCCACCCTTTCACACTCCATGGCGCTGAGCTCTAACCTTTTTAAACGGGAATCGCTGATCTCCCCACTGAAACCGCTAACACACATTTTCCACAATGGGGATTTCCCCCCGGGGGAAGATATAGAAGCCTTTAAATGGTGGACGGATAAGGGGTTATACAGAATTGGACACTTCTTTTCCCCCACAGGCCCTCTATCTCTAACACACTGCAGAAAGAAACTAGATATGCCCGATTCGGAATTATATAGATTTACGCAACTCTCACACTTTTTAAATTCCATTTGGACCTCTAAGCCACTTCCCCCTTATATGACACAATATGAACAATGGTGTGCTCAGACTGCGGACCAGAGGGGGGGCATCTCACTGATCTATGCGGCTCTTTTGAAGACGGACAATAAGCCCCCTTATGCTCGGGCTTGGGAAGCTGATTTGGGCCACACCTGGGAGTCGAAACAATGGTATGGGGCCGCGATGAGAGCTCACAAAGGTATCCTGAATATCTCGCTCATAGAGGCGAGTGTCAAAGTTTTATTTAGATGGTATTATGTTCCTTCCAGGCTGGCCAAGATCTTTCAGGGCTCCTCGTCAGTGTGCTTCAGGGGCTGTGATCTGGAAGGTGACATGTCTCATGTCTGGTGGTCTTGCCCTCGCATCCGCACTTTTTGGCGGAAAGTGTTCTGCACAATTAGCTCCATTACAGGGACCACCATAGCTCCACATCCCAGTACAGCCCTGCTAAATCACATTATTCCGACTCTACCCAAACATTTGCAGCAACTGGCGTTTTTTATTTTTCTTGGAGCCAAAGTTACGATAGCTAAAGCCTGGAAGAAACACACGGTCTCCTTTAAGATGTTTAAAACCAAGGTAACTTGGATTATGGTACAAGAACAAATAGTGGCCAAATGGAAAGACAAAACAGAGAGATTCCGGTTGATTTGGGAACCTTGGGCTACAAAGTGTAATATTTCTCTCATTCCGGGGGTGCGGCCTGGAACCCTGGCCTATGGAGTGAGTAATGCCTGAATAGCAATTTACGTTCTTTATTCCTTTTTCTATCATTTCACACGTTTTTCTCTTTTCCCTCCTTTACCACCTCTCTTGGTGTACTATGTGGTACCCCGAAAGGGGTTAGAAGACAGACAGTAGCTATCTTTTGGACTAATTGATTACACAATTTTCTAGCGGTACCTCAAATTTTGGACCTCGGAGGAGATGGATGGGGAGTGCCCTGGTCTTGGTGAGCGAGCCCAGCCCCTGGTCTGCAGCTTGATCCCGTTTGGGGCATCAGGGGCTACGGGCTTGTGAGCCTTGCCTGGACATTTTCCACGGTTGGGAATTAATTGAATGCTATGGGTCCATGACACTGCAGTTGATATGGAAACACCATGTCTAGTTGTTATACAGATACGTACTTTTAGGTTTTTGTCTAGATCTTTGTTCTTCTAGATTACCCTTGTTTCTGCAAAAGTGGATTTTACTTGCTTATTATAAGGAATGTTCATCTATTTTGCTTTGTTCTGCTGAAAATCTTCAATAAAAATTATTGAAATAAAAATAAGAAAACAATGTCTCTAATGCAGAGTTGAGCACCCATACACAATAAGGTGAACCAAAACACTCGTTACCCTATGCGTTTCAGAGAAATTGTACACTCCTTCATCAGGGGTAGATGTGGAGTACATGAAACATAATTCTAATAAAAACACAAATGACAGGATATTAGGTAAAGAGGCGGACATATAAGTAATGTAGATTAATCAAAAAAGTTGTTCCCAGTACTTTAATAACAAAATATGCAAATATGGACATGCAATGTCTTATGAATTAAAAACAATTAGGTCGAATAGTCAGCTGATATGGCCTTTCAGTGTGTTGGGCTTCACATATGTAACTCGATAAAACTGATGAATTGCAATAATTAAAAAAGATGTTAACAAAATGAGGGGGTCCTGTAGGAACCACCCCAGCCGTGGAATGTCAGCGGACATTTCATCTGGGGCTTAAAAGCAAGCGTCTCTGCTTTGTTGTGGGGGATGCAACTATACATCCCTACATCAACCGTGATGAATAAGGCATTATCAGGGATCTGTAAATGCTCAAGGATTTGAAGAAAGTGTAGTGTGTCTTTGATAAAAGAAGGTAAAGACATAACCAGAGGTTTCAGGAACTCATCAACAAGTTTGCTCGCATTATCGCTTATAGCCCCAACACCCGAGATGATGGGTCTGCCCGGAGGATTTTTAATGTCCTTGTGGACTTTAGGTAGAGCGGAAAAAACCTGGTCTGTCAGTGGGTGGAGTGGGTGGGGCACCGCTCCGGTGCGTGTGGGTCCGCATGCGCGCTGTGGACGGGGCCACGCACACACCGCTCAGAGGGGCGTGCCGACCTGGGACCCGATCTCGCCTCCCTTACCGTCAGCTGCCGCAATAAACTGTGGATTATTTGCATATTTTGTGATGTAAGTACTGGGAACAACTTTTTTGATTAATCTACATTACTTATATGTCTGCCTCTTTTCCTAATATCCTGTCATTTGTGTTTTTTACTAGAATTATGTTTCATATAGTCCACACCTACCCCTGATGAAGGAGTGTAAAATTTCTCTGAAACGCATAGGGTAACAAGTGTTTGGGTTCATCTTATTGTGTATGGGTGCTCAACTCTGCATTAGAGACATTGTTTTCTTATTTTTAATGGTTTTGTACTATACCGTTCTCATTCTTTTTGGGATTATGTATATACATATTTTGTATAAATACAAATACAGTTTTGTACTCTATTATATGGTTGTACGTGCCTCCAAAGTCCACCAATAGGGATTTTCTTCTTGTTTGTACCAGTGTAAATCAGTGACACCAATCAGTGCCCACTATCAATGCCCAGGAGTGTCACCTATCAATGCCCACCACCTAGCAGTGCTGCCTATCAGTGTCACCTACCAGTGCCCATCAGTGTCCTTTACTGCCACCTGTCAGTGCCAACTATCAATGCCAGCTATCAGTGTCAACTATTAGTGCCCTTTAGGACCACCTATCAATGCCATTCAGTGCCACCTCTCAGTGCCCACCAGTGCAACCTCTATGTGCACACCAGTGCCGCCTCTCAGTGCACACTAGTGCCGCCTTGTCAGTGCCTATGAATGCAGCCTATCAGTGCCCATCAGTGCCCGTCAGTGCAGCCTCATCAGTGTACATCAATGAAGAAGAAAAATTACCTGTTTGCAAAATTTTATAACAAAATATAAAACGGTTTTGTATTTTTTTTTTTTTTAACAAAAAAATAAAAAACTCATAGGTGATCAAATACCACCAAAATAAAGCTCTATTTGTGGGAAAAAATGCAAAAAATTTGTTGTATGACCGCGCAATTGTCATTCAAAGTGTGACAGCGCTGAAAGCTGAAAATTGGTCTGGGCAGGAGGGGGATTTAAGTGCCCAGTAAGCAAGTGTTAAACTACCGAAACACTTCAAAGGCAGATGTTCAAACTATTTTTTTTTCTGTTTTGGATAGAGTGGGGGGGGGGGAGGTGTTTAGAAACCCTGTTGACGTTTTATTGCTAAGTGGGGCTCTGTTAGAGGGATTTCCTATAATTGCCTTTCTTTCTGTACAATTTTACTATATAGAAACAGCCACCCAGAAAATAATTAAAAAAAAAGAATATTAGGGAAGGTAAGGTTAGAACCCAAACAGATTGTTATTGTTGTATACATCTCCTTACTTCCTGTTTGGTAAAACCTTTGCCAGCAGGTCATAAATTGCGTTATAATCCCTTTAATGGAGCACAGCATATCCTTAGTAACCGAAAAAGTATTCCAACTCTTCCACACTTCCAAAGCTAAATTTAAAAGAGTATATTGATAAAGCCCTAAACAAAGAACAAAAGTTTAGATAAAATTAACATCTTGATTGCCAAAACTTTGCTTAAAAAAGTGCTTGTTTGCTAGATGTCAGGGTGTGCGGCTGGCTCTCTTAATCTCTTTCTAAGTTCTAACAGTAGGGGTTTCCACTATCTGGCCCCAGTATATTCTTCTGGCCATTCTGCTGCCTTGGAGTTCCCTTGTTCACAGACCTTTCTGATGCCCTTTTGCCTTGAGATATTAACCCCACTGGCACAATTAATTTGTGCTGTTTGTCTGTACTTTTTAATGCTATATATCGAAATATTGAAAATGATCTTGCCATTCAACATTATATAAATTCCTTTGCACCCCTGAAGAAGGATTAAACTGTATCCTGAAGCGCATTGGGTGTAAGAAGGTTCTTTCATATACCCTCTTGTATGGAGATATTTACTGACTGTGTTCAGATAAATCAATATTTCGTGCACATTTTTAATCATGTTCAATTACCAATAAACTTTACGGTTACTATATTATTTTTGTATATCTTTATATATATTATTAGTTGCCTAAAAAGTACATTTAGGGGAACCCCCTTCTCTGTGATGGGCACTGATGGGAACTGATAGGCTGCCCCCTGCAGGGCGCGCGCGGGCGGGGTGCGTTGTGATCATCGAGTCAAGATCAGAGTAAAGGGTCGACCCCAGCCCCTTTCCACGTGATCAACTGTCAGCCAATGACAGCTGATCACATGATGTAAACAGAAGATCGGTAACTTTTTTTTTCGGTCACCGGCTTCTATATAAGGAACATCGTTCCCAAAGAGGCACCAAGACATCTCATCTGTGCCAACCAGTACTGCCTGCCAGTGCCCACCAGTGTAAATCAGAGAGATACAGGTATAGAACAGCATGTCTGTGCAAATTTGTTGTGCCACATCCTATAAAAACTACAAACAAGAAGAAAATCCCTATTGGTGGACTTTGGAGGCACGTACACCCATATAATAGAGTACAAAACTATTTTTATTTATACAAAATATGTATATACATAATCACAAAAAGAATGAGAACGGTATAGTACAAAACCATTAAAAATAAGAAAACAATGTCTCTAATGCAGAGTTGAGCACCCATACACAATAAGGTGAACCAAAACACTCGTTACCCTACGCGTTTCAGAGAAATTGTACACTCCTTCATCAGGGGTAGATGTGGAGTACATGAAACATAATTCTAATAAAAACACAAATGACAGGATATTAGGTAAAGAGGCGGACATATAAGTAATGTAGATTAATCAAAAAAGTTGTTCCCAGTACTTTAATAACAAAATATGCAAATATGGTCATGCAATGTCTTATGAATTAAAAACAATTAGGTCGAATAGTCAGCTGATATGGCCTTTCAGTGTGTTGGGCTTCACATATGTAACTCGATAAAACTGATGAATTGCAATAATTAAAAAAGATGTTAACAAAATGAGGGGGTCCTGTAGGAACCACCCCACCGTGGAATGTCAGCGGACATTTCATCTGGGGCTTAAAAGCAAGCGTCTCTGCTTTGTTGTGGGGGATGCAACTATACATCCCTACATCAACCGTGATGAATAAGGCATTATCAGGGATCTGTAAATGCTCAAGGATTTGAAGAAAGTGTAGTGTGTCTTTGATAAAAGAAGGTAAAGACATAACCAGAGGTTTCAGGAACTCATCAACAAGTTTGCTCGCATTATCGCTTATAGCCCCAACACCCGAGATGATGGGTCTGCCCGGAGGATTTTTAATGTCCTTGTGGACTTTAGGTAGAGCGGAAAAAACCTGGTCTGTCAGTGGGTGGAGTGGGTGGGGCACCGCTCCGGTGCGTGTGGGTCCGCATGCGCGCTGTGGACGGGGCCACGCACACACCGCTCAGAGGGGCGTGCCGACCTGGGACCCGATCTCGCCTCCCTTACCGTCAGCTGCCGCAATAAACTGTGGATTATTTGCATATTTTGTGATGTAAGTACTTTTTTGATTAATCTACATTACTTATATGTCTGCCTCTTTTCCTAATATCCTGTCATTTGTGTTTTTTACTAGAATTATGTTTCATATAGTCCACACCTACCCCTGATGAAGGAGTGTAAAATTTCTCTGAAACGCATAGGGTAACAAGTGTTTGGGTTCACCTTATTGTGTATGGGTGCTCAACTCTGCATTAGAGACATTGTTTTCTTATTTTTAATGGTTTTGTACTATACCGTTCTCATTCTTTTTGGGATTATGTATATACATATTTTGTATAAATACAAATACAGTTTTGTACTCTATTATATGGTTGTACGTGCCTCCAAAGTCCACCAATAGGGATTTTCTTCTTGTTTGTACCAGTGTAAATCAGTGACACCAATCAGTGCCCACTATCAATGCCCAGGAGTGTCACCTATCAATGCCCACCACCTAGCAGTGCTGCCTATCAGTGTCACCTACCAGTGCCCATCAGTGTCCTTTACTGCCACCTGTCAGTGCCAACTATCAATGCCAGCTATCAGTGTCAACTATTAGTGCCCTTTAGGACCACCTATCAATGCCATTCAGTGCCACCTCTCAGTGCCCACCAGTGCAACCTCTATGTGCACACCAGTGCCGCCTCTCAGTGCACACTAGTGCCGCCTTGTCAGTGCCTATGAATGCAGCCTATCAGTGCCCATCAGTGCCCGTCAGTGCAGCCTCATCAGTGTACATCAATGAAGGAGAAAAATTACCTGTTTGCAAAATTTTATAACAAAATATAAAACGGTTTTGTATTTTTTTTTTTTTTTTAACAAAAAAATAAAAAACTCATAGGTGATCAAATACCACCAAAATAAAGCTCTATTTGTGGGAAAAAATGCTAAAAATTTGTTGTATGACCGCGCAATTGTCATTCAAAGTGTGACAGCGCTGAAAGCTGAAAATTGGTCTGGGCAGGAGGGGGATTTAAGTGCCCAGTAAGCAAGTGTTAAACTACCGAAACACTTCAAAGGCAGATGTTCAAACAATTTTTTTTTCTGTTTTGGATAGAGTGGGGGGGGGGGGAGGTGTTTAGAAACCCTGTTGACGTTTTATTGCTAAGTGGGGCTCTGTTAGAGGGATTTCCTATAATTGCCTTTCTTTCTGTACAATTTTACTATATAGAGACTGCCACCCAGAAAATAATTTAAAAAAAAGAATATTAGGGAAGGTAAGGTTAGAACCCAAACAGATTGTTATTGTTGTATACATCTCCTTACTTCCTGTTTGGTAAAACCTTTGCCAGCAGGTCATAAATTGCGTTATAATCCCTTTAATGGAGCACAGCATATCCTTAGTAACCGAAAAAGTATTCCAACTCTTCCACACTTCCAAAGCTAAATTTAAAAGAGTATATTGCACATACACTTTACAGTTTAGTGAAATAATCATTATTTTGATAACCTAAATGCATGCAAATCAATTAAAAAATAAACAGCTTATCCTGCTGCTAAGAAATATCTGTTCACATTTCAAAATAATGATCTGTATACAAAAGCTGGTGGCCATTCAATAAAGTGGAGCGTAATTCAGATTTCTATGTGTTACTTTTTATAAGCGTTATTTTCAGCAAAAAAGAAAGTGGTCTTTGAGTGACCTCTAGTGGTCAGTTGGAGAACATTTCAAGAAGAAAAAAATCAAACAGTCTGAATGAAGCGAGTAGGCTTATGATATTATATATGATGTGTGTGTGTGTGTGTGTGTGTGTGTGTGTATATATATATATATATATATATATATATATATATATATATATATATATATATATATATATATATATATATATATATATATACACTGTGTGTAGACATCTATTACTTGCATTGTCCAAATACCTCAGGATTAATTTTTTTATTGAATGTAGCTGCAAAAGTGCTCATTTAGTTACTAAAAACGTCAGTAAACATTAAATGTAAATATTATTTTTGGTGTTATGCATAATGGTTTACTTACATTTACATTTAACACTGCTGCAAACAGTTCAAATGTTCTCGTAATAAAATACCTAGGCAGCACAGTGGCCTCTCTGCCCTGTACCAGCAAATCCCAAACAGGACACTATCTGTATGAAGTTTGCATGTTCTCCCTGTGCACCCAAAATGGCTGCTTCATCTCCACTCTACTTCAAGCCACCAAGGAAAAGAATGCTAAACAAATTAAGCAACAAATATAAAAATAACTTATTTTTTACATTAAATTGTCCAAAACAATTAAAGCTGAAATTCATCTATTTTTCTTTTCTGTACCGCTTTGGTGACATTAGCTACCTGATGAAGTATTGTCCACATTGTGCAGGCATCTGGATGTCCTGCCTTCTTCTTGTCTCCTGACCTTCTGTTGCTACTGGGATTCATAGTTTTGGGCTCCAGGCTTAGCTGCTGTAAAAAAGCTGTGCTAAGGAAGCAGCCCTTGAACCCTCCCATACCTCGCAATTTTCTGAGACACGAAGGAGGGACGGTAAGGCCCAAACCTCTGGTTAAACAGATTTCGCCACTACTTTTTCTTTTTATGGCTTCTCATAATAAAAAATGCAATCATTTCAGAGGTTAGTTGAAAGGTTTATTTACTTACTTTTGCCGAATTATACAATTTTAATAGGAGTCTATACATCAGACTAAAAGGAGGGAGAACTAAGGAGGAATGAAGGAAAGAAGGACTTGGCTCCAAAAGACGGGCAATTCCTTTAAATGAGGGACAGTTGGAGCTATGCTGTTTGTAATGCTCTAATACAAGCACACTTTTGTGAGTATATCGCTTTGTTTTGTATTCATTTAAGAATTGTTATTAAGGATCATGCACTAGGTCTGTGGGCCCTCTGATTTATTTCTTATGATTATAGTGAATGCAAGGTCCTGAATTTAGTAATACTTTAACCCTAAATGTGCCAGACGTTTACATACAAGAGGGAAATGGGCATCTCTGCAATGACAATTCTTCCAGAATCCATCTGTCTGCCCGAAGTGTGGCATACTGGTAACTAAAGTAATAAAAATGTACTGTATTTATTGGCGTATAACACTCACTTTTTCACCATGAAAATCTGGTGCAAATAGCGTGTGCGTGCTATACACCAATATTACATTTTAGCTGCCTTATTTAAAATGTATTTTTTTTCCTGGAACTTCCCTCTTAAAATGAATGTGTGTGTTATACACCTGTTATACGCCGATAAATACGGTACATTAACAAAAAAAAACTTTTAGCTAATATCCATATCTGGGAGAGGTTTTACCCTACCACACAGCACGGCCAGGTTGGTGACTTGAATATTCTTAACTGCAGTTATGGAAAAATGCTAGGTCATTTCTCAGCTCCAGTCTGTGATTAAATAGTAAAGGAAAAGCAGAATGATATAGTTATTCCTTTGGTCTCTTCTTCTGTTATTATGTTTCTTGCATGCCTGGTTGGCTCCTAGTACTGCCCCTCCCTCCCTAGTCCGGGTGCTACCTTGGAAGTAAAAATAGGTGTGTTATTGCAAGCAAAATTCAGGTTCATGCATTTGCTTGAAGCTCCCATCTTTCTTCAAAGTAGAGCTTTAATATACTAGTCCACCTAGTTACAATTGTGTTGGTAATCTATTTAACTCAATAATTCTGTTAACGTACAACTTTTAATGCAGGAGGGTTCACAAAAACAAACCTTCTTTTTCAGGTACAATGTCCACTTTAAGACTTGAATCCCCAACCCTTTTTCTACAATTGATATTGTCACACCATATTAATGGATTGCCTGTAATTCTTCATAAACACAACTAGAGATTCTAGCTGTGAGAGAACTTTGTTACACAATTTTAGCAAACTAGGTCCTTTAGGTACCACCCTCCCAGTGTCAGCATGGCTTTGGTAGCATTCAGCACCAATACTTTTAAAAAATATGTCAACCCAAGAGTTTATATTCCTGATATGTGCATGCTGTAGCATAAAAAAATGATCCTGTTCTCTTTGTATTGCTTCCCTTGTGTGAAATGCCTAGTGTTCCTGCCAGTCCCTTTGCTTTCCTATTTAAAAATGACCACACGAGGCATGAGGGCACAACATGGTTAGTTTTCTGGATGTGCTGGGAACTTAGCCTTTCCCCTCCAATAATTATACTTGTGCTGAACACCCCTCAAAGCCATTCACGGGGAAGATCAGTGTGCTTTAGGTATTTATAATGTATATACAAATATTTTGCCCCTCATGAGGGTTTACATATAATTTAACACTAAATAGGCAACTAGGTGTTCATAGATAAACAGGTCCAGGTTTCAGCGTTAAATCCTAAGATTAGGGCTTTTTCAATGAAAACACTTTATATTGTGTTTGTGTGTGTGTGTGATGTTAAACATTGACGTCAGATAGCTTTTTTTAAAGATATTTGGACAATCTGACAAGTTTTTATTGATTTTATCAAATTGTCAAAGTGTAGGTCAGCATACCCAAGACGCAGCAAAAGGGACTTTTTCCAAGGTATTTCCATACAACACATTATTGGGACAGTTAGACATTTTTTGATCTTCTTACATTATCCCTATGCTGGAAAATGACACAAAATGAATAATGCCCTGTACACAAGATCGGCCTTTTTCCAATGGAAAATGTGCAATCGGATCTTGTCGGAAAATCCGATTGTGTGTGGGCTCAATCAGACTTTTTCCGTCGGAAATTTCCGACACACAAAGTTTGAGAGCAGGATCTAAAATTTTCCAACAACAAAATCCGATTGTTAAAATTCTGATCGTTTGTAGACAATTCCGATGGGCAAGACAAAAGCTATTGGCTACTGCCCTCTTTATAGTCCTGTTGTATGTGTTGTATGCCACCTCGTTTTGAACGAACGGATTTTCCGACAACTTTGTGTGACCCTGTGTATGCAAGACAAGTTTGGGTCATAATCCGTTGGAACAAATCAGATGGATTTTGACGTCATAATGTCCGACCGTGTGTACAGAGCATTACAATGCAATTGGTAAAAACAAGCCATTAGGGACTTTGCTAAATCTGATAGTGGTTCCAACTTCTCAACACTAACCAAAATGTGAAAAAAAAACTCTTTCATAATTTATAATATATATCATTTTATAATTTAACCACTTTCAGACCGGACCAATTTGCTGGTCAAAGACCAGACCACTTTTTGCGATTCGGCACTGCGTCGCTTTAACTGACAATTGCGCGGTCGTGCGACGTGGCTCCCAAACAAAATTGACGTCCTTTTTTTCCCACAAATAGAGCTTTCTTTTGGTGGTATTTGATCACCCCTGCGGTTTTTATTTTTTGCGCTATAAACAAAAATAGAGCGACAATTTTGAAAAAAACGCATTATTTTTTACTTTTTGTTATAATAAATATCCCCCAAAAATATATAAAAAATTATTTTTTTCCCTCAATTTAGGCCGATACGTATTCTTTTACATATTTTTGGTAAAAAAAATCGCAATAAGCGATTATTGATTGGTTTGCGCAAAAGTTATAGCGTTCACAAAATAGGGATAGTTTTATAGCATTTTTATTAATAATTTTTTATTATTTTTTTTTTACTAGTAATGGCGGCGATCTGCGATTTTTATTGTGACTGCGACATTGTCGGGGACCCATCGGACATTTTTGACAAATTTTTGGGACCATTGTCATTTATACAGTAATCACTGCTATATAAATGCAGTGATTCCTGTGTAAATGACACTGGCAGTGAAAGGGTTAACCAGTGGGTGGCAGTGTAGGGGTTAAGTGTTCCTAGGGGTGTGTTACTAACTGTGGGGGGGTTGGGCTTTCATTTAGTGTACACTGATCTCTGCTCCAATCACATGGAGCAGAGATCAGCGTCACTAGTTGCTAGGCAGAATGGAAAAATGTTGTTTATACAGCATTTCCTCCATTCGGCCGCTCCGTGAGACGATCGCGGGGATGCCCGCGGCGATCGAGTCCGCGGGTCCCCGCGACCGGACTCACGGGGGGTCCCGACCAGCGCGGGAGCGCGCCGCCGGCGGCGCGCTCCCGATGGCAGGGCGGCATCGAATATTGGACGTACATGTACGCCAATATGCCTGCCCGTGCCATTCTGTCGACGTACATCGTCGTGCGCTGGTCGGGAAGTGGTTAACATAAGGTTACGTGATACGGGTCACTTTTCAGGGTCAGCCTAAAAGATAAAAGTTTCACACTTGTTTTCTTTATAATCCTGTACTACTGTATATTATGCGTTTTGCTTTAAAATTACTTAACTGGTTGTTACCCACCCCGCCGTGCGGCTCTCGTTCTGGGACGCTCTTGCGCCGCGTCGTGTTACTAGGACACGGCGTGACCCCAATCTCTGTAAAGAGCTGCGTCCGTAGCTCTTTAACCATTTGGTCGACTGTGTCCAATCACAGCCAGTCACATGTAAACAACAAAGTGACAGTAATTGGCACTCCTCGCCTCATGCTGACAGAGTGGAGGAGAGGTGATCAGCGGCATCTCCACGCATGGGGACATCTAGGAATGTAATCAGGGCACTGATCATCAGTGCCCTGATTACAGTATAGCAATACAGTGTCACAATACAGTGCCCACCAATGCCAGCAATCAGTGCCCAGCAGTGGCAGCAATTAGTGCCCACAAGTGCCACCAATCAGAGCCCATTAGTGATGCCAGTCAGTGCTGGCAATCAGTGTCGCCTATCAGTGTGCCCACCAATGCCCATCACTGCTGTTGATCAATGCCTATCAGTGTCGCCCATCAGTGCCACTCATCAATGCCCATCAGTCCCGCCTATTCATGCTACCTATCTGTGCTGTCTATCAGTGCCCACCAGTGCTGTCTATTAGTGCCAATCAGTGTACATCAGTGCCTCCTATGAGTGTCCATAAGTGCGGCATATTAGTGTCACCTCATCAGTGCCCATAAGTGCCGCCTCATCCGTGCCAACAATGCCCACCAGTTCACCCTATCAGTGCCCATCAGTGCGGCCTCATCAGAGCACATCAGTGAAGGCAAAAAATGACTTAGTTACAAAATTTACTGACAGGAAAAAAGTAAAACATTTTTGGTCTTTTTTTTTTGTAAAATAAAAAAACCCATCAGTGATTAAATACCACCGAAAGAAAGCTCTATTTGTGTGAAAAAAATAATAAAAAATACGTTTCAGTACAGTGCAGCATGACCGCACAATTGTCATTCAAAGTGTGACAGTGCTGAAAGCTGAAAAATGGCCTGGGCAGGAAAGGCGTGTAAGTGGTAGGCAAGTGGTTAAAGGGGTTGTAAAATCTGATTTTTTTTTATCTTAATGCAATCTTTAAGTCTGACCACAGATTTTCTATTGGATTTAGGTCTGGGCTTTGACTAGGCCATTGAAACACATTTACATGTTTCCCCTCAACCACTCAAGTGTTGCATTAGCAGTGTGTTTGGGGTCATAGTCCTGATGGAAGGTGAACCTCCATCATAGCCTCAAATCACACACAGAGTGATATAGGTTTTGCTCAAGAATATCCCTGTATTTAGCACCATCCATCTTTCTCTCAACTCTGACCTGTTTCCCAGTCCCGATTGCTGAAAAACATGGATGGTGTTCTTTGAGTGATGTGATGTGTTGGGTTTGCGCCAGACATAGCATTTTCTTTGATGGCCAAAAATACAATTTTAGTCTCATCAGACCAGAGCACCTTCCTCCATATATTTTGGGAGTCTCCCACATGCCTTTTCGTAAACTCAAAATGTGCCATTTTGTTTTTTGCTGAAAGTAATGGTTTTCTTCTGGCCACTCTGCCATAAAGCCCAACTCTATGGAGTATACAGCTTATTGTCGTCCAGTGTACAGATACTCCAGGCTCTGCTGTGGAACCTTAGGTCTCTGTGCTGCCTCTCTGATTAATGCCCTCCTTGTTCTATCCGTGAGTTTTGGTGTGCAGCCGTCTCTTGGCAGGTTTGCTGTTGTGCCGTGTTCTTTCCATTTGGTTATGATAGATTTGATGATGCTCCTAGGGATCATCAAAGATTTGGATATTTTTTATAACCTAAACCTGTACTTCTCAACAACTTTGTCCCTTACTTGTTTGGAGAGTTGCTTGGTCTTCATGGCAGTGTTTGGTAAGTGGTGACTCTTGCTTAGGTGTTGCAGTCTCTGGGGCCTTTCAAAAAGGTGTGTATATAAGTAATGACAGATCATGTGACACTAATGCCACATACACGATCAGACTATCCAGCGGACCAGAGTCCGCCGGACAATCCGCCCGTGTGGGCTCCGGAGGACTTTTTTTTCCCCAAAAGTCTGGCGGACTTAGAAAGTAGTTTTGACTAAAAAATTGTCCGCCGGACTCCGTTGTCTGTGTGCTAGTCCGGCGGACTTTTTAAATGATCTGACTTTTCCGCACACAGAGGAAAGTCCGTTCATTTTGAACGAGGCTCCAGGTAGCCGGGACTAGCGAAGGAGGTCAGTG
The DNA here is from genome assembly GCF_037356315.1 of Lithobates pipiens. Classification (NCBI taxonomy): domain Eukaryota; kingdom Metazoa; phylum Chordata; class Amphibia; order Anura; family Ranidae; genus Lithobates; species Lithobates pipiens. Next base: position 342,515,782 of record NW_027507758.1, read on the forward strand.
TTGCCGCCTTTGGCGGTGAGATTGATACGTCGCTGGCCCCGTCACCTGGTATGGACTTAAAGGGGAAGCCCTATGCCGAAAAAACGGCGTGGGGGTCCCCCCAAGGCCTATATAAGACCCTTATCTGAGCACGCAGCCCGGCCGGTCAGGAAAGGGGGTGGGGACGAGCGAGCCCCCCCGAGCCGTATAAGGCCGCATGCCCTCAACATGGGGGGGTGCTTTGGGGAAGGGGCCCCCAACCCCAAAGCACCTTGTCCCCATGTTGATGAGGACAAGGGCCTCTTCCTGACAACCATGGCCGTTGGTTGTTGGGGTCTGCAGGCGGGGGGCTTATCGGAGACCGGCAGCCCCCTTTAATAAGGGGCCCCCCAGATACGGCCTCCCACCCTATGTGAATGAGTATGGCGTACAATGTACCCCTACCCATTCACCTGGTGAAAAAAATGTAAATAAAACACAACACAATGTTTTAAAATAATTTATTGCACAGCTTCGGGGGTCTTCTTCCGTCTTGGGGGGGTCTTCTCGCCAGACTCCTCCACTATCTTCTGCTCTTTTGCTAGCTCTTTTACTAGCAAAGGAGCCTGGCTTTCTTCTTCGTCGCCACCCGGTGGTCTTCTTCCGACTTCGGGGGTCTTGTCTCCCTCTTCGGGGGTCTTGTACCCCTCTTCGGTTCTTCTTGCCGGGCCTCCGCTTTCTTCCTTTAGCTCTTTTACTAGCGGTGGCCTGGTCTTCTGTCGCCACCGCCTCTTCTTCCGACTTCGGGGGTCGCCGCTGCTGTGGCCGCCTTCTCTTCTGCTTCCTGGAGATGTTGACTTGACATTGTCTCTAGCCACAATGACAGGGACGTGTTGCGCAGCGACTTATATAGGGACAATGGGTGGGGTCACCGGGTGATGTTCCCGCCCATTATGATGTCACAGTCCCAGCATCCTCAGTGGAAACATTCTTCCTGCTCTCCCACTCCAATGAATATGCTGGCAGAGCAGAGTAGCTGCCACACCCCTCATCACAATCTTCCTCGGGAAGATTTATAGCACAGAGAGAGAGTGGTTTGTTTGACCTGTTTAAGATATGGGCAACATGGTACCTTTTAGACAGTAATATTCAGAAAAACTCTACAACTAAAAATGGAGGCTGGTAATGCAATGACTACGATGCTTAAACTGTTAAGTGGCAATAAAAGGAAACCTTTCTTTAGAGAAACAGACTTCTAATTCTGCAAACATTAGCTGCCTGGTTGTTATGATGACCCTCTGGCTTCGATAACTTGAATCATTACAAACATGGAGATGAAGATCATTAAATTTACTATGGCTTTCTGAATCTTCATACTGTATCAGTTATAGTATAATATTAAAGCCAGTAGGTTAGAATAATAATCAGGAAACCAGCATGTTCAGAAGAAAGCATGCAACAGCAGTCTGTAAAAATATGTCAGGAGCAATAGTTTACTGTGAAAGATAAAGCATTGCTTGGGTGTTGAGTTAAAGTGGTAGTAAACCCAAAAACAAAAACTTTTGTTATATTGCAGCTTCCCAGTTCTTAGATGTGATGGATACATTATTTTCATTTTTTTGATTTTTATCTTTGTTTTCACCCGGTGATCAGACCAGTAACTCTAGTATTTTGGTAACTCCCTTTACCAGACCAAGCTATCCAGTAAAAGTGGCGGTTAGAGGGCTGAGACAAACTTTTTAACACTGACAGGGTGCTTATAATGGTCAGCCTTTTTCCCCCATTTACATAAAACCCTTATCCCAAAAGAAAAAAAAATGCCTAAAAGTATTAGTTGGGAGTTTTTTTTTAGTTTAAATGTGTTAGTCCATTTAAATTTCCTAGTTCATTTAGCATTACCATCTCCACAGATTGACAATGCTGCTGTCCAAGGTTATCTCAGTTGCTCCTCCATTCAGGGTGGAGACAACCTAGGACAGGAACTGTGTTATTGACTGGATCACCAGGTGAAGATAAAGGAAAAAAGTCTAAAGAATGAAAAAAATAATGTAGTCACGACATCCAATGATTTGTAAGCTGCAATATATCACATTAATGTTTTTGGGTTTTAATATCACTTTAAGTGTTTCGATAACAGTACATGGTAGGTTATGGTCATAGCATATGGTGGAATATTTCATCTTTTTTTCTCAAGCTTTTGTAACATTCTCTCTTTTTTTTGGAAAAGGGATGAGTGAGAAAACCAAACCAACAATATTACATTTTGGATTTAATTTACGTTGGGTAGAGATACAGAAAACAATTTCCCTTTTAACTATGAAGTGCAACAGCAATGGGAAACTACAACCTATGACAAAGATATCAGTGCTAAGCTCATACCAGTAATAAGATTAATAAAAGCTTTATTTCCATTGTTGCTGTAGAGTAAAGAATACTACTATCTATGCATAATGCTACTAAATTAAAATCAAAATGTGTAAATTTGCGTATCTATTTACCACTTTTCCTAGCTAAAATACATTATACGATATTTAAAACTGGCACACCATTCTCTTACCTTTTAGTGTTCAAAACATTTTTATTTAAGTTTTTAATTTGTCCATATGGCAGAGAAGGATAATGAGATACATAGTTCAAAGTCTATAAAGTATATAATGGGCTAGAGTCCTTATGTTAGATATTACAATCATACATAATAATAGTGGGTCATAAGCCCAGGGGTTCAGTGATAGATATGCATTGAAGAAACAACACTCTTACCTTTTTCACTGACACTTTCACTTTCTATTTCCACATCTTCACAGCTTGTATATTCCGGTGTTGATGCCCCTTCTTCTTCTGAACTACTCACAGACATTTGTCTCCTCTTTCCACCTCTCTTAGATCGATGGGGCTTTGGTGGGGATGGCCTTACAGATTCAGACTGATCTGAACTAAGTGAATCATTCCTTGACATTGTCTCCATTTTTTCACGGTTTGCTTTTCTCATTAAAAGAGCTGAGCTGGGATCTAACCGACTTTGTTTTTTAAATGAATCGTGGTTTTTCAATTCTACATGCTCTGGGGGTACAGGACTGTGTCTGGGACTTGGAGGGCTGTGATTGGACACTTGTTTGGATTTAGAAATAGGTTCGTCACCATTTCTATCAATTGAATATGACTGATGACTTTCCAGAACTGTTCTTTTATCCTGGTTTACTGGTACTTGTGAGTTTTTCCCTAGTTTGTTCTCAGGAACTTCTGTTTCTTCCAGTTCTGCATGGGGTAGGGAAGCATCACTGTGCCTCCTCTCATGCCGTGCCTTTGAAACTTTAGCATGTATACGCATTTGTTGCTCCTCTGGCTGTGGTTTTACAGGATATCTAGCTAAGTTAGGGTCGCTCCTATACCGAGTCTGATAATCATCATCCAGTCTTTGCTGATCATCTTCTAAGTTTGTTCCTTCCTCTAGTTTTTCTGGAATGTCCTGGGATCTCCCCTTTCCTAATTTTCTAGTCTCTCTCCTTTCTTTATGTTCATCAGGATATGCCTGACCTTGTTGATTTAACTTCTGGGCTCTCTTTCGTTCCCCTTTAAAGACTTTTCCATTCTGTTCTGAAACAGCTACAGTCTTCTTTCTGGAAAGAATTGAACCAATATATATTTAATTTTTAAGTACAACTTATTTTTATTCCATTACAAAAGAGCAGTTATTCTAAGCAGGAATATAAAAGATTCCTACACCACTGACTATATTTTATCTAGGACAGAATGTAGTAGTATTTGTCACAATTGATAATTTTAGTATCCTAACCGCTTAGAGGGGGACCCTGCGGACCCTTTAAGGGCTTTAGAATGCAGGGAGGTGGGATAGGGCTTATGGTCATTTGACTGCTGCGAATGGCTGTTACGGCGGACACATGATCGGAAAGCTCCCGGATGCAAGCAGCAAGCGGGAGCTTTCAGTTACCCGTCTGTAACTTTGCTGGGAGAGAGCAGGGTGCACACTCTCGTCACAGCTCTATGGGCAATACTGCACAGAAATATGCGGCCGCTCGGGGGCAAAGGCCTGGCCGACGAGAGGCCACATATTTGTGTGCACTTATCGCAAAGAGGTTAACTCTCTATGTTTAAACTTATTTGCTATGTCTAGACAAGGGGTGTCCATTGTGCCTGACCTGGTAACAGTTTCAGGGGCACAATGAGCGGAGCGGGCAGATGGCAGGTCCCAGTCCACTCTGCATGTGCAGAGCGGACACAGAGACAGCCTGCTCTACTATATGGGTCCTCCAATTTTATCCGCACAGATGGAAGGGGACAGATCTCCTTTTTTTTTTTGCGGATCAGACTGGAGGTAGGCAGGTGTAAAAAGTCCACCATAGAGGTGAATTGAGGGTCCAATTGGGTCTGCCTGAAAAATAGACAGGTGGACCTGATTGGACCGATCATGTGAAAGGGGCCTAAAGCTGCTTTCACACCGATGCACTGTGGTTTACCTGCACTGCAGGTGCAACGCAGTGCACCTGTGGCTTTCCTGCAGGTTAGTTGCACTTTGCCTTACAATTCTAATATATCCTGCAGGTGTGGTGCACTTTCAGAAAGTTCACCAAACCCACAGGTAATAACAGAAGTCTAGTGCAGGAAACCTGAAGGTGCACTGCACTGCACCTGTAGATTAGTTTGAAAGTAGCCCAGAGTAACCAGTGCAGAACTAGAACATGATATGCCCATTGCTATGTGATTTTAACCTCCCTGGCGGTACGATTATTTCGGATTTTAGATGCTAAAAGTGGTACCATTATTTTGCATGAAAATTTGGCGTTTTATATTGTAGTCCAGTAATTCTTAGGAATAACTCACTTAAGTCTGTCCAAACCAGAGTCTAGCAGACATCCCGGGTATGATAAAGTTTGAAAAATGAAATCATAATTTATAATATAATAAATAACTATAAATAATTATACCAAATAATAATATAACAATAATAAAAATTATTCAATAATGTAATCAAATCAAAAACACTGAAATTTGCTCAGTTGCAGAATTGTCACTGTCATTACTTTTCAGTATTTGATGACGGATCTCCCCACAAATCGTTATCGCTCAATTCTGCGAGTGATTCTAATTTATTATCGCTGTTTTCTAGCTGGTCTAAAATCATTTTTGATGTAAAGTGACAGTTTTGGTTGCTATGGACAATTTCCAGTTTCCAGGCATAAAGAACAGTTTTTATATTATAAAACTGCATGCAGGACACTGGGCAGACCACTAGGGACAAAGGGGAGGTGAAATAATTACATACAGCAATGTAATCTGTAAGATTACATTATACTGTATGTAATGTGTGTGTTTTACTTTTTGAATTTGGCGCCGATCTCCATCCCCGTGTGTCGCAACGCTCGCAGGGAACGGAGATCAGCTCCGTGATGATTGGGGTGGAGGACGAGCCGCTCACACAGCGGGGGGACATCGCTGGATCCAGGGGAGAAGGTAAGTAAACCTTCCCTGCATTCAGCGATGCGGTACCGAGTCTGGCTCGGGGTTACCGCTTTTGGTACAAAAACTCCACCCCGAGCCAGACTCGGGAATACCGCCATGGGGGTTAATTAAAACAACTGACCTTTAGGCTGGGTTCACACTGCTGCGGGGGGAGATCCGGATGTGATTCGCACCGCAAATCACATCCGATCTCCGTAGCGATGAGAGTTCAGCCATACAGATAGTATGGCTGAATTCGCAGCGCTCCCGCAGCAAACTCGCACGGGACCCTTTTTTTGGTCCGCAACAGAATCGGATCGCATGGTGGTTCACACCATGCGATCCGATTCCTGTGCGAGTCGGCAGATCGCACTGCGATATGCGGACGGATCTGGGGGTGTCATTAACATAACATTGACACTCCCAGCCGTCCGCATAGGGCAGTGTGAACTGCCGGCGGGAGGTGTGCGATGCGGGAAAACGCCGTGGATTCGCGGCGTTCCCGCATCGCAGCGGTGTGAACCCGGCCTGAAACACAATCTTCTCTTCAGGAATCATCCTGCAAGTATCGCCAGCTGTTTCCCAGATGGAGTCTATTTGGTTTCACTCCGCCTGTGGCAGGAGTCGGCACTACACAAGAAGCATCAGCTCTGCTCTCTACTGCAGCCGCATGCTTCCTCTACTCCCGGCTCTATTCTCCACACTGATGCTCTGGGATGGCGGGTCAGGAATGCGCAATCTTGTCTTGCCGACCCACCATTCCAGAGCAGAATGTCACAGGCCAGTGGCTGGGCATCCCAAGTCTAGACAGTAGTGCACAGGTTTGAGTAATCTGGTCAAGAGGGGCATTTTGTTACCATAATTTGTTACCTTTATAAGTGAAACCTATTTGGTTGTTTTTAATTTTTTTTCGGTGAACGGAGATGCACTGGAACCCTCGGCTGTGAGCCACTCCATTCCTTGGTGTGAACCCAGCCTTAAGCCCCATACACACTATCAGATTTTCTGCTAATTTTTGTCTTCAGATTTACCAAAACCATGTAGTGCAAGGCCCTGTCTGATTACATACACATTGAAACTCCTAAGGCAGCAGAAAATCTGATGGTGTGTATGGGGCTTTAATCTTTGCTTCGCTGGAGTATTTCATGGTTGATAACAACACATTTTGGAGTTGATTTACTAAAGGCAAATCCACTTTGCACTACAAGTGCACTTGGAAGTGCAGTCGCTGTAGATCTGAGGGGAACATCTGAAATGAGGGGAATCTCTGCTGTTTTCTATCATCCAATCATGTGCAAACAAAAATGCTGTTTTTTATTTTCCTTACATGCCTCCCTCCGATCTACATCAATTGCACTTCCAAGTGCACTTATAGTGCAAAGTGAATTTTCCCTTAGTAAATAACACCCCGCCACCCCCCCCCCCCCCCTTTTTGTAAGCTTCTCGTTCTTGACTGATGGTGGTGGTATAAAAATATTTGAGTATTGGCCATGAAACGTTATTATTTGTGGTAGCATTCAAACTCTACAGACTGCTGTTATTGGTTAAATGTTGGTCCTTTACAGTGATGCAAGAGTTTTCCTTTTATACCTGCATAGAAATTGCAGTGGAAATTTTTCTTAGTCTTGTTCTTGTTTACTAGTCTTGCTTGTCTTTAATAGACCTATTAACTTCTGTTTCTTTATGACTTTCCAAATGGTAAAAATTGCAAGTATCTTTTGGTTACTGAATCTAAATCTTAAAGGCATTGTAAAGTCTCCAGATTTTTCACCTTAATGCATTCTATGCATTAAACGCTTGCTGACCAGCGTGCATCGATTTATGTCGGCAGAATGGCATTGGTAGGCAAAAGGGCGTACAGGTACGTCCCCTTTAAGAAGCAGTGTCACAGGCACGCGAGCACGTCCACCATGATCTCCATGACCGTGATCGCGGGTCCCGTGGACTCGATATCCACTGGATGCCCGCAATCGCCTCACGGAGAGGAAGAACAGGGAGATGCTTTTGTAAATAAAGCATTTCCCTAATCTGCCTAGTGACAGGACAGAGATCACTGCTCTCTGTCATCGAGAGCAGTGATCACTGTCCTGTGTGTTGAAGCCCAGCCCCCTCACAGTTAGAATCACTCCCTAGGACACATTTAATCCCTTCACGGCCCCCTAGTGGTTAACTCCTTCACTTCCAGTGTAATTTACACAGTAATCAATGCATTTTTACAACACTGATCCCTGTATAAATGATAATGGTCCCAAAATAGTGTCAAAAGTGTCTGATTTGTCCGCCATAATGTCGCAGTCCCGATAACAATCACAGATCGCCGGCATTACTAATAAAACATTTTTTTAGCTAAAAATGCCATAAAACTATTCCCTATTTTGTAGATATAATAAATTTTGCGCAAACCAATCAATATACGCTTATTGCGATTTATATGTAGAAGAATACATATCAGCCTAAACTGAGGGAAAACATTTTTTTTTTCAAAATTGTCGCTCTTTTTTGTTTATAGCGCAAAAAATAAAAACTGCAGATGCGATCAAATATCACTAAAAGAAAGCTCTATTTTTGTGAAAAAAAGGACATCAATTTTGTATGGGTAGATTGTCATACGACCGCGCAATTGCCAGTTAAAGCGGCGCAGTGCTGAATCTCAAAAAGTGCTCTAGTCAGGAAGGAGATAAAGTCATCTGGGGCTGAAGTGGTTAAGGTGAAAAACCTTGTGTGCTGCAGCTGCCCCAGAGCCCCCCTCCTTTTTCTTACTTGAGCCTGTCTGTTCCAGCGATGTGCACAAGCACTTCAGCCACTGTCTCTGTCCTCATTGGATAGATTGATAGCAGCAGGAGCCATTGTCTCCCACTGCTGTCAATCAAATCCAGTGACATGGGGGGCCGGGGCCTGGTCCTGCTGTCTGTGTCAATGGATGCAGCAGTGGGACTCGTGAGTGCACCTACACGGGTGCAGCCATGGAAACGGCTCCACGTGGGGGTACCCAATGAAGAGGCGGAGCCAGGAGCACTGCCAGGGCCCACTAGAAGAGGAGGATCAGGGCTGCTCTGTGCAAAACCTTTGCACAGAGCAAGTAAGTATAACATGTTTGTAATTATATTTTTTTACACAAACCTTTACAATCACTTTAGGAGGTTTTAGAAGTCGTAGAATGAATTACGGTCTGGAATAGTGTTTACCCAGAAGCACCATGCATAGGTATACATGTCAATTAAAAAGTACACTAACTCCTTTTTGTTTTGTTTTTCACAAAAGTGGAGTAACCCTTTAAATTCTGTGACCTTGCAAAAAACACTGGTAGATCAGTACAGGCACATTTTCTGCACATTAAAAATAAAAAAAGAATCTTCTAATTGTCCTTCCATTCCAGCCAAAATTCCAAAGTGCATTCAAGCTTTTATGCTTAGGCCGCGTACACACGGGCGGATTGTCTGGCCAACTAAGTTCGTCAGACAATCCGACAGACAGTCCGTCCAAATTTTGAATGAACGGACTTGACCACACACGATGAACAGACAGTCCGCTGAAAGCTTGCGCGATGACGTGTACAGCACGTACGACGGGACTAGAAAAACGACGTCCAATACACTGCAATGCAACCTTCGGCCGTGTAAATCCTTTCTGAGCATGCGCCATACTTAGTCCGTCCAACTTGCCTACACACGAGCGGACTGTCCGCTGAAACCAAGTTTGGACGGACAAAACCAAGTTTGGACGGACTGTATTACGGAAATTCTGAAAGACTTAGTCCGCCAGACTGTCCGCTGAAAAGGTCCGCTGAAGCCCACACACGAGCGGATTGTCCGCTGAAACACGGTTCAGCGGACTAAGTTGGACAGACAATCCGCCCGTGTGTACGCGGCCTTAGTCTTCTCACAATATGTTCCCCACAGATAATGTTAAACTTCTTCAGTGCAATAAGATCCTCCAGATAACCACTTTTTGTGCAAAAAAATAACTCCTTCAAAATGGGTTACTTCTGTGCAACTCCACTAGTGGAAAATCCCATAATTAGAACACTGCTCATCTTTTCTGCTGGACCTTATCTTTTAACTAAGGTCATGCAGTCTTTTCCCAAGAATTAGGACCGATCTCTCCTCCTTCTATCTTCTTTTTATATTGCTCTATGATAACTCAGAATAAAATATGTAGGACCATAGTGTTCTCCAAAAATAAAACAAAAGAACATTCACAATTTTCTGTGCCCATCAAGCACTAATGCCATGTACACACAAGCGGAATGTCTGACAGAAAAAGTCTGACTTTTTACGTCAAAAATTCTGACGGACCTAGAAAGAGAACATGTTCTACATTTATCCGACTGAACCAATTCCTATCGGGAAAACCGCTCGCCTGTATGCTGTTCCGATGTACCAAAAACGACGCATGCTCATAAGCAAGTACAAGACGGAGGCTATTGGCTACTGGCTATTGAACTTACTTTTTCTAGTCCCGTCGTAAGTGTTGTACGTCCCCACATTCTTGACGGTCGGAATTTGGTGTGATCATGTGTATGCAAGACAGTTTCAGTGGAATTCCGTTGGAAAAACCTTCAGAGTTTATTCCGACGGGAAAATCGGTCGTGTGTAGAGGGCATTAGAGTGATGTCATCACTCTAAGCCCCCACTTCACTTGCAGCTGAGAGTGATGTCATCTCGCTGAATGCCAGAACCAGGTAGGGAGGAGGAACTGCGCTTCTGAGGTAGCTCAGTTGTGCTGTCTGTTTTACATGCTGCAAAGTGAGTGCATGCTGTAAATGCACAGAAAAATTTGAGTGTTCTTAATTTTTGATAAAAGCTGATTTATGGAGTATGCTAGGGACTTTATATATATTTTATTTTGACCTATCACGGATGGAGAAGATAACAGGAGGAAAATATTGTAATTTTGGGTGGAATAGAAGGACACAGAGGGGATTATTTTTATTTAAATTTTCCATATACTGTATGTGCTTATGATTATTTTTTAAATTTGTGTATGTTATTGGTATAAGTGGCTAAGATCTGTGCTATAAAGATTTCAATAAAATCACTGTTGGTTAACTGGAGATGCTGGCAGCTTTAGTGAATGTTCTTACATTTTTATGGGATTTTTTATTACATGCCACATGTTTGGTCTACTTTGTCCCATTGTGATAAGCTAACCACATAAACAACAATTATGTATTAAAAATGTCATATGTAATTATACAATATTAAACAATTCAACAATTAGCCAGTTTTTTTCTTTAGGGAAACACCATGCAGTTTGGCTTTTTATTATCTATATATTCAATATATATGTTTAGTGGACCATACAAAAGCTAGAAATATCTCCAGATAACATTACATTTTTCAGTGTTGGAATTTAAACATTGTTGTAACAACTGACTTTGCACCATATAGCAAATAAACTGTTGTACCACAACAAATGGATTACTTTTTCTATCTTACCTGTCTCGTGGCGGTTCACTTCTCGACCTTGATGAAGTCTTCTGATCTTGAACTGCAGATGGTAGTGATGGTTCTGAACCCTTGCTACTATCAGATTGTAAACTAGGTGTTGAGGCGTCTTGGGAACCAGCTGTTGCAGCAGTACTTAAAGGAGTTTGAGATCTAGATCTCTCTTGAAGTCTTGCTTTCTTTTCTCTTGGTGAATCAGAGCCAGCACCAGTACCAGTATCACTTAGTGTTCCATCTTGGCTTGCTGGCTGCTGTGTCCCACTTCCAAAAAACCATGCACCTGATTTTGTAAGGATTTCTTGTTGTTTTCGGCACAGATTGCAAACCCACATAACCTAAATTAAGACAGAGAAGAGTATGAGTCACACTCATGTGAAATAGGCAATATTTTAATGTTCATATTTGGAATGTACCCTCATTTCTTTATATTAGATGAAAACATTTTACAAATGGATCCCTATGTTTCACTTTAGGCTATAGCATGTATAGATCCACTATGTTTTAAGAATGGCACTATCGTTGGTATTGTCCATGTATAGCTCTTACACACAACAATCATTTATATGTAAATTACCCATTTTCCTTCATTGGGTTAATTTCAAAATATTGTCAAATTAGCATTGCCTAAACATCTTATAGCACATTTTCTAGAAACTACCATCTTTATCTTAAAACTCAGATACACATTTACAAATACAGCTGAAATATCACAAGTTGATAGAAGCAACTACTTCTAAGAGCAGTATGGCCAAAGCTTTTTTGACCATACTTTTCTTGTGGGTCACAGGAGTGCCCTTACTTTTGCTCTCATCTGACCAAGAATCATTGATAGAGGGCTACTGTCCACTGTTAGCTGACATGGCAGAGCTGCTCCAGGCTCTGGAAGGATCCTGACCATATTGTCAGGATCCACCCTGCTGTCTGATTGACAGCTGGCTCTGCCTCCCAGCATGCAACCGAGAGCCAGAGCCAGCTGCACCTGCCCCCTCTACAGTCTGGTACTCCAGTAAGTGCTGGAGGGGCAGAGCAGACAGTAGTGACTGGCAGTCACTGCTCTCCACTGAGTGTGAATTGATCGCTCAGTTCTCTGGCTCAAAACCAGCGTGGGACAACTGCCGATGCTGTGGCATAGAGGTGAGTATGTTGGTTTTTTTGTTGACCCCATACTTATGCTTTCTAGAAATCCTCACAACATTTTTTTGTGGAGCAAGTAAATGTCAACCACAGTTTACACCACATTCCTGTAATGTGCAATTCCTGTAAAACTAACCAGTAACATATTACAGCTTTCTGAAAATGGTATTTTCTTATTCAAATATTTCTATTAGACACAATATTGGTGACAAGGGTGTACTAAACACTAACATAAACTGTACAGTACGGAATCAGATATGAGCTCTAGTTGTAAATTCATATACGGGGATATGGTAACCAGCTATGTTATAGCAGCCATGAGAAATAAAGTGTTGTACAGTCCACAAGTGTAAGCAAGATAAAAAAAAATGCTTTGATGAAGCTTTAACAGTTATCTTTTTTGTAGCCATGCTAGAAAATCTATAAACCAATGTAGGAGTTCTTTATTCATGTTAAAAGATACTTTACAAGGCAAACACAACATTTTAGATGTCTATTAAGCAAGATTATCCTGAATGTTTAACTGGCATACTTCTAACAATATTTTGACACAAAGCATAACTGTAGCTTTCTGTGCAGCCATTCTCAACCAGGGTTCCTTGGGACCATATGGATCCTCTAGAGGTTGCTAGGGGTTCTTTGAACTTTTGCTTATTGAACTCCCATCTAACACTACCTGTATAGCTTCCAATGCCAATGCCACTTGGCAGAGCCAACATTATGACAGCAATGAACTACTGAAAAGACAGCATTTTTTCCATTGATCCCCAATGAAATATGTTTTTCAGGGTTTCCCTGAGACCATACAATTGTTTATAAGGGTCTCTCTGTGGTAAAAAAAAGGTTGAGAAAGGCAACTGCTAAAAGTATGAATAGATATGCTAGTTTCAATGATTCAGAGATGGTTTATCACTGTAATCTCATACCTCCCAACATTTTGAGAGGAATGAGGGACATGAGGGAAACCATAAGTGCTTTTTTACCACTACTATTCCTTTATATTGGCTTTTAAAATGTACAAATAAAGCAATTTAGAAATTGGATGAAAGGTTTAGCACTGGGGAACACTTTTTGAAAGATAAAACATGCATTTTATATGCAACTATATAGATCAGACCAAAATGAGGGACAAATGAGGAGGAATGAGGGACAGAGGGACATTGCTCCAAATCAGGGACAGTCCCTCCAAATCAGGTACAGTTCTGAGCTATGTAATCTCAGCCCCATTGTTAAATTCACACTGCAAAGGTGCCAGTGACTACACAGATCTGTGCCATTTTCCTCAAAAGTCCAGTCATCAACACTCCAATTTAATCCTGACTAGTGATGGCCGAACGGTTCGCCCGGCGGTCGTTTCGCGGCGAATTTCCGACATTCGCGGTCCGCACGTTCGAACGCCTTTTTCCGTCGTTCGCCGCGGCGGACTTACGTGTTTAATGTATACAAGAACTTTAACCTTTGGTGACACGTTTATCATGTGATACAGGACAGCCAATTGAGACATGACAGCACATGGACACTTGTACATTCCCCCTAACCTATAAATACACCCGATCCGGTGGCCATTTTACATTCTTTCTTCTGTTAAGATAGGGACAGGTTCCTGTGTGGAGTAGGGAGAGATAAACCACTAGCTATTTGGTACACAAAAGTTCTTTTCAGGACTGGTATAGGTGTTAGGTGTTGATAGGTTTGCTGTGCTGCTGATTCTTGCAGCAGCCTGAGTGTCTTTTGTTAGTTTAGAGAAAGGGAAAGGACGGTGTATGCTACAGGGACAGCCAGATTAGTCTTTCATCATCATCATCATCATCATCATCATTAGCTGTTACTATCAAGGTCCACAAAAGAGCTGTTCCAGTAACCACTAATCGTTCTCTTTTTTTGCCAATTTGTATAGGGACAGGAAGGAAGCAGTGTTGTCAGGCAGTGAGGGTAATTTTAAAGACTTGCTGTTATTATTAGTTCCACAAAGGTTCTTTTCAGGACTGGTATCAGTGGTACAGTAATAGGCTTGTACATGTATAATATTCTTTCTTCCAAATATAGAAAGGATATTATACTTGACTGCTGCCCTTCTGCTGCAGTCTGCTAAACATTCACAACTCACTTGTTCCACAAAAGTTCTTATAAGGACTGGTAACTTGGTATAGGGTGCTACGGTACATAGGCTTGAGTGCGGTACAGTCTGCTGTTCTGTAAGGACCGCTATCGGTCCACAATAGATAGGGTTGACGTGCACCACTGCTGACCGCTGCCCTATACTGCAGCAGTCCTTCAGCGGTATAGGGACTGACGTACAGTCTGCTAATCACTAACACACAACCTGCTTGTTCCACAAAAGTTCTTATAAGGACTGGTAACTTGGTATAGGGTGCTACGGTACATAGGCTTGAGTGCGGTACAGTCTGCTGTTCTGTAAGGACCGCTATCGGTCCACAATAGATAGGGTTGACGTGCACCACTGCTGACCGCTGCCCTATACTGCAGCAGTCCTTCAGCGGTATAGGGACTGACGTACAGTCTGCTAAAAACTAATACACAACCTGCTTGGTCCACAAAAGTTCTTATAAGGACTGGTAACTTGGTATAGGGTGCTACGGTACATAGGCTTGAGTGCGGTACAGTCTGCTGTTCTGTAAGGACCGCTATCGGTCCACAATAGATAGGGTTGACGTGCACCACTGCTGACCGCTCACCTATACTGCAGCAGTCCTTCAGCGGTATAGGGACTGACGTACAGTCTGCTAAACACTAATACACAACCTGCTTGTTCCACAAAAGTTCTTATAAGGACTGGTAACTTGGTATAGGGTGCTACGGTACATAGGCTTGAGTGCGGTACAGTCTGCTGTTCTGTAAGGACCGCTATCGGTCCACAATAGATAGGGTTGACGTGCACCACTGCTGACCGCTCACCTATACTGCAGCAGTCCTTCAGCGGTATAGGGACTGACGTACAGTCTGCTAATCACTAACACACAACCTGCTTGTTCCACAAAAGTTCTTATAAGGACTGGTAACTTGGTATAGGGTGCTACGGTACATAGGCTTGAGTGCGGTACAGTCTGCTGTTCTGTAAGGACCGCTATCGGTCCACAATAGATAGGGTTGACGTGCACCACTGCTGACCGCTCACCTATACTGCAGCAGTCCTTCAGCGGTATAGGGACTGACGTACAGTCTGCTAAACACTAATACACAACCTGCTTGTTCCACAAAAGTTCTTATAAGGACTGGTAACTTGGTATAGGGTGCTACGGTACATAGGCTTGAGTGCGGTACAGTCTGCTGTTCTGTAAGGACCGCTATCGGTCCACAATAGATAGGGTTGACGTGCACCACTGCTGACCGCTGCCCTATACTGCAGCAGTCCTTCAGCGGTATAGGGACTGACGTACAGTCTGCTAAACACTAATACACAACCTGCTTGGTCCACAAAAGTTCTTATAAGGACTGGTAACTTGGTATAGGGTGCTACGGTACATAGGCTTGAGTGCGGTACAGTCTGCTGTTCTGTAAGGACCGCTATCGGTCCACAATAGATAGGGTTGACGTGCACCACTGCTGACCGCTCACCTATACTGCAGCAGTCCTTCAGCGGTATAGGGACTGACGTACAGTCTGCTAATCACTAACACACAACCTGCTTGTTCCACAAAAGTTCTTATAAGGACTGGTAACTTGGTATAGGGTGCTACGGTACATAGGCTTGAGTGCGGTACAGTCTGCTGTTCTGTAAGGACCGCTATCGGTCCACAATAGATAGGGTTGACGTGCACCACTGCTGACCGCTGCCCTATACTGCAGCAGTCCTTCAGCGGTATAGGGACTGACGTACAGTCTGCTAAACACTAATACACAACCTGCTTGGTCCACAAAAGTTCTTATAAGGACTGGTAACTTGGTATAGGGTGCTACGGTACATAGGCTTGAGTGCGGTACAGTCTGCTGTTCTGTAAGGACCGCTATCGGTCCACAATAGATAGGGTTGACGTGCACCACTGCTGACCGCTGCCCTATACTGCAGCAGTCCTTCAGCGGTATAGGGACTGACGTACAGTCTGCTAATCACTAACACACAACCTGCTTGTTCCACAAAAGTTCTTATAAGGACTGGTAACTTGGTATAGGGTGCTACGGTACATAGGCTTGAGTGCGGTACAGTCTGCTGTTCTGTAAGGACCGCTATCGGTCCACAATAGATAGGGTTGACGTGCACCACTGCTGACCGCTGCCCTATACTGCAGCAGTCCTTCAGCGGTATAGGGACTGACGTACAGTCTGCTAAAAACTAATACACAACCTGCTTGGTCCACAAAAGTTCTTATAAGGACTGGTAACTTGGTATAGGGTGCTACGGTACATAGGCTTGAGTGCGGTACAGTCTGCTGTTCTGTAAGGACCGCTATCGGTCCACAATAGATAGGGTTGACGTGCACCACTGCTGACCGCTCACCTATACTGCAGCAGTCCTTCAGCGGTATAGGGACTGACGTACAGTCTGCTAAACACTAATACACAACCTGCTTGTTCCACAAAAGTTCTTATAAGGACTGGTAACTTGGTATAGGGTGCTACGGTACATAGGCTTGAGTGCGGTACAGTCTGCTGTTCTGTAAGGACCGCTATCGGTCCACAATAGATAGGGTTGACGTGCACCACTGCTGACCGCTCACCTATACTGCAGCAGTCCTTCAGCGGTATAGGGACTGACGTACAGTCTGCTAAACACTAATACACAACCTGCTTGTTCCACAAAAGTTCTTATAAGGACTGGTAACTTGGTATAGGGTGCTACGGTACATAGGCTTGAGTGCGGTACAGTCTGCTGTTCTGTAAGGACCGCTATCGGTCCACAATAGATAGGGTTGACGTGCACCACTGCTGACCGCTCACCTATACTGCAGCAGTCCTTCAGCGGTATAGGGACTGACGTACAGTCTGCTAATCACTAACACACAACCTGCTTGTTCCACAAAAGTTCTTATAAGGACTGGTAACTTGGTATAGGGTGCTACGGTACATAGGCTTGAGTGCGGTACAGTCTGCTGTTCTGTAAGGACCGCTATCGGTCCACAATAGATAGGGTTGACGTGCACCACTGCTGACCGCTCACCTATACTGCAGCAGTCCTTCAGCGGTATAGGGACTGACGTACAGTCTGCTAAACACTAATACACAACCTGCTTGTTCCACAAAAGTTCTTATAAGGACTGGTAACTTGGTATAGGGTGCTACGGTACATAGGCTTGAGTGCGGTACAGTCTGCTGTTCTGTAAGGACCGCTATCGGTCCACAATAGATAGGGTTGACGTGCACCACTGCTGACCGCTGCCCTATACTGCAGCAGTCCTTCAGCGGTATAGGGACTGACGTACAGTCTGCTAAACACTAATACACAACCTGCTTGGTCCACAAAAGTTCTTATAAGGACTGGTAACTTGGTATAGGGTGCTACGGTACATAGGCTTGAGTGCGGTACAGTCTGCTGTTCTGTAAGGACCGCTATCGGTCCACAATAGATAGGGTTGACGTGCACCACTGCTGACCGCTCACCTATACTGCAGCAGTCCTTCAGCGGTATAGGGACTGACGTACAGTCTGCTAATCACTAACACACAACCTGCTTGTTCCACAAAAGTTCTTATAAGGACTGGTAACTTGGTATAGGGTGCTACGGTACATAGGCTTGAGTGCGGTACAGTCTGCTGTTCTGTAAGGACCGCTATCGGTCCACAATAGATAGGGTTGACGTGCACCACTGCTGACCGCTGCCCTATACTGCAGCAGTCCTTCAGCGGTATAGGGACTGACGTACAGTCTGCTAAACACTAATACACAACCTGCTTGGTCCACAAAAGTTCTTATAAGGACTGGTAACTTGGTATAGGGTGCTACGGTACATAGGCTTGAGTGCGGTACAGTCTGCTGTTCTGTAAGGACCGCTATCGGTCCACAATAGATAGGGTTGACGTGCACCACTGCTGACCGCTGCCCTATACTGCAGCAGTCCTTCAGCGGTATAGGGACTGACGTACAGTCTGCTAAACACTAATACACAACCTGCTTGGTCCACAAAAGTTCTTATAAGGACTGGTAACTTGGTATAGGGTGCTACGGTACATAGGCTTGAGTGCGGTACAGTCTGCTGTTCTGTAAGGACCGCTATCGGTCCACAATAGATAGGGTTGACGTGCACCACTGCTGACCGCTGCCCTATACTGCAGCAGTCCTTCAGCGGTATAGGGACTGACGTACAGTCTGCTAAACACTAATACACAACCTGCTTGGTCCACAAAAGTTCTTATAAGGACTGGTAACTTGGTATAGGGTGCTACGGTACATAGGCTTGAGTGCGGTACAGTCTGCTGTTCTGTAAGGACCGCTATAGGTCCACAATAGATAGGGTTGACGTGCACCACTGCTGACCGCTCACCTATACTGCAGCAGTCCTTCAGCGGTATAGGGACTAAGAGTTTTGTCACAGGGTCATTTAAAAAATGACATGCAGAGGAAGAGGCAGGCCCTTCCGCAGGGGTGGTAGGGGTAGGGCAGGAGCAACAGGCTTGAGCCAAAGTGGGAAGTTGCAGAAGGTGCGTTCAATTACTTTAAAGGATGCACCAGACTTGGTTGAGTGGCTCGCTCAGCCTTACTCTTCTGCACCCTCCTCATCCTCTCGATCTGCACCCTCTTCTTCACTCTCTGCTATGTGCACCCCCAAAGACACTACCACCAACAACACGACCACCACCACCACCACCACATACCTTCCGCTTGAGTCACTGGAATTATTTTCCGATCCATATCAAGAGGACATTTCTGATGCGCAGCCACTCTTGGTATTGGATCAGGAAGAGGAGGTAGCAACAAGCGCTACTCAGCAGTCTGACGCCAGTACCCAGATCAGCCCAAGGAGGAGGTTGGTCCCCGGTGTTGCTGCCTACTCCGAGATCTCTACTTATAGCGGTGGGGAAGGTGACGTTGATGATGACGTGTCTAGTGATGTCACGTGGGTGCCCACAAGAGAGGAAGAGGAGGGGAGTTCAGAGGGAGATATGGACCAGCAGATAGGGAGGAGAAGCAGCAATGACTTACATTGCACAGCAGGGACAAAGCAGACTGCAAATGTATCAGGAGCGAGTCATCGACCATGTACGGTCACATCTGGCGCTCCCAGGACACCGGCACATGGCTCCGCAGTGTGGGCTTTTTTTAACGTGTCCGCTGCTGACAATAGCGTTGCCATCTGCAATCTTTGCAGTCAACGCGTTAGTCGCGGTAAGCCCAATACTCACCTAGGGACGACCGCCTTAAGAAGGCACATGAGCAGCCATCACCGAGCCCAGTGGGAGCAACGGAACACACAAAGCCACACTGCAGGCTCTCACCGTCCAGCCTCGTCTTCTACTTCTCCTTCTCCTCTCTCCTCACAATTGTCCTCCACTCCACCTTCCATCACGCCAAGCTCACATTTTTCTGCAAAAAGGCAGGCTTCCGTGGGCCTAATGTTTGAGCGTAAAAAAATGATGATGCCGGATAACCCTCTTGCCCAACGGTTGGCGGCTGGCTTGTCAGAACTCATAGCCCGCCAACTACTGCCATATAAACTGGTGGACTCGGAGGCCTTTCGCAAATTTGTGGCCATTGGAACACCACAATGGAAGGTCCCAGGAAGGAAGTATTTCTCAGAGAAGGGCATCCCAGAGCTATATGGCCATGTTCAGCGGCAAGTGAATGTATCTCTGGCACACAGTGTCGGTGCCAAGATACATCTGACCACAGACACGTGGTCTAGCAAACACGGGCAGGGAAGGTATATCAGTTTTACTGCCCACTGGGTGAACCTTCTGACGGCCGTCAAGCATGTAACCCGTGGCACCCGTGTAGATTTGGTTTTACCGCCACGGATTGCATGCAGGCCTGACTCTTCTTCTCCTCCTCCTACTCCATCCTCCTCCCTCTCCTCCTCAGCTGCCTCCTCCTTTTCCGCTGCTAGCGTCTCTTCCACTGCACCGCCCAAGCTCCCCAGAACCTATTCCACATGCCAGGTGAGACGTTGCCATGCCGTGCTGCGTCTGTTGTGCCTGGAAGCAAAGAGCCACACTGGCCCGGCACTCCTTTCAGCTTTGCGTTCACAGGCAGATGAGTGGCTAACACCGCTCAATTTGACAGTTGGTAAAGTGGTGTGTGACAACGGTGCCAATCTGCTTAGCGCATTGAAACAGGGCAAAATCACGCACGTGCCGTGCATGGCACACGTCTTAAACTTGGTCGTGCAGCGATTCCTTGTCAAATACCCTGGGGTCCAGGACATCTTGCGGCAGGCAAGGAAAATCTCGGCCCATTTCAGAAGATCTTACACGGCCATGGCTCGCCTTGCTGACATTCAGCGGCGACACCATCTGCCGGTCAGACGTCTTATTTGCGATTGCCCGACGCGATGGAACTCAACCTTCTATATGCTTGATAGGCTGCTCCAGCAGAAACGTGCAGTTAACGTCTACCTGTATGAACTCTGCGAAAGAAACGGTTCTGGGGAGCTGGGTTTTTTTTCACCGCGCCAGTGGCTGCTCATGCGCGACACATGCAGACTTCTGCGGCCATTTGAGGAGATCACCAAACTGGTCAGTCGCAGCCATGGCGCCATCAGTGACATGGTACCTTATGCCTTCTTTCTGGAGCGTGCATTGCGTCGTGTCATTGATCAGGCTGTGGAGGAGCAGGAGCGGGAAGATGAGGAAGTCGCAATGCTGGATGAATTCCCAGGGGGGGCTACTCTATCTGAGACAAGTCAACAACAGGAGTCTGATGAGGAGTCAGAGGAGGATGGTGCCGGGGCGGATGAGCAGGAGCAAGAAGAGCATGCTTTAAACCTTTCTGGGATCCCTGTTGTGCGAGGATGGGGAGAGGAGAATGAAGAGGACGACATTATCCTGGATGATGAGCAGGAGCCAGGCCACCACACCGCTTCCACTTTAGTGCAAATGGGGGCCTTCATGCTCCAGTGTTTTAATAGGGACCCCCGTATAAAAAGCATGAGGGTCAAGGACCAGTACTGGGTGGCAACGTACTTAGACCCCCGGTACAAACACAAAATGGCGGAAATGTTACCGCCGTCGCAGAGGGCTGTCAGAATGCAGCACTTCCAGGCCTTGCTTCGAGAAATGCTGCATTCTGCTTTTGCGTGCGCTGGCAGAGGAGCAATTCCCACTCCCAGAGAAGGATTTGCGGGTACCAATCCAACAGCGCCTGCAAGAAGAGGCCGGTTTGAAGATGTGTTGGTGACTTCGGATATGAGGTCATTCTTTCAGCCGACCCATCGACAGGTGTCATCCGGATCCAGCATCAGGGAACGCCTAGACCGTCAGGTGTCCGACTACATTGGGTTAACGGCCGATGTGGACGCTCTGAGGAGTGATGAACCCCTAGACTACTGGGTGGGCAGGCTTGACCTCTGGCCAGAGCTTGCCCAATTTGCAATCGAACTGTTGGCTTGCCCCTCATCCAGTGTCCTGTCCGAAAGGACGTTCAGCGCAGCAGGGGGGATTGTGACCGATAAGCGTACTCGCCTAGCTCACCACAGTGTTAACTACCTCACATTTCTAAAAATGAATGAGGCATGGATCTCGGAGGAATTCAACACATGTGACCAGTAGACCATGTATATGTCTATAAACTATTTTTTTAATCAAGCACACAGACCTTCTTAATTCATTTGGCTCACTTCCTTGACCCAAAAAAGCACACCGTACTATATGCCCCTACCCTCCTCTTTGAAGAGGTTGAGCGGTGTCATATTTCTACTGGGGCTGCTTATGATATCCCTGTGCTGTGCTGACTTCCTCCTGGGGGTTCTTATTATGAAGGGATCACACTATCCCTGTGCTGTGCTGACTTCCTCCTGGGGGTTCTTATTATGAGGGGATCACACCATCCCTGTGCTGTGCTGACTTCCTCCTGGGGCTGCTTACGGTGCTGCTGTCAGTGCTGTATGTCACGGTGCTGCTGTCAGCGCTGTATGTCACGGTGCTGCTGTCAGCGCTGTATGTCACGGTGCTGCTGTCAGCGCTGTATGTCACGGTGCTGCTGTCAGCGCTGTATGTCACGGTGCTGCTGTCAGCGCTGTATGTCACGGTGCTGCTGTCAGCGCTGTATGTCACGGTGCTGCTGTCAGCGCTGTATGTCACGGTGCTGCTGTCAGCGCTGTATGTCACGGTGCTGCTGTCAGCGCTGTATGTCACGGTGCTGCTGTCAGCGCTGTATGTCACGGTGCTGCTGTCAGCGCTGTATGTCACGGTGCTGCTGTCAGTGCTCTGTATTACGGTGCTGCTGTCAGATGCCTCTATCACGGTGCATGTGTCATTCCGGTATGTCACGCTGCTGGTGATCATCTCCTGCACCCTCTTCTTTGCCTACCCTGGTCCCTGACCTTCCCTCTCCTCCATTGCCTTCATTAGCTCCATAGTCCTGAATTGTTAGAACAATTTCCCAAATAAAATAAAAATGCTTGTAGTTATCGATCCCAAATTCACCTCATACATGTATTATGTCATTGTCCAGATGGTGGGACTACGTTTTACCCCCTAATAATTACCACGTGGCCGCAAATTCGACATGAAGGTTTGCAAAGTTCGCCTCCCATTGAAGTCAATGGGGCCCGCGGCGAACGGTCGGTTTCGCGAACGTTTGGGTCCGTTCGCATTTCGCGTTCGCGAAACGTCCCGTCGGAAGTTCGTCCATCACTAATCCTGACTGCTGAGAGATGAGGGATATGACACAGCACAGCACTGTTCTGCTGCTATAGGCTCTCCCTTCCAACCTGTACTACTGCAATGTACAGAGAGATTTGCAACCACAAATTTACACAGTAACACACATACATTAGTAAGAGATAGTGCACAGTAAACAATAAAATTACTTATGTTTACCAATAGCTGACTACAATTTTTTAACCACTTTCTGCCCACCCATTTACTGTAGGTGGGTGGAAGCTGCAGGCTAAGAGACAAATGGGTATGTGGCAGCTTACTTCCTGGTTTTCCCCTGCTGGTCTGTGATGTAATTGGCCACAGCACAAGTCTGTCAGCAGTTACAGCCAATGATTTTGGCTATATACCTGCTGATCCGCTGTGGCCAATCACAGTACAGACCTCTGTGTGTTTGCAAACAGAACATACAGGATCTGGCTGGTTTCTTCCTCCCTGCACTCTTTTCATTCAAGGAGAGAAGCCAGACAGATTTTGTGAGTACAAACAGCACACATAGCCTTACATACACTTGTTATGCACATTTAACCCCTTGATTGTCCTCCACAGTTAAGCCTACATGCTTCCCCATACCCAGGAGGGTTGGGCATTTCTAAAGGGCTCAAACAATGAATGGAGAACCATGACAGCACAGTGAAGGGGAGTACATTGGGTGCTTAGAGGTTGCATGGCTTGTCAAGAAAACCTGTCACTTTTTACTGAATAGACATAGTGACAGATTCTTACTTCTTTGTATGGCCACCTAATAAAGCAAATATAAGTAAATGGTTTTACAATCAGAAAAAAAGTAAACATTCATCAATATCTGTATAAAACAATACCCACATCATCTATACATGGGTATTTCAGGGACTGAAAATCAAGGTGCAAGTAATTCTGCAAGAAAGAATGTTTATAGTCTATACATACACAGTATGTGCAGCATTTTCTCTCCAAGAAAAAAATAATGTGCACCTGAATATTTATTTGAGAAAATTGATTTGATGTTTCAATAATGCATAATGCAGGCTGCCTCTTTTAATCAATGTTACATTGGCTGTATTTATTAAACATAATGTAAAAGCTTAATTGCAGGTATGGATATTTTTATATTTTTGTATAGTTACATTGATTTGGCTTTGGACCAATAGAAGTATCTATTGGTCCAAAGTGGAAGGGAATAATTCAGCGCTGGTGCGCCTGTGTGGCTTCCCTCCTATTTGATTCTCTGGTATTTGTCAAACTATGCAGCGGGCACGGCCTGTCCATTACACTTGATCTGGCGGCAGTGATACCCTAGAGCAGCGGCACCCCCGGCGGACTGCTGTGAGGTGTCCCTCCTAGCTCTGCCCAGTGCCCAAACAGCCTATGTCTTTTCTGCATGAGGCATCCCAGAGAAGCGGAAGCTTCAAAGAGGGCCCTGGGCTGAGGGGGGTGTGCAGAGAAGGCCCTGGACTGGGGGGGGGGGGGGAGTGCAGAGGAGACCCTGGACGGGGGGGCACAGAGGAAGTGCTGGAGTGGGGGAGGGGTGAAGAGGAGGCTCTGGACTAGGAGAGGAGTAGACAGGAGGCTCTGGACTGGGGGGTGCAGAGGAGGGCCCTGGACTGGGGGGTGCAGAGAAGTTCATCGACTAGCAAATGTTACTTGGTGTGGCAAAGGCCCCTGGATTGGGGAGGGGTACAAGGGAGATACTGGACTAGGAGAGGGGGTTCCTGGAGGTGCCAGATTAGGAGAGGGGGTGTCCGGAGGCCCTGGACTAGGCCAGCAGGTGTCTAGAGGCCCTGAACTATGAGAAGGGGATTGTGGAGGCCCTATGGACTAGAAAAGAGGGTGCCCGAAGAACCTTCCAGCTTCAGGAAGAAAGAGACTGGATTTAAAGCCTGGACTGAGGAAGAGCCTGCCTGGGCCCTGGAGGGTGAGTTCAACACATAAATGGGGACATTTAGCAATTGTCGCAAGTAATGCCAAACAGGAGCAAAGAGACAGGTTGTGTGATAGAATTATTAAAGGAGAAGTACACCCAAAGCCAGTTTGGTTGTACGCTGCTGATCACAGCGGAGCCAGAGACTGATAGCCACCAGCTCTCTGATCAGGGAGCGGTGAGAACTGAGTGATCTGCTGTATGATTAATCAGTTCTCAGCCTTAGAGCCAGTGGGGGAACAGATGCAGCATCTACCTAGGTAAGTATGATTCATAAATAAAATTCCTATACTTTGCTTTTTTTACATTTCCTCTTTCCTGCTATCTGGCCCAGATGACAATTAGGCCACATTCACATGGAGCATATGCGCCCATGCCTATTGTGATGGCCGTGTACCGCGTGGGGATGCACGTTGTTCTGTGAATCCCTGTACATGCAGTCCAGTCAAAGTAAATTGGGATGCCACAGCTGCATACACATAATCAAATGTCTAAATTTAAATGCAGACAGGAAGGGATGCATGTATCCAAATGCATAGTGTCTGCATTCAGATCTGTGCACCCACTTCTATAGATGAAGCTCTCTGGTGGATGTAGCAAAAATTGGTTCAGCATACAGGACCTGTCTCAGCGCCTGTCTAAATGAGCCCTTAGAGGAATTTATCAAAACTAGAGCATACAGAATTTGGAGTAGCTGTGCATGGCAACCAATCAGCTCATAGCTTTTTGAACAAGCTAAAGCTAGAAGCTGATTGGTTACCATGTGCAGCTGTTCCAGATTCTGACTGCACCAGTTTTGATAAATTCCCCTCACTGTGTTTTACATTTCTTACTCCTGGCTACTGCATTCTAAGTAAGTACAGCACATTCTTTGTTAAAATCGCTGTAAAGGCACAATACTTTTGCTCTTTATGCATTCTATGCATGAAAATAAAAAAATTTCTGTGTGCAGCAGCCCCCCAGCCCCACCAAATACTTACCTGAGCCCCCCCCCCCTCAATCCAGCGATGTCCACGAGAATCTTGGCTGTCCAGGAACTCACACTCCTGCTTGGCTTTTGGCAGGAGCTGGAGCCATTGGCTCACACTGCTGTCAATCACAGCCAGTGAGACAATAAGAAGACGGAAGGGAATGGAGTCGAGCCATGGCTGCATGTGTGAATGGACACAGAGAGCTGCGGCTTGGGAGCACCCCTGCTTGGGTGCCCCCATAGAAAGCTGCATGTATGGACACCTAGAAAGAGGGTGGGGCCAGGGGTGCCAGCGAGACAGGAGAAGAGGAGGATCCAAGCTGCTCTGTGCAAAACCACTGCAACAGAGCAGGTAAGTATAACAATAAAAAAAACAAGATTTTAATTTTACTTTAAGGTTAGCTGTGTGTAGTAAAGGATATGCAATAGAACAGTTTTATTGTATTAAAATGAATATACTGAGGTTTGTAATGTCTGCTATATACTGGCTTGTGGCACAGTCGTTAAAGTATATGGCACTTTAAGCCCTTCCCACTGTTACTGTTGATGCAATCTGACCACACCCACAGTCTTGGCATGGCGCTGCTTTATTGTCACGCACCATTTTTCTGGGGAGGGGGGGTGGGTGCAAAAAAATGACCGTCCCTGAGCACCAGATGTGCTAGCTACGCCACTGGAGCCCTCTGATGTGGCCCTTGACCTTAAACTGACTGCAGGAGTTGTTTCAGAAAGTGCCCCACACCCACAAGATAAAATAGAAGTCCTTGGCAAAGGGCAGCTAAACTGCAGGATAGAGTTAGGTGCAATGTGCTGCACCTGCAGTGTCAGTAAGGGCTTATTCACAATTGTGGTTTGGGGGAGGGCAGTAAACCCCATAGTTGAGACGTGTTTTTATCACATCTTCCCAACCCTGTCCTATGCTCCAGGGGGCCTGTGCGGCCTTCCTGCCACATACGGTTTTACATTTTGACAGGAGGGGCGGTATATATAAGAACCAATCCTGTCCATTTTCCTCCTGCAACTGCTGAAAGCCCCCTCTTCCTCCTCTCCCTCCCACTGGCATTCAAAGGCTGCAAGCCTGCAGCCGGTTACCAAATCACTTAAGTAGCCCTTGCTCTTCAAAAGGCTGAGCACCCCTGACCTAGATGCATAAAGAGGCCCAAAATCCAGGAAGCACCTTCAGGCATTTAACTGGCATAAATTAAACATCTAATTTCCTGACTACTTATCACATTTTTACATTTTGGAGGCCCTAGAGCACCGGGACAGTAGAAACACCCATAAAATGACCCAATATGTTTTCATAGACATAGTGAATCTTTTGAAAACTTAAATTTTTTGCCACAAGTTTTTGGGAAAATGCAGAAAAGAAAATGAAAATGTATTTTTTTTACACAAAGTTGCCAATCAATAAGATATTTCTAACATGCATCATAGGCATATTTATAAATACACCCCAAAACACATATTGCTACTCCTCCCATGTATGACAATACATACCACATGTGTGAGGCTTTTTCACAGCCTAGCCACATACAGGGGCCCAAAATCCAAGTAGCACCTTCAGACCCTACAGGGGCATAAAGTATGTATATAATTTCCTGACTGCCTATCACATTTCTGGAGGCCCTGGAGAACCAGGAATGAAAACACCAGAAGGCATTTTTTTTAGGAGGCACTGTGAGTCTTTTGAAGACCTTATTTTTTTTCCACAGTTTTTTTGGAAAATGTGTAAAGAAAATGAAAATACATTTTTATTACACAAAGTTGTCAATTTAATAAGATATTTATCACACACAGCATGGGCATACCGAGCATTACAACTCAAAACACATTCTACTACTCCAGTGTACTGTAATGGTCGCCTCTGTACAAGTTGTCAGGGAATACAGCTTAATGTAGCCTCACCTATAGCAGTCCCAGTTCCTATAAGCTAACCAAGTCTACCCTACTGGTATATGGCTGCCCCCAGGAATGCCATGTTCACTGGCCAAGAAGTACAGGAGGCTGAAAAAAGGAAGAACGGTAAAATTATTGTATTTTCGGGAGTGCAACTGTCCGTAGGGGAAGGCTAAAACTGGTATCTCGCAGGAACGTAATCAGCAGGATATGCATATGGGTCAGTTCAGGCCACAGGCAGAGACATGGTCAGCAAACAGGCAAAGGATCAGTTCAGGCAGCAGGTAAAAACCTGGTCAATAAACAAGACAGGATTAGGACTGGAGTACTAGAGCTGGCGGTAATCAGGGAGAATAATACTATTATTATTATTATACATACGTAAAACACCCAGTAATGAAGTCAACAGTTCACTTTATTGTGCAAAATCATAAAAATAAATAGTAATAATAAATCAAAGTCCATCAGTTCAAATAAAAAATCCCCTTTTGGGGCATACAAGCTTGTAAACAGTACAAAATCCCAGGTGCTTCTTATTTTCCACATCCGCTTTACCACAGCGACCAAGTGAAATCCACTCCCCTTATGGTTCAACACTCACCAACTACTTTTGCCATCATTTTACTGATTTGCAAAACAGGATTTGAAAACTCCTTCCAGAAAAGCAGGTCCTCATCAGAGCCTGCATTCCATCATAAGTTGATAGGCTCACTCATGCTCAAAAGGAAAAAGCAGCCCACAAAGCATAATTCCTTTTAAAATGCTTTATTTAAATAGAACGCCCAATAAAATACTCACAAAAGTGCATCAGTAATAATAATAATCAAATCAAACTCGCAATAAGCCAGCACACCACTCCGGATAGTGTGGGCACAAACTCTGTATCCCACCACACTTGCGGTCCTCTCGGTCCACGTCACCTCTGGTCAGCGTGTTGACGTCACTTCCAGTCACCATATGGTCCTGTTCTGACAGGTTTCATCATTACTTCTTCACCCTTAGACGATAGGGGGCGATACACATTTTGAAACATTTTTCACCTAAATGCAGGCAATGCATTAAGGTAAAAATCTTTAGGATTTTACAACCACTTTAAAGATTTCAAGCTTTGAATGTTATGTTGTCTGGTCATGGACCTTATAGTGAGCGTAGCTACCCAAGGACAGGAGGGGAGTTATTTGGAAGGTGGTTAAATAACACAAAAGGGAAAAAAGCCTGAAACAATTAAATTAAAGAGGGCACCTCATCTAAGAACTAGTAAGCTGCAATATATTTTTTAGGCTTTAGATACTCAAAGTTCTGCTTTAAAATAGAACTTTAGCCAAAAAGTAAAGTGAACTATACACAAGAACAAAAAATATAGCATATAGCTGCTTACCAATCCTTAGATGTGGTGGATAAATTATTTTCCTTCCTGCCCTAGGGTTCCAACACTCAATTACTTTACTGTGTCTAGGGAAGAGCAGCAGTTTCACCCTAGGGCAGAAAGTGTGTCAGGACTACAGAACAACTCTGTTAAAAAAAATAGTGTCAGGGAATAGGCTGGGGAAGTACTGGCAATCTTGCCAGTAGAAGATATTGGCGCCATAGGCACATTATGTGATAGATGGTTCCCCCTGCTGGCCTATAAAAGGCTGCATCTATCTGACCCAAGTTGCTGGATTGTCTTCAGCTCTTCACTGTTCCTGAACCTGTGTTATACTTTCAAGTGATTACTGTTGTAACCTCGGCTTGCCTCCTGACCTGCTCTGATCTCCTTTCCAGTGTCTGACCCCCAGCTTGGCTCACAGACTTTGCTATACTTGCACCTGTCTGATTACCAGTGTTTAACCCCCAGTTTGGCTCACAGACTTTGCTATACTTGCACCTGCCTGATTACCAGTGTTTGACCCTGACTTGGCTCACTGATTTTGCTTATCACTTACCTATGATTGCCCCTCAGCTGGTCCCACCACATCCTCCAATTGGCTCTCCTGTGTTCTACCCCCAGCCAGATTTTTACTAAGTGTCCTGAATACTCCTTGTCGTCTTCTCAAGCAAAGTCTCCAAGTGATCATCAGCTCAATCCTTCTTGACCTTCTGGCAACCTGTGCTTCTTTGAGCCCTATACCTCCCGTATAACCTATACTGCGCTTAGTCATAAGGGGAGCCTCTCTCAGCATCTTGGCCTCGGAAAAGGTGCCTGACAGCCTCCCCGTCTGCTAATCGCTATAGCATAGAGGCAGATGTGCAATAGATTCAGGAGGGATTTTCAATATGAAACTAAGATCAAGAACACTAGGGGGCATTACTAAAACTAACAAAAGGAAAGTGAAAAACGAACCTATAAAACTAGAGTATTATTTAACAGAAAGAGGAGTTGATACTTAAAACAAACTTCCTGCACATGTACAGATTCAATCAATAGTAAGATAATATATTCAATTTGACATGGGATAAACATAAGTCTATACTCGGAAAAAAAAAACTTGCCTCCCGTCACATGGGAGGCAGGAAGAAACTTCATAGCCCTGCGTAATCTTTAAAGCACATGTGTCAAACACAAGGCCTGTGGGCCAAATCCAGCCCTCGAGGCCATTTCATGTGGCCTTCGTACTTCTCCTGCAGCTGCAGAACCCCTTTTTTCTTCACCCTCACCTGGTTTCAGTAGTAGGACAGAACTCCTCAGCCCAAATTTGTGCTTCACCATGCAGCCACAGAGAGGTTTATTTCTGACCCCCGTTTCAGCAGCTGGCTGCAGAGAGGAACTTTATTGGAGACTGCTCAGACAGAACACCATGGCAGAACAATGTTCTGCCTGGGCAGACGCCAATAAAGTTTCTTGTGGATGATACCAACGGTGTGCAGCCCTCTTTTTCAGTCTTGTATCATCTACTACAAGAGTGTGAGTGGGTTCTGTGCCAGTCTGCAACTGCCCTTCACAGCTGAAGTCTTAAGATATTACTTAAACCAGTAATAATCAAGCGCAGAGGTAATAATTTAATATGATAAAGAGTACATATTTTACATAGTCTTACAGATACAACTGGCTCTTTGAGGGCAACGAGAATGCTGATGCAGCCCGCAATGAAATTGAGTTTGACACCCCTGCTTTAAAGTAACTCAGAGCTTACATAGTGCTTACATTCCTTATGTCCAGCAGCTGAAGGGAGAAGCATGGAAACGCAGGAATACTGAGCACTGCTGATTCGGGGGACACTAAAGCTTGCAATCTGAACCTGCATTATTTGGCAAGGTGACAGTCTAGGAGTACAAATGGGACACAGTTGTCACTGAAGAGGTACTGCCTGAACAAGGACCCTCATTGTAGGATCACTAGTAATTCATTTCATAAGACTGCAACACGAGTATTTCCTCCCTTGAATACTTTTACGAAAAACCATGGTGCACCCAATTAGGAATATTAAAGATATTTACAAATTCAACACTGGATTATGTCCTTGAGTCCTACCTCCGACATCCCCTTCCAGAAAACAGGCTTTAAGCGTATCTGCTTACATTCTCTGGGGTCCCATAAAATAATATCCACTATATACTCTACCCTGAATCAATGCTTTCCTATGTTAATCAGTGGAAACAGGACCTTGGGGCACCCATGGATTTGGATGGCCTGTAATCTACAAAGTCCTCTTTAGGTGGTATTGAGATCCAGCACATATAACTCATGCAAACCCCACCTACAATAATAAATGCTTTAGGAGCTGTGGACCATGGGGTGATGTGCTCTATACATGGTGGTCCTTTCCCAAATTGTTTGCATTTTGGTCTAGAACCTTTGGCTTACTTCAGACCCCCTTTATATCTGATAGTCTGTGAGTAAGCCAAATTGTCTTTACCTCATCATCCCATTCCAGGACTCACCAGCAGAAATTAGCTATGCATCTTTTCTTAGTAGCTAAATAGACGATCACCAAGGCCTGGAGGAAGCCTTCTGTACCTTTTCAGGAAGCTGAAGACTGTTTGACCATGATGATTAATGAAGGTGCCCAGCAGCCTTAAAGTGCCACAAGCCCACATCATAAAAAAAGCTATCAATAAATGCTGTATTACATGCTGCTTTTGCTCACTCAGTAACTATGAGATTTATTTTCTGTATTCTGCAAAAAAAACTGGTTGATCCTGCTGTTCTCTATTTCCAAATTCTGTCTAAGTCCCCAATTCAGCTAGGGATTTTGCAGCTGTGGTGACAACTCTGCACATGCTCAGTTTTCAGTGATTTTCTATGTTGAGCATTTCCTCCCTATCACATCTGAGCAGTCCATATGACTAAAGAGTCACACAAGTGGGCTTATAAACAGTGGTAAATAACAACCCACTCCCTCCTCCTCCGTGACCACTAGCCAGCTAAACACAATGTGGGTGGGATATTATATGTAAATGAATAGAGGCTTCGCCCCCCAGTTATTCTAGGACACAGACTGGAGGGGCATGAATCAGCCTGTGACTGGGAGAAATCCACCCACACCATGTTATTGACAAAAAATATGATTTGATTTCAAATATATATTTGCATGAGAATTTAAAAGTCTATTGATATTAATTGTTTACTGTATTTTTACTCCGTATTACAAAGTCAGTTTTTTTTTTTAACATGTGACCAGCAGCAAAGGACTAGAAGTTTCCCTTCAGACAGGGTGGAAAAGATCTAGGTCATGTTACAGCTGTATATCAATTAGGAAAAAGGTTATGTCTGAATATCTGTGTACTTGAGTGCTGCACCATTCTTCTCATACTGAATACAAATTCTCCTATATAAATACCCCTGATGAAAGGGCTTTGAACCTGAAACATGTCGGGTGCCGAAGAGTTTTTTCAGAGATTGGAGAGCAACTACTAGACATATGTAACAATATTATATTGCAAGAAAATATGTTTTTTGGCAATTTTCTACGTGTATTTATTTATTAATCATCATATATGTGATTGATGATTTTTTTATCTCTAATTTTTCAATAAATACCGATTTAATATACATTCTAGTGTTGTTGCCATTTAAAGTCCCACCTAGGGGGTATTTCAGTCTTTCTATGCTATTAGGGATGTGGCAACTTACTATTTTGTTCTGCTTTGGTGAAAACATCTTTCTATTATTTATAACTTAATGTATGACAGCAACTATACATAGAGATTCAGCTTATTCCTAGACTGCAGTATAACTGGCAGAGCATTACCTGATACAAGTCATGTTGATCTTACCATGATTACCTGTCATGTTTCCATGTAGAACACAGTGCTATGGGTAGTTTCAGTATTCTGCACTCTTTACATGCAATACTAAGCATAGCATGTTTCTAAAGCAGTGAATAGAACTTTCACTAAACATTCACTGGTGGTGAATTAAAAGAGATGTATGGCTAAAGCTTTTTCCCCCAAACGTATCTTCTTGGTCACATTATTTCTGCACTCCTGTGACCCAGATGCAGCTAAAACCTGCTGTTGGCTGAAATCACAATACTCCAGGCTCTGGAAGGATCCTGACTTTAAAGGGGTTGTAAAGCTTCATTTTTTATTTTCTAAATAGGTTCCTTTAAAGTGGAAGTAAACTCCCCTATCGTTTTCATCCACGGAAGCTGCCATCTTTGCCTCTGTTTAATCTTCAGTGTCCACGGTGCTGCACATGTGATCCGTTATGAGACCAGCCATTGGGTGGTTTGACAGTTTGGTTGAGGAGCACAGCCAATGTGCAGTTAGCATTCACGGCATGCCGTTTTTTTAAACTGTTTAAATCAATGGGTTTACTTCCACCTTAAGCTAGTGCATTGTTGGTTCACTTACCTTTTCCTTTGATTTCCCTTCTAAATGTTTTTTTTTCTTTGTCTGAATTTCTCACTTCCTGTTTCTCCTCAGTAAACTTCACACCATCATCTGAGCGGTGTTTAGTCAGCCAGAACAGCTTACTGAACAGCTTACTGAGGAGGAACGGGAAGAGAGAAATTCAGACAAAGAAAACAAAGAAAAAAAACATTTAGAAGGGAAATTGAAGGAAAAGGTAAGTGAACCAACAATGCACTAGCTTAAAGGAACCTATTTAGAAAATAAAAAATGAACCTTTACAACCCGTTCAAGGTCGGGATCCACCCAGATGCCTGACCTGCAGTTGGCTCAACCTTCCAACATGCCACAGGGAGCTTGAGCCTGCGGCTCCTGCCAATTTCACAGCCCAGGTCTCCATTGAGCGCAGGAGGGGCGGAGCAGAGAGCCGGTGACTAACATTCACCACTTCCTGCTTAGTGAAGATTGAGAATTGAGCGATCAGCAGTCGTTTGATAACTCAGTTCTCATTCTTAAGAGCTAAAAGGGGACAGCTGCAACATTGGACCGATGCTGCAGCCATATAGGTGAGAATGTATGTTTGTTTTCTTTGCTATCCCACACTTCTCCCTTAATCAGTGCCATTTAAAACACATGAACCTGACAGACTCTCCTGCAGTGAATGTTTGGTGAACATGAAATTCACCGCTTTATGAATGTGCTCCTCAGTACAAAGTGTTTTCCTAGAAATTAGGACATTTTACTGCAAAACTCAGTTCTGCATATGTTTGATATATACATATATGTCTATATGCACTGTATAAAAAAGTCATGTTTTGCATCTAGGTCAAATATCTTCTAAAAATACATGGTATTTTAATCCTGCTGTGGATTGCAGATGTCTAAGTCAGCAAAAGAATACTGATTACATGCATTCCTCGTAATAATTTAGTTGTTACTTTTTTCATTAAGAATTATATGAACAGAAAATTGTATTAAATTGTATATAAAGCTTAACCTTTTCGTGTGATAAATTGTTGCCTACCGTGTGTCTTCACAGTAGTTACATTGCTTTTTAATCTCACTACTACTCTTTCCTAGAATCCTAACTTCACATAGTACTTTATATAGGCGTTTCTCCTCTTCCTGTCATTGGGTGACATCAAACCATTAGCATGCTCAGTGTTGACATCGGAGAGTGCTTATTCCCACCTGGAACTACAAGCCAATATGCCTCAATGATAGTTACCACTTTGTGTACAGTGGCCCACACTAGATCAAAATTTCCTCTCACTAAAAGCAGAACTAAACCTAAAATGTAAAAACTGCAAGTCAACAGAATCATATTGCAGGAAAGACATGCATTATCTCGTCTGCAATAAGCCAGGCTTAGCTGCCTGTTCGCAGTCTTCAACGGAATTTGCACAGCCCATAAGCAGTTCATCATGCATTCCTGACAGACTCCAGCTGTGCCAGAATAACTTCCATGCACTCCCACATCACCGTCTGGCTAATCCAAAGGCACCCAAAAGAAGCCCAGAGAGAAGATAACAGCGGCCGGCGAGGGATCTGGAGTTTAGTTGCACTTTAAGCCTGACTACTCATGGACATTATTGACACCACAACCCATCTCTGTTGCTGCCCTATTGAGATCAGGGATTCACATGTGGCCTACTGTACATATCGAGTCCACACTAGAGCAAATTCCGACTGAAAAAATTTGAGAACAGGATTTCAAATTTTCCGTCAAAAAAAAATCCAATCTGACTTTTTCTGATCGTTTGTAGAGAATTCTGATCGGACAAAGTGCCATGCATGAGCAGATCAAATTATGAGACCAAAGCTATTGGCTACTAGCCTCCACGTGGTCCAGTCGTAACGAACGAGCGTCATCACGTTCCGAACGATCGGATTTTCCGATAGCTTTGTCCGACCGTGTGTTTGCAACACCAGTTTAGGACAAAATCCATCTGAAAAAATCAGATGGATTTTGTTGTCGGAATGTCCGACCGTGTGTACAAGGCATTATACATTGGCCTGTCTCCTGTATCCCTCCTCCATAACTCCTATACATTGGCCTGTCTCCTGTATCCCTCCTCCATAACTCCCATACATTGGTCTGTCTCTTATATCCATCCTCCATAACTCCCATACATTGGTCTGTGTCCTGTATCCCTCCCCTATAACTCCCATACATTGGTCTGTCTCTTGTATCCATCCTCCATAACTCCCATACATTGGTCTGTGTCCTGTATCCTTCCTCCATAACGCCCATATATAGGTCTGTCCCCTGTATCCCTCCTCCAGAACACACACACAAGTCTGTCCCCTGTATCCCTACTCTAAAACACACACACGTTGGTCTGTTCCCAGTATCCTTCCCCAAGCACACATACATTGGCCTTTCCCCTGTATTCCTCCTCCATAACATGCACTTTACAATCACTGTAAGACTATGCACCCACCTGTCCTCAGTATATACTCATTACCTCTTGTGCTGCTACAGTGCTGCTGTACATAGATAACCTCTCAACACTCAGTACTTGACCCATCAGTATTATCACCTCAGTACCCGGGCATGTATGTTAATCTCTCTTTGGTACCTAATTCATGTAAGTAAAAACTGCAGCACCCAGTACCCAATGCATATGCTTTAAAGGGAACCTTCATCCTAAACAAAAAAAATAAAAAATTCCCCTGACTTCTCCCCCTCCCTAACATGTAGATATATTTTTTTTTTAGCTTTATAGCATCTTGGCTAGGCGAGGCGAAAATTACATTCCCCCCCCCCCCCCCCAAATTGTGCACTAAGGTGGAGCGACCTGCTGATGTCACCACGTAAGCAATTCCCAGATAAATAGAAGAAAAATGGATGGGGCATAATACCATTAAAATCTTGAGGAAAATCTGCTGCCCTCTGCGAGAAAGTTGTCAATGGGAAGAAGGTTTACCTTCCAACATGACAATGACCCAAAGCACACAGCAAAAATGAGCACATAGTGGTTGAAGGAGAAAAAGTTGAATGTCTTTGCATGGCTTATTCAGACCCCAGACTTAAACCACATTGAAAATCTGTGGAATCACTTGTAGACTGCAGTCTACAAACGGTCACCATCAAATTTAAACAAACTTAAGCAGTTCTGCAAAGAAGAGTGGGAAAATATTGAAAAGTCGAGATGTGCAAAGTTAGTAGAGACATATCCCAACAGACTAAAGGCTGTGATTAAAGCAAAAGGTGGTCAAACAAAATACTGACATGAGCGGGGGTGATCCTTTTTCCAACTCAGTGATTTTGTTTTAGATTTTATTTTTTCTTATACGTTGATGTTATATCTTTCACTTGGATGTTATAAGTTGCACTAGTAAATACAGTTGCATAAAACAAAAACTGTGTCTGTCTTAATTTCAGGCCGCAAAGCAACAAAATGTGATTACTTTAAAGAAGGGGAGGGATGATTATTTTCTATACCCACTGTACCCTCTACACACAGCCACACACTCAGGTTGAGCTGGTGTCTTATTTCAATCTTACCAACTATGTAACTTGCCGTGATATTCTCCGCATTCCTCTCCTGCATACTGACCGCTAAGACACCCCAACCTTTCCCATTTAAGAGCAGGTACATCTTTTCTAGTTAGAATATTAAGGACATCGGGGGGGACACAGTGAATAAGAAAAATGCCTCGTTCAAGTGGGCGATAAAGTGTTTCAGACACAAATCATTGCTCAGCACTTTCACACATGTCAGATTTCATATTACAGACTCCTTTCATCTTGGTGGTGAATACAAATGTCATTTATGCCCATGTGACGTATGTATACATCAGTAGAAGGAAGCATTTCTGTGAATTTTTTTCATTGCAAATACTAATCCTAACCCTATTATATATTGTGACACTTCAACAGAGAATTTACAGTTACAGTTTGTGAAAAATAAATCAAAGTCACTTGCTTACTTTTATTATTTATTGTTAAACACTTCTGCTTAGCGTGCAAAGTGCCTTGGTATGTAGAGTACACTGAAACTCAATGTGATGAGGACTGTCCAAAATGCTTACCCTTCAAAGCATTTACTTCTACTGAGTTTAAGCTTACTGTTACAAGACCAATAAAGCCTAAACACAAATCAAATGCAAGGAAATATATAAGGAAATAAATAGGCTACCAATAACTATTTAGACAAAGCACGTAAAAGACAGAATTTTTTCCAGGAAAACTTTGTACACAAAAGAAATCTACCATTTTCATAAAAATAGACATTTTTAGTATATACAAGCAAAACTAACTTCTAAAAATTCCCATTAAATATAAAAGACAACATAATTAATAAGTTAATTAGTTCCAAATGTATCCTGCCTCAAAATCGTTTGCATTCTAGGACAGGACTGTGGAAAACGTCCTTCACTCCTCTTCATAACATAGAAGGGAGGAGTACTGTAGTTCTGAACATAGCTGGAAACAATGTAACTAATGGCAGTATAAATCATTTTTTTTTTTTGCACTTATCAAACCGATATAACAAAATGCTTTT
Source organism: Lithobates pipiens (assembly GCF_037356315.1). NCBI lineage: Eukaryota > Metazoa > Chordata > Amphibia > Anura > Ranidae > Lithobates > Lithobates pipiens. The sequence goes on from NW_027507758.1 coordinate 342,553,596, forward strand.
AGAAGTAGATTTGAAAAGGTCTTACTAAGAGACAGGAGCATTGCTAGGTCTAGAAAAGATCTGGGGCTAGAGCCCATAGCAGCGCAGTAAAGAAAGTCATATGCTTGGGTGGGCATACACATGTATAGAATATACGTGTGTGTGTGTGTGTGTGTGTGTGTGTGTGTATATATATATATATATATAATATTGTTGCATATCTGAGTGCGGATTTCCCTTTACTTCAAGGTCCCTAGAGAGCCTCCCTACTTACATCAGGGTCCCCAGATAGCCCCAGGGCTCAGGTGTTGGTTACATAAAGAATGCAGGGCTCAGCTGTGCCTATCTATGCAGACTCACCAGTGCCCAGCAATGCAGCCTCACCAGTGCCCTGCAATGCAGCCTCACCCGTGCCCAGCAATGAATCCCACTGTCCCCTGAACCCCACCCCACTGCACCGCCCCCATCCAGCCCTGTGATAATGTCCGTGGGCCAGGTGCCCGCATCCAGCAGTGGCGGGCCAGTTGCTGACCACTGCCCTAGAAACTTGGGGCTATAGCATTAATAGTCCCCCCCTAGCAACACCTCTGCTCTGATATTTATTATTAGGATTTACATACCCTGCAACTTCATTTATATCTCAAAAGGTGCTGTTGAGCCCCCTATGTGATGGTATTAGCATAGTGATAACATCTTTCTCCAGCAGGTGTGCCAGGATTCTGAACTCTAATGCCAGGTGCACACGACCGGACTTTACGGCAGAAAAGGTCAGACGGAATCATTCATTTTTCTTTAGAAATTCAGACGGACCTAGAAATAGAACATGCTTCAAATCTGTCCGACGGAATCAATTCCTATCATGAAAACCATTCGTCTGTATGCTGGTCTGACGGACCAAATACAACGCAAGGGCAGTTATTGCTTACTGGCTATTGAACTTCCTTTTCTAGACCTGTCGTATGTCATAATGTTCAAAACAAACGGACTTTGGTTCATTTATGTGTGGGCAAGTCCGTTCATTCGGAAGTCCGTTGGAACTCCGTCGGGAAGATTGTCTGACCTTTTCTTTCCCGGAAAGTCCAGTCGTGTGTATGCGGCATTAAACTTTCAAGTACACAAAGCTAAACATATCCAGATTCATTCTGTACAGTGGGATCAGTGGACAGGAGCTTTCCAATCAACTCCACTCTTCCTCCTGAATCTATCTATCACGGTCCAGATAAAGGAACAATGGGACCAGATAGGGGATTACAAAGAGGATGTGGTGGGGGGGTTTGAGGATGACACCATAGCAATGTGCGGTGAGTCAGTGACCCAGATTTTTTATTATAAATATAAAGTGGGGATGAGGGGTGGTTTCTCCTCCTCTACACATTCTTTATTTTTTTTAAAGCTCTTATGTTACATTTATGAGCTGTTGTGCCTATTATTTCCACTGCCAGGTGCTTGTTTTTTATATGTTTACATACTTACGGATCTTCCCTGGTCCAAAATTAATATTGAGCTGAATTAAGTTCCAGTTTTCCATGTGGCCCCTTGGGAAAACAAAGTGCTCAACCCTAACTTAAACTGAATCGTGTTTTGCTGGCTGTTCTCTTTCTAGTGTAATATATATATATATATATATATATATATATATATATATATATATATATATATATACACATATACATACACACACTCCCCAGCCACTTTATCAGGTACACCTCGCTAGTACCAGGTTGGACCCACTTTTGCTTTCGGGACTGCCTTAATTCTTTATGGCACAGACTCAGTAAGGTGTTGGAAACATTCCTCAGAGATTTTGGTCAATATTGACATGATGGCATCCCGCAGTTGCTGCAGATTTGTTAACTGCACATCCATGATGTGAAGCTCCCATTCCACTACATCTCAAAGGTGCTCTATTGGACTGAGATCTTTTAACTGTGGAGACCATTGGAGTACAGTGATCTCACTGTCATGTTCCAGAAACCAGTGGTGAGATGATTTGAGCTTTGTGACATGGTGCATTATTCTCCTGGAAGTAGCCATCAGAAGATGGGTACACTGTAGTCATACAGGGATGGCAATAATACTCAGGTAGGCTGTGACATTTAAACGATGCTCAATTGGTACTAAGGGGCCCAAAGTGTGCAAAGAACATATCCCCCCACACCATTATGCCACCACCAGCCCAAACTGTTGATACAAGACAGGATGGATCCATGCTTTCATGTTGTTTTCACCAAATTCTGACCCTACCATCTGAGAGTTGAAGCTGAAATCGAGATTCATCAGACCAAGAAACATTTTTCCAATCTTCAATTTTGTTGAGCCTGTGTGAATTGTAGCCTCAGTTTCCTGCTCTTAGCTGACAGGAGTGGCATACAATGTGGTATTCTGCTTCTGTAGTCCATCTGCTTCAAGGTTCAATGTGTTGTGCATTCAGAGATGGTATTCTGCATACTTTGGTTGTAACAAGTGATATTTGAGTTACTGTTCTAACATCTCAAATCAGTCTGCCCATTCTCCTCTGACATCAACAAGACATTTCCGTCCACACAATTGCCTCTCACTGCGTATTTTCTCTTTTTTGGACCATTCTCTGTAAACCCTAGAAATGGTTGTGTGTGGAAATCCCAGTATCAGCAGTTTTTGACATACTCAGACCAGCCCATGTGGCACCAACAATGTTCAAAGTCACTTAAATCCTCTTTCTTCCCCATTCTGATGCTCGGTTTGAACTTCACCAAGTCGTCTTCACCACATCTAGATGCCTAAATGCATTCAGTTGCTGCCATGTGATTGGCTAATTAGCAATTTGTGTTACCAAGCAATTGAACAGGTGTACCTAATAAAGTGGCCGGTGAGTGTATATTTATATAGTAATATATTGTATATTTCTGTAGGATATCCTCCTTGCTGAGCAGCAGGCAAGAGGTGAGGATTGTGGCAGCAGAACAAGCTTCAAAGCAAACTTCATTTCAGTGCTGCTAGCAATGGCATTTAGACTCGAGGGTACTCCTTAGTCAAAACAGAAAAAAGAGCCCTTAGACACGTGGCAGAGAAGAAATAGGTTACATGATAACACTAAGGGACTGGACTTAGTACAGCATGGCAAAATACCAGTCAGGTGATAACCTAAGTCTCAGCAAAGGAATCGCAAAGATCAGCTCCTCTACACAACAAAAAAGGTGAATGTGTTAGACAGCTTTTATGCAAAAGAATGAAGAGCAGTAGAGTGCAATGTGTGGCTGTTGGGAGTATGTGGCTATGGCAGTTCATCTTGCAACTCCCCAGGAAGTAGAGACATAAAAATGCAAAAGATTTAACATTCTGAACACTAACCTATTTCATTGTGAAGGATTATATTATTGACAACTTTTTATTTTATTTCGTTTTTCCATTTGCTTTTACTATTGGGCTAAATTCTGTGCTAATCCACTTCGACTTCAACAACATGGAGGAGATGAGAGATCACTGGGATTTGGAGCCTTTTTACACTGTGTGCAGTTACCTGTGTTTTTTCCTCATGGATAAATGCAGGTAACTACAATGACCCACAGAAAACAATAGTCTTCTATGTGTCATGTTCATACCAGAACACTGTGTTTCTCTGTGTTCCAGAGATGTGATATGCAATATGTTTGCATAATATCGCATCTCACTCAATGTCCCTGCATGTCACCGCATAGCAAACAGTGACCAAGGTTAGTTGGATGTATTGCAGTGTACAGGGTTCAGTAGTATGTGAGGTAGTGTACAGGTATCAGCAGTTTGCAGGGCAGATTGCATGGGTCAGTAGGGCAGAAGACTTTGTCAGTCAGTAGGGCAGTGGACGGTGAGAGTGGTGCAGTGGATAGTGTCAGTAGGGCAGTAGATGGTGTCAATAGGGCAGTGGATGATGACAGTGGGGCAGAAGATGGTGTCAGTAGGGCAGTGGATGGTGTCAGTAGGGCAGTGGATGGTGTCAATAGGGCAGCAGACAGGGTCAGTAGGGCAGTGGACATGGTCAGTAGGGCAGTGGATGGGGTCAGTAGGGCAGTGGACGGGGTCAGTAGGGCAGTTGACGGGGTCAGTAGGGCAGTGGAGCAGTGGACAGTGTCAGTAGAGCAGTGGATGGTCAGTAGGGCAGTGGACGGTGTCAGTAGGGCAGAGGTCGGAGTCAGTAGGGCAGCGGACGGGGTCAGTAGGGCAGCGGATGGGGTCAGTAGGGCAGTGGACGGGGTCAGTAAGGCAGTGGACGGGGTCAGTAAGGCAGTGGACAGTGTCAGTAGGGCAGTGGACGGGGTCAGTAGGGCAGTGGATAGGGTTAGTAGGGCAGTGGATAGGGTTAGTAGGGCAGTGGACGGTGTCAGTAGGGCAGTGGACGGGGTCAGTAGGGCAGTGGACGGGGTCAGTAGAGCAGTGGATGGGTTCAGTAGGGCACTGGATGGAGTCAGTAGGGCACTGGATGGGGTCAGTAGGGCAGTGGATGGTGTCAGTAGGGCAGTGAATGGGGTCAATAGAGCAGTGGATGGTGTCAATCGAGCAGTGGATGGTATTTGTAAGACTGAGATGCCTGGCAATTCAGGTGTTAATTGTGAGCCAGTCAATTGGCTCTCTGCCTGGCAGCTGTAGGGTTAAATCTTTGTGTGGCCACTCAGCTCACCTCTCCTCATACAGACTGCCCTTAAAATCCTGTGTCCTTCTGTGTATACCCAGGAGATTGCCTCTGGCATGTCTGTGTCTGTGCTCTATGTTTACACTAGACGTAGTTCTCAATCCCGCCCATGAAATTGTGCACCCTCGTGCCTCTGATCTTTCCCGGAATAGTAACTGTGTATGATGCTTCAGCTGCTCCCCCGCCTCCTGTGAAATTCTTCATCCTCTGCGCATGCGTCAGCTCCCGAGAAGACAGAGAAGAGGTCAGGCGCCAGCGCATTTGCAGAATGTGAAGAATTTCACAGGGAGTGGAGGAGCAGCGCAGAACGGGTTTGGCAATGCAGGGACGCGGTCTACCTGTCACCTGCCGGTGATCGGCAGGTAACCCGCGATCGATGGATTGCTGACTGTCGAACTAGACTTTATGATCTGATTAGTAAAATGAAATCCAACTGATTACCATGGATTATTGCATACTATGATCTTCAGCTTTGCTGTTTGCACTGATTTGCTTAATAAGATCCGTGGTAAGGGAAAGCCCCCTTGGTGTCAGAGAGGGGAGGGGTCACCCGTTTACATCACCAGGTGGCCCCGACCTCAGCTATATAACAGCTGTCACCAAGAAGAAGCATCACTCGGCGGGAGCCTCCCATGGAGGCAAAACTCTTGCAGCTTCTTTTTTTTTTCCTCGGTCCACTGGATGGCATGGATTTACATTGTGGGACATTTTTATTTTTTTTTATCTTTTAATAAAGGACTTGTCCCAAGCTGTCTCTTGTCTTTTTAACCATTTTTGACACTTTTTTGTGAAATGGTAGGGGTACAATGTACCCCGTTACCAATTCACAATGGGGGGACGGAATCTTGGGGTCCCCTTGTTAAAGGGGGCTTCCAGATCCTGATAAACCCCTCGCCTGCATACCCCCACAACCACTGGGCAAGGATTGTGGGGATGAGGCCCTTGTCCCAATCAACATGGGAACTAGGTGCTTTGGGGTCAGACCCCAAAGCACCCTCTCCATGTTGAGGGCATGTAGCCTGGTATGGTTCAGGAGGGGCTGCTCTCTCATTCCCCCTCTTTTCCTGTGGCCTGCCAGGTTGCGTGCTCGGATAAGGGTCTGGTATGGATTTTGGGGGGCCCCTACACCATTTTTAAAAAAAATTGGCGCAGGGTTCCCCTTATTTTCCATACCAGACCTGAAGGGCCTGGTGTGGATTTTGGGGGACCTCCACACAATTTTTTAAAAAAATTTGGTTCAGGGTTCCCCTTAATATTCATACCAGACCCAAAGGGCCTGGTAATGGATTGGGGGGGGGGACATACCATTTTTTTCAATGAGTTTTATCTATATTGCCGAGACCCAACAATTCATTCCAGCCACGATCAGTTTTTCATTTAGAAATGTCAAACTGCGCCACTTTACAGGCATACTATAGGCACGATATTTAAAGGAATATCACATTTTTATTGTTTCACTTTGAGTATTATTAAAATCACTGCTACTGAAAAAACTGATGTTTTTAAAAATGTTTTTGTATTGATACATGTCCCCTGGGGCAGGACCCAGGTCCCCAAACACTTTTTATGACAATAACTTGCATATAAGCCTTTAAAATTAGCACTTTTGGTTCTTCCTGTTAGTGTCCCATAGACTTTAGCGGCGTTCCGCGGCTTTTGAATTTCCCGTGAACACCACAAAATGTTTGTTGTTTGCCGAACGGCCGAACAACGAAAGTTCGGCCCGAACTTATGCTCAGGCCGATCCGTTCGCCCATGCCTATTAAACACTAGGTGAAACTACTGGACTCACCCTGATTAAGGTCGCTGCTTTAGAACTATTATAAAAGATCAGTCATGCTGAGTATTTATTGTGTCAATGAGTTTATGCAGTCAGAGACAGCATACGTCCCAACTGTTCCTGATTTCAAGGGACTGTCCCTGATTTTGAACAAAGTCCCTCTGTCCCTCTTTCCTCCTCATTTGTTCTGATCTACTCTATATAGTTGTATATAAAATGAACTACTGACTGCTTAACCTTTCATCCAATTTATAAATTTCTGCATTTGTAAATTCCAAAAGCCAGTATAAAGGAATAGTAGTAGTAAAAAAAACACTTACGGTTTTAACCAATAATTTTTTGTACAATTCTCCTTTGTGTGTGTCCTATGCCCACATATTTTTGCTAACAGTTGTACCTCATTACCATTTCAGAAATAAAAGAAGCAGAATCCTATATGTATGTGATGAACCCACATGGCTACTTCCAAATATACTGTATGTAAAGCCCCATACACACTATTTGATTTTCTGCAGATTTTTGTCTTCAGATTTACCAAAACCATATAACACAAGGTCAAATGGTTTTGGTAAATCTGAAGACAAAAATCCACAAAAAATGTAATTGTATGTATGAGGCTTAAGACTACACGCTATACATAGATGTAATGTTTTAGAAAATACATATTGATAATATTTTTTTACATGTAGCTGTTCTCATATGCATATATTACACATACTATGCTTCTAACACATTCTCTTGTGAAACAGCACACAGGCCACATTATATTATACAAGCCAAGACTATTCACTTTATCCTCATAACCTAGCTTGCTTAAGTTCTCAAGTTGCAATGTCTTCAAATGGCGCTGCTTACCATTCCAGGAGATACTAAAATGTTGCATTCCTTCCAATATTATTGAAAGGATCCATGCCAAGGTGGCCATGTGCACCTCTAGCACTCCACTAGGTCATAGTCCAAGTTCAAACTTTAATCAGGTAATGTGATTGTTGCTTATAAGAACAATTGTTTCCTATGGCACAAACTTTATAAGAAATGCGTAACTAATTTCATTGTTGATGCCTTCTTCATGCTTGAACCCCCTACCTGGACCAAATGTTGAATAGAGAGAATACAATATATCTATTCTTTAGCCATAATCCCTTCATTGGTCAAAGTGGTTATACTGCTGATCTGAACTGCATTTTGTCTCGTTTTTCATCATATTCTACCTCCTTGCCAGGATCACAGATAATGATGCTAAGAAAGCTATGGAGACAACTACATTTTTGGTTTTATGTTATTAGTCTCTCCATCTATCCACAATGCCAATATGCTGCTGTGATGTCACTACATTCCAGAAAAAAAAATAAAGAATGAACAAATTCTTCCATCGTCTTCCCTGTTGGCCCTCTTGCCAAGATAAAGAAGCAGTTGCCTCATGGGAAAAAAAAGATAACCTTTGAGTTTATTGTCAACATTACCTGCAAAGTTTTACATGCAGGTACTGGTTGATTGTGAAAAAAAAATTTCAATTTTTTTAGCATTTTAAAATATTGGCTTTCCTATCCAGTACATTGACAATGTTGCTCATGCTGCTGAAGTTGTTTAGTCTTCTTCAACTTAAAAGCTCTGAATACTTGATCACAGACATAGCCAATAACTCCACTAAAGCACCCCCAAAAAAAAAAACTGTCAAAAAGAACAAAAGTAAATAAAAAATGTCCTATGGAAAACCCACTTTTTCCTTATTATATTTTCAGTAAACATCCTATTTTTGATTGTGAGTTCAGATCATGTCTGCAGTGGAGAGTGTGTTTTAAACTTTTTGAATCAGAGAAATCGATTTGTAGCACATAACTACTCCACAATATACTGCAGATCACAGGGGCAAATCGAGAATATCAATTGTTGGAAGAGATTTTTAGAAGACAGAACGCTAACCTACAAATGTCATGAGGAAAGGAGAACAATAGGCAAACTAATGAAGAATATGTACAGTGTCTACAGTGTCATTTCCTCCATCCAAATAAAATAATAATGCTGTTTTTTTCTGGAATAGCCAGACCTCACGCTTTCAGTTTTAGGAACAATGCTGCTTGTTCTCATAATGCAATATAATTCTTGGGCGATTTATACGTGTTGTCTGCGGTTGCATCCCAAGAGAAAGTAAGACTTCTACAACGATTAATCACTGTTCTCTAATAAGACTGAAATCTCCATAAAAACACTATAAGCAGGCAAACATTCTCCCTTGACGTCCCAAGACTGCATACTACTTTTAGAATCTATTTTTAAATAAACCCATTTTCATTAGATGTTCTAGATGACCAGATGCACATTAATAAAACATTATTTCAGTGGCTGAAATAATGTCAAAACACAGCAAGGCAAGCCCACACAGAGTTTTTTTTTTTTGTTTTTTCCCTCAAGAACGTATTAATAAAGGTGCAAACAAATCATCTATGTACTGTAGTTGAAGATATAAAATTAAGAATGTTTTTTTTTTTTTTTTTGCAATCTTTTGTAAAGGGAATTTACACTGTACAAACTACCAACTGAGATGTCATGACAACAAAAAAACGAAAATAGAGATATACGCGCTTAAAAAGAAAGACGAAAAAGTAATTTATGGTAAAATGTGTCTCCAAAGAAGGTTAGAGTCTCTAAAAGTAGACACCATTTTCAAAATTAACTGTCTCCTATATGCATTAAAGGCATTGTAAAGGCATTTTTTTTTAAAATAGCAAACATGTTATACATACTGGGGTACGCCACTGGTGTTTTTGACTCCTCCTCTGAGTTCCCCCATTGCAAGCCGCTTGCTATGGGGGCTCTCGTGCAGGCTCAATACCGAGCCGGGCTGTTTGCATCTATATACACAAACAGCCCGGCTCAGCCCTGCCCCTTGCTCATAGGTTTTGACTGAGAGAAGGAGGAGCCAATGGTTTCTGTTGCTGCCAAGTGTCTTATGAGAAGAGAGGGGAAGAAGAGCTTCTGCAGGTGGCCACAGTGCTGGATTGAGATCAGGATCAGGTAGGTGTTCATAAGGGGGCTGTGGAGAAGAAAATGTTAAAAGGTTTTTTATCTTAATGCAGAGAATGCATTAAGGTAAAAATGTTTTACCTTTACAACCACTTTACAGCAGAAAGTGTGGTATAGGGAGTATTGTATTGCTCTGGTCACAGTGTGTTAAAAGTCAGTGTCCCTGATCACTGCCACACCAGTTATATAATGACGCTGTACTGCACTAGTGACAGTATGTAAAAAAAAAAAAAAACTGGGACTTTTTCCTTAATTTAAAACTTAACACAAAAAAATTACAACTTCAAAAGACTCACTATGTCTCTTACTAGATACATTGGACTGTCTACTTTCCAAAAAGGGGTCATTTGGGGCATATCTGTACTGTCCTGAAATTTTTGGGCCTCAAGAAATGAGACGGCCGTCAGTACATCAGGACTGATCTATTTTCAGATATACTGTGTATATCAGTTAGTGGACTCCTTAACTTTCCTACAGTCTAAATAATATACACTGATTTGGGTTGTTTTCACTAAAGAAATGTAGCAGAATAAGTTTTGGTCTAAATGTATGAAGAATGATTATTTGCTTAAAATTTTTTTTTACATTTTCGGTCTTTTTTCTTTTATTTAGCAAAAAATAAAAAACATTAGTAGAAGTCAACCCTGAGCTTGTTTGGCTGGGCTTCTCCTATGGATCACAGGAGTGCAATTCGTTTTGCACTCCTGTGAGTCGCTCTCTGCTGATGTCACCAAGACCAGTCCAAGCACCACGTCATCTCGACTCTGGGAGTCTGGATCCGTCAGGTGCCTGAACTTATAGCCGTCTCAGCCTCTCAGCGAGCCGCTAAGTTGGCCGCTTCCTGCCCATCCACAGCTCAGCTTAGAGTAGGGGGGCTGCTGACTGACAGGCAACAGCTCTCTGCTTGGGGAGCCGAGAGAACCAAGCCACCCGCAATGTTCGATCGGTTCTCAGTGCAGAGACGCCGGGGGACAGATGCAGCATCAGACCGAAGCCATACTCCTCTTTTAATGTGTTGTATGATCGCACAATTGTCATTCAAAGTGCGACAGCGCTCAAAGCTGGAAATTGGCCTGAGCAGAAAGGGGATAAAAGTGCCTGGTATTGAAGTAGTTAAAACAATCTACTGAGCTGGCCAGAACCAGTTCTTGAGGGAGTCTATTCCACATTTTCACAGCTCTTACTATGAAGAAGCCTTTCCGTATTTGGAAATTAGATATTTTTTCCTCCAGATGTAAAGAGTGCCCCCTAGTCCTCTGTGATGGCATAAGCTTAATAACTGTACAGTGAGTTCAATATATGGACCATTTATGTATTTATACATGTTGATCATATCCCCCCTTAATCTCCTCCTCTCAAGATAGAATCAATTCAGGTCCTCTAATCTCTCCTCATAGCTGAGCGCCTCCATGTCTCTTATCAGTTTGGTTGATAAGTTCCCCAATATCCTTTTTGTGAACTAGTGTCCAAAACTGAACTGTGAATTCCAGATGAGGTCTTACTAATGATTTGTACAGAGACAAAATTATATCTCTCTGCATTCCATACCTCTTTTAGCCTGCAAAGTATTACATTTTTGTTCTTGGGTTTAGATGCACTATTAAGTCATTTTTGACACGACGTTTACATTTTTACAAACTTGCTTACACATTTTTTTATTATATTATAAATACACTTCAGTGAAAATGAAAAATTAAAATTTGCACCGGTGGCGATGTGGAGCAATTGCTCTGATGCTTAATCCGATACCCGAGTCCTCGCGTAGCAGGGGGGGGAGGGGGGGCGGGCAGCTTCACAGATGATTGGTGTGGGTAGTTACAGGGCCCTGTATAGCTTTCAATAAAGCAGCTGACATCCGCTTCTCCTCCTCTCCCTCCCACGCCTCTCAGCTGCTTTAATGAAAGCTATACAGGGAGATTGTGACTGTAACTGCTCGCACTGATCATCCCGTTACCTCCTCCAGCTCCCCAGGTCCTGCTCTGGTCCCCCTCTGTGCTACTCCACCCCCCCCCACCCCCTCGTCCTGGATCTGGATCTGTCGCCCAAAAACTCACGCATGCTCAGATTCAACTACGAGATGGAAGCTATTGGCTACTGGGTATTGAACTTCCTTTTCTAGTCCCGTCGTACGTCTTGTACATCACCACGTTCTTGATGGTTGGAATTTGGTGTGATCATGTGTATGCAAGACAGCTTGATCGATATCCCGTCGGAATTCCATCGGGAAAACCATCAGAGCTTTTTTCAGACAAAATTCAGATCTTGTGTAAGCGGCATTAGTTTTAGGACTAAAATGGAATTTTAGTTTTAGTCCCATTTTAGTCTTCTGTGATTGTTTCAATTTTAGTCGTATTTAGTCGACTAAATCTCTAGTATATTTTAGTAGACTAAAATGTCCTATGTTTCAGTCGAGTAAAATCTACAGTACATTTTAGTCGGCTAAAATCTAATGAGTGTAATTGAATTGTAATGCATTAGTTAACATTTCTCTACAATTCCCAAACTCATTATATACTGCTGGAGTGAAAAACCAAATGTTATTATTTATGGTATGAACATGCACTACAGACCAGTGTTAATTTTGAAGTAAAATTTCAATTTCGTTTTAGTTCTAGTCTTTTGACTAAAATGCAATTTTTGTCGTATTTTAGTCATCTCAATTGTTTTAGTCACATTTTAGTCGACTATTTTAGTCAACAAAAATTATTTGGCCGACTAAAATGTTTTAGTCGACGAAATTAACACTGCCTATAACCCTACCCCACTGCATGGGTCCTCATTTTTGTAGCAAGCAATGCATAGTAAAACAAGTAATGGGAGGGTGGCCCGTGTCCTATACTGTACTGTACTACAAGATATGACATTTCTCAAATGATGCCAATTCCCCTTTACTGCAGGTGGCCCCCATAGTAGTAAAATGCCCCAATATTTAAAGCAGGAGGAGCTTGAGGAACATCTGTTCCCAGATTTCCTCTGCGACTAATGAACTTGGAAGTGATGAGTTTTATGTCACTTTCAAGTTATGAGCTGTCAATCATGTAATAAGAGGACCGGCTAACTGCTTGTGACATTACATTGGGGCTTGTTAGTCCCTTTGTGACTGCAATAAAGTTAAATGAAAAAAAAAAGCGATAAAAAAAATATATTAAAACAAATAGAAATCTGAAAAAAAAACCACACACACACACCTTTGACAAAATGTCAAAGAAAAGGTGGAAATAAATGAGAAAGCTGACGTAAAAAAATTAGGAAATACTAATATCACCGTTAACACCTCTAAAATGTTACGTGGGAGGTGTGGGTTACAGCAATTAAACACAAGCAACCATGTGAAGTTCTGGAAAAGCTAGAACTCACACTATAAAAATAAATATCTTTCTGCTGGAAAACACCATATCATTATACAATGCTTAGCCAGTCTGGAAAACAATAATTTAGTGTGTTGTTGGGTTGCTTTATTGCTAATGTATATACTGTATATAAATTGAGGATTGCAAATCACCTTTCTAGTAGTGGAAAACTGTAAAAGAGAGTATACAAAGAATACACAAAGAGAATTAAAGAGATAACATCCTCCAGAGCCAAACACATGACCAAAGCCTAGGCTTTTTGGTAACATGTCTCTGCCTGATTAAGGAGGTCGACCTGACCAAATGTTTAAGCTTGTGGTCATGTGGCCAGCACTGGAGAGAGTCTGGAGTAGAGGTGGGAAGGCATGGGAAAAATTGAGTTTTTTTTAAAGAAAATTTGGGAAAAAAAGAAGTGTGGAATATATTATATTACGATAATAAAAAATATATCCAGGACATGGTATTCAAGCTATATAACATGAAGACCTTATTGAAAGATTTCTAAACCTTTATGTAAAGTCTTAAATTATTGAAAGATCTCTCAGAGGAAGACAAGCAAATCCAGGAATACATTTCAGGCAACAATGTACTTCTCAATGCAGTTCTCAAACAAGAGAACCTTCTACAGTTGGGTGATTCTTGGGATACAGTAGATGATAGTTTCTATCCTCTCAGGTAAGCTAAGAGGTAATCTAGTTTGATCTTTTTTGACCTTTAAATAATTCCTACTAATGCTCTCCACCATTACAGTATAATGGTTACCTATAGTCTGGTCGGTAAATAGTTTTTTCTTTTGTCCTCTCAGTAAAATGGTGAGACCAACATCTAGAGTGCAGTCATAGTTTCACGAGAGCAAAGCTGTAGTTTGCAAATATTGTGAGAAGAAATATTCTTTCCCAAATACTACAAGGATGACAAAACGCATGCCAGAGGTGCCCAACAGTCATTAAAAAATATTTTATGGAATGAAAAGATGAGGACCATAATGAAAGTGCAAGTAGCCTTTCCCTCCAGAGTTCTAATTCCAGAAACACTCTTTCTGCTGCTTCTGGTTTCTTCACCAGCCGCATCTTCAAGTAAGGAAGTGTTGTAAACCACAGCCTCCCAATAATACACAATCCCTTCATTCATTGATAAAATGACACCAGAAAATCAGGAGAAAATTGTTCACGCTCTTGCAAGAGCAATATATTCTTCTGGATTCAGCATTGTCAATAACTGAAAATGCATATTGGCAGGAAGCTTTTAAATTATTATGAGGGAAAGCGGGGTGGTTACCTGTTCTTGTGTATGGTTGAAATGTTCTTCACATATACAGTCCTTGTTGTTTCATTTGAAAAAAAAAAAAAAACATTTAAAAAGCAAGTTTAGTTTATTAAGCTATACTTTTATTTCAAGCATAATACTTTTATATATACTGCATTTCACCTTCTCAGTGTAACAAAGTAACTTTCAACTTGTAAAACTACTCCACACTGAATTTCTTTTAAATTTTTCTGAACATTCCAAATTTTTCCAAAAAAAAAAAAAAAACTGGGGAAAATATGTTTTTTTTCCTATGGCTTCAAAATTTACGGAAAGTTTGCATCTCTAGTCTGGAGTAGCCTTTTCCTCCTATGATTCTTTCAGCTATTTAGGCTACATGCACATGGGCACATTTGCCTCTGCAGTGTAAAGACACTTCATTTTTGTTTTCCCTGATGCTCTAGAGCTGCATACAGCAGCCCTTTAACAAGAATTGGCAAAGGCAGTTGTATGCAGCCATTTGTGGAAAGTAGCATAATGACGTAATAAACAATATGCATCTTGGATGCTTGCGATGTATTCCATTTGTACACATGCACCTTTTACTGCATGATGGAATCATTCTGAAAAGGCAAAATCCTGATAATTTCTGGTAGCGTCAGCGCTTGTTCATTTTCTCCCACCAATCTACATGGCCTAATCTTATGATGAGCTGCCTCTATGTTCAGTAGAAATATATGGGAAGGGTCAGGCAAGCAATAAGGACGTGTTGAAGTTTTGTTGGTTCAGAATGTCTCAGCATTCCGCCATGAAGGAAGCTTTATGCTTGCTAGCAGTGTTACTTTTTTTTATTATTGGAATTTAACTACTTGAAGTGTTACACTACTTTACAAGTGCAGAGAAATCACATCCTAATAGGCTAACATGGGGTCCTTTTTCTTGTACATGTAAGCAAAACAAACTTGAAACAGATAAAAACTTTTCAGCCAGTAAATAACATTATACAGGAAAAAAGGAATTAGATACTATATAATGAACGAGTCAAAATAAAAAGTCAGTCTTACTGAAAGCCAAGGTATTGTGAGTAGTTTTATTTTTATGTATTTTTTTTATACAACCCCAATTCTAACAAAGTTTGGACGCTGTGTAAAATCGACATAAAAACAGAATGCAATGATGAATGATTTGTTAATCTCATAAACCCATATTTTATTCACAAAAGAAAATCGAAAAATCAATTGTTCACCCCTTTTGCTGCCAGGTCCATACAGTGTTCAGACCTAAAGCACTGCTTCCAGCTGGCCAGGTCCATACACCGTGCAGACCTCGTTCCTCCTTCTGCTATAAGCTCATGGTCACTTCGGTGACCATAAACTTATAGCAGAATTGTTCAGCAGAATCTGCTGAACAAACCTATAGCTCTGATCAGCAGATTGCAATCTGCTGATCAGAGTTATTCACCTCAAATGTGACCACTACCCCCACGCTGTCTCCAGCCTCTACACCTCCTGCCGGTCCTCTTCCTCTAGAAATTCCCCTCTTCTTTTCTATGTCCTTTATCCCCTCCCCTCCAGCACCTATTTCTCCCCCCCCCTCCCACACCGATTCTACCCCCCCACACACACACACACACACACACACACACACACACACACACACACGCGCATACATGCACACACGTGCAAACTCGATCCCCTGCAGCTACCTTTGAGAAGCTGGCTTTACTTCTCTGCCACTCCTGCTGACTTCAGATGCTCCAGGGGCTTTGAGAGAATCAAACTATGCCCCCCCTGCCCCTCCGATCACCCCCCACAATGACTCCCGGATCTCTGACCCCCCTCTGCTGGGTCGCATTCCCTCTTTCCCCTCCCACCTCCTGCTGCTGCTGGCTGGCCAGCTCTGGCAAGCTGTCAGGCTGGAGAGCAGGGTTGGGTGGGATGGCAATGGCAGCTGAGGTTGGGGCTGGGTGCTTGGTAAACATGTGTTTACCAGCCTCCTCCCTTTATTACAATGGGCACAGGCAGCGATCACTACAGATCGCTCCTGTTCCTAGTGATAACTGAGCAAAGTAAACTGTTTACTACGTGTCAGTTTATGAATGAATAGGAGTCTCTATAAAGATTCCTTATTCATTCATGTAATGTGCTGCAGAAAAGGGCACTGTCTAAAGTTCCTTCCACTGTCTCAAAAAAGAAACATCAGGGGTCTGTTAGACCTCCGATATCTCACCAAAGACAAAACAAACAAAAAAAGTACAAAATATAAAAAAATATAATTGTAAATGTAAAAAAAAAGGTAAAAGGTTACAAAATATAAAAAACAAAAAGAAAAAAACATAATAAGGCCCCTTTCACATTGGAACAGATTCTGTCAAGCAGATCCGCCTGCTCAGAAGGGAATTTGTTCTCTGATCCCTGCTGAGCATGTGAATGACAAGTCAGTCTCTGCTCCGTTGATGCAGAGCAGACACAGGCACAACCCACTGTTCTCTATAGAGCAGTCGGATGGAAACAGAGCACCTGTCTGTTTCAATCCGATTGTCATCAGATCTGATCTGCTAGATGGATCGGGAATGGGGCCCCATCAGTCTGTTTTTGGTGGACCGGATCGGATCAAATGTAGGCAGGTGTAAATGGACACATGTCCATTTACATCCGCCTCTCTATAAAAAACAATGGGTGGTCTGATCAAATCCAGCTGTAAAAAAGACAGGCGGACCCGATCAGTCTGCTCATGTGAAAGGAGCCTAATGCCTTGTTCACATAGGGCATACACAGCGTACACCCCTGTTAAGGCTTTATTTACCTGTACAGGAATGCACATGTGTTCTGTGCATCCCTGTATGCAGGCAGTCCCATTGAAGTAATTTGGGATGTAGCATCCATGACATCCATGTAGGTACGGGTGCATGTCCCTGAGCTCACACTGTCTGCGTTCGGGGTCCTGCACCCACACCCACGTCAGAATGGGAGCAGTGGCTATGCCTGTGCAGCCTTTGCATCCCAATTGACATAAATGGGACTGCCTGCACTACAGAACACCTGTGCATCCCCATTGAGGTAAACATGGCCCTCTAAGGGCATACACTTTGTGTATTTTCTGTGAAAATAGCGATTTAATGAACATTTGGCAATTATTGTGGGGCCCAAAAAATCAGCAGCACTTATTTTTTATTCTACAAGTTATGTGCTTGCAGAAAATGTATGGTTTGAGGGGTCTTTTACAAATTCTGAAATCTGTAAGGGAAAAATGGTAACCCCCCAGCTTTTTAGATTAAATTGTTTTTATTTACTGTTTTGTGCACCTTCAGTTTTCACCATTTCACAAAAAGGTGTATTAATTGAATCCAGTTTTAACTTTTACATCTAGTAGAACTTTAGCAGGAATTTTGTAAATTTTGCCATGTATGAATCCACAAATAATGATTTTAGTGTATTTTTTGTGAAAATATTGTTTTGATAAACATTTGCGCAAATATCATGGTGCCCTAAAAATAAGTATCACCTTTTTATTCTACTGGCCATGTGCTTTCAAAAAATATATGGTTTAGGGGGTCTTTTACAAACTGTGAAAGCTGCAAGTGAAAAATTAAAACCTCCCAATTTTTGGAGAAATTCTGCGTTCGTCCAGTTTTCACCACTTCTCAAAAAAGCACAATTTAAAATTTACAAATATTTGTTATTTACCTCAATACACGGTTAGTTTTTATATTTAGAAGGAATTTAGCAGAAATTATTTAAAATTTTCTGTGTTTGTACTAATAATGATTTTAGTGCATTTTTGCAAACATATTGTTTTGGTAAACATTTGTGCAAAATTGCAGGGCCTTAAGAATCAGTAGCACCTTCCTTTTTTTCTACTGGTCCTATGCTTTCAGAAGATATTGTCAGAAACCATGAAATCAGACCAAGACACAAGTACAGTTAAATCACACTTGTTTAGTAATAAAAGTAAAGTTAAAAGTAAAGTTAAAAGAACAACTGTAGTCAAAACATAGCCAAAGTTCAGTAACCGGAACAGATGGTCAGCCAAGCCAGAAGTCAGGGATCAATGTAGTGGAACAGCAAGCAGGATCTGGAGCCAGAAGGGATGTCAGCAAAGCACGTCTTTAAACAGGAACGCATGAGTCTCTGTGATGTTGACCAAGGTGAAGGCAGAGATCCACTGGGCTGAACGGCTTAAGTAGGCAGGAATGGCGAGTAGGATATCATCAACAGCTGAGTAACTCTGGAGAGATAGTAGCTGGCAATTAGCTGACATCTGAGCTGCCAGCTCTGAGAAGGAAAGGGCTGAGCCCAGCCCTGACAGATGTATAGTTTGGGGAATATTTTACAAACTCTGAAAGCTGTAAGTAAAAATTAAAACCTCCAGATTTTTAGAGAAATGTGGTGATTTATAAGTTTGTGTACAGTACATTTTGACCATTTTGCAAAAAGGCGCAATTTAAAAATGTACACATATTTGTTATTTATTAACTCAATACAGGTTAAGCTTTGATATTTAGTAGGAATTTAGCAAGATTTTTGTAAAATTTTGCTTTGGTAAACATTTGCACAAATATCATGAGGACTCAAAAATAAGTAGCACCTTCCTTTTATTCTAATGGTCCTATGCTTCAGAAAATATATGTTTTTTTTTTTACAAACTCTGAAAGCTGTAAAGGAAAAATGAAAACCTTCAGATTTTTGAGAAATTTGGTTATTTATATTTTTGCATACGTTCATATTTAGTAGGAATTTAGCAGGCATTTTGTAAGATATGTTGTGTTTATATCCGCTAATAATGCTTTTAGCGTATTTTTAGTGAATATATTATTTTGGTAAACATTTGTGCAAATATCACAGGGCCTTAAAAATCAGTAGCACCCTGTTTTTATTCTATTGGTTACATGCTTTCAGAAAATATATGGTTGGGGGGGGGGGGGGGGGTCTTTTACAGTTTTCCACTTTGCAACAGACCATTTTGTTTTAAATTAGCTTTGGCTCAGAGAAGATGGTGGTGTTTCTGGGTCATATTCAGATATGACTACTTCTTTGCATAATGAGCTTTACCTTGTGTTTTTGGATGGCACAGCAAAATGTATTCACAGACATTTGTGGATCTATTGCTGAGCCCATGCAGTGATGTCCATCACAGAATCATGCACGTTTTTAAAGTGGAAGTCAATGTAAAAACTAAAATCCATGCATCTATAGCCACCACAGATCTAACACTAACCTCTCTATCCCTGTAAAGAAAAAATGAGTATACATACCTTTTTGGAAGACGATCTGACCCGCTCTGACCTGATCTCCAGCGGCACAAGCTCTGCAGAGGACATGGCCGACAACGGCTGTGAAATAAATGGGAAGTGACGTCACCCATAGACTTACTATGAGGCTTCCATTGTCGCCTGTCACCCACCTCTACAGTGAAGCCGTGGCTGACAGCTCAGCGCGAGATCCGTTCGGAGCAGGTCAGATCGGCTTCCAAACAAGGTATGTATTCTAATTTTTTCTTAACAGGGATAGAGAGGTTAGTGTTAGATCCCTGTTGTCTATAGATGCAGAGAATTTAGTTTTTGCATGGACTTCCACTTTAATGCAGTGCCCTCTGAGGGCTCAAAGATCCCTGGCATCCAATATTGTGTTTCAGCATTGTCTCTTGCACAAAGAGATTTCTTCAGATTCTCTGAATCTATTATTACGATATTATGTACTGTAAATGATGATGTATTTTAAGTCTTTGCAATTTTATGTCATGCAACATTATTCTTAAATTGTTTGTCAATTTTTAGATGCAGATTTTTTACAGATTGGTGAAACTCTGCCCATTTTTACTTCTGAGACACACTAACTTTCTCTAATACGCCCTTTTTATACCCAATCATGCTACTGACATGTTGCCACTTTACCCTTGTACACACGATCGGAGATTCCGACGGAATGTGTCCGATCGGAGCGTTTTGTCGGATATTCCGACTGTGTGTGGTCTGCATCGGACTGTTTCCGTCGGAATATCCGCCGGACCAAATTTTCCAACTTGCTGGAAATATTTTCCGTCAAAATGCTCCAATCGGACATACTCCGATCATGTGTAGAGAATTCCGATCGGACAAAGTGCCATGCATGCTCAGATCAAATTCCTACATCAAAGCTATTGGTTACTAGCCTGAACGTAGTCCCATCGTAACGAAATTACGTCACCACGTTCTGAAAAATTGGATTTTGCGACAACTTTGTCCGACCGTGTGTATGCAACAGTTTCGGACAAGATCCGTCGGACAAAATCTGATGAAAAAAATCAGACGGATTTGGTTGTCGGAATCTCCGACCGTGTGTACAAGGGCTTTGTGTGCTTTTTGTTGCCCTGCCCCAACTTTCTTTGAGACGTGTTGCTGCCACTAATTTCAAAATTACCTTATTTTTAAATTAAAGTGAAATTGCTGTGATTCTGTCCGTGATGCCTAATCACACTTCAATAGTGACATAGTGACACCACACGTGTTTGAGTACCATTCAATTTTAATAACACCTAAACGTGGTGCAGTTTCGCTGTCATTGCCGCTTAGTACATTTCACGGCAATCATAGCAAACCACATTGCGCGAAACATGTCACCCAAAAAAGCTGCTCGTTTTGGGGCCTCAAGCTTCTTGCAATGTGGTTTGCTGTGATTGTAATGCAACAAATGCAATGCAATGGCACCTAAACAAATGCAGTAAATGGCACCTAAACACAACAGCATTGCGTTTAGATGCCATTTAAAATGAATGGCACCCACACAGTGCAATTACAGCTATTCTGCCAGAGGTCCCAAAACACCATATGTGAACGGGCGTCAACATTTCATATGTTTTCTACTTTCTATTGTGAATAAAATACAGGTTTATGAGATTTGCAGATCATTGATTCGTGTTTTTATGTCGATTTTACACAGCGTCACAAATTTTTGGGAATTGGAGTTGTACGACTAGAATACGTATTTGAATCTTGATGGCAGCCACCACATTAAACACATTAAACCAGCTAACACAGCCAAGGTCCAGGCAGGTGAAAAAAGACATGATTTTAAAGTGGTTGTAACCCTAAAAAAACAAAGAAAAAAAATAAGAGAAATCCTGTTTCCTTATAGCAGGTTAAACAGCACAGTGCTTGTGCTATCTAATCTGCTTCTCTGGAAGCTGTAAAATACCTGGCTAATCCTGCATGGTTCTGTCCTCCTCTCGGTAAACTTACCATGGTTTATCATGGCTGCTGAGCCCTGACATTGTGGTTAGTTGCTTCCGTCATCCACTCTCTCCTGTCCACCTCTGTCTGCTCTCCCATCCCCTCCCTGCCTGTCAGCTCCTGTGTCTGTGTGAGCTGTCTTGGCCCCCTCGCTGCTATTAGTAAAAAAGTTTTTAAAATGTCACTGGCAGGCCCTCTCTTGCATACAGCAATAATACACGCTGTAAGAGTTTCTTTTGAAAACAGTGTCTCTAAACACCTTTTTTCTGTTATCTTCAAGCCGGTCAAGTGAGTCCCGGCCGCACTGCTATTCCGATCCAAGGCTACAGCTGGCGCCCTGGATTGGAGTAGCAGAGCGGCCAGTAGTCACGTGACCGGCCTGAAGATAATAGAAAAAAAGGTATTTAGAGACACCGTTTGAAAAAACACTTACAGGGTGTGTTATCACTGTACACAAGAGAGGGGCTGGCAGTGATTTTACCTCTTTGAGTGACAACAACTTTAAATCTTTATATGCAAGCCTATTACAGCATTACTTAGAATGGGGAGAAATGGCAATACTTGGCCATTCGGGGTTCTATTGCTCTTCACAGAGGTAAACCCAGTGTTCTGCTGCTACTTCTGTCTCCAATAACAAGATGTGGCAGCCCTGGAACAAGCTTTATTGCTATAAGCTGAACTTGCACCTAAGATACAGACTGATGTGGCTACAGAACAACCTGAAATGAGCAGAGCCAAGTTGCATTGCAAATCCCTTCGAAATATTCCAGCACATGGCCATCTGCTTGTGCGCACCCTGGGTGCCCTCAGATCCTAGCGTGAATCTTCAATGCCAAACTCTAAGCCAAGATCTGTAACACACATCCTCAATACAAACTGCATGCCTCTCCCAATTTATGAAGAGGAGCCTGAATTGTGGAGAGGTATCTGGAGGGTGTATTACGTAAAGTGATTGTAAAGGTAGAAGGTTTTTTAAGTGGTTGTAAAGGTAGAAGGTTTTTTTTATCTTAATGCATTCTAAGAAAAACCTTCTGTGTGTAGCAGCCCCCCTCAACTCCCCTAATACTTACCTGAGTCCCATCTAGATCCAGCAATGTTGCACAAGAGACTCCATTGTCCGGGACTCTCCCTCCTCATTGGGTGGGACAGCAGCGGGCACCATTGGCTCCCATAGCTGTCAATCAAAGTCAGTGAGCCAATGAGGAGAGAGAGGAAGGTGGGGCTGAAGTGCAGCTCTGTGCCTAAATGGAGACAGGGAACTGTGGCTCAGCTTGGGTGCCCCCACAGCAAGCTACTTGCTGTGGGAGCACTCAGCAGGAGGGAAGGGCCAGGAGCAACAAAGAGGGACCCGAGAAGAGAGGGACCCAAGAAGAGAAGGACCTGGGCTGCTGTGTGCAAAACCACTGCACAGAGCAGGTAAGTATAACAGGTTTGTTATTTTTATATTTAAAAAGAAAATCATTTTAAGTTAGGGGTTTACATAAATCCCTAGGTTCTAGGGTAAAGGCAAGTTTTTTAACAACTAAAGATGCGCACAGGGAATTTAAGGCGCATGCTAAAAAAAAACACATTTGAAACTATTCCAGTGGGGACAGGGTCACTTACAGTTGTGGTAGGTATTATGGATCTGGTGGAAAGCAACTTTACATATTAATGTTTAAAACTGATCTTTGGCACAGTTTTGTCCTTAAATATACAAGTGAATGCTAGTGAATTTATAACAGCATAGCAAAAGTAATATTAGTTTAGGATAGCTAAGGACAGCTAACTGTTGAGACTCCAGAAATGTAATCAATAGCAGAAACAAATCTACAATGTATGCACACCTACTGTATATTGTTAAGCTGGAGATATGATTATTTACCACAGTAATAACACTATTAGCTCTTTATAGAAACATTAACATGAGAAATAGTAGACATAAACACCATAGCTCATTGGGTTTCTGCAGTTCTAAAACAACGCTTCATAAAATTTTTGCCAGACTGACCCACTTTAAGTGTCATAAGCCATTGCCAGATATAATAAATATCCCCAAAAGTAACTACGTCTGCATACGTTTAGTCACCAACTCAAGTGACAGAGCTACCTATGAGTATACTTTTCCAGCAAACACACACGGCAATCCATCAAATTATAGAATAGCTCTTAGGGGTATTTTTTTATTCTACTGAATATTAAGTAGGCCACACTTCACTAATGGATAACATTTTGAAGAAAGAGTTTGATGAAGAAAAAAAGAAATAAAAAAAATGGGTGTATTTAATATACTCTTTTTTTTCCAGCAATACTTTATAAATCACCGACCTAGAAAAATTATGCAGATCTGGCAGGTTTTTACTCTTTTCAATCTGCATATGTGTTTTGGGTCTTGGCTATCAGCACAGGTTTCAAAGAAAGAAAGAGAAAGACAGTTATTTATATTGGTAAATTAAACCCCAACTTCAGCCAAAAATGTGATGTTGCATTTTTAGAGACTGAGCCTTGGTCAAGTTTTGCACAAAAAGTTTTGCCCTTTCAGCCTCCTGTTCAGTGGGAGCGGAGTATCATATATATAGCAATGGTATTTCTACCACTTCAATATATGACAGCTTCCACCTGTCAAAAGGTTCCTAAGGAAGCAGCTAGCACTGACAGCAGGTGCTGGCACCCAATACGTCTCTAGCAACCACTGCACTGGAAATTTCTTACATAGCTGGGAATCCCTGGCCACAGAAGTGACATCATTGCCCAAATATGGTCACTGCTACCCCTTCCTTTATATAGTTTGGGGAGCTGTCATTCAGCAAGCAGTACAGTTGGGAACAGTCATTTGCCCTGGGTCTGTTGAGTTTTTAAACTTCAGAGAGCCTGTGAGCATTGTGATTGACAATGGGTTTAAAAGTGAAATTTTTGGGGATTTTTATTTTTTTAATAAATTACGTTAGACATTTGTCTTTAATTCTAGGTTACGCTTTTTTTTTCTGCGTGAGGTACCCTCTTTAAATCCATACCAGAATCAAAGGGTTTGGTATATATTTTGAGGGGGACTGTAGGCAATTTATTAAAATTTTTGCTGTATGATGTGTTACAGCAAAAGTGACATTTACAAAGAAAAAAAATTATATCGTTTAAATTGCTGTCAAATGAAATTCTCCGGGGCAGTGTCCAAACCTGATGCATTTTTTTTTTTGACAAACCAGAAAATGGGCATTACAAGCCATTGAAATCCATTGATTTCAATGGGGTTCAGCATTCTTTGAAGTTTGCCAAACCCTGCTGGAACTGTTCCCAGGGCAATTTGACTCATCTATAGTGGATACATACAAAATAAACCACGCTAAAAGTGTTGAAAAAAATAGAGTATTCATAGTGAGCGAGTGCATAACAAAAAGTGTCAAAAATATAAATATGTGAATAGGAATATACAGATGGGGCACCTGGATGATGTCATACATATAATGAAACACATAGGGCGGAGGGGCATGCTGATGTCACTGCTACACTCGTGTCCCGGAAGATGTGTTTTTCTGTATGTGTGCCGGTTGCACATGCAAATTCACGCATTTACACTACAATATGTCCCTTTGTAAGTGTATTTTTAAGAGAAATAAACCGTGAGAATTTTTACTCTATGCAGAGTCTCTTTTACTTTTTTTTTGGGGTACTTCCACGAACATCGCTGAGGAGGACTGATGTTCCATGTTCAGGAGATGGACCGGATAAAGGCCCTGACTGGGTATGGAGCCATAGGTGTGTATGACATTTTGTGATGAACGGTCCAGTCGATCTGGTAAGCAAGCCTTTGGTGGTGAAAATTCACAGATCACTTAAGATATTGGATGGTGTGGAAGACCCATTGAAATCACTGAACATTTTCACTAGATTATATTTATTTGTTGGACTTTGCACTGGATTTTTACTGCATCTCATCATCTCTATATTCTTATTCACATATTTATATTTTTGTCACTTTTTGTAATGCACTCAATATGAATTATTGTTTTTTCAAAACCTTTAGCGCAGCTTTTTTTGTACATATTTTTGCCACTGTGTTAGTATCTCACAGTTTTTTGTTGCTGCTAGGTCACATTTGTTCCCAATTGACACGGTTTTCTTTGCTGTATTCATCTATAGTGGAGACTGATTAAACCTTTTTTTTTACTGCTGTCTATGTTTTATTTACCCACTACACAATGACTACAGCATTTCTTGCACAGGAGTCACAGGAATAAGAGATAAGGAATATCTCCTCAGTGGGGTCACAGACAGATATAAAAAACATATAGTAATTGTAACAAATAGTAACTGTAAGTATTCCCCATATTATCTGTAAAAAAAATTGGTTACAATTGGGTTTAAAATTGGAGAGTGTGAAATAATGGCAACATTTTTGCTAAATATTGAGCATAGTTTTTTTTTAAGTGCCAGTCCTCTTATTAGCCAAACAAAAATTACTCTCCCAAGGACTAACTTGTTGAAAGCTACAATTCTGAATACCAGTAATGAGCACACATTTAAGTAAATGCCCATTCAGGCAGTCCTCATCAAAATCAAATACACATTTACAGTATGCTGTGGATTGCAGAGGACTTGGCACAGTTTACAGCCTGTCACTACAGGTACCATTGATTATAATGGGGTATAACCAGAGATAAGGTTGGCTGTAAAACTATAACATCATACATGAGGTAAGTAAATTAACTGGCATTCCTACCCCCAAAGACCAAGAACGAGCAGACGATATCCTGCTGGATCAGAACCAGGTAAATTTAAAAGTTGGAACAGGGTTGGGGGAGGGAGTGGAATATAGAATATCGGTAGATTTCATATTAAATTATATCTAAACCTAAACTTTTTTTGGTATGTAGTGTCGGATAGAGTAGGGAAGGGTTTAGAACCCCTAAAAGGTTTTAATTGCTGTCCATGTCTATGCTGGGGAGATTTACCCCTTCTATTTGCCTTGGTGACCATCGTCATTTGGCTAAACAATGGTGGGAAATCAAAAATGTTATAGCAGTCAATAGCACAGGAAATATCTCCCAACAGGGACACTTGTTTGGGTGATAACAGTCTACGAGGGCTTCTCCTCATTTTAAAGGGATTTCTTATTACCTCCTGATGTATCTCAATGACAGGAAATAAATTACGTCTACCCAACAGGACATAACATTTTTTTTTTTCTAACTATTATTAGGAAAGCAAAAGGTTAACACCAACGTTTTCAGGCCAAGCTCTTTTTAAGCTGACAAGCAGAGTTAAAGAGCCTTCAACACCTTGAAACACTGATGCTAACTATTTGCTGATATAGTACTTCAATCAATTTTCCATCCTTCAGTTTAGCATGCTGGCTTTTTGTCTTATTTATGGCTCTATACAATACCGTCATTATTGTATACTGTATAACCCCTATAGCAGAGTTTCTTGAAATCTGTAGCTTTCATATTATGGTACTTTTTGGTTTTTCACTATTTGCTATTCTAGCCTAAAAAAACAATTTTTGGCTCAAGATACATTTATTATCACCCTGTTGTAATCAGATAAAATAATTGCATGAGGAATGTAGATGTGGCATCTTGGATCTATACTATAAATAGGAGAAAGGCTTTTATAGCAAAACTAAACCTACCGATTTCACAGTTTTCCATGACTATTACATTCAAGGCATGCCTTTGAATGATAAATGTTATGGTTACTTATGTGCTTATGTTAGCTTTCAACCAAATGGTCAAGCCATTGAAAGGCAGGTGTCATAACAGATGCCACGTGCAGCACCATGGCATCTGCAAATCAAACAAAGGCTAATATGTTACAAATGCATTGTTGTTTGTTTGCCTTTAAATAATTGTGTCCCTTCCTCACTATGTAGCAAGGAGATGCTCTGTATAGTTAGTCTCAGGCTGCATTCACACCTGAGCGTGTGCCTATTTCGTTTCTGTTGTGACCACATGCATTGCTGGAGAAGGACATAAGAGATTTTGACCAATCTGTTGTTCACCTGTGAAGATCAAAACAAGTTTTTAAATAAAACTTTCTATGATCTGTAAGATTTCATTTGATTGAAGTCACTATCTGTCTATACTGCTGAGACTTTAAGTTACAGCTATCTCTCTGTACTTAGTTTGGGGAAGCAGAAAAGTCAAACAATCGTTTAGCTCCAGCCAAAAAAATGTTTAGCTACAGGCAAAAAATCTTTTATAGCTCTGGAATATACTGCACGATTTAGACCCCGTATATACAGCAATTTAGGCTTATACATCCATTGTCATACAATCCTGTACATGCCTACAAGCTAATCACAGCACACAATCTTACAGCCTGCAATACCAACACTACAGTGATTGCCTAATGGGACTGTTACACAAGCCAATTGTGTATTAAACATGTACACAGTAGAGGCTGCCTACACTACTACACAACATTCTGATTTCTGCTTAGAATACCCTCTTACACAAGTAAGACAGAAAGCTCCATACACAGAGCCAAGCAACTGATACATTTCTCAGAGGCTGTCAGGTAACTCTTTCATTGTCAGAACAACGTCACAGCAGAACATTCCATGTTTGGCCTCTTGCACACTGCAGTTTGAAAAAGCTCAGTCCAGCTTTTTTTTTTTTTTACTGAGCGAAAAAAAATGCCCATTAATTTGAATGTGCCTAAGCACACAGACACGTAAACAAGTGCCGTGCATTCTTCAGTAAAAAAAAAAAAGAACATAAAAATCTGCATTTTTGGTCAGAAATTTACACCTCATGCATGCAAATTTGCACGAGTGCACACAAATGTGCGCAAATGCCCATTTACATATTGCGCAGAACAAAAATGCGAGAACAAGTTTTTGTCATTTCGCATCCGTGAATTTCATGAAAATTGTGCAAACACATATGCGTGAAAATGCACGCAAATACATACAAAAAAAAACGTTTGAAAAAGTAGATGTTTTAACAGGAGTATCATGTGCAAGAGGCCTTCTGTGGATGCTGAAGCACATCAAGAACCAGAATTCTTTCCAGATTAGAAATTAAGCAGACAAGGTAAACTTGGTTAAACCAACTTGGAAGGTTTAACAGAATTAGGGCTCATGCACACTTTAACTCAAAAAAGCTGCTTCTACAGGCATTTTTTGAGCATTCATTTTTCTCTGTCTAGAAACTCCCCTTCATGTTTGCCAATGTGTCCATGTACACTATAGGCAATTTCAGGAGTTTACAGGCATATGAGTTTTTGGAAAAAAAATGAAATTGCTGAAGTTATAAAACATGAAATAGACTTTGAAAGTGATTATTTTCACTTTTACACAGACAGCAAGATAGTACTGTTGAGATACATACACAAACAGACAAAACAGTTCTATGTGTATGTCAATAACAGAGTAGAATGCATCAGAAAGTTCTCCAATGAAGATCAATTGAACTATGTGCCTACGGACCTCAACTGCCCGATTGTGGCATTCATGCAGCACCAGCCACTGCATTTTCAGACATTTTATCATCCCCACCTGACTGCTTGAATAATGACCCTATCACAATTCACACTGATTCTATATTTGAACTGGTTAATCCAGAGTCTGATAAGGGATTCAGAGCTAATACTATTCCACGCAATACCTCTGTGAAGTCAAGGACAAGGCTGAGTTCTCACTGTTGAATGCCTTTCCAAGTGGTCTTCATTTGTACGAGCTATCTCACAACTTATACATGTCATCATTTTACAATCAATACTAAGGAAAATGTACAAGTGTATCTCCAAAAAATTGAATATCATCAAAAATGTAATTTATTTCAGTAATTCCATTAAAAATGTGAAACTAATACATTTTTTTATAGATGCGTTACACACATAGTGATACATTTCAAGCATTTCTTTTTTTTTTTAATTTGATGATTATGGCTTACAGCTAGTAAAAACCCCAAATTCAGTATCTCAGAAAATTAGAATGTTACATAAGACCAATAAAAAAGGGTTTTTAATTTGAAAATGTTGGCTTACTGAAAAGTATGTCCATGTACTCAATGCACTCAATACTTGGTCAGGGCTTCTTTTGCATGAACTTCTGCATCAATGTGGCATGGAGGCAATCAGCATGTGGCACTGCTGAGGTGTTATGGAAGCCCAGGTTGCTTTGATAGCGGCCTTTAGCTCGTCTGCATTGTCGAGTCTTGTGTCCTATCTTCTTCCTGACAATACCCTACAGTTTTTCTATGGGGTTTAGGTCAGGCGAGTTTGCTGGTCAATCAAGCACAGTGATACCATGATCAATAAACCAGGTATTTGGACTTTTGGCAGTGTGGGCAGCTGCCATGTCCTTCTGAAAAATGAAATCAGCATCTCTATAAAACTGGTCAGTAGAGGGAAGCAATAAGTTCTCTCTCTCTGAATTTCCTGCTAGTGGGCTGTGCTGACTTTGGACTTGATAAAACACACTGGACCAACACCAGCAGATAACACGGCTCCCCAAATCATCACTGACTGTGGAAACTTCACACTGGACCTCAAGCAACTTGGATTCTGTATCTCTCCACTCTTCCTCCAGCCTCTGGGACCTTAATTTCCAAGTGAAATGCAAAATTTACCACAGTCCGTGATGATTTGGGGAGCCGTGTCATCTGCTGGTGTTGGTCCACTGTGTTTTATCAAGTCCAAAGTCAGCTCAGCCCTCTACCAGGAAATTTTAGAGCACTTCATGCTTCCCTCTGCTGACCGGCTTTATGGAGATGCTGATTTCATTTTCCAGCAGGACTTGACACCTGCCCATGCTGCCAAAAAGACCAATACCTGGTTTAATGATCATAGTATCACTGTGCTTGACTGGCCAGCAAACTCGCCTGACCTAAACCCCATAGAGAATCTGTGGGGTATTGTCAAGAGGAAGATGAGAGAAACCAGACCCAACAATGCAGATGAGCTGAAAGCCGCTATCAAAGCAACCTGGGCTTCCATAACACCTCAGCCCTGCCACAGGCTGATCACCTCCATGCCACGCCGCATTGATGCAGTAATTCATGCAAAAAGGAGCCCCAACCAAGTATTAAGTGCATACTATACTGTACATGGACATACTTTTCAGTAACCCAACATTTCTGTATTAAAAATCCTTTTTTATTGTTCTTATGTAATATTCACATTTTCTGAGATATTGAATTTTGGGCTTTCACTACCTGTAAGCCATAATCATCAAAAAAAAAAAAAAGAGATGCTTGAAATACATCACTATGTGTGTAACACATCTATATAAAATATATTAGTTTCAAGTTTTGAATTGAATTACTGAAATAAATTAACTTATTGATGATAGTCACATTTTTTTTAGATGCACCATGAGTATTGTAGATGGCACATCTGCAAAGGACCTCCAACCATTGAGGAGGCTTTCTCTTTCATACCAACCTCTTAAAAAAGGAAGGTAAGAAGGACTGGTGCATGTTGCTGCCTGAAGGCAGACTCATTTATTGTGTTCAGTGCCTGTTTACAGGCACAAGGAATGATTTTATACGTTTATATTCATGTTTGCTTTCTTCTCTTTAGGCCTTCACTTGTTTGGACTTAAATCTCAATTGTTTTTAAATTGAAGTCATGGATTTTGATGGGGAGCATCATGATACAAATGCACTGTTTGCCTTGAAATCATTTTGTCCCTTCTCACTCCATAGCTTGGAGTTATTCTGTTAGTTAGTCCCATCCTCTTTTTAGTGTGCCTTTTAAGTTTCTGTTCTGACCACGTGTATTGTTGGAGCTAGGCATATTTCGATTTTTTTGACCTATCTGATGGTCATCTGTGAAGATTTACATATGTTTTAGGTTAAAGCTTTTTATGATCTGCAAGATGTAATTTGGATCAAGTCACTGTCTGCCTAAACTGCTGCAACTAATTCTATCTGCCTATATTTCATACCTGTAGCATTTTGGTGTCTCCTTAACACTGACAGTGTCTTTAATAGCCAGCACCTATATGTGCCTACATGAGCTTCTGCCTACCACATTTAGGAGCAAACAATGGAATGTAAAATGCTTCTGTTTGCATATCTAATTGTCCCAAGATTTGAGGTGCACCAAGATTTGTGGGACCATTCACAAAAGGCAGAGCAGCTCGCACATGTGGAAGCCGGCTTTGAAGCCGCAAGCAGTCACAGGCAGCTTTCCAAGTAAACATGCTGGCACTGGACACAAAGACAGCCGAAGAGCCAGCTCGGATGAGGACAGCGCTGGATCCCTGGGCCGGTAAGTATCCTATTAATAGAAGTCAGCAGCTACAGTATTTGTAGTTGCTGACTTTTCATTTTTTGTTTTCAGGTTGAAGAACCTCTTTGAGTATATGTGCAAGTTTACTAATGTTAAACTTAATACATGTTTACTTTAAATGCTACCTGCATTTTAAGTGGCTTTGTTTTACTGCTACATTAGAATATAGTATTTATATTCTGTTTTAAAAATAGGAGAACAGCTGCAGTTTTGTTTCTAACCTCATATAAACATAGGTTACCTGACAAAGGTAATTTAAATTGCAAATTGTATCTAATCTAATTTACCGAGTGAGTGATTGAAGAGTAGCTACATCATGACTGTCAAAACTACACAATAACAAAACCCACGCATTTGGCACCATAATGTCTACTGAAATATTTCAATGTTGTATCATATATAAGATAAAAGAAAGAAAAGATTCTAACCACTTTGTCCTCCTTTGGGAAAGCATCCAAGGAAGCAGAAAAGAAGAAAAAAAATGATAAAATGAATGGTAAGCAGGTATTCACAAGCAGTTTAGAAAAGGTTAAAGGTAAAGGTTTTACAGCAAGCAAATGATTTTCCTTTGTTAAAGAGATTTTGCACTTTAAATGGAACATAGTGCACGCTTCACACTTTCTGCTCAGTAGTCACGAGGTACTCACCACATTTTGAGCACAAGGATACAATCTGCTCTAGTAATCTGAAGTAGGCCCCTATTCCTGCCATTTTTACTACCTAGATAGATTAAAGGCCTGACACAGTAAAATTCATAAGTAAGACATTCCATAAAAAATAGATACCGTATATACTCGAGTATAAGCCGAGATTTTCAGCCTCTTTTTTGAGGCTGAAAGTGCCCCCCTCGGCTTATACTCGAGTCATCGCTGTCTGCCCGCTCGATCAGCGTGTCGAGCAGACAGACAGCGGCCATTCTATTCAAAAGCCGCGCCTCCGGCTCCGCCTTCGCCTGTGATAGGCGGAACACTGAATTTCCCAGCAGCCTGTGTTCCGCCTATCACGGACATCGTATCATCCTCGTACTACGGACGAGGATGATACGACGTCTGTGATAGGCGGAACACAGGCTGCTGGGAAATTCAGTGTTCCGCCTATCACAGGCGAAGGCGGCGGCGCAGCTTTTGAACTTTACAATGGCCGCCGACGAAGAGGGCACGGGACGGCACGGCACGGGACGGGACGGGACGGGGGCAAGGCAAGGCACGACACGGGACGGATGCAAGGAGGCAAGGCACGGCACGGGACGGAGGCAAGGAGGCAAGGCACGGGACGGAGGCTCGGGACAAAGGTAGGCTGGACACACACACACACACACACACACACACACACACACACACACACACACACACACGGATGGGGACACACACAGGGATGGATGGATGGATGGATGGAGACACACACACACAGGGATGGATGGATGGATGGATGGAGACACACACACACAGGGATGGATGGATGGATGGATGGAGACACACACACACAGGGATGGATGGATGGATGGACACACACACACACACAGGGATGGATGGACGGACACACAGGGATGGACGGACACACAGGGATGGACGGACACACAGGGATGGACGGACACACAGGGATGGACGGACACACACACAGGGATGGACAGGCATGTCTCACCCTCGGCTTATACACGAGTCAATAAGTTTGCCAGTTTTTTGGGGGTAAATTGGGGGCCTCGGCTTATATTCGGGTCGGCCTATACTCGAGTATATACGGTAAATCATTTATTTGTATCAGATTTCTTCACAGTTTTCAAAAAAAAAATGTAACATTTAGGGCTGATTCACACCAGCAACGCAGTGTGCTTTGAAGTGTATTGCTCTTTAACATAATGAATGGGCTTAAATGTACCTCTTTGACAATCTTGGCAGGTTACGATTTTTTGCAGGGTAGCAAATCACACATCGTTCCTCAATGACTTTATTTTCTTGAGGTGTGACCATGTATTCATTACTTTATGCTGCAAGCTAATTTACCATTTTGTTTAAAGCATTATAGTACCATGCATACACCAATATCAAGAAACAGTATGATAATCAAGAAACAGTATGTTATGAACTGTCCACAGTGCTGATCTTGTGCTATTATGTGACCAGCACAAAATTCATGTTTACTTGTTTAATCTATTCTTTATGATTTAAAAAGAAACTAGAAGAGCTTTTAATCAGTTTTATGATGAACTTTTTTTGAAAGGCGAAATGTTTTCCTTTTGCTTAAAATATCTTTCACAAATTGCTAATTAAAGCGGAAGTTCTGCTTTAAAGCCTCCCCGATCCTCTTTGACATTTGGCTTTTTTTTGGGGGTGGGGGCAGGTACCTGGTTTTGAGGGGTACTTGCTCCCACTTCCGCTTGGATTGCCTAGGCAATCTGAGCAGAATTTCCCCCCCCCTCCCCACAGTCTTCTAGGACATGTCACAAGTCCCGCATGCACAGGGGGCACCCAGCTGTGAAGTCGCAAGCTGTCACAGCCTGGTGCCTACAGTTAAGATGCTGGCATCAAGGACCAAAGTTGGTCTCTGTTGCCCCCTTGGGTAAGCACAGCGCTGGATCCTGGTACAGGTGGTGTCTGGTTATTAAAAGTCAGCAGCTACACTTTTTGTAGCTGCTGACTTTTAATTTCAGAAAACCGACTGGAGCTCCTCCTTAACCCCTTCCCTACCCACCCATAGTCATATGACGCCCACAGATGGGATCTCCCATCCTGGGTGGGCATCATATGACGTCCTCCCATTCCCGGCCACCTAGGGGGCGCGTGTGTGCCTGCGGCGTCGCTCGGGACCCGGTGCACGTGCTCGGCGGCCTCGATGTCCACCGTGCATCCGCAATTGCCCGGGAACACAGCAGGACCGTGGATCTGTGTATGTAAACACACAGATCCACATCCTGTCAGTGGAGAGGAGACCGATGGTGTGTTCCCAGTACAGAGGAACATCGATCGGTCTCTTCCCCTTGTGAGTTCCCTCCCCCCACAGTTAGAATCACTCCCATAGGGAACATATTAAGCCCTGCAGAGCTCCCTGGTGTTAACCCCTTCTCTGCCAGTCACATTTACACAGTAATCAATGCAATTTTATAGAACCGATCGCTGTGTAAATGTGAATGGTCGCAAAAATGTGTCAAAAGTGTCCGATATGTCCATCACAATGTCGCAGTCACGAAAAAAAATTGCAGATCGCCGCCATTACTAGTAAAAAAAAAAAAAAAATCGAATAAATATATCCCCTATTTTGTAGACGCTATAACTTTTGCGCAAACCAATCTATATACGCTTATTGCAATTTTTGTTACCAAAAATATGTAGAAGAATACGTATCAGCTTAAACTGAGGGAATTATTATTATTTTTTTTTTTAATGGGATATTTATTATAGCAAAAAGTAAAAAATATTGTGTTTTTTTCAAAATTGTCACTCTTCTTTTGTTTATAGCGCAAAAAATAAAAACCACAGAGGTAATCAAATACCAGCATAAGAAAGCTCTATTTGTGAGAAAAAAATAACGTCAATTTTGTTTGGGTGCAACGTCTCATGACAGCGCAATTGTCAGTTAAAGCGACGCAGTGCCGAATCGCAAAAAGTGCTCTGGTAAGGAAGGGGGTAAAATCGTCCAGGGCTGAAGTGGTTAAAATACGGAGCTTTCATGTTCCTTTCGAAGCATGGCCACATACGCATATTTTAACCGGATATGCTGCTAATCATTTTGTTTTTATAACCCAAGCTATTTACAAAAAAATCTGCTGGTTGCTAAATATGATATACATCTTAAGGCCTCATGCACACGGCCGTTTTTAGGCATCTGACATAAATTGTGGGCATATTTCCATGCCTGAGAGAGACAGCTGTAGCATTCAGTTGCCCATAGTAATAATTTGCCTTATGCTAGCTGTACTCAAGTATACAACAAAAACCACATTGTGGAATTTACTTCCATTTACATGCATGGGCTTATATAAGTACGATGTGTATCCACACAGAGCCATTCATTACTATTGTGAGCTGTATACTGCAGCTGTCTCTTCTAGGGAGGAAATGCACCTGCAACTTATATCAGATGCCTGAAAGCATTAGTGTGAATGAGATCCAATAGATACATTTTTTTTAACTTTACGAATAAGAAATACAAAAAAAAGTCTGCAGTATTTATAATGAAGCATAAACAAATAAAAAAAAAAAAAAGAACTGAAAAATATTTCTTTATAGCGTTTGTAGACCATGTCCTGAGGATACAAGCCTGACTTACCAAACATATGGGTTTGAGGACCAAAGATTGAGCGAGGCATGCTAATACAAGCCCATATAACCTTTGGCATCAAAAAGGGGGAGCTTCTTTATGTGAATTCCTGCAATATGCCTATATGCTCCAGTTTCTGATAAACCTCTGGTGCGCAATAGTGTTTTTAATGTTACAGTATCTCACAAAAGTGAGTATACCCCTCACGTTTTTGTAAATATTTTATTATATCTTTTCATGTGAGAACAATAAATAAATTATACTTTGCTACAATGTAAAGTAGTGAATGTACAACTTGTATAACAGTGTAAATTTGCTGTCCCCTCAAAATAACTCAATGCACCGCCATTAATGTCTAAACCGCTGGCAACAAAAGTGAGTATACCCCTAAGTGAAAATGTCCAAATTGGGCCCAATTAGCCATTTTCCCTCCCCAATGTCACGTGACTCGTTAGTGTTACAAGGTCTCAGGTGTGAATGGTGAGCAGGTGTGTTAAATATGGTGTTATCACTCTCATTCTCTCATACTGGTCACTGGAAGTACAACATGGCACCTCATGGCAAAGAACTCTCTGAGGATCTGAAAAAAGAATTGTCGCTCTACATAAAGATGGCCTAGGCTATAAGAAGATTGCCAAGACCCAGAAACTGAGCTGCAGCACGGAGATAAGACCATACTGCAGTTTAGCAGGACAGGTTTCGTTTAGAACAGGCCTCGCCATGGTCAACCAAAGAAGTTTAGTGCACGTGCTCAGTGTCATATCCAGAGGTTGTCTTTGGGAAATAGACATATTAGTGCTGCCAGCATTGCTGCAGAGTTTAAAGGGGTGGGGGGTCAGCCTGTCTCAGACCATACACTGCACACTGCATCAAATTGGTCTGCATGGCTGTCATCCCAGAAGGAAGCCTCTTCTAAAGATGATGAACATGAAAGCCTGCAAACAGTTTGCTGAAGACAAGCAGACCAAGAACATAGATTACTGGAACCATGTCCTGTGGTCTGATCAGACCAAGATAAACGTATTTGGTTCAGATGGTGTGGCGGCAACCAGGTGAGGAGTACAAGGAGAAGTGTGTCTTGCCTACAGTCAAGCATGGTGGTGGGAGTGCCATGGTCTGGGGCTGCATGAGTGCTGCTGGCACTGGGGAGCTGGGGGGCTACAGTTCATTGAGGGAACCATGAATGCCAACATGTACTGTGGCATACTGAAGTAGTGCATGATCCCCTCCCTTCAGAGACTAGGCCACAGGGCAGTATTCCAACATGATAACGACCCAAAACACACCTCCAGGACATCAGAGACTTATTGAAAAGGGATGAACATAGCGTCCCTAGATACTTCCTTCATGTCCATAATAAATCCACTGAAGGGTTAAAAGTCTGGGTGTTGTAATCTATCCCTCCTTGTGACTCCCAGGCTGAAAGGCTCCAGAAGCTATGCCGTAGGGAAACCTATTGGATGTTTACCTTGAATTCTCTGGCGCCTGGGGGTTTGAATGAGGAGATGTAGGTATCATAGAATTGTGTTGACTTCTATCTATACTCACAACTAAGAGTATATATCCTCTTCCCGCTTCCTTTTTCTTTTTTTTTTACTTCCCTTCTTCTATCCTTTACATCCCCTCCCTTTTGTTTACCTACCACCCCTCCTCAAAGTCCCTGTATATATCCATTGCCCTTTAGATATGCTGATAGGAATTATTACTTGATGCGTATCTCGATAAAATTATCATTTGTATTTTTTGGTGTAATTAATAATGTAGTGATCATAATAGGTTATTTTATTTGAAGTCACCTTTTATATAGTGATTATTTGATTTTTACCATTTATTATAAAATGCTATCATAGATGTGTTACAATGCAGCCGTTCATTCAGATCAGATGACATTTTTTATCATTTTTAAGGATTTTTTTATAATCATGCCCATTTTCCTTTATTCTATTTAATATACTTTTAAGCTCGTTGCCCGCTGTGCTATAGGTACACTTGTGCCATGCTATGACAGCTATACATGTTGGAGATTGGATTATAGCTAAAAAAGTTGGCCAGTATAGCCCTATTGATTGGATGACTGGCCACGCCTAGTCTCTGTACTGATTGGATGTCTTTTGTTTTATTCTGTCCTGACAGTATAAATTTTTCCCTCTAGAGGTGGGCAAGTTTGCTTGAAGAAGGAGGCGGCACCTCGGAAATGCGTTGCGGCCTGCCCCCGTCCTGATTTGGTCTCTTGCCAGCTCTGTGGGAGCAGGTGCGAGAGCTGGAGACGCTGCTGGTTATATACCTCCATATGGCAAGTTTGAGCTTAACCCCACAGTGGTCTTCTCATCCCTTGTGACGGCTGACTGCTTGATTGGTGAACCATATCCACCCTGCGTGCAGCTTAAAAGATACATTTATGTAAATGTATCTGAATAAAGTGTTACTTGCTTTGAATATCACACTGACCCAGGTGCCCTCTTTCTGTTGTTTCTATTTGTCTGAGGGAACTCCCATTTCCTGCTGAGGAGCTGCCGGTGACTGTACAATCCCCATTCACCTGTGGATGCATCTGCCCTGTGGACTTCTCCTTGATATCCCTTACTACTATGGGCTGTATGGATTAATTCTTATTAATACATTTTGGGTATATCTTGTTGTCCCACCCCCCCCCCCCCCCTCCTGTTATTGATCCCTTATGGTCCACCTTATAGCTGCCAGTGAGCGCTGACTCACACACTACCTGACAGTTTGGTGTGATATATTGCTTAAGTTTTTTTTTTTTTTTGAGGGGACAGCAAATTTACACTGTTATACAAGCTGTACACTCACTACTTTACATTGTAGCAAAGTGTAATTTCTTCAGTGTTGTCACATGAAAAGATATAATATAATATTTACAAAAGGGGTGTACTCACTTTTGTAAATACATACAACTTCTGTATCAATATTCACTAAATAAATACTGCGTGTAAAAGAAAGTGTACTTACATTGTTTGACCGAAGCGAAACACGACCTCCACATCGGGCGCAGAATTTTGTTCGGCAGTAAGAGCATAAATGTCCGCAGCCATCTGCAAACTTTGTTTTGTGGCAGATGCCACACGTTGGAGCGTCATCCTTGTGATCCCCAGGATACCGACGCGTGTCCTCCCCTATTTTTTTGATTTGTTCTTTGTAGCTCTCAAATTGCTGATGTAGCCTCCTGTGCAGGAAAAGAACATAAATCATCAGAGGAGAAAATCTGTTAACTACTCACAAAAACTAATGGCAAAACCATATCATCTGACACTTAGAAGCTTGGAAACACAAGTGCAATGCATAAGAAAATACTATTTATACATATGTTGATATCAAAACAGTAACAGTTTCCCTTTTACTTAGCTAAATAGATACGTTTTCTCTAATGCCGCGTACACACGATCGGATTTTCCGACAACAAATGTTGGATGTGAGCTCGTTGGCGGAAAATCCGACGTGTGTATGCTCCATCGAACATTTATTGGCGGACTTTCCACCAACAAATGTTGGCTAGCAGTTCTCAAATTTTCCGCCAACAAGTGTTTGTTGTCGGTCTTTCGGATCATGTGTACACAAGTCCGTCGGAAAAAAGTCAATGCATGCTCGGAATCAAGTACAAGCCGGAAGCGCTCAGTCTTGTAAAACTAGCATTCGTAGTGGAGACATGACGTACGGCTTGTACGTCACTACGTTTGTAATTGTTGGCCAACATTTGTGTGACCGTGTGTATGCAAGACAGGTTGAAGCCAACATGAATGAATGAATGAATGAATGAATGAAATACTTATATAGCGCACAATGCGAACTGAATCGCCTCTAGGAACATCCTTCTAACAAAAATCCACGGTTATGTTGTCGGAAAGTCCGATTGTGCATATGAGGCATAAAGGTTTACTACTTTGCTATGTACATTTGTATTAGGTATAACCTAGCTATGCCTATATTTTTACCAGGGAAATCAAGACATACATGATGATGATCTCCAGTCAATCTTTTTTTCTTTTCTTTTTCTTGAATTGAGTAGGAATGGGTTCCAAGCTCTTCCACATCTTTCTTGGTGAGGCAGCTATCAAAGCTCAAATGAGCCCAACTGAAACTTAGCAATAAAAGCTAGACATATGTCCATTTATTAAAACTATAGAAACAAAAAAGCATTTGCCGGCAAATATGTATTAAAAGATTTGCTGATAAGCAACTGATACCTTCAGAGCTATATTCGACAATTTAAACCTGAATTTCAGGCAAACAGTTAAATATGCAGATAAAATACATACAGTGGGGAAAATAAATATTTGATCCTCTGCAGATTTTGTAAGTTTGCCCACTTACAGAGTCTATAATTTATTATAGGTGTATTTTAAATGATAGTGACAGAATATCCACCAAAAAAATTTAAAAAACACGATAAAAATGTTATAAATGGGTTTGCTGTTCAGTGAGTAAAATAAGTATTTGATCCCCAAGCAAAACACAACTTAGTACTTGGTGGAGAAAGCCTTGTTGGCAAGTACAAAGGTAAGATGTTTGTTGTAGTTGGTGACCAGGTTTGCAAACATCTCAGGAGGGATTTTGGTCCATTCTTCTTTACAGATCTTCTCTAAATCCTTAAGATTTCTTGGCTGTCGCTTGGCAACTCAAGGTTTCAGCTCCCTCCATACATTTTCTATAGGATTAAGATCTGGAGACTGGCTAGGCCACTCATGACCTTAATGTGCTTTTTCTTGAGCCACTTCTTTATTGTCTTGGTGGTATGTTTTGGGTCATTGTCATGTTGGAAAACTCATCCACGGCCCATATTCAGTGATCTGGCTGAGGGAAGAATGTTCTCATCCAAGATTTTACAATACATGGCCCTGTCCACTGGCCCCTCAATGCAGCAAAGTTGGCCTGTACCTTTAGCAGAGAAACAGCCCCAAAGCATAATGTTTCCACCACTGTGCTTGACTGTAGGGATGGTGTACTTAGGGTCATAGTCAGAATTTTTCTTAATTTTTGAGTTAATGCCAAAGAGCTTAATTTTGGTCTCATCTGACCACAACACTTTCTCCCAATCCTTCTCTGCACCAATTAAATGTTCACTGGCAAATTTTAGATGGGTCTGTGCATGTGCCTTCTTGAGGAGGGGGACCTTTCAGGCGCTGCAGGATTTCAGTCCATGGCAGTGTATTGTGTTACCAATGGTTTGGTGACTGTGGTCCCAACTGCCTTGAGATCATTCACAAGCTCTTCTTGTGTAGTTTTGGGCTGATTCCTCACTTTTCCCATAGTCATCCTTACCCCATGAGGAAAAGTCTTGCATGAAGCTCCAGATCGAGAGTGATTGATGGTTGTATTTCTTCCATTTGCGTATAATCACTCTAACGGTTGTCTCCTTCTCACCAAGTTTCTTGCTGATGGTCTTGTAGCCCATTCCAGCATTCAGGTCTGTAATCTTGTCCCTGATATCCTTTGACAGCTCTTTGTCTTGTCCATTATGGTGAGTTTTGAATGTTAGAAAGAGATTCTATGGACATGTGTCTTTTATACACATAACGAGTTATAGTTAGGAGCACCTTCCTAAATTGACAGGACTAATCTGTGTACCACATGGGCACATACTGTAGCCAATCTGTGGGAGCCAGAATTTATTGTTGGTTGGTAGGGAATCAAATACTTATTTCACTCACTGAACTGCAACTTAATTTATAATATTTGTATCATATTTATTCTGGATTTTTGGTTAATATTCTGTCTCTATCATTTAAAATACACCTATGATAAAACATTATAGACCCTTCATTTTTTTGTAAGTGGGCAAACTTGCAGGGGGTCAAATAATTATTTCCCCTACTGTATATGACATCTGGTTTACCAGCTTAGGGATTTACATCTCTGTTCATCCAGTCCTAAGATTTACACAGCCAAATAACACAGCATAGCCCTATCTGGCTGGGCAGAAGAGCTCTTTTTTCTGCTGCAGTTCAGTAACACCGACAGGTCTTTTTACTCCACTACTCTGACTGGACAGTGAAAAGAAAAATCAACAGTCTAATGTGTAACTCATCTCTCGCTCTACTCTCTTCTCCTATCAGCATGCTCCTTACACTGCCACCCAAATGATTGTCTCCTTGGACTGCTTCTCTTGTCCCCATCTCTAATGTACAAAGACTTCAAGAAGTCGATACCATGTCAAATGTAGGCATTTTCACTGCTGACATTTATAAAATATATATATATACACACCAAACTAGGTATGTGCAGCCCACCCACTGGCTCTGTAATCGTTAGGTTTTTGTTTTTTTTGAGACACAGGAAGAATAAGAGGATCAGAGAGACAGGATCAAATAGCCTTTATACACAATGCAAAGGAGTAACCCCTTAGGTCCCACATCGAGTATAACGAGCATGCTTTACAGCATATACAGACTGATTTTACTTTTGATATCTGAAGTAACTTGGGAGTAATACCTAAAGTAACTTGAGAGTGATAACTGAACTAACTTTGGAGTGATACCTGAAGTGACTCGGGGTGTAATATCTGAAGTAACTCGGGGAGTAATATCTGAAGTAACTCAGGGAGTAATTTCTGAAGTAGCTTGGGGAGTAATTTCTGAAGTAACTCGGGAAGTAATATCGTCAGTAACCCAGGGAGTAATATCTGAAGTAACTTGGGAGTAATATCTGACGTAACTTGAAGTATTGGGGATAACAGAGTCATTTGAAACAACGTGGAACTCTAGCACAGGGTGTACCTAAGATTAGTATAGAGTACTGAGAGTAACCATTTAATTATCCCAATTAAATTAGCAGGTAAAAAGGATTGGATCATGCGACCCAGTGCACATCCTGCTTAATTTATGCATTCCTTGACGAGTCAATCGGGGGCAAATACTGCTGTGCGAGATGTTAGCTTGTTTCTCTGGAAGCCCAGATCCTGGATCTAGAAAACAAGATGGCAACACTGCGCAGCATTAACAACATGGAAAGGAGTTTGGACATTACCCAGCAGGTGCTGGCGGGGGCCAGTGTAGATGAAGGTGGAGACATGGAGGCACAGGAGCCAGAGATAGTTAGCTGGGTGACAACTAGGAGGGGTAGAGGGAAGAGCACTAGGGAGGCCAGTCCTGAGTTGGTACACCCTAACAAATATGCCAAGTTGCATGATGTTGGGGATATAAGCTCAGGGGTGGCAGTGCTGGAGCAGAAGCCTTCCCCTAGCTGCCAGGGGAGTAACTGCTCCGGTAAGGACGAAGCCAGGGAAACAGGAAAGGCTAGACCGGTACTGGTAGTAGGGGATTCAATTATTAGAAGGACAGAGAGGACAATCTGTCACAAAGACTGAGGTGGGCAAACAGTATATTGTTTATCGGGCGCTCAGATTCGGCACATCGTGGATCGGGTGGACAGAGTACACGTTGGCATCAATGACAAAGAGGAAGGTGGAGAGTCCTAAAAAAATATTTCAGGGAATAGATTGAAGACAAGGAACAACTTTTGAACTAGCAACCACAGAATTATTACATTCCGCATAAATAATAGGAAAGGGAGGCATGAGGGGAGTACAAGAACACTAAATTTCAAAAACTTTTCTAAACTGCGCTCAATGTTGCAGGATATTAAGTGGGACCAAATCCTTGAAACATTGAACACGGAGGAAAAATGGGAGTGCTTTAGGAACATATTAAATAAAAGTATCATGAGTGCTTTCCAAGGGGTAATAAATACTGAATAGAAGAACAAAGGTTAAACCTGGGTGCCTAAACCAAAACATATAATGTCATATTAAGGACAAAAAAATGACCTTTAACCACTTCAGCCCTGGAAGGATTTGCCCCCTTAATGACCAGGCCATTTTTTGCGATAAGGCACTGCGCCATTTTAACTGACAATTGCATGATTGCGTGACGCTGTACCCAAAGAAAATGGATGTCCTTTTTTTCCCCCACAATTTGAGCTTTCTTTTGGTGGTATTTGATCACCTCTGTGATTTTTTATTTTTTTTGCGCTATAAACAAAGAGCGACAATTTAATAAAAAAACTATATTTTTTACTTTTTGCTACAATACATATCCAAAAAATATATAAATAAAACATTTATCAGTTTAGGCCGATATATATTCTTCTACATATTTTTGGTAAAAAAATCAATAAAAAAAAATTGCAATAGGTGTATATTGATTGGTTTGTGCAATCAACAAATCGTGTCTACAAACTATGGGATAGATTTAGGGGCTTTTATTTCTTTTTAACTATTTTTACTAGTAATGGCGATTTTTAGTGGGACTGTGACATTGCGGCAGACAAATATGACCCCAAATTACACTTTTTTGGGAACCAGTGACATTATTACGATTTTACATGTAGGAGCGAAGTGTCAAAATTGGCCTGGGTAGCAAGTGGTTAAAATATATTCCAGAGATAAAACGATAATTCTCCCACTTTAAAAAAAACTCTGGTTCGGCCGCATCTGGAGTATCCCGTCAAGTTCTGGTCACCAATCCCCAGAAAGGATGTGCTGGAGCTTGAGAGAGTCCAGAGAAGAGCAACTAAATTAATATGGGGACTGGAGGACCTCAATTATGAGGAACCACTACAAGCGCTAAATGTATTCTTCTTGGAGAAGAGAGAGGAGATATGCAAGCGATATACAAATATCTCAACGGTGATCCCAGCATAAATATGAAACTTTTGTAGTCCCAATGAGTGTAGGAAGACATGGGGCCACACAATGAGACTGGAAGAGAAGCAGTTTACCCTTAAGCTGCGTAGGGGTTTTTCCACTGTTAGGGCGGTAAGGATGTGGAACTCTCTTTAATCGGTGGTGTTGGCAGGAAGTATGGATAGTTTTAAAAGACTCTTGGATGTGCATCTTAGCAAAAACAATGTATACGGGGATATGGGAAATTACTTTTCTACACACACACCTACACAGGTTGAACTGGATAGGCTTTTGTCTTTATTCAACCTTACCAACCATGCAAACATGTACTGTTGTGGGTTTAGTAACACTAAGTCCAAGTAGGAGCATGTCACCTCTGGGATTTATCTCTATTACTTATATGTGACAGGTTTATTGCACTCACGATGATACACTCTGGGCTGT
Source organism: Lithobates pipiens (assembly GCF_037356315.1). NCBI lineage: Eukaryota > Metazoa > Chordata > Amphibia > Anura > Ranidae > Lithobates > Lithobates pipiens. Next base: position 342,598,380 of record NW_027507758.1, read on the forward strand.
GAGAGAAGAGAAGCACACAAGGCAGCTATGCCCGCCCCTCCCCTATGCTGCCCATTCACAAAAGCCTTTGTATTTTGTGAAAGAGTTCACATAATACAAAGGCTTCTGTGAATGGGCAGAAGGAGATGAGAGGTGGATACCGGAAGTGACGTTCGTAGTACACACTACCTGCTCGTTCGTTTGATGCTGTCGCTTCGTGTAAAGTTTTTTGCATTTATGGTGTATGCTAAAATGTGAGTACCCTGGACTGTGTCCTTTTAAAAAATAAAGTTCGGATTGCATTACATACTTCACTATTGGCATTTTCTCTTCTCCTATGGATGCATATGCTACCTGTGACTGAGGACCGAGAGAGGGGGGCATCCATTGTTGTTTACATCTACCACCTGCTCAAAAGGATATATGCTGCTCCCTTACAGCAGTAAGGTAAGGTAGCCATTGCTACCAGTGTGTGGACACCTTGCACGCTATCACCTATGGAATAACGATTCACTCACGGGATTAGCAGATATTTGCACACAGAGTGGACTCTTTTCAGTGCATGATTCAATACGGACTGTGGAATATACTTTATATAATATATTTAATCTTTTTATAATTTTATTGTTATATATATTTTTCTCACTCACGGGATTACCAGTTCTAGAGATTGATACCATAGTGAACAGCAATGGAGCTCTGGAAGTTATCTTCCTAGAGCACAGTAAATGTGTCAGTGAGTAATAGAGCTAAGTCTACAAGGCAGCAGGCACCTTGTTAGACTTAAAGCAGAGTTCCACCCAAAAATTGAACTTCCGCTTTAAGTGCAGGTGACCCCCTGACATGCCATATTTGGCATGTCATTTTTGTTGGGGGGAGCAGATACCCTCTTTTTAGAGGGATCCAGCTCCCATTTCCTCCGGCACCATGGCGCCGGAAGGAATTTCACTTCCTCTTGGCAATCATCTGGGATATGTCACAGGTCCTAAATGATTGCCCGGCCAGTCACAGTGTGCAGCGTGACTCGTGCTTTCACAGTGAGTGAAGCCACAGTGACAATGCCAGCACCGCAGAGAAGAGGGAGAGATGAGTGGTGCTTCGTTCGCCTGCATCGCTGGACCGTGGGACAGGTGACTGTCCGATTAATAAAAGTCAACAGCTACACTTTTTGTAGCTGCTGACTTTTATATGGGTGTAACTCCGCTTTAACTCATGGTATGCCTACAGTTTTTACAAAGTAGCTGAATTCCTGGAATTCAGCTTTCATTTCACAAGGAAATTCCCTGGCTTTGTCACAATGTGGTTGACTTACTAAAACTAGAGAATTCTAAATCTGGTGCAGCTGTGCATGGCAGCCAATCAGCTTCTAACTTCAGCTTGTTCAATTAAGCTTTGATTAAAAAAAAAATGGAAGTTGATTAGTTTCTATTTCTTAGATTCTCCAATTTCTCCAGATTTTGCACTTTCCGATTTTAGTAAATCCACCCCAATGTATCTTTGGATATACTTGAACATTCCATGTCACAGGATCAGAGTGATTTTAAGTGTGTGGTATCTTTCACTCTTGTAAGAAGTGCTGTACTAAGAAACAGCTTTTAGCTCCTTTTAAAACCTTTGTCTGAAATAACACTAGAGTTTCTTTACATATTTGTTGTAAAATGGAAGCATCACGCATTTGCCAGTTTGCTACAGCTGCCATGTGACATTAGGAAGGTCTTATTCTTATTGTACAAATGCATGCAAAATGATCAGTGTCCCCCCCCCCCCCAAACCTCAATTGTAAACAAGCCCTTACTGTCCTGAACCCTCTATAAGGCTGCTTTCACACCAATGCATTGCAGTTTACCTGCACCGTGGGTGCAGCGCAGTGCACCTGCGGCTTTCCTGCAGGTCAGCTGCGCTTTGCCATATACTTCTATTTTGCCCACTTCCCCTCATGATCAGCCTGCACATACCCCGTCCATTCCTGCCTATGCCCTGCCCACTGCTCCAAGCCTCCGCCCACTATGCTGCCTATGCCCCTGCTGACTGATTGACAAATTGGCCTGTGTTATGTAAAATAGGCACACTAGGTGGCATAAGGAATCATGGGAATTGTAGTTCCCTGTGGAAGACGCAGATGTTTGCACAGTGGAAGAAAATGATGCACTAGCTCTGCAGAACTCCTCTTGCCATCACTAGCATTATCCAGCAGAGGAAGAATGATGGGGATATTAGAGACTCCTTTAGATGTAGCTTAAAGTGGAACGTCACTCAAAAGGGGAAATTCTGCTTATTTGTCCCCCCCCCCCCCCTTACTGCTACATTTGGTATTTTTGGGAGGGTGAGGGCGGGTACCTGGTTTTGATAGGTATTCGTTCCAACCTCTGGGTCAGATCGCTGCAGCAATTTGTGAGGATGTTCGACCCCCTCCTGCTTCCCCGTGCAACCATCTGGGACACACACAGGTTCCAGATGGCTGCTCACAGATGTGCAGTAGGAAGCTGGCTGTGTTTCATCACACATGACGTTGTCCAGGGCACGAAACACGTAGGGAGGAGCTGTGTGCTGACATTGCATTCCTGAATTCCTGGAAGTGCAAGTGCTGTGTTTGTTTTTGGCCGGTGAGGATTTTAATGTATAGCACTATGATGACTTATTCTATGTAAGTAGGATTTTAAATTTGAATAAATCTAATAGTAAGGTTTTACACTATTGGAGAATTATTTTTGTGTCCATGTGGTAAACCTTCGGGGATGATGTTGGTTTGAGTTACCATTTAACCATCTGCTGTATGGGGAGAAGCTCTGGAACTGCCCTTGGATGCTCCAAAGCTGGGTTTCCTAGTGTTAAAGCGGAGGTCCACCCTAAAATGGACCTCCGCTCATCGGAATCCCCCCCCCTCCGGCGCCACAATTGGCACCTTTCAGGGGGGAGGGGGGTGCAGTTACCTGGATAATCCAGGTAACTGCTCCCACTTCCGGGATAGCTGTCTGCGGAAAGGGGCGTAGATTACGCCCCTTTCCGCAACTGCCCGCCCCTTTGCGCAAGTGCCCCGCTGCCTGCTTGGAAACACACAGTTCCCAGAGGCAGCGGGGACCGTCTGGATTGCGCCGCGCGGCTCGCGCATGCGCAGTAGGGAACCGGGAAATGAAGCCGAAAGGCTCCATTTCCTGATTCCCATACCCAAGATGGCGGCGGCAGCACCCGAGTGTCGATCTAGAGATCGGCATCGGGTGCCGACATCGCGGGCGCGCTGGACAGGTAAGTGTCACCATTTTAAAAGTCAGCAGCTGCAGTATTTGTAGCTGCTGACTTTAAAAAAAAAAAAAAAATGCGGAGTCCCGGCGGACTCCCGCTTTAAGCCTTGATGACCTTTCTTTAAGTTATATATAGCTGGTAAGCTGTAGTTTTCTCTATAAAAGGTGGTGGTTTCATGATTGGACACTTTTCTACATTGGTAATTGATGTTTACCACTCAGATGTGATATGAACACCTTTGAAGAGGACTTTTGTTTGCATGTGGACTTATTTTTATTTAGCCGTTTATTCACTGGATTGTATTAAAGTGTTACTAAACCCAGGATCTTGCATTCACTATATCTGGTCTCCCACAGTACAGAACATGGAAATGCAATATTTTTTTGTAAATATAAACTGCTAAATACCTTTTTCATCAGCAGTTACAACAGTCTTGTGACTTCTATCAGTGTCTGGTTAAAGCTTGTTGGTGGAGATTTCAATGTGTTTTATATATTTGCTTGCTTAAAGTTTGATTTTAAAATCATACAGAGGCTAAACTGGTCAGCATTTTTGTCTTACTACAGTGTGATCCTGGTTTCAGTTTCCACCACAGCCACAGCATGAATTTTTATGACCTGCACTTTCACTGATTTGGCTCTCTTCTAACATGCAGACAGGTATGAGTGTTTTTCTTTTTGTGTCTGCTCACAGTTTTGTGATTAAAGTGGTGGTAAAGGCAGAAGGTATTTGATCTTAATGCATTCTATTACAGCTGCGCAATTTTGCACAAAATGAGAATCACAATTTTTTTGCTTAGAATAAAGAACACGATTCTTTCACGATTCTCACAGTATAACATCATCTTTCATACTATACAACAAAAATTGGGCTAACTTTACTGTTTAGCTTTTTTTTTTTTTTTAAATCATTAACGTGTATTTTTTTCAAAAAAAATTGCATTTGAAAGACTGCTGCGCAAATACAGTGTGACATAAAACAGGGCTCGACAAACCCCAATGCGACCAGAAATCGCAACCTGGCGCCTAAGCTGCCACCAGCCCACTCACTATTGATGCCCCAGACATGCAGCGCATTAACACTGACTGCTGTCCTCCTCCATCCTCCACACTCAGCGGCTCTGGCAAGCGCCACGCTAAGTGTGTGAAACTGAGAAGCAACTGAGAGAGGAGAGAGGAGGATCTGTCAGATTTCAGCTTGATGTCAGGGTGGGCGGGACCCGGCCGGAGTGGGCAGGACCCGGCCGGGGTGGGCGGGATCCAGCAGCTGTCAAACACCAGCCAATGGGATCTGGGCGGGCCGTTACTTGTATGTGGCCCTGCCCCTTTTCTTAAGCAGCCCAATCGTTGGCTGATGTTTGATAGCTGCTGAGTCCCGCCCACCCTTGCTGCGACCCACCCACCCCGACATCAAGCTCAAATCTGACAGATCTGCCTCTCTGCTACTTGTCAGTTTCACACCCCGGCTGGGTCCCGCCCACCCCCCAACATTAAGTTCAATTCTGACAGCTCCTCTGTTACTTTTCAGTAACAGAGTAACCAGTGCCACCTGCCAGTGCCACCGCCAACCAGTGCCACCTGCCAGTGCCACCGCCAACCAGTGCCACCTGCCAGTGCCACCGCCAATCAGTGCCACCTGCCAGTGCCACCGCCAACCAGTGCCACCTGCCAGTGCAGAGTGTCACCGCCAATCAGTGCCACCTGCCACCACCAACCAGTGCCACCGCCAATCAGTGCCACCTGCCAATGCCAACCAGTGCCACCACCAATCAGTGCCACCTGCCAGTGCCACCGCCAACCAGTGTCACCTGCCAGTGCCGAGTGTCACCGCCAATCAGTGCCACCTGCCACCACCAACCAGTGCCACCTGCCAGTGCCAATGCCACCTGCCACCATCAACCAGTGCCACCGCCAATCAGTGCCACCTGCCACCGCCAATCAGTGCCACCACCAATCAGTGCCACCTGTCACTACCAATCAGTCAGTGCCACCTGCCACCACCAACCAGTGCCACCTGCCACTGCCAATCAGTGCCACCTGCCAGTGCCACCGCCAATCAATGCCACCTGCAACCACCAACCAGTGCCACGTGCCACCACCAACCAGTGCCATCGCCAATCAGTGGCATCTACCAGTGCCACCTGCCAGTGACAATCAGTGCCACCGCCAATCAGTGCCACCCGCCACTACCAATCAGTGCCACCTGCCAGTGCCACCTGCTACCACCAACCAGTGCCACCTGCAAGTGCCACCACCAATCAGTGCCACCACCAACCAGTGCCACCTGCCAGTGCCACCGCCAATCAGTGTCACCTGCCAGTGCCGAGTATCACTGCCAATCAGTGCCACCTGCCACCACCAACCAGTGGCACCTGCCAGTGCCAACCAGTGCCACCTGCCACCACCAACCAGTGCCACCTGCCACCGCCAATCAGCACCACCTGTCAGTGCCAACCAGTGCCACCGCCAATCAATGCCACCTTCAACCACCAACCAGTGCCACCTACCAGTGCCACCTGCTACCACCAACCAGTGCCACCTGCCAGTGCCACCACCAATCAGTGCCACCAGCTAGTGCCATCCAGTGTCACCGCCAATCAGTGCCACTTGCCAGTGCCGAGTGCCACCACCAATCAGTGCAACCTGCCAGTGACAACCAGTGCCGCTGCCAATTAGTGCCACCTGCCAGTGACAACCAGTTCCACCACCAAACAGTGCCACCTGCCAGTGACAACCAGTGCCACCGCCAATCAGTGCCACCTGCCAGTGCCACCGCCAATCAGTGCCACCTGCCACCACAACCAGTGCCACCTGCCAGTGCCAGTGTCAATCAGTGCCAACTAGTGCCACCGCCAACCAGTGCCACCTGCCAACACCAACCAGTGCCACCTGCTAACGACAATCAGTGCCACCTGCCAGTGACAACTAGTGCCACCGCCAACAAGGGCCACCTGCCAGTTCCAAACCAGTGCCACCTGCCAATCTCCTGTCAGTGCCGCTGCCAATCAGTGCCACCTGCCAGTGCCACCTGCCAGTGACAATCAGTGCTACCGCCAATCAGTGCCACCTGCCACTACCAATCAGTGCCACCTGCCAGTGCCACCTGCTACCACCAACCAGTGCCACCTGCCAGTGCCACCGCCAATCAATGCCACCTGCCAGTGCAATCCAGTGTCACTGCCAATCAGTGCCACCTGCCAGTGCCGAGTGCCACCACCAATCAGTGCCACCTGCCAGGGACAACCAGTGCCACCTCCAATCAGTACCACCAGCCAGTGACAGCCAGTGCCACCGCCAATCAGTGCCACCTGCCAGTGCCACCGCAAATCAGTGCCACCTGCCACCACCAACCAGTGCCCCCTACCAGTGCCACCTGCCAGTGCCACCACCAATCAGTGCCACAACCAATCAGTGCCAACTAGTGCCACCTCTAACCAGTGGCACCTGCCAACACCAACCAGTGGCACCTGCCAACACCAACCAGTGCCACCTGCTAACGACAATCAGTGCCACCTGTCAGTGACAATCAGTGCCACCTGCCAGCAACAACTAGTGCTACCACCAACCAGGGCCACCTGCCATCACCAACCAGGGCCACCTGCCAGTTCCAAACTAGTGCCACCTGCCAATCTCCTGCCAGTGCCACTGCCAATCAGTGCCACCTGCCAGTGCCAATCAGTGCTATGTGCCAGAGCCACCTGCCAGTGCCAATCAGTGCTACATGCCAGCGCCACCTGCCAGGGCCAACCAGTGCCACCACCAATCAGTGCCACCTGCCAGTGCCAATAGTGCCACCTGCCAATGCCAACAAGTGTCACCTCCCAGTGCCATCTGGCAGTTCCACGTGCCTGCCAGTGGCAACCAGTACCATCTGTCAGTCCCAAACCAGTGCCACCTTCCTAAGCCAACCAGTTCCATCTGTTGCCAGCCTTACTCTTTCTGGTCAGCCCAAAACCCTGATGTAACAGCGTTACATTGGAGTTATTGACTGGGTGCTCCATTGTGAGTTAGGGATAGGGGGTGAAAATGACTGGCCTTATCCCGGGAGCTTACAATCCATACCACTCTTAAAAAAAAAACCTGGCTCCTAACTTTTCCAACTGGCTCCTAAATTCAAAGCAAATTTGTCAACCCCTGACATAAAATATTGCAACAACCACCCTTTCATTTTATAGGGTCTCTGCTTAAACAAATATATATAATGTTTGGGGTTCTAAGTAATTTTCTAGCAAAAAAAAAAAAAGGATTTCAACTTGAAACCAAGTGCTAGAAAAAGATTTAATCTTTAAGTGGTTAAACTTCCCTCATTTACACACCAAAGTTCATTCCTTTGATCTAAAGTACAAAACGTTACAATGTTTATAGTTAGCTTAGGGCTGAGGAATATTGTGATACTTGGCAGACTGGCCTTTTTTTTTTTGACAGCTGTCGGCTTCAGCAAAGAATTCTCTGCATAGAAAAAAAAATGTAAAAAAATCGTGAAAAAGCTTTGTCAAGATTGTGAGGGGAAAAAAAATCATGATAACAATACTTAACAAGTAATCGTGCAGCTCTACATTTTATGCAGCAGCCCCCCTAATACTTACCTGAGCCCCATCTCTATCCAGCGATATACACGAGCGCCTCGGCTGTACAGGATTCTCCCTCCTGATTGGCTGAGACATGGGCTCCCACTGCTGTCAAAATCAGTCAGCCAATCAGGAGAAAGGGGGCGGGCCAAACCACAGCTCAGTGTCTGAATGGATACACAGAACAGTGGCTTGGCTCAGGTGCCCCCATAGCAAGCTGCTTGCTGTGGGGGAGGAGCCAAAAGCTACGGCCACCGAGTGCCGAGTGCCACCGCCAATCAGTGCAACCTGCCAGTGACAACCAGTGCCACCGCCAATCAGTGCCACCTGCCAGTGACAACCAGTGCCACCGCCAAACAGTGCCACCTGCTTTGCACTGTTTTGCACTATATGCACTTTATGGATTGAGTCACAAAGTTGATCTCATTGCAAATATTATAGTTTGGTCATTTTTATTGACACTGGATGCACTTTATTGTTTACTGTCACTGGATGCACTTTATTGTTTTAAGAGGATCCAACCGTCATATTGCATGTAATTGGAAACTGTTTAGTTGGCACTTATTCACTTTAGAAGGTGGATATGTGAAATCGCTAACTCATTGCTACCCCCCGCTTGGCATCCTTTTTTTCTTTGTTTCAGTATGGTAAAATTATAAACTTTATAGTAGTCTCAATATAGGCCGCTTATGCCTACAGTTCAATAACTGGGGAGGAAGGGGGCTGATGGTACACTAGGCAAGGGGTACTTATTTTTCTCCTCAGAATGTTGAAGGGTACCCCATCTGCCCAAGCATGTACACCTGTGCTTTGAAGAAATACCATGACACGTATGACTGTGATAGGGACATTCAAATGTCAGTTTTGCCAGGGCAGTGATTGATGTGAATGGCTGTATATATTGTGTAAACTAATAAAGTAAAGTAATAAATTAAAATGGGTTGCTGTTATATTAGTATAGAAAATATAATTATACAGTTCAAACACAATTTGTACCAAACAAGTATGGGCATTTAGTTGGAGCTCTATTGCTGAAGTAAATATATACTGTACATTACAGTGATGTGTAAACATTCAAAAGTACAACATTTTTTTCTGAACTGTTCCTAAAGTGATAGAAGCTGACAGTATACATTGATGATGTTTTTTTTCTGAATACACCACAGATGCTGCAAGCAGTATATTGAATGCATTCAAGAAAAGCAGGGTTGTCAATGTATACTGACAGCTACAGTCACAGAAGACATCAGTGATTACTATTTGTGACTGAAAGCCAACTTAAAATCAAGTAAGCATTGTTCTCAGTTTGAAGCAAATGCTCTCACAGCAACCAGCCCAAAAGGAGGCCACACACAGGCAAATGTCAATTACAACAAGGAGCAAACCTCCATCTGCTGCATCCTAATGCATTGTGTAAAAAGTCAAACACCTGGATGTACTGATTGTAGGATAGAATCCGCACTCAGCAACTACAAGCTGAAAATATGACTTAAAATGAACCTTACATCTCCACGGAAAAGTCTGCTTATTCCAAATAACCCCCCCCCCCCCAAATAAAAATACTAATTTCAGAAAAGTACCTGGGGAGGGGGGGGATAGATAACATGCTCACCTCTCTCTGACTTTCCCAGTGCAAGGGATGATATCCTCCCATTTTTGGCAAGATCCCCGGGAAGGCTGAGCAGCCCAAATCCAGTGAGAAGACACTGAAGCGCAGTATAGGATGATCTTCTTGCAAGATTTGCACTTCCATGCAGAGTTTTGTGGCAACTTAAAGTGATTGTAAAGGATTTTTTTTATTAAATAAACTTCTCTATACTTACCTGCACAGAGCAGCCCAGAACCTCCTCTTCTCGAGGCCCCCATCTGCGCTCCTGGCTCCTCCTCTCTGTCCAGTGCCCACAACGGGAAGCTGCTTCCCATGGGGGCACTCGTGCGTGCTCACTCCTGAGCACCGTTGCTGCATCCATTGACACAGACAGGGGGACTTGGCGCCGCCCTCGATCCCTACTCACTGTCTTCAGCCCCCTACACACTATCTGATTTTCTGCTGATTTTTGTCTCCAGATTTACCAAAAACATGTAGTGCAAGGGCCTGCCTGATTGCATACAAATTGAAACTCCTAAGCTTTGACCTCATATTATAAGGTTTTGGTAAATCTGAAGACAAAGCATGAATAAAAATAATGATGAATTAAAGCGGAGGTCCACCCTAAAGTGGACCTTCCGCTCAATGGAATCCTCCCCCCCTCCGGCGCCACAATTGGCACCTTTCAGGGGGGAGGGGGGTGCAGGTACCTGTACAGTACAGGTATCTGCACCCACTTCCAGGATAGCTCTCTGCGGAAAGGGGCGTGAATCGACGCCCCTTTCCGAAAGTCCCCCGCTACCTGCTGGGAAACACACAAATCCCAGAGGCAGCGGGTCCATCCTTATTGCGCAGCGCGACTCGCGCATGCGCAGTAGGGAACCGGGAAATGAAGCTCGAAAGGCTCCACTTCCTGACTCCCATACCCAAGATGGCGGCGGCAGCACCCGAGAGACGATCGAGAGATCGGCTTCGGGTGCCGACATCGCGGGCGCGCTGGGAGGGTAAGTGTCCTTATTTTAAAAGTCAGCAGCTGCAGTATTTGTAGCTGCTGGCTTTTTAAAAAAAAAACTCTGGGCTGACTCCCGCTTTAAAAATGAATTAGGCCAAGTCGATGGACCACTTGGTCTTTTTTCTGCCGTCACTCTTTTATGTTTCTATGAGCAATAACAGACACTGAACACTCATGAATTCTGATTATCTCTTGCTCACAAGACCAAAGTATCAGCAAAGGTCACATTACCTGAAAATGTCAGATGGTATGTAGAGGCCAACAGCCTAACCAGTGGATCATATTAGGAACCACCCTTTATAATCCTCACCAAATTCAAAGTTTGGAATACGACAACATTGTAACAACTATACTGAATTCCACTGCAGCAGCATGTTCACTCACTTCCCTATCAGCAAGGCAAATTAGAAACATGGGTGTGAATTTTTTTTTTTTTTGCACCTTTCATTCTACACTGAAGAGTCACACTTTCCTGACTGAACAAGGTAGTGCTCGGGTATAGTGCTATTTAATTGGGGCTGCCTGTGAAATTCATGGACTCTTTTTTTTTTTTAATACAAGCAAAGTTCCAATTAACACATTCAATGCATTAAACAGTATATGTCCTTTCCATATATAGTGTTTAGTATACAAACTATAGAGCTGAATCTAATAATATGTAGTATAATCAAATTATTTGTAGTGATTATCAGGGCTGCCGATAAAGGGTCCTCATGGATGGGGCATGGATCCCATCAGTTTAACAGGGTGGTGCAGGCAGCCGACAAGCTGGGGGAGTCAAATTTTCAGCAAGGATGGTGATGCAGCATCGGACCAATGCTGCATCCACCGAGGTAAGTATGAAACTGGAAAAAAAAATACCTTACTTCTCTTTTAACTCATCTGTGAGATTGTGGAACCTTGTGTGATGCACATATTGTCTCAAGAGTGTGAGAACCAACTTTCAAACCCCTGTTAAGTAGCACTATCTTGGCAGCTACTGCTTACAGTATGAATGTCGGGTTTACACACAAAAATCCCTGTTCTGGCTCTCGTGCCCGCGATCGCGGGTGGCCGGCAGACATCGCGGCCCTGGCCACATGCATCAGATCCTCTGACGTGAAGCAGGCGCACGCACCACGCCTGCTATGGCTCTTAAAGGATTTGATGTACAGGTACGGCGATTCGCTGGAACGTGCCAACCTGCCGCCGTATAATGACGGAGGCTGGTCGGCAAGTAGTTAAAAACAATTATACAATTTGTTTGTGGGGTGTTTGTGCTGATTTGTACCACAAAAACAAACTGTTTGTTTTGAGATATTGGACATTGAAACGTTAGATTATGTAACCTAAGGCCCCACCCACTTTGTTTTTACATTTCAAAAACAAATATACCATATTTATGCTGCACAAACCAATCAATCGATGTACCCCTATTGCGATTTTTTTTTACCAAAAATATGTTGCAGAATATATATCAGCCTAAACTGATGAATAAATTTGTTTAGCAGAAATGTAAAAAAATTTTTTTTTTTTAAAAACTCACTCTTTTTTGTTTATAGCACAAAAATTACTTTCCAAAAAAACTTTAAAAAAAAAAAAGTTACTACATTCTGTATTCTACGTTCATTACATTTCTAAGGCCCCTTTCACACGTTTTTTGTTATTTTGAAAATCAGAGAATCCTGGCACAGCGTTCACTTGCAGTTGTACATTGCGATTAGCAGCGTTTATGTGCGTTTACATGGGGCTGTGTTTAGCTGCGTTGGAACATTCTTGCCATTTCTGATGTGCTTCCTGTTTTTCTTTCCTTGTTGCAGCTGCTATCTGCAGGAGAAATAGTGCACTGCGATTACCTGCAGTTATGTGCAGATACAGTCAGGTCCATAAATATTGGACCATTGATACAATTTTAATCTGTTTGATTCTATACACCACCACAATGGATTTGAAAATAAACAAACAAGATGCAGATTTTCAGCTTTAATTTGAGGGTATTTACACCCAAATCAGGTGAACGGTGTAGGAATTACAACAGTTTGTATATGTGCCTCCCACTTTTAAAGGGACCCAAATTAATGGGACAGATTAACAATCATCCATCAAACTTTCACTTTTTAATACTTGGTTGCAAATCCTTTGCTGTCAATTACAGCCGGAAGTCTGGAACGCATAGACATCACCGGCTCTGCCAGGCCTCTACTGCGACTGTCTTCAGTTCCTTCTTGTTCTTGGGTCATTTTCCCTTCAGTTTTGTCTTCAGCAAGTGAAATGCATGCTCAATCGGATTCAGGTAAGGTGACTGACTTGGCCATTGCATAACATTCCACTTCTTTCCCTTCAAAAACTCTTGGGTTGCTTTGGCAGTATGCTTCGGGTCATTATCCATCTGCACTGTGAAGTGCCATCCAATGAGTTCTGAAGCATTTTGCTGAATATGAGCAGATAACATTGCTCGAAAAACAATTCAGAATTCATCCTGCTGCTTTTGTCAGCAGTAACATTATCAATAAATACAAAAAAAAACTGTTCCATTGGCAGCCATACATGCCCACGCCATGACACTACCACCACCATGCTTCACTGATGAGGTGGTAAGCTTTAGATCATGAGCAGCTCCTTTCCTTCTCCATAATCTTCTCTTCCCATCACTCTGGTACATGTTGATCTTGGTCTCATCTGTCCATAGGATGTTGTTCCAGAACTGTGAAGGCTTTTTTAGATGTTGTTTGGCAAACAACATCTAAAATCGAATCTGGCCTTCATGTTTTTGAGGCTCACCAATGGTTTACATCTTGTGGTGAACCCTCTGTATTCACTCTGGTGAAGTCATCTCTTGATTGTTGACTTTAACACACATACACCTACCTCCTGGAGTTCTTTCTTTTTAAGGATGTTCCAAACAGTTGATTTGGCAACACCTAATGTTTTTGCTATCTCTCTGATGTTTTTTTTTTTTGTTTTTTAGTGTTAGTGATAGTGACAGCTTTTTGGATCTCATATTGGGAGTTGACAGCAACAGATTCCAAATGCAAATAGCACACTTGAAATTAACTCTGGACCTTTTATCTGCTCCTTGTAAATGGGATAACGAGGGAATAACACACATCTGGCCATGGAACAGCTGAGCAGCCAATTGTCCCATTACTTTTGGTCCCTTAAAGAGGAAGTAATGGCAAAAAAATAAAAAATAAAAAACACACCCTGTAAGGCAAAGGCATAATGAGCTAGTATGCATAGCATACTAGCTCATTATGAATAACTTACCTGCGAACGAAGCCCCCGAAGCGGTCCTCCGTCTTCCTCTTCGCCGCTGCCATGGATCCTGGAGTGACTTCTGGGTCTCGCTGCTCCGGCAACGTGATTCGCTGGAGCCGCAATTATGTCACTCCCGCGCATGCGCATGGGAGCCGACGCTCGTGGCATATCGCCGCGATCTGCGGCCTGCCCAGTGTGCCTGCACGCCACTGCCTTAATCTAGGCTTACCTGTAGGTCAAAGTGGTTTGTAAGGGTTTACAACCACTTTAAAAAGTGGGAGGCACATATACAAACTGTTGTAATTCCTACACCGTTCACCTGATTTCGATATAAATACCCTCAAATAATTAAAGCTGACAATCTGCAATTAAAGCGCATCTTGTTCGTTTCATTTTAAATCCATTGTGGTGGTGTATAGAGCCAAAAAGATTAGAATTGTGTCGATGTCCCAATATTTATGGACCTGACTGTAGTTGCAATAAAGCGGTCCTGGACGCAGTCAAATTTATTTTTCTAACCGCCGCACCAAACCTCATGTAACGAAACTGTTGCTAAATGCAGAACGTGAATGGGGCCATAGGAAAGCATTGTGTGAGTTTAGGTGCGCTAGATAACTTGATCTATCCGCAGCTAAAAACTGAATTCTATAAGCCCATGTGAAAGGGGCCTTACCACTTTATAAATAATAGATGTTACTTTGTTCTGAAAGCCTGTTTCGTGAGACTATTCCTTTTTTTAAAAAACATATTAATGTATTATTTTTATATAAAAATCTCAAAACATATCAAATAGATTGGGAAAATAAGATTTAGCAACTTAAAAAAACTGAGTAAGTTACAGGTTAATATCACTTAAAACTAAGTACCTAAGTAATAGGGCAGCACAGTGATGTAGTGGTTAGCACTTTCGCCTAGTAGCAAAAGGGTCGCTGGTTCAAATCGTGACCACTACACTACCTGCCTGCAGTTTGCATGTTCTACCCTGTGCCTGCGTAGGTTTCCTCCCACACACCAAAGACAAGCTGGTAGGGTAATTGGCTCATGTGTAAATTGGTCCTAGTATGTGTATACATGATTGTGAGTTAGGGATCTTAAGACACATATACGCACTTTGATTTTCGGACGTCAATTGTGTTACCGTTAGTACGGTGCTTTCGACAGCTGATTTCACTTTTTCGTCAGACAAAAGCTGGATGTGCAGACTATAAAATTTTTGTCAGATGTGAACTCAAGGTCTGATTTTCATTTCATTAGTATGGTTTTCATACGAAAAAATTTTTGTAAGAGCCATACTACGCATGCTCAGAAACAAAAGAATACATACAAAACTATTCAACACGTTACATCACTTCTGACGTTGTATTCTGTCAAACGAAAATTCTCGTATATTGTTAGTAACCTCTTCACTTTCAAAAATGAGACTAACGTGCCACAAAAATCGGACGTTCTGTTGTCCGAAAATCAAAGCGTGTTTGTATGCGGCTTTAGATTGAAAGCTCCTTGAGGGCAGGGACTGATGTGAATGTACAATGTACAGTTGTGCTCATAAGTTTACATACCCTGGCAAACATTATGATTTCTTGGTCATTTTTCAGAGAACATGAATGATAACACAAAAACATTTCTTTCACTCATGGTTAGTGTTTGGCTGAAACCATTTATTATCAACTGTGTTTACTCTTTTTAAATCATAATGGCAACAGCAACTACCCAAATAACCCTGATCAAATGTTTACATACCCTGGTGATTTTGGCCTGAAAACATGCACACAAGTTAACACAAAGGGGTTTGAATGGCTATTAAAAGGTAACCATCTTCACCTGCGATCTGTTTGCTTGCAATTAGTGTGTGTATAAAAGGTCAATGAGTTTCTGAAAGACCCTTGCATCTTTCATCCAGTGCTGCACTGACGTTTCTGGATTCTGAGTCAAGGGGAAAGCAAAATAATTGTCAAAGGATCTGCAGGAAAAGGTAGTTGAACTGTATAAAACAGGAAAGGGCTATAACAAGATATCCAAGGAATTAAGAATGCCAACTCTAATCAAGAATTAGAAAATGAGGGGTCCTGTTGAAACCAGACCACAGTCAGGTAGACCAACTAAAATTTCAACCACAACTGCCAGGAAAATTCGGAATGCAAAGAAAAACCCACAAATAACTTCAGGTGCAATAAAGGACTCTCTGAAAACGTGGTGTGTTTGTTTCAAGATGCACAATAAGAAGGCACTTGAAGAAAGATGGGCTGCATGGTCTAGTCACCAGAAGAAAGTCATTTATACGCAAATGCCACAAAGTATCCACATATATTACTATACACCAAATAGCATAGAGACAAGCCTCAAACCTTCTGGCACAAAGTCATTTGGAGTCATGAGACCAAAATTGAGCCTTTTGGCCACAACCATAAACTATACATTTGGCAAGGAGTCAACAAGACCTATGATGAAAGGTACAGAGGTGGATCGCTGATGTTTGGGGGATGTGTGAGCTACAAAGGCACAGGAAATTTAGGAAAAATTGTTGGCAAGATGAATGCAGTATGTTATCAAAAAATACTGGAAGAGTATTTCCATTCATTAGTCAGAAAGCTGTGAATGGGACATACTTGGACATTCCAACATGACAATGATCCAAAACACAAGGCCAAGTCGATCTGTCATTGGCTTTAGCGGAATAAAGTGAAGGTTCTGGAGTGGCCATTTCAGTCCCCTTACCTCAAGATCATTGAGCCACTCTGGGGAGATCTCAAATGTGCAGTTCATGCAAGACAACCCAAGAACTTACAGTACTGGAGGCTTTTTGCCATGAGGAATGGGCAGCTTTACCATCTGAGAAGATAAAAAGCCTCATCCACAAATACCACAAAATACTTCAAGCTGCCATTGATGTTAAAGGGGGCAATACACGGTATTAGGAACTAGGGTATTTAAACGTTTGATCAGGATCATTTGGATAGTTTCCGTTTCAGTTCTGATTTAAAATGAGTAAACACAGTTGATTGATAATAAATGGCTTCAGCCCAACACAAAGTACAAGTGAAAGAAAAGTTTTTTGTGTTATTCAGATTCTCTGGAAAATTGCCAAGAAATCAAATTCTGCCAGGGTATGTAAACTTATGAGCATAACTGTATATATAAAGCACTCCATAAATTCACGGTGCTATATAAGTACTTGAAATAAATAAGTTAAGTTAATGTATGTGTTCCTAACTTAAGCTTTTCTAGGAACTGGAAAAATTGAGTTGGCTTTACTTAAACCTATTGTCTACAAACTGGAAAAATGGAAACGATAGTTCCAGACAAGTTAAAGGAGTTGTAAACCCTCGTGTTTTTTCACCTTAATTTATCCTATGCATTAAGGTCAAAAAACACCTGGCACTGACTGGCCCCCCATCCCCCTGCTTTACTTACCTGAGCCCTGGAATTTTCACATGCCGGAGACATGCTTTTCCTCTGTCCGGGGGTTCTCGGCTTTTGATTGGATAGATTGATAGCAGCGCAGCCATTGGCTTCCGCTGCTGTCAATCAAATCCAATGACGCGGGCGCCAGGGTGCGAGGTCGCGTCCGGCATTCGTGTCTATGGACGCACATGCTGGACTCAGGAGTGCGCCTGCAAGGAAACCCCCCGGGAGAGTGCTTATCCCAGGGGGTTATCTGACGTGGGGAGGAGCCACAAGAGCCGTCAAGAGTCCCCAGAAGAGTATTTTCGAGGCCAAACTGTGAAAAACTAGATGCGCAGTAAAGGTAAATATGACATGTTTATTATTTAAAAAAAATAAAAAAGGAGCCTTTAGGGCCGGTTCACACAGCGAGGCGCGGCGAGGCGTCTCCGACTTACCTCGCCGCGACCTGCGGGGATCTCAGCGGCGACTTGCAGAGGACTTCTGTATAGAAGTCAATGCAAGTCGCCCCCGAAGTCGCCCCGAAGTAGTACAGGAACCTTTTTTCTGAGTCGGAGCGACTCGAGTCGCTCCTCTCAGAACGGTTCCATAGTACTGAATGGGGGCGACTTGCGGGAGCGAGGCGAGGCGAGCCGTGTCGCCTCGCCTCGCCTCGCTGTGTGAACCGGCCCTTACAATCACTTTAAGGTATGTATTCCTAACTTAAAACACTATGGTCTATAAACTGAAAAACATTTTGTTGGTTGGCTTTACTTAAAACAACAAAGTTGAAAACATGAAAAGTCTAATGAGTCAGACAAAAATAAGTTTAGTTGACAGTACTTAAAAAGCTGGTGCAAATAGTTGCCTCAATTTTTTAAGTAGACCCAGCACAATATTTTTTACAGTGTGAGCAACCTCCTGTTCAGTCGGGTACAAGGATTGTAGTGGTGATGTCTGTAGTAGGGGTGACTACGAGTGATCTCCAGAATGAATGGGGAATGGACAAGAAACAACCAGGTATGACACACGCATGCTTATATCGATGCAAGCTGGATCAATGTAACTCTGCAAAAATATGAATACATAAACTTCAGATTTGCCTTTTTAGGAATTACGATAACTATAATTACAATTACAATACATACTATAATAAGTGGCTTGGCATCTATGGAGTCAATATCCATAAATGCAACCAGGAGATTAAAAAGTCTCGCACATGTAATAAGAAAGTAGTTTATTCCACTGCAACCTGCCAAAACATGTTTCTTTCCATTCTCATTTAATTAGCACAACTTTTATAAACCTGACAGAGCCTCACGTGTAAATATCAGCTTTATAATTTTTTTTTTCTTATGAGTAAACCTGTAGAAAACACGGCTCTATTTCCAAGTTATGGTATCTCTATAGCCCATTGGACAATCTTAACTTGTGTGTGTATATATATATATATATATATATATATATATATATATATATATATATATATATATATAAAGAGTCAGCTGAATTGGTACTTCGAGGTTAGTCAGTGCTGTGGCCTTAAGATTAATTTCAACCAAGTAAAAAAACAAAGAAAATCCTCCTAGGCTTGTGCAGCAAATAATATGTAATAAAGAAGTGTAGAGCGTGTTGGAGTGCATAACATTTTTATATAACAATACAGCGATTTGTCTTATCTGTATAACTGTCTGATATGGGAATCAGGTTACTTTGGTTATCAGTGGGCTATCTGCTGCCATCACTTAGGCATGCCATACATGAGTCTTTTTTCATGCAACCAGTGGATTGAACTAAAAAATGACCCGATTTCCCCATCCACACATTCAATGTGCATGGAGGAATCACTCCTGCTGAGCTATTGTATTCTGTTGGCAGGGAATATAATGATCAGTGTTGTCAGCTATAGCCAGTGCCACTGAACGTTCAAGAAAAACCCGACAGGCTGGTTGTACATAATTAAATCGGTAGCAAGCAGTCAATTTTTCAAGGAGAACAAGTAGCAGCCACCCACTCATTTCCAATCTTAATTTCCTCATATCTCTGGTGTAGTCCTTTTTTTTACAGTTTCACGCTGGGGTATTTGTTAATCTAAATTCACAAAACTGTATTCAGACATCTTATGGCGATTTCTGAATAGAGAGTGAAGAAGACTGAACTTCTGTTCACTGATCTCCTACAGTATATCAATAAGATAAGAAAGCTTCAGGTACTTAGCACTCCCCAATTCACTTCAAAAGGGTTGTGAAGTGATTTTGTACATACTTTCTTTAGTATGACCAAGATTAGTGTTGCACCGATACTGGTAAGGTTATCGGTACTGATACTAAGCATTTGCGTGAGTACTTGTACATGTGCAAATGTGGCAATACTAAAACTGACACCTTCGAGTCCGCAGACTGACTGGGTTCATATATGTGCGGAGCTGGATTCGATGTGATTTGTAAAAAGAGGCCAGTGCGATTTCATTCAGCAGTTCAGATGTGACTTTTTAAAGTGTATGATACTGGAAATCGCACCTGAACCGGACAGGAAATTGTACCTCTTTTTAAAATCGCACTGCGGCCAACCCTCACATATGTGAACGGACACCATAGAAAACCAATTTAGTTCACATGTTATGCAAATCGAGTGTGGTTCAAAATGCATCCAATTCGTATATATGTGCACCGGGGCTAACCGCAGCCTTAAAGTGCTACTAAACCCACAACAGCAAAATTAGTCTGTATAGGCAGTAAAGCATGCTTGTTATACTCACTGTGGAACCTAGGGAGTTAATCCTCTGCATTATGTAAAAAGGATGTTTGAACCTGTCTTCTCCGATCCTCCCCTTCTTCTACTGTCCCCAACCCATCTCCTGATAGAATAGAGACTAGGGGACAGGCTACACATGCTCAGTTTGGTGTGTATTGCTAGAAAGTTTTTTTTTTCTCTTGGAAGTGTACATATGATCAGCACAGGGCCAATCTGCACTGTCTAGACAGAGGTTTAGGGGTCCTGCAGCCTGATAGGACTGTCAGAGCAGAATGAAAACTCCTCCTAAAAGCTTTAACCAGTCACTGATAGAAGTCACAAGACTGCTATATACTGCTGATGAAAAACCGACGGTTAAAGATAACAGTGTTACAGGATTGCAATACATGAGAGATGAGAGGCTCCTCCCTACAGGAAACACAATCAGTTCACAGTTGTTTAAAAGGCCCCAACTTATCCTTTGGCTCTCAGTTGTTGTAAAGTAATTGATTCACAAGAGGTCTTAGGCACTCTCCTATTGTATACATTTTCCTCCACCCTTAACAGGGCGAGAAGTAGGCCTGCCATCCTGCAAGGTTCGTAGAAATATCGTTATCGGTAAGTAACCATTGATTTCTCACCTCACCTTCCAGGACGGAAACATATGAGGATAATCACGAAATCCGCAGGCCTACCTTAGGGTGGGACCACTGGCTGCAAGATCTTCCTGCCAAAATTCAGGTTCTGCAGCACGTTTAACCTCCACTTCATTAGGACTGATGCAGGTATCTTAGCTTGATCAGGAGGCTGTTCAAGAGGTTTGCTCCACTGATGTCCCTGCCTTCTCTACTTCGGATGCAGGATCTATGTGGATTGCTCTTTAAAGATTGAATCAGAAAACCTGTGAAATCAGTAGATTAGCACAGTCTGACTGTCTCATCTAGCAATTATAACACTTCTTAGGACCACTAAAAGGACCAAAGACCTGCGCTGTGGAACAAAGATACAACTTTGATCACCAAGGAGGGTCTGGCTTAAGCATAACTCTGTTCAGGAGAAGGATTTAAAAAAAAGGACTCCTTGACAGCTTGACCTTGCAGGTCCTCTTAAAGTTATCATTTATTCCTTTTTCATAGTGAAGGATAAAGGAAAGCACACTTAAGGGTAGTCGAATAAGAAAAAATGGTTATTCCCTGGGCTTAGAAGGCTGGACAGGTATGTGCTCAAGCACATCAACCTTATTACTTCCTTCACATCCTAATGCTAGTATTGTCAGCTATGACAGTGCTCTATATACCCATATACCCCTGCACGTAAATGCATTAAAATTAGGCGGAAAGGAGCTTGGTAAACAAACACCAGATTGTACCTATTCTGTAAATCCTATTTGATGTCTGAACCATAATCCACTCCAACACCATTGGATACATTTTTGGTATTAATGAGTGCATACATTAGGCAGAACTACTACTACAGGAGGTTAAGTCTATAGAAGGAGCAGAACACTCAAGTTGGTCTGCTACGACCAGTTCTGCTATGAAGAATACATATGGAACTGTAAACCTATTGAGTTAAGTATATGGATCAGATAATTTTTGATACTGCATCTTCAGGTAATACTTCTATGAACCAAAGTACTAAAAAGGGTGATTTTTATAGCCTTCTTCCAGTGTCATACAACTCTACCGGGTTACAAGCACAGGGAATGCCTAATGCCGCGTACACGCAACCGGACTTAGGTCCGACAGACTTTCGATGGAGTTCTGACGTAGTTCTGACAGAGTTCTGACGGACTTTCTGAATGAACGGACTTGGCCACACACAATCACACCAAAGTCCGACGGATTCGAACGTGATGACGTACGACTGGACTAGAATAAGGAAGTTCATAGCCAGTAGCCAATAGCTGCCCTCGCGTCGGTTTTTGTCCGTCGGACTAGCACACACACGAGCGGATTTCTCAGTAGGAACTGGGTCCGGCGGAGTTCCGGCGGAAAAATTTGAAACATGTTCCATTTCTAAAGTCTGTCAGACTTTTGCAAATCAAAAGTCCGCTGCAGCCCACACACGATCGAATGGTCTGCCGGAATCATTCCGTCGGACTTTTGATGTTGAAAAGTCTGGTCGTGTGTACGCGGCATCAGGCACGCCTGAATGTAAGGGACTGAATTTTCTGACATCTGAAGTTTCTGCAGCCAGAATTCCTGGCCTCTTCTGTGTTCAAGCAAAAATAAGGTGATACATGTATAAATTAATATCACAAATATAAAGATTATAGACAACAATGTTGTGTATTTCTGAAGTGCAGCTAGATCAGGGGTGCCCAACCTTTTGAAGAGCAAGAGTGGGCAAATGACAGGTCCGTGTACACTCCGCATATGCAAAGCGGACATGGACATAGCCCACTCTACTCTATGGGTCCTCCAATCTGCCCATATGGAAGGGGACAGATCCCTTTCTGTTTTTTTTTTCTTTTTAGCGGATCAGATTGAAGGTATGCAGGTGTAAACACACGTCTGTTTACATTTGCCGCTCCATAGAGGTGAATGGAGGGTCTGATTGAGTCGGACCGATCATGTTAAAGGCTGAGGCTGCTTTCACACTGATGTGCTGTGGTCCACCCAGAGCAGTGCACCTCTAGATTTTCTGTGGGTTAGCTGCACTTTGCCATAGAATTCCATTATATCCTGCAGGTGTTGTGCACTTTCTGCAAGCGCACCAAACCCGTAGGTAATAACTGAGGTCTATGGCTCAAGGCAGTTTGAAAGCAGCCTGGTAACCACTGTAGAACAGATATGTCCATATATACACTGTGATTATAGTATTAAACATACCTTTAATAACAGCCTTCAATTCGGGTATCGCCAGCTGTTGCTGTTCCAGGCAGAGTGCATTTGGTATCACTCCGCCTGTGACAGGAGGTGGCGCTATACAGGAAGCATCGTCTTATGTGGCTCTGCTATGCAACCGATTGCTTCCTCTACCGCCGGCTTCATTCCCAACACTGATGCTCTGGGATGCAGGGTCAGGAACCCGTGATCTGGGCTTGCCAACCATCCATCCCAGAGCAGGACGTCACGGGCCCCATCAGAGGGCTCCGCGGACCACTGGTTGGGCACCCCTGAGCTAGATGGACCATCACTTCAGAGTCGTGAATTTGAAAAGTGCAACAAGGTATTGCTATATAATAAATATAAACAGGAAAGACACAATCTTCACTGTTGCATATTCTGATGTGCAGCCAAATGTAAAAAACAGAAAATACACAGAAACTTCTAGTGTTGTGTGGCAATATAAGGACAGAAGGACCCGTCCTTCAGTGCTGCGCTTTGCTGATACTCAACAAGGTACAGTCATCTAACTAATATGAAAACAGAAAAGGTACCTTCTCAATGTTGTACCTTTCTGATTAGTAACACGGTGCGGTCATAACAGAAAAGACACCGACAAACTTCAATGCTGTGCTTTTCTGATTAGCAAAAGGTTACAGTCTGATGATTGCCAGAAATGTCGCTGACAGACTTTAAATGCTGTGCATTTTTGATTAGCAACCGCGTATAGTCATATGACCAACAAATGTCATTAGCAAACTTTAAATGCTGTGCATTTCTGATTAGCAACAGGGTATAGTACTAAGACTGACAGAAATGTCACTAACAACTATAAATGCTGTGCATTTTCTGATTAGTAACACTTACTATTTTATATTTCTGATGTGCAACAAGACAACCAGAAAAGACACAAATAACTTCCACATTCTGTGTTTCTGATGTACAACCAGACAAAGCATGAAGTCAGAGTCATGGTATATTAAACTGCCCAACAAAGGGCAAAATCTACCACAGGCATAGCCTGGACTCTATATACTAAACCTTCAACCACCAGAGAGGAAGCAGGGTAATTCCAAATAATGGAAGTCTAAGGTGTGTGAATACCCCACAGTAGTAATAGCTGTTGGTCTACCATTGTATGAGCAGGTGTAGTTAGACAGACACACATGTGAAAGAGTCCAAGCCTCCCAAGCATTTAAGGTCTTAATGAGCACAGACCTAGAGATCAATTAAGCCTTAAGAAGAGGTGGTCACAATCTTAGCCTGGAGGCAATCAGACACCTCTAGGGCTTAACCAGCAATCATTAGATACAGGTTAGTATATATGGCTCTTGCATAGAGGTTTGCACCAGAACCAGGGGCGGACTGACCATTGGGCTACTCGGGCACTGCCCGAGGGCCCCATGCCACTAGGGGGCCCCATCAGGGTTGCCAGCCTCAGTAAAACCCAAGATTATAGTTGCCCCACCTCTCCAGTACCTTCTCAGCCAATAGAAACATGTCTGTGTGTACTGTGTGTGTGATATTATACTGTGTGTGTGTTTGTGTATACTATGTGGCCCCATAATCTCTGATTGCCTGGGGGCCCCATAATCTCCTATTGCCCGGGGGCCCCGTGAGTTGTCAGTCCGCCCCTGACCAGAACCCATCAATTAAGGGTTGCAGGATAACAATTTATGCTTCGAATTCATCCCAGGGTGGGGCTGTTGCCCAAACACTCAAGAGGTCCCAATTAACTCTTACACACCTACAGATTAGAGCTGTACGATTCTGGCTAAAATGAGAATCACGATTTTGTTGCTTAGAATAAATATCATGATTCTCGCATTGTAACATCTTTCACATTATACAAAAAAAATTGGGCTAACTTTACTGTTTAGTTTTTTTTAATGAATTAAAGTGTATTTTTTCAAAAATAATTGCGCTTGAAAAACCGCTGTGCAAATATGGTGTGACATAAAATATTGCAACGACCACAATTTTATTCTGCTAAAAAAATATATCATGTTTGGGTGCTCCAAGTAATTTTCAAGCAGAAAATAATGATTTTTACTTGTAAGCAACAAATGTCAGAAAAGGTTTGGTCTTTAAATGGTTAAACTTCCCTCAGCTACACATTGGAGTTCTTTCCTTTGATAAAAGAACGAAAAGATACTTTGTTTCTACTTATTCCTATGTTGTGATTAAACTTGGAAGGCTGTCTGGATTTTTTTTCCCCAGCTGTGAGAACTCTCTGCACTTGTTAGAAAGATCGTGACATGTTGTTTTGAAGATCGTGAAGGGAAAAATATCGCAATTTTAATTCTTAACAATTAATCATACAGCTCTACTACAGATATAACTGCAGTAGTGTAAGGTGGAATTACAAGGTTGGAGCTTGATAAGATGTTACACATACCAAGCAACCCCCACAAAGAGAATATGTTCACAAAGGTACGGCAGGCTTTTAAAAGCCAACAACCTTTAAATGAACCCTCTTGAAGCTATATGCCAGATTCATAGCAGCTGGCCTAATATATTCAAATTACTTGGTATGCATTGCTGACCAGAGGAAATCTGTGCTATTACTCCTGGAATCACCAGGTACCCGCAGACCACTTTACATCCTTTCAATTAACCCTTTAGGAATGTGTACTTTGTTTAGTGGCAAAAATAGCCTAAAAGGAACCATTTGTGTCTAGCAGGTCTCAACTCTTCACTATATTTATCCTTATTGATGGATTTATAGTGAGATGCTGGCAACTTAATGTTGCAATAGCCACAGCATTTCCTGTAAAAGAGAGCTGTGGACATTGGTCTAGCTAAAGCTTCTAGGCTTTGTTTGTTCCCAGACCCAAGGGCAAGGATAGTAGCACCCTGTATTGAGGGAGGGAGTCCTATCTCAATGCCCAGAAACTGCCAGGCTGTCATTAGAGATTCTGCTGCTAATCTCCCAAGGCAAAAAAAGGGAAGTACTCAGCGCTGTTTCTCTTTCCCTTTGCCACAGCCACAGGGCTTGCTTTTCTCTCCTCAAGGGTTGCATGAGAAGAGGATAGCGGCCAAAAATCCCCCCCTTCCAAGTTGCTGTACCCACTAGGGAGCTGCCAAGTTAGGCTGTGTGCACTGCACCAGTAGCACACACACTTCTTCTGGGATCCAAACGTTTTTCAAAAGGAGGGGGGGAGGGGAAGCAAGGGTCATTACCCTCTTTAGGGGTGAGTTGTTCTAAGTCTACCACCTGAGGTGTGGGTAAAGAGGTGCAGAAAGTTTGAATAGTGGCCAACATTTCCTCTTGAACAGATTAAAGAAAATCTTTCATTAATCCTCTTTTCCAGACAATTTGTTAATACACCTATTACAAAAATGGGTTAGTGTGGTTTTTACTGCCACTAGTGCTAGCGGATGAGGAAGTTTGTTTGTCTGAGACCTCCTGCACTTCACTTGGCGAATCTGCAAGAGAAGAGGGAACAACCAATAGACACTCTTCCTGCCCCTTGTATCATGGCTGCAGGCCCCCATCCCCAGAGGCAAGAGCATGGGGGATTACTAGGCATTACTTCTCAATCTGGTATCACCCCCATAGTAGGTAAACACACTTGCTCTGCCCCGGCTTGCTCTTGCCTGCAACCCCCTGTGCAGTCTTTCCATCCTCCTTCTCCGTGAAGTGGGCTCAGACAGACTTTCAGCTCCTTGCAGCTCGCTGAGCCCTGTGAGACAGGAATGCTTCAGTCTCTGCAGCCACATGGGTCCGGCATCTCCTCCACACTTTAGGCCCACTTCCTGGGTCACGCTGTGCATGCTTCACCCTCCTCTTGCTCTGACAGGAAGTTTCAACCTGAGAAACATTGTGTGTTTCTGTGAGGCTTGGAGTGCACTAAGTCCTCCCTTTGGTGTCTTGCATTGTTTTGGAAAATGGCGCCTGCTGCACGCAGGGGAAGACAAGAGGAGACCCGGGCAGCTGAGTGGTGCGCAATGGCGGGGGAATCAGTTAAACCCAAACCGCCTGCACAATGCCCTGGTGGCGACCTGTGAGAAGCTCTGAGGCAGCAGGTTACTGCAGCCCTCACTGGCATTGCTAAACCTGACTCATAGGGGGACCATCTGACTCTTAGTCTTCTGGTCAGAGAAAGAAAAAAAAAACATTTTGCTGTGGGAGAAGCCTCTCATCTCTTATGTGTTGCTCTCCTGGAAGGTGAGGTGAGAAAAAGGTATTTAGCAGTTTGTAGTTACTAAAACTATTGCATTTTCATGTGCTGTGTACTGTGGAAGACCAGATATAGTAAATTCCGGGTCCTGGGTTTAGTAACACTTTAACTAATAATTTTTCATTAGTCTAAAAAACTGTCACATGACACTAAAATTAGGCATTGATAATTGGTATCAGCGAGTACTTGAGAAAAAGTATCGGTACTCGTACTGGGTCTTAAAAAGCTGGCATCAGTGAATCCCTAACTAAGCCTACAAAAGAAAAAAATGGAAAACTTGACTAAGAAAAGATATAAAGACACAAAATAATAAAAACAAAAATGTAACCATTAAAGCGGAGGTCCACCCTAAAGTGGACCTTCCGCTCATCGGAACCCTCCCCCCCTCCGGCGCCACAATTGGCACCTTTCAGGGGGGAGGGGGGTGCAGATACCTGTACAGTACAGGTATCTGCACCCACTTCCTGGATAGCTCTCTGCGGAAATGGGCGTAGATTACGCCCCTTTCCGCAAGTGCCCGCCCCTTTCCGCAAGTGCCCCGCTGCCTGCTGGGAAACACACAGATCCCAGAGGCAGCGGGGACCGTCCTTATTGCGCAGCGCGACTCGCGCATGCGCAGTAGGGAACCGGGAAATGAAGCCGAAAGGCTCCATTTCCTGATTCACATACCCAAGATGGCGGCGGCAGCACCCGAGAGACAATCTAGAGATCGGCTTCGGGTGCCGACATCGCGGGAGCGCTGGACAGGTAAGTGTCACTATTTTAAAAGTCAGCAGCTGCAGTATTTGTAGCTGCTGGCTTTTAAAAAAAAAAAAAAACGCGGAGTCCCGGCGGACTCCCGCTTTAATAGAGTCTTTTATGCAGGAAGTGTAAGTTCCTTAATTATATTTTGTATCAGCCTCTTGCAGTCTCTGTACAGCAGATTTCAGAGAGGATGGGGATGAAGACACTCCCAAAACAATTGCAATTACAGACGAGTCTGTTACTTCCTGTTTTATTGGACACAGACTACTCCAGTGATGAGGAATAGATCAACAAATGGTACTTAACACCCCACCCAGGACTCCCCAAAAGGTTGGTCCTTTCAGGCCCTGCAGCAACTGGTCTGATCCCTCCTAAGATTAATATAGTTTTATTTATTTATTTTTCTTAGCCTTAATTTACATTGTCAATAGTCAAGACTAAATACAATGGAATAAAGTTGACTTACTGTAAACCCTGGTTTATTTTTTAGCCGACATTTCACTCCCTTTTACCTAAGATAATGACAAAAGCTATGTAATACTCTATTGTCAGTTTGCTGATTGGCTAACGTACCTAAGGGCCGGTTCACACTGCAGGCGATGTGAGGCGACACCGACTTGCCTCGCCGCGACTTGCCGCGACCTCAGCGGCAACTTGCAGATGACTTCTGTATAGAAGTCAATGCAAGTCGCCCCGAGGTCGCCCGAAAGTAGTACAGGAACCTTTTTTCTGAGTCGGAGCGACTCGAGTCGCTCCTCTCAGAACGGTTCCATTGTACAGAACGGGGGCGACTTGTAAGATAGCGGCAAGGCGAGTCGTGTCGCCTCGCATCGCCCACAGTGTGAACCGGCCCTAAATGTCACTCTTTTATAGAGATCACATGATTCTTTGGTGATGCAGTGTTTCTAGAGCCTACAGATGCATGCAGATTGTAGCCACTACTGACAGAAAAGTATTTCAGAGCTTTACCATCTGCTTAGGTGACAGAAAAGGTAGAAAACAAGTTACATTTAGACTATGGTTTGGGTCTGATTTAAACATCACATTGACCTTAAAACACATTTGATATTAAAGTGCAACTTTTTTTTTTTTAGTTTTGGCAAGTGGAGAGGTATTAGACATCTGTCAGTTTTTGAAGTCTGTGCCCTGTAATAGAGGGGAAATCTTTCAATGGGGACACACTGGGATTCCTTCACTTTGGAGGGATATTCTCTCACTTCCTGTTTGGCAATGGGACAAGAAGTGGAGGGAAATCTCCTCAATGGGACACAGATGGGGAAAAAAAATAAAATCTGGCTGAGGTTATAACTCTCCCTTTTTCTATCCCATATGTAAAACATTTTGCCTTTACACACACTTTAAAGCAGAGCTCCAGTTTCTGAAGTGAAAATTTAAAGTCAGTAGATACAAAAACTGTAGCTGCTGTCGTTTAATAAACAGCCACTCACCTGTCCAAGGATCCAGCGGTGTGCTCACCCCAGTCGTGTTCTCCCTCGCTGGTTCCGGCATCTTCACTATGTGCAACTTGGCTATTTTCCCTATGGGCACCTGGCTGTGCAACTCTCTCGCTCTGCACTCTGTGACTGGCCCGAAGTCTTCTGGGACCTGTCATGTGTTCCAGAAGACTTCAGGAGGGAGGGGGGAAGGGGAACTTCCACCTCCGATCACCTAAGGAGACTGGAGTGGAGGTGAGAGTGGATACCTGTCAAAATTGGGTACCTGCTCCCCCTTCCCCCTAAAAGCTCCATTTCACAAACAGGAGCAGGGGAAGAAGCCTTAAAATTTTCCCTTTTGGGTGGAGATCCACTTTAACACTTTAAATACAAGGCTAATAGCAACAAAGTATTTGCTTATGCTGTTTAGAGGATAAGTGCACCCTAACACTAAAATCTCTACATCTATATACATCCACAATCTAGCACTAACCTATCTAGTCCTGTAAAGCAGAAATCAGTAAACATACTGTAACTTCTTTGAAGCCGATCCGACCTGATCCCATGCTGAGCTGTCAGGCGGGTGCAGAGGACACAGCTGACAACAGAAGCCCCATAGTAAGTCAATGGGTGACGTCACTCCCCATTCATTTCACAGCTGTTGCCGGCTGTGTCCTCTGTAGAGTTTCTGCCGATGGAGACCGGACCAGATTGGCTTCAAAAAAGTTATGTATACTGATTTCTTCTTTATAGGGCTAGATAGGTTAGGCTTATATCATGGATGTCTGTAGATGTAGCAATTTTAGTGGTAGGGTGGACTTATCCTTTAATTGTGCATACATGTCTAATAATGTAATATAGACTGCTAAAATATAGAGAAAGGTAGAGTTCACTACAGACAAAATCTGACAACTGTCATGGTTATGCAGTGATCTTCCTGTGTTTGCTTACCTCCCCTCATGTGTTCAGACTAAGAGGCCACTTCCACCTGGTGGTTTTTATAACCTCTCCTCTAAGCATGGCTCCACCCCAGGCCCTATCAGGGAGCCCTATATTAACCTGTGCACTGCAGGCCATCAGTGCTGATCAACCATTGTGTATACCTTTGTGTGTTAGCTTCCTGTTTCCTGCCGTGTGCTCTTCTACTGTTTTCCGTTACCGACTTTGGCGTGTCTTCGACTATGCCTGTTTACCTGTGATCCTGACCTTTTGGCGTGTCCCCGACTATTCTTGTCTGCTTGTGGCCCCGACCTTGGCTTTGTCCCTCACCATCCCTATCCTCCTGTTGCCTACTGTGGGTGTGAGCTGGGGGTCCCTGGGGGTCGCGACCTGGAGCCAGTTGCAGCCAAGTCCATCCTCACCACTAGAGGCGCTGGTGAACCCCTGCTGGCTCTTAGACTCTGCGCCCCAGGGAATCTTACACTCTAACCCCAGTGGGATCTGTCCCCCGCCTGCAGCAGTCAGCCGTAGGGTCCACAACCTTGCAGTGCACTCCTGATCCCTACGGTGTGCATCTGTCACCTCGCCTCAAGGTGACCTGACAACAACTTGGTTATTACTGTTGAGGGTGTGTCCCTACAAGCTAGCAAAGATTTTAAGTGACAATACTATAAACAGAAAGGAGTGGGAAGACAAGGATGGGTTGGGCAGTTGATAATGATAATGAAAATTACAGCAGAAGACTATAATTTGAAATAGGGTGGCTGACTATGGATCAGAATAGTGAAAACAGGTTAAAGAATCAAAGGCTCTAAAAGACTGCAGAAACATAAATTTAAGTAAGAATACTTGTTGTGCAATACTACTAACATTACAGGACGACTCAATGAATCCATGGTGAAAGCCACTGCCCAAAATATCTCCTGTAGAGCTAAGCTGAATAGCCACCAGTGAATTACAGCCAAATATAGAAACTCTGAAAAGCTTCTTCAATTGAGCTTTGCACATTCTTTGTAATGATGCCAGTCTGAATTGTCCTGGTGATGACTATAAACAAATACCAATTATTTTATTTTTAAACACTATGTTCTTCATTAGACTATGATTCCATTGAATGATATATCTGATGTTCTGTTCCATATTGTAAAAGCATACACATAAATCACCACAGACTAAAATAAGAGGATCATGCTTCCTGTAATCTAAAAAATTAATGAAATTAATGTACCATCAATGTAAAGCATCAAAGGAAAATGGATCAATAAAGATTAATGTTAAGTAGCCGAACCATAAATAATTAAGTTACAGAGCATTATATTTAAAGGTCTTGTAGTATTGTGTTTTAGTAGCTGCTCTGCTATAGCTGATAGCTGCATTTTTATTAGACTGTGTGGTATTCCATTTCAATGTGCTGGAGGATACCTGACATAACCGAAAATAAAAATAGGACACTTCTTGGACTGTTTACAGAAAACATTACTTATTTATGTGTACACTTAAATGGAAAGGTGTAGGGTTTAAATTAATAAACAATAAAGTCCATCAATAGTAAAAAACGTGAAGACGATCGAATCAGAAATCTTACTTCCAGAACCAGATAGAGTGCATAGAATAGCCACCACCAGCACCCAAATCACCTGACCCTTACCGCCAGTGTGAAGGGTATACGCAATGTTATGCCGCGTACACACGATCAAACAATCGGGTGGAAAAGTCCAGCAAACTCAAGTCCGCCGGACAATCCCCCCGTGTGTAGCCTCCGGCGTACTTTTTTGACCCGAAAGTACGGCGGACTTAGAAAATAGTTTTGCACTCCAATCTTCCCGATGGACTTGCATTTCGTCGTACAATCCGGCCGTGCGTATGCCAGTCCGCCATACTTTTGAAATGAATGGACTTTTCCCGCCCGGAGAAAAGTCCGCTCATTTTGAGCGGGTCTCCAGGTAGGCGGGGCCCACGAAGGAGACGTCGCTGACCCCGCCACCTGGTATGGACTTAAAGGGGAACCCCAATGCCGAAAAAAATCAGCGTGGGGTCCCCCCAGGTCCACATCAGACCCTTGTCCGAGCACGCTACCCGGCCGGCCAGGAAAGGGGGGGACGAGCGAGCGCCCCCCCCCCCCTCCTGAGCCGTACCAGGCCGCGTGCCCTCAACATGGGGGGTGCCTTGGGGAAGGGCGGCCTCTCACCCCCCCCACCCCAAAGCACCTTGTCCCCATGTTGATGAGGACAAGGGCCAATTCCCGGCAACCCTGGCCGTTGGTTGTCGGGGTCTGCGGGCGGGGGGCTTATCGGAATCCGGGAGCCCCCTTTAATAAGGGGGCCCCCGGATACCGGCCCCCCACCCTATGTGAATGAGTATGGGGTACAATGTACCCCTACCCATTCACCTGTGAAAAAAGTACAAAAAGACACAACACAGGGTAAAAATTGTTTATTGCACAGCTCCGGGGGTCTTCCGTCTTCGGGGGTCTTCTCGCCGGACTCCTCCGCTATCTTCTTCTAGCTCTTTTACTAGCGGAGGAGCCCGGCTTTCTTCCTCGCTGCTGGCCTCTTCTTCCGACTTCGGGGGTCTTGTCCCCCTCTTCGGTTTTTCTGCCGGACCACCGCGCCTTCTGTCGCCGCCTTCTGTTCTTCTGTTCTTCTCTTCTCTTCAGATGTTGACTCGTCGCTCTCTCCGCTCACAATGACGGGGACTGGACACGCGGCGACTTATATAGGGACATCACCGGATGATGTCCCTGCCCGTTATGGTGCCACAGTACCAGAGGACACCAGGGTTGTCGGGAAGAGGCCCTTGTCCTCATCAACATGGGGACAAGGTGCTTAGGGGTGGGGGTGCCGCGGGGCCCCCCTTCCCCAAGGCACCCCCCAAGTTGAGGGCACGCGGCCTGGTACGGCTCAGGAGGGGGGGAGCTGCTCGCTCGTCCCCCCCCTTTCCTGGCCGGCCGGGTAGCGTGCTCAGACAAGGGTCTGATGTGGACCTGGGGGGACCCCCACGCCGATGTTCCCCTTTAAGTCCATACCAGGTGGCGGGGCCAGCAACGCCTCCTTCGCTGGCCCCGCCTATCTGGAGACGCGCTCAAAATGAGCAGACTTTCCTCCGCGTGTGTGGGCGAGTCCGTTCATTTCAAAAGTACGGCGGATAGTACGGCGGACTTAGTACGCCGTATTAGTCCGCTGAAAAAGTGCCGTGTGTGGGCAAGTAGCCCGTTCGGCAAGTCGGACGGACAGTCCGGCGGGAAGTCCGGCGGGAAGTCCGCCAGACTAAGTCCGCCGGATAGTCGGCTACGTGTGTACGCGGCATTAGTATTAGTTAATGGCCCCAACAGTCCCTCTGCACCGATCGATCCAACCCTTTGGCCTAACCCTCTCCAAATTATCAAAGGAACCCAAGAACCGCTTCAATTGATAAAAACTTCAACGCATGGCTCCAGCATCAACACAGATATGTAAAGAATAAAAACGCTCATTGTGCAGGCATCCGGGTAACAAAATGTATTGTATATAAAAACCAAGCCTGTGGAAACAAACCGGCATTTCCAACCAACAAAATAGCCGCCGTTTCTCTGGTCAGCATCCCACGTCACACGTCCTTAGCTCCACCTGACGTTTCGACATAAGGATGCATCATCAGGTGTACACTTAACAAGGATGTTACACTAGGGCTATTAAGTAGGCATAGGTGAACTAAAGCATAGGTGAACAAAATTACCTGTGATATATATGCAAAGTGTGTTTACTTTGCCACAATTTCATTTTACTTTGTAAAGTGTGTGCCTTTAATCCCCCAATTCCAGACCTGTATATATGCATAGTGGCTTTACTCCAGACTTCCTGTAACATTCTGACACCACTTGGATATGACAATCAAGAAACACTGTTAGAGCATCAGGAAGAATATTGTGGCATGAAAACATGGGCACTTCCAGATTTTACCGGTCGCTTCCTGGTGCCGAAGGTAATCAGTGGCAACTACTAACATTGACCACACTGGTGACAACTGTCTAAGAGGTGATTTCCCTCTTATGGGGAAGAAATAGACAGGGTATCTCCCCAATGGATCAGATGGCAACAATACAAAAAACTGACAGGAGTTATAACCCCATACACACCAAAAAATAACTTCAGCTTTTGTTGGATTTTAAATGACTTCTTCTATTTCTGTTGTCCATTGAATAATATACAAATTAGAGATAGGCCAAACACCCCCCTGTTCGGGAGTTCTGCTGCAAACCGAACAGGGGGCTGTTCGGCCCATCCCTAATTTGTATATTATTCAATGGACAACAGAAATAGAAGGAATTTAAATTAAATGTTCTAACTTGAACAGTGAACCCCAGTGCCCATTTTGAAGGTTTATGTGCAAGTAATTGGCCATAAAAGAGAAATGGGGGTCTGGGTACTACCCTGTGAGACATGTATCATCAAAAATGTAAAAAACTATACTTTTTTCAGGAGCAGTGATATTAATTATGCTACAAGTGCAACAATAAAAATGAAAATTTCCTTTAAATTTAGTGCCTGAGGGTCCCCTTAGTCTGCGTGTAAAGTGGTGCATCTGTAGCATGCATAAAACATGCTACAGCAAAAATTACATTCTTAAAGCAAACCCCATTTAAAATGACTCGCAGTTCCAATTGTTGGAACCCGGCTATTGAAAAAATAAAGAAAAAAATGGCGTGTACTCTTTAGGAGATATTTACTTAAGCAGTGCCAGTGATGTCACTGCCGCATGAGCACTGCACACTCAATGGATGGCATGCCGTCCATTAGGAGAGCTGTGCTGCAGGAGTGAAGACATTGCGGCTCCAATCTGATGGCCGAAGCATGTGAACTCAGAAGGAAGACCGGGTGAAGATGGAAGCCCTGTCAGCAGTGACAGCGTGCTGCTAGAGGGCTCCATTTTCAGGTAAGTGTTTCATAATGGGCTAGTATGTGATGCACACCAGCACATTATGACATTTAACTTGCGGGAAAAAATAGTTTTTTTTTTTGCTTGTTTTTCTTTTTCGGTTCCCTACTGCTTTAATGCCTATGCATGTTATAAGAAAGAAAATTGAGTCCGTCTTAAAAAGTGGTATATTATAGTGGATATTCCATAAAGTACAATTTTTTTAATTTTTTCTAACATTTATTGTCTCCATATATGTTGCTTGCTAAAGCAGGGATTTTTTTTTTTTTTTTTTTTTTACAGCTTCCATGCCTCAGTGCACAACTTTTCATTACCACATCATCTTCTCTACCCTGCCAACCCTGCTAGGAAGCATAAACTGGATTCCCAACATGCCCAAATGGAGACATCATTTGGATTTCTTGGCAATATATAAATCATTACGATTAAAAATTATGTAAATGAGCATGAGTTGCTTAACCACTTGCCGCCCGCTATATAGCAAAATGACAGTGGCAAAGTGGTTTTAATATCCTGACTGGACGTCATATGACGTGATCAGGATATTAAGCCGTTATGTGCCCCCGGGGGCGCACGTCGCGTGATCGTTGTTGCGGGGTGTCAGTCTGACACCCCGCAACTACGATCTCAATAAAGAGTCTCCCACGGAGACTCTTTACCACGTGATCAGCCGTGTCCAATCACGGCTGATCACAGTGTAAATAGGAAGAGCCGTTGATCGGCTTTTCCTCATTCTCGTCTGTCAGACGCGAGTAGAGGAGAGCCGATCGGCTGCTCCTCTGACAGGGGGGGTCTGTGCTGATCGATTATCAGCGCAGCCCCCCCCCCCCCCCCCGAGGATACCCACACTGGACCACCAGGGGCGCCACCAGACCACCAGGGATGCCAGAACCAGGTATGCCACCCTAAACCACCAGGGATGCCAGTCAGTGCCCACAATGGATGCCAGTGCCCACAATGGATGCCAATCAGTGCCCACAATGGGCATCACTGATTGGCATGCATTATTGTTTGGCACTGATTGGCATCCATCAGTACAATATAATACAACACAATGCCACCTATCAGTGCCCATCCATGCTGCCTATCAGTGCCCATTCATGCTCATCCGTGCTGCCTATCCATGCCCATCTGTGCCGCCTATCCATGCCCATCCGTGCCAGCTATCAGTGCCAATTTGTGCCACTTATCAGTGCCACCTATCAGTGCCGCCTATCAGTGCCACATATCAGTGCCCATCAATGCCACCTCATCAGTGCCACCTCATCGGTGCCCATCAGTGCTGCCTTATCAGTGTCCGTCAGTGCTGCCCCATCAGTGCCCATCAGTGAAGGAGAAAACTTACTTATTTACAAAGTTTTGAAACTGAAACAAAAAAAATAATATTTTTCAGAATTTTTGGTCTTTTTTTATTTGTTTAGCAAAAAATAAAAACCGTAGAGGTGATCAAATACCACCAAAATAAAGCTCTATTGGTGGGAAAAAAATGATAAAAATTTCATTGGGGTACAGTGTAGCATGACCGCGCAATTGTCATTCAAAGAGCGACAGCGCTGAAAGCTCAAAATCAGTCTGGACAGGAAGGTGTTTAAGTGCCTGGTACTGAAGTGGTTAACTGATATATGTCTGTTCCTAACTATTCAACTCAGGCACATTTAAAAAGTACAGTATATGCCAACAACAATACTAGGCATATTTATGCACTGGGGATGGTTTTTAAATCAGCGGCTGATCTAAGGTTGACATATGTCCCTTCCTACCAGGGACATCCCTTACTGTTAGATCATGTACTTTTTCTCTTATTCAGTCTGCAATCCATCTGTAAAATCTCCACAGGAATAAAAAAACAAGCTTATTTTCAGTGCATCTTTTTTCCCCTTTTCTCATTAAAGTATAACTTATGGCAAATGGCAAAATTTATTTTTTGTTTTAGATAAAGCAGAAAGGCATCAGAATACCTGTGATGTTTTTTATTGCTGCCTGTGTCCCCATTAGGTAGATTATTGTCCTCTATTTGCCAATGCTAAATGTACCTGTATTATCAAGACATTTTGGATTGTCACCAGAACAGGATTAGAGGGGACATTTTCCAACGGAGATACAAGTTCTGGTGACCCTTCCTGCTTTGGCTGGGATACAAGAACAGGTGATAAATTTCCCCATTTGGACACAAATGGCAAAAAACTAACTGACAGGGGTTACAACAATCTAATTTGGTAAAGAGCTTGGCGGAGCGGAGTCTCTCAAGCATTTCTGGAATCAGTGGGAGTGGATAGCGATTCTTCTCTTTCAATAGTTTTTATTGAATTTTAATTATCGACAAATACATCATGTATCATCAAAATTAAACATAAAGCAAATACATAAAATATAGCGATTGTTAATTGTGATCCTATTTAAATCTCTGTAGTCAATACACGGACGCAGGGTGGAGTCCTTTTTTGCCACGAAGAATAAGGCTGCCCCAGCAGGAGAGGTTGAGTGTCTGATAAAACCCTTCTCAAGATTCTCATTAATCCACTCCCTGAGCACTTTCAGGTGACCAAATGGTATTTCTGCCCCTGGAAGGAATTCAATGGAACAATCATAAGAGCGACGAGGTGGCAGCTGATCTGCATTCTTTTTATCACAAATGTTCCGAAACTCAAGATATTGTGGAGGTAGCTTGTCGTATGACTGGATAGTTGCCAAAACTGCTTGTAAATCTTGGGTTGGTGGAGGGTTTATTTAATAAGATTCTTTGCAATGTTTCTTGCAATGGTCAGATGTAAAGCTTAAAGAATATGTCTCCCAGTTGATGGAGGGATTATGGATAGAGAAAAATAGTGAAAAAAGGCCTTCGTGCTACTATTTACAGGTGAAAATAATCAATAAAGAACAGGGTAATAATATACCTCATATATAAAATCAATATGAAAAATAAGAATACATAAAACGAATAATGCAATAAATAAGTGCACGTGCAAATATCGCAATAATGTGCTAGAAGCTGCAGCTGGACCTGATAGCGTTACACGAAACTACCAGACGAAAATTAAAAGTGAAAAGTGGTCCTGCGCAAATCAACCAAAATCATAAATAAAGTGCTACGTGCTTATACACAAAATTAATAATACAAATAATTAAATATATAGAAAGCAGGCAAAAACAAAGTCCATATAGTAGATCTCAAATTCTTGTTCAATGGCACCAAATAGGAAAGCAGCAGGCAAAAAGGTACTTCTAAAAATCGGGGGGGCCAAGGGCTCCCAGAACTCTCACCTCCAACTGTAGAAAAGTAGGCACATCAGGCAAAGAAGACAACCTCCATTCTCATTACCAGCCACTAGGGGGTCCTCAGCCACAACCGACTAGGAAACAGTCATCTCCGCATTGGGCCACAAGGGGGCCATATATTACTATGTAGACTGTACTGTAGTTACGAAGAGGGTTTCCACAGGAGTGTGCAGCTCAAAAAAATATTAACATAGAGAGAGAGGGAAGGCTCTGATAGTGTAGTAATTCTTAAAATTGTAAAGTTTAATCAGTAAAAAGTGTATAAATCTGACTCTCACATCTTAAACAATAACACAGCACATTAAGTAAAATGGTGTCCTGGCGTTTTCCGCCAGTCCTACTTCACTTCCAGTACGACGTTGCGTTCCCCTGAAGAAGTCACGTGATTGACGCAACGCATAGGGAGTGGCCATAACGTCGTACCGGAAGTGAAGTAGGACTGGTGGAAAACGCCAGGACACCATTTTACTTAATGTGCTGTGTTATTGTTTAAGATGTGAGAGTCCGATTTATACACTTTTTACTGATTAAACTTTACAATTTTAAGAATTACTACACTATCAGAGCCTTCCCTCTCTCTCTATGTTAATATTTTTTTGAGCTGCACACTCCTGTGGAAACCCTCTTCGTAGCTACAGTACAGTCTACACAGTAATATATGGCCACCTTGTGGCCCAATCCGGAGATGACTGTTTCCTAGTCGGCCGTGGCTGAGGACCCCCTAGTGGCTGGTAACAAGAATGGAGGTTGTCTGCTTTGCTTGATGTGCCTACTTTTCTACAGTTGGAGGTGAGAGTTCTAGGAGCCCTTAGCCTTCCGATTTTTAGAAGTACCTTTTTGCCTGCTGCTTTCCTAATTGGTGCCATTGAACAAGAATTTGAGATCTACTATATGGACTTTGTTTTTGCCTGCTTTCTATATATTTAATTATTTGTATTATTAATTTTGAGTATAAGCACGTAGCACTTTATTTATGATTTTGGTTGATTTGCGCAGGACCACTTTTCACTTTTAATTATGGATAGAGAACCAAGGAATGCCCAGGATAATAGGGAACTTGGGTGATGTAATCAGCTCAAAGCTGATAGTCTCCTGATGGTCAGTCTCAATTAGGAGTTTAAGCGGGATTGTCTCATTGGTAACAGGTCCTGAAGACAAAGGTGAGCCCTCCACAGTTTCCATATCAATAGGGGCGAGTTTATTTCTTTTTCGAATGTTATTACTTTGAGCAAATTCGATGTCTATGAAGTTTCCCCCAGCCCCTGAGTCCAGCATAGCAGAGCAAGGTATTTAATTGCTTTCAACAATAAGCTTTATAGGGATGACAAAATGAGTTGATAAAGAATTTACTTTATTTGCTTCCTGAATCAAAGGACATATGGACTGAGAAATTGAGTTTATTTGTTCAGATATTGTAACATCCATTGCTGTAATTTTTCTGTTAACTACTTCCCACCCGCCCACTGTCATATATACGGTGGGAAGAAGCAGCTGTAGTTCTGGGCCGCCGTCATATGACATGATTTCCATTGCGGGCCACTAGGGGGCGGGCGCGCGTGTGCCCGCTGTGTCGCTAGGGACCCAATGCGCATGCCCGGCGGCCGCGATGTCTGTAGGGCACCCGCAATTGCCCAGTAACTGAGCAGTCCGTGGATCTGTGTGTGTAAACACACAGATCCACGTCCCTTGTACATAGGGACACCGATCGGTCACCTCCCCCAATTCAGTCCCCTTCCCCCACAGTTAGAATCACTCCCATAGGGAACATATTAACCCCTCGATCACGCCCTACTGTTAGGAGAAGGGATGAATAAGCACTACAGCTAGTGCGAAACGTCAGCAATTTTTCCTTGTTCACTGTGTTTGTTG
Organism: Lithobates pipiens; assembly: GCF_037356315.1. Taxonomy (NCBI): domain Eukaryota; kingdom Metazoa; phylum Chordata; class Amphibia; order Anura; family Ranidae; genus Lithobates; species Lithobates pipiens. Next base: position 342,638,307 of record NW_027507758.1, read on the forward strand.
AGCTGTGATGTGATTTTCCATTAAGAGAAAGTGGTTTTCTGAAGAGTGCGGCAGTCCAGAGCTTGTTTTTCACCCCCTAGTATTAACCCCTCCCCTGCCAGTCACATTTATACAGTAATCAATTCATTTTCATAACATGGATCGCTATGTAAATGGTCCCAAAAATGTGTCAAAAGTGTCCGATATGTCCGCCGCAGTGTCGCAGTCATGATAAAAATCGCAGATCACCGCTATTACTAGTAAAATAAAATAATAATAAAAATGCTATAAATCTATCCCCTATTTTGTGGACGCTATAACTTTTGCGCAAACCAATCAATATAAGCTTATTGCGTTTTTTAATACCAAAAATATGTAGAAGAAGAATACGTATCGGCCTAAACTGAGGAAAAAATTCATAAAAAAAAAAAATTGGATATTTATTATAGCAAAAACAAACTTGTCCCTCTTCTTTTGTTTATAGCACAAGAAATAAAAACCACAGAGGTGATCAAATACCACCAAAAGAAAGCTCTATTTGTGGGGGAAAAATTATAAATATTTTTATTTGGGTACAGCGTTGCATGACTGCACAATTGTCATTCAAAAATGCGACAGCGCTGAAAAATGAAAAATGGCTTGGGCAGGAAAGGGGTGCCCGTGCCTGGTAGGCAAGTGGTTAGATTTATTGGGACAATTAACTGCGTAATGTCCAGAGTCTCCACAATAAAGACATATGTTTTCTGAACGTCGTCTTTCTTTCTCCAGAGTAGTAATAGATCTTTTAATAGCATCCACCTGCATAGGTTCATGTGTGTCAGAATCAGGAAAAACTCTTGGACCCTTAGGAGGATACTGAGTAGTAGAAAAATGCATGCCACCATTACTGCCTAGGATTCCCAGTCTCTCCTTTCTCTTTTCAGTAAGTCTCTGATCAATTTGAATACATAATTTAATAAAAGCCTTGAGGTTGTCAGGACTTTCTACTCTGGCAAGCTCATCTTTTACTTGTTCCGAGAGTCCTTGACGGAACTGACTCTTTTGTGCTGCTGGATTCCAATTGGTATGAGTTGTGTACTCTGCAACAGAGCATCTAACCTGCCGTAAATTGTGCAATTTTGCCTCAGCAGTAGCACAGTGGTTAGGATCATCGAAAACTTAGTTCATCGCAGTCACAAAAGAATCAAAATCATCCAGGATGACATTATCTTTCTCCACATAAGGGGAGGCCCAGGCTAAGGCTTCCTCAGTCAGGAGGTTGATAATAAACAGCACCTTTTTCCTGTCAGAAGTAAATGCAGCAGGTTGCATCTGAAAGTATATACGACACTGATTAAGGAGCCCTCTATAATGGCGGCGGTCTCCGTTAAACTTGAGTGGTGGGGCATTCGTGCATTAGTGGCCGAAGTATTTTGGGCATGAAAATCCCACAATTGTTTGTGTAGATCAAGGATTTCCTCTTGTAGACCTTTCACTTCAATTTGTAACTCAGAACATTTTTCCTGGTAGTTAATGCCAAACGTCTGCAACTCAGCGATTTGCACCCTGAGAGGAGCCACAGCAGCTGCTACAATGGCCTCCATGTTTTTGTCCAGAATATTCTGTCACGGTCTGGAGTCAGGCTCAGAGGCCAATAGCTATAGCAGCAGAGTAGATATTCATACAGCTCACCCTGGCTGATGACACGAGTTCACCTGAGGTGCGGGGTCTAAGCACTAACCGGTATTCATCAGAGCTCACCAGAGCTCCTGATGGTGGAGATGGGCTTTTTTTTTGCGTGTTAGTGCCAGGTCGTGGTCCTCAGGATAGTCCCACCAGGAGGTGAGCAAGCCGGGGTCCCGGTAGCAGATATAGCAGGTAGGGATCAAGCAGAACCGTAGTCGAGAAACAAGCCAAAAGTCAGTAACAAATAGTTGCCGGTTGGGATTCAGCAGAAGCGTAGTTGAGGAACGAGCCAAATATCAGTAACAAATGGTAGCGGAGATACAGTCGGCAGCAGGAGATACAGGAGCAAGGTATTGGCTGATGAAGGCACAATATTCTGGCAACCAGGAAGTGCAGAGACATGGCTTAAATCAGGAAGTTCATGGGAGGAGCAAACGATTCAAGGTCCAAGGCAAACAAGATTCAAGACAATATCATTCAAGGAATTGTCTAAGGAACTATCCAAGGAACTGTGCAAGGAGTTGTCCAGCGTTCAAGGTGGCTCAGCAAGCAGAGTCACCACCAGACATACCAGAGGTCCCAGGTTCAAGCCCAGGTCCTAACAGGCTGTCTCGGTTTTCAATATGTTCTAAGTCTATTATCAGGAAAAGCATGCATATGAGGAAAATCACAGAAACATCTACTATGAATTGTATTTCCAAGTCAGTGACTCAGAACTTACTTGATCAGCAGGACAGTCAGGCAACTAATAATTCCAGAAGAAGCCATAATCACTACCAGCCTCCACAGGTTTCCATTAACTAAAACAAAGTAGGCTTTCTTTTCTAACTAAACTTATAGGATAAATGCATTGCAGGCAAATGAAGCAAGCACATTTGCATACATAATGTTTTCCTTTTTTTTTCCCTCAACTTCCAGAGCTGTCTCAAAGGGCAGATTTTGCATCCCCGCAAAAGTCTAAGGGAATGCAAAACATACTTGAAGCAGGTCTAATGCAGGTCACAAGGAGATCAACTGCTGGTTAAATGCACCTATCAGTTAAAGTGGTTGTAAAGGCTGAAAGTTTTTTAAAAAAAACCTTATGTGTGCAGCTCCCCCCATAGCCCCCCTAATATTCACCTGAGCCCCTTCTCAATCCAGCATTGTGCACAAAAGCCTCGGCTGTCCCGGGACTCCCTCTACTTATTGGCTGAGACAGCAGCAGGCACCATTGGCTCCCACTCCTGTCAATCGCAGCCAGTGAGCCAATGAGTAGAGAGTGGGGGTGGGGCCAGGCCACGGCTCTATGGGAGGCATAGAGCAGGGCTTGGGAGTGAGCATGCGCCGGTTCCCTTATAGCAAGCAGCCTGCCATTGGGGGCACTAGTCAAGGGGGGGGAGCAAGGGGCGCTGGCAGGGAACCCGAGAAGGGGAGGATAGAGGTTGCTCTGTGCAAAACCACTGAACAGAGCAGGTAAGTATAAAATGTTTGTTAATACCATTTGAAGGTGGTTGCAAACCCTTACATATATCCAGTAAAGTGAACAGCCTCAGATGATACACAGAGATCCTGTGTGTCCTCCTACACAAGTTTTACTTGTTTATCTGCAGAAATCTCTTCCCTACATCCATTCAAAAGGGCAGATAGAGTTTAAACACATTCTTCATCTGTCAGAAGCACAGAGGAGGGGAAGGAGAGACTGTAGTAACCTCCCTTCACACAGCAGAAGAACTGTGTTGTAAATAGACAAGCTCCATTCTGAGCTCTCCCTCCCTCCTCCCTCCCAACACAAAATGTATCTCATGTCAGGAAAACTTTTCAAAAGTCACCCATGCTGATAACAGAAGAACAAAGCACCAGAGAGAAATAACACTTAGAGCATTGGAGAGAGATAAGTAAATACTATAGATATATGTGCTTTGCTCAGATTCCATGACTGAGGTTTACAACCACTTTAGTTTTGAATGACCCCAGAAGTAGCTATAACTGAATGTCAACTAGCGCCATCAACTCAACCCCAAAGCCCATCAACACAAGCCTATACCTTGGCTTATATCAGGAGCATCTGAACTTTGTGAGGATCTATATTAATCAAGGCAGTGAGGATCACCTTAAACATATATGCTCATAAAATCTTGTTTCCACCTGTCTCATACGGGAGGTTCTCATTGACAGTGTTCCTGAGCATGCCATCCTTCTGCTGCTTCTTTCCTCTCTGATTTCTATTCCTTCTTAAAATGTATGTGCTGTAAACACACCACGACTAAATAAAAAAAAAAATAGAAATGTAACACTTTATCACACTGGTACACCTGCCCTTTAATTAAATGTAGATATGTTAATCAAATGTTTATAAGGAACCTGAACCCTCATCACTAGTGCCAGGCCAAAACCATAGACAGGAGAGAGGGCCTGCCTCAGGGCACTGAAGCACGTGGGGGCAGCTGGGACCATAAACCTGCCCACAGATTAGAATGGGAGAGTAACCTGCAGTTTGGCTGACAGCTTGACAGCCTGCTCCCACTCTGTGCATGTGCAGGACTAACAGTAGTTCCTGAAAAATAAAACCCACAGCACTTGTATATTTGCACATTTCATTCATGAATGCAATATTGTTACAATTAGGCATTTAGGCATTTTTTTTTTACTAAAGGAATTCATCCTGTTCAGTTTCTAGCTAATAGATAGCTAGAAGCTAAACAGCCATTCCTCTAGGATTTCAAGTACGTTAACTATGATTGTGAAATTATAAAAGACATACTATACCATAGGATACATATGGTTTGCTCTTTGGGATTCCAAGAGGAGATGCCTGGATATGGTTTATGCTTCTATCATAACCTGAACTCTTCAAGTCTACGGTTACAGTTATACGTTCTCTCATGCTAAAAGAACCTTCTACTTTTTATCCTGCTAAATGCATGCTTTGGCCCAGTATCAGGCTTATAGAAGCAAATACATAAGAAGGATCAATGTACTGGGAAAAATTCTACCTATGATTCTACAAATTGATCTTCTATAATAATTAGAGTCATTGCCTTCTATGGGGTTTATTATCAGTCTCCATAGAAGTCTTAATAGGAATCCATTTATTATATTCGCATTAGTGACTCCTTAGTAGAAATTGATTCTAGAGTCTAATAAAATAATAGGAGGATAATTTATAGCAGCCCTGGCAGAATTTTCTCACATGTTCTCGCCCACTTCCTCGCTTGCTTGATCTATTTGTACTACCTGTAAAACACTTTCATTTAGTGCAAATAAATGCTAATTATCAGCATTTTCTAGATTATGTAGTGCATAAGTATATTTTACTGCTATAACAAGCTCGCTTTACATTCCTGGTAACAGTCTACTATGTTAATATATTTAGTCACTAGGGTTATGCCTGGCATCGTCCACAGAGCAGTTATCACATATGCCAATCAATTTTAAAAGGCAGTCCATCATTAGGGATACATGAAGATTCCTATTACCGATTGCTGCTGAAAATTCTAGTTATCTGGCTGTTATGCCGGCCCTCTTCATTATGTGCTCCTAATCACCGATCCAGACCAAGTATGGAGATGAGAAACCTCTGACTTTTTGGCTTGCCTTCTTGGATCTACATATTCACCAGTATGATGAAAATCATATATACAGAAGGATGCCAACAATGACAGCCCCTGATATTATTTATTGCAGAAGCTCAGGAATCCACAATATTACACTCATTCAATAGTTCACAAAAAAGATGCCCTGTAGTTTGAAGGTACACTCCAAAAAAAAAAAAAAAAAAACACAATCTATTTGCTGATTTGCTCTTTTAGCCTTAGGCCGCGTACACACGGGCGGACTGTCTGTCCAACTTAGTCTGCTGAAACACATTTCAGCGGACAGTCCGCTCGTGTGTGGGCTTCAGCGGACTTTTTCAGCGGACAGTCTGGCGGACTAAGTCTTTCGGAATTTCCGTAATATTGTCCGTCCAACTTTGGTTTCAGCGGACAGTCCGCTCGTGAGTAGGCAAGTTGGACGGACTAAGTATGGCGCATGCTCAGAAAGGATTTACACGGCCGAAGGTTGCATTGCAGTGTATTGGACGTCGTATTTCTAGTCCCGTCGTACGTGCTGTACACGTCATCGCGCAAGCTTTCAACGGACTGTCTGTTCATCGTGTGTGGTCAAGTCCGTTCATTCAAAAGTAGGACGGACTGTCTGTCGGATTGTCTGACGGACTTAGTTGGCCAGACAGTCCGCCTGTGTGTACGCGGCTTTATATTCATATTTTAACCCCCCCCCCCCCCCCAAAAAAGAAGCCCAAGCATTTCTGATTTTAAGCACCCACTCTGATTCTCTCTATGAAACACTAAAAATCTGGAGGTGTTTCCAGCAGCAGAATTGCAGATCAGTGTGGCATGACCCCAAGTCTAGCTTATGCAAAGACTGTATATCTGTATATAGTAGAGTGAAATTCAAAATCACAGCTGATTTGTTCTATGTATGCTTTATTTTGTTTAAAAATACACCCAATATCATGCACAACAAGCAAAGCTTTAGGTACCTTAAACAACTCCATGCTACCACCTAACTGGTCTTAAAAATCTCCCCATTTCTAACACCTATGCTGACTAACCTGTGTAAGAAAGATGTATATACTTACCTCCGGTAACATGATCCAGTCCCCCTGTGTCAGCCAGTGGAAGCTGCAGGATAGAGGCGGGAGCACCGACAATAGATGTTCCATAGAAGCCAATGAGTGATGTCACCACTCACAGGAATTCCTAGCAGTTATTGAGTGCTCTCACCTCTTCTCTGCAGCTGCCAAAGGGGATCACATGACCGGACCAGAGTGGCCAGAAAATAGGTAAGTATATACATCTTTCTTATATAGGTTAGTCAGCATAGGTGTTGGGGGGACATTTTAGGACTAGTGGTAGCCTGGAACTTTAACTTCTTCCCCCCCAACGACCATCAAATGACAGCTGGGCGGCACGGCTCTTGTTTTGGGTGGACGTCATATAATGGCCCTCCAGAATGACCGCTCTCGTGCGTCCCTGTGGCGATCGAGGCCACGCCATGTTGCTAGGACATGGCGCGACCCCAATCTGTGTAAAGAGCCGCGGCTCTTTAACCATGTGATCGGCTGTGTCCAGTCACAGCCGGTCACATGTAAACACGGAGATGCCGGTAAACGGCGCTCCTTACCTCACACGGACAGAGTGTGAGGAGAGGAGAGCCGATCAGCGGCATCTCCTCACAGAGGACATGTAGGGATGTAATCAGGGCACTGATCAGCAGTGCCCTGATTACAATAAAGTGCCAGCAATGCCACTGCCAGCAGTGCCAACCAGTGCCCACAATTGGCAGCAACCAGTGCCCATAAGTGGCAGTAATCAGTGCCCACAAGTGCCAGCAATCAGTGGCTATCAGTGATGCCAGTCAGTGCTGGCTATCAGTGCTGCCCATCACTGGTGCCCATAAATGACCATCAGTGCCGCCAATCCATGCCACCTACCTGTACCTACCAGTGCTGCCTATCTGTGACCAGTGCCCACCAGTGCCACCCATCAGCGCCACCTATCAGTGCTCATCAGTGCCACCTATCAGTTCCCATATGTGCGGCATATTCGTGCCTCCTCATCAGTGCCACCTAATCAGTGTCCATAAGTGCCGCCTCATCAGTGTCCATAAATGCCACCTCATCAGCGCCCATCAGTGCTGCCTCATCAACACCCATCAGTGAAGTTGAAAAATTACTTGTTTACAAAATTTACTGACAGAAACTAAGAAATACTTTTTTTTAAAAAGACATTTTTGGTCTTTTTTTTTTAGGAAAAAATAAAAAACCCAGGAGAGATTAAATACCACAATAATCTGTGTGTATAAAATGATAAAAACGTTACATGGTTACAGTGTAGCATGACCGTGCAATTGTCATTTAAAGTGTGACAGCGCTGAAAGCTGAAAAATGGCCTGGGGGGGGGGGGGTAAGTGCCCAGTATTGAGGTGGTTAAAGAAACACAATTGGTACTGCTGTTTGTTTCAGTCATAGTTTATTGACATGGTAGTGCTTCATTTAAATAATATCTATAGCTAAAAGGTTATAATTATAACTTGGATAGAGGATGGAATGGTTAAAACCCCTGTCAGTTATATTTTTTATTGTTGTTGTTTGTGCCCCATTGGGGAGATTCCCCTTAAAGAGTAACGCCACTTAATTTGAGAAAAAAACATTCTCTGGGTGGTCTATGTACATTGCAAGGTTTTTAACTTTGTTGCAAATTACTAGATTTTGTTATTCTGAAGAAATAGTTGTTTGTCTGTGTCCATGTGCAAAGTGAATTGACTGGAAGTGATTTTCTAATTATCAATCAGTTGCTGAACCTGCAGGGTTCTAATGAGGAAAGTGGCAAGGTCTGTATCCCTTTAGACATGGTTTCCCTTTGAGAATATCTCACCAAAATTTTTTATTTTTGTTGCAGGCATGCTCAAAATTTGACTTGTATCTTAGTGCTGACTAGTGGGAAAATCAGTAAGCCAATCACACAAGCAGAAAATTACATTTATGGGGCGCATTCTGTGCGCCATCTGTGTACAAAATGCCTCCAGGTTACCAAATTGAATTGTATTCTACAGGAAATTGCAGAAGTGCGGATTGAAAAGTAAAGGTAAGACTAGGTTCACATTGACAAAGACAACTTCTTGATATGACGCTGAGCACGTGCATTCAACTTCCTTAGTTGACCATGGCAAGGCCTGTTCTGAGGGGAACTTGTCCTGTTAAACCACTGTATGGTCTTGGCCACCGTGCTGCAGCTCAGTTTCAGGGTCTTGGCAATCTTCTTATAGCCTAGACCATCTTTATGTAGAGCAACAATTCTTTTTTTCAGATCCTCAGAGAGTTCTTTGCCATGAGGTGCCATGTTGAAATTCTAGTGACCAGTATGAGAGAGTGAAAGTGATAACACCAAATTTAACACATCTTTTGTGATATACCGTAATTGCCTATCGATTGTGAGAGTGCAGTTCCACTTTAAGTCATCAGGATGATCATCATCTTATTAAAGGGAGCTAAACCTAAAAGGGGAAGCTCTGCTTGTTTGCCTCCTCCCTGTAGAAGGAGGCAAACAGGTACCCGCTCCCACTTCCGGCTGATCCCGCTGCAGTGAAGTCACCAGGAAGTTTGACCCCACTCCTCCTTCCCCCCCACCACCTGGCCATTCACAAAGTGCAGCACGCTTTGCGCATGCACAGTACGAAAGCGGCCGTGGAGCCGCAAGGCTTCACTGCCGGTTTTCCTTACAAGATTGAAAAATCAGCTGGGGTGCCGACATCCCAGGATACCTGGACAGGTAAGTGTTATAATAATTGTTATAATAAGTCAGCAGTTACAGTATTTGTAGCTGCTGACTGTAATTTTTAATTTTTCTAAAAGTGCCTGGAGCTCCTCTTTAAAGAAATCTTCACAATGAGTGGCTTTTCTATACAGAGGGAACTAATTATAACAATAATCTTTGGTAAATATTTTTTAATAGAGGAACTCAAGTCCTCATATCTTCTTCAGTTTTCTAAAATGTCATATTCGAGCTGATAGTTTGCCAACTATCACTAATATTTTTGCAATAATTAGTATCCGTTCACACAACCAGTGATAAAATGACGCTGGAAAACAAGGGGGTGCTTGTTTTTGTTTACACATTTTTTTATATGTATTTCCTGTTTGCAACCAAGTTAAAACATGTCCTTAGCGGCAAAACATTACGGTGAAATTATTTATCTAATATCTATAATAACCTCCATATCCTACCTGCTTCTTGTAACAAAATACGTATGCATATAAAGATAAATTAAACTCCTTTGAGATAAATAGCTTTTTTTGTGACTTGAGTGAAAGTGGGAAAGGGTACCAAAACCATGTACCTGCCCCACCCCCACCCCCCAAAAAAAGTGCCAAAATGTTAAAGAGGAGGAGGAGAGGAGGTCTTAAAGCGGAAATACCGCAATAACAAATCTTGCCCCCCCTTAGAAAAAATTGAAAAAAATAATATAAATAAATATATATATAATATAAATTTTATATATATATATATATATATATATATATATATATATATATATATATACATACACATAGAAGAATAGAAGACAGCTCGGGGAGAAGACTGCACAGAAGGAAGAAGACATCTGTACCAGAGAAAGAAGAGCTGCGAATTGTCATGTCCAAAGCTGCATGACAATATGCACAGCCTTTAACCTAAAAGCTGATTGGTTACTATGCACAGCTGCACCAGATTCTGTGTGCACCAGTTTTAGTAAATCCCCCCAATTGCATGTGATGCAAGAAATTTTACGAGAATAAAATGCCTTTACAGCTTCTAAAATGCAATTGAATCCTTAAATAAAGAAAAAAATTTATGAAACTGCTATGTTTGAAAAATATATTCTGATGGGCTCATTCTGAATTAAACTACTGATTAAACTTTAATTTAAATGGAGGACGAGGGGAATTTAAACAATTAAAACATTTAAAAGCATGAATAATTAGATAGTTTTAATCCTCCTCTATGAGTGTTGACAGTGCCTATAATTAGTACTACATTACAAGCCATTCCCAATTTTTCTTTAAGTTACTGTCACAGTAGTCTGGGTGTCTGCCAAGGCAGTATTTACTAATAAAGAAATCATAGTGTTCTGTTTAATTATAGACCGATGTAAATTCCTGAGCTGCTCATGAGCAATTCTTTTGCTCCGAGCAACAACAAAGAATACATGGCACCTCCCAGCTGTCCCTTCTTCCCGAATCCCACAATCCATCCTTTACCACTTTACCATCAGTGTTTAGGCCTGAGCTACAGTATAAAACAATGTAATGATATCTTTTGCATGTTTAGCCTCTGATAATAAAATAAGTATAATGAAAACTGAGGGAGTAGTAAACCCTGCATTCAAACCCTATTAAAAAACAGAACCTCATTCAAAAAGGTAAGTATTTGCTTACCGAATGCTTTCTCTGGCATAATTATGATCCAAACTGTATTTCTGGGTGCACTTATTCCCCGTTAGTTCTGAAGCCAACACCATCTTTGTATCTTTCTGGCCATAACTTACTCAAATGTTGCTTTAGGCCTCAATAGCAAATCCTGTGTATGCGCAGTAATCACATGGGATGTCCAGAAGCATCAGCAGAACCTCGAAAGATCAAGCTCCTGTGCCGAAGAGAGATGCATACACCAGCAAGTTGCTCTGAAGACAATGGCATGGGTCAGTGTGCCGTGATCGAGTGATAATCTGGCTGTGCATGAGTGACTTCAGTATAAACATAAACAGCAATATTGCGGTAATGGCAAGGCTTTGTAGGACTTGGAAGGTAAATACCAGCATTGTACATCTTACCCTATATACTTGCATATGGAGTAAATATCTCTGCCGAGTATGAAGAATGGCTACGGTGGGGCACCTGGGATCGGTGGCATTCTGTGCGCTCTCTCCACTACGAATGTTGGCAGAAGATCTTTGAGGCCCAGCAGGGAGGTGAGCAAGGTTTCTGTAATAATGCATTCTGTATGCAGGCCAACTAATCGGCTGACCAACTAATTGATAATAAAAACTGTTGTCAACAATTTGCATTATCGATTAGAATTGATTTTGGATAATTTTTCAGTCCTAATAAAGTTCTTACTCTTCATAAAGTTTGTTTCTTAGCAGTTAGACCAGATTACATCGGTCATATACTTTACTCCAACTGCCCAAAAACTTCTGCCCAAAACTTCTTTTATGCTAATGTCTGACACCTAAATTTGGCAGAGCCCAAACTTTACCCTTATTGGTTAACCATTTGGGAGAATATGGTCAAACCATTAAAAATGTTAATAAAGTAAATCCCTCCTGTTTAATGGGTAAGTCAGTTCCTATCAAACTGAGTGGTTCATAGGAACCTATTGATTGCAATTTTCTTGCCCTATCAATTTGCCAACCGCAACATGTATATATATATACGTTGCGGATTTGAAGTGATTTACTGGGGTTATGGCTGAAGCTATTAGCCATAATCCTGGTATTTTTTTTTCAGCCGGCTATTCTGTTTCTCATAAAAGCAATCCGAGTGGCTGATTAGCCTCTGGATCACATTTAGATGCAGTGGGAGGCTTTTTCTCAGGTTTACCATTTGTACTGGTAATCCCAGGAAACTAACACTTCTAAATTTTTTACAATCAAAAGAACGATTTTTTTTGGATCTTTTGCTTTCAAAGGTAGCCGTGTAAAAAAATAGATAAATAAATAAATAAAATGTAAAGCACCTCATTCCTCCATGCTCATGTGCAGAAGCGAACGCATACATGTAAACGATGTTCGGACCACACATGTGAGATATTGGCGCGAACATTAAAGCTATAAATCTAGATCAACACAGCTTAACACATCGGGTGTAAATGAGCCAATAATTTGTGTGCGCTTGCAGTGGAATGCAACCGTGGCATTATTTAGAACAATCTGCAAATATTACAGGACACCTTGGTGCCATCAACCTAACACTTGCCTCACTGTGCAGCCCTGCTTGGCACTGCACAGCCTTAGTCTTAGAAAGTTCCAACAACATCTGCTCCGCATGTGTACTGCTTGCTTGCCTCATTCATTCCTATGGTTGATTAGTACTCAAAGTGACCCCAGCCATTCAAAGGATTACATGCTCTAGCCATAGGAATGCATGGGCCAAGCAGCACGCATGCACATTCGGAGCTCGATACAGCCAATGCTGTTTTTTTTCACAAAGGTTGTGAAGCAACAGGCAGGGCTACACAAGGAAGAACTTCGGAGTGGAGCTTAAAGTAAAATTATTGGCAACATTTTTTTTTTCATTTTGGATAGAGCAAGCAAACCCTTTTTTTGCCATCTGTGTCCCATTGCAGAGATTTCCCTTCACTTTCTTTCTCATAGCCAAATAGGAAGTGGGGGGAAATCCCTGTACATTAAAGGAATTCCTTGGGGACTCCCAAGTCACCAGAAGATTGGAAGATTTCCCTTCTATTACTTTTCTAGGGACAACTCAAATTTAGGATTTTCTTTTACTTTCACTTTCAATGATAATGGTAAACAAATAGAGAGGATAAATGTCCTTAACTGGTTTCCAACCAGCCGCCGCAGTTATACTGTGGCAGGATGGCTCCCCTGGGTGAGCCATCGTAGCTGTACATTGGCCCTTTAAGACACTGTAGGAGGCGCGTGCCCACAGTGTGTCCCCGGTGTCGATGCGAGTGCCTGGCGGGCGAGATGACACTGGGCACCGTGATCGCTCGTGAGAGAGTGAGAATCGGGAACACAAATCCCGGTTCTATCAGGGAAAATCGCCCCTAGTGTTAACCTCTTCCCTGCCAGTGACATTTATACAGTAAATCGGTGCATTTTTATAGCACCAATTGCAGAATAAATGTCACTGGTCCTAAAAATGTGTCAAAAGTGTCTGATTTGTCTGCCGCAATATCGCAGTCCCAATAAAAATCACTAATTGCCGCCATTACCAGTAAAAAATAAATATAATAAGATGCCATAAATCTATCCCCTATTTTGTAAACGGTATAACTTTTGTGCAAACCAATCAATATACGCTTATTGCAAAAATATGTACAAGAATAAACTGAGGAAAAAATATATATTTTTTTTTTTTTTTAAATTGGGATATTTATTATAGAAAGAAGTAAAAGATAGTGTGGGGCACAGATGTGTATAGAGAACTTACTTCCAGAGACATCCAAATTATCCATTATCCCATTTGTATGACTGCTCTAATAGGTGGGTACACCATATTTTTTATCATACCCCAAAAATCCGCAAAAGTCTCATAGATCCCCCAGGTAGACCCATCATAGCCACCATGGACAGCATAACAGGGATTGTCCAAATAAATTGATCACTATCTTCAGCCCTTGGCCCAGGGCTTGCAGTCCTACATAAGAGATGGTACCCCCCCTATTAGAGCAACTAAAGTACAAATACAAATGGGATAATGACTACATTTGGATGTCTCTCGATGTAAGTTCTCTAGCAGCTCTGGACCATTTTCTATTCCATGACCAAAATATGAGTAATAGACAAGCTGGGTTCATCTTGGTATGCGCTAAGTTCTGTCTTACACATAATTACTTTCCTTTTGATGATCAATATTATGTGCAAGTCAAAGGCACTGCCATGGGAGCCAATTTTGCTCCCTCATACATCAATCTATCCACGGGCCTCTGGGAGCACCAATACATTTGGCAAAATAATCCCTACTCTAAACATCTTATTTATTACGGTACGGTACATAGATGACATCATTATCAGCTGGAATGGCTCCAGTAACGACATCTCAGGATTTTGTCATTCATTGCAACACCAACCCACATGGCCTTAGTTTCACAAATGTTACAGACCCAGACAAATTTGCATTTCTCGATCTGGAACTCTAATTCTAAGGACGAAATACACACTAAAAACTACTGTAAGCTGACAGCAAGCAACTCACTATTACACTACAAAAGCTGTCACTACCACAAGTGGAAAAACGACGTACCCAAAGGGCAATTCTGCCATTTGAGACGTAATTGTACCAAAATAACAGACTATTCAGAACAAAGCGACTTGCTCACTAACAGACTCAAGGACAAGGGCTATCCAGAATCCTTGGTCAAACAAGTTTATACTCATTATTCACGAGACATACCCACCAAAACAGACAAAGGGGCATCTGACCAATCAGTTCGCTTCATCACCGGATTCCATTCCGATTACAAAAAAATGGAATTAATTCTCAAAAAACAGTGGCAGATATTTCTTCCCCAGAGTCACACACAGAAAAGCACCAACAATAAAAATAAAATCACACCAAGGAAGCTTAAATCTCGCCCCACTAATTTGATACTCTAGATATGCCTTATACCATTACATGGTATGTTTTGATGTAAAAAAACACTATGCAAGACATGTAGTTTTGTAGAACATGGCAAGAACCAATTTACTACCAATAGCAAAACCTACATCAGTGAATTTTATGACTGTTCATCAGATTATGTGGTTTATTGCCTTAGCTGCCCCTGTCACCAACTTTATGTAGGTCGTACTATCGGCCTCCTCTGACAGAGATTCGGCAAGCACCGGAGAATTGATGAGGAAGCAAACAAACACAGCGTTCCTCGACCACTTTTCCCAATATCACAAGAAATATACTGAGGGCCTAAAAGTGTGGATCGTGGAACAGATGCCTATGAACCTTTCGGAAGCTGAGAGATTCCATAGGCTCTGCAAATGCGAAATATATTGGATCTACTCTCTCGACACTCTCTCGCCAGGGGAACTTAATGAGGAATTATAGGTGTCTACTATACTATAACAGTTCCCTACAATAATTGCTTTTCTTCCCCCTTTTCCTTAGGTATCACTTCCTTAACAAGGTGGTTCTCATATAAAATATTTTTCTGTCTTGGGGTGGTGGGAGGTTTTGTCCTAATAGTAAACATAGTGTTATTTTAATGTTTAAACTACCCTCTTTTCCCCCCCCCATATTATTTATCCCCCCTCCCCCTCCTTTTCTCTAACCCCCTATCTCCTCTATTTCCCAACAGCCCACTCAAGGCGTAACTACTTCCCTATATTATATTATCCCATCATTAATCTATCACACCATATACCATCAGTATATATAATATATACTATTATCACATAAATCTAAAATATAAATTATTGCCTCGCAATAAATATTCAGGTACTACTGGTCTCTATGTGATATACATACAGAGTGTAAATAGATTCTCTTATTTTAATTTATAATTTATATACATATTATACATGGTAATAACAATCCCATGCATCTTTCCATAAAAACATCCCCCCAACCCCCCTCCCTTCCTTGACCTATTGAAATCTATATATACTATTATTATCAAAATAATCAATTAATTTATTCAAAAGAAATGTAATGCAATGCAGTGTTTTCAGACTGATTTTATGTTTTAATGTTTTTTATTGCCTATTCTTATATGGCAGGGATATGCAATTAGTGGACCTCCAGCTGTTGCAAAACTACAAGTCCCATCATGCCTCTGTCTCTGGGTGTCATGCTTGTTGCTATGCCTCATGGAACTTGCAGTTTTGCAACAGCTGGAGGTCCGCTAATTGCATAGCCCTGTTATATGGAATTACTCCAAGAACTGAATCTAATATGTGATGTTACATGATTTCTGTTAAACCATAAGCGGTTAACAGTTTGCGTATATCTATATTAATTTAGCTCTGGGTATTTCATGTTGGAAAGTACTTCACACTCTTTCCACTGGATGGCAGTGTTTAAAGGCACATATAAGGCTGTTATCAGTAAAGGTCCCATTAGCTTGAAGAAGGAACATGCCCTGAGTCCAACCTGCCAGTGTGCATGCTCCGAAACGACACTGCGACCCCACCAGTGATGTCACCATGCCTGACACTGCGTTCCAGCCCTCATCATCAGCCTGATCCAAGACTCAGTTTGGCTGTCTTGGTCCCAGAGATCCAGCTGGCTAGGATTCCTCCCAAATCAGCTGTTTTGTACACTGCTCTGTACGGATTGACGCCACGCCAGTGTGGATGGACTTGTGCCTTACTTCCCTAACCTTCAGTGGATAATGCACCAGTATCTCATTAAATGTTTACAGTTCTAACCTAGAGGCACCTGTGTTTTCCTTTTCTTTGCATATCTGGAGTCTGCTCTCAACTTCCCCCTCAAAGGCTGCCAAGGTTTTCTGGACTGTTAAAGTAATGAATACAGGTCCCCCCTCTTCATCTCTGCCATTTTATATATACTGGGTATTCCACTTCAAGGACTTAGTGATGGACTAATGTATTAAACGTCATACTATTTAGCAGTGCAACTACCCATTTTTTTGCCCATTTTTTTTGTAAAAGTATATGGACCTTGGGGGCTGTTTTATTGTGACCTATCCAATAATAATGCTACTTGGCTACAAAAGCTTCCATGGTAAATTCGGAACCAAAAACTGTAAAGGACCTTGGAGATGCAGGCGGCCTTCAGAAATATCACATGAGATTAGGAATTGACTGATCTGATGGTGACAAGAAAGAGGAGTATAACACAAGCAGACCTATAATGTGCACATCCTTTACAGCATAGAAGTAAAGAACTGAAGAAAACCTGCAGACAGCAGAAGACTGTAGTAAGTTTGAGATATTTATCGGACTAAAAAAAAAATGTACAAACACTTTACTTTCCTATTTTATTACTGCATTGAGGCTGCTTGCAAAAAAAAAAAAAAAAAAAGTGTTGATGCATGTTGATGTGTTTACAAACACAGAACAAGTAGCAACTTAGCCTTGAATACTGCAACACTGCCCCTATAACTTCATAATTAAAGTGGTTGTAAACCCTTACAAACCACTTTGACCTACAGGTAAGCCTAGATTAAGGCTTACCTGTAGGTCCAAGGAATATCTCCTAAACCTACATGGTTTAGGAGATATTTACTAAAAGACAGTCACAGCTGTCTATGGCGCATGCGCCGTAGACAGCAGCGCTTAGGTGGCGGCTCCCGCGCGCATGCGTGGGAGTGACGTCATCGCTGCTCCGGCGCTGTGAGTGCCCGGAGCAGCGATACCCAGTAGAAGATGGATGCTCCGGACTACAGGGGACATGGCTGGCTCCTGTGTCAGGTAAGTGACACATAATGGGCTACTATGCAATGCATAGTAGCCCATTATGCTTTACCTTTGCAGGGAGACAAAGAGGAAGTAAACCCATCAGGGTTTACTTCCTCTTTAACTCAGTGATGTTCAGTAAAGAAGAAAAACAGACCTTTAAACCAAACCTGCCCTAAGCTACCTATAGACGTCATAGGAAGAATACACTTTTGACTCAATTCAAAGGCTGATGGATCTTGCTTGTAGAAAGACATTCTATTAAAATATATGCTCGAAACATACAAACATGTGTTTTTATAGTTATGGAATCAAAAGGAGTAAAGCAGGACAACATACCTAGCTCTGGATTACCTATTTAAAGTCAACGGCAGCTAGACAATAAAAAAATCTAACAAAGCTGAACACCATTTGCCTTAAAGAATCCATCATTGGGTATTGATCATCTCAAATCCATGGGTAACTTTATAGACTGCCTTTGAGAACAAAGCAGGATAACAACCTCTGTCTTCTTTATGGAAATATAACTCACTAAGAATTACTGACAGCTAGTAGTTAGCACTGGCATTTAGCAAATGCACTGACAGCCACAGTGATTAATGATGACAAATTTACTATAGTGCATAGGAGCAGCCCCAAATGTGTTGTGCCACTGGACTTGCAAAAGCTAACTATCAGTGTTCTACTGCAATATATACAGTATGTCAAAAAGAATATGTCACACAGCAACCATCAATGGAATTACCATTATTTGCCAATTGGTGGAATACAAAAAACAACAAGCTGTGTAATACAACCCCTAGCAAAAACTATGGAATCCCCACTCTTTGAAAATTTTATTTTAATCGTGTAAAAAATAATAATTACAGACATGCCTCAAAACTATTTTCATTTAACATTCCAACCTTCTGGCTGTAAGCCTAGGTTCACACTGCTGCGGTATTGAAATCATGCAAACTCGCCAAACTCGCACGATTTTATATCTGCATGTCAGTCCAACTTCGAGGGTGATTTCAGAGACATCTGTGCGGGTTCCTGCACAGACGTCTATTGAACTCATACCCAAAGTAGCCAAAAGTAGTACAGAAACTACTTTTGGAAATCGGTGCGTGCCGCAAAGACGCTGTCGCACCGCTTTGGACAGTGCCATTTCCTGGCAATAGCCACCGATTTGGCATGCAATTTGACATGTCAAATCGCATTCCAAATTGTATCAATGTGAACCTGGCCAAAGAAACAGTTAAAAAAAGAAAAGAAAACTGTAGTCAGTTGCAATTGTTTTTGCAGATCAAGTAGAGGAAAAAAATATGGGCTCACAAAATCCTGTGGAAAATATTACCATATACTTTGCAGTTCTAAAACAAACATCTGCATCAGATTACATCCTGAAAAATGATGTCATCATCACCAAACATTCTCTAAATTTATGGAATAAGAAAAGTGTCCAAAACCTCAATATAAACTTGTGCATTTATGGAAGATTTAATGACTGTCATCCCACCTGTACCTTTACCTGACATGCAATCTCATATCATCAATGATTTTGGAAATTAGCATGTTTTCTTCAGACAGCCGTCTTCATACATTTCATTGGAACAAACCCAAACAAAAGTTCCAGCGTCATCACCCCGCCCAATGCAGATTTGTGATTCACCCCTGAATATCACTTTCATCCAGTCATCCACAGTCCATGATTGCTTTTCTTTAGCCCAATGTAACCTTGTTTTTTTTCTGTTTTTAGGTGTTTATATTGAGATTTCGGACACTTTTCCATCAATTGAAAGGATGTTTGGTGATAATGACGTAATTTTTCAGGATGTCTGTTTTAGAACTGCAAAGTACATGGTGATGCCATAATATTTTTCTCAGAATTGAGTGATCCCATATTTTTTCCCCCTCTGCTTGATCTACAAAAAACAGTTGCAAGTGACTACAGTTTTCTTTTTTTTTCTGAAAGTCAGAAGGTTGGAATGTTAAATGAAAATAGTTTTGAGGCATGTCTAGTTTTTTTCCTGCACAATCAAACAATTAAATGAACATTTGGTGATTCCATCATTTTTGCCAGGGGTTGTAGAATGAACAATGGTATAAGTGTACATGGGAATAAACCTAAATGATCCATCTTTGCGGGGGATATTTCAAAAGCAATACACCATTTCTAGCCTCCTGTCTACGTTTACTGTAGTCCCTGGTTTGGCATTCTCAGCCTATTCCAGTGCAGACTCATTCAGTTTCACTCAAAGACTTAGGTCTGATTCTTGTGCCTGTCTGAAAGCAAACAGCTTACATTCAACCTCAGCAACAATGGTGGACAAAAACCTACCTGCCTCCAATCTGACTACTCCCATACGTTACCTGTCCTAAGCTATCAGGCACCCTTTCTCTGCCAGAACTCACTCACACCATAAACAGATTATTCCTGCATAATGTCCCCTACCATATTTGATTAATGATTATGGTGGAACAGGAAACATGTAAAGTTTCATATTTAAAACTCAGGAATAGTTAAAACTTTTCAAGTTATCACAATTGAAAAACGTTACATTTCCGTCCTGGTATATTCTTTAGGTTCTGGGAGCTACATGAAAATATAGCATTTCACAGTAGGTGGAAATCATTATTTTCCAATTCTTTCAGTAATGGTTCTTTAACTTTTAGATATACTTGGCCATTCAACATAAGAGGCCACTTGCCCTGCACCATGTTTCTGTCAGGCTGGATCATTTTGATCTAGGAAAACTAAAAGGTATTCAGCTATTTCCAACTGTGCTGTTATATGGAATTGCTGAAATAAAAATCCGGACAGAATACGTGTCACACAGCAATATATTTTTTTGATCACAGTATCTACGGAAATGTAGGCTTGAAAAGAGGCTTTCCTGAACCTGATATTCCTTGCAAATACCTTGAAAAACTCTTACCAGTGAACCTTCCTCTACGTCACAATATTTTAAAATAATGAGACGAAAGAAATAATATGAAATAGCAAGTGAAAAGCACCCTGCTATACATTTTGAGAGCAGATTTATTTGACCCTATAAAACTGTGCAGAAGTTTAAAGGGAGAAAAGTGAAAGGTTGATAATAATGTATTGACTGTAAAAGAAATTAGCAATAAAGTGTAAAATGGGCTCTACACCTTTAGTTCTGTGGTGTAAGGGAAATCCAGGGGTACCCCAAACTCTGAAGCTATAACAAGAAAATGACCTTTCTTATTTGGATTTACAGAAAACCTGTGCGTTATGTCTAGTGAGCTTCGGTAGATGCTACTCTTCATGTGGTAACGTTATGGAGTGAGGGAATGATATTAAAAGACTGAATTTAGAGAAGAACTTCAGATTTTCAAAAAATCCATATCCAAAATAACAGATGCATTGTGCATGTAAATGAATCACAACCCCGCTGTCAGTTTATGTAACTTACAGTCAGGTCCATAAATATTGGGACATCGACACGATTCTAATCTTCTTGGCTCTATACACCACCCCAATGGATTTTAAATATTAAGAGCTTTAATTTGAGGGTATTTACATCCAAATCAGGTGAACGGTGTAGGGATTAAAACAGATGGTATATGTGCCTCCCACTTTTTAAGGGACCAAAAGTAATGGGACAGATTAACAATCATCCATCAAACTTTCACTTTTAAATCCTTTGCAGTCAATTACAGCCTGAAGTCTGGAACACAAAGACATCACCAGACGCTAGGTTTCATCCCTGTTGATGTTCTGCCAGGCCTCTACTGCAACGGTCTTCTGTGCTGCTTGTTCTTGGGCCATTTTCCCTTCAGTTTTGTCTTCAGCAAGTGAAATGCATGCTCAATCAGATTCAGGTCAGGTGATTGACTTGGCCATTGCATAACATTCCACTTCTTTTCCTTAAAAAACTCTTTGGTTGCTTTGGCAGTATGCTTCGGTCATTGTCCATCTGCACTGTGAAGCGCTGTCCAATGAGTTCTGAAGCATTTTGCTGAATATGAGCAGATAATATTACCCGAAGCACATCAGAATTCATCCTGCTGCTTTTGTCAGCAGTCACATCATCAATAAATACAAGAGAACCAGTTCCATTGGCAGCCATACATGCCCACGCCATGACACTACCACCACCATGCTTCACTGATGAGGTGGTATACTTTGGATCTTGAGCAGTTCCTTTCCTTCTCCATAATCTTCTCTTCCCATCACTCTGGTACCCATCACTCTGGTACAAGTTGATATTGGTCTCATCTGTCCATAGGATGTTGTTCCAGAACTGTGAAGGCTTTTTCAGATGTTGTTTGGCAAACTCTAATCTGGCCTTCCTGTTTTTGAGGTTCACCAATGGTTTATACATCTTGTGGTGAACCCTCTGTATTCACTCTGGTGAAGTCTTCTCTTGACTGTTGACATTGACACACATATACCTACCTCCTGGAGAGTTTTCTTGATCTGGCCAACTGTTGTGAAGGGTGTTTTTTTTTCACCAGGGAAAGAATTCTTCGGTCATCCACCAGAGTTGTTTTCCATGGTCTTCCGGGTCTTTTGGTGTTGCTGAGCTCAACAGTGCATTCTTTCTTTTTAAGGATGTTCCAAACAGTTGATTTGGCCACACCTAATGTTTTTGCTATCTCTCTGATGGGTTTGTTTTGTTTTTTCAGCCCAATGATGGCTTGCTTCACTGATAATGACAGCTCTTTGGATCTCATATTGAGAGTTGACAGCAACAGATTCCAAATGCAAATAGCACACTTGAAATCAAGCACACTCTGGACCTTTTATCTGCTCCTTGTAAATGGGATAATGAGGGAATAACACACACCTGGCCATGGAACAGCTGAGCAGCCAATTGTCCCATTACTTTTGGTCCCTTAAAAAGTGGGAGGCACATTTACAAACTGTTGTAATTCCTACACCGTTCACCTGATTTGGATGTAAATACCCTCAAATTAAAGTTGAAAGTCTGCAGTTAAAGCACATTTTGTTTGTTTCATTTCAAATCCATTGTGGTGGTGTATAGAGCCAAAAAGATTAGAATTGGGTCAATGCCCCAATATTTATGGACCTGACTGTGCCTCCTTTAGCTGTATACAGCAGGTTTCTGTGTCTGTGTTGTCACTCCTCCTCCTGGCTGAATTTCAGTTCTGTGACTTCCTGTTTCCTTCCTTTTCTAGTGCTGATACTACATGTCCCATGATCCACTCAGTCACTTTTACCAGTTCTGGGACTTGATGTGGGTAGATCCTAGGGCAGTGAAGGTGAACCTTGGCACCCCAGATGTTTTGGAACTACATTTCCCATGATGCTCATGGGAACAAAAAAGTTCAGCCAACGCATTTGATAGCTGTAGAGGTCTTAATGATCCCAGATAGGAAACCCATTATCAAAAGTCTTGATATCAAAATTCTGCAAAGGAAAAAAAAAATCAGACACAGACCGGAAAACTCACTATGACATAAAGTTGGATGAAGAATTGTAAGTTATACAGAACATCGGAGACAATTCAGTCCTCGGATATTATGAAAAATAGGCCAACAATGATGATTAATATTATGAAGAATAAAAACAGGCACTATCAGATAGATTATTGTATTAATTATTAATGTGAAGAAAGATCTTTAAAATTAATGTTAGTTCCTTAGTGTAGGGTATCTTTTTTTCTTTTATCACTTCATTGCTATTGCAATAGCTGCAGCATGTGTTAAAACTGCCCTGGGACTAAGAATGTGCCTTATCTAAAGTGCTAATGGCTTTTATGTCACCATGTTAATTTGATAGGTAAGGTGACAAACTGTTAAAATATCACCTAAAACAGACTGTACCTGACCTTGAGACGTCACCTATGCTGCTTACAAATAGGGCACTTGGATGATAGAATACTGGTAAAATGAAAAGGTAAACCATGGCACATTTTGCCTGTTTGTACTTCAGTAATTGAACCTTTTTTTAAGCTACTGACCCTGTTTGTGAAGCTCTTAGAATTTATTTTATTATTGTATAGAAAACGGTTTCAGATTATACATATTTTGGGTTGCCTCATTCAGAACAGGTTACAGTATTTCAATATAACTAAGGTCAAACAATTATTTCAAAATAAAAACTAGGGGGCATGTTTGGCTGGCGCTGCTGATGGTCACATAACCCAGAACTCCAATCAGACTGAAATATTTAGTGGCTCCAGTGCAACTTATCATGGCAGAACAAGTCAAAGCAGCACAAGGCAGTAAGAGCATGACAGAAGCTCACAGATTTCTATCTAGTAGCTGGTTCTCAAATGCCAAGATGGCGCCAATCCCCAGCTGAATGGCACATTCTGCGGCAGCTCTGCAACACCTGGAGCACTGTATACTGACAGCTCAGCCTACATGGTCTGGGTGAATCACCCCCACTACCTACTTCCACTACACATAGCCCTGCAAAAACAAGGCAGAGAAGAGAGGAGAAAGTACTGCATCTAGACCTCCATCCAGCCCCTGTGAAACCCAGAGTATAACAGCAGATCAGTCTTCCAGCCCTTTATTAAAGCCTTCCCTGTAGCTGATCAGCCTATCTCAGAGCACACCATGAAAATAATGCTTCTTTTCCTGAGGCACACACTAGCTAATGTCAGTCATACTGTTCAAAGGCACACAAAGAGATTGCACCATGTAGCAACTAAAATGGAGGAAATGTTTTTGGCACTTAATCTTGTTGATGCACATAACGATCACTCTGCTAAAATACAATGGTTGAAAAAAAATTACTGACATGGAAGACTGATCTAGATGGAACAACATTACATTTCGGGGTATTACTGAACATGTGCAATCAGCATAAATTGCAGTTTTACTTCAGAAACTAATGAAGGCTCTTATACTTATGATGATATCTAATTATCTCTACGTATGCGGAATGATCCTACACTGAGTTATGTATTGACAGAGCACACAGGATTCCTAAACTGAAATTTTTGCCAGACACTACACCTAGGGATGTCCTAGCTTGCATTCTTTTTTTCAGGTCACAGAATGCCTCATGTCAGCGGCTAAGCAAAATTTAGTTTTGAGCAGTGATATCTCTCTATGCATTCCTATCTCACATAACGGTCATGATTCGAGAAAAACATGCACCTCTTAGCAAGGTCCTGAGAAGCATCGGGATTCCCCCCAAAACACCTAGTGGGGTAAGACCCGATCTACTGGACAAAAGTCTCTCAAAGAATGGAATCTCTTCCTTGTTGATACTCAATCTCTCTCCCCCCAACCTCCACAGCGTTTAGAGTCTGAATTGACCTGATCCACTACATTACTACCTTTATTCAGGCGTTCTCCGGTTGTTACTGAATAGTGCAAAGGCCTCAAGATGGAACACGCAAGTTACCTTCTCCTGTTGAGAAACTGTCTTTACTACTATAGGTAGCAGTGCATGCTGCCTATTGTTAATTCATTCCTTGCAAGATGTTATTACTTTTGTGGATTTGTTTTGCCTCTCTACTCCTTTTTCTCCACCAGTCAAGGGTAACTTCTGATCCAGCCTCAAACCTGTATGCCAGCCTTCATTCTATGAATAAAGGTACAAAAAACCTTCAGTGTGCAACTCCCCCCTCAGCCGCCTCAATACTTACCTAAGCGATCTCAATCCAGCAAAGTGCACGAAAGCGAGGCTCTACCGGGTCTCTCGCTCCAATTTAGCTGAGATGCAGCAGCAGGAGCCACTGGCTCCCACAGCTGTCAATCACAGCCAGTGAGGTGGGAGAAGGATGCCGAGCTGCGCTCTCTGCGTCCTATGGACACAGAGCCGGCTCGTGAGCGAGCATGCACGAGCGCCCCCCATAGCAAGCCACTCGGCAAGGGGGAGGGCCCCAGAGTGCCTGCGAGGGAACTCAGGCTGCTCTGTGCAAAACCATTGCACAGAGCAGGAAAGTATGACATGTTTGTTATTTTTTCCCCCTTTAAAAACACTTTACGGCCCCTTTCACACTTGTGCGACTTGGGACTGCAAAGTCGCATGACAAGTCGTACTTCATGATTTTCATGAGTACCAGTCATATCTGCGCAACTTCAAGTTGCAGTGACTTGAAAGTAGTCTCTGTACTACTTTGGTCTGAATTTGAGGTGACTTGACATCCCTAGACCTCAACATTATACAGGCATTGCTTAAAGTCACAGCAAAATCGCAGCAAAAAATCATGGAAAATCGGGCGACTTTCAGGTCGCACAAGTCTGAAAAAGGGCCTCATTTACAGACTTTTCCAGTATGTAGATTAACATGCTGTGATAATGTTATTCTTTGTTGCAGCTAAACTATCAAGGTGCACCTCAGTGCATCTGACTGTCACAGGTCTCCAATTAGTGATTGGAAGCAAATCAAATTGGTTCTCAATTATGTGATCACCATGATACGTAATCATGGTGATCACATGAAGGCTAAAATTTGTTTACAAGCAAACCTCTTCAGCCTTTAGGGCCGGTTCACACTGCAGGCGATGCGAGGCGACACCGACTTGCCTCGCCGCGACCTGCCGCGACCTCAGCGGCAACTTGCAGATGACTTCTGTATAGAAGTCAATGCAAGTCGCCCCGAGGTCGCCCGAAAGTAGTACAGGAACCTTTTTTCTGAGTCGGAGCGTCTCGAGTCGCTCCTCTCAGAACGGTTCCATTGTACAGAACGGGGGCGACTTGTAAGATAGTGGCGAGGCGAGTCGTGTGAACCGGCCCTAAGTTATGCATAAAATAATATTTTTTTAATACTTTTTTTTGCAATTTGTCAGCTTATAACAAAACTGAATGGGACAGGGGTGGTATTATTAATGTGCCAAATGCCTTATATGCAATTAAAAATATTTAAAAAAATGTTTAGGTGTGAAAATAGACTCTAAGGGCCAGTTCACACCAGACGCAGTTCCGTTCACTTCCGTGTGCTTTTTTTCTGCACTAAAAATGCATGCACAGTGTTTTCCATGTATTCCAATGACTCTAGTTCACACCATGCAGTCAGTTTCTGGTCAGTTTCCGGTGCATAAACTGACCAGAAACTGACCGGAACTGACTGTATTGGTGCAGAAAAAACAGAACTGCAAGGAACTGCATCTAGTGTGAACTGGCCCTTAAGGCTGGATTCACACCTATGCAGTTTTAGTGCTTTTTGCACTTTGCAGATTTGCACTACAGTCCATTTAACATGGTTTCTTATGGAACACGTTCTGTTGTGCAAATCTGCAAAATGCAAAAAGCACTAAAAATGCATTAGTGTGAATCCAGTCTAAATGCACAGTGCGCACAGTGTTTTCCATGTATTACAATGTCTCTAGTTCACACCATGCAGTCAGTTTCTGGTCAGTTTCCGGTCAGTTCTGGTGCAGAAAATGACTGGAACTGACTGAATTGGTGCAGAAAAATGGAACTGCACAGAACTGCATCTGGTGTGAACTGGCCCTTATTCATTATTCATTTCTGACTCTTCAAAGTAGTATTTATTGCAGATAAGACAGCCAAACACACTTGTGCCGTTCTTTTCAGGAAAGTTCTTCCCAAAACCACTGCTGAAGTTTCCATAAATTTGTTGCATTTGTAGGGTGGTTTGCTTTCACCCTTCTCTCTAGTTCATCCAAAACCATCTTAAAGAAGTTTAAGGTGTATTTTCACTTTTGCAGTCAAATTCGGATAACATCTACTATACATCTGTTACATGTTTTAAATGTGTTGTGTTAACATTTAACTTAACACATATGATGGTTATTAGGATGCTGTTAGGTACCGGCTCTGCTATTCAGTGGTTAAGCACCTGCCAGCTCTGTTATTCATTCCCAACACCCCCCCCCCCCCCAAAGTATTTCACCCCCAGCTCCTCTCTTGTGCAAGAGTGGGTGTGCAGGAGTCAGTTTGGCCGGCGGTGCAGAGAGCGGCCAGGGAAAGCAAACATAGTGGAGCCTACCATCAGACACTGCAGAGAGGGGAGTGGCTGTGTAGACTGGACAGGACTGCCAGAAATAGCTTCAGCGGCTCTGAAAATGTGAGTGGAAGAGAGGGAGACAGCTGGACCGACTCCTCCAAATGAAGAGACTAAGCAGAAAGAAGCTGGGGGTGACCACCAATGAGGGTGGGGGGGGGGGTATTTTATGTGTAGATATCTGCTGGGTGTTAAGGATACTGGTATGTGCTGGGTCCTTAACAACCAGCAATTCAATAGTTGTTGTTAGGGACACCAGCAGGTGCTGTCTATAAAAAAAAAGGAAGATGTTATGTGACCCCAAAAATGCACATGAAAACAAACCCTCTGTGCATTTTTGGTGCGTTCCCATTGACCTACAATGAAAGGTGCATTTTGGTGAGCTTTTGAAAAGCGCACCAAAGATACGGCATGCAGGACTTTTCAGACCACAGCACGGCAATGTGAAAGGTTTTATTGGATCTAAAGGGGAATCATTTTGATGCAATTTTGTCAAGCTAAAGAGGTGCTTTCTAGTGCAGCAAAAGTGGACCAATGTGAAAGGACCATTGCTGTGCTTAATGCATAAACATCCTTCTTTTTATTATGTAAACTACTAGTCCCATCAATGGAGGTAAATAAAAGACAGACATGTTTGCCTCCAAGTCAGTGTGACAACCATAGCTGCCCCCATAGATACAGTGGAGAAAAGTGTATAGACAAGATGTGAGCTATTTGCAGGAATAGCATCTAAAAAAGAGAAAAAAAACCCTGGAAAAAAAAAGTTAGCCATCACATCAAAAGACTAGTAAGCTGCAAGAAATGCATTTTTGTCTTTGGGTTTAGATTCACTTTAAGAACAAACTAAAAAGTTTCCAAGATATTTGCATGATTCACCCATTATATATTGTTTTGCAAAAAATAACAATGTTTTCTCCCTGAAAAAACTGGGCAGACAATTTATTGGGACATTAATAGGTACTAGGAAGGTATTTCCAACGATGTCTGCTTCTTATCTTTCTAGAAAAATGCTACTTCTATGCAGCCTCTGACAGTGAAGTCACTGCTGAAGTTCCAGCAGCGAAACTGAGGCTGGGTTCACATATATGCAAATTGGATGCGTTTTAAACCGGATCCAATTTGCGTGAAATGTAAATGTGACCAGCTCTCAATAGAGCCAGTTTGCACATGTCTGAGGTGGCCACGGTGAGTTTTTTGCATCCGATTCAGGTGCGAATTCAGGCAAAAATGTGCACCTGGATCTCACCTGAAGCAGTGAACAGAAACGCACCGGACCCTGGACTGCAAACCACATCCGCAAATACAGTATGTTAACCCGGCCTTAAAGTCAGGGCTGGAGCAAAGCCATCACAGTGGGTTGCTCACTGTTCAGCTCCTCCATTCAGAAAACCCCTTGTGTTTTTTAAAAGAATACAAGGCATTCTCACATCCCACTAGAATGAGTTTACTTTTTAAAATTAATTTTTTTTTTTGGTTCATTATGAACCTATAGGCGTGTTCATTAAGTTATTTCTATCTTAGTCTGCTTGTGAATTTCACATTCCTTATTTTGTCTTCCTTGTTTTTATTGTAGCTCTAATCAAGAGGGGCAGTTAGTATCTCCCAAAATGCAATGTTTAAAAGAACCACGTGGATACAATAAGGACAAATGAATATAGTTGGTAAAAGATTGAATGAAGTGAAAAACCGTGACACCAAGCAATAAATAAATAATAAAAAGTACAAATAAAAAGTACAAATATAAAAAGTAAAAACCAAGTGCAGAGAAATGTAAAACATTTCCAAAATGCAAAATAAATATATAAAAAATATACATTAAAAAATGATGACAGATTAGCCCATATCTTGATAGAGGAGAAATAAAACACTTCAATAACGGAAGGTAACAGACAGAGAGAACCACCACCATTAAATGTATATATAGATTAAGATTAAGCCCAATGGATAGATGATGGAAAACCAGCTGGTACGTCTGTCCAGACACCCTCCAGTACTATGCCTCCATCCTCAAACGCTATTCCAAATATGATCACAGGGTACAGAAAACATCAGATCCCCACTATAGATTCCAACAGGTCTTTAGAGACAGCAAAAAGATTAATGGTTTTATCACTAATATTTCAGGATGTTAAAAACATTTCTACAACCAGAAGACATTTAACAGCACTTTGCAAATGCTTGTCATGTATTCTTAGGGCTCATTCACATGACTGTGGAGGGCCGTACACAACTAGAATGCACATATTTATGAAAGTAGCACAGTTGGATGCAACCAGCAAGTTTGCACAAACCAATGAAAAGTGAAAGTGGCTGTTCAACTCAATACTGAACCCTATGGACTAGTACTGGGATGCCATTAAAGTTCATGTGTGTGTAAAGGCAGGTGTCACAATACTTTTGGTAATATAGTGTATTTTGGCTACCCATATTATCATAATTCTAGAGTACACAATAAAACACTTGAAACCATATACAAAGTAGAAATTGCTAACTTCAACACATTTCACTTGTAGATCAAAACTATAAATATTGTTGTTAGTATTGCAACCAAAGGCTAAAATCCTCCTTGGTGTTGGAATCCTGGGGGGAGACACGAGAAGCGCTAGATCACCATCACTGCAATGTACCCGGGATACAAACAGCATAGGTACTGTAGGTTTGTTCTTAAAGGGGTTGTCACCTTAATGCATCCTATGCATTAAAGTGAAAAAACTTCTTCTAGTGACCGGCCCCCCAGCCCCTCCATTTTACTCACCTGAGCCCCATAATTCCCAAGGTGGAGACACACCCTTCCTCTGCCCAGGGTTCTCAGATCTTGATTGGATAAATTGATAGCAGCTCCTGCTGCTGTTAATCAAATCCAATAACGCGGCACAGGGGGTGGGACCGAGTCCGACATTATGCGTCAATCGATGCAAATGCTGGACTCAGGAGCGCTCCCGCAAGGCAATCCCCCAGGAGAGCGCTTCTAATAGGGGGTTATACGATGCAGGGAGGAGCTACCAGTGCCGCCGGGGGACCCCAAAAGAGGAGGTTTGAGGCCACACTGTGCAAAACTAATTGCACGGTGGAGGTAAATATGACATGTTTGTTTCATAAAAAAAAAAAAAAAGCACAAAGCTTTACAATCACTTTAAGTTGAAATTGTATGTAAGTTGTAACAGGTAAATTTTTTAAGTGTAACTCCAGCCAAAAAAATTAATTCTTTTTACATCTTTTTGAACAGCATACCTAAGGGCCTCTGTTCAGAAGATTTCACCTCACTTTCTGTGCCTGTGAGAATTGGATTTTTAAAAGTTTGGGTTGTTGTGGAAACAAGGATTGGTGATAAACCTTCAGTGGAGACACCTTTTTGCCTATGATAAC
The DNA here is from genome assembly GCF_037356315.1 of Lithobates pipiens. Lineage (NCBI taxonomy): Eukaryota > Metazoa > Chordata > Amphibia > Anura > Ranidae > Lithobates > Lithobates pipiens. The sequence continues at coordinate 342,668,836 of NW_027507758.1, forward strand.
TCATACAGTAGTGAACTTCCCTTCCTAGAGGCAGATTTCCTCTTACTTCCTGTTGTTTGCTTCCGTTTGTAAGTATGTAAGTCTATTTGTTATCAGAGGTCCACTTGAGTGGACTACTCCACGACTGTCATGTACTGTGGCTATGTATATACAGCCCTAATTCCAAAAAAGTTGGGATACTGTGTAAAATCTACATAAAAACAATTCAATGATTTGCAAATCTCATAAACCCATATTTTATTCACAATAGAAAACATATCAAATGTTTAAATTATATTTTATTTTGATTTTTTTTTTAAATGTACCATTTTAAGAAAAAAATATGATTATTTTGAAATTGATAGCAGCAACACGTCTCACAAAAAGCTGGGGCAGGGCAAGAAAAAGCTGGCAAAGTAAATGGTAGTAAAAAGGAAGAGCTGGAAGAACATTTTGTAACTAATTAACTCAACTGGCAACAGGTCAGTAACATAATTGGATATAAAAATAGCATCTTAGAGAATCAGAGTGCCTCAGAAGTAAAGATGGGCAGAGGTTCTCCAATCTGTGAAAAGCTGCCTCTAAAAATTGCAGAACCATTATAGAATAATGGTCCTCAACATAAAATTGCAAAAACTTTAAATACCGTATTTTTCGCTCCATAAGATGCACCTGACCATAAGACACATCTAGGTTTTAGAGGTTGAAAACAAGAAAAAAAATATTCTGAACCAAATGGTGTACTAAAATATTTTCCAGTGCCCATGAAATGCAGAGTGACCATTACCATAGAAAATGCAGAGTGGCCATTACCATAGAAAATATTGGCAGGGTATTGCAGAGTATTGGCAGGGTATCGCAGAGTATTGACAGGGTATGGCAGGGTATTGGCAGAGTATTGGCAGGGTATGGCAGAGTATTGGCAGGGTATGGCAGAGTATTGCAGAGTATTGGCAGGGAATTGCAGAGTATTGGCAGGGTATGGAGGGATGGCTGTGACTGCACTTGTCACAGAGCAGCGCTGTGGGCACTACAGATGCAGCCTACAGCTCTGCTGCCATCCGACCTCTCCCCTCCACTGTACAGATCTGTACACAGAGGGGAAAGAGGAACTGGAGGCATCATGATGCTGGTTTGTTTACAAGTGATTGCTCCATCATTTGACGGAGCGATCACATTGTAAACGGCCGACGAGTGTACCAAGATGGCTGCCGATCTGGAGCTAGGCCGAAGCCGCAGCCTTTCCCAAGGCTGAGGCTGCGGAGTACCATAAGACGCAGGCACATTTTCCCCCATATTTCTGGGGGAAAGAAGTGCCTCCTATAGTCCAAAAAATACGGTATATCATCATCTACAGTACATAACATCATCAAAACATTCCAACAATCTGGATAAATCTCTGTGCACAAGGGACAAGGCTGAAATGCAATATTGGATGCCCGTGATGTTCAGGTCCTAAGACAGCGCTACATTAAAAAATTATCTTACGGGAAGCTGCAAACATATATAATGATCTCCACACATTAAACACCATCATGATTCTGTGATGGACATCACTGCACAGGCTCAAGAATACTTCAAAAAATCACAGTGTTTGAACACAGTTTGTGGTGCCATCCAAAAATGCAAGGTATAGCTCTATCATTCAAGCAGAACCCATAATCCAGAAATGCTGCCATCTTTTCTGGGCCAAAGCTAATTTAAAATGATCTACTGCAAAGTATAAAATTGTTCTGTGTTCAGGCAAATTGAAAGTTGACATTCTTCTTGACAACCATCGGCACCCTGTTTGAGACTAAAGAGAAGAGGGATATTCTGGCTTGTTATCAGCGCTCAGTTCAAAATCCTGAATCTCTGATGGTATGGGGTTGCATTAGTGTATATTGGATGGGCAAGTTTGCACATCTGGAAAGGCACCATCATTGCTGAAAGATATATCCAGGTTTTAGAGCAGCATATGCTCAGTCAAGAATGGGACAACATTCCACTGCCAGAGCTCCGGTAACTGGCCTCCACAGTTCCCAGACGTGGAGGTGGGAAAGCTGAGACCAAGCTGAGACCAGGTTGGAGTGGAAGAAGATGGGACCAAGCACCAGTATCAGGTTGGAGAAGAGAAAGGAGAGACCAATCACCAACACCAGGTTGGAGGTGAAAAAGATGAGACCAAACACCAGCACTGATTGTAGGTGGGGAAGCCAAGCAACGGTAGCAGGTTGGAGGGGAGGAAGCTGAGACCAAGCACTAGTACCAGATTGCAGTTGAGACAATTTCCCATACAGCAACAGTCTGTTACGTGTATGTGTGTAATATATATTTTATCCTTAAAGTAGAAATTTAGTATAGATTTAGGGAGGGTTATAACTCCTCTGTCCCAGAGCCAAAACAAGAAGTGAGAGAAATCCTGCGAGGCCCCCCAGGTCACCAGAACTAGTGTCCTCATTGGAAGATTCCCTCTCTGCTACTGTTCTGGGGACGACCCAAAATTTGGGATTTTATTTTACTTTCAATGATAATGGTAAACTGGACATATAGAGAGGGTGAATCTCCCTAATGGGGACATAGACAGCAGAAAAAAACATAACAGGTGTTCTAATCCATCTCTACTCAGTCCAAAATGTTAAAAAAATTGTTTTGCTTTTAGTTAAACTTTAATGTGCTAGCTGAATTTGATTTTATTTTTTCCACACCACATACACAAAAGGCCAAAGTTTTTAATTTACAAAAAAAATGAGTGATCACTTGAGACTTTTATTGTATATTTTATTAAATTATTCCACACACTTCATTCTTTTTTTACATTTTTGGAGCACTGAGCACTTAACTGTTTTTTTTTTTTTTACGAGTACGAGTACCAATAATTTTTTTTACCAATTGTTTTGTTTTAACTTCAGATGTCAGCAATGGTACAAAGCATTGAAAAGTTATTTACAAATGAAATAAATTGATTATTTTTGAATTTAGCGCTTTTTCAATGTGAAATGCGTAAATAAACATTAATATATATGTGTAACAAAGCAAAACAAAAAAAAGTTTTAATTGTTTATCGTTTATAAAATAGACATGAAAAAAAAAAGAAAAAAAAAAAGCTGAAAATAATAATTAAATGGAGGAGAATAGGGAGTTAATGAAGGACGATTAGAGTAAATTAAGGGTTAATAAGGGGTTAAACAGAGGAAAATGTGTTCATCCCCATAGGTGTGCACAGCCTATTGCATCAAGGTGTGCACCCCAAAGCTCAAACACACATGACTTTTTCTGCAGCCTTAGCTGCATAGGGCAGTGAATGAATGGGAAGTGCTTTGTGCTGTGCTGAATGGTTCTTAATTATAGGTTACTGGCGCTACCTCCAACCAACTAATTCCAATACCACTATTTATTTCCTCAAACTTTTATGTCTATTACCTCAACCTGTCCCCAGGGACTACGTGAATTGAACCCGTGTTCCGTGTTTTAACTCAGCACCACCCCACTTATCCAACACCTCAAACTCAAACCAAAAGTGATTAAGCACCACTTTATATCTCCTCTGCTAGGTGAGCTGATACCACTTATTCTACATATAATTTCATTAGTACTTCAAATCAAAAAATGTAAGTATAAGTGAAAAAGTGATAAATGATTAATAAAACCTCTACCGCAAAAAAAACAAAAGCAAAAATTTTTTAAAAAATCCAAACAAAAAAGACAGAAAAAAAACCCAGAAAAAAAACACAAAAAATCCAAAAGAAGGTAAAAAACCAGAAAAAAACCCCAAAAAAAGGGGGGGAGAGAAAAAACTTCCAGGTGTTATATAGTGCAAACACTTCCTAACTGGGAAGCCAAACTACCTTCAATTTTTGTACAAATTACTTGTGCTAATTATTAAATATCCCAAATATCCCTACATTAGTAAATGTGAAAAATATAAAGAAATATATAAAAAGTCCGATTACATCCATCTCTGACGAAACGCGTACAGCGTCATTACGCACACACGTCACTTCCGGTGCGCCAGACCCGCTGGAACGCAGCCTGGAGCGCACGCCGAGCGTTCAGGGGAATTGCATCGCGGCGGACCGGCTAGTTTGAATACTTGGGCTGAAGAAAGCGAGCCCAATAACAACTTTTCAAATCCTTTTAACCTTTATGTTTTTTTCATCTTATGTTGGCTGTTTTCACCTACGTAGCCCCATTCTTAACCTACTTAAGCCTGGCAAACGGTCCCCTGGGGAGACCATCATCTAACCCCATTGCAGTAAGGGGACTCTAGCACTGGGGGAATAGGGCTTTTTTGGGACGAAGTGCAGTTATTGCTGCAAGGGCTGTAGGTGACTTTGGATTTTATTTTTATTTTACATTTTTTACTCTTACAATTTGTGGATTTTTGGTATATATATATATATTTTTTGCACTCCGGAATCAGTGCGTTATATTTATTTTTATCTTTTTGGTTTGTATTTTTGTTTTTATTTTATTTTTTTAAAGATATATTGTTTTTCTTTTTTTGCTGAAAAGGGTTGGTACTTTTTTTTTGTTAGCCGTATAATACAATTCATATACGGTGTATGCTGATGTATGGTTTGTTAAACTGCATCTTGCATAAAAAAACCCTCGTTTTGCATACAGTGTTGTATAAAGTTTTTGGTAATAAAGCATTTTTTTAAGTGGATACTAGCCTCCTACTGTTTCTACATAATTAAAAAATACCTGCCTTAAAGAAGAATATCAGACTGTTCTCCCCTCTTTCCCAAGTATAATCAAAAATACTACACCATGAGGGAATTTTCTTTTATTTGAGGAATTATTAGTGGATATAAGGATCTTCCTGCATCTCTTTACAAAAACCCTGAGAAGGATCCGCTGAAGACACAACTGGTTGGTGGAATCTCCGGATAAATGGGATACAGATTATGGGCGTATAACCCCTTAGGGGGTGAATGGATCTGGTGAGTGGGGATCCTTGAGGGGGAACAAGCACGAAAGTCACTAATAAAGCGCAGGCACTCTCACGAAAGTCACCTTTCCTGTATTTTGAAGAGGTGTAATGGCACATTGATACGGCTATAGAAGACTCACTGTGGACTGAAATATTTTTATGATACATACACTGGTTATTTTGTATATATATTTGCCTTATTGATCCTTTCACAATTTTATATGGTTTTGGATTGGTGCATATATCACTGGATGTAATCGGACTTTTTATATATTTCTTTATATTTTTCACATTTACTAATGTAGGGATATTTGGGATATTTAATAATTAGCACAAGTAATTTGTACAAAAATTGAAGGTAGTTTTGCTTCCCAGTTAGGAAGTGTTTGCACTATATAACACCTGGAAGTTTTTTCTCTCCCCCCCTTTTTTTGGGGATTTTTTCTGGTTTTTTACCTTCTTTTTTGGGTTTTTTGGGTTTTTTTTCTGTCTTTTTTTCTGTCTTTTTTGTTTGGATTTTTTAAAAATTTTTTGGTTTTGGTTTTTTTGCGGTAGAGGTTTTATTAATCATTTATCACTTTTTCACTTATACTTACATTTTTTGATTTGAAGTACTAATGAAATTATATGTAGAATAAGTGGTATCAGCTCACCTAGCAGAGGAGATATAAAGTGGTGCTTAATCACTTTTGGTTTGAGTTTGAGGTGTTGGATAAGTGGGGTGGTGCTGAGTTAAAACACGGAACACGGGTTCAATTCACGTAGTCCCTGGGGACAGGTTGAGGTAATAGACATAAAAGTTTGAGGAAATAAATAGTGGTATTGGAATTAGTTGGTTGGAGGTAGCGCCAGTAACCTATAATTAAGAACCATTCCATGAAAGCAGGTTGTCAATGCAGCCTGTGCATACTAGGGTGGCAGCAACCTCATAAAATCAGAGAAAACTCCTAATAAACCTTTTAGGATAAAGAATTAGAAAGTAGAATTGTAACCAATAAAAATCATAAAAAAATCATACAAAATACAAGGTTACAGGTATAAATTAACACCTATATATATTCCTGCTGGCCAGAACCCATTCCATAGCGCGGTTTTACCTGCTTAATCCGTGCTGTGCTGAATGGTTTCCTGTTCATTCACAAACTGAAGCATAGTAAATTCAGTTACTATTCTTCCGTTATGAATGGACACAGTGAGTAAGTGTGTTCACTATGTTCATTTAGAAAAGGAAGGGACCTGTAAATTACATATTCACTAAACCCTTCCCATGCTCACCATCATAAAACATCCCTCGCAAAAGCGGGATGAGGGGAGAGGAGAGGAGAGAAGCCAGTAGCACTGTGGGGCGGGGTGGCCAACATGGAGGGGAAGCCACTAGGTTGAATAAGCAACACACATAGGCCCCTTTCACACTGGGGCGGTTTTCAGGCATTACAGCGCTAAAAATAGCGCCTCTGTAGCGCCTGAAAAAACCGGCCCCTTTCACTCCAGTGTGAAAGCCGGAGGGCTTTCACACTGGAGCGGTGCGCTGGCAGGACGGTGAAAAAAGTCCTGCTAGCCGCATCTTTGGAGCGGTGAAGGAGCGGTGTATTCACCGCTCCTAAACCGCTCCTACCCATTGAAATCAATGGGACAGCGCGGCAATACCGCCGGGAAAGCGCCGCTGCAGCGGCGCTATGCGGGCGGTTTTAACCCTTTTTCGGCCGCTAGCGGGGGTTAAAACCACCCTGCTAGCGCCCGCAGACCGCCGCTAAAACGACGGTAAAGCGCCACTAAAAATAGCGGCGCTTTACCGCCGATGGCCGCACCGCCCCAGTGTGAAAGGGGCCATAGTGATTAGGGTGTGCCCAGGCACACCTGGCAGACTCCCTGCGAATGCCTATGTTCATCCCTTTGATCTGCATATGAAGAAACAGAAAGATACAAAAAGAAACAATGTTTCTTTTTATTTTAGTGTTTTAGGGCTGAGCAATGTTGGTAATAAACATTGCCAGCTTTTTTTTTTTTTGACAGCTCCAATTACCGGACTTCTTTAATACTGGGGAGACCCACTGACAGCCCAAAGAACCGAGCCTGAAAGTATCAGTTTCAGGTATCGGTGCATTTGCACGAGTGCCAATACTTGTGCAAAGTACACCAATACCGATACTAGCATCGGTGCAACCCTAAGTATGTATAAATATGTATAATTGAGATGGACCTAGTTCTTGCTAACAAGAGGACCAAACAAAAGAGCAGACTTTTCACAAGAAATCTTCATTTTCTTCATAAGGCATGTACAAGAAGTCTGACAGTCAATCAAGCATGTTTATCTTCGATTACAGACCAATACCAGTTAGTTCCTGCAGCTAACAGCAAATAAGAGCAGATCAAGCAGGCAGAAAAAGGCAGAAATGGCACATAGGCACTGTATGTCACGAGCACAGCCTGCATCTAAGACTTTCTAATGCAGTGGCTGTTGCTTAGCTATGCTCTTTAATTACATGAGGGTTTATCATACATCTCTTCATTACATTTATCAGCAGCATTGCAGTCGCCTCAGTAATCACATTACATTATGCAAGCCAGTGCTACCAGCAAGTGTCTCATTCTTTTTTTTTTTTTGGACTCCACCTCTCTAAGCTGTGCAGTTTTTATGAATGAGTGGCAATCAATGGCAATGAATGACTGCCAACTGCCCACTCAACCATTTCTGCTCTCTGCACATACGCTCTATAGCACGCAGCAACTGACTGTTGATGAGGCATCAGGTAATTCTACAAGGAACTTATCAAGGGACCTAATGTTCTTTTCTGTAATGCATAAGGCTGTAAAATTAGTCAATATGAAACGATATTAGTGGTTGAGAGAAATAGTTCTGTATTAACAATGATGTCATTCTAATAGTAAACATTTATTGTACCCGCGCCAGATTACTAGATTTAATATGGAAATGAAAACAAAAGATGATTTGCAAAGTGCAGCAACCTTCATCAACCAAGCAGATCTAGGCTTTTCAAGTTTACAGCAATGCAAGATAATTGCTGAATGGTAGGCTATATCACTGTGCACATTGCTCTTAGCCTTATGGAAGGCTAGAAATACAATATGTCAGCGTACACAGAACGATAACAGATAAATCAACATATGCATTTATTTGTCCAGAAAAAATGAAGTTGATGAGAAAATAAAAAAATAGACCAATACCAACACTGTGTGACTTGCCCCACAACAGTTGTTCCCCTCATACAGGAGTCCCACAACTTCACATTCAAGTCCTGTCAATGGAACATACAAATAGAGACCCAGATGACTTGAGCAAACCTTAAAGAAGAACTAACCACAATGTAATCCCCCCTTTTTCTCCGCCATTTAAAAAAAAAAACAGCATGTGCCTAGATGGTATTTGGGGGCTGGCAGAGCCTGGCGGTAAATCTGCACATGTGTACAAATGCCACTATATCTCCCTAAACCTGAAATGAACCTTAAAGCCATTTTTTCGTTTATTAAAAGTCAGCAGCTACAAAAAGCATAGCTGCTAACTTTTAATAAACCGACACTTACCTGCCCCATGGTCCAGCAATGTGGCTGCCCAGAGGCTAGCTCCTCTCCCCCTCCTCTCCTCTACACCGTCGGTGGTAACTGTGGGCACCTGGCCGTGACAGCTTACGGCTTAATGGCCGGGCGCGCACTGCACATGCACGAGTTGTGCTACATTCTCTTATTGGCCAGCCCATCTTCTAGGACCTGAGTTGTGTTCCAGAAGATTGCTGGCAGGGAGGGGCCGCCTAGGGCGAGAGGAGGAGTCTAGCCTAGGTGTCCAAAGATAGGAAGCAGGAAGTGGGACAGGAAGTCTCACGAAAAAAGGGTACACACAAAAAATGACATGCCAAATGTCACATGTCAGGGGGGCGAGGAGTGCTTAAAGCGGAAGTTCCACTTTTGGGTGGAACTGCGCTTTAAATAAAAAAATTGTAGCAGTTAAGGATTATAAGCACATTCCCTTACCTTTTTTTTTTTTTTTTTTAATCAGGAGTGGGAAGTATGGGGAAAAAAAAGTTTTGTTCAATGAATACAATGCATTTTCTGATTGGACAAAGTAGAGGTTGTGACATCACTGCTTCTCTTTTCCACCTTGTCCAATCAGAGAATGCCTTGTATTCACTAAAACAAAATACACATAATTCTAGGAATGCCTAGAAGGGGACCTCATGTGGTCTGTACGCAGTGTGACAGTGACTTGCATAAAACCTGACCAGGATGTGAAAGGTCTCAGCTATTCTTTTTTTTTTTTTTATTCTTTTATTTTTTTTTTTTTTTTTTTTAATTATACAAAAACAGAGTCTATTTAGCATACCAGGCTCGAAACATATACATCAAAAAAACATATACTGTACATTCAGCAACAACACTAGTGCCCGAACTGACACTAAACCAGTAGCACACTCTAATTATAAGGTAGGATTCCTACAAAGAGGCGTGATTCGCTCACTCAGAGTCTAAGGTGTGTACCAGATGGAGGATAAAGTTATCTTCTCTATTCCATCGATCAAAAACCAATATGATCCATAGTGGATGCTCTAACAATAGTTTAAGACACAGGGGATTGATCTGTTTAACCAAGAGGTCCTTGGTCTGCATTAGTAGAGGGGGCCTCAATCCAAATATCCCACACTTTATGGATTTTTTTTTAGAGCAGCCCCGTAATAGGTATGTGGCTTTATACAAAGGTAACTGGGACTTAATTGTTTCCACTGTGATAAAGTGGGAGCCTCAACTATCACTTTAGTAGTGCCGACTACTACAGTGATTTCAAGCTTTTCCAGCAGTTCATTGGGTATGAGTAAAGTATATTTACATTGTGCCAACCTGGACAAATGTATGCATGTGATACAAATAATAATTGGAGTTTAAACATGAAAACACCATTTTACTTCTTTAGGTCCACCCTATAGCAGTTTTACTGCTACAGGGTGGCACCCCTGTGCATGATTACGTATATATATATATATATATATATATATATATATATATATATATATACACACATGATCCTACACTTCCGGGTAGGGGCATGCATGCATTGCATGACCATACAATTGTTAGTAAAAGTAAAGCAGTGCCATATCGCAAAAAATGGCATGACCATGAAGGGGGGTAAATCTTCCGGAGGTCAAGTGGTTCATTTATTTTTTAAATGTCTGTATCAGAAATTGACCTCTGCTTTTGGCAGTCCCTGTACTGCAAGACTTGAGTGTGAGAGGAAGAAGCAGCACAATGAGCCAATCAAGTCATGTGCCGACAAGAAGCTTGCAATTGGGAAGCAGTGTGATAGAGGGGTGAGCGCATCAATATGCCGCTTCACCTTTCACTGTCTTGTCACTGGCTGGGTTGGTGCAGAATGACCTGGGCTCAGAGAAAGCCCATTAAAAGATGCCGAGTCTAGTAGGAGAAAAGTACTGCAAGGGAAATCTTTGGAATGAAGTTGAATAATGTAGCAAAAGCTGGTTTTGTCATTATATTTTGAATGGGCTCTTTATTTTATCTTGGTATTTTTGGCTGCTCTGCTTTAAATATGATGCTTACTATATATTTTATCCTTGTGTATTTCAGCCTTATTCTTAGTACTATGGGGGTCACTAAAACAGGAGTGTGTAAAATCTGGTACATCTCTATATAGAAGCCAATTAACTCTGAGGCTTTTTTGTCAAAGCTTAATTGAACAAGTTGACGTTATAGGCTGATTGGCTACCATGCACCAGATTCGGAGTGCACTCGTTTTAGTAAATGTCCCCCTATGCTTAAAGTGATATTAAACCCTCTGCTTTTATCACTTTCAGCACCTAATTTATTCAGTTACTGGGTATACAGCTTCTTTATCTTTTAACCCTTTCGCTGTCAGGCCACAAGGTCCACTTTTAAACTCAATGTTTTATGTTTCCCTTAAAGCGTTCAGAGTTTGTAAAAGACCCCCCAAACCACGCATTTTCTGAAAGTAAAATAAAAAAAAAATATGCTACTACTTTTTTAGGTCCCACGATAGTCGCTCAAATGTTTATCAAAAAAATGTTTAACATAACAAATTTACTAAATTCCTACTAAAATTTCACTAAAAATACCAAATATTTATAAATTTTAGGTTGTGCTTTTTTTGGGAAAAGGTGAAAAATCTAAGGTATGCAAAACTGTGCATAAGCGTATTATTCTAAAAGTCTGGAGGTTATCATTTTTTCACTTACAGCTTTCAAAGTTTCTAAAACACCCACCAAGCCATATTTTTTTCTGAAAGGACATGACCCGTGGAATAAAAAAAAAGGGTGCTGATTTTTTAGGACCCGCTATAGTTGCGCAAATGTTTATCAAAACAATATTTTCTCTAAAAAATATACTATAATCTATCTATATAATTATTCTGTAAAGATATTCGTATTATGCTTTGTTTGTATATGGTTTAGCATACAAAAAATAGTAAATAAATCTGTCAAAAAAAAAACAAAAAAAAAAATATACTATAATCATAATTAGAGGACAGCAAATTTTAATTGAATTCCTGCTAGATTCCAACTAAATCTAAAACTCTATTAAGTTAACAAAAAAAGTATGTCCTGGGAGTCCCCGAGTTTGAAAATATGGCGCTGCCTATCCCTATAGCCATATATGGGTAGGTGTCACATACTCACAACACAACAAGAGTAACAAAAAAGGTGCTGACATATCAAAAACAGTATGATCAACATAATACCAGTGCCTCCCAATCCCACCCCACCCGGGTTCACCTGGCCCCCAGCCCTATAAGCCACCCCCCAAAAACCCTCCCAAATAGAGCAGCCTGCCCCTCCCAAACCCACCAATCTGGTGCCATGACTACTGCCCCAGGTTTCCTGAGTCTGGGTACAGTAGTTCCTTTTTCCTGCAGCATGTGACTAGTGACTAGAGTTATGTCTTCCTAATCTGTGCGCATCAATAGAAACATGCAGCCTCATGGCAAGGCACTGTCAGGGCTGGCTTAGCCCTTCCTCCTCTGGGCTGGCCGCTCAGCTGTCAGCTAATTGCCAGCTCTCTTCTCTTTCCACAGTTACCAGCTGTTCCCGATGATGCTCGTCTGACCTGCTTATTTAAAGCCTTCCAGCTCACTCTTTCCTTTGCCTTCACGTTGGTCACATCACTAGGAACCATCTCCTGCTGTTTGTTTCAAGACTGGCTTGCTGACATCCCTCCTAGCTTCTATCCTGCTTGCAGTTGCTCTCCTTGGATCCCTGACGTCTGGACTGGCTGATTACCCGATCTGGTTTATGAACTTTGGACTGGCTGACTACCCGATCTGGCTACTGGACTATGGCTATGCTTGACTACGTTCTTTTCTATTTACCTTTTTATTTTTATTAATAAACAAGTGTGATTTGATTGTACTTCTGTCTCTGTCTGTTTCATGGTTCCTGACAGGCACTTCCCTGCTCCTCCCTCTTCCTACCCCCCCCAGCTAATAGGCTGATTAGAGACTACACTGTCCAGGGTTTTTAGCAAATAGAGGAATGTGTATTTTATAGTGCTCAATGCACTAAGCTAAAAAAAATACTGGGGGTTTATTACTGGTTTAATAAAAGCTTGCTTACAAAACAAACTCCAACAGGCATGTCTGCACAAACATCATTAGGCGCTGGTCAAGTGAACCATTTGTGATGTCTGGCAACCAGAGAAACCAAAATCAGGCAGCACAATGTCTACGGGACACTACTGAGTGAGTGAGGGTATTTTCAGCATGGAGGTGACAAAGGTTCCTCTGTGTTTATTCACTTAGCACAGTCCCCTTAAATAACACTCTTGCTTTCAAATGCCTAGAATCAGCCAAACCAAAAAAATGGAACTTTAGGCCTCATGCACACGAGACGCAGATGAAACCTCTGTCAAAAAAAAGCTGAAACGCGCGTTTAGAAACGCGCGTTTTGCCGCGTTTGCATGTCGCGTTTAGACGCGTTTAGACGCGTTTAGACGCGTTTGCGTTTAGACGCGTTTATAAAGATAACATCATGTAGACCCTCCCCAAGCTCTCAAAGCATTTTTTTTAACTATTTCTGCTATTTTGATCAGAGTGAGCAGCAGCAGCATAGAGAGCAGTTGTACACTTGCATTTGCCGTGTCACTTGCCACGGCACCTGCCACAAGTTGTGGATTGTCCACTTGCCACGTCACTTGCCACAAGTTGGGGATTGTCCACTTGCCACATCACCTGCCACGTCACCTGCCACAAATTGTGGATTGTCCACTTGCCACGTCACTTGCCACATCACCTGCCACGAGATGTGGATTGTCCACTTTCCACGTCATCTGCCATGCCACCTGCCACAAGCTGTGGATTGTCCACTTGCCACGTCACCAGCCACATCACCTGCCACAAGTTGTGGATTGTCTACTTGCCGCGTCACTTGCCACATCACCTGCCACGTCACTTGCCACATCACCTGCCACAAGTTGTGGATTGTTCACTTGCCACGTCACCTGCCACGTCACCTGCCACAAGTTGTGGATTGTCCACTTGCCACGTCACTTGCCACGTCACCTGCCACGTCACTTGCCACGTCACCTGCCACAAGTTTTGGATTGTCCACTTGCCATGTCACTTGCCACGTCAGCTGCCACGTCACTTGCCACGAGATGTGGATTGTCCACTTTCCACGTCATCTGCCATGCCACCTGCCACAAGCTGTGGATTGTCCACTTGACACGTCACCAGCCACATCACCTGCCACAAGTTGTGGATTGTCCACTTGCCACGTGACTTGCCACATCACCTGCCACGTCACTTGCCACATCACCTGCCACAAGTTGTGGATTGTCTACTTGCCGCGTCACTTGCCACTTCACCTGTCACGTCACTTGCCACGTCACCTGCCACAAGTTGTGGATTGTTCACTTGCCACGTCACCTGCCACATCACCTGCCACAAGTTGTGGATTGTCCACTTGCCACGTCACTTGCCACAAGCTGTGGATTGTCCACTTGCCACATCACTTGCCACGTCACCTGCCACGTCACTTGCCACGTCACCTGCCACAAGTTTTGGATTGTCCACTTGCCACGTCAGCTGCCACGTCACTTGCCACATCACCTGCCACGTCACCTGCCACAAGTTGTGGATTGTCCACTTGCCACATCACCTGCCACGTCACTTGCCACAAGATGTGGATTGTCCACTTGTCACATCACCTGCCACATCACTTGCCACATAACCTGCCACAAGTTGTGGATTGTCCACTTGCCACGTCACTTGCCACAAGATGTGGATTGTCCACTTTCCACGTCACCTGCCATGCCATCTGCCACAAGTTGTGGATTGTCCACTTACCACGTCACCAGCCACATCACCTGCCACAAGTTGTGGATTGTCCACTTGCCACACCACTTTCCACGTCACCTGCCACGTCACCTGACACAAGATGTGGATTGTCCACTTGCCACGTCACCAGCCACATCACCTGCCACAAGTTGTGGATCGTCCACTTGCCACGTCCCTTGCCACGTCCCCTGCCACGTCACCTGCCACAAGTGGATTGTCCACTTGCCACGTCACTTGCCACGTCACCTGCCACAAGTTATGGATTGTCCACTTGCCACGTCACATGCCAGTCACCTGCCACAAGTTGTTGATTTTCCACTTGCCACGTCACCTGCCAAGTCACTTGCCGCGTCACCTGCCAGGTCACTTGCCACGTCACCTGCCACAAGTTGTCTATTGTCCACTTTCCACGTCACTTGCCACTTCACCTGCCACGTCACTTGCCACAAGTTGTGGATTGTCCACTTGCCACATCACTTGCCACCTGCCATGTCACTTGCCACAAGTTGTGGATTGTCCACTTGCCACGTCACTTGCCACAAGTTGTGGATTGTCCACTTGCAATTGCAATTGTTTAAAATATTTTTCTAATGGTTTTTCATCATTTGCAATCATTTTTGAGATTTTTAATGTAAAAAAAAAGGTCACCTTTAAAAACGCATATAAACGCAAACGCGGCTAAACGCGGTTGCCGCGTTCAGCCGCGTTTAGCCGCGTTTAGCCCCGTTTTGCGTCTGAAACGCAGAAATTTTTGTCTCTGAACGCATTTTTTTGCTTCTGGAAAAACGTGATTAAACGCAACTGCATATAAACGCAAAAAAACGAGACTGTGTGCATGGACACATAGGATAACATTGAATGAGTTCAGGTGCAGTTGAAAAAACTGTCCAACTGCATCTGAACGCGCGTTTAACTGCGTCTCGTGTGCATGAGGCCTAAATCTGACAGTTCCTTAAAAATAGGGCAATAATTAATAAACAAGTAGACATTTCATAAACAAATATTCCTTTATGAATCATTTTTTTCCAACTGATGTCATCAATCCAAGGCTGCACAATGTGCTGATGGAAATAAAATGAGTTTAATCAGCACTGTGGCTTTGAAAGCCCCAGCTTTGAAAAGATCTTCTATCCTGTTAGCGCCTACACATCGTGACACTGCTCATCATGAGAATAGAAGATAAAAACAAAATGTTGCTTATTTTTACGCCCAGCTGTCACTTGTTTTTGCCAAGGAATGAACAAAAATACTTCTGTCATTTCTCCAATTTCTAACAGAATAGTAGTGACACCTTAGGCTTTATGCATGGCCAAGGCTTTAGAAAATGGTTAAGTGCAGACTTGTAATAAATAAAATCTGTACTGAAAGAATTAAAGAGGAGCTCTAGCCCCCCCACCAAAAAATTTAAAGTTGGCAGCTACAAATACTGGAGCTGCTGACTTTTAATATTAGGACACTTACCCGTCCAGGGATCCCGTGATGTCAGCACCCCAGCCAATTTTTCAATCGGCTCTTGGGTCCTATAGCCGCCATCCTGACTAAGGGAAACCGGCTGTGACCTACTGCGCATGTGCAACGCAAGCTGCACTTTCTGAATGGCCCAGCAGCGGTGGAAGGTGGAGGGGGCCAAACTTCTGGGGGACTTCGCCGTGGCGGGGTCTCCAGGAAGTGGGGATGGGTGCAAGGGGATGGGTCAAAAAATGTTACCCCCCCCCCCCCCCCCGAAAGGTGCCAAATGTGACAGCGGAGGAGGGAGGAAGCAAGCAAGTGGAGCTTGCCCTTTTGGGTGAAGCTTCACTTTAAGTAAGCTGCTATGGTGACATCCTTCTAAAATGCTAATATGCTAGGTTACCAGGCTGGTTCTGGCTATAATGCTTTCTAAATCCCAAACCTAAAACAAGCTAGAAGCACATGATGCAGATTACAATGAGCATTTCCCATCTGCATACTTGTACTAGTGCAATGACTCTAAAGATATTGAAATCAATCAATCAACATGCTAGTCAGGCAACTAAAAATTTTAGAAGGTGGGGTCAGCGATGACAGCGTTCTTTTAGTGTAATTTTACTATGAAAAAAGGACAGTCACCTAAATGTAAAAGTCAGGGGCTCTAATACAGCTGGATTAGTAATTTATCTTAACTCTTTCATGTCCAGGGGTAATCAAAACCTTTACAATCAGACCAGATTGTGTAGCTTTGATATGCACTAGTTTACTCAACAATATTTTAACTACTTTACATACTAAAATGATTGTTACTCCGTTTTTTAGCACATATGTGGCTTTCACTTAGCAATTTGTTTGCAAAGAAATCAACAAAAATGCAACTTTAGTGTGTTTATTTGTAAAAGGAATACTAGATGATATATTTTCACCAAATTATTTTCTCCTATTTATCTTAAATGCAGGGACCCCAAACATATGTAGGTTTTGATACATGCATCAGTGCTGTATGGTTGACAAACAAGTGCATCTTTTAGATTTCTATATATTAAAGTGACCCTGTCAGGTTTTGGAAAAGATGAAAGGTTTCGGCAATGAGTGTTATTTATACTTACCTCGCCGGCATCCCATGTCTCCCACCTTTCAGTACTTTTTGACATCTCCCTAAGACTCCTAAGCATTTGTCATTTCAGGAAGTGTTGGATGCCTGTGAGCCGTGGTTCCATCTTTTTGACCTAACTAAGAGTATTGAATGCAGAAGGATCTTAAAGTGTAACTAAAGGCAGAACTTTTTTTTAAATTTTGGACTAGAACACCTGTCGGGTTATTTTTTTGCTGTCTGTGCCCCCATTAGGAGATACACCTTCTATATGTGTCCTGTTTACCATTAGCATTGAAAGTGAAAGTAAAGAAAATCCCTAATTTTGGGTTGTCCCCAGAAAAGTAATAGTGGGGAAATCTTCCAATAAAGATACTAGCTCTGGTGACCTGGGGGTCCCCAAGGAATTCCCTTAATTTGCAGAGTTTTCCTCTCACTTCCTGTTCGGCCATGGGACAAGATATGAAGGGAAATCCCTTGCCCTATCCAAAATAAAATAAAAAAACCTTTGCCTATAGTTTTATAGAAGACTATGGGGGGGATTTACTAAAATTGGAGCACAAGATTCCGCACACTCCAATTTTAGTATCCCCCCCCCCCCCGACTTTGGATGACTGCAGTCCTTGCAGATTAAGGGCAGAAAGCCAAGATCTGCTGTCTTCCCAGTGAAGCAGACACGATTTTGACTATTTTGAACCTGGAAGTGGTCAGGTCTGGACACTTCCCAGGCTAATTATAAGCTGAGGCGATCAATGGATAGGCGTTTACTGATCTCTTCCCACTTAGCCATCCTAAATTCTTATTTAACACCCCCTGGCCCACAGTGGAGAAAGCGACAATTTTTGATAATAATGAAGTAAAAATATAAAAATACATTGCAAAAATAAGGAATATAATATAATGTATATCAGTCCCAATTGTGTAGAATCCCCCGCTATTCTGGTATGAATATTGTGTTGATCCAATACTTGTGATCCTCAGGTGCATCGTCACCTCAATTAAAGAGAACACTTACCAGAACCTTTGGACCCTATTACAAAGTAAATTGGCATGTAAATCATAAATTCATCCTGAAGAATCTATGTGGAAGCATCTTATGGAAGTAAAAGGAAATCTCCCTAATGGGATGCAGATAGCAAAATAAAAATCTGATCCTTACTCTATCCAAAATGCAAAAAATTATTATTTATTATTATTATTATTATCGATTTATATAGCACCAACAGTTTACGCAGCGATTTACAATGTATAGGGGGGACAACACAATTACAGTACAATACAAAAGGTACAGGAGGGCTCTGCTCGTAGAGCTTACATTCTAAAGGGAGGGGGTGGTGGTACAAAAGGAAATAGCTGCAGAGAATGATTTGATGGGGGTGGCTCGGGGACAGTTAGGTGGGTGTGGGATAGGCTTCCCTGAATAAATGAGTTTTCAGGGAACTCTTAAAGGTGGACAGGGTAGGGGCTGAGCGGACAGACTGGGGCAGGGAGTTCCAGAGGTTGGGAGAGGCTCTGGAGAAGTCTTGAAGGCGAGCATGAGAGGAGGTAACAAGGGAGCTAGAAAGCAGGAGGTCCTCAGAGGAGCAGAGGGGACAATTTGGGCGATATCTGCAGATGAGGTTGGTGATGTAGATGGGGGTGAGATTGTGGATGGCCTTGTATGTTATGGTTAGCATTCTGAATTTTACACGGTGGGGTAGGGGAAGCCAGTGAAGGGATTGGCAGAGAGGGGCAGCACTCACGGAACGATTAGTGAGGTGTATTAGTCTAGCAGCAGCAGCATTCATAATAGACTGAAGGGGGGATAGCCTGCTTAAGGGTAGGCCATTAAGGAGAGAGTTGCAGTAGTCAAGGCGGGAAATAATCAAGGAGTGAACGAGTTGCTTTGTGGTGTCATTAGTCAGGAAGGGTCAAATTCTGGAGATGTTGCGGAGGTGAAGGTGGCAGGATTTAGCCAGTGATTGGATATGGGGGCTGAAGTAGAGGTCAGAGTCAAGGATTACACCCAGGACCCTGGCTTGTGTGGAGGGACCAATGGTTGTGTTGTTGATATTAATGGTGAAGTCACAGGGGGGGATCGTGAAGGAGGAAATATAACAAGCTCAGTTTTAGAAAGATTGAGTTTGAGGAAGTGGTGTGACATCCATACTGATATGTCATTCAGTAAGTTGGAGATCTATGAGGAGATTGAGGGGGTGAGTTGAGGAGTGGAGAGAAAGATCTGGGTGTCGTCGGCATAGAGGTGGTATTGGAAACCATGGCAGTTTATCAACTGGCCCAGGGAAGAGGTATAGAGAGAGAATAGGAGGGGCCCAATGACAGAACCTTGGGGTACCCCAACAGAAAGAGGAAGGGGAGCAGAGGAGATGGAGTTGTAAGCGACACTGAAAGTGCGCTGAGATAGGTAGGAGGAAAACCAGGATAAAGAAGAATCGCAGAGGCTAAGGGAGCGTAATTTGCTGAGGAGGAGCAGGTGGTCAACTGTGTCAAAGGCAGCAGGGAGGTCTAAAAGTATGAGTATGGAGTAGTGGCCGTTGGTTTTAGCAGTTAGTAGGTCATTGGTGAATTTTAGTAGGGCAGTTTCAGTAGAATGTTGTGGGCGGAAGCCAGACTGTAGGGGGTCGAGAAGGTTGTTGTCCATGAGGTAGCGACTCATTTGGTCATGGACAAGGTGTTCGATGAGCTTTGAGGCAAACGGGAGCAGGGAGATTGGTCTTAAGTTGTTCAAACAGGTGGGGTCTAGTGAGGGTTTTTTGAGTATGGGGGTAACCAGTGCATGTTTGAGCAAAAAATAAATAAATAAAGTTTTGCCTTTAGTTCTACTTTAAATCTGCCATCTTCTTCTTAGAACATCATTGGGAGCCACCTGCCTCTTGCAAGTTTTATGTAGCCACCCCTTGATAAGGTGTGCCCGGCTCGTCCAGCTCCAGAAACTGTATGAAAGCCAATGTCTCATGGATATCTGACGTGGATATCTCAGAAAGCACCAGACAATACATAGTTCTTGCCTAGGTGAAAATGGAGAAATGGGTGGATTGGGCCAAAAACAAAAAATAAAAAGTAAACAATGAAAAAAATATGTTAGATTAAGGATCTGAGGAGGATTACAATGATATAGAGCTGTGAAGGTCCACACAGTTTTCAGCTTGGAAGGCATTTCTGTGCTTTTACCCCTTATACATTTAATGTAGAATAATAATAAAGGATACAATTTCATTAAAGCGAAGGTCCGCCCACCCCTTTAAAAATTTAAAGTCAGCAGCTACACATACTGTAGCTGCTGACTTTTAACATTAGGACACTTACCTGTCCTGGAGTCGAGTGATGTTGGCACCTCAGCTGATGTTTCCGTCGGGTGGTGCTGCCGCCATTGCCAGTGAGGGAACCCGGCAGTGTAGCCTCTCAGCTTCACAACCGAGTCCCTACTGCGCATGTGTAAAGTGAACTGCACTCTCTCATTGGCTCAGCAGAAGGGGAGGGAGGAGGAGTTGGACCGAGCTGTGACGTACTTAGCCGCAGCACAGTCTCCTGGAAGTGGGGACAGGATACCTGTAAAAGTCAGGAATCAGATAAGTGGAAGTTCCACTTTTGGGTGGAACACCACTTTAAGCACTTTAAGTTGAGAGGTTAACAGTCAATATTGAGTACAAATAGAGAGAACATAAAAAAACAGAGACTTAAAGCGGAGGTCCACCCTAAAATGGACCTTCCGCTCATCGGAATCCTCCCCCCCTCCGGCGCCACAATTGGCACCTTTCAGGGGGGAGGGGGTGCAGTTACCTGGATAAACCAGGTAACTGCACCCACTTCCGGGATAGCTCTCTGCGGAAAGGGGCGTAGATTACGCCCCTTTCCGCAAGTGCCCGCCCCCTTCCGCAAGTGCCCCGCTGCCTGCTGGGAAACACACAGATCCCAGAGGCAGCGGGGACCGTCCTTATTGCTCAGCGCGACTCGCGCATGCGCAGTAGGGAACCGGGAAATGAAGCCGAAAGGCTCCATTTCCTGATTCCTATACCCAAGATGGCGGCGGCAGCACCCGAGTGACGATCTAGAGATCGGCTTCGGGTGCCGACATCGCGGGCGCGCTGGACAGGTAAGTGTCACTATTTTAAAAGTCAGCAGCTGCAGTATTTGTAGCTGCTGGCTTTTAAAAAAAAATAAAAACGCGGAGTCCCGGCGGACTCCCGCTTTAACTATGGGTGGGGTCTGCTGAGAGAAGACAGACTGATTCAATTCTATTTAGTAAGGTTAAGAGTGAAATGCAAGCTCACAACATCCAGTTCTAAATATGTTTTAAACTTGAAAGGGAAATTACGCTTTTTGTTATGGACTACTGTACTGTCCACAACAAGGTTGCTCTTGACATTTAAAAATGTTTAAATTTAACGTTGTGCATCTGCTAAATGTCAGTCATGTGGGTATGTGATTAATGGCAATAAATGTGTTGAATTTTCACATCCACAATTCAGCTCTCTGAAATGCAGTATGTGATGTGTATATTTAAACAAACATATACTAACTTGTGCCTTAGTTTATTGTTTTACAAGATAGCCCTTTCCTAATAAAAACCTGCAAATCAAAATTAGAACACTCAGGCTCTTTTCTGAACACTGACTAGGCTTAGCAAACTGCTGGGAAGAAGTGCCAGCACTTGCTTTTTTGATATCCACAGGCACTCAATTCTGCAATATATACTGTATATACCTAGCCCCCGCTCTTCATCCTGCCTCTGAGCCAAAAATCTGGCTGAATGCTGAACAGAAGGGCTAGCTAGTCTAATACTTACAAAGCATTTTATTGAAATCAAATGAGAATTCACAGTTCTCTTTTGTGGAGAATGCCTGAATCTCAAGTGAGTCCGCTGAACGTCTCCCAGTGAAGTGCAATGTCCCGAAGGTAGACATCTATTTTCACTCTTCTTTAAACTGAAAAAGTTAAAAAGTCTATTTATTTATATATTTATTTTGCTTATGTCTGAGGATATATACAGCTGCATATATACCTTAGCTGCAGCAACTGTCAAACTGGCAGCACTTAAAGTAGTTGTAAAGGCTGAAGGTTTTTTTACCTTCATGCATACTATGCATGAAGATAAAAAAAAAGTGTACAGTTGCCCCCTCAGCCCCTCCTAATACTTGCTGGAAGGTGAACTTACGCCCCAGTCTCAGGTCCTTTGCAGACTCTAGCAGGTTTTCTTCTATGAGTGCTCTGTATTTGACTCCATCCAACTTCCCATCAACTCTGACCAGCATCCCTGTCCCTGCTGAAGAAAAGCATCCCCACAACTTGATGCTGTCATCATCATGTTTCACAGTGGAGATGGGCTGTTTAAGGTGATGAGCAGTGTTAGTTTTTAGCCATACATAGCATTTTGCTTTAAGGCCAAAAGTTCAATTTTGGTCTCAGCTGACCAGAGCACCTTCTTCCACATGTTTGCTGTGTCCCCCCATAGCTTCCCACAATCTTCAAACAGGACTTCTTATGGCTTTCTTTCAAAAATGGTTCACTTTTTGCCACTTCCATAAAGGCAGAATTTGTGGAGTGCACGACTACTAGTTGACTTGTGGACAGATTCTCCCTCTTGAGCTGTGGATCTCTGCAGCTACTCCAGAGTTACCATGAGCCTCTTGGCTGCTTCTCTGATTAATGCTCTCATTGCCCAGCCAGTTTAGGTGGACAGTCATGCCTTGGCAGGTTTGCAGTTGTGCCATACTCTTTCCATTTTCGGATGATGGCTTGAACAGTGCTCTGTGAGATGTTTAAAGCTTGGCATATTTTTTTATAACCTAACCCTGCTTTAAACTTCTCCACAACTTTATACCTGACCTGTCTGGTGTGTTCCTTGGCCTTCACTATGCTGTTTGTTCACTAAGGTTCTCAAACTTCTGAGGGCTTCAGAGAACAGCTGTATTTATACTGAGATTAAATTACATACAGGTGGACTCCATTTACCAATTAGGTGACTTCTGAAGGCAATTGGTTCCACTATATTTTAGTTAGCGGCTTTCTGCAGATGTCAGACATGCCCCTTGTTCATTCAGACCTATAGTTCTGCTATCATTAAAGCTCATGCTTCCTCTTAATTGAAGAGCTCTGACACAAATAGGTGTCTGCAATGAGATCACTTGGGCTTTAACATGGGCAAAAATTGAAGCTCTCTATAAGCCTGGGACTAGGATCCAATGGGCTTTACAAGACACGCAGCTCAATTTCAAGACAAATATAATCACTTACAGGCACCACAAGGTACCTGTTTTTCAGCACTGCTGCTACCTTGTGTTTCAAGTTAGGCCGAGTTCACTTGCACCATTCATTTCCAGTTTATGATTTGCTGATGTGAATTACTCGATGCAAAGACATGAGAAATACATCAGTATACGACTGAATGAAATTTAAAAAATAAGTGAATATAGAAAATATTTTCCATTAAATTAATATAGCTATTAGTCATAAGAGGGACACATAAAAGAAGCATAAGAGATATGGGAGAAGGAGGAAGAAAAAGAACATTCTTTATGATTCATCTTTACATTATAACAGTCTATGCATTAATTATGCTTACTATATAATCCAGAGAATCTTATTCTGCAGTTCCTTGGCAGTCTCGATACAGGACATATTCAAGTACCTCAATTAATTTTTACCACTTGATAAAATCAGAACATTCTACTTTCAGCTAACGCTATAGTACTGTACCAAATTCTGAGATCTGGGCATAGCACCAAATTCTTTATTATTCCTTTGAGTTGATAATTTAACAATAAATTAACTGTAGTACCCACATTTCTTCTTCATCCCCTTAAGTTCTCACAAGATGACATCACTCCCTTTTCACTACAATTAAAATAAGCACAAGTTTTTTTTTTGTTTTGTTTTTTTCTCATTTAAATAGGAAGAAACATTTTATAATCTGCTGGAGAAAATAAATAATGCAATACACTTGCAATAATACTAAAGTTCACATACCAAGTCAGAGCATAAAATCAATAACTAGTCTTAAATTGTGGCACAACGGCATTCATCACCTTAGTGATTATATCAGCCACACTGGTCTTTATGTCCATTTGTTTTAATATCAAACCTGAAACACCTCCTAGGCCAACACCTTTCAGAGAGTAGTTCATGTAAAGCCTTCATTCTATCTCACAAAGATCACCAACTGTGCAGAACCCCAACTGACAGCTTCTTCTCACAAATCACCATCTGCATAGACAGTACCGCCAGCCCAAGAGTGCAGGTCCTATCCCATCTAATGTCACGTTCCCCAGACTTGCACTACCAAATTACGGGAGCACATGCTGTCAGCCTACTGGTCAATTATTCTCTTTTGTAAAATCATAAACAATGCAAGGCCTATAGTAAATATAGCTACTAAACTTACTTCCACCTAGCATGTTAACGTCATAGGGGGTTATTTACTAAAGGAAAATCCACTTTGCACTGCAAGTGCACTTGAAGGTGCACGAAAAGTGCACTTGGAAGTAAAGTCGCTGTAGATCCAAGGAGGACATGCAAGAAAAATAAAAAACAGCATTTTAGCTTGCACATGATTGGATGATAAAATCAGCAGAACTTCCCCTCATTTCAGATCTACCCCTTAGATTTAGAGCTACTGCACTTCCAAGTGCACTTTCAGTGCAAAGTGGATTTAACTTTCGTAAATAACCCCCATAGTAATGATGTTCATTAAAGCACAGATCAATAATTAAAATATAAATGTAAACAGTAAAGTGGCTTCCAAAATACTTAGCATTATGTAATTCACAGCAATATTGAGATTTTAAACAAGTCAATTATCATACTTAAATTATTATCCTAAGGGTAAATGTGCACATGCAGTCACCATGCAGTACAGAGACCATGTAGTGACCACAAACAGAAATGTTCTTAAACTAAATCATAGTAATCTGAATGGAAAATGAATGCACTATTTATGTATACGTGTTCATTAGTCAAAAGTGTGCGCACATATGGAACTATACATGGTGCAGCTGGTAAAAAAAAAAAGGTTTCCAGATCACACGTGCATAAATAAAAGTAACAAGCTGGTGGTTTAGCTTGATTGCTAAAAATATATAGACTGGTTAAAGATATAAAACATTATAGCAACGATAGTCTCCCCCATCTGAAAATGCATCAAGTGCAGATTTTCACATACACTGGATACATATTGGGTATTAGCTAAATCCCATACTGCTACCTATGCAAACCATCTACTTGTGCAAGAAAGAGCAAATGGCATGAAATGTAACTGATACACAAAATATGTATATTAATTGTAGATATGTCCTAAAATAGATATGATCGGAATATCTGTATATAATAAAATCATGTAGGAACTCAATAAAACTCTGAGCTCCATACACACTATCAGATTTTCTGCTGATTCTTTCCTTCAGATTTACCAAAACCATATAATATGAGGTCAAACCTTAGGAGTTTCAATGTGTATGCAATCAGGCAGGCCCTTGGACTACATGGTTTTGGTAAATCTGAAGACAAAAATCAGCAGAAAATCTGATAGTGTGTATGGGGCTTTACAATGATCATATAGACAGTTTAAAAAAACAGTTTTTGGAGGGGTCAGATAAAATGTGCAGTCTTTCACTTACATTTGTTTGTAGACTTACAGCACCTTGGACAGCATTCTCCTGTTATGGACTTCATGCAGCACCCTGTACAGTGTAAGGCCCCTTTAACACATGCGGACCATTCAGGTCTGCCTATCGTTTTTTTAGGTGGACCTGAACGGATGATCCATACAGTTCTATGGAGTGACGAATGTCAGCAGGGACACATCTGCTGACATGCGATCTGCTCCACTCCGATCTGCTAAATTCAGATGGATGGAAATCCTATTTTCCATCTGCCTATTGGATCGGATGAAAATGGACAGGCGAATCCGTTTTTATCCGATCTCCCATAGAAGAGAGTGGAGATATGACAAGTCCGTCTCTGCACAGTGAGCAGAGACGGACCTGTCTCCCACCAGCTCAGCGGGGATCAACCACTGAGCAAACAGAGTCCGCCAAAAACTGACATTATGTGTGAAAGGGGTCTAGGGCCTCATATACACTGCAGATGCTAAACTGATGTTTAGGAGCAGTTAGGCGTTTTTTTCGGAAGCCCCTGAACTCAACTGTATGTTATCCTATGTGTCCATAGTCGCTTAGAGGATTTTACAGACATCTGAGATTACTGCAATTTCTCTGAATGCACAAAGCCACGTTCAGGACAAGAGCTTACCGGCATTTAAAATGCCAAATATGCCTAAATGCACCTAAACGCTAGGTGCATTTAATACTTCAGCATTTATTCAATTCAATGGCCACAATCAATTACAATTCTAGCCAATGATAAATAAATAAAACACTAAATGCTGCTAAACTCACCTACACTGGTTTGAAAAATGCAGCTTAGGTGAGTTTGTAGCGCCGATTTTCTCCTATCGGGATAAACAGCGTTTACAATAAACCAGCATGAAACCTAATCCAATCACCTGGAGGCAACACCCTGGACAACCTCCCTCTGATTTAGACTGTATGCAGCACCCTGGACAGCACTTAAAGTATAACTAAAAGGTAAAACATTTTTCTACAGTCATTTTGGACATAGTGGAGATGGATTAGAATTAAGTCGTTATTGCTGTCTTTGTCCTAGTTAGGGACATTCACCATTTTTATGTTCTGTTTACCATTTTAACTGAAAATGACAGTAATAGAAATCCCAAATGTTGGGTTGTCTCCACAACAGTAAAAAAGGATAAATGTTCAAATGGGGACACTAGTTATGGTGATCTGGGGGCCCCAATGGATTCCCTTAATTTGCAGGAATTTCCTTTCACTTACTGTTTTGGCTATGGGACAGGAAGTAAAGGTAATTCTGCCCAATGGGACACAGATGGCAAAAAACGGATAGGAGTTACAACTGCCCCTTACTCTAGCCCCCCCCCCCCCCCAAAAAAAATAAAGTCGTGTCTATAGTTCCATTTTAACCTTTAATACTGGTATCCTATCCAAATATCTGGTAATTGTGTTGACATATCCCATTCTTGACCAACGGAAACTACTAAAAGGGGTCAAAACATCCCAAGGTTTCTCCAACCAAATACATTTTACAATGTAAAAACAAAGTAGCAAAAAAATATTAATGCCACAGTTGTCAGGTTCTCGGGCTTAAAAACAATATAACATGCATTACATATATTAAAACTACATAAAATATACACAGTATCTCTCCCATACTCTATTAAAATAAGATGTGCTTTGAAAAAAAGGGTTTAATAATGGTATCAGTATTAATACCTCCTTCTATTGATGTTATTCACATGTGGCAATTTCTTGTCAGACTCAAAATCGTAAGCAGATATTAAAGTATTAAAGTAGATGTAAATCCTCCTATCGTTTTCAGCCAAAAGGGAGCTGTCATTTTGGCCTCTGTTTAATCTTCAACTGCCATGCTGCTACACATGTGTTCAGTTATACCAGCCATTGATGGTTATAGTGCCTTGAAAAAGTATTCATACCCCTTGGAATTTTCCACATTTTGTCATGTTACAACCAAAAATGTAAATGTATTTTATGGGATTTTATGTTATAGACCAACACAAAGTGGCACATAATTGTGAAGTGGAAGGAAATGATATAATAAATATCACAAATATGTGAAAATCATGGGGGGCATTTGTATTCAGCCCCCCTGAGTCAATACTTTGTGGAACCACCTTTTTGCTGCAATTACAGCTACAGGTCTTTTTGGGGATGTCTTTACCAGCTTTGCTCATCTAGAGAGTGACATGTTTGCCAATTCTTCTTTGCAAAATAGCTCAAGCTCTGTCAGATTGGAGGGAGAGTGTCTGTGAACAGCAATTTTCAAGTCTTGCCACTGATTCTCAATTGGATTTAGGTCTGGACTTTGACTGGGCCATTCTAACACATGAATATGTTTTGATCTAAACTATTCCATTGTAGCTCTGGATGTATGTTTGGAGTCATTGTCTTGCTGCAAGGTGAACCTCCGTCTCAAGTCTTTTGCAGACTCCAACAGGTTTTCTTCTAAGATTGCCCTGTATTTGGCTCCATCCATCTTCCCCATTAACTTTGACCAGCTTACCTGTCTCTGTTGAAGAAAAGCGTCCCCACAACATGATGTTGCCACCATGTGGGGATGGTGTGTTCAGAGTGATGTGGAGTGTTAGTTTTGCGCCACACACAGTGTTTTGCTTTTAGGCCAAAACTTTTAATTTTGGTCTCATCTGACCAGAGCACCTTCTTCTACGTGTTTGCTGTGTCCCCCACATGACTTCTCACAAACTGCAAATGGGACTTCTTATGGCTTTCAACAATGGCTTTCTTTTTGCCACTCTTCCATAAAGGACAGATTTGTGGAGTGCACAACTAATAGTTATCCTGTGGACAGATTCTCCCACCTGAGCTGTGGATCTCTGCAGCTCCTCCAGAGTTACCATGGGCCTCTTCTCTGATTAATGCTCTCCTTGCCCGGCCTGTAATTTTAGGTGAACGGCCATGTCTTGGTAGCTTTGCAGTTGTGCCACACTCTTTCCATTTTCAGATGATGGATTAAACAGTGCTCTGTGAGGTGTTCAAAGCTTTGGATATATTTGTATAACCTAACCCCGCTTTAAACTTCTCCACAACTTTATCCCTGACCTGTCTGGTGTGTTCCTTGGCCTTCATGATGCTGTTTGTTCACTAAGGTTCTCTAATAAACCTCTGAGATTAAATTACACACAGGTGGACTCTATTTACTAATTAGCAGACTTCTGAAGGCAATTGGTCACACTAGATTTTAGTTAGGGGTATCAGAGTAAAGGGGGCTGAATACAAATGCACGCCACACGTTTCACATATTTATTTGTAAAACATTCTTGAAAACCATTTATAATTTTCCTTCCACTTCACAATTTTGTACCATTTAGGCTGCTTTCACACTGGGGCGAGAGCAGCGTCGGCGGTAAAGCGCCGCTATTTTTAGCGGTGCTTTACCGTCGTTTTAGCGGCGGTGCGCGGGCGCTAGCGGGGTGGTTTTAACCCCCGCTAGCGGCCGAAAAGGGGTTAAACCCGCCCGCAAAGCGCCGCTGCAGCGGCGCTTTGCCGGCGGTATTGCCGCGGTGTCCAATTGATTTCAATGGGTAGCAGCGGTATAGGAGCGGTGAATACACCGCTCCTTCACCGCTGCAAAGATGCGGCTGGCAGGACTTTTTTCACCGTCCTGCCAGCGCATCGCTCCAGTGTGAAAGCCCTCCGGCTTTCACACTGGAGTTAAAGGGGCCGGTTTTTTTACCGCCCCAGTGTGAAAGCAGCCTTAGTGTTGGTCTATCACATAAAACCTCAACAAAATACATTTATATTTGTAACATGAAAAATTTGGAAAATTGCAAGGGGTATGAATACTTTTTGAAGGCACTGTACATTCCCAGCATGTGCTGAAAATGTAACTGTTTTTTAAAACTGTTAAATCGATCGGTTTACTTTCAATTTAACCAAGCCCCACCAAAACGTTATTTAGCAGCAGCTAAGAACTTGTCTTCCTCTTCATATTTCCAAATCATGACTTGACCATATGATCAGGATTAGCAACCAGAATCCTCGAGGGAGGTAGAGCCCATGCTTTGCCTTTGTCTAGGGCACTGGTTCTCAGCCTGATATATGAATATTACAGATGATAGCGTAGATGAGTTCTAGGGGGGCATTTCTAGTTATATAGTATGTGGATAGTACCAGAATCAAATCATAGCAAATAATGCAAAAAACACCTCTATGTACTGCTCCTAGCAAACAATGGCTTATTTGTATTTATTTTTAAAAAGATGATTTGTGCTGATCTATGTATCATACACCAGTTTATTATTATTTTTTTAATGTTGCCTAATAGTCTAGAGTACCTGTCCTTCTTTGATGAGAGAAAATTAGCCCCTGCTTATTGTGTCACTAATCACTGTATGTTAGAAGTACCCTCTCCACCTTAGTCAGAAACCTCTAATAAGTCTATTAAAGATTTGAAAGTCAAACCAATAAGTCTGAAGTGTCTATTTTACTTTCATCAGAGATGAAACATGCAAAAATTAGAATAATTCCAATACTCCGCTGCAGAAACAACTGCCCACACACAGACCTAGTATCCGCTGCCTGCTACTATGTGGTTCATTCCCCAATGAATTAATACTAGAGAAGACAGTAGCAGTACCCCAGAGTAAGGGCTCTTTCGAACTGCCACACCGTGGATTGGCCTACTTTAGACTTCTATTAAAATAAATATTTGCCTATAGTTCAACGTTATCATTTTGGATAGAGCAGGGGAGGGTTATAACCCCTGTCAGATTTTATTTCTGCATCCGTGTCCCATATTGGAGATTTCCTTTCACTTCCTGTCCCATAGCCAAACAGGAAGTGAGAGGAGATCCCTGCAAATTAAGAGAATTCCTTGGGGACCCCCAGGTCACCAGAACTAGTGTCCCGATTGAAAGATTTCCCCTCTATTACTTTTCTGGGGACAGCCCGAAATTTGAGATTTTCTTTAACTTTCACTTTCAATAATAATTATAAACAGGAAAAATAGAGCGGTTGAATCTCCCTAATGAGGACACAGACAACAATAAAAAACGGACAGGTGTTCTAATCCCACTCCACTCTATCCGAAGCTAAAAAAAAATAAAAAAAGTTTTGCCTTTAGTTATACTTGAAATCGGGCATTTTTGGTGCATTTTCAGAAAGCACACCAAAGATGCAGCACACGCGACTTTGGGTGCGCTTTCAGAAAAATGCACCAAAAACACCCAATCTAATAGAAGTCTGTGGGAAAGTGTTGGTAACCTGCACAGAAACTGCAGCTACACTCCCCTGCACTGGTGTTGCAGTGTGAAAGTACCCTTAGCCCACGTACACACGGTCGGAGATTTTGCCAACCAAATCCGTCGGATTTTGCCCGTCGGATTTAGTCCGACGGATTGTGTCCGAAACTGTTGCATACACACGGTCGGGCCAAGTTGGCAAAAAATCCGATCTTTCAGAACGTGATGACGTAATTTCGTTAAGATGGGACTACATTCAGGCTAGTAGCCAATAGCTTTGATGTAGGAATTTGATCTGAGCATGCGTGGCACTTGGTCTGATGAAAATGCTCTACACATGATCGGATTAGGTCCGTCCGGCCCAGTTGGTCGGGAAATATTTCAAACATGTTGGAAAATTGGGTCGGACAGAGATTCGGACGGAATCAGTCCGATGCATACCACACACATTATCTGACGACACGGTCCGATAAGACTCATTCCGACAGATTCTCTGTGTGTACAAGGGCTTAGTCCTGTATTTATTGATAGATCCAATGCAAAGAACACTATCCAACCTCCTTTTAAGATTAATTAGCTTATTTGTAGAATAGAAGCTGCCACATGTAGGCATGTCTTTGCACTCACATCAGTTAACACATTCAAAAATGTACTTTATATAGAACAACCCAGCTGGACTAAATTCCATCAAACATAAAATGTACAAATTGTATCAAATTGGTCTCTAAAGATACAAAGGCCTAAATAACAAACTAAAATATGTTATGAAGCCACTTTTAGGCATAAATATAAATGTTTCATTAAAACTTATATAATAATTTCCTTTTGGGTGTTAATATTGATATTGATGAATGCACAATCAAAAACATTTCAGATTTTTTTTTTTTTATACTTTATATATAGTATGAATAAATGTTAAATTCGAACTATAGGCAAACTTTTTTTTCCCCATTTTGGATACAGCAATGGAGGATTATAACACCTGTCAGATTTTTATTTTTCATTTTTTTTTTTGCAAACTGATTTCAGAGATTTCCCTTCACTTCTTGTGCCATAGCCAATCAGGAAGTGATTGGAAATCCCTGAAAATTAGGGGAATTCCTTGGGGATCCCCAGACCATCAGAACTAGTGTCCACATTGGACGATTTCCCCTCTATTACTTTTCTAGGGACAACTCAAAATGTGGGGTTTTCTTTACTTTCGCTTTCAGTGATAATGGTAAACTGGACAAATAGAGAGAGTGAATCTCCTTAATGGGGGGGGGGGGGGGGCACAGACAGCAATACAAACTGACAGGGGTTCTAATCCCTCTCCACTCTATCCAAGTGGATGCCTCTAGTTATACTTTGATTTTATAATGGGTCAGGGGTTCTTGTAATTGCTGGTGTGAGCATGCCTTTTTTTTCTTGCTGTTAATACGTTTACTTCAATATACATTGTTTGGTCACATTTTTATTTTGTACTTGTAGCTACATATATCTGGTCATCCCATTTGCTGAATCCTGACATTCTCTCTTTAAGTCTCCACCTCCTTTCTTTTCATTGGTGCTAGGACCCAGCTAGCCTGGCGTCAATGTCTACTGGTTTCTAGGACACTGGCATTTAATTATCCTTCACCATCGGTCTCCAACTGAAAGATCCAACCTCCACACACTGGATCCAGTCTAGGACTCTCTAAGGAAAAAAAGAGGAAAAAAAAAAGTAGATGCTATGCCTAAGTGCCCCTCCAACTATAGGGAGAAGAAGCAAACTGGGCTCTGAAGGTAGGTGAGTAAAGCCCCGTACACACTATCAGTTTTTCCTTCAGATTTATCAAAACCATATAATATGAGGTCAAACCTTAGGAGTTTCAATGTGTATGCAATCAGGCAGGCCCTTGGACTACATGGTTTTGGTAAATCTGAAGAAAAAAACTCAGCAGAAAATCTGATAGTGTGTATGGGGCTTAAATGTAGTTAAATTCCTCTTGTTGTGCTTCCTGTACAATTCAGGTGGGAAAAGCTCTCTTAGTAATGGCATGGAGGAGGGGAGGGGGCAACTAAATTCAGCAGTTACTGAGATTTCTGGGCATTCTCTGAGAACATATTGATACAGCAGTTGTACATGACAGACTAACAGTGTCAATTAAAATGAAGCAAAACCACACAAAAAGAGAATACACAATAAAAAATGTGTTCTAACTGAACTTGTCCCACCATCTGGCTCTCTAAACTATTTGAATCCATTATTCAATAAAGATCAGTAGACAAAGAATGCCTATTTCACCTAACTTGCCCAACCAGCACACATGCATGACAAAAATATAAACTCTTATGCACACTGACCCATAATTATACACTACTAGCATACTACTCATATTAAAGAAACCTGCACAGAAAAAAAATATGGGACTTTCATTGCTAAGAAGTCAAAATGCCTGATCTGCATTCTCGTTCTTGGTCAGTGCTCAAAAAGGAAAACAGCAACTGGATTAACAAGACAGCCAGCCAACTAGTAGAAGTTACAGAAGTAATCAGTAGTACCCTCAATGTTCTCTCATTATAGGTCTCCTTTAAGGCCACAGGGATGTCTCAGGAGGACTCTGGTACTGAGATGAATGGCTCAATACACTCAGCAGAGCAGAAAACTTGATTCACATTCCACCAAGAGCAAGCAACAAGGGAAGGATTTGTCTGCACCTGGCAATACTGTCCCATTCATTTATACTCTATACCTATTGTGAGGAACGCATGGCACAAATGCTCATCTGGGTTTTCAGGAATGTATAGGAGTTACTTTTGTGCATCGCACCTGTTTGTAGCCCTATAGTATCAATAGAAGTCTGGGGTGGACTGCTTTATTTTAATAAAAGAAGGCTTCAGAATTAAATCCACAAATCAAAATGATACTGTCACAAAAGAAGAAAAAAAAAACGTCAAAATTTCAAAAACGACAATAGAGGATCTGGATGTTTTCTGATTGCAACAGAAATGTAGCAGAATTTTAGATTGTGCAGCATTGGCTCTACAGAACATGTCACCTAAGATGATCTGATGGGACGGTGTTTTTATTCACTGAAGGGGTCCTCTTTGGATTGTGGCCAAAAGCACCTGCTTCACATGCTTTGCCATCAAGCCAGCCTTCTCAGTAGGCCATGTTTAAATCTCTGTGACCCTCTGTGCATTGATAAATGTATTCATGTATATAACATTTAGCCAGCTATCACAGCTTATTTTTCTTATTAACAACAATGTTGTAACCCATCTGAATCTTTTTGCAACTAATCAGGTTACGTCACGTTTTCAGGATTTGTCAGCAAAATGAAAGTTTACTCACTGCATTCCTGGCCTAGACGCACCACATTTCTGGCCTATGTGTAAAAGCCAATGTGCAAATCGCAGTAATTAATACAGCCTTTTCCAGTACCCCCTAGAAATAACAGTCATTTAACCCCTGGAGTGCAGGGGGACCCCACTGCAAGAGTATTTTCTTATTACAATCTTAAAGCTCAGCTTTAAAGTAGAAGGAAAGGCAATACAATCCCACCTTTTTAAATGTTGCCTCCCCACTGCTTTTTTATTTCCTAAATACAATTATTAATATATATCAAAGTAAATCCCTTTTCCTAATTTGTTCTAGCGGTCATATGCCCACAAAGCACCAATGAGTTTGCTTGTCTGTGCAGCAGGTGGCCGTGAATTGTTTTAGGGCCAACAATACCCTAGAACATGGGTGGCCATTGTTCTTGATATGGAGTGGCTCAAGTGCAGGCCTTGACATCAACAAAGGGCAGAACATAAATGTCAGTGAATATTTAGTGTCATAGACAACAGACACAAAACGGTATATATGCAAAGACTATGAGCATGATATAAAAGATAGTCAGAGACTGCATACATGATAAAGAACTTGGGGAGAGGCTGGGGATTTGATACCAGAGATGGTCAGAGACAGCAGACATGGTATAGGAAATGTTCAGGGACTGCAGACATGATTCAAGGGATGGTCAGAGACTGCAGATATGGTATAGGAGCTGTTCAGAGGCTGCAGACATGATAGAAGTGATGGTCAGAGACTGCAGACGTGATAGAAGTGATGGTCAGAGACTGCAGACATGATAGAAGTGATGGTCAGAGACTGCAGACATGATAGAAGTGATGGTCAAAGACTGCAGACATGATAGAAGTGATGGTCAGAGACTGCAGACATGATACAAGAGATGGTCAGAGACTGCAGACATGGTATAGGACATGGGTGCTCAACCTGTGGCCCCCCAGATGTTGCAGAACTACAAGTCCCATCATGGCTCTGCCTTTTGGAGTCATGCATGTAACTGTCCGTGGCTTGCAATGCCTCATGAGGACTTGTAGTTACGCAACAACTGGAGGGCCACAGATTGAGCACCCACGGTATAGGAGATGTTCAGAGGATGCAAACCTGCTACACGTGATGGTCAGAGACTGCAGACATGATACAAGAGATGCTCAGGGACTGTACACATGATACAAGAGATGGACAGAGACTGCATCATTGATACAAGAGATGGCCAGAGACTGCACACAATACAAGAGATGGCCAGAGACTACACACATGATACAAGAGATGGCCAGAGACTACACACATGATTCAAGAGATGGTCAGAGACTGCACACATGATACAAGAGATGGCCAGAGACTGCACACATGATACAAGAGATGGCCAGAGACTACACACATGATTCAAGAGATGGTCAGAGACTGCAGACAGGATATAAGAGATGGTCAGAGACTGCACACATAATACAAGAGATGGTCAGAGACTGCAGACATGATTCAAGAGATGGTCAGAAACTGTGGACATGCAGTCGCAGACTGTGAACATGTTATAGGAATTGTTGTAGACTAAAGACATTAGTCATTGACTGAAGACATATTACATGAGACTGCTGAAAATCACTGCTATAACACAAGGCATAATGGGAAACACAGATTTGTGTCTGCAGTGGCCCCCAAGGGCAACACAAAAGGTGCCAAGGGGCCCCATGCAGCCTCCGATCCACACGTCAGGCATTCGGGCCCTAAAGTTATGGACACTGGTAGGATGACGTCATCATTCTTTAAAGGCATTGTAGACAATGCACAGACAGACACACTCACCAGAGCTTTGTAGGCATGTGACTGCCTGGAAAAACATAATGTGTTTCCATTGAGATTTAATGGTAATTGTATGCAGAAAATACAAGAGCAATGGAGAAGCAACATTTAAAGCTGAACTATAGGCAGACATAAATGCCATAAACTAATGTAGCCCTGTAATCGTTAACCTATTGCTGACCGTGTAAGGCATATGTGTGGTGACACGAAGAGTGGGTCTTAATGCCTACAAGCGGCACATATTCATCCATGGGGGCCAAGGTATCTGTGTGGAAAGTATGCCTATTGGATGGGATGGGAAGGGGTTAATGTACGATTAAATGTATTTTTTGAAACGTAAGCAGTATAAGTATCTGAATTTGTATCAGTCTCTGTACAGCAGGGCTGGAGTGTGCGAAAAGTAGCAAAAGTAGCCAATCAGTACATGTGCTGACAAGAAGCATGATGATAGGAGTGGAAACCAGAGTGACAGAAGGATGAGCTCATCACTGTGCTGTTTCTCCTTTCACTGTCCATT
This sequence comes from Lithobates pipiens, assembly GCF_037356315.1. NCBI lineage: Eukaryota > Metazoa > Chordata > Amphibia > Anura > Ranidae > Lithobates > Lithobates pipiens. The sequence goes on from NW_027507758.1 coordinate 342,705,025, forward strand.
CACAGGCTGGGTAGAATGAAGCTGGACATCAGACCCGAGGACATCTAGTGGCAGAAAAAAGTAGCTTTGGACTGAAAGTAAATAATTTAGCAACAGCTGCTAATTCATGTTATCGTTTAATAGGCTATTCATTTTTATTTTATTACTTATGGCTGAAGTTCTGCTTTAAAAGGTGGGTGATAAAACTGCCTTCCTTACAGTTTTTTTAAGGTGACCTCACCCTCCACAGCCTCAGTACGTTTTGCACTATTTTTTTGAAAAAAAATAAAAAAATAAAACACACGCACACCTATTTCTGTCAAAAAAGATACTTAAAAGAGACAAGACACTTGAAAAAAAATGATGATTGTCACCAAATGAGTCCAATTATGTTGGTTAAATTTCCATGTGCAAGCAGGATATGATAAGGAAAAGTAAGATGATGTCATCTGATCATATTTTACCCGCTGCATATGCCTTTAAGCTGCCACACCCACCCCTGAATCCATGAACATTTATGCTGCATTTCACATGTGACCATTTTCTCCATGACAGAACAGTTTACTATTAAATCGGCATTCTCAGCGTTTTTTACTCGCTGCACAGAAGAACACTTGAGACTCTGCACGCTTCTACATCATAATCCTTTACAGGTTAACACACACACACATCCAGCTGTAAACATATTCATTATAGCAATAGGACAGACAGTGATCCTAATATTATTTCTTAGTAGTCATCATAATAATATTTGTTAGGGGTGGCCATATTATCAATTCTTTATATTAGTAGTCATCATAATAATATTTGTTAGGGGTGGTCATATTATTATTCCTTTATGTTAGCTGTCATCATCATAATATTTGTTAGGGGTGGTCATATTATTATTTCTTTATGTTAGTAGTCATCATAATATTTGTTAGGGTGGTCATATTATTATTTCTTTATGTTAGTAGTCATCATAAAAATATTTGTTAGGGGTGGTCATATTATTATTTCTTTGTTAGTAGTCATCATCATAATATATTTGTTAAGGGTAGTCATATTATTATTTCTTTATGTTATAGTCATCATCATAATATTTGTTAGGGTGGTCATATTATTATTGCTTTATGTTAGTACGGTAGTCATCATCATATTTGTTAGGGTGGTCATATTATTATTTCTTTATGTTCAGAGATGTGATGTACAGTGCAGACATTTCCCAACATCTGTTCCCCCCAGAAACAGCTTTCATTGCGATGACCAGTCTTAGCTATTAACACAGAAAGGAAGTCGTTTCCTATAGCAACCAACTTGTTGCTGTAATCCACAGCAACTCTTTTCTATTCTCTGTATCAGGGGTAGGCCAACTCGGCACCCCAGCTGTCATGGAACTAGAAGTCTTATGAAGCACTGCAAGACTCTGGCAGCCGCAGGCATCACTCCTAGATGCAAAGGCATGATGGGATTTGTAGTCCTACTAAAGCTAGAGTGCCGAGGTTGCCTATTTCTGCTCTAAATGTTGGAATTTGGGTTTCAATAAAATATACAATATTTACACAGGAATTGTTAAAACTAAAATGCTGTTTTCTTCCTGATCTCCCACAGGCCTAGCAGGTCAACAGAATTACCCTGCATCCATTTTTAGACGCTCTGACGCCCTGCTGGCATTAATGCACAGAAACATAATGGACTGTAATGCATCAGGAATGCTAGTTCATCCCCAAAAAGAGCTCATTTCTTCTATACACATTGGGATAACGGATTTCACATCATCACTAACCACTACTCATGTAGTTGCTGCTACACAGCCTTTCACACTTGTATCTCTATGGCTAGTAAGAATAGAAGGGGGAAAAAAAATGAACATTTGTGTTTTTGACTTAACAGGGTGAAAATCAAGGCATGAAAATATTAAAATGCTTACACAAGCTTCATTTTCTGTAGGCAAGGCAAGGCCTGTAGGTTAGAAGTAAGCAAGATGTTCTCCTTTATCAGTAATATAATAACAACAGGTAGATGCAATGTCATTGATTTTTTTTTTTTTGTGAATACAGAAATGATCAGGCTATAGGACTATAGGTTCTATCATTCTGGATGGTATATAAAGATAGATAGTCATCAGTAGCTAGAAAAAGGCTTTCATCGTTTTCATCTATAGATAGATCTCCGGTGATGAAAGTTGGGATAACATGGCAGCAAGATGAAAACAGTTGGACATTTTCCACCAGCATCAGCATCAGCAGTAGCAGCAGAAAAGACAACCACACCCCATGCTCTCTGGACCAGCAAGTCAGGAAGAAGTCAGTGTTGCACTTGCCTTCAATCCCAGTCCTTATCCAGAAACATGATTGTGTATCATTAGAGGGGAATGATGAGCCCTCCCTAAAGCCTGGATGTGTCGCCTGTACACAGGGGGGGGGGGGGGGGGGTAAACACATCCATCAGCATTCACCTCCCATCCCACATCTCCAGCCATGATTTCCTCCTTGCACTGCCATCCCAGGCAGGGCTTATGTGTAGAGCAGCAAGCATCAGCTGAAGCATGAATGAAAACAGCTGTATGGATGCAGTAAGAGGATGTGGGCAGCAGCACTGGCTTTTCCCAATGGCAGGGCTGGCATCACTAGGCCTGGAGGGCTAGAGGTTGTGTACAGAAAACAGGACAGGCTTTGTGCAGGCCATACTGCCCATATATATTACAGACAGAGTGGGGCACCACATTGTATGGAGGGGGGTGCCCCCCCCCCCACATTGTATGGAGGGGGTGCCCCCCCCCCCATCCCTAGCCAGGCTCAGCAATGGAACCTGTCATTGGAAGGGGATGATAGAATGGATCATCAGACATCATCATTGTCATTCAGTAAACACTGCACACCTGGGGGGAGGGGGGTGCAGTCCACCTTGGCACCATCTAGGCACACAGCATGACACACACACACACACACACACAATGTCACTGATCGCCCATCCATATACACTATGCACATCATGTCATCATCTCCTTACTTTAGCATGGCCTCTTCCTTCTCCTCCTCCTCCTTCTGTCGGTTCATCACTGCCATGATAGTGTTCCTCTCGTCCTCTGTCAGATGGCTGAGATCGGGGAGATCGGACATGGGGGGAGGCACTATGGGTGGCCGAGGGCCTCTGGGCCCCATTGAAGAAGACATGGTGAGAGGGGAAAAGGGCGGGGGGGAGCGCCCACCTTCAGCCTGAACGTGCAGAGAAATGGACCACTTGTCTCCCCCACCCTACCTTGTCAGTGTAGTCCTAGCAGGCAAGGCAGACCGGTGCGGATCTAGCCAACAGCACATCCTCGGCATCCCTTTAGAGGTGCACGCCCCTTTGCCTTTCCCCCCGCCGGCCAGTGGGTGGCGCTCTACCTCTGCCTATCGGTAACCTTGTATCAGCTGAGCTGCCGGTGCGCTAAATCTCCCTCTCTAATGCCAATCACACCCACCTCTCTCACCCTGACACCCACCTCATACGATCATTTACAGTATCTGCGGATTCACATATGAATTTGCACAATATTCCTCACATAACTAGATCTCTATTGGTATAATAACACTATACCCCACTGTGTGCTGTCAGGGTGCCAGAGTCATTTATTACCTCCACACAGATTGCATTATCATTTCTCCTCTATGATAATTAACCCCCTACTACACTTATCATATAGTCATATATTTTTAATCGCTTAAGGACCGGAAGATTTACCCACCTAATGACCAGGCCACTTTTTGCGATACAGCACTGCGTCGCTTTAACGGACAATTGCACGGTTGTGCGACATTATACCCAAACAAAATTGACATCCTTTTTTCCCCCTCACAAATAGAGCTTTCTTTTGGTGGTATTTGATCACCTCTGTGGTTTTTATTTTTTTTGCGCTATAAACAAAAAACAGACCGCCAATTTTGAAGAACAAAAAACAATATTTTTTTAATTGTATTATTTTATTTATTTATTTTTGCTATAATAAATATCCCAAAATTAAAAAAAAATCTTCATCAGTTTAGGCTAATATGTATACTTCTACATATTTTTCGTAAAAAAAAAAAAATCGCAATAAGATGTTGATTTATTTGCGCAAAAGTTGTAGCGTCTACAAAATAAGGGATACATTTATGGCATTTTTATTATACATTTTTTTATAATAGCAATGGTGGTGATCAGCGATTTTTAGCAGGACTGCGACACTGCTGCAGACAGATCTGACACTTTTGACACTTTTTTGGGGGCCAGCGGCATTTATACAGCGATCAGTGTTATAAAAATGCACTGATTGCTGTATAAATGACACTGGCAGGGAAGGGGTTAACACTAGTGGTGAACACAGGGTTAAATGTGTTCCCTGGGAGGTGTTTCTAACTATGGGAGCAGTGTACTGACTGGAGGAGGAGAGAGATCGCTGTTCCTGATCACTAGGAACAGATGATCTTTCTCTACTCCCGTCAGAACAGGGATCTGTTTATTTACATTGACAGACCCCGTTCTGGTTCACTGTGGAGAGTTTGTGCGTGGCCGACGGACATGGTGGCTGCCAGCCACGCATGCCGGCACCCCCACCGAGCAGCAGGCACGTGTTCGCGCCTCCGGCAACACATGCACACCTACTATAGCTCCTAAAGGAGCCAATGTACCCCTATGGCGATTTGCAGGAACAAGCCACCCTACCGCAGTAGAATGATGCCAGCTGGTCAGCAAGTGGTTTAATGTAAAAAATTCATAGCAGTGGCTCTTATTTTATTTTTTTTCCTACAGTTCTCCCTCCCAATCCTTTCCTTTCACTTCTATTACCTCATTGTTTCTATTCATTTCTGTTGTATTTGATCCATTTGTTTATATACACTATATTACCAAAAGTATTGGGACACCTGAGTTTACACACAAATGAACTTTTAAGTGGATGTAAACTTCAATGATTATTAGTACCTACAGGTAAGACTATAATAAGGCTTACCTGTAGGTACTGTAAATATCTCCTAAAAAGTGGTGGCCCTTCCATAGGTGGAACCGCCCCCCCACCCAATCTACATGCAGGGTGTCAGGCACATGGGTTCCCATGTGCTTTTTTTTTTTTTTTTGAAGCACATGATTAGAGCCTGTGAGGCTCTAATTGGCTTCAAAAAAGGGTGGGCAGGGCGGCCACCCACCCCATCCAGTGTGTGACAATAGAAGAATAGAATAAAATTAATATTCGCTATTGTCTTGCTGATTCTCCTCCCGACCAATCAGGAAGCAACTCCTGAGACCCAAGGTCTCAGGACCCACTTCCTATTCAGCCAAGAAGAGATGCATTGGCCCCCGGAGTGAAGAGCAGCAGCCAGGATCCTTCTCAGCCTGCCACTGGTCCCAGAGCTACCTTACACCCATCATTAAGCTGCAACTGCCCCATGTACCGGCCTGCTCCCCCTCAGAATCTGTCCTTCTCATCTCTCAGTCTCCTCGCTGGCTGGCAGGATGAGGGTCAGGATCATCGTGCTGATCGCTGGATTAATAAGGTAAGGAGGCCCCTGCTCACCTACTCATCCATCTCCCATGGGGGGGGTCATTGGTCTCTTTAGTGCTTTGGCCGCTCTGTGTTGCTGGCTGGCTAGGGGCCGTGTGGTGCAAGATTCAGTGCACCACACGACCCCTCTTTTTTTTGTTTTGCACAATCTTTATTTGAAGTGTACAAAACATACACTTCATTCACTGCAGTGTTGGGTGGCACAATGCGTTGCACTGTCTGACATTGCAGTGTGATTCAGCCTTGTGCGTTGTGATAAAATGCAACATGTCTGCATTTTAGCGCAGTGTTAGACTGCGTTGCTGTGTGAATGGGACACATAGAAAACAATTGTTTCTTGCGGTAAAAGTCTGCCATTATCTGTCACCTCATGTAGTGTGAATTGGCCCTTAAAGCAGAGTTCCACCCACATTTTGAAGTCCTCAGCATTCAGCTGTAAGTGTGCAGTAATAAAAAATTGTCATATTTTATTTTAATTATTTTTTGGATCACTTTACTAATTTCATGATTCTGTTCTCACATCCTGCCGCGCGCCTCATTTACGGCTTTGCAATGTCTCCTGGGAGATGTGTGTCATCAATCCCAGGAGACAATAGGCATCACTGGATAGTAGCATTGCGTTTTTTCGAAACCGAAAATTATGCAATGCAAGGCCCAGCTCCCTGTGTATACTGCACATGAGCGAGATTGGGAGGTGCATGCTGGGTAGCCAGCAGCACCTTATCCCAGAAGAGACTCCATGTGGGCTTCACGTGCCCAAAGTGAAGATGGAAGCGCTCTTCATTACAGAAAACAAATGTGAGTAACTAAATATCATGGGATTTGAGTGGCGATTTTGTTAATCACACACATTAAAGTATTTATTGCAGTGAAGCATAATGGATTACCAGAAAAAAAATTCTGGGTGGAGCTCCAATTTAATTTTTCACACAAACCTTTTTATTGCCACATTGTTGTTTTAAAAAGCCATAAAGAATATATATAGTGAAGGAAAAAACACTATTTGGTTCAGCTAATCATTTTTTGCTTATTAACTCTTCATGGACCACTAAACTAAGGACGTGGCAGAGGGTGTGCCCCTCTATGGGTACATGGTTGTAGCAGTATAAGGTTAGGCTCACACTTGAACTTCAGCTCCCTAAAGCATTATTTATGCATTTCTTTTACGTGTTTTTTAGGCGTTTACAGGCTTGAGCATTTTTGTTTTAGCCAATGGAGAAAGAAAGGTAAGAAATCTCATGTGCAATTTTTTAGGCACTCCCATGTCTATAAAGGGACCCAAAACACACTACCCTGCCCCAAAAAAGCAATTTTTTGTATTTTTTTTTTTTTTTTGAGCTTTGAGTGGTCACCATAGGATACTATGGAAATCTGCACATTAAGTATGTTGAGCATTAAAGTGCTTCTTGAAATATTGTTTTAAATCATAAATAAAAATACCAGCTATACAACATAAAATGCTGTCTGGCATACCGCATTTGGTCTTTAAAGGACCATCATTATTTGGTTCTGGTAATTGTATGCAGTACTTGCAAAAAGTATCTTTTATTGTATTGGCTGAAATGTTGCAAATGCTCATGTATCTTTGGCCAGGTTATAGTTTCCCAAACCCCTGTCACCTTCACTTTTGCTGGGCTATTAGGTCACCATGCAACTGTGGAGAAAATATAAGGGTGTGTGAAATACAAGAGATTCATATACTGAATGCTGTAATTACATTAATAAATTATTAGAATAAAATTCCTGAAACTAAAGCGGAACTAACTGTACCTAAACACTTCAAACTGAAAATGCAATTTAAAGAGGGACTGCAGTCTGCTCACATAATTTGTAATAAAACATCTTTGCCATTCGGAAGCTTCCCTCCAACCACTTTGCATATTATTTTATATATACTGTGATTCTGTACTTGCCAAATATGCTGCAGAAATCTCCCACCACTGAGTTTAGCTGCATCCATTGTGGGCAGCTGAAGCTGCTGCCTGTTCACTTCCTGGATTTACACAGACACACATAGGCAGCCCTGCAGCTCTCATTGGTCCTCTTATGACTCACCCCCTTCCCTTCCTGGCAAATTCTCATGAGAGTGAGAGAGAGAGAGAGCGGTGCATGATGCCATAAGCCTAGGCTAATGACCAGACAAGAAACAGAAAGTGGGCTGTATAAGGTATTTACTGGCAGAAAAAAAAAAAAGTTTTACTGTCCATAATTAAAACAACAAGGGCAGAAGATTTAATAGATGGAAAGTTTAAAAAAATGACTGATGGTCCGCTTTACAGAGGATCTTCAGGTTGTATGAAAATAATTAAAAGTCAGCAGCTACAAATACTGTAGCTGCTGACTTCTAATAAAAGAAAGCTTACCTGTCCAAGGATCCAGCACCATCCTCACCCAAACAGGTTCTCTCCTGTGAAACTGAGTTTTTGTAATTTTTTCTTACTGATCTAAACATGGTGTTAGTTTATTGATATTTACATGCCTGTGGGGTTGATTTACTAAAACTGGAGAGTGCAAAATCTGGTGCAGCTCTGCATGGTAGCCAATCAGCTTCTAACTTCAGCTTGTTCAATTTAGCAGTGACAAAACAACCTGGAAGCTGACTGGTTTATTTCCAGAGCTGCAGCAGATTTCTGCACAGTCCAGTTTTCTTAAATCAACCCCTGTGTGTATAGGCCCATTGAAAGCAATGGAAGGCATTCTTTCAACTACATGCTCACGATCAGAAGTATGTCTTATATAAGCAGTGATGTGATGTCTCCTGGGTAGGGATGAGCCGAACACCCCCCTGGTTTGGTTCGCACCAGAACCTTCGAACGGACCGAAAATTCGTCCGAACTTTAGAACCCTATTAAAGTCTATGGGACTCGAACATTCAAAAGCAAAAGCGCTAATTTTAAAGGCTAATATGCAAGTTATTGTCCTAAAAAGGGTTTGGGGACCCAGCTCCTGCCCCAGGGAACATGTTTCAATGCAAAAAATTTTTTTTAAAACGCAGTTTTTTTCGTGCGATGTGGCTCCCAATCAAAATTGACGCCCTTTTTTTCCCACAAATAGAGCTTTCTTTTGGTGGTATTTGATCACCCCTGCAGTTTTAATTTTTTGCGCTATAAACAAAAAAAGAGTGACAATTTTGAAAAAAAGGGAATTATTTCTTACTTTTTGCTATAATAAATATCCCCCAAAAATATATAAAAAATAATTTTTTCCTCAGTTTAGGCCAATACGTATTCTTCTACATATTTTTGGTAAAAAAAAAATTGCAATAAGTGATTATTGATTGGTTTGCGCAAAATTTATAGCATTTACGTGTCATTTTTATTAATATTTTTTTTTTACTAGTAATGGCGGCGATCAGCATTTTTGACACATTTTTGGGACCATTGTCATTTATACAGCAATCAGTGCTATACAAATGCACTGATTCCTGTGTAAATGACACTGGCAGTGAAGGGGTTAACCAGGGGGTGGCAGTGTAGGGGTTAAGTGTGTCCTAGGGGCATGTTACTAACTGTGGGGGGGGCTGGGCTGTGTGTTAGTGAACACTGATCTCTGCTCCAATCACAGGGAGCAGAGATCAGTGTCACTTGTTGCTAGGCAGAACGGGGAAATGCTGTTTACTTCCGCATCTCCCCGTTCAGCCTCCCCGTGAGACGATCGCGGGTATCCCCACGGCGATCGAGTCTGCAGGACCCACGGGAGTCCCGAACCGCGACGCTATGGCAGGGCAGCAATTTCAAATGGACGTACCTGTATGCCAATTTGCCTGCCCGTGCCATTCTGCCGACGTACATCGTCGTGCGCCAATCGGGAAGTGGTTAATGTGAAAAAAAGTGAAACATTCCTTTAAATATTGTGCCTGGGGTGTCTATAGTATGCCTGTGAAGTGGCATGTGTTTCCGGTGTTTAGAACAGTCCCTGCACAAAATGACATTTAACGGAAAAAAGTCATTTAAAACTGCTTGCGGTTTTAATGTAATGTCTGGTTCCGGCAATATGGATGAAAATCATTAAGAAAAATGGCATGGGTAGCCCCCCCACCCATATCCAGCCCCTTTCGGTCTTGTAAGGATATTAAGGGGAACCCCGTACCCAAATAAAAAAAAAGGAAAGGCGTGGGGCCTCCAGGCCCTATATACAACAGCAGTATACAGGCGGTGCAAACAAGACAGGGAATGTGTAGGTTTGTTGTGTTAAGTAGAATCTGTTTGTAATTTTGAAGTTGTACATTTTTAAAGTGTAGCTCCAGTCAAAAAATCTATTTTTAAGATTTTTGGAAAACATAGGGAAGGGTTATCACCCCTATATAATTTTTTTTGCCGTCCGTCTTTTTTCATCTCCCTTCCTGTTGTCTCCTTCCGTTTGCAAGTAGGGGACGTTTGTAAGTTGGATGTTTGAAAGTAGGGGCCTGCCCTATATGCTCTGCAGAAATTTGGGCCTAAGGTGTTGGTGTTGCCACAACACTGTAAGCCCTCAAAGTGACTCATGGTGGGCGCTGGAACGCCCTGCAGTGAACTATTATATCAAGAGTTGAAATTACATGCCATTGTTGAACAGTGGTAGAAAAATTGGGCCTTTGGTGGTTGTGGTGGTGCTGGTGCCACAACACTGTAAGTCCTCTCGTGGGCGCTGGAATGGGCCCTGCTGTGAAATATTATATCAAGAATTGTAATTACATGCACATTTTAAACAGGGGCTGAAAAATTGGTGCCACAACACTGCAACACCTCATGGAATCTCTAGTTGGAGAGCAGGAATGAGCCCTGCTGCAAATTATTGCATCAACAACTGTAACTACATGCACCTGTTAAGCAGGGGCTGAAAAATTGGGCCTTAGGCACTGGTACCACGACACTGCAACCTCTCACAAATATTGTAGTTGAGCGCAGCAACGAACCCTTCTGCAAAATATTGCATCAAAAATTGTACTTATACGCCCCTGTTAAACAGGGGCTGCAAAAATTAGCCTTAGGCACTGGTGCTGGTGCCACGACACTGCAACCTCTCCCAGATACTCTAGTTGGAGTGCAGGAATGAGCCCTGCTGCAAAGTATTGCACCAAAAATTTTAATTACATGCCCCTGTTAAACAGGGGCTGAAAAATTGGGCCTTAGCCACTGGTGGTGGAGCCCAGAACCAAAAATGTTCTTCCAAGCTATCAGCAGGATCATTGAGGAGGAAGAGGATAGTCAGTCAACATAACAGGACAGTCACTCAGCATTAGCATAGGCAGTCTTGAAGGGATGTGAAATTAAAAAAAAATATTTGGTTACATCAGCTTCAGGTGCTTGGTAGCTGGTGGTGATCCAAGACTGATTAATCTTTATGAAGGTCAGTCGATCACCCGAGTCGGTGGACAGGCGCACCCTGTGATCGGTTACAAAGCCTCCAGCAGAGAACGCTGGATGCAGGACAGGCCAGTAGCTCAATTGCACACTGTGCAAGCTCTGGCCAGTGATCCATCCTCAAGACCCAGTAACCCAGAGGGTTTTCGGTGGGAAAGGTGTCCAAGTCTGACCTTGCCCCTAGGTATTCCTGCACCATGTAAAACAGACGCTGGCGATGGTTGCTGGAACTGATCATACATTGGGGCCGCGGACTAAAAAATTGTCTGAACGCATCGGTCAGATAGCCACCTTTTCCACCGCTCCTTCTGTGACTGACCGAAGCCTCAGCAACACATTGTCCAGGACCAGGAGTTTGTAACCTCCCAGTCTCTGGGAACGAGTAGCACAGACCTTTCTGCAAAGCCTCCCGGAGATGTCTCATCCTTTGCTCCCTCTGCGATGGCAAGATAAGGTCCGCAACCTTACCCTTGTACTGTGGATCAAGGAGAGTGGCCAGCCAGTAATGGTCCCTCTCCTTGATCCGAAGAATACAAGGATCCTTCCACGGGCTTTGCAGGATCAGGGAGGCCATGCAGCGTAGGTTAGCTGAGGCATTCGGTCCGGAGTCCTCTGGGTCACTAAGGACAACATGATTCGCAGCCACCTCCTCCCAGCCACATACAAGTCCACAGGTTTCTTGGGACTGTAAATCATCCCTAAAAGACTGCTGCTGCTGATACTGAGTGCCAGGCTCCACCTCCATGCTGACACAATCCTCCCCCTCCTGCTCCTCTTCCTGTGTGATCGGCGGGACAGCAGAAGCACTGTCTGGATAAAGGGGGCCTTGAGAGGCAAGGAAGTCCTCCTCTTCCTGCCTCTGTTCTGCCTCAAGTGCCTTGTCCATTATTCCACACAGCGTGTGCTCCAACAGGTGGATAAGAAGTACAGTGTCACCGATGCATGCACTGTCACTGCTCACCATCCTCGTGGCCTCCTCAAATGGTGACAGAACAGTGCATGCATCCCTGATCATGGCCCACTGGCGTGGGGAAAAAAATGAGCTCCCCTGACCCTGTCTTGGTCCCGTAGTCATACAGGTACTCATTGATGGCCCTCTGCTGTGTGTGCAGCCACTGCAGCATGGCCTACGTTGAGTTCCACCTGGTGGGCATGTCACAGATAAGGCGGTTCTTGGGCAGGTTCAACTTCTTTTTGGAGCTCAGCCAGTCAAGCACTGGCATTATATGACCGGCGGAAATGAACACAGACTTTCCTGGCCTGCCTCAGGACATCCTGTAAGCCCGGGTCCCTGCCCAAGAACCGCTGCACCACCAAGTTAAGCACGTGAGCCACACAGGGCACATGTCGGAGGACAGAGAGGAGGTTGGTGCCATTGTCGCAAACCATCATTCCTGGCTTAAGCTGACATGGCATCAACCACCTCTCAGCCTGCCCCTGCAGAGCTGGCAGAATATCTGCCCCAGTGTGGCTCCTGTCCCCCAAACACACCAGCGCAAGCACGGCATGGCATCCTTTTGCCTGCATACTTGCGTAGCCCCTTGAATGCCTACAGAGCACTGTTGATTCTGAGGACAAAGCACAGGAAGAGGCCATGGAGGAAGAAGAAGAGGAGGGGGTGGAGGAGAGAGGTGTGTCACAACCAGTAGTAGCATTTTGGAGGTGTGGTGGGGGAACAACCTCCAACACTACTGCACTTTGTCCTGCATCCTTCCCAGCTGCCAGAAGAGTGACCCAATGCACCATGAAAGATAGGTAACGTCTCTGTCCATGTCTGCTGGACTATGAGTCAGTGGTAATATGCACCTTAGCACTGACCGCCCTGTCCAGCGAGGCATGGACATTGCCTTCCACATGCCGGTAGAGAGGCGGAATCGCTTTCCTTGAGAAAAAGTGGCATTTGGGAACCTGCCACTGAGGAACCACACATTGCACAAACTCACGGAAGGGGGCCGAGTCTACCAAATGAAAAGGCAGCAGTTGAAGTGCTAGCAATTTAGCCAAGCTAGCATTCAACCGCTGGGCACATGGATGGCTGGGAGTGAACTTCTTTCGACGGTCCAGCAGCTGGGGCAGGGAAATTTGCCTGGTACAATCGGACACTCTGCTAGTGTACTGCTAGCAGAGTGCCCGCAAGTACTTGGCTGTGACACACCTAATTCTACACCTTCATTCCTCTCAGTGCAGGTTTCAGAGAGGACTGAAGGTCTAGTGGGGTTGGAGATCCCAGCTGATGAGGAGCAAGGAGAGGTCCGCTTTGTTCTTTGGTGTGGGTCTTTAAGGTACGCTTGCCAACGAGCTGCATGGCAGATCAACATATATCTGGTCAAGCATGTGGTGCCAAAGCGGCTGATGTTTTGGCCACGCGAGATACACTTGAGACTTATGTTGCAAATAGCAGCGGTGCGATCTGATGCACTCGTCTTGAAAAAGGCCCACACCAAATAACTTTTGGAATAACGTGCAGAGGCAGCGCCCTGCACAGGTGGAGCTCTGCGGTGTGATTCAGTCAGTGTGCTGCCCTTAAGCTGGCCCCTGGAGGGCATCCTGCCTCGGAGATGTGCCTCCTCCTCCTCTCTCCTATCAGGCACCCACATGGAGTCAGTGACCTCATCATCCCCTCCCTCCCCATCACTGGAGAAAACTTGGCAGTATGCTGCAGCTGGTGGAACATGACTTCCAGATTGCTGTCCTTCTTTAGCATCCCCTCTCTCTTGGCCCACCCTACTGCCTTCCTCTAGCTGGGTATCATCATCAGAGACTTCAAAACGCTGGGCATCCTCTTGGAGGATGTACCCAACACTGTGCCAACAGTTCAGGGGACTCCTCAGGAGGACATGGTGGGTCTAGGGAAGGAGTGACTGATGCCGTTGAGAAGAGGGAAGAGGACGCGTTGGCAGCTGCTTTGCCAGTACCCTGAGCCTGGGTGAGAGAGGGTGAGGAGGATGAGGAGGGCTTGGTCATCCAATCTACCAAGTCTTTGGCATGTTGCGGCTCAACTCATCTAGCTGCCGAAAATAAGGACAAACGTGTCCTGTGGCCACGTGCTGATGACGATGCACCACGTCCACGACCAGCACTGTTGCCTCTAGACATAGAGCCTGCTTGCCCTCTTTCATTGGCTCGTGACTGTCTGCCTCTCCTTGTTGGCCTTTCAGATATACTAATGGCCTGCAAGGAGATGAGAACACCAGCAATTAGGGTAGCTTTAGGTGCACACTGAGCAGATGACACAGTACACCGACTGTAATTACTGCAGCTGCATGCCTGTGGTAAAGGATCTGAAGAAAACACAAGCAATTGGGGTAGCTTCAGGTGTATAGTGTGCAGGTGGCACAATACACCGACTGTAACTGCTGCAGCTACCTGTGGTATAGGAACAGAACAACACCAGCAATTGGGGGTAGCTTCAGGTGTATACTGTGCAGGTGGCACAATGCATTGACTGTAACTGCTGCAGCGGCCTGTGGTATAGTTCCAGAACAACACCAGCAATTGGGGGTAGCTTCAGGTGTACACTGTGCAGGGGACACAATACACCGACTGTAACTGCCCACAAAGTCGAACGGGCAAACACCCAGCTCATTCCTACTCCTGGGGTGTTATTGTAGATTGTAGAGCACATATAGTAATGAAGCTTCATAATTCACGGTTACTATTTTCAGCATTAAAAAAAAATGGCAAAGCATTCTCTAACTAGACACTTATGACACCACCACCCTGTCTCCCCACCTTGTCAAATCAGAGAACACTGTGCATTCAATCAGGAAACGCAAAGCATTCTCAAATGGCACCCATGCCATGCCAAGGCAATCCCACAGGTATGGTATATATACATAGTTACATTCTTCCAAGCTTCTAACCATTCAGAGCCGGTTCACACAGCGGGCGATGCGAAGCGACACGACTCGCCTCGCCTCGCTCTCGCAAGTCGCCCCCGTTCTGTACAATGGAACCGTTCTGAGAGGAGCGACTCGAGTCGCTCCGACTCAGAAAAAAGGTTCCTGTACTACTTTTGGGCGACCTCGGGGCGACTTGCATTGACTTCTATACAGAAGTCATTTGCAAGTCGCCGCCGAGGCCGCTGCAGGTCGCGGCGAGGCAAGTCGGAGTCGCCTCGCCTCGCCTGCAGTGTGAACCGGCCCTCACTGTTTTCTGGGAAAAAAAAAATTGTTGCAATCTGTCTCCCAATGAAATATCTCTCCTATGTCTACACAGCTCACAAATAAAAACCTGACAGAGTTTCTAATACTTCCTGTCTGTGTCAAAAAAAGTTTGGGCTGGAGTAAGGCTTAAAGAGTATTTGTTACCACAGGGACACTAACAAACCAAACCCAGCCTGTAAAATAATAGCATCTATGCTTACCTTTCTGGTGGCTTCAGCCTCCAAATGCCTAGCTGTAGGTATCCCACCATTCTGGGTGTATAAAATTCCTATGACACTGGACGCGAGGAAGTGTGTTGAATGATGCTGGGTGTCATTTACCCTTGTTAGACCACAGAGTGGTGAATCATTGGGGTACAGCATCAGAGAGAACGTGAGTATTGAGTGAAAGCTGCAATGTTTAAAGTGATTGTAAATGATCAGTTTTTTTTTTTTTTTTTTAATAAAATAGGATGCATTAAGGTGAAAAAATACGAGGGTTTGCAAGCCCTTTAATTTTACATTTGCTGGGCAATTTTATTATTTAAGTAAAACTGGAATCGGGCTTTAATCAAACAAGATCCTCTGAGGTTGCTCAAGGAAATTATGGGAGGTGGTGAAAGATTTCTTTATCTAAATGATCACACGTTTGTGATTTGGCTTATAGATTAACCAAGGTTAATCTATATATTTTTTACATGTGATTGCTTCAATAGACCCATTTTTTTCTGAGGAAGGATACGGTATGTGTGTAAAATGTGGAAAATTTATGGTCTATGCTCAGTAAATTGAACTTATATTGACTTGAAGTGTTTTTGTACCTTGTAACATTGTTACCAAATCTCCCTTGGATTGTGGTTGGCCGGGTTAACCGTGTGAGCTGACACCACTGAAAGCATGGGGAGTCCTTTCCAGGAGGAAATACTGTGGTATTATTATGTTGTATTTTATGCCTGTCTTCAAGTTTTGATATTGTGAGTGTGATTTTAATAACATTTAATTTTTAATTGCATCTTTTTTAGAAATACTACACAAGCAGGAGAGTGTCTTCTGCATGTTTTCCTCCTAGCATCAAAGGGTTTCAGTCCACTGCAAAAAACAAAGAATCTGGAAGAGAGGGGCTAGATTTCAAATTGGTTATGCAAACAACCGTGTCCCAGAATAAATTGCAAGGTGTATGGATGTCAGTAGGAGAAGAGTGCACCGGACGCATAACAAGTGAAGACCAAAAGTGATGATTAGGGTATATTTTTTTTATTTTTATTTTTTATTCAAATTTTTTTTATTCAGGATAATAAAAAAGGCAAAACATAAACATATAATTGCGGGCGCAGCCGCTAGATGCATAGTACAATAGGTTAAGAACAACAAGAAACCGTCAGTCATAAAAAGTTGTCCAGCAGGTATTGAGTCTGAAGTCTATCCATTTAAGGCTGAATATGAGACATATAAGGCAAAACATGTAACCATTAGTTTATGTATTGTGCCTTACCCTAACCAATATTGTTTGTGCTTAATGTTCGTATTCGTTGTGTGTGACTGGATAGAAAGCATATTTTAATATCTGTATATGTCTATGGTGAGATGATGTTGAATACCTGCACATTCTGTTATATACAGAATTATAGTGTGGGAACAGATACCAAGGATTTTAAAAAACAACAATCGTATAACTACAATCCAAGGGGCACCATAGCCCTTTATTTTGGTCGCAATCATTTACTCTGAGATCTCTAACAAGTGTAAATAAAAACTTAGTCTATAAAAAGTGTTGTATGGAATCCATATCAACGGGGAATAAACCTATCTGTCTTTGGGCTGTTAATAGAGAGCTCGGGAGTGTGGGGTTTCCTCCCCCTCCCTCTCACCCCTACTGGGATCTAGGGTATATTTTTTAAACACTTAAGGACCAACCGCCACAGATGTACTGCGGCAGGTTGGCTCTCCAGTGCAAATCGTCGTACATGTACGGTGGCTTGCACAGGCGCAGTTGGGTCAGGCGGACTCGATGTATGCGATGCCTACTGGCACATTATGACATTGCCTTGCAGGTTTAAAAGGGAAAAAAAAGCCAGCGGTTTACTACCAGGTAAAAAACACACTTTACTTTCAGAACAACTTGAACTTTGAAACCAGGAAAGAGCTGATGGCCACAAGTCTGTGTGAGACAATAGTGATGGCCGAACGGTTCGCCCGGCGGTCGTTTCGCGGCGAATTTCCGACTTTCGCCGTCCGCGGGTTCGAACGCCTTTTTCCGTCGTTCGCCCCGGCGGACTTACGTGTTTAATGTATACAAGAACTTTAACCTTTCGTGACACGTTTATCATGTGTTACAGGACAACCAATTGAGACATGACAGCTCATGGACACTTGGACATTCCCCCTAACCTATAAATACACCCGATCCGGTGGCCATTTTACATTCTTTCTTCTGTCACTGTAGGGAAAGGATCCTGTGTGGAGTAGGGACAGAGAAAACGCTAGCTATTTGGTACACAAAAGTTCTTTTCAGGACTGGTATAGGTGTTAGGTCAGCAGCCTGAGTTTCTTTTGTCAGTTTAGATAAAGGGACAGAGCGCTGTATGCTGCTATTTTAGGGACAGCTCAGCCAGATTAGTCTTTCTTCATCATCATCATCATCATCATCATTAGCTGTTACTATCAGGTCCACAAAAGAGCTGTTCCAGCTAATCGTTCCAGCCTACTCTTTTTTGCCAATTTGTATAGGGACAGGCAGGAAGCAGTGTGTCAGGCAGTGAGGATAATTTTAAAGACTTGCTGTTACTATTAGTTCCACAAAGGTTCTTTTCAGGACTGGTATCAGTGGTACGGTAATAGGCTTGTACACGTATAATATTCTTTCTTCCAAATATAGAAAGAATATTATACTTGACTGCTGCCCTTCTGCTGCAGTCTGCTAATCATTCACAACTCACTTGTTCCACAAAGCTCTTTATCAGGACTGGTAACTTGGTCTGTCTAGGGTGCTACGGTACATAGGCTTGGGTGCGGTACAGTCTGCTGTTCTGTAAGGACCGCTATCGGTCCACAATACATAGGGTTGCCGTGCACTACTGCTGACCGCTGCCCTATACTGCAGCAGTCCTTCATTGGTATAGGGACTGACGTACAGTCTGCTAATCACTAACACACAACCTGCTTGGTCCACAAAAGTTCTTATAAGGACTGGTAACTTGGTATAGGGTGCTACGGTACATAGGCCTGAGTGCGTTACAGTCTGCTGTTCTGTAAGGACCGCTATCGGTCCACAATACATAGGGTTGCCGTGCACTACTGCTGACCGCTGCCCTATACTGCAGCAGTCCTTCAGCGGTATAGGGACTGACGCACAGTCTGCTAAACACTAACACACAACCTGCTTGGTCCACAAAAGTTTTTATAAGGACTGGTAACTTGGTATAGGGTGCTACGGTACATAGGCCTGAGTGCAGTACAGTCTGCTGTTCTGTAAGGACCGCTATCGGTCCACAATACATAGGGTTGCCGTGCACTACTGCTGACCGCTGCCCTATACTGCAGCAGTCCTTCATTGGTATAGGGACTGACGTACAGTCTGCTAATCACTAACACACAACCTGCTTGGTCCACAAAAGTTCTTATAAGGACTGGTAACTTGGTATAGGGTGCTACGGTACATAGGCCTGAGTGCGTTACAGTCTGCTGTTCTGTAAGGACCGCTATCGGTCCACAATACATAGGGTTGACGTGCACCACTGCTGACCGCTGCCCTATACTGCAGCAGTCCTTCAGCGGTATAGGGACTGACGTACAGTCTGCTAAACACTAATACACAACCTGCTTGGTCCACAAAAGTTCTTATAAGGACTGGTAACTTGGTATAGGGTGCTACGGTACATAGGCTTGAGTGCGGTACAGTCTGCTGTTCTGTAAGGACCGCTATCGGTCCACAATAGATAGGGTTGACGTGCACCACTGCTGACCGCTGCCCTATACTGCAGCAGTCCTTCAGCGGTATAGGGACTGACGCACAGTCTGCTAAACACTAACACACAACCTGCTTGGTCCACAAAAGTTTTTATAAGGACTGGTAACTTGGTATAGGGTGCTACGGTACATAGGCCTGAGTGCGTTACAGTCTGCTGTTCTGTAAGGACCGCTATCGGTCCACAATACATAGGGTTGCCGTGCACTACTGCTGACCGCTGCCCTATACTGCAGCAGTCCTTCATTGGTATAGGGACTGACGTACAGTCTGCTAATCACTAACACACAACCTGCTTGGTCCACAAAAGTTCTTATAAGGACTGGTAACTTGGTATAGGGTGCTACGGTACATAGGCCTGAGTGCGTTACAGTCTGCTGTTCTGTAAGGACCGCTATCGGTCCACAATACATAGGGTTGACGTGCACCACTGCTGACCGCTGCCCTATACTGCAGCAGTCCTTCAGCGGTATAGGGACTGACGTACAGTCTGCTAAACACTAATACACAACCTGCTTGGTCCACAAAAGTTCTTATAAGGACTGGTAACTTGGTATAGGGTGCTACGGTACATAGGCTTGAGTGCGGTACAGTCTGCTGTTCTGTAAGGACCGCTATCGGTCCACAATAGATAGGGTTGACGTGCACCACTGCTGACCGCTGCCCTATACTGCAGCAGTCCTTCAGCGGTATAGGGACTGACGCACAGTCTGCTAAACACTAACACACAACCTGCTTGGTCCACAAAAGTTTTTATAAGGACTGGTAACTTGGTATAGGGTGCTACGGTACATAGGCCTGAGTGCGTTACAGTCTGCTGTTCTGTAAGGACCGCTATCGGTCCACAATACATAGGGTTGCCGTGCACTACTGCTGACCGCTGCCCTATACTGCAGCAGTCCTTCATTGGTATAGGGACTGACGTACAGTCTGCTAATCACTAACACACAACCTGCTTGGTCCACAAAAGTTCTTATAAGGACTGGTAACTTGGTATAGGGTGCTACGGTACATAGGCCTGAGTGCGTTACAGTCTGCTGTTCTGTAAGGACCGCTATCGGTCCACAATACATAGGGTTGACGTGCACCACTGCTGACCGCTGCCCTATACTGCAGCAGTCCTTCAGCGGTATAGGGACTGACGTACAGTCTGCTAAACACTAATACACAACCTGCTTGGTCCACAAAAGTTCTTATAAGGACTGGTAACTTGGTATAGGGTGCTACGGTACATAGGCTTGAGTGCGGTACAGTCTGCTGTTCTGTAAGGACCGCTATCGGTCCACAATACATAGGGTTGCCGTGCACTACTGCTGACCGCTGCCCTATACTGCAGCAGTCCTTCATTGGTATAGGGACTGACGTACAGTCTGCTAATCACTAACACACAACCTGCTTGTTCCACAAAAGTTCTTATAAGGACTGGTAACTTGGTATAGGGTGCTACGGTACATAGGCTTGAGTGCGGTACAGTCTGCTGTTCTGTAAGGACCGCTATCGGTCCACAATAGATAGGGTTGACGTGCACCACTGCTGACCGCTGCCCTATACTGCAGCAGTCCTTCAGCGGTATAGGGACTGACGTACAGTCTGCTAAACACTAATACACAACCTGCTTGGTCCACAAAAGTTCTTATAAGGACTGGTAACTTGGTATAGGGTGCTACGGTACATAGGCTTGAGTGCGGTACAGTCTGCTGTTCTGTAAGGACCGCTATCGGTCCACAATAGATAGGGTTGACGTGCACCACTGCTGACCGCTGCCCTATACTGCAGCAGTCCTTCAGCGGTATAGGGACTGACGTACAGTCTGCTAAACACTAATACACAACCTGCTTGGTCCACAAAAGTTCTTATAAGGACTGGTAACTTGGTATAGGGTGCTACGGTACATAGGCTTGAGTGCGGTACAGTCTGCTGTTCTGTAAGGACCGCTATAGGTCCACAATAGATAGGGTTGACGTGCACCACTGCTGACCGCTCACCTATACTGCAGCAGTCCTTCAGCGGTATAGGGACTAAGAGTTTTGTCACAGGGTCATTTAAAAAATGACATGCAGAGGAAGAGGCAGGCCCTTCCGCAGGGGTGGTAGGGGTAGGGCAGGAGCAACAGGCTTGAGCCAAAGTGGGAAGTTGCAGAAGGTGCGTTCAATTACTTTAAAGGATGCACCAGACTTGGTTGAGTGGCTCGCTCAGCCTTACTCTTCTGCACCCTCCTCATCCTCTCGATCTGCACCCTCTTCTTCACTCTCTGCTATGTGCACCCCCAAAGACACTACCACCAACAACACGACCACCACCACCACCACCACATACCTTCCGCTTGAGTCACTGGAATTATTTTCCGATCCATATCAAGAGGACATTTCTGATGCGCAGCCACTCTTGGTATTGGATCAGGAAGAGGAGGTAGCAACAAGCGCTACTCAGCAGTCTGACGCCAGTACCCAGATCAGCCCAAGGAGGAGGTTGGTCCCCGGTGTTGCTGCCTACTCTACTTATAGCGGTGGGGAAGGTGACGTTGATGATGACGTGTCTAGTGATGTCACGTGGGTGCCCACAAGAGAGGAAGAGGAGGGGAGTTCAGAGGGAGATATGGACCAGCAGATAGGGAGGAGAAGCAGCAATGACTTACATTGCACAGCAGGGACAAAGCAGACTGCAAATGTATCAGGAGCGAGTCATCGACCATGTACGGTCACATCTGGCGCTCCCAGGACACCGGCACATGGCTCCGCAGTGTGGGCTTTTTTTAACGTGTCCGCTGCTGACAATAGCGTTGCCATCTGCAATCTTTGCAGTCAACGCGTTAGTCGCGGTAAGCCCAATACTCACCTAGGGACGACCGCCTTAAGAAGGCACATGAGCAGCCATCACCGAGCCCAGTGGGAGCAACGGAACACACAAAGCCACACTGCAGGCTCTCACCGTCCAGCCTCGTCTTCTACTTCTCCTTCTCCTCTCTCCTCACAATTGTCCTCCACTCCACCTTCCATCACGCCAAGCTCACATTTTTCTGCAAAAAGGCAGGCTTCCGTGGGCCTAATGTTTGAGCGTAAAAAAATGATGACGCCGGATAACCCTCTTGCCCAACGGTTGGCGGCTGGCTTGTCAGAACTCATAGCCCGCCAACTACTGCCATATAAACTGGTGGACTCGGAGGCCTTTCGCAAATTTGTGGCCATTGGAACACCACAATGGAAGGTCCCAGGAAGGAAGTATTTCTCAGAGAAGGGCATCCCAGAGCTATATGGCCATGTTCAGCGGCAAGTGAATGTATCTCTGGCACACAGTGTCGGTGCCAAGATACATCTGACCACAGACACGTGGTCTAGCAAACACGGGCAGGGAAGGTATATCAGTTTTACTGCCCACTGGGTGAACCTTCTGACGGCCGTCAAGCATGTAACCCGTGGCACCCGTGTAGATTTGGTTTTACCGCCACGGATTGCATGCAGGCCTGACTCTTCTTCTCCTCCTCCTACTCCATCCTCCTCCCTCTCCTCCTCAGCTGCCTCCTCCTTTTCCGCTGCTAGCGTCTCTTCCACTGCACCGCCCAAGCTCCCCAGAACCTATTCCACATGCCAGGTGAGACGTTGCCATGCCGTGCTGCGTCTGTTGTGCCTGGAAGCAAAGAGCCACACTGGCCCGGCACTCCTTTCAGCTTTGCGTTCACAGGCAGATGAGTGGCTAACACCGCTCAATTTGACAGTTGGTAAAGTGGTGTGTGACAACGGTGCCAATCTGCTTAGCGCATTGAAACAGGGCAAAATCACGCACGTGCCGTGCATGGCACACGTCTTAAACTTGGTCGTGCAGCGATTCCTTGTCAAATACCCTGGGGTCCAGGACATCTTGCGGCAGGCAAGGAAAATCTCGGCCCATTTCAGAAGATCTTACACGGCCATGGCTCGCCTTGCTGACATTCAGCGGCGACACCATCTGCCGGTCAGACGTCTTATTTGCGATTGCCCGACGCGATGGAACTCAACCTTCTATATGCTTGATAGGCTGCTCCAGCAGAAACGTGCAGTTAACGTCTACCTGTATGAACTCTGCGAAAGAAACGGTTCTGGGGAGCTGGGTTTTTTTTCACCGCGCCAGTGGCTGCTCATGCGCGACACATGCAGACTTCTGCGGCCATTTGAGGAGATCACCAAACTGGTCAGTCGCAGCCATGGCGCCATCAGTGACATGGTACCTTATGCCTTCTTTCTGGAGCGTGCATTGCGTCGTGTCATTGATCAGGCTGTGGAGGAGCAGGAGCGGGAAGATGAGGAAGTCGCAATGCTGGATGAATTCCCAGGGGGGGCTACTCTATCTGAGACAAGTCAACAACAGGAGTCTGATGAGGAGTCAGAGGAGGATGGTGCCGGGGCGGATGAGCAGGAGCAAGAAGAGCATGCTTTAAACCTTTCTGGGATCCCTGTTGTGCGAGGATGGGGAGAGGAGAATGAAGAGGACGACATTATCCTGGATGATGAGCAGGAGCCAGGCCACCACACCGCTTCCACTTTAGTGCAAATGGGGGCCTTCATGCTCCAGTGTTTTAATAGGGACCCCCGTATAAAAAGCATGAGGGTCAAGGACCAGTACTGGGTGGCAACGTACTTAGACCCCCGGTACAAACACAAAATGGCGGAAATGTTACCGCCGTCGCAGAGGGCTGTCAGAATGCAGCACTTCCAGGCCTTGCTTCGAGAAATGCTGCATTCTGCTTTTGCGTGCGCTGGCAGAGGAGCAATTCCCACTCCCAGAGAAGGATTTGCGGGTACCAATCCAACAGCGCCTGCAAGAAGAGGCCGGTTTGAAGATGTGTTGGTGACTTCGGATATGAGGTCATTCTTTCAGCCGACCCATCGACAGGTGTCATCCGGATCCAGCATCAGGGAACGCCTAGACCGTCAGGTGTCCGACTACATTGGGTTAACGGCCGATGTGGACGCTCTGAGGAGTGATGAACCCCTAGACTACTGGGTGGGCAGGCTTGACCTCTGGCCAGAGCTTGCCCAATTTGCAATCGAACTGTTGGCTTGCCCCTCATCCAGTGTCCTGTCCGAAAGGACGTTCAGCGCAGCAGGGGGGATTGTGACCGATAAGCGTACTCGCCTAGCTCACCACAGTGTTAACTACCTCACATTTCTAAAAATGAATGAGGCATGGATCTCGGAGGAATTCAACACATGTGATCAGTAGACCATGTATATGTCTATAAACAATTTTTGGAATCAAGCACACAGACCTTCTTAATTCATTTGGCTCACTTCCCTGACCCAAAAAAGCACACCGTACTATATGCCCCTACCCTCCTCTTTGAAGAGGTTGAGCGGTGTCATATTTCTACTGGGGCTGCTTATTATGAGGGGTTCCCACCATCCCTGTGCTGTGCTGACTTCCTCCTGGGTGTTCTTATTATGAGGGGCTCCCACCATCCCTGTGCTGTGCTGACTTCCTCCTGGGGGTTCTTATTATGAGGGGATCACACCATCCCTGTGCTGTGCTGACTTCCTCCTGGGGCTGCTTACGGTGCTGCTGTCAGCGCTGTATGTCACGGAGCTGCTGTCAGCGCTGTATGTCACGGAGCTGCTGTCAGCGCTGTATGTCACGGAGCTGCTGTCAGCGCTGTATGTCACGGAGCTGCTGTCAGCGCTGTATGTCACGGAGCTGCTGTCAGCGCTGTATGTCACGGAGCTGCTGTCAGCGCTGTATGTCACGGAGCTGCTGTCAGCGCTGTATGTCACGGAGCTGCTGTCAGCGCTGTATGTCACGGAGCTGCTGTCAGCGCTGTATGTCACGGAGCTGCTGTCAGCGCTGTATGTCACGGAGCTGCTGTCAGCGCTGTATGTCACGGAGCTGCTGTCAGCGCTGTATGTCACGGAGCTGCTGTCAGCGCTGTATGTCACGGTGCTGCTGTCAGCGCTGTATGTCACGGAGCTGCTGTCAGCGCTGTATGTCACGGAGCTGCTGTCAGCGCTGTATGTCACGGTGCTGCTGTCAGCGCTGTATGTCACGGAGCTGCTGTCAGCGCTGTATGTCACGGAGCTGCTGTCAGCGCTGTATGTCACGGAGCTGCTGTCAGCGCTGTATGTCACGGAGCTGCTGTCAGCGCTGTATGTCACGGAGCTGCTGTCAGCGCTGTATGTCACGGAGCTGCTGTCAGCGCTGTATGTCACGGAGCTGCTGTCAGCGCTGTATGTCACGGTGCTGCTGTCAGCGCTGTATGTCACGGAGCTGCTGTCAGCGCTGTATGTCACGGAGCTGCTGTCAGTGCTGTATGTCACGGAGCTGCTGTCAGCGCTGTATGTCACGGAGCTGCTGTCAGCGCTGTATGTCACGGAGCTGCTGTCAGCGCTGTATGTCACGGTGCTGCTGTCAGCGCTGTATGTCACGGAGCTGCTGTCAGCGCTGTATGTCACGGAGCTGCTGTCAGCGCTGTATGTCACGGAGCTGCTGTCAGCGCTGTATGTCACGGAGCTGCTGTCAGCGCTGTATGTCACGGAGCTGCTGTCAGCGCTGTATGTCACGGTGCTGCTGTCAGCGCTGTATGTCACGGAGCTGCTGTCAGCGCTGTATGTCACGGAGCTGCTGTCAGTGCTGTATGTCACGGAGCTGCTGTCAGCGCTGTATGTCACGGAGCTGCTGTCAGCGCTGTATGTCACGGAGCTGCTGTCAGCGCTGTATGTCACGGTGCTGCTGTCAGCGCTGTATGTCACGGAGCTGCTGTCAGCGCTGTATGTCACGGAGCTGCTGTCAGCGCTGTATGTCACGGAGCTGCTGTCAGCGCTGTATGTCACGGAGCTGCTGTCAGCGCTGTATGTCACGGAGCTGCTGTCAGCGCTGTATGTCACGGTGCTGATGTCAGTGCTCTGTATTACGGTGCTGCTGTCAGTGCTCTGTATCTCCTGCACCCTCTTGTTTGCCTACCCTGGTCCCTGACCTTCCCTCTCCTCCATTGCCTTCATTAGCTCCATAGTCCTGAATTGTCAGAACAATTTCCCAAATAAAAAAAAAATGCTTGTAGTTATCGATCCCAAATTCACCTCATACATGTATTATGCTATTGTCCAGGTGGTGGGACTACGTGCTACCCCCTAATAATTACCCCGTGGCCGCAAATTCGACCTAAAGGTTTGCGAAATTCGCCTCCCATTGAAGTCAATGGAGCCCGCGGCGAACGGTCGTTTTCGCGAACGTTTGTGTCCGTTCGCGTTTCGCGTTCGCGAAACGTCCCGTCGGAAGTTCGTCCATCACTATGAGACAACAGAGAAGAAGACAAGGGGGCTGTAACTCAGGCTGAAATAAACTTTTTGTTTTCTTAATGTACAAAGGATTTGTGCGAACAAAGAAGTAACAATATTGGAGAACTGTTTGTAATTCTTAAAGTGGAATCAGTGGAATCATAAATCAATCAACATTGACTATTTTGAATTCTTATGCTGCTAGCATTAGATAGGAAAGTATATAATATTTACTTGTTTGAAACCATTCATGCCTAAACCTTTTTCTGACACTTGTTGCTTACAGGTTAAAATCAGTATTTCTTGCTAGAAAATTTCTTAGAGCTCCCAAACATTATATATATATTTTAGCAGAGTCCCCAGAGAATAAAATGGTGATTGTTGCAATATTTTATGCCACATTGTATTTGCGCAGCGGTCTTTCAAATGCAATTTTTGTTTTTTGGAAGAAATACACATTCATGAATTTAAAAAAAAACAGTAAAGTTAACCCAATTTTTTGTATAATGTGAAAGATGATGTTTTGCTGAATAAATAGATACTTTTGCTTTTCAAATTGTGCACCATAGGCAATGCTTTAAAAATTTGTACAAGTTACCTATTTAGAGAGGGGGTCTTGTGCTAGAATTATTGCTCTCACTCTAACGATCATGGCTATACCTCACATGTGTGGTTTGAACACTGTTTCCACTATTGTGGACGCGACTTTCCGTTCGCTTTTGCCCGTGAGCACGGAGGGATGGGGCGCTTTAAATTTTTATTTTTTTCTTCTTATTTTTTTTTGCACTGTCCCTTAAAATTTTTTCTTTTCCATCACTTTTATTGCCATCACAAGGAATGTAAACATCCCTTGTGACAGTAATAGGCAGTGACAGGTACTCTTTATGGAGGGATTGGGGTTCTATAAGACCCCCAAATCCCTCCTTTGCACTTAAACGCATTCAAAACATCAAGTTTGGCTGTTTTGAATATTGTAATTTTTTTTAAAACTGGCGCCTTCGGTCTTCAGTAAACCCCACAAGTGATGTCATGACATCGCTTCCGGGTTACTAGATCTGAGACCCAATCAAAGCCGATTCCTTCTTCGTTCGGGTCTCCGGCCGGCTGGCGGAATGCGCCACCTGGTCGCTTAGGCCTCCCGGTGGGACAGAAAAGCCTGGGGAGAGCGGCGGTAGCCGGGGGGTAGTCTCCTCACGCTTCTTGTAATAACAGCCATATATATATATATATATATATATATATATATATATATATTTATAAAAGAGCTGGAAGAAGAAAACGGAGGCCCGGCAAGAAGACTCCCATATGGTGGCGGCGACGACAAAGAAGAAAGCCGGGCTCCTCCGCTAGTAAAAGAACTCGCAAAAGATAGCTGAAGAGTCCGGCGAGAAGACCCCCCAAGACGGAAGACCACCGGAGCTGTGCAATAAATTATTTTAAAAACATGTGTTGTGTTTTTTTTTTTACACTTTTTTTCACCAGGTGAATGGGTAGGGGTACATGGTACCCCAATACTCATTCACATAGGGTGGGGGGCCGGTATCTGGGGCCCCCTTATTAAAGAGCGCTCCCGGATTCCGATAAGCCCCACCTTCCCCAAAGCACCCTCCCCCATGTTGAGGGCACGCGGCCTGGTACGGCTCAGGAGGGGCGGGGGATGCTCGCTCGTCCCCACCCCCTTTCCTGACTGGCCGGGCTGCGTGCTCGGATAAGGGTCTGATATAGACTTTGCGGGGAACCCCCACGACGTTTTTTCGGCGTAGGGCTTCCCCTTTAAGTCCATACCAGGTGACAGGGCCAGCGAGTTGTCAATCTCGCTGATGGAGGAGGTGACATTGACCTCCTTCGCTAGTCCCGTCTACCTGGAGCCGCGTTCAAAGTGAACTGACTTTTCTCTGTGTGGGGGCAAGTCCATTCATTTCAAAAGTCCAGCGGACTAGCACACAGACAGGCGGATTGTCCGCTGGACTGCCGAGTCCGGCGTACAATTTTGAGTCAATACTTCTTTCTAAGTCTGCCGGACTTTTGTAAAGAAAAAGTCCGTCAGAGCCCACACACGGGCAGAAAGTCCGGTCGCGTGTGGGCAGGTCCGCTCGTTCAGAAAGTCCAGCGGACCTCCGCTGCAAAGTCCGGCAGTTTGTCCGCAGGATAGTCCGATTGTGTGTACGCGGCATAAGTGAGCAAAGGGGTGATCGCTGATGTAAAAGATTTTTTTTTCTATGATTGCTTCAATAAATGTATCTAAGTTTGCCTCACACACATTACAATCTGATTGTATAGGCTTTGTAAAAATGTACTTTAGATTTTTCTAGGGTTGCACTGATAATTTTTTTTTAAGAACGAGTATGAGTACCAATACTTTTGCTCAAGTACTCACCGATATCAATTACCAATACTGTGCGGTGCATTGTGACTTGATCCCATACAAAATGAATGGACTCAAATTGCACTGCAAAGAATCGCATGTGATTTGAACAGGTATGCGGTGCAATTCCTGTCTGAATCACATGCGGTTTCCCGCACCACTCCGTGTGAACCCAGGCTGAAGCTACTATGTCAAGCTTAGGTTTACACAGAGTGGTGCGAGAAACTGCATGTGATTAGGACAGGAATTGCACCACATTCCTGTTTAAATCACATGCAATTTTTTTGCAGTACAATTTGAGCATATTAATTTTGTATGGGCTCAATTCGCACCACAAAGGTATCAGTTTCTAAATATTGGAGCATTTGCACGAGTACAAGTATTCATACAAATGCTTAGTATCGGCACCAATACCTGTATCAATGCAACCCTAGATTTTTCCAAAGGACCTGAACAAACAATAAATACAGAGGAAGGCCTTTCTTAGGTGTTGGTAAATCTAAAGAAGATTGCACAATCATATTGTAATGTGTATGGCTTGCTGAACAAAAGAAAAATATTGCACTGTGCTGTTGCCGCAGTAAATGTAATTTAATAATGGCATATTGTTTCTGCAGACAGCCTTAAAATAGAGTCAGTTTTATTGAAAAAATAAGTCATTCATCGTCACTGGCTATCAGTTTACTGTAATGTTGGCCACACACATCAGTTTAGCATATTTTTAACTATTCAATCAGAATTTTCAGTGATATGTTTCTAATATTTCTATTAAGAAGGCACCCATGATTTTTGGTTTTATCCAAATTATGATAAATAAATATTCATTCATTGATCATTTTTTGGGCTCTTTAAAATCAACAAATCGTAAAGAAATATATTTTCTGCAATATTTATGCTGTAACCAGCTTAAAGTCATACTAAAGTCTAGTTTTTTTTCTTTAAAAATAACAAACACTTCATACTTACCTTCTCTGTGAAATTATTTTACACAAAGCAGCCATGATCTGCCTCTTCTCGGGTCCCTCGCTGGTGCTCCTGGCCCCTCCCTCCTGTTGAGTGCCCCCACAGCTAGCAGCTTGTTAATA
This sequence comes from Lithobates pipiens, assembly GCF_037356315.1. Classification (NCBI taxonomy): domain Eukaryota; kingdom Metazoa; phylum Chordata; class Amphibia; order Anura; family Ranidae; genus Lithobates; species Lithobates pipiens. The sequence goes on from NW_027507758.1 coordinate 342,734,642, forward strand.
AGGGCACCCAAGCTGAGCCACAGCTCCATGTGTTACAGACACAGAGCTGCGGTCCGGCCCCGCCTCCTCTCTTCTGATTGGCTAACTGACTTTGATTAACAGCAGCGGGAGTCAATGGCGTTGCTGCTGTGTCTAAGCCAATCAGGAGGGAGAGTCCCGGTTGGCCGAGTCTCTCCTGCAATCTGGATAGAGATGGGCTCAGGTAAGTGTCAGGGGGGTTGTTGCCCATAGAATGCTTTTTATCTTAATGCATAGAATGCATTAAGATTAAAAAAAAAAAACTTCTGCCTTTACATCCCCTTTTAAAATGAACAAAAAAATGTCAACTTGTCTAATTGTTGCCACCTTTAACAAACCCTATAAAATTGGTTGAAAAATAACAATTGTCAGTATGTTTGACTCACTGTATACAGTTTTCTTAAGCATTTTTTTGTGACCATTTTCCGAAGTTTCTTACCTGGAGATCCTGCCAATAACAGCACTTCCTGTTGCACTGCCTTGCAGTTAGCAGCATAGTCTGTCTGCCCTATGCTCTCCTTCAGTATGCTATTAGGATGGCAATTAGGTCTATCAGTGTGAGTCTAGAACTAAAGCACCACATTTTCTTTTTAAAGCATCATATTTTTATGATGTAGTGCAGGGGTCTTCAAACTATGGCCCTCCAGTTGTTCCAGAACATTGCTATTGAAGCACGTTGGATTATATATATATTTATCGGCGTATAACACGTGCCAGAGTATAACACGCACCGGTGTATAACACGCACCCCAAGTTTAGAAGGGAATTTTAAGGAAAAAAAAATTACATTTAAATACCCATCAATGCAGCCTTATTAGTGTCCATTTGAAGCCTTGTCCATCATTGCAGCCTTCTCAGTGTCCATCAGCAGCCTTCCCAGTGTCCATCTACAGCCTTCTCAGTGTCCATCTGCAGCCTTCCCAGTGTCCATCTGCAGCCTTCCCAGTGTCCTTGCAACCTTGTGTCATTTAAAATTGGCGCCGATCGGAGGAGAGGAGTGAGCACCGCCAACATACACAAAGCCGAGTGTACTTCGGCTAGACTCGGCTCTGCTCACAGTCAGGGGCCAGACTGCGAGAGGAGCTGAGTCTAGCCGAAGTACACTCGGCTTTGTATATCTTGGCTCCGCTCGCTCCTCTCCTCTCGCAATCAGTGGAAATGGGCGGGACTGCGAAAGGAGCCGAGTCTAGCCAAAGTACACTCGGCTTTGTGTAGCTCAGCTCCACTCACTCCTCTCATCACAATCAACGGAGATCGGCGGGGATCGGAGCATAACACACACCCACAATTTCCCCCTGATTTTAAGGGGAAAAAAGTGCGTATATACACCGATGTATCTGGTGCTTCATTTTGTGGTGCTTTGTTGCTTTATCCACTCATTCCAGTCCAGGCTCAGGGTGACAATGAAAGCCCTCTTGGGTCTGCAGAAGCTGCCAACCTAGTATGCCAACCTAGTATTCAGACATTGAAAATCAATATGACCAGCAGTATTTAGGAAAAGCTCCAGGGATCCAGCATCACATCCACTCTCATTAAGGACAACCCTGGGCAAAAAAAGACAAACCCAGCCATTAGCCATTGCACAACGGAAAGTTTTGGTTCGTTGTGATTCGTAAAATACATCATTTTATTCTGTTAAATTCGTTGTGTTACGTTAATTTGTTTTCGGATAATTAATTATTTCTGTAGAGTGTCGATCCGTTATACTGAATCTCGAATCATGCGAGATTCGTTATATCCGCTATAATTTCTTTCTTATTCCTTGAAATTCGATATTTATGTATGTATATATGTTCGTGATAATGATTCGTAGTTTGGAAAGTTGTTTGTTTATTGAATCTTTTAACACACACAATGACAATAACCAATTGAACAGAAGAAAAACAAATATATACTTTTCCATCTGCACGTACAGGTACCTAGTCAGCGATATATTTTAGTCCTCAGTAAATGGCCTTTTTACATACGACACTCCAGCCTTAATTCTTCTCTCCTTTTCTTGTTTACATCCACCAGGGTCCTTCACATGTCCTTCACATGTCCACGTTTTTGCGTGCATGATGTGGACACTTCTTATTGGCTGTCCAGCAGTGGTTTCCTTTCTGGATCCAAGTAACCTCTTCAAGAGAGAACTGTTAGGGGCTAGACAGCAGGGGCACATCTGTATTAGTGGTCCCCACACCTGGAAATGGTATTGGTGAGGGACCTGGATGGCAGACTTAGGTGAGCATACAAGGTAAGGATGAAAATACATATTCAGGATGGTTTAGAGAGGGGTGGGATGGAGTTCTTGTTTTGACCAGAGTTGGGGTTTAGGTATAGGTGATTAAAAGCTGACCATTGTGAGCACCCCTGTCAGTGTTAAATGGTTACTCTCAATTAGTGATGAGCTTGGCTGAACCTGGAAGTTAGCTGTTATTAAAGTGGAGTTGCACCAAAAAAATAAAATAAAAAATTCATGAATGTTCCTAAAAAAAAAAAAAAAAAAAAAAAAACATTTGGAAATTTTTTTTTTTTTTTTAACTTACCTCTAAGGCTGGATTCACCTTATGCATTTTTAGTGCTTTTTGCAGATTTGCACTACAGTCCATGTAACATGGTTTCCTATGGAACACATTCTGTACTGCAAATCTGCAAAATGCAGAAAACACTAAAAATGCATAGATGTGAGTCAGGCCTAAATGCCTTTTGCTAGGGTGTCCCTCGTAGTCTGCCTCCTTCAGTGCCTGGGCTCGTGACATCACTTCCCCTCGGTGCAGGAAGGGCTCAGCTCTGCCCCCTCTCTCTCGTCAATCATCTGGGACATGTGACAGGTCCCAGTTGATTGCATGGCCAAATACAGCATGCGGCGCCACTCGTACATGTGCAGTGGGTGCCCGGCTGTGAAGCCACAGCCGGGCACCCACAGTTACAATGCCGATGCCGCCAAATGGAGGGGGAGACGAGCAGGGCTTCGATCCGCCGCATCGCTGAACCCTGGGACAGGTAAGTGTCCAATTATTAAAAGTCAGCAGCTGCAGTATTTGTAGCTGCTGACTTTAAATTTTGTTTTTTTAAATGGCAACACCACTTTAATAAGCCAATACCAGGCCTGCAGTTCATTGGCCCAGCAATGATAGCTACCTTTGGGTTTGTAAGACCTTTGTTTTGGACTGAACCCAAGCCCTAACCCATGCTCATCACCAGTCTTACCCTTTATCTGCCACTTTTGCTGCACAGCTCGGTTTGTTAAAGGAAGGGGAAAAAAATAGGGCTGTTACTGATTAAAATTTTCGGGTTCGATTGATCGATTTTTTTTTAATCGACTAATTTTGATTAATTATAATGCACATACAGATCTAACTATTTTTAGCTGATCTCCTTGCATTGCAGCTCTGCATTAGTCAGTGGTAAATGTGGTATACACTATGTACAATCACCCGACACTAGTTAGTTTCCACAACCCATGACTTAACTTCACAGTTCCCACAAATATGTTTTAAATTCAAACTGTAGCACTGACGTAAGTAATTTTTTTTCCACAGTAGCATGACAATCCCTCCACCCCTGGTTTAACTAATCACTCTTACCGTATGGCATGGACCCCTGTGCAAACAGGTGGTCATGCAAGTGGGTATCAAAAGGGTTAACACGGACCATAAACTTCTCTCACGTCTCCTTAGATCTCAGCAAGGACACCAGGTCATGGGTAGAAAGAAAAGATCTAAGTGCTCACCCCTTAAGTATAAGATTTAGTTTTTGTGTTCAAACACAAATTACTCACATAAAGATGATAAAAACACAGCATGTAAAGCCGACAATCGTGTTAGTTCTGTACGACAGCAGCAGGTGATGTCATGCATAGCTCCTCCCCCGTACGCGTTACGTTCAATCAGAACTTCAACGTCATCAGAACTTCAACGTCACTGGACTCCCCCCCTTCCCTTCATTAGCAGACGGAGGCACGTGAGGAAGGGGGGAGGAGTCTGGTGACATCAATGTCCGTGACGTCACCGGGTCTCCGACGGAACACCCTGAAGACCCGGAAGCTGGCGGAAAGGTGAGTACCGATCAAAAGAATTTTGATCGATCAAAAAAATTAACGATTAATCAAGGAATTCATCTTTAATTTCCACAGCCCTAGAAAAAAAACAGACAGATCAACAGGTAATAAATAATACTGTGTTACAGAGGGGACTGCTGGGGTCAGGGCCTTCTTTAACACAAGCCAAAAGGGGCAGCTTCACCAGCCCAGTCACTGTTGTGGGGCCCAAGGCTGCTTCCCCTTGAGCCTGCACTGCCCTTAATTAGTTGATAAGTGGATTTGGGAGCGCCCAAGAAAATGTTTGCCTGGGGTCCAATCAATATTAAGGACAGCCCTTGCCATTGTAATGCTACTGACACAATGTACCAAATATGTAATTTTTATTGTGCAAGGCAGTGGTCATCAACTCCTGTCCTCAGGACTCATTACCAGGCCAGGTTTGCAAGATAACTGAAATACATCACAGGTGTAGGGTGGTTTCCACCTCATCTCTTTAAATCCAAACACATATTAATTACACAGGTTCTGAGGCTAATTTAATGCAGATCAGGCACCAAGTGAGTTTAGCTACCACCTTAGTTAGCCACAGAACCCGTGTAATTAATATGTATTCGGTTTTAAAGGAATGAGGTGACAATCCTACACAGGTGATATCATTTGCTGCTCAGTGACTGCAGTATTCTAGTCTGCAGCTCCCCAAAGTAATACATAAACCCTGGCCTGTTCGTGGGCCCTGAGGACAGGGTTGACGGCCACTGGTGTAAGGGGACTGCAGAGATCAACTGCTCCGAAACCTGATAATACAAGATAACTGCAAAATCAGTTATAAGTGAGAATGAGGGTGCACGGGAGAACCTGCACCACCCCAAAGGGCATGGATGAGCGAAGAGCATGCCCATCTAAAGGGAGACATGGAATGCTTGCTCATAGTCTACCGGAATCACTGCACATCCCTAGAGCAGTCAATAGATTGGCTGGAAAGGCTGACTCTTGTCGCAAGTTTTATACAGTCTGATGTATGCTTGTTGTATACTAATGACCTAGGTGCTTAATACTACTAGGAGATGGTCATCACCTGTTCCTGACTGTGCTCAGTGTACCCAGCATCCTGTAGCTGTCCCAGTGCTGCAGATGACACGGAGGCTGATGTGGGAGTGGAGGAGGGGGGTGTGGGGAAATGAGCAGAAGCTGTTAACACTGTGCTGTGGGGGAGGGGCACATGACTGCATCCCTCCCTACCAAGACAGCAACATCCCTTTTCTTCTATCTTCATTGGCATATATTAAATGCTTGTCTCATCATATATATATATATATATATATATATATATATATATATATATATATATATATATATATATATATATATATATATATATATATATATATATATATATTTATGGTCGGAGCCCTCCGCTGTAAGAGATATGAAAGAACACATAAACACGTCACAAGACTAACAACATAAAATAGACCTGAGTTGTGCCCTTGGTCTGCTGTAAGGTAAGCCCTGGTGAGCTGGGCAGTGAGCCCTGCTCTGCTGGGCGATATGCCAAGAGAAGGCCGCATACCTTAAGAAAGTAAATGGATGTTTCTGTAGAGAAACGTGTTTTAAGTGAAGTACTCTGAGAAGGGAAATGGGTGGGTGGGTACCTTGCACTGGAACCGACACAGACCGTTGTGGGTGGTCTGATTATATACCCTCCGGGCTCCTCCCATAATTACGGGCCACCATACTGGCCCTCTTATTTATGGTCGGAGCCCTCCGCTGTAAGAGATATGAAAGAACACATAAACACGTCACAAGACTAACAACATAAAATAGACCTGAGTTGTGCCCTTGGTCTGCTGTAAGGTAAGCCCTGGTGAGCTGGGCAGTGAGCCCTGCTCTGCTGGGCGATATGCCAAGAGAAGGCCGCAAAAGATTTGGTGTAGGGAGGTAATTATTAATTTATGTACAACAAGACACTACGGGGCAAAGTTTCTGAAGGCTCAGGACATTTCCACTTGTGGATTGGAGATGTATCGAGTAAAGCAGGTGGATTCCCGCCTGCCCATCTTTGATCGCGTGGACTGGGACCCCGTTTCGTGAGGCTGCTGATGCTGCTCCAATGCGAAAGAATGTCCAAGAAAATGACCAAGGTCCTGGCCTAATTTGCTCAAAAGGAACCTGACGTGACTAATGAACTGGTTGCTGCCTGGGGTACTAATCGAGAACGGTAGTAATGGGCTGTCCTGCGAGGGATCAAACATATGGGCCAAAAATTGATCTAGGATGGACACGGGGCACCAGGCTTTGAGAGTTTGGAAAGGTTTTATGTCAACCCCTGGGCCGGACTATTGTGTTTTGGACACGCTGAGGAGCAAGATGAAGTCTGATGGCGTGTGAGGTGGTGTCTACGTAACACTTTACAACTGGGATGGTGACAGTATTCACTGGGGCGTAAGAAGCTGTAGAAAGCCAGGTAGATGGCTGCTTGAAGGACCAGGCTGAATTTAGCCAAAAGGGGAATGTGACAGGATGAAAGACATGTCTCGGAATATGGCGCTGGTGACGGGTAGCCGTTTGATACTGATTTGGGGTCATTGCCTGTGAATACCACACAACATGGTCTTGACCGTATGGACGGCGAACAAGACGGTTTGTTAGGATCTCATAAGGGGATGAAATACTGGATGTCAGCTGAGTGGGGTCTTAGGTATTGTGTGACAATGCCAACTGTGTGCGGTGGCATAATATGAAGACCAGGATGTGATGGAGAACTCTTGGTATTGCTCTGGGGTTTGAGGCTAGTAACCTGACATAGAACCTCTACGCTGCCCGGTAGGCCTTCAGGGTGTTGTGAGATAATGAAAGATTAATAAGGCAGGTAGCATCGTGAAAGTGTTGTTTGAATCCGAGGTTAGCTACGACCAGTGTGGGATAAGAGACATGGTCGGGTCGGTTCCAGGTTCCTGCAAAAAACAACGAAGCAAAGTTAACGGGTAGTGCGTCGGCCAGATTATTGCGTTTGTCTGGGATGTGGACGCATAGGACGTTAGATTGGTGCTGTGGGGATAGTGGCACCGGCCTGCACAGGAAGGCCACAATGGCCAGCTACTAGGACCTCCTTTATTTATAATACTGGCTGTAGCTTGGTTGTCTGTGGTGAACGTCACTGTTTGTCCTGCCCAGTTGTTGCACCAGACTTGAGCTGCTGCGACAATGGGGTAGGGGTCGAACAAAGAGGAGGACTAACTGAACCCAGGAATCAAGAGGATTTCTGATGGCTATGACCCTATAAACCCAATTTGGCCAAAATTGAGGCGAGGACCTGTGGAGGCTGCGGTGACCATGACTACCTGAGATGAAGAGAAAGATGCTGAGGGAATACACATTGGCATGCCATTCCAATTTGTGAGAAAATCGACTCTCATGGGCAGATCTGCTATAGCTGGCACATCTTAATTTAAGGATTTAGTCAGGGTCTTTGCCTGGAAGAGAAACACTAAAAGATGGGAGGTAAAAGATCCCCTTGAGTCTGGCTGCTACCTTGGCTGAAAATGAGCAGTGATAGTCAAAGGATGGGCACCCTGTATACTTGTGACCTGCTGCGTGCAGATACGGGTCCAATTCTACCCTCCTGTTGGGGTTGCTCTGCCTAGCATGTCTCTGACTGTCCCCAAGGCCCGCACAAACTCTGTGGCAGTGAGCTTGCGATTAAGTAAAGGGTCTCTGGCTTTCAGGATGACGGAGACATCTCCCCGCGAATATGATTTGTTCTAGGCCAAGTTGTGTACTGCTATGAGGAGGGATGCTAAGTTAACGTCGTTGTCATCCAAGATGTCCTCCTAGATGCCCTGCTAGGACAAGGTGTGCAGGGAAGACGATGGTGCAGAAGTTGGGTGTATCTGTAAGTGAAGGTACGGGAATGACGGTGGTGACTGGAGCTGGTAGGGGCACGGCTGGGCGTACCTCCAGGGCTGTCACTCTGCTTGGACTTCGGCGACTGCTGCTGACAGTGTGGTTACCCAGGAGTGCAGCTGAGTAGTCGCAAAGAAGATAGACTGAAGTGGTGCCTGGAAGGGCTGCCACTGGCGGTGGAAACAGTAGCCTAAAGGCTCGGTTTCCTGGCTGCAGCAGGGTAGGATTTACTCCTGCGACACCGTTCTGCTATGAGCTTATTTTATTTATTTTTTTTTATTATTATTTTTATTTTTTGTTTATTTTTTTTTTTATTATATTTTTTTTTTATTTTTTTTTTATTTTTTTTATTGGTCCAAGCTCTTGTGAGACTGTAAACCGCCGCTTGCTGAGCCCGTAAAGGGTGATGGCAGGGCTGAGGCAAAGTCCTCACTGTCTGCCTGCGACATGGCGTCAACTAAAAGCAAGGAGGGGGTGCGTATGTTTGAGGTAAGTTGCAAAGGTAGGAGGGGATAGTTGCGTTGGGTAGATAAGATGAAAGGCGGAAGGAAACAAGAAGAATAGGACAAGGAACGACAGACATAGTGACAGTTGGTTTGCGCTTGAGCGCTGTTGAGTGTGACTTTAGAAAACTCAAAAGAATGCGTAACAACCGAGGTGAGCCAGGAGGTGACTGGCTAGGTAACCGATAGCTCGGGTGTCAGTCTGTGCTCGGCACAGACTAATGAACCAGAGCGCCCCAGGGCGGACTGGGGTGGGTAGCTGAAGTCTGGTATACTAAGTAGGAATGTTGCGATCTGTAGTTAATTGACGTGGGTTCGGTCTACTAATGCTTGCACTGCCAGCAAGTATGGAGATTAGGCGACCTTGTCTGCGTATTGAAGGTTTGTGCTTCGAAAACAGAGTGAAGTGCACAGAAGTATGTGACAGTTGCTAACGCCTCAGGAGCAGGTCAAATTCTGTATGTGAAGTAAAAATATGTAGTGAAAGAGTGTTTAAGAGAAAGGGGGAATCCCATTGAACTACACACCTAACTTTATGCACTAGTTGTGAAGTTGACTGGTTGGAGGCGAGAACTGAGTTGACCGGGAGCCTGTAGTAAGGTGACATGAGAATTTCGTTTTGACAATGGGGAATGCAAAGAGCTGTTTGGGGCAAAGCTGGCCCCCTGGTGAAGATGCAAGCCCTCGACAATGGTTTTTTTTTTTTTTTTTTTTTTTTTTTTTTGGAAGATACTGTCCAAACCTGGTGCAGGGTGGACTAACTGGTGTACTAACTGGCCTAAAAGGGGAAAGCGACAGAGAAAACGATGAGCAGCCGTGTTGCTACTGGAGACGATGAGTGGCAGTTTGAGCCATTTGCTGAAATGCTTGCAGCGATTGCAAGGAAGCGGCCTTATTTGAATTATAAATTGAATTATGAGGTGAGAATGAATGAATGAATGAATGAATGAGGTGAACAGCTGTGTTGCTACTGGAGACGATGAGTGGCCGTATTAAGCCATTGCAAGAAAGCAGCTTTATTTGAATCTATAAATTTAATTATAAGTGTGTAGGAATGAGGAGAGCAGCCGTTTTGCTACTAGAGATGAGTGGCCGTATTGAGCCATTGCATCGATGCTCGCAGCGATTGCAAGGAAGCAGCTTTATTTGAAAGGTGAAAGCAATGTTTTGCGGATTTATAAGTGTGTAGGTATGAGGTGAACAGCAGTGTTGCTACTGGAGACGATTGGCAGTTTTGAGCCAAATGCAGCAAGACTTGCAGCGATTGTAAGAACGCAGCTTTGTTGAAAGGCGAAAGAAAGGTTATAGAGGAAATGTGATTATGTAGGAATGACCGTGCGCAATACTGAGCAAATTGGTGGAGAGAATTGTGTACGATAATGTATGGATAGACTGAGAAGGTCAAATGTAAGTACTGCTGAATTCGTACAGTCGATGTGACTAGTTTGAACTGGGCTATAGCTATGGAATAGTCTGCAAAAGATTTGACTCATTTGAGTCGGTGATGCAACAGGATTCGGCTTGGTTGCGTTTGGCAAGGACTGGAATCGTTGCGCCGACGCTGCGACTAGACTCGAATCCTCCGTAGATGCGACTGAGAGGCTCGTATATGGGATCCGACCGTATCGCTGAGGATATGGCTGGGTTCGGATTGATTGAATTGTGATGGTGGTTGAAGGGGCTGGTGATTGTCAATGATCCGAAACATAGAAGCGAAGTTGCGACTAGATTCGAAATGGCCGTAGATGCGAGGTGACTACAGGGCTCGTATGACAGATCTGTCAGTGTTGCAGATGATATGGCTGGGTTTGAATCGACTAAATGGTGATGGCGGTTGAAGGGGCTTGTGACTGCCGGGGATCCGAAACATAGAAGCGAAGTTGCGACTAGATTTCGAATCGGCCGTAGATGCGAGGTGAGTAAGGGGCTTGAATGTCGGATTTGACCGCATCGACCGTGAAGTGATCGGCTCGAGTAAACCCGCGTTGGGTAGAAAGGATGAAATACATGAAAGCTGACATAGACTTATGGTGGCGTAAGTGCGACTTTGCAAAACGAACATGATAAGGTAACTATTGGAGTTTAGAAGAGCGGTAACAACAAAGTCCTACCTGCGACAGCGAGTGTGTAGCGGTCCGAGCGTGGGACAATCGATGAAGATATACGACCGATCTCGAAGGTACAACTACGTGGACATGCAGTGAGTTGGCAGAGTCAGCCTCTGCAATGCATTTGACACGAATCAGCTCAAAAATGTATGAGATGAATCTGATATAAATTGGCAGTAAGGAGTATCTGATACGAATTGGTTGTAGAGTGTATGCCATTCCTTACTGTGAAACCAAACACCTATCAACCACCCATCCCCCCAGGCTAGTCAAGTGCAGGAAAGACATCAGGTGGGTTTAATTACACCCCAATCAGCCACAGAAACCCATACAAACAATACCTGTTTATCTCAAAAAAGGATGAGAACAGTGAATTTTATAACCAGTGAAGCCTATGGCGAGTGATATTGGAGAACGACCAACAGCGACTCGAAGGCTTGGATCTATGAATGAATCGTACGTTTGGTAGAAAGAATTTACGAATGTACTATGCCTGTGCCGAACAATGTCGGGACATGAGTGTCAACAACTCAGAGGTAGGTTTTGCGAAAGGGGTGCAGGATAGTAAGCATGATAAGTCGCAAGTTTGCACATGATATGAAAAGATTCGGATACTACTTATCTGCGACCATGAGCGGGAACCGCCGACGAAGACCACGAATGAAGAAGCCGAAGTGCACCTACGATTGGACGCACGGATAGACGACCGTGAGGGAGCTGAGAAGAGTCGGCCCCTTGATGTGCAGTACCTTGCACTGGAACCGACACAGACCGTTGTGGGTGGTCTGATTATATACCCTCCGGGCTCCTCCCATAATTACGGGCCACCATACTGGCCCTCTTATATATGTGTGTGTGTGTGTGTGCGTGTATTTGTTGTTTTGTTTTGTTTTATTGCAGATTGTATCTAAAAACTCACAAAAAATGTTGATCAATTAAAACATTACTAAAACAGATTTTAGTGCACAAAAACACTATATAGTCTCAATAAAAAAATTTAAAAAAAGATGTAACTGCACTGTCACAATTTTTTTTTGCATGTTAGCATGTGCTACGTCAGGCAGCCTATTCAAAATGAATGGACCAGCACACACCTCAGCAGCCCAGAAACCATACCTGCACCTTTTCTGTCGGTGTACTGACTGTGCATGGCCACATGTTGTCCTGCAGTGCACCACACCTTCGTTGGTAAGGTGCGCTGGGGTGTTATCCAGAATGATCACGTGTCTAATGTATGCTTGTAAGGAAAGATGTTTGCCATTTTAGTATCTAAGGGCTGGCTCACACTAGTTGTAGTACATGATTGTGTGCGTTTTCCCGCACAAAAACCCTTATACAGGTTATATAATGCGTTATGATGGTCGTGTGACCACTTAACGCATGCAGTAATGAAAATATAAAGCCACTATTTCTCATATGTGGTATTTAGAGTAAAATCTCTTGTTAAATACCTCATAAAAAGGCATTAAAGTAAATTCACAGAAGGAAATAAATCAATGCATGGGGTAATTAAAGCAGAGATTCACACAAAAATGTAACCTCCAGTTTGCGGACACCTTTCAGGGTGGAGGGGGGTGCAGATACCTGTCTAAGACAGGTATTTGCACCCACTTCCAGGCATAGACTCCCCGGGAGTCTATGCCTCTTCCTGTCCCGCCATGCTGTCTGCTGGGACTCAGACGGGTCCCAGAGACAGCGCGGAGCATTCTCATTGCGCTGCGCGACTCGCACATGAGCAGTAGGGAACTGGGAAGTGACGCCGCAAGGCGTCACTTCCTGATTCCCTCACAGAGAATGGCGGTGGCAGCAGCTGACAGCCAAGCGATTGCTCGACTTTGGCTGCCGACATTGCTGGACTCCAGGAAAGGTAAGTGTCCATTTATTAAAAGTTAGCAGCTGCAGTATTTGTAGCTGCTGGCTTTTAATAATTTTGTTTTAGGTGGACTCCTTCTTTAAGTACTGGTCCAAGCTTGGGTTAACTATGCGATAACTATGGCAATGGTCAGACCCCCTTCAATGATTGGTTCAAAATATTGACGGGAAAAGTGCAAGCTGGAGCAGGTGTCAGCTAGATATTAGTCAGAAGTTGTTTGTGGAGGCTGGCAGACAGCATAGCAAAGAGGATGGAGCCCTTTCAATCCAGTCTTCAGGAATTTAACTCCTTCAATACCAGGCACTTACACCCCCTTCCTGCCCAAGCCAATTTTCAGCTTTCAATTGCGTGGTCATGCTACACTTTACATAAACAGAATTTTTATCATTTTGTTCCCACAAATAGAACTTTCTTTTGGTGGTATTTGATCCTCTCTGCGGTTTTTATTTTTTGATAAACAAAATAAATACATTTTGTAAATAAGTAAGTTTTCTCCTTCACTGATGGGCACTGATAAGACGGCACTGACGGGCACTGTTAAGGCAGCACCGATGAGGGGGCACTAATGAGGTGGCACTGATGGCCACTGACGATGGGTACTGATAGGCAGAACTCATGGGTGGCACTGATATGCGGCACTGATGAGCATTGATAGGGGGCACTGATGAGCACTCATGGGTGGCACTGGTGGGCACTGATAGGCGACACTGATGGGCACTGAAAGGCTACACTGATGGATACTTATGGGTGGCACTGATAGGCGCGAGTGAGAAAAAGCCGATCAATGGCCCTTCCTGTTTTAGATCGTGATCAGCTATGATTGGACACGGCTGATCATGTGGTAAAGAGCCTCCATCAGAAGCTCTTTAATGAAATCGGTGTAGCCACCTATTGCCGTGGCATCACCGATCGCCACGATGCACACCCCCACAGACGTCCAAGAGCAGTCGTTCTGGAGGGCCGTCATATGAATTCCACTCAGAATGAGAGTCGCGCCACCCAGCCATCATTTGACAACCGGCAGGCGGGTAGTAGTTAAAGCAATGCAGAAGAGGAGGAGGAGAATATCTCAAGTGGTCCTTTTAAAGGAAAGAAGCTTTAAGGAGCACACACTGCTGGATTAATTCATGGATGCTGATACCCTGCAGAAGTTCAGGTTGTACAGGCCACTTATCATGGAGCTTCATTCTCTACTCATAGGGTACATTGGGCCCTCATCACAGAGAAGCCATGCTATACCATGACTAAATTGCTGGCTGCCTTACACTTTTTTGGAAAAGCATCATATCAGATGCTTGCGATAAATTACTGCATGATTTCATATGGTATTTAAGGCATACTTATTTAAGACTGTACTTCATACAGAAAGATAAGGCAAGCAAGATTTTAAGGAGTGTTTCTCAGGGAATTACACTTTTTTTTTGGAACGTTGTGCGTTATTTTACTGCATACTTGAATGTGGTAAAATAATACTTTGTTTGAATTATGCCCATCATAATAAACCCAATAATACTTAATGGTACCCTACGCATCTGGAAAACAGACATACCATGCGGTTTGGTACAGTGTGATTTTAAAAATTGCGCCGGCAGTACTTTTTGCATGTTCCCACACATTTGCCAGTCTATCAAAATGAATGGGCTGGTCTAAATGTGCATGCTCCTTAAAGGTGTGAATCAGCCCTTACAGTAAGATAACTTACATGGAACAAGTGCCGGTTAAGGGAACCCTGTGGCAATGCTGCAGTGCTAATCTCTCGAAAACATTGGTCATAAGAACTGCCTTTAGCAATATATTGACATTTAGGGCTTGTTTACACCTGTCACCCCTCTGAAGAGAGATCTGTGGTGGATTACCTTTCAAGGTGGCGGTGGTGAGGAGGCATTACAGTATGCTGACTCCTCACTGCCTGTTTTAACTTTTAAAAATCTGCACTACTGCCCACATGTTGCAGGGATAATTTTTGCCACACTATTATTCAAAGCATCATGGCCAAGGCATATGCACATTCACATCGAATGTCTTTGTTGCTAAGGGAGAGCAGTTGGGGGAAGTAAAAACACATCTCAACCATGTGTTTATACTGCCCCAACTGCAAGGCCTTACTTCTTGCATATATGGGATAGTACAGGCCATATGATGCATTAACCTCCCTGGCGGTATGATTCAGTCTGGTTTTAGGTGCTGAAAGCGGTACAATTATTTTGCATGGAAATTTGGCGTTTTATATTGTAGTCCTGTAATTCATAGGAATAACTCTCTTAAATCTGTTCAAACCAGAGTCTAGCAGAAATCCCGGGTATGATAAAGTTTATAATATAATAAATAATAATAAAAATTATTCAATAATGTAATGAAATCCTAAAACACTGAAAAAGGGACACTTTTTGGTTGCTATGGACAATCTCCAAATTGCAGGCAGAAAAAAATGTATTTATAATATAAAAGTGCATGCAGGGCATTGCACAGACCACTAGGGACAAAGGGTGTGTGTATTTTTTAATACAGTACTGTAATCTGTAAGATTACAGTGCTGTGTGTGTTTTGTGTCTTTTTACTTTTTTGAATTTGCCGCCATTCTCCGCTCCCGTGCGCCGTAACGTTGTAGGGAACGGAGCTCGGCGGCATTCAGCACTATGAATCGAGCGGAGGACAGCTCGATCACACAGCGTGGAGGACATCGCTGGATCCAGGGGACAAGGTAAGTAACTCTCCCTGTGTCCTCCCTGCATCCAGCGATGCAATCCCGAGTCTGGCTCGGGGTTACCGCTCCTGTTAGTAAAATCCCAACCCGAGCCAGACTCGGGATTACCGCCAGGGAGGTTAAGAACATGCAGAGGGTTATAAGAGGATTGCTTGAGGTCGAAAGTTCGCAAACCGCAAAGTTCGCGTCAGGCCCCATTGACTTTAAAAACCTACAGGTCATATTTCCAGCCACAAAATAATTACTAGCTGTGCACACATAGTCCCACCACATAGCCACTGACATAACACATGTATGAAGTGAATCTGGGATCGACAACTACAAGCATTCTTTTTTTATCTGTGAAATGTTGACAATTCAGGACTCAGGAGCGCATGAAGGCAATGGAGGAGAGGAAAGGTCAGGGTAGGCTATGAAGAGGGTGCAGGAGATGATCATCAGCACCGTGATATAGAGCACTGACACCAGCACCATGATAGAGAGCACTGACACCAGCACCGTGATAGAGTGCACGGACTGACACCAGCACCGTGATATAGAGCACTGACACCAGCACCGTGATATAGAGCACTGACACCAGCACCGTGATATAGAGCACTGCATCAGAATAGGACAGCAATCTGCAGCAGTGCACCACAACCTTATATATTGTACACCTATACCAGTCCTTACAAGGACCTTTGTGGACCAAGTAGCTAGTGATTTGCAGACTGTACCTCAGTCCCTACACTGATAAAGGACTGCTGCAGAATAGGGCAGCAGTCAAGTATAATATTCTTTTTATATTTGGAAGAAAGTATATTATACGTGTACAACCCTATATACTGTACACCTATACCAGTCCTTAAAAGGACCTTTGTGGACCTAATAGTAATAGCTAGTGATTAAACTGACTGTCCCTGCTACACACAGCGCCCTTTCCCTCCCTGCACTGACAAAAGACAGGCTGCTGCAATCACAAGCACAGCAGTGCACTGAACCCTATATACTGTACATCTTTACCAGTCCTTAAAAGGACCTTTGTGGACCTAATAATAATAGCTAGTGATTAAACTGACTGGCCCTGCTACACACAGCGTCCTTTCCCTCCCTGCACTGACAAAAGACAGGCTGCTGCAATCACAAGCACAGCAGTGCACTGAACTCTATATACTGTACACCTATACCAGTCCTTAAAAGGACCTTTGTGGACCTAATAGTAATAGCTAGTGATTAAACTGACTGTCTCTGCTGCACACAGCGTCCTGTCCCTCCCTGCACTGACAAAAGACAGGCTGCTGCAATCACAAGCACAGCAGTGCACTGAACTCTATATACTGTACACCTATACCAGTCCTTAAAAGGACCTTTGTGGACCTAATAGTAATAGCTAGTGATTAAACTGACCGTCCCTGCTGCACACAGCGTCCTGTCCCTCCCTGTACTGACAAAAGACAGGCTGCTGCAATCACCAGCACAGCAGTGCACTCAACCCTATATACTGTACTACACCTATACCATACCAGTCCTTAAAAGGACTTTTGTGGACCTAATAGTTAGTGATTTGTGTCACTACAGTCTCTCCCTGCTCCACACAGCGTCCTGTCCCTACACTGAAATAAGACAGAATGTAAAATGGCCGCCAGATCAGGTCTATTTATAAGGTAGGGGGAATGTCCAATTGTCCATGTGCTGAAATGTCTCAATTGGCTGTCCTGTACCCCGTGATGGATGTGTCATCATGGGTCAAAGTTCTTTCACACTGTAAACACATACTTCCACTGGGCGAACAGCGGCAATAGTCCACCGATCGCGCGAATCGCGAACACGCAAAATTCGCCGCGAAACGACCGCCGGGCAATTAGTTCAGCCATCCCTAGTCATAGATATATGGAGTTATGGATGTGGGGCTGTAGAAATATTAAGAGAGATAATGTAATACTGTGAGCGCAGTACTTACCTGGCCATACTTTGTGTGCTAACTTTGATATATTCATGTATATGCTGTAGTCCAGATGGCAATGTTAAAGTTATTGTAAACCCTTCCATATAAAGAAAATAATGCAGCACCTCCAAATATAGAATATTACAATCTTAAAGCATGTGCAATCAACACAGTATTCATAATGTGCAAAAAGCATCCACAATATTCAAAAATGATCATAAGAAATAAATCAGTGTGCAATGCAAAAGAGTCCAAAATATGTGTTAAATATCACCGCAAAGACAGTGTCTTTCACCAGAAAATGGAAATCCTCTCCACCACATGTGAGTAACAGAACAAAAATGCGTTCACTGACAGCAACATGTGCGCTTGTTTCAACAGGATCCTTCACATGTGGTCAACCAGCTTCATTCTCACAAAGGGGACACCCTGCAGTGCCGCTTCTCACCACTGGGGACAGTTAGAAGATTTGCTTGATACTGTCTGGGAAAAAAGTGCTTACCACACGGAGCCACAGAGCCACAAGCAGGGGACCACATATAGTGTAGTATATTTATTAAAAAGTAAATATTCCACTGTCTGTCAATCACCTATTGCTGGAGGGGGGCCGGGACTGTCCTCCGAGATTCTGTATTATTAACATAGACTGTCAGAAGTGACTATTGCAGATAGCAGATGGAGGATAGAGCAGATAGGGACTACACTGGGTGCTGGATTGAGACTAGTAAACAATGGGGGAGATTTACTAAAAGTAGAGCACACAGAATCTGGTAAAGCTGTGCTTGGTAGCCAATAAGCTTCTAACTTCAGCTTGTTTAATTAAGCTTTGACAATAAAACCTGGAAGCTGTTTACATGCAGAGCTGCACCAGATTTTGCACCATGCCATTTTAGTAAATAACCCCCAATACACTATAAAAAAATCTGTTTTGTTAATTTTTCATTGTAGAGGCTTCCAACCGCTTTAAATTATTATTTAGGCATCAGTGAAAATTTTCCGTGCTTGTGACATTCATATAACACCATTAGGGATGAGCTTCGTGTTTGAGTCGAACATACGTTCGACTCGAACATCGGCTGTTCGTCCGTTCGGCGAAGTCCGAACATTTTGGTCCGTTCGCGCCAAATTTGTGTGGCGCTCACGGCCCACAATGCACTGCGATGGCGCAGTGCATTGCTGGCTCATGATTGGCCAAGCATGCACTGTGACCCCGCATGCTTGGCCAATCGCAGCGCCAGCAGCGAGGAGAGCCATGATTGGCCACAGGCAGGATGCCTGTGGCCAATCATAGCTCAGGCTGTGTAGTGCACGCCCCACACTATATAAGGCCGCCAGCGCGGCGGCCTTGTGTAGTGTGTTGGCGTCTGAAGCAGTGGGTGTTCTGTGTACCTTCAACACAGTACACACCGATCATTTTCGGCCGATTTTCGATCTTGCTGTTGTGTAGTGGTTGTTGTCTTCGTGCCCTGACCGCAGTATACACCGCTATATTCACCTCACCTACATAGCTAGTGATCTATCTTTTATAATAGAGCTTGCAGTCAGTAGTGTTAGGAGCTAGTGCGTGCTGTCTGCGTGCTCTGTACCCAGTACATACCGCTATATCCACCTACATAGCTCTTCTCTATTTGAGACCACTTGCCATCTGCAGGATTTTTTGGAAGTTGTGTGTGCCTCCAGCACAGCACAGTATACATCTGTATATACCCCTTTATCTCTGGTGTTCTATAATAAAGGCATCTGCAGGAGTTAGTGGGTGTTGTGTGCCTCTAGCACAATATACACTACCCAACTGCTTTTTTACCCAACTCCCTTCAGGCCATTACCATGTCTGGAAGGCCAGCAAGGAGAGGCAGACAGGCGCGAGCCGATAAAAGAGGGCAAGCAGGCTCTGTGTCTAGAGACAACAGTGCTGGTCGTGGACGCGGTGCATTGTCATCAGCACGTGGCCATAGGACACGCTTGTCCTTCTTTTCGGCAGCTGGACATGTTGAGCCGCAACATGCCAACGACTTGGTAGAGTGGATGACCAAGCCCTCTTCATCCTCCTCATCCTCTCTCACCCAGTCTCAGGGTACTAGCAAAGCAGCTGCAAACGCATCGTCTTCCCTCCTCTCAATGTCATCATCAGTGACTCCTTCCCTAGACCCACCACGTCCTCCTGAGGAGTCTCCTGAACTCTTTGAGCACAGTGTTGGGTACATGCTCCAGGAGGATGCCCAGTGTTTTGTGGGCTCTGATGATGACACTCACCTAGAGGAAGGCAGTAGCGTGAGCGCAGAGAGAGGGGATTCTCAAGAAGGACAGCAATCTGGCAGTCATGTTCCACAAGCTGCAGCATACTGCCAGGTTTGCTACAGCGATGAAGAGGGAGGGGATGATGAGGGCACTGACTCCACGTGGGTGCCTGGAAGGAGAGAGGAGGAGGAGGAGGAGGAGGCACGTGTCCAACGAGGCAGGATGCCCTCCGGGGGCCAGCTTAGGGGCAGTACACCGACTGAATCACACCGCAGAGCTCCGCCTGTGCAGGGCGCTGCCTCTGCGTGTTATTCTAAAAGTTCTTTGGTGTGGGCCTTTTTTGAGACGAGTGCATCAGATCGCACCGCTGCTATTTGCAACATATGTCTCAAGCGTATCTCGCGTGGCCAAAACATCAGCTGCTTGGGCACCACATGCTTGACCAGACATATGTTGACCTGCCATGCAGCTCGTTGGCAAGCGTACCTCAAAGACCCACACCAAAGAACAAAGCGGACCTCTCCTTGCTAGCACTTCAACTGCTGCCTTTTCAGTTGGTAGACTCGGCCCCCTTCCGTGAGTTATATATATATATAATGTGTGTGTGTGTGTGTGTGTATATGTTTAGGTGTTCTAAGTAAATGGAAGGAGATATCTCCATTAGCATTGCTGGTTGTAATTCCAACGGCCACCACAAGAGGGCGCCAGATTCCAGAAGGAATAGGATCACAGAAGGGAATAGGATCACAGAAGGCCTCAAAGCCGGGGGCTCAATTACCGCCCGCCAGCGGCGCGGCCCGACGCAATCACGCCGGGGGGGTCCACGGAGACAGGAGACCCCCAGCTGTGCTGCCCCAGGCTCCAGGTCGCTAATTCTAGTCGCCAATGCGACCTGGCGCCCGGGTTTTGTCGAGCCTTGAATTACACCCATTCAATTTTAGAGGACTAAAATGAGTTTTAGTCGACTAAAATGTACTGGAGATTTTAGTCGACTAAATACAACTAAAACTAAAACAATTGTTGGCCAATATGTGGACAAAAATATAAACCCGTTACTAAGTAAATTTAAGCGGAACTGCGACGCCTGGAGTCGGCTTCCTTTGTCGGTGGCAGGCCGTTGCAGCCTGATTAAAATGATATGGCTACCACAATTGTTGTATGCCTTACATAATGCACCAGTGTGGATATGCAAGAGATGGTTTAGAAAGGTTGAAACCCTCTTTCGGGAGCTGATTTGGAAAAAGCGACAGGCGAGAATCCGGCTACAGGCGTTGCAGTTGCCAACGGACAGAGGGGGAATGGCGGTACCTTGCCCTAGGAATTATTATCTAGCAGCTCAGCTACAACATATGGTGGACAGTGATCAGGAGGAAGAGGGCAGTTCAAAAAGCAGCGGGAGGCTGGTAGAGGCTCCACATGAAATATTGACTGATGCTTTAGAGGCAAGCTCTTTTAAACGTAAGGACCCTACAATAGTAATGATGAGTAAAATATGGATAACTGCAAAAAAACTGACGGGGAGTAAGGAATGGTCAGAATATACGCCCCTATGGGATAATAAGAACTTGCAGGAGGTATTATTAATAGGGAAGATTAATACATGGGAGGAGAAGGGGATAATAAGACTGGGTCAATTATATGAGGGTGGAACCCTGAAATCATTCATGGACTTAAAAAAGGAATATAACATTCTACAGCAGACATTTTTCCGATACTTACAGCTACGGCACGCTTTGGAAGCACAGTTTGGTTCCCAGATGCCCGAGCTGGATAAGACCTCTCTGTCACAGAAGATACATAAGATAGATAAATCCAGGGGGTTTATATCTATCATGTATGAACTATTATGTAAAGGTCCCAATAAGGAACTGGTTCTGGTTAAGCAAAAGGAGAAATGGGAGGCGGATATAGGAGTAATTACAGAGGAACAGTGGAGGAGAGTGTTGGAATTGGGACCATTGACCTCGGTCTCCCTATCACAAAGAATATCGCATCTGATGCTGATTCACCGTGCCTATTTTACCCCCAAGAGGTTGCTTATGTTTGGAAGGAGGACAGATGCTGACTGCCCCAGATGTGGGGACTTTGGAGACCTCATACACATGGTGTGGAGATGTCCAAAGCTGTTTCGGTACTGGGAGGAAAAAGTGGAAACCATAAACAGGATCTTTGGGACAAGGCTAGACCTGGACCCAGGAACCTGTATATTGGGTTATAGGAGAGTCCCCGGGGAAGGGTGGAACATAACAACTGCAGTCACACGGTGCTTGTTTCAAGCACGGAAACTGATCGCACAGAAATGGCAGGCGACGGGAGCACCTCTCTTGAGGGAATGGACCCAGGCTATGAATGACTTACTGTGGAAAGAAAGGACGGTATATATACGTAGGGGAAATCTTAAAGGGTTCGAGAAAATATGGGCCCCTTGGTGGAAGGAAATGGAGCATCCACTTGATTCGTTATATCAGATGTGCTAAGGATAAGATAGGCTATAACACTTTTTAATAACCGACTCGTAATAATGAGGATTATAGAGTTTGTGGTGGTAGCTGCACGGGGGGGGGGGACTGAGGGGGGGAGGGGGGAGGGGGAGATAAGGGAGATGGATCCATAGGTTAGTAAATTCCAATGTATCGTGTTTACTCTTTTATAATATGTATTTTTTTGTAAAGAAATTGGATTGTGACATGATGAAATGGAAAATAAATAAAGAGAAAAGAATTAAAAAAAAAAACTAAAACAATTGCAGAAGACTAAAATGCTATTCTAGTCCCAAGACTAAGATTAAAACTAAATCGAAATTTGCTGCCAAAATTAACCCTGGAGTGTGCTTATCTAATGCTGCGTACACACGTAGCAGACTATCCGGCGGACTTAGCCTGGCGGACTTTCCGCCGGACTGTCTGCCGGACTTTCCGAACGAGCTACTTGCCCACACATGGCACTTTTTCAGCAGACTAATACGGCGTACTAAGTCCGCCGGACTACCCGCCATACTTTTGAAATGAACGGACTCGCCCACACACGAGGAGGAAAGTCTGCTCATGTTGAGCGCGTCTCCCGGTAGCCGGGGCCAGCGAAGGAGGCGTCGCTGGGCCCGTCACCTGGTATGGACTTAAAGGGGAATCCCTATGCTGAAAAATCGGCGTGGAGGTCCCCCCCAGGTCCATATCAGACCCTTATCCGAGCACGCTACCCGGCCGACCAGAAAAGGGGGTGGGGACGAGCAAGCGCCCCCCCCCCCTGAGCCGTACCAGGCCGCGTGCCCTCAACATGGGGGGGTGCCTTGGGGAAGGGGGGGCCGTGTGGCCCCCCACCCCAAAGCACCTTGTCCCCATGTTGATGAGGACAAGGGCCTCATGCCGACAACCCTGGCCGTTGGTTGTCGGGGTCTGCGGGCGGGGGGCTTATCGGAATCCAGGAGCCCCCTTTAATAAGGGGCCCCCAGATACCGTCCCCCACCCTATGTGAATGAGTATGGGGTACAATGTACCCCTACCCATTCACCTGTGAAAAAAAATGTAAAAAAAACAACACACAAGGGTTAAAATAGTTTATTGCACAGCTCGGGGGGTCTTATGTCTGTCTTCGGGGGTCTTCTCGCCGGACTCCTCCGCTATCTTCTGCTAGCTCTTTTACTAGCAGAGGAGCCCGGCTTTCTTCTTCGCCGCCGCCCTCTTCTTCCGACTTCGGGGGTCTTGTCCCCCTCTTCGGTTCTTCTTGCCGGGCCACCGCGCCTTCTTCTAGCTGTTTTACAAGCGGTGGCCCGGTCTTCTGTCGCCGCTGTCGCTGTCTTCTGTTCTTCTCTTCTTCTCTTCAGATGTTGCCTCGTCGCTGTCTCTGCTCCCAATGACAGGGACGCGGCGCGCAGTGACTTATATAGGGACATCACCGGATGATGTCCCACCCATCACGATGTCACAGTCCCAGAGGCACCCCCCCATGTTGAGGGCACGCGGCCTGGTACGGCTCAGGGAGGGGGCCGCTCGCTCGCTCATCCCCACCCCCTTTCCTGGCCGTCCAGGTAGCGTGCTCGGTGCTCGCTAGCGTGCTCGGGTAAGGGTCTGATATGTACCTAGGGGGCGATCCCCACGCCGATTTTTCGGCGTAGGGATTCCCCTTTAAGTCCATACCAGGTGCATTTGCACTTTTGATCATTGTGATGCCTTGCTGAATAATCATAGTCTTCTTCTGTCCTGCTTCCCTACTCACCTGCAAACATCTCCACCATCCAACATCAAGGAGCTGGAACAGTTTTGCAAGGAGGAATGGGCAAAAATCCCAGTGGTAAGATGTAGCAACCTCATAGAGACTTATCCCAGTGGTAAGGTGTGGCAACCTCATAGAGACTTATCCCAGTGGTAAGGTGTGGCAAGCTCATAGAGACTTATCCCAGTGGTAAGATGTGGCAAGCTCATAGAGACTTATCCCAGTGGTAAGGCGTGGCAACCTCATAGACTTATACCAGTGGTAAGATGTGGCAAGCTCATAGAGACTTATCCCAGTGGTAAGATGTGGCAAGCTCATAGAGACTTATCCAAAGTGACTTGGAGCTGTGATAGCCACAAAAGGTGGCTCTACAAAGAATTGACTTTAGAGGGGTGAATAGTTATGCACATTGACTTTTTCTGTTATTTTGTCCTATTTGTTGTTTGCTTCACAATAAAAAAAAAACATCTTCAAAGTTGTGGGCATGTTCTGTAAATGAAATGATGCAAATCCTCAAACAATCCATGCTAATTTCAGGTTGTAAGGCAACAAAACACGAAAAATGCCAAGGGGGGTGAATACTTTTTTTTATTTATATCAATTATTTAATATACAAGCAATCGTTTTAGTTTTTTTTGTGCTATGTTGGTTATGCTTTTTGCCTTTTGAATGTTGATTTGGATGGAGGTTGACTTGCCCTTTTCTGCTATATCATTAGATAGGCAGTTAAGGTCTTTCTAACATTCTGCAAGCAAAACCATATCATCGTCACAAATTTGCACCTAGCTCAGTAAATTGAATGAGGGGAAGCTAACTGAATATTCATTTTGCAAGGAAACCCATGTACAAAAAAAAAATGCTTGCTCACACATAATTGAATGATTGAATTCAGCATAGCTTTACCTCATTCACCAAACTTAGTGAATTTTCACTTAGCATAGTAAATTAGGGAACGCAAAGCTGAATTCAATCATCCATTTAGATTAATTTAAATTACCTTTTCCCATAATTGGAAATTCAAAGTTAACAGTTTTAAAGTAAACATGCTCTGTTCCTTTAGTAAATGAACCCCATAGTCTGCATTAGTGTCATTTGGGTCCCAGTTATCGATTTTGTGGGGCAGGAGCAGAGTTGGAAAGGAAAACATTTTCTATATTATTAATAATATTATTATACAGGATTTATATAGCGCCAACAGTTTGCACATGACTTCACAACGTTAGGGCAGACAGTACAGTCACAGTACAATTCAATACATGAGGGATCAGAGGGCCCTGCTCGTTAGAGCTTACTATCTAGGAGGGAGGGTCAAGTGGTACAAAAGGGATATGCCAAGGAACAGTAAGATGTAGTAAATAGCCAATGAACCATAAAAAGTGAAACCCTGCAAATGAAAGGTATTCTTTATACCAAGCAATAGACACATGTAAGCAGACACAGATGTGTACTTAACGAGATCTCTTTGCCCTTGTACGCACGGTTGGAGATTCCGACGGAATGTTTCCTATCGGACCGTTTTGCTGGATATTCCGACTGTGTGTGGTCTGCATCGGACTGTTTCCGTCTGAATATCTGACGGACCAAGTTTTCCAACTTGCCGGTAAAATTTTCCGACAAAATGCTCCTATCGGACATACTCCAATCATGTGTAGCCTTCTCCGACGGACAAAGTGCCACGCATGCTCAGATCAAATTCCTAGACCAAAGCTATTGGCTACTAGCCTGAATGTAGTCCCGTCGTAACGAAATAACGTCATCACGTTATGTACAATCGGATTTTCCGACAACTTAGTCCGACCGTGTGTATGCAATATTACTTCCAGACCTCTTCCGGAATTAATCCGTCGGAATTACTCCGACGGATTTGGTTGTCGGAATCTCCGACCGTGTGTACAAGGGCTTTAAGAATTTGTTCACATTAGTAGCTAAGGGGTGGTAGTAAAAGGAGGTGGTTCAGCTTTTGTTCTACACCTCCCAACTGCCCATCTAAAGAAGTACATTAAATTGCTCGGAGCACTTTACTTCACTGCAATGGCAAAAACTAAAGTGCATGTCAAATTCAGTCAAGGGCTACTGTCACTGAATGCAACCCATTTAAGTGTATAGGGCTTGACAGTATTCACCCTGCAGCTGTGTGCAATGCACGTGGTTGCAGCGTGGTGTTTAAAGTGAAACAATACTAACCTCGGCTCCAGCAATGTGGCATCCTGGAGCTTCCTGCCCGGCCACTGGCATCTAATGAAGGTGGGCTTCTGGGTCTCAATCGCCAGCCGCGTTTAATGACCAGGCAGGGGTGACGTCATTCCCACGCATGTGCAGAGAGTTCAGTCAAATTCGGCATTGCTGAATTTGTACAGTGTTTCATAGGGGCAGAAAGGGCTCTCGTCTGTGAGAACCAACCCTAATGCGCTGTATACACGGTTGGACAATCCGGCAACAAAACTGTGGATTTGTTTCCGACAGATGTTGGCTCAAACTTGTCTTGCATACAAACGGTCAAACAAATGTTGTTGAAAATTCTGAACGTCAAGAACACAGTGACGTACAACACGTACGATGGGACTATAAAAAGGAAGTTCAATAGCCAGTGCGCCACCCTTTGGGCTCCTTCTGCTAATCTTGTGTTAGTAGAAGTTTGGTGAGAGACAATTCATGCTTTTCAGTCTCGTGCTTTTCATTTCATTACTCTCTTCAGTTTGTGCTTGTGGGTTCGTATCTGTTCTTCAGTGCGTGTTATCGGTTCATTTCTGTGTTTCGGTGTATTCTATTTATTAGTTTGTATCTGTTTTTCAGTGCATTCTTGTCTGCTTCTCAGGTCCTTTCTGATTTTCAGTGTGTTCTGTTAGTTCATTCTGACCAGCCGACCGTTTTCTAGCCATGTTGCGAGATACGTAATCTTAGTAGATTTCGTGCTGTGCAAGGGCATGGTGTTGGAGTTCTTGCTTTGACCCAAGCCCAGTCCATGAATAGGACGAGGAGGAGTTCATGGACGAAGAATTGGTTGCTCCAGCGTGACCAATTCTCGCACATGCCTTTGTTGCGGGAGATCCAGGAGAATAACCCTGATGATTTCAGGAATTATCTCCGGATGACGGACCCCGTTTTTCACCGTCTGTTGGCTTAACTGTCCCCTTATATTACGAAGCAGCACACCTGCATGCGGCAAACCATTACTCCCGAGCAGAGGCTCGTCACCACCTTGCGGTACTTTGCACAAAAAAGGGTGAGGGGGGGAAATTTGGGACTTTAAATGAGGCAATGAATGTGTAGGATCATCTACCTCCATCCCTAGTCATGTCTTAAGAGGGAAATAAAGTTGAATGAAGCATAGCTGCAAAATAAGTATGCAAGGACATGTTTGCCAATTCCTTATCGATGTACAGAAGTAAAGGGTAAAAAATATATATAACATTAGTAACAACAATGTCAATTGGTTAACTTGTATTTCATATATGTATACACACAAATACATATTCAAACATGATATAAATGCTAATAACCATATCATTATAAGGTACTCAGTTAGAAATTACATAAATAATCTTCAATTGATTAAAGGATAAAACATTGTAGATAAAATCACGGAGAATTTCAAACACAAGCTTGCAAGTGGTAGCATAAAAGCACTCTACACGTTTCGTGGAGTTCATCCACTCATCAGGAGCAATTCCAAGGTTAAAATTATCTATAAAAAGATAAATGAATGCAAAGGGATCAAAAAACAGCACAATGGGCAGAGGAACAGAGAGGGGAAAAGAGTTAATAGGGGGTGACA
Source organism: Lithobates pipiens (assembly GCF_037356315.1). Classification (NCBI taxonomy): domain Eukaryota; kingdom Metazoa; phylum Chordata; class Amphibia; order Anura; family Ranidae; genus Lithobates; species Lithobates pipiens. The sequence continues at coordinate 342,761,921 of NW_027507758.1, forward strand.
CATCTAAGAAAACGTAATCTCCAGGGTGAACATGTGTAAACAGTTCCAAAGGATTTCTGTGGGGGAATAAATATATGAATGTATAGACATGTCTGCACAAAGGCGGATAAGTGAAATTACAGTCCAAGGTGTGGTTAGACCAGTGAATGGGACCAATAAGTGAAGGGAGCAGAATAGCCGAGCCAGATAGGTTAGGTACACATAGTGTAAAGATGAAATCATTGTGAAAGGTGAAAGATAAAACATTAAACCACATTGATAAGGAATTGTCAAACATGTCCTTGCATACCTATATCGCAGCTATGCTTCATTCAAAATCCCACTTTATTTTCCTCTTAAGACCTTGCGGTACTTGGTGATGGGGAGAAGTCTCCTGGACATCAAGTTCTCGACTGGAATCTCCCCCCAGGCTCTGGGAATCATTATTCCAGAGACCTGTTCTGCCATCATACAGGTCCTGCAGAAGGACTATATAAAGGTAAGTTTTCTTCTTTAACCACTTGCTTACTGGGCACTTAACCACTTTCAGACCGGACCATTTTGCTGGTAAATGACCAGAGGTCTTTTTACAATTTGGCACTGCGCTGCTTTAACTGGTAATTGCGCGGTAATGCAATGTTGTACCCAAACAAAATTTGCGTCCTTTTCTTCCCACAAATAGAGCTTTCTTTTGATGGTATTTGATTGCCTCTGCGATTTTTATTTTTTGCGATATAAACGTAAAAAGACCGAAAATTTTGAAAAAAAATGATATTTTCTACTTTTTGTTATTAGAAAAATCCAATAAACTCAATTTTAGTCATACATTTAGGCCAAAATGTATTCAGCCACATGTCTTTGGTAAAAAAAAAGTCAATAATTGTATATTTATTGGTTTGCGCAGAAGTTGTCACATCTACAAACTAAGGTACGTTTTCTGGAATTTACGCAGCTTTTAGTTTACGACTGCCTATATCATTTCTTGAGGTGCTAAAATGGCAGGGCAGTACAAAACCCCCCCAAATGACCCCATTTTGGAAAGTAGACACCCTAAGGAAATTGATAAGTGGCATGTTGAGCCCATTGAATATTTTATTTTTTTGCCTCAAGCGATTGAATAATGACAAAAAAAAATTTTTTTTTTTTTTTACACAAAGTTTTCACTAAATGATATATTGCTCACACATGCTATGGGCATATGTGAAATGACACCCCAAAATAAATTCTGCTGCTTCTCCTGAGTACGGGGATACCACATATGTGGGACTTTTTGGGAGCCTAGCCGCGTACAGGGCCCCGAAAACCAAGCACCGCCTTCAGGCTTTCTAAGGGCGTAAATTTTTGATTTCACTTCTCACTACCTATTACAGTTTTGAAGGCCATAAAATGCCAAGATGGCACAAAACCCCCACAAATGACCCCATTTTAGAAAGTAGACACCCCAAGCTATTTGCTGAGAGGCATTTTGAGTCCATGGAATATTTTATATTTTGCCACAAGTTGCGGGAAAATTACAAACTTAAATTTTTTTTTTTTTTTTTTCACAAAGTTGTCACTAAATGATATATTGCTCACACATGCTATGGGCATATGTGAAATGACACCCCAAAATAAATTCTGCTGCTTCTCCTGAGTACGGGGATACCACATATGTGGGACTTTTTGGGAGCCTATTTGAAAAAGTCACGAGGTCGTGACGCAACGCGTCAGGGAGGGAGCTTTTGGTGTTGCATTCATCACTTCCGTTCGCGGCCGAGACCGGAAGTTCCGTTCGTATTTGCGTAGTTTGTTGTCATCTGCTCCGTTCGTACTTGCGAAGTTTGCTGTCATTTGCTTTAATGTAAGTGATTCATTTTATCTATTAAAACGCTGCTATTGATTACTACCCATGAGAGCCTCCCCTTATCTTTCCTATGTACCACGAACGATAATCTCACCTGTTTGAAGACATTGGGGAAACACTATTCCTATATATACAGTGGTATCCTGCTGAAGCTGGACTGCTAAGGACGAGTGAATATCGGTTTTGTTGCAGTGCTTATATATTTGATTTCTGAGGTGAGAGGCTGGGGGAAACAGTGGGTGCACGGAGTTGTGGCACTGAAATTGGGCACTGAAGTTGATCGGTGGACAGTCACGGATTTGGAGAACACTTTACTAATTTTGCATGAACTGAGATACATGCTCACTATTTAATTGCATGGACTTCATTAGAGAAGCACTTTTTATTTATTATTTGTCATTTTATTATTATCCGTCATTTCTCGGACTGTTTTCATAAGAGTATTTATTCAGCAATTTTCACATTTAATATTTTGTTAATATTTCATGCATGATGTTTTGAAGATTTATACACTTTATTTTATCGGATACTATAATATTCACGGTTGAATATTGCACATTTATCACTTTTAGTGAGGTGAATTCACTGTTGCACTACATGTGTTTGAGTATTGTATTTTATTCTAGGTAGCGCCGCATTTCTTGCATTTTTATATTTTTATAAAATGCCGAGATGGCACAAAACCCCCACAAATGACCCCATTTTAGAAAGTAGACACCCCAAGCTATTTGCTGAGAGGCATGTTGAGTCCATGGAATATTTTATATTTTGCCACAAGTTGCGGGAAAATTACAAACCTTTTTTTTTTTTTTTTTTTTAACAAAGTTGTCACTAAATGATATATTGCTCACGCATGCCATGGGCATATGTGAAATGACACCCCAAAATAAATTCTGCTGCTTCTCCTGAGTACGTGGATACCACATATGTGGGACTTTTTGGGAGCCTAGCCGCGTACGGGGCCCCCGAAAACCAAGCACCGCCTTCAGGCTTTCTAAGGGCGTTACAGTTTTGAAGGCCATAAAATGCCAAGATGGCACAAACCCCCCCAAATGACCCCATTTTGGAAAGTAGACACCCCTAAATTTAGGGGTACACTAGTGAGACTAGGTAATAAATGGCGGGTGCCCTGAAACTATAAAAAAATAACTAACCAACCAGCGTCACCTGTAACAATTATATGGTGATCACTGGTGAAAGGGTTAACTAGGGGGCAATCAGGGGGCTTTATGCGGTAGTATATGGGGGTCCCTGGCGCTATAAAAAGCTGCGGCGAACCTAAATACCTACCTGCCTAACTAGCGTCACCTGTGACACTAATACAGCGATCAGAAAAACGATCGCTTATTAGGCTGGGTTCACACTGGAGCGATGCGGGAACGCCACGAATCCACGGCGGGTTCCCGCATCACATGCCTCCCGGCGGCAGTTCACACTACCCTATGCGAACTGCTGGGAGTGTCAGTGAAATGTTAATGACACCCCCAGATCAGTTCGCATATCGCAGTGCGATCTGCAAACTCGGATCGCATGGTGTGAACACCCATGCGATCCGATTCTGCTGCGGACCAAAAAAAGGGTCCCGTGCGAGTTTGCGGCGGGTGCGGCGGGTGCGACACGAATTCAGCCATACTATCTGTATGGCTGAACTCGAATCGCACAGAGATCGGATGTGATTTGCACTGCAGTGCGGTGCGAATCACATCCGTTCTCATAAACCGCTGCAATGTGAACCCAGCCTTAGTGACACTGGCGACGGGGGGTGATCACGGGGTTAAACCTTTATTGGGGGGGTTAGGGGGGTACCTTAGAACTAAAGGGGGGCTAACCCTAACTGCCCTAACAGTTATTACAGTCACAAATTACACCCGCCGGGTGATCAGGGGGTTAAACCTTTATTAGGTAATAAATGGCGGGTGCCCTGAAACTATAAAAAAATAACTAACCAACCAGCGTCACCTGTAACATTTATATGGTGATCACTGGTGAAAGGGTTAACTAGGGGGCAATCAGGGGGCTTTATGCGGTAGTATATGGGGGTCCCTGGCGCTATAAAAAGCTGCGGCGAACCTAAATACCTACCTGCCTAACTAGCGTCACCTGTGACACTAATACAGCGATCAGAAAAACGATCGCTTATTAGGCTGGGTTCACACTGGAGCGATGCGGGAACGCCACGAATCCGCGGCGGGTTCCCGCATCGCATGCCTCCTGGCGGCAGTTCACACTGCCCTATGCGAACTGCTGGGAGTGTCAGTGAAATGTTAATGACACCCCCAGATCAGTTCGCATATTGCAGTGCGATCTGCAAACTCGGATCGCATGGTGTGAACACCCATGCGATCCGATTCTGCTGCGGGCCAAAAAAAGGGTCCTGTGCGAATTTGCGGCGGGTGCGGCGGGTGCGATGCGAATTCAGCCATACTATCTGTATGGCTGAACTCGAATCGCACAGAGATCCGATGTGATTTGCACTGCAGTGCGGTGCGAATCACATTCGTTCTCATAAACCGCTGCAATGTGAACCCAGCCTTAGTGACACTGGCGACGGGGGGTGATCACGGGGTTAAACCTTTATTGGGGGGGTTAGGGGGGTACATTAGAACTAAAGGGGGCTAACCCTAACTGCCCTAACAGTTATTACAGTCACAAATGACACCAATGCAAAAAAAAAAAAAAAAATGACATTGGTGTCACTGTGACTGGGGGGCAGGGGTAATTGGGGGGGTGATCGGGGGGTGTGAGTGTGCCTGGCATGTTCTACTGTGTAGTGTCGTGTTGGTGCAACTCACCGATCCTCTCTCCTCGGTGTCGGAACGAAAAATACCGACACGGAGGAGAGAATACATCACTTCCTCTTCTGTGTTTACATTACAGGAGAGGAAGTGATGTCACGGAGCATTTTCATTCGTCGGGAGCGATCGCGAGGGGGTGGCCGGGATCGCTCCCGAACGAATACCGACCGCTGCAGGCACCGGGCGGGGGCCCGATCGGGCCCCCGACCCGCGGGCAGGCAAGGACGTACATGTAAGCCCTTATGCCTGCCCGTGCCATTCTGTCGACGTACATCGTCGTGCGGCGGTCGGCAAGTGGTTAAACACCCTTCCTGCCCAGACCAATTTTCAGCTCCAGGACAATGGAAATGCCCACAAAGTGACCCCATTTTGGAAAGCTAACACCCCAACGTATAATCTATGATGCATAATGAGTCTTTTGAACGGTTTACTTTTTTCCAGAAGTTTTGGGAAAATGTGGAAAAAAATGAAAACGCATTTGTTTTTACGCAAAGTTGTCCATTTATAAGATATTTCCAACACATAGCATGTAGATAGCAAAAATTACACCCCAAAATACGTTCTGCTACTCCTCCTGAGTATGGCAATATCAAATGTGTGAGACTTTTACACAGCCTGGCCACATACAGAGGCCCAATATTGAAATAGCACCATCAGGCGTTCTAGGAGCATAAATTACACATCTCATTTTCTCAACCACCTATTACATTTTTGAAGGCCCTGGAGCACCAGGACAATGGAAACGCCTACAAAGTGACCCTATTTTGGAAAGCTAACACCCCAACGTATAATCTATGATGCATAATCAGTCTTTTGAACGGTTTATTTTTTTCACAGCTTGTGAGATTTTTACACAGCTTGGCCACATACAGAGGCCCAACATGCAAGGAACACCATCAGGTGTTCCAGGGACACATAGCATGCACATACCAAGGATTACACCCCAAAATACATTCTGCTGAGCAAAGAGTAAACAAAAGATTACCTGTGGTTTTAGCAGCACAGTTGTCCACAGGATGATAGCACTGGTCCAGGCAGCAGGCAGGGACTTGGTCAGCAAAAGCGAACACAATTTTCCAGGCAACAGGCAGGTATACTGTCCATAGTCAATATGGGCAGCAGGCAGGGATACTGTCCATATACAGTCCAAGGTCAGTGCAGGCAGAGATTGTCAGCAGTGCCAAAATATTGGTCCTGGTAGTAGGCAGGAACATGGTCCATCCATGTGGTGTGGTCAGTTCATGCGACAGGCAGAGGCATGATGGTATAGGTCCTACAGGCAGCAGGCAGAAGTAGGGCCTTGTTCAGGACAGAATGGGGATAGGGGTAGAGGCTTCTCCCACCCAAATCTCTTTGAAGCCTCCGAGTCTCCAGACCCTAAACTAGGAATGAGAAAACAAATGAAATTGTCTTCTTCATCCAGAAAAACAATTCTGGAGCCCCTCACATATGTGAGACCCCTGATATGAATCCCACTAGTCCACTGGGAGGGTACAAGATCAGTCCAAGAGGCAGGCAAGAGGCATGGTCAAACAGTCCAGGGTCAGTTCCAGATCAGACAGAGGTATGTACAGAATCGGTAGGCAGAAGCCTGGTCAATTAACAGTCCAGGGTCAGTTCCAGATCAGACAGAGGCATAAACAGAATCAGTAGGCAGAAGCGTGGTCGAATAACAAGCCAGGGTCAGTTACAGAGCAAGAAGAGGCATAAGGGGTGTGAAGGTAAATGGCAGGAAGTGAGGGTTATGGTTACCATACTTCACTAATAATTCACTGAAGTATGGTAATGATGGAAACAGTCACCTATGCAGAGGCCTGGTTGGGAAGGGCATTGGGCACAATGATAAGTGGTGTCTCTTCTCAATCCTTGTTTGCTGCACACCCGACATTTTTTCTGACGTTTTCGGCCTGTTGGTCTGGGAGAGATTTTATCAGGAATGTGGCGTTCAGAGAGTCTGCTAATTACATCGGATCAAATGTTTTCTGGTGGGCCGTTCAGGTATATAAGGACAGTGGTGATGTCCTCCTGGTAGCCAAGGAAGGGTATGGGTCTTTCTGTGGATTTTCAATAGATTACATACATGTTGTACAGAAATAAATTGAATTTTTTTTATACCACTGGTATGTTCTTCTTGTGGAACGGTAGGGTTCGAGCATCTGGTCGTTGAAGTCGAGACCCCCATGAACATGTTGTACTCATGGATACAAGTTGGCTTTTGTATTGGGCCATTCCTCCTGGTGATCTCAACGAATGTATTGTTGTGGATCAAAGAAAGCATGTACACATCCCTTCTGTCCCTCCACTTCACAGCCAAAATTTCCTCGTTCCGTAAACTCGCTGCTTCACCTTTTCTTAACTTTTTGTTGACGAGGCTTTGAGGAAAACCCTTCCGGTTCATCCTTACGGTGCCACATGCTGGGGTTTTCTTTCCATGGAGGTTGCGGAACAGGGGTAAACTTGTGTAAAAATTGTCCACATAGAGATGGTAGCCTTTCTCCAGGAGTGGGTTTATGAGTTCCCAAACAACTTTCCCACTCGATCCGATGTATTCGCTGCAATTAGGGGGATGTAGCTGGGTGTCCTTCCCTTCGTACACCATTAAGGAATATGTATACCCTGTGGCTCGGTCGCACAATTTATACATTTTCACCCCATAGCGGGCCCTTTTGGAGGGAATAAATTGTTTTAGGCCCAGCCTGACAGAAAATTTGATCAGGGACTCATCCACGCATATGTGTTGGTCTGGGGTAAACAACTGGGGGAAGATCTCAGAAAAAGAATTTATTAGCGGCCGAATTTTGTAAAGTTTATCAAAATTTGGGTAATTTCGGGGGAAGGGTATTGTCGTTATAGTGTAGGAATCTCATAATCATGAGATATCTGGTCCTGGGCATTATTGAGGAAAAGATGGGCATGTGATAGATGGGGCGGGATTACCAATATGAACGTAATTATTTTTTTCTGTTTAGTCCCATACAGAATGTGAGGCCCAAAATTTTTTTTAACTCCTCCACTGTTAGGGCTCTCCGCTCATAGGGACGGGCATAATAGGACGTTGGGTTGCTTGCAATAAATTGTTGGGCATATAGGATGGACTGGACCACAATCAATTCAAGCATGTCCTCGGTAAAAATGAAGTGGAAAAATTCCATCAGGGAAAAATTGTGTGTGTCCACCTGGACTCCTGGGCTGGCAGTGAAAGGGGGAACGTTAGCTTCTCCTGAGCTAGGAGGAAGCCACAAGGGGTTTTGGAGGGAATAGGGAAGGCTGGCATGGGACCTAACCCTTTTGGGGCTGAATTGACACACTGGTACTTGGCCTTTGCCGAGGTACTGTGGTGCTGGTGGATGGCACTGCGTTGCTGGTGGATGGCTCTGTGGTGCTGGTGGATGGTACCGCCTCCTCACCAGTATGCCTTCGTCTGACGGGCTGACTCTTATCTTCCTCCTCTGAGGCTGTCATTGTACTGCTGCTGAGGACAGGCTCGTAGTCCACGTCAGACTCACAATCTGAATATGAGGAGGAATCCGAAGCGGAGAGCTCCTCGTTGCTCTCGTCGGCCGCAAGAATATTGTATGCCTCCTCGGCTGAATATAACCTTTGTGATATTTTTAGTGATCACAAATGGCACTGACAGGTGACAGTGATGTGGCAGATGACACTGACAGGTGACGATGATGTGGCAAGTGACACTAGCAGGTGACACTAACTGGTAGCACTGATCACAGGTGACACTGATGTGGCAAGTGACACTAGCAGGTGACACTAACAGGTAGCACTGATCACAGGTGACACTGATGTGGCAGGTGGCACTGACATGGCAGGTGGCACTGACGACACGTGACACTGACACATGGCACTGATATGTGGCACTGATACGTGGCACTGACACGTGACACGTGACACTGGCAGATGGCACTGGTGGTAGATGGCACTGGCAAATGGCGCTGGCAGGTGGCACTGGCAGATGGCGCTGGCAGATGGCGCTGGCAGATGGCTCTGGCAGATGTGGCTGGCAGATGGGGCTGGCGGATTGCTCTGGCAGATGGCACTGGGGCTGGCAGATGGCACTGGCACTGACAGATGGCACTGGCAGATGTCGCTGGCAGATGTTGTTGGCAGATGGAGCTGGCAGATGGAGCTGGCAGATGGCACTGTGGATGGCAGATGGCACTGACAGATGGCGCTGGCAGATGTCACTGGCAGATGGCTCTGGCTAATTGTTCTGGCAGATGGGGCTGGCAGATGGCACTGGCAGATGTCACTGGCAGATGTCACTGATACTGACAGATGGCACTGGGGTTGACAGATGGCACTGGGGCTGACAGATTTATACACTGTAACACTAACACTTACAGATCGCTCTCCCTCCTCACACGCTGTCTCTGTGTGAGGAGGGAGAGACAGGGCAATGAGAGGTGATCTCATATGTTTGCATGTCAGATCATCTATCATTGACAGCTACGATCGCGCTGTAAACGGCCGCTTTGATTGGCCATTTACAGCGATCTGTGATTGCCTGTGTCCGGGGAAGACGGCAAACACAGAACTTCCCCGATGCACGCCCACGGCGGCACACATTGCGGAAGTAAACAGGAGGGCGTCCAGGGACGGCCTCCCGGCAGATAGCGTCCGCTCTGTAGCCGTCTTTCGGCTATAGGGCGGGTGCGAATTGGTTAACATCACATTCTATGATTTAATGTTTGATAATGTATTGTATTTATTTCATCATTCCCTAATTACCATGATTGTAATATGCTGTGAATGTGCTCTGCATGCTGGAAGCTTTTAATGCTCTTTTTTGTCCATCATGCATATTTGCCTTCACTAACCTCCCCAACATGCTATCCTGGGCCCATACACACCTAGCCTAGTCACTTAACAATGTATATTCTCAGCTCCATTGTAATGCTTACCCTAAACACCCCCTAAAATGTGTACAAATGTTATTTATGTCATTAAATTCATGCAGAGCGCAAGATGCTTTTTTTTGGGGTGGCCCAAACTCATTTGGAACCCTCCCTCCTCCAATCGCTAAGTCAGCTGATACCAATACGCTATCTGCTGACTTTGGCAACCCATACACACTATACCTACTTCTTTTGCAGTCATATTTATGGATGAATTCACCAAAGCATGTAGTGCAAGTGCCTGCCTGAATACCGTATATACTCGAGTATAGGCCGACCCGAATATAAGCCGAGGCCCCCAATTTACCCCCAAAAAAACTGGCAAACTTATTGACTCGTGTATAAGCCGAGGGTGAGACATGCCTGTCCATCCCTGTGTGTGTGTCCGTCCATCCCTGTGTGTCCGTCCATCCCTGTGTGTCCGTCCATCCCTGTGTGTCCGTCCATCCATCCCTGTGTGTGTGTGTGTCCATCCATCCATCCATCCCTGTGTGTGTGTGTCTCCATCCATCCATCCATCCATCCCTGTGTGTGTGTGTCTCCATCCATCCATCCATCCATCCCTGTGTGTGTGTGTCTCCATCCATCCATCCATCCATCCCTGTGTGTGTGTGTGTCTCCATCCATCCATCCATCCGTGTGTGTGTGTCTCCATCCGTGTGTGTGTGTCTCCATCCGTGTGTGTGTGTGTGTGTGTGTGTGTGTCTCCATCCATCCATCCATCCGTGTGTGTGTGTCTCCATCCGTGTGTGTGTGTGTGTGTGTGTGTGTGTGTGTGTGTGTCCAGCCTACCTGTGTCCCGAGCCTTTGTCCCGAGCCTCCGTCCCGTGTCGTGCCTTGCCTTCGTCCCGTCCCGTCCCGTCCCGTCCCGTGCCTTGCCTTGCCTCCGTCCCGTGCCCTCTTCGTCGGCGGCCATTGTAAAATTCAAAAGCCGCGCCTCCTCCTTCGCCTGTGATAGGCGGAACACTGAATTTCCCAGCAGCCTGTGTTCCGCCTATCACGGACGTCGTATCATCCTCGTCCGTAGTACGAGGATGAGCGGATGCCCGTGATAGGCGGAACACAGGCTGCTGGGAAATTCAGTGTTCCGCCTATCACAGGCGAAGGCGGAGCCGGAGGCGCGGCTTTTGAATCAGAATGGCCGCTGTCTGTCTGCTCGACACGCTGATCGAGCGGGCAGACAGCGATGACTCGAGTATAAGCCGAGGGGGGCACTTTCAGCCTCAAAAAAGAGGCTGAAAATCTCGGCTTATACTCGAGTATATACGGTACTTTCAAATGGTACTGTTTAAAGATGTGTTCTTCTATTATCTTTATAGGTAATTGCAGAATGTAAAAATGTGCTTCAATTTGCACAGTGTGTATTCATATTTTTGTATTATGACACTTCTTACCTGTCCAGTGGGCTGCCAATAGTGTAAGTAAGGAGGGGCTGGCCAAAGTAATACACATTATTTATGCATTCAGCTCTCAATGAAATGGAGAGGGGTACCTGTCCAAAACAACCCCCCCCCCTAAATTTTTTACAATTGCCCATCAGAGGGGGTGAGGAATATAAGTGGACCTTATACGTTTGACTTTAAATACCCCTCAAAATAAATGTTATACTTATGTTGGCCAAGAATGTTTGTGTCTAATCTGCTTGCAATGTTATGTGCAAAAGTATAAAAATTTTTTTTTTTTATTGTTTGACTCCACAGTTTCCTTCAAACCCACAGGGATGGCAGACTGTGGCCTCCCAGTTTGCCTAGCAGTGGGACTTTCCTACCTGCGGAGGGGCAATCGATGGGAAGCACATCCACATCGTCCCATCCCCTAGTTCAGGGTCATACTATTATAATTATAAGGGGTTTAATAGTATTGAGCTGTTGGCAGTGGTGTCGGTGACATATCAGTTCCTGTATGTGGACGTGGGGAAAAATGGCCAGATGTTGGATGATGGAGTCATCATCGTCCAGACGGAGTTCTTCCGACATCTCCAGAATGGCGGCTTGGGCTTGCCACCTCCAGAAGACAATGTGGCTGGTCTCCCGTTTATGTTCGTCACCGCTGAAGCATTTGGGCTGGGTGACCATCTGATGCAGCTGTTCCCAATGAGGACCCTCACCCCGGACCAGAGGGTTTTTAATTATCGGCTGGCCAGAAGGGTCATAGAGAATGCGTTTGGAATAATGGCCAGCCGGTTTTGCCTATTTCTGACAGCAATCCATATGGCGGAATATAAACTGAATCATATTGTCCTTGCCTGTTGCATTCTCCACAATTTCCTATGGAAAATGCTATAAACTATGTGGCCTCAGTTAGGACTGAGGCTGACGTACAAAATCCAACTACATGGACCACACTTGAACCTGACCGTCCTGGCTGGCCCCCCAAAGCGCCCGCAAAGTTAGACAGAAGTATGTCGAGTACTTTCCGGATTGATATGCCAACCAATGTGTGAAACATTTTTTAATTATTTTTTTTGGTATAAACTGAACTCATATTTCATTTGATTTACTGCTTGTGTTTCTTTTAGCTGTCTCCTAGGTTCTCCAATGGCCTTTTTTTGGGGGTATTTTCTTTAATAGTGCAAACATAATTTATTTGACATAAGGTGACAATCTCTTCTTCAACTAACTATTATGTTGTGGGCCTGCTACACACACACATTGTTTTTGTTGTTAATGTATGTAATGCATTAATGATTAAAAAATAATCATCCTTTTCAGCTGAAATTTTAGAGCACTGTGTTTTTTTTTTTAGTATAGGCAAATACACTTTGCACTACAAGTGCTTTGAAAGTGCACTTGTAGTGCAAAGTGGATTTGCCTTTAGTAAATACCCCCCATTGTCACTGTAAACGACACCAACTTACTCCAAAAACTGGTATTGAGCATTGAAAGAAGAAGCCACACATTGTTGAGTATAAAACATTTTACACAAAGCACATTCACATGTTTTTTTAACAAACCAACATCTTTGGTGTATAAATTTTTTATGTTTGACAGTAGAAATATCATTTTTTTAGTTAAACAGGCATAGTTTCATAGTTAGTAAGGTTGAATATAGACACCAGTCCATACAGTTCAACCTGAGTGATTGTCTACCCCATCCCTGTACATTGCACACTCACATTGGTCCCTACCCTCAAGAAGCCCACAATCTAAGGTCCCCAATCATATGCTAGGGCCAATTTTTGGACAGAAGCCAATTAACCTACCTGCATGTCTTTGGAGTGTGGGAGGAAACCGGAGTACCCAGAGGAAACCCACGCAGGCACAGGGAGAACATGCAAACTCCAGGCAGGTAGTGTCATGGTTGGGATTTGAACCAGCGACCCTTTTTACTGCTAGGTGAGAGTGCTAACCACTGCACCACTGTGCTGCCCAATCATAAAACCATAACACAACTCAGGAACCTACAAAGTTCAACTTGGATAAATTGAAGGTAATATGTGACATTAGTATGTCATAACTGTGTTGATCTTGCCTTCATCAGATGGGGTGATGCTCACAAATAGGGAGTAAAAATGTAGATTTCCCTCCTGATCCTATGCCTAATTTAAACATACTAACTAACATGCTAACTCCCATTATGGGGGATCAATGGACGTGTTTCGGGGGTGAAACCCCTTCCTCTCATCTACTTTATAGTTGCGAGGAAGGGGTTGCACCCACAAAACGCGTACATTGATATCCCGTGATGGCAGATAGCACATGTTGACACACTGTGTGCATCTTCAAAATTTAGCTTTCAAATTACTTTAAAACTTTTTTAAAAATAAAAAAATATAACAACAAAATGTAAACATTTCATATTCTGCCTAAAACATCAATGATGTTGTTGAGTCTTTTTTCAACATCATTGTTGTTTTCCTTTATCTTCTCTAATTCCTGATTGCACACCATGATCTCCCCATTGCGTATCTGTGTACTTGCACTGGTGAAATGAGTTCCTTCTTCCACAACATCCACATCACCTATAAATAAAAAAACACACCATGTATTATAAATATGCAGGGATACATCTATTACCTGAAGCTGTGGTCTCAGACACTGACCTGTTGTGGTCACTATTAAGAGGTTGTTCTGGTGTCCCACACTAGTGCTCCTGTGTCCAGATGTGTAAACAGCTGCTGAGTGTCCTCTCCTTACACTGAATTAGGTTTGTATTTCATTATAGTTACAAACACATCTAGGCAACAATGTACTAAACGTATTTTCATACAAATAGGCCTGAACACATGTAGTTAACCTGCATCTGCCAAAAACATTGTATCAGTGGTCGAACGAGTGATGATTACGACGGACGATCAAACGAACGATGTTTACTACGGACGATCTAATGAACGATGTTTACTATGAACAATTACTGTCCCCATGTCATTTTAAAATGTACAGCAGTAAAGAAAAGCACATGGAGCAGCATGCAAGTAATAATAATTGAAACAAACCCCAAAATTCTTCTGTAGACTTCTCACAACTTTAGTCATGATCTTAGCCTTTCTCACATTTGGGTTGCTGTACGGTCCATACTTCCCATCATAGTCGGCCCTCTTCAAGATGTCCACCATCTCCACAATCTCTACAAAGGACATATTTGAGGCATTAAATCTCCCCCTAGATCGGGACGTCTGTGGCTCTAGGCTTTTGTTGTCCTCCTCATTGCTGATATTATCATGCAGCTGTTGTCGCTCCGTCATGTGCTCTCCCACTGTGCCGAAAGAGAAGGGGCAGGGAATATACTATAAAGAAAGTCAGGGACAGAGTTTCACGCATGTGCAGTGTAGATAAAGCATAACACGCATGCGGCGTACGTACGATCTGTGAGCAGGGGACGGAGTAGCATAAGTGCCAATCGTGCAAACGAAGGTATCATTTTAACTTGGGGCATCAGTGGTTAGTGGCTTATACTGCTTTTATAGATTGAAGCCTATATTGGGACAAGATTAGGAGAGTTTAGCCTGACATTAGGGTTTGTCTTGTGTTGTGTCTTGCAGATAAAATGGATACATTTAATGACCATGACTTCCTCCCCAACTTCATTGATAAGTATAGAGAGCTGCCCTGTCTGTGGCAAGTGAAACACCAATTTTTTAACAACAAAATAAAGAGGAAGGCAGCGCTGGATCAACTATTGGAATTGGCGAAGCCAGTGATTCCCACGGCAGACATATAATTGGGAGCGCAAAATGGTCCAGGATTACATGAGATCAGGAGCAGCAGCAGATGACATTTATGTCCCCAGGCTGTGGTACTATGACAGACTGCATTTTTTGTCAGACCAGAGTGAACACAGGCCATAACTATCTACACTTCCTTCCACTCTTCCACCTCAGATAAGGCTTCTGACGTACAACCTGGGCCTTCCACCCAGGAAGAAGATGTGGAGGAGCCCAGCTTGAGCCAGGTATAGCATTGTTCAAAATATTTCTTGTCAAAATTTTAATGATGTTAACTAGATGCTATTATTGATCACTAATTTCTGATTTAACAAAGTGGTTTACATATCAATAGACAATAGTAGCCAAAAATGTTTGGGACAAGAATGAAAAATGCTGAGGTCAGAAGGATAATCTTTTCTATTTGTTAACATTCAATTTGCAACAGTCATGAGCTCTAAATTGCGTGTGATTGATGACCAAAAACCTAAAACTATGTCACATCTTCATACACAGGAAAGTCTCAGCCAGGTGGAAGCCCTGGAAATTGGCACCAGGGGGTGGCGGGGGAAAGCGGCAGCCAGGAAGTGGCCGTGCCCACTAGTATGACCAAATCCCAGGTTCCTCCCCTCCATCTTACAACAAAAAGGCCCAGGAAGGGTAGGAACGTGGAGGAGTCAGTGGTTGTTTTGATTTGGCAGGCTACTGCGGTACTCACACGCACCCCTAATGTCCAGGAGGCCTTTGCGTGTATGACGGCCAGCAAAATTCAAGTAATGGAGGAGGGCCAATGCCTCATCTGTGAGTAGGTCATATTTCAGGCCCTAAATAAGGGGGTGTGGGGCCAACTCAGCCATAAAAGTCAAAAATGTATTTGCGTTGGACCATACTCCTCCTCCACCTCTTGCAACACCTCCCACACCACAGCCACAGCCTGGAAGGAAGCATGCAAGGAATTCTTGAGAGCGATGGCCTGGGATCGGGCTGGTCTGGCAAAAGACTCAGGCTGTTATGAGACCACAGCCTTGGGACATATATGTCACCTGCTGCTGCTCCCGATCTCTCTGAGTCCTGGACCGGATTGTGCTCCCTATTAAATGGACTCCTCAGGCTACCAATTTATCCTGTCAAATAATTGATGTCTGCCCTGGGGTACAAAGGCTACACCAATTTCAACAGTTTATCCAGCATTGCCTTCCTCTTTATTTTTTTTGGAGAATACTTGCCTATGTGTTTTAGTTAAAAAAAACACAGTTTGTTTGTGAGTAGGCAGGTACATTTCAAAAATACAATGTCAAATTAACAAGGGACGCCGACACCAACCAACCTCTTTTGATGTTAAAAAATACAAGATAATAATGGTGTTGTGGTAACTTGACACACAAAAACGACAAAAAATATTATGGAGATCACTATAAAAAATAAAAATTTCAGGAGATCTTGAGAAAAATAAATAAAAGTACATCACTATAAAAAACAAATAAACATTACTCTGGAGATCTGAAGATTATTCAGGAGATCACGAGAAATAATAAGAAATCAGTTTGTCAGAACTCTGTGTGAATATCAGCAGCAAAGCAACTTCATTATTCTAGCATTATAAAGAAGTAAAAAAATTGACAGCATGACGAATGTACTATCTCCATTACAAACGCTAGTTTTACAAAACCGAGCGCTTCTGTCTTGTACCTGAGTCAGAGCATGCGTGGAATTTTGTGCCTCGGACTTGTGTACACACACTCCGAGTTTCCAAGAACAAAAATTTTTGTCGGAAAATTTGAGAACCTGCTCTCAAATATTTGTTGTTGGAAATTCCGACAGCAAATGTCCGATGGAGCATACACACGGTCGGAAATTCCGACCGTGTGTACATGGAATAAGAGTCCACCATTCGAGTGTATATTATATTGTGATTCAATTATAGTTTAATTCTTAACCCCTAGGCACTGAAAGTGTGCAAATATGCGGCCTTGGCGCCGAGCAGCAGCATATTTGCATTCATTAATGCAAATACAGCTGTGCCAAGAGCACACGTCCTGTGCACTACCAGCACAGTTACCGGCAGCTGGCAAAAAGCTCCAGATTGCTGCTTGCTGCTGCTTACTGATCATGTGACCGCTTAGACAGCCAATTACGGTGGTCACATGATCTTAAACCCCAACCCGCCTTCCGGCATCCTAAATCCCAAAAAGGGCTGGGGGGTGCCGGCTCGAAGTGGTTAAAGGGCTACATGCAAAGAGAAATAATAAAAAATGAAGACAAAACCCACTGCAGCTTGAAATGTTAGTACCCATACAAAGATTTAATATATATATATATATATATATATATATATATATATATATATATATATATATATATATATATATATATATATATATTGTGATAGACTCACCCGGGACAGAGGTTTTTGGAGGGAATTGAATGCTAGCCTCTTGCATCCTGACTATGGGTCCTGGCATTTGAGGGAGCTACAAGCATTTAGGAAGATATTCTGTTATGTAATGCAAAAGGACATTATTAACCACTTCAATACAGGGCACTTTCCCCCCTTCCTGCCCAAGTAAATTTTCAGCTTCCAGCGCTGTCACTGTTTAAATGACAATTGCACGGTCATGCTACGCTGTACCCAAACAACATTTTTATCACTTTCTTCCCACAAGTAGACCTTTCATTTGGTGGTATTTGATCAACACTGCAGTTTTTATTTTTTGTTAAACAAATAAAAAAAAAAAACGAACATTTTGAAAAAAAAGTTTCTTTGTTTCTGTTATAAAATGTTGTAAATAAGTATGTTTTCTCCTTCACTGATGGGCACTGATGAGGCTGAACTGCCGGGCACTGATAAGGTGGCACTGATGAGCACAGATAAGGTGGCACCAATGAGGTGGCACTGATGATGGGCAATGGTGGCATCTCTGGTGGTCAAGGGTGGGCATCCGGAAGGGGAGGGCTGCGCTGATAAACAATAAACACAGACCCCCCTTTCAGGAGAGCCACCGATCGGCTCTCCTCTACTCGCATCTGTCAGACGCGAGTGAGGAAAAGCAGATAAACGGCTCTTCCTGTTTACATCGTGATCAGCCGTGATTGGACATGGCTAATCACGTGGTAAAGAGTCTCCGTCAGAGACTCTTTACCTAAATCGGAGGTGCGAGTTGCAGACTGACATGCCGCAATAACGATTGCTGCGATGTACGCCCCTGGGGGAATGCAGCGACTTGTTATCCTGACCACATTATGTGACATCTGGTCAGGATATCACAATCACTTTTGCGATGTCATTTTGCTTTATGGCAGATGGAAAGTGGTTAAGGAAGCCATGATGGTCTCTGCCAGTGTGGGACTCATAGCTGATGTATGTGAAAGGAATGCTGATTAATGAGATCTGGAAAGCCCTGGGTCTCCTGTTATCTACTAGTCGGAGGGTCTTTCACCCATTGTTGTTCGTTTTAATTAACTCTGCTATTGTGTGAAGGAGTTCTGTGTTGATAGTTATGATAATGTGTATTGCAGTTAGGGAGCTAGGAGATAGCAAGCCTAGGACCTGAAAGGTCATATCTCTGAGTCACCTAGTCTGGAAATGATTAGTTAATTAGCTCATGTTATATTATGTTTCTGGTTACAGTTGTATCATTAGAGTAATATGAGCAGGAGGTGGGACCTCCTCTTCAAATGCATAAAAGACTGTATTCTGTGTTCTAATAAACTGTTCATATTTAGCAACCAAAACGAGTACTGTCTAGTTATTGGTTGTCAACGGTTTGGAATATCTGATATCTATAGTCAGACTGGAGGAAGCAGTACATGACGAAAGCACTCAAGTGAGGTGTGGGATGTTTTGTTACATATATCATTTGCCTCCACTAAAATGATTGCAAGTTCAAAATGTCCCTAAGAATAGGCAGGTCTCCAAGCTGCCTATAAGATCTGCTCATCTATGCAGTCCTAAAACTACCCATAGACTATAGAGTGGTTGAGTGAACATGCTATTTGTTACTGTTTAGGCCAATTTTCACCCATCAAGCCACATTTCCAAGTATATTTCATTGAGAGGGATAGGAATCAAGACAGAAAAGTAGGCCATGCACATAGTAGAGTATGGTTATCTAGCTTGCATTCACAGTTAGAGGTTAGGATGTGTTTTCAACACATCTTGGCTAGAAGTTAAAGGTAATTAAACGGCTTTATCAAAATTGTTTGAGGTTTGTCAAATACTTTGTACGTGCTTATTCAAGTTGATGCTTCTTAGACCATGAAGACTGGAAAAGAATGAACAATGCCTGTATGTCTAGGGCAGCCTTTCTAAAACTTTTTTCTCCTGAGGAACCTTTAAATAATGTTCAAATGATGGGGACCCCCCTGCTAGAATCAATTCATTGGGGGATCAGTGGAAAAAATGTCCCTCTTAAAGTGGTGGTCAGAATTACCCCCTTATAAACACTTAAGATCACTGGAGTCATGCCACTGGATTACAGAGTGGTTTTGATCCTGTAACGGGTGCCATCAAATGGGAGGTCAATCAGCCACAACTTGGGGTAACCCATAGAAACCTCTAGATGAACCCTAAGGATCCTAAGGATCCAAGGAACTCTTGTTGAGAAAGTGCCTAATGATTCAGAACTTACGGTACACAAGTTACTTTTGAACTTAAAGGAGAAGTCCAGCCTGAGCTTCTTAGGCTGGGCTTCTCCTCTGGGTCACAGGAGTGCAATTTGTTCTGTACTCCTGTGCCCCGTTTTTAGCGGAGAACGGTCTGAAATTCTGCTCTCTGCTGATGTCACTGCCATCAGTCGAGGCAGTGCATCATCGCAACTTCCGAAGTCTGGATCTGCCAGCTGCCTTGACTGATGGCAGTCTCAGCAACTCAGCGAGCCGCTGAGACGGCTGCTCCCACCCCTCCACATCTCAGCACTCCAGTGAGTGTGGAGGAGCAGAGACGAGAGACGCTGACTGTCAGCAGCTCTCCTCTCAGGGATATGTGAAAACCGAGGCCATCATCAGTGTTTGGTGGCTCGGTTCTTAGTGCAGACACAGCCTAGGTAAGTATGAATCTAAAATAAAAAAAACGTCTCTTTTAATTCAAATTCAGTTTTGCTCATTGCAGAGTATGCAGACTTCGTATGTATAGTACAGTAAGTTTAAATTTATACATCGATATTCTATGTCAAATCTATAGAAAAGGCAATCCAGCTTTCCTTATTGCATTGTGATTACTTTATACTACAACATACACACTAGTAAAGGTAAGCAAAAAATAATCACTGTCTTTTACCATACATGGCAGTGGTAATTATATATTTCTTCTGCAATTGGTCCGGCTTCCTTACTGTCTCCTATTTCTCATCATTGTCATTTTGTAATGTCTTCTTCACTGTCTTTTACCTGCCTCATCACCAGCTACCAGATGAGTCACTAATTATATCATAAATTAGGGAGTGATATGCTTTTTTTAATTTCCACAGATTTTGGAAGAAGGAATTACACCCCCACATTATTTTATACAATGAAGACTTGTACATGGCTCATATGAAAATAAAACTTTGAGAAGTCTACATAAAGCAAATTCAAAAAGAGAATAAGGCCGCGTACACACGCGGGGACTGTTCGGCCAACTTTGTCCGCTGAACAGTGTTTCGGCGGACAGTCCGCCCGTGTGTGGGCGTTCAGCGGACAGTTTCAGCGAACAGTCCGCTGAACAAGGTTTTTCGGAATTTCCGAAAAACTGTCCGCTGAAACCTTGTTTCAGCGAACAGTTCCCTCGTGTGTAGGCTTGTTCGACAAACTAAGTTCCGCGCATGCTCAGAAAGGATTTACACGCCGAAAGTTATAATGCAGTGTATAGGACGTCGTATTTTTCGTCCCGTCGTACGTGCCGTTCACGTCATCGCGCACGGTTTCAGCAAACTGTTCGTACGTCGTGTGTGGCCATGTCCGTCCATGCTAATTTTGAGCGGACTGTTTGCCGAAACTGTTTGACGGACAAAGTTGGCAGAACAGTCCCCGCGTGTGTACGCAGCCTAATACAGTGGTGTGAAAAAGTGTTTGCCCCCTTCCTCATTTCCTGTTCCTGTGCATGTTTGTCACACTTAAGTGTTTCGGAACATCAAACCAATTTAAACAATAGTCAAGGACAACACAAGTAAACACAAAATGCAATTTGTAAATGAAGGTGTTTATTATTAAAGGTGAAAAAAAATCCAAACCATCATGGCCCTGTGTGAAAAAGTGATTGCCCCCTAAACCTAATAACTGGTTGGGCCACCCTTAGCAGCAACAACTGCAACTAAGCGTTTGCGATAACGTGCAATGAGGCTTTTACAGCGTCCTGGAGGAATTTTGGCCCACTCATCTTTGCAGAATTGTCCTAATTCAGTTACATTACAGGGTTTTCGAGCATGAACGGCCTTTTTAAGGTCATACCACAACATCTCAATAGGATTCAGGTCAGGACTTTGGCTAGGCCACTCCAAAGTCTTAATTTTGTTTTTTTTCAGCCATTCGGTGGTGGACTTGCTGGTGTGTTTAGGATCATTGTCCTGCTGCAGAACCCAAGTTCGTTTCAGCTTGAGTACACGAACAGATGGTCGGACATTCTCCTTCAGGATCTCTTGGTAGACAGCAGAATTCATAGTTCCTTTTATCACGGCAAGTCTTCCAGGTCCTGAAGCAGCAAAACAGCCCCAGACCATCACACTACCACCACCATATTTTACTGTTGGTATAATGTTCTTTTTATGAAATGCAGTGTTCCTTCTACGCCAGATATACTTGGACACACACCTTCCAAAGAGTTCCACTTTTGTCTCATCGGTCCACAGAATGTTGTCCCAAAAGTCTTGGGGATCATCAAGATGTGTTGTGGAGAAATTGAGACGAGCTTTGATGTTCTTTTTGCTCAGCAGTGGTTTTCTCCTTGGAACTCTGCCATGCAGGCCATTTTTGCCCAGTCTTTTCCTGATGGTGGAGGCATGAACGCTGACCTTAACTGAGGCAAGTGAGGCCTGCAGTTCCTTGGACGTTGTTGTGGGGTCTTTTGTGACCTCTTGGATGAGTCGTCGCTGCGCTCTTGGGGTAATTTTGGGCGGCCGGCCACTCCTGGGAAGGTTCACCACTGTTCCATGTCTTCGCCATTTGTGGATAATGGCTCTCACTGTGGTTCGCTGGATTCCCAAAGCTTTGGAAATGGCTTTATAACCCTTTCCAGACTGATAGATCTCAATTACTTTCTTTCTCAATTGTTCCTGAATTTCTTTGGGTCTCGGCATGATGTGTAGCTTTTAAGGATCTTCTGGTGGACCTTACTGTGTCAAGCAGCTCCTATTTAAGTGATGCCTTGATTGTGAACAGGTGTGGCAATAATCAGGCCTGGGTGTGGCTAGAGAAATTGAACTCAGGTGTGGACAACCACAGTTATAGTATGTTTTAACAAGGGGGGCAATCACTTTTTCACACAGGGCCATGATGGTTTGGATTTTTTTTCACCTTTAATAATAAACACCTTCATTTACAAATTGCATTTTGTGTTTACTTGTGTTGTCCTTGACTATTGTTTAAATTGGTTTGATGTTCCGAAACACTTAAGTGTGACAAACATGCAAAGGAACAGGAAATGAGGAAGGGGGCAAACACTTTTTCACACCACTGTACATAAAATGTGTGTTCAGAGAAATAACCCACTCGAATAAATGATATTTTGGCAGCAGCGGTATTCTGAGGTAAATATGGCACTCTCAGAAGTCCTATGGTTCAAACAGAAGTCAATTAATAGTATTAGAAAATGTGATTTGCCAGCATATAATGATAATGGTAAAGAGCACTGGGTAATAGGGATGGGCGAACGGTTCGGCCCAAGCATAAGTTTAGGCCGAACTTTGATTGTTCGGACGTTTGGCGAACAAAGGGGTCGTTTGTTTGTTTGGCCACCCGAACTGACCACAATGCATTGCAGAGCTGAACAGTGCATTGCAATCCCTGATTGGCTGAAGCAGTGAAAGCTTCTGCCAATCAGGGCACAGAGCACTGTCAGAATCATGATTGGACATTGTCATCGTGAGTTTATCCAATCATGGCTCATTCCCGCCCCACAGTATAAAAGTATTCTTTCAATGGCAGCCTTTTTCAGTGTGATTTAGTTGTGTAGAAAGATAGAACAGGGCTCTGTTCAGTGCTATTAGTTTGTTAGTGCGCTATACTGTGCTATTTTGCTTCAATTGTCAGTGTAGAATATTCGTTTAGTGTCATTCTAGGGATAGTGTGAGTGTAGTGAGGAGGAACATCATTCAGCTTTGCATAGTGTGCAGCTAGAGTAGGGACAGCTCAGATAGTTTCACTGTAGTGTAGTGAGACCTTGCTATTCATACATACATTAGTGTAGCGTAGGGACAGCTCATATAGTTTCACTGTAGTGCAGTGAAAGTGTGTCAGTAATCTTTACATTAGTGTATAGCTAAAGTAGGGACAGTTCAGATAGTGTCAGTATAGTGACGGTTGAACACCGTTTACAGTATTTGATTGCGTTACTACCAGTTTAATGTAATTTACTTCTGTGTGCGTTATTGACAGTTTTGCCCCATATTGTTTTATGTGCGTTACCTCCAGTTTAACGCCATATAGTTTTTTTGTGTGTTACTGCCAGTTTAACGCCATATAGTTCTGTGTGCCTTACTGCCAATTTAACACCATATACAGTGCCTTGCGAAAGTATTCGGCCCCCTTGAACTTTTCAACCTTTTGCCACATTTCAGGCTTCAAACATAAAGATATAACATTTTAATTTTTTGTGACGAATCACCAACAAGTGGGACACAATTGTGAAGTGGAACGAAATCTATTGGATAATTTAAACTTTTTTAGCAAATAAAAAACTGAAAAGTGGTGCGTGCAAAATTATTCGGCCCCTTTACTTTCAGTGCAGCAAACTCACTCCAGAAGTTCATGTTGTCCTAAATGACTGATGGTGATAAATAGAATCCACCTGTGTGTAATCAAGTCTCTGTATAAATGCACCTGCCCTGTGATAGTCTCAGGGTTCTGTTGAAAGCGCAGAGAGCATCATGAAGACCAAGGAACACACCAGGCAGGTCCGTAATACTGTTGTGGAGAAGTTTGAAGCCGGATTTGGATACAAAAAGATTTCCCAAGCTTTAAACATCGCAAGGAGCATTGTGCAAGCGATCATTTTGAAATGGAAGGAGTATCAGACCACTGCAAATCTACCAAGACCTGGCCGTCCCTCTAAACTTTCAGCTCAGACAAGGAGAAGACTGATCAGAGATGCAGCCAAGAGGCCCATGATCACTCTGGATGAACTGCAGAGAACTACAGCTGAGGTGGGAGAGTCTGTCCATAGGACAACAATCGGTCGTACACTGCACAAATCTGGCCTTTATGAAAGAGTGGCAAGAAGAAAGCCATTTCTCAAAGATATCTATAAAAAGTCTCATCTAAAGTTTGCCACAAGCCACCTGGGAGACACACCAAACATGTGGAAGAAGGTGCTCTGGTGAGATGAAACCAAAATCAAACTTTTTGCCCACAATGCAAAACGATATGTTTGGCGTAAAAGCAACACAGCTCATCACCCTCAACACACCATCCCCACTGTCAAACAGTCAAACATGGTGGTGGCAGCATCATGGTTTGGGCCTGCTTTTCTTCAGCAGGGACAGAGAAGATGGTTAAAATTGAGGGGAAGATGGATGCAGCCAAATACAGGACCATTCTGGATGAAAACCTGTTGGAGTCTGCAAAAGACCTGAAACTGGGAAGGAGATTTATCTTTCAACAAGACAATGATCCCAAACATACAGCAAAATTTACAAAGGAATGGTTCACAAATAAACGTATCCAGGTGTTAGAATGGCCAAGTCAAAGTCCAGACCTGAATCCAATCGAGAATCTGTGGAAAGAGCTGAAAACTGCTGTTCACAAACGCTCTCCATCCAACCTCACTGAGCTCGAGCTGTTTTGCAAGGAAGAATGGGCAAGAATTTCAGTCTCTCGATGTGCAAAACTGATAGAGACATACCCCAAGCGACTTGCAGCTGTAATCGCAGCAAAAGGTGGCTCTACAAAGTATTAACGCACGGGGGCCGAATAATTTTGCACGCCCCACTTTTCATTTTTTTATTAGTTAAAAAAGTTTCAAAAATCCAATAGATTTCGTTCCACTTCACAATTGCGTCCCACTTGTTGGTGATTCTTCACAAAAGATAAAAATGTTATATCTTTATGTTTGAAGCCTGAAATGTGGCAAAAGGTTGAAAAGTTCAAGGGGGCCGAATACTTTCACAAGGCACTGTAGTTTTGTGTGTGTTACTGCCAGTTTAATGCCATATTGTTTTTTGTGTTACTGCCAGTTTAACGCCATATAGTTTTGTGTGTTAATGCAAGTTTAACACCATTTACTTCTGTGTGTGTTACTGCCAGTTTAACACCATATAGTTTTTTGTGCATTACTGACAGTTTAACGCCATATAGTTTTGTGCATTACTGCCAGTTTAATGCCATATAGTTCTGTGTGCATTACTGACAGTTTAACGCCATATAGTTTTGTGTGCGTTACTGCCAGTTTAACGGCATATAGTTTTGTGCGTTACTGCAAGTTTAACGTCATTTACTTCTGTGTGCGTTACTGCAAGTAGGGATGAGCTGAACACCCCCCGGTTCGGTTCGCATCAGAACTTTTGAAGGGAACTTTAGAACCCCATTGAAGTCTATGGGACTCGAACGTTCGGAATAAAAAGTGGTAATTTGAATGGCTAATATGCAAGATACTGTCCTAAAAAGGGTTTGGGGACCTGGCTCCTGCCCAAGGGGACATGGGTCAATGCCCAAAAACTTTTTGGCGGGAGCGCTGATTTTAATGACGATTAAAGTGAAAAAAAAAGTGAAATATTCCTTTAAATATCATGCCTGGGGGGTGTCTATAGTATGCCTGTGAAGTGCCATGTGTTTCCCGTGTTTAGAACAGTCCCTGCACAAAATGACATTTAACGGAAAAAAAGTAATTTAAAACTGCTTGCGTTTTTAATGTAATATCTGGTTCCGACAATATGGATGAAAATCATTGAGAAAAATGGCATGGGTAGCCCCCCCCTGCCCATTACCAGCCCCTTTGGGTCTTGTACGGATATTAAGGGGAACCCCGTACCCATATTAAAAAAAGGACAGGCCCTATATACTCAGAACAGCAGTATACAGGCAGTGCAAACAAGACAGGGACTGTGTAGGTTTGTTGTGTTAAGTAGAATCTGTTTGTAATTTTGAACTGGTACCCCCTGTCCACCCCATGGTCCCCCTGTCCACCCCACAGTCCCCCTGTCCACCCCACGGTCCCCCTTTCCATCCCATGGTCCCCCTGTCCATCCCACTGGGGTGCCTTAGATACGATGGACGGATTAGTAGTGTTGAGACAGAATGGGCCACTTTGGTGTGGTGTTGATATTGTTGGTTATAGGTTGGATGGGCTACTTTGAAATGTCAGTGGAAGGGTGCAGTGGAACGTAAGGGTTGTTGTAGGTAGGGTGGGTTTAATTTAGGCCCCTTCCACGTTATTGCAATGTGGCTACACCCTCTGTTCACCGTGGCGTACACAGCACACTATGTTACTACTCTTTAAGCCACCTAAAGGTATCCAAGGCCTTTTACAATCCTATTGTCTATATAGCGATAACTAGAAAGAAAAATGCAGCGCACCAGAAAACTGTTCGGGTTTGGCTTAAAAAAAAAGGTGGCAACCCTAGCCACACCACATGGACCTGTCTACTACCAGGACTAATAATTTGGCACTGCTGACAATCTCTGCCTGCACTGACCTTGGACTTTATATGGACAGTATCCCTGCCTGCTGCCTGTACTGACAATGGACAGTATTCCGGCCTGTTGCCTGGAAAATTGTTTGCTTTAGCTGTCCAAGTCCCTACCTGCTGCCTGGACCAGTGCTATCATCCTGTGGACAACTACGCTACTAAAACTACAGGTAATCTTTTGTTTACTCTTTGCTCAGCAGAATATATTTTGAGGTGTAATTCTTGGTACGTGCATGCTATGTGTCCCTAGAACACCTGACGGTGTTCCTTGTATGTGGCCAGGCTGTGTAAAAGTCTCACTCACGTGGTATCACCATACTCAGGAGGAGTAGCAGAATGTATTTTGGGGTGTCATTTTTTGCTATGTATATGCTATGTGTTGGAAATATCTTATAAATGGACAACTTTGCGTAAAATAAATGCGGTTTCATTTTTTTCCACATCACCAAAAACTTCTAGAAAAAAAATGAACCATTCAAAAGACTCATTATGCCTCATAGATTTTACGTTGATGTGTTAGCTTTCCAAAATGGGGTCACTTTATGGGCGTTTTCATTGTTATGGTGCTCCAGGGCCTTCAAAAATGTAATAGGTGATTAAGAAATGATGTGTCATTTATGCTCCTAGAACGCCTGATGGTGCTCCCTGCATATTGGGTCTCTATATGTGGACAGGCTGTGAAAAAGTCCCACACATGTAGTATCACCATACTCAAGAGGAGTAGCAGAATGTATTTTGGGGTGTCATTTGTGGTATACACATGCCATGTGAGAGAAATAACCTATTAAACAAATCTTAAATTTTGCAAAGAATTGTGGGAAAAAAATTACAACATCAAAAACCTCACCATGCATCTTACTAAATACCTTGGAATGTCTACTTCCAAAAAATAATGTGTGGGAGGTAATAATTTTACAATTTTGTGTGCCACATCCAAAGTTATAAACCAGAATTTTGGAATACCCCTAGTGGTGGACTTTTAAGGCACGTACAGTAGATATCAAATTTTAAAGATACTAAAGAGTTTTTTTTATTGAAAAGATTAACCACCTCAGTACAGTGCAGTTACACCCCCTTCCTGACCAGACCAATTTTCAGCTTTCAGCGCTCTCACACTTTGAATGACAATTACTCAGTCATCCAACACAGTATCCATATGAAACTTGCGTCCTTTTTTCCACACAAATAGAGCTTTCTTTTAGTGGTATTTAATCACTAGTGGGTTTTTTATTTTTTGTGCTATAAATAAAATAAAACGTAAATTTTGTGAAAAAAATGCCTTTTTCTTCGTTTCTGTCATAAATTTTTGCTAATTAGTAATTTTTCTTCATAAATTTTGGCCAAAATTTATACTGCTACATATCTTTGGTAAAAATAACCCACATTAGTGTATATTATTTGGTCTTTGTGAAAGTTATAGAGTCTACAAACTATGGTGCCAATCACTGAAAATTCATCACTTCTGATCAGGCCTTCAGTACATCAGGTGTATCTCATTTCTTGAGACTCTAACTAGTCAGGAAAGTACAAATACCCCCCAAATGACCCCTTTTTACAAAGTAGACATCCTAAGGTATTAAGTAAGTAGCATGGTGAGTTTTTTTAAGTTGTCATTTTTTCCCACAATTCTTTGCAAAATGAAGATTTTTTATTTTTTTTTATTTTTTTTTACTAAATTGTCATATTATCAGGTTATTTCTCACACACAGCATATGTATACAACAAATTACCCCCCAAAATACATTCTGCTACTCTTCCCGAGTACGGCGATACCACATGTGTGAGACTTTTACACAGCCTGGCCACATACAGAGCACCAACATCGATGTAGTACCTTCAGACGTTCTACGAGCAAAAATGACGCATCTCATTTCTCAACCACCTATTACACTTTTGAAGTCCCTGGAGTACCAGGACAATGGAATTTCCCATAAAATCACCCCATTTTGGAAAGCAGACACCCCAACGTATAATCTGTGAGGCATAATGAGTCTTTTGAATGGTTAATTTTTTTCCAGAAGTTTTTGGAATATGTGGAAAAAAATTAAAACGCATTTTTTTTTACACAAAATTGTCAATTTATAAGATATTTCTAACACATAGCATGTATATAGCAAAAATTACACCCCAAAATACATTCTGCTACTCTTCCCGAGTACGGCGATACCACGTGTGTGAGACTTTTACACAGCCTGGCCACACACAGAGCACTAACATTGATGTAGTACCTTCAGACGTTCTATGAGCAAAAATTACGCATCTCATTTCTCAACCACCTATTACACTTTTGAAGGCCCTGGAGTACCAGGACAATGGAATTTCCCATAAAATTACCCCATTTTGGAAAGCAGACACCCCAACGTATAATCTGTGAGGCATAATGAGTCTTTTGAACGGTTCATTTTTTTCCAGAAGTTTTTGGAATATGTGGAAAAAAATTAAAACGCATTTTTTTTTTACACAAAATTGTCAATTTATAAGATATTTCTAACACATAGAATGTATATAGCAAAAATTACATCCCAAAATACATTCTGCTACTCCTCCCGAGTATGGCGATACCACATGTGTAGGACTTTTACACAGCCTGGCCACATAGATGGGCCAAACATTGAAGTAGTACGTTCAGGCGTTCTAGGAGCATAAATGACACATCTTATTTCATTCCTACCCATCACACTTTTGAAGGTCCTGGACCACAGGACAGTGAAATTACCCACAAAATGACCCCATTTTGGAAAGTAAACACCCCAACGTATATTCTATGAGACATGGGCTGCAAATAGGTACTCGGGTACTCCGATGGGCTGGAGATAGGTACTCGGGTACTCAGGTGGACTGTGACAGGTACTCGGGTACTCAGATGGACTGGAACAGGTACTCGGGTACTCTGATTGCCTGGTAACAGGTACTCGGGTACTCTGATGGCCTGGTGACAGGTACTCAAGTACTCTGATGGCCTGGTGACAGGTACTCGGGTACTCTGATGGCCTGGTGACAGGTACTCGGGTACTCTGATGGCCTGGTGACAGGTACTCGGGTACTCTGATGGCCTGGTGACAGGTACTCGGGTACTCTGATGGCCTGGTGACAGGTACTCGGGTACTCTGATGGCCTGGTGACAAGTACTCAGGTACTCTGATGGCCTGGTGACAGGTACTCTGATGGTTTGGTGACTGGTATTTGGGTACTCTGAAGGGCGGTGACAGGTACTCAGATGAACTGTGACAGGTACTCGGGTACTCAGATGGGCTGTGACAGGTACTCGGTACTCTAATGGACTGTGACAGGTACTCGGTACTCTAATGGACTGTGACAGGTACTCGGTACTCTAATGGACTGTGACAGGTACTCGGTACTCTAATGGACTGTGACAGGTACTCGGGTACCCTGATGGGCCGTGACAGGTACTCGGGTACCCTGATGGGCCGTGACAGGTACTCGGGTACCCTGATGGGCCGTGACAGGTACTCGGGTACCCTGATGGGCCGTGACAGGTACTCGGGTACTCTGATGTGCCGAGACAGGTACTCGGGTACTCTGATGTGCCGAGACAGGTACTCGGGTACTCTGATGGGCCGGGACAGGTACTCGGGTACTCTGATGGGCCGGGACAGGTACTTGGGTACTCTGATGGGCCGGGACAGGTACTCGGGTACTCAGATGAACTGTGACAGGTACTCGGGTACTCTGATGGGCCGGGACAGGTACTCGGGTACTCAGATGGGCTGGGACAGGTACTCGGGTACTCAGATGGGCTGGGACAGGTACTCGGGTACTCTGATGGGCTGGGACAGGTACTCGGGTACTCTGATGGGCTGGGACAGGTACTCGGGTACTCTGATGGGCTGGGACAGGTACTCGGGTACTCTGATGGGCTGGGACAGGTACTCTGATGGGCTGGGACAGGTACTCGGGTACTCTGATGGGCTGGGACAGGTACTCGGGTATTCTGATGGGCTGGGACAGGTACTCGGGTACTCTGATGGGCTGGGA
Organism: Lithobates pipiens; assembly: GCF_037356315.1. Lineage (NCBI taxonomy): Eukaryota > Metazoa > Chordata > Amphibia > Anura > Ranidae > Lithobates > Lithobates pipiens. The sequence continues at coordinate 342,792,400 of NW_027507758.1, forward strand.
CAGGTACTCGGGTACTCTGATGGGCTGGGACAGGTACTCAAATACTCTGATGGACTGTGACAGGTACTCTGATGGACTGTGATTGACAGGTACTATGAGGGGTGGTGACAGGTCCTCTTTATTGGGGGGGGGGGCAATCAGTATGTTTGGTGTACACTGTATGCGGTAACGAGATGTTACCGCAATCTCCTCCTCACACACGATCGGTGTGTGAGGAGGAGAACCCGGTAACATCCCGTTACCGCGGTTTGTTTACATTTTAGTGATCGGCTGTGAAAGGATCACAGCCGATCACGTGGGTAAACAGCCAGCCAATGGCTGTTTACCAGTGTCGGTGACGAGCAGTGTTCCCGGGGAACACGCCGCCACCGACGTGCACGCGCAGCGCGCTCGCGATCGCGCGCATGCGCCGTGCACGTAGGGGGTGTGACCATCTGTGATCGGCCGTGACTTCATCACGGCCGATCACGTGGTAAACAGCCATAACGAATGGCTGTTCACCCCCTTCGGTGGCGAGCGGTGTCTCCGTGACACGCCGCCACCGAAGAAACAGGGATGCGCGCGCACGATCGCGCGCATCCCTGTTTAAACGGGAGGCCGTCATATGACGGCCTCCCGCCACGATAGCTGCGCCGCCTGGCCGTCATTTGACGGCCGGCGGTCAGCAACCAGTTAAGAAAATATATAAAACAAGGAATGCATAAATACACTGATTTAGGTTATTTGAAATAACATACGCGTTTCGGAGAGACTAAATCTCCTTCAGGGGGTATGTACTATTGTAAGACATAATCTATTGGAACAGAAAATAAGATATAGATTAGAAAAGGATTCCTATCTTCAAAAAAAACGCATACATAGTACATTCCATATAAGTCACTATTGTGATGATCACTTACATATTCAGAACAGTGTGTTGAACTGTGTTGAACATTCCATAAGATTTATAGTTCGTAAATAGCGCTTTGTAAATACCAAAACGTACGTTGCGCCTTGGTGTGTGCCTCAACTCATGGCGCAAACAGTTGGTAATTCAGCCCCATTGAGTTGTTTCAAAAAGAAATTAATGAATGGAATAAAACTGGAAGCAATATTCTCCATGTGATAAGGAAAAGCTCATTAACATGATCAGCATTCCAATGAGCAAGTGCCCGAAACTGTAGTAAAGTTATCCACAGTATTCAGACAAAAATGTAGAAGATCACATTGGCTGTGCTTGCTTATAGTAGGCGCAAAAGATTGCACAATATCGCTTCCTTTGTAAATATGGTTCGGTGCATGTGAGTGCACCATCATTTTTGATAAATGTCTCGAGCCCCGTTTTTTGTGCAATTGCTCCAATTTCTCCACTGCACCACAGGCGCAGGTCTTTAGTAAATCATCCCCCATGTGTAGTGAGGGGGCAAGTGTGTCCAGGGAGGATGTTTAAAAAATATATATATTTTAGTATAACTACAAAAATAAGATTTTTGTACTCACCGTAAAAACCTTTTCTCTGAAGTTCATTGACGGCAGCTCCATTAATCTTGAACTAGGCAGAACATGTAATACATGTGAAAAACAACAAAACTGTACAGTTCCGCCCAAGGGGCGGTCCCTCTGGGTATAACCCCTCAGCCTGCTTCCTGCAGCTCAGTACGTCAACAAGCAGTATAACGTAAACTATAGGAGGGGTGGGTACTGTGTCCATCAATGAACTACAAAGAAAAGGATTTTACGGTGAGTATAAAAATCCTATTTTCTCTTTTGTTCATTGATGGACACAGCTCCATTAATCTCGACCGTAGGGACGTCCCCAAGCAGTGTCATAACAAGGGGTGGAAATGGCAAACATAACTTCAACGGAGGAGTCACCATCTGAACCGACCGCATCAGAACTTGCGGTCAACAAATGCATCAGCATGCATTGGCAACTAAAATGTAACTTTCTCTAACAAGAAGAAAGAGTGTAAATTGCAACCATTACAAAGCCACCTGCAAAACTTTGCAGCCAAAGCAAGCATCAGAAGATGCGCTTGCATGAATTTTGTAGAACTTTGTGAAAGTGTGAACGGACGACCAAGTCACAGCCTTACACACCTGGGAGACAGATGCTTGAAAGTCCAAGAGGTCACAATTGCCCTGGTGGAATGGGCCATGACAGGAAAGGGGGCACCCGCCCCTTCAAGGCGTAAGCCTGGTCCACGATCTGTCTTATCCACCTTGAGATGGTGGTCGACGAGACCGCCAGTCCTTTTTTCGGACCAGCTACCGAAACAAACAGAGAATCTGACTTCCGGAAGGGAGCCGTGGCAGAAAGATATACCCCCAGGACCCGGACCACCTCCAGGGAATGGAGGGCCACCTCCTTAGGGTGTGTCGGCTTAGGACACAGAAATGGTAACACAATGTTCTCATTGAGATGGGAGGCCGAAACCACCTTCGGAAGAAAAGAAGGTTGCGGATGCAACAATACCTTATCCTTGTGGAAAACCAGATACGGTGACTTGCAAGACAAGGCCGCCAACTCAGAAACCCTCCTGGCAGATGTAATAGCCACTAGAAAGACCACTTTTGGAGAAAGAGTCAACAAGGGAATTTCCCTGATGTTCTCAAACAGCGGTTTCTGAAGCGCCGATAGCACCAGGTTCAGATCCCATGGGGGTAGAGGTGGTTGCACTGGAGGGACTACATGCCGAATCCCTTGCACAAATGTGCTCACCAATGAGTGAGATGCCAGGGATCACTGGGAAAAAAAACAGCCAAGGCTGATATCTGCCCCTTGATGGTGCTTAAGGCCAATTTCTGGTCCACTCTTCGCTGTAAGAACAGCAGGATCCTGGAAACGGAATAGGTGCGCGGACGCCACCCCATCTCCTCACACATGGAGATATAAGCCTTCCATGTATGATGGTATATCTTCAGTGAAGAAGATTTCCGTGCCCTCAGCATAGTGGAGATTACCAAGTCCGACAGACCTCAGTTGCATAGCACCTGGCTTTCAACAGCCATGCCATTTAAAACCAGCGACGGTAAAGCAGGATGGAGTATCGGACCTTCCGATAGGAGGTCCTCTCGCATCAGCAACCGCCAGGGAGCATCTGCTACCAGGCGTATTAGGTCGCGTACCAGGGACACCGGGGCCAATCCAGAGCGATTAGTATCACTGGAATCCCCTTGGCCTCCACTCTGCGAAGCAGACGAGGCAGCAGTTTGAGCGGAGGGAAGGCGTAAATCAGCCCGTACTGCCCCCATGGAATCACCGATGCAACTGATGCGTCCGCCCAAGGATCTCTTGTCCTGGACATGAATCCCCGCACCTTCTGATTGAGGTGAGAGGCCAGAAGATCCACATCTGGTGTGTGCCACTGCAGGCAACGAAGCTTGAACACCTCCAGATGCAATGTCAATTCTCCTGGGTCCAGCATCTGCCGACTTAGATAGTCTGCCTGCCAGGTTTCTACTCCCGGGATGTATATGGCCGACAGGGCCGGTACATGACGCTCTGCCCACCGAAGGATGTGAGCGACCTCTCTTGCTGCAGCCGAGCTCCTTGTTCCTCCTTGATGGTTGACAGATGCCACTGCCTTGGTGTTGTCTGACTGGAGCCTGATTGGACGCCCTCGTAGCCTCATTGACCATGTGGGGAAACATAGCCTGATCGCTCGAAGCTCGAGCACATTGATCAGTAACTGGGATTCCTTCCTCGACCAGAGGCCCTGGGTCAACTGTACTCCAGGCATTCCACCCCAGCTGGTCAGGCTGGTGTCCGTTGTGATCACCATCCAATGAGGCAGGAACGATTTCCCGGACTGAAGGGCTGGAAGACCAAAGGCCACCAGAGAAGAGAGTCCCTGACTAACTGGTTCACCCAAATCTGTAGATCCAGAGATAACAGAGATTTATCCCATTTGGACAATATCTCCCTCTGCAAGACTCTGGTGTGAAATTGGGCATATGGTACTGCCTCGAAGGAGGCTACCATGAGGCCCAGAACTCGCATGCAGAAAAGCAGCGACAACCACTTGCGGTTCATCAGCAGCTTCACCGCAACTGTGAGAGTCTGTAGTTTGTCTGAAGGGAGAAACACTCTCCCTTCCACGGAGTCTAGCAGTAAACCTAGGTACTCCAGGTGCTGAGTCGGCACTAGTACTGACTTTTTGAGGTTCAACACCCACCCAAACTCCTGTAGAGTTTGCATGGTGATCGCCACATCTTCCCTTAATTCTGAGGCGGAAGCTGCTCTCAGAAGGAGATCGTCCAGGTAACCCACAATTGCGATCCCACGTCGTTGCAACAATGCCAAAATTGGAGTCAATACTTTGGTAGAGACTCGGGGTGCTGAAGCCAGACCAAAGGGGAGAGCCACAAACTGGTAGTGCTGTTCCCCCACAGCAAATCGCAGAAACCTCTGATGCCTGAGGCATATGGGTATATGTAAGTAAGTGCCCTGGATGTCCAAAGACGCCAGGGAGTCCCCCTGATGGAGTGTAGTGACTACGGAGCGAACTGATTCCATTCTGAACCTTTGTACTTTCACAAAGGAATTGAGGGCTTTTAGGTCCAGGATTGGACGTACCCCTTCCTTTTTGGAGACTACAAACAGATTGGAGTAGAATCCCTGAAACCTTTCTGGTTTTGGAACAGGTACTATCACCCCACGACTGAGCAGGCCCCTTACTGCCCCAGACGGGTCGGCGAGCTGGGAGTAAGGGTATGCTGGAGGGAAAAGATCTGTTTGGTGGCCAAGAGAGGAACTCTATCTTGTAGCCCGATGAAATCAGTTTGCAGACCCATTGGTCGGACAGCCGAGAGGCCCACAGAGCTGCAAACTCCCAAAGGCGACCCCCCCAACCCGAGTGTTGAGTGGGGGCAAACCTTCATTCGGTAGTAGTTTTGCTCGCAGGCTTGCTGGGCTTGCGAGACCAGGGATGCTTTTGTCCCTCAGCAGTTGCTGTATCAGACTGGGTGCATTTACCTGAAGTCCCGGGCGGACAAAAAAGCCTCTTTTGAGTGGAAAAGGAGGGCCCTTGCCTGCGGCGCGGCTACTTACCCTTCTTGGACTGTGGGAGCAACGTGTTCTTCTCACCTATGACTTTCTTAATAATGTTATCCAGAGAAGCTCCAAACAGTCGCTCACCAAGGAAGGGCAAATAAGTCAAGGCTTTTTTAGATGCCTGGTCCGCAGACCAGCATTTCAGCCAGATCAGGCGCCGCAGCACCACTGCTGATACCGATGTTCTGGAGAGCAGGGGGAGTGTATCCGGGGCCGCATCATAGACATACTTAAGGCCGTGCACCATCTGGTCTGCTAGTTCTACGCAGACTGGAAGGGACTGTTTTTTTAGCAGCCTTGTGCCCACACACCGTCTACCCCGTCCAAAGGCACTACACTATTTGCAGGCGAGCCGGTTGAAATTGCAGGGAGGTCTGGGGAAGAAACGCCAACTTCTGACGCCATGCTGACCCAACCTGTTTGCCACCCTTGGCGACTTAGGACAAGGTGCTCAATCCCACCCTCCTGACTGCTAACAGACTGAGTGGCCCCACCACAGAACTCACCACCCTGACCAAGTGCTGGGCCGCATTGTCGCTAATCGCTGTGTCCTGTGTCAGCTCACAAGTGTCCAGGAACAAAAAACGCGCTGTTCTGAGGCACAGGAACCAGTGTTTGGGGAGAAAAAAACTACGCTGAGGCTAGTTCTTGTATAGCAAAAAACACAGGGAAAATGGCTGCCGGACTCCGAGAAAATGGCCTACTACCATGCTTCCCATGGAGGCTAACAGAAAATGGCTGACAATCATGCTTTATACAGTGACTACATAGAAAATGGCGGTGGTCAGCTCTAATGGCGGCAGCACATGCAGACCCCACAGACACCAGCAGAGGGAGGCATCGGGCGCAAGCGCACTGAGCGTGCAGTTTCTAGCGGCGATCATGCAGCTGGTGGCGGCACCAGCGCGCATGCACGGGAGTGACATCATCGCAGCTCCGGCCAGTCACAGCGCCGGAGCTGCGATACCCGGAAGTCACTCTGGGTATCACGGCGGCGACGGAGGAGGTGACCGAGGACCGCTGCAGGGACTTCGATCTCAGGTAAGTAATTTATAATGAGCTAGTATTCTATGCATACTAGCTCATTATGCCTTTGCCTTGCAGGGTGCATTTTTATTTTTTATTTCTTAAGAGGCTTTATTTCCTCTTTAACAATTTTATTGATCATTAGATCTGTTTTTTGTATGCATAAAAATTGTCCTGTTCCTTTTTCAGTGATGTACATGTATACGCATGATTTTTGGATTCTGCTACGGATCTAAATGTAGTGCATGCATCTCACTGATCGCCGGGCAAAGTCAAGTGCAATTAAAAAATTGTAAGGGAAAAGGGAGAAGGGGAAAAGAGAAAGAGACCTTCACACAAAAGACCTCAAGGAAAAGTGTTGGTTCTATTCGACTGTTTAGGCAAAATTAAAAAATGAAAAACGATATATTCAAAAATATTACTTATTTAAAAAACTAAAAATTAGAACAAAAAAAGGGGGTATTATAAAAACATATCAAGTGCTGCTTTATATCCTGTCAATGTTAATACAGTCTAGACAAAATCCATATTCATTTCCATATATATCCAAAAAATTACAAATTATACATTAATACAGAAAGTAAATAAGACAGGGTATCAAGTACAGAACTAAGACTCAGATATGTTCTGGCGCTCTACATGTTTCGTGTTTTTGAGCAACGCTTCCTCAGGAGCTTTAACAATTTTCTAAAATACAGAGAATATATCAATCAAATCAGCATCATAAAGTATTTCACATATATTTATACAGTCTATCAATATATAAAACGAAAAAAACACAATAAAAATTGTTGAAAAAAAAAAAGGGGTGGGGGGAAGGGGGTATATGGATAGGGGGTATGTGTTGTGAGGACTCCCATGATTTGAAGCAATATGGGAACGGATGTGACATTTAATTTTCGTGCATATAGTGTCAGTATTTTAATAAATTTACTTACGTTTCTCCATGGGTACACCCAAAGAGAAATGTGCAGAAGGGAGAAGAAAATTGAAAGGGAAGTATTTTTCCAAGTAGATAAGAGACCAGTTTTCACTTCGGCAACACCCTTTGATCTATATGAGAGCCTGCGGTTTAGCATAAAGGCTTCAGGTACTATGTAGTGTGAGGTAGCCACGAAAAACAGGAGGGGGTTATAGTGCCCCGTATTCTGTATAAACAAAATTAAATGAAATGCTTTTTAGGGTGTTTATGAAAATAAAGAAAAAATATATAGATATATCTTAATATATATAGGAAACAGGTATAAAGGATCTAGTGTATTAAGAAATAATGAATAGAGCAGTGTGAAAGAGATTCCAAACAGCTGATTCAACAAATTGTCCATCGTTTATATGAGACTTATTGTTAATAAGTAACGACTATTATGTAATTGGTGCATATGAAAAATGTGCAGAGCATAATTGATGATAAAAGCAAGAGAAAGAGGGAGAAATGGTGCACAGTACAAATGTGCTCAGCATGTGCTAATAGCAGCATAGTGAAAAGCAAAACAAAAAATAAGAAGGTTAATGTGTTATTATATCACCTTTAAATTTAATTGGTCGCTTCTTGTGGTGTCTCAAGGCAGGTAGAATAAAGACAGACTCTCCCAAATAGTCCAAGGTGAAAAGGGGATCCTTGTAGCCCCTATAATATTTCGCCTGGTAGGGAGGTAGGACCGCTGTGCATGGATGCCGGCCCCATGTGTCCGACTTATGCACAGCCGTCCCGGTAGTGACGTCACTTTGCGGCCAGCGGAAGTGACGTTCACCAGCCCGACCACGCCCCCTTGGGTGGCCCCCGTCAGCCAAAACGCCGTGGACCGGAAGTCCGATGTCCTCACAGTCGGCGCGTATATTGGAAGGGGGCGGATCTGTCGTCCCGCCCCCCAACCAAACAACCACGCCGAACAGCAAAGGAGACACCACACAGCCCCCTCCCCGCCGATGGACAGACCAAGTCCAGCACCCCGAGGCGAACCCCAAGGGAGAGTGGGTGCATACCAACCTCCCCCATGGGGCAGCGCCGACCCGCAGACCCCGAGCACAAAGCAACGGGGCCACCGCGGGCGGCGCTCACGTGGCCGCATACTGCAGTCAAATCAGTCCAAAATTAACACAAAAAAAAAACAAAAAACAATCATTCCAGTAATTAGGAACACATCATTTAAAAAGAAAAATAATAATATTAAAACATAAATTTAAATCAAATATACATTATATACATTTTAAATAAATCCCGATGCCATATATAGCTAAATAGGATTAGAGGACATTATCTAAATATCCAGATATCTACAGTGGCATCATTGTTAAAGCTCCTGAGGAAGCGTTGCTCAAAAAGCGAAACATGTAGAGCGCCAGAACATATCTGAGTCTTATTTACTTTCTGTATTAATGTATAATTTGTAATTTTTTGGATATATATGGAAATGAATATGGATTTTGTCTAGACTGTATTAACATTGACAGGATATAAAGCAGCACTTGATATGTTTTTACAATCCCCCTTTTTTTGTTCTAATTTTTAGTTTTTTAAATAAATAATATTTTTGAATATATCATTTTTTATTTTGCCTAAAAAGTCCAATAGAACCAACACTTTTCCTTGAGGTCTTTTGTGTGAAGGTCTCTTTCTCTTTTCCCCTTCTCCCTTTTCCCTTACAATTTTTGAATTGAAGTTATGATTAGGACGTGGCAATTGGTTTTTTGACTTTTGAGTGTATCCGCAGATACCACCCTGTGATAGATACACACCCCTATTTAATGTTAAAGTCAAGGGCAAGAATTCCAAATCTACATTCTTAGCTTATTGTGAAACACTTTTCCACATCTTCCAGCATTATCTTCTATTATGCCTTTTTAAATTTGATCACAGAGCACCTCAGAGCCGCATAAGACTTTTGCTGGTGTGAGACTTTGCTCTATCAGACTCTGTGATCACAGGTTTCAATGGGGAGCAGCTATGCTCACTGTTGGGTTGATTTACTAAAGAGAGTGCATAATCTGGTGCAGCTCTGCATAGAAATTCAGCTTCCATGGTTTATTGTCAAGGCTTAATTGAACAATCTGATGTTAGAAGCTGATTAGCCACCATGTACAGCTGCACCAGATTTTGCATTCCCCAGTTTTAGTAAATCAACCCCTGTGCGTCACTGACAACAGGTCTTGTAAAGAAACCATAAATATTTCACATACTGTTAGATGTCCTTCTTGGATAATAAACTGCTATAATCTAATTATATCAGCGGAAGTGGTACCTGCCCTTTTAAACCATTGTATGGTCTTGGCCACCGTGCTGCAGCTCAGTTTAAGGGTTTTGGCAATCTTCTTATAGCCTAGGCCAGGGATATGCTATTAGCGGACCTCCAGCTGTTACAAAACTACAAGTCCCATCATGCCTCTGGATGTCATGCTTGTGGCTGTAAGAGTCTTGCTACGCCTCATGGGACTTGTAGTTCTGCAACAGCTGGAGGTCCGCTAATAGCATATCCCTGGCATAGGCCATCTTTATGTAGAGCAACAATTCTTTTTTTCAGATCCTCAGAGAGTTCTTTGCCATGAGGTGCCATGTAGAAATTCCAGTGACCAGTATGAGAGAGTGATAACACCAAATTTAACACACCACTATGTACAAAAATGTGAGGGGTCTACTTACTTTGGTGAGATACTGTACTTGGTTAAATGACATATTTTATTTAGTTTGTTTTAGCTTAGTTGAACATATAGAGATAATAATCATGCATGTTGGGTGTTTAGTAGATTGTCTTACTAGTAATCCATCTCACATGGGGAAAAATTGGAGATAAGAAACTTGTATTTACATATCTACTGTACATTCAAGGATTTATATATTTTTAAAGCCCAACTCTACCCCAAAAATAATTTTTCTGCCCATCCTTCCCAGAGTCAAATTTTCCTTACCCAGTGAGGCCAGTTATACTCACCTGAGTCCCCCATCCAGGCTCCTCATTGCTGCCATTTAGGCTGGGTTCACACTATTGCGAATTGGATGTAGGTTTCTCAGCATCCAGTTCGCATTTCAGGAGACTGTGGCTGGCTCTCTATGGAGTCGCTTCACACATCTCTGTAGCGGCTCCAGTGCAAATTGCACAGGGGTCCTGTGCATCTTTTGGTCCATTTCAGGTCCAAAATCAGCCAAAAATTTGGGTTAAAATTGGACCTGCATCAGTGAATGGAGACGCGCCGGACCCCCTGCTGTGAGCCGCTCTGTGGTCTAGTGTGAACCCAGCCTTATTCCTGTGGGAACCGATAATCCAGTGTCGCTTGTTAACCCTGGCTGGCCTATCACTCCCAATCGGACTGATTTTAGTATCCTAAGATGGCCTCTTCACTGGGCAGCCAAAAGGAATTGTCCACATCACGCAGGGAGTAATGTGGACATCTGGAAAAAGGACCCCACGTTAGGTGATGATGTGACTGCAGCTTTAGGTGAGTGAAAATTGGGTTTTTTTTTTTTTTTGGTCAACCCAGCGATCAGATTGGGGGAGTGGGAGTGCCGTTACATTCATCCTGGAGTTGGGCTTTAACAGCTTAAGGACCACCCCATGTACATTTACTGCAGCAGGGTGGCCCTTTAGCGCGAAATCACGTACCTTTTTTTCTTCAGGGTTTGGGGCGCGCACGCAGGCTGCCGGTGAGCAGCTGCAAATAGACAGTGTGTCCGGTAGGCCTGATGTCCGCCAGGACCCGCAGATCGTTCCTGAAGCAAACAGAACAGCGGTCTGTCTATGTAAAAAGGAGACAGGAGAAGACAGAGATCTTGTGTTTCTGTTAAGCAGGAACACAGATTTCTGTCTTGTTACAGTTAAAGCACATTCCCCACAGTTAGAAAGCACCCCCTAGGGACACAACCCTTTGCCTGCCCCTGATTTAACCCCTTACCTGACCATATCATTAGTACAATGACAGTGCATTTTTTTTTGCACTGATCACTGTATTAGTGTCACTGGTCCCCAAACAAGTGTCAAAAGTGTCACTTAGTGTCTGCTTTGTCTGCCGCAATGTCACGGTCCCACTACAAGTCGCTGATCGCTGCCATTACTAGTAAAAAAAAAAAAAAAAAAGTTTCCATAAAAATATCCCATAGTTTGTAGACTCTATAACTTTTGCGCAAACCAATCAAGATATGCTTATTGGGATTTTTTTTTACCAAAAATATGTAGCAGCATACATATTGGCCTAAATTTGAGGACATTTTTTTTATTGGGTATGTTTTTAGCAGAAAATAAAAAATATAGTTTATTTTCAAAATTGTCTGTCTTTCTTTTGTTTATAACGCAAAAAATAAAGAGGTGATCAAATACTACCTAAAGAAAGCTCTATTTGTGGGGAAAAAAAGGACGTCAATTTTATTTGGGTACCGTGTCCCACAACCACGCAATTGGTAATAAAGGTGGGTAAAACCTTCCAGAGCTGAAGTGGTTAAAGTGGTAGTAAAGTCTTTTTTTTTTTTTTTTTTTTACTAAGGAGGGCTTTGTTCTAAGGTAAGTATTTTAGAATGTGCAAATATGTGATGCATACTAGCACATTTGTCTTGCCAGTTTTTTTTTTTTTTTTTTAAAGGTGCGGTTTACTACCGCTTTAAGCAAAACAAGCCCTCAATGACTTCTGTACCTGCAAGCTCCACAGCACTTGGTCCTCAATGTTCACAGCCCACTCTGTGTATACGTTAGAGATTAGAACACTGCCAAGTCACTACTGTGAGTAGGGAACAGGGTAAACTGATATGCTAAAAAGGAATTCAGTGTTTCAGCTGTAAATTTTGAGGATGGATTATTCCACAGTCCCCACAGCTACAGAGGTCAGTAGCATTAAAACTGTTGTCCATTACTTGGCCACAGATATTATTTTGACTGCTGTTTTTATGGTTGTTACTTCTCTGCTGTCAAAAATATTCACTGCATTTCTACAGTACATTTTCCCCTGCTTTCACCAGATCTAGGTACGTTCGTTGCCATTTACCCAAAATCTAGATTTCCTATTCTTCAGTGGAAAATCCAGTAAACATTTAAGATATGGCCAATGTTACATTTAACATTTTCAAGTGGAAATCAATGATTTTATGAATGGTCAATTATTGATCCCTGTGGAGGCCTAATGTACTTTTTCCCATTGTTATTTGTGTACACTTTCACGTCCTAAACTTGTCACCACAATTTTTTGTGCCTGAGTAGTCATCTTGAATTTATATGAGCTTTGGCATACAAATATGCCTACATTAGCACACAATTTTTTTATAAACTAATAAAACACTAGAATTGGTCAAAATACCGTCTAACACTGTGCAAGGATGACCAGAAACAGAAAGCATAAGAGGTTTTCTTATCAATAAAGAAGATTTATTAATTACCAAATAGAAGACAAATTACAAATTGTGATCAATAAAGATATGATAATATAAAACGTACTTTCTTACGGTTTTATATATGAGTTATAACGGTTCATAGGATGAACCCTTATGCTATATAGGCAACTTGCAGAATATGAATTAAGGATGTCCTTATTCTGATAATCTTGAAATAACATGGTACAAATAATGTTTCAATAAACATACAAATATTATTAACTTCTTCAAATCCGCGCTATAACCAAATGACAGCGAGTTCAAGAGTCTCGCTGGATCATTCCTGACCCCTTACCACGTGATCAGCTGTCAGCCAATGACAGCTGATCATGTGATGTAAACAGAGACGGAAATCGGCTATTTTTTTCTCCTCGCACTGACAGCGATGACCGGCGGCTGTGAAAGGGACTTCAGTCCCGATCATGGAGAGCTGCCACCAGCTCCTCAGTGCCCACCTAGCAGTAGACAACAGTGCCACCTACCAGTGCCCACCAGCGCCACTCATCAGTGCCTCATCAACAGTGCTGCACATCAGTGCAAACTATCCATGGTACCTTTCAGTGCCATCAGTGCAGCCTCATCAGCGCATATCAATGAAGGAGAAAAATTACCTGTTTGCAAAATTTTATAACAAACTATGAAACATGATTTTTATTTTTTTTTAATTTTCCATCTTTTTTTGTTTAGCAAAAAATAAAAAATCCCAGCTGTGATTAAATACCACCAAAAGAAAGCTATATTTGTGTGAAAAAAAAAAGTATAAAAATGCCATTTGGGTACAGTGTTGTATGACAGCGCAATTGTCATTCAAAGTGCGTCAGCGCTGAAAGCTGAAAATTGGTCTGGGCAGGAGGGGGGTTTAAGTGCCCAGTAACCAAGTGGTTAATGATAACGTGGCATTAAACCCAAAACCAAAAATGTCATATATTGCAGTTTACCAATCATTAGGTGTGGTGACTGCATTTGTTTTTAGTCTTTTTTCCCCTGATGATCTTGCCAGTAACACCTCCTATATTAGCCCCCATTCTGGAAGGAGCAACACAGGGAACCTCTGGACAGCAGCTGTGTCAGTCTGGGGAGAGGGGAGCGATAGCTGTACTAGCATTTTTAAATACATTAAATTGCAGCCAAATTCCATATCACACTTTATAACATAACAATAATGCCACGTACACACGATCATACTTTCCGACAACACATTTTTTTGTTGAAAAATTTGAGAACCTGCTCTCAAACATTTTGTTGGCGGAAAGTCCGACAGCAAACGTTCGATGGAGCATACACACAGTCAGACTTTCCAACAACAACAAGCTCACATCCAACATTTGTCGTCGGAAAGTCCGACCGTGTGTATGGGGAATTAAGCCCCCATACAGATTTACCAAAACCATATAATATGTTATATGATTTTGGTAAATCTGAAGGAAAAACTCAGCAGAAAAACTGATAGTGTGTATGGGGCATTAGACTTCATCTACACTGTACTTTTTTTAAAAAAATTCCCAACTGCTCCTAAAATGTCCGTTTACCACCAGCAGTGTGCATGAAGACATTTTTTTTCCTTTTGGGGTAAAAAGTTTTACATAAATACAAGATGATCATTGTAAGCACTCCTGTTTAGAGGTCGACCGATATATCGGCCGATATTTGCCGTTTTTTAAATAATCGGCCGATTGCGATTTAGAACTACAGCAGGACTTTGAAATGACTTCTGTATAGAAGTCAGTGCAAGTTGACTGAGTCGTCATAGCAACCCTTTCCTCCTCTCTGGGCAGGCTGCCAAGAAAAGAACAGAAAGATACAATGTTTACACTTGAATGAATGAAATCATCTCTGTGTGTAGAAGTTCTCAGTTTAACCATTTAAAGACTAAATCTTTTCTGACACTTGTTGCTTCCAATTAAAAATCCTGTATTTTCTGCCAGAAAATCACTTAGACCCCCCAAAAATGATATATATTTTTTTAGCAGAGATCCTAGGGAATAAAATAGCGGTTGTTGCAATATTTTATGTCACACGGCATTTGCACAGAGGTCTTTCAAATGCATTTTTTTGGAAAAAAAATACACCATTTAAAAAATAAAAGTAAAATAAAAACAGTAAAGTTAGCCCATTTTTTTTTTTTGTCCAAAAGTTTTGACTACCTGTTTTTATTTAGAGCCCGTTCACACTGAGGCAGCACGACTTGCAGCGCGACTGCCTCAGGCGACCGGGATCCGACTTTAGAGGCGGCTTGCGAAATGACTTCTGTATAGAAGTCAATGCAAGTCGCCCCAAAAGTCGTACAGGAACCTTTTTCTAAGTCGGAGCGACTTGAGTCGCTCCGATTAGAACGGTTCCATTGCACAGAGCGGGACGCGACTTGTCAGGCGGCTAAGTCGCCTGACGGGTCGCCCCTGTGTGAACCGACCCTTAATATATAGGTTTTTTGTTTTTTTTAGCTAAATCATACATACAAGTAAACTGATTGGAGGTTTGTTTTGTTTAATAAATGTTTAAGTGTAAGAAATTTTCTGTATCACTTATGAAGGCTGCTTTCACACTGGAGCGGGAAGGCGTTGATGGTAAAATGCAAGTTTTAGCGGCTCTTTACCATCATTTTAGCAGTGCTATTTGGCTGCTAGTGGGGCACATATAACCCAGCTAGCGGCCAAGGAAGAGGTTAAATGCGCCCATGAAGCACCGCTGCCAAATCGCATTGCATGCGCTTCGGCACTGGTGCCCATTCATATCAATGGGCAGGAGTGGTGGAGGAGCGGTATACACCACTCCAAACGTGCTGCTTGCAGGACTTTTTTTTTTTTAAGATCCTGCCAGCGCATCGCCTCAGTGTGAAAGCACTCTGTCTTTCACGCAGACTGCAGGGGAGCCATTTTGCAGGCACTTTACAGGTGCTATTTTTAGCCCAAAAGCGCCTTAAAAAACGCCCCAGTGGGAAAGGTGTGTTAGATCAAGGGGGATTAAAAATAAATAAATAAAATAAAATCGGCCTAACATATCGGCCCAAAAAAACGGCATCATATATCGGCTATCGGCCGCCATGATTTCTAAATATCGGCATCGGCCAGAGAAAAACCCATATCGGTCGACCTCTACTCCTGTTATTGGTAAATGGTTTGTCTCCAACTTTTACATTTGAAGCAGTTTGTTATTTTGCAAAGCACATTTACTGGTTAAATCACCAGGTAAAAATAGGAGAAAAACAAGTCAAACAAAAGAATACAAATGCCATCAAATCTAAGAATTGGTAGACTGCAATATAATCTTTGCTTTTTTAAAATACTGCTTTAAAAAAAGAAAAGCACATAATGAATACATTCTAATTCCATGCTTAGAAATATAGCTAAAAAAAAAAGTTTTGAGTTTTGTTGCGCCATCACCATTAGGCTGCTTTCACACTGGGGCGGTATTCAGGCGTTACAGCGCTAAAAATAGCGCCTGTGTAACGCCTGAAAAAAACCGGCCCCTTTAACTCCAGTGTGAAAGCCGGAGGGCTTTCACACTGGAGCGATGCGCTGGCAGGACGGTGAAAAAAGTCCTGCTAGCCGCATCTTTGCAGCGGTGAAGGAGCGGTGTATTCACCGCTCCTATACCGCTCCTACCCATTGAAATCAATGGGACACCGCGGCAATACCGCCGGCAAAGCGCCGCTGCAGCGGCGCTTTGCGGGCGGGTTTAACCCCTTTTCGGCCACTAGCGGGGGTTAAAACCACCCCGGTAGCGCCCGCACACCGCCGCTAAAACGACGGTAAAGCGCCGCTAAAAATAGCGGCGCTTTACCGCCGACGCTGCTCCCGCCCCAGTGTGAAAGCAGCCTTAGCAACCATACAGTCATAACTGCTGTAGTGGACTTGGGTTTAGTAAAGTTTCATTACAGGCTGAAGCTATGTAATTTTTCTGTACTGTGGAAAAAGGAATTTGGGATAGATACATGGAATAATGCTGATTCCTACTAGCCAGTAGAGATGAGGTTGGGCATCCTTCAAAGTCATCTCTATGCAAACATCAAAATGATGTATATATTAAACGCAATGGCATTGGCTAAATATGGGCATGTTTCCATATGAGGGTACGGGCATCACCACTATCCTTCCCTTTGTTTATGTGTGTTGTGGGACTGGAAATGATCTGGGCTGCATGCCAATTGGAGTAAAATAAATAAATGAATTAAAAAAAAAGCATGATTTTGATGTTCAGACAGAAGTAGAGATAGAGATCAGAGGATGCTTAAGTTCATCTCTACTAGTCAGTTGTGAGATGGCCTAGGGAGCACAAACAGATAAATGGATTCCGTTGTTACTACTTTACAATTAGATCAGGGTTAATGATCCATCTAAAATATTAAATCCAACATGTAATGGCTTGCTAAATACAGCATCACATTTGCATATTAATATAGGTATTTCTGTTTCCTGGTCTGCATCATAGAAGCCTAGTAAGTTGCTATTTAAATCCAACTGCATTTTCAATCGGTTAATCTTAGCAATTCCAAGTGAAAGGCTGGTGTCCGATTCATATGAAAGACGATTTCTCTTCGACTGTAGATATCTTTTACACTTTGCGTAAGTTACACCCACACACCAGTCATTAGACATACTGACATCCACTAGGCAATGGATCTTACTTGATGTGTCTCCAAAAATGCAATCAGGGATGACCATAGGAAGTTTACATTTGCAACTTGGTGTATTGGAATAATTTTGACCCAGAGCATTTACTCTAAAACGTGCATCATCATAACCAAACACACCAAGTTGCTTTGATATATGGTTTGGAATGTGTTTTGAGTTGTTTCTAATTGTTAATGTTTTGGACTGATTCGAAACACTACCAGTATATGAGCAGTGTGCGCAATGGATTTCCGTAAAGCTTAGGTTCATTTTCTCAGATGTTTGCAATTTCACTCGAGGAGCCTTCATTTGATTTTGCACTTTTATCCGTTGACTCCCAGACCACACATGCTGTTCGATTTGCTGCGACAGAACATCATGCATGTATGCCAAATGCCGGCCAATGCTGGCTATGTAGTCAGTGGTTTCCTTGTTAATGTTTTCAATCATTTCTTTATCAGCCTCCATGCCAACAACCTGCAGTGTATTCATTTGGGAACTTTGCTGTTTGATCAAAGCTGGTGACCTACCGAAATCCTTTACAAACAGCAGATCATCGGGCTGTTTTCTTAAAATGGTCAGCTCTTTCAATGCCTTTTCGGTGGCAGCTTTTGCATCCTCCATCTGCTTTATTGTGCTGGTAATATTTGATGTGGCCTGTGCTTGATTGATAGAAATTGCCTGTGTGGTCTCTTTAAATTTGCCCCTAACTAGTAGTACAATCTTCTCACAGAGATCTTCAAGGGGCTTGGAAAGTTTAACTGTATTGTCCGTTATCTTTCCCAGACCGACTTGGAGATCTTCGATGTCCTTGCAGAAAGCAGACACGCTATTTGACAAGGCGGACGTGGTTGATGATAACGTGGCCAGCTGCTTTTCGTGTGCTTCCTTCAATGTCATGATGTTGTGGCCCTTGTGGGTGCCAGCGATGTAGCAGGTGACACAGATACATTGGGCGTCCTGCTCACAGTAGTACTCCAGGAGCTTGTCATGCGCAGCACACTTCCTATCCTGGACAGAGGCGGTGGGCTCCAGCAGGAAGTGGCCCCTGTTGGCATGTCTCTCCAGGTGTTTGTGACACAGGGACACCTCACAGCTAACACAGGTCTTCACTGCTGGACTGGCCTGATCCAAGCAATCCCCACATGGGATCTGGGCGTGCTCAGTGTTCTTCTGCATGGACACATAGCTTTCTACAATACTGGACAGCTGCAAGTTCTTCTTCAATTCGGGGAAGTCCTCGTAGTGCTTCTGGCACATGGGGCACGTATACGGTCTGCCCTGATCTTTCTGATGGCTCAGAGCCTCGCTGATACACTGCCTGCAGAAACAGTGACCGCAACCCAGCGACACCGGATCCCGGTACGTGGACAGACACACGGGGCAGGATAACTCGGCCTCCAGCATGCTCCCTTCCGTACCAACGCCCGCCATCGTCACAGCACGAATTGAGGAAGTGATAAGCGAAACCAATAATCCAAAGTTCGTCAGTGGTGTTCAAAGAAGTGATGATGTCTGCTCTCTCCAAGCAACGGTCTCCGCAGACATACATAGAGTTTTGATCTCCATAGTCATGGCCGCCGCATTGAACTGAATGGACCACGGCTGGAGATATAGACACTGGTTGGTTTCTGCCTCTGTGGCGCGTCCTTACCAAAGTAGGCGTGGTTATAAAGAGCCGAGATCAATTTGCAGTGCTGGGAGAGAGCCGTGTGTGACAGCTGACAGGTGAGTGGTAGGCGCTGTAGATGCGTTTGGTGTATTATTAGCATTTCTTCTTCTATTGCTACATTGGTGGGAATGTTGGATATTAACCACTTCAGCCCCGGAAGGATTTATCCCCTTCCTGACCAGGCCATTGTTTGCCATATGTGACTGCGTTGCTTTAACTGACAATTGTGCAGTTGTGCAATGTTGTACCTTAACAACATTTATGTCCTTTTTTTTTACCCCACAAACATTTCTTTTGGTGGTATTTGATCACTTCTGTGATTATTTTTTGCACTATAAACGAAAGAGCAACACATTTTGAAAAACGCTTTTTTTTTTTATTTTTTATTTGGGTTATAGCAAAAAAAGTCATCACTTTATATGTGTGTGTGTGTGTGTGTATGTGTGTATGTATGTGTATGTATGTATGTATGTATGTATGTATGTATGTGTATATATATATATATATATATATATATATATATATATATATATATATATATATATATATATATATATATATATATATATATATATATATGTATATGTATGTATGTATGTGTATTCTTCTACATATTTTTGGTATAAAAAAATAATTCCTGCAAGCAGCTTCTTTGAGGCTCTTTAGGAGCAGTGTATACACCGCTCCTAAAGTGCCCCTGTCCATTGAAATCAATAGGCAGTGCCTGCAAAGCACAGCAGTGTTTTATGGGTGCTTTTAACCCTTTATTTGGCTGCTAGCAGGGGATGAAAAGTGGCACGCTAGTGCCTGAAAAGCTCCACAAAAACTAGCGGTGATTTACTGCTGATGCCCCCGTGCTGACAGTAGGAAAGGGCTCTTATTGATAGTTTACTTATTTATTTTTTATTTTTTCATGATGTGGGTGTAGTGACACTTTAACACCTCATTTAGCTGTAGGGTACGGGAGATGCAGTTTTACTTTACCAATCTTCTACTCCCTAAGCAAACAGCACTCTGGTGGTGGACTTCTTTGGGTTCCAGTCATCCAGTGCAGAACTATGGTCCCTGCAGCAGCCTTGATGACATTAAAGGGTATCTGACCTCTGAAGCATGGGGGATAAGAGGGTGCAGGGAGCACTCTAGCAGCATGGAGGTGCCTGCAGGGGTTTAGATGAGTAAAACTACGTTACCTGGTCCCCTTAGACATAAAGGAGTAGTTAACTCTTGCAGTGCGAGTGTAGCTCCACTGCAGGGGGAGATTTTTAGTTTTCATAAAGTTTGGATTTATGAAATCTTCCCTACAGTGTCTTTCACAGCCACTGGATACTGTCGTGGGCGTTTGTTTTCTGGCTATTCTGAAAAGTCAGGCACCCACCTCCTCTATTCACAGAACTCATATTACAATCCCACACATCATGCTTTGTGAATGAAGGAGGAACAGTTAACCACTTCAGCCCCAGAAGAATTTACCCCCTTCCTGACCAGAGCACTTTTTGCGATTCGGCACTGCGTCGCTTTAACTGACGGTTGTGCGTCGTGACTCCCAAACAAAATTGACGTCCTTTCCCCCCACAAATAGAGCTTTCTTTTGGTGGTATTTGATCACCCCTGCGGTTTTTATTTTTTGCGCTATAAACAAAGAGCGACAATTTAAAAAAAAAAAAACGCATTCTTTTTTACATTTTGCTTTAATAAATATCCCCCAAAAATATATAAAATAACATTTGTTTTCCTCAGTTTAGGCCGATATGTATTCTTCTACATATATTTGGTAAAAAAAATTGCAATAAGCTTTGATCGGTTTGCACAAACGTTATAGCAACTACAAAATAGGGGATAGTTTTATGGCATTTTTATTAACTTTATTATTTTAATTTTTTTTTCATGACTGTGACATTATGGCGGACACATCAGACATTTTTGACACCTTTTTGGGACCATTGTCATTTATACAGCAATCAGTGCTATACAAATGCACTGATTCCTGTGTCACTGACAGTGAAGGGGTTAACCACTAGGAGGCAGTGTAAGGGTTAAGTGTGTCCTGGGGAGCGTTTCTAACTGTGGGGGGACGTGGCCACGTGTGACACATCACTGATCTCTGCTCCTGATCACAGGGAGCAGAGATTAGTGACATTGTCACGAGGCAGAATGGAGAGATGCTCATTTACATTAGCATCTCCCTGTGAGGCGATCGCGGGTATCCCCGCAGCGATAGTCTACGGGACCCACGACCTGACTCGCGGAGCTTACCGCCTCTTAAAGGGCCATGTACAGGTACGTTAGTTTGCCTGTACAAGCACTTCTGCCGACGTATATCGGCGTGAGGCGGTCAGCAAGCGGTTAAATGACGGGATCTACACTACCTATTCACAGAACACGATGCATTGTGAAAGTGTCATAATACAAGTTATTTAGAGGTAAAGTTGATCCAGAGAATATCCGATTGCCTCTTGGGAGGTCAGAGAGGATTTTTTTTCCCCTGCTGGAGTAAATTGGATCATGCTTTGCTGGAGTTTTTTTTCCTTCCTCTGGATCAACTGTGTCTTGCGTATGTAGGATTGTAATTTTGGTTGAACTAGACTTTTTTTTTTTTTTTAGAACAGCCGCCCAGGCTATTCAGCAGATTTGAAGGGGGGACACAGAAGGGAAGATTTGTAGCACTATCAGATACTTGCAGGTAATGTGATACACACCATTACACATAATTGATAGAGAGAGAGCCTCCGCTTTGTGCTAGGATGTCATCGGGAGCTGAAAGCCTCTGATTCAGGCAGCTGGCTCACTGATGACATGCTACAACATCTGCCCTCCTCCAGCCAGTGTATTGAAGCGGATGCCTCCTGGGAAATGTGAAGCACATATCTCGATAATCTTCAGGAACAGAGGGGATGTGTATGTACAGTATATATACAAAAAAAAAAAAAAAAAAAATATATATATATATATATATATATATATATATATATATATATATATATATATATATATATATATATATATATATATATATATATATAAGCACAGATCCTAGCACAGGACCTGATGTGCAGCACAGAGCAGAGGATCTCGGCATATCAATGCTGGATTCACCAGGTAAACATGTAACCTCTAAAAAATTTGAAAGCGTTGCCTATGGAGAGTATTAAAGCGGAGGTCCACCCTAAAGTGGACCTTCCGCTCATCGGAACCCTCCCCCCCTCCGGCGCCACAATTGGCACCTTTCAGGGGGGAGGGGGGTGCAGATACCTGTACAGTACAGGTATTCTGCACCCACTTCCGGGATAGCTCTCTGCGGAAAGGGGCGTAGGTTACGCCCCTTTCCGCAAGTGCCCCGCTGCCTGCTGGGAAACACACAGATCCCAGAGGCAGCGGGGACCGTCCTAATTGCGCAGCGTGGCTCGCGCATGCGCAGTAGGGAACCGGGAAATGAAGCCGAAAGGCTCCATTTCCTGATTCCCATACCCAAGATGGCGGCGGCAGCACCCGACAGACGATCTAGAGATCGGCTTCGGGTGCCGACATCGTGGGCGGGCTGGACAGGTAAGTGTCACTATTTTAAAGTGGAAGTAAACCCACTTTTTTAACTTTTACCTACAGGAAAGCCTATAATAAGGCTTACCTGTAGGTAAAAAAAATATCTCCTAAACCTGTACGGTTTAGGAGATATTCCCCTCGGTATGCGCCGCTGACTGCAGCGGCGCATGCGCACAAGGGGGTTCTCTCCGCGAAAATCCGGCAGCGCTCGTCCGGCCGGATTTAAATCTCCCGCGCGCATGCGCGGGAGTGACGATATCGCGGCTCCGGCCACTCACAGCGCCGGAGCCGCGATACCCGGAAGAGACGCCGAGGGAGCATGTCGGCTTCCTCGGCGTGGATCGGGCGAGATGTCGGGGCCTCGTTCTAAGGTAAGTATTTCATAATGAGCTAGTATGCGGTGCATACTAGCTCATTATGCCTTTTGCTTTGCAGGTTTTAAAAAAAAAAAAAAAAAATGCGGGTTTACTACCGCTTTAAAAGTCAGCAGCTGCAGTATTTGTAGCTGCTGGCTTTTAAAAAAAAAAAAACGCGGAGTCCCGGCGGACTCCCGCTTTAAGTGCTGAAGTGTGGCGCCATTCCACAAGTGTGCACAATTTTAACCACTTAAAGCGGGGTTCCACCCTAAAGTGGAACCTCCGCTGATCGGATCCCTCCCCCCCTCCGGTGTCACAATTGGCACCTTTCAGGGGGGAGGGGGGTGGAGATACCTGTCAAAGACAGGTATTTACACCCACTTCCGGGTCCCATTGACAGCGCGGAGAATTCCTATTGCGCTGCGCGACTCGCACATGCGCAGTAGGGAACCGGGAAGTGAAGCCGATTCACTTCACTTCCTGATTCCCTCACCTAGAATGGTGGCGGCAGCAGCCGAGGGCCGAGCGATCGATCGGCCTCGGCTGCCGGCATCGCTGGAACCCGGGACAGGTGAGTGTCCATTTATTAAAAGTCAGCAGCTGTAGTATTTATAGCTGCTGGCTTTTAATATATATTTTTTTTTTGGTGGAATCACTCTTTAAAGACCGAGCCTCTTTCTGAGATTTGTTGTTTACAAGTTAAAAATACCCTAGAGAATAAATTGGCGGCCATTACAATACTTTGTCACACCGTATTTGCTCAGCGGTCTTCCAAGCACACTTTTTTTGAAAAAATAAATAAATTTTTTGAATTAAAAAAAACGGTAAAGTTAGCCCAATAATTTGTATTTATTTTTTTAATATTATGAAAGATAATGTTACGCCAAGTAAATTGATACCAAACATGTCACGCTTCAAAATTGCAACCGCTCATGGAATGACAACTTTTACCCTTAAAAATATCCATAGGCGACTTAAAAAAATTCTGGAGGTTGCAGGTTTTGAGTTACAGAGGAGGTCTAGGGCTAGAATTATTGCTCTTGCTCTACTGATCGCGGCGATGCCTCACGTGTGGTTTGAATGTGGTTTTCTATGCGGGTGCTACCTATTTGACCTTTTTTTTTTTTTTTTTTTTTTTTTTCCCTATTTAAAAAAAAAATTGTCATTTGAAAAAAATTATTAACTGCTTAACCACTTGCCGACCGCCTCACGCCGATGTACGTCGGCAGAATGGCACGGGCAGGCATAAGCACGTACATGTACGTGCTTTGCCTCCCGCGGGTCGGGGGCCCGATCGGGCCCCCGCCCGGTGCCTGCGGCGGTCGGTTTTCGTTCGGGAGCGATCCCGGACGAGGGGACGGCCATTCATTCATGGCCACCCCCTCGCGATCGCTCCCGACGAATGGAAATCCCCGGTGACATCACTTCCTCTCCTGTAATGTAAACACAGGAGAGGAAGTGATGTATTCTCTCCTCCGTGTCGGTATTTTTCGTTCCGACACGGAGGAGAGCGGATCAGTGAGTTGCACCAACACATCCCACACACAGTAGAACATGCCAGGCACACTCACACCCCCCCTTTACCCCCCGATCACCCCCCCAATTACCCCTGCCCCCCAGTCACAGTGACACCAATGTCATTTTTTTTTTTTTTTTTTTTTTTTTTTTGCATTGGTGTCATTTGTGACTGTAATAACTGTTAGGGCAGTTAGGGTTAGCCCCCTTTAGTTCTAATGTACCCCCCTAACCCCCCCAATAAAGGTTTAACCCCGTGATCACCCCCCGTCGCCAGTGTCACTAAGGCTGGGTTCACATTGCAGCGGTTTATGAGAACGAATGTGATTCGCACCGCACTGCAGTGCAAATCACATCCGATCTCTGTGCGATTCGAGTTCAGCCATTCGCCGCACCCGCCGCACCCGCCACACCCGCCGCAAATTCGCACGGGACCCTTTTTTTGGCCCGCAGCAGAATCGGATCGCATGGGTGTTCACACCATGCGATCCGAGTTTGCAGATCGCACTGCGATATGCGAACTGATCTGGGGGTGTCAGTAACATTTCACTGACACTCCCAGCAGTTCGCATAGGGCAGTGTGAACTGCCGCCGGGAGGCATGCGATGCGGGAACCCGCCGCGGATTCGCGGCGTTTCCGCATCGCTCCAGTGTGAACCCAGCCTAATAAGCGATCATTTTTCTGATCGCCGTATTAGTGTCACAGGTGACGCTAGTTAGGCAGGTAGGTATTTAGGTTCGCCGCAGCTTTTTATAGCGCTAGGGACCCCCATATACTACCGCATAAAGCCCCCTGATTGCCCCCTAGTTAACCCTTTCACCAGTGATCACCATATAACTGTTACAGGTGACGCTGGTTGGTTAGTTATTTTTTTATAGTTTCAGGGCACCCGCCATTTATTACCTAATAAAGGTTTAACCCCCTGATCACCCGGCAGGTGTCATTTGTGACTAATAACTGTTAGGGCAGTTAGGGTTAGCCCCCTTTAGTTCTAAGGTACCCCCCTAACCCCCCCAATAAAGGTTTAACCCCGTGATCACCCCCCGTCGCCAGTGTCACTAAGGCTGGGTTCACATTGCAGCGGTTTATGAGAACGGATGTGATTCGCACCGCACTGCAGTGCAAATCACATCCGATCTCTGTGCGATTCGAGTTCAGCTATACAGATAGTATGGCTGAATTCGTGTCGCACCCGCCGCACCCGCCGCAAACTCGCACGGGACCCTTTTTTTGGTCCGCAGCAGAATCGGATCGCATGGGTGTTCACACCATGCGATCCAAGTTTGCAGATCGCACTGCGATATGCAAACTGATCTGGGGGTGTCATTAACATTTCACTGACACTCCCAGCAGTTCGCATAGGGCAGTGTGAACTGCCGCCGGGAGGCATGCGATGCGGGAACCCGCCGCGCATTCGTGGCGTTCCCGCATCGCTCCAGTGTGAACCCAGCCTAATAAGCGATCGTTTTTCTGATCGCTGTATTAGTGTCACAGGTGACGCTAGTTAGGCAGGTAGGTATTTAGGTTCGCCGCAGCTTTTTATAGCGCCAGGGACCCCCATATACTACCGCATAAAGCCCCCTGATTGCCCCCTAGTTAACCCTTTCACCAGTGATCACCATATAACTGTTACAGGTGACGCTGGTTGGTTAGTTATTTTTTTATAGTTTCAGGGCACCCGCCATTTATTACCTAGTCTCACTAGTGTACCCCTAAATTTAGGGGTGTCTACTTTCTAAAATGGGGTCATTTGGGGGGGGGGGGGTTTGTGCCATCTTGGCATTTTATGGCCTTCAAAACTGTAACGCCCTTAGAAAGCCTGAAGGCGGTGCTTGGTTTTTGGGGCCCCGTACGCGGCTAGGCTCCCAAAAAGTCCCACATATGTGGTATCCCCGTACTCAGGAGAAGCAGCAGAATTTATTTTGGGGTGTCATTTCACATATGCCCATGGCATGCGTGAGCAATATATCATTTAGTGACAACTTTGTGAAAAAAAAAAAAAGTTTGTAATTTTCCCGCAACTTGTGGCAAAATATAAAATATTCCATGGACTCAACATGCCTCTCAGCAAATAGCTTGGGGTGTCTACTTTCTAAAATGGGGTCATTTGTGGGGGTTTTGTGCCATCTTGGCATTTTATGGCCTTCAAAACTGTAATAGGTAGTGAGAAGTGAACTCAAAAAATTACGCCCTTAGAAAGCCTGAAGGCGGTGCTTGGTTTTCGGGGCCCCGTACGCGGCTAGGCTCCCAAAAAGTCCCACATATGTGGTATCCCCGTACTCAGGAGAAGCAGCAGAATTTATTTTGGGGTGTCATTTCACATATGCCCATGGCATGCATGAGCAATATATCATTTAGTGACAACTTTGTGAAAAAAAAAAAAAAAAAAAAAAGTTTGTAATTTTCCCGCAACTTGTGGCAAAATATAAAATATTCCATGGACTCAACATGCCTCTCAGCAAATAGCTTGGGGTGTCTACTTTCTAAAATGGGGTCATTTGTGGGGGTTTTGTGCCATCTTGGCATTTTATGGCCTTCAAAACTGTAATAGGTAGTGAGGCGTGAAATCAAAAATTTACGCCCTTAGAAAGCCTGAAGGCGGTGCTTGGTTTTCGGGGCCCTGTACGCGGCTAGGCTCCCAAAAAGTCCCACATATGTGGTATCCCCGTACTCAGGAGAAGCAGCAGAATTTATTTTGGGGTGTCATTTCACATACGCCCATAGCATGTGTGAGCAATATATCATTTAGTGACAACTTTGTGTAAAAAAAAAAAAAATTTTTTTTTTTGTCATTATTCAATCGCTTGAGGCAAAAAAATAAAATATTCAATGGGCTCAACATGCCTCTTATCAATTTCCTTAGGGGGTCTACTTTCCAAAATGGGGTCATTTGGGGGGGTTTTGTACTGCCCTGTCATTTTAGCACCTCAAGAAATGAGATAGACAGTCGTAAACTAAAAGCTGCGTAAATTCCAGAAAACGTACCTTAGTTTGTAGATGTGACAACTTTTGCGCAAACCAATAAATATACAATTATTGACTTTTTTTTTACCAAAGACATGTGGCTGAATACATTTTGGCCTAAATGTATGACTAAAATTGAGTTTATTGGATTTTTCTAATAACAAAAAGTAGAAAATATCATTTTTTTTCAAAATTTGCGGTCTTTTTACGTTTATATCGCAAAAAATAAAAATCGCAGAGGCAATCAAATACCATCAAAAGAAAGCTCTATTTGTGGGAAGAAAAGGACGCAAATTTTGTTTGGGTACAACATTGCATGACCGCGCAATTACCAGTTAAAGCAGCGCAGTGCCAAAGTGTAAAAAGACCTCTGGTCATTTACCAGCAAAATGGTCCGGTCTGAAAGTGGTTAAGGACCACCTTACACCGATTTACATCGGCAGAATGGCACGGTCCGGTCCTAAGCTCCATGGCCACGGGACCCGCGGACCCGATCGCTGCCGGTGTCCCACAATCGGGTCAGAGAACTGAAGAACGAGGAGAGGTAAGTGTAAACAAACCTCTCCTCGTACTTCCTAGTGTGTCTGTCACTGATCGTCTGTTCCCTGTCATTCCCTACACTGCTCCCTAGTGGTTAACCCCTTCACTGCCAGTGAAATTTTTACAGTAATCCGTGCATTTTTAATTGCACTGGTTGCTGTATTAATGCCAGTGGTCCCAAAAATGTGTCAGAATTGTTAGTGTCCGCCATAATGTTGCAATCACAATAAAAATCGCTGATTGCCGCCATTACTTGTAAAAAAAAAAATATTAATAAAAATGCCATAAAACTATCCGCTATTTTGTAGAAGCTATAACTTTTGCACAAACCAATCGATAAATGCTTATTGTGATTTTTATTATTTATTTTATTTTATTTTTTTACCAAAAATATGTAGAAGAATGCGTATCGGCCTAAACTGAGGGGAAAAAAATGTTTTTTTAAATATATTTTTGCAGGGTATTTATTATAGCAAAATGTAAAAAAGAATGCATGTTTTTTTTAGCTGGAAAATGGTCTGGGGCTTAAGTGCTTAAAAAAAAAAATGCCCCTTTAAGAGCTGGGGGTGGAAGTGACGTTTTGATGTCGCATCTGCCCAGCAATTGTATGGAGATGGGTGGGCCATCTTCCCTTCACTCGTCTCATACCTAACAGGAGACAAAACACGATTGCCTCCGCCACTGCTGACAGCTCCGGTAAGCAGCGGAGGGGGGAGCCCCCCCTCGCCACAATAAGTGATCTCGCGTTGAATCTGCCACAGAGACCACTCTGATCTTGTAGTGGACCGCCTGCTGAAGAAGAGGATACCGGGGTTATGGCAGCTAGCTGCTGCCATAACAATATCATCCTTCAACTAGCCGATGTAAAACTGCGACGGGCGGTCCAAGTGGTTAAAGCATGACATGTTGGGTATCTATTTACTCGGTGTGTGTGTGTGTGTGTATATATGTATATATGTATATGTATATATATATATATATATATATATATATATATATATATATATATATATATATATATATATATATATATATATATATATATTATAATATTCA
Source organism: Lithobates pipiens (assembly GCF_037356315.1). Lineage (NCBI taxonomy): Eukaryota > Metazoa > Chordata > Amphibia > Anura > Ranidae > Lithobates > Lithobates pipiens. The sequence continues at coordinate 342,821,058 of NW_027507758.1, forward strand.
TGAAAGTTTCTTTCCAAAAAAAACACGTTTGAAAAATTGCTGTGCAAATACCGTGTAACATAAAAAGACAGCTATTTTATTCCCTAGGGTGTCTAAAACAATATATGTAATATTTGGGCATTCTGAGTAATTTTCTAACAAAAAATTATGATTTTTACATGTAGGAGGAAAGTGTCAGAATTGGCCTGGATGGCAAATGGTTATTACCATAAGTAATATACAAATAATTTATTATATATTTTTTAAGATAATTTACTATATTTTCAAAAACTGTACTCAAGCAGGTGGCTTAACCACTTCATATTCTTCATACCCTGCCCATAGTCAAATTACATCTGCAGGAGGGATGGCCCATCCTGGGCGAGCGTAATAGGACGTCCTGGGCTCCCCAGCCATCTAGGGGGCATGTCACTCGGTAGCCGGTGTGCGTGCCCAGCGCCTGGCGATTGCCAGTAATGCAAAGCAGGGGAGAGGAGACTGATCATGTGTTCCCAGTACAGAGGAACACTGATCTGTCTCCTCCCCTTGTGAGTCCCCTCCCCCCTACAGTTAGAATCACTCCCTAGATCGCCCCCTAGTGTTAACCCCCTTCCCTGCCAGTGACATTTATACAGTAATCGGTGCATTTTTATAGTAGTGATTGCTGTATAAATGTGAATGGTCCCAAAATGGTGTCTGATGTGCTGCCACAATGTTAGTCATGATAAAAATCACTGATCGCCACCATTACTAGTAAAAAAATAACAAAATATAAAAATGCCATAAATCTATCCCCCATTTTGTAGACGCTATAACTTTTGGACAAACCAATCACTATACGCTTATTGCAATTTTCTCTAGTCGTCTGTCCAGGACAGCACTAGAGAGATAGGCTCCACCTCCAGAGGCAGGAAACCCAAACCAGATCTTTAAAGGGCGGTCTCCGTCCCTTCCCCTACAGTCTTTGTGTTTCCTCCACCGGAGGAGGAGGCTGGATCAGGAGCTCCCCTTCCCCTGACGGTGGGATAGCCCATAAGAGACGGGGAAGGAGTTCGGATTACCTGTTGGTAAACGTACGTTTTTGAAGTCCTCCGGTCGGGTTGACTGCAGCTTCGAACCGGCGTTCTCCTTCTGAAGCCCGGGGAGGGCGTTCGTTTCCCCGCCTGACAATAGGTTCTAAATTGGCGCGAAGTCAGGCGGGGGGCGGGCACAGGCTTCGAGTTCCGGCCTGTGCATCACAGGAGGAGGATAGAGGACTTCCGGCAATCCACTACCGGTTCCGGGTCGCGTGGCGAGCGTGGACGTTCGGGACTTTGGCGGCTATTATAAAAGCCGCAGCCACGAGGCGTTCGCGCTGCATCGCTTTATCGCCATTACGAAGGAAAACCTCCAGGCGGTTAAGCGCGTGCTTCAAGCGTTCGTGTTGCATCGCTTCATCACCGTTACGAGGGGAAGCCTTCAGGTGTGCTCTGAACGAAATGGATGCAGTGGAGAGTGGCAGTGGAGCCGAACCAGCTCAGGTAGGCAAACACAGAGGTGTCTTGTACCTACAGGGCAGGGAGAGAGGGGGGGGGGGGGGGAGTAATGGACTAATCAATGCAAAGGCATTTTGAAATGGTCCAGGTGTATTTTTCCTCCCTCCCTCTCTATCTCAAACAGGATCCGGACTAAAGAGTCTTGCGAATCCTGTTAGCGGTTGGTGGGGTGCACATAGGTGTTTGGTGAAGGCGTCCTATTTTGCTAAAGGTTTCGCTGACGTTGGCTTGTTTGTTTTTTCCATTCCTTCTTCTCTCCTTCTCTTGCCTTAGGCTCTGCCCAAAGAACCAGAGAGGTCAGGGGGGAAGAAGAGATGTCCTTCATGTATGGCTAAATTAAAAGAAGGATGGTCTAAGCCCCTTTGTAAACCATGCATAGACAAATTGGTCTATAAGGAAGCTACGGGAGCTTGTAAGGATTTGATTTCTGGAGTACAGAAAGAAATGGAATCCATCAAAGCAATGTTAGCGAACCTTGAAACCCCAAAACCAGCCGCAGTCCCCTCTGCTTCCACCCCAGTTGTAGGTGACGAATCAGAGGAGGAGGAACTTGATTCTCTGGATGGCCTAAGTGAGGCGGCATCATCCAGAGATGTTCCTGTTCAAGGGTCAAGCTCTCCCAGATACAGGCTCTCACTCGAGGAGGTTGATGCCTTACTGGGGGTAATTTATGAGACGTTCGAAATCAGAGAGGAGCCAGTCTCCCTGTCCTTGCATGACCGGATGTATCAGACCCTTAAAACTGATTCAGTTAGGGTCTTTCCGGTTCATAGCACACTGATAGACTCAATCAAAAAAGAGTGGGAGGAACCAGAGAAAAAGTTATTTTTTCCTAAAAGCATGAAGCGGAGATTCCCCTTCAGCGAGGACCCCTCTTGTGTTTGGAATAAAGTGCCCAAGGTAGACGCAGCTTTTTCCCAGTGTGCAAAGTCAACAGATCTCGCCTTTGAGGACATGGGTGTTCTAAAGGAACCCATGGATAAAAGGATGGAAGTACTGTTAAAGAGGTCATGGGAAGTAACCATGAATAACTTAAAACCTGCAATGGCCACGACAATAGTGGCTCGCAACTTGGAGGTCTGGCTGGAACAATTACAGGGCCACTTGGAAGGGGGGACCTCCAGAAAGGAAATTCTGGATTCCCTTCCTATGCTACATAAAGCAGCAGGCTATATAGCAGATGCCTCTGCGGAGTCTGTTAAATTGTCAGCCAGGACCGCTGCCCTCGTAAATTCATCACGTAGGGCACTTTGGCTGAAGTCTTGGTCGGGAGACTCAGCCTCAAAAGTGAGGTTATGTGGCATCCCCTTTGAGGGAGACCTTCTGTTCGGACAGGATCTTGAGAAAGTCCTGGACCGTACTGCAGACAAGAAAAAGGCTTTTCCTGTCAAACCTAAGAAGACTACAGGCAAACGCTTTTTTCGTCCTCAAAGACAGGGACAGTCACAAGGACAGACCTCTAAGGAGTCAACCCCTAAGAAACAGTGGATGGGAGGAAAACAGAAAAGCAATCTCTTTTCCTCTTCTAAAAAAACCACTAAATCCCAGTGACGCGGTTCCTGTGGGGGGGAGACTGGGGCAGTTCCTCCCACAGTGGGAATACACTACTCCAAGTCCTTTTATCCGGAGGATCATCAGGGAGGGTTACAAAATACAGTTCACACACGTCCCACCTGCAAGGATGTGTCTGACCAAACCTCCCAAAGACCCCCAGAAAGCGTCAGCGTTGCTGTCGCAAATTGGCGATTTAATAGATCAGAGGGTTCTAGTGCCAGTTCCGCCACAGGAAATAAATCAGGGTTTCTATTCACACGTGTTTGTAGTAAGGAAACCGTCAGGCAAATTCCGGTTGATCTTGAATCTGAAGTTACTGAACAAGTGGGTAACTTACAGGAAATTCCGGATGGAAACAATTTTTACAGTGAGATCAGTACTCCCTCCAAATTGTTTCATGGCCTCTCTCGACCTAAGGGACGCGTATCTTCACATCCCGATTCGAGAAGACTCTCAAAAGTATTTGAGGATAGCGATTCTTTGGGGAAGTCAGATTCGATACCTCCAATTCAGGGCTCTGCCTTTCGGTCTGTCTTCTTCCCCCAGGATTTTCACCAAGGTCCTGGCAGAAGCATTGGCTCCCCTAAGACTGAAAGGGATCGCTGTCATACCGTACTTGGACGACCTTTTATTCTTTGCCCCCTCAAAGCTCCAACTGCAGGGAGATCTGAGGGTAGCTATCTCTTGTCTAAAAAGGTTGGGGTGGTTGATAAACCAAGAGAAGTCACACCTGATACCAACACAGGTCTTACAGTATCTAGGTTTTCTGGTGGATTCAGTGTCACAGAAAGTCTTCCTCACGGAGGAAAAAGTGATAAAGGTGAAAGACATGGTAACCTTCCTGCAGTCCAATCAGACAATTTCCATCAGGTCAGCTATGGCAGGGTTGGGCCTATTGGTGGCAACAATCCCTGCAGTTCCTTGGGCAAGAGCTCATTTCAGGTGTCTCCAGGCCAATATTCTGGGCAGTTGGGACGGGACACAAGAGTCCCTGGACAGGACTATCCATCTATCCTCAAAGACCAAAAGGTCTCTTTGGTGGTGGAAGAGAGAAGAGAACCTAGTACGGGGTCTTTGGTGGTCTCCTCCAGTGTCTGTTCGCATCACCACGGATGCCAGTGCTTGGGGCTGGGGGGCCCACTTGGGGTCGAAGGTAGCCCAAGGATGCTGGGGGAAGACACAGTCCCAGAGGTCAGCCAATTGGAGGGAGTTGCAGGCAGTCTGGGAAGCCTTAAGGGTGTTCGCCAGGGATCTGAAGGACCACCATGTACAGGTCCTTTCGGACAGTATAGTGACGATTTCCTACCTAAACAAGCAGGGAGGAACAAGATGCCCGTCCTTGATCAAACTAACAAGTACGATCATGCATTGGGCAGAAGAAAACCTAAAATCGCTTTCAGCGGTCCATCTAAAAGGGGTGGACAACCACCTGGCGGACTTTCTGAGTCGACACCGGGTGTACGAATCAGAATGGTCACTAAACAGGGAGATTTTCCAGATGTTAGTGCGCAAATGGGGTCTTCCGGAAGTGGACTTGTTCACCAGGAAAGCGAACACCCAGGTCCCAGTATACTTTTCCCTAGAGAGGGAGGCAGGGGCAAAAGGGATAGATGCTCTGGCACAAAGCTGGGCTTTTCACATTTGCTACGCCTTCCCCCCATTCAAGTTAATTCCTCTAGTCCTGAGGAAATTTTTGCAGGAACAGACCACATTGATACTAGTGGTTCCGTACTGGCCGAAGAGACCATGGTTCTCGGTGCTGCTGGGCCTGACAGACGAACCTCCCCTCATACTGCCCGAGAGAGAGGATCTGCTGTCTCAGGGTCCAGTTCTGCTACAAGAACTACAGACCCTAAAGTTATCGGCCTGGCGTCTGAAGAGAGTCTCTTGAAGTCTAAGGGACTCTCAGATAGGGTAATTAAAACACTTCTTGCTAGTAGGAAGAAGGTAACCCAAGCAATTTATGTTAAATACTGGAAAGTTTTTTGTTCATGGTTGGACACTAAAAAGGTGTCTATAAGTATCCCGACAGTCTTGGAATTTTTACAAGACGGTGTGGATAAGGGGCTGGCCATTAGTACCTTAAAGGTACAAATTACGGCCCTGTCTGTTTTTTTGGATCAACCTCTGGCGATAGACCCGCTAGTTAGCAGGTTCTTTAAGGGGTTGACCAGGATTAAACCTGTTCCTTTCAAAATTTTACCCAAATGGGACCTGTCAATTGTGTTACAGGGATGGGTAAAAAAGTCTCTGGAAGAAGAACCTTCCTTGAGATGGATCACGCTTAAAACGGTGTTCCTAGTGGCTATTTCCACAGCCAGACGCATTAGCGAGCTTCAGGCACTTTCGGTGAAAGAGCCGTTTTTACAGATTTTTGAGGATAGGCTGGTGTTGCGCACGGACCCTGGGTTTTTACCCAAAGTAGTGACAAAATTCCACAGAACACAGGAAATTGTTTTGCCTTCGTTCTGTGGGTCTCCCACTAATCCTAAGGAGGTTGAGTTCAACCAACTGGATGTGAGAGCCTGTGTCTTACAATATCTGGAGATGTCAAAAAACATTAGAAAATCAGATGCATTATTTGTTTTACATGTGGGTAAAAAATTGGGGTCACAACTTCAAAAAATACAATTGCAAGGTGGATCAAACAAGCTATTGTAGAAGCCTACAAAGGAATGAAAATGGAATGTCCTTTTTCCCCCATGGCTCACTCCACACGGGCGCTATCGACCTCATGGGCAGAGCGAGCTGGAGCAACACCAGAACAAATTTGTCGAGCAGCAACTTGGTCAAGCTACTCGACGTTTATGAAGCATTACAGATTGGACCTTATCTCAGCGCAAGACCAGGCGTTTGGGAGAAAGGTCCTTCAAGCGGTAGTCCCCCCCTAATCTGGGAAGTTCTCGTTGATCCTCTCTAGTGCTGTCCTGGACAGACGACTAGAGAAAACGAGAGTTAGACTTACCGGTAACTCTGTTTCTAGGAGTCGTCCAGGACAGCATGGATTCCCTCCCTATATGCTGTTATAATGCTGGACAAGTGTTTTTGTCGTTACAGAAGCCGTTTCCGGGGAAGTTCTCGTTTACAAGACTGAAGGGGAAGGGACGGAGACCGCCCTTTAAAGATCTGGTTTGTGTTTCCTGCCTCTGGAGGTGGAGCCTATCTCTCTAGTGCTGTCCTGGACGACTCCTAGAAACAGAGTTACCGGTAAGTCTAACTCTCGTTTTTTATTTTTTTTTTATTTTTTTTTTTTACCAAAAATATGTAGAAGAATACATATCAGCCTAAAAAAAATGTATTTCTCTTTTTAAAATTGGGATATCTATTATAGCAATATATTTTTTTTTTTAAACTTGTCACTCTTCTTTTGTTTATAACGCAAAAAATAAAAAATGCAGGGGTGATCAAATACCACCAAAGAAAGCTCTATTTGTGGGGGGAATGATAAAAATTTGTGTATAGTGTTGCATGACCGCGCAATTGTCATTCAAAATGCGACGGTGCTGAAAATTGGCCTGGGCAGGATTGGAGTGAAAATGCCCTGTATTGAAGTGGTTAATTGACAAATTACTGAAGTTTGAAGTTATAACTTCAAATCAGTACGTTCACAGTAAATATATAAATAACTTATGTTATAGCATATAAATATATGGTTTAGCTTGTACCTTTTCAGCAGCAGATTAACATTCTCCCTCTTAACAGTGTGAGAAACAAAATGGGATTATGGGTAAACCTTATACCCATAAATACATGTATTTCCTTGTAGTTAAAGAGGGATTCCACCAAAAAATTTTTTATTAAAAGCCAGCAGCTATAAATACTACAGCTGCTGACTTTTAATAAATGGACACTCCCCTGTCCCGGGTTCCAGCGATGCCGAGGCCGATCGATCGCTCGACTCTCGGCTGCTGTCGCCACCATTCTAGGTGAGGGAATCAGGAAGTGAAGCGAATCGGCTTCACTTCCCGGTTCCCTACTGCGCATGCGCGAGCCGCGCTGCGCAATAGGAAATCTCCGCGCTGTCACTGGGACCCGTGTGTGTCCCAGCAGACAGCGCGGCAGGGCAGGAAATGGCATAGACTCCCACGGGAGTCTATGCCCGGAAGTGGGTGAAAATACCTGTCTTTGACAGGTATCTCCACCCCCCTCCCCCCTGAAAGGTGTCAATTGTGACACCGGAGGGGGGGAGGGATCCGATCAGCGGAGGTTCCACTTTAGGGTGGAATCCCGCTTTAAGAGGGGTGGGCTGGAAGGGAACATGTCTTTTAGATGCATGAACCCATTCTATATCACTGCAGTTAGAGGAGAGCCTCCACTGCAGCATTTTTATTGGACAGCTGGGGCCAATGGTACTTTACCATTGGTCCAAGACTCCGAGCTGGCCATTGAGGAGAGGCACTGTGGGCTCATCCTGTTTGCTGCAGTGTGCCAGCTTGTATTTAACCTGACCGCTCTGTATGTAGCTTCTGACAGGCTGCGCAAGGAGACCCATATCTTTGGGATCATAGATATTGACCAGTGGTGGGGTAGGATATTGGCTACCAGCCTACCCCCCAATATGGGGTCTCTGTGAACACAGTTCGCCAAGCTGCGACCATCAAAGTCTATCTATCCTATCTATCCTATCTATCCTATCTATCCTATCTATCCTATCTATCCTATCTATCCTATCTATCCTATCTATCCTATCTATCCTATCTATCCTATCTATCCTATCTATCCTATCTATCCTATCTATCCTATCCGGTTTTTTTTCCTCTAACTTTCTTAGTTTTCAGCCATGGCAGGGTCCTATGGAGTCACCTATTTGTGCACTCACTTGTGATTGGACTACAGCCCAACAGGAAGTCATTGCCCGACACTGACATGCACAGACTGTCCAAAAGAAAACCACACTGAGGACACACCTGCTTCTCCTTCAAAGCTGAGCATAGGCATGTCTTCAGTCTGCTTTCCCCTGCAGTTGACTACACTTGCCAGTGCAGGGCAGCATCCTCACATTGAACAAATGTTTTACAATTAATGGGCATGCTGGTGCCATGAATCATTGGACATGTAGTCCAAATGATTGTCATCAGCTGGCTATTCATGATCTGAATGCTTGCTTCCCAACTGTTTTTTGGGCTAAGCAGTGCACATGAAGCAGTATAATGTACCTGGAAAATAATTTTTTTACTTTTTTTAATGAACTTTGCTAAAAACATTTATTGCAACGTGCCATTTTGGGTAGGAGGCTTTAGTATTACTGTAAATGACATCAATACATTTTTGTTTCCTTGATTTCAGGCACTAGGCTGCTTCTGGTTATTGAACAACCATAAAGGAATTTAAACAGATACATGGAATATGGAGTGGGTTGTAATTATTTATTATGAGCTCTATAAAAACATAACTCAGAGAAACTGATCTGAAATAATGGCTTGCCATTATTACAGTAGACTGAAAATTGGCTATTATAGGTGAATGCATGGTTTTGCAATATTTTGCTACATGAAATTAAAACAACTTTGGTTATAGTACATCGGGAAATTAGCCACAATTTTTACCATCTTAAGTCAGTGGGCAGGCTGGGGAAGTGCATTGTTGGTGTGTTTCCGGATGCATTCCAGGTGCTTTTTTTTTTTTTCTCCCTTTGTCTTTTAGGACAGCACCTTGGAGAGAGTGTAGCTCCACCTCTTAACAGGAAACGCTGTATGACAAAGCCCTTTTAAAATGAGCCGCTTCCACCATGCCATCAGTTTTAGTAGTTTTTCCTCCGCCATGGTGGAAGCACTGCTGGGGAACCAGAGAGGCTGCGCTCTCTCCAAGGAGGGGATTTTGGCAGTACCTATTTCCTTTTTTTTTTTTTTTTTTTGTCATCAGACCAGTCCAGCTCCCTCCCGCATGGGGGTTGCTCCAGTGCCCGTTCCTTCACTGGCTCACAGGAGTAAGGGTCCGCTGGTCGTCGTCCGCCATGGGTGTGCTCAGATGGAGCGTCCATGCCAGGCTCCAGTGGGGCGTAGCAGCACGTGATTCCGGCTGCTAGAACGCAGGAGGAAGGGGCGGGTCATCTGGCCGGGACTTTCTTCCGCTCCTGAGCAATGGATGCCAGGAGCTTAATTTAAGGAGCACACAGGTTCCTGGCCAGACCCGGGTAGGAGAGGTGCAGAGGCACCTCTTTTCACTGGGTGGCTGGTTGTTTGGTGTGATGGTTGGAGCCTGCAGCTGTCTGTTAGGATGACCCTTTCCCCTAGCAGTTCAGCATGCAGGGAGACTCTGAGGCATGGTTGGGAGTATGCATTGGGCACTGTGTTTCTTGTCTCAGTTGTTGCAGTAGTATCTCGCCCTAATAGAGGTATGGGGTTTTTTTTTGTCTTGCAGAAAGCCACCGCCAAAACAGAACTGCAGGAAGAAAATGCCCTTCATGCAAAAACCCATTAAGGGGCTCATGGGCCAAACCACTTTGCAGATCCTGCATCACTGGTTTAGTAAGGGAAGAGTCCACACAGGAGTGTAAGGAGCTCTTTTCCTCAGTGAGAAAGGGTCTCTGCAAATTCCTAGGGACAGTGTGTTGTCCCTTATGAAGAAAAAGGACTAGCGTTCCAGCCAGGAACAGAGTTCCCAGTCCAGTCTTCCTTCTACCACTTCAAGACTAATTGAAAGTGAGTCTCCCCTCAACAATTGACTAAGGAAGATGGAGGGGAAGAGGGGAAGAGGATACGAGAACGTCTAGATGTAAACTAATACTAGAAGAGGTGGATGACTTACTAAAAGAGGTCTATACCACTTTGGAAATTCAAGAAGAGAAAGCCCAGCTGACATTACATGACAAAATGTATCGGGGGGGCTAGGGGAGACAAAACGGTTTTCTTTTATTTTTTTGGTTTTCCTGTCCATAAAGTTCTGACCGACAGGGCCGCTGTTGGAAATCATGGGGCCCTGTACAGCCTACCTGACAGGGCCCCCTTCGACCCCGTCCCCACCCCTGGCCCCTCCCTGACAGTTGAAGGGGGGGGGGGGAATGATGCAACAGTTGTGGAAGTGAAAAGTGACTTCAGAACTGCTTGTATCACTTCCACATGAAACCTGACAGTTGCTTTTACAAATATACACACAGTCCTGGCTGCTGACTGCAGCTGGAAATATGTATGTGTTTAAAAAGACATGCTTGCAGCAAGGCCCCAGCTCTGATCTAAAATGCTGTGGTTAAAGGAAAATGGTTGGGGGTTGTAAAAATGCAGCTTTAGCTGTGCATTTTTACTGCTCCAAAAACACAGTGCCTTGTGATCTTTAGGCCTCATGCACACTTTTTTTTTTTTTTTTTTTTTTTTTACTGCTTCCAAGCACCCCTTCCTGTTATCCTATGTGTCTATGCACACATAGTATTTTCAAATTTTTAGTGGCAGGGGCGTTTACAAACGGGAAGAAAAAAAAACATGGCCAGTGCGTCCAGGAGCAGCAGTTTTTTGACCAGAAAAATGCTTGACACATGCAAATGCTCCTAAATGCATGTTACCATTAGGCACGTTTACTGCTTGAGTGATAATTAATTTCAGTGACCAGAATAACTTATTATTTTGGCCAATCAAATGAATGCCTAAGTGCTTTATGCCTGTAATTGAGCCTAAATGCTTGTAAAAGTGTTAGACACTTTTACAAACGTCAGGCATTTTTTCTGGCAAAAGGCTGCTGCCAAGAGGAGGTTCGTTTTTAAAGCATCCTGTGTGCATGAGGCCTTATAGGCTTATGGCATTAGGATAATCATTCGCACAGCAGGTGCTCTATGGCACTTTCAAAGTGTGTCACATACTGTTGGGTGCTGACTTTTCTATGGCTGTACAGTGGTACAATCTGTTACTTTATGGCTGTACCGTGTGTTACAAAGTCAGCACACAACAGCGTGTGACACTGACAGAGCCATAGAGCACCTCCTGTGCCAATGATTATCCTATGTTGAGAATCATAAGGCACTGTGAGGATGTGGATGACTATATTACAATGGGTGTTGTAACACCTCAACTCACTGTGTGCAGATGACTATATCCTGTGCTGCCACTGCTCACCTGAGTTGCTTTACTGCTTCTTCTTATGCGGAGAGACGGGAAGGAATCACTCCACGGCACCAGGGGGACGGCAATACAGAGGACACGCTGGCTGGGACTTGAGTGTTCTTCCGCGCCCAAAATACTAGAAATAGTCCCTCCCCTGCCGCCACCTAGTCGTGCCCTTAGCGATCAGAAAAACGTCATCCTGCCGACCAATACAATTAAGAAGGAATGGAAGGTTCCATAAAAAGGACAGGTGTTTTTTTTTTTTTTTTTTTTTTTTTTTTTTTCAAAAGGAGGTTTACTTTTGAAGAGGATGAAGCGTTGGTGTGGAATAAAAGACCAAAAATTGATGGCGCCTTTTCCCAAGTGTCTAGACTGACCGATCTAGCATTTGAGGACATGGGCGTACTTAGATGCCATGGACAAAGTGCGAACGCACTTTTAAGGAAAGCCCGGGACTAGTCCTTAACCTAAAGCCAGCGATGGCCGCTACAGTAGTAGCCAGAAACATGGAATGCTGGCTGTAACAACTTAAAGGCCATGTGGTAGCAGGCACCACTAGGAATAATTTGCAGGAGTCCTTCCCTACCCTTTTAAGATTGGTCAAATACATGGCAGATATCTCGGCAGAATCCATCAGGATGTTGGCCAGATCTTCAGCCCTAGTTAATTCAGCCAGGAGGGATCTTTGGCTTATGTTCTGGTCAGGGGACTCCCCTTCAAAGGTAAATTTTTGTGGAATTCCCTTTACAGGAGATCTGATGTTTGGACCAGAATTAGAGATCGTCCTTGATAGAACGGCGGACAAGAAGAAAGCTTTGGGCACTGCGTTTCTTGTCTCTGTTGCAAAAAGAGCGGTGCAGCAAAGGAAGAATTTTCGATCTTTTCAGCAAGCCCATAAAGAAAAAGATCAGACCCAGAAAAGACCCTGGAATCCTCAAAAGGGGAGAGGCAGAGGAGGGGTGCTCTTTAGACCAACCCCCCCCCCCCTCCCCGAGCAAACCTCAACAAAGCAATGATGACCATCTACCAGTAGGTGGGAGGTTGCAGGCCTTCCTGCCAGATTGGGGAAAAAGCAAAAAAAAAGCCAATTTGTTCTGAATCTAATCAGTCAAGGATATTGGCTAGAATTTTCAGACACCCCCAAACGAGTTTTGCATTACAAACCTACTAAAGGATCAGGAAACTTCTGAGAGAACAGATGCATCAGGATGTAATTTGCCAACTCCCGAAGGACCAAGAAGGGAGGGGTTTTTACTCCCACATTTTCTTGATCACGAAACCATCTGGGACATTTTGTCTGATTCTCAATCTTCAGATTAAGAATCAATCTATAAAGTACAAAAGGTTTCCGCTGGACACGCTTTTCTCTATGAAAAATGTACTCGCCCCCAACTGTTACATGGCATCCATAGACCTGAGGGCTGCTTTATTTCCATGTACCAATTGCAGCTTCATAGCAGAAATTCCTGCGACTAGCAGTCAATTGGGGGGGGGGGGTGAGATTTGGCACCTTCAGTTTAGGGTGCTGTTCTTCGGCCTTTGCTCCTCTCCCAGAGTCTTCACAAAAGTGATGGGAGAGGCTCTGACATCCCTGAGGCTGTTTGCAGAAACAAAAGATCATGTAGTGGTCAATCTACAAGTAACCCAGTGACATCTAAACAGCCTAGGTTGGCTTCTGAATCTCCAGAAATCAAATTTGATACCATCTCAATGAGTAAGGTTTCTCAAATCGCCTTTTAGGACATCCCCGGAGAGTGTAGCTCCACCTTCTTCTCAGGAAATGCCCACATGCCCACTTTAAAAACACCTCCTCTTCCCCCATGGTTTCAGGTATTGTGTTTCCTCCATGGGGGAAGCATGTGCCTGGAACCAGGGGAAAGCTACACTCTCTTCAGGGGATTAAAGGCTTACCTTAAGGTGGTTGTTTATATGGCCCCCAGCAGCATCTCCAGTGGGAGAGGTCTCCTGGAGCTCCTGGTCCCGCCATCTCATGGGAGTGAGGTCCCTCGGAGTGCCGGCATCGTGTGCCCGGTGTCCGCTGGATTAGCGCAGGGAGGGCTCTGTGGTTGGCGGAGGTCGCTGCGGGTCAGCGGCGTGGCTCAGTTTTTGGTGCCGGGTCCCGGGCGGCGACAGCGTCGTCTACGGTGACGCTCGGGCACTCTGAGGGGGCTTGGCGCCGTGGTTCAAGCGCCTTGAACGCAGGGACCATGGGTCGGGTCAGGTGACTGAGTGCTTCCGCTTCCGGCCAACCCTGATGACGCGGCGGCCGGGAAAATTCAAATGGATGGCGGAACTGATTGAAAGAAGCTGTCTCACTGTCTCACTCGGCGGAATGGAGGAGTGTACGTCCACTATGGCAGAGGCAGGTGCCCCTAGCACTGGTCCAGCCCAGGTATGTAAGGTGCAGCGGCACCCTCTGCTTTACTATTGGGCTATGCTTGTGGTTTGTCTGTTCCCCCCTCTTGGGGGGGGCCTGTCGCTGCAGGTCAGAGGTGACTTCGCTCTGACCCTTGCAGCTTAGTTCTGGGGTCTCACTAGTGGTCTGTTTGGTGATGGGTCTCTGCACTGGCTTGGTGTTAGCAGCTGCTAGTTAAAACATTTAGTGAGTTTAACCTGTATGTCGTTTCAGGAAAGGTCACTAGGGAAGGCTAAACCAAGCCAGAGGAAATGTCCTTGCAAAAACCCCCTTAGAGACTCATGGCAGAAGGCAATGTGTAGAGCTTGTATCAGGGAGGTGGTGGAAGAGGAAACATCCCAGCAGTATAAGGCGTTGTTTTCCTCAGTTAAAGAACTGACAAACTCCTTGAGTTCAGTCAGGTCCATCCTGGTACAAAACCCTTCTGGACAGACTGAGCCTCAGAACTTGCCACCTAGCCCCAGGGCATCGTCGTTCAGACCGGTGGAGAACGAGGACTCTGGAGACAAAGGGGGTAGTACTCTTATCTCCATCGGGGATTCTGAAGAGGAGGAAGAGGAAGAAGATAGCAGGGGCTCTTGATACACGCAATCGCTAGAGGAGGTAGATGACATCCTTGGAGCAATCTACACAACTCTAGAAATTCAGGAGGAAAAAGTACAACTGTCCGTTCATGACAAAATGTACCAGGGTTTGAACGAAACAAAACAGTTTTTCCAGTCCACAGGGTCCTTTCAGATACGGTGAGAAAAGAGTGGAAGGACCCAGAAAGCCCCTTTTTTCTTTTAAGGCCCTCAAGAGAAGGTTTCTCTTTGAGGATAAAGACTCGGAGGTGTGGAACAAAAAACCCAGAGTCGATGCAGCTTTCTCGCAGGTATCTAGACGAATGGATCTAGCCTTTGAGGATATGGGGATCCTAAAGGACCCAATGGACAAGAAAGCTGACTCCAACCTCAAGAAGGCCTGAGATGCAGCGTCAGTCTGTATGAAGCCGGCCATGGCTGCTACGATAGTGGCCAGGAACCTGGAATGCTGGGTGGAGAAACGGAAGAGCCATATTTAAGCGGGAATGCCCCGCAAGGATCTTAGTCTTTCCCACTAATTTTGAATGCAGTCAAGTATATGGCAGATGCTTAAGCAGAGTCGATCAAGCTGGCCGCCAGGTCTTCGGCTCTTGTGAATTCAGCCAGGAGGGCAGTTTGGCTGAAGACATGGTCTGGGGACACCGCCTCGAAGGTCAAATTGTGTGGTCTGCCTTTCTCAGGTGACTTGCTCTTCGGCCCCGATCTAGAGTCGGTGCTGGATAGGACGGCTGATAAAAAGAAGGCCTTTCCATCCAAGAAGAAGCAGGTTACCAAAAAGAATTTTCGTGCTCTTCAACGTTCCCATAAAAAAGACCAAGACCGTAAGAGCCGATGGGGTTCAGAGAGGTAGAGGCAGGGATGGAGTTCTCTTTAGATCTCCCCCAGAGCAGACCTCCAAGAGCAAATGACCATCTCTCCCCAGTGGGGGGGGGGGGAGGGGAAGACAGCCTGTCCAACTGTTCGTGAAAAGCTGACAGTCTCCAAATTTGTTTGTGAAAAGCGTAGTCGATCAGGGGTAAAGGTTAGAGTTTGCAGAACCACCCCAAGCAGGTTCTATGTGACAGCTTTGCCGAGGGATCAGGAGAAGGCCTCTGCAATGAAGCTCTTATTACAGGAGCTGATACAGCAAGAGGTTTTAATCCAAGTCCGAGTAAATCAGCGGGGCAGGGGTTTTTACTCCCATATTTTTCTGGTGAGGAAACCCTCAGGGAAGTACCGTCTGATCCTGAACTTAAAAGTTCTGAACGGGTCTATATGGTACAATCATTTCAGGATGGATACAATTTTTTCCATCACAAAGTTGTTGACCCCGAATTGCTTCATGGCATCCCTTAGATCCAGGGATGCCATCTTCATATACCCATTCATCAGGCGTCATAGCAGTTCCTACGCCTGGCATTGAATTTGGGGAGTTCGGTGTGGCACCTCCAATTCAGGGCTCTGCCATTTGGACTCTCGTCCTCTCCCAGAGTCTTTACAAAGATTATGGCAGAGGCTCTGGAGCCCCTGAAATTAAAGGGGATTTCAGTCGTCCCTTATCTGGACGACCTTTTGTTTTTTGCGGACTCCAGGGAGCAGGTCCTAATCAATCTTCAGACATCCTAGTCTCATCTTGAGGACCTGGGTGGCTTCTGAATCTGGAGAAGTCAAACCTGGTCCCCTCACAGGAGATGAAATTTTTGGGGTATACGATAGACTCGGTTCTCAAGAAAGTGTTCCTGCCACTGGAGAAGCAGGAAAAGTTGCAGTTAGCTGTAAAGCAGATACAGGGCAACCAGGCAGTCTCGGTCAGGACGGCTATGGCAGTTCTGGGTCTATTTATGGCGGCAATCCCGGCTATTCACTGGGCCAGGTTCCATTCCAGACCCCTTCAGAGGGAGATTCTGTCAAGCTGGTCCTATCAGGTTCCTCTGGAGAAACAGTTAAGGATCTCGTCAAGGACGAAAAGGGCTCTTTGGTGGTGGAGAGACCAAGCAAATCTCTCAAGGGGTCTGGTGTGGACTTTTCCCATGGACAAGCGACTGACAACAGACGCAAGTGCCTGGGGCTGGGGGGCCCACCTGGACGGTCAAACATCTCAGGGGGGTCTGGTCCAAGCAGGAAGCCCAAAGATCGTCCAACTGTAGGGAGTTGAAGGTGAAAGTTCTGGGTTTAGTGGCCTTTCAGTAGATTTTGAGAGGTCCCCAGTTCCAGGTGTTGTCAGACAACACAACAGCGGTAACCTACATAATGAAGCAGGGGGGAACCAGGAGCAGGAGCTTGATGGAGTTAGCCAATGTGGTGTTGGCCTGGGCAGAGCAGAACACAGCCTCGCTATCGGCAGTGCATCTGAAGGGCTCTCAGAACTTGTTTGCGGATCTCCTAAGCAGACGGAAA
Organism: Lithobates pipiens; assembly: GCF_037356315.1. Taxonomy (NCBI): domain Eukaryota; kingdom Metazoa; phylum Chordata; class Amphibia; order Anura; family Ranidae; genus Lithobates; species Lithobates pipiens. The sequence goes on from NW_027507758.1 coordinate 342,837,532, forward strand.
TTGTAAGCCCTTGCACAAACGGTCAGGGAGATTCCGACGCAATGTGTCCTATCGGACCGTTTTGTCGGATATTCCGACCGTGTGTGGTCTGCATCGGACTGTTTCCGTCGGAATATCCGACGGACTAAGTTTTCCAACTTGCCGGTAAAATTTTCAGACAAAATGCTCCTATCGGACACTCCGATCATGTGTAGCCTACTCCGACTGACAAAGTGCCACGCATGCTCAGATCAAATGCCTAGACCAAAGCTATTGGCTACTAGCCTGAACGTAGTCCCGTCTAACAAAATAACGTCATCACGTTATGTACAATCGGATTTTCCGACATCTTAGTCCGACCGTGTGTATGCAACATCACTTCCGGACCTTTTCCGGAATTAATCCGTCGGAATTACTCAGACGGATTTGGTAGTCGGAATCTCCGACCGTGTGTACAAGGGCTTAGAGGCAGAATGGAGCCTGAATCAGGAGGTGTTCCTGATGATTTCCGAGGCCTGGGGGGTTCCACAGATAGACCTCTTTCCCAGCCAGCAGAACCAAGGTGGACAAATTTTCTCTTCACCAGGGAGATGCAGCAGTAGGGTTGGATGCATTTGCTCACCCCTGGCACTACCAGCTGTGGTACGCCTTTCCCCCTTTCCTCTAATTCCACTAGTTCTGAGAAAATTCAGAGAAGAAAGGACAGACTTAATAGTAGTCACTCCCTTTTGGCCAAAAAGACCTTGGTTTGCGGGACTTCGAAAATTAGCCTCGAAGCCTCGATGGAGGTTACCACCCAGAAAAGATCTGTTATACCAGGGGACAGTAAATCATCCAGAGGTGGAACTTCCACAGCTAACCGCCTGGTTTCTGAGGAGGACCTCTTAAAAGCAAAAGGGCTCTCAGATAGTTGTAAAGACCCTGCTATCCAGCAGAAAAGCAGTCAGGACAGGAATGGTTTATTCTTAAATTTGCTACTTTTGTTAAGTTACCACTATGTATGCTGCTGGATTACGTCCAGAAGAAATTTTTGAGACTTTGAGAGATTTTGGAGGAATGGAAAATAAGCCTAAAATGTCTGGTTTCACCTCCTAACAGCCAGATGGGAAGCATTTCTGCTGCTATGGTCCAGGGTGGTGCTGGTCAGTTGTCGGTGAAGGGCACATATACTGCACCAGTGGAAAAACCACATGACATGGAAGGGCCAAGCGTGGACCTGAAAGCAGCAGAGATCCTGACCAGGGCTCAAACAAAGGTGGTTAACAAAGGTGGTTAACAAAGGTGGTTAACAAAGGTGGTTAACAAAGGTGGTTAACAAAGGTGGTTAACAAAGGTGGTTAACAAAGGTGGTTAACAAAGGTGGTTAACAAAGGTGGTTAACAAAGGTGGTTAACAAAGGTGGTTAAAGAGACTGGGGTCCCCAGTCCAATGGTTGGTTTAGGTGACAAACCTAATAAGGTCCACGAGACATGGGGACGGACAAGGAGTGTGATAAAAATTGTATTTTTATCCACCTGAACAGGCAAGCTCTCGTCTGATCCACATACAGATGGCATCAGAACCAGTCAAGTGGTAGGACAGCTGCCTGCAGACTGGGTGAACCCAGGGGAGGTGACTTCCTGTGGGTGATGGCGGCCCTCTGTTATGTGTGCATTATTGGTGACATGTGCAACATTGAAAGGTCTAATGTTGGTTTGAATATGTCTGTCAATGATGAACCAAGTAATGTGTTAATGGTACATGATAATGTGGTGTCCAAAGGTACATGTAAACCTGGTAAACAATTGGTGACTGCTGAGTCAGGTACCAGAAATAAGAGGCTGGTTCCCGTTATAAACACCATAGAAATAGGCCCCCTACAGTCTCAGAACAGTAATGCTGAGAGAGTTTTGGGAAACCTTGAAGCGTGTGGGGCAGAAGGGTTGGTAGACCAGGGGTACCCTGTTTAAATTTCAGGAGAAGAAGTCTTTATGGAAATGCACCCGGAAGAAGAGTCGAAGATCTCCAAACCCGGTGCAGAGTGACAGGGGGGGCAAAGAGACACCAATGGAAGTCGTGGGTTCAGTTCCCCTTTAGGAAAAGTGAGGTTGGACAGGGTTTGACTTCCGTAAGGTGTAGTTGGCACATAGGTGCCAAAAGTAAACAATGTGTTTCGCCCTCTGGTTCGAAACAAGGGGGAGGGATATGTGACAGTACAGTTCCCTGTCCTAGTAATTGTCGCCCAGGGTTCTCAAATAGGCAGGTTGAGGGGCTCCAGGGGTATTTAATGTGGAGGAATCTGTTTTATCAGTTTCCTCCAAAGTTTGTAAAATCCACTTGGGGACCTGGAGCCTGGAGATTCCATAGCGTTATGGGTGGGATGGAATCTCCAATCCTGGGACTGGATTTTTGGAACAGCCAGGAGTCTGGCTGGTTGAGCAGGTGGGTCCTGGGCTTATAGCAGAGTTAGGATTGGGGTTCTGGGCTCCACCCAGAGAGACAGGAGGTCTCCACCCAGAGAGACAGGAGTCCAGAGAGTGCAGGTGTGCACTAGTGAAAGGCAGAGAAAAACCCCTGTGTGGGCAACCAAGTGAATGTATGAACTTTATTTTGTTCCTTTTAATAAAAGTGGGCTACCATGCCCTTAAACTAAAATTCCTGTTCGCTGTGAACTTACTGAAAAGGCATCTACCACTGAGTTAAACATCCCCCCAATGTCACAATATATTCAAATTCCAGTTAAGTGGTAAGTGATCAATCAAGGGGGACCCCAGGAACTCAAAATGTGGGGGGGCCACCTTCTGCAGAAAGAATACACTAAGGTAAGGGGGGGGGGGTGGGTTAATAATATAAGGAGGAAACCCTTTATATCAGTGCCCGCTTACATTATTGTATTCACTCCCCCCCCTTACATCAGTGACCCCCTCCGACTGGCCTGGTGGTGCTGTCACTGACCTCCTCTCAGGTGCACTGTGCAGGGCTCAGTCAGTCGGCTCCAGCTTGGTGGCTCTGGTTTTATCCTATAGTCTAATCTCCACAGTCCACACAAGTCTGACTTCGCCCATAGAAAGAACAGGGGTGGGGAGAATGGGGGGCTGGAGAGCACTGAGGTGGGGGCTGGAGAGTGATGGGGAGAGCTGGAGAGTACTGGGGGGGCCCTGATTCCCCCCCCCCCCAAAGGTGAATGTGGTACATTGTACCCCTATCCGTTCAACAAAAAAAGCTGTGAAATGTGACAAAAAACAATAGCCGGTTTTTGACAATTCCTTTATTGTAAAATAGCTCTGAGTGGTCTTCTCCCCCGAGCAGTGTCTCCTGCCATCATCTTCTCCCCTGAGCAGTGTCTCCTGCTGTCATCTTCTCCTGGTGCTGTCTCTTGCCGCCATCTTCTGTCGCTGTCTCTCCCGCCACTGCCTACTTCTCCCAATGCCATGTTCTTTTGGCGCAGTATATATCCCCATACCAGACCTGACATTTAAATAAAATTGATGTGAAGTTCCCCTTAATATCCATAACAGACTTGAAGGACCTGGTATGGACTGGTGGGGGAAAGCTATGTTGGTTTTATTTTCTTTGATTTTTAACGCCTATATTGCCGGGAATCGGCAATTCATTACAACCACAAGCAATTTTGCATAAAATGTTTTTTCCTTTTAGAAATATCATTTTGCTGTGGTACAGTAAGGGCCGGTTCACACTGCGAGCCGCGGCGAGGCGTCTCCGACTTCCTCGCCGCGACTTGCAGGGGGGGTCAGCGGCGACTTGCAGAGGACTTCTGCATAGAAGTCAATGCAAGTCGCCCCCGAAGTCGCCCCGAAGTAGTACAGGAACCTTTTTTCTGAGTCGGAGCGACTCGAGTCGCTCCTCTCAGAACGGTTCCATTGTACTCAATGGGGACAACTTGCGGGAGCGAGGCGAGGCGAGCCGTGTCGCCTCGCCTCGCGCCGCAGTGTGAACCGGCCCAAATAAACAGGAAAGATGCACTGCTTTACAGGCATACCATAAACACCCCACAGACACGATATTTAAAGGAATTTTTAATTTTTTGGTTTGTTTCACTGTAAGCATTTATTAAAATCTCTGTTCCTCTGGGACAGGACCCAGGTCCCCATACACTTTTTATGGCAAAGAACTTGCATATAAGCCTTCAGTGAGAACTTTGGATTTTGCAGGTTCGAGCCCCATTGACGTCCACTATTCCTGCATATGTGATCTGACAGGCATTTTTGCTGGCAATAGCACTGCTTTCCATTTGCATTAGCGCCCAGTTTCTGAGAGTTGAAGTCTCAATTGGGTGCTATTTTTTGGCACTATAGTAAATGACCCCCACTGTGTCAGTTGGGTGGGGGTCATTTACTATAGCGCCGAAAAATTATCCTGCAATCACAAAAAATGGCACTCAATTAAGGCCATTTAAGACTTCAGCTCTCACTGGCTATAGTATGCTTGTAAAATAGTGCACCTTTCCTGTGTTTATTACTGTACCGCAGCAAAATTACATTTCTAAAGGAAAACTTTTTTAAAATTGCTTGCGGCTGATATGGCATAGGGGTACCCCCCAAAATCCATATCGGACCCTTATCTGAGTACACAACCTGGCAGGCAGCAGGAAAAGAGGGGAGGAGAGATGAGAAAGTGCCCTCCCTCCTGAACCTTACCAGTCCACATGGGTCCCCCCCAAAACATCTTGTCCCAATGGGTTGATGGGGACAAGGGCCTCATCCCCACAACCATTGCCTGGTGGTTCGGGGAGTCTTCGCGGGAGCTTATCAGGATATAGAAGACCCTTTAATAAGGGGACCTCCAGATCCCAGCTCCCCTTATGTGAATGAATATAGGGTACATTGTACCCCTACACATTCACCAAAAAAGCAGTGAAATGTGACAAAAGACAATAGCTGCTTTTTGACAATTCCTTTATTAAACATGTCTTCTTCTTTCCCCGCTTCTTCCTTCGGTCTTCTCCATCTTTCTCTGGCTTCTTCTTCCCCTGATCAGTCCTCTGGTCTTTCTCCTCTGCTGCTCCCACCAAACATTCAAAAAACGAACCTCCGCCGCTGCCGCAATCAGGCGGATGATGTGACCCCGAGATCAGTGTCGGAGGATGTTTGTTGTTTTCATATTCAGCAGGTCGGTGGCGAAAGACCGGAGCCGGAGGAAGAAGAAAACCAAAGGAAGACCAGAAGCAGAGAACGAAGACAATTTAAATAAAGGATTTTCAAAAACCAGATATTGTCTTTTTTGTCATGTTTCACTGCTTTTTCTGGTGAACGTGTAGGGGTACAATGTACCCGATACCCATTCTCATCTGGGGGGGTGGGGATCTGGGGCCCCTCTTGTTAAAGGGGCTTCCAGATTCTGTTAAGCCCACAGACCCCCACAAGCACCAGGCAAGGGTTGTGGGGGATGAGGCTCTTGTCCCCATCAACATGTGGCCTGGTACGGTTCAGGAGGGGGTGCTCTCACCCCCCCCCTCTTTTATTGTGGCCTGCCAGGTTGCGTGCTTGGATAAGGGTTTGGTATAGATGCTGGGGGAGACCTCACACCATTTGGTGCAGGGTTCCCCTTAATATTCATACCAGACCCTACGCCATTTTTTTTCTTGATTTTTGAATAGCTGAATTTTTTTTTTTTTTTTTTATTCCACACCATAATATTATTGAATAATTACATACCATTGCATGCATTTGAAGAGTTAAAATGATGGAATAAACCAAACTTATGTGCATTCGCTAATTATTCTGCTGAGTACAATGTATGTTTTCAGGAGGTGATATCATTGGTGGGTTTCAAACCCATGGCTTGAACCTTTGAAGGTAGCAGGGCATACCACTAAGCTATGGAGCTGAGCACAACCATACATAGAAAATACTATTACTAATGTTTGATTCTTTTCATTCTATGCAATAATATTTTACATGTGAGGCATTATTATTATGGTACCAAACATGCTCATGTGCCATTGGGTAGGGATGAGCTGAAAGCCCCCCGTTCACTCCAGAACTTGCAGAGAGGCAAAAATTAGTGCGAACATCGTTAGTCTATGGAACACGAACATGAAAAATCAAAAGTGCTAATTTTAAAGGCTTGTATGCAAGTTATTGCCATAAAAAGTGTATGAGGACCCAGGTCCTGCCCCAGGGGACATGTATCAATGCAAAAAAAAAAAGTTTTAAAAACTGCAGTTTTTTTTTCAGGAGCAGCGATTTTAATAATGTTTAAAGTGAAACAATAAAAATGAAATACCGTATATACTCGAGTATAGGTTGATCCGAATATAAGCCGAGGCCCCTAATTTACCACAAAAAACTGGGAAAACTTATTGACTCGTGTATAAGCCGAGGGTGAGACATGCAGCAGCTACTGTTACACCCCTGTGTCCCGTCCATGCCTGTGTCCCGTCCATCCGTCCATGCGTCCATGCCTGTGTCCCGTCCATGCCTGTGTCCCGTCCCTCCCTGTGTCCATCGCAGCCTACCTGTCTCTTTGCCTTCTGCAGCCTCTGTGTGCCATGCCGCGCCGCACCTCTCCTCCTCGTCTGACAGACGGCGGCCATTCCACTGTTCAAAAGCCGCGCCTCTCTGTCTGTGATAGGCGGAACACTCAATTTCCCAGCAGTCAGTGTTCCGCCTATCACGGACATCCTCTCATCCTCGTCCGTAGTATGAGAATGAGCGGATGTCCGTGATAGGCGGAACACTGACTGCTGGGAAATTGAGTGTTCCGCCTATCACAGACAGGGAGGTGCGGCTTTTGAATAGTGGAATGGTTGCCGATCTGCGTGACTCGAGTATAAGCCGAGGGGGGCACTTTCAGCCTAAAAAAAGAGGCTGAAAATCTCGGCTTATACTCAAGTATATACGGTATTCCTTTAAATATCATGCCTGGGGGTGTCCTTAGTGTGCCTGTAAAGTAGCGCATCTTTCCCATGTTTAGAAGGGAAAAAAAGGTAATTTAAAACTGCTTGCGGCTATAATGTATTGTTGGATCCTGGCAATATAATGTAAAAAATGTTCAGCCGCCCCAGTCCATTACCAGGCCCTTTTGGGTCTGTTATGAATATTAGGGGGAACCCTGCATCAAAATTAGGAAAATTGTGTGGGGGGTTCCCCCAAAATCCATACCAGGCCCTTCGGGTCTGGTATGGATATTAAGGGGAACCTTACGCCAAAATTTGAGGGCGCAGGAAAAGGTGGGGGGGGATGAGAGAGCGGCCCCCCCTCCTGAACCATACCAGGCCACATGCCCTCAACATGGGGAGGGTGCTTTGGGGTCCCCCACAAGGGCCTCACACGCAGACCCCCACAACCACCAGGCATGGGTTGTGGGGTCTGCAGGTGGGGGGCTTATTGGAATCTGGAAGCCCCCTTTAATAAGGCCCCCCCCTTTTAATGCATATCGGGTACTTGTACCCCTACCCATTCACCAAAAAAAGCTGTGGAATATGATAAACAATAGCAGGTTTTTGACAATTCCTTTATTGTAATATAGCTCTGAGTGGTCTTCTCCCCCCTGAGCCATGTCTCCCGCTGTCATCTTCTTCTGGTGCTGTTTCTCTTGCCGCCATCTTCTGTTGCCGTCTCACCCACCACTGCCTACTTCTCCCACTGCCGTCCTCTTTCTCACCGCTGCGTTCTTCCACCCCCCGCCGTCTTCCTCCGTTGTGTTGTCCCCGCTGTCTGGTGTCTTACACAGCTATAGGGCGTGACCATCTGTTGACGTCACACGCAGAGCCTGCCCCTTTATTTTCTGGGAAAAAGGGGGCAAGCTTTCCGTGTGACGTCAATGGATGGTTGCACCCCATGGCTGTGTAAGACGCCAGACAGCGGGGACAACACAACAGAGGAAGATGGCGGGGGAGGAAGAACATGACGGTGAGGAAGATCACGGCAGTGGGAGAAGTAGGCGGTGTCAGGAGAGATGGCGACAAGAGGGACAGCACCAGGAGAAGATGACGGCGGGAGACACTGCTCAGGGGAGAAGACCACTCAGAGCTATTTTACAATAAAGGAATTGTCAAAAACCGGCTATTGTTTTTTGTCACATTTCACTGCTTTTCTTTTGGTTAATGGGTAGGGGGTACAATGTACTCGATACTCATTCACATGAGGGGGCGAGATCTAGAGGCCCCCTTATTAAAGGGGGTTTCCAGATTCCGATAAGCCTGCAAACCACCACAACCACCACAACCACTGGGCAAGGGTGGGGGGGATGAGGCCCTTGTCCCTATCAACATGGGGACAAGGTGTTTCGGTGCGGACCCCAAAGCACCCTCCCCATGTTGAGGGTATGTGTCCTGGTATGGTTCAGGAGGAGGGGGACCGCTCTCTCATCCCTCCCCCTCTTTTCCTGGGGCCTGCCAGGTTGCGTGCTCGGATAAGGGTCTGGTATGGATTTTGGGGGGGCCCCACGCCATTTATTTTTATTTTTTTCAAATTTTGGCTCAGGGGTCCCCTCCAAAACCATACTAGACCTGAAGGGCCTGGTATAGACCTGGGGGGGGGGACCCCATGTAGTTTTTTGTTTTTTTGACTTTCAATGGGGAAGTTGCTGACAGCTGAAGATTCATTGGTTGTTAAGGATGCGGCAGATGGCTTCCTGGCCCTCCAGTTAGCAACCAGCTATATACAGTGTTAAAATAATAAAACGCATCAAAATTCACATCACACACCCAACAGTTGCGTTTCTGGTGTGGTTCCATTGAAACCTATTACCTGCAAATCGCGTGAAAAAAGTCCCTGACCATTTACAAAAACACACTAACCCCAAAATGCATAGATGTGAACTAGTACCGTAGGAAACCATTTTAAATGGACTGTAGAGTGTTTCTCAAACGCATTAAAAAAATACATAGGTGTGAACCTAGGGTCAGGGCCAGTTCACACTGGAGCAATGCGGGTACTCTGCAAATTTAGTGAGAGTTCCCACATCGTATACAACTTGCAGGCAGTTCACACTGCCATATGCAAAGTGTTGCAAGTGTTCAGTAGAAAGCTAATGACGCCCCCCAAATCAGTTTGCATATCGCAGAGCAAACTGCAGATTTGGCCAACACTCATGCGATCCGATTCTGCTGCGGACCAAAATATGGGTCCTGTGCAAGTTTGATCCAAATGCGATACAAATTCAACCATACAATCTGTACAGCTGAGTTTTCATCCCACACAGTGCGGGGCAAATCACATCCGATGTTGGACAGCACAGCAGTGTGAACCGGCCCTAAGGCTCCTTTCGACTTGTTCTGCCTCCATAGACCTCAAGATTACACTGGCATTGCTTCAAATCGCATCAATTTGTGGCAAAAAGCGCTGCAAAATCACGGGACTTTCAGCTCACACAAGTGTGAAATGGTCCTTATGGACCTCAAGCTGTATGAAAAATCAGGCAAGTCAAAGGAACCTTTTTGAATTAGGCCCCATTTGTACTCGTACTCGTGCGACCAATGTCTGTGTAATTTTGCTGTATATGGACCTCAAGTTGCATCAAAGTCAAACCAAAGTACTGCAGGGACGAATCTGACTCACTTGCAGGATGCACAAGTAAGAATAGTTCCTAATTCAAAGGTATTATACATGAATCTCACTCACACTGCTGCAACCTGATAGTCGCACTGTTTTGCTGCTGGTACTTGGTCCCTACTTCTGGGAATGCCTGTGTAATATTGCGCCCTATGTACCTCAAGTCACATGAAAGTCGCACCAAAGTAGGACTACTTTGAAGTTGTTGCAACTTGAAGTAGCACAGATATGAATGGTTATTTTGAATCATGGGGTACAACTTGTCATGCAACTCGGAGGTCCAAATTTGCTGAAAAAGTCGCTCAACTGTGAAACCAGTCATATATACTTTTAATACAAAGGAGCTATCATTTATATTTGCATAGTCCTTACTAATTTACATCAGCAGAACAAATGCAGGAAATGATTTGTGCACATACACAAATCAATGAACCCCACCCACACCAAATCTAACTACCACCCCCACATTGAGTAAGTACATATCCTACACTTACCCTGCAAATCAGCAGCACCTCTTCTTTGCTAAAGAGGGACCTTGCCATGTCCACCTAGATGGAGATCCTGACCAGCACAGGAACTTCTGGGTGATTACAATGACTAATTTCCAGGTCAGAAGGTGAAACCACGCTGTTTTGATCACAACCATGATTAGAATTTTTTCATTTTTGTTTATTTGCAGATATGCAAATCTGTATTTCTACATATATTTGAAAGTAAACTTGAGGGAGTTTGATAACAAAATGGTGTGCCTGGGACAGCAGCAGGTGAATTACAAAGGCCCAGTTTGAGCCCTGGTTCACACTGAAAGCATGTGTGAGTTCAGCTGAACTCACAATTCAATTCCTGCATGTCAGTCCCGACTGCGGGGGGGGGGAATTTCAGAAAAATCTGTGCAGGTTTCTGCACTGACGTCAATAAAAATTGCCCCCAAAGTCACCAAAAAGTAGTACAGAAACTACTTTTGAAAATTGCGGCGCCACACCAATTAGAACGGTGCATTTTCCACCGATTTGACATGTCAAATCGCACCAATGTGAACCAGGGCTGACACATACAACACTGCCTATCCACCAGCTGAATTCATTACCTGCAATTCTCCACAGCTGTTATAAAGATTTCACTGAAGAGATTTGAGGAAAAAAAAAAACACCACAAACAGGCTCAGGTCATGTACTTTTACTTTGCCAGGAGAAACAAAATTATGTACATTTATTTACTAGCTTAAAAAAAAAATTCTACAGGCTATATGATGCTACATTTAGCAAAACAGCACTTGGGTTTTAATGACCCTGCTCATAGGAGCTTACAATCTAAAATTTGTCTAAACCTTAGAGTGGACACAGCTTTACTGTCGGTGTATAACGAGCAACGCATCACATTTTATCTGCAAGATTATAGAAACCTACTTAACAGTGATTATTCATACAAAGCATTCCAACATAATATAAAAAAAAATGTTCAACATCGAACCCCCACAACCACCCCACAAATCCACACACATACATACATTTGTGACCACATTCTACTGGAAACTGCATTTCTGTGTACATGATTAAGCAATGAATTCAAAGAGTAGGTCAGCACATGCTCCTAAACCATGTTTGCGTGTTAGGCTTCGGCTATGTGCATCAAATCTCCAACTACAGGCCAAAGATCGAAGTCCATTTGCATGCACATAAACAAAGCAACTGTTTTCTAAGCATATGTACCTATGCAGTGTAAACCCTACAATTTTACATTTCCAAGTCCCTGGACATGATTAGTGCTAACAAACATTAACATCAGTCCCTGGCTGCAATGAGCTTCCAATCTAAAGTCCAAAATGACTTTCTTACATTAGAAACTATTTTAACATGAGACCAATAAAATGCCAGCATGTCTTTGGATTGTGGTGAGAAACACACAGAGGGAGAACATATAAACTTCAACACAAGCATTAGCATGTTGGGGAATTAAACCAGCAACCCCAGTGCTGCTAGACAGAATTGCTACCCTCTTAGCCAGCAGACAGCCTCACACGTTCTCTGCATCTCTGTGGTGTGAACCAGCCCTAAGGCTGGATTCACACCTATGCATTTTTTGCTTTTTGCATTCTGCAGATTTGTACTACAGAATGTGTGCCATAGGAAACCATGGTAAATGGACTGTAGTACAAATCTGCAAAATGCACTAAAAATGCATAGGTGTGAATCCAGCCTAAGTCCATAGCCATGCTCAGTGTCACAAGCAATATACAACACATTGGCCTAAGTATTGGGACACCTGCCTTTTTTATATGCACATGAACTGTAATGGCATTCCAGTCTTAGTCTGTAGGGTTCAAAATTCATTTGTCCCACCCTTTGCAGATATAACAGCTTCAACTCTTCTGGGAAGGCTATCCACAAGGTTTAGGAGTGTGTCTATAGGGATGTTTGACCATTTCAAGTGCATTTGTGAGGTTAGGCACTGATGTTGGATGAGAAGGCCTGGCTTACAGTCTCCACTCTAACTCGCCCCAAAGGTGTTCTGTTGTGTTGAGGTCAGGACTCTCTCCAGGCCAGTCAAGTTCCATAAAGACATGGATGAGTGAGTTTGGGGTGGCAGAACTTGACTGGCTGCACAGAGCCCTGACCTCAACCCGATAGAACACCTTTTGACTGAATTAGAGCAGACTGCGAGCCAGGCCTTCTCATCCAACATCAGTGCCTGGCCTCACAAATGCACTTCTGGTAGAATGGTCAAACATTCCCATAGACACACTAAACCTTGTGGATAGCCTTCCCAGAATCTGTTCTAGGTGCAAAGGGTGGGCCAAATCAAATGTTAACCCTACAGACAAAGACTGGACTGCCATTAAAGTTTATGTGTGTGTAAAGGCAGGTGTCACAATTCTTTTGACTAGATGGCGTATCTGCCAGGATTTACGATGGTGGTGGAACCCTCCTACATATAAAATACTACATTTAGAACCTGGGAGATGAGACAACTTCTCTACATTGAAGTGGCATGTTTGGGATTCAAACCCAGACGCTCAGGAATGCTAAGCAGAAGTTCTAACCTCTAAGCCACGGAACTGCCACATGTGAAAACCTCCTACACATAAATACTGCATTTCTTTGGACTAACAGGTGATGGAATTACAATACTCAAGAGTTATTCTTGATTTATTCTGTGATATTTGCTGGTTCTTTGTGGGTGAGTGTAGAATAGTGATATTACCCTCAAATTTTGGGGAATTGCATTTTGATTTCTGTTATTGGTACACATATCACATTTTTTTGGGCTCAAATTATGATTATTTGGAAATAATAAAAGCACAAAAAATGGTGACTCATTTTATATTTGCATCAGCAATGGTATTTATGCTTTGTAAAGATACATGTGTGAGTTTTGGGTAAAGGTTGTTGTGAAATGGAGAGTAACAAGTGAAAGTGACAGAGAAAAATATTTTATCAAAAAAATCCACATTCTAGAATTCTTAAAAACAAAATATTTGAAGTAGAAACAACAATGTTGCAAAGGAAAAATTATTTCAGAGAAAGATATATTTCATCTCGACATTAAAAGGATTTATTTGGGGAAGTTACAATTTTTCCATTAGAATCAATGGCTAAAACTTGCATTGGACTATAATAGCGCAGATTTTCACTTCCAAAAAATGCCCTTTAACACAGTGCTCATTTTCGTATCTACTATAGCGCCCTGTAAAAAAGTCACTGGAGCTAAAATTAGCTATTTGCAGGACTGAGCATGCTCAGTTGTGTTGGCACCTAGTTGTACAAAAAGGGGGAATTTATCTCTTCTCAGACTTTTAAAGATATTTCAGTGTAGAAATCACTTTTTTACACAGTTTTTAAAAGCAGATTATCTTAAATATCTTATCTTATCTAAATAATATACTGCATATTTCAGTACCATTTAGGCAATTATATCATGTTCTAAACAATATTTCCATGTGCAATTCTCCAGGTTTTAGCAGAGTAAGGGCTTGGGCACTATTTGGTTTCAGGGAACTATAGTAAATTTGATTTTGGGAGTATTTTCTTGCCAGCAATACAGTGAATACCGCATTAGAGCTAATTAGCTCAGCGGCGCTATAGTAAATGACCCACTGTGTCTTTTTGTGTAAAGCAGAGTGCCACCCATTTAAAAGTCAGCAGCTACAAAAAGTGTAGCTGCTGACTTTTAATAATCAGACACTCACCTCTCCTATGGTCCAGTGATGCAAGCGCACAAAGCCTTTCTCTTCTCCCCCTCCTCTGGCACTGGCATTCTCACTGTGGGCACCCTGGCTTGGCTGTGTGAGCCACGCTGTTATTGGCTGGGCAATCTTCTGGGACCTGTGACGTGTCCCAGAAGATTCTAGGGAGGGGGGAGTTGATCTTCCTTCAGGCACCAGGGAGGAAGTGGTAGCTGGCTGCCTGTAAAAACGAGGTACCCGCTCCTCCCCCAAAAAAATTACATGCCAAATGTGGCATGTCAGGAGGTCACCAGCACTTAAAGTGGAAGTTCAGTTTTTGGCTGTAACTCCATTTTAAGTATATCGCCTTTTATCTGTGGACACTATTGGATCAAGATCTAATGATTGTCTGTTCAAATATGTTTGAAAAAGTAAACAATTTCCATGGGGTGTTCTTACCTATTGACATGAGTGGATGTGTTAAAGGCTATGTAAGGCCTCATGTACACTGCTGCTGCTGTTTTTTTTTGTTGTTTGTTGTTTTTTTTTTACCTGCCCCTGAACTCTCCTCTGTTGTCTTATTGTATGTACACAGGGTCTTTTTTTAGTGATTTCCAGGCAGTTTTAGAAGCATTTTTCTGGAACGCAAAAAAATGCGTTCAGGATGAATTTTCAGAGGCATTTGAAACGCCAAATGCCTATAACTGCTTGTAAACGCGGTAACTCATGTTTAGCCTTGTTTCGTTTACAGGCATTTTTTACTTTTTAGCTATTTGAAGAATGATATATATATATATATATATATATATATATATAATTTATTTAGGGGTGCGCATCTTCATTGGTCTCAGGGTTCAATACGATTGTCTGGTCAATGATTCAATTTGATTCCGCGATGCATCACGATTACCGACAAGCTCCCACTCCTGGCTTGGGCCGCCTAGGTGGCTCTTCCACCCTGCAATCTTCTGGGACACATCACAGTTCCCAAAAGATTGCCGGGCTAAAAAAAAATGTCACTTCATACCGAATATCAAGTAAATACATCCCGATCATGTGCCAAGCCCGGCCCGCCTCTCTCCTCTCTCTTCTCATGTTTCACGTCTCTCGAGTCCTGACATCAGCGGGGAATTCTCAGCCCCGCCCGCCTCTCTTCTGATATGATAGCTATAGTCAGCGGACGGGGCTGAGAATTCCCTGCTGACGTCAGGACTCGAGAGACGTGAAGCGTGAGAGGAGAGAGGCGGGCCGGGAGTCACATGATCGGGATATTTACTGTGAAATTCGGTATGAAGTGACATATTTTTTTAAAAAGCGGGGCACATCATTCAATGCAACTCGGCATTTATTAAAATAAAGGAATTGTAAAAATGCACTCAGAGCATTTTCCCGGGAGGGGTGGGGCATGTCGGGAAGATGCCATCCGCAATTGATTTTCCGGTCCTTATGCATACTAGGGTTACTATCTGTCAAGTTAAATCGTTCAGGAGAGGTTGTAAAAACGTCCCGTGTACAGGAAAGCCTTAAGGCGTTTTCGTTTAAAAAAAAAAAAAAAGCCATACTTGCCTCCCCTGTGCAGTTGGTTTTGCACAGTGGCCCCGATCCTCCTCTTCTGGGGTCCCTCAGCAGCGCTACTGGCTCCTCCTCCTCTTCTTGAGTGGCCCCCTGGAGATCCGCTTTCCCTAGGGACACTCGTGCGGGCGTGCTCCCATGTCCTGCCGTTGCACCTATTGACAGACAGCAGGACTCGGGCCCACCTCAATGGCTGCGCTGTTATCAATCTATCCAATCAACACCCAAGACCCCGGCTGGAGCTAGTGTGTTTGTCCCCCTCGATGGAAACGGGGGGCTTTAGGGGGCAGTTGCATCACAGGAGGTTTTTCACCTGGATGCATAGAATGCATCCAGGTGAAAAACCACATGGGTTTACAGCCCCTTTTAGCACACACTTTGGAAAGGTGGTAGTCGAGCAGGATTCAGTGCCAGTACTTTTCAGAAAAGATTGTGGAACTATACAGCATATATACAATGCTTGAATGTAACTGTTGATGTGCACGAGTATCACAGATTTAGAATGAGCTAGCTGTGTCAACCAGCTGATGATATAGGCGTCCATAGTTAAATTTCAAATTACTAGGCTATAACTAGTCTAGAAATTCAAGCAAATGGTGAGAGTGAAAGCAAGCAGAATCGGGGCAAGGGGCATACCTGGGAGATATGAAACTGGCTGAGCACAGGCAGCATAAAAGTAAAGTCTTGTGTCAAGATGAAGTATGGCCATGGGCACACACAGAGGCATGATACAGACTGAGATAGAGGGCATACAAACTGTTCTGTTAAAGCCTTTTTATATATATATATATATATATATATATATATATATATATATATATATATATATATATATATATATATCAAACAGAAAAAATAATAAGGTAGGGAGAGGCCTAGGCGCTACCTGTCGTAGCTAAATAAATATGTGTATAAACCCTATGTGTTTTTTGCTGTTTGCTTTTTAAAACAAGCTTGTTATACATATACAATTTTATTTTTATTTTTGCTTTTTACTTTTGCTTTTGTTGTTTTTTCTTGTTTTTTCTTGTTTTTTCATGTTGGCGTAATAAAAACTTTTAAACATATATTTCTTGAGCGAATACATACATATATTTTTTGAGCAAACTTTCTGAGCATATTTTTGAAAAAAACTTTCTCTGAAGATACTACACTATGAGATCCCTTTCATTATTATCTTTCTGAGGATCCTCTGGCACAGTACTACCTGCTGAGTAAAAACTAGCCCACGCATTAAGGAAGGTGACACAGTTAGAGAGTGGAGGTTTGCCGGATGTCCCCCCCTTTTAGGAGGTGCCCACCTGTGGAATAATTAGACCTCGCACCGTGCAATACTGAAGGCTTGAACGCCCCGTGTGGGCACATAGTTGTGGTGAGTGGGGACCTGAGGGGGTGAGCACGGAAGTCACCTGAATTTCTTCATGTTTTGAGCACCAGTCACTTTTATCTGTTATCACTGGAAGAATCTGAAACTGAAATATTACTTGAACTGTATTTATCCTGGACTGTTTTTTGCCCTGTACTCCTCTAAAGGACTGTTTTCACTGTCTGTGTAGGACGTTTTTTAGTAATCTAATCATGTATACAGTATAACTGCTGCACCTTTTTGTACTTTTTTCCGCACCTTTTCTGCACCTTCTTTGCACTTTTTTGCACATCCTTTTCACATTTTTTTGTGCAAAAAATCCTCTAAGGGGGCCCCTCAAATACAGGAGCTTCTTTGGAAAGGTTTTGGAATTTTTTGCATTTTTTGCACACCAGCACACATTGACTGCTACTTTTTGCACATAATATATATATTATCTACCGTACATACACATACCCGTCGCACAGTTGTTTGCACATATACAATAACCTTTCTATGTATAAAATATATATATTATTTACGGTATAGTGAACACTGTCACACTCTGACATTTACTTAAGACTATACAATATTGGAGTACCTATACTTCTACCTTTTGAAATTTTATTATTGTTTATTTTTCTTATTATATTTTTTATATACTGGCCACACGTCTACGTAGAATCTGGACACAATTGTCTTTCTTTCTCGGTAGAGGCACTTATACCCAGTACTTTCATGTAGCCCGCTTTGGACATAACTTTATACGAAATATTTCCTACACAATCTTTCACTGTGACCTCCTGTGTGTGGTGATAACTCTCTCCACTTGAATTTTCCCTATTTATTGCACACACATAGGGTTTATACACATATTTATTTAGCTACGACAGGTAGCGCCTAGGCCTCTCCCTACCTTATTATTTTTTCTGTTTGTTATATCTCACACCCCTTTGGGACTGTGAGCTATAGGGGAGGCGACACCTTTCTCTCGATAGCGTTTTGTCTGGTGTACCCACATATATCATATACCATTTAGCGCGGCTGTGGCCTTCGGAGACCACTTCTTACATAGTCTTTTTCTATATATATATATATATATATATATATATCTCTTTTCAAAGTAGAGGAAAGCCGCAAACTTCAATTAGTGCAATGCGATCTGGTCATCCCACTGACCAAAATATAAGAAAAAGTTCAGAGGATCCTCTTGATTTTTCATAGATAGATTATATATATATATATATATATATATATATATATATAATCTACCTAGCAGCTTATAGTAGCAAAAAGGATATATGGTAAAGGATCAGAGAGGGATACCAACCAAAATGGATACTCAGAGTGCAATATAGTCCTCAGCTAAACGTGTATTTTATTTTTATATATATATATATATATATATATATATATATATATATATATATATATGTTGTCTGACCCAATTTCTGCCCCTATGTTCCTTTTTGTTATGTGGTCTGCATATTTAAGATGGGACTTGCCCCAAATTTGCATGCATTTTGATAGCTGCGATCACCTGGGACTGGCTCATATCACTAGCCATTGTGTCTGTTTCTCTCTGCAGCCATGTAGACACCAGGGTAGGTAGGTCAATGTAACAGGGAACTTCATGCATACATAGGATTTCCTGAATGTCATCATCATCATCTAAGCAAAAACAAAAAATTTGTTAAACTGTAAAAACGAACCTTAACGTAGCACAACATTTTTATTTAAGTTCCTATCCTATTCCTGCCTCTAAACGCTCCTGCCTATAAACTGAACTAAATCTGAACCTATAAACACTTACCGTATGTGTGCATGAACACGTATGATAACCTAGAGGAGCATTCAGGAAAAAACGCCAAATGCTTAAAATAATGAGCTTATATTGGTACATTAAAAGGTACTCCTTTTTTTTTTTATTATTTTTTTTTTATCATGAACTGTTTTTGTGGGTGGGAGCAGGTTGGGTTAAATATGTAATTTTATAACATGGGTGTCTGCATTAGATTATACAACTATTATCTTGTGTTGCTTCAAAGGTTGAAGAATTGCAGAGGTTAATGGTTACCTAAACCCCAGTGTATGCTTCGAGTAAGAAACACGTTTTGTTTTATCCTTGCAGTAAAAATGAAGCCTGTTGTTGTTGTTCATGGCGGGGCTGGTACAATTGTACAGGAATATGCAGAAGAAAACCGTTCTGGAGTGAAGAGAGCAGCCCTTCGAGGCTACGATATACTGAGACAAGGTGGGGATGCAGTAACGGCAGTGGAAGAAGCTGTGGTTGTGCTGGAAGATAATCCACTTTACAATGCAGGTGAGCTTCATCAAAGTTTACAAAATAATGCATAAAGCGGAATAACATTTTTAAGATTTTAATGCATGTATTGTTATCCAGTCCATGATTTTTTTTTAAACCATGTGATCTCTAGCTATCATTGACCCTCATTGCTGAAAATAAGGGCACCATGGTGATTATTGATCTTTTTAGCTTAGTGATTTGAGCCTGTTGTCTTTTGGACTGCTTAATTAGAAACATATCATTTTATATGAAGGTTTCAATCAGTTTTCGTTTCAAAGCTATTTTTTGGCGGAATTAAATCTGCTACTGACACTTTTTCTGATGTTACTCCCTTTTTGTTGCACCAACTCGTGCATCAAATTCAGGTATTTCTTAAATGCGTCACATTGTGTGCGCCACTTGTGTGCGCCACTTGTGTCATGTTGAATGCACCAAATGTAAAAGTGGGGCCAATTAAAGTGGAACTTCACCCTAAAGGGGTTCCAATTTATGCCCTCCTCCACCCCTCCTCTTGCATTTTTGCCACTTTTTTGGGGGTGGGGAGGGGGAGGAGAGAGGGGAGAGGAGAGGATACCTGTGTTTTGACAGGTACCTGCTCCCACTTCCAGGTGGATCGCTGAGTCCCTCCGCCAACAGTTCTCCTCCACTCCTCCCCCCCCCCCCCCCCAAACCTTCTGGACATATCACAGGTTCCATAATGCTGCAGAACTATTCACAGATCAGTGTGGCTCACGCATGCACCATGTGCAGCCAGCTGTGAAGTCGCAAGGAACCATAGCAAGTTGTCTACAGTAAACATGCTGGCGCCAGGGACCTGTGAAGAAGCGGATTGGATGAGGACAGTGCCTGACCCCTGGACAGGTGAATGTTATTTTATTAAAAGTCAGCAGCTACAGTATTTGTAGCTGTCGTCTTATTTTTTTTTTTCAAACCGGGTGAAGTACCGCTTTAAGACCAACTCTTTAGACCTACAGAGAGAAAAACTGATTCAGACTGCTTAGTAGTATTGCACAGTTTTTGCTACTTCTGACTGATTATAAACTATGCATTCTCTATAGGCCAAATTAACCTGCCCAATAAAAGGAAAGAACACTATTTGCTGCTGTTTATTTATGAAGAAGGAAGGACTCTGATCCCAAAGTGCTGGTTCACACAGGGGCAACCTGTCAAGCGACATAGCCGCCTGACAACTCACGCTCCATGCATTGCAATGGAAATGTTCTAATGGGACCAACTCAAGTTGCTGTACTACTTTGGGGTGACCTCGAAGCGGCTTACATTGACTTCAATACAGAAGTTCTTTTCCAAGCCGCGCTGAAGTCACGCCGTATGGGACAGCTTGAGAGTCGGGCGACTTTGAACCCGCCCTTGTGAACCAGCACTTTATTTTATAAAAAACTGGAAAATCTCTGGGTGCAGTAATAAGAAATTCTGGCGTTTACATTGCTTATTTTCTCCCGTCTTCTAGGTACCCCTAATTTTCCCTTTCACACACGCAGACCATTTATCTGTTTTCCATCCATCCAATGACAGATCAAAAAACCGACATCAATGCATCTCTTTGGAAAAAAACAATGTAAATGGATCATACATTTACATCAGTTTACATTCCCAATTGTCCACATCTGTTTTTTTTTTTTTTTGATCAGAGCTCTATTTTTCTTACATTTCAAAAAACGTATCGGACGAAAAACTGACGTAAACTGACAAATGGTCAGTTTTTCATCCGTTTTTGCATTAATAGTGGATGTAAAAAAAAAAAACCTGCTAAACCTAATGACAGAACTAATGAAATGAACAGTCTGCATGTGTCAAAGGGGCCTTATATTCACTTCCTTTTAATAGGGAGACAACGGTGCTTCCTCTGTTTGTAAATTCCTCCGTTGTCTCCTTCTGCATGGTGCTGCTGTGAAGAAACTACAGCGTGCCGTCCTGACATCGCTTGGGGAGGTGATTCTTCAGTCCATAGAAAGCTCAGGCAATGCAATCTTCACAGATGTCCCGACATGGCTCTGCCCACCCAATACAGTTAAAAACCTTTTGTGAGAATTTATTTTTTTTTTTTAATCCAACACAATCCTATCTGTGTCACCTCAGGGTGCCTATTACTCACAGAGGTGAAAGAGTGACTGTGACATAGCTTTGGGAAGCAGGTGGGGGTGGTTGCACTGGATGCAAGATCTAAAGGGGAGCAAAAAATTCACCCGCTGTCTGAACTCAGGAATATGCTGTCACTCTCCTTGCTCCCAATAGCAGCCTGAACCTGGGAGCTGTTCTCCCCTCCACCTGGCTGCCACTACTCTAATCTGTTCACCTGGCTCCCTCCTCCTCTCCACCTGGCTGCCACTTCTCCTCTGTGCACCTGGCTCCCTCTTCCCCTCTATCTGGCTGTTACTCCTTCTCTGTGCACCTCTCTCCCTCTCTCCCCATTTAAACCTTAAAAATCTTAGGTCAGATACCAATAAAAATTTACATTATAAACGTAAGGACCAGTGACAACTATTCCATATTCCACTAAGAGCATTGCTGCAGCAGCACTAGCAAAGTCACACACATTGTACTTGACATATGGGCGTGTGTTATGTAAAATACTCTCAGAAACGTAGAAAGCACAAGGAGTCATGGAAACTGTAGTTCCCTGTGGGAGATGTAGGTACTAGAACAGTGGAAGGAAATGACATGCCAACTCTGCAGAACTCCTCCCACCATCACTAGCATTATCCAAGAGGGAAGGACCGGTGGAGATAGTAGAGACCCCTATATGGTAGTAAAATAATAAATTCAGTTATGTTTATTTCTATGTGAAACTTTCAGGTATTTATTTTAGGATTTACTAAAATGTGTAGGTTGCCTTTAGTTGTACTTTAAACGTTAGAGTGCAATATCTAAGATCATACCATGTCCTGAAGGAAAAAAAACACACACAGCCACATCCCAAACCATAAATTGAGACAGAAGAAGGCTGCTAAAGTAGCTGGCTACAGATGCCCGCACTCGTGAACACTATTTTTGAGTTGCGTGTCCTTCACGTCGTTGTCGGATGGTCTGATGCCCATGATGCCGCCTCTTGCCTATTTTGGTGGGGGTTGGGTGGTGATGTCAGTTGTTGTTTTGGATTGTAGCAAATAATACAAGTTTGGCACTAAATTCTTCTACAATGCTTCTGTGGTCTCCCTGATGAAGCAGCAGTAGGCTGTGAAACGCGTTGGATCAACCACTGAAATCTTGAGCATCAACACTTTTTTTCTGTTTTATAATAATATTATATAATACTTTTAAGGGTGTTGGTTCCCCTTCTTTTCTCTGTGGTTTTCAACTCCTGGCCTCAGGACCCACTAACAGGCCAGGTTTGCAAGATAACTGAAATAAATCGCAGTTGATATCATTTGCTGCTCAGTTATTGCAGTATTCTAGTCTGCATCTCCCAAGGTAATACTTAAAATCTGGTCTGTTAGTTAAATCCTGAGGACAGGAGTTGAGAACCACTGATCTAAACTTATACTTTACTATATAAAATTATATTAAACCGTCAGTTTTTCAATCACTTTCAGCAGCTGATTTAATCACTCACGGTGTATGCAGCATCTTTATTTTTTTAATACCTGCCTGTGGCAGACCTAGCCAGGACAGAGGCTTTTGGAGGGGACTGAAAGTTATCCTCTTGCCCACCGATCATGGGCCCTGCAACAACTGCGGAATTCCAGGGAGCTGGGGCACTTGGCCTCTCTCCCCAACAGTTAGCTGGAGAAAATGATGTAGGGAAGCTCCTACACCCAGCTGAACTTCTGGCAATGGAGCAGAGAGCTGCTAGCCTCTGCCCTCCACTAACAAACGATGGATTTCCTGCAAAAGTGGATAGGACTTCGGTCTCCACCTGTCTACCCCAGGGATGCTGGGCAGTTGGCCCAGATGCCCAACAGAATGGCAGAGTGAGCCCAGCAGCAATGTTTTCTCTCCAACAGCTGAAGGGGCTCCAGGGGGAAAGACCAGTCCACACCCCCCCCCCCCCAGCAGCGAGTATGTTCTATGAGAGAGGCAGAGGTTGGCTGGGTGAGTAATGCTCTGTTTGGAACAATTTGTTTGGGGTACTGTGTGGGTACAGGCATTGGATCACTTGAACTATGCACTAACTTCTGAGTCAACCCATCTGGGGTCTCCTCCTGTGCTAGTCTTCTGCCGAAAGGGGAGAAATGTGACAGACCTAGCCAGGACAGAGGCTTTTGGAGGGGACTGAATGTTAGCCTCTTGCCACCGATCATGGGCCCTGGCATTTGGAGGAACAGTGCTCTTTGTGAGCTGTATGCCTGGGGACCCTGGAGGTGGTGTTGCTTTGGATTCAAGTCCATATCCCCCCAAGACGCACAGACTCTGGGAACCCTTTCTATCCTATTGTTGTTTGTGTTAATTAACCCTGCTATTGTGAGGTTTTCTTGGATTTGCCCAAAGAGTATTCTTGGACTTCCAAGACTATTCTTGGTTGTTAATTCTGAACAATACGTGATCATTTCAAGACCTGATCACATTGACCTCCGGAGACGGAGACGGTGACCACCTAGATGACCACCTAGGCTACCTTAAGGGCTGTGTTAATTAACATGTTAATTATGTAATTGTCTTTTAAGTTGTTGCTATAGGGGAGGGGGGAGTATCCATGAGCAGCCCTACCTCATTATCTAATCCCTTGTGTTAAAAGTGTATAAAAAGGCTGTATTCTGTCCAATAAAGCATTCAAGGTTCTACAAGCTATTTTCGGCTAGACTTGTATTCAATGCACCTATAATAATATATCTCTCTGATGGTCAGTTTGGAGGAAGCACGCATATACTAGCGGAAGCACGCAAGTGGAGTGTGGGATATGATCCATCACACTGCCCTCGCTTGCCTATGGAGTTGTATCTTCCTATACTATGTGCATCAGTAGAAACCTACGTCCCTGACAACGTCATGTGACATCAGCCCATGCTCACCACAGGGATGTGCGGCAATCGCAGGCGCACTTAGTCACTGGGACATGGCGCGATACTGATCTTGGTAAAGAGCCGATGACGAGGCTTTTTACCCATGTGATCGGCTGTGTCCAATCACAGCTGAGCACATGTAAACAAGGAAGTGCCGTTTATCGGCTCTCCTCGTCTCACACAGTGCGAGTCGAGGAAAGCCGATCAGGAGCATCTCCTCACGGGGGAAACCTGTACAGATAATCAGGGCACTGATCAGTGATCTGATTATCAGTGCAGCCCCAACAGTACCCAGCAGTGATGCCAATCTGTGTCAATCAGTGAGGCCATTCTGTGGCCATCAGTGTGGCCCATCAGTGGCAGCCTATCGGTGCACATCCCTGAAGGAGAAAAATTCCAACATTTTCTGACTAACTAACAAACTTAATTTTTTTACATTTACTTTCCCTGCTGTATATCGTGACAACTTCTGCTTGGTCTGTACTGTACAGCGACACTGGTGGGGGGGGGGGGGGAGCAAGCTTGAAACATCCAATGAAGCCTACAGAGGTCACTGCAGGAAGATTTTATTTCATGTGGCAGAACTAAACCGACTGGACACTGTCCTGGTCACGTGTGCTAAAATTATGACTTCCAATATAAAATAAAACTTTATGTAAGCCATTATTTATTGTCTAAATTGAAAACTGTAATAAAATGAAAGCAGTGCTTATTTTCTTAGATGGGTGGAAGTTGAGTTTGTATGTCACACGAAGTGGCTAGCAGAGGAGAAGAAGCCCCTGTCAATTTCTGCTGGGGTCTCCAAACAATATGACACAGCAGATCACGTGGGGTGGAGAGAAGGGGAGAAGAAGCAAATCTCAATCTTCTGGAGCCGCCCCACAATCTGACAAGAAGACATGGGCTGACTTCCAGAGACCAAATGAAAGTGAAAGGCTGGACCTTCAGAGCGCATGCGCTGGTGACGTCACTGGCTGCAAGGTGAAGATCTCCTAAACGTGCAAGTTTTAGGAGATATTCACAGTATCTACAGGTAAATCTTATAGGCTTACCTGTAGGTTCAAGTGGTAAAACTAAGTGTAGCCCCTGGTACTAAACTGGGACTATAATGTAATTTTAGTTTTTGGCTGGGCTCTAGGCAGCTCAATTAGGTTTTGCATTTCTGAGTCACCAGTAGGTGTCACTGGTACCACACGCCAATATGAGATAGTATAACTAGGTTGAGTTATGAATATTTATTTCTCTTCCAGCCAGCGCAGTAGGAGGTTCTTGGCCACTGGTGCATTCTGGGAGAGGATATATATTTGGACGGGGCCATGTGCTTGCTCTCTTCCCTCAGGCCCTCCTGGCCTGAGCATGTGCTGCTGAAGTGAGCTCTGCAAGTAGGCTCAGAAGCCTGTCTGGGGCCAAACGTGCTTACAGTGCTGCTCGGTCAGCTTAAAGGTTCTGACACTGTGAAGCTGGATCTTGTTCTACATTTAAAGCTGTGTTTGCAGTATCGCTGGGTCGGCTTAAAGGTTCTAGCACTGTGAAGCTGTTCTTTTTTTTTCCGATCTGAGTAGTCTGTAAGTTATCTGCTACTGGTATCTGAGGCCCCTTACCCTCTCTCCTACTACCTACTTTCAAGTTCCACATTAAAGCTTTGAAAAGATCAAAAGTGACTG
This sequence comes from Lithobates pipiens, assembly GCF_037356315.1. NCBI lineage: Eukaryota > Metazoa > Chordata > Amphibia > Anura > Ranidae > Lithobates > Lithobates pipiens. The sequence goes on from NW_027507758.1 coordinate 342,863,017, forward strand.
GTGCCCAATTTCTGTTCAAAACTCCCCATTATAGCCACGGACACAACCCTTGGGTAAATGCTAGCTTGCGCCATGCCTCTGGAGGTGACACCCTGTCTTTAGTAGACCCAGGATAGGGTTGCCACCTCTTCCCTTTAAAACCAAAAGAATATTAATTACGCATGTTCTGTTTCTAATTAACCACTTGCTGACCAGCCGCCGTCATTATTCTGCGTCAGGTTAGCACAATCCCGCGAACCGTTGTAGCTGCACATCGGCTCCTTTAAGCGGGATAGCAGGCGCGCGCATGCACCCGCTGCACTGTGGGGTGCTGATGCTTTTGACCGGTGATCGCGATGACCGCCGGCCACACGTGATCATGGGCACGAGAGGCAGAACAGGGACGTGTGTGTGTGTGTGTGTGTGTGTGTGTGCACACAAATCCCTGTTCTGTGAGGAGAGAAGATGCAGATCGTGAGTTTCTAATGGCTAGGAACCACGATCTGTCATCTCCTATAGTCAGTTCCCTCCCCTTACAGTTAGAACACGCACTAGGGAATACAGTTAACCCTTTGATCGCCCCCTAGTGTTAACTCCTTCCCTGCGAGTGACAGCTATACAGTAATCAGTGCATTTCTATAGCACTGATCACTGTATAATTGTCAATCGTTCCAAAAATGTGTCAAAAGTGTCCAATGTGTCCGCCATAATGTCACAGTCCCAATAAAAATCAAAGATCGCTGCCATTACTAACGGTAGTAAAAATTTAAAAAAAGCCACAAATCTATCCCCTATTTTGTAAACGCTATAACTTTTGCGCAAACCAATCAATATACACTTATTGTGTTTCTTTTACCCAAATATGTATAACAGTACATATCGGTCTAAACTGAGAAAAAATTAGCTTTTTTTAAAAAAAAAATTGAGGCTATTTATTATAGCAAAAAGTACAAAATGTTTTTTTTTTATCAAATACCACCAAAAGAAAGCTCTATTTGTGGGGAAAAAAGGACGTCAATTTTGTTTTGGGTACAGCGTTGCACGAACGCGCAATTGTCAGTTAAAGATTTCCCCTCTTTTGCTTTTCTGGGGACAACCCAACATTTGGGATTTTCTTTTACTTTCGCTTTGAATGATAATGGTAAAAAGCACAAATAGGGGGTGTGGCTAAGGAATGGCCGAGCAAGGCAGCTTTTTTCCGGAGCTCCCGGTCCACGGCCTCATGCCCCGGCGATCGCAGCCTTTTCTACCGGCATGAGCTCATCCAAGAAGCACCGGACACGGGGAGCGACACGTGGGACCCCTCACAGCAAATCTGCCGGTTCGTTCCGCCGCTACTTCGGGAGCAGCGAGGGATCTCCGCCGGGAGCGGCTGCGGCGTCTCCACGAGGCACCTTACAGGCCTCACCGCAGCGGTCGTGTATGGCGCCCTCAGGCTCACTCCAGCCCGACGAAGAGACACCTCCGGTGTACTGCATGGCAGAAGCGGAGCAGGGAGAAGAGGTGATGCCTGCCCCGGTGGCTCCTACACCCTCCATGCTGGACCAGGACATTAGAGACATGCTCCAGGCCCTCCCAACACAATCTGCAATTGAGGCATTGATCCTGCGCCTGGAGGAAACACACAGGAGGGACATTCAGGAGGTCCGGGGGGAGGTCTCCAGCATAGCAGAGCGCGTGTCCACAGGGGAGACATCCCTTACATCCTTGGAGGCCAGGGTTTCCGCTCTGGAGCAGTCGCGGGACCAACACCGGGATACCGCCATCTCCCTCCAACTACACATGGAGGACCTGGAAGACCGGAGCTGCCGCAACAACCTGCGGCTCCGGGGGGTCCCGGAGGCAGCGGGTCCGGAGGATGTGAGTGAAGTGGTTAGAGGTGTCTTGCGCGGTGCTCGGTGATCCGGAGGTGGCGGTGGCCTTGGACAGGGCGCACAGAGCCCTCGGCCCGAGATCGGCTGACCCGGACAGACCGCGGGACATTGTGTGCAGGCTACACCGCTACACACAAAAGGAATCCATCCTGAGACGCGCCTGGGAGCACGGTGATGTGGAGGTAAATGGCGCGAGCATCCGTATCCTGCAGGACCTGTCCTGCTCTACGTTGCGACGGAGGGCCCTTCTTAGACCGCTCCTGGACCTGGCCAGGCAGCTCGGCTACACATATCGCTGGGAGTATCCCCTGTCAGTCATGTTCCGCAAGGACGTTGGAGGTTTCACCCTACAGACGGCCGCCGATCTGCCGGCTCTTTTTCGGTTTCTGGGAGCGGAGCCTATTCCGGTTCCGGACTGGCTACAGCTGCTTCCGCGGCAGCTGGGTAGATCAGGCGCATCGGTCAACCGGGGCCCCCAGCCCCCCCGCCAGCAACTAGGCCGTCGGCGGCACCGATCTGCTTCAGGAGGCGCTCCACGTGAGTAGGCCATGGGCCGCCCTCTCCTGACACTCATCCCACTTCCATAAGGCAGGAACAGCACTGGCATAGGTGGTAGGAGCACTCTGCACTAGTTTTGCTTATGCCCTTGACTCCTTTACTATCGAATCTTCTTATGGACACACCCCAATCCCCCTTGCCAGTCGATCACCCCATTAGCTACGTGGGGTTCCCCCCCAGAGACCCACAGTGGCCACACTGGAATGTGCGGGTGACACGGGCTTCTGGCCACATTTCCGGACAGGACTCTTTTTTGTATGTGCATTGTTTGCTTTTTGAGCCCCGGCATCCTGGCCAGAACAAACAGTCCCGTGCCGTCATGGGTTTACCATGGCTAGATGTCACCATTGCCACCCATTTTGCCCTGGGCAGGGATGCGCTTCACTGACTCTATGGCCCTTCTTTTTTCTTAAGCCACGGTCCGGAGGAGCACATTGCCGGCCCTGACTATAATTTGACTGGGGGAGAAGATCCGGCTGGGACTCCCTGACACAGGTCAACCAACCTCAGGCTCGTTAGCAGGTCCTCCATTTGCAGGAACTTTTTACACCCCAGTACAGACGGAGCAGATGAGATTTCTACCACGGGGGACTTGTTGTCTGCACATAGCAAGCAATTTACTTGTGGGGGAAAACACAGGGTTTTGTGTTGACCTGATACCTTTTTTTTTTGCACTGGGGGAGGAGGGGAGAACCACGGGTTTGCCAGAGAGCCTTTGAAGGCCTTTACACCTGCCTGGGCACCTTACCTGATAGTATTGGGGAGGGGGGTTCTCCTCTACATTGACCTATGCCTCAGCACCAGAGCATGCGTTCTGGAGGGTGTGGGATTGCTTGGTGGGGCGGGTGGCCGCGGCGGAGACACGCATCCGGATGGACTTAGGGTTCGGCGCCGGGTGCTGGTGTCCCTCTGCGGCTTCCGCTTCTGCGGGGCGGTCCCTCATGGTCCGTGTGGCCTCCTGCCATTGGTAGTTTACCTCCCGCCTTGCTATACCTGATGGCGCAGAGGCCAATATAGGTAAATGCTAACTTGTCCTTAATTTTTGCTTTTTCTTGTTATGCCGGTTTCTATAGTTGTCTTTATTTCTTTTAGCATGTGGTTGTAGGTTGCCGGGGGTGGGGTACCGCGCAGGACCGGGAGTTCACCTCTACAACTCGGTTCACCCCAGCTCCCACTTAGGTTTACGCTCGGTAACCAGAGGTAGCTCTGGAGAGCGTTGCAGCCGACTAGGCTAATTTAGTTTTTCCGTTTGGCCGCACAGTTCTGTGACGGCCCCATACCCCTCACATATTTTACTTACGCCCCCCCCCCCCCTTCCCTGATACTTCCCATTTATTATAACTTACTCCCATCCCCCCTCCCCCTTGTTTTTGTTTTTATTTTCTCCTTCTCCCCTCCCTCCCCCCCCATTCCCCTCCCCTGACTTGGTACTCTTTCGCTTATAGCGATGGATTCTCTCCACATAATCTCAGTCAACGCAAAGGGTCTTAATATACCTGAAAAACGTAGGATTCTTATACACGACATGCGCCGTGCCAAAGCGGATGTGGTGTATATACAGGAAACTCATTTCAGGGACAGTAGTCTGCCATTACTTAAAAGTCAACATTTTCCACTGGCATACCACTCCAAATATACTGCGGCCAAATCTAGGGGGGTGACGATCCTAATCTCGGCGAGGGTGCCGTGGACATTGATAGACTCCCAGACAGATGAGGAGGGACTCTTCCTGTATTTAAAGGGTATGATTGGGGGGAGGAAGGTCACGCTAGCAAACCTTTATGCCCCAAACGACCGTCAGGATGTATTCCTTCGCAAAAGACTGGAACACCTTCAGCGTTTTGCTGACGGCCAGTTAATAGTTGGGGGCGACTTGAACATCCCCCTCAACCCTATAGAAGACACTTCTTCGGGTACATCTACTACCACGAGAGACATGCGCAAACGTATAGGCCTATCCTTACATTCGGCACAACTGATAGACGTCTGGCGAATTCTCCATCCGGGGGGAACGCGACTACACATTCTTCTCAAAACCACACCAGACTTACTCACGCCTGGACTATTTTCTGATACCACACAGACAACTGCACACAGTGGCGTACACTTCCATAGGGTCGATTACGTGGTCTGACCACGCCCCGATCAGCATGCAGTATAATTTGTCAGACAAACATACGCACCCTCAAACGCAGTGGCGCCTTAATGAGAGTTTGCTACAAGACCCCGTAGTTCTGGCAGATGTGATCAAGGAAATAGGCCATTACTTTGTCACAAACAACACCCCAGACAGTGACATGGGCGTAGTATGGGAAGCCCATAAGGCAGTGATCAGGGGGGTCCTCATAACACACGGGGCCAGACTGAAGAGAGAGAGGACTGAAAAATTGAACTCCCTACTTGCTAGGCTCCATGCTACGGAACAGACGCATAAAACAGCTCCGTCTCGAGCCCTTGGCGTAGAATTAGACGTTATCCGCTCACAAATAAATGACCTCCTTCAGTATAGAGCTAAAGCAGCTCTACAGAAATGTAGGCGAACGGTGTACGAATCGGGCAACAAATGTGGGCGACATCTCGCTCAGACCTTAAAAACACAACGTATGGCGTCCTATGTCTCACATATCATGACCCCATCGGGACAAAAACGGTCGTTACCTCTACAGATCTCCCAGGAGTTCAAGAACTATTACAGCTCACTGTACAACTTGTCCGGGTCGCCGCCATCCCCCGCCGCTGTCTCACAATATCTTGCTGACTCCAAAATGCCATCCCTATCACCGGAAATACGTGACTCCCTGGAGGGGCCCATTACGTTGACGGAAGTACAATCGGCCTTGAAGAGTGCGAAACTGGGCAAAGCGCCAGGCCCAGACGGGTTGACACTCGCCTACTATAAGACCCTGTTTCCATGTTTGGGTGGCCCCCTAGTGGATCTCTTTAATGGGCTGGGGACGGCGACCAGATTGCACGACACCACTCTGCAGGCGCATATTTCGGTCATACCCAAAGAGGGCAAGGACCTGTCCCAATGCGGGAGCTATCGCCCGATCTCCCCCCTGAACTCGGACCTGAAACTTTTCACCAAAATTCTGGGCACGAGGCTGCAACAACACCTTCCTCAGTTGATCCACATGGACCAGGTAGGTTTTGTTCCATCTAGAGAGGCAAGGGACAACACTACGAAAGTCCTTAACCTGCTCCATATAGCCTCCAAGACCCAGACCCCGAGTGTGTTTCTGGGCACGGATGCCGAGAAGGCATTCGATCGGGTTGAGTGGTCATTTATGTTTGATACACTAAAATATGCTGGCCTCGGAGACAAAATGCTACGTTGGATTTCAGCAGTTTACACAAAGCCATCAGCAAGGGTACGAGTGAATGGGATACTTTCTGATGTCTTCCCTATTACGAACGGCACTCGACAGGGTTGCCCCCTGTCCTCCTTGCTGTTCGCTCTGACCTTAGAACCCTTTTTATGCCATGTTCGTAATAACGCTGCAATCACGAGAATAGGGACCAAGGAGGCTCGGCATAAGGTGTCTGCTTATGCCGATGACCTTATGTTCTCCTTGGCAGACCCTGAGACTTCTCTTAAGACCCTTATGCAGGAGTTTCATGTTTATGGCCAACTATCTAACCTTCGGATTAATTTCTCCAAGTCCGAAGCAATGGGGGTGGGGATACCACACGCCCGCCTACAACGTCTAAAGGGCTCTTTTAAACTGAAATGGTCAGATACTGCCCTGAAATATCTGGGCACTTTTATTCCCCCTTCCATATCGCATCTTTATAAACTTAACTCTCCCCCTTTACTGAAATCGGTACAGAAACTTCTGGATAGTTGGGAGGGCGGTATGCACTCCTGGCTAGGCCGGTGTAATATTCTTAAAATGTCGATACTGCCAAAATTCCTCTATCTATTCCAGGCCCTTCCGATCCACATCCCCAGAGCCTTTTTTGGGCAGGTTCATTCGCTTTTCACCCGCTTCTTGTGGGCGGGCAAACGTCCACGCCTACACAGGAAAATACTATCCAACCCCAAACATCGAGGGGGTTTAGCACTCCCGGAGATTCGGAAGTACTATCATGCCACCCACCTCAGTAGACTCCTAGACTGGTGTCGCCATAAAGACACCAAACTGTGGACGCAGTTAGAGCAGGACCAATTTGAAGTACCCCTGGCAGGCAGTCCGTGGTGCTACGGAGACTTGCCTTCTGAGCTTAGACGTCACCCCCTGATAGGCAATACTGCGAAGATTTGCTCGCTCCTCTTGACTGACCCGGAACTGTCGACACCTGACTCGCCGGTGCGACCTGTAATTGGCCATCCGAATTTCACCCCAGGACTCAGAGACAAACGTTTTCGGGACCTTGGTAGGCAAGGTCTTTTCCAAGCGTCCCATTTTAGTGTAATGGGTAGGTGGAAGACATACGCGGAACTGACGGACCCCGGGGGCCCATACCACCTAGACTTCCTGCGGGCTTCCCAGCTTACCCACTTTCTTAAGAACATGCCGCCACCACCCAATGACTCACGGAGACCCCTTACTAACCTAGAAAAGCTCTGCACGGAGAGCAGGACCCTCACCCACGCATTGTCCATAACATATGCAATGTTGATTGAACCTCCAAAAGATTTCCAGCCCCCGTATCTTGCTTAGTGGGAAGGAGACCTAGCGGTTACCTTCACGGACACTCAGAAGCAACAAATACTTAACTTCACCCACAAGTCCTCACTATGCACCAGGCAACAGGAAACAAACTTTAAAATTCTCTCACGCTGGTACAAAACTCCCGCTCTTTTACATAAGATCTTCCCGACGGCCTCGGACAGATGCTGGAGGTGCCACTCAGACGAGGGCACCCTCCTGCATATATTCTGGTCCTGTCCCCGTTTGTACAATTTCTGGGGAGAGGTGTGGCGTATTACCCAGACATTCACTGACAGAGTGGTGCCGTTTTCACCAGCCTATTTTCTTTTCCACGTGACGGATATACCTTCCCGGAAATATGGCAGATCTGTGATACGGCACCTTCTGGATGCAGCTAAGACGTGCATACCTCTCAACTGGAAATCCCCGAACCCACCAACTACTGCCCAATGGCTACATAAAGCGGATGACATTAGCCGACTGGAGGACTTGATCCTCACTAGCCAGCACCGACAGGAAACATATTCTAAAACGTGGCAGGCGTGGAATGCCTTCAAGTATTCTACTGAAGGCCGTGCTCTCAGGAGAGTTGACTGACAACCTTTTCAGAATAATGACACTGTACCCACCCTCCCCACCCTCCCCTTTTCTATTTGTATTTCCCCCCCCCCTTTTTTTATCCCCCCCTTCTAATGACCCGACCCGTCTTGCCCTGCTGCACCCCTCCCCCGCGGACCTATTCCGGTTCTTTAGTAACTTTAGGGGAAACCCTGGAGGGAGAATTTAGGATAAAAAAAGAAAAAAGGCAAGACCACGTTTACAGGGACAGACGCGTTGCTGCTCCCCTCACCTAGACAGGCCACACCCCTTCCCAGAGGAGACGGTACCGGCCGTGGGAATCATACGTGTCTAAATAGCCTTACACTCTAGACCCACCTAATGGTGAAGTCTTAGTGATGAGCGTTCTGTCTGAATTGGTATAGATATATTGCCGTTTGTTTAACTACAGTTGTACTGTTGTCTATACTGTTGTTTGTTCTGATCCCTGTATACTGGTCTTGTATTAAATAAAAAATTTGAAAAAAAAAAAGCACAAATAGTTGGTGAATCTCCCTGACGGGGACACAGAACGCAATAAAAATTGACACATGTGCCAATCCCTCTCCACTGTCAAAAAAAAGTTTCCCATTTAGTTGTACTTTAACCCCATTCCATCTTTAAATACATGAATTTTAAACAGGAATCAGTGGCGGCTAGGGGGGATGTTTGAAATTCAGCTTTGACAAATGGTTTTCCTGACTGATGATAAACGTGTGAAGTCTGTCCCCTTTAGAAAATCTGTAACTAACCTGTCCTGTTAGTTAAAGATGCTTATTTGAGAATGCAGTCCTCCATGATCTTTTATATAATGCCCTTTTGACCATGTTTAAACTTACCAATAGTTAGTTATAACATGAAACATGTTAACATTTACCAACCCCTCACCCTAAATCTGCCCACCTCCTACTTCTCTGGATTGCAGGGTTCTTCTTCCTGCAGCATGCTGCTATCTTTTGAATTCGATGTGGCTGTGTGTGGCTCCAACCACATATCTACTTTATCCATTTGCATCCATTCACAGGAATCGGTGAATGTAGGACTAAAAGGCCTACCTTCCCCTGGTAAAAGGACACATAGACCTCAATGAAGCACAATGACATCATCACATTTGTAGTCCATTGATTACTTCCTTCAAACCCATAACTGGAGCTCAGTACCTCCAAATGGACCCAGGGTGAGAGAACAGCCAGCAGGAGCCTGTGCATTGCACCCCCAATCCGATGATTGTGTCTGCAATGCTGCAGGCTTTAATTTCCCTCTTTTTTTCAAACAGTGTACTATGTCTATAAGACGTTGAGTGACATTAAAGTGGTTGTGGTTGTAACATCTTTTAATGGTAGCTCCCCTCCACCCCCCCCCCCCAATACTTAAAGCCTGATCGTGATCTATCCCTGTGCATATCTGCAGTGGGGGGGGGGGCAATCCGGGCTGTGTGTCGGAATAGACGCAAACAGCCCAGCTCGGGATCGAGCACGCATGAGTGTCCTCATAGAAAGGCGTTTCCTATGGAGGCCCTTGGTGGGTGGAGGAGCCAGGGGGACCCCACAAGAGGAAGATTTGGGTTACTCTGTGCAAAACCACTGCACAGAGCAGGCAAGTATGACATATTTGTTCTTTTAATGGTAAAAAAAAAAAACTTTAATGTGAGGGAGATGGTGTACCTGTCTTTGCAAATCCTGTTTTTGTGTTTCATGCTATGGTGTTTCTCAGGAATAAACAGTAGGGCAGTGTTTGTTTTAGCCCTTGTACACACGGTCGGAGATTCCGACAACCAAATCCGTCGGATTTTGTCTGAAACTGTTGCATACACACGGTCGGACAAAGTTGTCTGAAAATCCGACGTGATTACGTTATTTCGTTACAACGGGACTACGTTCACGCTAGTAGCCAATAGCTTTGGTGTAGGAATTTGATCTAAGCATGCGTGGCACTTTGTCCGATCGGAATTCTCTACACATGATCGAAGTATGTCCGATCGGAGCATTTTACCAACAAGTTGGAAAACTTGGTCCGTCTGATACTCCGACGGAAACAGTCCGATGTAGACCACACACAGTCGGAATATCTGACAAAACGGTCCGATCAGACACATTCCATCGGAATCTCCGACCGTGTGTACAAGGGCTAAGAAAGAAAAAAACTTACTAAAAAAAGTTTACATTGCATTCTGTAATTTTGTCCATTTTAAAATTATGTGCCTGGTACAAAGCATGGTAAATGTATTACACATGGGAAAAGAGATGCTAGGAAAAAAATAACAAACAACAAATGGGAAAGAAAATAAAAAAATTGGCATTTTGTTTGCTGGTAAGGCTTCTTTAACTGGTGTCATATGTAGATTAAAGGTTACACCTTTGATCTACATATGAATGAAATGGTAAATAAGATGTAGTAATTCATGTTACCCAATGACACCCGAAGACTATCTGCAAGTGCCACATTGCATCGAAGCGGCTGCATTTTGACTGTGTAATGCAAAGAAATACCTAGCTGTCATTTTGACAGTGGGTAATTGCCAATAATTGCCAATAATAGTTTCAAAATCAGGGGGAGAGGAGCTGAATTTAGAAGATGCACCTTAGAAACCTTAAAGTTTCTTTTTAGTTTTTCTGCTGAGTTTTTCCTTCAGGTTAACCAAAACCATGTAGTGCAAGGGCCTGCCTGACTGCATACAAATTGAAACTCTTACAGGTTGCACTTACTGTACCTCCTGAAACCTTAGGCTGTTCCTTCTACACTATAGCTGGATGGAGCCTAAGGTTTCAGGAGGTAAGTGCAACCTGTGAGGTTTACTCACTTATAAACATGACCCTATGACCCTATTGTCTCCATGGATACCGACAAAGGTGACCACCTTCGTTCTGCAGCAGCATTACCATTGGAGAATACCACAGAGGTAAGTCTTGACGCTATTTGAAAAAAGCTTTCCTTCAAAGAAATATTACGTTAAAAAAAGCAGGAAAGTGGCTAACAAACAGCTGCCATGCATTAACTTATACAATAGTAATAGTTGTAAATCTAGTGCTTATACTGTGCTTATACTTTGCCTTAGATTTTAAGATAAGTGATAACAGAAATGATTTCCTCTCTGAGCATATAATCCCAAAGTCAGTCTTTTGTCTGTTAACCTTTGTTATTATTTCTTTAGGCCATGGATCTGTTTTGAATGAAGAGGGAGAAGTTGAGATGGATGCTATTATCATGGATGGCAAGGATTTATCCTCGGGAGCTGTCTCTGCAGTCAGATGTATTTCTAACCCAATAAAACTTGCCCGCCTTGTAATGGAAAAGGTATTTTAACAAAAATAATGTAATGGATGTATGTCATATCTGGCTAAGCTGTGTGCTTATCTTTCTCAAATCACTGGCATGGATAGCATCATTTAAATATACTCAAATTATTAAACAGCTCTTTGACTAGTTTAAGTGCGCACCTTTTTAATAACCTGATCTCCTGGACCTTATTTACCCCCTTGATGTATTTAAAGCTTTCAATCATGTCTCCCCTTTCCCTTCTTTCCTCCAAACTGTACACATTAAGTTCCTGAAGTCATTCTTGATATGTTTTATCCTCCAGACCTTCCACCATTTTGTTACCTGTCTCTGTACTCATTCTATTTTATCAATATGTTTCTGTAAGTGAGGTCTAGAACTGAGGTCTCAATAAAGATCTATATAGTGGAATCGGGACCTCCTTCCTCCTGCTGGTGATGTATCCTAGAATTTTATTCACTTTTCCCACTGCCTGGTCACACTGTTTTCTCATTTTGCAATCATCTGAAATAAGTACCCCCCAATCTTTTTCTTCTGTAGTGCTGGCTAACACTGTACTCCCACTGTTGTACTCTCTAAAGATTTTTTTTCCCTTGGTTTATTAATTTACATTTAGAAACATTAAACTGCAGTCCCCACTGCTTTGACCAATCTTCCAGCAATGCCAAATCATGTTCCATGTTAGACACCTCCAGGCATGGGCGTAGTAGAAGGGGTTGCAAGGGTAGTAATTGTGACCCTGCTCCTGCTTCAGGGGGGCCCGTGCAGCCTCCCTCTGACATTAAGCTTTATATCACTGTAACTGTGTGGGTGGCGGAATCACATGAGGGGCCGGTATATGATGGGCCAGACCACTCCTGGTGCTAGGTGGGAGCCTATGAGTGGAGGAGGCAAGTCATCTGCACAAAACGTAACATGCTGCTGCCTCTCAGCCCCATGTCCTCCCTATCCCTGCCCCTCTGTGAGCTGGTCCCACTCCTCATCTCCTGACCTCTTGCTCCAGGTCAATCCCTGCTGATGTCACCTCGCTCTTCTTATTGCCCCCCCCCCCCCCCCACCTGTCCTCACTGATGGTGGGGGGCCTGGCCGGGAGTGCCTGCTCTCTAGCAGGAGCCATCCGGGTGCAGAGGATCCTACAAGCAAGTTCATCACTTGATAAGAACGGAGCATGGGGGATGTGGAGGAGCAGTCCAGGACACTGACAGGGCTGGGGGTCTTCTGCACATTGTGGGGACTGAGCAGGGCCTAAACTAGGGGGGGAACATGTACCCCAGTGCTGCACAGAGAAGGGGCACTGCTGACAGGAGTAGTGACAGTCACATCACTACTGCTGTCAACCCAGAACCACAAGTGAGGAGGAGAGGGCTGGAGGGAGGCTGCTGTGCATAGTTGCCAAAAGTTCCCCTGGTTAGCTGTGTGTGAGATCCCTCCTGGGGACTGGCTCCTTTCCCTCTCCTTGCTTGCAATGAGTGAGAGCTCTGCATGGTCAATTCAGCTGCTGGGGGGAGGGGCAAGGCATCCTTGCCAGAGAGAGACACAAGCTACCTGCATGGAGGGATGAGCTGAGTGGCTGTCTGGAGCACAATGTAGTGCAGAAGAATCCAGTGGTCCCAGACATCTCTACAGACTACAGGTCTAAGTTTAAATTAGAATTGAAAAGTTGTATTTTGTTGTCAACATTTAATTGGTTGTAAAGAATGGTGCAGTGATGAAGGTGGATCATGATGAAATCCATAATTATCATTGGGACATGAGGTTGATCAGGATTACAGATTTAATTTTGTCATTATAATGTGTAGCAAGAAATGGAAAGTTGCTAAAGTAATAATTTGCACTGTGAATGTACTTTTATATTTTATTTGTAATATGAACATGTGGATATTTATTTGGGTTTGTTAATATAGTTTATACCAAACTATAATAAAAAATATCCTTATGTTCATATTACCAATAAATAAGTATAAAAGCACTTTCAAAGTGCAAATGGTCACTTTAGCAGTTTAACACGCACGCCTAAAATCAGGGGGAAATCGATCGGGGGTGCGTGTTATACGCCGATCCCCGCTGTTTCTATCCCCTTCTGCCGCTCTGTTCGGCTTCCGGGTATTTTCGGCTATCTTCAGCTGTTCTCGGCTATTTTCAGCCATTCTCTGCGGCTTTCGGAAAGCCGAAAGCCACCGAGAATAGCCGAGTTTGGTTGAAAATAGGCGAGAATGCCCGAAAATAGCCGAAGGCCGCCGAGACCGGCCAAGTACTACCGAGCACCGCCGAGATACACAGGACATCCGCTCTGTATCTCGGCGGCGCCATTTTTAAACGGCAAACACACTAACAAGGCTGCAATGGAAGGCTGCAAATGACTAACAAGACTGCAATGGAAGGCTGCAATGCAAGGCTGCAAATGACTGAGAAGGCTGCAATGCGCTGCAATTGACACTGACAAGGCTGCATTGATGGGCATTTAAACGTAAGTTTTTTTTCCTTAAACTTCCCTCCTAAAAGTTTTTTTCTTTTAAATTCCCTCCTAAACTTGGGGTGCGTGCTATAAGCCGATAAATACGGTATGTGCAGTAGCATGCCCTGAGCCCCTACCTGGGCACCCCCTAGTCTGAGGCTTGGCAACCCATTGGAACCTGTAAAGGGGGGGTGGTGGGAGTAGTATTTAGTAGAACTGACAGACTGTATTTTCCTCCTGCAGTGGAAAGCCAAATTTGCCTGCTGTCCCTTCTGCTGGCATTCAGCTGTTGCATGATAATATAGCTCATTGGTTACACTATATGCCGCCCCCACCATCCCTCCTTTTCCAGGTTTCTCTTCCTTCTGCTGATCAGCTTCCCCTGATTGACACCATCCCCTGCCCTAATGACTGACAGAAGTGTAACTTTAAAATAAAAAAAAACCTTGTCCAGAGAAGAAAAGGTGAGCGCTATGCAATCATCAGTCCTGTGTCATGACAACAGTAAATCATCCTGAGACCATTAATGTGTGGGGTGGGTTGCTTCTCTGCCAAGGCAGTGGGACCACTCACAATTTTGCCTAAGAACATAGCCATGAATAAAGAATGGTACAAAAACATCGTCCGAGAAGAACTTCTCCTAACAATCCAAGAACGGTTTGGTGATGAACAATGCCTTTTCCAGCATGATAGTGCAACTTGCCATAAGGCAAAAGTGATAACTAAGTGCCTTGGGTAACAAAACATGGACATTTTGGGTCCATGGCCAGAAAACTCCCCAGACCTTAATACAACTGAGAACTTGTGGTCAAACCTCAAGAGGTGGATGAACCAAAAACAACAAAACACACAATTCTGACAAACTCCAAGCATTAATTATGCAATAATCAGCTGCCATCAGTCAGGATGTGGCACAGAAGTTGATTGACAACATGCCAGGGCGAATTGCAGAGGTCTTGAAAAAGAAGGGTCAACAACTTAATGTTGTTGTCAATAAAAGCCTTTGACAGTCACTTATGAAATGCTTGTAATTATACTTCAGTATACCATAGTAACATCTAACAAAAAGATGTAAAAACACACAGCAGACTTTATAAAAATTTAAATTTGTGTCATTCTCAAATGTTGGTCACAGCTGTACAAGCACACACAGCACACTGCACAGGCACTGTCACTGGCAGTCTGACACAGCATAATAAACCAGTATTTGAGGCTAATGCTCATTTCTACAATAAGAATCAATCAGTTTATTATTTCAACAGTTCTAGTTCTCAGATACATTCAGAGAAAAAGTGCACAGTCTACAATGTCATTAGTGTGTGAATTATAATAGTCACCACTTTTTATGAATCTCTCTCTCTCTCAGCATTTGCAATGACAATAGAGGTAAATATCACACTAAAAAGACTACTGGGGCAAGACCCCGACGTAAGACTGCCCTTTTTGACAGTTACTGATCTATTTTCCCCACCATCTTTCAGGACAGCCACAATGAGAGACCTTGGCTCCTCCCCTTCCCAGGAAACACTGCGTCAGCACTAAAAAATTCCACTTGTTTGTGTTTCCTCTTGTGGGGAGACACTGTTAGGAACCTGGCCAAACAGTCAGGGAGACTGGCTTTGAAGCCCTATAGGGGAGGCCGGGGCACTCCCAGGGAAGTGGTGGGGTACATACCTGACCGCACAGTCCACCACCTCATCTTCGCCGAGTGCGGGGGGAAGATCCGGGGGCCGGCCATCACATTCACAGGGATGCAGCAGGGAGGCAATGGAACCAGGTGGGCCGAGTGATGGGTGACGTAATTTCCAGCGGATGTTTCCCTTTGACCCGTGACTTCTGGTTCCATGTTGCAGTGCTGATAGCAGGCCGTGTGCAGACTGGAGAGGAGTTGGGAATGTGGCACAGGCAGCAAGAGACTCCATAGCAACCACCAGCGTGGCCATATCTAAAGTGGATGCCCAGACAGAGCACAGCGATGCTATCTCCAGCCATCCAAAGGTAAGGGTACGCTGGGGAAGGGTCCTCTTTATCTAGGATTTCCCCCCCTCCATGGATGGTTCCTAGTAGTGGGGGGGGTCCCTCTGGGTGGTTGGAGGGGGGGAGACTCAGGTCCTTACCTTTTTTAAAAGGCCAGAAATTTGGCCAGCAAAAGACAGATGAGAGCTTTTGGTTGGAAAATGCGACCGTGTGTATGCTCCATCAGACTTTTGCTGGTCGAATTCCAGCCAGAAAAAGATTGAGAGCAGGTTTTCAATTTTTCGGTCGGAAAAAGTTTCGATCGGAAATTCCGATCGTCTGTATCAATTCTGACGCGCAAAATTCCTACACATGCTCGGAAACAATTTGACGCATGCTCAGAAGCATTGAACTTAATTTTCTTTGCTCGTTATAGTGTTGAAGGTCATCGTGTTCTTGACGGTCGAAAGTTCAGTGAACTTTTGTGTGACCGTGTGTATGCAAGCCAAGCTTGCGCAGAATTCCGTCGGAAAAACCATTCAAGATTTTTCCGCCAGAAAATCCGCTTGCATGTATGCGGCATTACATGTATTTCACTAAGCTACTGATAAATTAAGATCGTCACATAGCTCTGAGTTTGCCTCTTGTAGGGATACCCTCGGGGAATCTTGGACAAAAGTATTATGAAAAGACTGTATAGATGCATTATTCAGAGAAAGGGCATCAGAGTTGGAATCGGTATTAGCGGCTTCAATGAAGGAGCTTTCCTCAACCTTTCAGTCCTTTAAATCCTTGTTTGAAGGGTTTTAGCTTCCTACAAATCCTTCACCTGCACCCCAAATTAAAACCCCTCCACAAGCATAGGGCGCTGCACCTTCCCAATTGGCCACCCTTTGCCACAGTGTAAGGAGCTCCCGGGACCTCCAGAGAGGAGACTAGGGAGGAGCCGGATAGTGCGACCTCAGGTTCCCAGGAGGAATCGGAGGGGGAGGACCAGGACGGGGAGTCCAGAAATCCTTCACAATATTATAAGCTTTCCCTGGTAGAGGTAGAGTACCTCTTGGGGGCAATTTACACCACCCTTGGAATTCAGGCAGACAAGAAACCTCTGACACTCCACAACCAGATGTACAGGGGCATGGGGGAACATGTCCTGGTGGAAACAGTTAAAAAAGAGTGTCAGGATCCTGAATGGAAACCTTTTTTCTCTCAATCTTTGAAAAGAAGGTTTCTGTTTTCAGAAGAGCCATCGTCCATCTGGAACAAAAACCCAAACTGTACACTGCCTTCTCCCAGGTCTCCAGACATACAGATCTGGCATTTGAAGATATAGGAGCTCTAGCAGATACTATGGATAAAAGAATGGATTCCCTCCTAAAGAAAACTTGGAAATCAACCATAGGAAATCTTAAACCAGAATTGGCTGTCACAGTAGTGGCCCGTAACCTGGAGCATTGGCTTCCCCAAAATTCAAGCTCAGGGCCAGTACAAGGCAGGGGCGGAGTCTTTTGAGGCTGGAGGTGCAAATTGCAATCTGCACAATTCACTGATCCACCAAATCACTGCTGTTACAGTGCTCAGACTTGGTGGCTTTACTATTGGGGGGGGGGCGGTTGACACTCGCCAGAGGGGTGACAACATAAAGGAAGCTGGCAGTTGTAGCAGGGGCTATCAAGCTCCCTACCTCCACCTCCCCATCAGTGAAGTGGTGTCAGCGCCAGTGAGCTGACGTTCAGCTGAACTGCGGCAGCGTTGGTGTGACAGGGAAGAGGCGAGCTGCGGGCTGTCTGAATGTTTGCCCTGCTCGCCCCCTCTTTTCTCCTGTTGACAGTGCAGGAGAAGAGAGAGCGGCTCTCTCATTAACCAGCGCCAGGGGCTTCCGTTTACAAATGCCCACTCAGCGTTCCATCTGCTGTGGCTTTGATTTTCGGCCACAGCACCCCGTTGTTAGTGAAAATATGCTGGTTGATAGCATCCTGTGGCTAGTTGATAGGACCGCTGGGATTCTGGTCTGCAGAGTAAGAGGAGAATGGAACTTTCTCCTGCAAACCCACCTGATCCCAGTGCCACAGCTCCTTCCTGTATGTCCTGTAGCTGCACTGAGAAGAAATGAACCATGATAAAAGTAGGTTCTCTGAGGATCCTGCTCTAAAGGTGATCTCTGGGGACCCTGAGCCAAGGGGTATCTCTGGGGACCCTGAGCCAAGGGGTATCTCTGGGGACCCTGAGCCAAGGGGTATCTCTGGGGACCCTGAGCCAAGGGGTATCTCTGGGGACCCTGAGCCAAGGGGTATCTCTGGGGACCCTGAGCCAAGGGGTATCTCTGGGGACCCTGAGCCAAGGGGTATCTCTGGGGACCCTGAGTTAAGGGGTATCTCTGGGGACCCTGAGCTAAGGGGGAGCACTGGAGATTCCAATATAATGGGTAGCACTGGGGACCCTGAGCTAAGGTGGATCTCTGGGGACCCTGATGTAAGGCAACGCCCATTAAAAGTGATATGTTTAAGTTTTTCTGTGGAATGTATACAGCCATGAGCAGGAGTTAGTGTAAAGGTCTGGGGCAGTAAAGCCATGGCTCAACTGCCTGGTTTTACTAACCCCTGGCTGCACATGGGAATGAAGCCTTACTCCCTCAAAGCCACACAAGGCCCCCTAGATAAATGGATCCCATAGAGCCCCCACCCTTCCAGCTCCCCTCCCTCTTCAAAGCACCACCAAATCAGTCCTCACCACATTTTTCATTTTAGTGACACCAGACACTGGACCATTTTTTCCTTCCAGTGTACCACTATTAAACTGCACGCATCACAATTTATCACATCCCATCTGCTATTCCACCCTGGGCACTGGATGACCTTGTCACGGCACTGTTCAGGCTCATATTGAAGCGGGAAGCACCAGGGAATCTATAGTGTCGTCCTTCCCTACTATTCTGCGCAGAGTGGCATCTATAGTGGATGCGTCCTCAGAGTCCATCCACATGTCTGCCAGAACCGCAGCCCTAGCCAACTCAGCCAGAAGAGCCTTGTGACTAAAAACTTGGCAGGGTGATGGTGCCTCTAAAGTTAAGCTGTGCGGGATCCCATTGACGGGAGACTTGTTTTTTGGCCCAGGACTGGAAGCAATGCTAGACTGCACAGCAGATAAAAATAAATCTTTCCCTGTTAAATGCAAACCTCAGTTCAAACAAAGAAAGGGTAGTCCCTAAGCCTGAGGGGGACAAGAAAGCTTGGGGCCAAAGGGGCAAGGGCAGAGGGGCCGCAATTTTTCACCCTCCTGAACATCCCCGAAAAAGCCAATGAAATTCCAAACATGGTGGAAGGAAGCCTGGGGACCTTCCTCTCACAGTGGGAGGCAGTCTCCTCCAGTCAATTTATCTTGGGATTGTAAGGAGGGGGTACCAACTGGAATTTACAAGACCACCCCAACAAAGACTCCTCATCACACACCTTCCCAGATGTGTGGAGAAGGCCGAGGCCCTATTGGGGGCATTAAAAGAATTGGAGGAACAAAACATAGTACACAGGGTTCCAAGGGGGGAAGAAGGTGGGGTTTTTACTCAGACATTTTTATAGTAAAAAATCCCTCAGGAAAATACAAACTGATCCTGAACCAGTCCGTATCCTACAAAAGGTTCCGTATGGAATCGATCTTTGCGGTCAGAGCCTTGCTACCCCAGAATTGGTACTTGGCATCGCTAGACCTCAAGGATGCCTACCTCCATGTTCCTATCGCAGAAGCTTTCCAGAAGTTTCTCCATCTAGTGGTGAACATAGAAGGAGAAACGATCCATCTACAGTTTCAGTCGCTTCTATTCGGCCTATCCTCATCGCCCTGAATCTTCACAAAGGTCATGGCAGAAGCCATGGCCTTTCTGCGACTCAAAAGAGTCTCAATAATTGCATATCTTGACCACCTGCTCCTCTTCGCAGCATCTCCAGAACAGTTAACCAGAAAAGCTGTAACTGGTGAAGAGAATCCTGTGAGATCTGGGGTGGCTGAAAACCTGGAAAAGTCCAGTTTGATTTCATCTCAGTGCATTACCTACCTTGGGGTACCTGATAGACTCCACTCAGTTGAGGGTTTTTCTGCCAGGAGAAAAATTACAGAAATTGTACAAGGCAGCGGCCTCTCTCCAGAACATCCAGCAGGTCTCTATGTTCAGCAATGTCAACTCTGGGTCTGCTAACATCAACTATACCAGCAGTTCAGTGGGCAGGGCTACATTTTTGTCCCCTTCAAATCTTTTGTCCTAAAAATATGGGACCACAGCCAGGAGTCATTGAACACCTTAGTATATATTCCACCTCATGTAAAAAGATCCCTCTGGTGGAGGAATATGGTAAACCTGTCACTGGCTTGTCTGTGGCTCATCCCGTTCTCCTGGGTGGTGACCACGGACACAAGCAGCAAAGGCTGGGGTGCACACTTGGGAACCCTACTGGCACAGGGAGCTTAAAAGGTCATCCAATTGAAAGGAACTGAAAGCCGTCAGGTTTGCACTCCGTTCCTTCAGGTGGGAACTACAAGGCCACCACATTCAAGGGCATTCAGACAACTCCTCAGTGGTCGCATATGTAAACAAGACAGGCGGCACGAGGAGCAGAATCCTGTTGACCCTGGCAACAGAAGTCCTGAGCTGGGCTGAGACCAACGCACTGTCCCTATCAGCGGTTTATCTAAAAGGGGAAAAGAATGTGGTGGGGGACTTTCTCAGCAGAAAACAGCTGAGAGAGGGCTATTGGGTCCTTAACTAAGAGGTCTTCGATCTTATATCCAAAAGTTGGGGTCCCCCAGAGGTGGTCCTCTTCATATCAAGCGACAACGCAAAAAAAAACCTGTTTCTTCTCCTTAAACAGGTGGGAAGATGCACTAGGGGTGGATGAGCTAACACAACTGGTGTTTCACAAAATGCTATGCTTTCCGGCCACCAGTCTTGCTACCGGAAGTGCTGAGAAAATTCAGAATAGAGAACACCTCTCTGATCTTGGTGGCACCGCATTGGCCCAAAAGGTCCTGGTTCTTGGTCCTCAAACAATTAGCAGTAGAACCCCCATGGTTCCTACCACTCCGGGACAATCTCCTTTTGCAGGGCCCGGTCCTTTTTCCCCAGGTGCATTGATGGAACTTGCTACGGCCTGGCTACTGAGAAGGGGTTACTAAAATCCAAGGGGTTTTCAGAAAGGCTGCTATCCACTCTCCAATAGCAGAAAGGAGATACGCCTGATCTACAAAAAGGTCTGGGTACGCTTTAATAAAAGGTGCGCAGGAAACTCCTTTGAGTTGCAAAGCCTCATAGCAGTTTTGGAGTTTTAGGTGCGGAGCAGATAAAGGTTTAGCCATGAGTATCCTAAAGAGTCAGGTATCAGCACTTGGTGCATATTTGGAAAAGCCTCTGGCCGCCAACCCTTGGGTGGTCAGATTTTTCAGAGCACTAGGGAGGCA
The DNA here is from genome assembly GCF_037356315.1 of Lithobates pipiens. Lineage (NCBI taxonomy): Eukaryota > Metazoa > Chordata > Amphibia > Anura > Ranidae > Lithobates > Lithobates pipiens. Next base: position 342,883,812 of record NW_027507758.1, read on the forward strand.
GAGGCCAGTTCAAGGCCCACCCTTCTCCAAGTGGGACCTATCTTTGGTCTTACAGGCCCTAACGGAGACCCCATTTGAACTTCTAGAAAATTGTTCACTAAAAGATCTTCAAGAAAATATTTTTGGTTGCAGTGACAACTGCCAGGAGGGTCAGCGAAATAGAGGCCTTGTCAATCAGATCCCCTGTTTGTGTTGTGATGTATTTCCAGGCCGGTAGTTTTCAAAACGGATCCGACATTTTTGCCTAAAGTGACTTCAAAGTTTCATAGAAGCCAGGAGATAGTTTTACCCACTTTCTACCTTAATCCCTCAGGAGAAAGGGAGATTAAATTTCACACTTTAGATGTAAGGAGATGTATCCTGCAGTACTTGGAGCTGACAAAAGCAGTAAGGAAGTCAAATTCCTTGTTTATTTTGTTTTATGGGGCAAGAAAGGGATATAAAGCATCCCGAAGCATTATTGTCAGATGGCTCTGGGTAACCATTGGCCAGGCCTATGCGCTAGCAGGAAAAGAAGTTACGGTTGATATAAAAGCACACTCTACTAGGGCTATGGCAGCTTCTCAAGCGGAAAAGGCTGGAGTGACGCCAGAACAAATTTGCAAAGCAGCAATGTGGTTCACCTTTGTAAAACATTGCAGGGTGGACCTAGTGTCGGCAAATGAGCAAGCCTTTGGGCGAAAGGTTTTGCAGGCCGTAATCCCACCCGAAGTGGTAAGTGCTCGTCTATCCTCTCATTGTGGCTGTCCTGAAAGAAAATTAAAGTTACGCTTACCGGTAACATCTTTTACAGTAGTCTTTCAGGACAGCACTAGTTACGCACCCAAATTTTTGGGGGGTCTTGAGGAAGACCTCAACACAGGCATGGTAGTAATATGTGATGGTATGTTATTAATGTGTTCTTGTGCCTCCCCAGCTGGCCGAAGGTGCTCTTGGAAAAAACTGAAGTCTGGCAGGGGGATATAGAATTTTATGGGCTGGTGCAGTGTTTCCTAGGAAGGAGGAGCCAAGGTCTCTCATTGTGGCTGTCCTGAAAGACTACTGGAAAAGATGTTAGTGGTACGCATAACTTAAATTTTTTTTTTGGTGGTGGTTGTTATAGTCCCACATACCAATGGCATTTGTAGCTTGTGCAATTTTTCTTATGTCTGTTCCGGTGTCCTCACAGATAGTGGCAACTTCCTCTTCCTTATATTTTCTGATCTGCTGATCCTCTGCCTGGGCCTTCTGCTGCCTTTTGAAAGAAACCAAAAGACTGGCTACTTAGATATGTTGCCAGTGCCCTTCTGCTTTCTGCGATTTTTCAATATCCTCCTGTTCCACATCTTCAGACAATTCCTCGTGTGTGTGTGTGTGGCAATGTAGATTTTCTTACAGCATACTACTCCTGCCTTTTCCTGAATATTCTCATCCACCACATCAAGGGTTTCACAGATGGTAGGGTTGACAAAACAAGCAGCTGCTGCAAGTGGCGAGAACATTTCATCAGTTGGATTTAAGAATTAAGCAAAACGCTGGTTCACACTCCCTTTCATTTTCTGTGCAATTGTGGCAAGGTCTTGGTAGCTAGTGTTCGGTTTAAAGTCCTCGAGGTGGCTGAGTATATCAAAGAAGGCAGGGACATGGTGTCACTCTGGAGGGTTTTGGTATGTTCTGCAAAAGTCGGCAGTAGTTCGTGCAAGCTGTCCCACCCCATGTTTGCGATTTTGGCAGACTGACTCTTTCAGTTTGAGGAATCTTGCGATCATGTTGAATGTACTTGACCAGCGTGTGCGGCAATCATTTTAAAAGAGTAAAGCCACAATGCTCAAATATCGTTTCTGTGCAATGGAAGACTTGTGAAAGGGGTTCACTATTGATCTTGCTTTATCTAGGATTCTTATCTAGGACACTCGCCTCTTTCTGGACCATAAGTTGCAAGATATGCACCACACATGGTGTCCGGTCCATGTCAATCTGTTGGTATGCAACAGGTGGAATAAGCATAAAGTATAGAAAAGGTTACTGTTCCATTCTGTTTTAACACTTAATATCTTCTGGGAATACTTTTACACAATATTAAAGTGGAAAAATAACAAAGGTGCACCAGTAGAGTAGAGCAGATGGTGTCCATTTATCAATCATCTCATATCCATGTGATAATTGACTGGTGTCAACCGTGCCCTCATGTAAACGAATAATAAAAATGTCTCACCACAGATCATCAATTTTGGTCTCGGAGTTACTTTCCATCATGGAGTCTTCCTCACTAGAGCTGGGTGGTTCATTTGCTACTGCGGTTTATTTAAATGCTGCCACCATATTACTCCCATTGTCTGTTATCACTGTAAGGATCTTCCTCTTTTATATGTCCCACTTTTGCAAGCATTTGTCCATACATCCATACTTGTTCAAGGTCCAACAATATGTGTTCAGGTTTATGTTTAACACAAAAGTAGCATGCACTTATAGCAAGGAATGAAGCTGGGAGTCCTTTTTTGCTCCACAAATCAGTTCAAATAGATACTCTTGAAGGCAGCAGCCAGTCTTTTTTTTTGTTTTTCATATTCATACTGTTTGTCAATAAGATTGCTTATTTTAGTTTTCTTTGGAACAGTCAGCATGATGGAGACAGTAGGTAGGAAGCTAACAAAGTCCTCATCTTCAATCGTTCTGACTGGTAATCTGGTGCACCCAATCCATCTTGTTATGGCCTCCTCCCTGGTCTGCTGTTCCTTATGCCGCGTACACAAGATCAAACAATTGGGTGGAAAAGTCCGGCAAACTCAAGTCCGCCGGACAATCCCCCCGTGTGTAGCCTCCGGCAGACTTTTTTGACCCGAAAGTACGGCGGACTTAGAAAGTAGTTTTGCACTCCAATCTTCCCGCCGGACTCGCATTTCGGCGGACAATCCGGCCGTGTGTATGCCAGTCCGCCGTACTTTTGAAATGAACTGCTCATTTCGAGCGGGTCTCCAGGTAGGCGGGGCCTGCGAAGGAGACGTCGCTGGCCCCCCCACCTGGTATGGACTTAAAGGGGAACCCCAACGCCGAAAAAAATCGGCGTGGGGGTCCCCCCAGGTCCACATCAGACCCTTGTCCGAGCACACTACCCGGCCGGCCAGGAAAGGGGGAGGACGAGCGAGTGCCCCCCCTCCTGAGCCGTACCAGGCCGCGTGCCCTCAACATGGGGGTGCCTTGGGGAAGGGGGGGCTGCGCGGCCCCCCCACCCCAAAGCACCTTGTCCCCATGTTGATGAGGACAGGGGCCTCTTCCCGACAACCCTGGCCGTTGGTTGTCGGGGTCTGCGGGCGGGGGGCTTATCGGAATCCGGGAGTCCCCTTTAATAAGGGGGCCCCCGGATACCGGCCCCCCCACCCTATGTGAATGAGTATGGGGTACAATGTACCCCTACCCATTCACCTGTGAAAAAAAGTACAAAAAAAAACACAACACAGGGTAAAAATAGTTTATTGCACAGCTCCGGGGGTCTTCCGTCTTCGGGGGTCTTCTCGCCAGACTCCTGCTAGCTCTTTTGCTAGCGGAGGAGCCCGGCTTTCTTCCTCGCCGCCGGCCTCTTCTTCCGACTTCGGGGGTCTTGTCCCCCTCTTCGGTTCTTCTGCCGGGCCCCGCGCCTTCTTAAAGCTCTTTTACCAAGGGGTATCTCTGGGGACCCTGAGCCAAGGGGTATCTCTGGGGACCCTGAGCCAAGGGGTATCTCTGGGGACCCTGAGCCAAGGGGTATCTCTGGGGACCCTGAGCCAAGGGGTATCTCTGGGGACCCTGAGCCAAGGGGTATCTCTGGGGACCCTGAGTTAAGGGGTATCTCTGGGGACCCTGAGCTAAGGGGGAGCACTGGAGATTCCAATATAATGGGTAGCACTGGGGACCCTGAGCTAAGGTGGATCTCTGGGGACCCTGATGTAAGGCAACGCCCATTAAAAGTGATATGTTTAAGTTTTTCTGTGGAATGTATACAGCCATGAGCAGGAGTTAGTGTAAAGGTCTGGGGCAGTAAAGCCATGGCTCAACTGCCTGGTTTTACTAACCCCTGGCTGCACATGGGAATGAAGCCTTACTCCCTCAAAGCCACACAAGGCCCCCTAGATAAATGGATCCCATAGAGCCCCCACCCTTCCAGCTCCCCTCCCTCTTCAAAGCACCACCAAATCAGTCCTCACCACATTTTTCATTTTAGTGACACCAGACACTGGACCATTTTTTCCTTCCAGTGTACCACTATTAAACTGCACGCATCACAATTTATCACATCCCACCTGCTATTCCACCCTGGGCACTGGATGACCTTGTCACGGCACTGTTCAGGCTCATATTGAAGCGGGAAGCACCAGGGAATCTATAGTGTCGTCCTTCCCTACTATTCTGCGCAGAGTGGCATCTATAGTGGATGCGTCCTCAGAGTCCATCCACATGTCTGCCAGAACCGCAGCCCTAGCCAACTCAGCCAGAAGAGCCTTGTGACTAAAAACTTGGCAGGGTGATGGTGCCTCTAAAGTTAAGCTGTGCGGGATCCCATTGACGGGAGACTTGTTTTTTGGCCCAGGACTGGAAGCAGTGCTAGACTGCACAGCAGATAAAAATAAATCTTTCCCTGTTAAATGCAAACCTCAGTTCAAACAAAGAAAGGGTAGTCCCTAAGCCTGAGGGGGACAAGAAAGCTTGGGGCCAAAGGGGCAAGGGCAGAGGGGCCGCAATTTTTCACCCTCCTGAACATCCCCGAAAAAGCCAATGAAATTCCAAACATGGTGGAAGGAAGCCTGGAGACCTTCCTCTCACAGTGGGAGGCAGTCTCCTCCAGTCAATTTATCTTGGGATTGTAAGGAGGGGGTACCAACTGGAATTTACAAGACCACCCCAACAAAGACTCCTCATCACACACCTTCCCAGATGTGTGGAGAAGGCCGAGGCCCTATTGGGGGCATTAAAAGAATTGGAGGAACAAAACATAGTACACAGGGTTCCAAGGGGGGAAGAAGGTGGGGTTTTTACTCAGACATTTTTATAGTAAAAAATCCCTCAGGAAAATACAAACTGATCCTGAACCAGTCCGTATCCTACAAAAGGTTCCGTATGGAATCGATCTTTGCGGTCAGAGCCTTGCTACCCCAGAATTGGTACTTGGCATCGCTAGACCTCAAGGATGCCTACCTCCATGTTCCTATCGCAGAAGCTTTCCAGAAGTTTCTCCATCTAGTGGTGAACATAGAAGGAGAAACGATCCATCTACAGTTTCAGTCGCTTCTATTCGGCCTATCCTCATCGCCCTGAATCTTCACAAAGGTCATGGCAGAAGCCATGGCCTTTCTGCGACTCAAAAGAGTCTCAATAATTGCATATCTTGACCACCTGCTCCTCTTCGCAGCATCTCCAGAACAGTTAACCAGAAAAGCTGTAACTGGTGAAGAGAATCCTGTGAGATCTGGGGTGGCTGAAAACCTCGAAAAGTCCAGTTTGATTTCATCTCAGTGCATTACCTACCTTGGGGTACCTGATAGACTCCACTCAGTTGAGGGTTTTTCTGCCAGGAGAAAAATTACAGAAATTGTACAAGGCAGCGGCCTCTCTCCAGAACATCCAGCAGGTCTCTATGTTCAGCAATGTCAACTCTGGGTCTGCTAACATCAACTATACCAGCAGTTCAGTGGGCAGGGCTACATTTTTGTCCCCTTCAAATCTTTTGTCCTAAAAATATGGGACCACAGCCAGGAGTCATTGAACACCTTAGTATATATTCCACCTCATGTAAAAAGATCCCTCTGGTGGAGGAATATGGTAAACCTGTCACTGGCTTGTCTGTGGCTCATCCCGTTCTCCTGGGTGGTGACCACGGACACAAGCAGCAAAGGCTGGGGTGCACACTTGGGAACCCTACTGGCACAGGGAGCTCAAAAGGTCATCCAATTGAAAGGAACTGAAAGCCGTCAGGTTTGCACTCCGTTCCTTCAGGTGGGAACTACAAGGCCACCACATTCAAGGGCATTCAGACAACTCCTCAGTGGTCGCATATGTAAACAAGACAGGCGGCACGAGGAGCAGAATCCTGTTGACCCTGGCAACAGAAGTCCTGAGCTGGGCTGAGACCAACGCACTGTCCCTATCAGCGGTTTATCTAAAAGGGGAAAAGAATGTGGTGGGGGACTTTCTCAGCAGAAAACAGCTGAGAGAGGGCTATTGGGTCCTTAACTAAGAGGTCTTCGATCTTATATCCAAAAGTTGGGGTCCCCCAGAGGTGGTCCTCTTCATATCAAGCGACAACGCAAAAAAAAACCTGTTTCTTCTCCTTAAACAGGTGGGAAGATGCACTAGGGGTGGATGAGCTAACACAACTGGTGTTTCACAAAATGCTATGCTTTCCGGCCACCAGTCTTGCTACCGGAAGTGCTGAGAAAATTCAGAATAGAGAACACCTCTCTGATCTTGGTGGCACCGCATTGGCCCAAAAGGTCCTGGTTCTTGGTCCTCAAACAATTAGCAGTAGAACCCCCATGGTTCCTACCACTCCGGGACAATCTCCTTTTGCAGGGCCCGGTCCTTTTTCCCCAGGTGCATTGATGGAACTTGCTACGGCCTGGCTACTGAGAAGGGGTTACTAAAATCCAAGGGGTTTTCAGAAAGGCTGCTATCCACTCTCCAATAGCAGAAAGGAGATGCGCCTGATCTACAAAAAGGTCTGGGTACGCTTTAATAAATGGTGCGCAGGAAACTCCTTTGAGTTGCAAAGCCTCATAGCAGTTTTGGAGTTTTAGGTGCGGGGCAGATAAAGGTTTAGCCATGAGTATCCTAAAGAGTCAGGTATCAGCACTTGGTGCATATTTGGAAAAGCCTCTGGCCGCCAACCCTTGGGTGGTCAGATTTTTAAGAGCACTAGGGAGGCAGAGGCCAGTTCAAGGCCCACCCTTCTCCAAGTGGGACCTATCTTTGGTCTTACAGGCCCTAACGGAGACCCCATTTGAACTTCTAGAAAATTGTTCACTAAAAGATCTTCAAGAAAATATTTTTGGTTGCAGTGACAACTGCCAGGAGGGTCAGCGAAATAGAGGCCTTGTCAATCAGATCCCCTGTTTGTGTTGTGATGTATTTCCAGGCCGGTAGTTTTCAAAACGGATCCGACATTTTTGCCTAAAGTGACTTCAAAGTTTCATAGAAGCCAGGAGATAGTTTTACCCACTTTCTACCTTAATCCCTCAGGAGAAAGGGAGATTAAATTTCACACTTTAGATGTAAGGAGATGTATCCTGCAGTACTTGGAGCTGACAAAAGCAGTAAGGAAGTCAAATTCCTTGTTTATTTTGTTTTATGGGGCAAGAAAGGGATATAAAGCATCCCGAAGCATTATTGTCAGATGGCTCTGGGTAACCATTGGCCAGGCCTATGCGCTAGCAGGAAAAGAAGTTACGGTTGATATAAAAGCACACTCTACTAGGGCTATGGCAGCTTCTCAAGCGGAAAAGGCTGGAGTGACGCCAGAACAAATTTGCAAAGCAGCAATGTGGTTCACCTTTGTAAAACATTGCAGGGTGGACCTAGTGTCGGCAAATGAGCAAGCCTTTGGGCGAAAGGTTTTGCAGGCCGTAATCCCACCCGAAGTGGTAAGTGCTCGTCTATCCTCTCATTGTGGCTGTCCTGAAAGAAAATTAAAGTTACGCTTACCGGTAACATCTTTTACAGTAGTCTTTCAGGACAGCACTAGTTACGCACCCACATTTTTGGGGGGTCTTGAGGAAGACCTCAACACAGGCATGGTAGTAATATGTGATGGTATGTTATTAATGTGTTCTTGTGCCTCCCCAGCTGGCCGAAGGTGCTCTTGGAAAAAACTGAAGTCTGGCAGGGGGATATAGAATTTTATGGGCTGGTGCAGTGTTTCCTAGGAAGGAGGAGCCAAGGTCTCTCATTGTGGCTGTCCTGAAAGACTACTGGAAAAGATGTTAGTGGTACGCATAACTTTAATTTTTTTTTTGGTGGTGGTCGTTATAGTCCCACATACCAATGGCATTTGTAGCTTGTGCAATTTTTCTTATGTCTGTTCCGGTGTCCTCACAGATAGTGGCAACTTCCTCTTCCTTATATTTTCTGATCTGCTGATCCTCTGCCTGGGCCTTCTGCTGCCTTTTGAAAGAAACCAAAAGACTGGCTACTTAGATATGTTGCCAGTGCCCTTCTGCTTTCTGCGATTTTTCAATATCCTCCTGTTCCACATCTTCAGACAATTCCTCGTGTGTGTGTGTGTGTGGCAATGTAGATTTTCTTACAGCATACTACTCCTGCCTTTTCCTGAATATTCTCATCCACCACATCAAGGGTTTCACAGATGGTAGGGTTGACAAAACAAGCAGCTGCTGCAAGTGGCGAGAACATTTCATCAGTTGGATTTAAGAATTAAGCAAAACGCTGGTTCACACTCCCTTTCATTTTCTGTGCAATTGTGGCAAGGTCTTGGTAGCTAGTGTTCGGTTTAAAGTCCTCGAGGTGGCTGAGTATATCAAAGAAGGCAGGGACATGGTGTCACTCTGGAGGGTTTTGGTATGTTCTGCAAAAGTCGGCAGTAGTTCGTGCAAGCTGTCCCACCCCATGTTTGCGATTTTGGCAGACTGACTCTTTCAGTTTGAGGAATCTTGCGATCATGTTGAATGTACTTGACCAGCGTGTGCGGCAATCATTTTAAAAGAGTAAAGCCACAATGCTCAAATATCGTTTGTGTGCAATGGAAGACTTGTGAAAGAGGTTCACTATTGATCTTGCTTTATCTAGGATTCTTATCTAGGACACTCGCCTCTTTCTGGACCATAAGTTGCAAGATATGCACCACACATGGTGTCCGGTCCATGTCAATCTGTTGGTATGCAACAGGTGGAATAAGCATAAAGTATAGAAAAGGTTACTGTTCCATTCTGTTTTAACACTTAATATCTTCTGGGAATACTTTTACACAATATTAAAGTGGAAAAATAACAAAGGTGCACCAGTAGAGTAGAGCAGATGGTGTCCATTGATCAATCATCTCATATCCATGTGATAATTGACTGGTGTCAACCGTGCCCTCATGTAAACGAATAATAAAAATGTCTCACCACAGATCATCAATTTTGGTCTCGGAGTTACTTTCCATCATGGAGTCTTCCTCACTAGAGCTGGGTGGTTCTTTTGCTACTGCGGTTTATTTAAATGCTGCCACCATATTACTCCCATTGTCTGTTATCACTGTAAGGATCTTCCTCTTTTATATGTCCCACTTTTGCAAGCATTTGTCCATACATCCATACTTGTTCAAGGTCCAACAATATGTGTTCAGGTTTATGTTTAACACAAAAGTAGCATGCACTTATAGCAAGAAATGAAGCTGGGAGTCCTTTTTTGCTCCACAAATCAGTTCAAATAGATACTCTTGAAGGCAGCAGCCGTACTTTTGAAATGAACTGCTCATTTCGAGCGGGTCTCCAGGTAGGCGGGGCCTGCGAAGGAGACGTCGCTGGCCCCCCCACCTGGTATGGACTTAAAGGGGAACCCCAACGCCGAAAAAAATCGGCGTGGGGGTCCCCCCAGGTCCACATCAGACCCTTGTCCGAGCACACTACCCGGCCGGCCAGGAAAGGGGGAGGACGAGCGAGTGCCCCCCCCTCCTGAGCCGTACCAGGCCGCGTGCCCTCAACATGGGGGTGCCTTGGGGAAGGGGGGGCTGCGCGGCCCCCCCACCCCAAAGCACCTTGTCCCCATGTTGATGAGGACAGGGGCCTCTTCCCGACAACCCTGGCCGTTGGTTGTCGGGGTCTGCGGGCGGGGGGCTTATCGGAATCCGGGAGTCCCCTTTAATAAGGGGGCCCCCGGATACCGGCCCCCCCACCCTATGTGAATGAGTATGGGGTACAATGTACCCCTACCCATTCACCTGTGAAAAAAAGTACAAAAAAAAACACAACACAGGGTAAAAATAGTTTATTGCACAGCTCCGGGGGTCTTCCGTCTTCGGGGGTCTTCTCGCCAGACTCCTGCTAGCTCTTTTGCTAGCGGAGGAGCCCGGCTTTCTTCCTCACCGCCGGCCTCTTCTTCCGACTTCGGGGGTCTTGTCCCCCTCTTCGGTTCTTCTGCCGGGCCACCGCGCCTTCTTAAAGCTCTTTTACAGGCGGTGGCCCGGTGTTCTGTCGCCGCCTTCTGTTCTTCTCTTCCAGATGTTGACTCGTCGGGTCCTCCGCTCACAATGGCACGGACCCGATGCGCGGCGACTTATATAGGGACATCACCGGATGATGTCCCCGCCCATTATGGTGTCACAGTCCCAGAGGATGCTGGGACTGTGACACCATAATAGGCGGGGACATCATCCGGTGATGCTGGGATGATGCTGGCAGAGGATGCTGGGACTGTGACACCATAATAGGCAGGGACATCATCCGGTGATGTCCCTATATAAGTCGCCGCGCGTCGGGTCCGTGCCATTGTGAGCGGAGGACCCGACGAGTCAACATCTGGAAGAGAAGAACAGAAGCGGCGACAGAAGACCGGGCCACCGCCTGTAAAAGATCTATATGAAGGCGTGGTGGCCCAGCAGAAGAACCGAAGAGGGGGACAAGACCCCCGAAGTCGGAAGAAGAGGCCGGTGGCGAGGAAGAAAGCCGGGCTCCTCCGCTAGCAAAAGATAGCGGAGGAGTCCGGCGAGAAGACCCCTGAAGACGGAAGACCCCCGGAGCTGTGCAATAAATTATTTTTTACCCTGTGTTGTGTTTTTTTTTTTTTGTACTTTTTTCACAGGTGAATGGGTAGGGGTACATTGTACCCCATACTCATTCACATAGGGTGGGGGGCCGGTATCCAGGGTGCAAGGTGCTTTGGGGTGGGGGGGCCGCGCGGCCCCCCCTTCCCAAAGGCACCCCCGTGTTGAGGGCACGCGGCCTGGTACGGCTCAGAAAGGAGGAGCGCTCGCTCGTCCTCCCCCTTTCCTGGCTGGCAGGGTAGCGTGCTCGGACAAGGGTCTGATGTGGACCTGGGGGGACCCCCACGCTGATTTTTTTCGGTGTTGGGGTTCCCCTTTAAGTCCATACCAGGTGGCGGGGCCAGCGACGTCTCCTTCGCGGGCCCCACCTACCTGGAGACCCGCTCGAAATGAGCAGACTTTCCTCCGCGTGTGTGGGCGAGTCCGTTCATTTCAAAAGTACGGCAGACTTAGTACGCCGTATTAGTCCGCTGAAAAAGTGCCGTGTGTGGGCAAGTAGCTAGTTCGGAAAGTCAGACGGACCGTCTGGCGGGAAGTCCGCCAGACTAAGTCCGTCGGATAGTCCGCTACGTGTGTACGTGCCATTAGAGTCAATTTTGTATTTTGAAGCGCCTAAAAGAGCAGTGCAAATAGTTTTCTGTGGTGGTGCACTGGCTTGACTTGGCCCATCATCAAAGGTTTTCTGTATCTGTGGGGTTGAATTATTGGGAACATTTTAAGGTTTTCTGATTTTGCTGTCTCTCACCTCACACAGTCAGCTCCAAGTTGTCTCTCTATAATATACTACATATATGGCCTTTTCCCAGGGCTGGCCTTAGGCCTTTAGGCTCCCTGTGTTGTGCAAAAATGAATAGTGCCCACATTCTTCTATATATATTTTGGTGAGATACTTCAATTTGGGGAAAGTCGCAGCTGATAGATATTATGAAATCTCTCCCATTTAAGATTCAGTGACTAAGTGCACAACATGGACAGACAACCAGACTGTTATTACTTAAGAATGACAAAAGGTATGAAATCTGACTGCAACAATGTTTGTTCAAAATCCCTGCAATGTACATAGATAAGACTGTTCCAAATAAAAGTGAAATTAAGTGTGCTGTGCTTAACTTTGTATGAATTTGGGGATGAGTTGTCCACAAATGACGCTTCAAGTTTGTTGTGTTTTTTACCAGCGAGTGTCGCTCCACATGGTTTGCAAAGGGTCTTGTTGTCCTTAAGATCAAATGTAAAATGCATCCATAGATCTTATCTTTTTCTGCTAGTCACAGACGCCGACATTTCCTATATAGTTTATGCAGCAGCGGAGATGGGAAAATGAGAGGGACTCAGTCTGAGCCCGACTTGCCTCCATGACATCTGGATGTGTATGGTGAGGAGGAGGCCTGCAGTGCACAGTGTTCTGGATGGTCTGAGGACAGTGAGGAGGCCTGTACCGTGCTGTGGACTGTGGCTGTAATGCTGCGCCGTGCTGGGGACGGTGGCTGTAATGCTGCGCCGTGCTGGGGACGGTGGCTGTAATGCTGCGCCTTGCTGGGGACGGTGGCTGTAATGCTGCGCCTTGCTGGGGACGGTGGCTGTAATGCTGCGCCTTGCTGGGGACGGTGGCTGTAATGCTGCGCCGTGCTGGGGACGGTGGCTGTAATGCTGCGCCGTGCTGGGGACGGTGGCTGTAATGCTGCGCCGTGCTGGGGACGGTGGCTGTAATGCTGCGCCGTGCTGGGGACGGTGGCTGTAATGCTGCGCCGTGCTGGGGACGGTGGCTGTAATGCTGCACCGTGCTGGGGACGGTGGCTGTAATGCTGCACCATGCTGTGGACGGTGGCTGTAATGCTACACCATGCTGTGGCAGACTGTTATGCTGCACAGTGTTCTGGATGCTGGTATTGGTCTCAGGTCTGAGGGATAGCCTGTAATGCAAAGTGCTCTGAAATACCAGTGGTCAGACGAGGCCTGAAATGCTGCACAGTGTTGGATGGTGGTCTCGGGTCTGACTGGGATGGACGCTAAAGCACAGTGGTCTGGATGCCGGTGGTCAGACGAGGCCTGTAATGCTGCACAGTGCTGGATGGTGGTCTCAGGTCTGATGGATGGCCTGTAATGACAGTGCCCTGGATGCCAGTGGTCAGAGGAGGCCTTTAATGCGCACACTGTGCTATGGATGGACAGTGGTCTAAGGGGAGGCCTCAGGCCTGTAATTGTAGTGTTTGCACTTACAGTGGGTGCTCTTTGCTCTGGATGGTCGTCGTCGGGAGTGGGACCCTCATCGGGACTCAGGAGACCTGTAATGCACAGTGCTGTTCTCTGGTCAGTCGTCAACAGTTAGTCACTCTTCCTCTGAGGTCAAATATAATTGTAAGTAGGAAGATTTCTTTCCCATTCAGGTTTGTTAGGGAGTGTTTGTGATATGACAAAGTGCATCTTCTGTGACCTTTGACAAGCTACCTATCAGTTGGAAGTCTAGATAAACTACTGTTGACATCTAATCCACAGAAGTAATGTAAGATGTGACAACACTAAACACTGCAGAGCAGATATCTATTAAATTTTTAAGTACAGTAATCTAATTATCTGTATTCTTTTAGTATTGGTCTGCCTTCGGGAAAGTGGCATACTGCACTTAAGGATTAATGCCTACAAATATCGTGGTTGATTTACTAAAACTGGAGAGTGAAAAATCTGGTACAGCTCTGCATAGAAACCAATCGCCTTCCAGATTTTATTGTCAAAGCTTATTTGAGCAAGCTAAAGTTAGAAGCTGATTGACTATCATGCACAGCTGCACTGAAGTTTGCACTCTCCACTTTTAGTAAATCAACCCCACAAAGTCCTTATTGAATTGGTCTGAGTATATTTTGGTTTATTAGTTCTACTAACAAGTTATTTTCTCCCTTTTTTAAGCTACTTATGATTCGTTCTAGTGCACACTAATTCTATTCACCTATTGAAAATTTGTCTTGCCACTTTATTTCTACGCATGTACAGTTTATCACAAGAGTACCTGTGTGCCACATTATAGAAAAAATGGCGACATCTAGTGGTCAATTTTCAAAGTGACATTTGGATCCTCCAGCCACAAATAATGCAATTGAAACTGTATTTAACCACTACAATACAGGGCACTTTCGCCCCCTTCCTTCCCAGCCCAATTTTCAGCTTGCAGCGCTCTCGCAATTTCATTGACAATTGCACGGTCATGCTACGCTGTACCCAAATGGAATTTTTATAATTTTGTTCGCACAAATAGAGCTTTATTTTGGTGGTATTTATTCATGACTCTGTTTCTTATTTTTAAACGCGATATAAATGCAAAAAGAGCGTAAATTTGGAAAAAAAAAAATATTTTCTTCTTTCTATTTTAAAAGAAATCCAATAAAATTGACTTTTTTCATAAATTTAAGCCAAAATGTATTCTGCTACATGTTTTTGGTTAAAAAAAAATCCGTTAAGTGTACAATAATTGGTTTGTGTGATCACGGACATAAGTACGCAAATGATCATGTACAGATGTGTGCAGGTGATCACGGACATATGTGTGCAGATAATCATTGGGACATGTGATTTTAGTGTGACATATGTGGGGGACATGTGTTTTTTTTATTATTTGGGGATATGTCTTTTTATTATTTGGGGACATGTGTGTTTTGGGGACATATGTGGGGACATGTGTGTTTTATACTAGACTGGTGATCAGTGAGTAAAAAGCTATAAAAACAGCTCATACTCACTGATCAGCAGCCGGCTGCAGCGATCTGCTCTCCTCTCCTCATCGACAACTTCCGTGTGAGGAGAGGAGAGCCGATTGCCTAGCAACCGGCTGTTTGTTTACATCACACAACGGCTGCGATTGGACATGGCCGTCATGTGATCAGGATGGCCAATCACAGTGCCCTCCTGCCGATCCGAGACATGCGCGATCCCCCTCTTTCTGAAGGACGTTCCTGAATGTCCAGTTAGGAGGCAGCTACCTGGTTTAAAATGCTAGTCCAAGTTTTAGTGCCAAATACAGAGTTTGTGTTCAGAGTTTTAACTACTTCCCACCCGGCCAATGTATATATACGGCCGGGTGGGAAGTAGTTAAAACTCTGAACACAAACTCTGTATTTGGCACTAAAACTTGGACTAGCATTTTAAACCAGGTAGATTTTAGCAGGCAATCACGTCATCTACAAATATGTATGCGCATTTCTTCAATTATATGTATCCTTGAATGTTTGTATTTAACAGAAAATACAAATTTAATATTGGTTTAACCACTTTAAGACCGGACCATTTTGCTGGTAAATGACCAGAGGTCTTTTTACACTTTGGCACTGCGCTGCTTTAACTGGTAATTGCGCGGTCATGCAATGTTGTACCCAAACAAAATTTGCGTCCTTTTCTTCCCACAAATAGAGCTTTCTTTTGATGGTATTTGATTGCCTCTGCGATTTTTATTTTTTGCGATATAAACGTAAAAAGACCGCAAATTTTGAAAAAAAATGATATTTTCTACTTTTTGTTATTAGAAAAATCCAATAAACTCAATTTTAGTCATACATTTAGGCCAAAATGTATTCAGCCACATGTCTTTGGTAAAAAAAAAGTCAATAATTGTATATTTATTGGTTTGCGCAAAAGTTGTCACATCTACAAACTAAGGTACGTTTTCTGGAATTTACGCAGCTTTTAGTTTACGACTGCCTATCTCATTTCTTGAGGTGCTAAAATGGCAGGGCAGTACAAAACCCCCCCAAATGACCCCATTTTGGAAAGTAGACCCCCTAAGGAAATTGATAAGAGGCATGTTGAGCCCATTGAATATTTTATTTTTTTGCCTCAAGCGATTGAATAATGACAAAAAAAAAATTTTTTTTTTTTTTTTACACAAAGTTGTCACTAAATGATATATTGCTCACACATGCTATGGGCGTATGTGAAATGACACCCCAAAATAAATTCTGCTGCTTCTCCTGAGTACGGGGATACCACATATGTGGGACTTTTTGGGAGCCTAGCCGCGTACGGGGCCCCGAAAACCAAGCACCGCCTTCAGGCTTTCTAAGGGCGTAAATTTTTGAGTTCACTTCTCACTACCTATTACAGTTTTGAAGGCCATAAAATGCCAAGATGGCACAAAACCCCCACAAATGACCCCATTTTAGAAAGTAGACACCCCAAGCTATTTGCTGAGAGGCATGTTGAGTTCATGGAATATTTTATATTTTGCCACAAGTTGCGGGAAAATTACAAACTTTTTTTTTTTTTTTTTTTTTTTCACAAAGTTGTCACTAAATGATATATTGCTCACACATGCCATGGGCATATGTGAAATGACACCCCAAAATAAATTCTGCTGCTTCTCCTGAGTACGGGGATACCACATATGTGGGACTTTTTGGGAGCCTAGCCGCGTACGGGGCCCCGAAAACCAAGCACCGCCTTCAGGCTTTCTAAGGGCGTAAATATTTGACTTCACTCCTCACTACCTATTACAGTTTTGAAGGCCATAAAATGCCAAGATGGCACAAAACCCCCACAAATGACCCCATTTTAGAAAGTAGACACCCCAAGCTATTTGCTGAGAGGCATGTTGAGTCCATGGAATATTTTATATTTTGCCACAAGTTGCGGGAAAATTACAAACTTTTTTTTTTTTTTTTTTTTTTTCACAAAGTTGTCACTAAATGATATATTGCTCACGCATGCCATGGGCATATGTGAAATGACACCCCAAAATAAATTCTGCTGCTTCTCCTGAGTACGGGGATACCACATATGTGGGACTTTTTGGGAGCCTAGCCGCGTACGGGGCCCCGAAAACCAAGCACCGCCTTCAGGCTTTCTAAGGGCGTTACAGTTTTGAAGGCCATAAAATGCCAAGATGGCACAAACCCCCCCCAAATGACCCCATTTTGGAAAGTAGACACCCCTAAATTTAGGGGTACACTAGTGAGACTAGGTAATAAATGGCGGGTGCCCTGAAACTATAAAAAAATAACTAACCAACCAGCGTCACCTGTAACAGTTATATGGTGATCACTGGTGAAAGGGTTAACTAGGGGGCAATCAGGGGGCTTTATGCGGTAGTATATGGGGGTCCCTGGCGCTATAAAAAGCTGCGGCGAACCTAAATACCTACCTGCCTAACTAGCGTCACCTGTGACACTAATACGGCGATCAGAAAAATGATCGCTTATTAGGCTGGGTTCACACTGGAGCGATGCGGAAACGCCGCGAATCCGCGGCGGGTTCCCGCATCGCATGCCTCCCGGCGGCAGTTCACACTGCCCTATGCGAACTGCTGGGAGTGTCAGTGAAATGTTACTGACACCCCCAGATCAGTTCGCATATCGCAGTGCGATCTGCAAACTCGGATCGCATGGTGTGAACACCCATGCGATCCGATTCTGCTGCGGGCCAAAAAAAGGGTCCCGTGCGAATTTGCGGCGGGTGCGGCGGGTGTGGCGGGTGCGGCGGGTGCGGCGAATGGCTGAACTCGAATCGCACAGAGATCGGATGTGATTTGCACTGCAGTGCGGTGCGAATCACATTCGTTCTCATAAACCGCTGCAATGTGAACCCAGCCTTAGTGACACTGGCGACGGGGGGTGATCACGGGGTTAAACCTTTATTGGGGGGGTTAGGGGGGTACATTAGAACTAAAGGGGGCTAACTCTAACTGCCCTAACAGTTATTACAGTCACAAATGACACCAATGCAAAAAAAAAAAAAAAAAAAAAAAAAATGACATTGGTGTCACTGTGACTGGGGGGCAGGGGTAATTGGGGGGGTGATCGGGGGGTAAAGGGGGGGTGTGAGTGTGCCTGGCATGTTCTACTGTGTGTGTAGAGTGTTGGTGCAACTCACCGATCCGCTCTCCTCCGTGTCGGAACGGAAAATACCGACACGGAGGAGAGAATACATCACTTCCTCTCCTGTGTTTACATTACAGGAGAGGAAGTGATGTCACGGGGGATTTCCATTCGTCGAGAGCGATCGCGAGGGGGTGGCCATGAATGAATGGCCGTCCCCTCATCCCTGATCTCTCCCGAACGAATGCCGACCGCCGCAGGCACCGGGGGGGGGCCCGATCGGGCCCCCCACCCGCGGGCAGGCATGGACTTATATATACGCCAATATGCCTGCCCGTGCCATTCTGCCGACGTATATCGTCGTGCGGCGGTCGGCAAGTGGTTAATGTCAGTGATCTGTAGTAATCAATGGCAAAGTGTAATTTTGATTTTGTCTAATTTGTTTAATCCTCTAATTTCTTCTTGCTCTTTTTTTCAAAGACAGATCACGTGCTTTTAACTTGTAAAGGGGCATCACTGTTTGCCAAGTCACAAGGCATCCCAGAAATTCCTGGTGAAAATCTTATCACTGAACGCTCAAGAGAAAGATGGAAGAAAAATCTAAAACTTGCTTCAAAGCCAAAGTTAGTTGTAAGCTCAGTTTAATATATTGTTTTGAAACCAGTTCATTTTTATATGACATGTTGTTAGGAACAAAAAATTGAAGCATTGCCCATAGAAACCAGTCAAATTTCTGTTTTCACGGTGTGTGTGTATGTATGTACTGTATATATTCAGTTTTAAATGATACGTCCACGCTAAGATGAGGGACTCCTCTTGGCAATCTTGATCTTCAGAGACACCAGGATGGATGGAAACTTCCACCATGAACTATCAGATGGCACCACCCAGAGTAAATCGCAAATATGATCACCAATTAATGCATGATTTGCTGCCCTCTAGGGTGCAGGGACACCAAACTGAAACATAAAAATAAAAAGGTGCACCAACCTAGTGCATTACCATAAAAAGTTTTAATTGAAAAGCGCACAAATCCATTATACTCACAATCCTAGAATACAACCCACAACAGGCGCAAGTCCGTCAAGTAGACAAAGCTGATGCATTTTGAGGGATGGTCCCTCTTCCTCAGAGCTAGCCTACATTTATGTGTTCCAACCTTTTAGGCTGGTTTAAACTGGAACCGGCTGCAGATCACGCAGGAACACTGTGCGTCCCTGTTCTCAGTTTCAGTGATGAATCGGGGCCGATTCTATGCCTGGTTTCGGCCCTAAAACAGAGCCAGAGATGCACACATTTCTGTGCAGTGCGCACCGCAGCCGCCCCAGAGATATGTGAACCAGCTCCATAGAGAGCCAGTCACATTCTCCTGCTTTGTGAATTAGATGCAGGGAAACATACATCCAGTTCGCATAGGTGTGAACCCGGCCTTATATTATATTTTATTTATATATATATATATATATATATATATATATATATATATATATATATATATATACACATACATACACTAAACATGTATGAAAATAATTGATATAATGCAAGTACACACACACACACACACACACACACACACACAAGTAGTGAACATCCTCTATTAACCTGCACCCAGTAACAGGGGAGGGGACAAAGATGCAACTCCACCCCCAAATAAAGGACATTGGAAGGATGCAGATCATCTTGGACAACAATAAAAAAAAAAAAAAAATAATGGGGATGATTATGTGTCTTAGAAATATGTAAAAATAAAGCATAAAAAATGAAAACTTACTAAGTTTGCTATACACCAGGGTAACTGGTGGCCCTCCAGTTGTTGTGGAACTAAAAGTCCCATCATGCCTCTGCCTGAGGGAGTCACTTGTAACTGTCAGAATTGCAATGCCTCGTGGGACTTGTAGTTTTGCAACAGCTAGAGGGCTGCCAGTTTGAGACCCTTGATATACACCAATGCTCCATCAGAAGTCAATGGACTGCACAAGCACAAATACACATACATACCAATAATACCATCGGGTGCGCCAAGCACTCCAGTGTAAGTACATTCAAAGATATGGAAAATACAAATGAGATCTGCAAAAGGCTCATGGTTCTCACCCTGTCAGTCACCAGGAAGCATAATTCCAATCCAATGGTTGCTAGTCAAAACCAAGTGTGCCACTAATGGGAAAACAGATGCTGAGAGGAAAGCCTACACTAGTGAAATGCATACCGGTCAATGACAGCTTCCAGGACTGCCAGAGTAGGAGGCTCGCCAAACACTCATACAACATCCAGAGCCTTTGTCATTGTATGGACTTGAACAATAACAGACACAGTGCCAACCAGACACAAAGCATCCAGGCACACTCCAAATAATGACACAAATGCACCCTAGCTTGAAAAATTACACCATGCAGAAAAAAAAAAAACAGTGTGAAAAATTTTTAAAATTGAATTGCCACGCACTTTTTAGGTAGCTATCGGATGATGATCTAATTTAGTGGAGCCAGTCTACAGACAGTCCAAAGATATACAGTGCCATCAGAACCTTCAAAAGGCAGAAGGAAAAAAAAAAGGTATAACACTCCATGTCAATGTCAGTGTCCAGGATCGACCCCCATAAGGCCCAAATCCATAAATTACAGACCAACCCCTATACTAAACATGTATGAAAATTATTGATATAATGCAAGTAATCAATAAATCAATAAAAAAAAGAGCAAAAAAGGATGATGAAATATAATGTATACATACGTCCGGTGTGGACTGTATGCTATGCTTGTGAATATTCTCACCTTGTGAGTATAATGAATATTTGTACATTTTTCATATATCCAATTGTATCCAACCCATAGCAAATCTGAGTGCCAGCTCCATGGGAACCATGACTGATACTCTAATACTCTGGAAAGTCTTTTCCCTTTTTTTTTTTTTTTTTTTGAGATAGGATGCCATGTTTGGGACTTGCATGCAGGATGTGATGGTACATGTGCATATTTAAAGTGCTGCAGAACACTTCCTAAGAACAATTAAAGACCACTCACCCATATAATTTTAACGCCCATAGTGCCCAGTCTACATTTTGTTAGAACACAAGAAATTGACAATAGAAGCCAGATTGTATCTTCTATCTCCTATTTTTAATTAAGCATGTTGCTTCAAAAACAATTTGGCAGTAGCTGTTCCTATCCCTGTCCTGCCAGGTTTCTTTTTGACTGATTATTTTTAGGTATGAATGTAAAAAACTTTGAAAGCAATATCTATCATTTAAAATGCTAATAGAATTACTGTAGCACATAGATTGTAGAATGTATTTCTTATTAACACATACACCGTTTACTTTGTGGTAATGTAGTGTTTCTAGTTTTGCGTTATCTTGCAGGTGCAAATGCTAAGAGCACGTCTATGCATCTGAAAACAGGTTGCAAATTCCCTGCAACTGGTCAGGACCTTTTAGCAAAAGCAAATTTTGATAAACTTGCTAGCAGCACTAGTATTCTTTGTAGTAGCTAAAGACCAGCAATGGTAGTGGTTTCAGGGGTTTCATAGGTTTGTAGCTCTCTACAGAGAGGGTGCACATTGTGGTGGTAACGGGTACATTGTACAACATCCCCAACCAGGACCCCCACGTGGCCAAAGTAATAATTCTTGGAGCCACCATGGAAATTTTTCACCAGGGGGTCCCTACACATATGAGAGGGACAATGGTGGGGGGTGATTACTGGGGGGATTATAACCATAAACATAACCATACCCAATCTACCAATCATCGATTAAACAATGATCATTTTTTTTCCCATGGAGGGAGCCAGTCTAAAAAGAAACAGAGCCAAACGAGGGACCAGAGGGGGTAGGAGGACAAGGTCAACAAAGAAGGTGGGTCCAACAGATACTGGGCTATTCAGTCTGAGTACAGCTGCCCTTTCTCATGAAGACAAGGGTGAACAGCGGCGCTAGATATGGTGATAACATAAAATTATATAACAACTGGAATATAGGTATACATAAAATGTGTGTGAATAAGCACACATGATATTAAAACATTTGTTTAAAACATAATGTCCATAAATGATCCGAGATCTTGTATGATTAGCACCTGGAGGCAGCTCCCTTAGAGTGAAGCGATGAGCTCTGTGTAGAAATGGGAACAGAGGGGCGCCAGACTGAGTGCAGTATAAATCATATATTTAATAAAAACAAGTAGTAACTCACAGGTTAAATTAGATGAGTTCAGTATGCAGTGAAAATCGCCAGTCCTGGAGTCTCATAAATGTCTTCCCTTTGCAGCCTGGGGCACTGGTGTGATCTTACAGGGATCCAGAAAATGCTGGGAACCAGGAGGCAGGAAACAAGAAGCAGCTGGTCGTGACTTCACAGGAACAGGAAGTGTGATTATTCACAGTGGCAAGGAATGGTAATGCATTTCGAAGCTACAGCTTCTTCATCAGATCATGGTCTGATGAAGAAGCTGTAGCTTCGAAATGCATTACCATTCCTTGCCACTGTGAATAATCACACTTCCTGTTCCTGTGAAGTCACGACCAGCTGCTTTTGTTTAAAATCTTACAGACCATTTGGCTTAAACATAGAATGGGATGGCAATGCCTCTATCAACATCAACAATAGCTGAATGCCTTGATTATTATTCCTTTTTTTTAGCATTTTTAGTTTTTTCCCATGTTGTTCTTATGCATTTATATTTTCTGTACTACTACTTGTTTTCAACCACTAGATGTCAGCATTGCGTCTATTTTATAGTCGTTTTTTGATTAAGCTGTAAATTCTATTAATATTTTGTTTTTTACTTTTATTAAAATGTTTTGATATTTTTGAGTACTTCCATTTTATGTATCTATTATCATTGTTTCCAATTTGGCCCAGTTCTTTCTCCTTCCTGCTCTCAGAAACTAGTTTAGTATACAGTATAATGTTTCCTATCTGGTCTCCCCAAGCATGGTCACCGTGGGTGTGTCTGGTCATGTATGTCTAAGCCGTGGTGTAAATATCCAGTTATGATGTGGTTCCGCTTCCGGCAAATGAGAGAGGCTTGAAGTGCAGGGGGAATGGGAGTTTTTATCCCGCCCACCCTCCTATATAAAGAGGATATGACGAGCTCTGACCACTCCCCTGAAGACGTTCCATTGGATGAAACGCTGCGTAGGGTGGAGCTCTGATGTCACAATGCTGTAACGTGCCGATCGCGGCCATCTTTGTGGTTGGAAACAAGTGATATCCATGACAGACTGCAGCTTCTGACATGCCTGTTTTTATTTAACAAAATGTGAGTACCCTGGCTGGTTTTTAATAAAATGTATCCTGGTTTTAAATACTACACCATGAGGAGTTGCTTTCTTGTATTCTATGCATGTACCTATGAATTTCCATTTGGTGAGACTACAAGACCCAGCCATCTATGATCCAATTGAAGTGGTTTCGTGGCGCTGTGGACATGCTTGTTTGACCACCTGTAATTCAGTGGTCCATTTTGTTTGGTAAGCGGCCTGGTGTGGTGATGTTTGGTGGAGGATATGCTCATGCTCACCTAATTGTGTCTGTCTACACCGTGGGTGGTTCCCATTTTTTCCCTGAACAAGGACTTTGTCTTAAACAATATGGACTCTTAATTTTATGTTTTTAGCGCTGCATACACTCCTCTTTCATAAATAGCTAAATACATTGCAATAAGTGAGACCTCTAATATACAATATTTTCAAATTCTGAGACCCTCAAGTTCATGATCTTTCAGTTTTGCAGTTTAGGACTCCGCTGCCCATGCTCATTTTGGGTGTGCTGCTGCTGTATGACTGAACATGAAATTTGATAAAATGCAAAAACATTTTGGGGTTGATTTTACTATAACTGGAGAGTGCAAAATCTGGTGCAGCTGTGTATGGTAGCCAATCAGCTTCTAACTTCAGCTTGTTCAGTTAAGCTTTGGAAAAATAAAAAACACTGGAAGTTGATTGGCTTCTATGCAGAGCTGCACCAGATTTCCAGCCACCGCAGTTGTACTGCAGCAACATGGCTCAGCTGCGCGAATCGCCGTCATGTTACATTGGTAACATATTCGGGCACTACGGGGCGCGTGCCGCCACCAACGGAGCCGATGTGAGTGCCCGGCAGTCGCGATCACCGCCAGGCTCGCGCGATCGCTCGGGGCACACCGAGAACTGGGATCCGTGTGTGTGAACACAGTTTCCAGTTCTCTGAGGGGAGAACAGACGGATTGTATGTTCGTATGAACAGTGATCTCTCATCTCCCCTACACAGTCCCCTCCCCCCTTCAGTTAGAACACACACGAGGACACACTTAACCCCTTCACTGCCCCTAGTGGTTAACCCCTTCACTGCCAGTGACATTTTTACAGTAATCAATGCATTTTAATAGCACTGATTGCTGTATAAATATGCCAATGTCCCAAAAATGTGTCAAAATTGTCCGACATGTCCGCCATAATGTCACAGTCCCGATTAAAAATTGCAGATCGCCTCCATTACTAGTAAAAAAAAAAAAAAAGAATAATAAAAATGCCATAAAATTATTTTGTAGACGCTATAACTTTTGCGCAAACCAATCAAGATATGCTTATTGCGATTCTTTTTTTTTTTTTTTTACCAAAAATGTGTACAAGAATACACATTTTTGAGAGATATTTATTATAGCAAAAAGTTAAAAATATTGCGTTTTTTTTTTTTCAAAATTGTCACTTTTTTTTATAGCGCAAAAAATAAAAACCGATGAGATGATAAAATGCCACCAAAAGAAAGCTCTATTTAGGGGGGAAAAAAAGGACGTTAATTTTGTTTGGGTGCAGAATCGCACGACTGCGCAATTGTCAGTTAAATTGACGCAGTGCCGAATCTCAAAAAGTGCTCTGGTCAGGAAGGGGGTAACATTTTACAGGGCTGAAGTGGTTAATGCATCCTGTAGAAGGTTTACTTACCTGAACCCTCGAACTTGTCCCACGGGAACGTGTCGTCTCTCTGCTAGGGGGTTATAGACTGTTGATTGGATAGGTTGATAGCAGAGCAGCCATTGGCTCCCACTGCTGTCAATCAAATCCAATGATGCGGCTGCCGGGGGGCAGGGCCGAGTCCTGCATTCGGCGTTTATGGCTGCCGAATGCTGGACTCGGGTGTGTGCCCGCAAGGTAACCCCCTCTCCCCCCGGGAGAGTGCTTCTTCTAGGGGGTTATCTGATGCGGGGAGGAGCCAAGAGAGCCAGTGTCAAGTGAAGATTCACTTCAGTCATCTAGTCTTGGATGGATAAAATTGACAATAATCTGCTTTACCTGTGTTTGGATAATTAATGTAAATCTTAACTCTTTCTTTTTTTGTTTTTAATATGCACATTCTCAACTCCTTTAATAAATCAGTGCTGGAGTGTAGAGGTGTACTTACTGCACTACACTGATATTTTGTTTCTTTATTTGTAGAGGTACAGGAACCGTTGGTGCTGTGGCTGTTGACAGCCAAGGAAATGTGGCGTGTGCGACCTCTACTGGTGGAATTACTAATAAAATGGTTGGACGTGTTGGAGATACACCATGTATAGGTGAGAGAGAACCTCATGGCTTATACCTGAACTTGCCACAGTTGGCAAAAGGCAGTAAAGCTGTAATTGCATTTGGCCTTTTACTTGCAATATAACAGATTCAATCCCAAATCGTATAATCAAAGTTAATTGTTTAGACATGTACTTTGTATAATCTAAGAATTGTTCATTGCTCCAAAGACTGTTTCACTGTCTAGTTGACTTCTGGTTTCTTTGGCATGTAGTTTTGCAACCATCCTTCTTATAAAATGTATTATGTGCACCTTTCATGCATTTCTGGCAGTAAATATAGGCAACTCTGATGCACAGATTTAACCACTTAAGCCCCGGAAGGATTTGCCCCTTAATGACCAGGCTATTTTTTCGCTTTAACTGACAATTGCATGGTCATACGACATTGTACCCAAACAAAATTGATGTCCTTTTTTTCCCCAGAAATAGAGATTTTCTTTTGGTGGCATTTAGTCACCTCTGCGGTTTTTATTTTTTGCGCTATAAACAAAAAAAAGCAACAATTTTGAAAAAAGACACACTGTTTTGTACTTTTTGCTTCATCGGTTTAGGCCGATATGTATTCTAAGCCCTTGTACACACGGTCGGATATTCCGACGGAATGTGTCCTATCGGACCGTTTTGTCGGATATTCCGACTGTGTGTGGTCTCCATCAGACTGTTTCCGTCGGAGTATCTGACGGACCAACTTTTCCAACTTGCCAGTAAAATTTTCCGACAAAATGCTCCAATCGGACATACTCCGATCATGTGTAGCCTACTCCGACGGACTACTTCTACTACTTCTATCCAACCCAGCAGTACCTCAAATGCCCCATACTCTACCACCCATAATAACTATAAAATCCTAAACATGTCCAAACCACCCATACATGCGTGTTCACACATGCAAACCCACACCCAATCACCCACGCAAAAACATGCACATACACATAACCCCAACCGTGACAAATCACACATCTGCACTAACGCACACCAACTACAACACCCACATCATTATACATGGTGACACATTTGCGCACACACATCCACACATGCACATACATACACACACTGCAACATATTCACCCACAGATCAGCCATCAGACTTGCAAAGTCACAACACACCATTCATAAAACTATACACTGCCAGCCACCCCTATCCACCTGCATTCATAACCTCTTAGTCCCATACCGCCAACCAAAAGACACCAAGAGCAAACAAATTTATGGATCCAAACTGGAGAAGAGGTAGGGAGAAAAAAAAACAAGCCAGCAAATGCCTAATACAGTAAGATACAGCAGAAAGAATGCTTGCACATATCGGCTACCATAGAGGGTAGTCGCCCCGCCACACTGTGTCAGCTTCCATGTAGCACCGATTGCCTTCCCGTAGTGCCACCGAACCTGGCTGCCCGGGAACTGACATATGGCACCACACCCAACGCGGGCGCCCTGCTACAACGCACACCCGCCACCATCCCGAGACCCAGATACAGTCAAGGAGCACGGCTGAGCCAGGAATAAATAGAGAGGTGGGGATTGCATGCAGCTACAGTGGGTTTAAAGCCAGGCTATTTCAGCCACTGCTCTGTTAGCCGGCGCTGTCAGCAATACCAATGGTTGGCAACCCAGCTCGCGTGCCAACATAGATGCACCTGCTTGCCATCTCTTGCACGGAATTCAGAACATCTTTACCTACATTAACCACT
Source organism: Lithobates pipiens (assembly GCF_037356315.1). Taxonomy (NCBI): domain Eukaryota; kingdom Metazoa; phylum Chordata; class Amphibia; order Anura; family Ranidae; genus Lithobates; species Lithobates pipiens. The sequence continues at coordinate 342,910,554 of NW_027507758.1, forward strand.
TGGCTACCGAGCCATAGCCGAAAGATGGCTAGAGCGTGGTCGTGTTTTTCTGGGTGGACATCCTCCCAGAATCTTGCTCTCGTGCACCCCCTGGGGCGCGCTCCCGCAAACACCCGTGACCGCCGGGTAGCGGCTATTTACCATGTGATCGTTCTGTCAAATGACCGAGCGATCACTTGTAAACAAACCGGCGTCATGACACCGGTTCCTCCCTCCCCTCTCTGTACCGATCGGTACAGTGCAAGGGGAGAGGGGGAAAGATGGCAGCAGCGCTGTGGGCTGGATGTGTAGTGCCCACAGCGCTGCTCTATGCCAATACTCTCCCCATACTGTGCAATATTCTGCAACACTGTGGAATACTCTGCCAATACGCTGCAATAAATTTTAACAGAAACAATGAATTGTTTCTTTTTTTATTTATTTTTTTACCAAATTTTCAGTCTTGTTTGATTTATAGCAAAAAATAAAAAACCCAGCGTTGATTAAATACCACCAAAAGAAAGCTCTATTTGTGTGAAAAAAAAGGACAAACATTTCATATAGGTGTAGCACTGACCCCCGAAGGAGCTGCTGAATTTTGTTTGAGCCTTTACTCTGCTAATGAACCCCACTGACTAAGCTTGGTCCCCTTGACACAGCTGTGGTGCGATGTTAGTGTAGAGCTAACAGTGAAAGACAACCTCAAAATACACAATATAATAACAGTATACCTTGTTATTACCTGAATGTCCTGTGTCTCCACCTGCTGTTAACAACAAAGAACAACACTCCACACCAGTTCACTTAATCCTTCTGTTTTGTTTTTTTAGCGGATCGGATTGGAGGTAGGTGGGTGTAAATAAACACAAGTTCATTTACATCTGCCGCTCCATAGAGGTGAATGGAGGATCTGATTGGGTCGGACCACTCATGTGAAAGGGGCCCAAGGCTGCTTTCACATTGATTTGCTGTGGTTTACCAGCACTGCGGGTGCAGCGTAGTGCAACTATGGCTTTCCTGTGGGTTAGCTGCACTTTGCCATAGAATCTTATTATATCCTGCATGTATGGTGCACTTTTAAAAGCGCACCAAACCTGCCGATAATAACAGAAATCTATGGCTCGGTGCAGGTCACCCGCAGGCGCGCTGTGCTGCACCTGTGGATCAGTTTGAAAGTAGCCCAATAACCACTGCTTTCATTCAGGTATTGCTGGCTGTTGCTGTCCCAGGCGGATGCATTTAATCACTCCATCACTCCATCACTCCACCTGTGACAGGAGCTGGCGCTATACAGGAAGCATTGGCTTATGCAGCTCTGCTCTGCAGCTGCTTGCTTCCTCTACTGCCAGCTTCATTCAAAACACTGATGCTCTGGCATCGTGGGTCGACAACCCACGGTCTGGGCTTGCCAACCCGCCATCCCAGAACATGAAGTCACGGGCCACATCCGAGGGCGTGTGTGTGTGTATATGTATAATGTGTGCGTGTGTGTGTGTGTGTGTGTGTGTGTGTATATGTATATATATATATATATATATATATATATATATATATATATATATATATATATACCACCAGGGAGCTCCCCCTACTTTAGTCAAAATACCAGGCCTTGTAATGCAGAATACAGTCCTTTAATCTTCTTTCTTCCGCTAGCTTTGATGTTTGCAATAATTTGTAATCCAAAAAGGAGTAGGCAAATGTAACTGTAAATGAGTGTTGTATTTGTTCCTGTAGTGGAAACACCTGAGGTTGCTAGATGAAAACACAGGGTTAAGGACACAAAATAGGCTTGAGGCCTGTTTAACTTCAGTCTTCATCTTCATCAAAACCTTCTCTGTAGGACTACAGGTCCCAGCAGTGCTGTGTTGACTGCCTAAGTGTGTACAAGTGCGTAATAAACAATGGGCAACCCACTGGATACTGAGAAAATGTGACAGCTTGCTTCTGGCCGGCCGGCTCCGTCGCACCGCTCCACTCCACAAGTTGAACCGGGTCCTTCTGATGCTTCAAGAGGTGTCTCTGGAGCCTCAACCAGTCCGGTCACTGTGTCTTGCTTCTGCACTCAGAGGGATGGCTGTAAATGTTCCGCAGTGGCTGTAGGCTGCGCTCTCCGGAGACCTCCTCTGTAATCCTCACAAGCAGGCCATGCATTCCAAAGAGACCTAAGATGGCCACGCGGGGGCCCTTTTATCATCTACCCAGCATAAGTATGTGCACAAAGCAAGGTCCTTAAAGACATGGATGAGGGAGTTTGAAGTGGAGGAACTTGACTTGCCTGGCCTCAACCCAATAGCACACATATGGTGTATGGTATATTAGAGCAGAGACTGCAAGCCAGTCCTTCTCATCCACATCAATGCCTGACCTCACAAATGCATTTCTAGAAGAATGGTCAAACATTCCCAAAGACACACTCCTAAACCTTGTGGACAGCCTTCCCAGAAGAGTTGAAGCTGTCATAGCTGCAAAGAGTGGGCCAACTCAATATTGAACCCTCTGAACCAACCCTACATGAATTGTTTCATCTGCAGCAAGCATTTGTTGCATGTCAAGTCCATTGGGAGAGGATTTAACGCTACCCCACCCTATTTAATAACAAAAAAATATGTCTGGCATCTACTTAAAAGCTACCTAAAACAAAACTAACCTGTCTTGAAGAAAGCATCTTTTACTTGGACTGTAGAGGTATATTTTCAAAAGTGATCACTAGATGTCACTAAATACACTACCCGACTATGAGAAGCTCTCTCAGGTACCCCTAGTGAGGAAGTGAAACAGGATTTTAACAGTTTAATATTTAATATTGAATTTAATATTGTATTGTATTGCCCCTGTAACATAGGATTTTCTGAACTAACCCCCACAAAATGCCAAACACTTCTGAGACTTTTCTGTGGATAATGAAATGCCGTACTCAGATTCCCTATTTGCTTGGACCTTATGCTTCAAAAGTGATAGTAACATACAATGGATATAAAACGTCTACACACTCCTGTTAAAATGTCAGGTTTCTGTGTTGTAAAAAAATGAGACAAAGATAAATAATTTCAGAACTTTTTCCACCTTTAATGTGGCCTATAAACTGTACAACTCAGATTTGGGGGGGGGGGGGGGTAAAACTAAAATAACGTGGTTGCATAAGTGTGCACACTCCTCTTATAACTGGGGATGTAGCTATGTTCAGAATTAAGCATTCACATTCAAACTCATGTTAAATAAGAGTCAGTACATGCCTGCCATCATTTACCTTGAAAAAGTATTCATACCCCTTGGAAGTTTCCACATTTTGTCATGTTACAACCAAAAATGCAAATGTATTTTATTGGGATTTTTTGTGATAAACCAACACAAAGTGGCACATAATTGTGAAGTGGAAGGAAAATTATAAATGTTTTTCAAAATTGTTTACAAATATGTAAAAAGTGTGGTGTGCATTAGAGCTGCACGATTCTGGCTAAAATGAGAATCGCAATTTTTTTTTTGCTTAGAATAAAGATCACGATTCTATATATATATATATATATATATATATATATATATATATATATATATATATATATTATAATGTTTGGGGGTTCTAAGTAATTTTCTAGCAAAAAATACTGATTGTTAACGTGTAAGCAACAGATGTCAGAAAAAAGTTTAGTCTTTAAGTGCTTAAACTTCCCTTACAGACTTAAGTTCATGGCTTTTGATCTAAGAGATGTGGAGATAAACTTGGCAGGCTGCCTGGATTATTTTTTTATTTTTATTTTTTTTGTCAGCTGTCAGAAGTGAGCAGAGAACTCTGCACTTATTGCATAGAATCTGGAAATGCTGTTTTAAGATCGCGAGGGGATTATAATTTTGATTCTTTAATGATTAATCGTACATTTGTATTCAGACTCTTTTACTCTGATTGCCCTTAGGCTACTTTCACACTGGGGCGGGCATCGGCGGTAAAGCGGTGCTATTCGGCCGCTAGCGGGACACTTTTAACCTCGGCTATCGGTCGAAAAAGGGTTAAAACCGCCGGCAAAGTGACGATTTCAGTGGGCAGGGGTGCTTTAGGAGCTGCAAAGATGCTGCTTGCAGGATTGTTTTTACCATCCTGCAAGCGCATTGCTCCAGTGTGAAGGCCCTCTGGCTTTCACACTGGAGAGACCGGAGAGGCTCTTTACAGGCGCTATGCAGGCACTACTTTTTAGCGCTGTAGCGACTGTAAAGCGCCTCAGTGTGAAAGTAGAGAGATTTGCTTGGACTGGAGATAAAACATTCATGTGTTTTACAATTTCACTATACTTTTATACATAGATTTGATGTTTTATGTCCTGTATGTTTCTTTCAGGTAGCGGGGGCTATGCAGATAACAATGTCGGTGCGGTCTCTACTACAGGAGACGGGGAAAGCATTATGAAAGTAACACTAGCCAGACTTATCCTGCATTATATGGAGCAAGGTAAATCGTTTATAAAACTTTTTTGTTTCATTATTTGTAACCATAGTGTTCTTTAAAAAGGGAAGTTGTTATATTTACATTATTGGAGTAATATATCAACCATTCTAGTACATAGATACACTATGCTGCTGATCATGGTTACCCAAGGTTACACTTTTAACTGTTGGATAACAGTACAAATAGAAGTAGTATACAGCAACAAGATACTGCTGTGTGTTTAACTGCTTCCCCTACCACACCTGTCCTCTTATGGACCAGAGCAATTTTTACAGTTCTAATATGGACCTGTTTATTCGGTAATAACTTTGTCATTACTTAAGATAACAAAGTAATGCATACTGTATATTGTTTATAAGGACAAACCTGGCTTTCTTTTGATAAGTTTGTGCAAAAATGCATTTTTCCCTGCAATACTTTGACAATAAAATGTACCAAACAAACAAAAAAAGAAACAAACATACTTGTGTTAGGTTATAAATGAATAGTGGCACTGTACATTGAAAATGACACTAAAATTATGATTCTGGTACAAAGTATTACAAATTAAAGTATTTAACCGCTTAAGCCCTGGACCATTAGACAAGACCACTTTTTGTGATTCAGCACGATTTAACTGACAACTGCGTGGTCGTGCAACGTGGCTTCAGAACAAAATTGAGGTCCTTTTTTTTTCCCACAAATAGAGCTTTATTTTGGTGGTACTTGATCACCTCTGCGGTTTTTATTTTTTGCTCTATTAATAAAAAATGAGGGACAATTTTGAAAAAAAATTGCATTATTTTTAACCTCTTGCTATAATAAATATCCCCAAAAAATATATAAAAAAATTTTTTTCTCTCAATTTAGGCAGATACGTATTCTTCTACATATTTTTGGTAAAAAAAAATTGCAATAAGGGTATATTTATTGGTTTGCACAAAAGTTATAGCGTTTACAAAATATGGGATAGTTTTATGGCATTTTTTTAAAAAAAATTTTTCTTAAGTAATGGCAATCAGCGCTTTTTTTTTTTTTTTTTTTTTTTTTTTATCGTGACTGCAATATTATGGCATTAATACAGCAATCAGTGCGATTTAAAATTGCATTGATTACTGTAAAAATTTCACTGGCAGTGCAGGGGTTAACACTAGGGGCAGTGAAGGGGTTAATATGAATCCTAGGGAGTGTTCTAACTGAAGGGGGGATGTGGACTGTGCAGGAAAACAGATCGCTGTTCATACTCTGTATGAAAAGACAATCTGTCAGTTCACTGTTCAGAACCAGAAACTGTGTGTTTACATGTTCCTGGCAGAAGCGCTGGACATGTAGCACATGTCCTGCATACTATGACTTTTTTGGGCATGTGTAGCACGTCTAGTGTCTACAGTTAGTTAAAATGCATGCACCTAGAGGTGCTTTTATACACTTGAATGAAGAAATTATTATTCCTGCACTACCTGTGGCTATAGGGATGAGGTTACTAGTTGCAGCAAACACTCAATTGGTCAACCAACAAAATAAATAGGATAAAAATCAATAATTGGTGTTGCGCTCTAAGTAATAACTAAAATAGCAGTAATATATAGGAAGTGTGGGAACCAAAGTAAATAGAAAGTAAACACATATAAGATTAAGTCCTAAATTCTGATCAAACAATGGTGTAGACAAGCACTAAACATAGACACATACTAATATATAAAGTGAAAGTGACAGAAGTGACATATAATCTTAATATCGAGTAAATATCTTAATATCGAGCTTGTTCCCTGATGGTGTCTTGCATGTGGATTTTTTTAACTAAAGTGGAGAGTTAACAACCAGGAATTGAAAACAGGAGTTAAGACAGGAGTCTCTAACCTCTATCCTACCTCCATCCTCCCCTCCATTTTAAAGATCACACTGCAAGGGGCAACCAGACAGCTTTCCAGAAACGTCAGGCTGACAGCAAGCCAGATTCACCGGAACTAGAGTGTTTAACGGGGACCACCGCAGCCAGGTAAGCTCGCACCTCCACTCCCCCCCCCCCTAGTGATTGTTGCAGGGACTCCATCCGACCGCCTACGGGGGTCAGGAAGGAATTTTTGCCCCACTGGTGCGTTTGGCTGCTACTGTCAGGGTTTTTTTTGCCTTCCTCTGGAACAATCAGGAACAACCATAGGTTAGCATACCCCTACCTCCGGCCTCTTTTCCATTTTTTACGCTATCCTAGGACGACTACTCCAGATCACAGCCAGACTTCTTTTCTGAGCGGAGACCTTCACCTTAAGTAAAGGTAGCCGGAACAGCCAGCAACCGAATACAACAACTCCTTCCGCATCCATATAGGCATCCCCTGATCAACTTGCACGCTAATAGCCTCAAGCACGGTGGCAAGTCTGATACCTAGCCCCTCTTCAGGATCAATACCCTGATCAGGATCATTATCTTAGGCCCATAGTACCATCAACAGCATCCGCAAACCATGTGCTACTTCAAATACTCAGCTGAAGTTCTGCACAGACTAAGGAACATCAACACCACATTGCCATCTTCCATACAAAAAATACTTCAAAGAGAACAACTATTAAAAACCGGACGACAAGCAGCTCCCAACCACAGGAAGACATCTACTCGACCACTACAATTAGATTGCGCCTTGATTAACGCCAGGTCTGCAGTCAAACATAGACTGGAAGTACACGACTTCATCATCGAGAACGATGTAGACTGCCTCTTCATCACCGAAAGCTGGTTAACCTCTGACTGCAACACCATCCTCACCGAATTGGTGCCGGAAAACTACAGGATCCTAACTGAACACCGGATAGGGAAAAAAGGAGGAGGCCTAGCAGTGATCTTTAAAGGTCACCTGGATCTCACTAAACCATCATCTCAGAACCCAGTGCCTTTTATGGAAACCCTGACGCTATATCTTCAACCAACACCCCATGACACCACTCATATTCTACTGTGCTACAGACCACCGGGACCAAAGTCCAATCTTCTTTCACCCCTCATGGAATCCTTTGCAATGCACACCCTAAAATTAAAAAATTTCCTGGCACTCGGAGATTTCAACCTCTGGGCAAAGGAGCCTAAAGACTCCATCACGACTGCCTGCATCAATCAACTGGAAGAATTGGTTCTCCAGCAACTGATAAAGACTCCCACACATGGGTCAGGACACACCCTGGACCTCATTTTCAAACAGAACATCGACGTCAACATATGCGACAACATAACTCTGCCATGGACGGATCACCACGCCATCAAATTCAAAATCGCTACCAACATCACCAACGCAAAACGGAAACCTGTAACAACGCACTGGACCAGATCGCATAAAAAACTGTACTCCGAAGCCTTCAAAACCACTCTGTCCAAAAAGATATCTACAATAACCTTAAACCACTCTACGGAGGAAACACTCAACTCCCTGAACAAGGCATTACTGCAATCAGCAGACTCGGTAGCACCAAAACGCAGGGCACTCATCCGGAAGAAAAACTCTGGATGGTTTAATAGCTCCCTCTCCGTACTAAAGCAAGAACGCAGAAGAGCGGCAAGAACATGGAGAAGAAATCCCACCGAGGAAAACCTATTTAACTACAAAGGTCTCACAGAGAATTATCGGAAAGCAATCTTCAATGCCAAAAAGGACCACTTCTCATATACAATCTCAACGGCCGCAAACCAACCACGGGAACTGTTTAAACTGGTTAATCAATCAATGAATCCGGTGTGCCTAGAACCCCCAGAAAGCGAATCCCAGGATTACTGTGACAAACTGTCGGATTTTTTCATCGATAAAGTCAAAACCATCAGGGAAACCATCTGTCAGAAGAAAACATCCAACCTCAGCCAGCAAATACATAAAGAGGATGTCTGCACCAACATACCGCAACCGCCAAAATTGTCACTATCCCCAATTACCGTAGACACCGCAAAAAACATCATTAATAAACTGCGTGACAGTACCTCACCTATTGACATCATCCCCACAAAACTACTGAAAGAATGCTCCGACATCGTGGCTCCAACCATAACCCACCTCATAAACCGATCATTCCACGGAGGGATTGTTCCCAGCATCTTCAAACAAGGCATCGTCAAACCTCTACTCAAGAAACCAAACCTGGACCCTCAGGATCCAAACAACCGTAGGCCAATTACAAGCCTCAACACCATTTCTAAGATCATGGAGAAAGCTGTAGTACATCAGCTACAACTTCACCTGGATACTCACAAACTCCTGGACCCGCTGCAATCAGGCTTCCGCCCGGGTCATGGAACAGAAACAGCTCTCCTCAAGATTTGGGACGACGCCCTCGAAGCAGCAGATGACGGAGAGCCGTGTCTCCTCGTACTGCTAGACCTAAGTGCAGCGTTTGATACAGTAGATCATAATACTCTACTCGTCCGCCTCACAGAAGTAGCCGGAGTCCAAGACATAGATCTCCAATGGTTCGCGTCCTTCCTAGGAAATCGGTCACAGACAGTGAAACTAGGAAAATTCCTCTCCGAAACTCGGGCAGTCACCTGCGGAGTCCCTCAAGGCTCTCCGTTGTCACCCGTTCTCTTCAACATTTACATTCGCCCACTCCTTCAAATCATCAGATGCTCAGATCTCTGCTTCCACTCTTACGCTGACGACACGCAACTTTATTTCCGGATCAATGGAAGAAAAGATCACCAACAACAACTTGAAAACTGCCTCAAATCAATAGAGGACTGGATGACCACCAACTCCCTCCAGCTGAACGAATCAAAGACAGAGCTTCTTATCTTACACCCAAATCATAATCCCGCAACCAAAACCTCCTGGTCTCCACCAACCGTCTTTGGGCAGACTATCTCCCCAAAGACCAAAGCGAAGAGTCTCGGGGTTATTTTAGACGCACAAATGTCAATGGATGCACAAATAGGATCTGTAGTCAGTCGATCTCACCATCTGCTGCGCATGCTTCGCAGACTCATCCCTTTTATCCCAAAGAATGACAAAGCAGTGGTAGTTGGAACAATCATTAATTCACGAATGGACTACGCAAACTCGCTTTACATAGGATTACCACAATATCAACTTGCGCGATTACAACTGATCCAAAACACAGCGGCAAGGCTGATAACAGGAAAAAAACCCTGGGAATCCATCTCTCCTTCACTGAGGAGCTTACATTGGCTAACCGTAAAAAATCGGATCACGTTCAAGACCCTTTGCCTCACCCACAAATGCGTGCATAGAGAAGCTCCGCAAAACCTAATGGAGAAAATAAATCATTACACACCAAACCGCAGTCTTCGATCAGCCAACAAAAACCTCCTCCTCGTGCCCAAAGCCCGGTATAAATCCAAGGGTGATCGGAGATTCGCTGTCCAAGGGCCTCGGCTATGGAATGCTCTACCAATCAACATCCGCCAGGAAGAAAATCACCTGGCTTTTAGGAAAAAACTCAAGACCTTCCTCTTTTAGCAGATGATCAAAGCTCACCACAGCGCCTAGAGGCGATTCAGTTCGCATTGTGCGCGATACAAGTATTTCATTCATTCAAAAATAAGGTGCCAATATCTACAAATGTCCAAATATAAAACTCTTCAAATTAAATATAAAAGTGCTCCAATCAAAAATAGTGTCCATATAGGTGGGTGAACTGAAGCTGTAAAGTGCTGCTCCAGTTGGCACTCTGTGCAGAGAATGTGAACAGTGACTTGGTGGTTGAATTTTCTTCAGTGCAATTACACCTTTGTGTGGATTAGCCCCTTACCTTACCGCTGTAAGGTAACAGCGTGAGGAATTAAAATGGCAGCAATGCATGAAAAAAAAAAGGCAGAAAATTTCCAAATCCAGTAACAATGTATATAGGGGAGAAAAGAAGGGTCCCAGATCGTGAAGTATGTTGAATCTTGAATTTATTTATTAAAAATAACTGCCAGTTTGGTACTCAGATTAAAAACATGCAAACAAACAGAGCACCATGATCAGCGAGCTCGCAACCTGACGTCACTTACGATGCCTACCTGTTCCAACGCGTAGCGTCACGGTCACGTGACTTCATCAGGGAATATGGATAGGCACTAGAAGTGTCCTTAAATAGATACGATATTAGGTTTAATGAGTGGCCATTTTCTTGTAGCCCTGCATTAGTTCTCGTAGGTACAGATGATGGTCTACGGCTGCAGCCATTTTCTAGTAGATCTGCTGTTTTTAACATAATCGCAGTTGTTAGCTAACCAATATAAGTCAAGTCGCAGCGGGATTAATGATAAAGATAGCGTTCTAAAATACAATCATAAGGTGTGAGATAGCCATTGGCGGTATAGTTATAATGCTGACATTATGACTGAAATATGACATAAAACAAACTGCCATTTTAATAAAACCCCATATAAATACATAGTATGGCAGCCATTTTATTGTTGATACAGGTGACCACCTATGGCCGCAATCTTTCTCCTATTCTCCTAAAGTTTACCTGGAAATCAGGACATTTTATATAGGGAGTTGAGGAATAAACCTATTTTGGATCCCCCTATTAACAACAAATACAGAGGTATTTAAGAGAGTAGTCTTACAGGACTCCCAGTGTGGCAGGCCTATTCATGGCCCAATTGGAAGATGAAATCATCTTCACGAATACACCAGCAGAACTTATCATTTTTAAAAGATATATTGATGATATCTTCAGTTTATGGAAAGGTGACCAGAATCAGCCGGGGTTGGTGGGCAGAGCTGGGGTGTGACTGCCTCCTACACTCCTCCCACAGACTTCTCTACTTTAGCTTATCCTGCAGCTGAAGGAGGAGAAAGGCGAGGACACAGCAGCCTCAAGTGTCTTCATCTGTTATAAGCTACTGCAAGCTGTCACTGCATAGATCCTTAACCTGCCCAATACCACCCCAAACTGCCCTATATTACCCTAACCTGCCCTATACAACCCCAAACTGCCCTATACCTCATAAACCTTGCCTATACCTCACTATCCTGCCCTATACCACCCAAACTACCCTATAACTCACAAATCTGCACTATACCACCCCAAACTGCCCTGTACCTCAATAACCTGCTCTATACCACCCCAGACTGCCCTATATTACCCTAACCTGTCCTATACCACCCCAAACTGTCCTGTACCTCACTAACTTGGCCTATACCACCCCAAACTGCCCTATACCACCCCAAACTGTCCTATACGTCACTAATCTGGCCTATACCATCCTAAACTGCCCTATACCTCACTAACCTGCTGTCAGGTCACCTTGAGGCGAGGTGACAGATGCACACCGAAGGGATCAGGAGTGCACCGCAAGGTTGTGGACCCTAAGGCTGACTGCTGCGGACGGGAGACAGATCCCACCGAGGTTAGAGCATAAGATTCCCTGGGGCGCGGAGTCGAAGAGCCAACAGGTGTGCACCAGAGCCTCTAGTGGTAAGGATGGACTTGGCTGCAACTGGCTCCAGGTTGCGACCCCCAGGGTCCCCCAGCTCACACCCACAGTAGGCAACAGGAGGACAGGAATAGTGAGGGATAAAGCTAAGGTCGGGGCCACAAGCAGACAGGAATAGTCAGGAACACGCCAAAAGGTCAGGATCACAGGCAGACAGGGATAGTCAAGGACACGCCAAAGTCTGTAACAGAACAACAGAAGAGAACACGGCAGGTAACAGGAAGCTAACACACAAAGGTTGATCAGCAGGGTTGGCCTGCAGTGCACAGGTTAATATAGAGTTCTCTGATAGGAGCTAGGGTGGAGCCATGCCAGAGGATGGATTACAAAAGCAGTCAGGGGAGGGTCGGCCGGTCTCTGTCTCATGGAGACAGGTAAGCAGACATGCTCTATTGCATAACCATGACACCTGCCCCATACCACCCAAACTGCCCTATACTTCACTAACCTGCCCTATACCACCCCAACCTGCCCTATACCATCCCAGACTGCCCTATACCGCACTAACCTGCCCTATACCACCCTATACTACCCTAACCTTCCACTATACCACCCTATACTATCATTTACAGGGACCAGTTTGGGGTGTGCCCTGTGACTGCGCACTGCCTGCAGGGCACTGGGCAGGATACACAGGGGGAGACACCATGTTTTAACGCACCAGGTGACACCAGCCCTAGTGACTCCGCTGATCCCACTGATGCCTTGGTGAGTTTCCTTACCTACATGGGACATTTTTTCCCTTTCAGAGAAGCCTCAAACAGTGGGACATTTTTTTTCACTGACACCACCTATACCATGTATTTTTTGTTTTGTTACTAATGCCACTGACATTGGGGTATGTTTTTCCTCAGGCACTGTTAGCCCACACATTTTTTCGCCATTGGCTGCCTTTGAGAACGTCCATGATGAAATGCGTAAGCCAAGAATCAATCTATTTTCAATCCCCCTATTAAAAACAACAACAAACACAGAGGTATTTAAGAGAGTAGTCTTACAGGGCTCCCAGTGTGGCAGGCCTGTTCATGGCCCAATGGGAAGATGAAACCATCTTCACCAATACATCAGAACTTATCGTTTTTAAAAGATATATTGATATCTTCAGTTTATGGAAAGGTGACCAGAATCAGCTGGGGTTGTTGGGCAGAGCTGGGGGTTAGCCCACACATTTAGCCCACACATTTCGTCGCTATTGGCTGCCTTTGAGAATGTCCATGATGAACGGCGTAAGGCGGAGCCACGCACTTGCGTCATTTCCAGTACGGATGTAGGGAGCCTGGAATGCAGTTGGAACGCACGCTGCAAACCGGCCCTGCTTGATGCTGTTTTTGACCATAGTTTGTAGTTGATTTTAATAATTACCCATTTGATGGGAAAGTTTTATAACTTTTTTTTAATAAAATGTAATGTTAGTTCTACACTTTGGGAGCTATATCTCTTTCCTATGACGACTCAGCCCTGGAAAGCTTCTGACCCTCTTTTTTGGATACTGTGAATGGGAAAGTGCTAAGTAGGAGATCGGTGTGGATATCCTGGTCTGCTGGAGCGGGGAGAGGAGCCAGTGAGAGGGTCTACCGGTAAACCGCTAAGGAAGCCAGTAAGGAAGATTATCCACGTCCATTTACATATGCCTATTACCCCTGCAGGGTTAGCAGGAGTTGGCGAGTGGGAACCCTTGAGGGGGAGCACTAGAGTTAAGTGATCTGTTGAGCACAAGAGTCACCTGTTTTCTTGAACACTTGGTCATTTTGGAGCTTCACTTACTTTAGAACAACCTTATGTTTTTTTTTTTTTTTTTTTTTGTCATATGTAATTTTGGTTAGCACATTTTATATTCCTTGATTGATTGGCACACTGGTCATTAATTGATGGACTAGAATTCCTTATGTAATTTTTGATGTATTTTTTTTTGTTATTTGGTTTCTATGTCACGTAGAGAATTAATTTGTTTTTTGCACATTTAGCATCAATCACACACGTGGTGCTGTTATCTATATTCTTTTTGTATGATATGGTTTATCAATGCACATATATATATATATATATATATATATATATCACGTTATATGATTTATTATTATTTGGTTCACTTTAGCACTATTAGTATGATAGAGTGCATTATTGGTCGGGGACTAGCTTTGTTCCCCATTTATAGGTAGTGCCACTTACCCCACCTGCTTTACCTACAAACACCACAGTATATGCAAGGTGATTACCTTGCATATACTTACATATAATTAAATTTATTGTGGCTCATTGAGAGTGCTGCAACCATTGTCTCCATTTTGGTGCGCTGCAACTATCTCCAATCTCAGGCTGACTGACCGTGACTATGTTGAGGGCAAGGCTTTGCATGTCAGAAGTGCTCCAGAATTGATAACTAACTACATGTTCCTGAAATGGGCATTTTAAACTTTGAAAGGTAGAAGTGCTGTCTAAAAGCAAGTGCAACAAGATGCAGGCATAAAACCCCACATGTGAATTCTTATCATTTTATAAATAAGGGCTTGAATTCCCTGACCCTGGGATTACACCCTGCCTAACTGTATCCTCTAAAATATTGAGACTGCCTTTTGTATCCATCAGGGACTTTCTTGAATGACAAATATACCAAAGGCTTAGCCCTAAAGTGAGCAAACTCAAGCCTAGTAAGAAAGTATTACCATATGCAGAAGAACTCACAAGGGAATGTTCTCTGATCGATAATTGCAGTAACCTTATGGTGCCAGTTAGGAATTTTCATTTTTAAAAGTTAAATCCTCCTTTGCCGTTGAACTGCCCCTGCACCACAAGGGTTAAATGCTCATTTAGACCTATGGAATAGGAAAAGCAGTTATAGTTACCTGATTCTGCATTGGTTTTGATAATGTCATTGGACCTGCGCTCGCTGGGACAAAGGTTAGAAGAGTCTGGTCTAGCAGTGTGGAGGAACTTGTGGGAATGGTGGATTGGGTAAGAAACTGTTTTCTCCCTTTACCTAGATGTAAATGAGCATTCAACCCTTGCAGTGTGGGGGACTGCCCTTCTTCAATTTTGGATTTTTACCTGTCTCGGGGTTCAGTTTTAAAATGCCCAGAAGGTTCACTATAGGCACCATGCATGCATAGAGCTGGGAAACGGACCCTTCATGGATGTAGCTAACTCTACCTGAAATAGATTGGTCCATTTTAAGTCATTAACAAATCTGAAAAATCCCAATTTCTATATTGCAAGAGCTGCACACATACAGTATCTCACAAAAGTGAGTACAGCCCTCACATTTTTGTAAATATTTTATTATATCTTTTCATGTGACAACACTGAAGAAATGACACTTTGCTACAATGTAAAGTAGTGAGTGTACAGCTTGTATAACAGTGTACATTTGCTGCCCCCTCAAATTAACTCAACACACAGCCAATAATGTCTAAACTGCTGGCAACAAAAGTGAGTACACCCCTACGTGAAAATGTCCAAATTGGGCCCAATTAGCCCCCCCCCCCATGTCATGTGACTCATTAGTGTTACAAGGTCTCAGGTATGAATGGGGAGCAGGTGTGTTAAATTTGGTGTTATCGCTCTCACTCTCTTACTGGTCACTGGAAGTTCAACATGGCACCTCTTGGCAGAGAACTCTCAGAGGATCTGAAAAAAAGAATTGTTGCTCTACATAAAGATGGCCTAGGCTATATGAAGATTGCCAAGACCCTGAAACTGAGCTGCAGCACAATGGCCAAGACTATACAGCAGTTTAACAGGACAAGTTCCACTCAGAACAGGCCTCGCCATGGTCGACCAAAGAAGTTGAGTGCACATGCTCGGCGTCATATCCAGAGGCTGAGAAATAGACGTATGAGTGCTGCCAGCATCGCTGCAGAGGTTGAAGGGGTGGGGGGTCAGCCTGACAGTGCTCAGACCATACACCGAACACTGGATTACTGGAACCATGTCCTGTGGTCTGATGAGATGGTGCCAAGCGTGTGTGGCGGCAACCAGGTGAGGAGCACAAAGACAGCGTGTCTTCCCTACGATCAAGCATGGTGGGAGTGTCATGGTCTGGGATGGCATGAGTGCTGCAGACACTGGGGCGGTACAGTTCATTGAGGGAACCATGAATGCCAACATGTACTGTGACATACTGAAGCAGAGCATGATCCCCTCCCTTCGGAGACTGGGCCACAGGTCAGTATTCTAACATACTAACGACCCAAAACACACCTCCAAGACGATCACTGCCTTGCTAAAGAAGCTGAGGGTAAAGGTGATGGACTGGCCAAGCATGTCTCCAGACCTAAACCCTATTGAGCATCTGTGGAGCATCCTCAAATGGAAGGTGGAGGAGAGCAAGGTCTCTAACATCCGTCTACGTGATGTCGTCATGGAGGAGTGGAAGAGGACTCCAGTGGCAACCTCTGATGCTCTGGTGAACGCCATGCCCAAGAGGCTTAAGGCAGTGCTGGAAAATAATGGTGGCCACACAAAATATTGACACTTTGGGCACTCGACTTCTTTGGTCGACCATGGCAAGGCCTGTTCTGAGTGGAACCTGTCCCGATAAACCGCTGTATGGTCTTGGCCACCATGCTGCAGCTTAGTTTCAGGGTCTTGGCAATCTTCTAATAGCCTAGGCCATCTTTATGTAGAGCAATAATTCTTTATTTCAGATCCTCAGAGAATTTTTTGCCATGAGGTGCCATGTTGAACTTTCAGTGACCAGTGTGAAAGAGTGAGTGATAACACCAAATTTAACACACACCTGCTCCCCATTCATACCTGAGACCTTGTAACACTAACGAGTCACATGACACAGGGGAGGGAAAATGGCTGATTGGGCCCAATTTGGACACTTTCACTTAGGGGTGTACTCACTTTTGTTGCCAGTGGTTTAGACATTAATGGCTGTGTGAGTTATTTTGAGGGGACAAATTTACAGTGTTATACAAGCTGTACACTCACTACTTTACATTGTAGCAAAGTGTAATTTCTTCAGTGTTTTTACATGAAAAGATATAATAAAATATTTATAAAAATGTAAGAAGTGTGCTCAATTTTGTGAGATAATGTATATAGAATCCTTAGAAATTATTTGTTAAAGTGCACCTGTGCACAGACTATGAACATTGAAGGAGAAGTCCCGCCTGAGCTCATTCGCTGGACTTCTCCTATGGGTCACAGGAATGCAATTAGTTTTGCACTCCTGTGACCTGTTTTTAGCAGAGCGGTCTGAAGTCCATTCTCTGCTGACAACACCCAGATCAGTCCAGGCACCACGTTAGCCTCGCGTCTGGAAGTCTGAATCCGCTAGGTGCCTGGACTGATGGCTGTCCCAGCCTCTCAGCTCTCTGCTGAGATGGCCACTTTCTGCCCCTCCACAGCTCAGCACTCCAATGAGCGTGGAGGAGCAGAGAGGAGAGCTTCTGATTGACAGTCAGCAGCTCTTCGCTGGGGGAGCTGAGAGAACCGAGCCATCGTCAGTGTTCGATCACTCGGTTCACAGTGAAGGTGCGGCGGGGGGACAGATGCAGCATCGTACCGAAGCTGCATCCACCTAGGTAACTATAATTATGGGATAAAAAAGAATCCCATACTTTTTTTTTTTAAGGCCAGTAACGCAGGATGTCTGCATAAGGCATGACCATAGACATTTGACTGGTATGTGCCTAGATGCTATCTCTCCCGTGTCTATGGATACACTGATTCTTGTATCTAAAATCTATCATTATTATTATACAGCATTTATATAGCGCCAACAGTTTGGGCAGACCTTACAGTTACAATACAATTTAATACAGAACGAATCAGAGGGCCCTGCTCATTAAAGTTTACAATCCTAGGAGAGAGGGTCAAGTGAAGCTAAATCTTTTTATCTAAAAATATCGGTTATCTGCAAATCTAGTGACCTTAGATGACAGAGCTTGAATCTGCACTTCTGTCTGCTAAATTTCTTATGTTTATAACCGTTTGATAGATCTGTACAATAAAGCAGAAATGTTTTTCATAAATTTTTGTCTTTTTATTATTTTAATGGCCTTTAAAAAAAAAAATCACAAAATTTAATGGAGTGTTGCACCCCAATGTACGCCACCACACTGCAAATTACAAGTTACTATATACTCCTTCCTACCAATTTAATTCTTGTATCCACCCTGTCCACCTAATCTTTCTTTGAAGGACATTAACCTGTCCTATTTCCATTTCTATTTTCTGCTATCTAGACAAGCAAAATTATAAATGCAACACTTTTGTATTTGCCCCTTTTTATCATGAGCTGAACGCAAAGATCTACAACTTTTTCCATGTACACAAAAGGCCTATTTCTCTCAAATATTGTTCACAAATCTGTCTAAATCTGTGTTAGTAAGCACTCTACTAGCTGCCAGGGAAGGAACTCCTCCAGTGAGAGTGGGGGGGGGGGGGGGGGAAGCGAAGGGAAAGGATAGACAGTTTCTTTTGGTAGGGGACTCATTTCGTAGAAGGACAGAGAGGGCAATCTGTGACAAAGACCTGAAGCGCCGAACTGTATACTGTTTACTGGGTGCTCAGGTTTGCCACATCACGGATCTGGTAGACAGATTACTGGGAGGGGCTGGGGAAGACCCGGCTGTCATGGTGCAGGTTGGCACCAATGACAAAGTCAGAGGCAGATGGAGTGTCCTAAAGAACTATTTTAGGGACTTAGGAGCTAATTAAGGAAAAGGACCTCCAAGGTAGTATTCTCAGGAATACTACCAGTACATCGAGCCACACCAGAAAGGCAAAGGGAGATTAGGGAAGTAAATAAGTGGCTGAGGATCTGGTGTAGTAAGGAGGGGTTTGGGTTCCTGGAGGCCTGGGCCAACTTCTTAATTGATCACCAGTACTAAAGAAGGGGTAGGTTGACTAAAGCACATAAACCCAAGGTAAGTATAGTAACAGGTCCTAGTTGCAATCTCGGAACACCCAATAAGAGGATAGTGTACAACCGGTCTAAACTACATGGCATGTTCACCAATGCCAGGAGCCTGTGAAAAATATGAGAAACCCCGTGCCACAAAAAAATATAGATTAAAAAAAACTCAAAAATATTCTATTGCTGCTCCCCTGAAAAAAAGAGAATACAATTTTCCACTTCTCAATTCAAGATATAAGTATTCAACCCTGGGGGCGCTAAATGACAAAAAAAAAATTATTAATCACCAACGTGAGCGGCAACCTTTTTATTAATGATCAATAATTTTGCTACTTATTACATAACATATGTGCAACTAGTTATAGTGCATTTACCATCATGAATACAACACCACAAGAAACAAAACAAAAAAAAACACTTTCATGTGATAACACCCCGGTGACAGCGTTTGCGGCAATATGCCTACATAAGAAAGTCCTTCAATTTACTATCACCCTGGTGACAGCATTTGCCAGGAGCCTGGCGGACAAGATGGGTTAACTAGAGATACTGTTGAACCAAGTCTCTAAAATTCCTACAAAATCCAAATCCTCCTTGTACAACAGCTCTCATGATTGTCTGGCAACCATTCAAGGGTATACCCTTTATCCCAGGGATAGAAAGGGTAAAAAGGGGGAGGGGTATGCCTGTATATCAAGAATAATGTACAAGTGAATGTGAGAGATGACATCACTAAGGGAGCTAGGGAGGGGTGGAATCCTTATGGGTAGAGCTCCAAAGGGATGAAGCTAAAGAGAAAATACTGGGAGTATGCGATAGTTCCCCTAAACTGAGGGAGGAGGGGGAGGCGGACCTCCTATCACAATTTGGATTAGCAGCAAGGATGGGAAGTGTTATATTGGGGGATTTTAATTATCCAGACATAGACTGGTTGGAGGGAACCATGCATTCGCCTAAGGCTTGCCAGTTCTTAAATGTCTTGCAGGACAATTTCATGGGTCAGATTGTAGATGCACCAACTAGAAATAAAACTATAAATACTAGATCTACTGATTACCAACAATACAGACCTGATCACGTATGTGGAAATACGAGGAGATTTAGGAAACATCGATCACAGGTCAATTGGCTTCAGTATAAATCACACAAATGGGTTTTACTTCCTCTATGTTTCCCTGCAAAGGTAAAGCATAATGGGCTACTATGCTTCGCAGGAGAAGCCCATGATGTCCCCGTTTTCCTTGCTAGCAGCGAGCATGCACTCTTCACCCCTCTTCCTTTCGGGACCGTGAACTCCGGCTCTGTGACTGGCTGAAGTCATGCTCCGTCACTCCCGCGCATGTGCGCGGGAGCCGCAGTCACGGCATTACCCGAGCTAGAAACGACACAGCGTGCCCTCTCTAACTCAGGTGCATGCGCAGAAGAAATCTCCATACGCCGATTTGCAAATATCTCCTAGACCATGTAGGTCTAGGAGATATTTCAAGCACCTACAGGTAAGCCTTAATCTAGGCTTACCTGTAGGTTAAAGTGGTCTGTAAGGGTTTACAACCACTATAAGGGAAATACAAAGACACTTAATTTCAAAAGAGCCAACTTCCCTAAACTATGAACCTTGCTAGAAGGTATAAATTGGAATAAAATCTTAAGAACACAGAGGAGAGATGGGTTCGCTTTAAGAGCATATTAAATAAGGGCATTAGCCAGTGCATTCCATTGGGTAATAAATATAAAAGAGTGAACAAAAGTCCTGGATAGCTTAACGCCAATGTAAAAATGCACATAAAAGCAAAAGAGAAGGCCTTAAAAAAATACAAGGTTGAGGGATCATCATCAGCATTCAAACTTTATAAGGAATGCAGCAAGAAATGTAAGGGTGCAATTTGGGCGGCTAAGATAGAACACGAAAGACGCATAGCGGAGGAGAGCAAGAAAATCCCAAGAAATTCTTTACGTATGTAAACAGTAATAAAGGGAGGACAGAACATATTGGCCCCATAATGAGGAAGGACATCTGGTTACAAAGAATGGGGAGGATGGGGAGATGGCGAAGGTCTTGAATTTATTCTTCTCCTCAGCCTTCACAAGGGAAAAGGACCTGGGGGTCCTAGTAGATAATAGGCTCAGCAATGACATGCAATGCCAAGCTGCTGCTAACAAAGCAAACAGAATATTGGCATGCATTAAAAAAAGGGATTAACTCCAGGGATAAAATGATAATTTTCCCACTCTACAAGACTCTGGTCCGGCTGCACCTGGAGTTATGCTGTCCAGGTATGTGCACCAGTACTCAGGAAGGATGTGCTGGAAATGGAGCGAGTACAAAGAAGGGCAACAAAGCTAATAAAAGGTCCTGGAGGACATTAGTTATGATGAAAGGTTGCAAGCACTGAACTTATTCTCTCTGGAGAAGATGCTTGAGAGGGAAAATGATTTCAATTTACAAATACCATACTGGTGACGCCACAATAGGGATAAAACTTTTTTGTGGAAGGAATTTTAACAAGACCCGTGGCCACTCATTAAAATTAGAAGAAGAGGTTTAACCTTAAACTACGTAGAGGGTTCTTAACTGTAAGGCAAGGATATGGAATTCCCCTCCACAGACAGTGTTATCAGCGGGGGCCATCGATAGTTTAACCTCCTCACGCCCTCCCGCCGTCATATGACGTGACGGACTTTGAGCGGGTATACCTGAATGATGCCTGTAGCTACAGATATCATTCAGATATTGCCGTTTTCAGCCGGTGATTTCCTACATCATAAGAATAATCATAGCAGCTGTTCCACCACTTGATCATTCTTACGGAAGGCGAGAGGGGACGCCCCCCGCCATCCTCCGGTGCTTCTACAGACTCACCGCTACGATCGGTGAGCCGGGCAGAGGATCCGCCGACCCCCGGATATTCATCATAGAGATTTCCGGTGGACCAGATGGTTGCCGGAGTCTTTATGATCGCGGCCGGCCTCAGCATTTAAAAAAAAAAACACGCCGCTTCGGCTGGGAAGTGGCAAACGGTTTATTTATTTATTTATTTATTTATTTTTTATTTCAGGCTTCCCAGCCTAGTGGTAAGATGCGGGGTCTTAGTGACCCCATATCTCACTATAAAGAGGACCTGTCATGTCATATTCCTATTACAAGGGATGTTTATATTCCTTGTACAGGAATAAAAGTGATCAAAAAAATTAATTTTTTTTTGAAAAAGTGTCAAAATAAAAAAAATTTGCTCGCACGGAGAAGCGAACGCTCTAACTCAAAACATGTGACCAGTAAAAAAATTTCAAATGTCGCCTATGGGGATTTTTAAGTACCAAACTTTGGCGCCATTCCACGAGTGTGTGCAATTTTGAAGCATGACATGTTGGGTATTCTGCATAACTTTTTATCTTTTACAATATGCAAAACCATTGGGCTAACTTTACTGTTTTTTTGGGGGTTTTTTTATTTATTTTTTTTAAACACAAAACTGTTTCTTTTCCCAAAAAAAACACGTTTGAAAAATTGCTGCGCAAATACCGTGCGAGATATAAAGTTGCAACAACCGCCATTGTATTCTCTAGGGTCTTTGCTAAAAATATATATATATATATATATATATATATATATATATATATATATATATAATGTTTGGGGGTTCTATGTAATTTTCTAGCAAAGAAATTATGATTTTTTTCATGTAGGAGAGAAATTTCAGAATTGGCCTGGGTGGCAAGTGGTTAAACAAAACTATTAGATAAGCACTAGAACGACCGCAACATACAGGGATAAACAATGTAATACTGACATATAATCACACACATAGGTTAGACTCCATGTACTTGTGTCTCTTTTCAACCTCACCTACTATGTAAAGTGTGAATGAGGTATAGCCACTAAAAAGGGGATTCTATTTGCCAGCGGAAAAATTTTGAGTGATCATAAAGGCACCATCTGAATGTTCGCAAAGAAGAAAGTGGCAGCTAAAGATTAGCCGCAGACAACTACAGTACAAAAGTGAAATGGAAATCCTACCAAATCCTTGGTGATCTTAAAGTCTATTGCAATGTAATAAAGGTGGCCAACATAGAACCCTAAACAAATGTAAAATAAAAAGTTTGCTGTGTGAGCACCTTTAGGTCAGGCTATGGGCCTAATCATTGGGTAATGGAGATTTTGGCTGAGGCTCATGTGATCAGCCAGTGTTCTCTTGGCGGATGTTCTATTGCCCCTTGGAGATCCCCTCAGTAAGCCACATCTACCTTTTTAAGGAGCCACTTAAAAGGAAATACCTATTGGTATTGCACCTGGTGATCCCTGAGCATAGTAACGTAGAGTTTGAGAGCACTAGGATTTTGAATAGGGGAGGGTGCCAAGTCAGCAACCCATTGCCTTGAAAGGTTAGTGATGCTAAGATTTTTTTGTTGCCTTAAGGCATTCTATGCCTTAAGGTAAAAAATGCTCCACCGCTTGTTTCCACCCCCCTGGAACTAAACATTTACTTGATTCCTCCACTGATCTAGCGCCTCTCTCACTTCTCTTCTCACAGGAGACTCTGAGGTCCCATTCACACCTCAGTGTTTTGTAGCCTGAAATCTACACTCCATGTTGCCTGAAGCCAAAGGCCTGAAGCTCAAAAAAGTTCTGTGGCTTTTTTTGTAGATCAATTCCGGCAGATTTGGGAGTTTTTCTGCTTTTTACTTTGGTGATCTTTTGACCCTTGAAAAATCGTGGTACGATCGGGTGACTTTCTGCCTGAAAACAAAACGCTCAGGTGTGAATGCAGCCTGAGGGCATCAGGAGCCATTGGTTTGTACTGCTGTCAGTCAAATCTTGTGAGCACGGTGTGTGTCTATAGATTCATGGCTTGCAAAGGGGGCACATGGTAAGAAAAAGGGATGGACAGCGCCAGTGGGGGGACTCCAGGAGAGGTAAAAGCTGTCTTTCTGGCAAAGCAGTTGTAATAGCCTTTCCTTTGTTTTATAGTAGTGTAAATTCACTTTTACATCTTAATGGGGACTTTTTGCTGACACTGTGTGTACTCTAAAAACTCTATCAAACTCGGGTCTCTCGATGAGGAGTTCAGGTGACAGTTTTTGAAGGAAAGCTCTAACAGTGGTATGCGCATCCAATATTGAACCCTGACCTTCAAACTAGATCTTTCTATTTTCTGCGTCTCTCAAAGAATTCACTTCTTCCCCTCTCTTCATGACCTTTTAGAACTGTTGTAACATCCTTTTATTCTAAATTGTCAAATGGATTTAGAGGTCTAGTGGGCCAAGGGAGCAATCCAGAGAGCATCAGTGCATCCCTGTATTGCTATCAGCAGATTCACTGCCTTTTGAGGGAACTTAGCTTGGTGGGTTTGTTTACTGGAGGAACTATACTCTAGGACTGTGCAGGAAGGCAGCAGGTATCCTTGTAAGCAGCTAAGTGCCTCCAGGTACAGCAAGGTGCAGGTGATAGCTGGTTTTAGTTGACGGGTGGCACAGAGTGGGTTCAATATGCTTCCAGCTTTATGCATGCTCATTTGCTAGTATTTTTCTCGTTTTTTTTTTTTTTTTTTAATTACTTAGAGAAAAAAAATGTAACTGTTACTTTTGAAATATTTTCATTTTCATTTATGTATTAATTTTTTGTTTGTTATTAAAAAATTTGCTAAATTGGTTCATTAGGGGGAATACAGATATGAATGCTGAAATTGTTAAAGTATACATGTATATTATTTAACTAGCACAATGCATGGCATTTTATGGTCCACCCTTATTATATATAAAGTGTACACACAGAATATGTACAAAAATATAGTTTTATTCATATATAGGATACACATTTGTTAAGCTACATCACATAGAAATATTTAAAGTATAGATTGTCAATCCATATTGATGCATAGTCACCTGAGCTCTGAACAGTTGATTTGTTGTCAAATATAATACGAGGTTTATCATTCCTCTCTCTACCTTTAAAAGGTTTTGGTTGAAATACTTTCAAGCTCCCCTATAAAAGTGTTTTGGGTGCGCAGGGGAATAATTTTGCCAATTTGACAAAGCAGTACATTTAACTGCTCCTGCATACTTTCCTTCTTTTGTTCCTCACTGTTCCATTCAGGCTTTGGGTGTGAAGATGCCCTATGTAAAGTCCAGGTTGAAAGTAGAGCTTCCACAGGGTGGAAGACTTTTTTGGGGGTTTTTTGCCCACCGTTTGACAGTTATGAGTGCCTGAGCAGCTAATCGCTGAAGCTGTCACATGTCACCAGTACATATAGCTTTGCCCTGCATTTGTCAATGCACAGGTTGCATGCATGGAGCCCACGTGACTTGAGGAGGGAGTGTGCCAAAAACCCTTACTATCAGATCAAGTCCCGATGAATGTGCAGAGAGTAGCTATGTACGCAGAAAAACATTTTGTTGACAACAAAATTTAACAATGGTACTATGTACACTTACCTTATATATTTTTCAAAATGTAACCTTTCAAATGATTATAATTGATCTTTTTGTACAGGTATGTCTGTAGAGGAGGCTTCAGATGCAGGACTGAACTGCATGAAAACTCGAGTAGATGGCACTGGCGGAGTTATAGTTGTTAATAGTGTTGGTGAATGGACAGCAAAATTCTCTACAAACCAAATGTCATGGGCTGCTATTAAAGATAATAATCTACAATGTGGTATTTATCTTGGCGAAAATGACATTATCCCTGTTTCTGAAACTCTTTGAAAATGCATTTATTGCAAATAATTCCAATTTAACTGCAAAATGTGACCGATAATAGGAATTTATATTTGACATACAATTCCACAAAAGTTGGGACGCTGTTTAAAATGCACATAAACAGAATGCAATGATTTTAAAATCTCATAAATTAGCTTGCGGTTTCTGTGTATGTATTTGGTATGTGGCCTTCTCTCTCTGTTGCCCTGTTTGCATAACCAAGATGTTGTTTTTTTATGCTCTGGACTATCTTACCTAAGTTTTAAGTGTTGATCTTATTTTGGCCTATGGCCTCTTGCTATTCTGACTTTAGAAGCAAAAGGTCCGCTTTGATTGTTAGGCATTCTTATATTCACTCATGATTAATTAACGAACTTCCACCTCACCCTTATAACAGTATAAATTTGAGCATCCTTAAGGGGTCAGCACATTGCAGGGTCTTCTATCCTTAAGGCTATTCTCTCAAAACATACATAGCAAACTGCAGTGGAAAGCACCTAACAGACTGTCTCTCTAGTAATCTCTCCTTCCACTCGGTAACATGCGCTCTCTACCACTTCTTCTGACACTTGTTTCCTCTCTCTTCAAACTCTTACCCTCACCCCTCTTCTCCACCCCCCTGCTTATACATATCACCCTGCCTTCTATCCTTCCCTACTACTGCTCCTACCAACTCTTGCTCATTCTACATCCATATACTGATAAAACCTCCAGTACTCTAAGGCATGCTCCTTCATGTAAATCACATTCCGACATTACCTCCCCCACCCTCCTGCTTCTCCTAACCTCTGATGACATATCCCCAAACCCTGGGCCACCATCATCTGTCTTTGCCCAACGCTCCCATCCCCCTACATCCTCTGGCAGCAGCCGCAACCCACATAACTTGGTCTCTATTCCTCTTCTTTACAAACCCCCCCGTGCCCTCTGGAATGCATGCTCTGTCTGTAACAAACTCACCACCCTCCACGACTTCTTTATCAAAAATTCCTTTAACCTACTTTTTACATTACTGAAACTGGCTCCATGAATCAGATACTACTTCTCCTGCTTTCCTCACCCATGGTGGCCTTCTCTGGACTCACTCCCCCAGACCAAGTGGATGGAAGAGAGGTGGAGTGGGAATCCTAGCCCCATGCGGCACCTATCAGGTACTTCACCCACCTCCCCCTCTGACACTCTGCTCTTTTGAGGCACATTGCATTTATCTATTCTCTCCCATTTCTCTAAGAATTGCTTTCATCTACTGGCCCCCTGGACCAGTATCCGTCTTCCTTGATGACGTCTCTGTCTGGCTACCCTACTTTCTCTCTTCTGAAATCCCCACAATTATTCTCAGTGACTTCAACATCCCTGTTAACATTAACTGAATTGCATGAAAAATTACTTCTAAACTTCTCAGTCTAACCATCTATTGACCTGAAGCAATGGATACAGGCTCCTACTCGCTCCAGTGCCAACACCCTTGACCTTGTCTTCTCCTATTTGTGCACTCTTTCCAACAATCCTCTCCCATTCTCTGATTATCATCTTATTAGTTTTGCTCTCTGTCTTCCACCTCCTCTCCCTGCAACCGCCTAACAGTTATACCCAGAACCCTTCGCCACCTCTACCCTTCTCTTCTCTGCTACTGCTAACCTCTATGACAAAATCTCACCCCTGTCCTGCCCCAACCTAGCCACTTTCATCTACAACAGCTCACTGTCTTCCTCCCTAGACAAGCTTGCCCCCCTCACTACATGCAGAATTAGGCCCCCGACTGCTACAACCCTGGCAAACAGGCGAAACCATAAGTCTCAGAAAACGTAGCCACGCTCTTGAGTGTCTGTGGCATAAGACTAAGTTTCAGGAAGACTTCACACAATATAAACCTGCCCTCCTAAAATACTATTCCTGCCTCCACACTGCCAAACAGACCTACTTTATCACATTTACAGCTTCTCATCCAGTCCACGTCAACTCTTCTCTACCTTCAAGACTCTACTCTGTCTTCCACCCTCTAACTCACTCACGGCCCAGGAGATTGGCAATCACTTCAAAAATAAGATTGATACAATTCACGAGGAGATCTCCAATGTGCAAAAACCTTCCCCATGCAATAACCCAAGTACACAGATACAATCATTACTTCCCTCATTCAACCCTGCTACTATTAATGAGGTTGCTAAACTTTTATCTAACACTCATCTAACCACCTGCGCCCAGGATCCAGCTCCCTCGCAAATGCTACATTCACCCTCTGACTCAATTCTACACACTCCAACTCACATTTTCAACCTCTCCCTCTCTTGTGCCATCATCCCAAATTCTCTCAAACATGCGCTAGTCACCCCCATACTTAAAAAGCCCTCACTGGACCCCACCAATCTTAACAACCTATGTCCCATCTCCTTACTCGCCTTCTCCTCCAAACTTCTTAAAAGACTGGTTTAAAACTTACTGAGCAACCATCTGACCATGAATAAACTTCTTGATCCCCTTCAGTCCAGATTTCGCCCTCAACACTCCATGGAAAGTGCTCTCCTTAAACTCTCACATGACCTACTAACAGCTAAAAGCAGCAGACTCTATTCTGTACTACTTCTCCTGGATCTCTCTGCTGCCTTTGACACAGTGGACCACCCCCTCCTCCTCAATAAACTCCACTCCTTTGGTCTATGTGACTGTACTCTTTGCTGGTTCTCATACTACCTCTCCCACCGCTCCTTCAGTGTCACTTACAACTCTACTTCTTCCTCTCCTCTTCCCCTCTCCATTGGGATCCTCCAAGGTTCTGTTCTTGGACCTCTCCTTTTCTCAATCTACACCACCTCCCTGGGTCAGTTGATTGCCGCCCACGGCTTTAAATATCATCTCTACGCTGATGACACCTAAATCTATCTCTCCATTTGTCTCCTCACGCATCACCAACTTACTAGCGGACATTTCAGCCTGAATGTTACATCACTTCCTCAATCTCAACCTATCCAAAACTGAGCTCATGATATTTCCTCCCTCAGGTGCCACTTCCCTTGATTTCTCTGTCAAGATCAACAACTCAACTATTAACTTGTCCCCCCACGCCAAGGTCCTAGGTGTAATCCTGGACTCTGCACTAACCTTTCGGACCCACATCCTATTGCTATCCAAAATTTGCTGCCTCAACCTCCAACATCTACAAGATACGCCCCTTCTTAACAAATGTCACCACAAAGCTTCTAATCCACTTCCTGGTCATCTCCCGCCTCAACTACTACAACTCCCTCCTCATTGGCTTACCTCTAAATAGGCTTTCCCCACTTCAGTCCATCATGAAGGCTGCTGCCATGCTCATCCACCTCACAAATCGCTCAGCGTCTGCTATATCCCTCTGCCAATCTCTCCATTGGCTGCCACTCAGCCACCGAATTAAATTCAAGATACTAACTATAACTTACAAAGCCATCCACAACCTGGCCCCCAGCTACTTCACTAACCTAGTCCCAAAATACCAACCTAATCGTTCTCTTTGCTCGTCCCAAGACCTCCTGCTCTCAAACTCTCGTCACCTCATCCCATGTTCACCTTCAGGACTTCTCCAGAGCCTCTCCCATTCTCTGGAATGCTCTACCCCAATCTGTCCAATTTTCTTCTACTTTATCCACTTTCAGACGATTCCTGAAAACTCATCTCTTCGGAGAAGCCTTTCTGGCCCCCACCTAGCAACTGTACATTTATCTTCTCAATTAGCACATCACCCACAGTTATTATCTCTTGTATCTCTTGACCTTCCCTCTTAGATTGTAAGCTCTGAGGAGCAGGGCCCTCTGATTCCTACAGTATTAAAGTGTTTTGTATTTGAACTGTCTACCTCCAAGTTGTAAAGTGCTACATAAACTGTTGGCGTATTTTATTTACAATAGAATAAAGAAATCATATCAAATTTTCAAACTGATAAAATGTAAAATTGATGTCAGCAACGCATCTCAAAAAGTTGGGATGATAAAAAGCTGGTAAAGTAAGTGGTACTAACTAGGTAGCTGGAAGAACAGTTTTGCAACTGATTAGCTTCATTGGCAACATGTCTGTAACATAATTGGGGCTAAAAAGAGCATCAGAGTGTCTCAGAAGTAAACCTGTGAAAGGCTGCATATAAAAATTGTCAAACAATTTCAGAATAATGTTCTTCAACAAAAAATTGCAAAACCTTTAAAAACATCATCTACAGTACATAATATCAGAAGAATCTGGAGCAATCTCTGTGCGCAAGGCCGAAACGCAATATTGGCGACTCTCAGATGGTGCTGCATTAAAAACTATGCTGGACATCACTGCATTAGGTCAGGAATACTTCCAAAAATTACAGTCTGTAAATACACGTGTGTGTGTGTGTGTGTGTGTGTGTATATGTATATATATATATATATATATATATATATATATATATATATATATATATATATATATATATATATATATATATATATAAACCAAAAGTATTGGGACACCTACCTTTACATGCACATGAACTTTAATGGCATCTTGGTGCATAGGGATTAATATTGAGTTGGCCCACCCTTTGCAGTTATAACAGCTCCAACTCTTCTTGGTAGGCTGTCCACAAGGTTTAGGAGTGTGTTTAGGGGAATGTTTGACTGTTCTTCAACAAACGCATTTGTGAGGTCAAACACTGATGTTGGATGAGAAGACCTGGCTCACAATTCTAAAAAATAAAAATTCCAAAGTACTATAACGCCGTGCACCTCCCAGCTAACGTTAATTTGTTTTGCAATTATCTGCAGAGGGCTTTCCCCCATCCCTAAGTTTTTTTTTTTAATGTATATCTTATTCTCATTTTGATGTGTGATTTCACATGTAATACACATCACTGGAATTATTGCACTTGAAGTTGATCTGGCAAATATCTATAGCAGGTTCATTTTTTTTTATGTATTTTTTCAGTTTGATTTGTATTTTATGTGACGTTGCATATTACATAGACCTGTATTGTGGTAATTTTGAAGTTTATTGAGATTTCCAAACATTATAGGGTGCCACCATTATTAAGTTATTGATCAGTAAGTTAGCGCTACACTTTTTGTTTTTTTGTGGGAACACATGACAGTGCTTAGCAGCAAGCCTTTTACTGACAATTTTTTTTATTATACCTTCAGTAGTTTATTGTAAAGAGTAGTGTGGTGATTACCTATTATTATACTAAAGATTGCCATATGTCAACACTGATTGGAAGCACTGCTTGGCACTAATAGGCAACATTGGCACTGATAGGTGGTATTGGTTGGCACTGATAGGCAGCACAGATGGGCACTGATAGGCAACACTGGCACTGATAGGTGGTATTGGTTGGCAGCACTAATAGGGGCACCAATAGGCAGAACTGATAGGAGATACTGGCACTGATAGGTGGTGGTTGGCACTGATAGGCAGCACTGATGGGCACTGATAGGCAGCACTGATTGGTTGTATTGGTTGGCACTGATAAACGACACTGATGGGCAACACTGATTGGCACTGGTTGGCGGCACTGATTGGAAGCACTGATAGGCAACACTGGCACTGATAAGTGGTATTGGTTGGCACAGATGGGCACTGATAGGTAGCACTGATAGGCACCACTGATGGACATTGATAGGCAGCACTGGTTAGAAGCACTGATTGGAAGCACCCATAGGCAACAATGATAGGTGGCACTGATTGCAAGCACTGATAGGCAGAACTGATTGGCACTGATAGGCAGCATAGATGGACACTGACATTGATTGGCAGCACCGATGGGCGCCGATAGGGACACTGATAGGTGTCATTGGTTGGCACTGATGGGCGGCACAGAAGGGTACTGATAAAGGAGAGGGGGAGTTTCACACTGAACTGGTAGTGAGGCTTGTAAGAGCCACTCAGTATGTGAAACTGTCAGGTTATGTAACTGCTTGCAGAGGCCAGCTGTCAAAATTTGGCAGTGATGTTGGGCTGCTAAAAAAAGGGGGTGGAGCCACATACATGGAGCGGCCCACCCAGTCCCAATCCCATTGGCTAGTGTTTGATAGCTGCTTGGTCCCACCCACCCCCGACATCACCTCTGAATTTTGACAGCTGGTCTCTGCAAGCAGTTACATCCCCTGAGGCCGCGTACACACGCGCGGACTGTTCGCCCAACTTTGTCCGTCCAACAGTTTCGGCAAACAGTCCGCTCAAACTTAGCATGGACGGACATGGCCACACACGACGGACGAACAGTTTGCTGAAACCGTGCGCGATGACGTGAACGGCACGTACGACGGGACGAAAAATACGACGTCCTATACACTGCATTATAGCTTTCGGCGTGAAAATCCTTTCTGAGCATGCGCGAGACTTAGTTGGCCGAACAAGCCTACACACGAGCGAACAGTCCGCTGAAACCTTGTTTCAGCGGACAGTTTTTCGGAATTTCCGTAAGACCTTGTTCGTCCAACTGTCCGCTGAAACTGTCCGCTGAAGCCCCACACACGAGCGGACTGTCCGCCCAAACACTGTTCAGCGGACAAGGTTGGGCGAACAGTCCGCCCGTGTGTACGCGGCCTGACAGTTTCACACAGCGAGGCTTGTAAGAGCCGCTCAGTATCTGCTCAATGTGATACTGTTTCATGGGCAGTGTGGGTTACATAGACTCTTGCGGCATTTCACAGCAGATCTCGGACATTTGGCATGCGGCTATACTAATACGCCCAGGCACACCCAGCAAATCCCGTGCACACGCCTATGCGAACACAGTTCGTCTTGCCGTCCAAAAATGCAAGGTAAAGCTCTATCATGCAAAGAAGAAGCCTTATCTGATCATGATCCAGAAGCCACTGCTGTCTTCTCTGGGCCAAAGCTCATTTAAAATGGTCTGTTGCAAAGTGGAAAATTGCTCTGTCAGACGAATCAAAATTTGATGTTATTTTTTTTGACAACCATGATCGCTGTGTCCTCTGACCTAAAGTGGGGAGGGACCTTCCAGCTTATTAGCAGTGCAAAAGCCTGCATCTCTGGAATTCTAGGTTGCATCACTGGAGGGATCACCAGCAGGAGAAATGAGGTCCTGATTCCGCCAATGTGAAACGATTCCTAAAGCCTAATACACACGATAGGACTTTGTACAAACTTTCCCTTGGATTTTTGTACAAAGGGCGTCGGCCCTGAACTTTTATTGCATACACACAGCAGGACTTTTTCAGCCAACTTTCACCAAATCACGTGGCTTTTCTGCTCTTTACCGCCACCTTTGGTCAACTTCTATATTGTTGTCTGATCTTTTGCATTGGTTCTGAGCATGCCTGTTTGTACTTTGTACAAAAGTCCTATGGTTTTCTTTACACACGATCAGACTTTGCTCCATCGGACTTTTGTTGCCAGAAAGTTTGTCCGTTCGCACAGCCAACGAAAGTCCGATGAAAACCAAAAAAGTTTGTCCGATGGAGCGTACACACGGTCGGATGTTGCTCCAAAACAGCTAATTTGCATGTTTGTTGTCAAAAAGTCTGATCGTGTGTATGGGCCTTTAAACTAACTTCCAGCAGAGCCAGTCAACAGTAAATTGCTTCAGACATGCTTGGGACAAGCCTAAATCTACAAAACTGCCAAACGTGTATAAAACGGGCAGACTTGGTAGACCACTTTGTCTTTTTTTTTTTTTTTTTTTTTTTTTTACCGTCACTTTTTTCTCTGTGTATCGTGTCTATCTCTGATGGTATTGGGGTGCATTAGTGCATATGGGATGAGCATCTTGCACATCTGGAAATACACCATCAATGCTGAAAAATATATCCATGTTTTAGCCCTTGTACACACAGTCAGAGATTCCGACAATCAAATCCGTCGGATTTTGTCCGAAACTGTTGCATACACACGGTCGAACAAAGTTGTCGGAAAATCCGACGTGATGACGTTATTTCGTTACGACATGACTACGTGCAGGCTAGTAGCCAATAGCTTTGGTGTAGGAATTTTATCTGAGCAAGCGTGGCACTTTGTCCGATCGTAATTCTCTACACATGATCGGAGTATGTCCGATAGGAGCATTTTGTCGGAAAATTTTACCAACAAGTAGGAAAACTTGGTCCGTCGGATACTCCGACGGAAACAGTCCGATGTAGACCACACACAGTCGGAATATCCGACAAATCGGTCCAATCGGACACATTCCGTCGGACTCTCCGACCGTGTGTACAAGGGCTTAGAGCAGCATATGCTCCTATCCAGATGATAAATTTTTCAGGGAAGGCCTTGCATATTTCAGCAGAACAATGTAAAACCGCAAAAAAAAACGTGTTCTCAGTGCTGCCTTTATCCGTGGAGGTGCCAAATACTCAAAAATAAAAAGTTCACTGATCCGAAATAGTCTATAAAAATTAAAGGTGTACTGTCCGTATAAGTGTCCAAGAGAATAGATAAAAGCACATAGCCTGGAAATATTTAAAATGGGTAACTGTAGTCCAAGAGGGATGCAAGGCTGCTTATATCCAAAAGGGCTGGGAGACCCACGCTGCAAGACAAGATTTAAAGGGGAGAAAAGCGCCAAGCGTGCTCTGGTGTAGTACAATTTATTCACAATAAAGTAAATTGTTAAACTTTTTCCACTCACAAAGGTGTCAACAGAGGAGGCTTAATGTGAAGACGTCCTGCCCACGGAGGGGCATGTAAGTCAATGCCACTACTGCGGTTCCAGTAGAGGATGGTGTCAGAGGACTCCGGAGAAGCAAGCTGTAAGAAAGCCAAGAACACAGTCTGTTGGCCAACGGGATGCGTTTTAGAGGCAAGCCACGCCTCCTTTCTCAGCCAAATCAATGCGAAACTGCAAACTGCATCTATGACAACAGCATGGCTTTGAAGTATAAGAGTCCAGGTGCTTAAAGTGGTTGTAAACGCTTGTGTGTGACTTCTAGACTATAAGGCTTACATTTAGGTAGTGAAAATATCTCCTAAACGTGCACAGTTTAGGAGATATTTCACTTGTAGTGCGCCAATGTCCTCATCGGCGTATGCGCTATGAAGAAACAGACGTTTCTTCCCCAGCGTGTGCCATGACTGATGGCTCCTGTGCGCATGCGCCGGAGTGACGTCACGTGACTCCAGACAGTCACGGAGCCGGAGTCCGAGGCCCCCTGGAAGGAAGAGGGCAAAGATGGACGTGGCCTGCACAGGGGACAGCACAGGCTTTGTTTGCTGGTGTGTCACATAATGGGCTAGTATGCAATGCATACTAGCATATTATGCTTTTAATTTGTAGGTTATGCAGGGAGCAAAAGAGGAAGTAAAACCCATCATGGTTTACTTCCTCTTCACTGGCCTGCCCACAGTCCAGACCTTTCACAAAATGACAATACTGTATATGGTGTATCTTGAAATTAAAAATACGACAAAGGAGACTCAGGACTGTTGAGCTGTTATGCCTCGTACACACGATCGGACTTTCCGACAGGAAATGTTGGATATGATCTTGTTGAAGGAAAGTATGACCATGTGTATGCTTCATCGGACAATTGTTGTCTGACTTTCCACCAACAAATGTTGGCTAGTATGTTCTCAAATTTTCCAACAAATGTGAGTTGTCGGACTTTTCGATTGTGTGTACACAAGTCTGTTGGACAAAAGTCCAAAGTAAAAACACGCATGCTTGGAAGCAGAAGCGGCCGGTCTTGTAAACTAGTGTTTGTTGTGGAGAATTAACATTTGTGACGTGGCCAATTATGAAATGTCGAAATGCAGCACACAATTCTCTTCTTCTTTAACCACTTCCCGACCAGCGCACGACGATGTACGTCGACAGAATGGCACGGGCAGGCATATTGGCGTACATGTACGTCCAATATTCGTTGCCGCCGTGCCATCGGGAGCGCTCCGCCGGCGGCGCACTCCCGCGCTGGTCGGGACCCCCGTGAGTCCGGTCGCGGGACCCGCGGACTCGATCGCCGCGGGCATCCCCGCGATCGTCTCACGGAGCGGCCGAATGGAGGAAATGCTGTATAAACAACATTTTTCCATTCTGCCTAGCAACTAGTGACGCTGATCTCTGCTCCATGTGATTGGAGCAGAGATCAGTGTACACTAAATGAAAGCCCAACCCCCCCCACAGTTAGTAACACACCCCTAGGAACACTTAACCCCTACACTGCCACCCACTGGTTAACCCTTTCACTGCCAGTGTCATTTACACAGGAATCACTGCATTTATATAGCAGTGATTACTGTATAAATGACAATGGTCCCAAAAATGTGTCAAAAATGTCCGATGGGTCCCCCACAATGTCGCAGTCACAATAAAAATCGCAGATCGCCGCCATTACTAGTAAAAAAAAAAATAATAAAAAATTATTAATAAAAATGCTATAAAACTATCCCTATTTTGTAAACGCTATAACTTTTGCGCAAACCAATCAATAATCGCTTATTGCGATTTTTTTACCAAAAATATGTAGAAGAATACGTATCGGCCTAAACTGAGGGAAAAAAATGTTTTTTTATATATTTTTGGGGGATATTTATTATTACAAAAAGTAAAAAATAATGCGTTTTTTTCAAAATTATCGCTCTATTTTTGTTTATAGCGCAAAAAATAAAAACCGCAGGGGTGATCAAATACCACCAAAAGAAAGCTCTATTTGTGGGGAAAAAAGGACGTTAATTTTGTTTGGGAGCCACGTCGCACGACCGCGCAATTGTCAGTTAAAGCGACGCAGTGCCAAATCGCAAAAAGTGGTCTGGTCTTTGACCAGCAAATTGGTCCGGTCTGAAAGTGGTTAATGGGATAATAATGAAGCTGCTTTGCTGGTGATACTGATGGAGTTATTGCAAACAAATTTTCAAAGGCTTTTTTTTCTAGTAATATCAAGAATAATATTTATTATGTTTTTTTTTTTTGATTTGTGCAAGTTACCACAACACCGTTATCCCGTAGTTTATAATTATTGCCTACTCCTAAACTGTCAATGTTTTTATTGTGCATTAAAAAAAAAAAAAAAATAGACATGCTATCTGCCAATAGAACTTATCCAAAAAAATAGAAAATATAGCAAATCAAATCATTATTCAACCCAAAAAAATAATGTCAAAGCAATAATTCCAGGGCCAATAGTAAATAACACGTTATCTCCTCCGATTCCGCAACATGTCTGGTTGACGAACAGCCATTCAGAAACGAACTGAAAAGCACAGCGGGTGGCGATAAAAGGGCTAAAAAAAACACATAGTACGTCTAGTCTAGTTCATAATTGTTGGCCAACATTTGTGTGACCGTGTGTATGCAAGATAAGTTTGAGCCAACACCCTTTGAACAAAATTCCACGGTTTTGTTGTCGGAAAGTCTGATCTTGCGTACAGGACTTTAGAATCCTATATCATGCTAGAACGGGACAATATTTCTGCCCAAAACTCCAGCAACTGGTCTCTTCAGTTCCCAGACATTTGTTGTTAAAAGAAGAGTGGATGCTACACCATGGTAAACATGGCCCTGTTCCAACTTTTTTGAGACGTGTTGCTGCCATCAATTTCAAAGTACCTTATTTTTTTTCTTAAAATGGTACATTTTCTCATTTTAATCATTTAATATGTTTTTTTTTTATTCTCTATTGTAAATAAAATACGGGTCTATGAGATTTACAAATTATTGCATTCTGTTTTTGTGTAGATTTTACAGTGTCCCAAATTTTTGGGAATTGGGGTTGTATTTGATTCTGATAAATGGGAAAATAAATCTAGAGAATGTGCCTATGTTTTATAAATATGATCAGATTACAATGTTCTGCAATATTGAGTCAACACATTTCTATTCACGCACTGATTAGATTTCAGCTGCTATTTTCATAGGACAGGTAAGAAGTTTATACATTACTTATGTGCTTCCACTTTACTTTCCGTCCAACATTCATAAGCCGGTTCTTTTATCTGTGAGGTTATAAGTGTACAGAAAGAGTTGGCATAAACCACACTAGATAATGAAGTGGCAATAAATGTAATCTGTTACGTTACTAATCATACTACCTCTCTGCACTTGAATGATGATCACAAATTAAAAGGTTTAAAGATCTGCGTTTTGCCTTTCCTTTGCACTATGACAATACCCTTAACCACTTAAGCCCCGGACCATTGGCTGGCCAAAAACCAGAGCGTTTTGACGTCCTTTTTTTTCCCACAAATAGAGCTTTCTTTTGGTGGTATTTAATCAACTCTGCGGTTTTTATTTTTTGCGCAATAAACAAAAAAATAGCGACAGTTTTATACCTAATTTTCTACATATTTTTGGTATAAAAAAAATTGCAATAAGCGTTTATTGATGGGTTTGCGCAAAAGTTATAGCGTTTACAAAATAGGGGTTCGTTTTATGGCATTTTTATTAATATTTTTTTTTATTAGTAATGGTGGTGGTCAGCGTTTTATTTTTATTTTTATCATGACTGATATTATGGCGGACAGATCGGACACTTTTGGCGCGATTTTGGGACCATTCACATTTATACAGCGATCAGTGCAAATAAAAATGCATTGATTACTGTGTAAATGAGACTGTCAGTGAAGGGGTTAACCGCTAGGTGGCACTGTTGGGGTTAAGTGTGTCCTAGGGAGTGATTCTAACTGTGGGGTGGAGGGGCTGTGTGTGACACAACACTGATCACCGCTCCTAATTACAGTGAGCGGTGATCAGTGTCACTAGGCAGAAAGGGGAAATGCTTGTTTACATTAGCATTTCCCCGTTCTTCCTCTTAGTGAGACATTCGCGGGTATCCCCGTGGACATCGAGTCTGCGGGACCCACGATCGTGCTCACGAAGTTCCTGTCGCGCACCCGCAACCCGCCTCTTAAAGGGCAACGTACAGGTACGCAATTCTGTCTCTACGTGGCCTTCTGCCACAGTACATCTGCGTGAGACGGTCGGGGAAGCGGTTAATAAACTCTTCTCATAGTGATAATCCCTGTCAGATAGATTATGCCTTCTTCAGGCTGAGTTCACACCATTGCGAATTGGATGCGGATTTCTCTGCATCCAATTCGCATGACGGGAGATATGGAGAAATGTGAAGCAGCTCCATAGAGAGCCAGTCACAATCTCCTGTCATGCGAATTGGATGCAGGGAAATCCGCATCCAATTCGCATGACGGGAGATTGTGACTGGCTCTCTATGGAGCTGCTTCACATTTCTCCATTGCGACTGTGGAGCGGCTTTACAGAAGTGCTGTGCATCTTTGGCTCCGTTTCAGGGCTGAATTCAGGCAAACATTTGTCCCTGAGCAGAGTGGGCTCCGTACACGGACACATCCATGAGAAGGAGCCCTTAGTGATCAAACCAGGCCTGTCAAAATGCTCCTTCAACCCTGTGCAGACTTCAACTCTTCTGTGCTCTTTAAAATCGATAAACTGCCTTGGAACCCAGCATGCGCTAACTTTTTAAAATGCAAATGATTGTGTTCACCATTACCACAGAAAGATTTGTCTCCTGTGCAATTTTACGATTATTCATCGATTCTCCAGGATCAGGCTTTTCATTCACTGAATGTTCACAGGAATTACCTGCTGTGGGCTTGGAACCACCATGGCCGGGATCGTCACTGACAAATGTTCGGCCATCTTTAAAACGTTTACACTATTCAAGTCTTAAGGCTGGTTCACACCATAAAAACACACTCCAGATCTGTTCTAGATGCTTATTAAAATATGTTTTTTGATGCATTCCAAATGCTTTTTTAAATACTTTCGGGGGGGGGGGGGGGGGGTGTTTCACTGTACTGGGGTCCAGTGCATTTTTAATGCAGCGCAGGAAAAATGCAGCATGGTCTACTTTTTTTTCTGGAACTGAATGCACTGGTATGAACTATGCCATTGGAAACCATATAATCTACTTTCCATGCCTTTTTGATGCAGGAAAAAACTCATGTGGTGTAAACAGGCCCTTACTGCAACTGAGCATCTCAAGTATTCTGTAGATATTTGCAGGTTTTACACAAGAAACTTCATCACCACACGCTGTTCCATGCACGCACTAACACTTTTGTCTAACATCTTGATTAACGGTCTCTGGACTGATCCACATAAGGCCCCTTTCACACATGCGGATAGTATGTCCCTATTTCATCCATCCGTTTGCGGATGAAATACGGACATACATGCATCCCTATGGGATAGCGGGTGTCTGCGGCTGAACATCCGCAGACACCCGCTATTGTCCGCCTCCGCAATTGTCCTATTCTGCAGACGGAGGAAAATCCTATTTTTCTATAACCGTCTGCAGAGCGGATCGGATGAACACAGACAGACGGCCAGCAAAAGGCCGATGAGAGCTTTTCATCGGAAAATGCGACCGTGTGTAGGCACCATCGGAATTTAGCTGGCCGAATTCCTGCCAGCAAAAATTTGAGAGCATGTTCTCAATTTTTCCGATGGAAAAAGTTTCTATTGGAAATTCCGATCGTCTGTAGCAATTCCAACGCACAAAATTCCTAGGCATACTCTGAAACAATTTGACGCATGCTTGGAAGCATTGAACTTGATTTTTTTTCTCCGCTCATCGTAGTGTTGTACATCACCGTGTTCTTGACGGTTGGAATTTGGTGTGACCACGTGTAGGCAAGACAGATTGAGCGGATTTCCGTTGGGAAAACCATCAGAGCTTTTTCCGCCCATAATTCCGATTGGGTATACGCGGCATAACTGCACTATTTTTTCCATTAGCTCATCCCCCACAGCTATTACCCTTTTGTATAACTTGACTCTCCCTCCTAGATTGTAAGCTCTAACGAGTAGGGCTCTCTGATCCCCCCCCCGCATTGACTTGTATTGTAATTGTACTGTCTGTCCTCATGTTGTAAAGCGCTGCGTAAACTGACGGCGCTATATAAATCCTGTATTATAATAATAATAATAATAATATCAGTGCTAGGACACACTTTCCACTTACTACTGTGTGTTATACCTGTAAAACTAAATGCCTCTCGTACATCTGTTTTATCCTGTGTACTTTTTTTTAATTTAACATATATTTGTTGTAAAGCGAATGTTTATTAACCACTTGCTGACCGCTGTACGCCAATATACGTCGGCACAATGGCAGCGGTGGGCAAATGGGCATACCTGTATGTCCCCTTTAATTGACGGGGCTAGTGGGGGCGCGTGCTCGTGCATACAGGGTGACCGGGACCAGCGGACTCGTGTCATGGAGCTGCAGAATGGGGAAGTGCCACAAGGGATATCCCCCATTCTGGCTTGTGACATGACAGCGATCACTGCTCCCTCTCATTGGGAGCAGTAATCGCTGTCATGTGAGCTGAAGCCCATCTCCCCACAGTTAGAATCACTCCCTAGGACACACTTAACTTCAATCGCCCGCTAGTGATTAACCCCTTCCCTGCCAGTGTCATTTACACAGTAATCCGTGCATTTTTATAGCACTGATTGCTGTATAAATGACAATGGTCCCAAAATAGTGTCAAAAGTGTCCAATGTGTCTGCCATAATGACGCAGTCATGATAAAAATGACAGATCGCCGCCATTACTAGTAAAAAATAAAAATAAAAAAATAATAAAAATGCCATAAAACCATCCCCTATTTTGTAGACGCTATAACCTTTGCGCAAACCAATCAATGTACGCTTCTTGCGTTTTTTGTTTTTTTTACCAAAAATATGTAGAAGAATACATATCTGTCTAAACTGAGGAGAAAAATGTTTTTAATATATTTTTGGGGGGTATTTATTAGGGAAAAAATAAAAAAATATTTTCAAAATTGTCACTTTTTTTTGTTTATAGCGCAAAAAATAAAAACCGCAGAGGTGATCAAATACCACCAAATGAAAGCATTATTTGTGGGGAAAAAAAGAAGAAAAAGATTTTACAGGATAAAATAAAAGTTAAGGGATAGCTACAGTGTTTAAACACATTGGCTTTTAATATATACATTTTTTTTTAGGAACATGCACAATTGTCAGTTAAAGCAACGCAGTGATGAATCGCAAAAAGTGCTCTGGTCAGGAAGGGGGTAAAATCTTCCGGGGCTGAAGAGGTTAAAGTGTCAGTCCAGCCACATATGATTTCAGGTTTTGGTGGATGCTGAAATAGTTAAAGTGATTGTAAACCCTTACAAACCATTTTGACCTACAGGTAAACCTAGATTAAGGCTTACCTGTAGGTCCAAGGTATGTCCAAGGACCGTGTAGATTTAGGAGATATTTACAAAAAGACAGGCACCACTGTCTACGGTGCATAAGTTATTCATAATGAGCTAGTATGCTATGCATACTAGCTCATTATGCCTTTGCCTTGCAGGCTGCATTTATTTATTTTTTAAGTGCCTTTACTTTTATATCTTTTGGGGACTGTATTTCCCATTAAGGAGAATGTTCTAGGAGGTGCTGAAACAAGCAAAAGTAGGATGACAAAACACAAAATTTGCAAGTAGACAAAGAAAACAGAATTTATGTCAGGAGGATCTCGCCATTAGATTGTCTAAAACAAATAAGAAACCCGGAGCTGACTCAGCCCATTGTACCCCTCTGTTACTAAAACATCAGATGACTAGACCCTTTAACTATGTTATGTGCAATCCACGTTCTGCTTCTGCTAATACAAAAACGAAGTGACTGGGGAACTATGAAAGTTAATGTGTTTATATACATTTTTAATAATTATATTATTAATAAAATAAAAATGATCTGTTACTTAATCCCTGCTTTCCCATCTTTAAGATACATTTTGTTCTTGATTGGTGTTATACAACCTATGTTTTTTTTTTTCTCATGTTTTGTAGATTTATTTTCAAATATGCTACTGTATAATTGAATGGAGAAAGTTCAAAAATATTACAAATGATAAAGAACAGAGGACAGCGTGGTCTGAAAGGGAGTATTAAAAGACCAGCAAATCCCAAGTGCATTTTATATGAGCCGAGAGGCAAAGTACATTGTTCACAATGATGTAGCATACCATTGCATCTCCTTTACAAAGCACAATACTTAGGGCTGTATTTATATGCTGTTATTGCCCTGGGCACCACAAGGAATTACACTCTGTCAATGACTGGCCCAAGCCCTGTTATTCATTTCAATTCTTTTTCTTACTATTTGTATTTTTTTTTTTCAGTTTTATAGAAAACATACACAACAGACACGTAGCACAATGGGCAGGGAAAAAAAAGACAAGAATTGTAAAGAAAAAGATTTTACAGGCTAAAGTAAAAGTTAAGGGATAGCTACAGTGTTTAAACACACTGGCTTTTAATATATACGTTTTTTTAGGAACATGTGCTAGTCACTTTCTTATGACCTTTGCATATTTAGGCCTTTCAGGACTGGTTCACACTGGTCCAGCGTGCGCTCCGACATGTCTAAATCAATGATTCCCTATGAGAGCCCCCTTAACTGGTCCGACTTTGAAAATGCTCCTTGCACTACTTTGGTCCAGCTTGGGCACGATTTCAGCCCTTTGTTTTGAATGTAAGTTGCATCCAAGTTGGACCATCATCGGCCTGGTATTGATTTAAGGGGAAATTTGCCAAAAAAAACGCATTTGAACCAGTGTTAATTTTGACAAATTTCGATTTAGTTTTAGTTGTATTCTTTTGACTAAAATGACATTTTAGTTTTAGTAGTATTTTAGTCTTTTGACTATAATGAATTTTTTTTTCAGTTGTATTTTAGCCATCTGAATTATTTTAGTTTAAGTCGTATTTTAGTCAACTAAAATTGAAAGGGTTTAAGTAAATTTTAATGCATTATTTAAGCATTTCTTTAGAATTGACAAACTCATTATATACTCCTGGAGTAAAAATATAATAACATGTTATTATTTATGGTATTAAGGTTTGAACACGCACTACAGACACAGATTTTAGACATTGTGATATATATAACGTCTTTATAAATAAAACCAAGTTTCATAAACAAAAATATTGCTTTTTGACAAGCAGAAGTACAACTTGAAAATATAAAAACTCAAAAGACTGTAAACTCTATTAGCTGTAATGGCATTGCACATATTACCTGAATATATTACCAACATTAAATATAAATAAATATAAATAAATAATTAAAGCCTTTTTCTATCAGAAGCTTAGTAGATACCCCCTACATATTCTTATGTAGTAGTTTTAGTCATAGTCAATTTATTTTTAGTCATAGTCTTCTGACTAAAATTCCACTTTAGTTTTAGTCGTATTTTTAGTCATCTCAATTATTTTAGTCGACTAAAATAGTATTAATTTAGTTGATGAAAATATTTTAGTGTATGAAATTAACACTGGGGGGGATGAGCGAGCAGTCCCCCCTCATGGACCATACCAGGCAATATGTCCTCGACATGGGGGGGTTTAGGTGCTTTGGAGCGGGGGGGCTCTGGGCACCCCCACCCCAAAACACCTTGTCCCCATGTTGATGGGAACAAGGGCCTCTTCCCCAAAACCCTGGTCGGTGGTTGCGGGGGTCTGCGGGCAGGGGGCTTATCGGAATTTGAAAGCCTCCTTTTAAAAAGGGGCCCCCTAGAACTGAGCCCCCCATTGTGTATGAGTATGGGGTACTTTGTACCCCTACCCATTCACCAAAAAAAAAGTGTAGTGTTAGAAAAAACAAGAGACAGTTTTGGAAAAGTGCTTTATTAAAAATTAAGAATGTCTCACGTCATAGCTCCGTGTCTTCTTCCTCTGCCGGTCACGGTCTTAC
Source organism: Lithobates pipiens (assembly GCF_037356315.1). Taxonomy (NCBI): domain Eukaryota; kingdom Metazoa; phylum Chordata; class Amphibia; order Anura; family Ranidae; genus Lithobates; species Lithobates pipiens. Next base: position 342,954,576 of record NW_027507758.1, read on the forward strand.
TCCGACGCTGACTTCCGCTGTTATGTCAAGTCCAGTGTCTGCCATTTCTTATATAGCCTTGGGCCGTGGCCATCTGGAGACCCCACCCCTTGTGATGTCACACAGAGATCCTGCCCCCACGTCATGTCACGTGACGTCCCCTGGATGGCCACACCCCATGGCTACATAAGAAATGGTACACACCAGACTTGACATAACAGCAGAAGCTAGTGTCGGAGGAAGAAGTCATCAACGGAGGGAGAAGCGGAGACTAGGAGCTATGACGGGGCCAGTCTTCATTATTAATAAAGGACTGTCTCTTGTTTTATGTAACACTACACTTTTCTTTTTGGTGCAATGTACTCCATACTCATTCACATGGGGGGAGGGGCTGGGATCTGGAGGCCCCCTTGTTACGATTTTCCTCCACTCTGTCTTTTTCTTGTAGGTTTTTGGCTTTTGGCTTTTTTTGCCATTTTGCTCATATTTTTGGGCTTTGAACTGGTGCGACTGAGTTTGGGACCACCTCGTCTCATATTGTTTGTTTACTGGTGGGGGAGGACTTCCTTCCCTGTCCCCATTTTCATTTATCAATGGCTTTATACACTTTTACTTACATATGTTATGTTTAGAATTATTATCATAGTTTTAAAATTTGTTGTACAATACAGTTGCCCAGCGGCGGCCCATCCATTAGGGGTGCAGGGGCATCGCCCCCCTAATCCATGCATCTGCCCCCTAATCTACATGCAGGGCACTGGGCGCATGGAAGAGAGTTAACCATAGCTAATGTCTATGCACCTAATTAAGGCCAATCTACTTTCTTTTCCCGTTTTTTTATTTTTTTTATACCTTATTACATTATCACTCACCACATATCATTCTTGGTGGGGATAGTAACTCAGTCTCACAACCATGTATAGACTGTAGTAAATAAACCCCTAACTCTAAAACATTCTCCAAATCTACATGAACAAATCTAAACTCTATGCAACTTATTGATTCGTGGAGGGCCTTAAACATTGGCGCTCATGAATACACATTTTATTCCCTTCCTCATGAATCTTATTTGAGTCTGGATTACATTTTTTGCACGCCTATTCTTTTATCGAACTCTCTTGATGCCGCCATTCACCCCTGTCCATGGTCTGATCACCATATAAATGCACTTACTACTCAATGTATTGGTCTCTCATCTACTTCCTACTCCTGGAGTCTCAATGCGTTCTTCAAGGTGGGCAGGGGGATTTGACAGGGGTGCTCCTGTCTCCTCCCCTATTTGCACTCGCTATAGAACCATTGGCGACAGCAATTCTGTCACATCCAGTCATTAAGGGATATACCGCATCTAATACTACATACAGTATCTCACAAAAGTGAGTACACCCCTCACATTTTTGTAAATATTTTATTATATCTTTTCATGTGACAACACTGAAGAAATTACACTTTGCTACAATGTACTGTTACTGGGGAAAGAGTACTTTGCTCACACAATGCAGAAAAGGTGAGGAGCTACGCCATAGGCAAGGGCTCCTCTTTTTCTGTTCAGAAGCATTTTTTTTCATCCGGCTGGGTCGGCTGGTAAGCATCCCCAGTCCGACAAGGGGACCGTTGAAGGACAAAAGCGTCCCTGGTATCGTAAGCTGAACAAGCCTGTGAACAAATCAGCTTCCGCATGAAGGTTCGCTCTCGGGTAGGGGGTCGCCTTCAGCAGTCTGCAGACCGGTTGACTTCTCTCCTTTCCGTCCAATGGGTCTGCAAGCTGGTTTTGTCAGGCTTCAAGATAGTTTCTTTCTTGTCCGCCAGTCAGGTTTTTTCCCTCCATCCTTCATCTCCTTTCCGGCTCATTGGGAGGCCCTGTTTGGGGCAGTACAGGACTTACTGCTGCATGGGGTAATAGTACCTGTACCGACGTCGGAAAGGTTTCAGGGATTCTACTCCAATCAGGTTGTAATCCCAAAGAAGGAAAGGGTCCGTCCGATCCTGGATTGCAAGACCCTCAATTCTTTTGTGAAGGTTCGGAGGTTCAGGATGGAATCCGTTATGTGGTCGCTGCACACCATAGGTTCCTGAGATTTGCAGTCGGGGACGAGCACTACCAATTGGTAGCTCTTCCCCTTGGCCTAGTGTCGGCACCAAGGGTCTCCACCAGGTGCTGGCTCCGATTCTGAGTTAACTAGGGATCACGATCGTGGGTTACAGGGATGATCTCCTCCTGAGGGCGGCTTCTGCCCCAAAGACTAGAGTCTTTCTTCCTTCAAGCAAGATGAAGCTCTTCAATCCGCGCGGTTACTAATGTCCTGCAGGTGGTCGTCACTGTGTTTCTGCATGAAAGGTCTGGGCCTCAAGGTAGCCACTTTCGAGGCAGTACCGTATGCTCAATTCCACACTCGGGTCTTGTAGAAAGAGATCCTGTCCAATTGGGACAAGTCTTCGACATCCCTGGATTATCAAATCCAGGTGAGCCAGCTAGCCAGGGCTTAGTTTCTCTGGTGGCTGAGGTCCCCTGCTCTTTGGTCCGGGAAATTGTTCCTTCCTCTTCATTGGACAGTGATCACGACGGATGCCAGCCTGACTGGCTGGGGGGGTATTTTTGGCATCCAGTCGGCCTAGGGTTGCTGGGAGCAGGAAGAATTTTGTCTGTCGATCAATGTGCTGGAGCTGCGGGCAATCAGGCGGTGCCTCTCCACATGGTCGCAGTGGCTGCAGGGTCGTCCGGTCAGGATCCAGTCAGACAATTCCACGGCGTTGGTGTATGGCAATCATCAGAGAGGGACAAGGAGCTCAGCGGTGGCGCTGGAGAATTCCCCCATCCTACAGTGGGCAGAGCGGTGCGTGCCAACTCTGTCAGCCGGGTACATTCCGGGCATGGGCAGCTGGCAGGTGGACTACTTAGTTGTCAGTTGCTTGACCAGGGGAATGGTCACTGCATCCGGAAGTGTTTAGACTCATTTGATTAAGGTGGGGCATGCCAGATGTGGATCTCCTGGCTTCTCGGCTCAACCGGAAGGTGCAGAGGTTTATGGCCAGGTCAAGGGATCAGACACGTTGGTGGCCCCATGGGGGCATTATTGGCTAATTTATGCCTTTCCCCCTCTCAGGCTCCTCTCTTGTCTGCTGCGCAGAGTGGAGGCTGAGGGTATTCTGGTGATTCTGATGGCCCCAGACTGGCTTCAACGTCCTTGGTATGCCAACATGGTGTGGATGTTTCTTGGCGGCTGCCGGTGCAGGAGGACCTTTTGCCTCAAGGTCCGATACTCCACTCTGCCTTACCGTCGCTGGCTTTAATGGCGTGGCTGTTGAAAGCCAGGTGCTGAGGGACCAAGGGCTGTTCGCTTCGGTGATTACCACTATGCTAAGGGCGCAAAAGTCTTCTTCCTGGAAGATTTATCATCGTACCTGGAGGGCCTACATCCCCCGGTGTGAGGAGATGGAGTGGCATCCGCGTTCTTATTTTGTTTTCAAGATCCTGCTGTTTTCTGCAGCAAGGAATGGATCAGAAGCTTGCATTAAGTACCATTAAGGGGCAGATATCAGCTTTGGCTGTCTTTTTTCAGCGGCCTTAGGTGATTCGCTCATTGGCGCGTACGTTTGTTCAGGGGGTTCGACATGTGGCCCTTCCTCTATGCCCGCCGCTGCCCCTGTGGGATCTGAATCTGGGGCTTTCGGTGCTTCAGAAACCACTGTTTGAAAACATCAGGGAGATCCTTTCATGGACGCTCTCTCAGAAAATAGTCTTTCTAGTGGCTATTACATCTGTATGGCGGGTTTCTGAGGTGGCGGCCTTGGCATGCAAGTCTTGTTTTCTACATGAGGATAAGGCGTTGCTGCATCTTATCCTCTCTTCTCTACCAGAGGTTGTTTTGACCTGCCATTTAAATGAAGACATTGTGCTTCCGTCCTTATGCCTTCGGCCGTTGCAGCCCGAGGAAGTCGCTTTACATTCTTTCTTTATATGTGGTCCGGGCCCTGCAGGTGTATCTGTCTGCTACGGCTCCTTTTCGGAGGTCGGATTCTCTGTGTGTCTAGGGGGCTGGTCCCAGGAAGAGCCTGGCTGTCTCTTTCGGCCACTGTTTCTCAGTGAATCAGACAGATTGGGGTTCAGGCTTTTGCCATAAAGGGGTAGGCGTCTCCCTTTCCTGTCACGGCGCTTTCTACCAGGGCAATTGGTGCTTCCGGGGTTTTCTGGCATCAAATGACTGTTTCTCTGAGTGTAAGGCAGCTACCTGGTCATCCTTACACGCTTTCACCAAATTTTATAAGGTCGATGTGGACGCATCTTCGGATGCATGCTTTGGCCGCAAGGTTTTGCAGGCGGCCATCTGAGGTTGTGACTCCACTTATGGGGAGTTCTTTTGGTGGTGGGTGAGTTTATTTGCTCTGTGTTCCCACCCCTCATTTTGACACTGCTTGGGGACGTCCCTAAGGTCAAGATTAAAGTGCTGTGTCCGTCAATGAAGGAAAGAGAAAATAGGATTTTTGTACTCTCCGTAAAATCCTTTTCTCTGATGTTCATTGACTGACACAGCACCCACCCCTCCTATTTGTGTTTGTACTGCTTTTTGACTAACTGAGCTGCTGGAAGCAGAGTGAGGGGTTGTAGCCAGTAGGACCGCCCCCTGGGTTGTACTGTGCTTGTATTTTATGTGTTCTGCCTAGTCCTCTCCTAAAGGTGGCGATATAACCTAAGGTCAAGATTAAAGTGCTGTTACCGTCAATGAACATCAGAGAAAAGGATTTTACGGTGAGTACAAAAATCCTATTTTTCCAGCACTGCCTTAGCCCTCTTGGGCATGGAGTTCACTAGAGCTTTAGAGTCCTCTTCCACTCCTACATGGCGACATCACATATTGGGTTGCCACCTTTTCTTCAAGCCAAACCCGAACATTTTAGCAGCGTTCAGAGTACGGGGTTCAGAAGTGCATTATGTTCAGAGTACTAGGTTCAGGAGTGTGTTTTATCATGTTGGAATACTGCCCTGCGGCCCAGTCTCTGAAGGAAGAGGATCATGCTCTGCTTCAGTATGTCACGGTACATGTTGGCATTCATGGCTCCCTCAATAAACTGTAGCTCCCCAGTGCTGGCAGCACTCATGCAGCCCCAGACCATGACATTCCCACCACCATGCTTGACTGCAGGCAAGACACACTTGTCTTTGTACTCCTCACCTGATTGCCACCACACACGCTTGACACCATTTGAACCAAATAAGTTTATCTTGGTCTCATGAGACCACAGGATATGGTTCCAGTAATCCATGTCTATAGTCTGCTTGTCTTCAGCAAACTGTTTGCACTATTTCTTGTGCATCATCTTTAGAAGAGGCTTCCTTCTGGGACAACAACCATGTAGACAAATTTGATGCAGCGTGCAGCATATGGTCTGAGCACTGACAGACTGACCCCCACCCCTTCAACCTCTGCAGCAATGCTGGCAGCACTCATATCTATTTCCCTGAAGACAACCTCTGGATATGACACTGAGCATGTGCACAAACTGAAATGGGCTTTCTTGCACATCATCTTTAGAAGAGGCTTCCTTCTAGGACGACAGCCATGCAGACCAATTTGATTCAGTGTGAAGTGTATGGTCTGAGCACTGACAGGCTGACCCTCCCACCCCTTCATCTTCTGCAGCAATGCTGGCAGTACACATACGTATATTTCCCAAAGACAACCTCTGGATATAATGCTGAGCACGTGTACTCAACTTCTTTGGTCGACCATGGCAAGGCCTGTTCTGAGTGGAACCTATCCTCTTAAACCACTGCATGGCCTTAGCCACCATGCTGCAGCTCAGTTTCAGGGTTCTTCTGATAGCCTAGGCCATCTTTATGTAGAGCAACAATTCTTTTTTTCAGATCCTCAGAGAATTCTTTGCCATGAGGTGCCATGTTGAACTTCCAGTGACCAGTATGAGAGTGAGAGCGATAACACCAAATTTAACACACCTGTTTCCCATTCACATTTGAGACCTTGTACAGTGCCTTGCGAAAGTATTCGGCCCCCTTGAACTTTTCAACCTTTTGCCACATTTCAGGCTTCAAACATAAAGATATAAAATTTTAATTTTTTGTGAAGAATCACCAACAAGTGGGACACAATTGTGAAGTGGAATGAAATCTATTGGATATTTTAAACTTTTTTAGCAAATAAAAAACTGAAAAGTGGTGTGTGCAACATTATTCGGCCCCTTTACTTTCAGTGCAGAAAACTCACTCCAGAAGTTCAGCGAGGATCTCTGAATGATCCAATGTTGTCCTAAATGACTGATGGTGATAAATAGAATCCACCTGTGTGTAATCAAGTCTCTGTATAAATGCACCTGCTCTGTGATAGTCTCAGGGTTCTGTTGAAAGCGCAGAGAGCATCATGAAGACCAAGGAACACACCAGGCAGGTCCGTAATACTGTTGTGGAGAAGTTTAAAGCCGGATTTGGATACAAAAAGATTTCCCAAGCTTTAAACATCCCAAGGAGCACTGTGCAAGCGATCATTTTGAAATGGAAGGAGTATCAGACCACTGCAAATCTACCAAGACCTGGCCGTCCCTCTAAACTTTCAGCTCAGACAAGGAGAAGACTGATCAGAGATGCAGCCAAGAGGCCCATGATCACTCTGGATGAACTGCAGAGAACTACAGCTGAGGTGGGAGAGTCTGTCCATAGGACAACAATCAGTCGTACACTGCACAAATCTGGCCTTTATGGAAGAGTGGCAAGAAGAAAGCCATTTATCAAAGATATCCATAAAAAGTCTCCTCTAAAGTTTGCCACAAGCCACCTGGGAGACACACCAAACATGTGGAAGAAGGTGCTCTGGTCAGATGAAACCAAAATCGAACTTTTTGCCCACAATGCAAAACGATATGTTTGGTGTAAAAGCAACACAGCTCATCACCCTCAACACACCATCTCCACTGTCAAACATGGTGGTGGCAGCATCATGGTTTGGGCCTGCTTTTCTTCAGCAGGGACAGGGAAGATGGTTAAAATTGAGGGGAAGATGGATGCAGCCAAATACAGGACCATTCTGGATGAAAACCTGTTGGAGTCTGCAAAAGACCTGAAACTGGGACGGAGATTTATCTTCCAAGACAATGATCCCAAACATACAGCAAAATCTACAAAGAAATGGTTCACAAATAAACGTATCCAGGTGTTAGAATGGCCAAGTCAAAGTCTAGACCTGAATCCAATCGAGAATCTGTGGAAAGAGCTGAAAACTGCTGTTCACAAACGCTCTCCATCCAACCTCACTGAGCTCGAGCTGTTTTGCAAGGAAGAATGGGCAAGAATTTCAGTCTCTCGATGTGCAAAACTGATAGAGACATACCCCAAGCGACTTGCAGCTGTAATCGCAGCAAAAGGTGGCTCTACAAAGTATTAACACAAGGGGGACGAATAATTTTGCATTTTCATTTTTTTATTAGTTAAAAAAGTTTCAAAAATCCAATAGATTTCAATTCACTTCACAATTGTGTCCCACTTGTTGGTGATTCTTCACACAAAATAAAAATTTTATATCTTTATGTTTGAAGCCTGAAATGTGGCAAAAGGTTGAAAAGTTCAAGGGGGCCGAATACTTTCGCAAGGCACTGTAACACTAAGGAGTCACATGACATCGGGGAGAGAAAATGGCTAATTGGGACCAATTTGGACATTTTCACTTAGGGGTATACTCACTTTTGTTTCCAGCAGTTTAGACATTAATGGCCGTGAGTTGAGTTATTTTGAGGGGACAGCAAAATCACACTGTTTTACAAGCTGTACACTCACTACTTTACATTGTAGCAAAGTGTCATTACTTCAGTGTTGTCACATTAAAAAAGAGATAAAATATTTTCAAAAATGTGAGGGGTGTTCTCACTTTTGTAAGACACTGTACAAATAAGCATGTACGCTAACAACCGTTTATTATTCCTCATGCAATCAGTTATATCGTTACCGAACGTACTTAAAACTCTACAACAATTTTCATCTCTATCTGGTTTATCAGATTGATAACATCTTGAAATCCATTGGTAGGCCTATAAATATCCCACTATCACAATTTAGTGCCTTAAGAAACTCGTTCACTTTCACATGGCCCATTGACTCTTTCTCATACTTAGGAATCCACCTTACCTCAGATAAAAAATACCTGTTCTCCAAAAATGACCTCCCGCTGATGTCAAAACCTGGGAAGGATAACGGCGATTAAAATGACAATACTTATTTACAGCCCTCCCTATTAGGTTAAATAAAATTAAAGTGACTACATTTCAAAACGGAAGTTAAAAAATTTGTTTAGGCAAACTCTCATCTTCGTCTCTCCAAAACCGTCCTATACTCTCCACAACACACAGGAGGTTTCAGCCTTCCTAATTTCTGGCTATATTACTTAGCTTCACGCTTGTCACAAATACTCAATGGCATGTTTGTAAACCAAGGACCCCATGGGTTGAATTTTTGAAAAGGATTCCATTAAACCTCATGCACTTTCTGGCTTATATTATGGTCAACAGGTGCTCCACAAAACAATATTGCCTTGAACAACCAGCTTTTGTTCTTCAATCATTACAACTCTGGAAACTATATAAACAGAAATTTGGTCTAATATCTACCCCCCCCCCCCCCCAGCAACATTCCTAGGAGACCCCAAACTCCCACCAGGTTTACACAGAATGGAAGAATTCTTATGATGGATATCTACTGATATTATTACCCTAAGTAAATTTATTAAAAACTCCCCATTTGATACATTATCATCTCTTCAACAACATATCATATCTCAAATAATGAGCACTATCGATTTCTTCAAATAAGACATTTCTACAGCACATACCTTAAAACGTCTAATATTGAACCCCTACATTTTATGAAAACATATGCTTAGAAACCCCTAGAGAAATGGGTCTCATATCGGTCATTTATAATAACTTAGTGAATTTAGACCCCCAAGAAAAGCTCCCGTACATGAAGAAATGGGAAACAATGTAACTTTTCCCTCTCCTCCGAAGACTGGAGAGACAGTATAATGAATCTCCAGAAAGACAAAAGATCACTTACAATCCATGAGACTGCGATCAAACTTTTCACTAGATGGTATCTCACACCCACCAAATGACATGTTTTTTTTTCCAACAGTTCCACTAGTTTGCTTCAGAGATTGCCCTTCCCCAGGCTCATTCGCCCATATCTTTAGGGAATACCAAAAAATATCTCATATTTGGCACTAACTTGGAAATTTGGCCTCCACTATCTCAGGCAACCTTATTCATCTTACTATAGCTAAGGCTACTTTCACACTGGGAGCCGCCCGAGCGTTAGTGTTAAAGCGCTGCTTTAGTGCTGTTTAAGTGGCACTAGCATTTCACCCCTACTAACGGCCAAAGAAGGGATTAAAGAGGAAGTAAACCCTGATGGGTTTACTTCCTCTTTCATTCCCTGCAAAGGCAAAGCATAATGGACTACTATGCATCGCATAGTAGCCCATTATGTGTCACTTACCTGACACAGGAGCCAGCGATGTCACCGCTGTCCCCTGTAGTCCGGCGCATCCATCTTTTCGGTGGGGTCTCGCAGCTCCGCCGCTGTCATTCGGCGGAGCCGCAATGACGTCACTCCCCCGCATGCGCACGGGAGCCGACACGCACGACAGCTCCGTTGTTGGAAATGCCGCGCTCAGTGCCGTAGACAGCGGTGCCTGTCTTCGGGCAAATATCTCCTAAACCGTATAGGTTTAGGAGATATTTCTTGGACCTACAGGTAAGCCTTAATCTAGGCTTACCTGTAGGTCAAAGTGGTTTGTAAGGGTTTACAACCACTTTAAAAGCGCCTGTATTGAGGCGCTTTGGATTTGCATTTCAGGCGCTTCAGAAGAGCTGCCCATTCAATTCAATAGGCAGGGCATTTTGGGAGCACTTGCAGGACTTTTTCAAATGTCCCGCAAGTGCACCGCCCCAGTGTGAAAGCACTCGGGTTTTCACATTCGGGCAGCATGGGAGGCAGTTTTCAGGAGCTTTACACGCACTAAAACTAAAACGCCTTAAAAACTGCCTCCGTGTGAAAGGGGGTCTAACTGTCTATTATTTACACCCCTCCCGGGATTGTCTATCCCAAATGAGACTTATCTATACTTTAAGTGTAGCCATACAGTGCCTCATTGCATATTAGTGAAAATCCCCTGCAGTCCCTGTTACTCAATTCAAATCCAGAATACACACAATCAGCCTTATGGTAATAATATTTCATACAGTATATAATTCTACTCATTTCTACAATCAAAAATGGGATCCTTGGTTCAAACATTCAGAAATTCTATTTTAACCTTCGAATAACTAAACTGACCATTCTTGTCACTCCTTTAATTCCGAAAGATACAATATCTATAGCGGATATTACAAACTGCTTATACAATAATTGTAGATAACTTTATTCAATTTAAGTGATATTATGCCTACTCCAATTTCTCTTTTCAATATGTATATCATATTATCTATATATATATATATATATATATATATATATATATGTACATAATGGTGATAATATACTCTATGTTCAATTTTCGATACATACGATTGTAATGTAATGCTACACATTTTCAATCCTGTCTTTCTTTACAATGCATTTTTGTTTGATAAAATGTATTTACATGTACCACCATTTTTCTCTGAATAAAATAGTTTGTAAACAAAAAAAAAAGAATACATTAGCTCAGCAGCGAAGATTCACTCATCCACCTTGAATGTGTGGATGGGGGAATTGAGTCAGTTTAAAAAAAAAAACTGTATAACCTGTGGGCTGCTTTTCCCAAACTGAGTAATGTCCATGCCTAGCACAGCTGATGTGATTTAGGGCTCATATACACTTGCTTTGGCTTCAACACACATTAATGGCTAGTTTAAACTTGTTTCAAAACATGGCTTCAGACAGACTTTGTTAAAGCTCTCTGAACGCTAGTCAAAGCTTCTGTCACTAAATAAAATGGTTAGCTTATAGTTCTGTTTACACCTTGCTTTTGGCTTTGCTTTGCTTTGACTTTGCTTCAAAAATGATACCCAGTGTAGCTTTAGTGGTGCTTCAAAGTGTCTTCAAAGCCTCCGTAGAAATCTATGGCAAAACTTGCCCCACCGAAGCTCCACCAAAGCCTCATCGAAGCACCAAGCAAAAGCAGGTGTAAACAGGAATGTAAGCTAACCATTTTATTTAATGACGGGAGCTATGACTGGTGCTTAGAGAGCTTTAACAAAGTATATCTGAAGCCATGTTTTGAAGGAAGTGTAAACTAGCCCTAAGACCAACAGAAATTCAAGTAATTTCCTACTCCCTAATAGGTTTTATGGCTAGGCTTGAAGACAAGGGTTTCCCTTAGACCCCTTTCACACTGGGGCACTTTTCAGGCATTTTAGCGCCTTAAAAATAGCATCTGAAAAGCGCCTCTCAAGCCACCCCAGTTTGAATGCCCAAGTGCTTTCACACTGGGATGGTGCTCTTGCAGGACAGGAAGAAAAGTCTTGCAAACAGCATCTTTGGTGCGGTGCGGGAGCAGTGTATACTGCGCTCCTCCACCACCCCTGCCCATTGAAATCAATTGGCAGCGCTGCTGAAGCGCTCCACAAAACAGGTGCTATTAATCCTTTCCTCGGCTTCTAGCGGGGGTTAAAAGCGCCCCACTAGCGGCCGAAAAGTGCCGCTATAACATTGGTAAAGCGCCGCTAAAACTAGAGGTGCTTTACCGCTAAGGTAGCCACTCCAATGTGAAAGAGTTCTTAAAACTGATTGTAGAAGATTGTTTCCTTATTGTGGTAAGTTTTTACAGACTGAAAATAGAAAGACTGTGCAGATGAAGAAAATAGAACATACCGTACATCTAAATACTCGGCATAACATCATCTTTCACATTATACATAAAAATTAGGGTCAATTTGTGTTTTGAGGTTTTTTTAATTCACTAAAGTGTATTTATTCCAAAAAAAAAAAAAACTGCTTTGAAAAACCGCTGTGCAAATACCACGTGACATAAATATTTTGTTTCCCTTTTTCTTTTGGATATAATGGGTTTATGTATAGCCAGATGAAAAATGAAACAATATATATTTAAGATATGTTTTGTGATACACATGCAATAAAATTGTCTTTGTGTTAATGTATACAATTTTTTTAAAATAAAATATAGAATAAAAAAAACAAATTGCACCCATTATTTTATTCTATAGGGTCTCTGCTAAAAAATAAATATATATAATGTTTGTGGGTTCTAAGTCATTTTCTAGCAAATAAAAAAAAAAAAGAAGTAGATTGGACTTGCACTTAGGAGCGAAGTGTCAGAATTGACCTGGATACGAAGTAGTTAAAGACTATAGGTTAGTTTTATCTGTTAAAAAAATAAATAAAGGCTATAGGTTGGTAGAGTGACATTACGCACCTTCCTACAGTTATTCTTACTTGACAAATGTTGATAATCGGCATATTAGACCTGCTGATATTTATACTAAATGGAACAAATGCCGTCATTTAAAATGATGTATTTTGTATTGTTTGGAATTTAGGGGATAGTCAGAGATTTATTTATTTATTTATTTAGGGATCCTTGACAGAAATCTTTTAAAAGTGAAAAACGAAACAATATAAAATGGCGTTCTAATGGTTAAATCTTGTTAAAGTAATAACTTTGCTTGGTAATGCTATGCACTCTAATGGAAACTATTTCCAGGTTAATCTTCAACATTGAATGTTTATTCAGATGAGACCAATGAAATGAAGACAAGTTGATTATACATATGGTTCTGAATATTCTAACAACGAGAAGTGCAATGTGTGCTTAATTTTTTTTTACAATGCACGGGACCATTTGTTTTATTTTTAGTGCATCCTAATTAATAGTTGTATTTTTTTCATGTCCATTGGGTAATGTCATGGAGTAACTTTATAATAAAGCACAGTGTTGACATTGAGTTGACCTTTGAAAGTTCATTCAGTTAATCACAAATCTCCAAGCACAGCAGTCATGGCTGGCTAATCTTGTGTTTTGATTTAATTAAGTATTAACTGAAGGAGTTGTTGGCTCCGACTTATGAAACCGGTGCACTGAATAATGCAGTCAGCCAGTCAGCACTGAAAAAGAGGAACAAACATTGATTACATACAAAGATCAGAGAACAAAGTAGTTCTGTGCACCATGTGTTGAGTACTAATAACTGAAGCTGTACTGACATATACAAAGATTATAGATATAATTCATGTTATTAGTTTTCCATTCTTCATACAGATATCGCATTGATAGGAATCTGTCAAATATATATTCTTATCGTTATTTCAATTGTTTCTGTTTAGATAGAAGTTTTTTTACATTTTTTTTAAGATCCATTCACATATCGTTCTTTTAGTGCTTTCCTGTTTAGCTAGAAGTCTGAAAACGCTTGGAGTCCATTCAAATATGTTCGCATGATGTGCATTGCGGTGCCTTGCATTTCTATAAAGCAGGGATATGCAATTAGCGGACCTCCAGCTACTACAAGTCCCATCATGCCTCTGCCTCTGGGTGTCATGCTTATGGTTGTCAGAGTCTTGCTATGCCTCATGGGAATTGTAGTTCTGCAACAGCTGGAGGTCCGCTAATTACATATCCCTATAAAGTGTCATGTTTGTTTTTTGGTCCAGTGCTGTGGGTTGGTAGGCCATAAATAATAATACAGAAGAAACCACACATGCTTTCAATCCAAAAAGCAATAAAACCCTAACTAAACTGTTGCAACTACTCAGGTTAAGCTGGCCATACCTTATACAATTTTCTTCAATTTCTATTTGATTTACCTTCTATTATGTAGTGCAAGGGGCTGCCTGATTGCATTCAAATTTAAAGTGTTTAGGCTTGACCTCATTCTATATGGTTTTGGTAAATCGAAAGGAAAATTATATAATACACAGTCAGTCTTCGAAACAAATATTTTTGTTGCATTCATTTGTCCATACATGTACAGTATCTTACAAAAGTGAGAACACCCCTTTACATTTTTGAAAATATTTTATTATATCTTTTCATGTGACAACACAGAAGAAATTACACTTCGCTACAATGTAAAGTAGTGAGTGTACAGCTTGTGTAACAGTGTAAATTTGCTGTCCCCTCAAAATAACTCAACACACAGCCATTAATGTCTAAACCTCTGGAAACAGAAGTGAGTACACCCCTAAGTGAAAATGTTCAAATCGGGCCCAGTGTCAATATTTTGTGTAGCCACCATTATTGCTCTTTCGTTCATTGACGGACACAGCACTTTAATCTTGACTTTAGGTTATATTGCCACCTTTAGGAGAGGACTAGGCAGAACACATAAAAAACAAACACAGTACCGCCCAGGGGGCAGTCCTACTGGCTATAACCCCTCACTCTGTTTCCAGCCATTTTACCTCCCTGGTGCCATGTGACTCAGTGTTATAAGGTCTCAGGTGTGAATGGGGAGCAGGTGTGTTAAATTTGGTGTTATCACTCTCACTCTCTCATACTGGTCACTGGAAGTTCAACATGGCACTTTATGACAAAGAATTCTCTGAGGATCTGAAAAAAAGAATTGTTGCTCTACATAAAGATGGTCTAAGCTATTAGAAGATTGGCAAGACCCTGAAACTGAGCTGTAGTATGGTGGCCAAGACCATGCAGTGGTTTAACGGGACAGGTTCCACTCAGAACAGACCTTGTCATCTTCAACCAAAGAAGTTGAGTACATGTGATTAGCATCATATCCAGAGGTTGTCTTTGGGAAGTAGACGTATGTGTACTGCCAGCATTGCTGCAGAGGATGAAGGGGTGGGGGGGGGGCAGCCTGTCAGTGCTCAGAACATACACTGCACACTGCATAAAATTGGTCTGCATGGCTGTCGTCCTAGAAGGAAGTCTCTTCAAAAGATGATGTGCAAGAAAGCCCATTTCAGTTTTATGCAAGTATTAACTGTGGGGGAAGGATCACGTGGCAATCCTTCTTTTTCCAAGAGTTAGCTTGCTGTTGCTAATGTTGATTGCATTGCACAAACGATTATAAGAAGTCATATGGGATTTGAGCACAAGCAGACTTGTCGCTGGCTGCTGTTACTGGTGAGATATCTGCTTATAATACTTGTAATTCTGTGTAATACCACCCTAAGGCTGCTCATAGATTATACATTGTTTTTTTCATTCAACTAGCATGTTGAACCTAAAAAAAACAACAACAAAAAAAAAAGAATTCTTATAAACTCTCTTGCTGTATCTTTTTTTCTGACAGCAGGGAGCCTTCTCTGCCATCAGAATACACTGATCATCACTTCCGTCTGTAGCCGGAGGCGCTGATCATGGAAAAAGATTCCAACACAGTGGTTGTACAGAAGTCGATTGGTAGATCAACTCCTGTACAACCACCCTGCCTATACATGGATCAAAATTTGTCCCTGCCTAACCAGCCAAATATCAATCCAGGTATTGCTGGATTTAGCTGATCTTAACCAGAACACCTTGGTATAGTGATAATCTTGTACGAAATCACAGGCTCATGCTTAGGGACCTCACAGGATACATTTTCCAAGATGTGACCTAATGGCTACTCTTTAGCATTAGAGAGGCTCTAAAAAAACAAGCACTTTAAAGCTGAGCATTTGGTTATGTAGCAAAAATGTGAAATCATTTATAAAAAAGGATCTTTGGTAAACATTGCTAGAAAAAAAATGTTCTTTAGAGCTTTAGAAATTTTATTTCCATCAGATTAATTCCATTTTACCTATTTTTCCATTGTATAATAATCACATGATTGTTCGCATTATGAATGCACATTTCCTGGACCTGGAAGCACCATTCCAATATCTGGCACAGTTATGTGTATATTTCAAGTAACTGTTCTTTTTGGGTGGATAAACTCATTACTGTGCATGGAAAAACTGATCCTATGAAGAGCAGTTTTTTAGGTCTGCTGAGCACTGCCATTTTTAGCCTAAATGCTAATAATGGCATTAAATAAATTAGATTATACAGTTAAGGGGTCCTACCAGGTTAACCCCTTAACCACTTCAATACAGGGCTCTTATACACCTTCCTGCTCAAACCAATTTTCAGCTTTTAGTGCTATCACACTTTGAATGACAATTGCGTGGTCATACGACACTGTACCCAAACAGAATTTTATACATTTTTTCCCATAAATAGAGCTTTATTTTGGTGGTATTGGATCACCACTGGGGTTTTTATTTTTTGATCTACAAATTAAGAAAATACAGAAAATTAAAAAAGAAAAAAAAAGTTTTCCTTAGTTTCTGTTACAAAACTTTGTAAACAAGTAAGTTTTCTCCTTCACTGATGGGCACTGATGAGGCAGTACTGATTGGCACTGAGGTGGCACGGATAAGGAGGCACTTATATGCAGCACTGATGGGCACTGATAGGTGGCACCGGTGAGCACTTATAGGCTACACTGATGGATGGCAGTTAGGCAGCACTGAGCAGGGGGCACTGGCAGGCATTACTGATGGGCACAGTGCCATCCCTATTGGGCACTGATTGGCATAACTGGTGGCCATGGGTGGGCATTCCTGGTGCTCCTGGGTAGGCATACCTGGTGGCCATGGGTGGATATCCCTGGAGGTCCCAGGTAGGCATACCTGATGGCCATGGGTGGGCATCCCTGGTGGTCCTGGGTGGGTATCCTCAGGGGGCTGCACCTCCCCTGTCAGGAGAGCAGTCAATCGGCTCAGCACGAGTGGAGGAAAAGCCGATATACAGCTCTTCCTGTTTACACTGTGATTGGACACAGGTGATCATGTGGTAAAGAGCCTATGTCAGAGACTCTTTACCTAGATCGGAGATGCGGTGTGTCAGACTGACACACCACACCAATGTTCGCCGCGCTGCATGCCCCCACAGCTTATCCTGCTGGACATCATATGACGTTCAGTCAGGATAATGAAACCACTTTGCGCATGTCATATTGCTATATGGCTGGCGGGAAGGGGTTAAGGCCCCAATTATGTGACTGTATAGACCGGTTTCCTCTATCTGGTAGTGTGTTTGGCGAATTCTGCTATCCTGAACCCTCTGAATCGGAGATCCTATTTAACCTCTGCCGGTTTGCCTGCTGACTCCTTGCCTGATATTCCTGCCCGCATGTCCTGCAGGATTGTCCTGATTGGTATCTCCAGTCTGGGTTTATGTGACCTAAATCTCCTGACACTCATGTTCCTCTTATCCCTTTGCACATTCTATCTTACTATCTGGTACATTACATACCAATCAGTAAATGGTGGAGTTTGAAAGGGAGGCCTCTCAGCTGTAAATGTTCTGACAGCCAATATCTATGTCTCAAGCAGTTGAAAGACTTCAAGATAATTTTTGTCAGACCAAGAGGTGGATGCCTCCCACGATCACAGGAAATACCAGGCATTTAAGAACTCTTGTGAACGTTACACATCAACTATGAACATTGTTATTGGAAGCTACAAGAATTGGGTTCACCATTTCATTACTTCAGGGTATACCTCAGGCTTGGGCCCATCATCAACTTCAGCAAAGTCATCCCGCATTGGTCACCTCAGACTCTTTTCTCTTAGCCATGGCACAGTTTTATGCTGGTCACCTCCAGACTATTTTATCTCAGTCACGGCACAGTTGTACGTTGACCCTTTATGTTATGTGATTGTCAAGGCCATGCTCAGTAAATCGTGGCAAAGCAAGAGGTCCTGTAGGGGACTATGTATCTGACTTTCATTTTTGTACTGCTGATACAAAGTGGAACAACAATCTATTTCACCTTGGCTTGTCCAATCCCTTGAACGATGAACTAGCTAGAGTGGTGTACCTGATAGTGTGTACCTGCTTTACTGAAAGACTTGATTGATCTGGATCAACGTTTATGAGAGAGAGGACTAATCACCCCCATTACATGCAGCCAAGACCAGATATTCCAGTCTGGTCACCTGTTGCTACCATCCCTGGTACTCCACCAGCTATGAGTGGCTACACTAAAACTTTACAGTGCAGTTTTTGTCAGACACCTCTATCCACAAAAAAACATCTCTAGCAATTACACTGTAACATATGCTTTTGCTGGTCGCCTTATGCACACTTCTCCAGTGAAATCATATACTGTATGCCACTTTCTTAACTGGATTCATACGGTACAGCTCACTGGGACACACCAAGCTCATATCACCCTCCAACTTTCCCTGCAGTTACCCAAAAAGACTCTACCTGTTCCTACAATCATAATTACATTGATTGGTCCCATGGGGTTGTCACCTTCACATACAGCTACTGCCAGACACACTGTATTCTATTTACATTCTTCTTCACCACCCCTCTCCTGAGTATGAAGCGGTATTAAATACATAAAATTTAGTTAGAATTAGTGAAGACGACAAATGGAAGGTGGCTTTTCAGATACGATTTGGACACTATGTATATCTGGTCATGCTTCTGCTTCTGTAATGCTCCAGCCACATTCCATCATTTTGAGAATTATTGTATACATTATATTCCAGGACTAGTGTGTTCTCTTCATCATCATTTACTTAGACGACATTCAGTTTCTCTAATTCATTGGCGCATTGCAGGGTCCATTTAAAGAAAGTATTGGACAGGCTTTATAAGTGTCACCTTTACGCTAAACCAGAAAAGTGTGAATTTGAAAGACACATTATTCATTTTTGGGACCCTTCTCGACCAGTGGAATTGCCATGGATCCACAGAAAGTTGCTACAGTATTGGAATGGCCTGCCATAATGAATAAGAAGGCAGTGAAGCAATTTGTGGGCTTCGCTAACTTCTATAGGATGTAAAAAATAAACTTTGCTGGTATAATTTCACTTATTGCCCATCTGACTAAACCACATATTACTTTTGTACAGACACAGGAGACTCAATCAGCTTTTGAATAGCTGAAAGCTTTATTTACAACTGCTCATATTCTAAAGCATCCTGAGCCAGCTTTTCCCTATGTCCTGGAGGTTGATACATCAGAATGCGCAATGGGGCCACACAGTCTCAAAATCAAGGGCCTAAATCATTACCCTTTCCTGTTTTCTTCTTCTCCTGGAAGTTGAATCCCACCAAAAATATCAGTGATGTCGGAAACTGGGGGTTACTGGCCATCATCTCTGCTTTCAAAGAATAGCGCTATCTTCTGGAAGGGGCATCATACCCCATTCTCATTTTTATGGATCCAGAGTACTTAAAGACTGTAAAACTTTTGAGGCCTCATGAGACAAAACGGTGCTTTTCTTTTGCCGATTTGGATTTCTTTTCCAATCATTTCTATTAAGGTTGTAAACCCTACAGATATAAAACCATACAAAAAACAGTACAGAAAAATACTGGTGCAGGATAAAATTAGTGATATACATCATTGGTCCTTAAGGAACCGGTATAATGCAATTTTGGGCTATTACTATATTTCCTAAGAGCAGAAGATACATCCCCTGAAGAGGAACTGCATGACTGAGGGGCGTTCTCATCTATGACGAGGGCATATCTCAACCATGAATCGATCAAAGTAGCTGTTCTTTGTGTTTGAATACTCACCCCGCAAACAGGGAGTGAGACCAAAGGTGGCCGACCATCAGTCCTACATCGCTCCCCAAACTACCAAAAGGTTTAATAAGTAGAATAAAGGGGAAGAAAAGAAAGACGAAAGGGACAAAGAAAGGCAATAGAAACAGCGAGCCTCTCCTGGGGCACTAAGAGGTTGGCCTTAGGTAGGTAATCCAGGGTCCCAGGTTTTTTCAAATCGAGGAAGCATGTACTGCAGGATGGCAGAGAAGCATTCGTTTAACATTATCCAGGACAATTTGTTCTTTAAAAGGTCAAAAGATAGCACCAGGGATTTCCAAGATCTTGCAATAGTTTTTCTGGCTCATGAAAAAATGAAAGAAATTAGGTATTGGGTGGGTCTTGGGGCTGCCCCAACAGGGTGTCCGAGGAGTGCCTGTGAGGGAATAGATAAAATTGTAGCTACGGATCCAGAATCTGCAAGCTTTTGGGTCGATTTGGATTTCTTATAACATATTGCCCTGGAGCAAAGAATATCAAACCATATACACGTTAACACATATTTCAATTGTCCCCTGAACCTGACACGATTTTACCAGCTAAGAACTTTCTAGTTATGCAAGCCTTTCTAGTATCGTGAGTGTGGAAAGGGCTGTAGACCATCCACCTCTTAAGGACTACATAAGAGCAAAAGTCTTTACCTGCATGAAGGATGAATCTTTGTTCCTGAGCACCTCAAGGTTGCTGTTGTTAAAGCATAACTAAAGGATTAGAGCACCTGTCAGTTTTTATTGGTGTCCCTGTTAGGGAAATTCTACATCGCTATTTATCCCGCTTACCATTATAACTGAAAGTAAAAGAAAATCCCAAATTTTGAGTTGTCCACAGAAAAGTATTCCCATAATTTGCAGGGATTTCCTATAACTTTGCCATGGGACAAAATGTGAAAGCACAAACTGCAAAAAAAACAAAAAATCAAACAGGTGTTATAACCCTCCCTTACTCTATCCAAAATGAAAAAAAAAAAAAATTTTGCCAATAGGTCTACTTTAATATGTATCATGGTCATCCTTTGGCGGGTCACTTTGGGATTCAAAGAACCTCAGATTAGGTCATCTGTTCTTTATGGTGGCCAGACTGAATGCATGCTGTTAAAGTGTTAACACACTCCCATTTTTCATAATCCTCTATGTTTGTTTACTGCAATGGCCACCTGTGACCATGTTTTATGAAAATAATGCTGTATATACCTTGTTTACAGAGCACTGATCTGCGCTCATTGACCTGCCGCTTCTCTTCTCTCTTGGCTCGACATATGCAGTGGGTGGGGCAGAGGATCCCCTGCTGACATCAGTCAGGAGGGGAGGAGGAGAGAGGCGGCCCCACCCACTGCATCTGTCGGGCCAAGAGAGAAGAGAATCGGTAGGTCAATGAGTGCAGATCAGCACTTTGTAAATAAGGTATATGCAGGGAGGGTCAGGAGGGTATGGTACTGTGGGGCAGGAGGGAACGGTACTAAGGGACCAGGAGAGCATGGTATTGGGGGATCAGGAGGGCATGGTACAGGGAGGTCAGGAGGGTACAGTACTAAGGGGCTAGGAGGGTATAGTATTGGAGGGTCAGGAGGACAGTACAGGGGGTTAGGAGGATATGGTATTGGGGCGCTAGGAGGGCACGATACTGAGGTCTCAGGAAGGCAGAATTCATGAGGGTCAGGAGGGCATGATGCAGGGAGGTCAAGAAGGTACAGTACTAAAGGGCCAGGAGGGCATGGTGCAGGGAGGTCAGGAGGGTAAGGTGCAGTGTGGTCAGGAGGATACAATACTAAGGGGCTGGGAGGTTATGGTATTGGGGGGAGGGTCAGGAGGACAGTACAGGGTGTTAAGAGGGCACAGTACTGGGGGCTCCAGAATTTTGGAGGTGCCACTACTGACCGCTTTCTAAAAATCCTTATTTCCTTCCTTTTTCACCAGCTGGATTCAGAATAATTTGAGGCTCTGTCCTGCAGATCAGTAACATTAGGGAAAGGTTCTTGTCTGCATTTTTCCAAGTCAGTAACCCAAACTATACAGGGCAGAAGTAGCCAGGCAAGCATTTTTGGAAGGTGTTCATCAATGGCATCCACCTTGTGTCTCTCATGACAGGCTTCCTTTAAAGTGATTGCAAAGGGATTTGAAAAACAAACATGTTATACTTACCAACTGTGTGCATTAGTTTTGTATAGAGCAGCCCTGATCTTTCTGTTTAACTTGGGTCCCTCCCCAGGCTCCTTTAGACTCTATCTCAACACGTTTCGTCCAATAGGACGCACCTTCAGGGAACCTCTAGTGATTTCCTCCACCCATGGAAGAAAACCAAATATGATTACCTGCATGGGTTTGAATGGAACATCTATGCATCCTTGTACAGATAAACATGGCCCATCTGAAAGAGGCCTATTAGACTCCATGCATACTAGGCCTCTAAACAAATGCCAGAAACTCTGGCACAAAAAAAATCTCATAATGGCTAGCATTGCACTTATGCATTTATGTGTGTTTGCATTGATAATGTTTTTTTCCAAAATATTCCCCTCTCAAAAACATGCTTTTTTTCCACCCTGTAAATGCTCCTCTTCAAATATGCCTATAAATGCTCAAATGTGCATGGACATGGACACATAGGCTAACATAGAGCTTCTACAGCTTGAACGAAAAAAAGAAAATGCAAAACACCTGTATAAACAGAATTTTTTTTATGCCCAGTGTGCACAAGGCTTTAGGCCTCTTCCACGCAATGGGCTTGATCAGGTCCACCTGTCTGTTTTTCAGGTGGACCTGATCACAAGGTCCATTCATCCCTGTGGACAGGCAGGTATAAATTGAATTGTATCCATTTATACCCACCTACCTCTGGCCCGCTAAAAGAAACTATTGAGACCCATACACTGGTTTTTGTCTTCAGATTTGAGGTCAAACCTTAGGAGTTTTAATTTGTATGCAATTATGCATGCAGGCCCTTCTGAATCTGAAGACAAAAATCTGCAGAGAATCTGATAGTGTGTATGGGGCTTAAGGGGATCCATCTTCCTCCTTCTGGTTCTATTGAATCGGAGGGTAGCCAGAACCCTCCTTGCTGTACACAACGCACGCCAGAACGCTCCTTCCTGTACACAACGCACGCCAGAACGCTCCTTCCTGTACACAACGCATGCCAGAACGCTCCTTCCTGTACACAACGCACGCCAGAACGCTCCTTCCTGTACACAACGCACGCCAGAAACCTCCTTCCTGTACATAACGCACGCCAGAAGGCTCCTTCCTGTACACAACGCACACCAGAAACCTCCTTCAAGTACACAACGCGTGCCAGAACCCTCCTTCCTGTACTGCTATGCTATATGCTAAACTATAGGCAGGACTAATAGGCCCCATGCCATCCAATAGGCAGGGCTCTTATAGGTCCCCTTTGTAATGCATGCTTCCCTATAGTCAAGACTCAGATACACATCCTCTATAATTCATGCCCCCTCCCCACTGTAATGCATATTACACTATAGGTAGTATGGTAATGGGTCCCCTTTGTAATGCATGCTAGGCTATAGGCAGGACTGTGACAGGTAAACTTTGCAATGCACGCTACACTGTAGGCAAGACTTTGGCGGGGGGTCCCTTTGTAATATATGCTTCACTATGGGCAAGACTTTGAGGTGGTCCCTTATATATGCTAAGCATCATCCATCCCTCTCCACAATGTATCCACGTCCAGCATTATCCATCCATCCATCCCTCCAGTATCCACATCCACACCCAGCATAATCCATCCAACCCTCCAGTATCCACATCCACGCACAGCATCATCCATCCATCCATCCCTCCAGTCTCCACAATGTGGGTGGATTTGGTGGGACGGCCAGTGGGCAGGCCCTGGGGAATGTTGGTTTTCAGGCCCGGGGAGGGGGGGGGGCCAGGCCTAAAGTTTTGTAACGGGCCCCAAAATTTCTGATGGCTGCCCTGTCTGTATGAATCACTTCTCACAAGTTTTTCTGAAACCAAGAGAAAAACAATGACGGGGGAGTCACAGTCAGGGCCGGGACAAGGGGTGGGCAGGAGGGACAGCTGGCCTGGATGCGGTAGGAATTTTGGGGGGTTGTGCTAGAATGGGTCATTGGGGGGGGTGGATTTGTATCAGGAGAGTGGATTTCTGTTGGGAAGGGGATTTGGGGGGGAGGACTTGTACTAGTGGGGTTGATTGAAGGGATTTGTGCTAGGAGGGGAAATTGGGGGGGGGGGGCTATGTTAAGTGCTAGGATAGGGAATGTGGGGGGGGGATTTATGCTGGGAGAGGGTGATTTGGAGGCGACGCGGGAGCGTATCCGCGGGTCCTGCAAACTCGATGTTCGCTGACGGCCCGCAATCGTGAGACGGAGAGGCAGAACGAGTAGGTGCCTATGTAAACAAGGCATTTCCCTGTTCTAAATAAGATTTAATAGATGGATCTCAAACTACTGTTAATAATTTGGGACAAAAAGAGCACAATTTCTCTGGTACCTCCACAACTTAGGTAATTAGTTCAAAAAATATAGGGAAAAAGAAACAAGGACATGCCTATTGACATGACAGGGATATACTGCTCCCTGTCACCGGGAGCAGTGATTGCTGTCATGGGAGTGGTAGCCCCCCCCCCCACAGTTAGAATCAGCCCCTAGGACATACTTAACCCCTTGACTGCCCCCTAGTGTTTAACCCTTTCCCTGCCAGTGTCATTTACACAGTAATCAGTGCATTTTTATAGCACTGATCGCTGTATAAATGACAATGGTCCCAAAATAGTGTCAAAAGTGTCCGATGTGTCCGCCATAATGTTGCAGTCCCGATGAAAATTGCAGATGGCCGCAATTACTATTAAAAAAAAAATGTATAATAAAAATGCCATAAATCTATCCCCCTATTTTGTAGACACTATAACTTTTGCACAAACCAATCAATATACACTTATTTTTTTTAACCAAAATGATGTAGAAAAATACGTATTGGCATAAACCGAGGAAAAAAAAATTTTTTATATATTTTTTGGAGATATTTATTCTAGCAAAAAGTTAAAAAAATTGCTTTTTTTTTTTCAAAATTGCCACTCTTTTTTTGTTCATAGTGCAAACAATAAAAACCATAGAGGTGATCAAATACCACCAAAAGAAAGCTCTATTTGTGGGGAAAAAATTACGTCAATTTTGTTTGGGAGCAACATCGTACGACTGCGCAATTGTCAGCTAAAGCGACGCAGTGCTCTATCGCAAAAAAAAAAATGCTCTGGTCAGGAAGGGGCTGAAGTGGTTAAAGGAGAATTATATAAACACTTTTTGAAAGATAAAATGTGCATTTTATATACAAATATATAGATCAGACCAAAATGACCAAGGAAAGAGGGACTCCAACAGGCATGTACTGGCCATAGGGACTATAGGGAGTTTCCCGGTGGGCCGATGGCTCAGTGGGCCGGTTTTAGTGACAGCCCCCAAGGTGGATGATCTCTGGGGACTCGGATGTAAGAGGGGCTCTCTGGGGACCCTGATGTAAGGGTGAAGGCTATATGGGGACCCTGATGTAAGGGGAGGCTCTCTGGGGACCCTGATGTAAGAGGAGGCTCTCTGGGGACCCTGATGTAAGGGGAGGCTCTCTGGGGACCCTGATGTAAGGAGTGGCTCTCTGGGGACCCTGATGTAAGGAGTGGCTCTCTGGGGACCCTGATGTAAGGAGTGGCTCTCTGGGGACCCTGATGTAAGGAGTGGCTCTCTGGGGACCCTGATGTAAGGGGGGCTCTCTAGGGGCTTTTTTGCGCAATTGCATACAGTTTATATACTGTTTTTTGCGTGTTTGCAAATTTAAAGTGGGCCGGTCTGCATGAAGTCCAGGGCCAAATTTTTGTCCCAGTCCAGCCCCTGGACTCCAAATTAGTGACGATCCCTGGAAATCAGGGACAGTTGGAAGCTATGCTGGTGACAGCCTCACCTCTGATCCTGGGTGCTGTGTGAAGGGGGTGTGCCTCTTCTGTCCAATCAGCTCTCAGATCTCTCCTCACTGATGTAAACTTCAGCTCCCCGCCCCCCCCCCCCCCCCTGCTTTTCAGAGCTGAGAGATCCTGTGAAAAATCTGCACTTTGAATGGATGTGGGGGAAACAGGGCTGAAGCTAAATAGGTACAACTTTTGTAGGATTTGTTTGATCTGCGTATGATTGAAGGCCAGCCACTTCACTGGGTGTAGGTAATGGTTAAAACCACTTTAATAAACATAAGTGGGCTGTCCAAGGGGTTAATAAGTAATGCTGAGCATGAAGAATGCAGCAATGTGTCCTGATCACCTGGCCAGCAATCCCGATGGTGTGTGATGATCGGTGTCTATTAATGTAGGGACACATCTATCGCTGTGATCTCCCCGCTCTGCTCCTCCTCTCTAATAACTTGCCAGTGATTCCCCGGTGTGACAGCTGGCCGCGCCTCCACAACTTTCTGAAGGACAAAGCTTGGGAACTCTCCTCCCCTCTCCGCTTCCTCCCGCCCCGCCCTTACAGCTCATTGGCCCCCCGCTCTCCTTAAGACCGCCCCTCGGCAGGGGGGTGTGTTATTCCGGAGTTCATTGACAGCGGCGCGGAGGTCACATCACATGGGGGCTGAGAGAGGAGCCCGGAGTCCGCGGGAAGGAGGTGAGAGCACCCCCCGGGGACGGTACACGGTGGGGGGATGGTGACCGGTGTGCGGAGCGGGCTTATTACACACGGGAGGGGAAATCCTGCAAGGACAAGCCGCTAATCCCGGGGGGGGGGGGGGGCACTGTGTGAGCAGGGAAGGGTTAAAGAGGAGGGAGCCCATACACTCCACAAAGAATATGGCGGGGGGTCCTCCTTCTCCCACCTTCCCGGGGGCCACTGGGACCGGGAACTTCCCGAGCGGAAGTGGGCTGTGTGTGTCAGCTGTGCCCGGGCTGCTCAAGGACACAACAAAGTGACCGCCTGTGTGTGTGACAACAACCCCCCCAACTTGTGTGTCCCACACCCCACCATTCTACATGGCTCCTGTACACCCCACCCCCCTCCTCCTACATCTAATCAGATCAGTCTTCTGTCATACTCACTAGTATGTGGCCCCTCCTACACCTTGCATGCTAGCAGCTGCTAACCTCTCTAAGTGTCTTCTTATTAAAGGTCCTTTTATTTTATTGGGGGGGGGGGGCTAAAAAAAATTATACTTGCCTGCTCTGGTATTGTACAGAGTACCCCGATCATCCCCTTTTTGGTGCCCCTCCCTCCCTCCCCCCCCCCCCCCAGTCGGTGTGATGCTAAGGGGACACCAGTGTAGGCACACTCCTGATCTGTGCTGTGTGCATCTATAGACACTCTCAGCACTGGTAAACCCTGATCTCTGCTCCCTCCTCCAGATGACTGGGGGCAGGAGCTTATGGTTCCCACTGCTGTCAGTGTGCCTTGTGAGAGCAGTGCTGAAGACAGGGGCGGTGTTGGATTAGTAACCAGTAAGGCTGGATTCACACCTATGCGTTTTTAGTGCATTTTGCAGATTTGCACTACAGTCCAAAGGGGGTGGTAAAATCGCCCTGCTAGCGGGCAAATCCCGCCACTAAAACAATGGAAAGTGGCACTAAAAAAAGTGCAGTTTTACCACTGGCGCCTACCCCCCCAGTGTGACAGGGGCCTAAATGCCCCTTCATGTTAGCCTATGTGTCCCTGCACACAAACTGTGAGAGGCGTTTGGAGGCGTAAGTATTTAGGGGCAGTAAAAAAAGAGCCCATGCTTTCAGGAGCAGTAAAAACGCCCCTGAAAGGTTTTTGGCATTTTTACTTCATTAAAGACACTCCCTATAATGTAAACGCTAACATGGAAAAATGCACAATGCTAATGTAAAAAATGGCTAAACTCCACAAAAAGGGTGTTTATAGTGCTGGTGTTTTTAAAACGTCCTGTGGATGAGCCCTGAGTGTTTTGTTTAGGGATGGAGCAGTAGGAGAGCAAATAGTGGGGTGTTATTAAAGTGGAAGTAAACTTTAGGTAAGGCTTACAATATCTCCTAAATGTGCATAGTTTGAGATATTTACTGTCCATGCAGTCAGTAGCTGGCACATGCGCTCTGAAGGAACGGCCACCTGTACCATTTTTCAGAGCCCTGACTGGCGGCTCACATACACTTGCATGGGAGTAACACCATCACGACCCCCGCCAGTTGGAACCACAAACCCTGAAGGATGACCAGATATAAATTGACGCAGTCTCTATTGATGGCATTGCAGCACTTGGATTGCTTCGTTTTGAGAAAAGTTTCACATAATGTGCTAGTATGCAATGCATACTAGCTAGGGGTGCATCAAATGGGTTTTTGGTAACGATACTGAAAATGAAAAATACACTAGGCCAAAAACGGCAGTTTATAAAAAATTAGATAGAATTTATTGGCACCTTTTTAAGAAAGTTCAAGAAAAATGCAGTCGGAGTATCTTGTATCATGCCTTCAATCTCTTACTTAAACACACTGCTAATACTATTAGCAAAATTTTCATTCGGAGCACCTCTAGCAGACATGGTACAGGAGATGGTCAGAGACTGCAGCCTCTCACTAGTGCCCGTCGATGCAGCTTGCCTGTGCCCAGATCAGAGCGGGTGGTCGCCATGTGTCATTTGAATTGCCCGGTCCACAGTAACAATGTCGTGCCTCCTGTTAACATGTTGCTCATTCAATGTCCCAGCATTGGATCAGTGTGCTGTCAATCACAGGAGGTGGGCTGTTGTTATGGCTGGGCAATTTGGCTCCTGACACACAGATTGTCGCTCTGCAAGGATGGGGGGGGAGGGGAGGCAGAACTTTGAACCAGAATGATACCCTGCAATGGGTGGTGGCGAGGCCACCACTACTGCGCATGCACGATTTTACTTTCAGCAATGTGCCGAAAAACACAATTTTCGGCCAATGTTTCGGTGCATCCCTAATCCTAGCACATTGAGAGAGAGAGAGAGAGAGAGAGACCACTTTAACCATTTTGCTTACCTACTCCTTTATATGTACTGCAGTGGGGTGGCATGGGCAGGCTCAGGTGCACATGATCTGGGCTCTTTTGGGATAGGAGCTTTTAGTCACTATGTCCACCAGATTAATGTTACCAGGGATCGTGTTATGTGATCACCTATGCTTTCCATTCATGAACAGCTTGCTTATTGTTGTTGTGATCTGTGATTGGCCCAAAGCAATTGCATGGTACCTAGCTACCTGTACCATGTGATTAGCTTAGTCAATCTGATGGCAAGCTGCTCATAAATGGTTGGCCTACTCATGACTGCTAAAACTATTGCTTCTACATCATTGTATAAGCAATACAAAAAATACATGATCATCCCCACACCATGTAGTACACGGAGCTAATCTGACAGGCTGTAATAAAGGGGGGGGGGAAAGTAAATTAAAAAATTCCATTCTCAACTCGCCTTCCTGGACAGCATGATAGGCTCCAAATCAGTTTATAAGGCTCCACTTTACCCCTTGTCCATTCCTGTATTGATTGTGTTTCTCTCACAGCAAAACATATATAAATATATATTTTTTTTCTATCTGACCAGAAGACTAAAGAGTTGGTACCCCTGTGAGTCAGGTGTAGTAATGCCGCTTAGGGCTGCACTTACCTGCTGCCTCAGAGCTTCTTGCAAGTCGTCACAAAAGGCATTTGCACATGCAGTCTGGGCGTTTCAATCACCTACCATTGCACTCTGCTTGGGTCTCCTGGTCTTTCCCTGGTGCAGCGGGTGACATTTTTCTGGAGTCCAAACAATCTAAGCACCAAGGGGAGGCCTTGGTGTGCTCCAAGCCTCACTCTCAGGCTGTAACTTGCGGTCACAGCTGGAAGAGGAGGAGCAAGCCCAAACGTGACCCAGGTAGTGGGTTTAAAGCATGGAGGAGACGCCAGGCCTGCATGGCTGCGGAGACTGAAGTATTCCTGCTCACAGCAGGGCTCAGGCTGTAAGCAGCCAAGTCTGTTTGAGCCCACCTCATGGACAAGGAGGGTGGAAAGATGGCACAGGTGGCTGCAGGCAAGAGCAAGTTTGGACTGGGTAAGTGCAGTTTTCTTGCCTACTTGGGGGTTGACACCAGATTAGATGATCCCTGGTAATCCCCCATGCCTTCTCCTGGGAAACGGGGCCTGCAGCCATGATGCAGGGGGGCATTTTTCCCAGGATGTTTCTGACCAACCACTTGCCTCATCCACTAGCACCAGTGCCAATAAAGTGTGGTAATTATGGGAAAAGATTGTCAAAATACCACACCAAACCTTTTTGTTATATGGGTATTAACAAACTGTCTGGGAAAGGCCTCAGGATTAATGAGATATTTTCTCAAGGAAATGTTGGTCACTATATAATCTTTCCGCACCCCTACTTGTACCCCTAGTAGAAGGTTCAGGTGAACCCACCCCTAAAGAGGGTCCCTCATCACAGGAGCATTTACTAGTCAAGCCAGGACCAAGTATCCCTTTTACCTTTCTCCCAAGGGGCTTCTCCTGGCTCAGCCCAGGGAAGAGGATGAGATGGAGGAAGCAGAAAGTCAGGTGAACTCTGAGCTCTCTTCAGATGAGGCTAGCTTGGGTCTGGATAGTGATGTAGAAGACACTACGTTAAGTAGTCACCTTCGGCTTAGCCTGAAGGTATCCCAAGTCCTCTACGCCACTGAAGAAATCCCTGAACCAATTAAGGAAACATCTGCACAGGATAAGATGTACAGGGGGTTGGTTAAAAGCCAGGCTAGGGTATTTCCCCTACACCAGTCTCTAAGCCCCTGTACACACGGTTGGAGATTTCCACAACCAAATCCGTCGGATCTTGCCCGAAACTGTTGCATACACACGGTCGGACAAAGTTGGTGAAAATCCGATCTTTCAGAACGTGATGACATAATTTCGTTACGATGGGACTACATTCAGGCTAGTAGCCAATAGCTTTGATGTAGGAATTTGATCTGAGCATGCGTGGCACTTGGTCCGATCAAAATTCTCTACACATGATCGGAGTATGTCCGATTGGCCCAGTTGGTCAGGAAATATTTCCAACATGTTGGAAAATTGGGTCCGACGGATATTCCGACGGAATCAGTCCGATGCATACCACACACAGTCGGATTATCCGACGACACGGTCCGATAGGACACGCTCCGACTGATTCTCCAACCGTGTGTACAAGGGCTAAGAGGTGGTTCTTCAGGAGTGGAAATTTCCTGAAAGGAGTTTGGTCAGTCCTAAAACTTGAAGAGGAATCTTCTCTTTCAGGGAGGATGAAGCGGAATTTTTTTTAAGGTCCCTATGTTGGCTGCTGCCCTCCCCCCAGATGACAAGTCTCACCTCTCCTTTGAGGACTCTGGGAACATCTGAGATGCAAGAGACCGAAAGTCAGAGTCCCTGCTGGAAAAAAGCCTGGGAGGCCAATTCCTCAGTTATGGCCCTTGTATTAGCAGCAACCTGCTTTGCCAGAAATTCTGACTTATGGATAGAGAAGATTGATAGAAACTTCTCCCAAGGAAATAAGTCTCAGGATATTCTAGATTCCCTTTCAGTGATGGGGAAGGATGTTGCATTCCTGGCTGATGTGGCAGATTCCGTTAAGGCCTCTGCAAAAATGGGAGCACTGATTAACCAGGCTTGGAGGGCCATTTGGCTTGAAGCCTGGGAAGGTGATCTTGCCTCTAAGGTCTAAACTGGCTTGCCCTTTTGAAGGATCTTTGGCTCGGGCCTTGATGATGCTTTGTCTAGGTCCTCATAAAAAGGCAAGAAATTTCCTGTCAAACCCAAACAGGAAAAGTACAGTTCCACCCCCCCCGAGGACCCTCGACAAAATCAGCAAAGGTCTAAGAAAGAACCCAGCAGAAGGTGGGGGTTATGGTAGAGGCAGACAAAAAGGTAATTTGCTCTCTTACAAAATACAAAAGATCCAAAGTGATGCCAGAATTGAGGTGGGGGGCAGACTGTCTCACTTCATTCCTCAGTGGAAGGAGATTTCAGACAGTACTTCATCAGTCTACTCGGGGAAGGCTACGACCTAGAATTCTCATCAGAGCCCCCACCTATGATCACATTAACTAATTTTCCCAAGGATGAATTAAAAAGCGAGCCCTATTAGACTGGTTTCAGGAACTAGTAGAACAGGTGGTAGTTCTGGTTCCAAAAAGCCAGCTTTACTAGGGCTTTTGCTCCCACATTTTTGTGGTACCTAAGCCTTCAGAGAGCGATCTCCTTATTCTAAATCTCTGGAACTTGAATAAATGAAATATTTGTATAGCGTACAACGCAAACTGAATCGCCTCAAGGCCCTGCGAAGAGCTTAGTTGCCCATCATCTAGAAGAGCAAGGTCTTGAGTTTTTTGTTTTCCTAAAGGCCAGGTGGTTTTCTTCCAGGCGGATGTTGGTTGATAGAGCGTTCCATAACAGATGTCCTTGGACAGTGAATCTCCGCTCCCCCTTTGATTTGTACCGGGATTTGGGCACGAGGAGGAGGTTTTTGTTAGCTGATCGAAGATGGGGTTTGTAACGATTTATTTTCTCAATTGGGTATTGAGGAGTGTCTCTATGCACGCATTTGTGGGTGTGGCAGAGGGTCTTGAATGTGATCCGTTTCTTTAGGCTCCATGCACACTGGAGCTCGTAAACTGCAGTTTATTGGAGTTTGGGCGTGTGGCTTTATTTTATTTATTTTTTTAAGCCCATAAACTAAATTGGCTTTGATGAGCAGTGGAGTTTATGGGCTTTTTCTGAACGCCAGAAATTCGCGTTCAAAGTGCCGTTTTTCACTGCCAAACGATAAACGCGCGTTAGTGTTCGGCTTTCTATTTTTTCAATGCATTGTGGGAGTTTGGCATGCACTGTGGGATTTTTGGAGTGTCCTCTGTGTATTTTTATTGAAACCGCCCGTAAACGCTAATGCGAATAAATGCTAGTACAAAACGCTGTTAAAAGCACGTTTTTCAACCAGCGTTTTCTGCCAGCAATCTGGCGTCCAGAAAAAGCTTTTGAGCTTCAGTGTGCATGGAGCCTTATGGTTAGCCAATGTAGGTTCCTCAGGGAAGGGGAGATTGATTCCCAGGTTTTTTTTTTTTTTTTTTTTTTTTCTGTTATCAGCCTTGCCGCCGTGTTTTGGATAAGTTGTAATCGTGCAAGTTGCTGTTGTGGCAATCATATGTAAAGGGAGTTTGCGTAGTCCAGTTGTGAATTAATGACTGTTCCAACTACCACTGCTTTGCCCTTCTTTGGGATAAAAGGGATGAGTCTGTGTAGCAGATGGTGAGAACCACTGACTACTGCTCCTATTTGTGCATCCCTTGACATTTGTGAGTCCAAAATGACCCCGAGACTCTTGGTGTTGGTCTTTGGGGAGATTGCCCAAAGATGGCGGGTGGTGTCCAGGAGGTTTTGGTTACGGAATTATGGTTTGGGTGTAGGATAAGAAGCTCTGTCTTTGATTCGTTGGGTTTGAGGCAGTTGGTGGTCATCCAGTCTTCTATTAAATTGAGGCAGTTTTCTAGTTGGTGGTGATCTTTGTCCGGTGATACAGAACTAAAAGTTGCATGTCAGCGTACGAGTGAAAGCAGAGGTCTAAGCATCTGATGATCCTAGAATACAAAAGGTTTTCCATGGATTATTTACAGTGCAGAAAAACCTTCTGAAGGATGTCTTTATGACCACCCTTGATCTCAGGGATGTCTATCTACATGTGTTTTCCCCAGAACATCAGGCTTTCCTGAGATGGAGTTTTCCACTGGCAATTCAAGGCACTTTCTTTTTAGGCTAGCGGCAAGTCCAAGAATTTTCACAAAGATTCTAGCAGAGGGGATGGCAGTGATATTCTACATGGACAACTTGCTCGTACTGGTCCATCAGCTGCTCAGGTGGAAACAGATACCCAGAAAGTGATCTGTCCTGAAAAGACTGGGCTGGCTGGTAAACTTGGAAAAATCCTCCCTAGAACAGACTCAGTTCCAGACCTACCTGGGTTTCTGGGTGAACTCTCTGGCTCAAAAGCTTTTCCTACCAAGGGAAAAGGTAGTCTTGGCTGTAAATAGGCTGATAAGGGCCACTGTGTGCTCCAGGCGGAATATCCTTGGGGTCCTGGGGCTCATATCAGCCAGTGGTTGTCTGGGTGCAACTGCACTCAAGGGATCTGCAATCCTTCCATATTTTCCTCTTGGGACAAAAATAATTAATCACTAGATGAAAGTCTAATCATTACCCATCAGGTAACATCCTCCCTGCTGTAGTGGTCAGGCCCAGGCAATTTGGAAAAAGGCAGATCCTGGGGTCAGTGTGATCCACTAAAGGTCACCAGCTGTAAGTGCTTGGGGATGGGGAGCCCACCTGGGGAAAGGCAAAGCTCAGGGCTCCTGGCAGAAGAAAGTAGCAAGATCCTCTTCCAATCTTAGGGCCAGTTCACACCAGATGCAGTTCCTTTTTTTTTTTTTTTTTTTTTTTTTTTTTTTTTTTTTTTGTTCCTGCACCAGAAACTGACCGCATGGTGTAAACTAGAGCCATTAGAATACATGGGAAAACACTGTGCATGCATTTAACACTGAACTGCATCTGGTGTGAACTGAAGCCTTAAAAGCCTTGGAAAAGAAGTCCTGGTCTGGTTAGACAATTCTACAACCATAGTGTATCTGAACAATCGGGGGGGAACCAGGTTCCAAACCCTTCTAGCCTTAGTGAAGGAGATCCTGAGCTGAGCACAGGGTAGTCTTTGTCAGCGGCCCAAGGGGCACAGACAACCGGGAAGCATACCTCCTCAGATGCCAACCTGTCAGATGGAGAATGGGAACTAAACCTCCAAAGTGTTTTGAGTACTAGTTCCAAAATTTCCCTGCCCAGAGATGGCTCTTTGCCAATCAAAAGAACAGGAAGCCAAAGTTCTTTTCTCTCTCAGGAAAGTCGGAAGGCTTCGATGCTCTAGCGCAAAACTAGACCTTCCAGTTGGCTTGCGCTTTCCCCCCTCTGGCATGGATTCCGTGAGACATTCAGAAACTCGGCCAGGTTTCAGGCCATGTCCACCTAGTGGTCCCATGGTGGCCAAGAAGGGCTTGGATCGCAACCTTTAAGGCACTTTCAGTAGTGCCTCCCTGGAAGCTCCTGGACCTCTCTCGCAGGGTCCATTGCTGCACCTCAGACCAGGATTCTTTTATTGGATGGCCTGGTTAATGAGTGCCAGATCTTTAAGAGCAAAGATTGCTCAGACAGTGATGGACACTCTCTCCTCAAGCGGGAAGCCAGTGACAAGACAAATCAAGGTTTGGAGTTTTTTATTTTTTTTTTTTTAAGATTTTTGGTAGCCAGGGATAGGACAACCCCTGTAAAGGATAAGTCCCAAGGTGGAAACCTAACAAGGGTTCTAGAGGCATTATCTAGACCCCCCCCCCCCCTTTTTAGATGTGTTCATTTAAGTTTTTGACCATAAAACTAGCCTTTCTCCTAGCAGTAGTAGTTGCTAGGAGGGTAGGGGACCTGCATTAAAGAGGAAGTAAACCCTGATGAGTTTACTTCCTCTTTCATTCCCTGCAAAGCATAATGGACTACTATGCATCGCATAGTAGTCCATTATGTGTCACTTACCTGACACAGGAGCCAGCGATGTCACCGCTGTCCCCTGTAGTCCGGCGCATCCATCTTTTCGGTGGTGTCTCGCAGCTCCGCCGCTGTCATTCGGCGGAGCCGCGATGACGTCACTCCCGCGCATGCGCACGGGAGCCGACACGCGCGCCAGCTCCATTGTTGGAAATGCCGCGCTCAGTGCGCCTGCGCGCCGCTGTCTACGGCACATGTGCCGTAGACAGCGGTGCCTGTCTTCGGGCAAATCTCCTAAACCGTATAGGTTTAGGAGATATTTCTTGGACCTACAGGTAAGCCTTAATCTAGGCTTACCTGTAGGTCAAAGTGGTTTGTAAGGGTTTACAACCACTTTAAAGAACCCTTTTTGCTGATCCTGCCAGATCTGTTAGATCTGCCTAAGATGTCTTCAGCCTTCCATAGGACTTGAGTAACAACCTTACCATCCTTTTGCAAGAACCCTAAGAATGGGGGGGTGTGGGGGGGGGGATTTCATTATTTAGATGTTGGATGCCTTTATCTACAGAGGGTAAAGCTTGGCTCTAATCTTTTTAACCCTCTTCTCTGGACCTAGAAAGGGACTCCAACCTCAATCTTCAGTCTCTAGGTTTAAAAGGCAAGCCATTACTATAGCCTACGAAAGCTCAGTCATAACTGCACCAGAAAAGTTGAAAGCCCACTCAACCAGAGCCCTAGCAACCTCCTTGGCTGAAGAAAAAGCGGAAGCCTCCTGGGAGCAAATTCGTAGCGCAGCCACTTGGTCCGGTCAAGACTCTTTCCTGAAGCACTGCAGAGTGGCGGTCCTATGGCAGCAAGGCCTAGCCTTCGGTCAAAGTGTTACAGGCAGTGATCCCACCCCAAGATGAGCCTGTTGATTTATTATACTCATGTATTGCTGTCCTGGAAGGTGAGGTGAGAAAACTGCCAGTTGCTTACCAATGACAGTGTTTCTACGAAACCTTCCAGGACAGCGGGCTTACTTCCCACCCTGTTATGGGTGGAGGAGTAGGTAAATGTTGGAATAACCCTTGTGACTCGGTTGGGAGTATTACTTTACAACTACCGAGGGACAAGGGGTAAGGTGGGACCTTGCAAACAGCTGTGATTTTTTTTTTTTTTGTTTTTTTTTTAATTTTTAATTTTTTTTTTTTTTCCCTGTAGGGAGGCGCCGATAATCTCTCATGGCTGCCATCCTGGAAGGTTTCATAGAAACACTGTTATCGGTAAGCAACTGTTGGTTTTTCTCCATACTGTCACCAGTTGGTATCCCTGATCACTGCCACAACAGTCCTAACGACACTGTACTGCACTGGTGTTAAAGTTTTAAACTAATTTGTCCAAAAATTTACAACATCAAAAAAAAACCTTGTCACAACTCTTGCTAAAAACTTTACATGACCTACTTTATAAAAAGGGGTCATTTGGGGTGGGAGTATTTGAGGCCTGATGAAAGGGGCTGTCGGTACACTGGTGTTTTTTGTTTAAAACAAAAAAATAAATAAAAAAAAACATAGTTTGCAGATGTTGTACTTTCACACAAATGAATTAACCACTGGGCATTTAAACCCCCTTCCTAACCAGACCAATTTTCAGCTTTCGGTGCTCATATTTTAATGTAATGAAATATGGTTTCATGAGAATTTTTTTATTTTTCACAAATGGAACTTTTATTTTGGTGGCATTTGATCACTGCTTTTATTTTTTTATTTTTTTTTTTTTATATATTGCGCTATAAAAGACTGAAAATTCTGTTTTAAAAAAAAAATCCACTTTTTTGTTTTATAAAATTTTGCAAATGAGTAATTGGCAAACTTGTACTGCTACATATCTTTGGTAAAAAATAACCCGAATCAGTGAATAATATTTGGTCTTTGTCAAAGTTAGTCTACAAGCTATGGTGCCAATATCTGAAAATTTGATTCACACCTGATGTACTGACAGCCTATATCACTTCTTGAGAACCTAACAAGCCAGGAAAGTACATATGACCCCTTTTTAGAAAGTAGACATTCTGAGGTAATTAGTAAGAGACATGGTGTTTGTGAAAAAATTGTTAGGTTGTTTCTCACCCAGCATATGCATAGCACAAATTACACCCCAAAACATTCTACTCCTCCGGGGTATGGCTATACTGCATGTGAGACTTTTACTCAGTGTGGCCACATACAGAGGCCCAACATGCAGGGAGCACCATCAGGCATTCTTGGAGCATAAATTGTACATTCTTGACTACTTGCGCTTTTGAAAGCCCAGGAGCACCAGGATAATGGAAATGACCTGAAAATGACCCTATCTTGGAAAGAAAACAACCCAATTTTTATAATCAGTCGTAATGAGTCTCCTGCTGCTGCCTTTTCAGAGTGCCCACCATAGAAAACCCTGCTACCTGCATCTATAGACAGTGGGGCTTGGACCAGCTCCTTTTTACCATAGGATTTGATTGACAGGAGCCAATGGCTCCTGCTGCTATCAGTTTGCCCAGTGAGGGGGGAGAGCTTCTGTTCTCATGCACAGTGCTAGATTAAGATCTGACTTGGGTAAGTATGGGGGTGCTAGCTGCAGAGGGTGGGGGGGTTAAATCTGTTGATTTCAAGGAGAAGAAATTGATTGCCCTTTGTGCACCAAAGTTTTCTGTTTGTCAACACAGAATTCTATGCTGTGATTTGGCAACAGCTGATAGGCAGATTTCAGCCAAAATTGAAAATTGAAGCAAATGTATTTTGTCTTGAACACAACTGCCATAGTGGAGAATATTGGTGGCTTTTGTTCACCTGCATCCATAAATATTTACTTCTCTTGTTCACTTGCCTTTTTGCTTTCTTCTAGGATAGGCTACACAGGATAAACTTCCTAACAAGCCTAGCTAGTCCCACCTTGTCTTCTCTAACCTTTGTTCATCTACTGCAGTGCCACCATCTTGAATCTCCTGTTATTGGAAGCCAGCTTGTTTGCACAGCCAGCTCCTTGATGATGCTTCCTTGATCACATCCATGCGCGGATGTACTGAGTCTTGAAGGGTCTGGACCAGGGGTCTTCAAACTATGGCCCTCCAGTTGTTCAGGAACTACAATTCCCATCATGTCTGTGAATGTCAGCGTTTTACAATGCCTTATGGGATGTTTACTTCTGCAACAGCTGGAGGGCCTTAGTTTGAAGCTCCCTGGTCTGGACACTAAATTTATTCACAGACCCCTCTGACTAGCATAACCCACATCTCCATTTACAAAAAAAGTTGGGACACTGTAAAATCTGCATAAAAAGAGAATGTAACAATATATGTAAATCTCATAAACCCATATAATAGAAAAACAGGGAAACTTATCAAATGTTTAACCTGAGAATGCATTTTAAGAAAAAAAATGAAGGGGATGGATGTCACCCATAGTTACTATGGGGCTTCCATTGTCGGCTGCCTCATCTGTACCCGCCTCTATAGAGAAGCTGCCAGTGACAGCTCAATGTTGGATTGGCTTCAGAAACATTGTGTATACTGATTTCTTCTTTAGAGTTAGATTAGTGTTTGTGGATGTCTATAGATGGTAGTGATTTTAGTGTTTGGGTGGACTTCTACTTTGGCAACAGATCAGTAACATGTCTGGATATAAGGGCATTTTAGAGGGTTAGATTGCCCCAGAAGTGGAAGGCAGAGGCTCACCAATTCGTGAAACGCTGCGTCTAAAAAAAAAAATAAAATAAAAAAAAAGTCAATTTCTAAATATTATTCCTCAAAGTAAAAATAACTAACAGAACATCCTTCTGAGAATCTGGCGAAATCTGTGCACAAGTCTGAAGCGCTGTACTAGATGCCTGTGGGGTGTTTTTTATTTTTTTATGCCATCCCTGTATGGGCTAAGGCATATTTCCACAAATCGCTGTCTGTGAACACTGCACATGATCCAGAAACTGCCATCTTCTCTGCAACAAGACCATTTTCAATGAGCTTTGGCCCAAAGTGGAAAACTGTTCTGTAGTCAGACCAATCAAATTTTGACATTTCTTTTTGACAACCATGGGTGTTATGTCCTCTGGACTAAAGAGGGACCTTCCGGCCCATCAGCGCTTGGTTAAAGAGCCTGCTTTTCTGATGGTATAGGGATGCATATGGAATGGGCAGCTTATACATCTAGAAAGGCACCCTCAATGCTGAAAGATGTATCCAGGTTTTAGAGCAACATATGTTCCAGCCAAGAATGGGACAACCTTCCTCTCCCAAAACTGCAGTAACTGGTCTCCTCAGTTCCCAGACACTTACAGACTGTTAAAATGAAGGGATACGACACCATGAACATGGCCCTATCAACATGTATGTTAGACCTTGCACT
The DNA here is from genome assembly GCF_037356315.1 of Lithobates pipiens. Taxonomy (NCBI): domain Eukaryota; kingdom Metazoa; phylum Chordata; class Amphibia; order Anura; family Ranidae; genus Lithobates; species Lithobates pipiens. The sequence goes on from NW_027507758.1 coordinate 342,993,974, forward strand.
CTTCAACCTTCCATTTGAGGATGCTCAGTAGGGTTTAGGTCTGGAGACATGTTTGGCCAGTCATCACCTTTTACCATCAGCTTCTTTAGCAAGGCAGTGGTTGTCTTGGAGGTGTTTGGGGTTATGTTGAAATACTAACCTGTGGCCCAGTATCCAAAGAGGGGGATCATGCTCTGCTTCAGTATGTCACAGAACGTGTTGGCATTCATCATTGCCATAATTAACTGTAGCTCTCCAGTGTTGGCAGCACTCATGCAGCCCCGAACCATGACACTCCACCCCATGCTTAATTGTAGGCAAGACACACTTGTCTTTGTACTCATCTGATTGTTGCCACACACTTGACACCATCTGAACCAAATAGGTTTTATCTTTGTGTCATAGGACCACAGGGCATGGTTCCAGTAATCAATGTCCTTAGTCTGCTTGTCTTGGCAAACTGTGCAGGCTTTCTTGTGCATCTTTTACAAGGGGCTTCCTTCTGAGAGCCATGCAGACCAATTTGATGCAGTGTGCAGCGTATGGTCTGAGGACTGACCGGGCTGCCTGTCCTGTAGTGCAACTTTTAAGTTGTGCAAAGTTGCACTGAAGTCGCTTCAATCGCCTTGTGAAGTTGCGCTGTAAGTCGGGTTGCCCCTGTGTGAGCCGAGCCTCAGTGTTGCATGAAAAAAATAGTGTATTTAGAAAATGCCTGGTAATCTTGTCGTGTGCTTTTTATTCTCAAACCCCTCTGATGGGTTGGAGATGCAAAGCTGCTGTGACAAGTGTGCCCTACCTGCACAATTTTGAAGCCAGTCCAGAGTATTGAACTAAAAACAGATGCCCAAAAGTGATAAGATTTCCCAAGCTTAAATGGCACTTGTTTATAATGGGTTTTGTCAAACTAAATGACATCTCCCCGTTTGAGTGTAGATCTACTTTCACTCACTTTCCTGATTTGCATAAGTGTTCCAGGTTGGTGTCTTGAGTTATTAAAATGGTATTTTCAGATAGGAAATCAGCAACAGCTGATGTCTGTAGTTCATCTGTTTGTATTAAAAAAAAAAAAAAAAAAAAAAAATTTTTTTTTCACACACTTTTTGTGGTGTGGGTTTTTTTTTTTTTTTTTTTTTTTTTTTTTTAACTTGCCCTGAATAAATAGAACATGATATAAATGATGTATAATGGTACACTTCAGTCCACTGGTTACATGACAGGATGTCCCTAGAGATTATTGTAAGATGCTGGGGACTCTGTACAAGTCTATTGTTCAGCACTGGTAGTATTCACAGGTCAGCATATTGTGACTTCAGTGGCAGAAAAGCTAATGCATGTAGACTCTTGAGAAATTGGTTTGTGGATAACTAGACTATTTTACCTTGTGACTGGTCTGTTTTGTGTATTTGTAGAGTCCTGCTTTGATATCTGGAATTCGTGGCCTTGTGCAAGACATCACATCAGATCATTACTGATGGTTAAGACCTTGATTCGCTCTGGATGGAAAATTGTGTTCATCCTGACTCTGCAGCTGAAGATCAGCTACACAAGCTTTTTAGGAGCTTTATTGTGCTACTAAAATAACCAAACATGGCCTGGAGTAGCTTTTGATTGAATATAGATGGAGCAATTGCTTTCCTATTTAGTAAGCTACACAAGTAACATTCCAAAGCATATTGGAACATTGTGTGATCAGGTAGACTGATTGCTGCTTCACTTGGTTGGTTTATTCCATTTACAGAAAAGTTACACTGGTATGACTTGTCATGCGATTTGAGTTGATCGCATAGCAAGTTGCACCCCATTGTCCAATCTGTGATTCCGACTCTGTCACATATATTTTTTTTTATTTTATTTTTTTTATTTTTTTTTTTTAATTATTTCTTGCACTACCTTCAGTCATCTGTATATTAAGTTGCACCGATATGTCTTCCAAGTAGCACCAATGTGGCTTAGAAATCGTACAATTTCAGTCACACTATTTCAAAGCTGTTATGACTGTATTACTACTCTGGACCACACCTCCCTCATCACTATAGCACCTGCTTTTATACTTAAGGTGGCCATACACCGCATAGTCTAATTGTAGATCTACTATAAGCTATATAGTTCTAGGGCCTCCCTGATTTGATACAAATTAAATGGGTTCAGGTGGGTCCTAGTCCATGGTTTGCACAATCTGTACAGTTTAGATCTTGTAAAGTCTGTTTGTATATGGATATCTCTATACAAGCACATAGGAGGGAGTGGGCGCTATAGCGTTAGACATGCTGTCTGCAATCCACCCTCAAACTGCTGCACCAAGGGCTTTCATACCGCAGCGGTGCGCTGGGGGGGGGGGGGGCGAGGAGAAGTCCTGCCAACAGCTCCTTTGGTGCGGTGTGTTTGCTGCTCCCCATTGAAATCAATGGGGCAGCACGGCTATATCGCTGGCAAAACGCCGATATTGCGGGCGGTTTTAACCCTTTCTCGGCCACTAGTGGGGGGGGGGGGGGGGGGTAAAAGCGCTCCCGCTAGTGGCCGAAATGCGATATAAAACGCTGCTAAAAATGGCGTCAGCAGTAAAACTCCGCTATGGGCACATCCATGTGAAAGCCCTCTTAGATCTACCATAGTTGATGGTGGATCCAAAGGAAATTGTACAATCTGATTGTATAGTTTGCTTTCAATACTTCTAGGGACTCTATTCTGGTTTCAGTACTACAGCTCTGCTAAACATAAGCTTGTATGATCATTCAGCTCCTGCACAAATGACTGATCTATGCAAGATAAAGGAAAAAAAAATTGATTGCGGCTGTGTATCTGGTAAAAATAAAGGTGACAGTGCCTGCATTGGAAAAGCCATACCTGCAAGGTGACTGGGTGATGGCAATATCCTGGAGGGGGAGAGCAGGTGTAGGGTATCTTGAGGTCCGCTGCTGAACAGTAAAACCTTGGATTGTGAGCATAATTTGTTCCAGAAACATGCTCGTAATCCAAAGTACTTTGTATATCAAAGCGAATTTCCCCATAAGAAATATTGGAAACTCAAATGATTAATTCCACAACCATTTATTCACAGGTCCTTCAGTATATAGTCCAAATAAACATTCTTGCAATGTGACCAGGTTGTGTAACCATAAAATGTCCATCCACAATATGAGGTGCCTCTAAGACCCCATTCACACCTGAGCGTTTTGTAGCTCGACGCCTGAAGCTACAAAACGCTGGAGGGGAAAAAATCCATTATTCTCAATGGAGATGGTTCACATCTCCACTCCAAGTCGCCTGAAGCTCAAACAAGTTCCGGACCCTTTTTTTGTTGCGCGAATCGGGCTGATTTGGGCATTTTTCTTCTTTTAACATTGGTGACCTTTTTGCCCTGCACAAATTCGCGGTAAACGCTGCAAATCGCAGTAAACACCGCAAAAAGCGCTTAAACGCTATGCTCAGGTGTGAATGCAGTGTAGCAATATACTAAATGTAACCTTTTTAAATGTAACCATATTGCTACACTTAGTCTTAGAGGCAACCCCCCCCCCCCCCAAGGTAAGCCCTGCCTTAACCGGTTCCTGATGGTGCACGCCAATGTACATTGGCAGAATGGCACGGCTGTGCAAATGGGCGTACCTGTACGTCCCTTTGATTTTGCCAGCCGGGAGCTCTGAGTAGGATCGTGGGTCCCGCAGACTCTTGAGTCCGCAGGGATACCTGTGATGGTGTCACTAGGCAGAACAAGGAGATGCTTGTTTACATTAGCATCTTTCCATGAGTCCGTCACTGATCATAGCTCCCTGTGATCGGGATCTATGATCAGTGATGTGTTGCGCATAGCCAGTCAAAGCGACAGTGCCAAATCGCAAAATGTGCTCTGGTCTTTGGCCAGCAAATGGTCCGGGGCTTAAGTGGTTAAAAGATCGCTTTTTATTTCTGCAACAGTGGGGTATGGGAAGCTGGAATTTAGAAAGAATTAGACTGATACTGCATCCAGCTAGGCAATAAGAATAGCCATACTTCTCAATGTTGGTCCAATGTAAGTATGCAATAAAGCTGAACCCCAACTATAGTATTTAAAGCGGTTCTCCACCCTAAAGGGGAAGTTCCGCTCATCTGATTCCCTCCCTTTAATCCAGGTATCTGCACCCACTTCTGGGACAGACCGCCGCAGATGCCCGCGCCCCCCCGTTGTGTTCTGGGAATTTTTTTTTTTTTTTTTTTTTTAAGGTGCAGAACCGCTTTAAGCTCCGCTTTTTAGCGTAGTAGGCACATTCATTACTTCTGAAAAGCAAAAAAAAAAGCTAGTGGTTATTGAAACATTCAATATAATTGTTTGGTTTTTTTTTATTTATTTTTTTGTTTTTTCACTGTGTGGCCTGACCTTGTTAATTCAATGTCAGCAGCTGTCCAGTTCATTATGCTTTTCTAGATAGAAACCAGGGATTTTCTGTCGTCTTGCGTGTCCAGTTGTAATTCGGTACTAATCCAGGCTTTCCAGCTTGTCTTTTCAGATCTGTTATGAAGAGCTCCCTCTTCCCCTTTAAAATAACTATTTTTTTTTTTTTTTTAACTACTTGATTATGGCTGTATCGGTGAAATCAGTTTTTTAGGTCTGTGGGATTGCTGTGGCCACTAGGAAAATATAAAGGCAACGCTACCTTCCAGGTGGACAGGAATTTATGGCAGGGATCAGCTGACCTGTAATTAAGCTATCACTTTTGTATCCTTACCCAAGAATCAGACCACCTGACTTCAGTTTTAGGTAGATGCTGGCAAGTTGGATCAATACCTGACTACTTTATCTCATCCACATATCAGCTGTTATGAGGAACTATTTAAAAGGTGAAACTTTTTTTTTTTTATTTTTTTTTTTTTTTTTTTATAATACGTGTCAAGGTTAAAAAAACTGCTGCATTCCCCAGTTACCTCTTGATCCAGCAATGTGCATATGGGCCTCGGCTGTCCCCAGGACTCTCGCCACATTGTCTGACAGCAATGAGAGTCATTTGCTCCCACTACAGTCAGTCACACCCCCCCCCCCCTCTTGGTTGGAGTCCACAGATCCAGGGACAGCCTCCCTAGCCACATTGTGGCTTCTCTGTACCTGGAAGTATTCTTTTCTTGGCATGCAAAATGGTTTAAGGTCCCCCTGTACCACAGAAGATTTTTATCTGTATTGTAATACAGGAACGTGTGTGTGTGTCTCTTGGGTGGTACTTGCAGCAAAATAGAGCCCAAATAACATGTCTGTCATTTGCTTTTCAGTGGGGATGTAAACTGTGTGAAATCCAAACCATCTCTGCGCTGTCAAGCCACTTATAGGGGGGGCATAATGGATTTCTGTACTTGCTAAAAGGGTACGCTCTGCTATTGGTAGCCTCTAGAATTATAAACTGGCATGCTTTTAGTTGAAGTTACTTGGGTTTGCACACTATACATTTGAACAAGGTTATGTTGCTCAGTGGTGATCATGATGGATGTGTTGCTCTGCTTGTTATGGCAACATTTGTGTTTGACCTCTGCTTGTCCTTGAATAACACATGCTTGGTAGTAGAGTGGAAATTTCTTAACCACCCTGGTTACAACTGTAGTACATCCAGATTTCAGCATGAACCGTCACTACCATATGTCACACATGCTTCTGCTGCTTGTCAGGTGAATGGTTTAGGTTTCATTCCAACTCCCCATTGTGATCAAAGTGCAGTATTTTGGCATTTTGTGGACATTACTGTCTGAAAATAATCTGAGAAATGTAACTTGCTCTTCTTCACACTGTGCTTAATCTAACATCTTAATCTGTGGATTACAAAGAATAAAAGGATTACTTAATTATAAATTGGGACAAAGAGCCTGCTTTCTAATGCTAGGCATACACTATACAAAATTATTTTTTTTTAAACACTTGGTCATGAGAGCAAACAATGACTGAATTTCCAGTTTTTTTCAGTAGACATGGCGGTGAGTGGTTTTGTTTTTTGTTCTTTTAAAAAAGGTAGCTTTGAAATGGACAGCAACCTGCATCAAAAGTTTGAACAGGGCAACAAAGCTGGTAAAGTGGTACTAACCGAGAACTTTCCAACCAATTGGGTTAATTGGCAACAGGTTAGTATCAAGATTGGGTCTAAAGAGCATCTTGGCGTCAGTGTCTCGGAAGTAGAGGTTCACAAATCTTTAAACAGTTTTGACAATTTAAAAAAAATTCTAAATCTTCAACATAAAAATTATACTTTACTATATCTACAGTACATATTGGGATTCTGAGCATCTGTGTGCAAGGGACAAGGTGGAAACACAGTATTGAATGCCCTCAAGACTGCACTGAATTAAAAATTGGGCCTGATTGCATGGGCTCAGGAATGCTTCCAAAAATCACTGTCTGAACAGTTTGCCATGCCGTCCACCCATCCTGTTCTTATGCAAAGAAGCCATATTTGAACACTCTCCAGAAATGCAGTTATCTTCTCTGGGCCATTTAAATGGTGTTTTGCCAAGTGGAAAACTCTTCTGTGGTCAAACTGAAATATGTCCCCCTTCTTTTTTTTATTATTTTTTTTTTTTTTTGGCAACCATGGCTTTCATGCCAAAGATGGGGAACTTCTGGCTTATCGGCCCTCAGTTGAAAAGCCTGGGAGTGCCTTAAAGCGGGAGTTTTTTTTTTTTTTTTTTTTTTTTTTTTTTAAAAGCCAGCAGCTACAAATACTGCAGCTGCTGACTTTTAAAATAATGACACTTACCCGCCCAGCGCGCCCGCGATGTTGGCACCCGAAGCCGATCTCTTGATCGTCTCTTGGGTATGGGAATCAGGAAGTGAAGCCTTTCGGCTTCATTTCCCGGTTCCCTACTGCGCATGCACAAGTCACTCTGCGCAATAAGGATGGTCCCTGCTGTCTCTGGGATCCATGTGTTTCCCAGCAGGCAGCGGGGGGACCTTCGGAAAGGGGTGTAGCTTCTGCAGAATCTACGCCGGAAGTGGGTGCAGATACCTGTACTGTACAGGTACCTGCACCCCCCCCTCCCCCCTGAAAGGTGCCAATTGTGGCGCCGGAGGGGGGGGAGGGTTCCAATGAGCGGAAGTTCCACTTTAGGGTGGACCTCCGCTTTAATGCCTATGGAATGAGCAGCTTTCACATCTGGAGAGATCAAGGATTATAGAGTAATTCAAGTTTTTAGAGCAGCACATGCTCCTACCAAATATTATAGATAGATTTTATTTTTATCTTTTGCGATGTCACTGCCATCTAATTAAAAATATGTACAAGGGGAATTAAATCAAAAGCGTGCCTAGCAGGTTTTAACTTAAAGTACTCCTCCTATCAGGGATATGCAATTAGCAGACCTCCAGCTGTTGCAAAACTACAAGTCCCATCATGCCTCTGGGTGTCATGGTTGTGGCTCAGTATTACTATGCCTCATGGGACTTGTAGTTCTGTAACAGCTGGAGGTATGCTAATTTCATATCCCAATTAAAGTTTGCTTTATTTGCAAAATCTTAATGATTGTAGTCTCATGTTTAAAATAAAAATGACAAACCTGTTATACTTGCCACCTCTGTGCAGTTGGTTTTGCACAGAGCAGCCCAGATCTTCCTCTTCTCTGGCCCCCCCCTCCCCTCAGCCAACAGCTCTCTATGGGGCACCCAAGTCGAGTCACAGATGTGTATCCATTCTGACATGGAGCCGTGCCCCCTCTCCCATGATTGACTGACTGACTGACTTTGACAGCTGTGGGAGCCAATGATGCCACTGTCTCAGCAATTTGGGAGGAGTGTCCCGGATGGCTTGGACATTGGGGGGGGGGGGGTTTACTTTTTGTTGAGATTGATTAGAGCACTTTATTTTTATTTATTTTTTGTGTTTTTTATGGTCTGTGCCCCATTATGGATTCACTCTTTTTACCTGTTACCATTATCTTTTGAAAGCAAAGATAAAAAATCCCAAATTTTGGGTTGTCACCAGAACGGTAATGGGAGGTTAATCTATCCAATGAGGATGCTAGTTCTGGCCCCTAAGATTACCTTAATTTTCTGATTTCCTCCCTCCCTGTTTTACCTTAGTCAGTTTTCCTCCCTTTTGTAGCCCCTGTGGGGCACAAATGGGAGGATGAAACTGACTGGCATTATAACCCTTATTCTATGCAAAATATGGGTGGGGGGGGCGGCAGAGGTGTGGGGACACTGGTGACACTCAGCTGTTCAGACGTTTGGAAATACTCTTTCCCGTCTCTCCAGCACACCCCCAACCTCCTTGCCACATGTGGTATTGCATGCAATAGAAGTTAACGTGGAACAAATTATCTTCCTTATTGACTTCTATGAGAACTTGCTTTGATATATGCGAGTGCTTTGGATTACAAGCATTCTTTTTCCTATGCTCATAAGCCTAGGTTCCACTATAGTTCTATTAAACTTTCCACAAGGGGCTGCAAAGTGTGTCTTCAGTTTGATGCCTAGCATTCAACCCACTTTGAGTCTAGGTTGTCCTGGGCCCACCTACAGGTTATGACTGGACAAGGACAGGAGATGGCACACAGTGATGCGATCAACTACCCTCCACCCAATATGTAGGTATTTGCATTGCAAAAAGCTGAATGAGGTATAAATTGGAGCTGAGATTTGTCAGATTTTTAACTATAGTAAAACGTTACTGTATGTAATGGTGTGCTGCAACATGCTTTGTACTTGTTAGGGCTACTAAAAAAATAAAAAAAAACTGGAGGAAAGTGGTTCCTAACATAACTATATGGCAACAGCTTGCCATATAGAAGGCACCCCCCCCCCCCCCCCCTGTACTCTGAATATTAAATGAGATGCTTATTGAGAAACTTTTACTTCTGCCTGAAGCTATCTAGTTGCCAAATGTTAAAGCTGGACTCTTTCCTGCCATTAATAATTTGCAAGGGTGTGACTGTAAGCGTAGGGAATTACTTTAGATACTAGAGTTGGGCAATTGCACTGGAATTTGTGTGTGTGTGTGTATATTATACACACACGCTGATCCACTTTCATTTAACCTCTTATTGGCTTTTTAACCCCCCCCCCCCCCCAATAAACTGAGTTGGTGCTTTGTTTTTTGTTGTTTTTTTAATAACAGTGTGCACTGCCAGGTACATTTGTTACCTTAATTACACACAAACCAGTTTTATCACTTTCTGGAACTTGAGACCTGCCTACCAACTAGCATCGCTAGGCAATGAAACTGACAAACAATCCAATGCTGGAGATTTCTCATAACCTCTAATCTCCCTCCCTCCCTCCCTCCTATTTGGGTACTGGGATAAGCCATAAAATCAGGACAAATGGAGGGCAATCAGTTGGAACCTGTGTCTGCTCTGTGTACTGTAGTTTTCCCTTAAACATCCCGGATTTCTTGTTTCAATTATGTATAGGGATTTGAATTTCTGTGTTTGAGATTCTATTGATTCCATAGAACTGCTGTCAACAGAAGGGTTCAATTCCTCCATACACATATATAATATATAATTTTTTTTTTTTTTTTGCCAGTAAAAACCTTATACAGCCTACTTCCTGTTTGTCGGGGGGGGGGGTTTATGAAATCGAGCACAGATCACTCTTGTGAGTTTGCCAGGAAAAGAGGGATAACATAAGAGGGCCAATGAGAGCTGGAGGTGTAAATCCAGGAAGTGAACAGGCAGCAGATTCAGCTGCCCTGTTAAAATGGCTGCAGCCAGACTTGGTGGTGGGAGATTTCTGCAACATATTTAGCAAGTGCAGAATCTGTAATATAAAATAAGACAATGTGGTTGGAGGGAAGCTTCAGAATGGCAAAGATGTTTTATTACAGATTGTGACCAGACTGCAGTTCCTCTTTAATGTTCTATACTTGTCAAAAGCCCTGTGTAGACCTGGAAAATGTCTGAGATTGTGGCTGGGAATAACCATCTTTGATATGTCAACTGCCCCAGTGGTAATCTCAGGCCTGTTGGCTGCCTACACAAGAATTGTGGGTTTGTTTTTAAGACCTGATGCTCTTTAACATACTTTCTGGGCCAGCATAGAGTAATTGGATGAGAGGAGGGCTATGATGTGCAGCAGAAGGGAGCTGTGCTAAAGAATTTGACTAAATAAAGGCACATTGCAAGGGAATAGGATTATGAACAAGTGACCCATATTTTTACTGGTTTTGTCCATAGATACTTTACTGGGACCTTCATCTTAAGTGGACCATTACAACTGCCATAGTTGCGTTTCTTCTGTAAATGTCTGACAGGTTGATATAACAACCCCCTCCGGCTTCAATAGGGTCCCTTACGCAGCACAAATGGATTGAACTTCTGACATCTGTCTTGTGTATATTCTCAAATCTGATCAGTGACTTGAATATAGTGAATCCAGAAGTTGAAGCGGAGTTCCACCCAAAAGTGGAACATCTGATTCCTTTAACCCCTCCAGTGCCATATTTGGCACCTTTTGTGCTGTAGGGTCCCCGGCATGGAGCTGGAAGGCTACACTGCCGGGTTCCCTTAGCCGCAATGATGGCAACAGCACCAGACAACTGATGGCAACCTCAGCTGCAGGTGCCGACATCGCTGGACTCCAGGACAAGCAAGTGTCCTATTAAAGTCAGCAGCTGCAGTATGTGTCGCTGCTGGCTTTTAAATCCTTTTGCTTTTAAAAAAAAAAAAAACAACAAGCAGACCTCCGCTTTAAGCATAACAGTATCAACTAGCATTTTCAGAAGGTTTGCAATGGTAATGCCTTGTGTATGAACGTTGCTGTTTCTGCCTTTTTCCTATCTTGGAATTGACATTTTGTATGTATTCTGGGACAGTGACTTGCAAAGTAGTGCACTAGGAATAAAAACGAAATCCCTGGGTTTTGCACCTTCAAAATTTGATCAAAGTTGGCCTTCTACACATCTTGTACCACAGAACTACCCAGAAATGGTTCTTTCTGCTGTACCTTCCTCCTGTGGCCAGTTTAATGTGCCAGTGTGTGAAATGCCCTGTATCGCACCATAGAGATGCAAAGCGTCTATCCTTCATTTTAATTGTATGCTGCTTGTAGCGCTAATGTATGTGTTGTTTACTTAGTGCTAGGTTAACTGCATTGCTGTGCAAAGTTAATGTTTTACCTTGATGAGAACATTTTTCAAATTCCTTGTGCAGTAGTTCACATAGTTGGCACTTAAACAAGTTTTTCAAAGCAAATGTACCCAATGCTGGGCTCTCTTCTTATGGAAGTAATCCTCAATGTACTAGATTGCCATTTTTATTTTTTTACCCCCAGGATTCTGGACTCTGCAAAAGAAATGTTTACCTCTTGGGGAAAAATCAGGTGACATTTTGCATTATGGAGTATTGTTTAAAACTTGTATGTATCACTATCCTGATCCTCCAATTGCTTGAATAACATGCCAGGTGATCTCTTACCATGAAGTCATGAGATCTGGCAAGATGACTTCTGGGCAAAGGTGAGCACTTTCTGAAAAATTACGCTATTGCATGTCATTGTATTCCTTGATAAATGTTACCAGAATTCTATTTGAGTAGAGGCCTTAAGATCTAAATCTGTCATTCTTAATGCAATGTGTGGTTTTATGCATGTAGAGATTTGTTGCCTGCACAGATATTGCACCCAGGGTCCTTACAGGGTAATTTTTGTGTTCAGTCCTACCTGGCAACATCTTGATTGTTATGCCCTAAATACAGATGTAATGTTGCTAAGATGAACCTAGCCTTTAACCAAGTTCAGCACATACCGGTAGTGTTTAATTCTTTTACTGATGGCTGCACAGTCTTTGTTCTAAAAGCCAAGATTCTTATATTTTTGCCATTTGAAATGACTGGTCACATTGAGAGCACAATTTCTTAGTGGCACACTGGCCACTGTGTTGAATCCAAAATATGCACACCCTTCAGGCTAAAATTTTGGTGTGAGGTTTTTGGTTGCATGGCAATAGTGTGTATTCCTGTCCTGCAGGCTACTGAATTCCACTTATACTGGTATTCATTGGTGCTGCCAGGGTTACCAGTGACAGTCGCATGCGTGAAGGACTTGCACAGCTTACTTGGCATTTCCTGCGATTCTCAGAATTTGTACCATTGTCCCACAATGGAATGGGTTCTGTGAATGGAAGAGTGGACACATGACTGAACTTCCCTTGCCAGTCAGAGGCCACCACATCGGCCACCCAATGCATACTCTATCTATACTTGTATTGCGTATTACACATGTAGTTTGTAAGTCTTGGCATGGCTGCTAATAGCACGACCGGGGTTTGCAAAGTTTCTGCCAAAAAGTGTGGTCTATAAATACTGGCAAAGGTGGAGAAAAACAGAAGCTACCACCCCCCCCCCCCTCCTTTAACTCTGAAATCCATTAGATCTAGAAAACACGAACTAATGCAATTCCAATCCCCAATTTTAATTTTAGTGCAACCAGTGAAACTACTTGACTTGTTTTGTATTTGCCTCTTGCAGTCTCTGTACAGCAGAGCGTAGACGGGGAGAAGTGGCACAAGGTGCCAGCCAATGAGGTATACTGTAATGTAAGGGGCATGCTGATGACAGTGACATATTGGCTTTTTGTACTGCTTCACTGCCTTGTCAGTGTTGAGGGGACCTAGGTATGACTGAAATGAAGCTGCTGCAAAGTGATCAAATCTTTGCTCCTGCCAGTGAGGACTGTGCTGTATCGGCATTGTAAATTACAGGCCTGGATGGACAGATTTACAAATGCTTTGGCTAATCAAGCATACTGCTAAACTCTGAACTGCTAACTTTTTTTTTTTTATTATTTATCTGCAACCCCTCTATGACTGCATGACCAAATATGCATCAAGGAAATTGGCTTTAATCCTGAGTGCCACGTGTTTAGTGTGTTTTCTAGAACACTTCCAGCAAAGACCGGGCTGTCTGTGATTGATCCAGAGTCTCGTACGAACTATCTGGACCTGGGAAGAACCAGAGTCTGATCATTGTGATGGCCTCTAATTGTATATCATACTGATAATTCAGCCTGTATCCTGCCCTCAATGTTTCTCTTCTGTCAAGACAGACAACTCTGCTAGCATGTAGGAGATGCATGTGTCGCTCTTCCTTGGAAAGTCTGGAGGAGACCAAATCTACTCTGAGTGTATGTCTGTGCCAGTTGACTGACCAGCATTTTTCCATAACCAAAACATGGTACAACTGACTAGTGGACACTACTTTTCCTTACCAAAGCAATGCCATGTGAGTGTTGGGGCCAAAAAAACACAATGGGGGGGGGGGGGGGGCGCGCGCATCTACAAAAGGAAAATCCACTTTGCACTGCAAGTGCACTTGCTGTAGATCTGGGAGGGACATGCAAGAAAAAAAACAGCATTTTAGTTTGCACATGGCTTGGATGATATCTGCAGAGCTTCCACTCATTTCAGATCTACACATTAGATTTTGAGTGACTGCACTTGCATTGCAAAGTAGATTTGCCTTTTGTAAATGACCCCCTATGCGTACTAATTCTTAGCCCCACCTATGGGTACAAAGGGAAAATGACACCCCATATGTGGTATCGCTGCCTGCAATCAACAGAAGTAGGAGACTTTGCAGATTTTGTGGTGGGTCATGGCAATGGCATAAAAGGTGACAATTTTGGGAGATGGTCATTGGTCACATTTTCCATCAAATGAGTCCAATCTGTCAAAGAACTGGTATATTACATTTTGGATACACAAAGTGGTTTGCAACATGACTGACAAAAATTACAAAACTGGGTCTGTGTATTTTGGCATTGGTCATCAGGGGGTTAAAGTATATTGTCAGGGCTACCAGATTAGATGGCATACATTGTGAATTTGCTTGTACAATCCTTACAGCAGGTGTGCTGTAGATGAATGCAGCTTGTGTCCATGTTTCTGTAAAGGTACATTTTACACAACTGCTCCATGGTTCTATCTACCATTTAGATTAAATAGCAAACAAATGTTTAGTATGTGATCTGTTAAATAGTCTCTATGTGATGTTTTTCCATTGATTGCCAAGTGCAAGGAATGTCTGGAATGTTGAGTTGCTTTTGATAACACTTGCAGGTTTTTTTTTTTCCCCACTCTTGTAACTCTTGGAGACTGTAGTTCTTTAAGCTTATATTTACGCATATCTACTTTTCTTTATTTAGAAGAGGGCAGAAATTTCTTTATGCTTACAACATTGATAACTGTTAAATAAAAATTATATATAATTTTTCTAATGTGAACCTTAAATCTGGAGAAACTAAATCAGCTTGGTGAACCCCCCCCGTTAGAGCTTGGTAATCTCCACACCCCCCTTCCTGTGGCTTTCAGTTGGGCTTAATGTACACGGGATGTTTAAAAACCTCTCCTGAATGATTTAACATGATGGATGGTAACCAACATGTTAAACGTCCCTTTCTGAGTTTATAGGTTTATTTATTTATTTATTTTTTCCCTCTTTTGCAAATGGTCAAAAGTTAAATGCATGTAAACGCAACTCTGCTAAATGCAGGCTACCACGTTTACAAGCTGTTACAGGCACTTGATGTTTCAAATGCCTCTGAACATCTGTCCTGAGTGAGGGTGTTTGACAAGGGGGGGGGGGGGGGAGAAACTAATTCGAAATGCAACTGCCTATAAACGACCCTATGTACATAACAGAGGAGAGTTCAGGGGCAGCTAAAAAAAAAGCCGAATTGCTCCTAAACATCTGTTTTACCAACAGCAGTGTACATTAGGCCTTAAAGAGCAGCATTGGGTCATACATTTTTGTCCTCTCAATACATTGGCATGCAGCATAGCTGATGCCTCACTGAGTGCTACTGAACAGAAGAGGGTAAAATTAAGTTGCAACATGTTCCCAATTTCAGTTAACCTTAAGTTATATTAATGCGTTTCTTTTGGATTACATGTGCCTGAAGTTCAGCATTACATTTCCATGCTTTGCTCTTTAGGAAATCGTGGCTGTTTTGACAGTAAGTGGTTGTAAACATCCTCGACTGGAAGCTGTAAAGAAGCTGATGGGCTTTCAGTCGGATGTTTGCAGCTGCCAACTGCCGCAGACTTCAGGAATTGTGCTGGAGGTAAAAACTTGTATGTCACGCATGCGTGTATTCAAGAATATTATTTTTATTTTTTTTAAGTTTAAGTAGGGTCATTCATCCTACTTGTGTCTGCTTTGTCAATGTTTCCCCACACTGTTGTAGCATTTAGGATTCCTTGCAGCCAGTGGAAGAAGCTGAAAGGGAGCATAAACTCTTCAGCGCTAGCCAAAGACCTATTTGTGGTGGGGAAATTGTTGAAGAAATTACATGAGTACGCACTATGCTTTTTTTAATTCAAGTTACTTCATGCCCAAACGATTTAAGAGACAGTACACATGTTTCTAAAGATGTCTTATGCAGCCTATATAATACGGTCAATGCATTAACACAATCGGTACATTTAACATTGTTCTACTTGAACCCCATACACTCGCGTAGTCAGATTCCTTTATGGGGGCTTCTGCCATCCACCGACTCAAATTTTGGTTGTGCTAATTGTCACTGTCCTGGTATATCAAAGTTGTCAAATAACTCAGTTTTGGAGCAAGGTAATTGCATTTTTTTTTTTTTTTTTTTTTTTTTTTAATGTAATGGCAGCTTCAGTGTTAACCTTTCTTTACCATTTCCAACAGGACTGATGTTTGCCCTATCCTTCAGGCAAAGGTGTAAGTCATTGTGACTTGTTGCTAGTACAGGAGTTGACGTCCCATTTGGGACATCTGTAAGGGTCCGTTCACACAGGGGCAACTCAGATCTGACTTCAGGTCGCCTCAGGTCGGACAACATGTAAACTTCAAATGTAAGTGAATGAGAGCCGTCTTAATGCACACTACTGAAATCGCTCCAACTTCAGAAAAGGTTCCTGTACTACTTCAATCCAACTTGTAGGTGGCGGTACCCATTGATTTCAATGGAGGTTGCCTTCAAGTCGGATCTCCGTCTATACGGAGGCGACTCTAACAGAATTATTAGCTCTCAAGAGGGAACTCCACGCCAACTTTATGAATAATTTGCATGGGTTCCCCCTCTGAGCATACCAGGCTCTTAGGTCTGGTATGGATTTTAAGGGGATTTTAAGTGCCCCCCCGAGCCATACCAGGCCGCATAAATTTACTGTGGAGTTCCCGTTTGAGCTCATTCTCTGATTGGCCGCGGCAAAAGTCGCCTGGCCTGGGGCGACTTAAAGTCATGTTGTAAGTTGCCCCAAGTCGTGTTCAGCTTTAAGGCTAGGGCTACACTTTGCTACAGAGGTTTAAAGTGGTTGTAAAAGTTCAGTTTAAAAAAAGTCATACTTGCCTCCGTTGTGCTGCAGCGACACTTTGCGAGTGGTTTTAACCCTTTTTCGGCCGCTAGCAACAGTTAAAACTATGCTAAAAATGGCAGCGCTTTACCGCCGACGCCCGCACCGCCCCACTGTGAAAGGGGCCTTACAATCACTTTCATGCACAAAATGCATTAAGGTGAAAAAGCAAGGGTTTACAACCCCCTTTAACTACTTATTCGCAACTGCCAACAAGTAATCTTATTAGTGCAGATCATATTGCCAGCCTAGGCTTGGGGCTAGAGACCATTTTAAAATGCAACTTGAAAATGGTCCTGTCCATTTCTTATGCCTGCAAGCTTGTACAGCTGTTTATTGGGCACCTGTAAATCCTGCACCACATTACACATGGAGCATTTGCCCTTTTCTCCTAATATAGTAGCTAGTTAGACAACAGCAAATGGCCTTATACCTTTTTTTTTTTTTTTTTTTTTTTTTTTTTTTTTTTTTTCCAAAGCTATCATATTTTGTAAATTAAGAATTTATAAGATGTACTTCTTGAATAGAGTTGCATGTTATGCAGGATTCAAATAGCCTGCGTATTAGATTCCTGTTGGCCAGTACAAAACTCAGCTGTGCCTCTTTCACATTAAGGTTGCACATACCACTCTTCCCTTAGCATTACCACCGCTACATTCAGCTTCAGCTATTGGACAGCACTGACACATGCTGACGGTTAAGGCACCCAGTATTGTCCTGCTGAGGTCAGGAAAAGTCTTCAACCCTGCTATACACCCTACTCCTGCCTGGAAGCTTGCATAGGGCTCCTGTCTTCTAAACAGAATGAATACATGAAGGCAGCATTATGTATTTTATAATGGTATATGTTCCATCACTGATCTTTGCTGTTCATATAATAAGGCAGTGCAGTTTGTACTATTATCTGTATGCCTTCCTGAAAATATAACGTGGCATATGTTAACAGATGTGTCGCTGCTCCACAGTGGTTGCTAATCACTTGTTTGAAATCTACCCATGGATTGTTAGCCTATTGGCTAGATTTTGATAAAACCTGAATTCCTGAGCCATATGACAAAGTGTGAGATGCTGTACATAGTCTAAGGTGGTTGAACGGATAGTACATATTTCATGCTGTATTGTGTTACATTCAAACCCTATGTTAAGCTACTGCTGTTGCATATGTTGTGCTTCTAAGATTCTTCTCTGATGAAGTAACCCATCCAATCTGAGCCTCTTTGAGTGTGTGGGTGTTGTTGTGTTTTTTTTTATTTTTTATTTATTTATTTATTTATTTTTTTTTTTTTTGAAATGAGGCTCCAGTGTAGCTTTCCAGCTCTTGAAGACTTTTTTTTTCTAGAAATGGAGGTGTATGGATAGACTAAATGGTAGCATACTGTTTTGATGTTGGGTTTTTTTTCTTACATTTCCCCCCTCTATTTTCTTTTTTATAGGCAGCAGCTACATGGATTCAATTTCTATTTTAAAGTGAAATTTTGCCCTTGAACTCAAAGATTCCTCTTGAAAAGAACTGGAAAGTAAGTATCTTGGCCTTACCTCCCTGCTGTCCATTGAAACTCGATGCTGCAAAAACTGCAATGAGATGACCACTTTATAGTTGGTCCCTGTTCCATTTTGATTGTAGTTTGCAACAGCAAGCTCAACAGAGGGGAACTTTACAGGGCCATCTTTAATATTGGACCCTAGGCAACTTCACTCTCCACCTGCTCTGAGACATGCAATAAATAGCAGCTAGAATTAAAATCCGTTTACTGTTTCAGATCAGTCGGCAATTGCGATTGGTTGCCAGCAGTTTACAGCATATCATTAGTGTCTGGTGGCTAGAGGTTACAGCTCACTGATTACAGCACATCTCCTCACTGCAGGGGAAAATGATATACATATGAATGCTGACAACTGTAGCTATTTACATATGAATGCAGGTTCTTTACATGTAAACACAGGATCTGCAAGTGGGTCATCTGTACACAATAGGCCAGAGCTGGGCAGCATTATAACGGCTCTTCACACTGAGATATCAGGACACAGCTGCTGATTAGGTATTCAGCAGTTTATATTAAAATGGCATTTCTGTTTTGTGTACTGTGGGAGACCAGATAAAGTGAATGGATAGTCTTGGGTTCAGTAATGCGTCAACCACTTGCTGACCAGCCGCTGCAATTATAGTGCGTCAGGTCGGCTCTATTGCGCAAATTGCCTTAGCTGTATGTCGCTTCCATCAATAAATGGACGTGTGCACAGTGCTGGGGCCGATGCACGTTGCATGGCGGCAACTGTCTGCCTGCCAACCGTGATTGCTCCACAGAGCTAGAACTGGGATCTGTCTGTAAGCAAAGCAGATCCCCCCCCCCCCCCCGTTCTGTCAGGAGCATAGAGTGATCGTCTGTTCCTAGTAATTAGAAACGGCGTTCTCTCTGTGCTCCCCAGTCAGTGTCATTTTATACAGCAATCGGTCCATTTGTATAGCGCTGATCGCTGTATAAGTGTGTGTGTGTGTGTGTGTGGGCGTGCCTGTGTTTGTTTTCTAATTTGAGAAGTTTTCACTGTTTAAACTTGGTCGATTTTTTTTAAAATTGCCACATAGAACATTGCTTTTTATATATAATGGCATTGACCTCATACTATAGGTTAGGTTTTAGTGAAGTGGTCTTTTTGTGCATAGGGGAGTGCACCCCGTCTAGTTCTTAATTTTTCCTCAGGTGTTACCAACTAGCATTGCTAGGAGAAGCTAGCAGGTGGCTGCCTTTGTTTCCTGTAGAACAGGTTTTCTTTGGCTATAGTTGCTTAAAAGAAGAAAAATAATCTTACTATTCTATAGTGTGCTGTTGCTTTCTTTTAGTGGAAATTGTGAATGACTGATTGTATTAATTTGCAGTCTGCAGCTCCTCCAGGTCAGCCAGCTGATGTGCTTTTCTTCTGAGTGACAGATAATGTAAACATCCTACACTCTCAGCTGTGTAATGCATGAAGCTGGGAGAAGGCTGTTTACGCTCTCTGCCTTGGCCAGCAGCTGACAGGAAGTAAAGTAAGTGAACTGAAAGCTCAAGACACTGACTCAAAGGTCTGTATTACAGAAAATGTCTACCGTTCTACAAACTAAGCAGAATTGTTAACCCTTCAAATATAAATAAACAAACAAACGACTGTGTGATTGTGGGTTTTTTTCATCTCATGCACTGCTAGTCCTGTCTTAGTTGGCGTACTAGTACTTTCTAGGCCTATAGAACATTACTCAATGTTCACAAGCGAGTACAAACTAAAGGCAATATGCTAGAACAATATTTGTCAATTAAGGTTTCCACAGCTGATATTAAGGCCTTGATCACATGAGTGCTGACATTTTGAACAAGCTACTAGCGAATGTACAGTACTTGTAAGCCTTTGGTCTTAGCGGGCAGAACCTATTTTGCGGCAATAGTATGGGAGGAAAGAGTGATCAAGTGGACCAAGAGTGCACAGGTTTCTTGCAATAAAAGTAAACTTTTACTCCATAAAAGCATGGTGGCAAAACGGGTCCTCCACTGATTCTTTAAACTCTCTTGATGGAAGTTGGATCCTTGAAACATGTTACCCAGGCCACGCTCCTGCTTTGTAGACGTGTTGCCAGAAGACATCACTGTTCAGACCGTGACCACTTATGGGAGCTCTGGACTTATACATCCTTCTGGCCAATTGTACAATCTTTTGCTGTAACCTATTCAATTTCTACTTCCGACTAGAAAGCGAAAAACTCTGATATAGTGTGTGGCACGCATTAGTCTGCTTGTATTAAGCTACTAGAAAATTCAGCACTCCATTTAAAGCCTACCTAAAAACTAAATGTGTTAACCTGCAATAGCAGCTTATTGGTTCTCCATATGTGGCAGGGGCATGCTTTTATTTTTCTTTTAAGGCTAATACCTTTTCAATAAAGAAAATGCCTGCTGGTAAACTATCCTGTCATTCTCAATGCAATGAAAAAAGGTTGCTGTATGGAGGGGACCATGGTCTCCACTCAGGCTGGGCTTCAAACCTAAAACCAGAGGAATGTACAAACAAAATGTAAAACCAGCCGGCTGACTCTATATGGACCCCCCCCCCCCCCATCACTTTTCTGAGTATAGCCTAACTCTTAACAGCAATATAATTAAAACAATTAATCTGGTCTATGGACCAATGTGACAACAATTGATCATGTGGCTTGTGTTTTCTGCTACAATTGCCAGGTAAAGATAGAAAATGTGATTTTATGCATTTCCTTGACAATAACTGTTTCCCTGGTGTCACACTGACTATATGCTTGGCTCCACATAAATTGCCTGTCCCAGAAATTCACTACATCTGTGTAATTACGTTGTACATTTTACTGGCAGGCTTATAATCGCACAATATCTCCCCAGCAATTGTGCCAGATATCAAAATCTGAGTGTGCCACAGGCTGTATGTAATTGTATAAAAATGTGAGACAAAGACAGTCAAGGTGAGGCCTAGATGGCCAGACTACATGGGAGCAGTGGTAAGTTTTTTTTTTTGGGGGGGGCAGCGACGCGCAGATTGTTGCCTTAGTTTAATATGTTGGTACCATTTGTATGTGAACAACTTTTTATGAGAGTGACCGCTTTTTTTTTTTTTTTTATATATATATATATATAAAAGAAATGCTTTCATTAGAAAGCTTCTGTATCATCGTGTGACCTAATCACAGCTTTCCCCTACAGCTTGTTGACACCTCACTTAAAAAGGGGTAGACAGCCTGCTTGTAGAATGAACTTTTAGCAGTAAAATGGTAGGACAAATGTGGTGTATTCATCCTGTCTCCCTTTTCACCCAGACACAACAAACCAAGTTAACACGCCATCTGGTGTTGTTGAAATGCCTCTCTCGGCATCTATGACTATAATCTAAATATGTGATCTGTAGACATAAATGCCAAGCTTTACTTGGCCTCCTTCAGAGCTAGACACTGGTACAAAAGTGTCCTATGTGGTGCAATACAATGATTTTATTTACTGGAAGGTTTGGATACTTCTGAAACTTTCAGGAAGCAATTATCTCAGCCCTTTTGTATCCAGAAAGTGCTGTGGCCCCCCAAATCCAGATGAGCTAGTCAGCTGCATGTGAGGCATTTTTCAGATGTCCTCCAACCAACACAAGTCACCCAAAAAGATTTTATTTGTTCACACCCCCCCCCCAGCCTTTGCCTCAGCTTCCGTTGCTACCGCAATTAATCTGGTACTCTTCCCTCCCTCAGGGATTCAGACAAGGAGGAGGAAGATGACGGCCGAGCCTCTAGGTGCAAACTATCTTTGGAGGAAGTGGACAACCTGGCAAAATTTAAAAACGACGGGACAATCTTTATTTAAAAAAAAAAAAAAAACTGTCAAATTGTCTTGTTGATAAACAAAAAAAGTGTGTAATTTTTTTTATGTGAATGTGTAGGGGTAAAGAGAAAAAGGCCCTTTTTGGGGAAGGCTAAAATATCCCCCCCCCCCCCAAAAAAAAAAAATATGTTGCGCCCATGAGACATAGTATATTCCTTCCCTGACCTGCATACTAGGATAATGATCTAGTATGGGGGGGGGGGGGATTTCCACATCAAGCTCCTCAGCACAAGTGGCATGAAGCAAGTAAGCTCATTCAGATGAATGAGCTGAAATCATGCCCAAGTTGGAACAAAGTGGTGCAGGAACCTTGGACACTAGTTGGACCAGTTAAGATAGCTCTCGTAGGGAGCCATTGATTTTGACTTGTGCTCTTGAAGTCGGCATGCATGTTGGATCAATGTAAAACTGGTCCTAAAGCAAATGCCTTCTGTTGTCTAATTTAGTGCTTAATGTGATGACTGCTTCTACCCCATAAGTCTTACAGAATTGATCTTTAAGGGTGTATTCACACTTGTCTAGTTTCCTGCAGTAAATTGCACATGTTTTTACTATATACAATTTTTTATTTTGGGTAGAACTACCATTCATTAATGGCTAGTTTATAGATCCATTAAGACTTAAGGACATTATACAGGCCCATTCCCAGCTATGGATGTGTATTGCTCTATCATGCGACAGGGATTTGATGGCAGTTGCATTTAGTGTCTAGGGATAATACTTTGGGTCACAAGCCTGAAATATGCATCACAGCCTGCATCTAGAGTTTTCACGGGGAAGGGTCAGGAATTGTAACTTCCATGCATTCTTTTTTAATTGAAGCTGAATTTCCTAGATATAAACTCCTTGGCTAGAGTGGGACATGGTTCAGTCATGCTTCAGGATATCCCCGCTATTTAGAAGTCTACCATCATATACTGATTGTTGAGAATATTCTGAAGAGACCAGGTTGCACATTGTTTACACATGGCCTTTTGTATTTTCTATAGATTTCTTTGCACAGTGCACAACTGGTCACTTTACTAGCTTTTGTGCTTTTCCTGTACTTTTGCTAAAACAAAACTTGTAGCTGTTAAGAAAACTCTGGATTCTAAATGGGATAGGTAAACATTCTCTCACGTAAAAGAATACTAATTCTTTCAGTTTGCCCTCCTTGATTTGCTGTGTTCCAGGGTTATCATATTGCATGTGTGAATCCAGTTTCATTCCTCTGTCTACTTTAAATGTCAGCTTGAATGTAGAGTGCTGGATGACGGAAACCTTAGCAAGCCAGTAAGGCCGATTACCATAGAGCAGCCTGTTTAATTATATGCAAGAAAAGAACCTACTGATGCTTTTCTGTTAATAATAAAAGCTACAGAAATTGTAAGACTGTCACGAAACGTGCCTCCCCAGTTTAAAGTACACCTGTCATGATGGAAATGTTTATATAGGATTTTGCAGCATAAAAATACTGGTTGTCTAACACTTTGGAGTTGCTGATTTGCAACAAGTATGCAGTAAATTAAGAGGATTGTGTGGATTTTACATAAAATTATATATTTCCACGAAGGCTTGTGTTTAGTGCACTCATTTGTTTGACCATACTAGCCAGGCAGATCAGTGCAAAGCGCGACCATAAAAAAGCAGTCAACAACACTTAGGGAAACTAAAAATTCTTCCAATTTTATTTATTACAGCGGCATCATAGGTGACATAGTGGTCACTGTATTGCCTTGTGGAGGGGACCCTGCAAGGCCGCAACATCTAGAGTTAAGTGTGTGATACTGCTTTGAACTTCTGCAAATGCTTCTGGCTTTCATACCGATCCTTAAAATTGGCACACTTCCCAAAGGGAAGTTTATCTCCTTGTGATAGCAATACCGCCCACAGTACACTTAATGTGGCAGGGTGGCCACTCTGTGGCAGATAACATACCTAGTACGTGATCTGATGCTTCCGGGTCTGGGGTGTGCCGTCGGCGACCTGCTCCCATTGGTCACACATAGCAGGATCCCAGCGGCGGGTACTGCGGACGCTGTCTGCCGTCACCTACTGCTTACACTGGACACAGGCAGATTGTCGTTCTGTCAGCAGGGGAGGTATTAATCCTGTGTTTCTGTCAAGCAGAAATGCGGCTCTTTGTCTTCCCTTAGTCAAAATGCCTTCCCCACAGTGAGTAGGCACACAGTTAACCCCTTGCCAGTGTCAGTACAGTGACTGCATATTTCTTTCGTACATCACAGGACACAGTTGGGAAAAACCAAACTGGGACACGAGGCCCATTTAGGATCTAAGATCCCCCTGAACCAGTGTCTATTAATACAGTCCTTTCAGATGGAGTCTGCCCACTCAGTAGTAGCTTCGCTCCAGCTGGCAGACTTCTTGGGCTCCATCAATTTATCAAGGATGCATATTTTCAACCTCGGGTTCCTGAGATTTGCAGTAGAGGAATGTCCTTTCCCATTTTGTGGCTCTGCCCTTCTGGTTTGCAACAGCACCCTGAGTGTTCACAAAGGTCCTAGCACCAGTACTGGATCTTTTAAGGGCCCAGGGAATCTTTTTGTGCTTGGGTACCTATATGACCTCCTAGAGATCACTCATTACAGGCTCTAGAATGGAGTATAGCCTGCACAGTGGTATTTATGACGCAGCCCAAGCTTTCTAAATACCACAAAGTCAGTCCTGAGACCAACTCAAAGTCTGAAGTATTTAGGGCTGATCCTAGCTACGGTCCAGGCAAGGGTATTTTGCCACCTGCAAGTATCAGGTGTGTCAGATAAGGGGCACCAGACAACCCTCCATTCGGCCTAGCTTCAGGACTACCCTATCGGGGGTTCAGTCCCACTATGCCACTGCAGTGGCTTATATAAACTACCAGGGTGGTACTAGGAGTCCTTCAGCTCAGAAAGTGGTGAACCGCATACTAGCCTGAGCAGAGGGACATGTGCCAGTTCTATCGGCGGTTCATATCCTGGGAGTAGAGAACTGGAAGGCAGATTATCTCAGCCGCCAGCATATATGCCCAGGGGTGTGTGCCAGGAAACTTGCCAGTGTTGGATGGCCAGCTGTCAATCTATTCGCATCCAGGTTCAACAACCAGCTACAGTGGCTATAACAAGGCTACACACCCCTATTAAAATGTCAGGTTTCTGTGATGTAAAAAAAAACAAAAAACACCACATTAGACTAAGCTAAATAATTTCAGAACTTATTCCACTTTTTTTTTAATGTAACTTAAACTGTATAACTCAGTTGAACAATCTGAAATCCTTTTAGGTGGAGGGAAGTGAACTAAAATATGGTTGCATAAGTGTGCACACCCTTAAACTAATACTTTTGTTGAGGCACCTTTTTGCTTTTATTACAGCACTCGGACTCATACTCAAAAAAAGACCATCAGCATGGCACATCTTGACTTGGCAATATTTGCCCACTCTTCTTTGCAAAAACATTCCAAATCTGGTCAGCTTGCCAGGGCAGCTCCTGTGCACGGCCCTCTTCAGATCACCCCAAATATTTTCAATTGTATTCAGGTCTGGGGTCTGGTTGGGCCATTCTGAAACATTTTAAGCTTTTGGTGAAGTCAATTCCTCTGGGTCGTTGTCTTACTGAAATATTAAAGTGGATGTAAACCCTCACACAGTAAAGTGAACAGCCTCAGATGAAACAAATCTAATTAACATACATTTTAATTGTACTATATTTATTGACATATAACATGCACCCCAAGTTTAGGAGGAAATTTTAAGGGGGGGGGGGGGGGGGAAACAAAAAAAAAAAACTTACATATCAGTGCAGCCTTGTCCATCATTGCACCCTTGCCAGTGTCCACCATTGCATTGTCAGTTTTCATCTGCAACCTTGTCCCAGTGTCATTTACAGACTTTAAAAAAATGGTGCCGGATGTCCTGTGTATCTCGGCCCTTCTCTTTGGCTCACGTGGGACTGCGAGAGCCACCAAAAGCCGCAAGAGTGGCCGAGAGGCTCACAATCGGCAGGGGATCGGTGTATAACACACACCCACGATTTTTCCCCTGATTTTAAGGGGAAAACAGTGCATGTTATACACAGACAAATGCGGTATATCTACTGTCTTCAAGCTTACTATATTCTTTAGAAAGTGAACATTGTGTTAATAGGTTTTCTCTCCTGTTCAGCACTGGGGGTATAGTCTTGGCATACACTGTGTGACAGCTGATTGCCTTTCCTACAAATGCCCCCCTCCACATAGGCCGTGGAAGCAAAGGGCTGTGAATAGACCAGCTCTTTTGCTAATCTATTGATGGCACCCTCCCTGGCACAAATTTTCAGGCTGGTTTTATCTCGGTTGTCAGAGAACTTGTCAGAAGATATGCTGATAACAGAAGACCAGAGCAGCAGAAACACATGGGACTTAAGGCTTTGGAGAGCGACAAGAAAGTAATATCGATTATATGCCTAGGTCAGATTTCATGAATTGAATTTACATCCACTTTAAGTTCTGCTTTCTAGCAGAAGCCTGAAGGTCTTATTCAAAAAAGTAGAGGGAATTATGAACCGTTCCAAATACCAGCCAATATTTGCATAAGGCCTCTATTTCAGCTGAAGAAAAAACGGCCCCAAAGCATGATGCTCCCACCACCATTCTTTACTGTGGGTATGGTGTTCTTTTGAAGATGTGCAATGTTGTTTTTGCGTCAAACAGGTCTTTTGGAATGATGGCCAAAAAGTTTATCCTTGGTAGGAAAAGACTTCTGTCTTGCCCCTCCTACCTCATAGCCCAGGCATATGAAGAATACAGGAGATTGTTGTCGCATATACTTGCCAGCTATTCCTGCAGCTCCTTTAATGTTGCTGTAGGCCTCTTTGCAGCCTCCCTGACCATTTTTATTATCTTTTTCATCCATTTTGGAGGGACGTCCAGTTTTTGGTTAATGACACTGTTGTGCCATATTTTCTCCCCTTGTTGATGACTGTCTTCACTATGTTCCATGGTCTAGCTAATGCATAGGAAATCCTTTTGACTGATACCATTTTAACAGTGAGATCCCTCTGATGCTTTGGAAGCTCTCTGCGGACCATGGCTTTTGCTGTAGGATGCAACTAAGAAAACGTCAGGAAGGACCTACTAGAACAACTGAACTTTATCTGGGGTCATCACCAGTCATTCTGGTGGCACCAGCATGGCCCAGAAGGCCCCGATTCCTGGAGATTGTGAGATTGGCAATAGATGAGCCATGGATGCTTCCGCGCTGATCTACGGTCTCTAGGTTTTTCATTCCACCCCAATTTTATAATCTCTAAGTTGGACAGAAAACAAAGTGTATAGCTGCGCTACCTATATACTCCAACCTCCCTAATGATTCAGATGCATTAATATGAACACTGGTATTCTCACAACCTTCAAACCATCACCCTAGTGAGTGAAGTAAATGAATAAATAGATTGAGTTCCCAAATAATTCATCAATATATACAAAGAAATAAATAATTACACTAATTCATAAGTGATGCTAATATAATTATTAATGAAAAATTATTTAGGATTATAGCGAAATCTTAAACAAATTAAGGTAGACAAGTGACCCAAAGTGAAAAGATCCAAATACTCCTTTCGGTGATAATAGTTCCTTCAGTAATAATAAAATGTGCAGTCTTCCATCACCAAAAAAATGTGCTGAACACTGCTAGGAATGCACGCTTACCAGAGTGAGTGTGCAATGTACAGGGATAGGGACAATTGTAGGCACTCACTCAGGTTGAACTGGATGGACTGGTGTCTTTATTCAACCTAACTAACTATGAAACTATGAAAACTATGATAAGGAAAATGGGATTTACTTTTTATTTTTGTCATACCAGTAAAATATTTTTCTCTGAATACATTACGGGACAGAGCTTGCTTGCTACAAAACTGAAGTACTTCCGGTATGGGAGGGGTTATATAGGGGTGAACTTCCTGTCTAAGATTGTCTACCAGTGTCCATTCACCCAATGATGGCGTATAAACCAGTAGGTAATGAATATTGGCCAAATTCTGTGTGGTGTATTCAAAGAAAAGGATATTGCAGGTTAGTATGACGGAAAAATCCTATATAGAAGAGAAATTATTATTATAATATAAACGTCAATAGTCACTAATTTCACTGGTCCCAAAAAATATTTCAGTTTGCCTGCCGCTATAAGTCGCTGATCACCGCCATAACTAGTGCAAAATTTTTATTTTTTAAATCCCAGTTTGTGGCCACTAACATTTGCGCAAACCAATCAATATGCACTTATTGGGTTTTTTTTTTTTCAAAAATATGTAGCAGAAAACATTGGTCCAGTCTGAAAGTGGTTAAATTAAGTTACACCAATTTGCTGGTCAAAGACCAGACCACTTTTTGCGATTCGGCACTGCGTCGCTTTAACTGACAATTGCGCGGTCGTGCGACGTGGCTCCCAAACTAAATTTACATTTTTTTAAAATCTGATGTGATCAAATGCCACCAAAATAAAGCCCTAGTTGTAAAAAGGACATAAGTTTTATTTGGCACGACCGCACAATTGTCAGTTAAAATAACGCAGTGCCATATTCCAAAACGTGATGTGGTCAAGAAAGGTGGGGGTAAACCTTCCAGAGGTGAAGTAGCTAAAAGGTACAAGTTGGGGGGGGATTTTATATAAGATAAACATGCATGTAGGTCCGCTTGGCACCACATGTGAGTGATCACTGAATGTGAGCACAATAATTCTAGCACCAGACCTCCTGTATAAATCTAAACTGGTATCCTATAAAAGGCTTTTAAAGCATTGCCTATTCTTTTGGGTTGAATGATATTTAGTGTCGCTAAACCTGGTAACTGATTGCAGGACATGATGACCAGCCCCTTGAATATAAAGCCCTGCACTCAGTCTACCTACTGATGCTGAAAACCCTGCTACTGTCATTATGCTAGCACTGCTTTCTACATTATCCAGGACTGCCCACTGGTGGGAGAAGACTGAAAAGGAAACGGGCACAGCACTTTATGTGACTGGTTAGAAGACAGAACACTTTAAACCAGCATGACAGCCAGCGGGGAAGCATTTAAAAAAAAAAAAAAAAAAAAAGTAACCATTAACAGTGGTAGTCTTCATGTACTGCTCACTAAGCTATTCTCTGTTAAAGCGGTATTAAACCAAAAATGTAACTGTTTCCCGACCGGCGCACGACGTTGGCAGAGTGGCACGGACAGGCAAATTGGCGTATAGGTACGTTCATTTAAAATTGCCGCCGTGCCATCGCGTGCGCGCCGCCAGCCGGGACCCCCGTGAGTCTGGTCATGGGTCCCACGGACTCAATTGCCGCTCATCTCATCTCATCATCTCATGGGGAGATGCGAAAGAAAACAGCATCTCTCCCCATTCTGCCTAGCAACAAGTGACACTGATCTCTGCTCCCTGTGATTGGAGCAGAGATCAGTGTTCACTAACACGGCTCAGCTCCCCACAGTTAGTAACACGTCCCTATGACACACTTAACCCCTACACTGCCACCCCCCTGGTTAATCCCTTCACTGCCAGTGTCATTTACACAGGAATCGGTGCATTTGTATAGCACTGATTGCTGTATAAATGACAATGGTTCCAAAAACGTCCGATGTGTCTGCCATAATGTCGCAGTCACAATAAAAATTGCTGATCACCACCATTACTAGTATAAAAAAAATAAAAAAAAAATAATAAATAAATGTCATAAAACAATCCCCTATTTTGTAAACACTATAAATTTTGCGCAAACCAATCACTTTTGGCTTTTTTTTTTTTTTTTTTTTTAACCAAAAATATATGTAGAAGAATACGTATCGGCCTAAACTGAGGGAATTTTTTATATATATATATATATATATATATATATATATATATATATATATATATATATATATATATATATATATATATATATATATATATATATATATATATATATTTTTTTTTTTTTTTTTGGGGGGGGATATTTATTATAGGAAAAAATAATGAATTATAACGCAAAATATAAAAAAACTGCAGGGGTGATCAAATACCACCAAAAGAAAGCTCTATTTGTGGGGGGGGGGGGACCGTCAATTTTGTTTGGGAGCCACGTCGCACGACCACGCAATTGTCAGTTAAAGCGGCTCAGTGCCGAATCACGAAAAGTGGTCTGGTCTTAAGCCAGCAAAATGATCCGGTCTGAAAGTGGGTAATATATTGCAGGTTGCCACCTCCTCCCTTTTAAACCTGAACACATATGAATTACACAGGTTCTGAGGCTAAGTTCATGCAGATAAAGGCACCAAGTGAGTTTAACCACTTTAGCCCCAGAAGAATTTTAGCGCACTTTAACTCACAATTGCGCGGTCGTGCGACGTGGCTCCCAAACAAGATTGACGTATTTTTTCCCCCCCACAAATGGAGCTCTCTTTTGGTAGTATTTGATCACCTCTGGTTTTTATTTTTTGTGCTATAAAACAAAAAAAGCAAAAAATTTTTTTAAAAATGCATAATTTTTTTTACTATAATGAATATCCCTAAAAAAAAAAATATTTAAAATTGTGTTTTTTTTTTCCCTCAGTTTAGGCCAATATTTTTGGTAGAAAAAAAAAAAAATTGCAATAAGTGCTTGGTTTGCGCAAACGTTATAGTGTCTACAAAATAGGGGATAGTTTTAGGGCATTTTTTATTGATGAGTTTTTTTTTTTTTTTTGTTGTTTGTTTTAATTGTGACTGCGACCATTAAGGTGGACACATCGGACAATTTTGACACATTTTTGGGACCATTGGCATTAATACAGCTATCAATGTTAAAAAAAATTACATTGATTACTGTAAAAATGTCACTGGCAGTGAAGGGGTTAAACACTAGGTGGCACTGTAGGGTATAAGAGTGTCCTAGGGAGTGATTCTACCTGTGGGGGGGGGGGGGCTGTGTGTGACACGTCACTGATCTCTGCTCCCGATTACAGGGAGAGCTGATCGGTGACACTAGGCAGAACGGGGAGATGCTTGTTTACATTAGCGTCTCCCTGTTCTTACTCACTGTGAGACGATGGACATTAAGTCTGCGGGACCCCGTCAAGGAGCTCCCGGAGGGTGCACACTCACGAGCCGCCCCTCTTAAAGGGCAACGTACAGGTACGTTCATCTCCCTGTACGCGCCCTTCTGCCGCAGTAGATCTGCATGAGGCGATCGGGAAGCTGTTAATTACCACCTTAATCAGCCACAGAACCTGGGTAAGTCATATGTGTTTGGGTTTAAAGGGATGAGGTGGCAACCCTACTTACCACTCATTAGATGTGGTGGCTGCCTCAGGTTTTTTTGTTTTTTTTGTCCCCCCCCTGTTTTTTCACCTCGTTATCTGACCAGTAACACGCTTGCTGTATTGGAGTATCTCCACTCTGGCTGAAGGGGCACAGCAGACAGTGGGGGGGGGGGGGGGGGTGTTCATATGTAATAGAATATTTAGATATGCTAGCTCTGGGGTCTCCAAACTACGACCCTCCAGCGGTTGCGGAAATACACATACCATGGGGCATTGTAAAACTCTGACATTCACAAACGTGACTAAAAATGATGGGAATTGTAGTTCCTGAACAACTGGAGGGCCATAGTTTTGAGACTCCTGTGCTAGCTAATAGAAGCCATACACTACAGTTGCAACTTTTCTTTTTTTCTATCAGGATAAAGGTTTTACATGCTTAAATAAAGCTGATGATTGTAAGCACCTGTCAGTGGTAGATGGTTTGTCGCAACACTTTTAACTGATACATTTGTAAGAGTTTGGAAAACAGGCTTGCTGGCCGACTCGCTGGGTCAAAAAAGATGGAAAGAAGCTAAATGTAAGTAATGCAGCCATCACATATAAATACGGTTTGGTAAGCTGCAATATGTTTGCTTTTGGTTTTAATATCTCCTCCATCTGATCACTGACTCTGGTGCAATGCTGGCCAATTCTATGTTACTACACTGAGAACATGGCATCCTTTGGATAGTCCTACTTAGGAGCAGTGTATCATTTTGGTTGCGATATACTTGCCCTTGTAACAGCTTGGTAATTTGAGAATATATATATATATATATATATATATATATATATATATATATAGATATATATATTTATAAAAATCACTTTTTTTCTTCTAGTATTTAGAGCACAGGATGTTTTGGATTACTCCTGCTTCAAAATGTTTCCTAGCTGACTTGTGCGTTCAGCTCTGTCATCTCCAGATAGCTCTGAGGTTATCTATGCAATCTAACATACTCCAAAAGCCGAGCAGCATCCTGTATTGCAACATAACTGCTTGTGCAAAAAAAAAACCTCATCTGTAGCTCTATACATCTGACTCGTCGGTTAATGTGTACTGCAGTGCAGTTAGTAGTGTTGGTTGTATACCTGTATGCATTACTTCCATCTTCACAGTATGTACTAATTATATTCTAAAAGCACAACACGTGACCCTTTTTTATGGAGCAATCTGAATTTCTCACACCACACCTAATGGAGCATTATGTGTTGTGGTAATGTACATTAGCACAGTGCAATAGTCTCAATGAGACCTTAAAGAGGAACTGCAGTTTGCTTACCTGATTTGTAATAAAAACATCTTTGCCATTCTGAAGCTTCCCTCCAACCACTTTGCATATTTTATATATACGCACGCACACACACACACACACACACACGCACTGCGATTCTGTACTGCTACTAAGTCTGGCTGTTGTAACCATTTTAACTGTGGGCAGCTGAAGCTACTGCCTGTTCACTTCCTGGATTTACACAGAGCCAGACCCAGCTCTCATTAGCCCTCTTATGACTCATCCTCCTTCCCTTCCTGGAAAACTCTCAGACTGAGATGAGAGAGCTGTGCATGATCTTAAAAGCCTAGGCTAATGACCGGACAAGAAGGAGGAAGTTGGCTGTATAAGGTATTTACTTATTGGTTATTATATTTTACCCAAAATTTGGTTAATAGTGTTTTATGTGCCATAAAATTAACTTTTAGTGTAATTTTTTTTATTTTTTTTAAAACTCAACTTGCGTTTCATAAATTGTTGTGCTAATATTGTGCGACATAAAAAATTGGAACAACCGTCATTTCATTCTCTAGGGGGTTTTATGTAATCTTAAGGTGGTGTTCCGGCTGCGTTTTTTTTTTTTTTTTAAGTCAGCAGCTACAAACACTGCAGCTGCTTATTTTTAATAAGGACACTTAACTCAGGGAAACAGGCAGTGGAGCCTTGTGGCTTCACTGCCAGTTTCCTACTGCGCATGCGCAAGTCGTGTGGTGCTTTGTGAATGGCCCCGTTGTTTTCTGGGACACACACGGGCCCAGAGGAAGAGGAGGAAGCACTGCACAATGGGAAGAGGCAGATTAGGAAGACTGCCTAGCAACAGCGGTTTCAGGTAAGTTAAAAACATTAAGATTAATACATTTTTTTTTTTTTAGGGTGGCCCTTCACTTTAAGGTCTAAAATGTGTGTTTGTTTTTAAACATGTGCAAAAATGGTTCTGGTAGTGAGGGGTTGAAGTGTGTGTGTTTGTTTTTTTTTTTTAAACCTCAAGTTTTACTGCCCTACATATATTTCTATCTACAAGATGATGTAAGCTTTTTAGACAGCCTTTTGTCTAAATGGCAGTTATGTGCAATAGGATGTGAAATAAAGAAGCAATACAGAGCATGGTCTTTACTGTTCTGGTAAGAAAATCATGGCTCATGACCAAGAGATAAATCACAGTATAGATAAAAAGAAGTGATTGTTTTCTGTTTGCACACTAGATGGTGCTGTAATGAAAGGAACCCATTTTAAAAGCGTACAGTAATATGGGGTTATATAATGAAAGGAAAATACACCCTTTGTTTGAACACTGATAAAAAAAATATAAATAACGTGAGTCCACAACAGTGCAGTGATCTTGAACTGTCTGCATTTTATATTTTTTCCGCTTTTTTGTTTCTGTAGAATTAACCACTTTAGCTCCAGAAGGTTCCCCCCCCCCTCTGTCATGACCAGGCCATTTTTTACTATTTAGCACTGTGCTCCTTTAACTGGTAAATGCGTAGTGATGCAATGCTGTACACAAATGACATTTACATAATTTCTCACTAACAAAGCTTTCTTTTGGTGGTATTTAATCACCACTGTTTTTTTTATTTTTTTATTATATAAATTAAAAAAAGCTAACCTTTTTGAAAAAGCAAACTGAGCTTCCTAGTGACTGGCTGTGCAGTGGGAGTGTGTCAGGACAAGTCTGATCATTGGAGGAGAGTACACAGAGTTCTGGCATAGATAGAAAACTGACCACGTTGTGCTCTCCTGCTTAGTGTGGTCTGTTTTTGATAGGAAAGCAAGGGGACTAGCAGGAACACCAGGGATTTTACAGAAAGGAAGCAATACAAAGAAAACAGGATACTTTTTCCTACAGCAGCCACATATTAGTAATCTGAAATAGAGTAACAAACGCTTTAACTGTATGCCTGACCATGTTTACTGTTTTCACTAAACAATGTTACAGTTTTTACTTCCTGCTTTGCAGGGAGGTAAAAACAACATCGCAGCTGAATGTGGAGAGCCCTGTGTTTTAACAAAATGTAGTTTCTGCCTGCAAGCTCCTGAAAAAGACATAGGGGGCTATTTACGAAAGGCAAATCCACTTTGCACTGCAAGTGCAGTCGCTCTAAATCTTAGGGGTAGATCTAAAAGGAGGGGAAGCTCTGTTGATTTTATTATCCAATCATGTGCAAGCTAAAATGCAATTTTTTATTTTCCTTGCATGTCGCCCTCGGATCTACAGCGACTGCACTTCCAAGTGCACTTGTAGTGCAAAGTGGATTTTCCTTTAATAAATAACCATCATAGTGTGCATGGACACACTGGCTAACATGAAGTTTCCAGGAACCATGGAGTTTCCAGGTAGGGGAAAAAAGAAAAAAAAAAAGCTCAAAAGCCTGTAGGAGCCGCTTCGTTTGAGGTGAAGTGTGCATGAGCCCTTATATTTAGTGTATGCAATGCTAGATGAAACTGTCAGACTGCAGACATGCTACAGGACTGGCTAGAGGCCAAGGACATGCTGAAGGACACAGTCACAGATTGGGACACATCTCATGAGATTAAGCCCCATACGCACAGATTTACCAAAACCATGTAGTGCAAGGGCCTGCCTGATTGCATATACATTGAAACTCCTAAGGTTTGACCTCATATTATATGGTTTTGGTAACTCTGAA